>NC_092748.1:78056036-81046036 GCF_047496795.1 Chiloscyllium punctatum
AAGGCAAAATAAACAATCTTTTTAAGCTCCTGGCAGGAGCATGAAGCAGCACTGAAGCATTTGTTGATGTACAGAGAAAAGAGCTGTGGGAGGTGGCCTGTGAAGGACTGGAGCAAGGATTGTTTCGCATAAAGGGGCAGACAAAACAGGGACCCATGCGGGTGCCCATAGCCACTCCTTTGACTTGGCAGACGTGAGATGAATTCAAGGAGAAATTGTTCAGTGAGAGAACAAGTTCAGCCAGGTAAGGAGAGTGATGGTGGATGGGGATTGTTCAGGCATCTGGTCAAGGAGGAAGTGTGGTGGAGAATGAAGGTATAGAGGGATTGGACATCCATCGTGAACAGGAGGCTGTTAGCGCCAGGGAGCTGGAAATTGTCAATATCGCAAAGGGCATCAGAGGAATCGTGGATGTAATTAGGCAGAGCCTAAGCAAGTGGAAAGGGAATGGAGTCAAGGTGGGAGGAAAGTAGCTCAAATAGGGCAGGAATAGGCTGATGTGATGGCCCTAAGGCGCAGTCTGGTTTGTGGATTTTGGAAAGAAGGTAGAAGTTGCCTGTCCGGGGTTGAGAGACTACTAAGCTGGAGGCAGTGGGGGGAAGATCTCTGGAGGTAATGAGTTCAATGACAATCCTAGTTTCAATCCTGGGATAAACGGCTTACTTTTTGAAGAAAGATTGAACAGCTCACATCTTTACTCATTGAAGTTAGAAGAATGAAAGATGGTCTTATCGATTCAGATAAATTAGGAAAATTGATTGGCTGAACTTTGGAAAGATGATCCCTGTTGTAGTCTCCAATCCATTTTTTTGTCTGCCTACAACCAGATCAGTCATAATTTTATTGAGTATCAAAGTAGGCACAAAGCTGAATGGCTTTCAATAATACTCCTAAGCTCTCTGTTCTCTATGCCTCTTTTTCTCTCTTTTGCATGCCGATAACATTCTATATTCTTCTTATACTCTTTGTATTTTTCTCTTGATGTGCATGAGTGATATTTAAAGAAGGTGAAGGAGGTATTGGCTGCTGAATGAAGAAACAGTGAAAATTTGCATTGCTATGTTTTGAAAAGATCTTCCACATTAAGTGTCAATCAAGCATGGAACTAGGTAGCAATAGGCCTTCCCCAGGATCAGAGACCTGAGGCCAGAAGACTTGCTTGCCAAGAGTTGCCAGTTATTTAGAAGCTAGCAGATTTTTTTTTATTATTGTGCAGTGATATAATGCAAAACTGAAGCTAAGTTTTGCCAAAGGAAACAGGTACACGTGAATGAAGGTGAGAGAGATGTTGTAGGGAGGGGAATGGGATTTGGCAGAAAGGGGTGGGGTTCTCAATGAGACCATCCTTTCAATTCTGGTTCCTTTGGTCAGACACTGATTGCCTTTGAGGTCGGGACCACTCGTCCCACCAAGGAAGACCACAAGCAACCACAACAAAATTTACTTTTCACACTTCCTACATGGTATGATCCCACCTACCACTGGGTAAATCCCCAGCAACGGCAAGATGAGGTCCTTAAGTGAACATTATTTACCTAAATAGGGGCCCTAATGGACAATGGGTTGGGAAGGTCTTCCAGAATCTTCTAACCATGGACTTAATAAAGACAGAGGCAGGGATGAGACTGGGTCCCCAAACATCACTTCCTGCCTAAGTGCTTCTTGGTACCACAATCACATTAAGGGAGCAAATAATTTCTGCTACATTAGGATTATACATTTTGGAAAGCAAATGGAGGTCCTATGAGGGTTATAATCTGGCCATGAAGGGAGAAGTTACCTGGCAATTATGTCGTCCGAATTAACAAATTATTGGCAAAAAAGTAGAGTTGCAGGCAGGTCGGCTTTTAAAGCTGGAGGCCTGGTAGGAGAATTTTCAGTGCTGGATTAATAGCAGATTGCAGTTCAATTTGAGAGGCCAACGGCACTTCCATTTGGAATACAATCTCTTCAATCATTTACATTCAAAAAGTACGCTCAGCAGCCTCAGGACTAATGTGATAGTTTAGACTGCTCTATAGGCCACATTTGAAACTGGGCAAAGTTGGAAAACCAACCAGAAGCACTGGCACTCAAGCAGGAAGTCTCTTCCAAGCAGGTAGCTCTCATCCACAGGGTCTTAGAAACGGATTACAAAAACCCAGTTATTTCTGACGACAGACCTTAATGGTCTATCGAAAAGTTAAATTGGTAAGGCAAAAGTGAGGACTACAGATGCTGGAAATCAGAGTCTAGATTAGAGCGGTGCTGGAAAAGCACAGCAGGTCAGGCAGCATCCAAGGAGCAGGAAAATCGATGTTCCGGGCAAAAGCCCTTAATCAGGAATAGAGGCAGGGAGCATCCAGGGTGGGGAGATAAATGGGAGGGGGGTGGGGCTGGGGAGAAGGTAGCAAAGAGTACAACAGGTGGATGGGGGTGGGAATGAAGGTGATAGGTCAGAGAGGAGGGTGGAGGGGACAGGTGGGAAGGAAGATTGGCAGGTAGGACAGGTCATGCACATTAAAGTAACACCGATGTCTAACTTCTATAATCAGCTGCCAGACTTGTGCTGGGGACTTATCAGTACATTGGAACCTTGGTTGGTTCCAAATGCTAACAGGGGGCTACAGCCATCTTCCCACTCACAATACTATAGAACAGGTGATTATTTGGACCTATCCATTAGTACATGAATTTTGCCATTTGGCTGCAAGTCAGCAAGACTTCTGCAACTTATTCTGATCCCTGGGGTTCACCAAATAATCAGTGACACCCCTGTGGCTTTCACTCACTTAACATTCAGATGCTAATGTGACCCCTGACTTATGATGATGCAGATTAATGGCCACTTTCCCGAGAGTAACCATGATTCGAGGATTTAGTATCAATTCAGTGTTACTGAGCGTGATAATGAGAAGACTTGACTCTTGGGAAATTTAGCTGTGCATTATAATCATGACTCTTAATGCATATGCCGCACATTAGTTGCAATAAGACCCATAGCTGAACCACAATGCAGTTTGAGTAGGCCTTATTCTTGCTGAAAGAGCATTCAAATGTCTGAACTGCTCTAGGGGCTGTCCTAGGAAGGTTGTCCAAAGAATATGCTGTACAACTCTACCATTGATAGAGGCATCAGCACACAGTTTAACTATGGTCATCCCTGCAAGAGGAGGATGGAAACAGGAAGCAACATCTGCCACCTAAAAAGAACAAGGATTGCACAAGAATAATGCTAGTAATTGATTAATGGCATTTTCCCTTGAGATATTACACTGAAACATTTGTCTTATATTGTCTCGGATGCTGTCTGTTCTATTTAGTTTTCCTATTTGATCTGAGTCAGAATTGTCTAGAATACTGGTGTTTGCACTGATGCTCAGGAGGCAAAGAAGCTGTCTACTTAGAAAGCACGTAGGGTATGTTTTACAGCAGGACAATAATGCTCATAAACCTAGAAAATAAAGCTGAGACCTGAAAGCAAAATAAAACAAGGTTTTCTTATATTTCAAAGGTCAATGTTAGCATTCACCAGTTTCTTTATTTTCATTTCTAAGAGATGGAGTAGTTCCTAAACATAGAGAACATTGAAAAGCTATGTTTGAACTCTTAAATTTAAATTAATCAACCAGTAAACAATAAAGCACTTTAACTTTGCTTGTTACTCGGTGAAAAGTGTGTCTTGAATTTTAAGTTCCTTTAGAAATCATTGTGTCACATTTGACCTTTACCTGCACAACGAGAACTCAATTCTTGTGAGATACTGTAACCTATACTCTCAACAGCATGCTGTGCATTTTAAGCCATATCAGCAGCTGGAAAGATTTGTTTTATTGATGAGCAATAGAAAGTTTGCAAGCAGCTTTTTTTTTCACTCTGAAAAGTAACGAGGCATAAAATAATTAAATGTAATTTCTAAAACTAAAGAAGAATTGATAGACTTTTTTGTATGTAATTAGCTTGTTGACAATTTAATCAGTTCCTTTTGTGCTGTATACTCTTGTGCTTAATAAATCTGAGTGAAGGCAAGAGAAAGACTGACAAATTTCCAAAGAATAAATGCGTTAGACTTGAATTTCCAATGGTACCTTTGTGCTGTGCAAATTAGAATTGAAAATGGAGGATTTATAGCAGCTGTGAGTGTCACTGTTCACTTCACCTGTGAGAAGTGCATCCAACTCCTCACAGACTGCGTTAGGGAACTGGAACTGTAGCTGGATGAACTTTGGATCACTTACGAGAATGAGGGGGTGATAGAGAGGGCTTATAGGGAGGTAGTCATACCTAAGTTACAGGAAAAAGGTAATTGGTTGATTAGCAGGAAAGGGAATAGGCACCCTGTGGTCTTTCTCCTTAATAATAAGTATCCCGCTTTTGATACTGTTGGGGGAGACGACTTACCAGGACAAAGACACAGCAGCCAGGTCTCTGGAACTGAGCCTGGCTCTCTGGCTCAGAGGGAAGGGGAAGAATAGGAGACTGATAGTGATAGGAGATTCTGTGGTCGCAAACGATGCTCGCTGATGTAATGTAACTTCTCAGGTGCCAGGTCAGGGGTGTCTCGGATTGAGTCTACCAGATTCTCAATTGGGAGTGTGGGCAGCCAGAAATCATGGAACACATCAGTACAATGCCATAGCTAGTAAAAGGGACGGAGACCTAAAAAGTCAATATAGGGAGTTAGTTAGGGGGTTAGGCAGGATGAGCAGAGTAGTAATCACGGGATTGCTACCAGTGCCACAGGCTAGTGAGGGACGGAGGGCTTCACATATGTGGATCACTAGGATACCTTGTGGAGAAGGTGGAACCTGTCACGGAGGCTGGGTTGCATCTGAACTAGAGGGATACCAATATCTTGAACGGGAGGTTTGTGAAAGCTCTTTGGGAGGGTTTAAATTAGTTTGGGAAGGAGGTAGAAACTGAAGCTATGGATCAGAGGATGGGTAGCTGGTAAACAGGCAAATGCAGCATGCAGAGAGTCTGTAAGGAAGGATAGACAGTTGATAGGGTAAAGTTGCAGTCAGTGTGTTGGAAGTTCCAAAGTTTAGATGTTTGAAAAGGAATAGGGGAGAGGTAAAAGAGGTGGGGGAGTGGCACTGCTAATCAGAGATAGTGTAACAGCTGCAGAAAGGGAGGTCATTGAGGAGAGTTTGTCTACTGAGTCATTATGTGTGGAAGTCAGAAATAGGAAAGGAGCAGTCACTTTATTGGGAGTTTTCTGTAGATTCCCTCAATGGCAACAGAGACACAGAGGAGCAGATTGGGAGGCAGATTTTTGGAGTGTAGAAGTAGCAGGGTTGTTTGGAACCTCCTTAGTGCAAATAGTTTGGATGGAGCAGGCTTTGTCAGGTGTAACCAGGAACTATTCCTGACTCAGTATGTAGATAGGCCAACTAGAGCAGAGGCCATATTGGATTTGGTGCTTGGCAACAAACCAAGGTCAGGTGTCGGATCTCTCATGGAGAGACCATTTTGGTGATAATGATCACAGCTCCTGACCTTTTTGTGATTTTTATAAATAACTTAGATGAGGAAGTGGAAGGGTAGGTTAGTAAAATGGACAGAAATGAGCAATGAGCTTGACTATAGCAAAACGTTTGAATATGAAACAAGGCAACTGGGGATTGCTTTAAGTTGCAATTTTATTAGAGTTCAACCACACATTATGAGGTGGACAAGTGAGATTTTTATGCATTTAGATTATTCAGTGAAGGATCTCAGGAGCAGATATAGTATTCCTAAACTTGATACTCTTTTATGACTATCATTGGGTAAATGGTTGAGAATCTGTTGCTAAAAAGATAGTAGCAGGATATTGAGAAAATCGTAATGTGGTGAAAAGGAAATAATTTTAACCACATCTATTAGAATTATTTAAGGATTTAACAGGCAAGGTTTATAAAAGGGAACAAGCAGAGACAGTGTACTTGGATTAACAAAATGTTTTGGTCATGATTACACAGAAGGCCAGACCAAGTAAGCATGGCAGCTTCCTTCCTTAATGAACATTTGTAAACCAGATGGGTCTTTCTGACAATCAGCAATGGATTTGTGGTCATCATTAGATCCTTAATTCCAGATTTTCGTTTTACTGAATTCAAATTCCACCATTTGCCATGGCAGGATTTGAACCTGGGTCCATAAAAATTTATCTGGGTATCTGGATTAACAGCCCAATGATAATGCCACTAGGCCAATGTATTACCTAAAGCCCTCCATACTTGCCACCTGTGCCCTTTACTCACTTGGTATCCTATCCCCATCCACTTGGCACCCTGCCCACTCACCAAACCCTGCTTCCACACTTACCTTAGATCTTCAATCTCTTAGAAGCTGTTAAAGTGGCTTTGGGAACTTCAGACCACAGAATACAGGATGTAAGTCGATTAGCTCAGTTGGTTAGAGTGTGGTGCTAATAATGCCAAAGTCATGGGGTCAATCCCCACACTGACCAGGTGCGTAGATACGATTTGAAATTATGGATTCACGGTTGCAATTTGTCTTTAGGGTGGCATGGTGGCTCAGTGGTTAGCACTGCTGCCTCACAGTGCCAGGGACACCTGTTCAATTCCAGCCTCGGGTGACTGCCTGTGTGGACTTTGCACTTTCTCCCTGTGTCAGCATGGGTTTTCTCCGGGTGCTCCAGTTTCCTCCCACAGTCCAAAGATGTGCAGGTTAGGCAAACTGGCTGTGCTAAATTGCGCATAGTGTTCAGAGATTAAATTAGATTAGATTAGATTATTTACAGTGTGGAAACAGGCCCTTCAGCCCAACAAGTCCACACTGATCTGCCGAAGCGCAACCCACCAAGACCCATTCCCCTACATTTACCCCTGCATCTAACACTATATATAGGTTAGGTGCATTAGTCAGGGGTAAATATAGGTTGGGGGGAATGGGTCTGTGTGGGTTACTCATCGGAGGGTCGATGCGGACTTATTGGAACAAAGGGCCTGTTTTCACACTGTAGGGATTTTATCTATCTACAGGTCTTCCTGCTGACAAAGCAGACGTGCTTCTTTCAGCACTGATCCATTTGCTGCTGCCTATTTGGATTGCGGGACTGTACTGCACTGTACTGCTTCAGCTGGGAGGGCTTCTGGCATAGGGATTCAGCAGGAAAACTGTAAATGGGCAACTATTTGTCTGATCTGGGTCAGAAATTGGAATTTCAATTGAGATTGAAAGTTCAGATTATGGTTTAATTAGTGATATATCAGCAGTAATAGCAGAGGGACTAACTTAAAGGAAACAGACACTCAGGATAAGTAATTCAGTTTAGGTTGGCAAGCTCTACTCGTGTATTGGCATAGGGATCAATGCTAGGGTTGCAAATCCATGCAATATACATTAAATAACTAGTATGAAGATAAAGGCTAAAGTAGCCAAATTTACTGATGATGCAAAGGTAGGAAAGCAAATTATAATGAATCTGAAAAAATGTCCGAAAGTCTCTATAGATAGGTTTAGTTAATGGGCAAATAATTAGCAGATAGAGTATAAAGTGGGAAAAAGTGAGGATGTCATTGAGTCATAGAGATGCCCATTTTGGTAGAAAATTTGGAAAAGTAGAATATTATTTAAATGGGGAGAATTGCTGAATAATGCAGTTCATAGGGATCTGGCTGCCCTTACATGTGAATCACAAAGTATTAGCATGCAGGCATAGGAAGTAGTTGGGAAAACATATAGAATATTAGTTTCAATATAAAAGTAGGAAAGTTTTTAAATAACTTTTCAGGTCATGTTGAGGTTGTATCTTGAGAATTGTGTACAGTTTTTGTCTCCTTAAATAAGGAAAGATGTATTTGCGTTCAAATGATTTTATTCGGTCCTGATTAAGATCATGGAATATCACACCTGGAAGGCAACAAGGAACTTCATTTGGAGACACTTCAAAGGAAGAGATGCGATGCAAAAACTGAACTATGACTTCCACCATTTGAAGAATTAATTGAGGGTGATTACCATCTCAGCAGTGAGCAACTGTGAGACTTATGTGCCAGACTATGGACACAATGTGAGGTAAAATAAATTCTGAGCAAAAGACACATTTGTGTTTTCCCCTTCCAGTTATGTGCAAGAGCAGGTGTTAAAAATAACTGCTTCCCTTCTGGCATGTTACTAAACTGGTGTTCTAGTTGTAAGGGGTTAGTGTATGCTGTAGGTAAAAAAAAGGGTCTCATTAATGCAAAATATTGAGGCTCAGCACAGAACTCTGCAGGACTCCACTCATCACATTTTACAAATCAGATAGAGATCTATTTAGACATATTGTCTGCTTTCTGGCAGTCAGCCAATCTTCCAACCATGTTAATATGCAGCTCTCTATACCATGAGCTTTTATTTTCCTTAGCAACCTTTGGTGATATCTTATCAAATACTTTCTGAAAATCCAAGTACAGTATGTTCACATTCTCCCCTTTATTTACAATGCATCAAAGAGCATTAATAAATTGATTAAACATGATTTCCCTTTGGCAAAACCATGCTGACTCTTCCTGATTGCCTTGAATAATTAGAAATGTGCATCTTTAATTGCTTTAATGATTGATTTTAACACCTTCCCTAGCATATGTCAAGATAACTGGCCTATAGTTAATTGTTTTCTGCCTCTGTTTCTTCTTAAATCGAGATTTATACTTGGTAATTTCCAGCACAAAGGAACCTTTGCTGTTCTAGGGAAGTTTGTAAAATTAACACCAGTGCACCTACTACTTCATTAGCTTATTTGAAGTCCACAATAACACAGAGACTTGACAGCACACAGATACATCAGTTTATTTAGTACCACTTCTCTCATGATTGTAATGTAACTGAGTTCCTGTCCCCGTTCTAGCTCCAGATCTGCATCTACTATTGGATGATCTTTTGATATAGTCTATGGTGAATAGAGAAACAATAAATTTGTTCACCATTTCGTTATTATATACTATTAAACCGAATTCTCATTCTTCAGTGGACCAACACTCACTTTCTTACTTGTTTCCTCTTTAAATACATATAGAAATGCATGGTATCCCATTTTGCATTCTCATATTTTAATTTCTTCCGATTGATTAACTTTTTAGTCACTTTCTGCCATTAGTTATGTTCTGATCAAACATCCGATCCGCCACTCATCCTTGTGCAGTCATATTCTTTTTCTTTAAGTTTGATGCTTTCCCGAATGCCTTTAGTTAACTATGAAAGATGGATCCTCCATTTAGAATTTTTTTTAACAATAGGAATATATTTACCATTTCTGAAATGTCCCCTTAAATGTGTTCAGGGATGTACACCAGCTCATGGGCTGGATTAGGCTGCATCTCTAGGCTGTTCACTTGCTCCCCTAGTGCTGACTCATTTTGATCTTACCTGGAAGCTTAGAACATAGAACATAGAACAATACAGCGCAGTACAGGCCCTTCGGCCCTCGATGTTGCGCCGATCAAAGCCCACCTAACCTACACTAACCCACTATCCTCCATATACCTATCCAATGCCCGCTTAAATACCCATAAAGAGGGAGAGTCCACTACTGCTACTGGCAGGGCATTCCATGATCTTACGACTCGCTGAGTGAAGAACCTACCCCTAACATCAGTCCTATATCTAACCCCCCTTAATTTAAAGCTATGCCCCCTTGTCATAGCTGACTCCATACGTGGAAAAAGGTTCTCACTGTCAACCCTATCTAACCCCCTAATCATCTTGTACACCTCTATCAAATCACCCCTAAACCTTCTTTTCTCCAAAGAAAACAACCCCAAGTGCCTCAGCCTTTCCTCATAGGATCTTCCTACCATACCAGGCAACATCCTGGTAAACTTCCTCTGCACCCGTTCCAGTGCCTCCACATCCTTCCTATAGTATGGCGACCAAAACTGCACACAATATTCCAGATGCGGCCGCACCAGAGTCTTATACAACTGCAGCATGACCTCAGGACTCCGGAACTCAATTCCTCTACCAATAAAAGCCAGTACGCCATATGCCTTCTTCACTGCACTATTTACCTGGGTAGCAACTTTCAGAGATCTGTGTACATGGACACCAAGATCCCTCTGCTCTTCCACACTACCAAGTAGTCTACCATTAGCCCAGTAATCCATCTTTTTATTACTCTTACCAAAGTGAATCACTTCACACTTAGCTACATTGAACTCCATTTGCCACCTTTCTGCCCAGCTCTGCAGCTTCCCTATATCCCGCTGTAACCTGCCATATCCTTCCTCACTGTCTACAACTCCTCCGACTTTCGTATCATCCGCAAACTTGCTCACCCAACCTTCTAACCCTTCCTCCAGGTCATTTATAAAAATGACAAACAGCAATGGTCCCAAAACAGATCCTTGCGGAACACCACTAGTGACGGCACTCCAAGATGAACCTTTGCCATCAACTACTACCCTCTGTCTTCTTCCAGAGAGCCAATTCCTAATCCAAACCTCCAACTCACCCTCAATGCCATATCTCTGTATTTTCTGCAGTAGCCTACCATGGGGGACCTTATCAAACGCCTTACTAAAATCCATATATACCACATCTACCGCTTTCCCCTCATCTACCTCCTTCGTCACCTTCTCAAAGAATTCAATAAGGTTTGTGAGGCACGACCTGCCCTTCACAAAACCATGCTGACTATCCTTGATCACATCATTCTTATCCAGATGTGCATAAATCCTATCCCTTACAATTCTCTCTAAGACTTTGCCCACAACAGAAGTGAGACTCACTGGCCTATAGTTACTAGGATTATCCCTACTCCCCTTCTTGAACAAGGGAACCACGTTTGCTAGCCTCCAGTCCTCTGGCACTACTCCTGTAGACAAAGAGGACACAAAAATCAAGGCCAATGGCTCTGCAATCTCCTCCCTTGCTTCCCAGAGAATCCTAGGATAAATGCAATCAGGCCCAGGGGACTTATCTATTTTCACCCTTGCCAGAATTTCCAACACCTCTTCTCTACATATCTCAAAGCCATCCATTCTACTTATTCGTGCCTCAGTATTCATATCGACAACTATGTCCTGTTCCTGAGTGAATACTGACGAAAAGTATTCATTCAGCGCCTCCCCAATCTCTTCAGCCTCCACACGCAACTTCCCATTACTATCCTTGATTGGACCTATTCCTTCCCTAGTCATTCTTTTATTCCTAACATACCTATAGAAAGCCTTAGGGTTTTCCCTAATCCTACCAACTAAGGACCTTTCATGTCCCCTCCTTGCTGCTCTTAGCTCTCTCTTCAGGTCCTTCCGGGCTACCTTATAACTCTCAATCGCCCCTATTGAACCTTCACGCCTCATCTTTACAAAGGCCGCCCTCTTCCATTTAACAAGGGATTCCAACTCCTTATTAAACCACGGCTCCCTCACACGACCCTTTCCTCCCTGCCTGATAGGTACGTACTTATCAAGGACACTCAATAGTTGCTCCTTGAACAAGTTCCACATATCAATTACGCTCTTGCCTTGGAATCTACTTTTCCAATCCACACATCCTAAGTCATGCCTCAACACATCATAATTTCCCTGCCCCCAGCTATAACTCTTGCCCTGTAGTACACACTTATCCCTCTCCATCACTAGACTAAAAATCACCGAATTGTGGTCACTGTCCCCAAAGTGCTCACCTACCTCTAGTTCTAATACCTGGCCTGGTTCGTTACCCAGAACCAAATCCAGTATGGCCTCACCTCTTGTTGGCTTATCTACATATTGTGTCAGGAAACTCTCCTGCACACATTGCACAAACACTGACCCATCTAACGAACTTGAGCTATAGCTTTCCCAATCAATATCAGGAAAGTTAAAGTCTCCCATAACAATCACCCTATTACTGTCACTCTTCTCCTGAATCATCTTCGCAATCCTTTCTTCAACGATTCTAGGACTATTAGGAGGCCTGTAAAAGACTCCTAACAGGGTGACCTCACCTCTCCTATTCCTAACCTCAACCCAAACTACCTCAGATGGCAAATCTTCATCCATCTTCCTTTCCACCGCTGTAATACTATCTTTGACAAGCAAAGCCACACACCCCCCTCTTTTACCCCCACCTCTGACCCTACTAAAACATTTAAACCCTGGAACCTGCAACAGCCAATCCTGTCCCTGATCTAGCCACGTCTCCGTAATAGCCACAACATCGAAGTCCCAGGTACCAACCCACGCTGCGAGTTCACCTACCTTATTTCGTATACTTCTGGCATTAAAGTATACACACTTCAAGCCACTCTTCTGTTTACAGGCACCATCCTTTAAGATTGATGCCATATTCCTACCCTCCCTACACTCCAGGTCCTGCACCCTAAAGCTACAGTCTGGGTTTCCATGCCCCTGCAGAGTTAGTTTAAACCCCCCCGAAGAGCACTAGCAAACCTCCCCCCAAGGATACTGGTGCCCCTCAGGTTCAGGTGCAGACCATCCTGTCTATAGAGGTCCCACCTTCCCCAGAAAGAACCCCAGTTATCCAAGTACCGAAATCCCTCCCTCCTGCACCATCCCTGTAGCCACGCATTTAACTCTTCTCTCTCCGTATTCCTCGACTCTCTATCACGTGGCACGGGTAACAAACCAGAGACAACAACTCTGTTCGTTCTAACTCTGAGCTTCCAACCTAGCTCCCTAAAAGCCTGTCTAACATCCTCAGCACTCCTACCTATGTCATTGGTGCCAATATGGACCAATGGCACCAATTACAGTATTACTTTAATTTACATTTTTGTTCCTTGCCCTTCAGCCAGAGCTCAACATTACTAAATTAGTTTCTAGTTCAGCCGGGAGACAAAACTAGGCAGCTTATCATGGTTTTCAGCAGTCTTCAGTCAAGACAAAGGAAATAGTCTTGAGCAGCCTCTAAAATGGCCTTGGACCCAGTCAATCTGTAGCTTTGTGTGTTTAGAATCAGGACCCTCTCCTTGTAGGGGGTAAGGAGTCAAATATTGGGCAGTCCATCACCTATCTCGAGTCTTTCTGCATCATTATAGCCTCTTTCCCTCCTGAAATGAGAGAGAGAGAGACAAATACTAAGAGGGATGAAAATGGATGGAATAGCTGTTACTTTTGATTCAGATTGGGAGGTGACAAGTGAGTGGATAGTACAGAGGGCATGCAGATTTAATGGTGTCAAGGGTTGGGGTAAGTAACACCAAGTGAAGGAGAATGCTACATATGATGATGATAGAGCAAGAGCTGTAGAGAGAGGTGAGTAGAGTTGCAGAGAAAAATTGAGTGTGAGGTATTAGAGAGAAGATAGTGGCATGCTGGCAGAGTGGAGAGGATCATTGACCTTCTTATTACATTACTGTGCATTCCTCCAGGTAGCTGAGACTGAACTGAACCGTGAAAATCTCAGACCAGGCTGGCATGGTCTGGTGTCATGGCACCACTGTTGGTCCTGATGGAAGACAGCAGTCTGGCTGGGCATCATCCCATTTAGCAGGAACTCCAGGTCCCTGACTACGTAGCGAGGTGCCAATCTCAACCTTGTTGCCATGTATGGGATGAATGTCAAGAAGTGTGCAGAGCAGCTCTGGATTTACAGTTGATATCTACAATGGTCTTTTAAGGATGGCAACAGTACCATAGACTCATAAAGTCATAGTTGTTCCAAGAACAACATATGGGCCTAGAATAGAATGAGAAGGAGTCATAGGGGCTGGATATGTTGTTAATTAGATAAGTATGGTAAAATACTGTGAAAATTTTGCAAGGCAAAAATACATTGAAAAAATTGACACAATTCACACTTTGCCAAGAAAAACATAATGTGCAGCCCCAAGTCTTTGTGGCTAAACTGTGATCCAGAATGTGCTAACTGCATGGATGTGAAAGCAGATTCAATAATAACTTACAACTGGGAATTATAGAAATATTTGAAGTCAGACAATTTGTAAAGACATGGGGAAAGACAGCAATAAGGTCGGAACGTCAATTGATTACTTCATAATTTGACTGTTGTAAAGGTTAAACATGAAGGCATTGCTGATACAAAATCATAATCAATTTTAGGATCTTCTTTCCCAACAACCATGAAAATCAGTCCCACAATTCTTCACTGTGAGATCAATAAAGTCCAGGCTTGGCCAGAAACCAAGCTCTGTTTGGAGTTGTTTGAAAGCTATTAGTGCTCCCCAGCTTCTTGTTGATAAAATAGCCAATTAAATAATGAATTTATCTTAGCTCAAGAAGGGAACTTGGAGTAGCATAAAAAATACAAAACCCTTCACATCTAATTACACATATGGATTACAATTTTTCGCACGGCAAACTGCTTCTCAGGTCGCTGTTCTGAAGAAAAGTCGTATTGGAATTGAAACCTTAATTATTTCTCTCTCCATAGATGCCACCAGACATACTGAGCTTCTCCAGCATTCTCAGTTTGTTTCAGATTTCCAGCATCTGCAAAATTTTATCTTTATGTTACTTAGGCAGCTTTGGTAAACATCAGTTTGTAATTTATAGGTTTTAGTGGTAAACCAATTACATCTTTTTTGCAAAAGTTAATTGGTATTTCAAATTTTCGGCCAAAATTCCTCCCTAAGAGATTCTGAGGTTTTGTCTTGTGCAATGAATTGAAATTTGGATTCTGCTATGTAGATATTAATACTTTTATTCTATATGTAGACTAACAAAAGCTAGCCTGTATATTGACATTGCTGTACTTCTCAATGACATCTCAAATAACATATACATCAAATAAATCTGTTTTCAAACAGTGAAATGTTAAATAAAAACATTTTATTATCAATGAAAGCAGCATAATGTCTGGGTGGAGATAGCAGAAATTTACTTAAGGAATGTGTCTACATATTTATCCAAAGGAAAGAAAATAACTGGTTGGTATCAGCAGGCATAATTTCAACACTTCTGTTTGGGAACTTTTGAAGTCTCAAAAGCAGGTGCTGTGTCAGTTCGGGAGTTCCACACTCATCTTAACACATCATTGACTTAGAATCCCAAGGTTGTGAAGGATGGCAAATGAAGGGTACTTCCAGCTTGATATGACTTCTCCAACTTTTGATTGAAGGTATTTTCACAATTAGAAAATGCAAAAGGAAAGTTACTGAAGGATATGTTGATAGCAGGATACCCTCCAAGTGTATCTTTCATTATTTTTCATTTAAACAATATTCTGTCTACTTTTCTCTTTGACAAAACTTAAATTATTGTGATTTTGCATTAATATTTTGGTTAAATATGTATTTAATTTATTCAATTGAGTATATATAATTAGTTCTTTGTTTGATAAAAAGGCTAAGGGGTAGCCAGTGAAAAGAGTATGTCACAGTTATAAAGAATCCCAGTAATATCTATGTCCTTGTGATTATTCCCTGTTTGTAATTCTGAAAATATTTTAATTCATAACAATATTTTCATTCAGAACAAGGAAGGTAATAACATGATAGCTAAAATATGCATGGCTGAGTTATTTGGAAGCATAGGTCCACTCCATGTCAAAGGGGTTATCGTTTGTTGTCTTAAAATAAATTGTATTAATACTTGTTCAACGTAATGCAGTGGGTCTCTTTTACCATTACCTTTTTTATATACTATTGTAAGTTGTTTTTTTTTGTTCTTTTACTGTTACAAGTTTCACAAACTTCCATTCTTACTTGTAGTTGCAGGACACAAATTGTATATTAGCTTTAATGAGAAAGGTTAGCATTACAGAGGAAATAAATTAAACCCCTACAGCTTAATAAGGTTATTTACCATTCAGAGTGTGAGCTTTTGGAAGTGCCTGCTAAATTTCAAATTTTAGTCCAATAACAGAGGATTGAAATTGGGTTTTACTCTGCGGGAACTCAGCTGTGCTGCAATTGTCCATACTTGCCCCAAAATGTACCAGATGTTAGATACCAGCAAGTACGTTCAAAAATTGTGCAGCCTGTTGAAATTAAGAACAGCTGTTTATTAGAAAAGCCTGATGGATTTCAAAACTAAACACTTTTTGAGTCTCACTGTATACATGTATAGTTTGGGAACATGAACAAAACATATCCAATCTTATATACTTTTGACATAAAAATAAGTTAGAAGTAAAATAAAATTGTAAAATTATGGTGCATTTAGTGTCTGTAAATAATGAGACATGATAAATAATCCATCGCATAAAATAATCATAATTTACTTGTAACTTGTTGCTCATGCATTATGCTGAGTTCAGTGAATAAATATATTATATTTCAACACTGAACATGACACCTCTTCTACATTTGAAATAAACATGATTTATTTCAATTTTAAAATGTAAAATTTAAATTTGTTTCACTGTTTTGTCTGTCCTACATTAAACTCCGTATATTCATAATGAGAGTTCGACAATGGATCTTCTGGAATTTAGAAATAGGATTCTATTTTAAGTAGTTAACATCACTGATGACTGTTATCAGCTCTGGAGAAACCCAGAAAGTTTCAAAAATAAAATTTTTAACTCCCAGTGGCTTGCTTAAAGGAATTACACAATAAGATTTCATATTTAAAGACTTTTACTTTAACAAATAAATAAAGGACAAAATTGTCTAAACATTATTTTTTAGGAAATTTAATTTACAACCAAAGGCCTTCCAATCAAATGCTTTAATAGAACCAAAGGTGGCTCAGTGGTTAGCACTGCTGCTTCACAGCACCAGGGTCCCAGGTATGATTTCAGCCTTGGGTGACTGTCTGTGTGGAGTTTACACATTCTCCCTGTGTCTGTGTGGATTTGCTTTGGTTTCCTCCCACAGTCCAAAAATGTGCAGGTCAGGTGAATTGGCCATGCTAAATTGCCCAAGTGTTAGGTGCATTAGTCAGAGGGAAATGGGTCTGGATGGGTAACTCTTTGGAGGGTTGGTGTGGACTGGTTGGGCTGAAGGGCCTGTTTCCACACTGTAGGGAGTTTAATATCATTATAATTTACTCTGTGCCTTAAGGGGTCACTTAATTCTCCAGTCTAGAGTGATTCACATTTTTTCCAGTCAGGATAGTATAGGTATAGAAATCAAGAAGGAGGACTGTTATATTCTTGAACTTGAAATTACAATTGAGAGGGACGAGGTTTTAGCAGTTTTAGCAGATTAATATTTGATGTATCCTTAGGCCTCGATGAGAAGTATCACAAGCTACTGTGGAAGGTAAAAGGGGAGATTAAAGTGGCCACCACACTAATGTTTAAACATTCTGTGGTCATAGAAGAGCCACAAGACTGGAGAACAGTTAATGGTATCATTATTTGAGAAGAATGGCAGGGCTAGGCTAATGAGTGTAACAGGTAAAGAAACTTTTTGAAAAATTCTGTGGGACAGATTGTATCTCCATTTGGAGAGGCAAGGATTAACAATTGCATCAACATGGCTTTGTCATGTGGAGCTCATGTCTAACAGGATTGATTGAGTTTTTTGAAGAAGGGACTAGGTACGTAGGTGAGTGCAGGTGAAGTAGTCAGCATGGACAAGATGTTGCATGAAAGACTGTTTAAGTAAGTAAGAGCCCATTGGACTCAGGACAGTTTGGCAAATTGCATCTAAAATTGGATTAGTGGCAGGAGATAGAATTTGATGCTCTAAGATTGTTCTTGTGACTGGAAGTCTGTCGCCAGTGATGTACTGCAGAATTTTGGGTGACATGTTGACTCAGGGGTTAGTACTGCTGCCTCACAGTGCCAGGGGCATGGGTTTGATTCCCTCCTCAGGCAACTGTCTATGTAGAGTTTGCACATTTTCCATGTGTCTGCGTGGGCTTCCTTCGGGCGCTCTGGTTTCCTCCCACACTCCAAAGATGTGCAGGTTAGGTAAATTGGCTATGTTAAATTGCCTACAGTGTTCAAGGATGTGTGGGTTAAGTGCATTAGTCAGGGATAAATGTAGGGTATAGGAATGGGTTGTGGGTGTATTGCTCTTCAAAGGGTCAGTGTGGACTTGTTGGTCTGAATGGCCTGTTTCCACATTGTAGGGATTCTATGGTCCTTTGCTGCTGGTAATGTATATTAATGATCTAGTCTCAAATGTAGGAGGCTTGTTCATTTAGTTTATAGATAACTTGAAAACTGGTGACATGATAGAGAGGAGGAAAGCCTTATGCTGCAGGAAATATAGACTGAGTTGTAGAATGGGCAGAAGAGTGACAAATGTTTTATCCAGAAAAGTGTGAGGTGATGCATCTTGAGAGGACGAAAAAAGAAATAGAGTACATGATATGGTTGGGCATTAGGAAATACATAGAATCTGAGGGATCTTGGTGTGCATGTCGATAAATCCTTGAAGGCAATAGGTTAGATGCTAGAAGGTGGTAAGTATCTGGAACTTACCTATTGAAAGGCTGGGAGAGACAATTATTACAACATTTATAAATATTTCAATGACCATTTGAAATAACAGAGCATAGAAATTTATTGGCAATTGCTGGAAAATCAGACAAAAATTGATGGTTGCTTGATGAATGGTACAGTCATGATGAGCTGAAGGGTCTCTTTCCAAGCTGTAAAACTATATGTTTCTATGTCTGTTTCTGCTAATCTCTGAACTGAGTTCATGAACTGACTTCTCCCAAGTCCTGAATTAAGGGAGACAATTGAGAAAGTATGGCAGAAATGGACAAATGGGATACTCAACACAGAGAAAAGATGCCCATTTTGCACATAAGGTTTTAACTTTTAAATTGAGCAATTGAGCCAGTAAACAGGAAGGGGTCTATGTGTATGAATAACAACATGCCATTGTTTAAGCACACTTCATTTATATGCAGATTGCTATTTTTCCAGGCAATGGAGAGAAACTAGGCTGCCAGACTTCCCGACAAAGGAAGTCAGAGCAGGTAACTAGAGGCTGTAACTCACTGCCATTTTCTCTGGGCCAATATTCTCCATTGCCTTTGGGCACATTGGTTGGGCAACGACATCCTTCACCTTCTGTTAAAGGAAGCTTGCATCAAACAACCAACAAACTCCACCACAGCATCATGGTACACATGGAATACTTATAACCACAGTTCACCACATCAACACTTTGGAGTAATTTGGAGCTCACTAACACCTTTCATTACAATGCTGCTACCTAACCACTTTGCACACAGGGACAGGAACCCTTTTCGTGATTAAAACAGGATGTATCTCAGAGCTCTTTTGCTGGTCTAGTGCTTATTCACTTTGTGCATGCTTGACTGTCGCAGCATCTCAGTCTTGCCTGGCATTTGCTTTTCCACATTCGTACATTATTCAGAATATAAGGCACACAGTACTTCTGTCAGGTCTTGACTTTTAGCAAAGACACTGAGCTATGACATTTGTGATGCTTGCAAACAATAAAATGTCAAGGAGGGCGGATGTGTTATTGTGTGGCTCCATGTTATGTCAATATGCAGCCTGCAGTGCGTTCTCGCAGCTTATGCAGCAAACACATTGAATGTGCTTCAACCAAATAAAGAGTCACAGAGTCATAGAGATGTACAGTACAGACACAGACCCTTCAGTCCAACTTGTCCATGCCGGCCAGCTATCCCAACCTAATCTAGTCCCACATGCCAGCACTTGGTCCATGTCTCTCCAAACTCTTCCTATTCATATATGCAACCAAATGCCTTTTAAATGTTGTAATTATGCCAACCTCTAACACATCCTCTGAAGCTCATTCCATGCACGCACCAGCCTCTATGTGAAAAAGTTGCCTCTTAGGTCCCTTTTATATCTTCTCCCTCTCATCCCAAACTATGCCCTCTAGTTCTGGACTCCCCCACCCCAGGGAAAAGACCTTATTTATTTATCCTATCCATGTCCCTCATGATTTTATAAACCTCTATAAACTCACCCCTCAGCCGCCAACACTCTAGGGAAACCAGCCTCAGCCTATTCAGCCTCTTCCAATAGCTCAAATCCTCCCACCATGGCAACATCCTTGTAAATCTTTTCTGAACCCTTTCAAGTTTCACAACATCCTTCCAATATCTTAAAGTCTGAGGAGAATAGATATACTCATAGAACAGAGCATAACACAGAAAGAGCCCCTTTGGCACATTGAGGCTGAACTAGTCTAAACAACAACTTAGCTAATCTAATACTATTTTCCAGCACTTGGTCAATAGCCTTGTATACTTTGGCATTGCAAGTGATTTCTAAATACTTTTTAAATATTACAAGGGTTTTTGCCTCTGCTGACAGCACAGGCTGTGACTTCCAGGTTCTCACCACCATCTGGTGAAGAAATCTTTCCTCACATCTCCTTGAAATCTCCTGCCCCTACCTTAAATCTGTATCCCTGGTTATTGCTCCCTCCACCAAGGGGAAAGATTTCCTTCTGTCTACCTTATTTGTGCCCCTCATAGTTTATTCATGTCAATTATGTCTCCCCTCAGTCTCTACTCCAAGGCATATAGCACTAGTCTATCTAATCTCTCTTCATAACTAAAACTCTCCAGCCCAGGCAACATAGAACATAGAACATAGAACAATACAGTGCAGAACAGGTCCTTCGGCCCTTGATGTTGCGTCGACCTGTGAACTGTTCTCAGCTTGACCCCTACACTATCCCAAAATCATCCATGTGCTTATCTAAGGATTGTTTAAATCTCCCTAATGTGGCTGAGTTGACTAGCTTAGCAGGTAGGGCATTCCACATCCTTCCGACTCTCTGCGTAAAGAACTTTCCTCTGACATCTGTCTTAAATCTATCACCCCTCAATTTGTAGTTGTGCCCTCTCATATATGCTGATTCCATCATCCTAGGAAAACGTCTTTCACTGTCTATCCTATCTAATCCTCTGATCATCTTGGTAATTTTCATAGCACCCTCTCCAGCGCAATCACATCCCTCCTGTTATGTCGATTCCAGAATTCAAGTTTAGAGATTTTGTTGACTGTCTGTTATCAGCTTATTTTTCTCTAAGTATATATTCATCTGATCCTGTATTATGGCTTCCATCAGTTTTCCCACCATTGATGTCAAGTCTGTAGTTTGCGAGGTTATCCTTTGCCCCTTTCCTAGACAATGGTGCCACATTTGCAATCCTCCAGTCCCCTAGGACTAATTTTGTGTTCACTGAAGTTTGAATAATTTCTGTTAACAGCTTCACAATTTATTCCCTTACCTCCTTCAGCAATTTAGGATGTGTCCCATTCAGGCCTGGTGATCTCTCTACCTGGAATGCTGCCAGCCTTTTTAGCATCTCTTTATTTATACTGTACTACTCAGTTGCTGAACACCAATATGTTCAACTGTGCCATTGTCACCCCCATCTTTTAATTTGGTAAAGACATACTATTGGTCCTTTAGTGAGCAATTTATCCTCCTTGGTCCTTATGGGCCCTATTCCATCCTTCACTAGTCTTTTACTATTAATATACTTGAAGAACATTTTATTATTTGTTTCAACGCGGCCTGACATCCTTTCCTGTTGCTTTCTCTGAGCATTATTTATTCCAGCCTTTGCCTCGCTCCTGCATTTGAGATATTTTTCTTGATTTCTATTTCTATTATTATTCAGATATGCTCTAATTACTTCAATATATTTGTTAGGCCATACTATATTTGACTGATTACCATGAACCTCAGTGGCCAATTATAACTGTTTTAATAGTAACTTCAAATATGTTCCTTATGGCAGATATAGGTACAATTACAACATTGAAAAGATATTTGGGGGGGGGGGTACAGAGTAGGAAAGGTTTAGAGGGATATGGGCATCTAGTTTAGTTTTGAAACTTGGTTGTCATTGACGAGTGAACTGAAGGTTCTGTTTCCATTCTGTATGACTCTATAACTGCACACATGCTCTAGCTGTGACCTAATCATTATTTTGTACACTTTCATCATAACCTCCCTTCTTTTAAACTCTATGTTTCAGCTAATAAAGGCAAGTATTTCATACGCCTTGTTGACCACTTACCAACATTTTCTGCTACCTGAAGGACATGTATAAGAACGTCCCTCTGATCCTTGACGCTTCCCAGGTTCCTGCCTTTCATTGTTCGTTATTTGTCCTGCCTAAATACATCATCTCACAGTTTTTTAACTTCCATTGCCACTGAGTAGTCAATCTAACCAGTTAGTCTATATCCTTTAACCTAAGGCTATCCTCCTCCACTATTTTCCAATTTTCCTATCTTCTGCAAACTTACTGATCATCCCTGCTATATTCGAGTCTAAATCATTTATATATAACACAACATTGATCTCTTTGGAACCCCACTGAACTCAGGCTTCAAGTTATGAAGACACCCCTCAACCATAACCTGCTGCTTCCTGCCACTCAGAAAGTCTGGATACAATTAATCAACTTTCCTTGGATCCCATGTGCTCTTTTTTTATTATTCATTTTGTGGGATGTGGGTGTCGCTGGCTGGCCAGCATTTATTGCCCGTCCCTAATTGCCTGTGAGAAAGTAGTGGTGAGCTGCCTTCTTGAAACGCAGCAGTCCACCTGCTCTGGGTTGATCCACAATGCCATCAGGGAGGGAATTCCGGGATTTTGACCCAGCGACAGTGAGGGAAGGGCTATACATTTTCAATGGATGGTGAGTGGTTTTGAGGGGAACTTGAAGCTGGTGGTGTTCCCACATATCTGCTACTCTTGTCCTTCTACACAGAAGTGGTTGTGGGTATGGAAGGTGCTGTCTGAAGATCTTTGGTGAATTTCTGCAGTGCATCTTATGTATAGTACACACTGTTGCGACTGAGTGTCGATGGTGAAGGGAGTGGATGCTTATGGATACAATGTCAATCAAGCGGGCTGCTTTGCCCTAAATGGTGTCAAGCTTCTGGAGTGCTGTTGAGGCTGCACTCATCCAAGGCAAGTGGGGAGTGTTCCAGCACACTCCTGATTTGTGCCTTGTAGATGGTGGACTGGCTTATTTATCCGTTGCACTCAATGTGTTCTCCTCTACATCGGGGAGACAGGTCACCAATTTGCGGATCGTTTCAGAGAACATCGCTGGGACACCAGCTCCAACCAACCCACTGCCCCATGGCTGAATACGTCAACTCCCTCTCCCACCCCAACAAGGACATGCAGCTCCTGGCCCTCCTCCATCACCAAACTCTAACCACATGATACCGGGAGCAAGAGCACCTCATCTTCTGCCTTGGGACCCTTCAACCACAAGGGATTAATGTGGATTTCATCAGTTTCCTCATTTCCCCTCCCCCCACCTTATCCCAGTCCAAAGCTCAGCAACACCCTTGTGACCTGTCCATCGTCATTCCCATCTATTCGTCCCACCCTCCTCTCCAACGTATCACTTTCCTCCCCAACTTCATCTACCTATTGCATTCCCAGCTACCTTCGCCACAGCCCCAACCCCTCTCTTTTATCTCTCAGCCCCCCTGCCCACAAGCCTCGCTCCTGATGAAAGACATATGCCCTAAACGTCAATTCTCCTGCTCCTCGGATTAGATTAGATTAGTTAGATTAGATAACATTACATTACAGTTTGGAAACAGGCCCTTCGGCCCAACAAGTCCACACCGACCCGCCGAAGCGCAACCCACCCATACCCCTACATTTACCCCTTACCTAACACCACGGGCAATTTAGCATGGCCAATTCACCTGACCTGCACATCTTTGGACTGTGGCAGGAAACCGGAACACCTGCAGGAAACCCACTCAGACACGGGGAGAACGTGCAAACTCCACACAGTCAGTCGCCTGAGGCAGGAATTGAACCTGGGTCTCTGGCGCTGTGAGGCAGCAGTGCTAACCACTGTGCCACTGTGTCGCCCACAGGATGTTGCCTGACCTGCTGTGGCTTCCCACACTCTTGACTCTGATCTCCAGCATCTGCAGTCATCACTTTCTCCTGGCTTTTGTAAGTCAGAAGGTGAGTTACTCACCACATTATTCCTCGACTCTGACCTGCTTTTGTAGCCATTGTATTTATGTGATGAGTCCAATTAAGTTTATGATCAGTGATAACTCCCAGGATATTGATAGTGGGGGACTCAGTGATGGTAACACCATTGAATGTCTATGGGCAGTGGTTAGTTTGTGGTCATGGTCATAGCCTAGCATTGTCAGCCCAAGTCTGGATATTGTCCAGATCTTGTTGCATTCAGACACAAACTGCTTCAGAGTCTGAGGAGTTGTGAATGATGCTGAATATTGTGCAATCATCAGTGAAGATTCTCACTCCTGACCTTATGATGGAGGAAAGGTCATCGAGAAAGCAGCTGAAGATCATTGGGCTTAGGACACTACCCTGAGGGACTCCTGCCAAGATGTTCTGGAGCTGAGATGACTGATCTCCAACAACCACGACCATCTTCCTATGTGTCAGGTATCACTCGAACCATTGGTGAGTTTGCTCCCTGATACCCATTGATTCCAGTTTTGCTAGGGGTCCTTGATGACACACTCAGTTGAGTGCAGCCTTTCAGAATTGCTTCCAATATTTTTGCCATCACCAAGGATAGATTGACTGGTTGCAGTTTCCTGATTTATCCCTATTTGAATAATGATAGCACATTGGCTGTCTTCCAGTCCTTTGGGATCTCTTGTGGCCAGAGAGGAATTGAAACGTATTGTCAGCATCCCTACTATTTCCTCCCGTGCCTCACTCAACATCTTGAGATACTTTTCATTTGGCCCTGGTAACTTCTCAACTATTAAGTCTACCAAACCACTCAGAACCACTTCTGTCTATGCTGATTTCTTTAATTATATCACAATCCTTCTCCCTGATTTTTATATCCACATCATATGCCTCTCACTAACAAACAACAATGCAAAGTATTCACTTAGAAACCTATCTATGACTTCCAGCGTCACACTCTAATTACCACTGTTCTCTTAATGGACCCTACTCTTTCCTTAGTTACCCTCTTACTCTTAATGCACCTGTAAAATAACTTAGGGTCTTCCATTATTTTACCTGCTATTATATTTATATGTCCTCTTCTTGCACTCCTAATTTCCTGTTTGTTTTAACTTCACCCCTTGTACATTCCATACTCCTCTAGGGGTTCTGTTGTTTTGAGCCCTGGGTATCTGCAATGTATTTATTTTCTTCTCTTTATCTAATCTTCTACAACCCTTGATATCCAGTATTTGCTGGATTTGTTAGTCCCACCTTTTATCTTTATTGGAATATGTTGACCCTCTATGCTCTCTATCTCTTTCTGAAATGCATCCTACTGTTCTAAGGCAGAATATTATTTAAAATGATATTTTGCGAAATGTGGATGAAAAACATGATCTGAATGTCCTTGTACAACAGTCAATGAATGTAGACAGGCAGGTGCAGCAGGTAATTAGAAAAGCAAATGGTATATTGGCTTTTACTGTAAGAGGCTTTGAGTTCAGAAGTAGGGATATCTTACTGCAGTTATACATGGCTTTGGTGAGACCACAGCTGGAGTACTGACCATAAGATATAGGAGCAGAATTAGGCCATTTGGTCCATCACGCCTGCTCTGTCATTTGATCATGGTTGATATGTTTCTCGACCCCATTCTCCTGCCTTCTCCCTGTAACACTTGCATGCAGAGTTCTGGTCACTCAACTTAAGAAAGGAGAGACTGGCTATACAGTGAGCATAACAGATCTTAACTAGGCTGATTCCAAGGCTGGCAGGATTGTCACAGAGTCATAGAGTCATGCAGAACAGAAGCAACCCTCCTAGTGAGAAAATGTCCCAGCCTATCCAGCTTTTCTTTAGAACTCAACCTTTCATACCAGGCAACATTCTGGTAAATCTCTTCTGAACTCTCTCTACTTTCCTATAACAGGGCCTGTGAGGAGATAGATTGGTATTCATTGGCATTTAGAAGAATAAGAGAGGATCTCAGGGAAACGTATAAAATTCTAACAGATTGTGACAAACTAGATGCAGAGAGGATGTTTTTCTTAGCTGAGGACTCAAGAGCTAGAGGTCAAAGTCTCCAGACATGGAGACAGCCATATAGGATTGAGATGAAGCAACATTTTTTCACTCAAAGGGAATTAGGTCTGTGGCATTCTCTTGACTAGAGGCTGTGGAGGCCACATAATCGAACATATTCAAGAAAGGGACAGATACATATTTAAATATCAAAGTATCAAGGGGTATGGGGAAAGGTGGTAATATGGCATTGAGCAAGATAATCAGCCTTGATCAAACTGAATGGCAGAGCAGGCTTGAACTCCTGAATGGCCTACACCTGTTCTTAGTTTTTATGTTTCTATGCTTCGACGATTCTATGTATCAATGTCAATGTGATTTCATTGGATGTTCTGAGTTCACCGTCTGATAATAGTTTAAAGAATCTATTTAAAAGTTCAGCTGGTGGTGGCAACTGAGACAAAGTTTCTTTATTTTTATGAGATTAACTGCTTCAGAAAACTTAAAAGTCTTTCAGGGATTTTATAAAAAGGAGTTTTTTTTTCACTATCAGGTATCGTGGAATGAGAGCTGTGTTAAATTTGAAGTTTGTGTTTTCATCTCCATACAACTACTAAATTCTATCCATGGAGGATACCAGGTGATTGGTTATGGAGGTAACATAAGGGCCATGGGAAGTAAGTCAAGGGAATTGAGTGGCATTGAGGATTTGAAGTACTATATTGGTTTGAGTGAGGGGACTGAGTGGCTGTGAAAGGTGAGGGTTTTAGGATTTGAAAACATCTAAAATAATGAATTGAAGTCCCAGGGAACTGAGGTGTACAATCTAACCAGCCCATAAACTGGCAACCTATGGTCTGCTTCCAGGATCACAAGGCCTCACTCTACCTCACACGTAACCCTACAGAGAGATAATCATACATTTCAGAATACTTTTTGTTGAGGCAGGTGTGACAGGTCAGAAAGTTTCCAATTTTAGCTCTGCACCTCTCTAAACAACATCTGACCCTTACAATCCATTCACCATCAGCACAGTTTCACCAACACATTCCACCCTGACCTTAAATTCACCTGGACCATCTCTCCCACTTCCCTCCCCTTCTTAGATCTCTCCATCTCCATTAATGATGACCGACTTGGCACCGACTCCCACAGTTACCTGGATTACACCTCTTCCCACCTCCTGCAAAAATGCCATCCCATATCCCCAATTCCTCCGCCTCCGCCGTATCTGCTCCCAGGAGGACCTGTTCCACCACAGAACACACCAGATGGCCTCCTTCTTTAGCGACCGCAATTTCCCGTCCCGCGTGGTTAAAGATGCCCTCCAACGCATCTCGTCCACATCCTACACCTCCGCCTTCAGACCCCATCCCTCCAACCGTAACAAGGACAGAACGCCCCTGGTGCTCACCTTCCACTCTACCAACCTTCGCGTAAACCAAATCATCCGTCAACATTTACGCCACCTCCAAATGGACCCCACCACCAGGGATATATTTCCCTCCCCACCCTTTTCCGCCTTCCGCAAAGACCGTTCCCTCCGCGACTACCTGGTCAGGTCCACGCCCCCAAACAACCCACCCTCCAATCCTGGCACTTTCCCCTGCCAGCGCAGGAATTGTAAAACCTGCGCCCACACCTCCTCCCTCACCTCTATCCAAGGCCCTAAAGGAGCCTTCCACATCCATCAAAGTTTTGCCTGCACATCCACCAATATCATTTATTGTATCCGTTACTCCCGATGCGGTCTCCTCTCCAGTGGGGAGACTGGACACCTCTTAGCAGAGCGCTTTAGGGAACATCTCTGGGACACCCGCACCAATCAACCACACCGCCCTGTGGCCCAGCATTTCAACTTCCCCTCCCACTCTGCCATGGACATGGAGGTCCTGGGCCTCCTTCACCGCCTCTCCCTCACCACCAGACGCCTAGAGGAAGAACGCCTCATCTTCCGCCTCGGAACAATTCAACCCCAGGGCATCAATGTGGACTTCAACAGTTTCCTCATTTCCCTTTTCCCCACCTCACCCCAGTTCCAAACTTCCAGCTCAGCACTGTCCCCATGTCTTGTCCTACCTGCCTATCTTCTTTTCCACCTATCCACTCCACCCTCCTCCCTGACCTATCACCTTCATCCCCTCCCCCACTCACTTATTGTACTCTATGCTACTTTCTCCCCACCCCCACCCTCCTCTCATTTATCTCTCCATCCTTCAAGCACTCTGCCTGTATTCCTGATGAAGAGCTTTTGCCAAAACGTCGATTTTACTGCTCCTCAGATGCTGTCTGAACTGCTGTGCTTTTCCAGCACCACTAATCCAGAATCAGCGCAGTTGCTTCTGCCATTGTCCAAGTGTGAACATCTTGCACTTCCTTCCCTCTTTTATCTTTGGCAGCCAAGTCACCCAGATCTGCTGTTGCCAGAATTCAGAACAGATCCTATGGTCACGTTCATTTCTCCATTTTATCCCAAATTAAAGACATAAACACAAAATCTAACAATCTTATAAAATGTCACATTTGTAATATCACCAATTAACCTTGGCAGTCTAAAAAAAAATTGATGCACGTGAAATGTTAATTGCTTTGCTAAGAATAGATCTAAATAATCAATGTCTTTCAAGTATGTACATTATCTTAGGATAATAGAATCCCTACAGTGTGGAAGCAGGCCATTCGGCCCATCGAGTCTACACCAACCCTCCAAAAAGCATCCCAGCCAGACCCATCCCCAACTCTATCCCTATAACCCTGCATTTCCCATAGTTGATCCACCTAACCTACACATCCTTGCATTGTGGCAGACAACCATAGCACCCAAAGGAAACCCACATGGGCACAGGGAGAATATGCAAATTCCACACAGACAGTTGTCCAAGAGTGGAATCGAACCCAGGTCCCGTGCCTTCCAAGTGAAAGTAATCATTTCAGAGCCATACAGTCCAGTGCTAGAGTCCTAAAAATAAATTATTTAGTAGTCTGTTTCTTTTCTACCCTTATGGAATTGTTTGGAAACAGGGGTCACGTTTGGTGAGAAAAATGAAATAGTTCAGAATGACTATTAGCAGATAGTATTTGAGTAATCCAGTAGGAAGTTAAATTTCAGACACACAAGCTGTTAAGTTGAATTGAATTTATTATAATGTGTACCGAGGCACGGTGAAAAGCTTTGTCTTGCGAACAGTACAGGCAGATCGCATAGTTAAATAGTATAGATAAGTAAATAATACGTAACCAGTGGCAAAAACCAAAACACAGTTTTTCTTCACCCCTGCTGGGATGGAGCATGTAATTTCCATGAGTCATTTCACTCTATAAACTGACCAAAAGCTGATGGAATTCACCCAACGAAGACAAGCAGGTTTGAGTGACAGGCAGCTCTGGAACTCCAACTTGCATATTTCTGGACAGACATTAAGTGTTCAACTGCATGAACCATTAGATGTACATATTTCAGAAAGCACGTTATCTAAATGTATGTTAAAGTCCTGTTCATTTTCCTTATAGAAAACAATTTTAATATAACAACATGTTAATTGCTTTTTTTGTATCACAATTATGATTTTTCCTAATTCAAAGATTACTTTTGAATTGAAGTATTAAACACATTCCTTTGAAAATTAGATTCTTTATGAGTTATGCCTGAGGATATCTTCCATTTGTCTTTTTATTTTTCGGCTAGTTTCTGATTACAGCCACAAAGAATATTTAAATTTTATTTGCATGTCTCTATATTAATGAAACAGGAATCTTAAAAAAAAAACAGAAAACCTAAGTTAGAAATAAATAGACTTCAAACATCTTAACATCCTATTTGTAGTTTTCATATCTTTATATGAAAGAAGATTGGGTTTATTAGGAAAGGAGTTTATTAGTTGTTAGTGAGAAAGTTTAATTCAGTTAGAGGTAATAAGAGCAGGATACTTTTGAAGTGTTGCATCTGCTTTCATATTAGTTTTCACCTAGATTTCTTTTTCCTTGCTGTCTTTCAGACTCTCAGTGATCAACTTCTTACCTCAGTAACGTAAGTCTCCACCTCAGTTCTTCTTGCTTTATTTTAGTTGCCCTCACACACTTCTCACCCTCCAAATATGCACTTCACTGACTTGACTTTTCCATCACAGGAGGCCTCTCAACTCCCATGATGCCAAATAGGTCAAAGGCAACTTCTTCCTCTTATTGCTCACAATTGACACTTTGCTACAACATTCAAACCCCACTTCTTTCAGTGTCTGCATTGTCAGTATTTGAAAACAACTCTCTTGTAAGAGGTTTAGAGTTTCAGTTTCAAATTCCCATCGAGACTGGCCTTCCAGTCATCAAAGAGCAACTGCAGCTATGGTTCAACAATTTTCCTTTTCTCCATCTTTGATATGTTTGTCCATTGTAAAACCATTAATTTATCAATGTTTGGACGCTCTTCACACCATTCTTCACACTTCGTATTCTTCCACCCTCACCCTCCATCCTCCTTCATTTTCCCTGCATCAGGTTCAGGGGGTATAAACTTGTCTGATACACGTGCAATAGAGTTGGTTTTACCATTGACCACCAGACTTGGCTGATCATTGTCTGACCACGAGACTTGGCTGACCATGAACAGGCATTATCCTGGACAATAAATAAAAGCTTTTGCTACCAGAGGTTTGTACCTCTGACTCTGTTGATGTTGTTACTAAGATGGAGGCCATTCATTCAGCTGCTTCTAGTAGCCTCTTCCTCCAAATCCTCTTTTAACTTACTCAACAAGTCAAAATTAAAAACAGAAAATACTGGAAAATCACAGCAGGTCAAGTGACACCTGTGAAGAGAGAAATAGGATTTAATGAGAGAAATAAGATATAACGTTCTGGTCAATGATCTTTCATCAGAACCTAAAAGTCTGAGATTTTCCCTGTCATAACACCAAACTTGCAACTCTCAACTTTCTTTCTAGCTCACCTTCCCCCCCTGTCCTTTCTCACCAAATGTTATCCATTGGAGTCAATAAAATGTGGCGCTGGGAAAAGCACACCCTGATGAAGGGTTAAGCCCAAAACATCGATTCTCTTGCTCCTCAGATGCTGCCTGATCTGCGGTGATGTTTCCAGTGCCACACTTTATTGACTCTGCCTTCTCCAGCATCTGCAGTCCTCACTATCCCAATGTTATCTATTAGAATCACAATCTGCTTCATTGATTTGATTCCCATTAATCCACATACAATTCATGCTGCCTGAATCCCATAAGCACATCAAGGGCATTAGAGAGTTTGTAAGGGCTGGCCAGCATCTGCTTAAGATATAGAAGTCACAGCTTGGAGACACCATCATCACTAGAATGAAATACAGTTGGCTCTGCTATAATATGTATTTATTCAACATGAATTGGCTTTAACAAGATTGAAGATTAAGACCGTTATTTGTTGAATGCAAGCTTTCCTTCCTGTATTAGGTAGACAAGCAGGAGGCTAGAAGAACTTAGCAAGCCAGGCAGCATCAGGAGTTGGAGAAGTCGGCGTTTCAGGTGTAACCCTTCTTCAGGACAGAGGGTGGGTGCAGGGGGAGCTGCAGATAAAGGAGATAGGGGGCACAGGGTGAAGAGGTAGGGATAGGTGAAAACAGGTAGACGGTATGCCCTGGTTGGTCAGTGGGAGGAATGAATCCAGTAGGTAGCCAGAAGGAGTGGAATGGAGGGGTAGGTGGCTGGGAGGGGAGTCAGGGGATGGGAAGGGAGTTATTTGAAATTGGAGAACTCAGTGTTGGTTCGTGGTGGCAATAGAGGAGGCCAAGAATGGTCATGTCGGCAAGGGAGTGGGCAAGGGAATTAAATTGGGCAGTGACTGGAAGGTCCAGTTGGCGTCCATGTGCCTGGCTGAGATGTTTGGCAAATCATTCCCTAAGTTTGCATTTGGTCTCCCTGATGTAGAGAAGACCACATCAGGAGCAACTGATGCAGTAAACTAAGTTGGAGGAGAGGCAGGTGAACCTCTGTCTCACTTGGAAGGATTGTTTGGGGCCCTGGATGGAGGTGAGGGGGATGGTGTACCAGTAGGTTTTGCATCTTTCCTGGTTGCAGGGGAGGGTACCTGGGGGCTCAGGGGGTTTGGTGGGGAGAGTGATGTTAATCAAGGACTGTAGAAAGGAACGGTCCTTGCGAAAGGCAGAGAGGAGTGGTGGGGTCGAGTTGGAGTTGGCAGAAGTATTTAAGGATGTTGCATTGAATGTGGAGACTGGTGGGGTGGTAGGTGAGGACAAGGGAGACTCTGTCTTTATTGCATTTGGAGTGGGAGAGGTTAGAGCATTGGAACAGGGAATGGAGGTGATGCAGTGGAGGGCTGTCTGGATGACAGACGGAGGAAAAGCACGTTGTTCAAAATAGGTGGACATCTGGGATACTTGAGCAGATGTGCTGGAGGCAGAGGAATTGGGAGAATGGGATGGAGTTTTTGCAGGATACTGATTGGGAGGAGGTGTCGTCCCGGTAGTTGTAAGAGTCTGTGGGTTTGTAGTAAACGTTCATCTGGAGACTGTTGCTGGACTCCAGACAGACCTTACTTCAATACTTAGATTCTCACAACTCCATACCATTCTCCCAATCCCTCCACTTCCGCCACATCTGCTTTGGCGAGGAGACATTTTACTCCCAAGCATCCCAGATGTCCACCTATTTCAAACTACACGCTTTTTCCCCTCAATCATCCAGACAGCCCTCCATCGCACCACCTCCATTCCCCATTCCACTGCTCTCAACCTCCCCCAACACAATAAAGACAGAGACCCCTTGGCCTCACCTGCCACCCCACATGTCTCTGCATCCAATGTATCATCCTTAAACACTTCTGCCAATCCCAACTAGGCCCCACCACCAAGAACATCTTCCCCTAACCACCCCTCTCTGCCCTCCGCAAGGACCATTTCCTTCAACAGTCCTTGGTTTGCACCAATCTCCCCACCAACTCCTCTGAACCCCCAGGATACCTTCCCCTGCACCTGGAAAAGATCCAAAACCTGCCAATACACCAGCCCCCTCACCTCCATTCAGAGCCCCAAATAGTCCTTTAAGGTGAGATAGAGGTTCATCTGCCTCTCTTCAACCTAGTTTACTGCATTAGGTGTTCCCGATGTGGTCTTCTCCATATTGGGGAGACCAAATATAAACTTAGGGAATAGTTTACTGACCATCTCAACAGACCCACAGAGGCCGACCGGACCTCCCAGTCACCGCCCTTTTTAATTCCCCTTTCCACTCCCTTTCTGAGATGATCATCCTTGGCCTCCTTCATTGCCACAATGAACCAAACCGCAATTTGGAGCAACAACACCTCATCTTCCACCTGGGTAGCCTACAGTCTGGAGGACTCAACATTGAGTTCTCCAATTTCAAATAACCTCTCTTTCCATCCCCCAACTCCCTTCCCAGCCACCTATCCCTCCCTTCCACTCCTCCCAGCCACCAACTGGTTTCATTCCTCCCATTGACCAAACAGGTTGTACCATCTGCTTGTCTTCACCTATCTGCACTTCACCACCCTTGCCCTGCCACTCCCTTTACTGCAGCTTCCCTTACATCCATCCCCAGTCCTGAAGCAGTGTTACACCTGAAACATCCTGATGCTGCCTGGCTTGCTAAGCTCTTCCAGCATCCCGATTGTCTACCTTGGATTCCAGCATCTGCAGGTTTTTCTTTGGTCTCATTCCTTATTTGTATTCGCTATAATGTAATTCCAGCCCCATTAGTTTAAATTACTCTGCTACTTTCTTATAACACGAGATTGCATGAGAATGGAACTATAGTGTTATGTTAGAACTGGCTATAATAGCTTCAAACCATATTTTGCAGATGTTATACAGTATGCACCTTGGTGGCAGAATCGAATTGAGACACCAATCGATTAGGCAAAGCTTTCAAATTTTTTGGCATTTAAATCCCTTCAGGGTTGGGATGAGCAGCAGAGGTCCCAATAGCCCTGAAAGAAAGTCTTGCTCCACTCAAGTCTCAGTCTGCCTCCAGTTGCAATGGAACATCATCCCACCAAATTCAGATCCATTGTTAACTCCAGACATGACTGATTTGAGTGTTCCAGAGATTCATATGCTGTGTCTTATCATTCAATTGTAGACTCTCTACAGTGCAGATAGAGACCATTCAGCCCAATGAGTCTGCACCAATCCTCTGATTCACCATCACATCAAGGGTATTGGGGATGAGCAATAAATACCGACCCTGCAAGCAATGCTTATATGCCAGGCATGTGTAAAAATATACCTATGTTGTTCATATTGAAACAGTTGGAGTGAAGTGTCCAAATAAGACTGTCAGTAAAAAAATATTCTTTTAAGTAATGTCACAAACGTAAACAGAAATTGCTGGAAAAGCTCAGCAGGTCTGGCAGCATCTGTGGAGAGAAATCACTTAATGTTTGGATCCAGTGACTTTTCTTCAGAAGACAGCATTGGGGATGAAGGGTCACTGGACCTGAAATGTTAACTCTGATTTCTCTCCACAGATGCTGCCAGACCTGCTGAGTTTTGCAGCAAATTCTGTTTTTGTTTCTGATTTCTAGCATCTGCAGTTCTTTCATTATTTTTTCTTTTAAATAATATGTTTGACTTCAATTCCTTCTGACTGAAAGGTGGCAAAACAAACTTGATTGAATATCTTTCCTGGTACGCCTGATATTTATAATTTAAGCTCCACATTAGGGTTTTTTTAACAGCTTTTATTTCACTTTTGTTTTGATAAATAAGCGGAGTAATTAATTCTTTATTTTGTGATATAGTATGAAAAATAATAGCATTTATCTTATTTTTTACTTTGTTACGATTAAGTGATTCTGAATCCAGGAATACATGATGTGTAATGTATAAAATTCTGGCAAAACATTGGTTTCTGTTGTTTCATTGCAATTTGAGAGGTATTGTTGTATAAATAATAAAACATTTGATAGAGATTCACACAATTATCACCATTCTTTTTGTTTGAATGAGCTGCTTGCAAAGTGAATGGATTCTATTTTTACTAATTTTCTTTCAATTTACTTTGAGTCTCCTCGCTTACAGTTTATCAGACTCTCACTAAATCTATGCTGACAAGCCAGTCTAAAGGATTGCGGGGGGAAAAAAAACTACATACAAGTGATTTTAAACTCTTAAATCAAATAGATTGTACAAATCACATTTGGCACTGGTGATATATGTAATTGTGCCATGTCATGCCCACCATAATTCATTCACTCCTCAGACACGTTTTCTTTAAAATTTTGATGAAACTGTATTTATTTTGCATAAATCATGGATTCCTGAAATTTGCTGACATCATATTGCTTATTCACATCTAACCTATTATATTGTAGTGTAATATTTGGCAATATTTAATAACTTTAACAACAAGCCACTTTGTTGTAAAAATAATGTGATCACCGATATGTGAAAAACTTGGCCTTAAATCCACATTTCCTAATACAAAGACCTGAAAATGGAAGGCTTCACAAATGTCAGTGTAATACAAGGATGATCAATAGGTTAGAGATTAGTAAATGCAATTTGATTTTCTTTGATTTCTAATCAGCCCTCATTTGCACATGGATAGCAGTGAGTTGAGGGGTGCGTAGGTTAAGTTACTATATTTTACATTAGGATTAAATCTCGACACAACTTCGTGGGCCAAAGGGCCTGTTCTGTGCTGTACTTTTGTATGTTCTATGTCTATGTTGATATACATTACCAGTCAGAACAATGTTTTACAGATATTTGTATCATATTTTGTACATGTGTCACACAAAAATTAGCTTTTTATAAAATCAAAATTAAGGTTGTAGCAATAAAACTGTGTCTGATTGTAAAACAGAGGCATTTAACTTTAATTTACTTATTTTAATAGATTTTATTTAAAGTTAGCAATTGTAATGGTATCAACACTACTATTATGCTGATGGTTTCCAAACGTGCTATCAATTCATTTAACATTGTCAGATCAGGAATAGTAAAATGAAGTAGTTGTATACATTGATTTCTAGCACTTACATTAGTTATATCTGTAAATATCTCATTGTATTAGTGTTTAATGCAACTTGGCTATGAACATTTGATTTTGTAAATTGAACTGGCATCAATGGAGAAAAAAATAGATTTGTCATATTAGTAAGAAAGTGAATTTAGCCAGTTAAATGCTGCAGAAAATCCTCTGTTTTTATTTCCATGGATTTTGAACAGAATCCTGAGTCTTGGGAGTAGTTTGCATGATCAAGCACTTACAAGAACAATCATTCTATTGGGACACTGTGTCACATTGGTCACTAGAATAGAATCCTTTGGGGTATTGGAGCTCAAGAGCTTCGCCTAGCACCTCCCTTTCATTCTTTACATCTCTAGGGGATAATACTAATTAGATCAGGCTGCTCATTTTAAGCCAATAATTGATTTAAATAGGTTGCTCATTTGAAATAAAAAACACCCTGTCAAACATTTGGTGCACTGATTTTCCTTAGTACTGGGAACTTTGAATAAATTGCCTCATATATTTTAAATATGTTGAGATAATTTCATATTAGCATTGTAAAGTGTAGTTATAGAACAAATTAGAAGGAATAAAAAATGTTGATCTAAAATAAATAAAATGGATTTCTACCAAAAGATTTGTTAGTAGCTGGTTACTATAAATCCATTGGCATAGGGCATGGCACATATATTTTGTAACATAGACCATGATGAATTATTTCCATAACTTTTATCTTGGTTCACCCTTTTCATGAGGATTTCTGAAAGTAGTTAGTAGAATATTGTTAGTAGCAACATTATTACTGCCAAAGTTTACAAAACAGATTGAAACTTACTTTCTCTATCTACTCAGATGAATGCTAGAGATCCAAAATAATTTGTCGTCAGCAAGATTTTTCTCACATTAACTGATCAAGAGCACTTTCTAGTGGTTGAGTTTTGGCATTGCAGCTATATTTTAGTTACCATATTGTGAATCAGTTTTGTTTTAAAGCAATCTTATGAATATTTGATCACTTGTGTAATAAATTCAAAGAGAAATTTGCGAGTGAATTACAAATCCTCCATAACTTCGGTTGTGGGTTTTTGCTATTACAGTACTCAACATCTATCAGCCAATTTTATGAACACTACATGTTTTCAAAAATACAATTGGTCTGTACCCTTTTGGCAGTAGCTCTTCACTTCTTCTGAAAGAACAGAAGTAATGTAACTTATTTAACAGCAAAAGTGGCTCCTATTGTGTGGTCAAAGAGGAAAATTGCCACTTATATTCAGATGTCACTCATTCTCCAGGTAAAAGACACAATGGGCATAATCAAGGAAAAACATACAAGTAATATTAAATGAGATTTATTTGTTTGAACAAACATTTTTTATGATATTTCACTTTTTTTGGCACTCTGATGTAAGTGATAGTCTAATATACTTGACATTGATTCTACATTTCATAACAGGGTGCAAAATAAATTTGACTGCAGTGATTGTAATGAGGTCAGCTAGGTGGAACTTCATAGAATATGAGTTTCCTAATTGGAGCTCCTAATCTGGTCCAATCATGGAGCCCTGGCTGACAGATAATAACAGGAGTGTTAGACATCCTGTTCACTCTGGGAGTTGGCTCTGAGGCAGCTGGATCAGTGTCAAGGACTCTCCACATGTAAATAAAGGGTAACTTGGTGACAGGATACCAGCCTCTATGGAGTAAACCTTTTCATAAAAAAAGCCTGTTTAGTTTTGAGGCTGGAATATTTTTCTTCTGACCCAGTTTAAATTGTGAACTGTTGATTTTGTTAGTGTTTTCTGTATTGATCCACTTGTAAATACATTCTCAATAATTTCAGCAATGGTTACATTTCTCTGGAACATTTAGTGCAATTTGTTCTAAAACTGTTAAACATAAATTTGTCTATCAAACGTTTAGATTTGACTTGCTTTAAAGCTAATTTACTTTTAGAAAATATCTGTAAATACAAGATTTCCTTTTATGTTGGAAGATGAAGTAAGTGTGTAACTGCTTACTGCCCTGATGACTTATGACCTACTGATAAATCATAAAACATGCAATTTTGAAATTTACACCTTTGAGGACAAGGTGTTGGTGAGAAATTATCAAACGTGATAGACTGATAGCAATAAAGGTTTCATTCTTCCTAAGTAGTTATCAAATCACTTCACTGCCAAAAATGTTGAAAACATGGCTAAGCCAATTTTTTTTTGTGGTAAATGCCTCAAAAAAAATTGGGATAAAATTAAATTTATTGATATTAAAATATGTGAAAGCAAATCTTCAAAGAATATTTTTAAGAGCAATAACAATTATATTGTAATATCTGACACTCAGCCAAACATTTGCTACATCATAATTATAAATCATTCAATTCTTGGTCAATTCTATGTTGTTCTTTCTGGCCTAGATTTGACCATCACATCAAGATGTAGTCTTCCTTTCTTGTCTTCTATTCAGCATGTGCCGATCTTTCATTCCACATTGCGAATTGTTTCCCTGTCTTTTAATTATTGATTAGGAAGATGTTGCATGCTGTCTTTGAATTTTGAAATGCTTCAACATCCTTAAGCAGCATATTAATTTTACGATTTGATTTTAAGATGGGAAATGAGGTTAGATGGTTAAAAATATTTAACACACATGAAGATGCAAAGATTTTAAGAAAGAGAAAATAAGATTTAAAATTGTTATCCTTGAAAATCGGCAATCCCTTCAAAGATTGGTTTTAAATTTAATGCAGATTTGAAAATTATTATTTCACAATCAAATAAAATAGCAAGACATATTATCAACATGTTTTAACAAATGGAAGTGTCAGTTTCAGTTCTGGTTTTAGTTCATATTTTAAGTAACTTGGAATCTATACAATGATAATTTATAAAGAATTAAAAGTAGCTTTATAAACTAAGTTTATTCATCACAACTTTTGTTTAAGGAGTATCAATGGATATCAGTCCAGAAGAAGAAACTATGTAAAAATGAGGTCAAGTCACAAATAGTTTTATCGAAAATCTTCAGATGTTGAGAACAATTAATTACCTATGGAAGCATAGAAAAGACTACCAAATGAATATTTTATTTAAGCAAAAATTGAACATTTTTGGACTGAGAAATTGTTCTTTCAGTAAATTTTCTTTTCTTAATGTCCTCATTCTACTTCATATTCAAAGCTCTGTTGCCATTCTAAATTCCTGTCACATCTTCACTCCCCCTAGTCCTGGGTAATGGTTGGAACTTGCATGTATCATTTCAGCACATCTTGTAGTAACATTCCAAACTGCTTCACCCATAAAGAATTACATTCGAGAATAAATGTTTTCGTGCAAGCAAACAGAATAACAATTTTGCACTCAGCCAGCTCCCAGCTGAATGATTATTTTATCTGATTGTTTAGGTGCATTGATTGTTAAGACAGCAATGTTTGTCAGGAAATTCCCTCTCCACTTTGAATTATACCATAGAATTTTAAAATCTCACTCCCAAGTATAAGACCATAAGACCATAAGACATAGGAGCGGAAGTAAGGCCATTCGGCCCATCGAGTCCACTCCGCCATTCAATCATGGCTGATGGGCATTTCAACTCCACTTACCCACATTCTCCCTGTAGCCCTTAATTCCTTGTGACATCAAGAATTTATCAATCGCTGCCTTGAAGACATTTAGCGTCCCAGCCTCCACTGCACTCTACGGCAATGAATTCCACAGGCCCACCACTCTCTGGCTGAAGAAATGTCTCCACATTTCTGTTCTGAATTTACCCCCTCTAATTTTAAGGCTGTGTCCATGGGTCCTAGTCTCCTCGCCTAACGGAAACAATTTCCTAACGTCCACCCTCTCCAAGCCATGTACTATCTTGTAAGTTTCTATTAGGTCTCCCCTTAATCTTCTAAAATCCAATGAATACAATCCCAGGATCCTCAGCCATTCCTCATATGTTAGACCTTCCATTCCAGGGACCATCCGTGTGAATCTCCGCTGGACACTCTCCAGTGCCAGTATGTCCTTCCTGAGGTGTGGGGACCAAAACTGGACACAGTACTCCAAATGGGGCCTAACCAGAGCTTTATATAGTCTCAGTAGCACAACGGTGCTTTTATATTCCAACCGTCTTGAGATAAATGACAACATTGCATTTGCTTTCTTAATCACGAACTCAATCTGCATGTTTACCTTTAGAGAATCCTCAACTAGCACTCCCAGATCCCTTTGTACTTTGGCTTTACGAATTTTCTCACCATTTAGAAAGTAGTCCATGCTTGTATTCCTTTTTCCAAAGTGCAAGACCTCGCATTTGCTCGCATTGAATTCCACCAGCCATTTCCTGGACCACTCTTCCAAACTGTCTAGATCCTTCTGCAGCCTCCCCACTTTCTCAGTACTACCTGCCTGTCCACCTAACTTTGTATCATCGGCAAACTTTGCTAGAATGCCCCCAGTCTCTTCATCCAGATCATTAATATATAATGTGAACAGCTGCGGCCCCAACACTGAACCCTGCGGATCACCGCTTGTCACCAGCTGCCATTCCAAACAAGAACCTTTTATCCCAACTCTCTGCCTTCTGTCAGACAGCCAATCCTCAATCCATACCAGTAGCTCACCTCGAACACCATGGGCCCTCACCTTGCTCAGCAGCCTCCCGTGTGGCACATTATCAAAGGTCTTTTGGAAGTCCAGGTAGACCTAGGTACTACTGCTGACAATATAGCACTTCCACAATGCTGCATTGCACATCAGCTAGTTATATGGTCAAATTTTGGAACATGGGTTAAAGTTGATCCCATAAATTCAGTGGCAGATGGAAAGTATTCCGTGACCAGTGGTGTTCCGTAGGCATTGGTTCTGGGAATTCTGCTCTTTGTGATTTTATAAATGATTTTGATGAGGAAGTGGAATGGTGGGTTAGTATGTTTGGCATGACATGAAGGTTGGTGGAGTTGTGGATAGTTGGGAGGGCTGTTGTACCTTGCAACAGGACATTGATAGCTTGCAGCACTGGGCTGTTAAGTGGCAGGTAGAGTTCAACATGGAAAAATGTGAAGCCATTCAGTTTGGAACGTCGCATTTGAATACAGCATAAAGGATTAAATGCAGGATTCTTGGCAGTGTGGAGGAACAGAGGGATCTTTAGGTCCAAGTCCACAGATCCCTCAAAGTTGCCACCCAAGCTGGTAGGGTTGTTAAGAACTGAAAATGTGTTGCTGGAAAAGCACAGCAGGTCAGGCAGCATCCAAGGAACAGGAGCATCGACGTTTCGGGCATCAGCCCTTCTTCAGGAATCTGTCCTGAAGAAGGGCTGATGCCCGAAACGTCGATTCTCCTGTTCCTTGGATGCTGCCTGACCTGCTGCGCTTTTCCAGCAACACATTTTCAGCTCTGATCTCCAGCATCTGCAGTCCTCACTTTCTCCTCGAAGATTTTAACCTACTGCGAATCCTCTTACAAGGATGCCTTCCTTGAAGAAGTTCTCTTCCTCCCTCTACAAGGATCTCAGTGAGTCCCTCTCTCACTGCACACCCCAGGTCATCTCCTCTGCACAGAAGCTCTTCAGCCACGTTCTCAAACAGACTCGCGACTACAGCCACATCTCCTTCCTCAGCATCTGCCTACGGAACCAACTGTTCCTGCACGGATAATTCCTGAAGAAGGGCTGATGCCCGAAACATCGATTCTCCTGTTCCCTGGATGCTGCCTGACCTGCTGCGCTTTTCCAGCAACACATTTTCAGCTCTGATCTCCAGCATTTGCTGTCCTCACTTTCTCCTTGAAGGGTTGTTAAGAAGGCATACAAGTGTGTTGGCTTTCATTAGCAGGGGGATTGAGTCTAAGAGCTGCAACGTTATGCTGCAGCTCTACAGAGGCCTAGTTAGACCATATTTGGAATATTGTGTTCAGTTCTGGTTGCCTCATTATAGGAAAGATGTGAAAGCTTTAGAGAGAGTGCAGACCAGATTTACCAGGATGCTGCCTGGACTGGAGGGCATGTCTTATGAAGAATGGTTGAGGGGGCTAGGGCTTTTCTCATTGGAGCAAAGAAGGATGAAAGGTGACTTGATAGAGGTTTACAAGATGTTGAGGGGCATAGATAGAGTGGACAGCCACAGACTTTTTGGAAATGGCTATCACAAGGGAGGCATAATTGTAAGGTGATTGGAGGAAGGTTTGGGGGATATGTCTGAGGTAGGTTCTTTACACAGAGAGTGGTGGGTGCATGGAATGCACTGCCATCAGTGGTAGTAGAGTCAGATACATTAAGGACATTTAATCGACTCTTGGATAGGCACATGGAGGATAGTACAATGAAGGGTATGTAGATTAGTTTGATCTTTCAGTAGGATAAAAGGCTGGCAGAAAGTTGAGGGTTGAAGGGTCTGCACTGTGCTGTGCTATTTTATGTTCTGTCTTCTATGTTCTATGTATGAATGGCAGAACTACAAACAGCTGTTGTGTATGAGGGAAAGTAAGCTTAAAACCAAATCGTGCAATTCAATAAAGAGAGAAAAGGAGGTAGAGCTTTCAGTCTGAAATTGTTGAAACCAGTGTTGAGTCCAGAAGGCTTTAAAAAGCTTCACTGAAAGATTAGTTGTTGTTCATCAAGTTTACATTGAACACCATCAAAACTTTGCAAAAGACTAAAAACAAATGATCAGCAAAATAGCAAAGAGGAAAATAAAAATGAGGCAGTCAAAAGATCAGGATCATTCTTGAGACTGAACTGAGGTGTTCCAAAAACCCGTTTTCAATCTTTATTCATTCTCCTAAGTGTACAGCAGATTGCAAGTGAACATCAAAATGGTATAATGCATAGTGCTGAAGAAGGATTATACCCAAAACATTGACCTCTCCACCTCCTGATGCTGCCTGGCTTGCTGTGTTTTTCCGGCCTCCTGCTTGTCTACTATGTAGTGCAGCATATGATATTAAAAGATGCAATTGCTGTATTGCCCCAAAGAAGTATTTTATACTAGTGAGGAGATAGGATACTAAATGTCAAAAGTAGGTTAGAATATAGACTCACTGGACGAGAGGCTGAGGTAATGAAAGCTGTTGGTCAACGTAACAGGCCAAACATTACGTGGGACAAGCGTTTTTATGGGACAAGGAAAAACAGCTTTTCCTAGCATCCCAAAAACTTTACCAAGATTCTACATCCCACACAGGTTCCAAATTTGCATAGGCAAGGAATAATTTATCTGTATCAGAATCGAGTGTGTGTCAGCATTTACAAATTCACAGAACGAGGTCTCAGATATTGAAAGGCCAGCTTCTGTCCCACTGCCAATTTCAGCTGCCTGATATCTTTTTAACAGGATCACTAGTTGTTCAAATTCTCTCTCTTTTTCACAAAATCAATGCATCACATTTATCTAAGAGATTTATTATTTATCATTTTTAATAAATATTTGACATTGGGGCGTAGATTGGACTATAGACTGTTTTAAAATGTTATTTGGTTTTATCATATAGGGCACTTCTAATGAGGAAACCAATTTTGCTTAATTCTTTTCCATCTGTAGATAATAGAAACCAGTAATCACTGTAAAACATATTTGTAGCTCATGAAATTATGTTTCAAAATACCTGAACAGTGAAGGAGTAAAATTAGCTTGAAACCATATAAATGTAATACATACACACTGAGGCTGACAGAAAAGGAGGTAAAATAGAGCAAAGAGCAAAAGAAATTACAGCTCAGGAACAGGCTCTTCAGCCCTCCAAGCCTGCGCAGATCCAGATCCTCGTATCTCAACCTACCACCTATTTTCTAAGGGTCTGTATCCCTTTGCTCCCTGCCATTCATGTATCTGTCTAGATACATCTTAAATGACGCGATAGTTCCCACCCCTACCACCTCCGCTGGCAACGCGTTCCAGGCACCCACCACCCTCTTCATGAAGAACTTTCCACACATATCTCCCTGAAACTTTTCCCCCTCACCTTGAACTTGTGACTGCTAGTAATTGAGTCCCCCACTCTAGGAAAAAGCTTCTTGCTATCCACCTTGTCTACATCTCTCAAAATATCCCATTGTGTCTGTGTCAGATTGATGCTGGATAATCCAATTTCCATTAGTTTCTCCCATAGACATGAATCTTTTTGCTTCAAACATTTATCCAATTTTCTTTTCTAGACGCAATAATCTATAATTTAACTTCCTTCCCATTGTTTGTGTTTTTACGGTGCTGATAGCTCAGCATTTCATGGATGTATTAACTTCACAAAAGCAGGTCTGAACTGAACTAAAATGCTCATTTTATTGTAAAACAAAACTGCATGTGTTCCTACCTAACCACCTACAACCAGAGAAAAATCTGTTGTTTTCCTTATTTTTCACTAGAGTTTAATAATTCATTAATTGGGCAAGTCAGGAAGCTAAAAACAGAGGTAATTATGGATAAGTTTTTAAAAAATTTGTTACATGCCTGGTTTTGTTTGCATCTATTTTATCACAAAATATGGAACAATGTAGAATGCAATCATTCCAACTTCAATAATCAATTCAATATTCTAAATGTAAGTAATTATATTAAAATGTTTCAAAAACTAAATCATTTGATTTGAATTTAACTTTTAGGAAATCCAGTCAAGATCAATCATGTTAAGGAGACAGTTATTTATTCTTAATCGACTAATCATTTTATTTTTGGCCTCTATTCCCACTTCTAAATTTTCAAGCTTAGTTTTAGGTTTCAGCACTTGGAAGTGGAATAATACTTTGTAAAGGTATCATGATTAAAGGGTGTTCAAATGACAGTGCAGGTTTCTGAAAAGATCTCAATTATCGCCCCCTGTAGAGTTGTGGGGCTACCAGAAAAACAGCGACAAAAGGGACAAATCACTCCCATGTCAGTGTCCACTCAGGCCACCATAGTGCCTCCTCATCCATCACACTGTGTTGAGTGCTAGGTCTTGCTTCAGACACACAAGACAACAAACTCCAGTTGATGTGGAATGCTGAGAATGTACCTCAGGCTGACAAAAAAACTAGTTTGATGAGACAATTAGTGTTTTTGTTTTCTGTTATTCTGTCAGTGAATGCAAGAGGTATGAAAGCAGCCTAAAAGCACTCTACCTTCAGATAACAGGGAAATTTCCATGACTCTACGTTCCCAATAACAAATATATTCTCACAGAGAAAGAAATAGTTGAAGAATCAAGGCTATTTAACCTTCCTATCGCTGACCCACAGTTCTTTCAAGCTTACTTTATTCAATGGAATAAGTTGTCCTCACATATGCTGCATTCCAACTCCATATTATAGCTTGTAGGAAAACTAAAGGATTGGACTTTTTTGTACTATATAGGAATATTTGAAAACATATAAGAGCTTTGTTTTGTGTTTATATATATTAAATTTCCATTAGCATAATAGAAGCAACCTTATTGTGACCTGAAGGACATGGACTATGTGGGAAATGTGGCAGAATTGGGTGAGAAGTCCAAAGAGGCTACTTTGAATTTGGGAGCAACTTGCTACATCTTTTCACCAACTTCTGGGTGTCTGTACAAGATTCTCACTAGGTGGCCTATTACGGGGGATTACTGCTTGTTAATGATCTTATTAACTGCAAATCTCCTCTAATTCATATTCACCTTTCTTTTGTAAACCACTGCGAGCAAGCTAGATACTGAGGATTCTCAGCATGGAAGACAGAACAGGTACTGAAAACTTCAGTTCACCACTGGCTGTGAAGAACTTCAATGTCAGTTACCCCACAACATCTCAGAAAATGCTTCTTGAGCACTGGATGCATGCAGCCCAAATCCATGGGTGTCAGCATGTGCCATACTTTAAGAATCCTTATTGCACATCTTGAATCCACTTACAGTATGTGTCTCTACTTCAATGTTGCACCTTAGGTTCAACAAAAATGTTCCTTGTAATGTTACAGGAAGGACATTTTGTGTTCAAGAACATGTACTGCTCACCCACTGGAAAAGACTGCATCTCCTGAACCAATTGTTCACTTCCTCACATAGCACTCACTAACTCTAAGTTAACCTGGATGTTTACAGTTTCCCTGCCTTGCCTTGCTTCTTTTGCACCTAGCCTCTCAACCAGAGATAACAGAGTCACAGTACTACTGTATTACCATGCTGTTTAGTGCAGACACAAAACCAAGAAGCTTGTCATGGTTGTCAGTAGTTCTCTGTCAAATCAAGAGATATAGCCTTCAGTTAGGAGGCCTGAGCACAAAATGTCAAAGGCAGCATCTGATACCAGTCCAGGGGATTGAACATGGTCTGTCAGTCACTCAGGATTGTCAGAGTCAGGATCCTCTCCTCATTAGGAGTCAAATGTTGGGCAGCCCTCCAATCAGTTTTTTCTGCCCTTTTGTGAGCTCCTTTCCTCTTGGAATAAGGGAGAGGGAGAAACAGATATTAAAGGAGTTGGAAGGTAGTGGTGCAGCTGTTATCATTGGTGCTGGCAGGAAAGTCTCCCAAGTAAGTGAGCAGGGGGTTGGGGTGGGTGAAAGCAAATGACAAAGCTGCTGAAGGCAATAGAAAATGTGGTAGAGGAGAGTAACAACAATCAAGACACATTTCATTGGCTGTAAAGCATTTTGAAACAACTAGTGATCATGAAAAGCATGACGAAAATGTAAGTTTTTCTCTTTATTTTTATTGCCCTCTCTTCCTTTTTTTCTCTAATTCTCGTTTTTTTTTCTGTCTGCAAAAGCTTGATCAAATATTATAAGTTTTGAAGAAGCTTTAAAAAATGGGAAGAGAGTTAAACAAGTTAAAGAGATTGATCTGAACTTCAGTCACAGAATCAGCTCGTTAGTGTTGGAGAACTGGAGTTCACAGGCTAGAACATTCTGCTTGAATAAGATCAGATGAAGATTTGTAAACAAAGACAAGTGGTGCATTTTCTGCTTTCATCCTTGCTTGCCCTTATTCAGAATGATATGGTGCAGCTGTTACCAAGAACAGCTGAGAGTGGTTGAAATGTGGAATGTCTGAGTCTGGAGAGTCGGACAGTTTGACTTGTAATTTCTGTGCTTGGATTTTTTTTTTCTCTCTGTGATACTGTAGTTCACTTTCTCTTCAATCTGCTGGATTCATCTAAATTTTATGTAGATCACTGCTGAGCATGTCAGACTGCAGAAAGGTTACCAAACAACTCTTGTCCAATGTGAAGCCATCTTAGGAGCAGAGAAGTCATTCCATGTGGCCACAAATTTGGGTTTCATTATTATGGGAAAGGACAGAGTTGTACAACCTTCAAGGCAGTTGCCCCATAAATTCCATCACACTAAATATTCAGGTAACACAGGTTACATCATGACTGTACTGAGGGGATATGTCCCTGATTAATTTGCATGTGAATACAATTTTCCCTAGATGCCCTCTTTTCGTGGTGCAGGGGCTTATGAATATATAGGCAGAGGTATTGTTTTCTTTGAACATTAATCTGGTAAATCTTCACTAACTACACATTTTGGATTCTTCATGCACTGTGAATTGTTCAGTGCCCGTCCTTATTAACTATTAACATAATTCATGACATCTGGGTAACACTATCCGAGCTGGTGCCTACAAGCTTTGCTGGCAAACAATTGGCAGTCTTAGCTCTATATCTTTCTTAATCTGTAAAATTGGGTTCCTCTGTGCTTGTGTCTCATGCTCTGCTGCTTTATTTAGCTGCCTGTTCCAATACTTACTATTACAGACACTCTTGAGAATTAAGTATGAGAGAAAAACATCATGAGCCAAGCAGTGTCATGACTGAGAGTCTCGTTTTTCCAAGAATCAAAGTGAGTGAGGCAAGCAATTCTCCTTTCACAACTAGTTGACTCTAGTTTGTTGCTAAATTGCTTTGCCAAAATGCTATTTAAATCCTGGCATCTCAGACTAGAGGCACTTATAATGTGAAGCACCAAACTGCTCAAATTTGTTTTTTTTATATTTAGTCATATTACAGATGAGCAAGGCATGTTGGCTTGACTTAAAAATCACACAACACCACGTTATACCAGTTATAGTCTAACAGGTTCATTTCAAATAAACCTGTTAGACTATAACCTGGTGTTATATGATTTTTAACTTTGTCCACCCCATCCCAATACCAGCGCATCCACATCACGACTGAAGGGAGTTCCAAATATTGTCTCACGGAGCCATCAATTCTTCCTTATTCCTGAGTTTGTAATGGGAAATCTATTCCACATAGTGACCAACATTAGTTTGGAGAAAACTTTCTGGCTATGACTCCTAAAATTTCAATTTATTTCTGAGCACATAAAGAATGAAGTACACTGGATTGACAAAAACAATCTTTTCAAATTTTAAAACACACCCGCTAAAGTCATACAGTTTAATTGGAAGTAATATTCCAGGTCAATTGTTATTAACGTTGTCATAATTCTGGAATTTCATCTGTAGTATTTACATTTCAGGCATCTATAAAAAGCAATTGTAGGTGAAAAATAATCATAACAACATAGAATGATCCAATTAAAATGGCTGTCAATTTATATTACTACCTTAGTCACATTTCATTATGTCAGAAAAAATGAAGACCAGAGACAATAAACCCTTGAAAAAGACATAATCAGTTTCCTTCCTAACTTATCAAAAATAATGATTCAAAGTATCCAAAGACAATCATCTGGGACCATGAAACCATTGCTGAGAAGCTCTGCAAATAGAAGCTAATTAAAGCTTTTGGAATATGCAATGGATTTTTGAACTACTGAATGACAATTGTGAGGAAGTCAGGTCACCAGTCAAACTTTGTGTGTGTGTCCTAGGACTTGTGTGACAGAAGGTACCAGCAGGAGTCAGAAGAAGCTGCTTACCCTTATTCCCTCTTTCAACCTTACCCTTCCTTTGAGCCCTGTCAGTCAATTCTTATGTGAATTCTTACAAACAGACAAGGAATTCCTGAAGAAAATGTTTCTCTATTTCTCCAGCAACGTTTTTAGAAAATGAAGGAACTTTCCAATCACATTTTGAAAAATCATCTCATTGAGAACTGAAAGTCAGAATTGCAACTGGACCGTGACACCAGCCAAAAATGTGAGTTGACTCTTGTTTGTATAATTTAGTATTTGGCTAAATTTAGCGATCTCTATTTTAAATCTGTAATTGTGTGAATGGATTTCACATGAATGTATTGTGTCTTGGAATTATAATAACCATTTAATATTTTCATTCAGGTCAATTTCAAAATAATAAACTTGATCTCTTACTTTGCTAAAACACAAGAAAACTTGACAAGTTAGCTCTTTGCAATGAGCACACAAAGAGTGAAGTACACTGGATTGACAAAATTAATCCTTTCAAATTTTAAAACATACCTGCTAAAATTAAATGAGAAGAAGCATCAAGAAAACCATCCCATCCTTCCTCACTGATGGTAACACTTTTAACATAACTTTTCCCATGTCTGTTGTCTAGACTAAGAAGTCCACATTTCTCCAAGAGTCCCCATTACTTAAAATCTTGAACTAGGAATTACATTTATGGTCATGTTTTGCACATCCTCCAGTACTTAAATGCCTGCATCTGATTCTTGTTGGCCAGTGCACCAGGGGGAAGATTTCCCTAGCCCCAAGGAGGAGGAGTTGGAGGCAGGTGAGTCCAGAGAAGAAAAATGAGGAATGACAATTTTAAATGGATCTTTAATGCATTCCCACCACTGGGGAGGTTTCCTTAATGGCAGTGATCTGGATCTGCTGTCCAGACCATGGAGGTGGCCAGCCAGTTGAGGTGATAATGGACCCAATTAGGTTTTTTTTCCACCATCAAGTAGACTTAGCTGTCATCTTACTACAAATGACTTCCCTGCACAAGCTGAGTCCATCAGAGTCAGGGGCTAAATTGCCCAGTGACAGCACAGAAGATAGAAAAGGCCGTGCCTGTAGCCCAATCAATTGCTGTGCAGCAGTTTCCCCACAATTCCCACATTCCACCAGCTTTATGAGTCTTTATTGCAGTCCTGACACAAAGTCACCTCCTTACAGAGAACTCTTATTGCTCCTGACTTGCCTCAGCAACAGTCACCTTTCTGGTGGAGCTACACAGGCACAATAATTATTAGGACTCTGGTTGGACCAGGGATATTAAGAGTCTGCCAACTGTCATTAGTCAGAAGGTAACCACTTAGTGGCTAATTCAGAGGACATATCTTGAAGGATTGTACAATCCAATACAATGTTAACAAGTGTTGGCTCAGTATATTCAGTAAGTCCTGATGTCAGGGTTCTGACTACCTGCAAATTAAGCACAAGATTCAACATGCTATCTATCAATTAAGTTTGATTTCTACTGTAAAGTTTTTTTTCTGTCATCATCCAATTGGTTTTGATAATCAATTAATTTAAATTGATCATCAATTTATTTCTGGTTGAGTAAATATGTCACAATTAAAACACAAGTATCAGTATTAGTATCCATTTTCAAAGAGCTAGGAATAATTAATAACATTTAACACTGCTTTGATGTTGAGCTGTAGTTATTTGTCACTGCTTGATTTTGAAAAGGGGCCATTTTAATCGGGGCTGGCTTGCATCTGTTCTTGGTGAGAGAACCTTATTCCTGCCAAGTAAGTGAACAGCAACACATAAAATGATTACATAGACAAGATGTGACCTTTGGATACCAATGTGATCAGTATTTCAGTCAATTAGGGCACATTAGTTGCCAGGTGCAGATCTTGAATCACAAGTGTAGTTGAGTGGTGTGGGAAATTTTTCACTCTTTCAAAAATAAAGAAGACATACATTAAAAATGTGTTGGCAACACACTTCACTGTTATAGCAGTGTATGCAAGACATTATAGGTTCATGGAACTAATTTTTTAGATAGGTTCTTTGATTGTGCAAATTGTACCATGACATTGAGGGTGGCCAGACCACCAGGGTGTTTTGTTTTTATTTCAGAATCTCAAAATCATGATCTAAATTGTAACAGATTTTTCAGGTTAGTCACAGATGCTGGCAGAGGCTTCTTTTTAAAAACTTTATGTGATTCACCATTTGTCTATGATGGGTTGCATGTGCTGCACAAGTACCGTACAATTTGGCGCAAATGTCCTGAATAAAAGAGCTTTTAAAAGTAATAGTTGATCAATTGTGATAGCACATGTGATAAGTGAATATGGCCACTCTCTTTGCATTGGCTTATTTTTCTAAACAACTGCTCAGAGATGTTATTACACTTTCATGGAACAGATGGGACTTCAATCCAGGTGTCCTGGTCAGAGTGGAAGGAGATTCTCATGGCCCAGCTCAAACACATGGGTCACTGTGGGTAATATCTTTTCTCAGACAGACAGAGCTAGATGGAGAGTAAATATTCTGTGAATTGGGGTAAAGCTTATTCCTTTTAATAATTTTATTCCTTTGTTAATAATCCAAAGGGACCTAAGTACAGAATATTCAGTACAAGCTCTTTGGAGAAAAATGAAAAAAAGGGGGCCACACGGTGGCACGGTGGTTAGCACTGCTGCCTCTCAGCGCCAATGACCCCGATTCAATTCCCGCCTCAGGCGATTGTGTGGAGTTTGCACCTTCTCCTGTGTCTGCATGGGTTTCCTCCGGGTGCTCCGGTTTCCTCCCACAGTCCAAAAATGTGCAGGTTAGGTGCATTGGCCATGCTAAATTGCCTGTAGTGTTAGGGGAATGGGTCTGGGTGGGTTTCGCATTGGCAGGTCGGTGTGGACGTCTTGGGCTGAAGGGCCTGTTTCCACACTGTAAGTAATCTAATCTTAAAAAAAAATCCTATATCCCTCTATTCACCTCACCGACAATAGTGCTCCAGTAAATTGTTTTCAATACATAAATTGGATGAGGTGTCCAATGCACAGAAAACATGGATAATTCAAGAAATGCACAAAGCTTGAGCGGATTCCTTTTGTTGAAAAAAATGGATTGCGGCATACTTCTCACAACCATAAGTGAGTCAGATTACGGGCACAACTGATCATCTTGCATTTATTATTGATATAATTAGTAGCACACACAGAATACTTTAGTAAGTGCAAACAATTGCATCTAACAGTAGATGTTCCATTTCGGTTTTTCAACTTCAAGCTAGTTAAGTACAGTTTGCATTCTACCTATCATGAGCAGCCAGCGCAATATATTTTTGAATTGATCAGCTAGTCATTGGAGCATATGTCTTAATTGCATCATACTGACACTGAAATTCGAGTGCAACATTGCTCATTTGGGTAGTAGGCAGAACATCTTTTTGGATGGAAAGCTGCATCTTATTAGTGGAAAAATACCACTCACATTGCCAGCAGCAGTGTGAAATGACTTGCTCAAGTTATCTTAAATTAAGCAATTTATCTTAACATCTTAAAGGCTCTGTCTTTCCAGGATAATTTCAGTTAGATCAGGCCCTATTTGATCTGAAAGTGGCCGCTTTTAATTCATTTCTGAACCTAACAATAATTTGATCAAGATTGCTATTGTCCTACAGATTAGGTTTGATGCATTAGATCAGATTCCCTTTAGTGTAGAAACAGGCCTTTCGGCCCAACAAGTCCACATTGATCCTCCGAAGAGTAACCCACCTAGAATCATCTCCCCTTGACTAATGCACTAGCACTACGAGCAACTTAGCATGACCAATTTACCTAACCTGTACATCTTTGGACTGTGGGAGGAAACCCACGCACACACAGGGAGAATATGCAAACTCCACACAGACAGTCACCTGAGGCTGGAATTGAACCCAGGTCCCATGAAGCAGCAGTGCTAACCACTGGGCCACCGTGCCACCCTGATTCTGTTCCTGCACTGAGTTTGCAAGGTCAGGGTCATACTTACATGATTGATGATAATGAAAACAAGAACAGGAGCATAAACAGTACAAATGGTCGATTGAGCCTATTCTAACATTTAACATAATCATGGATGATCTTGGGTTTCATCTCCACCTTCTTAACTGTTGTCCACATTATCTATTCCAGCCTTAGATTATGCAGTATCCACAATCCTCTGACGGTAGAGAATTTCACAGATTTACAACTCTTTGAGCGAAGCAATCATTCCTCATCTCAGTCCTAAATGATTGACACCCTATCCTAAGACTGTTTCTAGATTTTAGATTCCATGACTAGTGGAAACAAGCTCTCATCACCTGCTCAATCAAATCCCTTCAGAACCTTGTATGTCTCAATAAGATCACTGCTTGTTCTTCCAAACTGTACAGAACATGGTCAATAAGATCAATATGAAATTGTGTGTACCTTTCGAGACTAAATGTATAAGTTGAAAGGTGAAGGAGGTTGTACACTTCTGGCTTTGTTTCTCTTTCTATTACCAGGAGGTACCAGAATGCAGCATCAATAAATCATTGGTGGTGTGTCGGCACCACATATATTTTACATTGACTGATTATATCATGCTGAGGGCAACAATCGACAGTTAGAAATCTTGCATGATGATTATAGGAGAATAAGGAAGATGGCAACAAGAATGTAATATGATCTCTCACTCTCTTTGGAGAAGGTGACTTTTCTTATTGATTGTTTTATGAAAGCTTCAATGTTAACTTGTGTTTCATCCGTTTGTACCCTTCTTTGATTTCACTGTTAGAAGTATGCATCCACATTCATTCTGTTGTTACTAACAACACAGGAATTAGTTATCGCTGTGATTGTATTAAAATATTATCATACTACATAGCAATAGTGAGACTCTGACATTTCTATTTGGTTCATTGTGTTATATGATTAACAGCATCTAGAAATAATCTAACTTTTATGGGTCAATAATAATATTGTAAACATATTTATAACTATTTCCTAGATATATGACTGCATTCTAATTTCTTCCTCTATTAATTCTTTCTTTGAGATATTTTATTCACTCTGATATCTCCAAGAAACCTCATCCAACTCCTTTTCACTCAGCACTACATATTCTATTCTCATGTGTTCTCTACCGAAGTTGCTTCAAAGGAAAACAATAAAGCAATTGAAATGACAGAAAATGTAATGGAAAAGCTCTGTAGGTCTGGTAGCATCCATGGAGAAATATGACTCTTCTTTGAATCTGAAGGAGGAGGAAAATGATGACTTTAAGCTATAGATAAAGTGGGATTGGAAGCAATGTAACTGTTGGTGAGCATGCGCAGAGCAAAGACAAAGAGAGTGTTTCTTTTTCATTCATTCGTTAGGTATAGACATTACTGGATTGGCCAGCATTTATTGCCCATTAAAAGTTACCCTTGAGGATATGGTGATAAGCTGCCTTTTTGAACTGCAACTCTCAATTTGGGGAAGATAGACCCACAATGCCATTAGGAAGGGTATTCCAGGATTTGACACATTGACATGGAGGATAAGCAATATATTATCAGGTCAGAATGAATGACCTGGTGTGGAACTTTCAGGTGGTGGTGTTACCTTATATCTCCTACCCGTTTCCATTTTGACAATAGTGGTTATGGATTTGGAAGGTACTATCTAAGAAATCTGCAGTGTATGTTGTTGACACTGCTGATACTGAGCATCGGTGCTGGAGGGAATAGATGCTTGTAGATGTAGTGCCAATCAAACAGGATGCTTTATCCTGGATGGCGTCAAGCTTCTTGAGTGCTGTTTGGGCTGTGTTTATTGAGGCAAGTTGCAAGTATTCTATCACACGCCTGACTTGTGTCATATGGATGGGCTTTGCGTAGTCAGAAAAGGTGAGCTGTTTTGTGCAGGATTCATTTCCTCTAACCTGCTCTTGCAGATACAGTAATTAATGGTAAGTCCAGTTCAGCTTCTGGTCAATGGCAACCACTAGGATGTTGGCGATGGGGAGATTCAGTGAGAATAACAAGGGGTGATGGTTATCTTCTTTCTCATTGAAAATATCACTGACTGGCACTTCTATGGCATAAATTTCACGAGCCATTTGTCAGCCCAAACCTGGACAGTATCCAAGGCTTGCTGCATTTCAACACATACTGGTTCAGTATCTGAAGAATGTCAAATCGTCCTAATATTGTGCAATCATCAGTGAACATTGCCACTTCTGGCCTTTTAATGGAGCTTAGGCCATCGATGAAGCAGCTAAAGATAGTCGGTTCTACTACATTAACATGAGGAGCTGCTGCAGAGGTATCCTGGAGCTGCGATAATTGATCATTAACAACCAGGTTCTTTTATGTTAGACATGATTCTAAACAATGGAGAATTTTTCTCCCTAATTCCTACTGACTACTTTTTCTCAGGCTCCTTGATGCCACACTTGGTCAAATACAGCTTTTCTGTCAAAGGTAGTCACTCTCACCTCTCCTCTGAAGTTACAGAATCACAGAATCGCAGAACTGTCCCAGCACAGAAGAAGGCCTTTCAGCCCATCATGCCTGGACTTGTTCCATTATTTAATGTCAATCTCCTCCCTTTTCCTCATATCTCTGCATGCCATTTCTATCCAAAACAATCATCCAAAGATCTCTTGAATGTTACAAATTCACCTTGCCTCTCCCACATTTTTCCAGGCAGTGCATTCAATACATTGTGTGGAAAAGATTTTTGTGCACTATGCTTGCTTCATTTACATATTACTTTCAATCTACTCCCTCGCTTTTTTCTCTTTTAAAAGTGGACACAGCTATTCCCTGTCCTCTTTACCCAGCTCACTCAAGATCTTGAAAACCTCTCAAAATCTCCACTCAGCCTCCTTCTCTCTGAAGAGAATAATCCACCATCTTTGATCTATCCTATTAACTGAAGTTTTTTTTATTTCTAGAACCACTCTTATAAATCGATTCTGCACTTGCTCCAATGCGTTCACATCTTTCCTAAAAGTGGTGCTCATAATGGTACACAGCACTCCAGCTGAGGTCTACCAATGTCTTGTACATGTTCAAAATCACGCAACACCAGGTTATAATCCAGCTGATTTATTTGGAAGTGCTGGCTGTCTGAGCGCTGCTCCTTCATCAGGTAACTAGTGGAAGCAGGATCATAAGACACAGAATTTAGAGCAAAAAATCAGGGTCATGCAATTAAAACGATATACCTCAATTATCTGAATGACACGGGAGTATTTTGTTTGGATAATTGAATGTTCGGATAATACAGTTTAGCCAAGCATTGGGATCTTGCGATCATATTCGGATAATTAAAAATTCAGATAATCGATGATTGGATAATCAAGGTTCCTCTGTATTGAATAAACCTAGATTACTGTTAAGTCTTTCATCTTTTAGAATGGGTTGTGGGTTTCAGTTCATTAATATGTAATCCCAGAATTTGTTTTAAGTCACATTCTCGAGATAATTTAAGGTTTTATAAAGAAAGATGACATCTCAGCTCAGACAATGTATTAAAGCTATGAGGTTAGAGTCTGTCTGTATCCCAATCTTGAGTCAGACTGGTTCTATTTCCAAAGTAGGAATTTATAAAATGTTATCTGCATTGACTGCCTGCAGGTTATGTGCTTTTTGAGCAAAAATAGAATATATCTGCAAATTTAATTCTGCAAATGCAAATTCGTCCCATAGACTTATGTGTGTGTGGGCGTGCGTGTGCATGTGAGGGACAGAGTGTGAAAGTGTGCATGTGAGTGTGAATGCATGTCAGAGAGTGTGTGTTCGTGTGCAACAATCGCCAAACAGGGATGTTCCTTCCAAGCTGTGGAACACTTCCGTGGTCAGGGACATTCAGCCTTGGATTTTCAGGTGACGATCCTCCAAGGTGGACTTCAGGATTTGCAACAACTCAGAATGGCTGAGCAGAGGCTGCTGGCCAAGTTCAGTACCCATGGGGATAGCCTCAACTGGGACCTTGGGTTCATGTCACACTACAGGTGACCCCACTACACTATACACTCTCATACACAAATACAACACACACACTCTTACATACTCACATAGACCCTCTCTCATTCACATGCTCCGTCTCTCTCAGACACACACACACATACACCCCCCATACTGACAGCTACGCACACACCCTCTCACAGGCGCATACTCTGCCACAGCCCCACACACACACTGTACCAAGCATACACAAACACAAACACACACTCTCTCATGCGCACTCACACTCACACACGCACACTCAGACTTTCTCTCTCTCCCTCACATGCACACACGTGCGGGCACAAACGCACACACACACGCACACACACAAAACACACACACACACACAAGTCTATGGGATGTATTTGCATTTGCAGAATTGAATTTGCAGATACATTCTGTTTTTGCTCAAAAAGCACACAACCTGCAGGCAGTCAATTCATATAACAATTTATAAATTCCTACTTTGGAAATAGAACTCAAGATTGGGATACAGATAGAGTCGAACCTCATACCTTTAATACATTGTCTGAGCTGAGATGTCACCTTTTTTGTACAAAACATTAAGTTATCTCGAAACCGTGATTTAAAACAAGTTCTGGGATTTACATATTAATGAACCGAAACCTGTAATCCATTCTAAAAGATGAAAGGCTTAACAGCAATCTAGGTTTGTTCAATATATCTTTTTAATTGCATGACACTGTGATCGTTTGCAATAAATTCTGTGTCTTATGATCCTGCTCTACTAGTTACCTGATTAAGAAGCAGTGGTTGAAAAGCTAATACTTCCAAATAAATCAGTTGGACTATAACCTGATGTTGCGTGATTTTTAACTTAGTCCACCCCAGTCCAACACAGCTCCTCCACATCATTGTACAAGTTCAACATGACCTCTCTGCTCACTTCTTTTGTCCATGTTTAAATCAACGCTGCAATAACACGATCAAGTAGAGTCAGCATAGTATCATGAAGGGAAAATCATACCTGATAAATTTATAATAATTCTTTGAGGAGGTAACAAGCAGAATAGATAAAGGGGAAGCAGTGGATGAAATCTATTTTAAATTTTAGAGCACACTTAGTAAGGTACCACAAGTTAGACTAAGCTAAGAGCTGTGTTATTGGAGGTAATATACTAGCATAGTTAGAGAATTGGCTAACTAATAGATGGCACAGTATTCAGATAAGCTGGACATTTTCAGGATGGTAACTTAATGGAATACCACAGGGATCAGTCCTGCAGTCACAATTATTTACAACATAGGTTGATGACTTGAATGAGGAAAGTGAATGTAGAATAGCCTTGTTTGTGTCTGACACAAAAATAAGAGGAAAGGCAAGTGGGGGGATGACACAAAGAGTCTGCGGAGAGATATACACAGACTAAGTGCGTGGGAAATAACTTAGCAGATGGAATATAATGTAGAAAGTGTGAGCTTATGCATTTTGGCAGGAAGAATATAAGAGTTTAATAGCTCAGTGAACAGCCTGTTGCTAACTAAATGCTGCTTGAAAGCACTGCTAATGACTCCTTCCATCATTTTGTTGATAATCAAGAGCAGACTGATGGGGTGGTATTTGTCTAGCTTGGATTTGTCCTACTTGTTGTGTACAGCATATGTCTGGGAATTCTTCCCCATTTTCAGTTTGATGACAGTATTGTAGTGCACTGGAATAACTTGGCCATGAGTGCAGTGATTTCTGGAGCACACATCTTCAGTACAATTGCAGAGTGTTGACAGGGCCCACATGCTTTGAAGTATCTCATGCCTCCAACCATTTCTTGACAGCATATAGACCGAATCAAATTGGCGGAAGGCTGGTCTCTGTCATGCTGGAGACTGCTGGAGAAGGCTGAGATAGATCAACTACTCAACACTTTTAGCTGAAGATTATTGCAAACGCTTCAGCCTTACTCTTTTCGAATAAAATAAGTCAAAGAACTGCAGATGCTGAAATAAACAAAAACATAAATAGCAGGAAAAACTCTGCAAGCATGGCAGCATCTGTGAAGGGAAAACAAAGCCAATATCTTGAGTTCAATGACCCTATTTCTGTTTTCTCTCCACAAATGCTGAGAGATCTGAGATTCTCCAGCAATTTCTGTTTTTGTTTGCTTTTTCTACTTATCCCTCATCATTGAGGATGAGAATATTTGTGGAGCCTCTTCCTGCAGTGAATTGTTCATTTTTCCACCACCATTCACAACTGGATGTGACTGGAATGGCGAGCTTTGATCTGATTTGTTGGTTGTGGAATTACTGAAGCCTACTTATAACTTGCAGTTTATGCTGTTTGTTATACAGTGGTCCTGTTTTGTCAGTTCACCAGTTTGACACCTCATTTTTCAGTATGCCTGGTCTGGCTCCTGACATGCCCTCCTGCACACTTGAACCAGCTTGATGGTCACAGTAGAATGGGTATATACCGGTGCATGAGGTTGTAGATTGTAATAAATATCCAATGCAAAATTTCTTTGAATGGGCAAACAAATAAAATGTCTCCTCCACAGGAGATTTCCATGCTTGCTCAAGGCTACGGGTTCACTGAGTGGCACACAATATCTGGAGGCTTTGTTCTGGACAACAGGAGGACTTAGTGAGGATATTGGTGAGGATTTGTGGGAGATACAGTATTATACTGAGTAGGGAAATGAGAATATTCATCAGAAAGTTCATTATCTTTACCACGCTGTAGTGCAGCATCATTGGCTCTAGCAACCTAGGCAGGACTTATTTAGCAACAAGTTTCCATTGAATGAAGTCATCATTCATCAGCATTCAGTGAATATATTGATATTGCAGTGTCCAGTAGCCACTGGTTAAGACCAACTATAAATGCAGCTGACCAGCTTGTTCTTGCTTCATGTTTCCTATTGTTTAATATGAGTTAAGTTTACACATTGATGGAAACTTTAGAGAATCTGATGCTCCCTCATTCAATCTTGACAAAGTTTATTCATTTCATTTCATCAGCAGTATACAAAGAATAGCTTTCCTTCAGGTCAGGTTAGAATTTTGGGTGGTGTTAAGAGTAGTGAGCCACTTTATTTACACCCTTACAACTGCAGCTAAAATAATAGTTGATCACACAGCTGATGATGAATAGTGAACATACATTTAATAATGTGATCCTTGGTTCACAACAAAATTTCACCCATGCCACCGATGTGCTTTCAGAAAATTTTGTTTCTTCTCTCCGCCATCTTTGTTAAGTGCAGTGCTGGGGTTTGCAGCAGGTTTAGAGCAGCCTGCCCTATCATGGAGCCTGTTGGCCTTGGAGATTTGCGGCAGGAAATCCCAGGGGCATTTGTGTCTGCAGAGCCCAGAAATACTGAGAATGTCTTGGCTAGATACAAATTCACCCTCTCAACTTCTGGGGTGCCTGCCTGTGGTGGTTCCACTCTTGGCTGAGTGCTTACATGCACCACACTGTCTCCTTGTGAGAAAGGGCACCTTGTGGAAGATCAAGGTCCGTCAAGTCCATGTTGGCTTGCTGCCTGTGCTAAGCCCCCAATGATGACAGTGATGGAGTGCAGGTCTGTGCACATATGTAGAAGACACTGACTACTCTGCATGTGGCAGTTGCAGTCTTCCTGTAGACAGGCAGACACAAACATACTGGAGCAAATATGATATAGATGGTGTAGATGCACTCACCCAAGCTTTGATCCATTTTTCTGAGTGTCCATGGCAAACCTGCCAGTTGTTCCTGTGTTAGATTGTACATGTTGATGAAATCATTCGTGACTAACACTATAGGTCCTCTCCTGCATGATGCCAAGCAGTTGCCTGGTCGTTGGCCATCCTCTGAGTACCAGTGACCTGGGGAACATTTCCTTGGCCAACTATGGACTCGTGGCAATGATATCTTCACTAGACTATGTTCCTGAGATTAATATAGCTAATGTGCCATTGAGAACTTCGTATCTAAACTGATGTGGGCATACGTGAATGTCTTGCTCATGCTTATTCTGAGCTGGAGGAGGACGTGCTGGCTGGGGAGGCTGTTCTCTTCAAGTTGGACAGATATGCAGATGCTGTTGTTGCCTGCAGAAGATAAATGGTGACAGAGTTGTGGAATAGGATTAGAAGCTTGGGCATGTCAAGAAAACATTCACCATGGTAGTGATGAGAGAGTGGCACTGCACTTGAAAATGAATTCTACTGGGACATGGAGGTATCAGCATCACCACATGAGCTGTCGCTATTGTATCCGCTGGTCTCAAGGGTTCTTTCTTTGTACGGGGGAGAAGACAGATGTAAGGCACATTGCCCCTGTCTTGATCCTCTGTGCCCTATCATGAATCATTTTCTCATGGAATGAGACAAAGCAAAGGATTGAGTGAGAGCAAAGTGACTGACACAGTTGTTAGTGTTAATGCAGGTCATTGAAAGGGGCTGCCGTGTGGCAGAGGAATGAGTAGGAAGTGCAGAGGGCAGGAAGGGTCAGTAGTTTGGGGAGAGGGCTTGTGTGAGAGTGATTGAGGGAAGATGGTACATGTATTATTGAAAGTTGTTGACCATGAGATGTGGTGAGAGGCAGGTGCTGTATCAGAGTTATAATAAATATGAGGTAGAAAAAAAAGAGGATAGAACAAAAATTAATTAAATTATTTTCAGGATTCCTCAGAATTTTGGGACACTGCACTGATCTAGGTGACAACCTCAGACAGGCTGCTTAGACTTGGTGCCATGGTCTTGCTTGGTGTTCCTGAGGAAAGAGGGCAGTTCTCCTGTCCACCATATCATCCACCAAGACCTCCAGCCCCTTGTGGGAAAAGTGAATGTCAGCACGTCTCCATTTGCCATCTCTTACATAACTCGTCCCACACTGGAAACCTGAAAGGCAATTATCAGCCTTCATATCTGAACTGGTGCACAGCAAGGCTTTATGGCGCCAGTGGGAAACCCAGAGTATCCCAGCAGTACAAGCATTTCCACTGCTACTGAGTGCAATCACAGAATCATGGATTCCCTACAATGTGGAATCAGGCTATTCAGCTCATCAAGTCCATAACAACTCTCTGAAGAGAATCCTACACAGACCTACAACCCATCCTGTCCCTATGACTCTGCATTTACCATGACCAAACCACCTAACCTGCACATCTTTTGACTGTGGGAGGAAACCGGAGCAGGGAAGTGATGGATAGATAATGAGATGAGCAGTATAAAACTGGATGAGGAAACTTACTGGAGCTCACAGAGAGAAACCCTGTATGAAATTCCTTTGGATTGACACTTTGCTGATTTTTTGGAAACTTCAGCTCTATGTTTCTAATCACATCAAGCAATGAAAATGTTGTAACATACAACAGAAAAACAACAATTGTATTAAATCACTTTGAAGCATATTTTGATAATCAACAATGAATGCTGTTATAAAGTATGGCTACAGGTAGTATAAACTGAAAGAAATAACATTGCAGACTTCTGTTTTACATAGTGTGCTACTGTAACAAATTGAGACTTAAACTTTGCATAATCAAGCAGATCTCACCATGAAAAATCTATGCTTCCATATACTTTAGGCAAGCTGCTGGATTACTATTTTAAAGCTATTCTCTGCTATAGGTTCTTGATTTGGTGATTTACCACCAGGTCCTGAAAGATATTGTCTTTGCCTAACTGAACTTTCAAGCTGCCGTTCATCATAGCTTAATTTCAAATATCATGACTACAGATAGTAAGTATAAGGAATCTGTAAAACAAAAATATTATCTATAGATATATATATAATTTGGTCAGCAGGGTTAGATCACATGGAATACAGGGAGAACTAGCCATTTGGATACAGAACTGGCTTGAAGGTAGAAGACAGAGGGCAGTGGTGAAGGACTGCTTTTCAGAAAGGAGGCCTGTGACAAGTGGTGTTCCGCAAGAACCGTTGCTGAGTCCACTGCTTTTCATCATTTATATAAACGATTTAGATGTGAATAGGAAGTATATTTAATAGGTTTGGAAATGACACCAAAGTTGGAGGTGTAGTGGACAGCGACTAATGCAATTAATGAAAAAGTCGTGGGGAGTGTTGCTGAACAAAGAGACCTTGGAGTGTAGGTTCATAATTCCTTGAAAGTGGAGTCTCAGGTAACTAGGATAATGAAGAAGGCCTTTGGTATGCTTGCCTTTATTGGTCAGATATTGAGTACAGGAGTTGGGAGGTCATGTTGCATCTGTACAGGACATTAGTTAGGTCACTTTTGGAATATTGCTTGCAATTCTGGTGTACTTCCTATTGGAAGGATGTTGTGAAACTTGAAAGGGTTCAGCAAAGGTTTACAAGGGTATTGCCAGAGTTGGAGGGTTTCAGCTATAGGGAGAGGCTGAACAGGATGGGGCTGTTTTCTGGAGCATCTGAGGGTGAGGGGGCAACCTTATAAAGATTTATAAAGTCATGAGGGGCATGGATAGGGTGAATAGATAAGGTCTTTTCCCTAATTTGGGGAATTCTAAAACTAGAAGGCATAGGTTTGGGTGAGAGGAGAAAGGTTTAAAAGGGACTTTAGGGGCAATTTTTTCAAACGAAGGGTGGTGTATATATTGAATGAGCTGCCAGAGGAAGTGGGTAGGCTGGTAAAATTAAAACATTTATAAGGCATCTGGATGGATACATGAATAGGAAGGGTTTAGAGGGATATGGGTCAAGTACTGGCAAATGGGACTAGATTAGGTTGGGATATCTGGTCGGCATGGACAAGTTGGAACAAAGAGTCTGTTTCCATGCTGTACATCCCTATGACTCTATGAGTCAATTAGTCAATAATGTCTTCACTCAGCTTTCTCTAACTGAAATATTAATGATCATTTCAAAATGATTACATCCAATATTATTGCAAAAACAAATTAGAGTCAAATAATTGGAGGCAAACTTTTCTTTATTATTTGTTTTCATCTGATGAAAAATGCTCAATCTTATGCTCGAATACTCAGAGTGGTAAAACGATGCTGTAAATGTGTTGCTGGAAAAGCGCAGCAGGTCAGACAGCATCCAAGGAACAGGAGAATCGACATTCTGACCTGCTGCGCTTTTCCAGCAACACATTTTCAGCTCTGATCTCCAGCATCTGCAGTCCTCACTTTCTCCTAAAGTAATGCTGTACACTATTAAAAGCCTGCCCACAAAAATGTAACGATCTCTCTTCCCATACCTCCCTTTCCCAATGGTAAAGTTGGCCCAGGTTCAAGGTAATGTGCAGACAATGGCAGTAAACAAGATAACAGTGAACCAGATTTGGGCATTCTCACAGACAGTAAAACTGGAAACTAAAAGCACGTTTTTTTTTATTTAAGTTGTCAGATAGTGAAACAAATGACTATGACTATGGATTGAAACACAAAGTTAAAACAGTAGAAATAAACTTAGAAAGTAGTATGTTAGAAATATGCAGATTTCAAAAGTGGAAGAAACTTGAAATAACAAATATAAAATTCATAGAATCCGAATCATACAGCACAGAATATTATGTTTATAAAGCCAACAAATATATTTATCAGTAATTATGTTGTTGGTAGACCATTAAAACCCAGTTGCACTTTACTTAAAAATATCTACTCTGACAAAGATTTCTAAAGCAAGACTGACACCATAAAAGACTTAGTTATTGCATTCTGGTCATACTTTAGAGCGTATTCTTTAGAGGAATTTTAAATCATTGACAGCAACTTCTGACTCTGTTTTTAGTTTCTGTGCGTTTCTAGAGTCACAAGTTTTCTGTCAGCTCCAGTGGCTTAATGTCTGCAGATTCTAACAGCTTTCCCATTATTACTAGCACAAAACTGAAGTCATTATGGTGTTACTGAACTACTGAGAATGTCATGCCTTAGAATGTAGAATGTTACTTCCATTAATGTTTTGTTTGCCATAGTTGCAAATTTGTCTTTTATTAACATTCAGTATTGTTTTGGTAATTTATTAATATATAGTTATTGTTTTCTTTCATCCAGGAGTCCATTAAATATTCTAGAATATTTTGTAAAACTTAGGTAATTATGAAACCAGAATGTAGGTGAAGATTGTAGACACATTTAGAATGTGATACTCATTAAGAGTCTTAACATATACCTAACTTGTTGCATTCTATTTTGGTTTATTTAACCTTCTCTGATTTATGTTAATGGAAAATTCTAAGGGATGTTGAAAATGTAGAAAAACATCTGCACCTCCCTATAAAAAGACTTAGATCAAAATGATGGGATGACAAAGGAAATTATTTAGAAATAAATAGTTAACATAATTATTTTTGTAATCTTATTTCAATCAAGATTGGAAATGTGAGCTTGCATTACAATAAGTATCCACACAAACCTGACAATCTAGCAATCAGTTCTTCAAATAAATTATGTTCACATACAACTTGTAAGAAAATGCTCTTGCATGAATGCCTATCTCAGCCAATGTACTTTTGTATGGCAACAACTTTCTTTAAGACAACAAACTGTTTATAAATTTGCTTAACAAAACATATGGATAAATTGCAATCCATGTTGCTGTTGAATTATTCACACTTTCTCATGTATGGGATAACATATTATATGGAATTTACTAAATGTCTAGTATTTATCACAGACAGAATATTCAATTGTACCAGATTTGTCACACAAAAACAGTAATTTTAATTTGTTCAGCTTTCAACTTCTGTTCATTTTAATACATCAATCTCTTACTTATGTTTTTAAGTTTTGATATTTTTCAAAAACTGTGATCACATCACATGCTTACTTAATTGACAATTTTTTTCTTCACCATTGGCAATTTGAGTGATTACAAGGTTTCACACTGAACAGCATGAGATTCAATAACAAATCCTCCATTCTGAAGAGCATATTGTAACTTGGAGTATAGCCTGACAGGTTTGGTCACAAAGAGAGTGCTTCTGCAACAAAAGGCTAATGAATGCCATTTGGTAGCTTGTGGTCAGACTCGCACTTTAACTGGCAGTTGCCACAAAAAGCTATGTTTCAGTAACTCTCATACAATGCCAAATCACAACCAGATTTATCATCTTGCCGACACATGGGTCGCTGCCCTGAAAACACTATTAGCTGGTATGGAAAAAAAACAGTAAACCTATTTCAGCATGGAGTTCTGTTCTTTTCAAAATGCAAATTGCAAGTCATTGTATTCATCCTATATAATAGCATTAATTAGGCATGCATACAACTATAGGAAATGTCCAAAGCGCACAGTGCAGACAGTAGGTCACTTTACATAAATATCTATGGCATGTGATATAATTTGTTCTGGTATGAATCCTGGAGCATTGACCTCAGTACTTAACATTATATTCAATGCATGTTGGGCTATGTAATCATGTTGCCACCAGGTTTGTCGCCTGCTTTATTTAAAAAATGAGAACGATAAATTCACCACATTAAAAACTTATTTTATTATCATGTCTTTGGGATTATTATGAAGGTTTTGTTAATCATTCAGCATGCATATATCTGGACTATTATACTGACTCTGCTAATGGTCATTGAAAACAGGGCACATTTTTCTTGATCTTTAAAACATGTGGCAATTATATGAACTAGCAGTTTGTAGGAATGCTGAGAATATGCAACTTGCATTCACTTAATTTGTCAACTACATAAAGATTTAGAGGCTGTTAACAACAGCCTGTTCCCTTAACTGCTATTTCCAGGCCCCATTAGCTATAACATTGTCAGGTGCTGCTATATTCAGTGAGTGGTCGTTACATTAAAAACAGACTAAAGCTAAGTCCACAACTTTGTTCTGTGTCTTTTTAAAAACTGTTCAAAACGCTTTATGTTTTCTTCTATTCATTTAGAAATAATTCAAAACAAGGTCCAAAATCAATTTTATCTTAGTTTTTTTATTGGTTGAAATTTTTGAGACCAGTGTCTGTAAGCCAGTTCCTGTCAATTGTGATTGCTGAAGTGGTTGCCTTATCCCAAAGGTGATAAACAACACTTTTTTTGTGTGCGGTTCATATGTTGCTGGGATAAGAGCAAAATTTAGAAGGATAATCACAGTGTGCTGGCTCACAGTTACCAGTCTCTCATTCTCGTCTGAAGCAGTGCCAGGGTGAATGGCAAAATTATTTGGCTGTCTTCAGCTGAACAATATTTTTGTATTGATGGCAAACTTTTATTTTGCACATTGTGTAGAAAAACTTCTATGTCTATGTGTGTATGACATGCAATTCTTAGACTGATAAAAGGAGAGCAGCTGCAGAAAGATGTGACGAATGAAGCAGGGCCAAACGTAGGATGTTAGTGGCAATGTGCCAAGCTTTTCTCGATCATTGACTTTCAAAGATGGTAAACAGCTATAAGGAAGAATTTACCATGACATTATAGAAGCAGTGTCTGTGTAATTTTTTTCTAACTTTCACCCTGCAGCCTATCATTGAGAATAAAGGCACCCCTCCATGTTGGGTACTATTTGATTTCAGAACTTTGCATATTTTTTGTTCACTTGGTTAAACTTCTCTCTGAGCTTCCTTCCCCTCTCCCAGCCCTAACATTTTTCATTATTTGATAACATAGAACACAACTTAAAATTAACCATTGATTCATTTACATAGCTCTTTGCACATTTCTCTTATATTTGCTTTTGCTGCCAAGTTCTGAGTTTAATAATCATCAAACCTTGTCCACCATGCAGTGATTATTCTCATTATACAAATTTATACTGTAATTGTTATTCTAATTTCAGAGATCAAATGACAAAATACACTGTATTAGCATTTCATTATACCTACAATTCATCCAAAACTTCCAATCTATCCAATTAAAAAATCTAAAAGCCACAAAATCTGTTTCTTTTACAATCTGCATAGAGAAAGAAATAGGCATTACTGCTTCAATAAGGTTATTCAAATCAAAGATCACAGAACCAATCCTTAGCTTTGCAGAATGGTACTGGATGAAACACATGGATTGTTTTCAAACCTCCAAATAATTAAAAGAACGGATTACATGTGTGTATTATTATAGTCTTACTATCCTCTTACATAGTCTTACAACAGCATTATTAACTGCAACAGGATACATATATTTCTTTAGTTTTCATACAGACTCCTCTTGAAGCTTCCAGGTGGGCTGATATTTCTTAGCAGTAGGTACATTAGTTTCAAGTGAAAATTATAACTTCCAGACCTGAAGAAGCCTGTCCTCATTTATTTATTTTGATTGAATGTGTTCCATTGGACTTTAACACGATCTCAGGAACAGTATGCAAGTTTGCACTTCGTTGTCGTGGGGATGAAAATGAAAGTACAGGTAGATGTATTGAGGGCAGGATCTTGACACACATGATTCCTTGGCTTACTTGTGTCTGTTTTGTTGGGTACTTTTGGAAGACCAGTACACTGTTTAATATAGCTATGTGATGGTTCCATTGTAGCATAATAGCTATGGCCCAGATTTACGAATGGTCAGATAATCGTTTCTGACAATAGATGGGCTTTTGTCCATGGGACCGTGTTGACTTTTTAAAAAAATTCTTCTGCGAGATGTGGATGTCGCTAGTTGGCCAACATTTATTGTCCACCCCTTGTTGCTCTTGAGAAGGTGGTGGCGAGCTGCCTTTTTGAAGCACTGAAGTCCATGTTACGGTTAGGAAAGGACTCCCCATTGTAGCAGACACCGAGGGAATTGTCTGGGAAATTTAATATTCCATGGGCAATTCTCCTACATTTGAAACTCTCTGAATGTATCAGAAAATTTGGAGAGTTCTGCTGTATTAGGTAAATTGGTACCTGAGAAAGATTAGACTTTTAGATACCTAGTATAACACCTGAGCAACTCTTCAGGGGATCACCAATTTATCTCACGCATCCAATCTACACTTCCCCAGACCCCTTTCACCCCACAGACCCTGACCCAGCACACTGTCTCTCCCAATGCTTGACACACCCTGCCAGCAATCTGACGTGACCTCTCTATGCCTGGGACCCAACATTCCTCACCAAACTGATATGCAACTCCCACCTCTGACCCCGCCAAAAAACCAACCCACCTGCCCCTAACCAGAGCTGACCTCCCATCCACCAATTCAAACCAAACCCCAACCCCACTGCCAGACCTGACCACACTTCCACCACCACCATCAGACCTAATTCCCCTTCCCATATGCCAAACCTGATATGTCTGCTTTCTAATGTACCCTTCCCACATCCCACATCCCCATTTCATCACAGAGAACAGACATCACCCACCCACCACCAAATTCTGCCACTCAAGATATCTCCTGCCCATTTCAAGCTACTTTTAACACTCCATCATGTATCTGGTCTCCTTGTGCACTGGCACCCAATTTACCTGGCACCTTGTGCATATGGTACTGTCCCACCTAGCAGCCTACCTCCCACCAATTTTTAGATTAGATTAGATTCCCTACAGTGTGGAAACAGGTGCTTCGGCCCAACAAATCCATACCGACCGTCCGAAAAGCAAGCCACCCAGACCCATTTCCCTCTGGCTAATGCAGCTAACACAATGGGCATTTAGCAAGGCCAATTCACCTGACCTGCACATATTTGGACTGTGGGAGGAAACCAGAGTACTCTGAGGAAACACACGCAGACTCGACGAGAATGTGCAAACTTCACACAGATAGTCGCCCAAGGCTGGAATTGAAGCTGGGACCCTGGTGCTGTGAGGCAGCAGTGCTAACCACTGATCCACCATGGACTTGTCACTTGACCGTCCTTGCACCCTAGCTGTACCCACCTAGCATTGCTTATATGGTCCACTACCTTTCCTTAACCACCCAGCTCATCCAGCACCCTAACTTCATACTTACATCATGTACTTATTCTTTATCAAGACCTGGATCATTAAACAACCAATAGCCTTAAAAAGGGGGCATGGTTTGACTTCCCCTGACAGTTGCATTCTACAAGGACCTGTCAAAATGGAAGTATGATTCCACATTTCTGAAAGAGCTCTGATTGGAATCTCCAATTAGAAATGAGGAGCTCTTTCATTTCATTAAAAAAAAGCAGACTGGCAAAAGTCATGAGATTGCCATTCCATGGAAAATCAGGCTCAATATTTTTGTATAGAACATTCAATGTAATTACAATTTTTCGAAATTTCTTTTAATACAAACATTGCAAACCTTTGTAAAGTTTAAAAGTATAAATATATTTATAATAGTTCTCAAATATTATTATTTGAAAATGGCAAGGGCAGATGTGCAGTAAAACATGCTACTTGAGAAGTTGCTGCCTGTGATTTCAATAAGACTTACATTGTTCATAGTTCAACTTGTTCTCCACCCACAAGAGAAGAATGCAAAAGGGAATTTCACTGGTAAGTTTCTAACATTTATAATTTTGATTAGCAGTCAAACTCTGATGCAGAACTGAAAGCAGGATAAAGTGACTTGTTGGAGAAACAAAAATAGAAGTTCCTGGAAAAGTTCAGCAGGTCTAGCAGTATCTGTGAAGAGACGTCAGAGCTAATGTTTTGAGTATGGTGACCCTTCCTCAGAACCAGGTCACCGGAGCTGAAACATTAACTCAAATATTTCTTCACAGATACTGCCAGACCTGCTGGCCTTTTCTAGCAACTTTTGTGTTTGTTTCTGATTTACAGCATTCACAGATTTTAGTTGCAGAAACAACTTGCTTGTGGCTGTTACTTATCAATCAACTGAAACTGAATGGATTGAGAGTGTGGTGCTGGAAAAGCACAGCAGGTCAGACAGCAACCCAGGAGCAGGAAAATCGATGTTTTGGGCAAAAGCCCTTCATCAGGTACGTTGAACTGAAACTGAATGGGTGTTAATCACTGTAGTAAGAAGCTGACTTTGCAATTGCAATTTGACTGTGAGTAATTGGATCTCTGTAAGACTTTACACGTTTTGCTTTCATAAAGAGTGTAACAGCGCAAAACAGGATGATGTATACAATTGAGAATTTGGTGCAGTGAAGGAAAGAGATGATGATTTTGATTTTTTTTTCAGACATCAGGACTAGTGAGTCTTCGATGTATTAATTAGGCAGCCTGGATATGATAATTTGATGAGTTTTTAAGATATAACCCTTTTAAATGTAGGCAACAATTTGTACTAATACTGAGGCGGTATACATCTTACATTAAATTTATAGCCTAACTAGTTACGCTATTTGATGTTACTACATGAGCAGTTGAGCTACGTTTCTAAAATTGAAACAATAAAAGTTAAATTAAACAGAATAAAAATGGCAGGGCAGGTAAAGTGTTTCAATTGCATCTGTGGGAACTTCATCTGCAGTAAGGACTTGCAACTCAAATAACTTCAGTTCCAAATTGATAAAACTGAAGTCCCAAGCTTTGAACTTTGTGATGCATTAAGGATGGAGAAAGTTACTTGGACACTTTGTTCCAAAATCCAGGCCCACCCCTTAAGCTAGGTACTTTAGATTTGACCTGTAGGTTGGGAGAAGAATGTGTGAGGATGCACTAGGGAGGTATAGAAATGCAAAAGAGCAATGGAGGAATTGCAATTGTCTAATGGTTTTGAGTTTCTTGCAGTTTGTGTGGATGAGAACAGGGACTGCAGGGAGTTAATCACTCTGACCATGACACCATGATGCAGAGAGCCAGAGTGAAATAAGAAGGGACAAAGTGTACAAATATTAAAGCACACCAGCGAATAAGGTCAGTGGAGGGAAAAATGGTAAAAAGTTAGACTTAAAGCTCTTTATTTTAATGAACACAGAACCATAAGAAAATGAGTGAATATAAAGCACCAATCAAAGTAAACGTTTGTGATAAAATAGTCAAGAAGATGAAAAGAACTTAAGCACTACAGAAAATGTACTAGGAAAGTTAAGGAGACTAAATCCCGACATGTTCTCTAGAACTGACAGCTTGCATCCTGAGGTCTTAAAGGAAGTGGCTGCAGAGAAAGTGGATGCACTAATTGTAATCTTTAAAAATTCCCTCCACTCTGGAAAGGTTCCAATATATAGGAAAACATGATATGTAATACAGGTGTTTAATAAAATGAGTATCGGAAAGCAAGGTATTAGATATGTTATGCTAACATCTATCATTCTAAAAATGCTAGAATCCATTATTGAGGAGCTTATATAAAGATATTTAGAAAATCATCGTGCAATCAGGCAACTTTAAAATAATTTTATCATAGGGAAATCATGTATTACAAATTTAATAGAGTTATTTGAAGAAATAACAAGAACAGTGGATAAAGGGGAGCCCATAGGTGTACTATATTTGGATTCCAAAAAAGAATTTGATAAGGTGAGAAATAGTAATGTTACAACACAGGAGCTAATGATGTTGGGAGTGATGTATTAGCATGATATTCAATTAACTAATGGGGATAAAAGAGTTGGGATGAATTGGTCATTTCAGGTTGGCAAACTACAATAAGTGGATTGCAGCAAGGATCAGAGCTAAAGCCTCTATAGTTAGGATGAGTAATAATTTCTTGGATGAAAGGACACAGTGTATTATCAATTTTTTTGCTGATACAAATATAGGTAGGAAAGCAAGCGTGAGTAGGATAAAAGGAGGTTGCACAGGCATATATATAGGTTAAATTAGGGGACAAAAAATGGCAGATGGAGCATAATGTGGGAAAAAGTATGGTTATTCTCTATGGCAGTGAGAATAGAAAAACAGAATATTATTTATATAGAAAAAAAATTGCAGAATGCTGCAGTAGAGGAAATCTGGGTTTCTTCATATATAAATCACCACATTTTGCTGTACAGGTGTAGAAAATAATTAAGAAGTAAAATGTAACGTTGGTCTCTTGCAAGTGGGATGAATGAAGAAGCCATAGTTGAACAAAGCATTAGTGAAACCCAGAGTGCTGAGTACAGTTTTGGTCTCCTAATCTAAGGAGGTAAATAGTTACATTGGAAACAGTTCAGAGAAGGCTCACAAGTTTGCATATGGGATGAGGAAACGTAGAGCAGGTTAGGCCTATACTCACTGAAGTGTAGAAGGATAAAAGATGATTCTGTTGAAACAAGCAATTCTGAGGAAGTTTGGCAGGTTAGATATTCAGGGAGCGTTTCTTCTCAAGGAGAAGTCTAGAACTACGGAGCATAATTTAGTAATAAGGACTTTCCCATTTAAGACAGAGATGAGGATGATTGTTTTTTTCTTTCTCTTTATTAATTACTAAAGTAATTCATCTTTGGAATTCACTTCCCCACGTGGCAGAAGAGATTAAGTCTTTGAATATATTCAAGGCTGAATTAAAAAGAATTTTGATTGATAAGACAGCCAAACATTACAAAGGACAGACAGGAAAGTGGAGTTAAGGTTACAGTCAGATTAACCATGACCTTATTGATTCCAGCTGGAGCTGACTCGATGGACCAAATGTCCTGATCAAACTCTTTTTTTAGTGATCAGAACAAACAAAAGGTTTATTTACTTCTTGCCTTCCCTTTCACTCCAATCTTTCTTTCCCTCTGTATCTTGTTCTATGCCTGATTTGATGCCCGAAACGTCAATTCCAAAGCTCCTTGCATGCTGCCTGAACTGCTGTGCTCTTCCAGCACCACTAATCCAGAATCATTGAATACATCCAGTCTACTTCACACTTCCTCTGTGTGCTTGTAATGTTAATGTCACTGTCCTTCAATGTGATTGATTAGAAACACCATTACTTCTTGACATTGTCACTAAGTTACCAAAGTCATCCAAATGGATAGACATTTTTTTTCCATTTCACTCTTCCAGCAATTTGTAGAGCAAAATATTTTCAACATTTAATTGGCAAATGTAAATCTAAATAAATAGATACTTTGTTCCAGCAGCTGCAATATTTTTGAATGATTGCAATGTTTCTCAAATTTATCAAAAATCTACCAGAAAAATGAAATTTGAGCTTTTGCTTTCTTTTATACTGTTGAAGTATGGTCTGAAGTTAAATACAACGGATGTCCAAAGAGACATGGGTGTTCAGGTGCATAAACCTTTAAATAACTTTTAAGTGCTGAAAATAATCAAGAAAGCAAATGGAACGCTGGCCTTTATATCTAGAGAACTAGATTATACAAATGCAGAAATTATGCTGCCATTATACAAAACCCCGCTTAGATCCTACTTGGAGTACTGCAAGCAAATCTGGGTAGATATCTTAGGAAGGCTTCAGAGGAAGTACAATTTCTTTTTTAATTTCTTCACAGGGCAAGGGCATCAGTGGCTAACCCAGCATTAATTGCCCATCATTAATTGCCCAGAGGGCAGTTAAGCATCATCCATATTGTGGTGTGTCGGAATCACATGTAGCTCAAACCAAGTACGGATGGCACTTTCCTTCCCTAAAGGACATTAGTGAACTAAATAGATTTTTCCGGACAATCAACAAAGGATCCATGGTCATCATTAAACTGTTGATTACATTTTTTGTATTGAATTCAAATTCTACCATGTGCCATGATGAGATTCAAACCTGAGTTCCCAGAACCTTAGCTGAATCTCTGAATTAACAGTCCAGCAATAATCACACTAGGCCATCACCTCCCCCTAAGCATATGTTTGCAAGAATGACTTGGACTTCAGGTATTGTTATGAAGAAAAATTATACAAATTAGGAACAAAGACAGAAATGGCTGGAAAATCTCAACAGGTCTGGCAGCATCTGTGGAGAGAAATCAGCCTTAACGTTTTGGGTCGAGTGACCTTTCTTCAGAACTGATGGTAGCTTGGGAAAAATTGTTTTTGTGCAGAAGATGGAGTGAGAGGAGGGGGTAAGCAGTAAAAGATGGGTGAGTTAGAGCTGCAAAAGAGATTATCTTGTTCCCTGGTCAACATTCCTGTCTCAGTTCAGGGAAAGCTGGAGGAATAGCGCTTCATATTCTGCTTGGGAACACTACAGCCTTCCTGACTCACTATCGAGATCAACAATTATAGGGCTTGAGGCACCTTGTCCCATGTCCTTACACCAATCACCACATTGTTATCACATGGTCTGCTATTGCATACTACCCATTAATAGTCCCCATTAGCAGCCATTCATTCTCCTAAACTGACCATGATCAACTTCTTTGTCTGTCTAACTGTTCTTCTCTCTCTTTGGGCTCTATCTCCACCTATCATATACAGTACTCCTTAACCCCACCCACACCCTATCTTCTGCATGAAATGCAACTTTTTCCCGACTAGCATCAGTTCTGAAGAAAGCTCACTGAACTCTGATTTTTCTCCACAGATGCTGCCAGACCTGTCAGATCTTACAGTAATTTCTGTTTCGTTTCTGATTTCCAGCATCCACAGTTCTTTTGTTTCTTTTATACAAATTAGGCCTGTTTTCTCTACAATTCAGAAAGGTAAGGGGTTATCTGATCAAAATCTTCAAGATATTAACAGGGAATGACAGAATGGATGTCGATAAACTAGGTCCATTCATTGGTGATTCTCGAACAAGGCGACATTGCCTGAGAATTGGGTGCATGGTGTTCAGGAGAGACGTTAGGAAGAATTTCTGTGCAAAAAGACTGTAGATGTTTGGAACTATCTTTCACAAACAACAATGGATGCTAGATCAGTTGTTACTTTTAAATCTGAAGATGAGAGACAATCTCATAAAGCAAAGATATCAAGGGTTATGGGCTAAAGGCGAATATATGGAGTTCTGCCAAAAACTAGTAATGATCTTATTGAATGGCATTGGAGGCTGAATGGGCTGAATAGCTTCTCATATGTTGGATACTGATTTTTGTTTGGACAAATTAGAAAGGATAAATTAAGATTGCAATATTAATCAAAAATTGAATTATTAAAAATAAACATCAATAATTTATAATACCGGTTGTAAGTTGCATTATATTTCTATGTAGTTTCATATTCCTCTAACAAAATTTTACAGCAGTACACAGTTCAATTATAAAGCATATGGATTATCATGGAACTGCAGTTAACATGGTAATGAGCTGTAATATACAAAGAGAGCCAATTTCACAATACAGTAAACTTTGTGTTATCTAGCACTCTACCAACTGGGAATTCTTACGTAACCAGAATTTCTGATAGCTCACACCTTTTTAGAAGCCACTCATCTTCGTTTTCAGATGCTGCATCCTTTAAAAACAGTTAATAATAACAGTAATAACTGTAAATCTGCAGAAGGTGTTCTTAGACTTTACATTGAAATTATCAATTATGGTTATTGTGCTTGAATAAAGATGTACTGCTTGAAGTGACTGGCAGTGAAAATAAGGGCAGGATTTGTTTTTAAAATCCAGTCTGAATACCATTCTGGTGTCAGCTTAATCTTCATTTGTGGAGCTTTTATAGAAATGCCCTGCTATCCTGGGACCTTTGACTGTCCAAGTGTTGCCCCTCTTCCCTCAACCCGTCAAAGACAGGACCTTGTTTCACATCTGAAATAATGTAACTCCCTGTTCACCAGTATTTTAGATTAACCAGCACTACTTATTCCTTGAGAATGCCAGATAACAATGATTTAGTTTAACAGAAACCAGTTCTCAATGGTTAATTAGGCTTTGTAAAATAACATCATTAAAATTAATATGCATTCAATTGTAATGCATAATATTCTATGCAAATTTTGCCAAAATATAACAAATATAGTTACTTGTTAATTTTTACAGTACAGTTATTTCAAAAACAACTCCACTTGCTTCTATAAATGTTGCTTTTTCTCCAAAATAACATTTTCCGATGCATTCTTCTGACTTCATGGTTTGATTGCATTTTAAAAATTGAGAATAATGCACTTTTTTAAAAAGATATCTGAGAATAGCAATAGAAATCTGTATAAATGTAATAAACTCAGTGATACATATTGCATTTTGATCATCCGTTGAATGGAGGTAGTTTGTTTAGCACACAGAGTTGTTTTTTACTGTCAACAAAATGGAATAATCTGTTGTGAGAGGATTTTAAGATGATGTAAGGCTTTGAAAGAGGAATATGAAAAAAAATTCATTTCCTGTGGTATATAGTACAAATAGTATCAGTAAAATGGCCTAGCATGGAGATTCAAGATAACTCTGCTTTCACACTGATAACTGTTTGCTCATTTCCTGACAACAAAAAACTATAAATCTCTACAGGAATTAAACACGCTGGTTTGTTGAAGCGGTTTGACATTCTGTGCTAGACTGGCTCCATTTCAGTTGAAATCTGTGGCTAGAATAATAATTGCAGGTTCACTTATTATACTGGTATCAGTTTAGTGCGGCATGAGGCTGATACAGTACTGTATATGGTCAAATTCTCTTACTTTTGTGTCACTTATTTTCTCTGTGGGGCAGATTTGCATTTTAATAGAACTAGTTTATAGACTTCTCTCCTTCCTTCAGAGCGCCACAAGTGGCATCATTAAGTGAGTTAAGCCGGATTAATGCTGATGGCAAAGTCAGATAATACAATAACAGAGACCCTCATTTCCATCTGGATTAGGTGAAGAGTGCAGGCCTGTCTGGTGCAAGGTGATAATTTGTAAGCGTGATCTGTTGTACTTGAGAGGATAAGATTAAATTTAGTGGGCTTAACTGTCATTCCTGTAAGTCAATTACTTCATCTTTTCAAGCTTAGAATTTCTTTATGAATAAAATAAATGGAATATTGAGCCGCTTCAGAACCCCTCACAGGGACTATTGACTCCGTGGAGAATTACACACACTGGGGCAGAAAGGTTTCCGATTCAGCTCCATAAACAATAAATAAACTCTATTCAGGTACCAGCATGGCAGTAACACTGTCAGATTGTCCATCACCAGCATTTCAACCATGACAGGATACCACATACCTCTCTTCAGTTCAAAAAAAATTTAGTCCTTTTCCTTACCTCACGTGAGATATTTAATTTTTTTCCTCACTGCATGCATAACAATTAAAGAAAATTAAATATATTTAATCCTGAAAGTCAAGCCACAAGCATGTAACAACAAAAACATCTGGAGTATGAAGAGAAGTAAATGATCTGCCACCAGTGACCTACTTTTTATAAAGACCATACTTCAGAATATAGTCATCTTTGCTTGTGTCTTTCATTGTTATCAAACCATACATATAAATCTTTAGCAATTTTTCTGAGCCAAGGATCTCATGCTGCGATTAAAGTTTCTTGTGCATTCATTGTTGGCATTGCTATGGAATGGTCAACAGACTAGAAACCTCAATAAATCTGATGAACACACATCTGTTTTTTATTTTAAAATGATGTTTTTAGATTCAGCTGTAGAAGCCAGTTTTAACAGTTTATGTTTCATCAGCAAAGTGATATAACCAGTACAGGGAAACCAGTACAGAGCACTGCATATGAGAAATGTCAGAGCAAAAACATAGGGATAAAGGACGTGTTTGGAACTATTATTAGTAATGGAAGCAATCTTTGTGGCTTGGGCCTGCTATGTTAACTTTTTATCATACCTGTACAAAGTGGAATTTCAGTCATGCTGTGGTTCTACTGATTGATTCTTATGGTGTGATCAGAAAACGCAGTATAAATTTAAAAACCTGTAGGGAGTTAATCAAGATGTGACAACCCTAGACTGTACTGCCTTGTGGTGTCAAATCATATGCGTCAGTGTAGAAGTCCTGCAGAGAGTCTCAGCACCACTAGTATTGTTTAATATCCTCTGGCTTTTGGAGGTTTGAAATAGTGTTTCCTTTCACACAAGTAACAATTGTGCTGGTGATTATATGAAAGCGTGGTCTTGATCACAATAGGTCAGAGGATGCACTGTTTTGTCAATCCATGACCACATAAATAGTTTTTGGATTAGTGGTGTTGGAAGAGCACAGCAGTTCAGGCAGCATCCGAATAGTTTTGCCATGCTTTAGTTCATCATGACATCCAGACTGATGTGAGAGGTGAGTCAAACAATCTAAAGCTTCTTTTAGTTTAGATTTTAAAAAAGTTCTAGTTTGGATGGGCACTGAGTGCCATGAATATATCCTTCTATATGACCCCGTCAATCCCAATTTCATTACATTAATAAAGTTCATGTGAAAGGCACTTTAAAAATAATAAACACTTTTTTAAAAATCACAGCTGAGGCAAAGAAACTTTGAGTTTGCTTACACAATTAGACATTTGAGACTATAGTCAGTTTAATGTTTAATGTTTAGAAATATTTTTTTCGACAAATTAAGTGAAAATGTTTAATTTATTATACTATAAAGGAGCTAAAACAGATAAAACATTATGATGGGCATCTTAAGGATAGAGGAGAAAGTGAGGACTGCAGATGCTGGAGATCAGAGTTGAAAATGTGTTGCTGGAAAAGCGCAGCAGGTCAGGCAGCATCCAAGGAGCAGGAGAATTGACGCTTCAGGCATAAGCCCTTCTTCAGGATTCCTGAAGAAGGGCTTATGCCCGAAATGTCGATTCTCCTGTTCCTTGGATGCTGCCTGACCTGCTGTGCTTTTCCAGCAACACATTTTCAGATCTTAAGAATAGAGGTTGGTTCAAGATCAACTACTGTGCAAAGTAAACTGAAAAGGGCAGTTTCAAAATGTTATTATTTAGGGGTATGCTGCAACATCAGCATTTGTTGCCCATCTTTAATTGGTCTTGGAATAAGTGGCTTTTTAGGGCATGTGCACTAAAGTCTGTTAGGTTAATTAGAGCAGAGTGCAGTTAAGAGTCAACCATATTTCTGTGGATCTGGAGTCACCTAATCACATAGGGAGGAAGTAGCCTGCTGGTAATGCCACAAGACTAGTATCCCAATGAATGAGCTAATTCTGCATCATTTCCAATTCCACTACAGCAGATGGTGAAAAACAAATGTAATTAATAAAATATCTGAAATTAAAAGCTAGGTTAATGGAATTGGCATGAAAACCTATCTGGTTCTCTAATGTGCTTAGAGAAGGAAAATTTGCCATCCTCATCTCCACTGGTCTCCTGGTGACTCCAGATCCACAGCAACATGGTTGACTCTTAAAGCTACTCAGAAGAATCAAACCTCTTTAAAACATTACAAACAGAAAGAAACTGGAAGGACCAACCATCCAACATTAATGCAGGCACTGGCAGGATGTACCAGATGTGGCAGCACAGTGGCATACATAGAGGAAGGAGTTGCCTTTGGAGTCCACAAGTGGACCCAGTGGTTATGAATTGTCATGGTCCCACTTAGAGGATGCACTGAAAGTTCAAGGAAGTAAATATACTCTTAATAGCGGACGTAATGTCCATCACCAAGAGTGACTCAATAGCACCACTGCTGACTGAGCTAAAGGACGTAGATGCTTGATGGACCTGCAGCAAGTGGTGAGAGTAAAAACAGACTTGACCTCATCTCACTAATCTCCCTATAGCAAATGTATCTGTCCATGACAGTACTGGTAGGAGTGGCCGCCACACAGTCTTTGCGGAGGTGAAATACTGCCTTCACATTGAGTATATTCTGCAATATATACAGCATTATCAATAGATCTGAACAGGATAGATTTCACACATGAGGCACTGTGAGCCATCAGTTACATGCAACCGCAATCAACAACTGCATGATCCAGTATATCCCATCATGGCAACTTGTAGAATTTTCATTAGTAAGTATGGACTATAACAAAAATGTTAGTCTCAGTAATGCTGACTTCAAAGCTATCACCAACTATACTCTTCAATGGGGAGGTTGTGGCATAATGATAAGGTCACTGGACTAATAATCAAGAGCTTGTGCTGAAGTTCTTTCTATAAACCTCACAACCTTTAAGAAGTACATGGATGAGCATTTGAAGTATTGTAACATCCAAGGCTGTGGGAAATAGGACTCGTGTAGGTTGTGGTATATTTTTGATGTTACAAACTTGATGGGCAAAGGGCCTCTTCTGTACTGTATGTTTTTATAATTTCAGGATTCCTCCAAGTTACCTTTATCATTGAGTCAGGCGATCAACCCTGGTTCAATAAAGCATGCTGGGAGCAGCACCAGGTTTACCTGAAAGTGAGGTATCAACCTGGTGAATCTATACCACAGTACTACATGCTACGAAGCAACATAAACAGCAAGTGATAGAGGTAAGTGATCCCAGACTAAATGGATCATTTTAAGCTCTGAAATTTTGCTACATCCAGTTGTATGTAGTGGTTGACAATTCTATAGCTAACAGCAGATTTCTACATCCTCAATGATGGAGGAGATGACATATAAGTTAAAAAGACAGGGCTGAAGGAGTCACAAGCATCTTCAACCAAAAGTGTGTGTAAATGATGCATCTCAGCCTCTTTCTGTGGTCCCAGCATCAAGCTAGCCAGCCTTCAAACAATTCAATTTATTCCATGTGATATCAAAGAAGGACTGAAGGCATTGATACTGCAAAGTCTATGGGTTCTAACAACATTCAACAATGGAATTAGAAACACAGAAAATAGGAGCAGAAGTGGGACATCTGGCCCTTCGATTCTGGTCTACCATGCATTATGATCCTGGCTAATAATCCAACTGAATAGCTTGTTCTTGCTTTTCCCCCAGATCCTTTGACACCTTTAGCCGCAAGTGTTATATCCAAATCCTTCTTGAAATCATACAATGTCTTGGCCTCGACTGCCTTCTATGATAGCAAATTCCACAAGTTCACCACTCTCTGGATAAAGAAATTTCTCCTCAAGTCAATCCTAAATGGTTTTCCCTATATCCTTAGAATGTGACTCCTAGTTCTGAACTTCCCCACCATCAGGGAAGCCCTTCCAGAATTTACCCTGTCTAGTCCTCTTAGAATATGATAGGTTTCTAGGAGATCCCATCTCATTCTTCTGAATTCTGGAGAATAAAATCTTAATTTGATTCATCCCTTTCTCGTATGTCAATCCCACCAAATCAGGAATCATTCTGATAAAGCTTCATTGCACTCCTGTATAGCAAGAACATCCTTCCTAAGATAAGGAAACCAAAATGTGCACAATATTCCAGATATGGTCACTCACAGCTACGTGGCATTACTTTAGGAGTTGCTCATGTTAGCATCATAAGCCAAACCATCTTCAGTGGTTTCTTCAGTGATCTTCCATTCATGATGAGGACAGGAGTGAGATGTTCACTGATGTTTGCACAATGTTCTGCACCATTGTGACTTCTCAGTTATTGATGTAGTCTATGTCTATTAAAGCCAATTCTGGGCAACTTATAGGTTTGCATCGATGAGTGATATTTAATATTTGCACACCAACATTCACACAAATGCCCAGACAATAACTATATCCAAGAAGGGAGGATCTAACCATTACCTCTTGATATTCGATGGCATTATCTCACTATTAAAATCCTAAGGTTTGCCACTCAGCAGACACTGAACTGAACCAGCCACACTAAGATTGCGGCTACAAGCACAGAGCATATGACATGAATTCTGCGGTAATTACTCACCTCCTATTTGCCATCTAACAAGCCAAAACCAAAAATGCGATGGAATACATTTTATTGGCCCAAATGAGTGCAGCTCCAATAATACTCAAAAAACATAGAACTATCCAAGACAATGCAGTCCTGCTGATTAACACCACATTCACCACCTTCAATTCATTTCTTTCACCACTGTTGCAGAGTGGCGAAGCTGTATATAATCCACAATTTGGAGATGCCAGTGTTGGATTGGGGTGTACAAAGGTAAAAATCACACAACACCAGATTATGGTCCAACAGGTTTATTTGGAAGCACTAACTTTTGGAGTGCTGCTCCTTCATCAGGCAATTGTGATTAGGTGATTGTTATAATCACCCGATGAAGGAGCAGCGCTCCAAAAGCTAGTGCTTCCAAATAAACCTGTTGGACAATAACCTGGTGTTGTTTGATTTTTAACTTTATAATCCACAAGACACATTGCAGTTACTCATCAAGGCTCCTCTTCTAGCACCTTCCAAACTTGTGACTTCTAACACCTCCAAGAACGAGAGCAGCAGACACAAAATGAACATTGCCGGTATTTCTCCTCCAAGACACACACAATAATAACTTGGAACAATATTATCATTCCTTTGCAGTCAATGATTCAAAATCCTTCCAAACAGCAAGGTGAAAGTCTTTGACTTTGTAAAGTAAAAATTCAAAATCTGTTCATTTCTTTCTGAGTGTTTTAATATTTCTTCTTTTTGATAGTGTTCCAAATTTTTTATTGTACTTCCTCTAGTTCTTCAATATCCTTTTCATTGGACACCAGAACTGTAAACAACATTTTGTATTCTACTCTACACAAATGGATTCTAGAAATACATTTGATCCACTGATGTAATGTTTGAGAGTGTAATGGGCAGTGAGAGTGCCATTTCTTATCAGTACTATACTTACTCTGCTGTATTCTAAGTACTCAGTGCACTAAATGTCAAATATGTGGTTAACTTTGGCTATCTTGTTTTTCCAGACAAATCTGGAGCAGCAACCAACAAGCATTCACTTTACATAGGCATCACTTTCTGGAAATATCCTCCCCAGTATTCAAGATTCTGTTTAAATTATTCTGATTCCAGAAAGAAGTTTTGGAATGAACACCTTCCATGATACAATATGGCAGGTCATATGTCACTGAGTGAATTCAGAGTTGGATCTTTTACAGTCATGGACATCAGGCTATGAAAGTTAAGTTTGGGAATGGATTGTCCCCCCATGGGCACAATTGTGTTAAAGATTTAACTGATCACAGCAGTAGTTAATTAAAATTTAAAAACTGAATAAACCTACTCTAATTTCATGGGTTCAAATGTTTGCACGCACAGGTGTATCAGGGAACAGGGACCACAACAAAAAATATCTTCCATTACCTATCAGGAACTTTCCCCACCACAATAGATTTACCAATATACAATGTAAATTATTTTGGCAGACCCATTGACAGCAGCAAAAAAAACAGGACTTTCAGGGTTTCGTACCATGAGCATCAATTTAAATCCCAGCTGTCCACCAGCTCAAACACTGCCAGACAAGATTGGTCTTCACATTACATGTTGTGGAAGTGAAACAAAAAAAAAGCTGCTGAGGGAACATAAGTGACATGGGTGACATTTTGTTGGAAAATGAAACTTATCTGCACTATTCTCTCCCTAACATGCAATGTAACATAATAACATAATTGTTGAATGTGAGAGTCATAGAGTAATAGATTCATACAACACAGACATAGGTCCTTCGGTCCAACTCATCCATGCTGACCAAGTTTCCCAAATTAAACTCATTCTAGTTGCCCATATTTGGCCCTTATCCCTCTAAATATTTTCTATTCATGTACCTGTCCAAATGTGTTTTAAATGTTGTAACTGTACCTGCCTCGGCAGTTCATTCCATATATGCATCACACAGTGTGAAAAAGTTGCCCCTGAGGTCCCTTTTTTAGTCTTTCTCCTCTCACCTTAAATGTATACCCTCCTGTTTTGAACTCCCCTCCACTGGGGAAAAGAGCTTTCCCATTGGGAAAGCAATGGCCTGGTGGTATTATTGCTAGACCATTAATCCAGAGACCCAGATAATGTTATGGGTACTCAGAGACAAATTCTGCCATGGCAGATAGTGTCATTTGAATTTATTTTTAAAAATATGGAGTTAAGAATATACTTGTGACCATGAAATCATTGTCAATTGTTGGAAAAACCCATCTGGTTCACTAATGTCCTTCAGGAAAGGAAATTTGCCATTTTCACCTTGTCTGGCCTACATGTGACTCCAGACCCACAGCATGGGGTTCGCACTCAATTGCCCTCTGAAATGGTCTAGCAAGCCATTCAGTTGCACAAATCACTACACAGTTTCAAAGAGATAATCACTTGATCCAGGCACTGGAAAAGAAAACAGCAGTAACAGCCCTGACAATGCTGCAAAGTCCTCCTCACGAACATTAGGGCCAAAATTGAGCAAGTTATCTCACAGACCAGTCAAGCAACAGCCTGACATAGTCACACCCATGGAATCATACCTGAAAGACAATGTCCCAGACACCACCATCTCCATATCTAGATGTGTCCTTTCCCACCAACAGAACCCAGCACAAATGGTGGCACAGCGGTATACAGTCAGGAGGGAATCCACACAGTCATAGAGATGTACAGCACGGAAACAGACCCTTCAGTCCAACTCATCCATGCCAACCAGATATCCCAACCTAATCTACTTCTACTTGCCAGCACCTGGCCCATATCCCTCTAAATCCTTCCTATACTTATATCCATCCAGATGCCTTTTATACGTTGTAATTGTACCAGCCTCCACCATTTCCTCTGGCAGCTCATTCCATACACACACACCTTCCTCTGTGTGAAAAAGTTGCCTCTTAAGTCTCTTTTATATCTTTCTCCCCTCACCTTAAACCTATACCCTCTAGTTCTGGACTCCACCACTCCAGGGAAAAGACTTTGTCTATTTGTGAAGGAGCAGCGCTCTGAAAGCTAGTGGTTCTAAATAAACTTGTTAGACTATAACCTGGTATTGCATGATTTTTAACTTTGTAAACTCAAGTCCAACACAGGGATCTCCAAATCATGTCCTGTCCATGCTACTCATGATTTTATAAACCTCTATAAGGTCACCCCTCAGCCTCCAACACTCCAGGGAAAACAGCCCCAGCCTATTCAACCTCTCCCTATAGCTCAAATCCTCCAACCCTGGCAACATCCTTGTAAATCCTTTGTGAACCCTTTCAAGTTTCACAACATTCTTCCAGTGGGAAGGAAACCAGAATTGAACACAATATTCCAACAGTGGCCTAACCAACATCCTGTACAACCACAACATGACCTCTCAACTCCTATACTCAATGCTCTGACCAATAAAGGAAAGCATACCAAACGCCGTCTTCACTATCCTATCCATCTGTAACTCTACTTTCAAGGAGTTTTGAACCTGCACTCCAAGTCCTCTTTGTTCAGCAACACTCCCTAGGACCTTACCATTCAGTATAGAAATCCTGCAACACCTTGCATTTATCAAAATTAAACTCCATCTGCCACTTCTTAGCCCATTGACCCATCTGATCAAGATCCCATTGTAATCTGAGGTAACCTTCTTTGCTGTCCATTACATCTCTGATTTTGGTGTCATCTGAAAACTTACTAACCATACCTCATATGTTCACATCCAAATCATTTATATAAATGACAAAAAGGAGTGGACCCTGCACTGATCCTTGTGGCACTCCACTAGTCACAGGCCTCCAGTCTGAAAAACAACCCTCCACCACTACCCTTTGTCTTCTACCTTCAAGCAAGTTCTGTATCTACATGGCTAGGTCTCCCTGTTTTTCATGAGATCTAACCTTGCTAACCAATCTCCCATGGGGAACCTTGTCGAATGCCTTACTTAATGTTCCAGGAGTCCTCAACATTGACTCTGGATCCCATAAAGTCTTGTAGCTTTAGGTTAATCATGGGCAAGGAAACCTCCTGCTGATTACCACATACCATTCTCCCTCAGCTGATGAATCAGTTCTCTTCCATGTTGTACACTTGGAGGAAGCACTGAGGATGGCAAGGGCACAAAGTGTACTCTGGATGGGAGATTACAATATGCATCACCAAGAGTAGTTCAGCAGCAGCACTACTGATGTAGCTAGTCGGGTCCTAAAGGACTTAGCTGCTAGACTGGGTCTGTGGCAGCTGGTGAAGCAACTAAGAAGAGGGAAAAACATACTTGAACTAATCCTTAACAAACTGCCAAGTGCAGATGTATCTGTCCATGACAGTATCGGTAAGAGTTCCTGTTGAAGGGCATATGCCCTAAATGTCGATTTCGAAGCTACTTGGATGCTGCCTGAACTGCTGTGCTCTTCCAGCACCACTAATCCAGAATATGCCTGAAATGTTAACTCTCCTGCAACCTCGATGCTGCCTGACCTGAACTGCTTTTCCAGCGCCATACTTTTCAACTCTGACGCTCCAGAATCTGTAGTCCTCACTTCGTGGGCGGCACGGTGGCACAGTGGTTAGCACTGCTGCCTCACAGCGCCTGAGACCTGGGTTCAATTCCCACCTCAGGCGACTGACTGTGTGGAGTTTGCACGTTCTCCCCGTGTCTGCGTGGGTTTCCTCCGGGTGCTCCGGTTTCCTCCCACAGTCCAAAGATGTGCAGGTCAGGTGGATTGGCCATGCTAAATTGCCCGTAGTGTTAGGTAAGGGGTAGATGTAGGGGTATGGGTGGGTTGCGCTTCGGCGGGGCGGTGTGGACTTGTTGGGCCGAAGGGCCTGTTTCCACACTGTAAGTAATCTAATCTAATGTAAGTAATCTAATCTAATCTAATCTTCTAAGCCACCAAATATGACTACTTGCATGCCAACAACATAAGCAGCAAGTGATTGACAGAGCTAAGCGATCCCGTGACCAACGGATCAGATCTAAGCTCTGCAGTCCTGCTACATCCAATCATGAATGGTGATGGATTCTGGATTAGTGATGCTGGAAGAGCACAGCAGTTCAGGCAGCATCCGAGGAGCAGTAAAATCGACATTTCGGACAAAATCCCTTCATCAGGAATACAGGCAGAGAGCCTGAAGGATGGAGAGATAAGCTAGAGGAGGGTGGGGGTGGGGAGAAAGGAGCATAGAGTACAATAGGTGAGTGGGGGAGGGGATGAAGGTGATAGGTCGGGGGGGAGGGTGGAGTGGATAGGTGGAAAAGGAGATAGGCAGGTAGGACAAGTCATGGGGACAGTGCTGAGCTGGAAGTTTGGAACTGGGGTGAGGTGGGGGAAGGGGAAATGAGGAAACTGTTGAAGTCCACATTAATGCCCTGGGGTTGAAGTGTTCCAAGGTGGAAGATGAGGCGTTCTTCCTCCAGGCGTCTGGTGGTGAGGGAGCAGCAGTGAAGGAGGCCCAGGACCTCCAAGTCCTCGGCAGAGTGGGAGGGGGAGTTGAAATGTTGGGCCACAGGGCAGTGTGGTTGATTGGTGCGGGTGTCCCAGAGATGTTCCCTAAAGTGCTCTGCTAGGAGACGTCCAGTCTCCACAATGTTGAGGAGACCGTATCGGGAGCAACAGATACAATAAATGATATTGGTGGATGTGCAGGTAAAACTTTGATGGATGTGGAAGGCTCCCTTAGGGCCTTGGATGGAGGTGAGGGAGGAGGTGTGGGTGCAGGTTTTGTAATTCCTGTGGTGGCTGGGGAAGGTGCCAGGATGGGACGGTGAGTTGAAGGGGGCGGCGTGGACCTGACCAGGTAGTCACGGAGGGAACGGTCTTTGCGGAAGGCGGAAAGGGGTGGAGAGGGAAATATATCCCTGGTAGTGGGGTCCGTTTGGAGGTGGCGGAAATGTCGGCGGATGATTTGGTTTATGCAAAGGTTGGTAGGGTGGAAGGTGAGCACCAGGGGCGTTCTGTCTTTGTTACGGTTGGAGGGGTAGGGTCTGAGGGCAGAGGTGCGGGATGTGGACGAGATGCATTGGAGGGCATCTTTAACCACGTAGGAAGGGAAATTGCAGTCTCTAAAGAAGGAGGCCATCTGGTGTGTTCTGTGGTGGAACAGGTCCTCCTGGTAGCAGATACGGCGGAGGTGGAAGAATTAGGAATACGGGATGGCATTTTTGCAGGAGATAGGGTGGGAAGAGGTGTAATCCAGGTAGCTGTGGGAGTCGGTGGGTTTGTAAAAAATGTCGGTATCAAGTCGGTCGTCATTAATGGAAATGGAGAGGTCTAGGAAGGGGAGGGAGGTGTCAGAGATCGTCCAGGTAAATTTAAGGTCAGGGTGGAATGTGTTGGTGAAGTTGATGAATTGCTCAACCTCCTTGCAAGAGCACGAGATGGCGCCAATGCAGTCATCAATGTAGCAGAGGAAGAGGTGGGGAGTGGTGCCGGTGTAATTATGGAAGATCAACTGTTCTACATAGCCAACAAAGACACAGGCATAGCTGGGGCCCATACGGGTGCCCATGGCTACCCCTTTGGTCTGGAGGAAGTGGGAGGATTCAAAGGAGAAATTGTTAAGGGTGCGGACCAGTTCGGCAAGACGAATGAGAGTGTCGGTGGAAGGGTACTGTTGGGGACATCGGAAGAGGAAGAAACAGAGGGCTTGGAGGCCCTGGTCATGGAGAATGGAGGTGTAGAGCGATTGGATATCCATGGTGAAGATGAGGCTTTGGGGGCCGGGGAAACGGAAGATTTGGAGGAGGTGGAGGGCGTAGGTGGTGTCTCGAATGTATTTGGGGAGTTCCTGGACTAGGAGGGAATAGGACAGTGTCGAGGTAGGTAGAAATGAGTTCAGTGGGGCAGGAGCATGCTGAGACAATGGGTCGGCCAGGGTGGTCAGGCTTGTGGATCTTGGGAAGGAGGTGGAACTGGGCAGTGGGGGGTTCCCAGACTACGAGGTTGGAAGCTGTGGGTGGGAGATCTCCTGAGGTGATGAGGTTCTGTATGGTCTGGCGAGATGATGGTTTGGTGATGGGGGGTGGGGTCATGGTTGAGGGGGCGGTAGGAAGAGGTGCCCTCAAGTTGTCGTTCGGCTTCAGTGGTGTAGAGCTCAGTGTGCCAGACTACCGCTGCACCCCCTTTATCTGCTGACTTGAAGGTGAAGTCAGGATTGGAGCAGAGGGATTGAAGGACTGCGCGTTGGGAGGGTGAGAGGTTGGAGTGGGGGAGGGGGGTAGACATGTTGAGGTGGTTAATGTCCCGGCGGCAGTTGGAAATGAAGAGTTTGAGGGCGGGTAATAGGCCAGCGTGGGGTGTCCAGGTGGATGCAGTGTGTTGGAGGTTGACGAAGGGGTCCTCAGAAGGTGGGCGGGAGTCCTGATTGTGAAAGTAAGCTCGGAGGCAGAGGCGGCGGAAGAAGTGTTCAACGTCACGGCATGTACTAAATTCATTGATGCGTGAACGAAGGGGGATGAAGGTGAGTCCTTTGCTGAGGACTGATCGTTCATCCTCAGTGAGGGGGAGGTTTGGAGGGATGGTGAAAACTCGGCAGGGCCGGGAGCTGGGATGTGGTGTGGGTGTGGAGCTGGGAGTGGAAGGCGGAGCCTGTAACTGGAGTGGGTGTGATGGTGGGGGGAATGGGGGTGGAGTCATGAGCAGGGGTGGTGTTCCCCTCAGGGTTCTGGGAGGCGGGAATGGTGACAGTGGGATCTGTGGGGGGCATGGTGGTGGACAATCAAATAATTCACTGGAGAAGAAGACTCCACAAATATCTTCATCCACAATGATGCAACAGCCCTGCACATCACTGTAAAAGATAAGGTTGAACTTTTTGCAGCAATCTTCAGCCAGAAGTATTGATCCATTATCCATCTCACCCTCCTCCAGTGGTCCCCAGCATTACAGATACCAGTCTTCAGCCAAATTGATTCACTCTACGTGATATCAAGAAATGGTTGGAAGCACTGAATACTACAAAGGCTATGGGCCCTGACAATATTCCAGCAATAATATTGGAGACTTGAGCTCCAGAACTAGCCAATCCCTTAACCAAACTGTTACAGTACAATTACAATCTACCCAACAATGTGGAAAATTGCCCAAGTATGTCCTATACATCAAATCCAACATGACCACTTACTACCCCATCAGTCTACTGTCAATCATAAGTAAAGTGATGGAAGTTGTCATCAACAGTGCTATCAAGCAGCAACTACTCAACAAAAATCTACTCAGTGAAGCCCAGTTTGGGTTCTGTCAGGGTCATGCAGTTCCTGACCTCATTACAGCCTTGGTTTAAACATAGACAAAAGATTAAATTCCAGAGGTGAGGTGAGACTGACAGCCTTTAACTTCAAGGCTGCGTTCAACCGAGTGTGGTATCGATGTAGCCCTAGCAAAACTGGAATCAGTGGGTATCAAGGAGCACACCCTCCGGTGATTAGGGTCATACCTGACACATTGGAAGATGGTCATGTTTATTGGAGTTCAGTTGTCTCATCTCCAGGATATCTCTGCAGGAGTTCCTTAGTATGATGTCATAGACCCAACCATCATCAGCTGCTTCACCAATGACCTTCTCTCCAACATAAGCTTAGAAATAGGGATGTTTGCTGATAATTAAACCAGAGGATATGTGAAGAGATAACAAGCTTAAAGGCAGCATTTGTATCAGGGACTAAACCTTGCAAACAACAATACATTTACTATCAATGAATCATCATCATTCAATGCAGAACTATTAGAAGTGAGCATCTATTCAATCCTTTTGCATTTGACCTTGCAACTATTTATAATGCCAAAAATAATGATCTACATGCTCAATATCATTATTTTCCTCCTTGGAATACTACCACCGACCTCCAAGCTCTTCAGCATCCATTACATTAACTTTTGCTATTCCACTTGTGCAGAACACAGCGTGCAAGTATTAGGCAGCCAACTCTATCAGGACCATCCTGTAAATACATCCTGTTCGATCCAAGCATTGGAAACCCATTATTTGGAGGACTGTTGTTTGCTCTTATTGCCCACCGTGGTGAAAGGATGGTATGCATTTTACCTGCATTTAGTCTCTCAATCAGGAATTTGCCAAAAGGAGACATCAGTCATGGTTACTCTGTACTGGTGAAAGCCAGGTGTGTTGACAAAGCCTACCAGCTGGACTGCAGCACTGATCCTGTAATAGGGAGACAAGATGAAGCAGTGCAGTCTTGCACAAGATACTTTGTTAACACTAACAAAGGATCTTGGCCTAAAACATTGACTCTCCTGCTCCTCGGATACTGCCTGATCTGCTATGCTTTTCCAGGGCCACACTTTTCTACTCGCTTTCTCCTATATTGCTAACACCTCTGTTATATTTGTAGATTCTCTTCCCTCTGAAAAAAGAAAATCCTCGTCATATCCTTCTTAAATGGGTGACCCCTTCTTCTGAGATCATGCCATCTAAATTCCTCCACAAGGGAGAATTTCTTCATCTATCTTTCTGCATCTACCCTGTCAAACACCTCATGAATCCTTATTCTTCAATGACATGGCATTATATTATTCTAAACTCTGATTACTGCAGGATCAACCTATTTAAACTTTCCTTATAAGACAGTCCCTCCATACCTGGCATACAGCCTTGTAAACTTCTCTGAATTGCCTCCAATGTTAATTTATCTTTCCATCGGTAAGAAGACTAAAACTGCTCACAGTATTGCAGCTGTGGTCTGAATATTGCTTTGTATAGTCAGATTAAGGCCTCTATTTTTATACTCCATTCCCTGTGAAAAAAAGGCCAACATTTTATTTAAATAAAAATCTAAAAAAACTGCAGATGCTGTAAATCAGAAACAAAAACAGAAGTTGCTGAAAAAGCTCAGCAGGTCTGGCAGAATCTGTGAAGAGAAAGCAAAGTTTCCATTTCGGGTCCAGTGGCCCTTCCTCAGAACTGATGGTAGCTGGGAAAATTTCAGTTTTTATGGAGAAGTTAGGGTGGGGGAGGGGAGCAGGAGGTGGGTCAGACCCAGTTGAAGGTCCTGTCACAACGGTACTGAAGAATCCTCGGTTAAGAAAGAAGATGGGCATTTCGAAGGCTCCCTTACCAACGTTGGCCTCATCGAATCATATGAGATGGAAGAAATGGGAGAATGGAATGGAGTCTTTACAGGAAGCAGTTTGTGAGGATATATAGTGCAGGTAGGTATGGGAGTCAGTGGGTTTATAGTGGATATTAGTATCAAAAAGTGTGATGCTGGAAAAGCACAGCCGGTCAGGCAGCAGCCAAGGAGCAGGAGAGTCGATGTTTCAAGGATAAGCATCTCCAGCAACTGCAATCCTCACTTTCTCCCAGTGATATTAGAGGCCAGTCTACCCCTTCCATGACCCTGTCCTCAGCATAGAAACCTACATTTCCAAGCAACCATCAGTAGCTTCTGAGGAAGGGCAGGGAGGAGTCAGAGATAGACCAGGTGAAAGAGAGGGTGGGTGGAAATTGCAAGCAAAATCAATGAACATTTCCAGCCCTGGACAAGAGAGGGAAGCAGCACCGATGATATGTTTGATACATCAGAGAAAGGGTTGTGAGTGGAGTCCAAAATGGAACTGGAACAAGGAATATTTCACATACCCCATGAAGAGACAGGCATAACTAGGGTCCATGTGAGTACCCATGGCTCCCCTTCTGGCTTGAAGAAAATGAGAGGAGTTAAAAGAGAAGTTGCTGAGGCTGCAAATGAGTTTGGCCAAGTAGAGGAGGCAAAACATCTACATTCTGCCTGCAAAAATGACCCTGAGCTTCAATTTGCCTGCCACTTCAACACACCACCCTGTTCCCTGGTCAACATCTCTGTCTCAGGTTTGCTGCAGTGCTCCAGCAAAGCTCAGGCAAGCTGGAAAAAAGAGCACCTCATTTTCTGCTTGGGGACCCTGAAGCCCTCTGGTCTCAATATCAAGTTCAATAATTTCAGGGTCTGAACTCACCCCTAACCTAGCCCCCTTCCATGCACACCAGGCCTTGTTATCACATAGTCTGCCTTACATACTACCTATTGTTAACCACTAACAGTCTCCATTATCAGCTACTCACCCTCCTAGCTAGATTATTATTGACTTCTTTGTCTGTCCAATTGTTCTTCTCTCTCTTTGAGCTCTATCCTTACCTATTGTTTACTCCTTACCCCTCCCCTATCTTCGACATAAAAGACGACATTTTTCCAGCTTCCATCAGTTCTGAGGAAGGGTCACCAGACCTGAGTCGTTAACTTTGATTTCTTTTCACAGATGCTGCCAGACCTGCTGAGCTTTTACAACTACTTCTGTTTTTATTGTCAACATTTCATTTGTCTTCCCCATCATTTGATCAACTTATATCCTGGTTTCTTTCTGATTTATGCATAAGGACTCCCAAATCTCAACGCTCTCTGCAGTCTATCTCCATTTAAATAATATTTAGCTCCTCAATTCTTCCTACTAAAATGTATAACCTCACATTTTTCCACATTATATTCCATCTGCCAGTCTTTTTTGTCCACTTAATCTGTCAATATCACTCTTCAGACTCTGGGTGTCATACTCACTATTTGTATCCCCATCTAATTTTGTGTTATCCACAAACTTGGCTATTGTACATTCACTTTCTTCATCCACGTTCTTCATTCTTTTGTAAATAATATGCAGCCCCATTATTTATTCCACTAGTTGCAAGTTTCCATTCTTAAAACTCTCTCTCTTATTTTGGTTAGCCAATCTCTATCCATGGTAGTGTATTATCTTCAACACAATGGGCTCTTAGCTTATTAAGTACCCTAACAAGTAGCACATTTCCAAATGCGTTCTGAAATTTCAAATATATTGTATCTAACTTTCCTCCTTGCAAGGTTACCTCTTCAAATTTTGTTAGGCATAATTTGCCCTTCATGAAGTCAAACTGAGTTCTGTGGGATTATATTGTGTTTTTCTATATGTTCTGCTATAACAGCCTTTAGAAGAGATGCTTAACATTTTCCAAAAGCAGCTGTGAAGTTAACTAGCCTATAATTATTTGTTTATTGTCTCCTTCCCTTTTTGAATAAAGGAGTTACATTGGTAGTTTTCCAATCCTCTGACACTTTTCTAGATTTCTTGCAAGATTTAAAAAAAAACTCTCAGGATCCATACAATCAGGTGCAACAAACATATTGCACTTTAAGGTTGTTGAAAGAAATAAAGCAGGCATACAAAATGGCCAAGAACAGCAGGAAACTAGAATACTGGGAAAACTTTAAAGATCAACAGCAAGTCACAGAAAGAGCTGTAAAGAAAAGTAAGATAGAACATGAGAAAAAACTAGCACAGAATATGAAGATAGATAGCAAAAGTTTCCATAAATATATAAAATAAAAACGAGTGACTAAAGTAAATGTTTGTCCTTTAGAGGATGAGAAGGGCATTTAGTTATGGGATATGATGAAATGACTGAGGCATTGAACAGGTATTTTGTATCAGTTTTCACAGTGGATGACACTAATAACATGCCAGAAATTGGCAAAGAGACGAAGATAGGTGAGAACCTGGAAACAATCATTATGACAGAAGAGCTAGTGTCGGGCAAGCTAATGGAGGTAAGGATAGACAAGTCCCCTGGCCCTGATGGAATACATCCCAGGGTACTAAAAGAGATGGTGGGAGAAATAGCAGGTGTGTTTGTGGTAATTTTCCAAATTTGCTGGACTCTGGGACAGTTCCAATAGATTGGAAAACAGTAAATGTGACACCACTGTTTAAAAAGGGAGGTAGACTAAAGAATTATAGACCGGTTAGCTTAACCTCTACAGTGGGGAAGTTGCTTGAGTCTACTATCAAGGAAGAAATAGTAAGGCATCTTGATAGAAATTGTCCCATTGGGCAGATACAGCATGGGTTCATGAAGGGTAGGCCATGATTTACAAACCTTTTGGAATTTTATGAAGACATTACTTATGAAGACGTTACGAGCAAGGTGGACAACAGGGACCCAGTGGATGTGGTCTAACTAGATTTCCAAAAGGCCTTCGACAAGATGCCTCACAAGAGGCTGCTGCATAAGATGAAAATGCATGACATTATGTGTAAAGTATGAGCATGGATAGAGGATTAGTTGACTAATAGGAAGCAAAGAGTGGGGATAAATGAGTGCTATTCTGATTGGCAATCAGTGATGTGCCTCAGGGATCAGTGTTGACACCACAATAATTCACAATTTATATAGATGATTTGGAATTGGGGGGCACGTGTAGTGTGTCAAGTTCTCACTAAGATGAGTGGCAGAGTAAAGTGTGCAGAGGACTGTGAAACTTTGCAGAGGAACATCCATACTTTGAATGAGTGGGCAAAGGTCTGGCAGATGGAATACAATGTTAATAAATATGAAGTCATCCATTTTGGTAGGTGTAATAATAAAACAGATTATTATTCAAATGGTAAAAAGTTGCATCATGCTGCTGTGCAGAGGGACCTGGGCATCCTTGTGCATGGATCACAGAAGGTTGGTCTGCAGGTATAGCAAGTAATTAGGAAGGTAAATATAATTTTGTCCTTCATTTAAAAGCAGGGAGGTTATGTTGAAGTTGTACATGGTGCTGGTGAGATCATGCCTGGATGTACTGTGTGCAGTTGTGGTCTCCTTACTTGAGACAAGATATACTGGCATTGGAGGGGGTACAGAGGAGATTCACGAGGTTGATTCCAGAGTTGGCTTATGAGGAGAGACTGAGTAGATTGTGATTATATTCATTGAAATTTAGAAGAATGAGGGGGGATCTTATAGAAACATATAAAATTATGAAGGGAATAGATGAGATAGAAGTAGAGAGGATGTTTCCACTGGCGGGTGAAACTAGGAGAAGAGGGCATATCCTCAAGTTTAGAGGGAGCAAATTTAGGAATTGAGAAAGATCTGAAATGAAATGCTCCAGGCCCCATAAGACACCTGCCTGACATGAAATCGATCAGAACATACTGGGAGGGCAGCCCAAACACTTCTGCAAAAAATGTGGCTGGACCTGGAGCAGCAAATCAGCAAAACTAAAACCAGGAACTTCTCCACTGAATCCTAAGCAAACTCCCTCTGGTAAAAAAAACACACACAACAAATTACCTGCTATACTGGGTCATGAGCAGACCCTCTGCAAAAATACACTAAACTGCAATCTACCTGCTTCACAGGGTCCTAGGAAGGATCACTTAACTGGAAGCAGTCATAATCCACTCCACCAGACCACCGGACCACTCAAATGTAAGAAACCTGCAAGGAAGCGGGTCTAAGCATGTCGGCCTGCTAGTAAGACTGAGACTACAAGATTTCAAGCCCCCCCCGACACCCCCCCCCCCCCCCCACCCCCACCTTCCTAGCTTGCTCCTAGCAAATGTACAATCTCTGGAAAACAAGATGGACGAACTCAGATCACAGCTCAATTTCCAGCGTGAACTGCGGGACTGCTGCGCACTCTGCTTCACAGAAACGTGACTTAACCTATCCATTCCCCACTGTGCACTTCAGGCTGATGGTTTTTCAATCTATCATATTTACCTTACAGCATCCTCGGGGAAGACAAAGGATGGAGGGGTTTGTTTTTTCATCAACAACTTGTGGTGCATGGACATTACAACCTTGAGCTGAAAAATGTTTTGCTGGAAAAGCACAGCAGATCAGGCAGCATCCAAGGAGCAGGAGAATCGACGTTTTGAGCATAAGCCCTTCTTCAGGAATTGCAATCCTGGTCAGCCATTGCTCCCCAAACATTGAATTCTTCACCATTAAATGCGGTCCCTTCTATCTACCATGGGAATTTACCACTGTTATACTAACTGCTGTGTACATACCGTCACAAGCAAAGGTTGAGGAAGCTCTGGATGTGTTGTACTCCACCACTAACACCCTGGAGACGGAAGACCCTGAGGCCCTGTTTATTGTAACTGGGTGACTTCAATCAAACCAATCTAAGGAAGGTGCTGCCCAAGTACCACCAGAACATTACCTGCCTTACTAGGGGCCTGAACATTTTAGATCATTGCTACACCACTGTGAAGGATGCCTACCGCTCCATCCCCCATCCTTATTTTGGGAATTCCAACCACAATGCCATGTTTCTTCTCCCAGCTGACAGGCAAAAGCTCAAGCAGTAGACCCCTTCATGGATACAGGTCCAGTGCTGGTCTGAGGAGGCAGAGGATCAACTCTGGTGCTGTCTGGAATCAGCTAATTGGGCCATGTTCAAACAGTCCGCAGGTATGTTGGACAAGTGCACCACACCGTCACAGACTTTATCAGCAAGTGTGTGAAGGACTGCATACCGAGGACGTTAATCCAGGCGTTCCCCCCACAGGAAACCCTGGATGAATCAGTACATACACAATCTGTTAAAAACCAGGCGTGGGACTTTCAGATTAGGAGACTCACTCAGATATAAGGAATCCAAGTATGGCCTTCGCAGAGGCATTAAGACAGCCAAGGATCAATACCGATCCAAACCAGAGACCCAGACAGACACCTGGCGACATTGGCAAGGACTGAATGACATCACAAGTTTTAGAAAGAGACAGTGCAAGATAGCAAACAATGACACATCCCTCCCAAATCATCTCAACGCCTTCTATTCTCAATTTAAGCAGAATTCCGGCAGAGAGGTAACACCTATTCAGACAAGTCCTGACGAACCTATCCCAACAGTCACTGCATCAGAGGTCAGATCAGTTTTCCTTTGTGTGAATCCAAGGAAAGTGATGGAACCACACAGAGTTCCAGGCCGTGCACTCAGAGCATGCGCAGATCAACTGGCAGAGGTCTTCTCAGACATCTTCAACCTCTCCCTGCAGTAGGCCACTGTCCCTGCCTGTTTCAAGAGGGCTAACATCATCCCAGTGCCTAAGAAGGCTCATGCAGCATGTCTCAATGACTACTCCCAGTGGCCCTAACTTTGGTGGTCATGAAGTGCTGTGAAAGGCTGGTCATGGCATTAATCAACTCCAGGCTCCCCACTACTCCTGACCCACTCCAATTTGCCTATCGGACCAATAGGTCCATGTCAGATACCATATCACTTGCCCTTCACTCGTACTCAGAACATCTTGACACCAAGAACAACTACGTAAGAATCCTACTTATTGACCACAGTTCAGCCTTCAATACTATTATCCCCTCGAGACTGATTACTAAACTTAGTGATCTCAGACTAAGCCCCACTCTCTGCAATTGAATCCTCAGTTTCCTGACCCACAGGTCACAATCAGTGAAGATTGGGGACAATATTTCATCCTCATTAACACTCAACACTGGAGCCTCCCAAGGGTATGTACTCAGCACGCTACTGTACTCACTGTATACCATGACTGTGTCATCAAATAAAAGACTAATGCCATTTACAAGTTCATGGATGACACCACCATAGTCAGTCAAATCTCAGATGACGACGAAACAGACTATAGATGGGAGGTGGAAGACTGGGAAAAATGATGTACTGAGAACAACCTAGCTCTCAATGCCGGCAAAACCAAGGAACTCATTCTTGACATTCGGCAGGATGTTACTCATGGCCCCCTACACATTAACAGCACAGAGGTGGAATGAGTGGAGAGTGTCAAGGTCCTGGAAGTGGTCATCCACAACAAGCTTTCTTGGACTCTTCATATGGACGCACTGGTTACAAAAGCCTAACAACATCTCTTCTATCTCAGGCAGCTGAGGAAATTTGGCATGACAGCGAATACCCTTGCCTACCCTTGCATTCTGTCTGGATGTTACTACTTGGTATTTAACTATACCATTCAAGATCAGAGAGTGGTGAACTCGGCCCAGACAATCACAAAGGCCAAACTCCCTTCTGTAGAATCCATCTACCAGGCCCGCTGTCAAGGAAAGGCTGCCAGCATTCTCAAAGATCCATCCTACCCTAGCAATGCTTTTCTACAACCTCTACCATCGGGGAGAAGGTACAGAAGCCTGGACACATGCACCTGCCGGTTTCGAAACAGTTTCTATCCTACTGTTGTTAGAATATTGAATGGATTCACAAGCTCTAAGCATTTGCCAATGCCTGTGTTTTGGTTTTTGCCGCTGTTTACCTAGTATTTACTCAGCTATGCTATTTAACTATGTGATCTGCCTGTATTGCTCGCAAGACAAAGCTTTTCACTGTGCTTCAGAACACGTCTCAATAAATTTAATTCAATTCAACTTCTTCACCCAGAGGTTTATAAATCTATAGAATTCCTTGCCTAGTGACAGAGTGGATGCTACTTCAGTAAACGTTTTTAAAGCTAAGGTAGGTATTTTTTGAACGATAAAGAAATTATGAGATACGGTAAAAGCACGGGTAAATAGAGCTTCTTCTATGAAAAGATCAGCCATGATCTTATTGAATGACGGAGCAGGCTTGAGGGGCCAGACGGCCTACTCCTGCTATAGTTCTTAGGTTTTTATGTTCTTCTGTTAACCCCATTACTTTCCCAGGCACTTCATCTCTAGTGTTTTTTTTGTATTTATTTTGTCTTTCCTTTTTGTCCCTTAATTATTTACTGGTTTTAGAATGGTATTAATGTCTTTTACAATGAAGATTGAAGCAAATTATCTGTTCAATTCCTCTGCCATTTCCTAGATCCCCATTATTATTTCCACATTCTCATTCTCTATGGGGCCTATGCTCACACTGGCCTGTCTTCCTTTTATATATTTTTTAAAAAATTATTATATGATCATCTTAAAACTGCTTTAAACTTTAGCCTCAAATTTTATCTTCTCCCTTTCTTTTGGCTGTCTTTTGTAGGGTCTGAAAACTTTTCCCAAACCTCCAGCTTACAGCTACTCTAAGTCACATTACTCATTTTTCTTTCAATCTCATGCTGTCATTAAATTCTTTTTTAAACCGTGGTTGGCTTATCCCCTTCTTATAATCCTTCTTCTTTGCTGGAGTATATCGTTACTGAGCAAATGTTCTCCACTCTACTCAAATTGCAGTAAATAGCATATTCCCCAGTTTTTAAAATGGAAATAAAATTAAGCAACCTGTTTAAGAGCAAGACATCATAATGAAGGACAAAGTTACAGAAAAATAAAAAAAATCTAATACCAGAGGACAATAATACATTTACATTAGAGGAGTGGGGTAGGATGGGAAAGCATATTAAATGTCTGAGAAATGTGTGATAAATTGGAAATGCTGAGGGAACTGCAAAGATTCTGGCACAGTGGTTGAATTTTTGTCAGTTGATCATCCTCCCAAGGGAACAAGAAGTGATAAGTAGATTGGTTTCAAAAAGAGTAGTGAGTGTCCACAGGGATATAAGAATGGAAGATATTGCAGAGGTAGGGAGGAATAAAGCCTTCATAATATATCAACTGTTTCAAATTAAGGAAGGGATGGTCCATAATCTTTGTAACTGTATTCATCAACTAAAACTCTAGATGTTAATTTAGGGCTACCTCACACAGAAAACTTTTAAACTCAGGCACACCAAGAACTAGAAACCATGAGACAGCAGTCCTCCTTTGCCATTTGATTGTGGTTTTCCCTCTGACAAAAAAAAGTAACAATGGGGAGAATGTTTTAACAATGTCTAGGTAGAAAGCTGCCACTGAAATCAAGACAATAAAAATCAGGCCATTTCTGTAATGGTTGGAGATTCACAATATCAGTTTGACACTTGGGAGCAAGTTGAAAATCTGCAACTGTGGGTTTGGCAAATTCAAATAAGCTTACCTTAATATGTAAAATTTTCATTGTCTTCTAAAGTACCAATAGTTTGATTTTCCTTAAGTTAAAAGGAGTGAGGCTTTAGCCAAGCATTCCAAATGTGGTCCTGTTGCTATAGATACAGTGCACTTCTCTTAAAGCTATTCCTTTCAAAAACACAATTTCTCCAACTATTTCACATTATATATGAAAAATTCAAAAATCTTTCAAATAATTACTGTCCAAACATCTTACCATCCATGCTCAGAGAAGAATTTTGTTTCATGTAGCAACAAAAGGAATCTAATACACCCATTGACAAGGATATAAGAACTGTAATGATAGGTTTCATTTGTAATGAGAAAAATTAATTTGAAACCAACAATATTAAAACAATGGTTATTAAAATTGGATTGTGGTGTATTTATTAAAGATACTTTCATAAATTTAGATGCATCTGAAAGTCATTTTCTGTAACAGTGCACAAATCCATTAAAGTACTGCAAAATTGCTTTACTCTAATAGGTTTAATGTGCAAATACATAACATGCAAATGACCGATGATACAGTATTTGATAAATTGTTTTCTGTGAGCTACTTAATACACAGAATGATTTTATGATTCTTTTCAGTAGGTTTTGTTGTACATTGAGGGAAAGCATGGGTGACGATACACTTTGCATTTTAACTACAGGACATAAAAAGCTATTTATATATTCCCTTTATTTTCTTTGAATTCCCAGATTGCAGTCATTACAATGTACATTGGTTTGCAAATTGTTTATAATTGAAACTAAAGGATAATTTGCTTTCAAAACAATTTTTAGAAGAAAAGTGTGAGGTTTTAGCCAATGACTATTGAATGCTTCTCTCAGGGCTTTTTAAAAATGTTTTCATAAGATGAGGACAATACAGATGAAACAAGCTTATATTACCCTAACTGCCTTTGAGAAGATGGTGGTGAGTTGCCTTCTTGAGCTGCTACAGACGATGTGGTGTAGGTACCTGTGCCCTACAGCAGATTCAGAGGAGATTCATGACAATGATCCCAGGAATCAAAGACTTAACATAGGAGGAGTGTTTGAGGACTCTGGGACTGTACACAATGGAGTTTAGAAAGATGAGGGAGATCTGATTTAAACTTACAGAATACTGAATGGCCTAGACAGAGTGGATGTTAGGAAGATGTTTCCATTGGTAGGAGAGACTAGGACCTGAGAGCAAAGCCTTTGAGTAAAACAAAGACCCTTTAGAATGGAGATAAGGATAAACTTCTTTCGCCAGAAAGCAGTGAAACTATGAAATGCATTGCCACAGAAGACTGTAGAGGCCAGGTCATTGAGAATATTTAAAACAGAGATGGATATGTTTTTGATTGCCAAGAGAAGCAAAGGTTATAGGGAGAAAGCAGGAAAATTGGGTTGAAAACCCTATCAGTCATGATCGATTGGCAGTGCAGACTCGATGGGCTGAATGGCATAATTTCTGCACCTTATAATCTTATGGTCCTGTAGTATACAGACAGCTGTGTTAAAATGGGTGTTCCAGAATTATGATCTAACAACATGAAGGAATTGTAATTTAGTTCCAGATTAAGATGGTGTGTGATATTGAAGGAACCTTGCAGCTGGGCTATTCCTATTCATCTGATGCCCATGTATTTTTTGGTGGTAAAGGTCACTGGTTTGACAAATGTTCTCAAAAGCTCTCTGGTGAGCTGCTGCAGTCAATCTTGTCCATCTCTGATTATTCCCTTCCCCTCCTTGACTTCACTGTTTCTATTAATGAGAATAAGTTATCCGCTGATATCTAATGAAACCCCACTAATTCTCAATTACCTTGGCTACACATCTTCACACACTGCTTCCTGCAAGATGTCTATTCCATTCTTCTTGTTTCTCTGACTCCATTGCATCTGTTCTGTTGATGCCACCTCCCACTGGGTTGTCTGTAACATGATCTCCTTTTTCCTCAATGAAGAAATCCCCTCCATTGTGGTTCAGAGGAACTTCAGTTATGTCCGACACACATCATGCACTTCTGTCCTTACTCCTTTCCCTTACTTCCCAGAACAATGATTGCATTCCCATTGTCCTCACTTTCCAGCCTACTAGTCTCTGATTCAAAGGATTATCCCCTCTCACTTCTGCCATGTCCAGTTGCTTGCCATTTCAATAAAATACCTTGCTGTCATGCTAACATTTCTGTCTTGAGTCTGCTGTGATTTTCCAAGGAAGAACGCCTCATTTTCCAATTAGGCACGTTACAGCCTTGAGGTATCAATATTGAATTCAACAACATCAGAAACTGCAATATGCCTGTGTGTCCATCTTTCATACATTCTCCTTCCACACTACTACAAAGCCTTGCCTTATTTGTGTCTTGTTTACTTTGTACTTAGGGGAATAATTCTCTTCCATACCTTAATTTATGCTCTGATTGCATCTCTCTTTTTTCTCGCCATTAACAACTCCTTTTCCTTCTGCCTCTGTCACAAGCATTTTAAAATAACAATTTCCTACAGCAATCCAATTCTGATGAACAGATGCCAGACTAAAAATATTAACTCTACTTTCTCCCCATAGATGCTGGCAGACCCATTGAGTTTCACCAGCAATTTCTGTTTTTATTTCAGATTTTCCAAAAGTTCAGTTCCAATGAAGCATCATACTGCACTCAAAAAATTAACTCTATTTCTCTCTCTACAATGCTGCCAGAACTGCTGAGTTTCTTCAACATTCCCTGCGTTTGTTTCAGATTTCCAGCATCTTGAAGTATTTTGTCTTTACTCAGGCACAGCATGGCAGGTTAGCCCCACAAACAGTTTATTATTTTTACATCAGGGAATGTGTGCATTAAATAAACTCTAAGTCTACAGTAGTATAATACAGAATTGCAACAGTACATTTTTGAGCTTTTAAGAAGTTTTTTTAAATGGTAACCAAGTAATGTCTTTTTGTATATTTATGAGAATTCCAAAAACTTCCAGAAGGTATTATAGAATTTTGTTTACAGTGGGGGATGTGGCTGGAGGGATTTAAGAAGTTGAGGGAGTAGAACTTGAAGGGGAGACATGGGAAAGTGGAATTATGGTGGGGGGGGGCCTCAAACGTTTTTTTCGATGTGGGTCAATGTCTCAGTGACAGAGGAGGTGACAGGTCATGTCATTTCTGCCAGATGGAATCTGCATAAGTAGGCACTTTCAGGGAGGATGGAAACCTTAACACCAGATTTTCACCTTAAAGACCTACTATATCCATCGGCCCCTTGTTATCTTTTCACATAACAAGGTTCTAAGGTGGATAATATTAAAGACATATATAGCTAAGTTCTTAACTTGCAATATATTTCTGAATGTGTTCTTGTATTTTCAATAAGTGTCAGCCATGTCACCTATGTACCCTGAGAAGCACTTTTTTTGGATCCCCTACTATGTACGTGGTGAAGGGAAGCTCCTGGTTGGCAGCACTTGACCTAGTGCATGGCTGGACCTTAAAAAGATGCACAGCAATCTGGGAGTGTTGGTGAGGGATGAGTGGTTCCAACATTTTCTGAATAATACATTGCAGCATTTTCTCCAAAGTGTAGAATTATAGAATTGGTACAGAAATTTAAGAAAGTTATTTAGCCCAACGGGTCTACACAGACCTTTGAATACACAAATAATATCACTCCCCTGTCTTCTTCCTGCACAATCTTCCTTTACAGATAATAATCTAATTGTCTTTTGAATTCTATGATTGACTCTGCATCCATCATGCTATTGGATAGAACATTTCCAGATCTTAATAACTTGCTGCATGAAAAAAATTCTCCAGATGTCTGCATTGTTTCATTTGCCAATTATCTTAAATCTCAACCTTCTCATTCATGTCCTTGCCCACCCTCCTGTGGGAGTAGTAACCCAAGACTGGCGTCAAGTTAAATGACCTCCATATTTGTGTTTTCTCTTTTGCTTCTTTCTTGTATAGCAGCATTGTTTCTGATATTTTTCAAACCACTGGGGCCATTTTAAAATATATAAAGGAATTTTGGAAAAGCATATGCAGAGAATTGTGCATCCCAGTAGAGAATAAAATGCATTTTATCTCACTGACCTTTCCTATACTGAAAATTGCAAGTATCACTTATTTCAGACTGGAAGGCATTGTATTCTAGCATTGTTTCCAATATCAGACAGTTACATAACATTAGGATATATAATTTTGGTACGAAGGCAGATGCTATGCCTTCAGTCACTCTCTGTTATGTCTTCAATCAGGCAGCTATGTTTCTGTAACAAAAACAGAAATTTCTGGAGACACTCAGCAGGACTGGTAACATCTGTAGAGAGAAAGCAGAGTTAACATTTTGAGTACAATGACCCTTCTTCAGAACACTTTGTTTCAGATTTTCACCTGCATATTTTAGATTTATGATAACTATGTTTATGTAATGCACAGTATCATCAGTAAGCACAAAACCCAGATTACGTGTTTATTATTCAAGACTAACAGATGCATGGGAGAACCATCACAAGCAAGCTGTTATCCTAGCCACATACTTCCTGACTTGGAACTATATCACCATCCTTTTACAATCGCTGGTCAAGATCCTGGACATCCCTTTTAAATGGCATGGTGGTTTCCCTATATCCCAAGGACTGCAGTGGTTCAAGAACACAGCTCCTTGACACATATTCCAGGGAAATTAATGATGGGCAATAAAAACTGGTGCAACTAGCAATATGCATATACCATGAATAAATAAAACAACTCTTCTCTCCCAGCCATGCTACTGGGAACTGTGGCTAATTTCAGGAATACATCAGAGTTGGTGAAGCTCTCTGGAGTCATTATGTAGGCCATCTCCTCCTCCCAGCAGACATCCTATGCCCCTCTAATATCCTGTCACTATCACTTGCTGATGTTGAAGGAGGAGAATTACTTCATGAATTTTCTGGGAAGCTAAAGCCTCCTATTTCTGAGTATTCCTCTCAGCCCTCCCACTCCAGCAGTTTAATCTGTTTTGATACCTTTCCTAATTTTCTCTGTCACAATGTTATTGAAGAAGGCTGCAAACTACAGTATTATGTCTGGAAGCAATTGGTTTGAGGAGAATCCTTGAAATCGGCCACAAGTCTTTCAGCACATGTCGCCCTGTTTCTTGTGGGTTTTATGAACTAGAACACTAGCATCAAACCTGTAAGTACTTGATGATTCCTTTTTAGTAACACTGGTGGGGCATCCATCCTGCTGCTGAACACATGTACAAGGTCACCAGGGGGCATCAGCTGGAGAACTGACTTCCAAAACAGGAGCAATGCCATCAAATCAGCATTACATGCTGATAATGTCACAATCTGCACATTGCTGGAGAATGTTCTCTGCACGTGCACTAACTTTCTCACCAAAATGCATCTTGCATTTTCCAACACAGCACTGATGGCGCTGAGAAATAGGTGCTAAGGTTTCAGATCTTGAAGCCATCCTCTTTTGGTTGCAGCTGTGAAAATTTTAAAGTAAAACATTGACTTATTGATTCAAATTTTAGACAATAAACTTCTGGTTAAATTGAACTCAGGTGAACATACAATTTCCTTTTAAAAGGTTCAGACATGAAATAAAGAAATTAGACCAGACTTACAAAATTTGACACATAAAATTGAAGTAAAATAACTAACATAAAAATGCATTAAATCACAGCAGGGTAATTCTGGGTTTCAGAACACAGACATTGAACTGGAGGTTGCAGATGAACTGTCAGTTACACACCCTAATCAATTTTCATTTCGATGTAAGTCTTTGGTAATGAAAATCAGTCAGGGTATAAAATAGGTGGCTCATTTTTAGTGTCAGTTTGCCCACTACACCAAAAGTGAAAGTGGCCTAATTATCTTCTTAAATTGTAAAATTTGTTCAATTAAATGAATATAGAACATAGAACATAGAACAGTACAGCGCAGAACAGGCCTTTCAGCCCACGATGTTGTGCCGACCATTGATCCTCATGTATGCACCCTCAAATTTCTGTGACCATATGCATGTCCAGCAGTCTCTTAAATGTTCCCAATGACCTTGCTTCCACAACTGCTGCTGGCAACACATTCCATGCTGTCATAACTCGCTGTGTAAAGAATCTGCCTCTGATATCCCCTCTATACTTTCCTCTAACCAGCATAAAACTATGACCCTTCATGTTAGCCATTTCTGTCCTGGGAAATAGTCTCTGGCTATCGATTCTATCTATGCCTCTCATTATCTTGTATACCTCAATTAGGTCCCCTTTTCTCCAATGAAAAAAGTCTGAGCTCAGTCAACCTCTCTTCATAAGATAAGCCCTCTAATCCAGGCAGCATCCTGATAAACCTCCTCTGAACCCTCTCCAAAGCATCCACATCTTTCCTATAATAGGGCGACCAGAACTGGATGCAGTATTCCAAGTGCGGTTTAACCAAAGTTTTATAGAGCTGCAACAAGATCTCACGACTCTTAAGCTCAATCCCCCTTTAATGAAAGCCAAAACACCATGTTTTCTTAACAACCCTGTCCACATGGGTGGCCATTTTAAGGGATCTATGTACCTGCACACCAAGATCCCCCTGTTCCTCCACACTGCCAAGAATCCTATCCTTAATCCTGTTCTCAGCTTTCAAATTCGACCTTCCAAAATGCATCACCTCACATTTATCCAGGTTGAACTCCAACTGCCACCTCTCAGCCCATCTCTGCATCCTGTCAATGTGCCGCTGCAGCCTACAACAGCCCTCTATACTGTCAATGACACCTCCAACCTTTGTGTCATCTGCAAACTTGCTGACCCATCTTTCAATCCCCTCATCCAAGTCATTAATAAAAATTACAAACAGTAGAGGCCCAAGGACAGAGCCCTGTGGAACACCACTCACCACTGACTTCCAGGCAGAATATTTTCCTTCTACTACCACTCGCTGTCTTCTGTTGGCCAGCCAATTCTGTATCTAGACAGCTAAGTTCCCCTGTATCCCATTCCTCCTGACCTTCTGAATGAGCCTACCATGGGGAACCTTATCAAATGCCTTGCTGAAGTCCATATACACCACATCCACAGCTCAACCCTCATCAACTTTTCTAGTCACATCCTCAAAGAACTCGATAAGGTTTGTGAGATATGACCTGCCCCTCACAAAGCCGTGTTGGCTACATTTAATCAAGCCATGCTCTTCCAGATGGTCATAAATCCTATCCCTCAGAATCCTTTCTAACACCTTGCAGATGATAGACGTGAGACTTACTGGTCTGTACTTGCTGGGGATTTCTTTATTTCCTTTCTTGAAGAAAGGAATTACATTTGCCTCTCTCCAGTCCTCAGGTACGACTCCAGTGGAGAGGGAGGATGCAAAGATCTTCACAAGTGGCGAAGCAATTGCATTTCTCGTTTCCCAAAGTAGTCGAGGACAAATCTGGTCCGGGCCTGGCGATTTGTCAATCTTAATGTTTGACAAAATTTTCAGCACATCAGCTTCCTCTATCTTTATCCATTCCAGCATGCACACCAGCTCTTCAAAAGTTTCATTCACTACAAAGTTCGTTTCTTTCGTAAAGACAGAAGCAAAAAACTCATTTAGGGCTTCCCCTATCTCTTCAGACTCCACACACAAGTTCCCTATGCTATACCTGATCGGCCCTACTCTTTCTTTGACCATTCTCTTATTCCTCACATAAGTATAAAATGCCTTTGTGTTCTCCCTAATCCATTCTGCCAAGCCTTTCTTGTGAACCCTCCTGGCTCTCCTCAGACCATTTTTGAGCTCCTTCCAGTAATCCTCTAGAGCTGACCTTGACCCTAGCTTCCTCCACCTTATGTAAGCTACCTTTTTCCTTTTGACGAGAAGCTTCACCGCTCTCGTCATCCAAGGTTCCTTTATCTTGCCCCTTCTTGCCTGTCTCAGAGGGACATATTTATTCATCACTCGCAACAACTGTTCCTTAAACAGTCTCCACATGTCTATAGTGCCTTTACCATGGAACAATTGCTCCCAGTCCATGCTTCCTAACTCATGTCTAATCGCATCATAGTTTCCTCTTCCCCAATTAAATATCCTCCCATTTTGCCTCATCCTCTCCTTCTCCATAGCTATGTAGAATGAGGCAGTTGTGGTCACTATCATCAAAATGCTCTCCCACCACAAGATCTGATACCTGCCCTAGCTCGTTTCCGAGCACCAAGTCTAGAATGGCCTCTCCCCTCGTCGGCCTGTTAACGTACCGAGTTACGAAACCCTCCTGAACACACCTTAGAAAAACAGCTCCATTCAAATCTTCTGCTCAAAGGAGGTTCCAATCAATATTGGGAAAGTTAAAGTCACCCATTACAACAAACCTACTACGTTCACACTTTTCCAAAATCTGCTGACCTATGCTTTCTTCAATCTCCCTGCTGCTATTGGGGGGCCTGTAGTAAACTCCTAACAAGGTGACTGCTCCCTTGCTGTTCCTAATTTCCACCCATACTGACTCGGTAGGCAGATCTTCCTCGACAATGGAAGCTCCTGTAGCTGTGATACCTCTCTGATCAGTTGTGTTACACCCCCTCCCTATTCTTTTTAAATGCTCTAAACCCTGGAACATCCAGCAACTATTCCTGCCCCTGAGAAACCCATGTCTCTGTTATGGCCACAACATCATAGCACCAGGTACTGATCCATGCTCTAAGTTTATCACTTTTATTCCTGATACTCTTTGCGTTAAAACAAACAAACTTTAACTGATCCCTTGGTTCCTTCCTAGGAAAATCCTTCCCACTAGCTGGTCTACCTCTTGCTATTGCCTCATCTGCATCAACTCTCACCTCCGGTATACAGCTCAGGTTCCCACCCCCCTGCCATACTAGTTTAAGTGAAGGCATTTAATTTGAAACTATTAGATAATCTGGTTCATTAATTGTCTTGCTTGATAAATCAACTTTCAACAGTTTCTAACATGATAAGATTTTTGTTCTGCTTTGTCATCAAGATATATGTTTGATGACTGACTAAAGGAAGTTACTGCGATCTGCCCATTGGTCCAGAGATATGCCTGAGCTATTTTGCAATTGGAGCATTATTAATAAAGCCTTGGCAAGATGGATATCCAATGCAAATCATAGGGTTCTGATTTACAATTCAGACAGGAGTCAAGCTCTCAAAACACATCTTAAGAATGTCCCTTCTGAGATTTTACAGCTGTAATGCCAGCATCAAAGGGGTGAAAAGCATTTCAATGCCATTTTTGGGAAATCATATCACACACCATTCTATCAAGCAGGCCAATTTAAAACTGGACACATTCAGTTACTTTTCATGTCAGATGCAGCGAAGGTTTCAAAAATGTGTTTCTTGTTTACATATTTGTGTGCATTTTAGCATTCTAAAGTGAATACAAGTGATCACATTTTATAAGAAGGTGTAATACAAAGGCAGCATTATGTTTAGATAGGGAAATTCCATTTGTTCATCTTACTGAACTGAGGGCAGCATACAGATGAAGTCAGTGGAAGTGAAAAGGAAACATCCACTGTCAATACCAGTCTAAGCCATGTAAACCAAGATCCAAACAGGCTTTAATGCAAGATAGAGACATTTTTGTTTATTTGACATAACTTCTCTTAAGTCCAATATCATCATATCTCTTATAATGTGGTTCCCAAAATAATTTTGATAGATTCATTCCCACCAATCCCTCATATTGGCATTAGATAAACAACTGATAGGAGTGAGGAAGAATATCTACATGATGACTTAGGTAGAATATATGCCAAACCTTGATTAAATAGAGCAATTTTATCATATTTTATTCAATCGCTATTTACATCATGACTGAGATATACGATGACGTCTTGTGAGACATCAAACTCGAATTAAGTTTAAATTCACATTGCTACTTTAGCTACATGTTATTAATAAGAATTGAAGCCCTATTTACATGTAAGACATGCCAGACAACTCTGATGAGCACTGGAAAACCAGATGTGCCTCCCTGAAACAGACGTTTACATCTCATTGGTGATATCAGTTACCCTTTCTGATATTGTCCTATACAACATGAATGCACAAACTGTTCTTTTGGTCACTATCCTTTTTATACAACTGTTTTGAATAATTGAAGTGTGCTTATCAATACCCAATTTATCCTCGAGCCTGTGACTTATTTGGTTTGAAAGCCTGTGATTTGAGGATATATTTTCAGGCACAGTTTGGTGCCACTTTGGAATCCTGGTGGATCTTTGATTTCACAGATGCTCTTTGCGGATAAGGTCCTCTATCAATTATGTCACTGCAGAAAAGTTGTTTCCCTTCAAAGATCTTTCATTTCATCAAATCATGCCAGAAACGATAGTTGTATTTTTGAAAGAATGAAGAATTTTATACTGTATTATGGTAAACTCTCATGTGATCCTTCCATCCCTGCAGGATATCATAAATTTTAATGTTTAGTCATGGATAGTAAAGCTGACCGAGCTGTCTTCACACGATTTCTATTAAACAGCTAAATTGTCGACGTCAACAGTACACCACTAATTCATGATGATTGTGGTGTCAAACACAGCTAATGGTCAGATTTAGCAGATTCTTCTGTTGTTGGAAGACAATTTAATAATTCCTCCAAACCTGTGAAATCAGTAGCATCTTTTGATCTCTCAGTCATGAAAAGTTATGATACTTTAAACTAATTAGACTAAATACGTTAATTAGGTTTAAATTAATTAGAAGGGGTGATTGTTCTGGAGGGAGGTTATGCAGGCTCATGCAGCAAGAGAATGTCATAGCATTGTGGGGCAATTATTTTGACAAAAATACTTAAAGAGAGACAGGACTATAACATGGGAAAATGTGAGGTTACATAGAAAAAATAGAAGAGCTTCATATTACTTAACTGTGCAAAGACTGAAGAAAGCTACAGCATGAAAGAACTTAGGGGTCTTTGTGCATGAATCACAAAATGCTAATATCCAAATTCAGCAGGCATTAGGGAAGCCAAATGTACTGTTGGACTTTATTTCAAAGGTAATGGAGCATAACTATAGGGAAGTCATGTGAAAACTGTGCAACAGACTCATTAGTTCACTCTTGAATTACAGTGAACAATTTTGATCCTCTTATCTTAGCAAAGACATACTGGCATTGGAGGTAGTCCAGAGAAGCTTCACTCAATTGATTCTGGGTCTAGAGGGATATTCTTCTGAGGAGAGATTGAGTAGTTTGGACTTGTACTTTTTGGCGTTTAGAAGAATGAGAGGAGATTGCACTGAAACAATAACATTTTCAAGGGATGGGGGGTTGGTTACAGAATAGATGTAGCAAATTTGCTTCCCTTGTGGGCCATTCTAGCACCAGATGGCACAATCTCAGAGTAAGATTTTCAGACAGAAATAAAAATTTGCTTTCTCTCTGAGTGCTGTAACTTTTAACTGAGATCCAGATGTTGAGGTGAGTCCATTAAGGTGCACTGTTACATGTTAATGAACTTAATAACTGCATATCTCCCCTCATTAGTGTGTAATGTTCTATCTTACTACTTGAACAAGCAAGCATCTTGGCATGGACCTGGTCACACAGTGACTGAGTGGTATTATCACTGAACTAATAATCCCAGGCCAATTTTCTCGGGCTATATGCTTGAATTCCACCATGATGGATGCTGAAATTTGAATTAATTTTTAGAAATTGGAAGAAGGAGCTGGCCTAATTATCAAGCATCTAACCATTGTTGATTTTCGCAGTCATCTTTGGGGAAAGAAATTTACTGCCATTACCTAATTTGATTTACGTGTGATTCCAGACCCACAGCAATGTTTGAAAAAACTTAATCGGGCACGAATATCCATAGGTACCAACCACATACACCGCATGACCACTAACAGAATCCTGATGATACATCTCCAATCCCCTTCCAGTATGTAACTGTATTTCAATGCTGCAGCTTAGGCAGTGGCAAGTGAGCCCAGAGTGAGCCCTTACTTACTTTTCTGGGGCAAGAACGGGACTTGGTATTGGAATTGACAGCTGCTATGTTAGCGGAGGGGACATCAGCAAGGTAGGCCCAGAGGCGAAAGATGATGCCTGAAGATTGGTGACTTCGCCATTTGATGTGGCGATGAAGGTGGTGGCAGAAGGATATCATGGAGGCATGGACACCCAATGGCGAGAGCTGTGGCTCTGATGTTGGTAGGTTGATTGCAGGCAGTGATGGCAAAGCGATGGCAAAGGAGAGTTGGGCTAGCAGCAAAGGATGGCACCTGAAGAGTGGCAACTTCAATGTTGGTTGGATCCTGTGTAGACAGCGATGAGGCAGTGAAGGGGCTATGGCAGCGCAGGTCTTGGTGAAGAGGAGCTGGGCCAAGACTGATAGATTCTGTTTAAGCTATACTTATCTAAATGTTTTCTTATTCTTAAACCATTCAAAATGGTGCCAGATCATGCTGACAGTAGAAAAACCTTTTTGCTGCATTTTACTTTTCTCTCATTGCAATATGCATGTGACAATAAAAATCATTCAATCATTCAATGGTAACTATCATAATAATGCTGCAGCAAGAACGCTTCACTCAGAACCATGCACCAAGCTAATGGACTGGACAGGGCCACATTGCTGGCTAAGAACTTACTTTGGGTTGCCTTGATGCTCATACCATCCTTGCCTTGCTCTTTAACCAGCCTTACAGTACTGCTGATTACCTCACTGTTCCATGTAGAGACAAACACAAGAAGCTTGGCGTAGCTGTCAGCATTCCTCAATCAAGTCAAATGATATAGCCTTTAGTCAGCTGCTTCAGAACATTAAGTCAAGGGTAACTTTGATACAAGGCCAGAGGCTTGGACACAGTTGATCCAATGTTCAATGCAATCAGCATCAGGATAGAACATAGAACATAGAACAATATAGCGCAGAACAGGCCCTTCGGCCCTCGATGTTGCACCGACCTGTGAACTATTCTCAGCTCGTCCCCCTACACTATCCCAAAATCATCCATATGCTTATCTAAGGATTGTTTAAATCTCCCTAATGTGGCCGAGTTGACTACATTAGCAGGTAAGGGCATTCCACGCCCTTACCACTCTATGCGTAAAGAACCTGTCTCTGACATCTGTCTTCAATCTATCACCCCTCAATTTGTAGTTATGCCCTCTCGTACATAGAGCCATAGAGCTATAGAGTCATAGAGATGTACAGCATGGAAACAGACCCTTCGGTCCAACCGAACCCAATCTAGTCCAAATGAGTATATCCCAACCCAATCTAGTCCCACCTGCCAGTATCCGGCCAATATCAATCCAAACCTTTCCTATTCAAATACACATCCAAATGTCTCTTAAATGCTGTAATTGTACCAGCCTCCACCACTTCCTCTGGCAGCTCATTCCAAACATGCACCACCCTCTGTGTGAAAAGGTTGCCCTGTAGATCTCTTTTATATCTTTCCCTTCTCACCATAAACCTATGCCTTCTAGTTCTGGACTCCCCAACCCCAGGGAAAAGATTTTGCCTATTTACCCTTTCCATGCTCCTCATAATTTTGTAAGCTTCTATAAGGTCACACCTCAGCCTCCAACGCTCCAGTGAAAACAGCCCCAACCTGTTCAGCCTCTCCCTATAGCTCAAATTCTCCAACCCTGGCAACGTCCTTGTAAATCTTTTCTGAACCCTTTCAAGTTTCACTACATCTTTCCAATAGGAAGGAGACCAGAATTGCACACAATATCCCAACAGTGGCCTAACCAATATCCTGTACAGATGCAACATGACCTCCCAACTCCTGTACTCGATACTCTGACCAATAAAGGAAAGCATACCAAACGCCTTCTTCACCTATCCTATCTACCTGCGACTCCACTTTCAAGGAACTATGAATCTGCATCCAAGGTCACTTTGTTCAGAAACACTCCCGAGGACCGTACCATTAAGTGTATACATCTTGCTAAGATTTGCTTTCTCAAAATGCAGCACCTCGCATTTATCTGAATTAAACTCAAACTGCCACTTCTCAGCCCATTGGCCCATCTGGTCAAGATCCTGTTGTAATCTGAGGTAACCCTCTTCGCTGTCCACTACACCTCCAATTTTGGTGTCATCCGCAAACTTACTAACTGTACCTCTTATGCTCGCATCCAAATTGGGGGCAGATGTTCGCAGGTAAAGGGATGGCTTGAAAATGGGTAGCCTTCAGAAATGAGATGACGAGAGTCCAGGGAAAGTATATTCCTGTTAGGGTGAAAGGAAAGGCTGATAAGTATAGGGAATACTGGATGACTAAAGAAATTGAGGGTTTGGTTAAGAAAAAGAAGGAAGCATTTGTCAGTTATAGACAGCGTAGATCGAATGAATCCTTAGAAGAGTGTAAAAGCAGTCGGAGTATACTTAAGAGGGAAATCAGGAGGGCAAAAAGGGGACATGAGATAGCTTTGGCAAATAGAATTAAGGAGAATCCAAAGGGTTTTTACAAATACATTGAGGATAAAAGGGTAACTAGGGAGAGAATAGGGCCCCTCAAAGATCAACAAGGCGGCCGTTGTGTGGAGCCGCAGAAAATGGGGAGATACCAAATGAGTATTTCGCATCAGTACTTACTGTGGAAATGTTTATGGAAGATATAGACTGTAGGAAAATAGATGATGACACCTTGAAAAAAATGTCCCTATTACAGAGGAAGAAGTGCTGGATGTCTTGAAACGCATAAAGGTGGATAAATCCCCAGGACCTGATCAGGTGTACCCTAGTCCTCTGTGGGAAGCTAGGGAAGTGATTGGTGGGCCTCTTGCTGAGTTATTTGTATCATCAATAGTCACTGGTGAGGTGCCGGAAGACTGGAGTTTGGCTAATGTAGTGCCACTGGTTAAGAAGGGTGACAAGGACAAGCCAGGGAACTATAGACCACTGAGCCTGACATCAGTGGGGGGCAAGTTGTTGGAGGGAATCCTGAGGGACAGGATGTACATGTATTTTGAAAGGCAATGACTGATTAAGGATAGTCAACATGGCTTTTTGTGTGGGAAATCACGTCTCACAAACTTGATTGAGTTTTTTGAAGAAATAACAAAGAGGAATGATGAGGGCAGAGCAGTAGATGTGATCTATATGGACTTCAGTAAGGCATTCAACAAGGTTCTCCATGGGAGACTGGTTAGCAAAGTTAAATCTCATGGAATACAGGGAGAACTAGCCATTTGGATACAGAACTAGTTCAAAGGTAGAAGACAGAGGGTGGTGGTGGAGGGTTGTTTTTCAGACTGGAGGCCTGTGACCAGTGGAGTGCCACAAGGAACAGTGCTGGGTCCACTACTTTTCTTCATTTATATAAATGATTTGGATGTGAGCATAAGAGGTACAGTTAGTAAGTTTGCAGATGACACCAAAATCAGAGATGTAGTGGACAGCGAAGAGGGTTACCTCAGATTACAACAGGATCTTGATCAGATGGGCTAATGGGCTGACAAGTGGCAGATGCAGTTTAATTCAGATAACTGCGAGGTGCTGCATTTTGGGAAAGCAAATCTTAGCAGGACTTATACACTTAATGGTAAGGTCCTAGGGAGTGTTGCTGAACAAAGAGACCTTGGAGTGCAGATTCATAGCTCCTTGAATGTGGAGTCACAGGTAGATAGGATAGTGAAGAAGGCGTTTGCTAAGCTTTTCTTTATCGGTCAGACAATTGAGCACAGGAGGTGGGAGGTCATGTTGCGGCTGTACGGGACATTGGTTAGGCCACTGTTGGAATATTGCATGCAATTCTGGTCTCCTTCTTATCGGAAAGATGTTGTGAAACCTGAAAGAGTTCAGAAAAGACTGACGAGGATGTTGCCAGGGTTGGAGGATTTGAGCTATAGGGAGAGGCTAAATAGGCTGGGGCTGTTTTCCCCGGAGTGTTGGAGGCTAAGGGGTGACCTTATTATAGAGGTTTATAAAATCATGAGGACCATGGATACAATAAATAGACAAAGTCTTTTCCCTGGGGTCGGGGAGTCCAGAACTGGAGGGCATAGGTTTAGGGTGAGAGGGGCAAGATATAAAAGACACCTAAGGAGCAACTTTTTCACGCTGAGGGTGGTACGTGCATGGAATTAGCTGCCAGAAGAAGTGGCGATGGCTGGTACAATTGTAAATTTAAAAGGCATTTGGATGTGTATATGATTGGGAAGGGTTTGGAGGGATATGGGCCAAGTGTTGGTAGGTGGGACTAGATTGGGTTGGGATATCTGGTCAGCATGGGCGGGTCGTACCGAAGGGTCTATTTCCGTGATGTACATCTCTCTGACTCTAAAGTCCCTCCACTCTGAGGGTATGCCCTCGGGTCCTGGTCTCTCCTCCTAGTTGAGTGTCAAGCTCCTGCAAGTGGTCATTCACAACAAGCTTTCTTGGACTTTTCTTTGGATGCTTTGGTTACAAAGGCCCAACAATGTCACTTCTTCCTCAGGCAGCAGAGGAAATTTGGCATGATGGCGAATACCCTTACCAACTTTTGTAGATACATCATCGAGAGCATCCTATCTGGATGTATCACTACCTGGTATGGTGACTGTACCATTCAAAATCAGAGATGGTTACAGAGAGTGGTGAACTCAGCCCAGATAATCACAAAGGCCAACCTCCCATCTATAGAATCCATCTACCAGGCCCGCTGTCAAGGAAAGGCCACCAGCATTCTCAAAGTTCTGTCCCACCTCGGGCAATGTTTTTCTACAACCTCTACTATTGGGGAGGAGGTATAGAAGCCTGAACACACGCACCAGCCAGTTTCGAAACAGTTTCTACCCTACTGTTGTTAGAATACTGAAGGAATCACAAACTCTTAACATTCACCTGGACCTGTGTTTTTGTTTTTGCCGCCGTTTACCTTTATTTACTAACTATGCTACTTAACTTTGTGATCTGCCTGTATTTCTCACAAGACAAAACTTTTCACTGTGGCTCAGAACACATGACAATAAATTCAATTCAATTCAACTTAATTCAAACATCTTCTCCACATCCACTCAATCCAGGACTCTCAGTATTCAGAAATTTATAATGAGATACCCCCTCATCCTTCTGAACTTCATGAAGTACAGACTCAGAGCCCACAACTATGTTTTATATGACAAGCTTTTCTTCCCTGGGATCATTCTTGTAGACCTGTTCTGAACTCCATACAATCCCAGTACACCCTTCCTTAACTGTTCGCAATATCCCAAATGTGATCTGACCAGAACTTCCTACATCCTGAGCAATACATGCCTGCTCTTGTATGCCAGCCCTCTTAAGACAAATGGTCCAGCAGTTTGCCGTCACAACGGGAATGCACACAGCTACCCCCGAGAGGCAAGACCAGCAGCAAATGGACACTGATAACCTCGTAAACTGTTAAAATGGGGATAAGAGTTGCCAGCATCAATGTGCGTAGCATCAAATCAGTTACACAGTGTGTTTCTACGATGGCCTTCCTGGCCAACATTAAAGCTGACGTCTTGTTTTTGCAGGTTGTGGGATACCGCACCTCAGCAGGTACAGGAGATCATCGAGCTTGTGGGTCCATGGGCCGTCAGTTTGGTCGGGGGACAACAATAGCCGCGCCTTCAGCCTGGGTATCCTGTTGTGAGAAGGCAACTTCACCATCTCCGTGGTTAAGGAGGTGGTGGGCGGGCACCTCCTTGTCACCGACGTCATGTACAGGAATGCTCACCTGAGACTGATTAATGTGTACACCCCAGTGGGTAAGACTCAAAGGTTGGCCGTCCTGCAGCAGCTCCCACTGTTGCTGGCTACGTCCAGGCCAGTCATTCTGGCGGGAGACTTCGACTGTATCATTGATGCAGATGGACGATCCGGCAAGCGGGACAGTAAACTGGACGCCACGTCCAGAGCCCTGATGGAAACGGTAAAGGTGCCAAGCTGCGTGACATCTTCAGCACCCCTGCAGACAGACTGCAGTGTAAATACACCTGGTCATAGGCAGATGGGTCTATCTGCTCAAGGATAGATTAACTGTTTGTGTACCGAACGCTCTCGATCAGATCCAACATCGTCAAGCCAGTGTTCTTCTCTGACCACTGCCTGCTGCTGGCCAACTGTCACCTACAGGACGAGCAGCGGGCTGGTAAGGGAATGTAGAAGCTGAACACAAAGCTGTTGACCCCGGGAAACATTGAGGAGCTCAAGAGGGACTACGCAGGTTGGAGTACCGTGAAGCCCCTCTTTTAGTCCCCAGTGGACTGGTGGGAAACAGTAAAAGGGAACATCAAGAGGTTCTTCATCTTCAAAGGTGTTCAGGAAGCAAGAGAGAGGCAGGGATAACTGTCCCAACTCCAGGAAAGTATGCAGAACCTGCTCCTCCTGCAGATGATGGGGGTCAATGTCACAGAGGACCTCAAGGAGGTGAAGGGCCAGCAAGCCTCGTTCTTTGTCTCGGAGGCCTCCAAGGTAATCTTTCGGTCCAGGGTCCCTTCCGTGGAGCAGGACGAGACGTGCTCACCTTTCTTCTTCCAGAAGGTGCACAAAGAGAGCTCCGTGCTCAGCAGCCTGAAGGATAACATCATCTCAGGCTGACGTCATGAGGATCAGCAAATCCTTCTATGCCAGTCTGTATGACACGAAGCCAACCGACAGCGTGGCCCCTCAGTCATTCCTGTCCTCTATCACGGAGGTCTTAGACAACAGAACACGGGAGAGGCTGGACCAGCCGTTATCTCTGGACGAGCTGACCAAGGCCCTCAAGTCCTTCGAAAAGAATAAAACTCCGGGAAGCGACGGCTTACCGGTCGAGCTCAATTCTGCTCTGTGGGACTTGATTGGCCAGGACCTGCTGGAGGTGTATGTCAGTATGCTTCTGGCAGGTACCATGATTGAATCTATCAGGAAAGGCATCATCACCCTCATCTAAAAGCGGAAGGGGGAGAGGGAGGAACTCAGAAATTGGAGACCAATCTCACTGTTGAATGCGGATTACAAAATTCTGTCAAAGGTAATCGCCAACCGGGTCAGGTCTGCCCTGGGGTTGGTGATTCACCCTGACCAAACCTGTGCTGTACCGGGCAGGAAGATCGCTGAGAGTCTTGCACTCCTCAGGGATACGATCGCCTACATGCAGGACAGAGGGTTGGACACCTGCCTGATCAGCCTGGACCAGGAGAAAGCCTTTGACAAGATATCACACATATATATGAGAGATGTTCTCTCCAAAATGGGCTTGGGGAGGGAATCTGCAATTGGATCAGACAGCTCTACACCAACATTGTCAGTGCAGTCTCAATCAATGGGTGGGAATCAGATAGCTTCCCAGTCAGATCTGGAGTCAGGCAGGGCTGCCCTCTCTCCCCTGCCTTGTTTTTGTGCTGCATAGAGCCATTTGTCGAGTCCATCAGGAAGGATGCAAGCCTGAGAGGGGTGACTATTCCTGGCAGTGGGGGCCTGCAGGTTAAGACCTCCCTGTACTTGGATGACGTCGCCATTTTCTGCTCAGATCCACTGTCCGTGCACAGACTCATGTGCATATGTGACCAGTTCGAACGGGCCTCGGGGGCCAAGGTAAACTGAGGCAAGAGCGAGGCTATGCTCTTCAGGAACTGGGCTGACCAATCCTCGATCCCCTTCATCATCAGGACTGACCACCTGAAGGTGCTGGGTATTTGGTTCGGGGGTGGGGGAGCCTGGGGCGTGCGCCAAGTCTTGGGAGGAGCGTATTAGCAAAGTGAGGCAGAAACTGGGCAGATGGAAGCTACTAGGAGAAAATGAGGGCTGCAGATGCTGGAGATCAGAGCTGAAAATATGTTGCTGGAAATACACAGCAGGTTAGGCAGCATCCAAGGAGCAGAAGAATCGATGATTCGGGCATGAGACCTTCTTCAGGAAGCTCTCCATCATGGGAAAAAACCTGGTCATTAGGTATGAGGCACTGCTATTGCTGTTATATCTGGCACAGGTCTGGCCTATTCCCAGAACCTGTGCCGCTGCAGTCACCTGGGCCATCTTCCAATTTACATGGAGATCAAAGATGGATTGGGTCGGAAGGGACTCGATGTATAAAGATCAGGGCAACAGGGGAAACAATACATCCAATGCCACCCTCACCCTGATGGCCATCTTTGTGTGTGGCTGCATCAAGCTGTGCATGGATCCCCAGTACGCAAACACCAAGTGTCACTACGTACTGAGGTTCTACCTATCCCCGGTGTTGCAAAGGATGGGCCTGGCCTCGCTGCTGTGGAACGCTCTGAGTAGTTGGACCATTCCGTATCACCTGTCCTTCGTGAAGAAGTTTATGAAGAAAAACACCTTTGACCACAGGTCCATCAGGAAGTGGTCAACACATAGTGTCGTTGAGACCCTTTGGGAAAAGGAGAGAGTGGATCCTATCGAGCAATCAATGCAGAAATGGTGGAGCTATTGTTCAAAATAGGAGACATTGTGCCACATCAGGGAGGGGTAGGTCACCTGGAAGCTTTTCCCTAGGAGGCACACACACCCCTTAGATTAGGTCATTCAAACTTGATCTGTGATAAGAAAATAACAACATTGGAACTAGGAGCAGGAGTAGGCCACCTGGACCTGCAGGCCTGCTCTGCCATTCAATAAGATCATGGCTAATCTTTTTGTGGCCTCAACTCCATCTACCTGCCCCCTCATCATAGCCCTTAACTCCTTTACTACTCAAAAAATTATCTATTTTAGCTTTAAAAACATTTACTGAGGAAGCCTCAACTACTTCACTGGGCATGGAACTCCATAGATTCACAACTGTCTGGGTGAAGAAGTTCCTTCTCGATTCAGTCCTAAATTTGCTCCCTCTAATTTTGAGGTTATGCCATCTTGTCCTAGTTTCACTCGCTAGTGGAAACGTCCTTTCTATTTCTATCTTATCTATTCCCTTCATAGTTGTATGTTTCTTGAAGGTCCTCATTCTCCTAAATTCCAATGAATATAACCCCAGTCTACTCAGTCTATCCTCATAAGGCAAGCCCCTCAACTCTAGGATCAACATAATGAACCTTCTCTGTACCCCCCTCTAGTGCCCCCAAAGAATTCTAATATGTTTGTTGGGTATGACAAAGCCATGCTGACTCTTCCCTATTTTCCATGCACTTCCAAATACTCTGCAATCTCATCCTTAAGAATGGACACTAAAATCTTACCAACTATAGGTTAACTGGCCTATAGTTTCCTATCTTCCGTCTCACTGCCTTCTTAAACAGGAGTGTTACCTGCCCTGACTCTGAAAGATAACCACCAATGTCTCCATAATCTCCTCAGCTATCCCCTTCAGAACTCTGGGGTGTAGCCAATCCACATAAGGAGTGGGGAGCCAAACGTCAGGCAGCCCACCACTCATCTTTACTCTTCCTGCCCTATTGGGGGTGGGTTTTTTTCTAAAATGGCAGAGTGGCAGCTATTAAGGGAGGCAAGATTGATGGCAACCTTTTTTTGTGCATTTGCAGGAACATCCTGAGTGAGTGAGTGATTAGCCAGTACAGAGGGCTGCAGGGTTAGCTGGGTTGGAATGGGTGACAGTAAGTGTTGAGACCATCACTATTTTGTTTTTATTTTTCCCATTTTTAATTTGGAACTGTGAGCTGCAGCTGAGAATTCAATGTTGAATTTTGAACTGCAGTTTACATTAAAAAGTAAGACTGTAGGTTAATTATTGCTCTCAGGACACTGCAGACATTTTGGCACTGAGATATTTCTGTGCTCAGCACTGGTAACTGGTTGGATGTTGACATGGTCAATGAAGGAAGAGTTGGTTCTGGCTAACCAACCACAAAGAATGTTGAAAGAAAAGGCAATAAAGCATGAATGGGTGCTTTTTATTTTACTCATGCTGACTGGGCTTTGAGCAACAGGCAGTTTTGTGTTTTGAAAGCTTTCGGATGGTGCTGCTTTTATTTAGCTCTCGTCCTGGTTTCACTCCAGTTGCTCTGGGTACCCCGGTTTCCTTCCACCGTCCAAAGATGTGTCAGTTAGATGAATTGGCCATGCTAAATTGCCCATAGGGTTCAGGGATGTTTAGATTATGTGTGTTAGTCAGTGCAAATGTAAAGTAATAGGATAAGGGAATGGGTTAATCTTCAGAGGGTTGGTGTGGACTTGTTGGGCCATATGACCTGTCTCCACCTCCTGCAGGGATTGTATGATTCTACGATCCTTTTATCAATTTGTTGAATGTTCTGAGAAGAAAATCCCAGTTTGTAAAAAGTGGACGAATAATTCTGGAAGTCTGCTGAAGCAGTTTATATTTTCTGGCGAGTAAAACAAAAACAGAAATTGCTAGAAAAGCTCAGCAGGGCTGGCAGCATCTGTGCGTGAAATCAGAGTTAAAGTTTCCAGTCCAGTGACCCTTGACTGCATTGACTGGTGACTTTGGATTCCAGAGTTGAAAAATGTGGTGCTGGAAAAACACAGCAAGCCAGGCAGCATCCGAGGAGCAGGAGAATCGACGTTTCGGGCATAAGCCCTTCTTCAGGAATGAGGCTGGTGTGCCAAGCAGGCTGAGATAAAAGGTAGAGGGGAAGGAATTTGGGGGAGGGGTGCTGGGAATACGATAGGTGGAAGGAGGTGAGGGTGATAGTCCAGAGAGGGGGTGGGGGCGGAAAGGTCGGGAAGAAGATTACAGGTCAAGAGGGCGGTGCTGAATCCGGGAGTTGGGACTGAGATAAGGAGGGGGGAGGGGAAATGAGGAAGCTGAAGAAATCTACATTCATCCCGTGTGGTTGGAGGGTTCCTAGGCGCTCTTCCTCCAGGCGTTGTGTGGTCAGGGTCTGGCGATGGAGGAGGCCAAGGACCTGTATGTACTTGGCGGAGTGGAAAGGCGAGTTAAAGTGTTCAGCCACGGGGCGGTTGGGTTGGTTGGTGTGGGTGTTCCCTGAAACATTCTGCAAGTAGGCGGCATGTCTCCCCAATGTAGAGGAGACCACATTGGGTGCAGCGGATGCAGTAAATGATGTGTGTGGAGGTGCAGGTGAATTTGCGACAGAAATGGAAGGATCCATTTGGGCCTTGGAGGGAGGTGAGGGGGGAGGTGTGGGCGCACGTTTCGCACTTCTTGCGGTTGCAGGGGAAGGTGCCAGGAGTAGAGGTTAGGTAGGTGGGGGGTGTGGACCTGACGATGGAGTCGTGGAGGGAGTGGTCTCTACAGAACCTTGATAGAGTTGGGGTGGGAAATATATCCCTGGTGGTGGGGTCTGTTTGGAGGTGGCGGAAATGACGGAGGATGATACGATGTATCCCGAGGTTGGTGGGGTGGAAGGTGAGGACCAGTGGGGTTCTGTCCTGGTGGCAATTGGAGGGGCGGGGTTCAAGGGCGGAGGTGCGAGAAGTGGAGGTGACGCGGGGGAGAGCATCATCGACCACGTCGGAGGGGAAATTGCGGTCTTTGAAAAAGGAGGCCATTTGGGTTGTTCGGTCATGGAATTGGTCCTCCTGGGAGCAGATGCGGCAGAGGCGAAGGAATTGGGAATATGAGATGGTGTTTTACAGGGGGCAGGGTGGGAGGAGGTGTAATCTAGGTAGCTGTGGGAGTCAGTCGGTTTGTAGTAAATGTCTGTGTTGAGTCGGTCGCCCGAGATAGAAATGGAGAGGCCTAGAAAGGGGAGGGAGAAGTCTATGACGGTCCAGGTAAATTTGAGGTTGGGGTGGAAGGTGTTTGTAAATTGGATGAACTTTCCAACCTCCTCGTGGGAGCATGAGGTAGCGCCAATGCAATCATCGATGTAGCGGAGGAAAAGGTGGGGTGTGGTGCCAATGTAGCTGTGGAAGATGGACTGTTCCACATATCCAACGAAGAGGCAGGCATACTGGGGCCCATACGGGTGCTCATGGCAACTACTTTGGTTTGGAGGAAGTGGGAGGATTGGAAGGAGAAGTTGTTAAGAGTGAGGACCAGTTCAGTCAGTCAGTTTCACTGACACCCTCCTTCGACTGACTGAACTTGCGCCCGCACCTCCCCCCTCACCTCCCTCCAAGGCCCAAATGGATCCTTCCATATTCGTCGCAAATTTACCTGCACCTCCACACACACATCATTTACTGTATCCGCTGCACCCGATGTGGTCTCTTCTACATTGGGGAGACAGGCCGCCTACTTGCAGAACGTTTCAGGGAACACCTCTGGGATACCCGCACCAACCAACCCAACCGCCCCGTGGCTGAACCCTTTAACTCGCCTTCCCACTCCGCCAAGGACATGCAGGTCCTTTGCCTCTTCCATCGCCAGACCCCGACCACACGATGCCTGGAAGAAAAGCGCCTCATCTTCTGCCTAGGAACCTTCCAACCACACGATATGAATGTAGATTTCTCCAGCTTCCTCATTTCCCCTCCCCCCACCTTATCTCAATCCCAACCCCTGGATTCAGCACCGCCCTCTTGACCTGCAATCTTCTTCCTGACCTCTCCCACCCCCTCTCCGGCCTATCACCCTCACCTCCTTCCACCTATCGTATTCCCAGCACCCCTCCCCCAAATTCCCTCCCCCATACCTTTTATCTCAGCCCGCTTGGCACACCAGCCTCATTCCTGAAGAAGGGCTTATGCCTGAAACATCGATTCTCCTGCTCCTCGGATGCTGCCTGGCCTGCTGTGTTTTTCCAGCACCACATTTTTCAACTCTGGTCTCCAGCATCTGCAGTCCTCACTTTCTCCGACTTTGGATTCCAAGCAAGATATACATGTATATAGCACAATCGATCATTCAAGGATTTCATGAAGGCTTACATTCATTGTTGATTTGGTTATTAAACTGGCAAAATATGTTGCTTTTATTTTCTTTTTTAATTTATCCCTTAACTGTGTCTGTCAGTACACAAGTGTGATTTTTGTTTAAAGATATGAATTAGATTGCTTCATAGTTTATCCATATTCTGCCTAAGTTACATTCTTAGTAATAAATTGTTAATTTTTGTTTAAATTATCAACTTGGTGTCCAAGATTCATTATTTGTAAAATTTGGTTCAGAACAATTGAGCATTTTGAGAGTCATTGAATGTTTAAATCCAGTGATAATGTGGTTTCAATTTCTTTCCCTGTATCATGACACAAGTAAGGGAAGATATTGCATGCAATAATAAGTGTGGTAGAACATGAGCTTGGTGGGAGGTGATTTCAGTAACAGAATGGGAGGCATTGAAGAGAAAATGATAACATTTATGCTCACAGAGTGGAGAAGGTGATTGACCTTCTTCTTATAATGTTGAGCGTTCCTTCAGACAGCTGAGATTGCACTGACCTAGGTTATAGAGTCATACAGTTAAAAAGGTCTTTTGGCCCATCAACCACTAAAGGCACACTAATCCCAGAAATCACAGTAATTTCCTGCACTTGCCCCATATCCTTGAATGTTGCTATATTTCAAGTGGTCATCCAAATTTTTTTTTTAAATGTACAGTTTCCTGTCTTCCCAGGCAGTTCCAGATTCCCATCACCCTATGAGTGAAAAGGTTTTTTTAAATTTCAAATCCCCTCTGAATCTCCTGCCCCTTTCCTAAAACTATGCCCCTTCATGATTGACACCTCAATCAAGGGGAATAGCTGCTCTCTATTCACCCTGTCCTTACCCCTCATAATCTTATACACCTCAATCATGTCCTCTCTCAGTCCTCACTGCTCTAAAGAAAACAACTCAAGCTTATCTAATCTTCGATTTGATTTGATTTGATTTACTGTTGTCACATGTTCCTAAGTACAGTGAAATGATTTGTTTTGTGAGTAGTACAGCCAGATCATAATAAACAAGAGCATACAGATCACAGGGTGTTTAGACTGAATGGGGCATACAAGGTTATCATTTTACAGGAGGTGCACGAAGGCAAGTTCAATATAAGATTGAATTAGAGAGGTCCAATCAGCAGTCTAATAACAGCAAGGAAGAAGCTTTTCCTGAACCTGTTGGTGCCTATATTCAAGCTTCTGTATCTTCTACCTGATGGAAGAGGTTGGAAGAGAGCATTATCGGACACCATAGGTCTTTGATGATGTTGACAAAATTTCTGCAGTAATAAACGGTGTAGATGAAGTCAATGGATTGGAGATTGGGTCCCATGATGATCTGGGCTGTGCATACAACCTTCTGAAGTTTCTTACAGCCCTAGATAGAGCAGTTGGCTTACTGGGTCGTTATGCTCCCAGACAGAATGCTTTATATGGTGCATCTATAAAAATTGGTGAGGGTCCTTATGGACATGCTGAATTTCCTGATCCGCCTGAGGAAGAAAAGGCGTTGTTGTGCCTTCTTGACCATCACATCTACGTGGGAGCTCCAGGACACATTACAGGTTATCATAACTTTGAGGAACCTGACATTCTTGACCCTCTCTACCTCAGCTCTGTTGATATAGATGGGATGTGCCCTCCTCTTTTCCTGAAGTCAATGATCAGTTCTTTTGTTTTGCTGACATTGAAGGAGAGATTGTTATCATCGCACCATGATACCAAGCACTCTAACTCCTTCCTGTTGTCTACCTCATCGTTGTTTGATATCCATCTTACCAACGGTGATGTTGTCAGCAAACTTGTCAATGACACTTGTACGAAATTTGGCTACACAGTCGTGGGTGTACAGAGAGTACAGTAGGGGGCTGAATATGCATCCTTGCAGAGCACTAGTGTTGAGGATTATCATGGAGGAAGTGCTGTTGTCTATCTTCACTGATTGTGGTCTGTGGGTCAGGTGCTGAGGATCCAATTTCAGAAGGCAGAAACAAGACCTAGGTCTTGGAGTTTTCAGATTAGTCTGGTAGGGGTTATGGTTTTGAAGGCGGAGCTGCAGTTGATAAGCAGGAGCTTGACGTAGATATTCTTATTATCCAGATATTCCAGGAATGAGTGCAGGGCTAGGGAAATGACATCCACTGTGGACCTGTTACATCAGTAGGCAAATTACAAGGGATTGAGGCAGGCTGGGAGGCTGGAGTTGATGTGGGTCATGACTAACATCTCAAAGCACTTCATGATTATGGAAGTTAGAGCCACTGAGCAGTAATTTTTAAGGCACATTGCTTGTATTTTCTTTCATACCGGGATGATGGTGGCCTTTTCGAAGGAGGTGGGAACTTCAGATTGTAGCAAGGAGCGGTTAAAAATGTCAGCAAATAATTCCCTTAGCTGGTTCCCACAGCCAGAGACTCTAGCTGAGTCAGTTGCTTTCCTCAAGAAGGTCAATCTGACATCTGCAGCAGTGACAGAGGAAAATGATGCTTCTGGTGCTGTCGGGACATTCTGCTCAAACTGAGCATAGAAAGCTTTGAGCTCAGGGAGGGATGTGTTTTTGCCTGGTATTTGTTCTGCTTCATTTTGTATCCTGTTATGCCATGTAGGCTTTGCCACAGGGGGCGGGTGGCTGTGTTGTTAGTTTGGGCCTCTATCTTGGTCTGGTACCACGTCTTGGCATCTCTAATGGCCTTGTGGAGATCATATCTGGATTTTCTGTATAGGTCTGGGTCATCCAACCTGAATGCTGCAAGCCTGGTCTTCTGTAGGTAGTGGATTTCCTGGTTCATCCAGGATTTCCAGTTGGGGAACAGATGGATTGGCTTCTTTGGCACGCAGCCCTCCACACACTTGCTAATGAAGTACATGATGGTGATGGAGTACTTGTCTAGGTTGTCCACTGACTTCATGAATATGGTCCAGTCCATTGATTCCAAGCAGTTCTGGAGAAGCTCTTCCGCTGCCTCAGACCAGTATAGTACTTCTTTCTATGAAGGATCCCTTTGTTTCGACTGCTGTGTGTAAGCTGAGGGGAGGAACACAGCATTGTGATCTGATTTTCCAAAGTGTGGATGGGGTACGGTGCAATAGGCATCTTTGGTGGTTGTGTAGCAGTGGTCGAGTATGTTTGGTCTTCTGGTGAAGGAGATGTTTTGGTAGTATTTTGGTAGTACTCTCTTGAAGTTGGACTGGTTGAAGTTGCCGGCCACAGTGTAGAAGACTAACAGATATGTTACAGTGTCTCCAACTTTTGCTAAAGCTCCAAGACCCAGAGCTCCAGCTTTTGCAGCTGAGAGAACTTCCTGCACACGTGGTTATCTGGGACACTGGCAGCATCCAGGACTCCCCAAATGACAGGCTACACATTGAGCTTCACTGTCCTCTCCTGACATGCCCTAAATTTACAATTAACACCCTAAACTAAATTATTAGACAAAGATTACAAACAATCAGGGTGGAAAATATTCAGTAAAATATTCTAAAATTCCAAGGTTTTGAAACTTTTAAGATCTTAATTAATTAGGTACACTTAATTAGCTATATTAATCCTCACCAGACAGTAGATTTCCTTCTTTTTTTAGGTGTTAACCTCAGACATGGTGATTCACCTTTGCGCCATACTATCCACCATACTAACCACCATACTATCCACCTGCTTATCCGCCAGGACCTCTAGGTATTTGCCCGTAAAAGGAGGCACCAAATTTCCCTTCTCTGCCACATTCAGGATAAATATGAGAAAATGTGAAGTGCAGCCCTGGACTAACTATGCAAAGCAGCCATTTAAAAATGGCAATGTTACCAAGGACAGCAGTCCATTCCAGAATACTCTGGCAGTGTCAAATTGTTTTGTGTACAGTGAGTAATACAATGGAGCTAGAGTTAGGTAAGATGGGCACCACAAGGGCAAGGTAGATAGTTAATCAGGTAAGTTTGGTATGATATAGGAAAAGATCTCAGTGGGCATCGGAAACAGAAACTCTCATGAAACTCAACGAAACTGACACTTAGTCGAAGTGGTGTAAGTATCAGCCTGTTTTTGTTGTTTATGCTGCTTCTTTTTAACTCCACAACTGCTACAATAACTTCTAACCTCAAAGGAATTAAAAGATGATTTGCATTGGTCTATCATTTGATGTTTTCGCACTTTAAAAAGTCATCAGAGGCTGACAAGCTTTTGGAGTTAGGCTTGATTGTTATTCCTATAATTTTCTTGTTCTTTTTTCAAGTTTCAGCTCCCACCACTATCTTGTCAGCTCTTTTCACTGTGAGATCCTCTTTTGTTTGGAACATCTCTAAAAGAGACATATCAGAAATTCAATATTTTTAATAATTGGAGCTGAGTTCAGCTTTTACAGGCAGGCTTGGCATTACTTGGACTCCTCCAGCATTCTACTGCTCTTCTGCCGTGTGTTCACCAGAGCTAGCAGGCTCTGTCTGCTTTCAAGCTGTTGAAAAATTTTAAAATGCATTCAGTTTTTTTAACTGGCTTGTTTTCTTACTCTTTTTGCTCCTCAGATAGTTGTGGCTTTTGTTGAACTGAAGATTTTATCAGGCTGTGCCCACTGTTGTTAAATTAAATCTTCCGATCCTGATTTTTTTCTTTCCATTGTTACTCACCAATTAAAATGGTGGTTGCCCTTCTACCAATGTATTTTGGATAGATTCACTGCCACCTATCCTTTGGATTGGTATTAGTCAAGCTACTGATCAAATCTTGTCTACCAGTGACGTCAAGTCCTAGGTGAACATCCACATCCTTCCTAGCAGAAATTAAAACTAAAGAACTGCGGATGCTGAAAATCTGAAGCAAAACTAGAAAGTGCTGTAGAAATACAACAAGTCTGATAGCATCTGAAGGGAGAAAAACAGAGTGAATGTTTTGAGTTCAGTGACATCACTCTTCTCTAAGTCCCAAACCAACCCATCTACTTGTGCCTACATCTGCCTAACGTCCCCCATTGTCTCAGCCCTGGTATGTAAGATGACCATGTCATATGTGGTCATTCACTGCACACTCACCACCCCTTTGAAGCTGGGTTGTTCCTGACAGTGGATAACCCACCCCTTCCACATTATATCCTCCCAACCATATTTTATAGTAATTGCTGCTTGCAATCCTACTGCCCCCTTCATAATTGCATTGTGCCCTTACCCAGAGCCTGAAGCCCCCAGTCCCAAAACTTAATCTACTGAAGTTTGGTCTGCAGAAATATCTGCAATTCCCCTTCCTCATCCCCCTTTGTTTCTGCGGGGTGAATGGATTCACTGTGACACACCCACAAAGCCTCCTTTACAGGTCAGACCTAAGCAAGATGTGCCCAAACATCTGACTGCTGCAAATGTATGACACAGGCAATGTTAGTTAATCTCCAGGACATGCTGCTACGGAGGCAACAGATAGTCCATGACTAACGACAAGGGCTGCAAAGCCATGGACCACTTGACTGCGAACACCCTGACCAGACGCCTGACCATGGCCAATCCCCAAAACTGATTTAGAGGTATAGGCCTTATCTTATGTATCAGGACCTCCTCCCTGACTGCCAGGAGCCTCAGTGGACTTCAGTGAGGACTCTTTCACTAAGCCTTTGAGACAAAGCTGCCTGCTTGCTGCACAAACAGTGTATTTACTACAAAAACATGCGGATCAGTTGTGAGATTGACATAGCACACAACCAGACAGAAAACAAGCCTACTAGCCTCCCTAGACTGAGGACTGCTTAGCAGTAAGGCAAGCTGATTGTTTCTGTAACAATCCTAATTGGCAAGACAAGGCAGGAATGCTAAGAACATGGAAGTAAAGGTAAAGCGAGCATTATTAAACTACAACCTGCATTCTGTGAGTTGGTTGTCAGTCTCTTTGTGCAAAACGTTCTCAACATCCTTTTCAGAGCATGCTGTCCGTGTATTGGAGAGGTGTTATGATGGTCATGATGGGATGCCAGACACAAGATACTAATGTCTGTGGAGGAGGGGTTGCATACAGCAGTTGTCAGGCCCTGCAATGTTGTTGCCCAGTGTCTAGTACCGTGGTTGTAAGAACAAGCAGTGAGCAGAATCCGCCAAGTGCTTGCTCTGGTCACCTTGAGGAGTTTACCCAATATCTAGCTTGTTTAGTGAGTTGTTACCATAGGAATCTGAATATTAATGGTACACATTGTGGCATTAGTAGGGCATTTATGAAACATTAATCCTGTGAATCGACATCCCACCATTTCCTAGCGAGAATCTTGCCATGGGCTTGTGAACAACATAAAACACGTAGTGAGATGATTTGATGTCAAGATGTGCTTTGTCAAATTGTCAAACCATAAATACCATAAGATCTAGGAGCAGGATTAGGACATTTGTGTCTGCTCTACAATTCAATCATGGTTGATATATCTCAACCTCAATCTCTTGCCTTGCCTCCATACTAACCAAGAACCTCTTTAACTTTGTCTTATGTACATTCAATGACTTGGCCTCCACAGCCTCCTGCAGCAATGAGTTCCACAGATTCATTACCATCAGGCTAAAAAAAATTCCTGAAGAAGGGCTTATGCCCGAAACGTCGATTCTCCTGCTCCTTGGATGCTGCCTGACCTGCTGCGCTTTTCCAGCAACACATTTTTCAGCTCTGATCTCCAGCATCTGCAGTCCTCACTTTCTCCGAAAAAAAATTCCTCCTCATCTCAGTTTTAAAGGGTCGTCTCTTCATTGGAGGCTGTACACTCAGGTCCTCGTCCCTCCTACTAGTGGAAACATCTGCTCCATATCCACACTATCCAGGCCTCTCAGTATTGTGTAGATTTCAATCATATCCCCCTCTCATCCTTCTAAACTCCACCAAGTCCATACCAGGTCCTCAACCACTATGACAAGCCTTTTATTCCTGGAATTATTCTTGTAAACCTCCAGTGTCTCCCTCCAGCACACATCCTTTCTTAGATACAGGATCCAAAACTGTTCCCAAGATTCCAAATACAGTCTGACCAGAGTTTTATCCAGCCTCGGCAGTACATCTCTTCTCTTGTTTTCTAGCCCTCTCCAAATGAATGTTAACATTTCATTTATCTTTCTAACTGCCAACTGAATGTTAGCCTGAAGAGAATCCTGAACTAGAACTCCTAAGTTCCTTTGTGCTTCAGATTTCTCAAGCATCTTCCTATTTTATAAAATAGTCTATGCCACTATTCCTTCTACCAAAATCCATAACATCACATAACTCCACCACATATCGCACCATAGCCAATGTTGCCCAGACTCCTATAAGGTTCTGCCCTCAGTATTTTGCCATCTTTCTCACTGGTGCTCATACACACCATGGAAGGCAAAATTCCACTCATTGTGTGCAAGTCCTTGTGAATTGTTGAATAGATTTGTGAATAGTTAGTGAAAAGTTAGTAAACCTCCAAGATATCTAACTTAACAAGAACCCACTGTGGTATGAATTTCATTGATGAACATAAAGTGAACAACATACCACATCAGCTGTGATTGAGAAAGCATCTATAAAAGGTCACAGACTACCAGATCTTCATAATGTTCAAAATGAGCTTATTATTCTAATTATTTCTTTCCTCATGTCAAATCAAAACTTAGTCTCATTTCATAATCATTGAGGAAATGTATTGTCAATATCACATATGAAAATTACCAGGGAATTTTAAAACCAAACAACTCTTCAGGGAAAATGGATGGTGCTCAGGAATTCACCACATGGTTGAATACATGACCTATTAGTGCTGGCTGGGTCAAGCAACCACAATCACCACCCTTTGTAATCCTTTCAAGATGTCTGATTTAAATTCAGAACCGTGGATTGAGTTTAGAATTGATTTTGCAGATTTTCCCACTAGGGAATACCTGCCTGTTGTCCCTGATAACTATAGCAGATTTCCAGTCATGAAAATAGTTACATCAACTTCAGAAAAGCTGTTATCCCATAATTTGAACGGATTTTAGTCTGGCTTGGAATCCCTTTAACATGACAATGGATAGTCATTCAACAAAGATGAATTTGGTAAATTTGCAAACCACCAAGATTTCGTTAATTAAAACATTTCACCCATGAGCTAACAGAGGAATCAAGAAATTTACACATCCTTTGGAAAAAGTAATACAACTACATCTGAGAGCAATTAGTGGAAGGACTTGTAGAATTGCTTTGATTGTGTTTATAGAGTATCTCCTCACTCGATTGCTGGATAGCCTGCAGGTACAGTCATCGTTGCACATCCTATTTGTACATTTCTTCTTGTGCTACTCCATGGAGGTAATGGTCAACATGTCCACAAAGAACAAGAAACACATTAGAATAAACTTAAGGAGAAAGAGGAAAATATGAACTTTACAGCTACACCAGTGATGCCAGGAGATAAAATATTTGCAAAAATAATGATTGCTGGAAAGCAAACAACCCCCATGACATCTGCCCATTTGTTATGACCAACATAAAGGCATCAGTCAAATGAAAGGAAAATACTGTCGATGCAAAAGATATGAAATAAAACAGAAATTCGAGAAACTCATTAGGTCTGGCAACACCTGTGGAGACAGAAACATTTAATATTATCAGTCCAATATGACTCTTCTATTTGTTGATTTCGCCCAGCATTTCCTGTTTTTGTTTTAAAAGACCAATGATCACTGTGAATCACGGTTTACCAATCATCACATCATTGCAAAGCGCTGAAGACACCATTTGTTAGCATTGAATCTAAATATAACATCAGCATCTCAGATGAAAAACATAAGTTAAGTGATACTATACCTGATATTAGTTGATACCCTACTCATGAGGGAAAACACCTCACAAACTTGAGTGATTATGCTACAAAGTTAACTGCCTTTCAATTGGCGAACAAATCTTTCATCTTACTGCATGTGACTGAACACATTGCTAGAATATGAGAGCAACAATTTTAGAGCAAATGTTACAGTGTGCAATCAGTTGAATGTTCCAGTTATGTTGAGGTTATTGTTTCCATTAATGAATACTGTCAACAATAGTGAACAATTTAAATCTCAGGGAAAGGAACAAATGTACTGAAAATTTCAATGCACACTTTGTCAACTTGAAAACACCAAAGAACATTTGATGGGAAGACAGTATTTTTAAAACCTATGTTTAACAGGTCATTCAGTATTCAGCCTAAATATCTCTCCTTGAATTTGTAAGTCTTTCAGATTACAATTACTAATGCATACCACCTACTTGATCCCATGTATCAACTTAAGGTGTCAGATAAGTTCAACATGCATTTCTGGAGTGCACTTCAGTTGTTATGAGAGATGACTTAAATGATGACTACATGTAAAAAATCCAGAACTTTGGCACTGAAAATCCTGGATCATTATATATATATAAATGATTTATGGTATATTAAACATTTGAATATAATTTTAATTCCTCTTGTTAAGTTCATTTTAGAAGGATTTAATTTTCAGTAAAGTAAAACTTTGAGGAACTATAAATTTATTACAATATGAATGTAATGAGACCCTGCTCTTCGATTACAGTTAATTTAAAATGTAAGAATAATTATATGATTGCAAAATTAGCCTTTGAGCTTTGTGCCTAATTGACAATGCAAAAATGTGTTTCTTCTCTAGGGTTATATAATTGTAGTCTATTTCAAACATACCCAATGATGAAAATGAGCCCACTAAAATCAATTTCACAAAAATCAGGAAATAAGAACAGAGGAGCTAAATAGCAAGGGCATTAAGTGTTGAGTGTCTTAACATCTGCTTAAAAACATCCCTATTCTCATGTAATCGTTCAGTAGCCATGACATAGCCAGCACTTTGTAGACAATAGGGTGCCTTCAATGAATGTAATCTTCAGAATCACAGTATCTCCAAGGCAGAAAATTAATGAGTAGAAGTTAAATGTCTCCTTTTCATGTGAACAAAATTGGTTTTCAAAGGATTAAGGGATTAACCCAATGTTAGCTCCCTGAAGTGGTTCAAATGCCTTAATATTCATTGCAATGAAATAGAGCAAATTAAAATGGATTCTAAAAGCTTACACTTAAAATTCAATTCAAGGAAATTTCAAATTCTCTTGATTACAATGAAGTATGCATTTTCCTTTCTTAATATTCAATGTGCTTATGTTAAAAAAACTAAAATTGCATTCCAATCTTCTATGGTAGGCTTGAAACTTCTGGGATTGTAGTAAACAGTCAAGTGACTCCAGTCTTCCTTCATCGCAAAATCAATAGCCACAGGCTCAAGCCCCAAGGCTGCTTCATCAATATTGCCTTGTTTTTTTTCTCTCTTCCTGGTCAATCTGGTCCACCTGAAGGTAAAAAATAACTTAATATAACTACTGTTTTTAACTTTAAGCATATCTATGAGAATTTATAATTTAGGCGACAATCCTCAATGAGTCGTATCCTAAAGCTTCTCAGCCTTAGGAATCTGCTGGAACTTTTGCATAAATAGTAGTGAGGAATTAGAACAGAAAAGGAAAACAAAAATACATCTAACTTCAGATTTACTTCTTATTTGATGAAACATGTTGTCAGTTATTCTCCAATCTAGATTTTCCACTTCATTTGAGAAAATAATAATGTTACATGAACAAAATGATGACTTGTTTTATGTGATCTTGGGATGTGAGTTAGGCCACCATATATTGCCCATTCCAAATTCCCAGAGGACAGTCCAAAGTCAATCACATTACTGTGGGTCAGAAGTCTTACATAGGCCAGACCAGATAAGGATGATAAGTTTCCTTCCCTGAAGGACATCAGTGAAACAGATGGGTTTTTTAAATGGCAATCAGCAGTTGTTATGTGATCACTATTAGGCCAGTTTTTCTTTTTAATTCCAGATCACTTTTAATTAACTTTAAATTCCATTATTTTTCTAGTGTTTTTAAAACCATGTTCTCAGAGCATTATCCAGTCTTATGATATCACCACTATACTGCTGTCTCCTTCATCTGTTTTTAGTCTTTGTCTCAACAGAGGCTAAAGTTTAGATCTTTGCTAATAGAAATCATTGCAATTAAACCAATTACTTCTGAACTACCTTCTAGCCTTTAATAAACAATCAGGGAATTTTTAGGTGGTGAACCAAGAGTCTGACAAAAGCCCATTCATGTTAAAATACCTCCACAGAGGCCAGCATCCTATCTCCAAGTCAGCCTTTGCTTCCCTGTGAAGAGTCCTTGACTTTGATCCAGCTACCTCAAAGACAGCTGTCACAGTGAACAGGAAGTCTGACACTTGTGTTCTTATCTGTCAGCCTGCACTCCCTGACTAGACCAGCTTAACACCCCAATCAGGGAACTCATACTCTGACTGACCTCGTTACAATCACTACAAATGTGACTGTGTGTTTCCAAATCAAACTATTGCAAAATCCATCCAAGTAGAGTTACTCTTTGCCTGATTAGCAATACAAACTCTCTACCAAAGCAATTCAATTCACTAATTAAGTTCAGACAATTTGAGTATAGGCTGCTAAAAGTCAAGGCTTGCGAACTTCTGGATGGGCACAAGAGCCCATGTCTTTCTTAGGTTTTGGATTACCAAATCTTGGGCAGAGCATCAACTTAAGTGCTGCATTCCATTTTGAATAATAATACCTTGAATTCAGTGGAATTCACAAAAAGAGCATGTTTTCGCAAGGGAGAATAGTCGCTGTTTGTTCGAACAACTGTGAGGATCTGAAACTTTACTGGATTGACAACAGATAATGTGAAAACTGAAGTGATATAGTGAACAGCACAACAAACCACAAAATGTGGGAATGGATTTCTACTGTTTTATTAATCTCAGCAAGGACACACACCATATTTAATTGAGCATGGGATTTACAAGTGAAGGTGTGGAGCTCTCAGGAGCAACTATTTGTCTCTTTGCACACTCAATTGTGTGCAGTAGCCACATCTTAGTTATTAGTGCCTGGTCTTATTTCAACCCCAAATAACTACTTTCAAGGATTTGCAAGCCAAAATCCAGTTATGTGACAGAAATCTTCATGTGGTGAAAGTACAGGAAGAGTATATAAGAGTAGGCATAATATGTATGAATATGTGAAATAGCTTATAATGTACCTGTGACGCTGATATTATATCCAGTGCTAGCAGAGATGGACATGATCCCCAGCACAGGCAGTGGTATTTGTCAGGCTTATTGATTACTAACCAGTTTATTAAAGGCTTATTTTGAGGCACTTTGAGATTGTATTCATTGTGACTGAGTTCTCCCCAGAATTCTGAAATGTTGCAACTGTTTTCTTCATTATTGGCATGAATCTACTTTAAACTTGGGCCCTGGCTTCTATATAAACATGAGAAAAATAAAGTTAAGCAATTAAATAAATACATACGTAGTACACATAAAATATAATTAAAAAGGTCAGGACTCTGATCTTTCATCTGAAAGATCATCAACCTGAAATGTTGATTCTGTTTTTGTCTCTACAAATGCAATAGGATCTGCTGAATATTTTCTGAAGTTTCAGGTTCATTATGAAAATTATTTTTTTGCAAAAAACATTTTAAACTAAGAGCTTATCAGGACTTTGTTGCTACTGAAAAAGATGTTCAAGATAAAGATAATATTAGCATCTGTAGAAATCTCTGATGCTAATTTAAATTAATCATATTCAATGCTGTCCTACATCCTCATTTTAACAAAATCTGAAAATAAGATGGTGCATAGTTTAATTACTAGGATTTACTTCTCTGCCAATCATTTTTAAATGATAAACTGCTGAAATGGACTGGGCTCACTTTTGTTTCAAATTTTCTCTTTGCCAGTCCAACACCCAGCAGGTCTCAGGCTGACCTCTTAATAGGATTAAAAACAACTCCTACCACGATGAGATCAGAATCAGTATTTGCAACTAACCTTGTGGTTTTGAAAGAGGCATTCAATGATTCTTCAATCATTCTGCATGTAATTGTCTGTACTCTTATTGATTAGTTGACATTTTAACCTTAAGGATATTATGTTTAAATTGTTGAAGAGGTATCTGACATTATATCTGGAAAGGTTTCAAATGTTTTCCAACATTAACAATAAATATTTAATTTTAGATTACTTCAAGTACGCACACAAGAGAATATAAAATTGCTAATAGCCTTTGTCTATACCCACATCATTTGATATTTTCATCTATGCCTAAATATGATGAGAAGGTCTTTTGAATTGTTTGTAACAATATATTTTGCAACAACATGTCATAAACAGAATGGAATGAAGCTTGAAGAGTATAAAGGGTATCTCCAAAATTGCAGTCATTACTTAATGCATTTATGTGTTATTAATTTACTCACTAACTTAAGACTATTTTCAATTGATTTATTTTAAGTAAGTTCAAATATGCTACTAAAATTGCAGAACACCAGATATGTATTTAGTGTTCATTTATTAATAACTCCAATTATAATTTATTGGCACATATGTAGCTGTGATGAAATAAAAGCTATGGCTAGTCAAGTAGTTATGAATAGTATTCGTGATTTCCTTGCTTTTATGCTTAACGTTACCCAAATTGCAGCACCTGTGGAGGAGTCATTGATGGTTTTGTAAGGAGCCCATGTTGTTTGCAAACTAATGGGTTTTTGTGCATTTTTTCATTCTATAAAACTGTCCTAATTTCAAGCCACAATATCACCTCTTGGTGACAAATGCAAGAACCTGTATAACATTTTTCATAGCACCATCATTCCAAAATACTCTCAAGGGCAATGATGGAAAGTGAGACCAAACATACAGGAAGTGTCTAAAAGTCTGGATGATGTGCTCGGTTCTAAGATGATCATAACTTGACAGTAATTTAATAAATTGGTGTTTATGGAGGATGGAGGTTTATATATAAATAAAGAAATCAGTTTCCTGACCCACAGGCTGCAATTGGTGAAGATAGAGGACAATATTTCATCTTCACTAACACTCAACACTGCAGAACCCCAGAGATGCATACTCAGCCCCTACTGCATCACCAAATACCGAATGCCATTTACAAGTTCACTGATGACACCATCATAGTCAGCCGAATCTCAGATGGCGATGAAACAGACTACATACTGGAGGTGGAAGACCTGGAAGAATGGTGCACTGAGAACAAACTAGCTTTGAATGCCAGCAAAATCAAGGAAATCATGAGTGACATTCAGCAGGATGTGGGTGTGGAAAGTGGAGAGTGTCAAGCTCCTCAGAGTGATCATCCACAACAAACTTTCTTCGACTCTTCATATGGACGCACTGGTTACAAAGACCCAACAACATCTCTTCTTCCTCAGGCAGCTGATGAAATTTGGCATGACAGCAAATACCCTTGCCAACTTTGATAGGTGTGCCAACATGAGCATTCTGTCTGGATGTATCACTACCTGATATGGCAACTGTACCATTCAAGATCAGAGATGGTTACAGAGAATGGTGAACTCCACCCAGACAATCACAAAGGCCAACCTCCCATCTATAGAATCCATCTACCAGGCCCGCTGTCAATGAAAAGCCGCCAGCATTTTCAAAGATGCATCTCACCCTGGCAATGTTTTCTACAATCTCTACCATCAGAGAAAAGGTACAGAAGCCTGAACTAGCCAGTTTCAAAACAGTTTCTACCCTACTATTTTTAGAATACTGAATGAACTCACAAACTCTTAACATTCGACTGGACCTGTGTTTTAGTTTTTGCCGTTGGTTACCTATTATTTATTTGTATATGCTACTTAATTCTGTGATCTGCCTGTATTGCTCGCAAGACAAAGCTTTTCACTGTGCCTTGTTACACATGACAATAAATTCAATTCAATTCAATTAACCTGTCTAACGTATCCAAAATCCATCAATAGATGAGCAGTTTCTTTTTAATCAATGTCTTTAGTCCTGACTCATGCATGAGACCCCTATGCCTTTGACATACAAAGGCTTCCAGTTAAACAATGCCTCAGTTTTAAAATCCATGTACTTGTATTCAAATTTCTACATGGTGTTTCAATGCTGCAATATTTTTCATCCCCACAACCCACCAAGCTATTGTCATTCTTTAACTTTAGCTTCTTGAGCGTTCCCTAAATTTGATTGCTACTTTGTTGAATACATAACATTGGATTCAGTCTCAGCACACAGAAACCAAATCTGCTGTGCCCCCATTTCTTCTTGAATTCTGGTACTTAACATCAGGAAGGGGTGGAGCTGCAGTTGGAGTGCTCCTGGGATATGTTAATAGGAATTAATGGAAATAATGTTAAAGAAATAGCATAATTCTTCAGTCTCAGCAAACCAAGCATGCATTGTTTCTGTTCAGTAGTGCAGGCAGGAGGTGGTTAGGAAAATCGCCATCCATTTTATTCCCCAGTGAAATGGAATCATTATGGATCTTAATGCACTGACATCCTTTAAATTTCTTTCAATAGCACATAACTCTGTAAATGACACACATCTAAAAATACAGTTGCTTTTGTTTAGCTTTCTAGTTAATTTATTACTCCATAATGGTAGTACTATCATGGATAATTTTGTATATTTATAGATCCCATTTAAAAATGCTTTCTATTTTAAAAGTTAGATTCAATGCTATCTTAGACATTAACCTTTAGCTCACTGAAAATCCACCGGGTACATTGCAAGACTTCATATGTAAACAGAAGGTTTAGATATACAGATTGCTCCTACTTCAGAGCTATTGAATTTCATTCAAGAGCAATGTAGCTTGAGAATGTATTTTTATGAACTCCCTTAGTTATTATTAATATACTTATTTCATGACTTACCTGGATTTTCTATAAGCAATCCCTTAGCTTTAATAACATCCTTGTCAACATCTTTTTCAACCAAAGGGGAAAAGATGGACTTACTATATGAAAAAGATAATAAATATATAGAAATTCAATTCTATTTTGAAGTAAATAACAGACGTTAATAAACATCAAAGGAACTTACCTATTTCCAGTGACATCTTTAAACACTTTGTTTATGCGTGTGTTTTTGTGTGTGTATCTTTTTTCAGCAAAGGTTATATGATTAGCTACAGAATAATATTCAGTAGATAGCACAAGTATTTAGTATGAACAGTGCATGCTACTGAAAAGGTCATGCTTAATAGGTTACTTTTATTTCACCAGTCTTACTGTGGTTGAACCTTAGAGTGAATGCTTAGCCATAATGAACCTCGAGCCATATGCCTTCTGCTACAGATGTCTCGAGGTTCATTAGCTCATTAATGAGTCCATTAAAGTGTGCTAGAATCTAGGACCTATATCAATGACATTACACTTTGCAAAAACCCTTGTTAGAGATTTTAGTGTTTTTAGCTACATTAATAGTATAACAAGGCAGACGTACATCAGAAATTTATGACATAGTGTAAAATTCAATTTTTATTATGGTGTGTGTTTTGAAAGCACCTGGAGAAAGCTATACAGTTGACTGTATCTATGATCAAATTTAAATTTTCCTATAATTCTGGTTATTAGATCTAACTTGTTCAGAGGTTATAAACAATGAGGTTGTAAATGATTGAAGTTCTAATATATATTTGCTTTGCATATTGAAGCATAAGTCAAATAACAAAGGAAGCAATGCTTCAGATTTAAAGGAGTGGTGACTCATGGTATCAGCCATTCTTTGTACTTACAGTTTCCACAGATTTCTTTAAGCTTTTGCATTAGATGTTACTGTAATTAGATACTCAAAATAGTGAGATGAAAATGGAACTGTGTAAACAATTAAAAGAACCATTTATTCTCTTAACAAATCAAACTGAGGAATTCTTACTAAGCCACACAACATCTGAAACAGCATATGTCGTTAATTGATTTTCATTTCAAATGCAGAAAGTAACACAAAAAGGGGGGAAGAAGATGGGTATAAGAGAGAAATATGAAAGTTATTATTTACATTTTTAGCTTTACTTTAAAAATAATTAATGCCAGAGAAAAGATACTTGTCCGTAGTTAAGATTAAAAAATGACAACAACAAAATGAGCCAACTCTTACTTTTTTTTCTGGTAGCTTTAGTGGATATCCAGTGAGGATATATAACAACTTTACTCATTCTGTCAGCTAAACTTTAGTGGTAGGATTCTGATCCCAACATCTGGCTGAATTCAAGACTGCAAACCTGGACTCGCTTCTGGATGAACCTTGGAGGAGATTATTTGAGGAGCTGGCTAATTAAGAGGAGCCTAGTCCAATTAAGGATGGTATGTAGACTTCGTTGCTAGCAGACTCCTGAGGTGCATCAAAATGGAAAGTATAAAGGTGCCTCAAAATGGAAGAGCCTTTGCTGACAGAGAAATTTTACAAAATATACTTTGACCGCATCATAGTAAAATGTCTCACGATTGCCTCACAGCTAAGTGAATATATAGAAAACTGCTTTTGTAGGTTGTTCCTCTGTATATGTGAAAGCAAAACTGTAGAAGGGATTTGGTGAGGTTCATGAGGTGAATCATAGAGTAAAAGGACACACCATCTGCAGTTTATATTTCATGCCAGCTTGCAAACATGAATAAGGCAAGAAGATATCATCATCCTGAAAGTCTTTCATTAATGTTGAATGCAGAGGCATAAATCACTGTCATCCCTATGAGACTACCTCCTGCAGTAGGAAGTGCAATAACTCTGTCCCTGAGTGGTTTACTGCTGCTTCTTCCTTATGTGCGAACTTGTCCTGCAAGATGGATGAAGAATGTTAGGGAGCATCAGGCAATGTTTCAGATTGCAGTGGAACACCTAATTGTGAACACTTAATTGTTTGGCATGAGCCTTAATTGCTAATGGGTGAGTGATGAATCTGTTGTCCATTGAATTGCAAGATATAAGACAAAGAACAAAGAACAAAAAACAGTACAGCACGGAACATGCCCTCTGCCCACCAAGCCTGTATTGACACATGACATATTTCTAAACTATAAACCTTTTGCCTCTGGGCGGTCTGATCCCTCTATTCCCTGCCTATTCATGTACAGTATCTGTAGAGATGCCTCTCAAGTGTTGCTATTGTATCTGCTTCCACCACCTTCTCTGGGAGTACATTCCAGGCACTTACCACCCTCTGTGTAAATAACCTACCTCTCCCATCTCTTTTAAACTTGCCCCATTTTAACTTTAGCCTATGTCCTCTAGTAAATGATATCTTTACACTGGGAAAAAGAGACTGACTATCCATTCTATCCAAGCCCCCCATAATTTTATAAACTTATATCAGGTTGTTCCTCAGCCTCCAACATTCAAGTGAAAATAAACCAAGTTTGTCCAACCTCCTGGTAAAATGTTTCTGTACCCACTCTAAAGCCATCACATCCTTCTGTTAGTGCGGCGACCAAATTTATATGCAACATCCCAAACATGGCTAAACAAAAGTTCTATGCAACATGACTTATCAATTTTTATAGTCCATGCCCCGAGTGATGAAGGCAGCATTCCATATGCCTTCTTGACCACCTTATTCACTTGTGTTATCACTTTCAGGGAACTGTACACCTGGATTCCTCTGTATGTTGATTGAATTTGAATTAGCTTTATTGTCATGTCTACTCAAATGAGTATAGTGAAAAGTTTACAGTCACTACATTACAGCACTATCTAAGGTATGAAGGTACCTAGGTGCAGATATTCAAGATCAAATTCTTGAGAAGCAAAATAAATTAGAAAAGTAAAGAAATAAATAGTTCGGTGTTAAGGTCATAGAGATAAATTAGAAAAACAAAAAAGTAAATAGTTCAGAATACCAGTCGTGTCATCCATGCTGGCACCCAACCTCGACCACCTTGCCACCACCAGTGCCAGACCAACCAACGTCAGAGTCGCCCCATTTTGGGAGTCATCTCTTTGTCACTGGGCCAGCTTTGCTGATGCCACAACACCCACGCTCACCTTCAACGAAGAGTCCCTGGCTTCATCGCCAGGTCAAGCCACCACCAGGCCATGGATCCCAATTTGGTTGCAGATGTCACCTTGCTGGTGCTGCCATCTTGAAGAGTCTGCTGCTGCCAGTATTATCATCCCCGATCACTGAAGGAGCCCCGCTGCCACTGGCCCTGGACGCCAGGAAAACAACCTCGCTGCTCCTACCACTGGTTCCAACACCGGGACAATGACCCAGCTTCTGCTACCGTTGGCCCCAAATGCCAGGAGAATGTACTCGCTGTCGCCATCTTCTATCGCCAGGAGAAGCCACATCTGCCACTCCACCTGTGGCCCACTCTCGCTGCAGTGCCAGTGTTACCGACCAACCCGCCACAGAAATGAAGAGAAAAAGGCTAAAAGAAAGGGAAAATAAAGCAAAAAAAAGATCAGAAGCAAAAACAAAACAAAGAATGCAGATGGGAGCAGATGGGCTTTGGGCAAGAGTACACATGCAGCCTTGCTACATCGCGATCATTTTGCAGCGGAATATAGTTCTAATTCCCTCCTGCATTCTCCCTTCCTTTTAAAATGCATCACCAGATTTGTCCAGAATAAACTCAATCTGCCAATTATCTGCCCAAGTCTCCAGCCTATCTGTATCCTATTGTATCCTCTGGCAAACATCATCACTGCCTGCAGCTCCCCTAATTGTTGTGTCATCCACAAACGTAGTAATCAGGCCATCTACATTCTCCTCCAAATCATTTATATATATATTTGCAAACTACAGGTATTCCAGCACTGATCCCTGCTGAACACCACTGGTCACCTATCCCCAGTCAGAAAAACACCCTTTCACCACTATTCTCTGTCTTCTAAGGATCAAGCCAATTCTATATCCATGGTGATGGTGTGCGGCATGATATCATGAGACAACATAGTGGTTCAGTGGTTAGCATTACTGCATCACAGCTCCAGGGATCTGGGTTTGATTCCAGCCTTGGCGGCTGTCTGTGTGGAGTTTGCACGTTCTCCCCGTGTCTGCCTGGGTTTCCATCAGCTGCTCTTGTTTCCTCTCACAATCCAAAGATGTGCAAGTTAGGTTGATTGGCCATACTAAATTGTCCATAGTGTTCATGCATATGTAGGTTAGGTGTATTAGCCAGGGGAAATGGAGGGAAAGTCTAGGGGGATGGGTCTATGTGGATTTGTTGGGCTGAATGGCCTGTTTCAACACTGTGGGGCTTCTAGAGCATATAATCACTTACCTTGATCACTTTTGTGAGATCATTGAAGCACTGAAGCCAAATCTTTATAGACAGATTCATCCCCATTGCCACTTGCTTTCATTCCATTTGTACGGTATACCTTAATAGTCATCTGGATTGTTCAAGATTAAAAGGAAACAATTACTTCCATAAGACCATAATATATAGGAGCAATATTAGGCCATTCAGCTCATTAGGTTGGTTCTGTTATTCAACCGTGATAATATGTTTCTCAAAACCATTCTTCTACCATGTCCCCATAACCATTAATCCCCTTACTAACCAAGAACTTATCATATGACCATAAGACTATAATACAGAGGAGTGGACCAAGGCCATTCAGCCCATCGAGTCCACTCCGCCATTTAATCAAGGCTGATGGGCGTTTCAATTCCACTTATCCGCACTCTTCCCATAGCCCTTAATTCCTGACTTGAAGACGACCAGTGATTTTGCCTCCACAGATTAACTACCCTCTGGCTGAAGAAATTCCTCTTCAACACAATTCTACATGGTCATCTCTTTGCTCTGAAGCTGTGTCCATAGGTCCTAGCTTCTCCTACTAGTGGAAACATTTTCTCCATGTCTATTCTATCAAGGCCTCTCGGTATGATGTAAGTTTCAATGAGATCACTCTCTCATTTTTATAAATTCCAGAGAATACAGACCTGGAATTCTCAATTACTCCTCCTATGACCACCCTTTATTCCTGGGATCATTCTTGTGAATATCCACTATCCCATCCTCAAAGACTAGCACATCCTTCCTGAGATACAGGGCCTAAAACTGTTCATAATATTTCAAATGCAGTCTGACCAGACCCTTATGCAAACTCAGCAGCACATCCCTGTTTTTGTATTGTAACCTTGCAAAATGAATGCTAACGTAACATTTGACCTCTTGAAACACAACCTCCATCGCAACATCAGAAAACCTGGGAGCTGTCTCCCTGGCCTACTGCTCCTTTAGTAGTCCTTACCTCTCCCAAAAGTCTTTCACAAACAGCCCTAATAGCCAATGCAATGTGCATGCACCATGGAAGACATAGACTGCCTTTTCCGAAGGTGGCATACACCAATAAGTCATGTTGGCCAAGGTGAGAATGCAGCCAGACTTATTTAACACTCACATCACAGTCATAGTGATGAACCAAGATTGCCAACCCTCCTGGAATGGTTAGACATCTCGTAGAATTTTCAATAATATCCCAGTGGCCAAAGGAAATGGTTCAGGTGATCATAAAATTATATATTAAATGCTGCAGCTCCTGCTAATCTTGCACTGTCTACAACAATTGACTGGTGCTGGAGAGCTTGATTGTTGCTCCTAAGGAAAGAATGAACAGGAGTTGATGTCTTGTTCGCTGTGCAACAAGGTAGATCAGGCATATTCACCTAGAATCAGGCTGCAATAGTGATGCCATATCTAGTCAATGTCAGACAGCTGGCAGCAACTCAGAGGAGTGCTGATTTTCTTGGCACATCCAGCTCATGGTACCCACAGGCTGTCTGTATGTTCAGTAAAGCAGCCAAGTCACAGGATGATGCAAGGCTGCTGAAGGACACTGCTCCCCTTCAAGGAGCTCAAATTTAGGAAGACACCATTTCTTGGCCATTTTTGCAATATAAGTAGATGGGAAATATTATTTTACTTTGAAAAAATATATTTTCTAATAACCCTTTCACTGTAAATCCATCAGAGCTAGTGGATGACTTATCTTTGAAAAGTACCTGTCATTATCCTTTACACTGTAAAATAATCAAGTGCACAACTTTGTTGAAGGACAAATTCAGTAACACTTTCCACTGAAACAGTCCACCAGAGGATGTATTCTCACAGCAGGATCTGTAAGAAATTGAGGTACAGTGGGGAGACAGTGAATCCCCAACATAATCTGCTTCACTTTAGAAACGACTCACACCTCGCTGCCAGCTTCATGTGACATCACTACAGCTGCCGCTTGCTGGATTATGTCCATCCTGAGTTGGCAATCCTATGATGAACAAGCAGAAATAAATTTGCGTACTGCTTGTATCATCTCACCTGGGTAAACGGTAATTAATCATTGTGATTCATGTGCCCTCTAGCAGGCTTAATAGAATTTTTAGTCCATACTTTCTATATTAGAGATTGTTATAAATGTTCCATTTGTATCACAATCAAAATATTTATAACAGAAGGCACTGCCAGATTTGGAATTATTCTCTGTTAACTTGCATTATACTAGTTAAATAATGTTTTTAATTCCATTTTTCATATTTTGCTAAGGTTCATAGAATTTTGTTTGCTGTTGGTTTGGTTTGATTGTTTCCACATGACAGTGTTTTAGGAAGCCTCGTACTCATCGTTAATATTTTAAAATGTTATGAATGTGTATTCCTCTGAGATTTCCTCAATGTAATATGAGAGTCTTAAAATATGGAGGAGTTGCAGAAAAAATAATGTGTGGGCTGTCTGTTGGCATCTGAAATAGATGCTTTATTTTTAATCAGGGATAAATAGATTCTTGATTACCAAGGGGATGAAAGATTGTCAGGGATTTGCGGGAATGTAGAGTTGAACTTAAAATTAGATCAGCCATGATCTTTTGAATGACAGAGCAGGGACAAAGGGCTGAGTGGCCTAATTGTGTTCTTTGTTCATATGCCCACGTTATGTGGATTCTGTTGTAACCCATGTATACAGTTACATTTACCTCTTCGGTACAATTTAGGAAATTCAAAGACAATTTCAAAGGAAAGTTCCACTTCCACCTCTCCATTTTATTGTTCATGATCCTTATTTGTCTATATATTACATATTTTATTTTTAAAAAACAGAAAATTATGTCAGTTTTGAATTTTGCAATTTGATAAAGCACGCAACATGTATCCAACTCAGAGGCTTATGCTGATTGAGATAAGTGTGTACTATATGCAACTAAATTGTGTTACACTGACTGAAGATATTGTGTCCTTGAAAGTTCTATGTGATAGATCAAGCTTTCAACTGTGCATTTCACCTTGAATATATGACTTGTTAGTCTGTATATACATACATGAGAAGCTCTAAAAATGTCTATGTTAATGTAAAGCGTTAGACTGGTCAGGTAGTGAATGTATTGAACAAGTTAATAAACAACAATTTACAGCAAGCCATCTTAGGTTTCTTCTAAATATGTGGTACTGTTTTGTTGTCTAACCTGCCAGATATCTTAAATGAGCTGGCCTGTTCTGCATCTGCTCTCAAGTCCTGCAAGTAGTATATACAGCATTAACTCACTATAAAATGGGTTTGGCCATTCTGTCACCTGTCAGAATGCATTTTATGCCTTTGCATCAGGTTTCATTTCATTTAATTTTACCCTATTACATCTTTACCTCTTTAGTCTTGTCAAAACTTTGAAATGAATGGTTTTTTTTTCAAAAGATTCTAAGAATTGTTTCCCCTAAGCATTTACTTAAGTATATCTGAAGTACCTTCATTCTTTTAAATTATATCTGAAATATATTTTTGCAATATTCTATCAGCCTTGCCATCTGTATAAAGCCCAAACTTTATAGTCAACTACAAAAAAAAGAAGGAATTCACATTGAAAATAAAAGTCCAATTAGCTAGAAATTTGAGCTTACACTTAAGTATGACCACAAAAGTGGTATAGATTTTCCAAATTAAAAGAGGTTATATTTTCATATACAGCATAATGCAGGCTTTTTGAGCTAAAACAAATCTAAGCTTAAGCTTACTCACTCCTATTTAATATTATTCAATAAAATACCTCAGGAAAAACATAAAGCTTATAAAATTAATTGAGCACTTCAATTATTTTCATATCTTCTTTCCAGAGTGCTGACGATTGATGTCACTTTCTGTGAAAGTGTTGGAACTTCAGTTTAGTTTTGCTTCTACTATCAACTGCAATTATCTTGACTATCATCTAAATCAGAAGTGCATTCTAAAAATTTCACTTGCACTAGCTTATCGTTATTCATTCACACATGCCAAACTTCCTTAATTCATAGAGCACCATGAAATGTACTTCTTATTACCTTCTGTAAATGTCAAATCTTATTGCTTCGTTCCTGATGTTTAGGCAATATTTTCAATGCCATGTTGGACATGTGTGGTAGTGCAAGCAATGGAGTTTGTAGACTGTGAAAATGAATCTAACAGAACTGACTATATGATTGAAAATTCCTTTATGTTGTTTTGTTAAAATACTAGTGTAGTTGTGTGGGTGGGAAGTAGGGATATGAGGGTGGTTTGGGAGAGCAACTGGAAAGGATAGCAGCATCATTATGTTAACCATTGTCATAGTGATGAAGTCTGAGTGATGTCATTTTAAAAACTCTACTTAAAACAGATTATTAAAGAAAGTTGATAAAAAAAAATACAAATCAACCACATTTGTAACATCAAGAAATCTATGAGTATGGCTTTATAACTTTTTTATGAGTACCACGGTGTTGGAAATGCCTTCTACTTTATCTGAAAACAAAGATTTTGTCATGTTTGCTCTTATCTTTCATGAAAATTTACTGTATGCTGGAAGTTGTCTCGAGAGGACCAATTATGCTATGAATGCATTATTGTGATTTGTCAATAATCAGAATATTAAGTTTCTGACTTGTAAAACTGAAGATGTGCTATAGTATTTGAGTATCAATAGAATATATTCCCCAGAAGCAAGATTTAGGTTCAAATACTTAGTTAATCCCTCCCATTTCATTTCTAAGAAAATCTATCAGAAATGCAAGAAATTTTGATGTGTACATAGTTTAATGAGTCAGCGAAAACTCCCAAATAAAAATCTATTATCTTATCATATTCTTTTCCTGTTAACCTTTTAAGTACTCAATTTTTTTTGAAAATCCACTAAACTCTTTTATATATATACTTAATTTTTTGCATGTTACAAATGGATAATATCTCGAATGATAAAAATTTGTTTGATGTCTGAAACCCTTTGGGATACTTTATTTATTTCCATTATGTAATGTCTTTACTCAATATGCCTGCTTAAAGTGATAGATTAATGACTTGAAAATTAGTTTAGAGTTCAATGTAAACTATGATTAAACTTTTTTTTGTCAAAGCAGAACTCTGCTCCTCCTGTTGACAGTCTCTTGCTTTTCATTTTGTTAAAAGCTTTTGTTTTCTGCTTAAAGTATGTGACATCTGTTGAATTAATAATCCTGGGATTATTCTTTTGCAAAGATCAGTGCAGCAAACATCCGATGTCCCATATCATCAAGAGAAGCAAAGCTTTTAATGTGACATGCTGTATTGTTCTTAATAAACAAAGTCCTCACTTTGAAGTGGAAAATTTGTGTCTGTGAAAGGGATCAGTAACTGTGAAGTATGTGGACATTATTTCAACTTTTTCAGCCTATTTTCCTTTCTGTGTTTTCTTCAATTCCTTATTTTGTATTAAAGGTCCAGTTCAAGATCCAATCAGTTTTTTTTCTAATTATTAATGGCAGCTGAATTCAGAAACTGTATAATGAGTTGCTCATTGCTTTGTAATAACCTAAAACAGGAAATTAGCCACTTGATCCCTTGGTTCAATCCTATTAAGACCCCCTTGGAGTATTGGTAGATACCTGCTTATCACAATACTGTTACTGTGACAACCAGATCCTGAAGAACAACAAAAAGACAAGAAGATGGTTGGTAGAACTGCCTTCACATATAGAGTTTTAAAGAAAACAGCAGGAAACTGACCTTTGTAAATAAAGATTATTTCTCATCTGTTACACAGTACCTGGAATACTACATTATAAGTCTTAAATGTGCCATAATTCAGGAATTTTGACAGGTCCTTTGCATTTTGTAATCAAAATAAAAGTAAGTATCAAACTTCTGGTGATAGTCAATGTTATAATACTTCTGCAATAATTAATTTTAATGGCAATACAAGGATCAATGAAATAGTGCTCAGTCAAAATAAATTATTTTCACTCACATTAAACTGATCATCTATTTTCAATTATCAGTTATCAATACAATGATTTGATACTGTTTGAATGCTGTCTTTTAATTAGAAACAGCCATTAATTTCAATTTGATCAAACTTGTTCTTTTGTTGATAACAGTTCTGTATTTTGTATCTTGGTTTAAAGAAGAATATTCAATAATTACAGCTTCTCAATTCCCATCCAGTTTCCAAGTCTTTTAGTTTTATGAAACTGTTCCAATTTTGTTGAGTTTTTCTTCAGTTTTGAATCCATTCTATAAACATTAAGAAAGACAGTGGCCTGACAATTCTTGTACCCTGGATGAATTTAGAGCATCCTTTCAGAAATCTCTTGGTTAGCTAGCTTCAATTATGCTGGCTAGACAAGGGTAAGAGTCCTCTCAGGTGGAGAATTGTGACCGTGGAGGAAAGGAAAAATTGCAAAATATGAAACCAGGGTACAATTTCCATATTTAAAGAGCATCTGGATTGAAAGGACGGAACAGGCTTCTGGAAGAAGTAGTGATGATAAGAAGAAAAAAGCAAGCAATGAATTCTTCTGAGATTATGATAAAAATATTGTTGAAGTAGATAATAGAATGGAGGATTGCAATAGTCACTACATGCAACAAATATGGGAAATGTAGATGGAAATGGTTGTGCCTTTGAGTAAGATCTTCATGAGGACTCATTTGCAGAAATGAATAATTTTAAATAACTATCTCCCCCATACCAGATCTTTTGACAATTTTCAGCATATTTTGACATCCTTTGACTTATTTGTATTCAACAGATTTCATTCACACTTTAGAACAGTCAAAAATTAAATTATTTCTCATAAAATGCAACCTTTCAGCTATAAATTGATACCAATTGCACTGAACAGCAACCATAAGACTATAGCCTGACATTCCAAGTGGTTAATTGGAATCAAATATATCATAATATTCAAGCAGTTGCAAGTTAACATCATTGAATTACTTCAGTGGATAAACAGACAGACCAAATAAGAAACTAAACCAAGATTTGACTAAGTCCCACACATCCATTATTATCAGTCTTCATGTCATTTTCTCAGTGCCAACTGATTAGCCCTGTCTTAAGAATTCTGCCATCCTTTTTATTTCTTTGTGGATCTTTGAGATGCTAAGTGTGGCTTAAAAATATTTTCATTACTTAATAACATTTCATTATAAAGTCAATCTTGGTTTACATATCTGTGATGCTTATACTTTAAGAATATAAGATAATTAAAACCTTCATTCCACCTCCATGTGGTAACTAGGAATAAGTGTTTAGTGCAGCATCTACTTTAAAAATGTTGTTGATTATATACGTTAATTGGCAAAGTGTTTAAACCCACCCTAAAAAAGACATATATTGTCAACAGTTTGCAAGGTGATTCTTCAAAGTGGTTATTTGATAACTGGACAGAATCTAGTGATGCCAGTGTTGTCTTGACAGATTTTAAAAAAATATCACCTTCAGCATGGTTAGCTGGCAAAAATTTAAATTCAATATTTGGCACATTGTCCATGGTCATACCGATAGTGAAGTACACACAAGCATCTTTTGTTGAAGATGCTTGTTGAACAGATCTGCTTCAGACTAAACACATCTGCTGAAGTGTAATTCCAGTTAACAGATCATAACAGAGTACAACATCCATTCATCGTGCTACAGCTAATCTCGTCAGCACAGCAATCTACACACAGCTATAGCTACAGTCTTGTGTGTTGGCACATGGACATCATGTGCATTTCGGAATAACTCCACCCAAACAAAATCACCATCTTCCAAAAAAACAATTTGATAAATATTACTCTTCAGTGTAGAATACCAAAGACTACATACAAGCAAGCCTTGGATCTTGATACAGAGGAAAGAGAACAGGGCTTTTGATGCCGACCATGCAATTTCCACGGCAGATAAAAGCTCCTTCTCATTTACTGGTGTCATTTTCCCTATTGCATTCCCTGAAATGGCAGTATCAATTTGATGCTTGACAGCTTGATTTCACAAGTGATTGTAGAAGCCTACAGCCTTGGAACCAAGAGGCAATCTCATGCCAAGTTCAGGAATTGTAAGCAGAGACGTGACAGCATTTGCTATCAGCATTGCAGGCTTATTAGCACCATGGACAAGTCTCAGCAGCTTTCCATTAAGCCCTTCAAAAGAAAAACAGCTATACACCCAAACAGCTCCTAAATTCTGAACTACATCAAATAAATGCAGTAACTAATGTTCATTTATACTTGAGTCGATCAATGTACAAGGCACCAAAGATTGCATGGCAGTTATTAATCACCAAATGACAGTGCAAAAGATCAGCATTTTCTATCCTGTCCCTGCATGGTATATAACCAGTTTCTATTAGCAGCGGTGGAATTCATTCAGTAGAATGCCACAAAACACAAGGACAGAAAATATGAAAGTTATGCTCTGTGTTTTGGCATGATAAATATTGTTTGATAGACCTTGAAAAGTGAGAGATTAGGTTTGGTGATTTTATAATGAGTGGTCTCTGATCATCTATGTCTATATACTTACTGATGCCGAATGGGTCTAGCTGATATTTTGGCTCAAGATGTAGCCTGTGTATTTGCCTGACACCACCTGGAAGGATAATATGTATGTAGGCATTGTTTCACACAAAATGGTTTCAGGTGAGAAATCATGCATGGTTTCCCTTCACGAAAGCACAGAGCACAAAGGATGATTTATCTGGGATTCTTTCCTTAGCACTGGGGATATAAACTACAGTTACATAAATAACCTAAAAGTTTCCTTTGCTAAACTTAAGCTGTTGTGACCCATTAACACATGAAAGAAATGTGATTAGGTTTGGACAAAAATCCTGCAGGCTTGAAAGGTAACTGCAACAGACTGCCAACTAGATGTCACAATGATATTGAGCTTTTCTTTTCCTAACAGTGAACAAATGCAGGAAACCTCTTGAAAAACAGGCCACTTGAAATTTCTTTAGCTTCCACTTCAATGTGGTCACTTTCACCACACACATTCCCAAATGCTAGATTTGTGCATTGATTAATATCACTGCTGTCACCTAAGCATTTTTATTTATAGGTAACAATTATATCACAATAATCACAAATCTGTGAAGCTTGAGCTGAGATTTCAGTCCAGAAAAGCAGTTTATAACAGGTACAGAAATTTCTTGCAAGGATTAAGGGGCAGACAGTGCAATTCAGCGAGGAGTAACAAATAGCCCAGATATTGCCCAGAATGTCCATGTCAATGTGTAGGGTTAATGTTAATAATGTATGTTCCAAGACTGTAATGGGGACAACTGGTTGAGAAATGTGCAATTGGGTGAACTTACATCTGCAGGATCCAGTTCCTCTCCTAGCAAAGGGAAGTTGTTTTGTGTCTTATTAAACTCGTCTTCAGTGTCAACTGCTGTAAAAGAAATGACTGAGAGTAATCACATGGATACATGTTAAAGAAAAATAATACAGGTGACAAACAGCCATGTTTCTACCAGAAACATGGTCAATGGCACAGATTGTACTCAAGAAGGGAATCTTGTGCTAATTACAATATGCCTTCCAATTCATAGAATATAGAACAATACAGCACAGAACAGGCCCCTCGGCCCTCAATGTAGCACCAACCTGTGAACTAATCTAAGCCCATCACTCTACGCTACCCCATCATCATCCATATGCTTATGCAAGGACTGTTTAAATGCCCCTAATGTGGCTGAGTTAACTACATTGGCAGGCAGGGCATTATACGCCCTTACCCTTCTGAGTGAAGAACCTGCCTTTAACATCTGTCTTAAATCTACCACCCTTCAATTTGCAGCTATGCCCCTTCGTATAAGCAGATGCCATCATCCTAGGAAAAAGACTCTCACTGTCCATCCTCTCTAATCCTCTGATCATCTTGCATGTCTCTATTAAAACGCCTCTTAGCCTTCTTCTCTCGAATGAGAACAGACCCAAATCCCTCAGCCTTTCCTCAAAGGAACTTCTCTTCAGCCAGCCAACATCCTGGTAAATCTCCTCTGCACCTTTTTCAATGCTTCTACATCCTTCCTGTAATGCGACCTGAACTATACACAATATTTCAAGTGAGGTCGCACAAACGTTTTGAACAGCTGTAGCATGACATCACAGCTCCGGAACTCAATCCAAACAAAGCTTCTCAAACTTCAATCCCTCTACCAATAAAACCTAACACACAGTATACCTTCTTAACAGCACTATCAACCTGGGTGGCAACTATCAGGGATCTATGTACATGGACACCAAGATCCATCTGCACATCCACACTACCAAGAATGTTTCAATTGACCCAGTATTCTGCCTTCCCGTTATTCTCCCCAAAGTGAATCACCTCACAATTTATCTCCATTTGCCACCTTTCAGCCCAATTTTACAGTTTATACAAGTTCCCCTGCAACCTACAACATTCTGCCACACTGTCTACCACTCCACTGACTTTAGTATCATCTTCAAACTTACTAACCCATCCACCAATGTCTATGTCCAAGTCATTTATAAAAATGGCAAACAGCAATGGTCCCAAAACTGATCCTTGTAGCACACCACTAGTAATCAGACTCCAGGTTGAATATTTCTATCAACCACAACTCATTGCCTTCTTCCAGAAAGCCAGTTTCTAATCCAAACTGCTAAATCACCTTCAATCCCATTCCTCCGCATTTTCTCCAGTAGCCTACTATATGGAACTTTATCAAAGGCTCTGCTGAAGTCCATGTACACCACATCAACCACCCTACCCTCATCTACATGTTTGGTCACCATCTCAAAACACTCAATGAGGTTTGTGAGACATAATCTGCCAATGACGAATCCATATTGACTATTTCCATCGTTGATTGTTCCAAACAAATTGCTGCTTGCTGAATGATTATAAATCCTCTCTCTTATAATCCTTTCCTAAACTTTTCCTACAACAGACATAAGGCTCACTGGTCTATAATTACCAGGGTTATCTCTACTGCCCTTCTTGAACAAGCGCACAACATTTGCAATCCTCCAGTCATCTGGTACTAAACATGTAGACAAAGACGACTCAAAGATCAAGGCCAAAGGCTCAGCCACCTCCTTCCTTGCTTCCCAGAGAATTCTCAGAAAAATCTCATCTGGCCCAGGGGACTTATTTACTTTCACACCTTCCAGAATTTATGACACCTCCTCCTTACTAACCTCAATCCTTTCAAGTTTAATAGCCCGTGTCTCAGACTTCTCTCTAATATTCTCATTTTCCTAAGTGAAAACATATGAGAAATATTTGTTTAGCACCTCTCCAATCTGTACAGGGTCCACATACAACTTCCCACTTCTGTCTTTGACAGGCCCTATTCCGAGGCAGAAGTGGGTACGGCAGATGCTGGAGATTAGAGTCAAGATTAGAGTGGTGCTGGAGAAGCACAGCAGGTCAGGCAGCATCCGAGGAGCAGGAAAATCGACATTTTGGGCAAAAGCCCTTCATCAGGCCCTATTCCTACCATAGTCTTCCTTTTATTCCTCACATGCCTATAGAAAGCTTTAGGGTTCTCCTTTATTCTACTTGCTAAAGACTGGTCATGTCCTCTCCTTGCTCTTCTTATCTGTCTCTTCAAATCCTTCCTAGCTAAACTGTAACTCTCCCTCGTCTCATCTGAACCATCTTATCTCAAAGTCACATAAACCTCCTTCTTCCGCTTAATAAGAGACACAATTTCTTTAGTAAACCACAGTTCCCTGACCTAATCACTTCCTCCCTGCCTGACAGGGACATACCTATCAAGGACACGCGATATCTGTTCCTTAAACCAGCTCCACATTTTGATTGTCCCCATCTTCTGCATTTTGCTGCCCTGTTCTATGCCTCCTAAGTCTTGCCTAATGGCATTATAATCGTTCTCCCCCCATCTATACTCTTGCCCTGTAACATGTACCTATCCCTTTCTATCGCTAAGCTAAACATAACCGAATTATGATCACTCTCTCCAAAGTGTTCACCTACCACTAAATCATATGCCTGGTCTGGTTCATTAACAAGTACCAGATCCAGTGTGGCCTCCCCTCTTGTCGGCCCTTCGATGTAGTGTGTCAGGAAATCCTCCTGCACACGTTGGACAAAAAGTGATCTATCTGACGTACTAAAGTTACAGCATTTCCAGGCAAAAGTGAGGACTGTAGATGCTGGAAATCAGAGTCTAGATAAGAGTGGTGCTGGAAAAGCACAGCCAGTCAGGCAACATCTGAGGAGCAGGAAAGTCAACATTTCGGGCAAAAGCCCTTCATCAGGATTGAAGCATTTCCAGTCAATGTTGGGGAAGTTAAAATCCCCCATAATGATCACCCTATTCCTTTCACTTCTGCCCAGAATCAATTTGCCAGTGCTCTCCTCCACATCTCTGGAGCATTGTGGAGGTCTATAAAAACCTCCCATCAGTGTGTGTCCTGTTTCTAAGCTCAGCCCATACCACCTCAATAGACGAGTCCTCGTCAAAAGTTCTCTCAGCTACCGTTATACTATCCTTGATGAACAACACCACATCTCCCCCTCTTTTTCCACTTTCCCTGATCTTAATGAAAGATCTAAACCCTGGAACTTGCAACATCCATTCCTGACCTTCTTCTATCCATGTCACAGTGATGGCCACAACATTGAAGAACCAGGTACTATCCATGCTGCAAACTCACCTACCTTATTCCAGATACTCCTGGCATTGAAGTGGGCACATTTCAAACCAGCTTGCTATCTGCCATCACACTCCTGTGACCGTGAAATCCTGTCCCTGTCCTCCTTACACACATCCTCCTGTGAACTGCAGCTACAACACAGGTTCCCCCCACCCCCCCACCCCGCTAAGCTAGTTTAAACCCACCTGAATAGCACTAACAAATTTCCCACCCAGGATATTAGTATCCCCGTGGTTCAAGTGAAGACCATCCTGTTTGCAGAGGTCCCACCCTCCCTAGAATGAGTCCCAGTTATCCATAAACCTGAAACCCTCCATCCTGCACCATTCCTGCAGTCACGTGTTCAGGTGATATCTCTCCCTGTTCTTCACCTCACTATCACGTGGCATGGGTAACAATCCAGAGATAACAGCTCTGTTCTCACTCTCAGCTTCCACCCTAACTCCCTGAAGTCCTGCCTTACATTCCTATCCTTATTCAGAGGCATACCTCATTGTCAGGTAGTGTCAGAGATGCTGTGATTCCAAACCAAGCAGAACAGAATGGCAGCATGCCAGTGCATGATGACAAAACAAGACTGTTGCATGGAGCATGGTTTTATTTGTCTTTCATTCCAAAGTGTCTTTGGATGTGGCCTGCAAGAGGACGTTTTCTACGTTAATAGCTTCAGGATAATGTCTCTTATCACAGCAGCAGTCATGCACAGATTATTTTAAAGATGAATCCTTGTCATCTCCAGAAGCCAGCCTTTGAATTGTAGCATTCATCTGTTTCCCTTCAAGCAGTCAATCCTGCACCATAACTGTGTCCGTGGTGAGCAGATGAATCCAGCTACATCTTGGATGGCATAAGAGAAGCCTTCAGTGTAATTCATTTATAACATTAGGACCATATAGAAAAACAAGATTGTGCTTGTGAGCAATTTGGCTTTATCTTCTCAGTCCACTCCCATTTTGGCCTGCAGGCAAACTGGCAGAACACGCTGCAATAGCTTCTTTGTATTGTGATGAGTCATCAATGTACCGAATTCTGCCCTTGCATTATGCAACTGGCAAAGTTCAAGGTGAAACTACAGTTGTAATGGTACTCAGTATTTCAGAATCACAACCATATTGTTGATATGAATGCAATGGGCTTTCCTCTCTGGGCAGAACCACACCATACCCCCTCCCCCATCTATATTGCCAGCAGGCTAACCTGAATCAAGAACATCTGCAAAGATTTGAGCATTATGCCCCTCACGCTTCCTGGAGACTCACTATCCATTGCTCACAGCCCAACAGAAAGCTGATCTTCATGTCTAACATACTGGTAATAAAAACCTCTGCACTTCCCTTTGAACATGGAGAAAGTGAGGTCTGCAGATGCTAGAGATCAGGGTCGAGAATGTGTTGCTGGAAAAGTACAGCAGCTCAGGCAGCATCCGAGGAGCAGGAGTATTGACGTTTCAGGCCGGAGCCCTTCATCAGGCTCCGGCCTGGAACGTCGATTTTCCTGCTCCTCGAATGCTGCCTGACCTCCTGTACTTTTCCAGCGATAATCCCTTTGAACACTCCCTTTGAACAGTTGAACTAGACCAACTGAATTAACTAAGGCCTTGGCAACTACAAAATTAGGTTAAAATGTACCTAGAAACTGCAAGAGTTCAACTTTTGAAGATGAGTTTTCACTGTGTTTTTTCATGCTTTAACTTTGTCTTCTGAAATCCTGGAGAGAGAAACTTGTTCTCGTTGCCACATTGCTTTGAACTCCTTCTGAATGCTGAGACACAGCGTGGCTCTGCTCCCTGAATGTTTTGATCTCACCAGGAGCATTTGAGAGCAATTGTTGTGCTGTAGCTCCATTCTTTAGCTCCAGCAGCTCAGTCACAGATCATCTCTGATCCGGGATGTTTGAGAGAGAGACAGTTGTCTATTCCTGTCGGTGGCCAATATGGGCATCGCATGCAAGGGCTATAGGGGCCATGGGGTAGACTGTTGTGGCCACAGTGTAGCCAGTTGTGGCCAGGGGCAGTCAGTAATAAGCAGGGGTAGAAGCATTGTGGGTACAGGGAGATCCATCTGTGGGTGGTGAGTGGATGCCATTGCCACCAGGAGAAAGTCAATCTAGCCCAGGAGTTGCCTTCAACAGCCATGGGCAAGACCACAGCAGCCACAGGTGAGCCAGTCACAGGCAGGGTGATACTATTATGACCAGACAGAGGGACACTCGTGGACACGGAGGGTATCATTGCTGTGAAGGAAGGGAGCCAGTTGCAGCAGCAGGGAACAAGCAGAAACTGCTAGACAGCCAATAGCTGGCACAGAGGGACACATTGTTATCACAGGAGAGCCAGTAGCAACAGCGTGAGAATTAGTTGTGCCTACAGTGGTGCTGCTTGGGTCACAGGAGGGGCATCAGTAGAACCCGCAAGGGTAAGAAATGCACATCAAGAACAGTTATCCTGAAGAAAACAACCATCAATGAGATGTGTAGACTAATATCCTCATACAAAACAGGGAACAGCCACACAAGCTGAGAATCATGAATGGGTTTTCAAAGGAGATTTGATTTAAGTACCATTCAGGAACATGCAAAATAATATGTAGTCTGAATTCTCTTGTTGACACATGGAATTATCGTTCCACAGCCACATACATCTCCAATCATCAAAATTGTCACAAATTCAAACACATTTCCTAGCTTTCAGAATTGTGGACAAATCATGTAGAAAATTGAACTGCCATCAGCAGATGTTTCTGTGACCTGTGAGCTATTGGCAGTCCTTATTCATGTGGAGAAGCCATAACTTACATTGAGGCAACTGCTGAACACACTCTTCCCAAGAGGCTCCCTGGCCAAGTCTTTAGCAAGGGCATGGCAGCTGCTGCAGTGTCCTGGAAAAAGCCTTTCTTCCGAAAGGCTATTCAAGTTGTTAAGGTCGAGTGCATAGTTTTGCAATAAGCAGTCACTTAAAAGCACGCACATGTATTGCACAGAGAGCACTCTTGAAAAAGATCCTGTAGCTAAATAGTGACATGAACACACAGTTCTCGGATCTCAAGAGACAAAGTTATCATTTCAATCATCACCAGTTAGAAAGCAGCAAGAGTGACATGGCATTCTTTCAAAAGCCTTTGGAGATAACTTTTTTTTATCTGAAGTCATGACAATGTTATTAAATGTTGCATTTTAAGGGCTACTAGTCTTAGCATTCTATACATTTCCCCATAATTATCTCATTCATTATGAAATGTAGTCAGCTACTGGAGCTTATGTGAAAATTCTTCAATCTTCAAGATGTCTCCAAAGACATTGATACCTTTGAGTGTTATTATTCTCTCCAAACGAGAACATTTGAGGGCTGTGCTATTTGAGGGCTGTGTTATTTGAAGGTTGTGCTATTTGAGGGCTGTGTTATTTGTGACAGTATTGGAAGCTAAATCAATGTTGATATATTCTGGTAGGGTTGGCAAAGATAAGAGTGTTTTCAGATTAATAACTAAGCAGATAACTGAATTACTTAGGACCATAAGATTGTGCCCCAGTTCTATAATCCAGCAAAATGCTTTAAGATGTCACAAGATCCCTGATGAAAAGTCATTTTGCATCACATCACTTGCCATATACCTTGGAGTTTATTGTTTCCTTTTTGGAATGTGTCATCTTGAGTAAGGTTGAAATTTTCTGCTCATTTCTAGTTACCTTGAGAAAGCTGTAGTTATTTGAGGCAGTTGATCACAAGGAAACAATTTTACAGTTTAATCACTCACATTGATATGGGGCTGGAGCTTTCGTCTTCAGCTTTTCCTGAAATTTGAGTATGGTGATGTGGGAGTTATTTTGCGTTAAACGGATTATTCTTTATTTATGTATGTTATTTTACAATCTCTTCACTGCTTCTAACTTCCTTTCTAAGTGAGCTACAAAGGAGCAGATTAAAATGGAATACAACTTAAGCAAACACAAAGTTAACTGTACTGTTTACTTTCTGATGGGATGCTGCAATCCTGGAATTAGGTAAAGAGATTGCTGAAGAGCAAACAATGTTCTTGCTGCCCTGGCTACTTTAGTGACCACTCATTCTCTTTATCACTTTCTTTCACTTGGAAGCCCAGGGATAAACACTAGAAAGGAAAATAGGATTTGCTATGATACCATGAATGAGTCCTCATGAGATGATGCTGGTGATCTGAAGGCTTGAAAGAATGACCTGGGGTTATTCACTGTCTCCTTCCTTTATGGGCACAAAATGCTGACAGGAAGGTAGATTCTGGGAATGGGAGTAGATGTGCTCACAGTCAGGATGGGGGAGGTGAATTCAGCAATGACACATGTTTGTTTATTGTGTGGAATAACACATTCCTTATTGTCCCAGAAAATTGATTATAACAGATACCCTTTTCACCTCTTCCACTGAATTTCCAGAAAGATACACAGCACATGCTCCATTCTGATGGGCTTTCCAAGCAATGAAATGAATTGATGAAGCTTATTTTAAAATGGTAAATAAATCAGTATTTGCAAAATACTCTGAATGTGAAAAATCTGAATAAGAGCATAAAATGAAGAAAATACTCAGCAGTTTACAATGCACCTATGGAACATAGGAAGACAAGATGATCATGCAGTTCCTCAAGTCTGTCCTGCATTGCAAGCAATCATGGCTGCTCTGTGGCTTCATCTCCACTTTTCTGTTCACTGTCCATACTATGGATTCCCTGAGAGACTGAAAAATCTATCTATCCTGGATTTAAATGTATTCAATCATGGAGACTCCACAACCATCTGGAATGCAGAATCTAGAAGATTCAAACTGTTTGAAAAAAATAATTTGATTCAAAATGATCAGCCCCTTATCCTGATAATTGTACACCTGCATTCAGTTTTCCTTACCAGCAGAAACAATTTCTCAGTACCTAACCTATCATACCCCTTCATAACCTTGTACACCACACTGAGATCATACCCCATTCTTCCAGAAAATAGAGATCGAATTTGGTCAGCCTCTCACCAAAAGTCAATTCTCATCTCTTCACCAACCCAATGCTCAAATAGCCACATAAGACGGAGAACCAGAGTTTAGTAGGCTGGATTTTGTTGTTATTTTAATTATTTATTCATCGTATATAGCATTGATTGTTGGGTCAGCATCTATTGTTGATCCCTTATTATCCTTGAAAAGGTGGTGGTAAACTGCTTTCTCGAACCATTGTATATCATTTGGTTTGACCATAAGACCATAAGACAATGGAGCAGACATTAGGCATTCAGCCATCGAGTCTGCTCTGCCATTCAATAATGGCTGATAAGTTCCTCAATCCCATTTCCTGCTTTCTCCCTGTAACCCTTGACCCCTTGATACTCAAGAAGCTGTCTATCTCAGTCTTAAATATACTAATGACCTGGCCTCCACAGCCTTCTGTGGCAATGAATTCCATTGATTCACCACTCTCTGGCTAAAGAAGTTTCTCCTTATCTCTTTTCTACAAGGCTATGCCTTTACTCTAAAGCTATGCCCTCAGGTCCTAGTCTCTCCTACCAATGGAAACATCTTCCCAATATCTACTTTGTCCAGGCCATTCAGTATTCTGTAAGTTATTATTAGATCCCTTTCATTCTTCTAAACTCCATTGAGTATAACCCCAGAGTCCTCAAGTGTTCCTCATATGTTAAGCTTTTCATTCCTTGGACCATCCTTGTGAACCTCCTCTGAATATGCTCCAGAACCAGTTTGACCTTCCTGAGATATGAATTCCAAAACTGCACACATACTCTAAATGTGGTCTGACCAGAGCCTTATACATCCTCAGAAGTACATTCCTTTTGATTTGATTTATTATTGTCGCATGTATCTAGGTACAATGAAAAGTTTTGTTTTGTGGGCTGTTAGGGAGTGAGTTCCAACTATTTGATGCAGCATCACTGCAGGAATAGCAATATATTTCCAATTCAGCATGCTAAGTGGCTTAGAGGGGAATTTGCAAGTTGTGATGTTCCCATCTATATGCTACCCTTGTCCTCCCATAGGTTAGAAAAGTGCTGTCTAAGGAAACTTGGTGAGCTTTTCTGTCGTAGATTGAAGACACACTGCTGTAATTGAACTTCAATGATGGAGGGAGTGGATAGTTGTACAATCATATAAACTGCTTTATCTTGGATGGTGTCAGGTTTTTTGAGTTGAAGCTGTATTCATCTCAGCATCTGGGGAGCTTTCCATCAAATCCTGACTTGTGCCTTTTCGATGGTGGACAGGCTTTAGGGAGTCCGGAGGTAAGTAACTTGCTCGAGGATTCGTAGCCTCTGACCTGCTGTTGTAGCCACAGTATCTATATGGCAAGTCCTGTTCAGTTTCTGGTCTATGGTAACCACTAGAGGTATATCGAAGTCTCCCAATCAGAGTACATTCGGTGTACCTTTGACACCTACAATGCTTCCATCAAGTGGTGCGCATCATGGAAGTATCTCAAACTATGAATGTGATGGTAAAAAGGCAAAAGTCAGGACAAAAAGGTAACCAGAAGGGTTACTTTTATAAAATTAACCATGTTGTGATCAACCAAAGGGGCGGATCAATAATGAAGGGAAACCAACTCACCTCTCCTCATTCAGAGGTTTAACACTTCGAGATATCCCATCTGGAACTATAACAAATTGGTGAATCAATACTGTAGACTGATTGTAACAGTGTATGACATAGGATCCAGATTTGCACAGATCAATGAGGATCCCACTTGTTTAAGTGAGCAAATTGTCCACAAAACAGAGGGCATGGGAAAGATAGTGGTCGATCAGTAATAGAGCAGTGTGCACACCACTTCCAATTGAACTTTGCTACCATTACTTATGCACCTGGCTGTGGGAGTTGAAATCTCCCCATTGTAGATTATTTACATTTGAAATAGAGCCTGAAGTGATTGAGTAATTGCATAGGCAAGTCAACTCCTGATTCTGGTAGAAGTGAATGATGAGATCACGGTTCCTGCCTCAGTTTAATTGAATAATACAACAGGATCAAGATATGATCTATTCCTATGTTAAAACAAGGATCTTATGGACAATAAAAAGCTTGGTGTGGAAAGGAAAGTGTGTGATGGGTTGAGTCTTCCCAGTAACAGTACTCATTTCAGCTCTGAAGGTGTGCCAAATTGGTCTGTCTCTCAACTGTCTGACAGCCTCTGCATCTATATCCTTTGCTTAATGGGCGAGGTCTACTGCATCAACAGTATCATTGTCGGGTTCTCTGAGAATCTGTGGAATATCTATCATCAACCCATTTATGATTATTATATTGTGAAGCACAAATTAGCCCAATTTTCAAGACGGTGTTGTGTACAATGCAAGGCTCCTTCGACCAATTCCAGGACTAGAACATTGTTTTGAGCAGCACAGTCCCATGAGGAAAAGATGTCAAGGACAAGCAGAACATACAGATTGAATATGGTGCTCAGGAAAATGCAGGAGCCAATATAAATTGGGGTCACTCAAGATATTTCAATAGAATTTCCACTTCAATAATTGGATCACTGCTCAGAGACCCTGTGATATCATACAACACGGATAGGTTTAGAGCTAAAATGTGGTTTCAAGTACATAGAACATAGAATATTGCAGTGCAGTACAGGCCCTTCAGCCCTCAATGTTGTGCCAGCCTGTGGAATCAATCTGAAGCCTATCTATCCTACACTATTCCTTTTTATCAACATATGGATGAAAGCACAGGTTTCAAATATCCCACACATTGGACAGGAATAAAGAGAATACTGTAAAAGAATGTCTAAAGTTATATTTCTGTATATCAGTCACTTCTTACTGCATTGTTGCTCTTGTTTTTACTGTATCTCAATCAATAAGCTTTGCACAAGCAGTTGGAAGAGAGCACATCCTGGGTGAGGCACAGTCAGAGTGGTTCTTTTGATTCTGGAAACTTATAGCACGTGGGAATTGAACTGCCAAGTTTTTTAAAGTTCAGTAGTTAGTTAAAAGTTTATGATCGTATTTAACTCAGCTGACTGAGGGTGAGTTAATCTGAAGGCATAATATGTGTTGATCTTTACTGAAGTGTGAGTTATCTTAGCTCTATTTAAGAAAGGGACTGTTGGAAGTGCTTGATTATAAGCTTCACATGAGCAGCTGGGAAAGAGCAGAGAGTGAGTGAATGAGTGAGTAGAACAATGAGGATTTGGTGTAGATGTGAAGAGGGACTTTTGCTTTTTTTGCATTTTACATTTTGTGGAGTCGCAGAGGATAGTGAAGAAGGCATTTGGTATGCTTCCCTTTATTGGTCAGAATATTGAGTACAGGGGTTGGGAGATCATGTTGCAGCTGTACAGGACATTGGTTAGGCCACTGTTGGAATATTGCGTGCAATTCTAGTCTCCTTCCTATCGGAAAGATGTGGTGAAACTTGAAAGGGTTCAGAAAAGATTTACAAGGATGTTGCCAGGGTTGGAGGATTTGAGCTATAGAGAGAGGCTAACCAGGCTGGGTCTGTTTTCCCTGAAGTGTCGGAGGCTGAGGGGTGACCTTATAGAGGTTTACAAAATCATGAAGGGCCTGGATAGGGTAAATAGGCAAAGCCTTTTCCCTGGGCTGGGGAGTCCAGAACTAGAGGGCATATGTTTAGGGTGAGAGGGGAAAGATATAAAAGGAACCTAAGGGGCAACGTTTTCATGCAGAGGGTGGTGCGTGTATAGAATGAGCTGCCAGAGGAAGTGGTGGAGGCTGGTACAATGGCAGCAGCTAAAAAGCATTTGGATGGGTATATGAATAGGAAGGGTTTGGAGGAATATTGGTCGGGTGCTGGCAGGTGGGACTAGATTGGATTGGGACAACTGGTCATCTGGTCGTCATGGACAGGTTGGTCCATGCTGTACAGCTATATGACTAAATGACTGTATATTCCAGAGTAATGAGGATCAGTAATGAGAGTAATTAATATCATTTGACATTAAGTATCTTCTAAAAGATTTAATTTAAAGGGGTAACTAGTGGCAAACACTTCTTGCACTATCTGGCAAGACAGGAACATTTCCAGTGTCAGGGCCAAGGAAGTGTCTCCACCACAGCTCCTGAAAGTCTGAGTATTGGAGCTGGATCAGCAATTGAGAATATTGTGGTGTTGTGGATCGCAAGTATAGAGAGGTGGTCATACCACAGACTAAAGGTATATTGGCCTTCATCCTTCAAGGATTCATGTACAGGAGTAAGAATGTCTTGTTACTAATATACATCGCCTTGGTGAGACTATACCTGAAATATTGTGCAGTCTTGTCCCTTGATTTGAGAAAAGACAATAGAAAGAGTGCAACAAAAATTTATGGACTGATTCCTGGGATGGTGTGACTGACATATGAGCAGATGTTTAATCTGTTAGGATTACATTCACTGGTGTTCAGAAGAATGAGGATTTCTCATAAAAAACCCTAAAATTCCAACACGAAAAGAAAGAGTGGGTGCAAGAAGGGTGTTCCTGATGGTGGGGGAGTCCAGAAACAGGTTCATAATCTAAGGATAGAGGGTAAACTACTTAGGACTGAGATAAGGAAAAATGTCTTCACCCTGATACTGAATTCTATAGAATTCACTACTGCACAAAGCAGTCAAGGCTAAAGCATTGGAAGATTTCAAGAAGGCGTTCAATATCATTTGGGGCTAAAGAGATCAAAGAATATATGGCAAAAGCGAGAATAAGCTATTGAATTGGATGATCACCCATGATCATAATGAATGAGTGGAGCAGACTTGAAGGGCTTAGTTATCTACTCTTGCTCCAATATTTTATTTTTCTGTGTAAAACCAGTAACTCATTCAGTTCCTTCAGTCTTCCCTTTCCCCACAATCTTTCCCCAGATTTAAAAACCTTACGCTGCTGCCGTTCATCCTCAAATATGAACTTCCCCACTTGCACCTCGATTCCTTTACTTTAAAAGCTTATCTATGGTAAATTTACAGACTTTATCACTTTTTGCAAGAATATAATTATGCCATCGTATAATTTTTCTTCTCTATTTGCTCACATAAAGTTTAGTTTAACCTCGATCAAATAATTTGTTTTGATAATTGCTATACATTTGGACAAATTGTCACTCGAACATACTAGAGGGAACCAGAAAAAAACACTCTTGCAATTTTTTTCATTTGTGTTTGTTATAAAAGCAAAATTTATTTAACCAATCCAGTTACGGAAACTAGATAATAGATGATGAGGGCCAGGCATCAGATTGAAAAGATTCCTTTTCTGTGATGATTTATTGCCAAATAAAACAGCCACCCATGAAGATTTTAAATAAATCATTTTTCACCTGTCAAAACAGGAAAAATACGTCATGGAATTATTCAACAAAAGGCAAAGGTGCTTTTCCAGAATCGAGGGTAATGTTTACTCCCAACCAATTTCAAAAATGGATTATCTTAGAATTGCCGATATTTCTCTAATACCACAGGAACATGTTATCCAAAAGAGGGCACCTTGAACAGTACAGCACTTTTTCAGTAATCCACTTTGGTGTCAGCCTAGATTTTGAATTTCTGGAGTGGTATTTGAACTTCAATGTCAGAGGCAAAGTGTCATCACTGAACCAAAACTGTGACTGTTAAAATGTGTCACAACAAAGAATAAGCAGTAGCGCAGTTTAAGCTAAAATTTACTTCCATGGTTTGCATTGTTTCAATTTTAGATTAATTATCAAAACCATTTAGACATTAAGATGAAAGTTTTTATTTGTTTTGTTGTTACTTTGTTCATGAGTTAAGGTGTAAATTGAAATATGTAGGCAGAGAAATCAGGGTAACCGTCCCCGAAAGAGATTTTGAAGTAAATCATAATGGCATGTTTTTCTCATGCAGTTGGGAAATATGAGCTAGTCCACCACATGTGAGATATCAGCTTTGGGGAATAAAGGGAGTTCACATACTTTGTAAAAGTAATCTTTCAGACTTTTCAAGATTTTATGCTATTACCTGCTTTCATTCTTTGTACAGGATTCAGGAAATCTTTTCCCAGGACAGACACAGATGCAGTGTCTCTGACTGCGTTAAATTCCACACCTGCAATATTTGTCAAGGTTTTCAGATAAAACAAACAAAGTAGGCTCCAGAGACTCAGCACATTATTTCAATTAAATGTGGCTGACCTCACAGTGGATAGAAGACAAAGGCTCAACAGGAAGGTATTTTCCTTAAAACTGGAACTTTCTTCAAGCCATTACCCTCCTTAAAAAGATGAGCACAGAAGGATAACAGCTCTTCCTTGGGGACAAAGCTGCTCAACAGCTGCTTGGAGTAGCAGGTCCAGTTTCTGGAGGTCAAATGTTATGTCAACAACTGCTATTTAGCTTATTCAAAGTAAAAAATTGCCTGCAGTCTCTAAGACTTGAACATAAAGGACAACCATGCTATCACTTAAAGATGTCTATCTGTTATATTTTACAAAAAATCTTTCAAAATTGCACCTCTTCCTTTTAAAACACAATCAATAGACATCTTGGCCTGGATGTTTGCAAATGTGGCAAAAATGATGGGTGAGACAGGAAATGTCTACTGCCACACTGGAACATTGTACCCCTCATTTTCATTGGCATGGAAATGGGGTCATACCAGGTTTTATACATGTGTGGTTAAGTCAGTTAGTCATTTAAATCATTAGTTGCTTCCATTCCCATATGATTTTGGTAGCTCAGGAGGGTGAAACTCAAAATGGCTGGAGTAGACCTACAAAGAACAGACCTGAATATTGTGCATTTTTTAGTTAACCTGTGTACCCCTTCAAATAGGTGTCCCTTTGGATATGGTGTCAGGACACCTGTGAGAATGTTGGGTAATCTTCAGGGAGGTGAGGTGACCTCTTGATTAATTAAAAGTAGACATGAGTAAAAAAAGTAGGCATAAACTCATGAGCTCTTAAACTGATTAGGTCTGTCAACAGGCCTGTCAAAATAAATTGTGAAAAGAATCAAGAACAGCTATCAAAAGAACCTGTCAAAGCTGTCAAAAGGAGGCATGATGCTGTCAAGGCATTTAATAGTCCTGCCCTTTACATCATTGAAAAAAGTATAAAGAGATTTTTAAAAATGCTTGCAATTTCACTCTGTTCACATAATAAAGTCAGCTTTCATTGCTGGATGACTGTTGCATGATTGCTTTTGTGACCATCCATTATCACAGCAGTGTGCCTGCAATTCCATAGTCTGATTGGCAGCTCCAGGTGGTTATTGTTATCCCGGCTGATGATGATACTGTACATGTCAGATCCCAGTGTGATTACCTGGCATGATAGACTATAAGTTTTATTTTTCTTTTTGTTTACTTTTGGAGGTCAGTCATTGCATTTATTCACAAAATGTAAGGTATTCACAAAATAAAAATATAAACAGTTCTTTCCTTATGTCCCAACAGTACCATTACAGACACTCAAAGTTAAATCTAAATCCCTACTCACATGTTAAAGCTTATTGTTCAGCTAACCGCATGTAATCAGTTTCCTTCCAGAAAATCTCTGCTCATTCACTCAATGTTACTTGCTTCAGTTAATGTCACTCCCCAAGATGCTTAAAACAACTTCATAAATTCATAAGATTTAGGAGCAGAATTAGGCCATTTGGCCCATCAAGTCTGCTTGGCCATTCGATCATAGCTGATAGGCTCCTCATCCCCATTTTCTTGCCTTCTCCCCATAACCCTTCAAACCATTACCAATTAAAAATCTGCCAAACTCCTCCTTAAATATACTCACTAACCCAGCATCCACTACACATTGGGGTAGCGAATTCCATAGTTTCACAACCCTTTGGGAGAAGTGATTTCTCCTCAACTGGCTTTCAAATTTGCTACCCTTTATCATAAGACGTCTCATCCTAGAATGCCCCACAAGAGGAAGCAATCACTCCATATCCATTTTATCCATACCTTTTATCATCTTGGATACCTCAATTTGATCTCCCTCATTCTTCTAAATTCAAGAGAGTATAGGCTTAAATTTTTCAATCTTTCTTCATATGACAAACCCCTCATCTTTGTGATCAATCTAGTTAACCTCCTCTGAACTGCATCCAATGCCACTACAACTTTCCTCAAATAAGGGAACCAAAATGGTGCACAATACTCCAGGTGCAGTTTCATCAATGCCTTGTATAGTTTCCTTATTTTATATTCTATTCCTTATTTTATATTCTATTCCTTAACTGTAAAAACCAACATTCCATTCACTTTCTTTATTATCTGCTGTAACCTGTGTGATAGTTTTCTGTGACTCATGAACAAGGATACCCAGATCCCTCTGCACTGAAGGATCCTGAAGTTTCTCCCCATTAGGATAATAGGTCGCCTTCCCATTTTTTTGACCAAAATGCACAACCTCGCACTTGTGCACACTAAACTCCACCTGTTACATTTTCACCCACTCTCCTAACCTATCTATATCCATTTGTAAGGTTCTTATTTCCTCATTGCAATTTACCGTACTACCTATTTTTGTGTCATCCACAAACTTGGCTATAGAGCCTTCTATCTCTGTATGTAAGTCATTAATGCTGTTTGTAAATAGCTGGGGTCCAAGGATCAAATCCTGTGGCAACCCATTAATTACAACTTGCCATCCAGAAAAAAGAACATTTATCCCAGCTCTCTGTCTTCTGTCCATCAGCCAGTCATCTATCCAATCTAATAAATTGCCCCTAACCCATATGATTCAACCCTCTGAATTAACTTTTTGTGTGGCACCTTATCAAATACCTTCCAGAAGTCCAGATATACTACATCTACAGGATCCCCATTATCCACATTGCTTGTTACATCTTTGAAAAAACACTGGCAAATCAGCCAAATATGATTTGCCCTTCATAAAACTATGCTAACTCTGGATGGATAGCATTTTGACTTTCCAAATGTATTCCTAATATTGCTTCCTTGTTAATTGATTCTAAAGAAACTGCTAAGTTCATGATTACTTCACATAAGTTCCCTAAACTCATTTATTCAACAATCTTATAAAATGTCTTCATTTAAAACACTCCGACAGCCTTGTGGGTCTGGAACTTTGCCTTCACTGATTTCTAAGCAACTTAGACTCCTTTCCAGCGATGACTGCTTGGAGACTGTGAATAGCAGTACCTCTATCATTATAAACTTCTTCCCCTAAAGATGCAGCTGACCCCTTCTGCAGGTTGTAAAACTCAAGTCAGCAAATACTTGACCAATGATCTTGCCAAGTGACTTGCAAGTCATTTCGATTAAATTACATGATTCCTTGTAAATGTTATTTGAATTCATTGCTCAAAGTGACTTGCTAAACATTTTTAAAAATGAAAGGATCAGATCCTCACAGAACTGAAAAACTAAAATTCATTTGTCTTCCCCTTTAAAATTTAAATTTTCATAGTAATAATAGTAATATATTATGAACCTTCATAACATTGTTCACTCTTTTGAGTGGGACTCTACATTAATTCCAATGCTTGTTATAATAAGGAATTGTACACTTGAATGAAATGTTTGTTCTTATATGGCATTATCCAGTTTAAGAAATTTAACTATGTATTTTAAATTTTTTTTCAATATAGTGAAGTCTGCAACTTACGCTTTCAATACGATTTAATAGAACATGCTGTAACTCACCCATTCGTAGGTCCTGAGGTTTATTATGGATATTATGGAGATCAGTTGGCACAGGTAGTGAAAGGGCTGAAGTTAGGGAGGGTGTTGATTGTGATGTATTGACACTGAGTTGGTGATGGGGTTATGTAGGGTTATGGCTGTCAACAAAGCAGAATAATATGTCTAGAGTAGAGTGGTGCTGGAAAAGCACAGCAGGTCAGGCAGCATCTGAGGAGCAGGAAAATCGACGTATCGGGCAAAAGCACTTCATCAGGAATTTTCCTCTATTCCCGATGAAGGGCTTTTGCCCAAAACGTCGATTTTCCTGCTCCTCGGATGCTGCCTGATCTGCTGTGCTTTTCCAGCACCACTCTAATCTAGACTCTGGTTTCCAGCATCTGCAGTCCTTGTTTTTACCTTTTTTACAAAGCAGAATAATATGGCAATAGGTAAAGGAGCATAGTATAATACAGAGGTTATGAGGTGTAATGAGTGGATGGAGCATGAGATAATATGGGCTAGCTTAAATAGGGCATAGAGACAGAGAGGGGATGAAGGATTGTGAGGGATACATATGAATATACAAATTAAGAACAGGATTAGGACACTTGGCCCATGAAATTAGCTCTACATTTCAATAAGAACATGAATGATCTGATTACTCCACATTCCAGCTGAATCCTGATGACCTTTCATCCCCTTGCTTATCAAGGATCTATCTGCCTCTGCCATAAATTATTCAATGACTCTGCTATCACTACCTTTTAAGGAAGGGAGTTCGAAAGAAACTATGTGAAAAAAGAGTTCTCCTTGTCATATCTTAAATGGGCTATCTCTTAACTTTCAATAGTGATTCTTGTTCTAAACTCTCCCACCAAAATAAACATATGTTCCATATCTAACCTGTCAAGATCATTCAAGCTCTTACATGTTTTAGTCAAGTTACCTTTGTTCTTCTAAACTCCAATAGACACGAGCCTAGCCTGTCCAACCTTTCCTCATAAAACAACTTGCTCATTCTGGGTAATAGTCTAGTAAATGCTCCCTGAACTGCTTCCAATGCATTTACATCCTTTCCAAAAAAATGGAATACAACACCGTACAGAGTATTCCAGATGTGATCTCACCAATGCCCTGTATAATTAGAGCATAACCACCTTACTTATTCAATTCTCTTTACAATTATCAAGTTAATTACTTGATGTGGCTTTATACCAAACTGTTATAATTCATCCGCAAGGGCATTCTGCTCTTCTATATCCCATAGCTCTACAACCTCTTGCAATATAAATAACCTTTTTACTCTTCCTGCCAATTTCATATTTTCCTATTTCATATACATTTTCCAGATGTTTTCCCATTCCTTTAAGCTGTCTATACCATTTCATATCTTCCTCTGTTCCTTTCATAACTTACTTTCCTACTTTGTGTTATCAGCACATATAGCAACCATACCTTTAGTTCCTTCATCCAAGGTACATGCACAACTTCAAAGAAAAGGTCAGGCTGCTGCTCTGATCCATGTGGCATGCCACTCGTTACATTAACCACAAAAAAAGACTAATTTATATCTACTTTCTGATAGCTAGTTAATAATTTATCCATGCCAACATATTACCTCTTAAATCACAAGCCTTAGCTTTCCACAATCAACTGTGATGTGATGTCTTATCAAATGCCTTCTGGAAATCCAAGTACAGCACATCCACCAATTCTTCTTCATCTACACCATGTTATTTCCTTAAAGAAGTCCAACAAAATAGTTAAACATTTTTTGTTTTTCACAAAACCATATTGATTCTGCTTAAACTTTTATCTTAATCTTCTAAGCGTCCTATTCTAACATCATTAATTAATAGCTTCTACCACCACTTACTTCGACAGCTGTCAAAGCTCACTTGCCTGTAGCTTCCTGGTTTCTAACGCCTTTTTTGAATAAAGAAGTTACATTTTCTACTTTCCACTTTAATGGAACTTTTCCAAAATATAGGGAGTTCTGGAAGATTAAAACCAGTGACTCAATTATCTGACTAGTCACTTCTTTTAAGAACCTAGAATGAAGTCCATCAGATCCTGTGGACTTTTCAGCACATAGCTCTAACAATTTACTCAGCATCTTTTCTCTGGTGTTTTCTTGAGTTTCTTTTTCCTTCTGATTTTGCAGTGATGCACGGCGGATTTTCTTTTATGATTTATATTTGGTAATTTTAAACAGTGCTGGTGCTCTCAGGCAGGCCATATACGAAATCTGACTCCAAACCAGGCAATGTCCATTCTCGATCCAGGGTGTCCCGATTTCCTGCCATTCCCCCCACCCCCAATTGAAAACATAAGGTTCAGGCAGCCATTCTTAAAAGTTCAGTTTACAAGGTGGGCATTCACCAAACTCCTCTCCTTTGATTTTTAAAAATTAATTCATGGGATGAGGATCTTGCTGGCGATTCCATCATTTATTGTTCATCTCTAATTGTCCAGATTGTAGTTAAGGATTAACCACATTGCTGTAGGCCTTGAGTTAAAGTAGGCCAGGTAAGGGTGGCAGTTTCCTTCTTAAAGGACATTTGTGAACCAGATGGGTTCTTATGACAATCAACAGTGGTTTTGTGGTCATCATGAGATTCTTAACTCCAACTCCTTATTGGATCCAAATTTTACCATTTGCTGTAGTGGGCTCTGAACCCACGTGTCCAGAGCATTATCGAGGTATCTAGATTAACAATCCAATGATAATACCACTCGGCCATAGCCTCCCCAAAGTCATGATGAAAAGGACAAAAAAATTACATTGGAAAAGTGGTGCAACATGTGTCAGGCTTTATGGCAATAGGCCATTACCATGGGCTATCTTTACGTCACTTGGCCTTAAAATCAATAACTTTAGCAAGTAGCTTACAGGGGTCTTAGATCTGTTTTAGCTGGCAATGCCCATGAATAATTACAAATATATTAACAGCCAGGGTGAGCATTTTCTCCTCTGAGTCAGATGCAAGTTTCACATCAGAGACTTGAATACATAATCCAAGCTGACAACACTGACAGATTTGGGCGGCACGGTGGCACAGTGGTTAGCACTGCTGCCTCACAGCACCAGAGACCCGGGTTCAATTCCCGCCTCAGTCGACTATCTGTGTGGAGTTTGCACATTCTCCCTGTGTCTGCATGGGTTTCCTCCGGGTGCTCCGGTTTCCTCCCATAATCCAAAAATGTGCAGGTCAGGTGAATTGGCCATGCTAAATTGCCCGTAGTGTTAGGTGCAGGGGTAAATGTAGGGGAATGGGTCTGGGTGGGTGCGCTTCAGCGGGTCGGTGTGGACTTGTTGGGCCGAAGGGCATGTTTCCACACTGTAAGTAATGTAATCTAATCTAATTTCTGCCCTGTTAAAGGAACAAGTTGAGATGTTAAACTGAGGCTATATTTGCCAGCCTAGGTGAATGGCGAAAGATCCTTTTGGACAAGCCAAAGGATGTCAGGAGAATTTCTTCCAGTTTCCAACCCAATAGTCACCACCCCCAAACAATTTCAATGGAAAAAATGGATAATCTGACTGTCTTCTGATTGCTATTTGTGAGGTCTTTCTGTGCATAAATTGAACTCCATGTTTCCTGCAATACAAGAAGGATTTGATTCCAAAGCAAAAATATTTCAATGGCTGTAAATCATGAATGATGCTTTATAAATACAATGTCATGGGTCAGTTTCAAACTAAATTCAGCACAACACCATCCTGTCTGACAGCAGCACCAAGGGATGTTAATGACAACTCTCAACAGGACAATCATCCATCAACAGAAATAGAACTTCCATAGTGATTGAACTAAAAATAGGGTTTTTTTTAGGAGGGGGGGAAGGCAGTTGCAATTCATGACCTACTCATAGCAAATCCATTGGAGGTAAGCAGCATTTAAATTAATTGTTATTGCCTGACAGCAGCTTTTAGCTGAATGGCTTTCATACTGTCAGCTATCTCTATACTCAGTTGTATTCTTAGCTCACAGAACTCCAAAGTGGCATCCATGGAACAAATTTAAGGTCAATTTGCTCCAGACACCATAATTGTGAGAGAGTTAGCACATGTACAGTGAACGCCCTCTAGAGGCATTGAGAAAAGGCCAACATGATGTCAATCAGCATGCAATGCTGATTTGCCACCAGCAGTGTCTTTTTGGAATTCAATGCTCCAGCTGGTGCCCTGTCTTAACCTCACACAGCTAACATGTGTTGAGCAGCAGGAAGGATACCTTTTCTCACCCCTGCCAGCACTATTTAAAGGGATATCATCAACTATTTTTCTGGGAGGTCCATTCTATAGGGTAAGGTCCATTCTTGGGCACAAAGCTGCGCCAACAGGATCTAATGGGGATGAGACTTGGAGCTGTTGATAAAATAAAAGTGGCAGCAACAAGTGCTCCTTTAGTGGCCCTCATTGGATTCCAAAGGGTGTCAATTCTCCCAAAGGCAAGTGGTCTGCTCAAAAACCCTAAACTCCCACCTGTTTTCACAAACATCTCCCTTTCTGCCACCCAATTCCAAGGGATGGTGGGGGCTGCAAAATTCTAGCCAACAAGTATGATTCAGGACTGTCACTGAGATCTGAGTACTCTCCACAATCTATCCTGGAGAGCCATAAAAACTTCTTTGCACATTATAATCCATAACTAAAATTGACAGTGGTCAAGGTCTGTGCAAAATTCTGTGAAAATTAGTGCTAAGTTCCCTGCTTTTTGACTGTGATTTCAAACTTTCTAACAAGCCCAAACATTTCAGTTCATTAAGTCTTCTGAAGGCAGTCCCATCAAAATGCATATTGACTGTATTTGCAGCAGAATTCATGTGTGACTGACCTCTGGGCTATCCTATCATTTGCCTTGGCTGCTGGTTGTTCATGTTCTGCTTCTCACCACATTCACAGCCCTCCACCCACTGGTCTGTCCTCTGAGGTATAGACAGTGTCAGTATCTGAGCCAAAGGCTGTGCGTGTGAATTCAAATAATGGTGCTGTATTTTTATCATGACCTGCTTCATGATGCTTCTGCACTAACTGACTAGATTACAACACTGGGATTTCAGAAAGGAAAAAGTCACAAGTGTAAAGATGTGGTTCAGAATGGAGGGAAACCTAAAAAGCATAAGATGACTAAACCATCAACTATTTAAAAATCATAACAGATTGTGAGTTCCTGGAAGTAGACTCTAAGAAAGAGTGTTATAGGATCTCACCTTCTTCAATTACTTCAATGCCTTTGCTGATTGTGGTTGGACATCTGGACATCCCAATAATGCACTATTCCTCAAGGATAGAACATGTAGGTGCATTTACCCTCTTCTGATTGTGTGCCACCTTATCCACCCTGAGAGAGGAAATGGTGTCAGTGAATAAAGGGCAGTGAATAGTTGACAGTGTGTGCAATCCATGAGTGTAAGGCTTGGAGCAATGCCAGCAGTGCTAAGGGAGGAGAGTATATACAAACACTAGATATGAGTTGTGATTCTCATAGATCTTTGATGGATTAGTGTTGCAGCTGTGATAAGTTGAGCTGTGAGTGAAACTAGTTGTCAGTTATATATACAATTATTGCAAATTTAGGATTGCACAAAAATCGTTATGTTTTGGAAATATGGACACACTTTCCTCTGTCTGGACATGGTGAGACAGATGATAGCAAGAAAGGGAAATGATTGGGTCAGTTGGCTTTTGAGAGTAACTCACCTCTTTCAAATTCCCTCACTAATTAATTCTCGATAAGATGCCAATGGATGACATTCTAGGTATTTATAATCAACAGATTGTGAGTTCCTGGAAGAAACTCCTGGAAGAAATTCTTAAGAATTTCTTTTAAAAATTCGCTCGTGGGACATGTGCATTGCCACTGGTTAACATTTATTAACAAACCTTAGTTGCCTTTGAGAAGGTGGGCATGAGCTGTTTTCTTGAACTGCTGCAGTTCACTTGTTTAGGTTGACCCACAATGCCCTTAAAGAGGGAATTCAGGATTTTGATCCAGTGACTATGAAATAATGTTGATATGTTTCCAACTCAGGATGGTGAATGGCTTGGAGGAGAATTTGCAGGGTGGTGACGTTCCCATATATCTACTCGCTCTTGTTCCTCCAGATGAAAGTGGTGGTGGAGGGAGTGGTGTTGTGGATGTAGTGCCAATCAAGTGGGCTGCTTTCTCCTAAATGGTGACAAGCTTCTGGAGTGTTGTTGGAGCTACACCCATCCAAACAGGTGGGCCAATGCTATGGTATACCTCTGGAGCAGGTAGAACCTGAACGTGGGCCTCCTGGCTCAGAGATATGGACACCACCATTGTGTCACAAGAGCCTTTATTAATGTCTTTCTAACCCTATTAAGGAACTTAAGTAGTCAATTAGTGGCCATTGGGTCAATTACATGGACTTTCAGAGAGGATGGATTACTGAGATTTCTTCCGACTGGGTATGATGGAATGGCCAGTATCTGTGGAATGGATTTTCCCTTATTTAAAAGTAAAAATAAGTGCATGTTCTATTCTGTAGGTTAAAGTATGAACTGCCTGCAAAAAATGCATTTAGTCATTCATGCCTTTAATCTTTTTCTTAAATTCACCCGCGAGACATGGACATCACTGGTTGGGGCAGCATTTATTGCCTATCCTTGGTTGCCCTTGAGAAGGTGATAATGAGCTGTCTTCTTGAACTGCTGAAGTCCATGTGCTAATGGTAGATCCACAATGGCTTTAACAAAAAAATTCCAGGATTTTGGCCACTAATATATTTCTAAGTCAGGATGATGCATGACTTAGACGGGTAAATGCAGGATGGCGATGTTTCCATGTAACTGCTGCCCTTGTCCTTCTCGATGGAAGTGATCGTAGGTTTGGAAGGTGTTGTCTAAAGATCTTTGGTGAATTTCTTGGTGTATCTTCAGATAGTGCCCACTGCTGTTACTGAGTACTGGTGATAGAGAGGGTGGATGATTTTGGATGTTGTGCCGATCGAGCAAGCTGCTTTGTCTTGAATGGTATCAAGCTTCTTGAGTGTTGTCGAAGCAGCACCCACCCAAGTGAGTGGGCAGCCAGGAGGTGACTTTCCCACTTCAGAGTTCCTCCACCGAAAATTTGAAATTTTGCCATGTCATCCTTTTACCTATCAACTGAAAACTTGAATTTATATTTTTGTAACTGACTGTCTATGCAGATTTGCATCACTGACATTGGCATGTGACATCATTTAATTTCTTGTAGCATTGCATCACATCCTCAGGGCTCAGCTTGTGGCATTTACCTCTATGACCAGCTTCACCCACTGCCTTGCCAGCATGTGGCTGGAGCCGTCTCCGTCTCCTAAGGGTATAGGCCATATATCTTCCTGCTCAAATAGGGGTGCAGTACTCATACAACTCAGAACCTCATCTCTTACAGGATGTGCCATTCTTAACAGTTTCCTTCAGTCAGCTTCTCTTGTTGTGATCAGCTCCTACCACAATGCTCACCTCCTTTAAGATGCAGCCTTTAACTGTTGCAAACTATGTTTTGACTCCCCTGCTGATATGTGCAGGGAATGAACAGCATAGTTTGTGCTGGCTGCATGCAGCAATCATTCAAATGAACATTCAGCACAAAGTTGATCTGCTACCTTTGTTATATTGAACAGAAATAATTTAATCATACATTTCAATCCTTGGGCCCTTTTTCAGCTATCCAATTTGGCCCCGCTTCCTTTATATCTTGTTGGGATAGAAAGAAGTCTTACTTGAACCAAAAGTAAGATCAATGCAGAGGAAAAGGAAAGAAATATAACAATCAAAGAGCAATTTGTGATGAATAGTCCTTAAAGGAACAAATTTCTTTTCTTTTTTGCTATCATGCTTATATACATGTTCCTTGGTACACTAAATATGAACATTTAACACTAAAATATTAGGCAATGTCCATAAATCAGGGTAAGATAATCAAAAATCAGATCCATTTAAATAATTGCACAAAAACTGAACCAGTTATGAAGTATGCTTTTGCCCTTACAAAATATTTAAATTCATTTTTAAGTCTATATTTATATTTTATTTTTCATTCATGCTCACAGTTAATTGAAGCATATGATGGAAATTGGTCAGGTAGTCTGTCAAATGCCCAGACTTACTCACCCATCCTTATGTTGCCAGGGTTAAGCCACTTACAGATTTAACAAGTTTGACAAAACCAACCATTCATTCCTTAAACTTGTTCAGTCCCAACAGTGATTTTAACCCTGGCCTGAGTATAAAAGCTGCTGTCCCTTTCCAGTCAGGCTAACTTAAACATAATGGGGTCAACAAGGCAATGAAAGGTAAATTCTTTTCTTCACATTGTGTTGTCAGGAGAAACAGGACTGCTCTTCCAGGAAAACAATCTCTCTGAGCTCTCCCTTTCCAAGATTCATGAAATGTCCCTGGAACTATCCCGCTGAACCTGCAGTTTTCCACCATATTCTCCAAGAATGTGTGGAAATCAGCTCATGAGATTTTGAAGAAAAGCCCAACTATGAAAACCATTCAATATGGGTTTCATTGCTGTTCCATCATAACTCATAAATGATTGCAGGAATTGGCATAAACAGCTGTATCTACTGTTTTTTACTAAGTTCCTCTCTCACCACCATTATATGAGAGGATTAGAAGAATTGTTGTGGAACTTAAACCCTGATGGCTTTCAATGTTTGGTCTGTCCCTAATCTTTACTGTGCTGTGAAGCAATGCATTTACTTAATTTTATCATAATCTGGAATGTTTAAAATGGATTTGTTTGTACCCTTACCAACATTGATTTATTTTTCAATAACTTTAATGCTGGTAATTAGACAAGGTAAGACAGTCGTCATCTCGGGCAGGATTTTCTCTGTGACCTTCTGGATCCGTCTGTCATGTCCAAAATGGGTGACTGAAGACCTGCAATGTGGCAAACAGTAATTCAATGTGATTCTCCTTGGAGAATGTAACCAATTATCAAAAACTGGCTCACTGTCCAATCAGAAGCCTTCCAGCTTCAAATCAGCAGTATGCATCAATGGAAGGTAAGGAAGGGAGCTGGCACTTCAAAATTGAGATGTAATCTGTCCAACTTCTTAAACTGAAAATGTATTTTGCAGCCAGGTCATCAGTTCAGAAGGATCTCTTCTATTGGATGGTCTGCATGAAGGCCCCCTAGTCCTGCCTGGAGCTTTGTTTCACTGTTTACCTATGAGAGGCTATTTCCAGGTAATTAAAGTCCCTGCATTCTCCAGAAAAATGGCAACTGATTAGAAAATCCTAGTTAATCTTCTTTAGTTGGCTTTAAGTGACCCCAAGCATGAATAGCTGCCCACTGATGGAACTACAGAATATGTATACTGGCCAGTGATGCTATCTTTGGCACACCTCTAATTTTGATGCTAGTGGCTCATTAAAATCAGGCCTTTGTGCAGGACATGCCTCTAATGGCTTCATAACTACTAAGAAATGGTGAAACCTACTTAATATAATTTTATATTTTTGTGCATTTTTCCAAGTAAACCTCTTTCCATCTCTGTTTCTTCCTTTAAGATGCTCCTTTTAATCCACCTCTTTTACCAAGCTCTTGATTGTCCATCATATTACCTCTTTATGTGGTTTAGTGTCTAATTTTGTCTGATAACTATGAGAAGACTTGAAATGTTTGACTGGGTTAAAACATGTTAAATTTCTGCAAATTACTGCTGTTTCACAAGTGGTCAATCAGCAGAAAAACCAAAGGATTGCAGACGCTAGAAATCAAGAACAAAATCAGAAACTGCTTGAAAATCTCAGCCAGTCTGGCAGCATCTGCGAAGGGAAAGTATTTTGGTCCAATGATCCTTCTTCAGAACTTGTTCAATTGGTAATTTGTGTAGGTTAAAACCAGGAATTGAATTCTAATGACACTCTGCTTTATGACCCATAAATTAAACACTGTCCATGCATACAATTACATGCTTACTAGAGAATGTCAATCATTTTGTTGCCACAGGATAGCCAGCATAGATCATAGCTTTGTCAGTCTAAAGAAGCAAGCAATTATTTATAACTTAAAGAGCATTAAAACAATGCGATAATTCAATGTCGTAAACAATGGTGAAGATGGACTCAGTTGTTAACACTATCACCAGCTGGAATGTTTGGGCTTATATTCTCCAAAGAAATCCTGTGGCAAACATTGCATTACAGTAAAACATCTTCTCATTTAAGGAAATAGTTTTTGTTAATTGATTGGTTTGTTTCTTTGTATTAAAATTTACTGGTGTTGTACAGGGGCCAGAAAAGATATATAAAGATGTTGCCAAGCTTGGGGGGTTTGAGCAATAGGGTGAGGTTGAATAAACTAGGGCTATTTTTCCTGGAGCATTGGAGGCTGAGGGGTGACCTTATAGAGGTTTATAAAATCATGAGGGGCATGGATAGGATAAATAGACAAAGTATTTTCCCCTGGGTGGGGGAGTCAAAACCTTGAGGGCATAAATTTAAGGTGAAAGGTTTAAAATGGATCTGAGGGGCAACTTTTTTTATGCAGAGGGTGGTCTATGCATGGAATGAGCTGTCAGAGGAAGTGGTAAAGGCTAGTACAATTACAACATTTAAAAAGTATCTGGATGGGTATCTGAATAAGAAGGGTTTACAGGGACATTGTCCAAATGCTGGTAACTGGGACTTGATTTACTTGGCATATGTGGTCAATATCGTGCAGTTGGAGCAAAGGGTCTGTTTCCATGCTGTATATCTGTATAACTCTATGACTTGTGCGATAGCGATATTTAATTCATATATTTCAGTCAAAATCTTTAACATGTTTGTGATAATACTTTTTTTTAATAATATTAATACAATGATGTTTATGAGTGTCAGCAAAACAGAGCTGTACAGAAAAGGGTAAAAGTGTCACAGGCTTTGTTTCTCATCACAAACTCAAGAAGTGGAATTGCAGGTCACTTTGCATTTTTTAAATAAGTTCTATGAAATACCTGTTCTTGTCATTAGGGTTAAAGACCTGTGTTCCAGGTTGGCCCATTAGTGTAGTAATGAGTAAATCATTGAACTGTTGGATGTTGGAGGCAATCTTCTCCAGATGCAAGATTAGACCAAGTAACTAGCTGAGATTGTCAGTTATGATCCTGTAGTTTTTTTTGAAGAATGGGGAGGAAAGATCAATATTCTTGTATCAAAGAGCAAAGTCAAAATCCAACTAATTTGGTTTGATTAATAAAAAGAAGGAAGCATATGTAAGGTATAGACAAAATAGATCGAGTGAATCCTTAGAAGAGTATAAAGGCAGTAGGAGTATACTTAAGAGGGAAATCAGGAGGGCAAAAAGGGGACAAGAGATAGCTTTGGCAAATAGAATTAAGGAGAATCCAAAGAGTTTTTACAAATACATTAAGGACAAAAGGGTAACTAGGGAGAGAATAGGGCCCCTCAAAGATCAGCAAGGCGGCCTTTATGTGGAGCCACATAAAATGGGGGAGATACTAAAAGAGTATTTTGCATCAGTATTTACTGCGGAAAAGGATATGGAAGATATAGACTGTAGGGAAATAGATGGTGACATCTTGCAAAATGTCCATATTGCAGAGGAGAAAGTGCTGGATGTCTTGAAACGGATAAAGGTGGATAAATCCCCAGGATCTGATCAGGTGTACCCGAGAACTCTGTGGGAAGCTAGAGAAGTGATTGCTGGGACTCTTGCTGAGATATTTGTATCATCAATAGTCACAGGTGAGGTACTGGAGGTTGGCAAATGTGGTGCCACTGTTTAAGAAGGGTGGTAAGTACAAGCCAGGGAACTATAGACCGGTGAGCCTGACGCTGGTGGTGGGCAGGGTGTTAGAAGGAATCCTGAGGGACAAGATGTACAGGAGGTATTTGGAAAGGCAAGGACTGATTAGGGATAGTCAACATGGCTTTGTGCGTGGGAAATCATGTCTCACAAACTTGATTGAGTTTTTTGAGGAAGTAACGAAGAGGATTGATGAAGGCAGAGCGGTAGATGTGATCTATATGGATTTCAGTAAGGCGTTCAACAAGCTTCCCCATGGGAGACTGATTAGCAAGGTTAGATCTCACAGAATACAGGGAAAACTAGTCATTTGGATACAGAACTAGCTCAAAGGTAGAAGACACAGGATGGTGGTGGAGGGTTGTTTTTCAGACTGGAGGCCTGTGACCAGTGGAGTGCCACAAGAATCGGTGCTGGGTCCTCTACATATTGTCATTTACATAAATGATTTGGATGCGAGCATAAGAGGTACAGTTAGTAAGTTCGCATATGACACAAAAATTGGAGGTGTAGTGGGCAGCGAAGAGGGTTACCTCAGATTACAACAGGATCTTGACCAGATGGGCCAATGGGCTGAGAAGTGGCAGATGGACTTTAATTCAGATAAATGCGAGGTGCTGCATTTTGGGAAAGCAAATCTTAGCAGGACTTTAACACTTACTGGTAGGGTTCTAAGGAGTGTTGCTGAACAAAGAGACCTTGGAGTGCAGGTTCATAGCTCCTTAAAAGTGGAGTCGCAGGTAGATGGGATAGGTGAAGAAGGCGTTTGGTATGCTTTCCTTTATTGGTCAGAGTATTGAGTACAGGAGTTGGGAGGTCATGTTGCGGCTGTACAGGACATTGGTTAGGCCACTGTTGGAATATTGCGTGCAATTCTGGTCTCCTTCCTATTGGAAAGATGTTGTGAAACTTGAAAGGGTTCAGAAAAGATATACAAGGATTTTGCCAGGCTTGGAGGATTTGAGCTATAGGGAGAGGCTGAACAGGCTGTGGCTGTTTTCCCTGGAGCATCAGACGCTTATAGAGATTTACAAAATTATGAGGGGCATGGATAGGGTAAATAGGCAAAGTCTTTTCCCTGGGGTCGGGGAGTCCAAAACTAGAGGGCATAGGTTTAGGGTGAGAGGTGAAAGATATAAAAGAGACCTATGGGGCAACATTTTCTCACAGAGGGTGGTACATGTATGGAATGAGCTGCCAGAGGAAGTGGTGCAGGCTGGTACAATTGCAACATTTAAGACGTATTTGGTTGGATATATGAATAGGAGCTGAAAATGTCCTGTCGCTGGAAAAGCGCAGCAGGTCAGGCAGCATCCAAGGAGCAAGAGAATCGACTTTTCGGGCATGAGCCTTTCTTCAGGAATGAGGAAAGTGTGTCCAGCAGGCTAAGATAAAAGGTAGGGAGGATGGACTTGGGGGAGGGGCGTTGGAAATGCGATAGGTGGAAGGAGGTCAAGGTGAGGGTGGTAGGCCAGAGTGGGGGTGGGGGGCGGAGAGGTCAGGAAGAAGATTGCAGGTTAGGAAGGCAGTGCTGAGTTTGAGGGTTGGGACTGAGACAAGGTGGGGGGAGGGGAAATGAGGAAACTGGACAAATCTGAGTTCATCCCTTGTGGTTGGAGGGTTCCTAGGCGGATCATGGACATCCAGTCCCTGAGGCGCTCTTCCTCCAGTCGTCATGTTGCTATGGTCTGGCGATGGAGGAGTTCAAGGACCTGCATGTCCTTGGTGGAGTGGAAGGGGGAGTTGAAGTGTTGGGCTACGGGGTGGTTGGGTTGGTTGGTCCAGGTTTTCCAGAGGTGTTCTCTGAAACGTTCCGTAAGTAGGCGGCCTGTCTCCCCGATATAGAGGAGGCCACATCGGGTGCAGCGGATGCAGTAAATGATGTGTGTGGAGGTGCAGGTGAATTTGTTGTGGATATGGAAGGATCCCTTGGGGCCTTGGAGCGAAGTAAGGGGGGAGGTTTGGGCGCAAGTTTTGCATTTCTTGCGGTTGTAGGGGAAGGTGCCGGGAGTGGAGGTTGGGTTGGTGGGGGGGTGTAGACCTGATGAGGGAGTCACAGAGGGAGTGGTCTTTGTGGAACGCTAATAGGGGAGGGGAGGGAAATATATCCCTGGTGGTGGGGTCCATTTAGAGGTGGCGGAAATGACGATGGATGATACGATATATATGGAGGTTGGTGGGGTGGTAGGTGAGGACCAGTGGGGTTCTGTCCTGGTGGCAATTGGAGGGGCGAGGCTCAAGGGCGGAGGAGCACGAAGTGGAGGAGATGCGGTGGAGGGCATCATCGATCACGTCTGGGGGAAAATTGTGGCCTTTGAAGAAGGAGGCCACCTGGGTTGTACGGTATTGGAACTGGTCCTCCTGGGAGCAGATGCGGCGGAGACGAAGGAATTAGGAATATGGGATGGCGTTTTTACAGGGGGCAGGGTGGGAGGAGGTGTAGTCTAGGTAGCTGTGCGAGTCGGTCGGTTTATAGTAAATGTCCGTGTTGATTCAGTCGCCCGAGATAGAAATGGAGAGGTCTCGGAAGGGGAGGGAGGAGTCTGAGATGGTCCAGGTAAATTTGAGGTCGGGGTGGAAGGTGTTGGTAAAGTGGATGAACTGTTCAACCTCCTCGTGGGAGCACGAGGCAGTACCGATACAGTCATCGATGTAGCGGAGGAAAAGGTGGGGGGTGGTGCCAGTGTAGCTTCGGAAGATGGACTGTTCCACATATCCTACGAAGAGGCAGGCATAGCTGGGGCCCATGCGGGTGCCCATGGCTACTCCTTTGGTTTGGAGGAAGTGGGAGGATTGGAAAGAGAAGTTGTTCAGAGTGAGGACCAGTTCAGTCAGTCGAAGGAGGGTGTCAGTGGAAGGGTACTGGTAGGAAGGGTTTGGAGGGATATGGGCCGGGTGCTGGCAGGTGAGACAAGATTGGGTTGGGATAACTTGTCGGCATGGACGGGTTGGACAGAAGGGTCTGTTTCCATGCTGTACATCTCGATGACTCTATGACTCTATAAGTGCACGTTCACTACTTATTGTTTGAAATATAAGTCGTGCTCCAGGGGACAAGTACCTGTAATTCAGAGGCCTTGAAATAAATTAAAGAATGTAAGTTCAGATCTCACTCGAACTGTTTTGGGAATTTTAATAGTTCCTTAATTTTAACTCTTGAATCAAGACATCCATATCAATAAACATGACCATAAAGTCAAATTGTCATAAAATCTCCAAATGTTTCACTAGTGTTTTTTGAGGAAGAAAGCTGCTGTTGTTACACATATAATTTCCGTGTTTTTTAGGGGAAAAGGCAAGAGATTTAGAGGGGATTTAAAGATGAAATATTTCACTCAGAGGGTGTTGGGTATCTGAAACTCATGCCTGAAACATTAATAGAGTCATAGAGTCTTGGAATCATAGAATATGGAAGCAAACCTTTTGGTTCAACTCGTCCACACTGACCAATCTGACCTCGTTCCATTTTCCAACATTTGGTCCATATCCCTCTAAACCCTTCCTATTCATACACCCATCCAGATGCCCTTTAAATATGGTAATTGTAACCACCTCCACCAAGGCTTTGACAGCTTGTTCCATACATGCACCACGATCTGTATGAAAATGTTATCACTTTTTAAAGTTTTCCCTCTCACTTTAAACCTATGTCCTCTAGTTTTGCACTCCCACATCCTAGGAATAAGACCTTGTCTATTCACCCTATACATGCCCCTCATGATTTTATAAACTTCTATAAGGTTATCCCTCACCCTCTGACACTCCAAGTGGGTGAAACATATCCAGGCTATTCAGCCTCTCCCTCAAACTCAAATCCTCCAATCGTGGCAACATCCTTGCAACTCTTTTCTGCACCCTCTCAAGTTTTACAACACCTTTCCTATAGAAAGGCGATGAGAACCATACATAGTATTCTAAAAGTGGCTTAACCACTGTCTTGTGTTGCTGCAGCATGACTTCCCAACTTCTTCACTCAATGTTCTGACTTGTGAAGACAAGCCTTCTTCACCACTCTGTCAACCGGTGACTTCAATTTCCAAGAATTACGCATCTGCACCCCTAGGTCTCTCTGTTCAGTAACACTCCCCAGGGCCTTACCATTAAGTGTATACGTCCTGCCTTAGTTTGCCTTATGAAAATGCAACACCTCACATCTAATTAAATTAAACTCCATCTGCCACTCCTCAGCCCAGCGGCCTATCTAATCAAGGTCCTGTTGTACTCTGAGATAGTCTTCTTCATTGTCCACTATGCCACCTATTTTGGTGTCATCTGCAAACTTGCCTCCCATATTTACATCCAAATAATTTATGCAAATGAAGAAAATCAGCGGACCCAGCCACGCTTTCTGTGGCACACCACTGGTCACAGGCCTCCAGTCTAAAAAACAACCCTCCACCACCACCGTCTATCTCCCACCTTCAATTGAATTTTATATGCAATTGGCCAGCTCCCTCTAATCTTACTAACCAGTCAACGATGTGGAACCTTGTCGAATGCTTTTCTGAAGTCCATTTGACAATGTCCAGCAGTCTACCTTCAATCGTCTTTGTCACCTCCTCAAAATGAGACAGGAACCATTACAATGCTTAGATTATCATTTCAAGTTCCATTGAGTATCGGGCTATGGCCCAAGTGCTGGAAAATGGGACTAGAGTAGCTAGGTGCTTGATGACTAGCATGGGCTGAAGGGCCTCTTTCTGAGTTGTAAATCTTTTAATAACACACAGATATAGTTGACTATTAATTGCCCTCTTGAGTGGTTTGGCAAGCCACTTACCTGCAGAAAATCATCACTGAGTGGTTTCAGGAAAATGGCCATCTCTACCTTTCATGAGTAAGTAGGTTGGGTAATAAACACCAGCCCAATGAGCAAAGTGATCAGCTCAAAAGTTGGACTCCACTTATCAAACTTGTAAGCAGGTTGCAATGGTTTCACAGTCGGGAAACAAACTCCTTTCTCGTCTCCTAAGAAGGTGGCAAGTTGAGGCCTTAACTGACCGCAGGCAGAGTAGGCTTTTTACCTAGAATATAAGCGCTGAGATGGTCAGATCAGCCAGATTCTTTAATAATGGTGGAGCAGATTTGAGGGGCTGAACAACCTATTCCTGTTCCTATTTCTTATGGTTTAAGGATGTGAGTTTCCCACCAGGATTAACAACTTATAGAAGCCAGTTTAATTGTGAAGTAAGATATGGAACAATTTTTTCCAATGAATAGGGCTGCCAGTGGCAGAATTTACAAATTGATTCAAGAGGTCACCTTGGGATCCGGAAGCTTTAAGGACAGCTTCCAAGTTTAAACAAACCAGCAGGAGTGAAGGAACAGTTCATCTACTTATTGCCAATTGCAGGCAATAAATTCCTGTTAAAGTGACTGTGTACAAGCAATTCCATTTTTAATCGTTAATTTGGGGATTGAAGACTCATGTTTGTTCAGAGCGAGCGGGCTTTCTGCAGGATGATCAGAAACATTCTCTCCATTTATTCATAACTTTCCTGAACCTCCTTGTTCTGTTTCTGCGCTGGATTGTCATCTAATCCCCCAGCATTGTCATCACTGTTGCTGACCCATTGCTGAGCTGCTTGTGCTTTTTAATAACATTATGACATCCAACATGACTGCCATCTACCTTAGCTGTTGGCTCTCAGCAACCAGCTCCCACTTTCTGGTGTTCTTTGGTGCGTCAGATTGGGCATCAACCTTGCCTCCTGACTAAAAAATAACATTGCAAGAAGTGAGAAACAGGGTCAGGCACTGAAATTCATCTGAGTTTTAGGTTCTCAATGCAGCATTGAAAATCTGCCCGACTGAATCAATTATAATGAAGACTTAGCTGTGGAATGGCAGAAACATGGGACACAGCGCTGGCAGTGTAAATTTAATTTGCCAGATAACATCCACCTGTTGTGTCGTAAATGCTGGATGTCTGAAATAAAAACAGAAAATTCTAGAAAGACACTGCAGCTTCTCTGTTAAGGGAAATGTAAAATTAATGTTTCAAGTCTCTGACCCTTCAGTGGGTAACTCATCAACCTGAAAAAATTACCTCTGCTTCTCTGCGCTGTCTGACCATCTGAGCATTTCCAATACTTTATTTTTATTTAAACATTTATACAATTTCCCTTTGAATGATATTATTGAATTTGTTTCCAGAACTCTTTCAGGCCATACATTCCAGATTGTAAAATGATGTGTATGAAGAAAATAACTTCATTTCACCTCTGGTTCTTTTTCCAATTATTTTAGACCTCGTGTATATAAATAATGTAACATGAAAACACTAGCATTGTAAAAAGAGGCTGTGATTTATAATGTAAATGAATAATTTATACCGTTGCATAACATGCTGCATTAAATTAATAAAGTACCATAATAAGGATAGCTGAGTGGAATTAAATTAAATAAATGGAAATTAGATCTCTAAGTCTCAATTTGAGGAATGTTGCAATCAGATTATATAGATTAATGAAATAGTATTGATACAGTATCATATCAGCAGGATGCCACATCCAATGATGCATTTTAGAAATATAGTCACTGTTACAATGACTAAAGCAGTAACCAATTAGCTCACAGATGAACAAGCAGTTAATCTGTTTTTGATGAAAGTGGTGGTGGTGGGAGGAATGTTGGCCCCAAACACCAACAGAACTCCCTGCTGTTCCTTCAAGAATGCCACAAATCTCTTTCATTACTAAATGTTTCATCCAAAAGACAACAATTCCAATAGTTACTGATTGAAAGCAATTGAGAAAAAAAAATTTCATACAGTGAATGCCTAGGGTCTGGAATGTGATGTCTGAATTGTGATGGGGCCTGGTTCAACTGAGGCATTCAGGAGGGTATTATGTGCATGTTTACATTGAAGCAATGTACAAGGTTATTGGGGAAAAAAACAGGAGGTTAAACACTAAGTCAAAATCTCAGTGAGCCAATACAGATACAATAGGCTGAATAACCTCCTCTGCACCCATCACAGTTCTGTGATTATGATTCTATGATAATGCAGCATTTCTTCAATACGAGAGTACTGATATCCTTGATGTGCTCAAGATTGAACATGGCTGAATCTTCAAGCCTAAACTCAAGATCGCATTTGGAAAATGTTTTAATATTAGACTCTCTCACAGCAAAATTGAACAAGACCTGAAACAAGTAATAAAGGATTAATCAGTATCCATTGCTTCCAGAGCAGACAATAGGCAAACTTGTGCTGCATACTCAATTCATTTTTATTCTTTCATGGGATGAGGCTAGGCAAGTATTGATTGCCAATTCCTATAGGCCACGCAGCAATTAAGAGTCGGCCACATTGCTGTGGGTCAATGGTCACATATGGGCCAGACCAGGTAAGGATTGCAGTTTCTTTCCTTAAAGGACATTAGTGCACCAGATGGGTTTGTCCAACAATCGACAATGGATTCATGGTCCTTATTAGTGACTCTTGATTCCAGATTTTTAATGAGTTAAAATTCCACCATCTGCCATGGTGGGATTCAAACCATTGACCCAGAACATTACTTGGATTAACAGTCCAGTAATAATACCACTAGACCATCACCTCCCATTTCAACAACTTCTGTTTATAGTTCAGACCAAGTGTGTTGCTGAGTGGCTGCAAGACAGATTGAAGGATGCAAAATCAAACAAAGCTTTCATATATCTATGCATCATATAAAACCAGCCTGTATTTCTTAAATGGGAGATATGTTCAGATCAAAGAAAGCACAATAAATCATTCAATAAGTGAGTTTGATCTAGGAGAAATACAATGTTGGCATAACATGACATAAGAATGTACAAAATAGAAGCATAATTACAGCTCCTTGATTGCTCCACCAATCCACAAGACCATGTCTGATCTGTTTGTTTCAAACTCCACATTCTCTTTTACCTACAATAACCCTGCTTAATTTGCTTAACATGAGTCTGTACACCTCTGTTTTAAAACTATTTAAAGACCCCCCCTCCCATCTCTATTACTTTCTGAGGCACAAAGTTATACAATATTTGGAAAGAAAGGTTCTCATCTCTGTCCTGAAAGGGTATCCCTAATTTTTTAAAAGTGCCCCCTAATTCTGGACTAACCCACAACAGGAAGCATCTACACCATGCCCACCTTGTCAAGATGGTTCAGGATCTTATACTTTCCATCATTCATCCTTTGCTCTTCTACACAACCTTGAAAACAATAATAATCTGTCTAACGTATCCCCATAAGACAACCAAGTCATTCTCGGCATCAATCTAGTAAACCTCCTTTGTAAATACTGCAAAGTATTTACATCCTTTATCCACACTGAAACCAAAAATGTGCATAGTATTGTTACATTATGTTCAATTCCCTTCAAAAGATAACGTTCCATCACCCATATTATTTATGAAACCTGTGCATTACATTTTTGCTTTAAGAACACTTAAATCCCACCGTGCTTTGGAATTCTGCAGTTGTTCTCCATTTATATAATTCTTTTCTTTATTCTTCCTACCAAAGTGAACAACTACACTTTTTTTTTGCAATTTCTCCAATTGTCAGATTTTTGCCTCCCTTAACCTATCTATCCCCACTTTCAACATCCTTGTGTTTTCCTCATAACGTACTATCCTACCTATTTTGCTGCCATCTACAAATTTAGCCACCGTGCCTTTGTTGCCTCCACATCCAAATCATTAATGTAAATTGCAAACTATTAAGGACTCAGCACAGATGCCTTTGAGACTCCACCCACCACAACCTGTCAATTTGACAAAGAACCATTAATGTATACGCTGTTATCTGCCAGCTAGCTAGCCTTCTATCCTTATTGACATGTGATCCTATATCGAATGAGCTTTTATTTCTGCAACAACACTTGATCTGGCACTTTATCAAATATCTTTGGGATATCCAAATATGGTATATCTACAAACTCTTTGTCATCCACAATGTGTGCAACTCCTTCCAAGAATTCCTATAAATTGGTTAAACATGATCATTTTGACAAGACCATGTTGAATCTTCCCGATGACCTGGAGGTTTGTGCAGTTATAATCTCCTTAATGATCAATTCTAAACCTTTCCTATGACAGATGTCATTGGCCCATTGACTCCTTTGTTTTCTTCCCTTCCTTCTTGAATAGAGAGATATTTGCAACTTTCAGTTTAAGGGAAACACTCCTGAATTTAAGGAATTTTGGAAAATGAACACCTATGCATGAACACCTCATTTGCAAACGCTTTTATACCCTAGGATGGGGTCAATCTGAACCTAAGAACTTGTCAGCTGACATCTTCATAATTTGCCTAGTACCATTTCCCTCATGATTGCAATTTTACGAATATTCCTCTCTCCATTCCACCACCCGATTTACAACTATTATCAAAATGTTGATGTATACTACATAGTGAAGATAGAGCAAAATATTTGTTTACTACAGCCTCTATTTCCTTATTATTTACTACTAATTCTCCAGAATCATTCTCTAGAGGTCCAACATTCATTTTATTTAGTCTTTTTCATTTTAAAACCTTATGGAAATTCTTGTTATTTACTGTTACATTCCCAGCTAGCATCTTCTCATACTCTGAATCTTTCCTCCTGAACCACAGATGATGAGTTCTACCTTCAGAATTTGTCTGTATAGTAGGAATGTACAAATTTGGGCATTCTGAAACATCACCTTAAACGTCTACAGCTATGTATCTATTAATATATCCCTTAACCTAGTATGCCAGTTCACTCCAGCTAACTCAACTTTCACGCTTATATAGTTGCCCACTATTTGACACTAGTTTTAGACCAAATCTTCTACCTATCCAACAGGATATAAAATTCAATCAGATTATGGCTGCTGCTACCTCAGAGTAGTCTAAATCACTAATTAACCCTGTCGCTTTACATGGTACCACACCAAATCTAACCAGCTCTCTGGTTATTTCTAAAATGTATTTCTCTAAAATAATCTTGGAAATATTCTATGAAATCCTCATTCAGAGTATGTCTGATAGGTTGTTTTTCCAGTTTACATGTAGATAAAAAGTTACCCACGGTCATTGCTGCTCTATTATCATGAGACAAAAAATAAGGCAGATGCTGGAATCCAAAGCCGACAAGCAGGAGGCTGGAAGAACACAGCAAGCCAGGCAGCATCAGGAGGTGGGGAAGTCTGACATTTCAGGTATAACCCTTGTTCAGGACCAAGGATGGTGGTAGGGGGAGTTGCAGACAAGGAGGGGGGATGGTTATGGTTGGGGGGAGGAGCAGAGTGGTATAGCGTTGATAGGTGAATAAAGGTGGTAGGTACGACATGGTAGGTCAACAGGCCTATTGAATCTGATTGTTAGCTGAAAGGAGGGGTTGGTGGAAGAAATGGAAGGGAGGAGGCAGGGCTGGAAAGGGACTTGGGGAATGGGTGAGAAGGTTATTTGAAATTGGAGAACTCAATGTTAAGTCATCTGGGCTGTAGGCTGCCCAGGTGGAAGATGAGGTGTTGTTCCTATAATTCGCAGTGGCAATTGAGGAGGTCAAGGATGGACATGTCAGACAGGGAAGAGAAGAGGGAATTAAAATGAATGGTGACCAGGAGGTCAGGCTTGCCTTTACAGGTCTGGCTGAGATATTTGGCTAAAGATGTCCATAGTTTACATTTGGTCTTACTGAAGTAGAGAAGACCACATCGGGAGCACCAGATGTGGTAAACTAGGTTGGAGGAGAGGCAAGTAAACCTCTGTCTCACCTGGAAGGACTCTTTGGGACTCTAGCTGCTCTGTCAAGGAGACGTTACACTCCCAAGCATCCAATATGTCCACTGATTTTAAACAACGTGTTTTTCCTCCTTCTGTCATCCAATCGGCCCTCCACCACGTCTGCTCCATTCTCCACTCAACCGCTCTAAACCCTGCCCCATCCAAACATAATAAAGACAGGGTCCCCCTTATCCTCACTTTCCACCCCACCAGTTTAGGCATCCAACTTATCATCCTTAAACACTTCTGCCAACTCCAATTAGACTCCACCAAGAACATCTTCCTATCCACACGCCTCTCTCCTTTCTGCAAGGACCATTCCCTTTGACAGTCCTTAATTCATACCACTGTCCCCACAGGCCCCCACTGAACACACCAGTACCTTTCCCTGCAACCATAAAAGACGTTAAATCTGCCAGCACACCACCCCCTCACCCCTATCCAGGGCTCCAAATAGCCCTTCCAGATGAGACAAAGGTTCACCTACCTCTCTTCCAACCTGGTTTACTGTATCAGGTACTCCTGATGTGGTCTTCTCTATATCAGGGAGACCAAACATAAACTCAGGGCGCATTTCGCTGCACATCTCAGCCAGGCCCACACGGGCCGACCTGACCTCCTGGTCACCACCCATTTAAATTCCCCCTTCCCACTCCCTTTCCAGCATGACTATCATCAGTCTCTTTGCCCCTCTCCCCACCCATAACCCTCCCCCACTTTTATCTGCAAATCCCATACCCCTATCCCCATTCCAAAATAAGGGTTATACCTCAAATGAGGGACTTCTCCATCACCTGATGCTCCCTCAATTGCAGTGCTCTTCCAGCCTCCTGTTTGACTCCTTTATCACAAGAATCCAAAATTTCTTCTTGTACACTTTGTCCTACATTGTGGTTAGTGTGAGCCACTCCCACCAGAGATTTATTTCCCCTACTATTCTTCACTTCTACCAAAACTGATACCGTATCCTGATCACATGAGTCAAAGTAATTTCCAGCTATGGCACAAATGCCATCCTTAATTAGCAGTGCAACCCCTCCAGCTTTATCTATGTTCCTTTTTTATAACATTTTATATACTCTTCAATATTTAGGACCAAGACCTTATCATCCATGTTCCTGTTATGGCTATGAGATTGAATTTATTTACTTCGAGACGTGCAAACAATTTGTCTACATCTTTTTAATGCCACCTGCATTCAGATGGAACCTTTCATTTTGTTTCTTTGGTATTCTTATGACATTTAATCTTTCATCCCTAGATTTTTCTATCTGACACTTCCTGCCATACTTTGACCCTTTTTTGCCTTATTATTATTTTCAACTCTTATTTTGTTTATACCCTTTCATATATCACATCTTTCAGCACTTGATCCCTAGTCTTGAATATTTAATTTGAAACACTCTCTACATCCTTTGTCATGCAATTCACAAGAACACTGGTTCCAACATGTTCAAGTATAGATTTTCTCAACAATATAGCCTCTATTTTTCCCAGTACTGGTGCCAGTGACCCATGAACAATAACCACTTCTCCCACACCTGTTTTTGAGCCAAGTGTTCAGCATTTTTATTTTATATACATCTTGCCAATTCATGCATGACTCATGCAATAACCTAAGGGTTATAATCTTTGAGGTTCTGCTTTTCAATTTAGTGCCTTGATCCCCACACTCTCCATGCAAAATATCTTTCCTCACTGTACCTGTGTCATTGTTATCTACATGGACCACAATCATTGAGTCCTCCGCTGCACTGAAGTTTCCTTTACAGGAATGTGCAGATGTTCCATACCCTGGCACTGGGCTGAAAACATATATTTCTGTACTCTCACTTTACCCACTCCTCATCTGCAAGTCTGTTAAGGTGTCTCCACCTCCTTGTTAGATCTCCATTGTCAATGTAATGGCGACACGGTGGCACAGTGGTTAGCACTGCTGCCTCACAGCGCCAGAGACTTGGGTTCGATTCCTGCCTCAGGCGACTGACTGTGTGGAGTTTGCACATTCTCCCCGTGTCTGCGTGGGTTTCCTCCGGGTGCTCCGGTTTCCTCCCACAGTCACAAAGATGTGCAGGTCAGGTGAATTGGCCATGCTAAATTGCCCGTAGTGTTAGGTAAGGGGTAGATGTAGGGGTATGGGTGGGTTGCGCTTGGGCGGTGTGGACTTGTTGGGCCGAAGGGCCTGTTTCCACAGTGTAAGTAATCTAATCTAATCTATAAATATCACTCTGGAACTCCTTCAGCCTTAATTCTGCATAAATTGTCTTTGCTAATGTACTTAGTTTGAGATTTGCTTTCTCAGCCTCAATTAATGAAGATGTGCTGAATTCTTCCCTGGAATTATCCTCACCAGTAAAAGAAGTTTTGGCTCCTATAACATCTGCCTGTTGCATAACTTTGACCCTTGGTGATGGATTTTGTTTAACCATTGTTCTGGTCATCACATGTAACCTGGAATGTGTTTTTATAACTGATCCTTGATTTAACCTCTTTTGGGTTTTCTATAGTATAGACAAAGCTTTAACTTTCACTCGGGCCAACTCATTACCCAGGAGTAAATCCATTCTGACCATGGGTAATTCCTTAATGGCTCCTACTATCCCCATCCACATAACAAATTGCATTTTAATTGCACCTTGTGCCACAGAACCAAGATTTAATCTTCACTTATTCCATTTACTAACACTCTTGCTTTCATTTAACTCTCTGGACAGAAAATAGTCCTCCTCCAACAAGAGAGTTGGAGGATCTCCCCTGTGTCCATTAATATTTTCATGCAGTGTGTGATTTATATGCATTTTAGTATTACTTATTGTTGAGTTTGGATTTTTGAATTCAGAAAAATCGTACATGAATTTGCTGTGTTTCTGAGAGGGTTTAATAATTACATTGTAAATATTTCCATAGCCATGGTAATTTCTTCTTTTGTGCTTACATTGGGAGAATTTTATGAGTGAAAAAAATAAACTGCTGTGTATTCAGTTCCAGTTTGTAAGTCAGGGAATGATTCTTTTCTGTTGAATAGAAAATATTATGTCTTTGAAAAAGTTTTTTTTAGTTTAGTTTGGGCAGTTCTGCAGGATCTTGGCTGAAGCTTGATATATAAACCAGTTGTTCCTGACAAAGAATTGTTAAGAAATAGATTACCTCAGTGTAAGGAGTATATTTTAAAGTTCCAGATAAGAAGTGTTTGGTTACAACCTTAAAGCGGTTATTTGAACGTGAAACTCTCTAAGCTTAGTTTTATGAAGGCACCAGGAAGAAGCTATCAGATTCTAAAGATTAAGGAGTTGAAGCCACAGCTAAATTGAGATAAAAAGGTGTGATAGAGGAGGGAAGTCTTTCTGGTGTGTGTTCTATAAAGGAGTGCTTTGAGAATTAATGAGATAATATTTTTCAAGTGTTTAAAAATTTTAAAATATGTGTTATATGTAAATTATTTTGTTTATTCTATTTGCATGCATTTGTTTTGCGTGATTAACTTTTCATTTTTTGTTAAAACCAAGCCTGCAGAATTACTTATATTTCAGTGACAGACCATCTCACTAATTTTTTTTAAAATGAGGTTTCAGAACAAATTTTAATCTGGGATTTGAATTGCCCAGAAATAGTATCAAATTAGATAATACCAACATTTTTATGGGTTTAACAACATTATTCTCAGAAAGAGGCATTATATTTCACTTCGGTAATAACTTTTCATAGCTCTCAGCTACACTACTTCACATAACAGTTTTTACTTTTAGTTCTGGTTGTAGTTGAAGCGACAGTTTGATCCATAGTACATTCCTTTTGAGACCCTTTCTGGACCAGTTCTTATAAGCACAATCATTTCCTTCACAATGTCCAGCATTCTGAGTGATGGTATCCTGCTTTATTCCAATGGGAACACTGAGACCCTTGATTTTCACTTGTACCTTCAGGATTTTCCCTTCTGATCTGATGAAGACATTTTGGGGAAAGTCCAGATATCCTTTCTATATCCTAGCTACTTGCCTTCAATTCACTTTACCATTCACTTTCCTTGGGTTCAAGGAAGTGATAGAAAAAGGGTTTAGTTTTATGGATCACCCATAATCACCCCAGTCATCATTGCTGCCTGTCCAGTAGTTGCAACCTTTTGGTCTTCTACAAGAATTCTATTACAATAGTTCATAAGATTTTAAATTTTTCCAAGAGACTGATACCTCTGGGAATTTCAGACATGGTTTCAACTCCCAATGCTTTTACCTACCAGTCAAAATTAACGTGATTAATCCTTTCAAATTCCATATCAATGTACCCAAGCTGTTTCTTCAACCTGTTGTCTTATATGCTTCTTGAACTCTATATGTGCACTCTATATAGCTTTTTAAAATTGTGTCATAATCCCTTGAAACCCCCTCTGACAGTGAAGCATACATTCCCTGTTCATTTCTCTCGATGGAAAATATCCAGTTGTCCTTCGGCCAATTCATTTGTCTAATTATTTTCTCCAATGAAATACCCTTTTCCTTAAATTTTGGTAGGGCCTGCACAAATTTAAACATTTCCTTACTGGACTTTAGACTATGTATAAAATTTTGCCTAACAGAGTCTGCATCAGCATCAACTGCATCACTCTAAGCTTAAATTATTCACCAATGTCTCTTTTTCTTTCTCTCTCTCTCTGTCAAGTCTCTCTGTCTCACATCTCTAGTTCCAGTCTCATAAGCCTCTCTTTCACATGCCTTTTCTCCAAAGTCCAATCTGTTAAATTCTACTTCCTTCCTGTGTTTTGTTTTATTTCTTGCGTTTTAATTTATTTTCCATTTCAATCAGCTTTAACTGCAATTCAAAGTTAACTAATTTTGCTGTCTCACTTCTTAGAGTACCAAAGCAGTTCTAGGCAGACAATTCCATTTCGAGTTAACTTACCAGTTCAATCAACCTGGCTTTTGTGATCTCTTTTCAGTTCATCAGAGACAAATCCTCCACTTGCAAGAAGGTTTTACCAATTTTAGTGTCATTTTATTTCTGTCGTACAAGGCCTCATGTTTATTCTTTTAAATGTTTATCACTAATGGCCTTCACACTTATCTTCCTTTTTAAGATCACAATCCAATAATGAAGGAAATCAAAAGATGTGGTCTTTACAAAAAACAGTTCTATACCAAGCTACAGGATGTCCAACTGACAAATCGTAGCGTCAAAACAGAGCCTTTACACAGCACATGACCTAAGATGATAAAAAAAATCTTTAATAGACAATTAAATTACAACATATGAAATCATAACCACAATTATTAAAATATAAGAATGTGGCATTGGCAGGAACTACATCTGAATTACAAATTATAAATTCAACTAACTAATAATAACTGAATTAACATGAATTGTCTTCTGCATTCATTCACCTGAATCATTCCTTCCTCTTTACAATTAAATTAATCAAAGCCACTAACTTATTAATATTCAATTGCACATTTCAAATCAAGAATTTAATAAAATAGAGGTTTTAATATATCATATATAAGGATGTGCAACCTACAGTTGTTTCCATGACTAACAACATTAAAAAATCATGCTTTATAATATATGTTAGAGACAAAACAACTGCAGATGTCGGAATCCAAAGTAAATCGGCAGGAGGCTGGAAGAACACAGCAAGCCAGGCAGCATCAGGAGGTGGAGAGGTCAATTGTTTGGGTGTTACCCTTCTTCAGGAGTGGGGGTAGTTGTAGGAGGAGCTGCATGGTGGCACTGTGGTTAGCACTGTTGCCTCACAGCGTCAGAGACCTGGGTTCAATTCCCACCTCAGGCAGTTTGCACATTCTCCCCGTGTCTGCGTGGGTTTCCTCCGGGTGCTCCGGTTTCCTCCCATAGTTCAAAGATGTGCAGGTTAGGTGAACTGGCCATGCTAAGTTGCCCGTAGTGTTAGGTAAGGGGTAGATGTAGGGGTATGGGTCTGGGTGGGTTGCTCTTCGGAGGGTCGGTGTGGACTTGTTGGGATGAAGGGCCTGTTTCCACACTGTAAGTAATCTAAAGTGTGTGGCGGGGGCAGGGTGGTGAAGTGGGGATAGGTGAAGACAGGCAGAGGGTACGACCTTCAGGCGGGCCCGTAGGGGCCAACTGGACCTCCCAGTTACCGCCCATTTTAATTCCTCTTCCCACTCCCTTTCTGACATGACCATTCTTGGCCTCCTGCATTGCCACAATGGACCAAACCGCAAATTGGAGGAACAACACCTCATCTTCTGCCTGGGCAGCCTACAGCCAGGAAGACCCAACATTGAGTTCTCCAATTTCAAATAACCTCCCTTCCCTTCCCTGACTCCCTTCCCAGCCCCTCCCCCTTCCTTTCACTCCTCCCAGCCACCAACCAGATTCATTCCTCCCTTTGACCAACCAGGTCGTACCCTTTGCCTGACTTCACCCATTCTCAATTCATCACCCTTCCCCTGCCACCCCCTTTATCCCCTAAACCCACACCCAGTCCTGAAGAAAGGTTACACCCAAAACATTGATTTCTTCACCTCCTGACGCTGCCTGGCTTGTTGTGTTCTTCCCACCTCCTGCCTGTCTACTCATAAAATACGTTGGCAGAAGATGATATGCCCGGCAATTTGATACTAATTTTATCATATTTTATTCAACAGTTGTACAGATATGTTGGCAACTTCAGAAATAGATGCTTTGTGCATCACAAATGTATTTTTTCAAGGTGCAAATATGGGAACATGGACATTATCTGAAATGTTACTTCATAGAATGTCACATCATCACCAAATAACTCACTTTAAGTTTCTTCTTTAAAATCTCTGCACATTGTTTTCTCAATATACTCCACCTTCATGAATCCCTTATCTGGACATTACTAGCAATATTGACTGAGGTGAGTAAAAGCAAGTGCCAACTGAACTGCTTCTGGCCTCCAAAAGTATTGGTACTTTATTTAATTAAGGATGTAAATGCATTGAAGGCAATTCTAATGTCTTTTAGGAAAAGAAACTGCCATCCTTCCATGATTTGGCCTTCCTGTGACTCCAGAACCACAGCAATGTGGTTGACTCTTAACTGTCCTCTGACAAAATAGGGATGGGCAATAAATGCTGGCTTAGCCAGCGATGCCCTCATTCCATGAAGGAAGCTTTTAAAAATTGCGAGAAGGTTCTTTAGACTGATATCTAGAGCAGGCATCTGAATATTACTGACTTTATTAATGCCAGCTTGTACTAACACAGTATACATTGTTTATAGCATTGCTCGCCTAAAAGAAATAAAATCATTTAATAGCACTTTTTCTATCTTTAATATAAAGTAATATACAATTTGATTATAATAATTTTTGGCTCAGTTGCCCAGTTGTAAATTTCATTACAGCCTAACTCATTCACATTTTAATAATGCCCTAAGGAACATATGGAAAGAAGAAAATACAGAAAAGACACATAAAGTGAATACCAGGTGCTAACAGCAAATCAAATCCTTGAGTTTCATATGAAAATTCCAGATAAAAAATATTATATTTAAGCATTGATACTTTTAGATACATATTAGTATTGTGGACTAAAGATTGAATTTAAACCAAGTGGCTTCAAGTTAATGGATTTCAGTTCCAAATAGACATCTGTGACGAGGTGATTCTGTTTTCAAATTCTATTCAATGTGTTGTAACGCCTCTCTCATTGTTAGGAAAGACGAGTACTTACTGTTTTGTGCGCATTTATTGAATAGAAAGCATTTCTAGATTTTCTTGCTGAATATTGACTTTGAATTGAGAATGGTGAATGAAAATAGCTCTGAATAGAGATGTGAGCATCTTCATGTTGAAATATAATTGCTGTAATAACACATGTTTAACATACAGTAAAATATATTACGAACAGGATAATTAATTGGAAAATAATGTTAAAAGAAAGCAGTAGAAAGAAAAGATACCTTAATTTTTTATTGAAAGGTAGCAACATCTAGTGTATTTTAAATCAAAAGTGTCATCATTAGACAAATAACATTGGGGAGTATTTAATAAAAGAGGTAAAATTGATTTTCAGCGGTTATAGTTAAGGTGCAATAATTGTTAATTTTGCAATTATCAGAGAAGGTGCACAATAAACATTTTGTTTTAGTGATGGAGGTAAATTTCAGCTCCAACATCTAAATGAATGACATAGAATGCTGAAGAACGTATGGTATCACACCACAAACTCACCAAAAACAAAAACTTTCTGGTAGCACCTGTAGGAAGGAAGCAGAGTTAATGTTCCAACTCTAGTGACTCTTCATCAGAACTCAGGGCACGAGTACCAACTGGACAGCACTTTCAAGGAGGCATTAAACACTATGGACCTTTCTTGTATGCATTGCTATTTTGTGTTTATATATGCATGTATTACACTTGTGTACAGAATTAGCTACTATGGTCACATATGCATTTTTGAAAAATACATCTACTTTCCACTTTCTCTCTTCATAAACTCCAAGCCGATAAAAAGGAGGAAGAGAGACAAAGGCAGAGACCACATGGTCATTGAGACAGAAAGAGAAAGAAATCTACACTCCTGTCTGACACAGCAGTGAATCTGCACAGCTACTACCTTGCTGTTTGACTTTAAGTACTTGTGGACATCGGAGTGTGTCTAAGAAAAATTAACAAACAGCCAAATTCACAATTGACCTTGAAGGAACCTGTGTGGGAGAGCTCACAGTACAGGAACAGATAAGTGCATGTTCTTTAAGTGTAACCCTGCTGCCTTTTTTTAATAGTGAGTAGAATGGGTTCTTTCTGGTTATATGATTTATTGAGATCTGTCTCTTGTTTAAAATTTAAAAATATAAAACATTTGCACTAAGTTAGCCTGGAGCAGTGTTTGTTAGGGCAGTAAGACTGCTATTTTTTGACTTGTTAAAGTGCAAAGATGGCCTTTAATACAGTGATGTGCTCTTCCTGTTGGATATGGGAGATTAGGAAGAGGCTCCATTTTACTGATGATTATGTCTGCAGTAAATGTGTTTGGTTGTGAACCTGATTGGAACGCATGGATCAGTTGGAACGATGGTTAGAGGCAACAAGGACTTTACAAGAGCTAGGGGGTGTGATGGATAGCAGTCATAGGAAGGGGAAAAATAACGCAGATACAGTCAGGTAGATGGGAAACTACCAGGAAAGGTAGGGGAGAGAGAGGTAGGTAGTACAGGAGTCTCCTGTGGCTATCCCCATCTCAAACAAGTATGCTGTTTTGAAAAATATAGGAGGTGATGGACTCTCAGGGAAATATAGCATGAACAGTCAAGTGTCCGGTACCGAGACAGGCTCTAATGTAATGAGAGGTACATCAGGTTCCAAGCATTCGATTGTCATAGGGGACTCTCTAGTCAGAGGCACAGATAGACATTTTTGCAGTCGACAGTGAGAAATCAGAATGATGTGTTGCCTCCTTAGTGCCAGGATCAAGGATGTCTCAGAGAGGGTGCAGAATATTCTCAAAGAGGAGTAGGACCAGCAGGCGATCATTGCACAGATGGAATTAATGACATAGGAAAGAAAAAAGATAAGATTCAGAAGGGAGAATAAAGGAATTTAGGCAGGAATTTAAAAAGGAGGTCCTCGAGGATAGTAATATCTAGGATTACTACCTTGCTACGGGCTAGTGAGAGTAGGGATAGGATTAAGCGTGGCTGAGAAGCTGGTGCAGGGGAGAAGGGTTCATATTTTTGCATCATTGAAAATACTTCTGGGATAGAGGTGACCTACTATACTGGCAGGGAGATTTGCTAGAACTGCTTGGTAGGATTTAAACTAGCAATGTTGGGGGGTGAGGGGGCAGGGGTGGCAGGAGGGGGTGCACCCAGGGAAATAGTGAGGAAAGAGATAAATCTGAGCCTGATACAGTTGGGAAAAGGAGCAAGTCAAACATTCAGATCGGCAGGAACAAAGCAGAGAATGAGGTAGGACTGATAAATTAAACTGTATTTATTTCAATGCAAGAAAGTTAACAGGGAAGGCAGATATACTCTGGGCATGGTTAGGAACATAGGACTGGGATATCATAGCAATTATAGAGACATGGCTCAGGATAGACAATAGACAATAGACAATAGGTGCAGGAGTCGGCCATTCTGCCCTTCGAGCCTGCACCACCATTCAATATGATCATGGCTGATCATCCTTAATCAGTATCCTGTTCCATAATCCTTGATTCCACTATCCTTGAGACCTCTATCCAACTCTTTATAAAATGAATCCAGAGACTGGGCTTCCACTGCCCTCTGGGGCAGAGCATCCCACACAGCCACCACTCTCTGGGTGAAGAAGTTTCTGCTCATCTCTGTCCTAAATGGTCTACCCCGTATTTTTAAGCTGTGTCCTCTGGTTCGGCACTCACCCATCAGCGGAAACTAGTTTCCTGCCTCCAGAGTGTCCAATCCTTTAATAATCTTATATGTCTCAATCAGATCCCCTCTCAGTCTTCTAAAATCAAGGGTATACAAGCCCAGTCGTTCCAGTCGTTCAGCATAAGGTAGTCCCGCCATTCCAGGAATTTACCTCGTGAACCTACGCTGCACTCCCTCAATAGCCAGAATGTCTTTCCTCAAATCTGGAGACCAGAACTGCACATAATACTCCAGGTGTGGTCTCACTAGGGCCCTGTACATCTGCAGAAGAACCTCTTTGCTTCTATACTCAATCCCTCTTGTTATGAAGGCCAGTATGCTATTAGCCTTCTTCACTACCTGCTTTACTTGCATGCTTACCTTCATTGACTGGTGTACAAGAACACCCAGATCTCTTTGTACTGCCCCTTTACCTAAATTGATTCCATTTAGGTAGTAATCTGCCTTCCTGTTCTTGCCACCAAAGTGGATAACCATACATTTATCCACATTAAACTGCATCTGCCATGACTGCATCTGACCACTCACCTAATCTGTCCAGGTCACCCTGTAATCTCCTAACATCCTCCTCACATTTCACCCTGCCACCCAGCTTAGTATCATCAGCAAATTTGCTAATGTTATTACTAATACCATCTTCTATATCATTAACATATATTGTAAAAAGCTGCGGTCCCAGCACTGATCCCTGTGGTACCCCACTGGTCACTGCCTGCCATTCCAAAATGGAGCTGTTTATCACTACTCTTTGTTTCCTGTCAGCCAACCAACTTTCAGTCCAAGTTAGTACTTTGTCCCCAATACCATGCTCCCTAATTTTGCTCACTAATCTCCTATGTGGGACTCTATCAAAAGCTTTCTGAAAGTCCAGATACACTATATCTACTGGATCTCCCTCATCCATCTTCAGAGTTACATCCTCAAAAAATTCCAGAAGATTAGTCAAGCATGATTTCCCCTTCATAAATCCATGCTGACTCTGACCTATCTTGTTACTACTGTCCAGATGTGTCATAATTTCATCCTTTATTCTAGACTCCAGCATTTTTCCCACCACTGAAGTCAGACTAATGGTCTCTCTCCCACCTTTCTTAAAAAGTGGTACAACATTAGCCACCCTCCAATCCGCAGGAACTGATCCACAGGATAGGACTGACAGCTTAATGTTCCAGGATACAAATGCTATAGGCAGGATAGAAAGGGAGTGGGGGGGCAAGAGAGGCGTTTTTGAGAAGGGATAACATGACAGTTGTACTTTGGGAGGATCCTCCTAGGAATACATTGAGAGAAGTTATTTGGGTGGAACTGAGAAATAAGAAAGGGATGATCACCTTATTGGGATTGTACTATCGATCCCCCACAATCATCAACGGGAAATTAAGAAACAAATTTGTGAGGAGATCTATGTTATCTGTAAGAACAATGGGTGGTAATGACAGGGGATTTTAACTTTCCAAACATAAACTGGGACTGCCATAGTGTTAAGAGTTTAGATGGAGAGGAAGTTGTTGAGTGTATACAAGCCAATTTATGATTCAGAATGTGGATGTACCTACGAGAGAAGGTGCAAACCTTGATCTACTCTTGGGAAATAAGGCAGGACAAGTGACTGAGTTGTCAGTGGGGGAGCACTTTGGGGCCAGTGACATTCGTTGTATTAGTTTTTAAAAAGTTATAAAAAAGGATAGACCAGATCTAAAAGTTAAAGTTCCAAATTGGGGGAAGGCCAATTTTGACAGTATTAGGCAAGAACTTTCAAAAATTGGATGGGGAACAGGGGATGTGGGCGGGTGGTACTGCTCACAGGTAAAGGGTTGGCTGGAAAATGGGAAGCCTTCAAAAATGAGACAATGGGAGTCCAGAAGCAATATGTTACTATTAGGGTGAAGGGCAAGGATGATAGATGTATAGAGACTTGGATGACTATAGAAATTGAGGTTTTGGTTAAGGAAAAGAAGGAACCATATGTCAGACATAGACAGTAGAGATTGAATGAATCCTTAGAAGAGTATAAAGGTAGTAGCAATGTACTTAAGAGTGAAATCAGGAGGGAAAAACGGGGACATGAGATAGCTTTGGCAAATAGGGTTAAGGAGAATCCAAAGGGATTTTATGAATACATTAAGAATAAAAGGGTAACTAGGGAGGGAATAGAACTCCTCAAATATCAGCAAGGCAGCCTATGTGTGGAACCACAGAAGATGGGGGAGATATTAAATGATTATTTTGCATCAGCATTTACTGTGGAGAAGGACATGGAAGATACAGATGTGGGGAAATAGATGGTGACATCTTGAAAAATGTCCATATTACGAGGAGGACGTGCTGAATGTCTTAAAACGCATAAAAGTGGATAAATTCCCAGAACTGATCAGGTGTACCCGAGAACTCTGTGGGAAGCTAGGACAGCGTTTGCTGGGCCCCTTGCTGAGATATTTGGCTCATGATTGTCACAACTCAGGTGCCGGAAAACTGGAGGTTGGCTAATGTGGTGCCACTCTTTAAGAAAGGTGGTAAGGAAAAGCCAGGGAACTCTAGACTGATGAGTCTGACATCAGTGGTGGGCAAGTTGTTGAAGGGAATCCTGAGAGATAAGATTTACATGTATTTGGAAAGGCAAGGACTGATTGGGAATAATCAACATGGCTTTGTGCATGAGAAGTTATGTTTCACTAAGTTGATTGAGTTTTTTTGAAGAAGTAACAAAGAGGATTGATGAGGGAAGAGCGGTAGACATGATCTATATAATACTGGATTAGTGATGCTGGAAGAGCACAGCAGTTCAGGCAGCATCCAACGTGCAGCGAAATCGACGTTTCGGGCAAAAGCCCTATAACTTCAGTAAGCCGTTCGACAAGGTTCCTCATAGTGGATTAGTTAGCAAAGTTAGATCACATGGAATACAGGGAGAACTAGCCATTTGGATACAGAAGTTTGGCTCAAACTTAGAAGACAGAGAGTGATGGTGGAGGGTTGTTTTTCAGACTGGCAGCCTGTGACCAGTGGAGTGCCACACAGATTGTTGTTGGGTCCATTGCTTTTCATTATTTATATAAATGATTTGGATGTGTACATTGGATTATAGTTAGTAAGTTTGCAGATGTGGTTGACAGCAAAGAAGGTTACCTCAGAGTACAAAGGGATCTTGATCAATTGGGCCAGTTGGTTGAGGAGTGGCAGATGGAGTTTAATTTAGATGGGAGTGAGGAGCTGCAATTTAGAAAGATAAATCAGGGTAGGACTTATACACTTGATGGTAAGGTCCTGGGAAGTGTTGCTGAACAAAGAGACCCTGGAATATGCAGGTTCATAGTTTGTTGAAAGTAGAGTCACAGATAGATAGAATAATGAAGAAGGTGTTTGGTATGCTTCCTTTATTGGTCAGATCATTGAGTAGAGAATTTGGGAGGTCATGTTACAGCTGTACAGGACATTGGTTAGGCCATTTTTAGCATATTGTGTGCAATTCTAGTCTCCCTAATATATGAAACATACTGTGAAACTTGAAAGGGTTCAAAAAGATTTACTAGGATATTGCCAGGGTTGGAGGTTTTGAGTTATATGGAGAGGCTGATTAGGCTGGGACTGTTTTCCCTGGAGTGTCAGAGGCTGAGGAGTAACCTCATGGAGGTTTATAAAATTACAAAGGGCATGGATAGGGTAAATAGACAAGGGCTGTTCCTTGGGGTGGGGAAGGGTCCAGAACTAGAGGGCATAGGTTTTGGGTGAGAGGGGAAAGATTTAAAAAAGACCTAAGGTGCAACCTTTTCATGCAGAGGGTGGTTTGTGTATGGAATGAGCTGCCAGAGGAAATGGTGGAAGCTGGTACAATTACAACATTTAAAAGGAATCTGGATCAGTAAATGTATAGGAAGGGTTTGGAGGGATATGGGCCAAGTGCTGGCAAATGGGACTAGATTAATTTAGGATAGCTGGTCAGCATGGATGAGTTGGATGAAAGAATCTGTTTCTGTGCTATACATCTCTATGACTCTGTGACTCTGAGTAGCAAAAAAATGCATCAGTATGTAAATTGGACATGGAAGCTGTTGAGGGATCGTTTGTTGGTGTATAAAATTAGGCACTTGAATCTACATCCCTTGAAATTGAAAATTAAATCCCAATTCACAAAAATGGTTTGGTATAATCAATCAATACATTGAAGATGCATTGAACCCCTGCAGCCATTATCTGCTCAATATACAGCAAAAAGGAAAGTAGCCTCTTTGTGTAAGATTTGGAAACCTTTTTCTGTTTGAAGGTAAATTGTGACACCAACCCGAACTTTGTATATCTACGTGCCAGCATGTGCACCCAAGGCTAAAAGTCTGATGTGAGAAATGTGGCTTCTGGTAAATAACTTGCATTGTTTAACACCAATTGACCTACTTTCATGCAACTTATACAATTCAGATCAGTACGTAAATATAAATGTAACTCCACTGTTCAAAAAAATCAAGAAAAAGAGGAAACAATGGTCAACAGACCTGTTAGTCTGACATCAGTATTCAAATCACATTCAGGATAGGGTCCAGTGGATGTAAGAGATCTGAAGGAGGTGTCTTTCAGGTTGTGTGTGGTAAGTTGTAGGGCGTCATAGGACAAAGAAACATTGGAAATGCAGCACAGGAACAGGCCCTTCGGAATTCCATGCTTGCGCTGCCAATAATGCCAGTCTAGACTAATCACATCTGTCTGCATATGTCTGCATTCATCTATTTTCTGTCTGTCCATGTGCCTGTGTAAATGCCTCTTAAGCATTGCTATCATATCTGCGTCTATCCCCTCCCTTGACAATGTGTTTCAGGTACCTACTACCCTCTGCATAAAAACTTGCCTTGCACGTCTCCTTCTAACTTTTCCCCTCTCACCTTAAACATATGCCCCTAGTATTTGACATTTCCACCTTGGGGGAAAAGACTCCGATTATACACCCTTTCCATGCTTCTCATAATTTTATGTACTTCTATCTGGTTGCCCCTCAGCTTCCAACATTCAAGTGAACAGAATCCAAGTTTATCCAATCTCTCCTTATAGCTAATACACTCCAATCCAAGCAGTGTATGGGTAAACCTCTTTTTCACCCTCTCCAAAGTCTCCACATTCTTCCGATAAATGGGGCAACCAGAACTGTACACAATGTTACAAATGTGGCCTAACTAAAGTTGCATACATTTGTAACAGGGTAAAAATAATGGCTGCAGACGCTGGAAACCAGATTCTGGATTAGTGGTGCTGGAAGAGCACAGCAGTTCAGGCAGCATCCGAGGAGCAGTGAAATCGACGTTTCGGGCAAAAGCCTTTCATCAGGAGCCCTTCTGCTCCTGGATGCTGCCTGAACTGCTGTGCTCTTCCAGCACCGCTAATCCAGAATATATTTGTAACACGGCTTGCCAACTTCTATATTTAATGCTGAAGGTAAGCACGTCATATATCTACTTTACCACCTTATCCAATTGTGCTGCCACTTTCAGGGAGTTATGGACTTGCACCCCAAGATCCCTCTGTATGTCAATGTTCCTAAGGATCCTAACATTTGCTGTATACTTTCCTCTTGCACTTGACCTGCCAAAATGCATCACCTCACACTTGTATGGATTAAACTCTATCTTCCATTTTTTCATCCAACTTTCCAACTGATCTATAACCTGCTGGCTCCTTTGATAACCTTCCTCAGTATCCACAATTCCATCAATTTTCATGTCATCTGAAAACTTACTAAGCAGACCATCAGCATTTTCATGCTATATATATATTTCAAACAACAAAGACCCCAGAAGTGTTCCTTCTTGAACACGACTGGTCACTGATTTCTGTCAGAAAAACAAACCTCCACCACTACCTTGTGCCTTCTACAACTAAGTCAATTTTGTGTCCAACCAGCACACCATGAGGGACCTTGTCAAATGCTTTCATAAAATCCATGTAGATTACATCCACTACCCTACCCTCATCAATCATCTTCATCACTTCTTCAAAAAATTTAATCACATTTGTGAAAGAAGATCTCCACTGCACAAAGCCATGCTAATGTTCCTGAATAAGTCCATTTTTTTTCAAAAGCAAACAAATCCAGTACCTAAGAATCTTCTCCAATAAGTTCCTTCCTAATAATGTAAGGTTCACTTGCCTATAATTCTGACTGAGGAGTTGACATTAGCCAACATTGTTTCTTTGTATAACAAGAGCAACAGAGATAATCTGGGAAATTGTGGGCTTTATGTCAGTGATAGGTAGATTATTGGAAAAGATTCTTAAGGACATGACTTACTCACATTTGGAAAAGTTGGGACTTATTAATGACAGATAGCACGGCTTTGTGTGGGAAAGGTCCTGTCTCACAAACCTTATTGAGTTTTTTGAGGAAGTGACAAAGATGACTATGAGGGCAGGGCAGTAGCAGTTATCTATATGAACTTTAACAAGACCTTTGACAAGGTACCTTATGGTAAGCTGATACAAGTTGATACAAAATAGGATCCACAGTGAGCTGGTAAACTAGATACAAAAATAGTTTGGTAATAGAAGAAAGAGAGTAGTGATGGAATAGTGATTTTCTGACTGGAGATGAGACCAGTGGTGTTCTGCAGTGATGAGTGCTGGGACCCCTGTTGTTTGTAATATATACAAATGATTTGGAGGAGAATGCAGATGGCCTGATTAATAAGTTTGTGGATGACACAATACTTGGGGCACTGTACATATTGAGAAGGATTGCCATAGGATACAGCAGGATACAGAGAGACTGGAGACTTGGGTGAAGAAATGACAGATGGACAAATGTGGACAAATGTGAGGTGATGTGTTTTGGAAGATTTTATGTAGGAATGAAGTAGACAGTATCAGCACATAAGCTACTTGGATGCTGCCTGAACTGCTGTGCTCTTCCAGCACCACTAATCCAGTATCAGCATATTGTTGCAACAGCATACAGAGAGATCTAGGCATATAGGTCCACAGTTCCCTAAAAGTGAAAATACATGTGGATAAGGTGTTTAAGAAGGCATATGGCATGCTTGTCTTCACTGGTTACAGCAGAAAGTATTAAAATTGACATGCCAAGTTGTAGCTGTATAATGCTTTGGTTAGGCCACATTTTGAATATTGTGTACATATCTGTTCACCGCACTCCCAAAAGGATGTGGAGGCTTTACAGAGGATACAGAAATGGTTTACCAGGACGTTGCCTGGTTTAGAGGATATTAGCTATGAAGAAAGATTGGACAAACTTGATTTGTTTTCACTTTAAATTCAGAAGATGAGGAGCAACCTGATGGAAGTTTACAGAATTATCCAATGCTTGGATAGAATGGATAGTCGGTGCCTTTTCCTTATGGTATAAATGTCAATTTCTAGGCGATATAGGTTTAAGATAAAAGGAAGTAAATTTAAAGAAGATGTGAGAGACCGGTATTTTACATGGAGGTTGCCTGCTGCCAGAGGAGGTGGTGGAGGGGATGCAATAGCAACTTTTAAAAGGCAGCTTAACAGATGTGTGAATAGGCAAGGAATTGAGGTATTTGGGCCACATAGAGACATACATTTTTTAGTTTAGCAAGGCATCATGCGTCGATACAGTTTTTGTGGTCCAAAGGGCCTGACCCTGTTCTGCACTATTCTTTGTTCTTTGTTCAACCAGACCGGGGTGACCTTGTTCACTAGACAGCAACAGTTAACATACAGCTCTGGCAAACAATTAGGGTGATTAATTTTCCTTCATTGGAAGAATTTTTAAATACAGGAGTAAATATATCTTGCTGCAATTGTACAAAGCTTTGGTAAGACCAAATGTAGAGTATTACATACAGTTTTAACTTCCATATACAAGAAAGATTTATATTCACTGCAGAGGGAGTGCAAACAAACTTCATCAGATTGATTCTGGGAAGGCAAGTTTATCTTTTGAGGAGTGAATGAGGAGATTGGCCTAAATTCTCTAGAGTTTAGAAGAATGAGAGGTGAACTTTTTTAAGAGTTCAGCATTCTTAAAGGGCTCACAGGGGTAGAAGCAAGAAGGGTGTTTACCCTGCCTGAGGTTCTGGAACCAGGGAACATATTCTCAGAATAAAAGGCAAACGATGAAGGACTGGAATGAAGAGGAATCTCTGCTCTCAGATGGTGATGAATCTCTACTATGGAGGGTTGTGAAGGCTCAGCCATTGGTTGCACACAAGACAGGTATTGATGGATTTGTAACCATTAAATATATCAAGGTTTATGGGGATGGATAATGTAGGAAAATGGTATTGAGGTAAAAGATCAGCAATGAATTGGTTCAATAGCAGATTAGACTCAACAGGCTGAATGCCTGACTACTGTTCATTTTCCCTGCATCCCTTTGTTTCATTCACTTAATAATGGAAAGCGATTGCAGTGATTATAAAACAATATAATTAAGAATACCAGGTTATAATACAAGATCAAAATTCAAACTGTTTAGAATGATTTTCTTATGACAACAAATATCTTAAAAGATGAAAACTTTCCCACAATTAATAAAATTGGATGCTGCTCTGGGCACAGTGGCAGAACTCAAAACAGAAAGCACTTTAAATACCCAGTAGTTCTGATAGCATCTATGGACAAGGAAACAGGGATGAATTTTATTATTGTTTCAGCTAAATGCGAATTATGTCAGAGTTTTTGGAGGTATTTTTGCCAGATTGGTCCGATGAGGTCAAATGTTTAATAATTAGTGTGTTCAACAAGCGCACCACATTAACTACCTACCTCAGCCCCATGCCATCCTTCACCTCCAATTCTAGCTCCATCTTACTATGTGCTGTTCTCAGAACAACTCACCATTCAACAGTACCCACTAAAGGCCAGCATCACTTGTGCCCATTCCACCTTTAAGATGCTGCTGTGCACATGGACAAGCATTGACAATCTGCTGTTGCTCCTCACTAGCAGCTCAATAGCTACAAAGCCACACTGGCCATAACATGTAATTGGCATGACTGATACTCCTTTGTACATCCAACTGTCTTTCATGCCCTTATAACATTACAGCTCAATGATGCTCACCCTGCTTCTCTACCCTCTGCCTCTGGAGACCATGATGGTCACCACTGCCCATTCCCATACCTACTATACCCTCCAATGTTGCTCCACATACCCCATATACACATTGTATTTGTTGCCATTACCAGCTTGTTCACACCTCCACACATGTCTCTGCTTTGCTCTCCCAAAGGGACAAAAGGTTTTCCTGAAGAAGGGCTTATGCCCGAAACATCGATTCTCCTGTTCCTTTGATGCTGCCTGACCTGCTGCACTTTTCCAGCAACACATTTTTAAGCTCTTTTCTCTCCCAAAGCCTTGACTCCTCTAATCTTTTTGGTAGTGATACCTCTGTTTCCCCAACATGATCCCTGGCAAACTCCAGCGCACCGAAGAGACGGACACTCAGGGCTAGATTTGCCCCAGGCATCTGACTGCTGTCTTTGCAGCTTCTGGCTGACAATACATGACACCCCTGACTGCTGGAGTAAGCCATACAGCACCGACTGCTGCAGACTCCCTGGACTACAGTTGGACAGATCACCTGATGGTGAGCGTCCCAAGCTGACAACTGACCATAGCCAAATTCCTAGACAATTTGTGCAATTCCTGCAAAAATTCTGTTTCGTACTGACAGTACCAGAACTCCCTTACCAACAGCAGCTACCCCTTCAGTGGACTAAGGACCAGAACCCATCCCATTTCCAACATTGCCATTTGATTGAATACACATGCAGTGCTTTTGCTTCACAGGCAGCTGGCACTTGCTGTATTCGTTAAACTGACATCTCAGTGTACCATGTGTCAAGATGCCCCCTACACTCAGATAAATTCGGACTGACAAGCAGCTTGTCTGCGCAAAATAGCACATTAATACAGCAATACTGAGAGCCTTTGTCTCTGGTTGAAGTGCCATCACACTAACATACAATGCTTGGTACAGTAAGAGATGCTGCAAGCATGGATGAAGCCAGTGAGTGAGCAAGTGATAAGGGAGCCATTGAGGAAGCCTGTGCTGCAGCCTGGTCCAATCTGTGAGCTGGGTTCTTGACCCTATACACAAAGTGTACTTACTGTTGCCTTTCAACGTAAATTCCTGGTACACCCTGCAATGCAAGTCTGCGATTCCTAAGCTGTCTGTAATTGGATCAGAGAGGTGTCATGAGAAATTAGTAATTGCCAGGTATTAATGTCAATGAATGAGGTGTGCACACAACCCCTGCTCTTGGATCATGCCCTGAGATATTGTTTGCTGCTGAACCAAATGGAAGCTCTTCACAGCCAATAATAAGCTGAAGTGTCTAGGTATCCACTCTGATTTCCACATTGAGATTTCTCAACATCAAGCTTGTTTGGAGCATTTGGTAAAATAAGAAGCTGGATATTAATGAGACAAGCAACAGCATAAATATGTTGATTAACAAACCATAATCCTCCTTAATTAGCAACTCACCGTTGCCTAGTGAGAAACTCACATCACCACTTTGCAAAAATGTAAACAACGCAGCAAGTTTCTCCCAATGTAGCGATAGGCCTCACTGGACTTCAATTCATAGAGTCATCTAGCATGGAAACAGATCCTTTAGTCCAACCAGCCTATGCCAACCATGTTCCCAAACTAAATTAGTCCCATCTGCCTATGCTTGGCCCATATCCATCCAGACCCATCCTATTCATGAACTTATCCAAATATCCTTTAAATGTTATAACGGTACCTGTACCATCACTTTCTCTGGCAGTTCATTCCACACATGAACCACTCTGTGTAAAAATTGTTGCACCTCATATCCAATTTAAAGCTTTCTCCTCTCACCTTAAAGATATGCTCCCTAGTTTTGAACTCCCTCACCTGATGGAAAAGACCCTTGTCATTCACTTATTTATGCCCATTAAGATTTTATAACCTTAAGAAGGTTCCCCTCAATGTCTTACGTTCTAGTGAAAAAAGTCCCAGCCTATCCAGTCAATTTTTATATCTCTCATCAATTCTGGTGGAAATGCCGTTTATAAGATTCAGCACAGAGTTAATATTTCATTCACTCTGTTTGCTTATCCACAGATATTGCTGACTGAATATTTCTAATACATTTTGTATTCTTATTCCTGATTTCCAGGACCTTTCAAATTTTTTATTATGTTTTTGTGGGTTGTAACTTTGATGGCCTTTGTTGTTCACTACTATTTAGCCTTGAACTGAATATCTTGCCATGCCATTTCAGGGGGCAGATAACAGTCAGCTATCTTGCTGTGAGTCTGGAGTCACATGTAGGCCAGACATGGTAAGGACAACAGGTTTCTTTTCCTGAAGGACATAATTGAAATGTTGGGCATTTGTAACAATCTATGATAGTTGTCACCATCACTGACATTAGCTTTCCATTTCTGTTCAATTAAGTGAATATAAGTTCCACAAGCTATTATAGGATTTGAACCCTTGTCTGCTGAGCAAATAGTTTCAGTTATGAGGAGAGGTGGAAAGGCTAGGACTTTTTCCCTGGAGGTTAGGAGGTTGAACAGTGAGATATGGCGAATAGCAGGTGTCACTTCCATAGAGTGTGAGATTTCAAAACCAGTGTGCATATTTTTAAGGTGAGAGGAGAAAGATTTTAAAAAGATGTGAGAGGCAATTTTTTACACAAAGAGTGGATCGTGTGTGGAATGAGGAATGTGGATACAGTTACAACATTTAAAAGACACTTGCATAAGTACATGAATAGGAAATATTTGGAGGGACATGGACCAAATAAGTGGGACTAATTTAGTTTAGCATTATGGTTGGCATGGACTGGTTGGACCAAAGGGTCTGTTTCTGTGCTGTACAACTCTATGACCCAATGAATCTACAATTGCCTGGGCTTCGAGAGTATTTATATCTCCATTACTGCTATGTCCCCAAGTATATACCCCTAATTTGGATTTATACATAAACACATATTTTAGGGTCACAGTGCTCCATCACTGCTCCCTTGGTCTTACAGGTGAACAGAAACTGAGGTCTTGTCTATCCTCTCAAATCGATGCAGAAGATTTATTAGCATTCCAGCCAACACAGAAGTCTCAACCAACATCAACAACTGATCATTTGATCATTTTTCTGTATAACTTGGCTGACACCTACACCTGCATTTTAACAGTGACTGACATTAAAATTGTTGTTCATTGGTTGAGAAAAAGTTTTGAGTTTCCTGAGTATTCGAGAAGAGTTATATAATTGTAATTATTTTACTTAGCATGTTGTAATTGACTTTCAGCTGCTTCTTGTGCTTTTTTTAAATGTTTGTATCTGCATTGAATGATCTTGCAATGTTTCTACAGTGTCTATGAGACAGACCAAAATGATAAAAATACACATATGTATTTTCATATGGTCAACGCAAGCATATTTTGTTTCCACAGAAAATCATCTGGTAACTTTTGGATAAACAAATGTTCGACTCCACACTTGAAGCAAAATTAATCCCTGGATTTTGGATATCAGACCTTTTTATTCTGACAATGACACTGCAGGATGTGCCCAGCGGGTGAGTACTGCAAGTAACCTATTTATGTGTATCAGGCTTATGCAGGCAGAAATAGGTGCAGGATGTTGCTGACCGTACATTGGTGCATGATGGACAATGGATGAGGGTATTTTGGAGACAATTATTTTCCCTGCAACTAACTGCAACAATACGCACAGAAAAAAAAAACAAAGAGGCAACAGCAAAAAGGTATTTGCTGGCTCAGTCTCCCAAAGAAAATAAAGGCCAAAAGGCCTCCCATAAGGGGCCTGGGCCAACAGTCAAAATAAGGGAAAATCCTTTAAAATACACCCTGGTCACCTTGCTTCAAACTTTGGAGAAACTGGGCAGGTCAGAAAGTAACAAATCAGTGCTAGGGACATTACATCAGTGCTGAAAAGACATCAGGGACCAAGGAGGAGAAATTGAGATTGATTAGGCTATGCTATATTGTAAAGCTGGCTAATTAATTGAGATGGTTAGTTAGGGTGGAAGGAGATCAAAAGTAGGGAGGCTTGGGACCTGGGGAATAAAGGAGGCTGAGGAAATCAGGCTGAGTACATTGGCAATGGCACTAGAACTTCGAGTGAATGCATTCATTTTTGCATTCATTGGGTTTTCCCTGAGGATGCTACAATTGGCAAAACCAATGTACCAATCACCTGAATCAGAGTTTACTTATTAGGTTTATTAATGTCCTCTGGGAATAAGCAATCTGCTATCCTCACATGGTTTGGCCTACATTTGCCTCCACATTCACAACAATATGGTTGACTCTTAAATGCCCTTTAAAAAGGACAAGGAAGTCTGATAAAAAGAATAAAACTATGAAAATGTATCACTCAGCATCTTCCACGGTGCCAGAAATTACATGCTAGACACAACAATGTCAACCCCGCAAGGTTCTCCTTACTAACATTTGGATACGAGTGCCAAAACTGAGAGACCTGTCAAATAGACTAGTCAAGACACAGCCCATCATAGTCATACTAAAGGGAAGCAGTGGCAAAGTGGAAGTGTCACTAACCTAGCAATCCAGAACCTTGTGCCAATGTTCTGGGACATGGTTTGAATCCCACCATGACAGATGATGAAATTTGAATTCAATTAAAAAGTACATTAAAAAATTGAGGTTAATGGTGACCACTTAACAACTGTAAATTGTTGAAAAACCCATCTTGTTCATTAATGTCCTTTCAGTAAGAAAATCTACCATCCTGTCCTGGTCTGGCTTACACATGATCCAGATCCACAGCAATGTACTTGATTCTTAATTGCTTCAGATTAATTGCATCTGGGCAATTAGGAATTGGCAATCATTCCATTCTATGTACCAATAAAAAAATCTATGAATGATTCCTTACAGAGACCACCATTACCATCCCTGAAAATATCTTGCTCTATCAGAAGCCAGACCCAGCAAAAGTGGTGGCACTGTGTTATACAGTTGGGAGGGAGTCACCTGGGAATCCTCAATATTAACTCTGGACCACTGAAGTTTTCTTGTACATGTTAAACATGTACAAGAAAACCTCCTGCTGATCATCATTGACTACATCTCTCCCCTCAATGATGAATAATGGTCCTCCATATTGAACACCACCTGGAACACACCCTGAATATGCAAGACACAGAAGATACTCTGCATGGGAGATTTCATCATCTAGCACCAAGAGTGGCTCAACAGTATCAGTCACGACCAGGATGCTGAGTTTTAAAGGATAAAGTTGGTGCACTAGACCTATGGCAGGTGATGAGGGAACTATCAAGCAGGAAAAAGTACTTGACCTCATCCTCTCAAATTTACCTGTCACAGATGTTATCTGTCCATGTCAGTTAGTAGGAGCGACCGCTGCACAGTACCATCCTCACATGAGGATACTCTCACTGAATGGAATAGATTTTGAACACATTTCAAAACTCAAATTATGCAACAATTAGGCAGAGTGGGCCATCAACAGCAACAGATTTCAATTCAACCAAAATCTGTAACCCCATTCCTAACAAATTCCCAGCTCTATCATCATCATCAAGACAGTGGATCAACTTGAGTTCAGTAGTCTTCAAAGTGCATGCCAGGAGTAGCACTGGGCATGCCTAAAACTGAGGTGTCAACCTGGTGAAGCTACAAGACAAGGACCACATGCATGAAGTGCTGAGTAAACAATCCATCTCAGCCTCCTCCAGTGTTCCCCAGAATCATAAATGCCAGCCTTCAACTAATTTATTTCATTCTGCACAATATAAAGAAATAGCTGATGATCTGAGTTGCAAGGGTTATGACCCCGGTACTATTTCAGCAATAGAAATTAAAACCTGAGGATCCATGATTAGCCATACCCCTAGCCAAGCTGTTCCAGCAGGTGGGCGGCACGGTGGCACAGTGGTTAGCACTGCTGCCTCACAGCACCAGAGACCCAGGTTCAATTCCCACCTCAGGCGACTCTCTGTGTGGAGTTTACACATTCTCCCACATTCTGCGTGGGTTTCCTCCGGGTGCTCCAATTTCCTCCCACAATCCAAAAATGTGCAGGTTTGGTGAATTGACCATGCTAAATTGCCCGTAGTGTTAGGTGAAGGGGTAAATGTAGGAGAATGGGTCTGGGTGGGTTACGCTTCGGCGGGTCGGTGTGGACTTGTTAGGCCGAAGGGCCTGTTTCCACACTGTAAGTAATCTAATCTAAAAGTATAACACAAGGACAATGTAATGTCATAAAACTGCCCAGGTATGCCCTGCACATGTAAACCAGGAAAAATCCAGTCCAGCCAATTACTGTCTACTATGAAATATTCGCAAAGTGATGGAAGAGATTGTTGACAGTGCTATTGGGTGGCATGTACCCATTCACTGACACTTTGTTTAGGTTCACCCAGGATCAAATTGCTTCTAAACTCTTAACAACCTTAATCCAAACATGGACAAAAAGAGCTGAAATGAAGACGGAAGATAAGGATGTCTTTAATGTCAAGGCAACATTTGTGAGAGCATGGAATCAAGGTGACCTCGCAAAATTGGAGTCAACAACAATCAGGAATTAAATTCTCCAGTGGTTTGATTCACACTAGCATAAAGCAAAATGGTTGTTGTTATTGGAGGTCAACCGTCTCAGCCTGAGACATCTCCGCAGGAGTTCCTTTGCATAGTGTTGTATGCCTAAGCATCTTCAGCTGCATCTTCAATGAGCTTTTTTTAATCACAAGGTTAAAAGTGGAGCTGTTCATTGATGGCTGCACAGAGTTCAATTCTTTCATGACTCCTCAAATACTGAGACATTCCACGTCCAAATCCAGGAGGACAAAATTCTGTCTTTGGCTGATTAGTGTTAAATAACATTCTTGCCACCTAAGTGCCAAGTAATGACAATACTAGTGAGGCAGAATCCTACCATAACCCACTGATTTTACTGGCACTTCTGAAACTGAGTCCCTTATTATCAAAATTCAGCTGTTGCCGCCAACTAGAAACTGAACTGAACGAGCCATATAAATATTTGTGGCTTTAAGAGCAGGTCAGAGACTGGTAATACTAGGAGGTGGCAAATAACTCAATTCCTAACTCAGCCAAGACATAAGTCAGGAGTGTGAAGGAATACTCCTTGCTCACCTGGATGCGCACAGCTCCAACATCACTCAAGGAGCATGTCACTATTTAGGACAAAGCAGCCTGTTTGATTTGCACCTCATCTAACATCTCCAACGTTCACTTTCTCCACCCCTAATGTGCAGTGGCAGCAGTGTGAACCATCTGCAAGATGCATGGAAATGTCTTGCCAAGACTTCTTAGACTACACCTTCTAAACCCACGTTCTTTAACAGCTTGAATGACAAGGGCAGCAGATGAATGAGAAACCACCAGCTGCAAGTTGTCTACCAAACCATACATCATCCTGAATGGAATTATAATGTCATTCCTTCACTATAGCTGCGTCAATTTCTGGGAACTCCTTTCATAATAGCACTGTGGCTGTACCTATATTACAACGAATGGTTCAAGAAGACAGCCAACCACCACCTTCTCAAGGGAAATTAGGGAGAAGAAATAAATGATGGTCCAGCCACAGAAGTCCACATAGTGTGAATAATTCTTTTATAAAATTTGAAGATACAAAAAGGCTATCATCAAGGCTTGGATACAGCCATCTCTAGATTGGCCTTATTCAACTGTTGAGCAGCGTTTTTCTAGTTAGAAGTGTGCATGTGCTTCCTAGCTGCCATTTTTGAACTTCATGAGTCACATGCAATGTTTCTCAATTAAACCAGTCTGGTGTTTATTGCAATGTGTTAATATGACATCAACAAAATGGCACAGTGAGATAAAAGAACTTAAAGAGAAGTGAACAGTGAACACTACTTCATCTGCAAAGAATTAGTCAGTTTGGGAAACCAGGAATTATCCAAGGAATAGGAAAGTAGGCAATCTTAAACTGCCAAGGAAATGGAATTGTAGATGAAACATTACACTATAATGAAAATATTACATATTGGGAGGAAAAGGACTGGACCTCCACGCAAATTTGATTCATCGCATCCTAAACCACTATGGAGATTAGACAGATTGGACATTTAACCTCCAGTCCACTCAAGAGATCAAGTTTACACATTTTAGATAACATTACAGGATATTAGATGCATACATCCCACGAGACTACTTGAAAGATCAAATAGCTACATGTGGCATAAAGGCTAACGGCTAAAAAATATTCTACTAATGTAGTTCATTTAAATATTTTAAAATGATTAACAAACAATTAACTCACTTTCTATTAATACATACAGGTATATCTATTTATATTTTATTGTTCAGTTAATTATATCTCAATATTGCAACTCAAATCATGTAGTACAATATTGTTGATTATTTCTCATGCAAGGAAGTCCACTTTCTGTTGTCAACCAACATGAACCTCCCACCACCAGAAAAATTCACAAACAGTAAAAATTGTAGAATTGTAAGATATCCTTAAATCTGTATCTATTGCTTAAAATGTATAAATCTGCAGTGTGTTATAAGATAGTAACACATCAGCAGATTCAGTCAATATTGTAAAGTGTTCCAGCTTCATACATAAAGTTAATATATCATCTCAACTCCTTGATGTGTTACTGCTGCTTAACACATTGCAGACTGCAATCTTTAAAAGCATTTATTCATCACTAACTTTCAGATGTCAGCTTGCAAAACCACATGGAGGCACTCTTGGCGCATCAATTGCTGGCATGAAGTGACAGATAAGTAGCATGAGATATTATACAATTATGAACAAACGAAGTCCCAGAGTAATGCAACAAACAGGGACGTTCTGAGTGAAATGTACCAAAATATTCATGACTACATGCTTACACCCAATTAATATATCCACGAAGGTTGACAATTGAAAGTAACAACCATCGTTTATTACTGGATTTGAAAGGGTTAATTAACATGAGTTTGTTTTAAAAATATGATATACTTCAAGTGCACAATGAAAGCAGTGGAATTCAAGGAAAATAGTTTAAACATTTTATATCTTAGCATAGATTGTAAAGCCAAAGACGACAACCATTGATCAAGCCCTCTGTTTGCACAGCACTGGTTAGCGAACCTTGATCTCCTCATGGCTGTGATTTCATTCTCAGCAGGACTTTTCGTTCATGAATTATGTTCCCTTTTGTGGATGCATACTTGTATTTACACCAGTTCAAGTACATTCCTTTTCTGTTTGGATTTTAGAGTTAGATATATTGAAATACATATGATTTAGCTGTAAACTAGCCATATGTGTAAATTGATAGGTAGAGATTAAACCATTCAGTCAAAGCTTTCTACACACTTTGTTAGCTACAACAGCTCTTTAACGCTTTGTTACTACTGTCGGAATTAGAGATAGACTTTCTGTTCAATCACGACTAAAATGCATAGCTATGGTGACTGGTAAAGTGCATATACTAAGATGCTAATCGCCAAAATTTGTTAATTTTATGAACAAATAAATGTGTGGATCAAGACTTTAACAAATTGCTACAGATTCTACCCTATTGCTTTTCTGAATGTTTAAAATATAATGCTACTCCATGTGATATATTTGTATTTACTTCAGCATTTACTTTCATTCAACAGGATCCTTCAGACTTTGTGACATTATATTACACATTTATATTTTATCTTCCTAAAAGCATTTGGCATATATTTAATTTTATCTGATTTCCTTAGAGAACAAATAATAAAGATAGGCTAAATATTTAATGTTTAAGATGATGTTTATTTCATGGGAAATGCATGGAAGGACCACAATGCAAATAATATTTCAAAACTGAAAATCTGCAATAAATCAACTTACATACCCAAACAAACTATATAAGTCACACAAAATAAAGTGGCAAGTATTTTCAAAGTAGCTTAACAGAATTATCAAGAGAGAGATTGAGTTGGCTGATGCCGTAGCCAGCGTATGAAGCAGATTTAATTCAGAGAATTTGCCTGAAGGAACAAATGGAGGGAAAAGAATTATGCCAGGAAACAAAAATTTAGAACCGTTAAGCCTCTGGGAAAGTAATTGGGAAGAGTATCTGTATATCTAAGAGAAGGTGCAGGAATAAGGAAATTGGAAACTTCAGAGTCCATAGGTCATTCCATATATCTATTTAGTCTCAAGTCGGGCCCCAGTCACATGCAAATACAATTCTTATGGAAAATTGTAGTCAAGGATTTGAACAATGTGGCTTAATGGGTAAATTTCCAAAATAAATTTGAGCAGGATTAAGTCATATTTTGTAGCTGGTAATAGTCAGGAAAATATATTTTCTAATTCTTTCTCAACCTGCAACCATGTGACTACAAAACTATTCCCAACCCTTGGATTGGTTTAAAGTTGCTACTCAGTTCATTTTTTTTTATTGTTAACAAAGGTGATTGTTTCCCCCTGGAAAAATATTAGTGCAGTCATCACCAGTTAACTGACTGATACTTAAGTCAATCTTTCCAGCGTCAGGATGGTCAATTAAAATATTATCGCTTTCACCTTGTTTTGCATACTATATCTGCAGGTCAGAAGCAGACGCTCAATAAGTTGTGTCAGCTTCATTAATGTGTCCTTCTGCGAATATGACAATAACATAACAAAACAATTCAAGTACAGCTAATGCAAACAGGTTTTACTTAGATACATTTTTGCTTTACTTTCCTGTCTGTTTATCATCTACTACTTCTGCAAAATTTCAATGTTAGTGAGGTTCCTTTGCTGCTGTTACTGCCCCTGGTGCTCTTATTAAGATTATTATTATGACAGAAGAAATTTACAGTAAACAAGCAAGACCATACAAAGTAGCTTTCTGTGTAAAATGTCAATGACACCATACAAAATATTTATTCTCTCTGTGTCTGCATGGGTTTCCTCCGGGTGCTCCGGTTTCCTCTCACAGTCCAAAAATGTGCAGGTTAGGTGAATTAACCATGCTAAATTGCCTGTAGTGTTAGGTGAAGGGATAAATGTAGGGGAATGGTTGCACTTCAGCGGGTCAGTGTGGACTTGTTGGGCTGAAGGGCCTGTTTCCACACTGTAAATAATCTAATTGGTTCTCTGGAAGGAGTATGTTTAACCATTGAGAGGCTCAATTAGTGTCATCATATTTTAAAACTATCCAACACTCATAGTGCGGCCATTGCCTTAGCCTCGCGAGCTGATTATATTCCCTCTATTGCCTAAGAACATTTTTCCCTTGCATCATACCTTGTAATTTCCCATCAGAATGGTTTCTCGTATCAAAGGTATTTTGAGCTTGACTCTGAAGTTATTTACCTCAACAGAAGTACTGCTGCAATCTGTCAAGAAAATGGTCACTACATGAAAGTCAGTCTGATAGACATTAAAATATTTAAATTAATTCAAAAGTGCTAGTGAGGGGCAAATTAGGATTTCCATGGGGAAATACTGCTCCTGGTGTTATGCTGGTGTGAATGTCAGACAAATGAGTTTTATTGTGTCAACAGTAACGGTTGGAGAGTAGGATTGAAGGAGCATGTTTCAATTATCTGTTTATCATACTTATCCCTCTATGATTTTTTTTGTATGTTTCACTGATGTGAAACAATCGTGTTAAATGATGAGAAATCTATACACCTAATGAACTGAAATGGGTGACTATCTCAAAGGAATGATAATTAATGTAAAAACTAAAATTAGGAAGACAACTATGGTTGTCACTAATTAGCATGTATCTATTTATCTTTGATTGCTATTTTTAATTTGATGCAAGAGAGCTCATGCAAAAACAGCTGTGAATCAGATTAATATCCGACTGAAGGGCATAAAGACCTGTGGATTTTTTGATTGGCTGATGAAGTGTAATGTCACCAGTCAAATAAAGTTTTGAGTTTGCAACTTGCAGATGTAAGACTGCTTTATTATTTTTGTTTTGATCTTTCTGTTTTATGCTAAAGCTCCAGGGAGTGCATGGATGGCCCAAACAGGATGCAGTAACAAAGTGTCCATATTGAAGAATGGCAGGATTTCTGTCACAATGCTGGAGGGTATGCCACCTTCAACCTGACAAACAGGCTGTGCTTTCCCCCTCTGTTGAATGGATAATATCCACATCAGGTGTTAAAACAAGGCCAAATATTCACAACCCAAGGTATCTCCAATATTCAATGGTGACAATTTTTTGTTCACTGTAATCAATTCAGGTAATAAGTAATGTCTCTGTTTGCAGTCAACAGAATTATTCGGGTGAAATCTTCAATGAATAGTTAAAAATATAAATTAGCCTTTATTTTCAGTCTTAAGTCTCCATATGGTCCTCCCTGGTAGCTGGTGAAACCAAATTATTTCAGTAGTTGTTTAACACCACCTACTGGTATCATTGAAGTATTTGTTCATATCTATTTTGCAGTGTGAATGTTTCTTTTTCACCCATTGAATATTGGAATAGCTTTACAACAGATAAATATGTTGATAGAAAATATCAGAAAACTAACATAAATCTTATTAATTTATTAATTAATTTCACACATACAGAATTTCCATGAAGCAACTACTTAAAACATGGTCCATGTTTAAAACTGTTGCGTTCATCATCTACTGGTTTAAAGAATATTTCCCAACAATAATTCTTAAAGTTATTTGAAAATCAATCTTTCAAATTTATGCAAGGGCAAAATATGTTAACATCAAATAAAATTTTACTATATTTTTCAATTCTGATGTTTAGCTGCTCATGCAAGATTTTCCACATGAGAATGTGTCCATAAATAGATGGTTTTTCCTTCCCTTCCTGGGAAGAATTGGTTTGCGTTGTTTAGCAGTTCCTTTATATGGTTAGACAGCATATTGGGAATTCACTGCAGGAGTCTTTATAATATTTATTTATAAGGAAATTCCATTCTGGGCTTTAGTCTGTTTCAAATTTACAATGATTTGATTTTATTGTGGAATTTTCAACAAAATGAGATGAAAAGGATGTCAACAGGAGACATATTTCAGGTACATAGGATCAGCATTTATAAGTCAGTTTTAGCACAACCAAATGAAGAATTAAACACCTAACAATTAATATTATCCTTCCTTTTGTTCAGGCAGTTCTATGCTGTGAACTGCCTCTAACTGGAAATGGGAAGGATAGTTCAAACTCATTCCATGACCACAATCTGGGCTAAATTAAAATTCAGATCTCTGAGATGAAAGAGAACCATGCTGCATGATTACTAGATATTGGTTTTATTGTTGCAAAATTATTGTTTTACACATCTAATGGTAAGAATTAAAACTGTATGTCAAAGGACATTTTGGGTATTATAGGAAGCAGTAGAGGTGGATACAGTTACAACATTTAAAAGACATTTGGATATTTGTACATTGGTAGGAAAGGTTTAGAGGGATATGGGCCAAATGCAGGCAAATAGGAGTTATTTAGTTTAGGAAACATGGTCAGCATGGACAACCAAAAGAGAAAATGCTGGAAAATCTCAGCAGGTCTGGCAGCATCTGTAAGGAGAGAAAAGAGTTGATGTTTCAAGTCTAACTGACCCTTTGTCAAAACTTTATGAATCTTTAGCCTGGAAGAGGGAAGAAGTATGTAAATATTTGCAAAACAAAGATAAAGTTGGTATATAAGAAGTTAATATGGCCTCTTAAATACTAGCAAGTAAATAAATCTGAAAAACAGTTTTTTTTTAACATATCTTCTCTCTTTTTATTTTGGTTCTAAGTAATGATATATAAAAGAATGAAAACAGCCACCAGATATGATTGGCGATTTGAATCAGCTAACAGTTTTTAAAATGCATCCAGTTTTATTTTGGGTTAGTTCAGATTCAATCTTGATTATTTGTTTTGAATTGAGTAAAATTTTCCACTCCCTTGAGTGGCATGGGAACTTGGAAAAATACAGCAAAAATGAAAGTCGCAAACTCAATTTGAGGAAAGAATGTCAGATATTCCCCTTAAGGTTTAAATGGAAAGGTCAAAACCTTACTAATGAGAAGGTACTTGCTTACTTCCATGCATTTGCACCTCATCATTCGGTCAATGAACATCCCTTCTGCAACTCCCAATTCTCCCCTCCTTCCTCAAAAGATGAGATAGTGTCAATTCCCAACATGAAAACTGGAGAGGTTACCTGGTGATAACAGCCCGCTGCTTGTTTCTCTAGGTGTTCATCAAATTCAATCTTTACACAGCATCCCTGCATACTCTGCATATACCATTCTCTTCCTTTCATCCACACAAGTGTGCATCAGCAAACCACCAGCCTCACCACATCAAGATGTCTGCTTTTGGAGCAACTCACACAAAACATAAGCCCTATAGGACTTCACTTTGGAGCTCAGGAATACTATCATTTGCATGCTTCTGTCAGGTCACTTTGCACACAAGGATACTCAGGCATATTATGTATCTACAATGAAAGCACTTTATGTCTCTAAGCTTCATTTCTTGGAATTCACTCACTTTGTTGTTACTTGAAGTCTGCTGACCACTGTGACCCGCATTGCTTTTCAGTGCATATGGAGAGAGAAGGCATACCAGTGTCCAGCATCAGGTTATGTCAATGTCATACCTACAGGTGTGACAATGGCTTAAGTGATAAACATGTGTGAAAGTAAAAGGTGACCACTTATTAGTGGGGTCAAACGGGACTACAATCAGTCAGGGTTACCCACCACTCAGTCAAGAGGGTTTGTCTGATTCCAGTCCAAGAATTTGGCCATGGCCAGACACACATTTTTTCCTAAAAGAATTTGGAGATTACCGTCTTTTCAGTCTAGCGATTGGGTCACAACCAGTCTTGCAGATCAAGTGTCACCTGTCCAGGAATTACATGTAGATCAGTTGGGGTGGTGTAGAGACACCATTCAGGGATGTGGGCCAATGTTTCCTGTAATTGGACAAAGGAAGGTATGAGAATGGTGGAAGAGATGTCCATAATGAGTGAATAGAGGGCACAGGGGCAGAAAGGATTAGTAGTTTGGGAGAATGAGGTGTGTGAGGTTCTTCAAAAGGACATGCTATATGCAATATGAAGTGTTAGAATCATGAGCCTTAGTGAGAGGCATGTGCAGTGTCAGTGTTTGAACATAAAGTAATAGAGAAATGATGGTGACATCTGCAGAATTAAGAAGATCTTCCTTCTGCATTGCTGAGTACTGAACATCACCTGGGATACCATTGTTTTGGTTTGGCCTGGCTGGATCCGGTGGCATTGCTTCCTTTGCCAATCACTAAAAAAAGGCTCCTCCCTCCTCTTCATCGCTTCATCCACAGCACCTCCAGCAGTCTATTTGTAAAGCAAGGAGTTAGTTTGTCTTTCTTGGCCATTTCTTTCAGGATAATGGTCTTGGACCACAGCGTGAAGAGCAGTTACTGGCTTGCGAGGTCTGAAGTGATGTATAATTGGCTTTAAAGATGACACTAACAATGTGAACTATACAATGTCCTGCAGTGACATACTCTTCCTATTCTTCTATTGTATGGTTCCACAAGATCAGCACTTAAAAGTCCAGTTGCATTTTCATTGAAATGAAGAGCAGAAGATTCTGTGAGCAAAATTGCCATGGGCCATGGCAGACCAGGCGCCATGAATCTCACTTGAGAAAACATTTTGCCAAACACTGGGAAATTTCAGCCACATGTTTCACATTTGTCATGAATTCTGCTTATGTAATCCAAAAGGTTAATTTAAAAAAAAATAGCAATAGTACGTTGTTTAATGTTTTTTTTTCCATAGGATCAAACATCTCCTTTATTCTGTATGAAAAATGTTGTTTAAGCAAATTTGGCAACCCAGTTCATGCGTATGGGGTGGTCCATTTTGGATTGAAGACTAAATTGCTTACTTGATTTGCCAGCCAGCAGTGTTTAACTTATTACATAAAATCATTTCACAGTATTATTTGTTAGATTATTAAATGCATATGTGGTGGAATTAATTGGGCATCAAAGTAATTGAAGATAGAAAAAGCCTACAATTTACTCTTCCAACTGTTTTAAGTCAGAATGGCTATAAATTTGAGATTTCCATGTGCAATACCGAACACAATAGAAGAGGGAGAGAAAGTGGCGCCAGACTAAATATTTCCACATTTCAATCAACAAGCCAAAACTGTAAAGAAGCTGCACAGAAGCATCTTGCGCAAGGATCAAGGAACTCTGTCACATAATGGTAACTTACAATTTTGTATCCACATGCTGAGTTGCTTAACTTAGTAAAACCAAATGAGATCTTAAGTGAAAGTATGACACTTCCCCTTCCTCCCTAAGAACAAGAAAAAAAAGCAGAGATTTATTCAATCAATACTGATGTCAATTACCTCTGAGTGACTGAATGTTGATGAACAGATCCAGCAGGGATTTGAGCAGCATAAGTGGCTTTCTCACAACCTATGATGGTATCTGAGGCAATAAAATATATAGGAGAAAGTGAGGACTGCAAATCGTGAAGAGCAGAGTCAAAGAGTGTGGTACTGGCAAAGCGCAACCAGTCAGGCAGCATCCGAGGAGTAGGAGAATCGATGCTTCAAGCATAAGCCCTTTATCAGGAATGTGCCCGATGAAGGACTTATGCCTGAAACATCTGTTCTCCTGCTCCTTGGATGCTGCCTGACCTGCTGTTCTTGTCCAACATCACACTCTTTGGCAATAAAATATATCACAATATACTGATGAAAAGATGAAACAACAGGCTGGAGGAGTAAATTATCAAAAAAAAATGCTTTGAGAAATGTCATCAATGTTTCTTAATTTTGAAAAGCTACTCAATTCTAACATCATCAAAACCAAGCGAATTGCACTTAACTTTGAGAGCAATTTATACTAGTGTTGCAAACAGAATTTATGTATTCTTTTTTCCCCATGATCAGGATGCTTTGTGACTTTTACATGTGACTTTTCACACTCTCTGGGGTTATAACCCAATTGCATTGAGTTTTTGTGAGTTTAAAACACAGAAAAGTTATTTATTCTCATTGTCTCTCTCTTTCTCTCTCTCTCACACACAATCTTATGATGAACTCAGCCTCTGGTTTACGAACGCCAGTCTCCTCTAATGCAGACATGTTTTCTTGCATTACAGTGATGAAGTGAGCGATGTAAAAATCTATGGTTGTAAAAGCAGGCAACAACATGGCTGCATCAACATATGATATACAAATTCAAACTTCTTTCCAAATAAGATAGGTGATTATATTGATTGCACATCCTCTAATGTGGATTAACACCTCTGAGGATTTGAGACAGTCAATGCCTTTGGATAGAATTTTCCCCATCCTAGAGATTAGGTAATTTAGCCTAGTGAAATACTTGACCCTTCTCCACACCTCACCAATTAAGCTCTGGGCAAGAAACGCTACCAAGGGCATCCTTATTCCACCAAACAACATCTCTTTAATTGGTTAATTAATACTTAAGGGCTTCCACAATTACCCACATTTGATAAAAGTAGTTAGTTTCCCAACTAGGAAACTGGGAAAATCTGCACTGGCACTAGAGTAGCTACATCTTTCCACAATGTAATGAATGTTGTCTTCATTTTCTCTGCTGTATTTTCTATTACATTTTTATAAAGTAAACAACAACTTTATAGTGCTTCTTCACTTTCATTTTAATTGTCTGATCTCATGCTTGCCTGTTGAGTGTTGTTTCAGATTTGATTCTATGCTTTCTTGCCTGACACTTCTTATTGTTTTTCACTGATAAATTCAGAACAGTTTTATTTTCCATTTCCATTGAGTATCCTGATTGAATATATGCTAGCTGCTGTAACGCAGTTCAGGAGTATTTTGGAAAACAGGACATCAAAGGGGAACAATTGGTGCCGAGAAATGAAGTGGGTGTGAAGCAAGAGCTCCTTGATCACACCATCCACAACTTGCTCAACACATCATTGAGCAGAATGAGTGTTTGTTAATAGATGAGATTCTCTCCACAGATTCTCTACAGTGTGGAAACAGGCCCTTCGGCCCAACAAGTCTACATCCACCCTCCGAAAAGTAACCCACCAAGACCCGTTTCCTTCTGACTAATGCACCTAACAGTATGGGCAATTGAGCTTGGCCAATTCACCTGACTTGCACATCTTTGGACTGTGGGAGGAAACCAGAGCACCCGGAGGAAACCCACGTAGACACGGGGAGAATGTACAAATTCCACACAGACAGGTGCCTGAGGCTGGAATTGAACCTGGGACCTTAGTGCTGTGAGGCAGCAATGCTAACCACTGAGCCACCGGCCAAAGTTTATTACTAAAAATTAAAGCATAAAACATACCTTCTGCTCGAAACCCTTCTCTCGCTTCACCCTCCAAGCCCCAACCACTTGATAGAGGCCATGGATTTGGAAGGTGCTGTCTAAGGAGCATTTGTGTATTACTATAGCAGATCTTTTGATGGTACATACTGCTGTTACTGTTCATTGATGGTGAAGGGTGTGAGTGTTGAAACACAGAAACAGAAAAGGTAGGATCAGGAATAAGCTATTCAGTCCTTCAAGCCTGCTCCACCACTCAATATGATCATGGTTGATTGCTATTCAATACCCTGTTTCCACTTTCACCCCATACTGTTTGATCTCTTTAGCCTTAAGACCTATATCCATCTCTGATACATGCTGAATTGGGTACAAATAAAGCAGGCTGTGTTATCTAAATTGGCATTTAACCTCTTGAGAGTACTTGGGAGTAATACCCATCCAGACAAGTGGAAAATATTCAATTACATTCCTGACTTGTGTCATGTAAATGATGGTTAGGTTTTGGGGAGACAGAAGGTGAATTAGTTGTCACAGAAGTCACAGATGCTGACTGGCTCTTGTAGTATTAATATGGCTATCACATTTCAGTTTCTGGCCAATAGCATTTCCCAGGATGCTAATTGGGAGGATGGTGATGTCATTTAATGCCAATAAGAGATGGTTAGACTCTCTTTTATCTGAGATGAGCATTGCGTGGCACTTGTATGGTATGAATGTTCTAGCCACTTACCAGCCCAAGTCTTAGTGTTGTCTGCATGTTGATGAATGAGATTCGGCAGTATCTGAGGAGTTCTGAATGTTGCTGAATATTGTGTAATTATCAATGACCATCTCCACTTCTGACGTTAAGATGGAGAGGAGATCATTGTTGAAATTGGTGAGGCCTAGGACATTATGCTAAGGAACTCTTGCAGAGATGTCCTGGAGCTAGTTAATTGACCTATAACAACCACTACCAGCTTTCTTTGTGCAAGGTATGACTCCAACGAATGGAGACTTTTCTCCCCAATTCTCACTGAGTTCAGTTTTGGTAGGGCTCCTTGATGCCATACTAGGTCAAATGCTGACTTTGTGTTAATGACAATCACTATCTCCTCACCTCAAGTGTTCATCTCTTTTGTCTATGTTTGGACCAAGATAGTAATGAGGTCAGGATCAGTGTGACTCTGACAGAACATAAGGTGAGCATCAATGAGCAGATTATTACTAAGCAAGTGACAGTCAGCCATCTATCACTTTGCTGCTGATTGAGATTGACTGATAGGATAGTAATTGAGCTGGTTGGATTTGTCCTGATTTTTGTGGACTAGATATTATACTGAGGCAATCTTCTACATCATTAGGTGGATGTCAATATTATTTCTGTACTAGAGCAGCTTGGCTAGGTGTGTGGCTTGTTTAGAAGCACAAATCTTTAGTACTTGTCCCAGAATTTTATCAGGTTTCATAGACCTTGGTAAATTGTGTTTAGTTATTTCTTGATGCCATGTGGAGAGAATAAAATTGGCTGATAACTTGCATCTGTGATGCTAGGTACCCAGGATGAATCATCCACTCAGCATTTCTAACTGAAGATGGCAAATGGTCAGTCTTGCCTTTTGCACTAATGTGCTAAGCTTCGCCATCCTTGAGGATGGAATCATTTATCTTGCTGCCACAGCTCCTGGTATTCCAATGCCCACCATGATTCACAATTGAAGTGGCAAAATTGTGGTGTTTAAATTTGCTCAAGTGGTTGTGGGATCACTTATTCCTGCTTAATGGTATACTGATTCTGCTGTTTGGCACACAGGTATTCCTGTGTTTGTAGCTTCATAGTATTGACACTTATTTTTATTTATGCATGGTGCTTCTCCTCCTATGTCCTCCTGCACTCATCATTGAGTCAGGGTGGTCTATTGGCTTGATAGTAATTGTAGTGTGAGGGTTATGCTGACAATGGAGCTGACAGAATTTGTTTGAATTCAATTCTGCTGTAGAATCTGGGTGCCCAGTTTTCAATTGCTGGATGTGTTCAAAATCTATTACATTTAACTCGGTGGCAGTGCCACGCGACATGTGGGGATATTATCATTGTGATGACAAAATATAATCTCCACAAAGACTGTGTGATTGTCACTCATACCAATACTTTCTCTGACACATGTATCTTTGACAGATAGATTGATAAGAATGAGGTCAAAGATATCGTTCCCTCTTGCTGGTAACCTCAACATTGAATCAAATTCAGTATGCTGATTGAGCCAGCTTGGTCAGTAGTGTTGCTATTGAGACATATTGAATTCCTTTACCTTGCTCAGTACATTTTCCAGTTGAGGTTCAACATGGAGGAGTATTATTCATCAGCTGAGAGGATTTGGAGTTAAGTGCTAATCAACAGGATTTTCCTTGCCCATGTTTGATCAGATGCCATAAGATGTCATAGGGTCCAGAGTTAATGTTGAGCATAAGTAGGATAATTCCCTCCTAATTTTATACCACTGTTCTACAACTTCTGCTGAGTCTATAGGTGGTGAGGTGACAATTGTTGTGTCTGGTAGTTTGTGAAGTATGATTCAATGAGTATGAGTACATTTGGTAGCCTTTTTACTAGTTGATGAGATAGTTTGCTTCCAATTTTGGCACCAGCTCTCAAATGTTATTGAGGACATTGCATGGTCAATAGGGTTAAGGTTGCTGTTATTCTTTCCTGTGCCTAAGTCCAGTGTTTATCCAACTGGTTTCATTTCTTTTCTTAGACTTCATAGCCATTAAATACAACTGAGAGGCTTGCTAGACTTTTTTCACAGACAGCTAAGAGTCATAGAATCATAGAATCTCTACAGTGTGGAAGCAGGCCATTTGACCCATTGAACCCACACACATCCCACTAACTAATCCCACCCAGACCCACCCCATACCTGATCCCTTTAATCCTGAATATTCCATGGTTAATCCACATAACCTACTCATCCTTGGACACTATGGGCAATTTAGCATGGCCAATCCACGTAACCTGCACATCTATGGACTGCGGAAGGAAACCAGAGCACCTAGAGGAAAACCACACAGACACAAGGAAAATATGCAATCTCCAAACAGATAGTTGTCTGAGGGTAGAATAAAAACTGGGTGCCTGGTGCTGTGAGGCAACAGTGCTAACCACTGAGCCACCATGCCACCCAACTCACATAGTTGTAGGTCTGGAGTCACTTAGGCCAGACCAGAAGAAATGGCAGAGTAGCTATTCTTAAAGGACATTAATGAACAAGATGGGTTATTTTCAACAATCAACAATGGCTTTGTAGTTGCCATTAGACGAGTTATTAATTCTAAATTTATTAAATAATTTTTTTTCACCGTCTGCCTTGCTGAGATTCATGAGGTACTTGCTCAGCAATAACTTCCGCACTAATGTGTTCCTGTTCCACCAGGGCCACTCAGATCCCAATCTCATTACTGCCTTGATGCAAACATTGACATAAGAGCTGAACTTTGGAGGAGAGGTGAAGTAAAAATGACTGCTCTTGACATCGAGGCAACAGTTGACTGAATAAAGCATCAAGATTCCTTGCAAAACTGGAATGAATGGAAATCATGGGGAAAATTCTCCATCAGTGAGAGTCATCCCATCAATGACTTTCCTTCCATTATAATGCCAGAGGTTGTAACAATGGTTGGTGATGATTGCGCCATTCATAACACTTCAGAAACAGTGCATGTCCAATTACAGCAAGACTTGGACAATATCCAGGTTTGAGTTGATAATTGGCAAGTAACAATTGTGCCACAAAGATGCCATGCAATGACCAATGCAATTAGAAATAATCTAACACTCTCCCTTTGACATTCAATGATATTATCATCACTGAAACTACCACTACAAAATCCTGGTAGCTACCCTTGACCAGAAACTAAACTGAGCCAACCATATAAATACTGTGGCTACAAGAACAGGGCAGAATCTAACAATTCTGCATTTACTAAGTCATCTGATTAAAGTCATCCAAGGAGGAGAAAGTGAGGACTACAGATGCTGGAGATTAGAGTCAAAAGCAGAATCAGAGGAGCAGGAGAGTCGACATTTTGAGCTTCCCAATCCCTGCATACCATCTACAAGGCACAAATCAGGAGTGTGATGAAATACTGACTACATGCAGGATGAGTACACTCAAGAGGATTAACACCATCCAATACGAAGCAGCTTGTTTGATTGGCACCCCATCCACATCCTTCAGCATTCATTCCCTTCACCACCAATACTGAATGTGTAGCATTTACAAGATGTTATTCACCAATGTTCCTTAGACAGTACCTTCAGACGTACAGCATCTACCAACTAGAAAGACAAGGGAATAGATGTAGGGAAGCTTCAAGATTCCCTTCTAAGCCACACACAATCCTGACTTGGAACTGCATTGCTGTTCCTTCACTGTTACTAGGTCAAAATCCTTGAATTCACATCCTAACAGTACTCTGGGTGGCTCTGCATCTCAAGACCTACAGTGGTTGAAGACAGCTGCTTACCATTCACTTTTTCAGTGTAGTTAGACCAGTCAATATATTTTGGCCTGGCCTGAGAGCCTAATACACATTTATTTTTTCTTCAAACATTTTAAACATTCACTTACTCTTACTTTTTCCCCTGAGTTTCTACTTAGTTTTTGCATATTATTAATTGTATAATTGAGTACAGAAAATTGCTCAAAGAAGACACAGGAAATCAGCACTTTGTATTTGCTTAGCAAGAATTCTGAATTTTTATTACAAAAGTCTAATTGAAACATGTTGTGGGTAAACAAACTAAAGAAAAGGGTGCCAAACTATTGAAAATCAAATATACTAAAGTTTAACCAGCTTTAACATGTTATGTAGAACTTTATAGTATGTTTCTGAATTTTTCTAAATATGATTCCAAAGTAATTCACTTTTTTTACCTGCCAACTGAAAAGGCAACTGTTACCTCTCAGATAAGCTTGAACAGAAACAGGTTGTAGAAGAAACAAATGACCATCAATCCACTTTAAAAGAGCTTTGTGTAGAAAAGTTCCTTTAAAAAGAGTAATACTGATGCAGAAACCTTTAAGGACTGAGAGTTCGGTGCAGTATTTAAAATATTACACTCATCACCAGGAGAGTAGACAAAGAAGTGGCAGATGAAATATCACGTGGGAAAGTATGAGGCATGGACTATTTGCTGAATAAGGAGAAAATTCATAAATCTGAAGTGCAAAGGGACTTGGGAGTCCTAGTCCAGGTTTCTGTTAAGGTAAACTTGCAGGTTGAGTCGGTTGTTAAGAAGGCAAATACAATGTTGCTATTCATCGTAAGAAGACTAGAATATAAAAGCAGGGATGTACTTCTGAAGCTTTGTAAAGCTCTGGTCAGACCACATGTGGAGTATTGTGAGCAATTTTAGGCCCCATACCTCAGGAAAGATATATTGGCCCTGGAGCAAGTCCAGAGGAGGTTCACAAGAATGATACCAAGAATGAAAGGCTTAACATATGAGGAACGTTTGAGGACTCTGGAACAATACTCGATGGAGTTTAGAAGGATGAGGGGATCTAACCGAAACTTACAGAATATTGAATGGCCTGGGCAGAGTGGACATTGGGAAGATGTTTCCATTGGCAGGAGAGACAAGGACACAAGGGCACAGCCTTAGAGTAAAGGAAAGGCCCTTTAGAACGGAGATAAGGAGAAACTTGTTCAGCCAGAAAGTGGTGAATCAGTGGAATTTATTCTTACAAAAAGTTGTTGGGGCCAGGTGATTGAGTATATTTAAAACAGAGATAGATAATTTCTTGATTGCCAAAAGGATCAAAGGTTGTGGGGAGAAAGTGAAAAAAATGGGGCTGAAAAACCTATCAGCCATGATCGAATGGCAGAGCAGACTCACTGGGCCAAATGGCCTAATAGCTGCTCCGATGTCTTATGGTCTTATGGTCTTTGTATTTGAATCACTCTAAATTTGGAATGACAACATTTTGTGATGCCCAGCGATGCCCACAGACAGGAAAATGGAAGAACAACTCTTCCATGAGCAGGGTTTGGACTGCATTGGGATGATAGTGGGGATGGTGGTGGTGGGAGTGAACAAGATATTTGTTTTATTTCCTTAATTCAGAAATAATATATTGAATTGGAAAATAGCTTAGAGAGTAAATGGAATCTTCTAACACCTGAGAGTGGTGACTGGTTTTTGCATAAAGAAAAGTGCCTTATTCCACTTTGTGTGTAAACATTTCTGCTATTAATTTGAAAGGATCAATGCCATTAAACTGATTGGTTCAAATGAAAGTTTGGAAAAATGTGGCTCATTCTGTGTTGTTGGCTTGAAAGTTACAAAAGTTATGAGTACTACATGTTAAATTGAGCCCACATTCTTTTCACTTAAGTAATAAATAATACTCAGTTTAAATTTTAATTCAATTCCTCTGTGCAGTATACATTTCAATATAAAATTAATATTTATCAAACATACTTGACAATTTACTGCCAACTGGTGGAAGAGTAGCATGCAAGCTTATCTCAAATTTTTAAAAAATCCATTTGCAGAAAATCTGGAATAGTTCCCATTCAACTAAACATCATTATTTATTCAGCCAAGGTGGCAATAGGGTACCATCAGGTGCACTGCAGCTGAATGATAAAATAGAATTCCTTTATAAATAAGAATGACCACCTAAGTAAGTGAATATCACTAGAGGGATACAAACTGATGAACAGCAACCATACTTCACTAAGGTCAGTCAAAAACCACTTCACAAAAATATCTCTAACCTTAGCAGGAAAATCCGTCCCTCTAGTCTAACTTAGCTCCAAATTTTTATTTTATGGAATAAAATGATACAGTTTTTTCAAATATTTATAATATTTTTAACATTCCATTATTATTTATAAATCCTTTTTGTTGGTGTCACAGTATATTTTGGATTTTGTTGTTCCCGGGGTGTAGGTGAAAAACTAAACGAAACAATTTTCACTCTCACTTTTTTATATATATTTATAAAAAACAAATTTGTTCATAGGAATTATAACTTCTTGGTCTTTTTATAACTAGTTGTCAATTGAAGTGGATTATTATGGATTTATTGTGGTACACATAGTTCATCAAAAGCAATCCCTGTAATTCCCATGATGCATCACTTTATTCTACCACTATAGAGAAAGTGTTCACAGCAACTATAAGACCTCAGCATCTAGGAGTTGATTAATTTCCTAGACAGAGATACCATCCTTTATAGGATTAGGATTTTTTATGAGGCATTTCTACTATAAAATGGTGAATTTTCTTGGTTAGGCTGATAATTTTTAAAGAATGGAATTTTGTAGGTTGCATTATAAAACAATGTCATAACCGAAGTAGAGAGGTGAAATAACTGCAGATAACAATATATTATTTGAATTATTTCATTAGTCAGTTTGGCAATTGTTGATGGTTTGTGAACATTAGGTAGAGGCTTTTCTGCTGATTACTTATCCCTCATTTTTTTTAAAGTTTTTTTTTGATTTCGACACATCTACTTTGATGTTTATTTGGTATTTTTGTAGATTAGTGATCTTTGAATTACCATGATATTTTTTGCTCTATGGAAATACAATTGCCCTTGATAGGTTTGCACAATGTATGCGTGGGAATGCAAGGCTTTTCATTATCTGGATTTCTGTGAATTTCATATTTTGTATTACATTGGTTTACAACATACTTAACAGGTGGCACGGTGGCTCAGTGGTTAGCACTGCTGCCTCAGGTCCCAGATTCAATTCCAGCCTTGGCCGCCTGTCTGTGTGGAGCTTGTACATTCTCCCCTTGTCTGCGTGGGTTTCCTTTGGGTGCTCCAGTTTCCTCCCACAGTCACAAAGATGTGCAGGTTAGGTGAATTGCCCATGATAAATTGCCTGTAGTGTTGCATTACACTACACCTGTAGTGTTAGGTGCATTAGTCGGGGGTAAATGTAGGGGAATGGGTCTGGGTGGGTTGCTCTTTGGAGGGTCGGTGTGGACTTGATGGGCTGAAGGGCCTGTTTCTACACTGTAGGGAATCTAATCTAAATAAAGCACTAGAGACAGTAAAGGGGTAGTCTATGTACAATAGCTTGGGAATGATGACATAACATCATAAGTATTATAATATCCTAGCAAGGGTTCATAAGGCCCATACTCGCATAATATGCACATATAGTCTTGATTAATGCTGTAATATTATGCATTTTACATACCTTGAAATGCTATGCACATTCAATTGATGAAGAATAACCAATTTCCTACACAATACCACAGCAACTGGCTGAAAAATATGAAAACCTAATTTTTATTAAGCAGCAAAATTGTTTGAGATTATTATACTTAATTTGTTTTAAATGTCATTTACTAAGATTGCTTATTAATAATTACTTTTATTAACTACGGTGAGCATTGATCAATCGCATCGGATTGAATAAAGATACTCGTTCTCTTTTCAGTAGACACTAGCCCTTTAAAATCTATTTTGCCAGTAAAGATTTTCTCCCATCCTTTGGATTTATGCAGTCTATAGAAACATGGGTCTCCTTGATAACAATTCAATGTACCTTGACATTCTAATAGAGTGCCATCCAAATGAACACAACTGAGCTACGCAGTGAAGCACGAATCATTAGGTAAGCAAGATAATCTGAAAGAATCAGCCATTATCAGGAGCACATCTGTGTATGCTATACACTGACAAATTTTAAGTCTCCAAAGATTTCATCCCGTCCAGGTGGGTAAAACAGAGAATGTCACTTCTTCACATTTATTTCCACAGAGTAAGATGCTGACTTTGCAACCACTCAGTCAGTTTATGAATATGACCCTCAAAGGGGAGAAGCAGTATCGGAGTTGTAGAACTATGTTATCACCATTATTAGGAAGCTTAAGCAGTAGCTGGGAAGAGAAGACACTAGTGGAATTACAGACTGATTGTGATTGATGTGTTCCTATTAGCTTCTCAGTGTTATCTCTCTGGATGGAAAGAACAGCCAGTGGCTTGTAACACAACAGATTACCTGAGTTTTCAGCCCTAGATGGATGTTTAAATAAAATATAGACCCTTATCGAGATGCTCATTTTCTTGGTGCAGTGCTCAGACTATTTCATGTCAAGTGCAATTTGCTATGGCTCTCCACTCAATAAACATGTCTTATCATTAATAATTTTTCAAGAGGAGGAATTCAGTGAGGTTTGTCTGATAATATGTGATACAGTCCAGAATCCCAGGCTCAGTATTTTATATTTTTGCCCATGTTGCCAAAAATGATTGATTGCGACTAGTGAGTTGGATGTCCAGCATTTCCCAACAAATGACTTTGGCCTCTAAAAGCAGACCTTGGCCAGATAGAAATCAATATTTCACCATTAAAATCTATCAAAGAAGAGTTAAGGCACCAGCTGTCCCTGCTGCCTTTCCTTGGAGTGTGAACATTAAATCCGACACTTGTAGTACATGAGTAATCAATATATAGTGGTTTACAGATCATTTGTGGTCACCATTTAGCTGTGATGGATGTCTGGAATAGTTGTGATTCATTTTGTCACGCCATTAAACAAGATTCTGTCTACTTCTTTCCTGATTTCATTTAGCAGAACATTTCTTCACAGTTCATATGAAAGAAGCGATTTTACAAACCCTGTCCTATTCCAATAAGTCACTTATAGAGATTTTGTGTCCTACAGACTGTGAAAATTCTGTAAAGATAGGACAAACATGCTTCTGTAACTACTCACTGCATGACATATGCAGACAGTGTGAAGAACTGTATGTAAATCTGTTTTCCTTGTTATATACAAACATTATGTTTAACCCTTTTTATTGCTGGATGTGTATTAAGTTTGCTGCTTATCACCGTGTTCCAGTGTCTTGCACCAAAATTAAGAGCTGCACAACTGTATTCATGCAAATTATTTTTATAAACACACTATGCGGTTAAGCCATAAAATTATTAAAAGACAATGTTTAGCTTCCTGGTTTAGTGAGATATAATGGAAATAGGCAGAATGCTAACAAACAGCAGCATTGTTTCCCCTTGCACACATTTGAACAAGCATGTTTTGTGGAATCTGTTCTGTATTAATCATTTTGTCACGTCTTCAAAATGGCCATAATTGTTTATTATGTCCTTTTTCCCCAAGAGAGCCAAGTTAATTCCACATTAGGGACGAAGGTCTTTTCGCACTGAAGGTTGTTAAGGGTTCTAAGTGAAATGTGTTTTATCATTTTGCATCCCATTCCCAGTGGGAACTTATTCACAGTACAAAAACGCCCCCAAATTAGCAGAGGCAGTATGCACAAAAAATGGAAAAATGCCAAGGCGAAATAAGCATTTTTAAAAGGTAAGGCCTTCAGTATATTGTCAAACTGATGCAGAAATAAAATCCTGATCTGCTCTTGGATCATGCAAGTACCTGGCTCAGGAGTCTCTGCTATCATTGCCAGATAGAAATAAAATCAAAAATAGTTCCATTCTCCAGCACTCTCATCCCTCATCTTAATGAGCACAATAAATCTTGAAACCACTGAAGAGTCTTTCTCACCAGATTTCTGGTATTTCCACAGACGTGCATTTCAAACCTTCACGGAGGTATAATTCTCAGGGTAAATGGCCAATATGGTCAGGAAAAAAAAACTCTATGTTTTTAAATATTTATGTTCTACTCAAACAGTCATTTTGCTGAAAACTATTATTTTAGTTTAACAGTCCAGTGGCAAAAGATGGCGCTTGAGGATCGGCGAATTCAACATTGTTTGGTTCCAGTGTAGACTGCGGCAAGTCAGCGGAGGAGAGATGGTAGCACAGACATCGTTGATGGTGATGAGCTGGCTCAGGACTGATGGACTTTCTTTCAACCTCTATCTTTCTATTTGTTTTCCTTATTCCTAAATTATTCAAAATGGCACCAGATCATGGCGACATTGGAAAAGCTTTACGCGATATTTTATTGTTTTTCTCACTTTAAAATATATGTGACAATAAATCATTTCAATAATAATATACATAATACCACACAAAATAATACTTCTGAATGCAAATATACCAAAATAGTTTTGATTATTTGAGGTCGTCTCTCAGATTTGTAACCAGCAAAAAAAAGGTATTTGATGTCTGACAGAGAACCACAGGCCGAATTCAGTTGAAGGCTTTAACAGCTGTGTAGTCTTTTAATTTACTGCCCCCTAGCTAGTATCTGCTATGTAATTCAGTACCTTCAGATCACATCTTTGCATAGGAGGATCTATATTGATATGTTAGTGATATCTCATGATTTGAACTTGTTGACACCAGGCAATAACTTGAACAAAAACTTGATCCACAGGAGAACTGCCAAATTAGGTTTCTGACTAAAAAATTTTTCATAAAAGAATTTTGGGATTAAGATGAATAAATAAAATCTCAACCTTCACTCTAGTGAGTTAAAAAAATTCGTTGGTTTAATAGCTTTATAATCGGCTTTGTAAGACACCTCACTCTTGCACAGTTCTATAAATTTTCAAATTGTTAAAGTAAGAAAGAATTCGTCCAAAACTTGGAATAATTTTTATTCTAATATGAACTATTTTAAAGATCTTTAAAAAAATATACTTTGGAATATCATTTATTGTTTAATTTGACTTTATTATATACTTTGTGCATTAGTGGTAGTAAGCAATGAGAGTTTGCTGTCAGATATTCAAATTAAGTCTTTAAATATTTTCAGTCCATTCAAGTCTTTCTAAGTCTAGTTCATCATTTGTTTAATAAAACATAGAACATAGAACAGAAAACACATGAACGCGTCCTTTGGCCCACGATGTTGTGCCAACATGACGCCAAGTGAAACTAATCCTTTCTACCTGCCCTTAATCCATACCTCTCCATTCCTTGCATTTTCACGTGCTTATCTAAAAATCCCTTAAACGCTCATATCATATTTGCCTCCACCACCACCCCTAGCAGTGTATTCCAGGCTCCTACCACTCTATGTGTAAAAACTTACCTCTCACATCTTCTTTTAACTTGCCCTCTCTCATCTTACGTGCATGCCCCTAGTATTAGACATTTCAATCATGAAAAAAGATTCTGATCATCAATCCTATCTATGTATCTCATAGTTTTATAAACTGTTATCAAGTCTCCCCTCAACCGTCGTCACTCAAGACAAAACAACTTATGGCTTATACCCTCTAATCCAGGCAACATCCTGGTAAACCTCTTCTGCATCCTCTCCAATGCCTCAAAAACATTTCTGAAACATGGTAACCAGAATCAAATGCAATAATCTAGCTGGTCTAACCAAAGTCTTATAAAGCTGCAATGTGACATCCTGACTCTTGTACTCAATTCCCTGACCAATAAAGGCAAGCATGCCATACGCCTTCTTTACCACCCTATCTATTTGCCTAGTCACTTTCAGGGAGCTATGAACTTGAACCCCAGGATCATTAAGAACACCAATGTTCACGGTCCTGCCATTAACTGTATACTTTTCCTTAACATTTGATCTCCCAAAATGCAGCATCTCACACTTACTCAGATTAAACTCCATCTGCCCTTTCTCCGTTCATATCTGCAACTAATCTACATCTAGCTGTACCCTTTGACAAGGTAAAAACAATAACTGCAGATGCTGGAAACCAAATACTGGATTAGTGGTGCTTGAAGAGCACAGCAGTTCAGGCAGCTTCCAACGAGCAGCGAAATCTCTTTGGATGCTGCCTGAACTGCTGTGCTCTTCCAGCACCACTAATCCAGTGTACCCTTTGACAACCTATCCACAATTCCACTGATCTTGGTATCAACTGCAAACTTACTAACCCACCCATCTACATTTTCATCCATATCATTTATATATTTCACAGACAACGGGGGTCCCTGCAAACAATGAAAACAATTGACAACTAAGATTAAAAGTGAAACTTGGATACTCTAACAAGCAGAATTCCCTCAGATGACAATGATAGTTTAAAACAAAACCTTTCTTTTAGGTATTTCTGACCAATATTCCAAGTCGGCTTACTTTAATGTGCCTGTCAAAGATGACCAGGGAGAGGTCCAGTCAGTGCAGGAGTAACACTTACTGAAAAAAACAGACCAGTTTCTCACAAAGCTGCCACATTGTAAGAGTTTATATATTGACAGCAACTGAGAGAAGGTAAGGACATAAGATAAACAAAGAGTAGAGTGCTGAGTGATAGGGTCTCAAGGTACTAGTAGCCAGATGCCAGATGAGTAGGGTGCCAAATAAATAGCCTTCCAAGTAATTAGAGTGCCAGGTCGATAGGGTGCCAGGATGGAGTGCCTCGGTTAGGTTTGGATGGCAGGGTGTGTCAGGTCTGGTTTTTCAGGTTGGTCATGGTTAGGTTTAATGGATTGGTAATATCAGATTTAGTATCAGGCTTTTCCCTGCAGGTGTTTGCTTCAGGGGAGTTCAGGCTGGCTGTAGTGGAAAAGGCAGCAAAGAATGTTCCATCCAATGTGAATGGTTCTGGTAGGGTCAAATGGGGGTGGGTGTGGAATTGGTCTGGGTGAGGAGGCAATGTCTTGTCAGGGGATGGTTGTTAGGGATTCAGGGATGTACGAGTTTTGAGGAGACGTAGGTTGAAGGGCCAGTTTAACATTAATCCAGGCGTTAAAATAAATTTTCAGTGTTCCAACTTTTCTTAGATACTCGTTAACTTAAGTGAGGTAGAACATTCTTATTTCTCCAACTTTAATGGACTTTGCTGGAGGGCTGTAGATCCTGGGCATTATCCATTGGAAAATTCAATTTGCTGGGTAATCACCATGGTATTAGCTGAATCAACAAAACTGATTGGTGCTGGCATGCAAATCCAGTCAATGGGCTGCCTCAACAACCCACAGTAGACAAGCAGGAGGCTGGAAGAACACAGAAAGCCATGCAGCATCATGAGGGACATTTCAGGTGTAATCCTTCTTCAGGACTGGGGGTGGGTATGGGGGGAGCTGCAGATAAAGCGGGTGGTGAGGGCAGAGTGGTGAAGTAGGCATAGATGAAGACAGGTAGAAGGAACGACTTGTTTGGTCAATGGGAGGAATGAATCCGGTTGGTGGCAGGGAACAGTGGAAGGGAGGGAGAGGGACTGGGAAGGGAGTTGGGGGCGGGGTAGGGAGGTTATTTGAAATTGGAGAGATCAATGTTAAGTCTTCCAGGCTTTAGGCTTCCCAGGTGGAAGATGAGGTGTTGTTCCTCTAATTTGCGGTTTGGTTCATTGTGGCAATGGAGGAGGCCATGTCAGAAAGGGTGACCAGAACTGTATGCAGTACTCCGAACTTGGCCTCAGCAACAACCTAACTCTTATCCGCAATGGCCTGAGCAATGAAAGCAAGCATGCTAAATGCCTTCTTTACCACGCTGTATAACTGGAGGGAGTGAATGTGTATGGATATGGTACAAATCATGAAGGCTGCTTTGTCCTGGAGGGTGTTTCGATTTTTGATGTTATTGGAGCTGTATTCACCCAGGCAAGTAGGGAGCATTAGACTTCCAACTTCTTGCAGCCCCTGTGCATATATGGCAGGCCAGTTGAGTTTCTGATCAATGGTAACCTCAAGGATGTTGATATTGGGGTATTCAATGGTGATAATGCCATTGAATGTCAAAGAATGATGGCTAACTTCTCTCTTGTTGGAGATAGTCATTGCCTGGAATTTATGTGGTATGGATGTGACTTCCCAATTTTCAGCCCAAGCCTGGATATTATCCAGGTCTTTCTGTGCTCTTTGCACTATTTCATAACTTACAGTTCACTGTTGCATAAAGAACAATCAGTGTGAGCTAACTAAATTACCACTCTCTGTTGTCGGAGACAAGCAAGCAACATAAATATTCAGCTTCATTAGCATTTCCAATCTTTATGGCCTATACCATCAAGAACAAACAGCAAGGCCATTGGAATGATGTTCTCTCAATATTTGTCTCCAAATCACGCATCATCTTAACATGAATGTATATCAGCATTCCTTTATTGTCACCAGACAAAATCTTCACAATCACTACCAAAGAACATAATGAAACTACAGCTGTTTAGAAAAGCAGTTCACCACACATCCTCAGGATAACTGGGATGGAGAATCTTATCAGTGTTGCCACATGTTTTCCACAAACTGGGAAACATCCTTTGTGCTTAAAATACTTCAGATGCACTAACTATAACAGCAAGGAAATGCTTTCAAAATAACTAACTTTTTCTACTAGTTACTTTAAACATTACAGCACAGCACATGAATCACCCTTTCATAGGGAAAGCCATCTGCTTTGAGAAAACTTCCTCTTATGGCTAACTATCCACTTTTTTGTCATAAATATCACCAACATGATTTGCATTAAAATGGTTTTGCCTAGTATGGATTTCCTGAATCTCTGTTCAGAAGCACTTTCCATTAATCTTTATCACATCGGACATTTATGAACTGATACAGTCAATAATTTATTTCCGCCCTCTGTCAACAGCACTAAGCAGCATATCCTGGACAAATAGGGTGCACATGTCTCCAGGCACTCTATTGTCAGTGAATTATTTTTATACATATACAGGAAGAATACTGAAAGAGATAAAATTGACAAAACCCCATGAAAATGTATGTAACAGATTTTGGTATTGCCCTGACATTTGCAGAGTACTTGACATTAACTATTCATCATATACGTCATTGATTTCACTAGGACTCATAATCAAAATTCCTGAGTTTATAAATGCATCCCCAGGCCTAGCAAGAAGGAAACCAAAATATTTTGAAGAAAACAAAATGTTAAAAAGAGAACCGCACAATTGGGTGTTAGCATTTCGCATCAATCACCTTTCATCAGAATATATATTGAAAGATAATTAAGCTGAAATATTAATTCTGATTCTCTCTGTAGATGCTGCCTGTGCTGCTGAGTATTTCTAGTATTTTCTGTTCCTAGTTCAAATTTCTATCATCTGCAGTGCTCTTCTTCTGTTCCACAGGATTGGTATTAGGCACATAGAGTCATAGAGATGTACAGGATGGAACAGACCCTTCAATCCAACCCGTCCATGCTGACCAGATATCCCAACCCAATCTAGTCCCAACTGCCAGCACCTGGCCCATATCCCTCCAAACCCTTCCTATTCATATACCCATCCAAATGCCTCTTAAATGTTGCAATTGTACCAGCCTCCACCACTTCCTCTGGCAGCTCATTCCATACCCGTACCACCCTCTGTGTAAAAGAGTTGCCCTGTAGATCTCTTTTATATATTTCCCATCTCACCCTAAACCTATGCCCTCTAGTTCTGGACTCCCCGACCCCAGGGAAAAGACTTTGTCTATATCCCCTATCCATGCCCCTCATAATTTTGTAAACCTCTATAAGGTCAGCCCTCAGCCTCCGACGCTCCAGGGAAAACAGCCCCAGCCTGTTTTGCCTCTCCCTATAGCTCAAATCCTCCACAAGAATCATTCTATGATAATAGGTACATGAGAATATACACTGCTGTACAATTTTTAGCATAACTAGAAAGATACTTAGTGGAACAAATGTCAGAGTCATTTTAGATGGTGCAAAACAAATCAAGGCAAGCAAGCAAAGGAGCAAGTAAGAAGGCTTGTTGGCCCAAAGTGAGGTTTTTGCTTTGGGAGTATGATATGACTGCAAGAGGTTCTGGGTTCAAGATAAACCCTCATGTTGTGTAACTTGTTTTCAAGTAACTGACTAAGTGTCTTCACATTGTTGTGGTGCAATGGTAGTATCCTTACCTCCAGACCAGAAGGACCAGGCTCAAATCCCATTTGCTCCAGAAGTGTATCAGAAAAGATCGGTTAAAAAGATATTTATTATGTTTTCTTGTTCACAGATTTACACATGAATGCAACCAACCTGACCAGTGTGATCATAAGCATAGTTTAGCTTAGCTTTAGGTGTGACCGCTGATGGTTAAGACAATAACAAGCTGCTGACTTGTGAACTGGAATTCTGTCTGTAAAGTTTTCTTTTTTTGATTTACATTTCAGGGGCTTTGTGCTGTTGTTGTCATGTCCCTGCCTCTGAGCAAGGATGCCTGGGCTCAAGTCTTACCTGCTCAAGAGGTATGTTGTAATGTATATGAATAAGTTGTTCAAAAAAATATATATAAGGGAGATAGCTTCCTGTTTCTGGTCCTGGCAACAGGAAATTCAGATAAAGAGCAGAACATGCCCCTAATGGAGGGGTATTTAAATCAATGGAAAGAAAATTGAATGGGTTCTCTTACAGGCATGTAGTCCTCTCTGCTTGATTTCCTTGTTTTTGCTGTACTCAGGCAATTCTATAGGCGCAGACCCAGGAGCAGGCATAAATCTTCTGACACTCAAAGCATTTGCGACCACATGTGAAGCATTGTGCCCAGTTTTATTCACAGACCTAAAGAGACAGACAATGAAATGGAAAAGGGGGTGGGGGGTAGCAATGCTGGTTCTAGGTCTTAAATCATTGAACTATGAAGAGATGCTTCACTGAAATAAAGAAACTAAGGATGAACTTGACCATGACGTTTTAAAATCATGATGAGAATCAGTAGGGTGAATGTAAGTATACAGTGGAGAAGCAGGGGGTATGATAATAAGATAAAGCTCCGGAAGTTTAACAATCTAAGGAGCAACTTCACAGTTGGTTATGGTTGAATGGAACAGACTACGTCTCTCACAGTCAATCCTGACACAGTTCAAGCATACAAAAGAGGAAAAAAATCCTTATTTAAATGAAGCAGACAAATACAGGACTGGCACCACACAAGGAGTGAGATGAAACTAACCATTAGCAAAAATCAAAACAATAGAGTAAATTAATTGAAATAAAAGTTGCATTTCTTTTTAAACTCTGCTTTATAATACATTTGCATAGCTATAGTGTTATAAAGTAAATGCTTTAAATTGCAGCAGAATCATATCTTTGCAATTAGTTAGACATCAGAACAATATTTTTGTTCTTTTGAACTGTAATGTTCAGATTGTCCATGCACATTAGAGTTTTTTAAAGCACCTTAGTGAATTTATGAATAAGATATGAAAAAGGATCATTAAAATGCATTTTTTTCTTTTTTGTATATTAAAACAATACTTTAGGGACAGAGCACAGTGATTGGACATTTAGTTTTTTGAATCGTACTGCTATTCATTGAGCGTGTGGTTGATTGGCAACCTAGCTCCATGTCCCCACCTCTGTCACATACCCTTTGATGCCTTTGAATAAAAAAAACTCAGAATTAAAATTTACAATTGATCTGGCATAAAGAGGGTACTAAACTTCTACAAACCTTTGTTTGTAAAAGTTTTATTAGTTTCACTCTTGAAGAATGTCTCTCAACATTAGAACTATCCTCTGATTCCAGACTCCCCTATTAAGCAGAACAATTTCTTTTGAACTAGCCTATTTGTTTTCTTTACTATGTTGAAAAATTCAATCAAATAGCCACTTAAGTTCATAAATTCCAAGAAACAGAACATCTCATAACTTAGGAGTCCAGGTATGCATCTGATAAATTAACATTGCGCTCCTTCCATATTGCTCCGAAATTGTAATGACCAAAACTGTTTACAATCATCCAGGAATGACCTAACAAGGGCTTTGTATAGGTCTGGCTTGGCTTCTACCACCTTGTATATTTATTCACCAGAAATAAAGGCCAATATTCCATTTGTCACACCCAAAGAAGATGGTTATGGTTATTGGAGGTCAATCATCTCAGTCTTAGTACATCATTGAAGGAGTTCCTCAATGTAGAGTCTTAAGCCCAAGCTTATTCCGCTGCTCATCTTCTGCATTCCATTGATCATAAGGTCAGAGGTAGTTATGTTCACTGATGGTTGCACAATGCTCAACACTATCTGTGAATCCTCAAATACTGAAGTAGTCTGGGTCCAATTGCAGCAAAGTCCAGTGTTCAGTGCCAAACAATGACCATAGCCAACAAGAGAATATTTAACTATCTCCCCTAACTGGCCAGCCAAATAATTACAAATAGTACAGCTATAGAGATGAGGAATAGTGTGATGAGTAGCTCACCTCCTGTCTCCCCCGTGCCTGTTTGCCATCTACAAAAGTTAGGAGTGAGGGGGAAGTTCCTACACTTCCCTGGATGGATGCAGCTCAAATAACACTCAAGAACATCAACATCTTCCAGGTCAAAGCAGACCACTTAATTGGAAATCACACAACACCAGGTTATAGTCCAACAGGTTTAATTGGAAGCACTAGCTTTCGGAGAGCTGCTCATTCATCAGATGGTTGTGGAGTACACAATTGTAAGACACAGAATTTATAGCAAAGGTTTACAGTGTGATGTAACTGAAATTATACATTGAAAAATACCTTGATTGTTTGTTGAGTCTCTCATCTGTTAGAATGACCTAACTCACTTTTTAGATTAGAATCAGTCTAAACATTATGGCACAGACTGGAAACCCAGGGGGCTAACACCTTCAACATATTATCTGGCTGACACCAATTGTTACAGTTAACCTGAGGATGTAATTTTTTTTTTAAAGTTTTGTGATTTACTTATGAAAGAAGTGAAACTATCATGGTCATTCTAACAGATGACAAACTCAACAAACTATCAAGGTATTTTTCAATGTATAATTTCAGTTACATCACACTGTAAACTTTTGCGATAAATTCTGTGTCTTACAATTGTGTCCTCCACAACCACCTGATGGAGCGTCGCTCCGAAAGCTAGTGCTTCCAATTAAACCTGTTGGACTACAACCTGGTGTTGTGTGATTTTTAAGGGGAAAGTGAGGACTGCAGATGCTGGAGATCAGAGCTGAAAATGTGTTGCTGGAAAAGCGCAGCAGGTCAGGCAGCATCCAAGGAGCAGGAGAATCGATGTCGGGCATGAGCCCTTCTTCAGGATTCCTGAAGAAGGGCTCATGCCCGAAACGTCGATTCTCCTGCTCCTTGGATGCTGCCTGACCTGCTGCGCTTGTCCAGCAACACATTTTCAGCTTGTGTGATTTTTAACTTTGTACACCCCAGTCCAACACCGGCATCTCCAAATCATCACTTAATTGGAGCCCCATCAAAACTTACAATACTTATTCCCTTCCAATGCACCAATGCACAGTGGCAGGAATATGTACTATCTATAAAATGCACTGCTGTAACTTACCATGGTTTCTTCAACAGCACCTTCCAAACTTGTGACTTTGACCACCTAGAAGGACAGGGTAGCAGGTGCCAAGGAACAACACCATTTCCAACTTCACTTCCAAGTTATATAGAATTCTGTTATGGATTTTATTGCCATTCACTCACTATTTATGGGCCAAAGTCCTGAAACTCCTTTCCAAACAGCAATTTGAATATTCCTAGATCCAACAATTGAAGCTGTTTAAGAAGACAGGGACAATTAAAAATGGATAATAAAAACTGACTTGCACTCACCCTTTAGAATTAATTTGGAAAAACATATTAGGCTTGCATTTTTTAACTTGTGCAGTTTTCATTTGTCGTTTTTCTTAAATATTAGCATAATATGCAAACTTTACAATCTAAGGTATGGCCCATGTTGAGAAAACCTTGAAGGAATGACATCAGGACATCAGCAACATTACTACCTATCTCCTTTAAAACCCTGGATAGACACTATTGGGTTCTGGGAATAGGTCATTACTTTGCTTATGTTAATTTTGGTAAATCTCTGCCCCGATGCAATATTAGTTTCTTGAATATTTCTAGTATGTTGGCCTCTTCCCTTGAGATAAATAATTTTTTTAACATTCCTGCCCTTTCCTTGTTTTCACTTATGGTTTGCAATTTCAAGAGCCTACATGACAATGGACCAACTTCTTTCTCCCAATAAAATAGTAAATAAAGTGTTGATTTTGATATCCGAAGCAAGTTTCTTTGCACACTTCTCATTTTTAACTTTTGCTTTTTATTTTCTCAACCCTTGTTTCATATACCAGCATCTTTTCCATTTGCCAGGTCTTTTTAAAAATACTTTAAAATATTTTAAATGTTTTTAGCTATGGATAGCACATGCAATGCGATGGGATAACAGCACTTCTAATGACTTTGAAAATGTTGGCCACCAAACATGTCGTGGCACAACACTTCATATTAGCCAAGAGACCTTGGTGTAATTGCTACTCTAGGCATGGTCAATCTCTCAGTATAGATCAGCAGTCATCTGTGGTGCTGCAATTCTTTTCTCAAAATATTGCCTCAGAATTGGATTGTGCAAAATATATTCCGAATATCTTTTGATGCAGTACTCATGGATTTGAACATAATCTTCACCTGACTTCTGTACTTTTCTAATCTCACTTAGCATTGGTGCTAATAGGTGTTTGATTATTAGTGAATTAAACATCTCCTTGTCTTCAAAAAAATTATATTGCCTTGTTTAGACCTTGCTCCAGGAATACATGGTAATACACTGACTGTAATAGAAACAGAAAGTATTGCAGGAACTCAGTATTTCTGGCAGCAGCTGAGGAGAGAAAAACAGATTTATCAGAGTATGATCACTTCCTTCATATCCCCTGTACATCAAGGTCCAGAACATTAACATATACCAGGAAAATGAAAGGTCCTAACATCAATCCCTGGAGAATTTCACTATAAATCTTATTTCAGCTTGCAAAACAACTTTTCAAAACTACTCTCTGTTTCTTATCGATAACCAATTTCATGTCAATGTTATTACTATCCCTTTTATTCCATGAGACTTTACATAAAAGTTTATTGTGCAGCAATTTTCAAGTTCATGTATATCACATCAACAGTTTTATCCTTATCAACTGTCTCTATTACCTCATTAATAAACATAAGGCACTTTGATTAAGCATAATTTGCCCTTAACAAGTCCATTTTGGTTTTTCATAATTATCCAGCATCTGCCCAAATGACTTTTAATTTTGTCTGAATCATCATTCCTTAGAAGCTTCCCCACCACAAAAGCTAAACTGATTGGCCTGTAACTGATGGGCCTGTCCTTACACCCTTTTCTGAACACGGATGTTTTGGACGCAATTTTCTGGCTGCACTTCTGAGTCTAAGGTTGATTGGAAAACTATGGCCAGTGCCTTTCCACTCTCACTTTCCTCAGGGAGAGAGGAGCTCAGGAAATAGAAGCATGAGTAGATGATTTAGCCAGAGCTGAAAATGTGTTGCTGGAAAAATGCAGCAGATAAGGCAGCATCCAAGGAGCAGGAGAATCTACGTTTTGGGCTTGAGCCCTTCTTCAGGAATCTCCTGCTCCTTGGATGCTGCCTGACCTGCTGCGCTTTTCCAGCAACACATTTTCAGCTCTGATCTCCAGCATCTGCAGTCTTCACTTTCTCCTAGATGAGTTAACCACTTGAGCATGATCCACCATTCAACTGGATCTTATTTCTACCTCAATGCCATATTCCCAAGCAGCCCCCATATTCTTTAATGCTTTCATATTTAAAATCTATTGATCTATATCTTGAACATAGTCAATGACTGAGCATCATAGTTGGCCGCACTTGCAAACTTCAAATATTCCCCACTCTTTAAGTGAATAAATTATTTCTAATTTACTCCAAAATGGCCTAATTCATATTCTGAGCATGTCCTTTGTTTCTAAATTCCACAACGAGGGTAAACATCTGCATCTAACCTGTTGTGCCCTGGAAGAATATTTTGCATCCTTCAGTGAGCTGACTTCACATTCTTCTATGCTTTAGAGATCACAGGTCTAATTGCTTCAACTTCTCCACAAGGGAAAATTTCCCATCCCAGGAATTAGTCTGGTGAACCTTATTTAGATACCATCTTGTCCAAATTTCCACAAATTAGACCATGCAGTCTTACCGAAGACCTGTACACTTGAAGCAAGATGTCTTTACTCTGCCCTCAAATCGTTTTGTGATGAAAGATAACAGATACTTTCCTAATTGCTTGCTGCACTTTAATGGCAGCTTTCATTGGCTGATGTACAAGAACATGCGGGTCTTTTTGGAAATCAACACTTCCCAGTGTGGGATCATGTTCAAATAAAGACCCAAATCAGTGAGTGATGAAAATAGTCCACTTTATTCAGCAATGGAGGTCTGTGACACAAGGGTCGGTTCTGGGTCCACTACTTTTCATCATTCATATAAAAGATTTGGATGTGAGCATAAGAGGTATAGTTAGTACGTTTGCAGATGACATCAAAGTTGGAGGTGTAGTGGACAGTGAAGAAGGTTACTTCACATTACAACAGGATCTTGATCAGATGGGCCAGTGGGCTGAGAAGTAGCAGATGGAGATTAATTTAGATAAATGCAAGGTGCTGCATTTTGGGAAAGCAAATCTTAGCAGGACTTATACACTGCTGAAAATGTGTAGCTGGAAAAGTGCAGCAGGTCAGGCAGCATCCAAGGAGCAGGAGAATCAACGTTTCGGGCATGATCCCTTCTTCAGGAATGAGGAAGGTGTGCCAATCAGGCTAAGATAAAAGGTAGGGAGGAGGGACTTGGGGGAGGGGCATTGGAAATGTGGTAGGTGGAAGGAGGTACAGGTGAGGATGATAGGCCGGAGTGGGGGTGGGGGCGGAGAGGTCAGGAAGAAGATTGCAGGTTAGGAAGGCGGTGCTGAGTTCGTGGGTTGGGACTGAGACAAGGTAGGGGGAGGGGAAATGAGGAAACTGGAGAAATCTGAGTTCATCCCTTGTGGTTGGAGGGTTCCTAGGCAGAAGATGAGGCACTCTTCCACCAGCCGTTGTGTTGCTATGGTCTGGCGATGGAGGAGTCCAAGGACCTGCATGTCCTTGGTGGAGTGGGTGGGGGAGTTGAAGTGTTGAGCCACGGGTGGTTGGGTTGGTTGGTCTGGGTGTCCCAGAGGTGTTCTCCAAAATGTTCCGCAAGTAGGCGGCCTGTCTCCCCAATATAGAGGAGGCCACATCGGGTGCAGCGGATGCAGTAAATGATATGTGTGGAGGTGCAGGTGAATTTGTGGTGGATATGGCCTTGGGGCCATGGAGGGAAGTAAGGGGGGAGGTGTGGGCACAAGTTTTGTATTTCTTGCAGTTGCAGGGGAAGGTGCCGGGAGTGGAGGTTGGGTTGGTGGGGGGGTGTGGACCTGATGAGGGAGTCACGGAGGGAGTGGTCTTTGTGGAACGCTGATAGGGGAGGGGAGGGAAATATATCCCTGGTGGTGGGGTCCGTTTGGAGGTGGCGGAAATGACGATGGATGATACAATGTATGTGGAGGTTAGTGGGGTGGTAGGTGAGGACCAGTGGGGTTCTGTCCTGGTGGCGATTGGAGGGGCAGGGCTCAAGGGCAGAGGAGCGGGAAGTGGAGGAGATGCGGTGGAGAGCATCGTCGATCACGTCTGGGGGGAAATTGCAGTCTTTGAAGAAGGAGGCCATCTGGGTTGTACGGTATTGGAACTGGTCCTCCTGGGAGCAGATGTGGCGGAGACGAAGGAATTGGGAATATGGGATGGTGTTTTTACAGGGGGCAGGTTGGGAGGAGGTGTAGTCTAGGTAGCTGTGGGAGTCGGTCGGTTTATAGTAAATGTCTGTGTTGATTCGGTCGCCCGAGATAGAAATGGAGAGGTCTAGGAAGGGGAGGGAGGAGTCTGAGATGGTCCAAGTAAATTTGAGGTTGGGGTGGTAGGTGTTGGTAAAGTGGATGAACTGTTCAACCTCCTCATGGGAGCACGAGGCAGTGCCAATACAATCATCGATGTAGCGGAGGAAAAGGTGGGGGCTGGTGCCAGTGTAGCTGCAGAAGATGGACTGTTCCACATATCCTACGAAGAGGCAGGCATAGCTGGGGCCCATGCGGGTGCCCATGGCTACTCCTTTGGTTTGGAGGAAGTGGGAGGATTGGAAGAGAAACTGTTCAGAGTGAGGATCAGTTCAGTCAGTCAAAGGAGGGTGTCAGTGGAAGGGTACTGGTTGGTACGGTGGGAAAGGAAGAAGTGGAGGGCTTTGAGTCCTTCGTGATGGGGGATGGAGGTGTACAGGGACTAGGAACCCTCCAACCACAAGGGATGAACTCAGATTTCTCCAGTTTCCTCATTTCCCCTCCCCCCACCTTGTCTCAGTCCCAACCCTCGAACTCAGCACCACCTTCCTAACCTGCAATCTTCTTTCTGACCTCTCCGCCCCCACCACCTCTCCGGCCTGTCACCCTCACCTTAACCTCCTTCCATCTATCACATTTCCAACGCCCCTCCCCCAAGTCCCTCCTCCCTACCTTTTATATTAGCCTGCTTGGCACACCTTCCTCATTCCTGAAGCAGGGCTCATGCCCGAAACGTCGATTCTCCTGCTCCTTGGATGCTGCCTGACCTGCTGCACTTTCCCAGACCCCGCAAGGACTTATACACTTAATAGTAAGGTTCTAGGGAGTGTTGCTGAACAAAGAGACCTTGGAGAGCAGGTTTATAGCTCCTTGAAAGTAGAGTCGCAGGTAGATAGGGTAGTGAAGAAGGTGCTTGGTATGCTTTCCTTTATCAGTCAGAGTGTTGAGTGCAGGAGTTGGGAGCTGAAAATGTGTTGCTGGAAAAACGCAGCAGGTCAGGCAGCATCCAAGGAGCTGGGGAATCGATGTTTCGGGCATGAGCCCTTCTTGGATGCTGCCTGACCTGCTGCGCTTTTCCAGCAACACATTTTCAGCTCTGATCTCCAGCATCTGCAGTCCTCACTTTCTCCAGGAGTTGGGAGGTCATGTTGCGGCTGTACAGGACATTGGTTAGGCCCCTGTTGGAATATTGCATGCATTGGAAAGATGTTGTGAAACTTGATAGGGTTCAGAAAAGATTTACAAGGATGTTGCCAGGGTTGGAGGAGTTGAGTTATAGGGAGAGGCTGAACAGGCTGGGGCTGTTTTCCCTGGAGCCTCGGAGGCTGAGGGGTGATTTATAGAGGTTTACAAAATTATGAGGAGCATGGAAACGATAAAAAACTAAGTCTCTTCCCTGGAGTGGGAAGTCCAGAACTAGAGGGCATAGGTTTAGGGTGAGATGGGAAAGATATAAAAGAGACCTACAGGGCAACTTTTTCACGCAGAGGATGGTACGTGTATGGAATAAGCTGCCAGAAGAAGTAATGGAGGCTGGTATAATTGCAACATTTAAGAGGCATCTGATGGGTATACGAATAAGAAGAATTTGGAGGGATAGGGGGCGTGTGCTGGCAGGTGGGACTCAATTGGGTTGGGATATCTGGTCGGCATGGATGAGTTGGGCCAAGGGGTTTGTTTCCATGCTGTACATCTCCATGACTCTATGACTCTACTTGCCGCACAAGTTTGAGGTGGCAATTGAATCCTGAAATACAGTTTTTACAAGAACCCCTTTATACACAGTTCTTACATGTATTAAAATTTCATTACTATGGCGTTACATTTTTTATCTAGAGTACACAAAGGTTTGATGGGCCTCTGTCCTGGGAGACAGGAGCTGGGATAAAATATGCTAAATGCTGGCTGCGACTTCTGATGGGATTAAGAGCATCTGTCAGTCTGCTTGCATAAAGAAAAGGTATTAGTCCTTTCGGTTTTTTTTTCAGTTAGTAAATTTTAGTAAAACTACTAGGCCTGTATGCTCTAAATAAGTTAGAAATCGTACCTGTACTTAATAAAAGAATAAAGGATATTAAATTGTTTAGTGCTGCTGGGTTGTGAGATTTATTTACTTCTTGCTAACAGGGACAATGGCCCAGTTAAAAGGTGCTTACTACTTGGGGAATCTATTCAGGTCCAGGAGATGGTTGGTAAGGGTTGATTAATATTATAATGTTTCGTGGAGATGTGATGGGGATGGTATTGCTCTGTATGCAACACTTATTGAAAGGTAAACATTGCTTGTAGGTGTGAAAATGCAGTAAAATATAGCGAGCTGGTGAGTGAGTTAATAAGATAACCTATAACACAATATCTCATTACACAATATCTCACACCAACCACCTCCCATTTAAAAAATACATTGCTTTTTTGTTTTTATTCTCAAATTAGATAATTAGATCATTTTTTCATATGATATTGCATGGTCTTGTATACCCACTTTGTCTGTTTAAATTCTTTTCAAACACCTTCGCAGCTTCCTCAGGTGTCACATGGTCACCTAGTTTTCCCATCTCAGAATCCTAGAGTGAATCACATCCACTCCTGGTGCCCTATCAACTTTAAGTACAAATGGCATTTTCAATACCTGCTCCTTATTATTTGTAAACCCACCAAGTTGTGACGATTTTAGCTGATGGTAATATTACATTAGTTAGATGCCAGAGTGAAACATTGCTTAATAGATCATGTGTTATTTTGTGTAGTTAGTTACCATAATGATTAGAAACTAAAATAAGGGGTAGGCCACTTAGAACAGAGTTGAGGAGAAACTTCTTCACCTCGAGAGTGGGGATGTATGGAATGCTCTGCCCCAGAAGACTGTCGAGGCCAAGTCTCTGGATACTTTCAAGAAAGAGTTGGATAGAGCTCTTAAGGATAGTGGAATCAAGGGTTGTGGGGATAAGGCAGGAACAGGATACTAATTGAGGATGATCAGCCATGATCATAATGAATGGTGGTGCTGGCTTGAAGGGCAGAATGTCCTACTCCTGCACCTATTGCCTATTGTCTATTGTCTAAACACATTCACACAAGGCTGCTAATATTCGTTAACAGAAGAATGCAAGTTAATAAAACAAATTTTAAAAATGTTAAGAATCATACACTGTAGAAAAGGATCTTCAGTTCACCAAGTTTATACCATCAAAAAATATTCTACTACCTACACTAATCCTATTTTCCCACACTAGACTTATAACTTTGTATGTTATGACACTTCAAGTGTTTATTCAGGTACTTTTTTAAAGATTGCAAGATTAACCCCCTCAACTATCCGCCCAATCAATATATTCCAGTCCCTCACCATCCACTGAGTAAAAACATTTTTTCCTTAAATCCCCTCTGAACCTCCTGCCTTTCACTTTAAGACAGTTATATGGCAGTTTTGAAAGACCTTAACATAAACAGCAAAACAAAATTTCAATCTGTTTCCCAGCAGTATCCTTCACAACAGATATTCAATCACAATGAAGTGTCACACTTATTTTAAGTCTTTAACTTCTTATTTAACGTAACTGTTTCCAGCTTAGTTGGCAAAGAGAATTCCTTGCTATTCTGATAACTAAACCAGTTTTCAGTTCTGACAGCTTTCTACACAAACTCTCGTGACTTGGAGACTTCATAAACATTTAGTCCTTGATGGCATCCATTCCTCTTCTTACCATCCTTTGACTACTTATATGCCGATAAAAGACTTTTAGATACTCTTTCATTTGGTTGGCAGTTTCTTCTGTATTCCTAAAGAAGGGCTTATGCCCGAAACGTCGGTTCTCCTGTTCCTTGGATGCTGCCTGACCTGCTGCGCTTTTCCAGCAACACATTTTCAGCTCAGTTTCTTCTTATAACTTTGCATCGCTTTTCCTATTTGTGTTTTCAGTACCCTCTGCAATTTTGATTTGGAGGGGCTGGTGTTGGACTGGGGTGGACAAAGTTAAAAATCACACAACACCAGGTTATAGTCCAACAGGTTTATTTGGAACCACTAGCTTTCGAAGCACTGCTTGTTCATCAGGTGGTTGTAGAGCATAATTCTGTGTCTTATGATTCTGTTCCACAACCACCTGATGAAGAAGCAGTGCTTCGAAAACTAGTGCTTCCAAACAAACCTGTTCGACTATAACCTGGTGATGTGTGATTTTTAACCACTGTACTTTGGTTCACTTCTGAACTGTATTCTGAATTGTATGATATTCTGTCATAAGCGTACTTTTTCTTCTTCATTTGAATCTCCATCTATTTATCATTCAAAGAGATCTGGATTTGTTTGATTTTCCTTTCCCTTTCATGGAATATACCTTGACAGGACTCAAACCTTCACTTCTTTAAAAAGAAATCATTGTACAGTGACACATTTTACTGCTAACCTTGGATTTCAGTTTATGTGGGCCAGCTTTATTCTGACGCCACTGAAGTTAATTTTCCTCAGTTAAGTATATTTATTGCAGTTTGCTTCTTGTTATTTTCCCATCTAAACCTTATGTTGCAATGATTATTGTTTCCTAAATGTTTTCCGACTGACATTTAATCCACTTGGCCCACCACATTACCAAGAACCAATGCCTCCAATCTAGTTAGACTGGAAACATATTGCTGTCAAAAGTTTTCCTGAGTACACAATAGGAATTCTTGACCCTCTCTGCCTTTTGCAATGCTAATATTGTCATTTAAATTTGGATAGCTAAAGTGCCCCATAATAACAATACTAGAATCCTTGGACTGTAATTTCCTTGTAGATTTGTTCCTCTACACTTTTTCCACTAGTTAGTGAATTATATACCACACTGTACGTAATAAATATAATTACTGAATGTAATTCAGTTTTTTTTATTCCTTAGTGCAACTTAAATAGATTCTGTCCTTAAGCCGTTTGGAACTTGCTTTCTCTCCAGCACCACAATGTTCTTCAAATCAATTCTGACACCCCACCTCATTTCCTTCAATCCCTATTTTTCTTGAACACATTGTATCCAGGAATATTTAATACCTAGTCCTGTTCTTCTTTAAGGTAGATCATTTTTCTTTTTACAATATCATATTTCCACTTGACTATCTGACCTTAACCCAGTAACTATATTGATCTACATTCACAGTCATCATAATTTAGACTTTATACCTTCCCTCATAAGTTGAACCAAACACATGCTTTACTATTTCTTACTCTATCATTATCTGTATATCCCAATATTTTCTTCACTTAACTTTTCCTGTCTTGCCTCCTGTTTCCTGCATCAATTTAGTTTAAATCCTCAACACTAGCACTATCAAAACAATTTTGTAGAAAATTGGGCTTGACTCTGTTTAATTATAAACAGTCTGACCATTACAGACCCCAACCCTACACGAAAGGATCCCAATGTTCCACCAATCTAAAGCCTTCCCTCCTGTACTATCTTTCCCACCCTGCATTCATCTGCTCTGTTCTCTTGTTTCTATGCTAATAGCAATCTGGAGATTAGCAATTTAGAGGTCCTGCTTACTAATTCCCTACCTACCTCACTATACTCTGACTGAAGAACAATATCCTTTCTTCTACCTACGTCATTAGTACGGAGGTGGACAACGACCACTGACTCTTCACATTGACCGATCAGGATTCTGTGCAGCCATCTATTGACTTCCTTGATCCTGGCACGAGAGGTGTAACATACCTTCCTAGATTCACATCTGCCACTGTAGAAATGCCTGCCTGTCCCTCTATTAAAGCACTAACCACTTTCTTTCTTCCTATCTTATATGTGCTCTGCACAGCTGAGCCAGTATGGTACCATGGACTTGCCTTTGGTCATACTGTCAAATGAACAACCACTTTCATTAGTATTCAATATGAATTTTAATTAGAGAGTGAGGTACATTTCAGGAGCTCATACACTTCTTGCCTCCTTCTTCTTTGTTGTGTAGCCATCAATGATTCCTTCTCTCTCTACAAATTCTTAAGCTGCAGGGTGACCACATCCTTAAGCACAACTATCTTAATCTTGCTAATGTGCCACAGTTATAGCAACTGCTGCTTACACTCCGGAACCCAAAATGGGGATTCAATCATATACTAGCTATTTAGTCAAGTGATATAGAGTGCCCCCCACCCTCATTTATATGAAACATTGCTTTAACTTGTGTTTGTAAAGTTTGAGAATCTATTATTAGACATATGACATATGTATAATGGTGATTACCTCTTTGTAGAAATAATAGATTTAGGAGATCTGTGTAGTTGATGTGTAATAATGCAATCATAAAAGATGTTGCTCAAGATAAGAGATCAAACCTTTTTGGCACAACATATCAAATTGGTAAAACTTCTTCTAAAATTTTGAATATTATAAATGTGACAACATATATCTTGGTTTAATAAAATATTTACAATTTGCAACATCATTTAAATAGTCTTTGTTCAATTAACAGTCCCATGTACTGTTTACAAATACAATCCTAAATTATAATTATCCATTACTCACTGGAAGAGCTTTAAAGATAGTAGCAAAGAAGATAGTTTGACTGCCAAATGATAACAGTTACTACTCCCTTCCAAACATTTTTTTTTGTTTTAGCAGCAGGAAAAGCAGGAGCACCAACCAGGGAGCTGACGGGAAGGGGAATCACTGATTTCAAAACTTTCCTTGAGCGCCGGGGCCCTCCATTTTAGTTTTAGCAGCAGGAAGAGCGGGAGCGTCGACTAGGGCTGATGGGGAGATGAATCACTGATTTTAAAATGTACCTGTGTATAGGTGGAGTGTTACTGAGCAGGAGTGGACACGTGACTGCTGAGTAAGTGAACTAATATATTTGGGTGGTTGCATTACCCGAACCACTGCTTAGGTAGTGCCTCTCACCCATCCTCCTCCTCTAACCAAAAAAAAGATTCTGTGTGCCGGAGTGGTAAGGTAACTAGTTTTTTTAATTCTTTATTTTTCTGTAGTCTCTTTGGGAATTTAAAATAGTGGGAACGGCTGTTAGGGCAGTTGAATTTTCCTCCCGCAGAATGTGGGAGGTGAGGGTCACCACTAGTGTCCCTGTTGACGTCATTTGAAGGAAGTGCACCCTGCAGCTCTTTGAAAACCATGTTAGGGAACTGGAACTGGAGCTGGATGAGCTTCAAGTCATTTGGGAGGCATAGGGGGTTAATCAGAGGAGTTACAGGGAGGTCGTCACATCTCAGGTACAAGAAAAAGGCAGATGGGTTACCGTCAGGGGACGGAATGGGAACCGATAGGCCATTCCCCTCAATAACAAGTATATCATTTTGGATACTATTGGGGGTGAGGGTCACTTACCAAGGTAAGCAATGGGGTACAGGTCTCTGGCACAGAGTTGTTCAGAAAGGAAGGGAGGAGATGAACAAAGCATTAGTCATTGGGGACTCCATAGTTAGGGGGTCAGATAGGAGGTTCTGTGGGAATGAGAGAGACTCACGGTTGGTGTGTTGCCTCCCAGGCGCCAGGGTTTATGATGTCCCACGTCATGTTTTCAGGATCCTTGAGGGGGTGGGGGAGCAGCCCCAAATCGTGGTCCACATAGGTACTAACAAAATAGTTATGAAAAGGGATGGGAATGTAAGGCAGAAAATTGGGGAGCTAAGGTGGCAGCTTAGTGCTAGAAGAAACGGAGATGTTATCTCTAGTTGGTTGTCCATGCCACGTGCTAGTGAGGCAAGGAATAAGGAAAGAGGGGAGTTGAGCACATGGCTACAGGGATGGTACATGAGGGAAAGTTTCAGATACCTGGATAATTGGGAGTCATTCTGGGCTGGGTGGGACCTTTACAAACAGATGGTCTACACCTGAACGAGAGGAGTACCAATCTCCTGGGGGGGATATTTGTTTCTGTTCTTCGGCAGTGTTTAAATTATTTCAGGAGCGGGATGGGAACCTATATTGTAGCTCCAGTGTCCAGAAGGTTGAGAGTAGTGAGGTTAAATATGCGTTTCAAGGTCGCAAGAATTCACCGGCAAGCGGAAAGGTTGTTGAAGTGTGTCTACTTCAACTCCAGAATTATCCAGAATAAGGTGGGTAAACGTGCAGCATAGGTTGGTACCTGGGACTTTAATGTTGTGGCCATTGCTGAGACATGAACATAGAAGGGACAGGAAATTGGTTGTTGCAGGTTCCGGGATTTAGATGTTTTAGTAAGAACAGAGAAGATGGTAAAAGAGGTGGGGGGGGGGGGGGCGGTGGGTGGCATTGTTAGTCAAGAACAGTATTATGGTGGCAGAAAGGATGTTTGATAACTTGTCTACTGAGATATTATGGGCTGAGGTTAGAAACAGGAAAGGAGAGGTAACCCTGTTAGGAGTGTTCTATAGGCCTCCGAATAGTTCTAGAGATGTAGAGGAAAGGATAGCAAAGATAAATCTGGATCGAAGCGAGACTAACAGGGTAGTTGTTATGGGTCCCTATAACTTTCCAAATATTGACTGGGAATACTATAGTTCGAGTACTTTAGATGGGTCAGTTTTTTGTCCAATATGTGCATGATGGTTTCCTGACAAAGTAAATACAGACAAGCCAACAAGGGGGAGGCCACATTGGATTTGGTACTGGGTAATGAAAATGGGCAGGTGTTAGGTTTAGAGGTTAGTGAGCACGTTGGTGATAGTGACCACAATTCGGTTATGTTTACTTTAGCGATGGAAAGGGACAGGTATACTGTATACCACATGGCAAGAGTTATAGCTGGGTGAAAGACAATTATGATGTGATTAGGCAAGGTATAGGATGCATAGGATGGGGAAGGAAACTGCAGGAGATGGGCACAGTTGAAATGTGGAGCTTATTCAAGGAACATTTGCTGTGTGTCCTTGATAACCATGTACCTGTCAGGCAGGGAGGAAGTGGTCAAGTAAGGGAGCCATGGTTTACCAAAGAAGTTGTATCTCTTGTCAAGAAGAAAAAGAAGGCTTATACGGTATTAGGATGAGACATGAAGGCTCGATTAGGGCACTTAAGAGTTACAAATTAGCCAGGAAAGACCTAAAGAGAGAGCAAAGAAGAGCCAGGTGGGGTCATGAGAAATCGTTGGCATATAGGATCAAGGAAAACCCTAAAGTTTTCTATAGGTATATCAGGAATAAGAGAATGACTAGAGAAAGGTTACGGCCAATCAACAATAGGAGAGGGAAGTTGTGCATGGGGTCCGAGGAGTTGGGGGAGCATTAAATAACACTGGAAAAAGATGATGTTGTCGAGGAGAATACTGAACACAGGCTACTAGACTAGATGGGATTGACGTTCACGAGGAGGAAGTATTAGCAATTCTGGAAAGTGTAAAAATAGATAAGTCCCCTGGGCCAGACAGGATTTATTCTAGGATTCTCTGGGAAGTGAGGGAGGAGATTGCAGAGCCTACGGCTTTGATCTTTATGTCGTCATTGTCAACAGGAATAGTGCCAGAAGACTGGGCGATAGCAAAAATGTTGTCCCCTTGCTCAAGAAGGGGAGTAGAGACAACCCTGCTAATTATAGACCAGTGAGTCTTACTTTGGTTGTAGGTAAAGTGTTGGAAAAGGTTATAAATGATACAATTTATAATCATCTAGAAAGGAATAAGTTGATTAGAGATTGTCAACACGGTTTTGTGAAGGGTAGGTCGTGCCTCACAAACTTTATTGAGTTCTTTGAGATGGTGACCAGAAAGGTGGATGAGGACAAAGCAGTTGATGTAATGCATATGGATTTCAGTAAGGTCTTTGATAAGGTTCCCCATGTCAGGCTATTGCACAAAATACGGAGGCATGGGATTGAGGGTGATTTAGTAGTTTGGATCAGAAATTGGCTTGCTAAAAGAAGGCAGCAGGTAGTGGTTGATGGTAAATGTTCATCCTGGAGTTACTTAATAGTGGTGTACCACAAGGATCTATTCTGGAGCCACAGGTGGTGGTTGATGGTAAATGTTCATCCTGGAGTTACTTAATAGTGGTGTACCACAAGGATCTATTCTGGAGCCACTGCTGTTTGTCATTGTTTAAAATGGCCTAGAAGGATAGGTTAGTAAATTTGTGGATGATACTAAGGTCAGTGGAGTTGTGGATAGTGCTGAAGAATGTTGCAGTTTACAAAGGGACATAGATAAGCCAGGAGGAGAGGTGGCAAAGGAGTTTAATGCAGAAAAGAGTGAGATGATTCACTTTGGAAGGAGCAACAAGAATAAAGAGTATTGGTAAGACACTTGGTGAATGGTAAGACACTTGGTATTGTAGATGAGCAGAGATGTCCATGTACATAGATCCTTGAAAATTGACACCCAAGTTGATAGGGTTGTTAAGAAGGTATACGGTGTGTTAGCTTTTATAGGTAGAGGGATTGAGTTTTAGAGCCATGAGGTCATGCTATAGCTGTACAAAACTCTGATGCGGCTGCACTTGAAGTATTGCACACAGTTCTGGTCACCGCATTATAGGAAGAATGTGGAAGCTTTGGAAAAGGTTCAGAGGAGATTTACTAGGATTTTTCATGGTATGGAGGGAAGGTTTTATGAGGAAAGGCTGAGGGACTTGAGGCTGTTTTCGTTACAGAGAATAAAGTTGAGAGGTTACTTAATTGAGACATATAAGATAATCAGAGGAGTAGATAGGGTGGACAGTAAGAGGCTTTTAGCTCGGATTGCAATGGTTAGCACAAGGGGACATAGCTTTAAATTGAGGGGTGATAGATATAGGACAGATGTCAGAGGTAGTTTCTTTACTCAGAGAGTAGTAGGGGCATGGAATGTACTGCCTGCAACAATCACAGACTTGCCAACTTTAAGGGCATTTAAATGATCATTGGATAAACATATGGATGAAATGGAATAGTGTTGGATAGGTAGGCTTCAGATTGGTTCCACAGGTTGACGCAACATCAAGGGCCAAAGGGCCTGTACTGCGCTGTAATGTTCTATGTTCTGTATTCTTTTTCCCTGGGTATACAACAGCCAGGGTAATTAAGAGTAATTAAGGATGCTCAACAGACATTGGCTTGCCTTGTAACACCCAAAAACCTGTGAAAAAGTTTTAAAAATTCTTTGTTTTCAGACTCTGAAGGGAAATTTTCTCTGCTCTTCATTCCGAAAATCACATTGAGACAATGCTTCTGCATTTTTGGATCTGATTTTCAGTAAAAAGGACAGAGACAATTTGCAGCAGTTTCAAGAAGGGGGGATCAGATTTTAACTAGTTCCTCAATCCTAATAATATCCAGGAATTTATGCTAGCATTTATATAAAGGACAGTTTTGATAATCTTTGCATATGGATTGCAAATTTTCATCAATTAGAGGAGCACTTACCACCAAAATGCAAAAGCTCAGTTTGTCAGCCAATTCAATGTGCTGCTCTGTAAACAGCTTGTTATGTTGGGTTTTTATCATGCTACTACAATTTTTAGAGAATAAAATAAATTTTTCTAAAATTAAAATAAATTTTTACTTATTATGATTGAACATGTTGTAAAATATTATTAAGGACATGAGACAGTTCATGACCTGAAAGAGGTCAAGGCCTTACTGCAAAATAAGTGGTCTTAATGGCTATAATAGATATTGTAAAAGCAATATCAAAATAAAATAATGTTGGGAGCATCTAACATGCCATAAACATTCATTATCCTCTCTTGCAATCGTCCTCCTCAGGAGCAGATTGCTAAACCCAAGTACTATTGCTAATAAAAATGTGACCATATTCTATCACTTATTGATAGGACTCATAATTACAAGTTGATGACTGCTGCATTTTACTGGCCACACATTAGGACTGGTAGAAATTGATATTTTCAATGCCTTCAAGACTCAAAATGTGTGCAAGGACATTACACAGTCTCCAACTGTCACAACATAGTAGAAATAATTCTTAACATTGAAGACGTGAAGGTGAATAGAAGTCACTAAAGCTTACAGCTAGTATAAATCATTTAATTCTAATATTACTAATACAACATAAAACAGCATCCCACTTAATGCTAACTAGATTGAAATTCGAAAGGAATAGAAAGGAATAAAAAATAGAGAAAAAAAACAGCAACCTGGCACAATTACATTGCACCAACACCTTTGAGAAACACATCCCAATTTTCTGGAATAATGGTGGTGAGGCTGTCAGTGCACACCATTATTATAGGGTTAATATATCAGCTACTTTAACATCTGTACAGATACAACTGAATGTGGAAACCAAACTCAAAATATATTTCTTATCCACAATAATAACCAATGCAATCCTCATTGACAGCCTTGACAATGAAATGACTATCATGACTTGAAGGTTTGGTTAAATATTCATTGGTTCCATAATGTTTCCATGCAAGCAAGTGTGAGATTATCCATTTTGGACAGAAAAAAGGATAGATCAGGGTAGTTTCTAGATGGTATGATGTTAAATACAGTGGGTACCTAAAGAGACTTGGGGGTTCAGGTGGGTAGATTTTTAAAAGGTCATAAACAGGTGCAGACAATATATAAGAAAGCTAGTAGAATGCTGGCCTTTATATCTAGAGGACTGAAGAATAAGGATGCAGAAGTTATGCTGCAGCCATACAAAACTCTGCTTTGACCCCACTTGGAGTACTGTGGCGTATAATAACTTTGGAGGGTGTACAACATAGGTTTTCAAGTATGATACCTAGACTTCAGGGGTTAAGTCATGAGGACAGATTATACAAATTTGCCCTGTTTTCTTTAGAATTTGGCAGATTAATGCATTCAAGATATTAACAGGAAAAGGGTAGATACAGATAAACCATTTCCACTGGTTAAAGATTCTAGAACAAAGGGACATTGTCTGAGAATTAGGGCCAGACTGTTCAGGAGAGATGTTAGGAATCACTTCCATACACAAAGGCTGGTAGATGTTTGTAATTCTCTTCCACAAATGACAGTGGATGTCGAATCAGTTGTTAAGTTTAAATCTGAGATAGGCCTTTTTTTGTTAAGCAAAGGTTGGAAAGGACATGGCCCATAAGGCAGTACAGAGAAACCTCGATTATCTGAAGGACATGGGTGGGAAGTATTTCATTCCGTTAATCAACTTCTGGATAATTGAATGCCGGATAACATAGTTCAGCTGAACTTCGGGACCTTGCATTCTTGCCGATCTTTGGATCATCAAATGCTATTTAAGCGAGGTTTCTCTGTACATGGAATTTGGCCACAGATCAGCCATGATCTCACTGAATGATGGAACAGGCTCAGACGATTGAGTAGCCAACTCATGTTCCTATGTTTTCATGTTTTCTATGCTTCCCAAGAAAAAAAAATTAAAAATTTTAAAACTGTGTATTTAAGAGTCTGCTAATTACTTTGGTAATAGTAATTGATAATTGCTGATGTCTTTCTGACCTGGAAACTTAAATTATAATTATGGAATCTCATTCCTTCTGAAATAAAAGCTTGTTGGAACACTTCAAGATACATAAAACTAAAATATTTATTTAAAAAATAACTTTTATCTCTCTCCCTTGATCTGATCAGTTTTTCCCATTCTTTGGGTTAGGTTTTATTAAGATCATTGGGATCCCAATGTTGAGACCATTTGCTGGTCTCATCTCCACTCAAGGTCAATGTATAATTATAAGGTGCACAGATACACAAAGGCTAAAATGTTTGAGGAGAGCTTGGGTTGAGTGTTCCTATATTCATAAAGTTTAAAAGACCAAAGGCCTGCTCAATAGTGGCCCTTGTGAAATTGTAGCAGTTATCTCTCTTCTGCATCTCAGTTGCAGATATACAGGTAAAGCATGAACATTATATAAATACAAATAAATATAATTGTTTATATTATTGTATATAAATATTACAATGTTAAGCATGCTATATAAATGTAAACAGTTCTCATTTCAAGAAGGAAGACCTATTGTATTAGCAGAAAAAAAATATCATGTGTACTATGAGTTTTGCAATCATTCCAAGCCATCGCTTTTTGCTTGCATACAGACAATTACAGTGAAAACTGTCCTATTCACATCTTTAAACATGGACTGCATTCAGTTAATACTTCTCTGAACTTGTCTTTTACTTAAGAGTAAGATTAACAGGGCAGGTTAGATGACTACCAAGAGTCAGGTAGCCGTTGCAATTTCTGAACAAAACCATTTGCATGTGGATTTAGCATGTAATTAAGAAAGCAAATGGAATAATGGATTTTATTCCAAGTGTTCAAGTGCAGATGTCTTGCTACAGCTCCTTAGGATATTTATGAGACAGAATATCATATAAACTTTTGGTCCCTTTACTGAAGAAGCAATATATCTGTGATGAAAGCAGTACAAAGGATTTATTTGGCTGATTCCTAGGATGAATGAATTGTTTTATAAGGAATGGTTGAGCAGGTTAGGCTTATACTCACTGATGTTTAGAAGAGTGACGACCTGATTGAAACACAAAAGATTCTGAGGGAGTTTGACATGGATAATTCTGGAAGGTTGTTGGCCTTTGTAAGGAATCCAGAAATAAGCAGCACAATTTAAAATAAGAGGCTTCCATTTAAAAAAAGAGATGAGGAGAAAGTTCTTCCCTTAAAGAATCATTAATTTGGAATTCTGCTCTCTGGCCAGTAGTACAGTAGGTCATTGAATATGTTCAATGTTGAGTTTAACAGATTTTGATGTATTCAAGATTTGATCAGCAGCAGGAAGAAAGTGGAAAAAAGGTCGCATTCAGATTAGTCAGGATCTTCTTGAATGTTAAAACTGACGTGAAGAATCAGATGCCTCATCATTGTTTAATTTCTTCAGAGGTTATTATACAGCAACAGGCTGTTTAATATCAGTTCCTTAAATGCAAAAATTAATTGGCACTTTGTTATCATGTGCAAGCACAAGTCCCTGCCTTTGAACATGGAATTTAATGCCAGATTCTTCATTTAATATTCTCCTGCTGATGAGATGTCTCATCTGCTTGAACAAAGCCCAGATACAGCATGGGGCCCATTTGTCTTTGGGAAAATGACAAGTGTGGGTGCAAATAGGCCACTCAATTAGGTTAATAGCAAGGGTAATACACATCACATCAACTCCTGGCAGATAGCCTTCCTTATAAAAGCAATATGTTGGACAACTGATGTGCTTTGCTTCAGAGTAAAATTACACACACACATTTTCCTCCATCACAAAAATTCAGTCTACCTTCTTGCCTGTACACCAATGTAACCCATACTTCCCTTTGTTAACTTTGTAATTTAAACATATGTCATCAGTTAAAGAACTTGATTATTCTTTGTTCTTTTGCCAAGCACCATAGATTCCTTGCAGAGTGCATCACATTAAAACACATGGATAATGACTAGAGCCATAGGTGCAAGTTTGTTACCAACAAGATAGGAAAATCTAGGCCAATTTTTCTCCTGAAATTCTCTTCAAAGTTTTTCGTTAAATCTATGTGGCAAAACATTGTCTTGAGCATCAAGACTACTGCCTTTATTCTATTATGTTCTCTGTGGCTTCCCTGCATCAATCAAAGCACTTTCGTATGCTCTCATTCCATCTCTCACCACTATCTCTCCTCTTTGGTACTACACTCAAGGTATGTTTAAGATCAAAATAGTTATTGCTCTACTTTAATATTTAATCTTACTGTCCTTGCATGGTCACCTTGAAGATGTCCTGAAGTCCCATCCCTTCTTGGTTGCATGTTTCTCCTTACTCTATGAAACAGCTTGAGGTGTCTGAATATATTGACAATGCTATACAAAAATGAAAGTTTACATTTCAGGGAGGAAGGGCCATTATATTAGAGACCAAACATAACTTCATTAGCATATACATAATGATTTCAAAATGTCACTTTTTTAACACACGGTTAAGTCTAGTGAAGATTGTCCTATTCATATTCAATATTTTTTTTTCTGAACTTTTATTTAAAAAGACACCAACAAGTTAGGTTAGCTGCCCTTTACCATTTCTGAACACAACTGTAAGTTTCAGAAAAGTTCTCAACTGAATAATCAATTATTGGTGTGCAACTCAATTGAATAACTAATTATTGGTATATAACCCCTCCATGAATGGATGTTGCTTCTGGCTTACCCAGTTTAAAAAAAATACATTACCAGACTTCCTATGGCCAAGGTGAAATTGGAAGGAAGCTGGAGAGGTTATTGTATGTGGGGGTGAACAGGACATGACCCCCCATCCCAGTCTCCATTGTATAGCAATGGCTGCAAGCTTTAAATCATTCCAAGTGGACAGCTGAATTATCAAGTAATAAACTAATTTTTACAAGAACGAGAGAGAAACTCAGAGCAAAAAAGAAAAGGCAGCTACAGAAAAGGTCAGTGAAAACCCTATTCTTCTTTCCAAAACAAAAATGGAGGTGAGCACTTAAAATGCTACAACATTCAAGGCTATGGGCCAAATGCTGGAAAGTGGGACTAATGTAGATTTAGGGTAGTTTTTATCCACAAAGACTCAATCAACTGACTTGCCTCCTCTGCACTATATGATTTCATAGCTATATTTTAAGGTCTCTCAGCTGTACAATCTTTTTCAAAAGAAATCTACCAGTAGACTTTTTCCCCCAATTAACTTCCACGAGATGTGTCTGTATGTGAACTTTCCATAATGTTCTTAAAGCATAGCAAAAGGGAAAGGCTGAAATAGTTTAAGCAATTTGTGTGTAATGAAATAAGCCCCTTTGAAGTATTTCATTTACTTGAAAATACAAATCAGAATGAAATTTTAATGTTTTGTTTAAACAACTATAATATTTTTTAAGCTCAGCAATAACTTAAGACAGATGGACAAAGTGATAATCAAATGAATAATCTTTCCCATTCCTCCAATGTAAGAAATTAAAAAGCCTGGAATTATTTTCCTAACAGTTCTATTGCTATACGTTTTCGTCTTGCATTTATCTGGAAATCTACAAGAATATCAAATTTCAAATAATCAATCAATTTATACTACACTAGAAAGGGTGCTGACTGATTGGCAAGATAGTCCTGATGGTTTCCTCAGTGGCAATACCTCAGTCAATTGGGAACTATAAGCTCTACAATCTCCTAGGTAATTCAAAGTTGGAAGACCTAAACAGATTCACTTTAAAAAGATGGGTCTCTATTGATGTAAATAATGTGATTCTAGCAAGTATAATTAAATCATGTCACAAGCTAAACTGCTGAGCATAAATGGGTTCTAAGTATAGATTTTGACACATGCAGAACTGTTAAGCAATTGTTGACCAATTATGGAATCACAGTTTGCAGCAAATCTTGTATTTGTTTAGGGTTCTGCAAACATCGAATGCTTGAGCATATGCCCATTATAAAACAAAGGAATGTGCTATTTAATTTGATCAGCCAATCACTAGGATGTATGCCTAGGTACCTGGCACTGAAATTCATACATGACATCGATGCACCTTGTATGTCTGTTGTGGGGAAGACAAGCAATACCATTACTAATGGCATCAGCACTAGCTACTTTCTCCTCAACCATATGCCTCTCAACACAGTCAACTGACACGAAATAAACTGTCAACATATCAGACTCTCTCAGCAGGATACTGCTGACATCTGCAACTTCCTGGAACAAAATCCTAATTCCACTGCAGCAGATGGTTCTACCATCTAGCAAAGACTAAGTGGGAAAATATTATACCATGCTCAATTCCTGGATATGCTAAATTTATCTGACTGAGCAAAGCAATAGAAACAAGATTCATCAGTGTGAATGAGATAGAAAATGATGGAAAGTGTAAAAATTGTAAGCAAGAATTTCATTTGGTAAGGCACTTTGTAGCTTGCAATGCTTTTGAGAGTTGCACGGCACGTGTATGTTGAAAGGGAAGATTCATTCAAAACTAAAAGATACTGATCAACTCAGTGATGTGGAGGCAAATGTCAAAGCTGATAATAAATGAAGATTGAAAATCAATCCTTGGACTTCACCAGAATTATTAATAAAATCAGAGTAAATTTTGCAATATAAACTGCAGTGCAAACTTTTATTGTGAAAATATGACAGCACTTGCTTTAAAGTGATAACAGAGTTCCCTCGAAATTCCTTTCATGACTATGACACTACACTATTTAACTACTGCAGATCCCCAATCTTTTTGCACACCGATAAACCAAAATAAACACAAGTTTACATAGTTGTAGCAATTGATGGTTAGAAACTCACTCAGCTAAAATACATACAAAATGCTTAGATATCTGTCCTCTTTACTAATTCTATTGCAATTAAGGAAGAAAATCCTGGCAATCATAAACAATTACGTTAAATAGTACACTGCAAAGTTCCCATTTGCGCAGTCACTTAGAAAAATCTTGGATGATGGCCTTAACATATTAAAATCACCACTTTAAAAGAGATGAAGAAAGCATACTAAAGAATTTTGTAACAAACTATTTGACCCCAAGACAAGACATTGCATTCATGTGATTTTATACCTGTAACTTAATGTTAACCTGAAATCATATCATTTGTTTCAAATTTTGGTAACTGCCATTGTGCAAAAAAAGGTGAATTGTGGTTGTTTCAAATGTAACAAAATATCTTTTTATAGACATGTGGGTATATAATTCATATAGAGTTTATACCAATCCCATACATATTTAAACTCCTTCCACAATTCCAATTAGAAAGTTCTTCTGGTTAAATTTTGTAACTTGATCTTCATTTTCCATAGACACCATCATGGTTAGCACTGCTGCCTCACAGCGCCAGGGACCCGGGTTCAATTCCTGCCTTGGGCAACTGTCTGTGTGGAGTTTGCACATTCTCCCCGTGTCTGCGTGGGTTTCCTCCGGGTGCTCCGGTTTCCTCCCACAATCCAAAGATGTGCAGGTTAGGTGAATTGGCCATGCTAAATTGTCCATAGTGTTAGGTGTAGGGGAATAGGTCTGGGTGTGTTGCTCTTTGGAGGGTCGGTGTGGACTTGTTGGGCTGAAGGTCCTGTTTCCACACTGTAGGGAATTTAATCTAATCTAATCTACCATTAAAAAGCATCAAGGGTTGCACTATGTGACAAAACAGGACTGGAACAGCCAGCTTTACTGAAATATATTTTATTGGAATATTCAGTATATATATTGAATAATAAATTAGTCTAAAATACTTGAGGCTAAATGATTTTATCCCACTTACAAATGAATGTCTTCTTTGGAAAAAAAAAGCCCCATGAAAGAACTCCACAAAACTGACAAAATAAGAACAATTTGCATTATCATTTTGTACATAAATTTCTTTAACTTACAGGCTTATAATTTTACATTTGGCTGCTACGTAAGATGTCCTTACCACAAATGAAAACCTTATATTCTCAAAGCATGTAGTAATATGCATTCTTAAATTTTACAGAAGTGAAATGAAAATGCAGATCAATCTTCAATATGTTGAAGGAGATGTCCAAGTCCCACTAAACTAGTTAATCACAGACATCGCAATATTTTGAAGTATCAACAGAGTATATTGCTTCAATAGTACTACACATTTCTGCACGTATGTTGGTTCAGAAGTTTCATGCATCTGTAAATATTATATTTCTATTGCTACATTAGGATTCTAAAAATGGGGATGAGCCAAAATTCAGATGTTACATTCCTTCTCAGGCAACATATTATGAAATATTATCTTTATACAAAATATATTTGAAAAAAATCAGATATTAATTTTGCACTTCATTCAAATATTAATCATCTGAAGTTTTAAAGATTTATAAATGAATACATGCAAGCTGACACTTTTTTAAAAATGTAAATTTTAAAGATATTTAAAAATTCAACTAGCTAAATAATTGTAGGATTCTGTTCAATGACTATCTTAAATGAAGTATAAAATCTGAAACTTTTGCTCATCCGGATTGAAACTAAAAGAGCAATGAAATCATATACTTGTTTAGAACCGCACATCTGCAGTTATGTTTCAAAATATTTCCATGGGATTAAAATGAACATTTTCCATGTACTAAGACTGAATCTAGAGTTGCATGTAGATGTATGATGTTGCATGTGTATTTGCTACACAATGGTTTACAGGACATTTTATACCACGAGCAATCACAGATTGCAGCTCATGTAGCAGTAAAAAAAACTGCAATTTTGAAACCAAAAACCTTATTTACAGCTTTTTACATTCATTTGGCATATCATCTTTAATTCCAAGTGTCAATATGAAATCTTCAAATTTCCACAATAGTACATCAATCTTGATGAGGCTTCTCTGGAATAACTTTACACTCATACTGTAATCAGAAAGAAAACACAAAGAGATCATGGTAAATAAATTGCACAAAACCTGAAGACTATCAATTATGAACGTTGGGTTATTTCTTTACTTGTAAAGTCACCTATAAATTCAACTGGAGTATTAAAGAATAGAAGAAAACATTGCAAATGCAAAATAATGAAGATGCTGGCAACCTGAAAGAAAAACACAAAATGCTAGAAACAATTAACAGGTCAGACATCATCAGTAGAGAAATGCAGGGTTCACATTAAGAATCACTGACCTGAAACATTAACTGTTTTACCCCACAGATGCTGCCTGACCTGCTGAATGTTTCCATTATCACTTCAAGTCTACAACCCATGCTATCAATAAGACAAGTAGACAGGCAGGGGGCATGGCTGCCTTGCTTGTAAGAATGAAATTAAATCAATAGCAAGAAATGACGTATGGTCAGAAGACATATGATCTGTATGGTAGAGTTGAGGTACCGCTAGGGTAATTACACACAGGCCTTCTAGCAGTAGTCAAGGTGTGAGGCAGAAAATAAACCAGGAGAGAGAAAAAGCATGTAGGAAAGGCATTATTACAATAAATATGGTGGTCATCTGAGAAAATCAAGTTGGTAGCAGGTCCCAAAAAATGTCATTTGTGGAAAGTCTATAAGATCTTTTTTTGGAACAGCTTGAGGTTGAGCCCATGAGGGAACAGGCAATTCTATATTTGGTGATGTGCTCCAGACTGACTTGTCATGGAGCTTAAGGTAAAGATACGCCAAGAGCAGTGCTCACAATATGATAGAATTCACCCTGCAGCTTGACAGAGAGAAGCTGGAATCAGATGTAACAGTATTACAATTGAGTAAAGGCAATAACAAAGACACAGAGGGGGAGTTGGCATGAGTTGATTGGAAAGGGGGATGGGGCCTAGCAGCGAATAAGATGGAGTAGCAATAACAGGAATTTCTGGAGGTAATTTGGGAGGCACAGCAAAAGATTCACTCCAGGGAAGAAGAAACTAAGAGCATGAGGCAACCATGACAGACAAGGGAAGTCAAAGACAGCATAAAAGCATACAATGGAATGAAGTTTACTGGGAAGCCAGAGGATTGAAAAGCCTTTCAAAATCAGCAGAGGACAACTAAAAAAGCAAAAAGGCAATGGGAGAAGGTGAAATGAAGGTACTCTAGCTACTAATATAAAATAAAACTGCAAGAGTTCTTTTTAGATATATAAAAGACAAGAGTCAAGAGTGGATATGGGACTTACTGAAAAATTAGATGAGAAAAGTAAAAATGCTACAGAAAAAGTACTTTGCATCAGTCTTCACAGTAGAAGACACCAACAGCATACCAGAACTTTGAGAGTGCTAAGAATCAGGGATACATATAATCGCTATCATGAAGGAGGTGGTGTTGGGAAAGCTGAAAGGTCTGATGGTGGTTAAATCACCTAGACAGAATGACTACACCTCAGACTTCAACTTTCTGAAGGAGATAGCTAAGGAGCTTGTCGAGGTTTTGGTGGTGATCTTTCGGGAATCATTGGAGTCACAAAAGAAGTAGAAAACAGCTAATGTAACACCCCCTGACTAAGGAGGGAGGCAGACAGAAAACAGGAAATTACAGACCAGTTAGCCTGACCTTGATTGTCGATAAGATTGGATAGTCCATTAAGGATGAGATTGTGAAGTACTTGCAAGTGTGTGGTAAAATATGACTGAGTCAGCATAGCGTCATCAAGGACAGGTCATGCCTGACAAATCTATTAAACTTCTTCGAGGAGGTAACAAACATGTTAGACAAAGGAGAGCCAGTGGACATTATCTATTTGGATTTCCAAAAGACCTTTGATAAGGTGCTGCACAGGAGGCTGCTAAACAAGAGAAGAGTGCATAGTATTAGGGCAAGATACTGGCGTGGATAGAGAATTGGCTGACTGGCAGAAAACAGAGTATAAAGTCATCTTTTTCAGGATGACAGCTGGTGGATAGCAATGTACCACAGGAGTCAGTGTTGGGACAACTATTCACATTAAACATTAACAATCTAGACAAAGGAGTAAGGACATTGTGTCATCTGCAAACTTAGCAACAAAGATAAGTGGAGGGACAGGTGATGTTGAGGAAGCATGAGACTGCAGAAGGACTTGGCGTGGTTAGGACAGTGAGCAAAGAAGTGGCAGGTGGAATACAAAGTGGGCAAGTATGAGGTTATGCACTTTGGTAAGAAAAATAGACATAGACTACTTTCTAACTTTGATGGCTTTGAGAATCTGAAGCACAAAGAGAATCCTAGTTAGGTTTCTCTTAAGGTTAACATGGAGGTTCAGACGGCAGTTAGGAAAGGAAAATGTAATTTTGGCTTTCATTACAAGAGGGCTATAATATAAGAGCAGGGATGTACTGTAAGGCTCTGGTCAGACTATCTGGAAGTATTGTGAGCAGTTGTGGACCTCATATCAAAGGAAGTATATACTGGCCTTAGGAGGGATCCAAAAGAGGTTTACAACAATGATCCCAGGAATTAAGTGCTTGTCATATGAGCAGTTGAGAACTCTGGGTCAATGAGGTTTAGAAGGTTAAGGGGGATCTCACTGAAAGTTACAGAATACTGAGAGGCCTGAACAGAACAGAGAAGATGTTTCCACCAGTAGAAAAGACTAGAACCTGAGGGCACACCCTCTGAAAGAATTACCCTTTAGAACTGAGACAAGGAGGAATTTCTTCAAACATAGGGTGATGAATCTGTGGAACTCATTGCCACAGATGGCTGCAGTTGCCAAGACAGAGTGTCTTTGAGACAGAGATTCGTTCTTGATTAGCAGGGATTCAAGAGTTATCAGAAAAGACAGGAGAATGGGGTTGAGAAATGCATCAACTATGATCGAATGGCGAAGCAAACCGATGAGCCAAATTGCTTAATTTTGCTCCTATATCTTATGGTCTATTGTGGAGATTGCATTATCCAATTAATTTGAAGAATCTCCATCTAAACAGACAAATTACGAAAGTTATCAAAGCGTGCAGAAATGTCTTTAGTGTTCTATCATATTTCCATTTTCAAATCAGATTTGTGACTCTGCACAAAGAAAATCTCTAAAACACAGAAGTGAACATTCCTCCTTTCCCTGGATTTGGGCTTTGTTTGATGGAATGTCCTCTTCCACAATGATGTATAGTTTTCTGTTTTCACCAACTGCATTAATGACTTGAAGAAGGCAATGAGACAACCCTTATCTCAATTCCAGACTTTTTTTTTATTGCATTCAAATTCCATCATTTGATGTCCTCAGAACATTACCCAAATCTCCAAATTACAGTCAGTCCTCCATATTTGCGAGGGTTCCATTCCTAAGAATCCTAATGATTGATGAAATTTGCAAAGCGAGTTGAAATGGTTAAATTGGCTAAAAATATAGCAGATGCAGAGTTTTTGTCCACAGATGTTATTTCTTGTTATTACTTAATTTTTAGTGCGGTTGGGCAAATTCACGATTCGTGACTTTGCAGATACAGAGGATTTATTGTACTAGTCTAGCAATACCAAGATTACACCATCACCTCTCCACATAAATTATTCTAGCTGCTTGTGATAGAGGTTGGTGCAGTTATAATTTCACTTCAATTATAAAAGGAAGCATAAAACTTACACACTCAGCACAACATAGAAAGCATCTGACAAGTATAAAAAAGAAAACTGATTCATTAAATAAAGAAAGCATTTCTCTAGTTCCATTTTGTATAAAGTGCTATCTTAGAATAAAAAGTACAAACTAACCAGTTTGGTTGAGGCCCAGATTTTATTCTCTTTTAATCAGAAAATCCCGAAACAATGGAGAGATTATGCGTAAACATCCACTGAACACAAATCAACTGATAAAAAAGGTGTGCCAATTTACTCACCATTGCTAACTGGCGTCCTATATTTCCCATTGTTATTCCACCAGCAAAAAATATACAAGGTAACCAAGACCGAACATAAAGAAAATCCGGAGATGTATATCTACAAAACAAGGTGTAATAATTTGTTTCCCAATATTGAGATATCCAGTTAACTCAAATCTTTAATGTAAAATTTTGAAAAATGTGTGAAACTTCCAGTACACTTTTAACTCTTCATTGGCAAGTTTGGAATTAACATTATTTATTATAAATCTGAATTTAATACAAACCTATACACATGAATTAAAGACCTGACATCAGTCCAAATGAATTAAGGGGAAGTATTTCTCAATATATACTGTGTTAAAAGTTTGTATCACTGATACAAAACATAAATTCATCTAAACATACACACTATATAGAATTTAATTGCTAAATGATTGCTGCAGTTCTAAAAGCAAATAAAACTCCTTAGACAACCAGGTTTGCAAACTTCAACTTCAGTTTACACTTCAAGATGAAACAAACCTTTTCACTCCTGTGACTTGAGAGTACGCAGACAATCATTTTGAATTATTTAGTGTTTGTCAAATTTTTCCAATAAATTCTCAAAAAACTTGTACAATTTCTTGATTTTATACAGTGAACAGACGGGTGATGGAGAGGTGGGAGTTCAGACCCTCAGCAAACAGATTCCCACTTTATTAAGTTGTTCCATTACTTCTGATAGCTTTGGGATGTCAAATGTGCTTTTGCTGATTTCCTTTAAATTAGCCCACTAATTCCCTACTGGCCTCTCTCCCTGACATACTTATACAGAAAGAAAAATCTGGAAAGCATTTTAAAACCAGAGTACCTTTTCAAAAGGATTGTTTTTTTTTACAAAAGTCTTTAAAAATACAGAAGAGGGGCAATGAAAAACAGATATTTGCTTGTCGTTTAGGTGCAATTCCAGCAGAGTGACGCTACAAATTATAGGCACAAAATTTAAATTTTGCTACTTTTTTGAACCACTGCAATCCATATGGTGTAGACACATCCAGGGATCGTCAGAAAGAAGATTCAGGGTATATACCCAGTGACAATGAAGGAAGTGATATAGTTTCAAATTATATTGATGTGTGATTTAGAAGGGAACTTGAAGATGGTAATGTTACCCTGGATCTGCTGCCCTTGTTCTTTTCGGTGGTAGAGGTTATGTATTTGGAAGATGCTTTGGGTGAATGCATAGCAAGTAGAAGTGCATCTTGTTGGCCACCTCAGTAGTGAAAGGAAAAAAAGTTGAAAGTGTAGGATCACATGCTAATCGAGCAGACTACTTTGTTCTGGATGGCATGAAGTTTTTTGAATGTTGTTAGAGCTACCCTCATATAGACAAGCAAAGATTAACCCAGCAGACATCTGATTTCTGCCTTGTAGATAATGGACATGCTGTAGGGAGTTAGGAGGCAAGTTATTTGCTGTAGAATTCCTAGCCGCTCACCTGCTTTTGGAGCTGTTGCATTTAGAGCATCTTCCTTTGTGCTTTCCCCATTTCCTGTTGGCTTCAGATTTACTAAGGCTCCATGAAGCCACATTTGGTGAAATGCTACCTTGATGTCAAGGGCAATCAGCCTCCCACCTCCCTTCTTAAAGATATAAAATGTCTGCAGAATTTCAGACACCTGCAAATTTGTGTATTTAGCCTATCTACCATTTTCTTATTTTTGACAGCTTATATATGATAGAATATTAAATTGAAAATTGTTACCAACAGCTGCAACGACAATGAAAACAAAATTGAATGTCAAAATGAATGTCAAAACAGTACTGATAATTATTGTTTTGCATAATAGAGAAAGGTATGCGGTGCAATTTCTCCATAGGGTCAGTATAGGGACCACTGGTTTTCATAATACATATTATGGCCTAGGCTTAAGGACTGTAGGGCATGATATTAAAATGTAGGATAACATGAAAGTCAGCAGTATTGCAATAAACAAAAGAGGATATACACTAGCTGTTGCAATGGTCAGACATGTGACAAATAAAATTTCATTCAGAGACGTGTGAGGTGATGCATTTTGGTAGACAGCACATGGAAATAAAGGATTCAATTTGAAAAAGGGTGAAGGAGCAGATGCACACAAAATGAAGTAGCTTTAGTTACTCCTTATTAAGGCATATAGAACAGTCCAGTTAAATAGGGGCATGGAGTGCAAAAGGAAGGACATTTCAGTTATCCTTTCTGAAATTCTCATTCAGCTTCAACGAAGTAATGTACCTAAATTTGAAGGCAAGTTTCACAAGATGTGAAAACATTTAGAGAGGGTACAAAAAAATTCATAAGAGTGGTCCCCAGGAACAAGGATTGTCAGTTACATAAATCAATTGGTAAACACAGGAATAGGCTATTCAGCCCCTCTGCCATTCGAGGCCGTGCTGATCATCCACCTCAAAAACATTGCCCTGCAGAATCCCCTGATGTTATTAGTACCCTCAAATCCTATTTTGAACATTATTAATGACTGAGCTCCACTGCCCTCTGAGATGGAGTATTCCCAAGATTAAATATCCGCAGAAGAAACAAAGTCCTTAAATTTTATTTTCAAATTAACATGTCCAGGGATGTTATGATATGCGTCTGGAGCAGATAGGACTCAAACCTGGGCTTCATAGTGCAGATGTATGGGCACTACTACAGCATCACTAGAGTCCACAATTAAGTTGGGAATTTTATTTTTTTTATTTAATCTATTTTTCTAAGCAATACATTCACAGATGTTATGACACACCTCTGAATCAGGTGGGACTTGAACCTAGGTATCCTGGTCCAGTACAGTTGGGGTTTTCTCCTTAATGGAGATTTGATGCAGCTGCTCAAGATTATGAGCAGGCTAAAGCAGATAGGGAGAAACAGTTCTCACTGGCAGGAGTGTCAGGACCCAACAAAGACCATTAAGGATGAATGGCAGAAAAACCAAGACAACATGAAGGAAAAGGACTTCACAAGATTGATTCCAGAGATAAGGGGTTGGTCTTTTACACTCAAGTTTAGAAGAATGAGAGATCTAATTCATACATAAAATATTGAAGGGATTGACAAAATAAACATACAGAGGATGCATTCTCATGTGGGACAATCTTGAACGAGAAGTCAAGAGTTTTAGGATAAGGGATAGCAAGTTTTAAACAGAGCTAAGAAGAAATTACTTCTCTCGAGGGATCATGAAAATTACTACTCTAGAGTAAGGTGAAGTCTGAGTAACTATTAAACTGACCCCATACTTACTTCACACACACCCAAACATCCCTCCCAAACCACTTCAGTAACCCCCCCTCACAACATCATGACCAGACCTAACACAGTTCTTAGGACATGACTCTCCTATACACCACCATCAGACCCAACCAGGCCCCCTGATGCCTGATCTGACCCAATCCCACTATGCCCTTGGACCTGACCCAATATGTTTTACGCCTTCACCAGAAATTAAGCTCCCCCCAGACGCAACATCCACTCTCCCCATTCCCTGGCAGACTCTACTTTTCCCATCCATCCCAACCTACCCTAAACATTACATCACTTAATTTGCCACTGTGCATCCTATCCACTTAGCACCATACCCCTGACATCGTACCTCCTATTCACCTGGAATCCTACCCCTGCCCAGCTGAAATTATCCGTTATATGTACCCTCCTCAATTGACACCTGGACACCACATGCACCTACCATCCTAATATCTTTCCCTTATGAACTTAACCATTTGACAGCAGCTGTCACTATGGTTCTGAGGACCTTTGAATTTCAGAATACAGTTACTATGGAAAGAGGACATTTGCCTTCCCACACCAGAAACGAATGACCAGAATGGAGGTATTTCTGAGACAACCCTGATTGGTATCTTGCCTCAGAAACACAAAGGTCCATATGTTCAAATAAGGGCCAAGGTTGCAATTTCCTCTCATTGGAAGATCCGGCCCAGTACTATACATTCCAGCCCTTCCCCAGGCACAATCATTCCAGGAAAAAGTCTGGAACATTGCAGAAAACAAAAACAGACTCCACAATCTGTGAAAAACCAGGCCTGCATTTACTCACTATAAATAAAGCTCCATGCATGTAATTTAATTAAAGATACAAAGTGTGAACTTATGGCTTGTAAATCATTTGGTTGGACATTACAACATTGAACTAAAATGCTCCGTATATAGGTTTTATTGACAACAACTGAGTTGTCTACAAATTAGTTTTATAGAGTAATCAAATTGATAGCCACAGAAGATGTAATTTTACGAGAGAAACAGAAATTTTCAGTCAGATATGTTCTATTTTGTACTTACTGGTAAACACCATTGTAGACTAAAAGTTGAGTGACCAGTGTGGCAAGAAAAGCAATTCCTATGCCAAGCCCAAAGCCACTTCGAGATCTATCAAAAGTCCACCACAATCCAATGGAAAGTGCTGCCAAAGTAAGGGACAACTGCATATTGTTGGCAAAATCCACCTTCTATGAGAGACTTGTTAAGGTTTACTGGATAAAAACAGCATTTAATACTGACTTTTATTCTATAGACTATTTATCTGATACAAAATTATTTTTGTATAGTTTATCAGTTATCTCAGAGAAAGCTTCTTCTATCAGAAACTATACTCCATCTCAATGTTAAATGCAATTTTGTAGAAGTAATTTTTCAAAAATTAAATCTACAGAGATTCACCCTAAATTTCCGAACAGTCACTTTTCAACTTTATTGATAAGTTTATTGCCAGGCATAGGCTAACACATTTTATGACTAAGATTGCAGGATATTTTTCAAAGATAACTGTGAAAAAGAATATTTATAATTAGCAGTTTGTAAAACAAAGTCAAGGATACAGCACTAGCATGGTTTATGCCAACAAAGACTGCAACACAACGCATTACACTGGACCATTCTCTCTTGAATTTGTGTGGCTCTCCCAGATGGCTGTCAATGCATGGGTAAAGCAAACCAATCACAGCTGTAGGAACAGAAAAACACCATTGATTTGTATGACCTAAAATAGCGTCTTTTTGCATACAAGACTTTCAGGTTACTACAGTTCAACAACCTAATCAATCCAAACAAATAAAAAACTGTTGTTTCAATAGACATAAATTCAGCTAACACAATGTAACATACAACTTAAGGCAAATAAATAACAATGCCAAGTGGACAAGCTCTTGAGGATTCATCAAAATATGGGACTTCGATTGTCAGATAGGTAATTATTAAAAGAAAACACAATGTGCCTATATTACAAGCAAAAGTAGTTTTCCTTGACAAAAATTGCTTTTTATATGCTGATTTTTGTAATTTTATTTTCAGATTATACACCCTGCCCCACATCCAACTTCCTTCCTAATGATTCACTAATAAACATTTGCCACATTACTCTAATAGCATCAACACAGGAAACACAGATTCCCCATTGCTTTACTTTTTTCTTTTTCCTTCCTGTGAAAGCCCTTCACCACATTCCATTTCATCACCAATATCAGGAACTTGGGATGTTTTCATTCTATAAACCAAGACTATATTCATAAATCATTGCTCCCCTTAGATTACATTTTCAAAGCCTACATAGAATTGTGAATTTGTTATGCAACTTTCAAAATCCTAAATTAATTTATTTCTATCTGCTTAAACATGATTATAAATTGTAAGTTTTTCTCAAAGCTAAACTCGCCCATAGAATCACAAGTATTCCCACTACTCTATAAATTTCATTAAGCTATAATTTGAACAAACTTGCATAATGCAACTAAATCAGTTATAAAATGTTATATTTAATTATGGCAAAATATGGTAGTAACATGCTCACAGGGCAAATTCTAAGGAACCTTTTTGATTTACGTTTACTGAATTAATACACGCTCCAAGATGGCACCGGCACTGTAGGTACTAATCGGGCTCAACAAAGCCCATCTGCTCCAAGCCTGCTATATCACTTCTCTATGCACTTTGGTCTTTTTTCCTTCTTCCTTCATTCATCTTAGAGGCTGGAGTGGAGTTGGCAGGCAGTGGCTGCGCCCAGAGCAGGGACTCCCGGCAGTAGTGGTGCCTGGAGGAGGCGGACTCAGAGACTGGGCTTTTGGCAGGGATGGTGCCCGGAGCAGAGATTCCTGGTGGCAGTGGGCCCACAGCCTGGACTCTAGGCAACTGCAGTGCCCAGAGCAAGGACTCCTAGCAGTGGTAGGCCCAGAGCCTGGATTCATGGCAGTGTCAGTGAGGTGGCAGCATCAGCTGAGCCAGGGTTTCCTGGGGCATCAGTGTCATCGCTGGTGCTCCCAGAGCGGGATTCCTTGGGGATCACAACACCTTGCGTAGATCTTGCAGAAGCCCTAAAGCCCTCGTATGAACAGAAGATGAACTCTTATTTAAGTGATTTCTTTTTATCCTTATTGTACATCAAAATGGTGCTGGATTGTGGTAACAAAACACTTTTCATCTTCAAGATATATGTGATAATAAATAAATCATTCATTCATTATAATAAATTAGCCCAGAACATTCATCATTCACAACCAACGACATAGGAAGGGAAAAGGTTGAGAGTCTGAAGGGAGATTACAGAGAGTGAGGCAGGAATTTAAAAAGGAGGTCCTCGAGAGTAGTTATATCTGGATTACTCCCGGTGCTATGAGCTAGTGAGAACAGAAAGAGGAAGATACAGCAGATGAACGCATGGTTGAGGAGCTGGTGTATGGAAGAAGGATTCACATTTTTGAATCATTGGAATCTCTTTCGGGGTAGAAGTGACCTGTACAAGAAGGACAGATTGGACCTAAATTGGAAGGGGACTAGTATACTGGCAGAGAAATTTGCTGGAGCTGATCGGGAGGATTTAAACTAGTAAGGTGAGGGGGGGGGAACCCAGGGAGATAGTGAGGAAAGAGGTCAATCTGAGACTGGTACAGTTGAGAACAAAAGTGAGTCAAACAGTCAGGGTAGGCAGGGACAAGGTAGGACTAATAAATCAAACTGCATTTATTTCAATGCAAGGGGCCTAACAGGGAAGGCAGATGAACTCAGGTCATGGCTAGGAACATGGGACTGGGATATCATAGCAATTACAGAAACATGGCTCAAGGATGGACAGGACTGGCAGCTTAATGCGCCAGGATACAAATGCTACAGGAATGATAGAAAGGGAAGCAAGAGAGGAGGGAGAGTGGTGTTTTTGATAAGGGATAGCATTACAGCTGTGCTGAGGGAGGATATTCCTGGAAATACATCCAGAGAAGTTATTTGGGTGGAACTGAGAAATACGAAATGGATGATCACCTTATTGGGATTGTATTATTGACCTCCTAATAGTCAGAGGGAAATTGAGAAACAAACTTGTAAGGAGATCTCAGCTATCTGTAAGAATAATAAGTTGATTATGGTAGGGGATTTTAACTTTCCAAACATAGACTGGGACTGCCATAGTGTTAAGGGTTTCGATGGAGAGGAATTTGTTAAGTGTGTACAAAACAATTTTCTGATTCAGTATGTGGATGTACCAACTAGAGAAGGTGCAAAACTTGACCTACTCTTGGGAAATAAGATAGGGCAGGTGACTGAGGTGTCAGTGGGAGAGTAATTTGGGGCCAGTGGCCATAATCCTATTAGATTTAAAATAGTGATGGAAAAGGATAGACCAGATCTAAAAATTGAAGTTCTAAATTGGAGAAAGGCCAATTTTGATGGTATTAGGCAAGAACTTTCAAAAGCTGATTGGGACAGATGTTCGCAGGTAAAGGGACGGCTGGAAAATGGGAAGCCTTCAGAAATGAGATAACGAGAATCCAGAGAAAGTATATTCCTGTTAGGGTGAAAGGAAAGGCTGGCAGGTATAGGGAATGCTGGATGACTAAAGAAATTGAGGGTTTTGTTAAGAAAAAGAAGGAAGCGTATGTAAGGTATAGACAGGATAGATCGAGTGAATCCTTACAAGAGTATAAAGGAAGTAGGAGTATACTTAAGAGGGAAATCAGGAGGGCAAAAGGGGGAACATTAGATAGCACTGGCAAATAGAATTAAGGAGAATCCAAAGGGTTTTTACAAGTACATTAAGGACAAAAGGGTAGCTAGGGAGAAAATAGGGCCCCTCAAAGATCAGCAAAGCGGCCTTTGTGTGGAGCCGCAGAAAATGAGGGAGATACTAAATGAGTATTTTGCATCAGTATTTAAAGGGGAAAAAGGATATGGAAGATACAGAATGTAGGGAAATAGATGGTGACACCTTGCAAAATGTCCATTTTGCAGAGGAGGAAGTGCTGGATGCCTTGAAATGCATAAAGGTGGATAAATCCCCAGGATCTGGTCAGGTGTACCCTAGAACTCTGTGGGAAGCTAGAGAAGTGATTGCAGGGCCTCTTGCTGAGATATTTGCATCATTGATAGTCACAGGTGAGGTGCCGGAAGACTGGAGGTTGGCTAATGTGGTTCCACTGAAGGGTGGTAAGGACAAGCCAGGGAACTGTAGACCAGTAAGCCTGACCTTGGTGGTGGGCAAGTTGTTGGAGGGAATCCTGAGGGACAGGATGTACATGGATTTGGAAAGGCAAGGACTGATTAGGGATAGTCAACATGGTTTTGTGCATGGGGAATCATGTCTCACAAACTTGATTTGAGTTTTTTGAGGAAGCAACGCAGAGCATTGATGAGGGCAGAGTGGCAAACGTGATCTATATTCAATAAGGCGTTCGACAAGGTTCTTTATGGGAGACTGGTTAGCAAGGTAAGATCTCACGGAATACAGGGAGAACTAGCCATTTGGATATAGAACTGGATCAAAGGTAGAAGACAGAGGGTGATGTTGGAGGGTTGTTTTCAGACTGGAGACCTGTGACCAGTGGAGTGCCACAACGATCGGTGCTGGGTCGTCTACATTTTGTCATTTAAGTAAATGAAGTGGATGCGAGCATAAGAGGCACAGTTAGTAAGTTTGCAGATGATACCAAAGTTGGAGGCGTAGTGGACAGCAAAGAGGGTTACCTCTGATTACAACAGGATCTTGACCAGATGGGCCAATGGGCTGAGAAGTGGCAGATGGAGTTTAATTCAGATAAATGCGAGGTGCTGCATTTTGGGAAAGCAAATCTTAGCAGGACTGATACACTTAATGGTAAGGTCCTATGGAGTGTTGCTGAACAAAGAGACCTTGGAGTGCAGGTTCATAGGTCCTTGGAAGTGAAGTCACAGGTAGATAGGATAGTGAAGGCGGCATTTGGTATGCTTTCCTTTATTGGTCAGAGTATTGAGTACAGGAGTTGGGAGGTCACGTTGTGGCTGGACAGGACATTGGTTAGGCCCCTGTTGAAATATTGCGTGCAATTCTGGTCTCCTTCCTATCGGAAAGATGTTGTGAAACTTGAAAGGATTCAGAAAAGATTTACAAGGATGTTGCCAGAGTTGGAGGATTTGAGCTATAAGGAGAGGCTGAACAGGCTGGGGCTGTTTTCCCTGGAGCATTGGAGGCTGAGGGGTGACATTACAGAAGTTTACAAAATTATGAGGGACATGGATAGGGTATATAGACAAAGTCTTTTCCCTGGGGTTGGGGAGTCCAGAACGAGAGGGCATAGATATAATAGAGACCCAAGGGGCAACTTTTTCACACAGAGAGTGGCACGTATATAGAATGAGCTGCCAGAGGAAGTGGTGGATGCTGGTACAACTGCAACATTTAAGAGGCATTAGGATGGGTATATGAATAGGATGGGTTTGAAGGGATATGGGCCAGGTGCTGGCAGGTGGGATTAGATGGGGTTGGGATATCTGGTCGGCATGGTTGGGTTGGACCGAAGGGTCTGTTTCCATGCAGTACATCTCTATGACTCTAAATGTGGGAAAAATAAAGCTGTTTTACTGCAACTGCAAATGTATTGGTGTTTCAAAATATTTCAATCATTCAGCAAGCCGCATAGGAAGTAATTTAAATAAATTATTGAATTGATCCATATTACAAAATTTGTTTTAATCAATTACTATCATCTAATCATCTTTTACTTTTGGCATTAAATTTACCATATGGAGATGTGATCAACAGCAAAACAGATTATGTGCGATAAAGAAAATCTGTACCCATAACAAGGAAATGAAAAAATGTTGTTCTTTTACCCCTCTAATGTCTTCAGCCACCTGCCAATAACTAAAAATGGTTACTGATAGGTGTTCAAATGTTAGGAGAAGCTCCAATTTTGCACTGTGGTGTTACTCAGTCACACAACTGCTCTGTTCTCTCAATATATTTCATTGCAATTCGTATCATGATTGCTCTAAAAATGATTTTATTGCAGCCCTGATAGGTCAAATTTCCAAATAATTTAACTTGTTTATAGATGAGAGTGCGTCAGGAAGAGCTGCACAATAAATTTCAACGTTCAAAATATTTAAAATAACATCGCTAAATCATTCAACTACATGAAGAGTGAGAGATCAGTAACAAGGGCATAGCATAAACTAGTTTGGAACAACAACAGCTTTCTTGCCATCTTCACATACTACCAGAATGAATTAATAGCTCTTTAAAAAGGAAATAAAAATAAAAACTATCTTGTAAACTTATAGAGACAGTTTTTTTTTAAACTTCCACTAAAATGGAAATACATCTTGGCACCATTTTGCTGGAGACTCCAAAAACGGACTCTCAAACTGACATGTCGAAACAAAAACGCTTGAAAATAAAAGCGATTATGATGTTAGTTGTTTTTGGCGACCGGGAGGGATGATTGAAATCATAATGGATGAAATACATGCCCTTATGAAAAATGTTTGCTTAAGAGTGAAACTGATTTACTTTCAATTGTTTGCAACATCACTGCAGATATTTCTGTAAATACAATATCACAAAACAGAATGCGATCACTTACCCGATGCCGTACCACAACATGGTGGAACCCACCAAGCGGAAGAGAAAATGCTGGCAATCACATCAGGGGGAAAAAGAGTAACATTTCTTTGTATCTGTAGCAAGTTCAATACAAGTGCTAAGAACACACCAATAGAAAAAAGGACCACCCCTCGGATAAGCAAATTCATGTTCTGGTTTGTAATAGCAGAAAGGTAGTGGCCATGTCTGATCTGGACAGTCGTGGTTTTGGTTCTTTCTTCCTCCGCCATTGAGACGTGTACTTGAGTATCTATTTTCTTACAGATGATATTGACTGCAAGAGTAGACTTCTACTTAGCCAGATCTATCTTTGCTCTTTAATTCACATTATGTATCCACCTAAAAGAATTGAACGAGAATATGATATATAATTGCTTAGGCAAACAATAATAAAACAATAATTTCTGTATAATAGAGTCGTCCCTTCACAAGCAAATTAACTTTTAACTTGTGGAATACTTGCGACAAGAAATATAATAGGTTTTGATGCAACGAACAGTGAAGTCACGATGTCACCAGAAAGAGGCCAAACCGTATTGATGATCAGGCCACACTTCCATATTATCAAATTGTGATTGACATTTTAGTGGGTAGAAGGGTGTGGGTGACAAATCTGGAAGACCACCGACAGAACATGGGCCTCTTGCAAAGGTGTTATTGAATGAGGTGGGGAGATTAGCAATGAAATGTGAAAATGAGCAATTATGCTCATCCATCTATTTAAAGAGAAAAAATTGTAGCTTTTTCAGATGTTTCCATCAGTCCTATTTTTTGGGACATTGGTTCTGATTGTTCCCAGCTTCATGCCGTGGACAATGGGCGGCATAGTGGTTAGCACTGCTGCCTCACAGCGCCAGAGACCCGGGTTCAACTCCCGCCTCAGGCGACTGACTGTGTGGAGTTTGCACATTCTCCCCGTGTCTGCGTGGGTTTCCTCCGGGTGCTCCGGTTTCCTCCCACACTCCAAAGATGTGCAGGTTAGGTGAATTGGCCATGCTAAATTGTTCGTAATGTTAGGTAAGGGGTAAATGTCGGGGTATGGGTGGTTTGCACTTCGGCGGGTCGGTGTGGACTTGTTGGGCCGAAGGGCCAACTGTAAAGTAATCTAATCTAAGATCCAACACAACAGGTACTGCACTGAAATTACACTGGCAACTGAATTATGTTACAGGACCCTGCTATACAATGATATATATATATCACATACCTAGCAGGATTAGATTCTAAATTGTAGTTCTAAACCAATAACTTCTAACCTAACATATTACCTGATCTATAAGAATGATTCAAAAACAGGTATTGGTGTATTCCAAAACCATTTTTAGCCCTCCACAAAAATATAAACGACAATTTTAAAAAGGTATCTGAGGAACTCTACTGTTTGTTCTGAATGGTTCATGTTAAAAGTTTTATTGCTCAAGCATTTTCTGAAATATACAGATTCCATGTAGATCATAACAGCGCAGTACAGGCCCTTTGGCTCTCGATGTTGCGCCAATCTGTGGAACCAATCTGAAGCCTATCTATCCTACCCTATTCCATTACCATCCATATGCTTGTCCAATGACCATTTAAATGTCCTTAAAGTTGGCAAATCTACTACTGTTGCAGGCAGTGCACTCCACACCCCTACTAAAGAAACAAGCTCTGACATTTGTCTTATATCTTTTACCCCTCAATTTAAAACTATGTCCCCTCGTGCTAGCCATCACCATCCAAGGAAAAAGGCTCTCACTGTCCACCCTAGCTAACCCTCTGATTATCTTATATGTCTCAATTAAGTCATGTCTCAACCTTCTCTCTAACGAAAACAGCCTCAAGTTCCTCAGCCTTTCCTCATAAGACCTTTCCTCCATACCAGGCAACATCCTAGTAAATCATCTCTGCACCCTTTCTAAAGTTTCTACATCCTTCCTATAATGCGATGACCAGGACTGTACGCAATACTCTAAGTGCAGCCGCACCAGAGTTTGTACAGCTACAGCATGACCTCGTGGCCCCGAAACTTAATCCCTCTACCAATAAAAGCTAACACACTATATGCTCATGCAATCCCTTTCATGAACAAATGGATTGCAAATAATCAGGCAAAGATCAAAATAATTTAAAGGTGAAGACTAAATAAATATTTTCAAGGCTTGATACATACCCTATAAAATATTCTACCTCTCCTGATTTCATATCCACAAATAGTATCAGAACTTCAAATTTTCCTCAGCAAATGGATCTTCTAGAGGAGTAAATGCAATATAACACCAGAAACTAGAAGGGAATAAAGTAGCAATATCCAGGCACATATTCCTGATTAAAGAATTTCGCATTTTCTAAGAAAATCCTGCTTTATCTTCAGAAAATCGAGATTCATGGTGAAATAATTTAAAAGTTGAAAATTCTTCCACTGTTGCCTGTAGGTTTGGTTTACATTACCATCAATAAATGAAAGTTTTTAAGCTGCTACATTAATGCCATATCAATACACTGACATTTAATCTGCTCTGTTCTTGTGAAAAGATCTCTAGTTTCTCCACTGACTTTATTACATTCTCAACCCATGTATTGTATACCAAGTTTTTTTTTCTGCACCAATGCCATGTTTCAGCTGAGATGTTAAATGAACATCCAGTTCACTTTCAAAGTTAAATTAACAGGTCAAACAGAATTATTCAACAAACAGATTCTGCCAATGCACTGGCTAACATTTAAACCTTCCTACCAAATTCATAAACCTAAACATTCAAAAAAGGCACTAAGTGATGGCAAATATGACTGAATGTTAAAATTTGCAATACAAATGGGAATAGTCATATATACTGATATTATTTTAAAACTGAAGGTATACCAACCTACAATTGTTGTTGGCAAACTGTTAGTCTATTCGTCAGTGTTTTCTTCACAAAGTTTGAGGCTATAATTTGAAACTATAAATGAACATTTCATAATTTTAAAATATGATTTTTAAATTATGAAACGTTCATTTATAGTTTCAAATTATAGCCTCAATAAACTTTGTGAAGAAAACACTGACGAGTAGACAAACAGTTTGCCAACTACAATTTTAGGTTGGTATGCCTTCAGTTTTAAAATAAAATCAGCTTATAGGACTATTCCCATTTGTATTGTAAATAGGAGGTTGCATGGCAGCTGAAAACTTTATGAATACTTTTAACCTGTTGAACTTATTTCTTCAGTCATGTTTGAAAATTAGGTTCATTCTTTCCTTAACTATATTGCACTTTAATAGATTACTGTGTTGATTTCTTCCAGAATCCTTGAAGAAATGTATAAAAAGATAATAAACATAGTATAGCAGAAGTAACTAATTGCAAATATTAATTTCACCCTACAAAACAAAACAATTGAACAATTTTATATTGAAGTAGCAGCTCATATTTTGTAGATGTACAAAGTTAACATTGCAAATTGATGACTGATCATCAAAATTAAGAATCAGGAACCTGATAAAAAGGTCATTGATTTGAAATATAGGGCAAAATTTTAAACTGTGGCAGGCTGTTTTCAAAAGGAAGTATAGTTTCACACTCCTGCGTTTTGCTAATTCCCACATGATTGCAATTCAAACTTAAAGTTCCAGTGGCATGCGTAGGAAAGACGTGAGATCATGCAGTGGGGGAATCTTTACAGCTGTCAAAGTCCTCATCTGCTGATCATGTAACAGGTACTAATGGACTGCATTTATCTCTCCACCCTTCAGGCACTCTGCTTGTATTCCTGATGAAGGGCTTTTGCCCGAAACATTGATTTTCCTGCTCCTTGGATGCTGTCTGAACTGCTGTGCTTTTCCAGCATCATTCTAATCCAGAATCTGGTTTCCAGCATCTGCAGTCATTGTTTTTACCTATAAAAGAGCCTCCTGGAGAGGAAGGTCCTTCTTCATGACAACTTGCTACAACAAGAGCAGAAAGGTGACTTCCTCCTAATTTAATCACCCCATTAAACATATTTCACATTCTTAGACTCCATAAAATTCATCACACCCCATTAATTCTGCTGCATTCTCCACACATGCTGCCTGGCATGCTCAGTATTTCCAGCATTTTGTTTTTAACTTAAGCAAACAGATTTATTAATACTTCTAAATCACATGGATTTTACTAATAGTGTAGATAGATCCCTGACTTTGCAAATCTGATATTTAATAATACTTTATTGTTTGAAATAGTACAGTATACTTAATAGTTAACATTTCACTGAATTTAATTACATCCTGAATAACTGGGGCACCAAAGAAGGCCACACAACTAGCCATATAATTTTATATCACAACAATAAACTGGCTATGTATATATGTTTTCTTTTAAATCCTTTAGGTTGATGACTCAATTGTTTACATTCTTAACAGCATCCCAAAGCAGTTCACACAAAATGAATTAATTTTAGTCATGTGTATGTAGGTAAGTGCACAAGTCATTTTGCCCATAGCAAGAAGTTAGAAACAGTGAGACAAGTGAATGTTTCCCTTATTCGTTGGTACTGGCAGAGGGAAAATTTTTGTCAGGGTCCAAAGAAAAGTATTCCGTCCTCTTCAAATATTACCAAGGGGGACTTTCATATCAAACTGAATAAAGCAGGGTTAGTTCGACATTTCAAGGATATTGAAAGGGTGCTCCCCGAAGGTTGAATTACATGATGGAGGTTTGCTTCATGATGGTCGAGGGGAGACCCCATCTCCTAAACTCCCCGTGAAATCAACAACTGCAACTCAGGATTTGCTCTAACGACCTCGTTCTTGCGGTATATGGTGTCAAACTCGGTTTCAAGTGAGTCCTAGTACTCGGGGATGTGTCATGCATTATATCTCCTTGTATCACTGTGAATTCGTGAAACAACACGAGCTCGAACAGTGCCAGGGGGAAGCAGGTTACCTCGCTAGCTGAGTGCTGCGGAAGGTCTGGGTAACACAGGGGTGCAATGACCCTCCCAAAACCGGTCAGTAGGTCCTCAACCTGGATCACCTCACCACTGAAGGCACATCGGGGAGTTCACTTCAACCCTTATCGGACCACCCGCAGCTTTAATTAATATCGAACGTGAATCGACCAGAAAGGAGTTCCCGACCTTACCGACTGGTTTAACCCGAAGCTTCTCTGGCGCCCTGGGGCCCACACTACCTCACTCACCCACCCTCCCTCACAGACCAGCTCCAACATCCACAGCCCCAGGCCAACACGCCACCTGCTCCCTTCCTAAATAACTCCAGAACACACTCTCACCCGATTCCGATCGGCTGCTGCAGCCGCGCCGCGCCCACCGCTGGAAGCACGGGCCCTGATCGCAGAGGCCCAGGGCCCAGGCGTCTCTCTCCCTCCCTCTGTCTGCACCGCCGCTTCCGATCGACCGGTCCGCGCACGCGCACAACCACCGCCGCTTCCGATCGACCGGTCCGCGCACGCGCACAACCACCGCCGCTTCCGATCGACCGGTCCGCGCACGCGCACAACCACCGCCGCTTCCGATCGACCGGTCCGCGCACGCGCACACTCAAACAAAGCGGACGCTCGCTCCCAAGCGTGACGCAAAGCGAGGCTCCCGTTTGGTGGTGACAGCCTCACTGCTGTGGCAAAAACAATGACTGTAGATGCTGGAAACCAAATACTGGATTAGTGGTGCTGGAAGAGCACAGCAGTTCAGGCAGCATCCAACGAGCAGCGAAATCGACGTTTCGGGCAAAAGCCCTTCATCAGGAATAAAGGCAGTGAGCCTGAAGCGTGGAGAGATAAGCTAGAGGAGGGTGGGGGTGGGGAGAGAGTAGCATAGAGTACAATGGGTGAGTGGGGGAGGGGATGAAGGTGATAGGTCAAGGACGAGAGGGTGGAGTGGATAGGTGGGAAAGGAGATAGGTAGGTAGGACAAGTCCAGACAAGTCAAGGAGACAGTTACTGAGCTGGAAGTTTAAAACTAGGGTGAGGTGGGGTAAGGGGAAATGAGGAAGCTGTTGAAGTCCACATTCATGCCCTGGGGTTGAAGTGTTCTGAGGCGGAAGATGAGGCATTCTTCCTCCAGGCATCTGGTGGTGAGGGATCAGCGGTGAAGGAAGCCCAGGACCTCCATGTCCTCGGCAGAGTGGGAGGGAGAGTTTGAAATGTTGGGCCACGGGGCGGTGTGGTTGATTGGTGTGGGTGTCCCGGAGATGTTCCCTAAAGCGCTCTGCTGCTAGGAGGCGCCCAGTCTCCCCAATGTAGAGGAGACCGCATTGGGAGCAACGGATACAATAAATGATATTCACTGCTGTGGGCAATGAGGTGTCAATCGTGTCCCTCCAATTTTCCTACTCAATTCCTTTCCCCAAAACAGACCTCGCACTGTAAAGAATACTCTATTCTGTTTGCACTGCACCTTTGTCAAACAAAGGTCCAATTCGGTGGAGTAGTGGACAGTTTGGAAGAATGTTACAAGTTGCAGGGGGACTTGAATAAACTGCAGAATTTGGCTGAGAGGTGGTAAATGGAGTTCAATGTAGCTAAATGTGAGGTGATGCACTTTGGGAAGAATAACAGGAAGGCAGAGTACTGGGTCAATGGAAGGATTCTTGGTAGTGTGGATGTGCAGAGGGATCTTGGGAGTCCATGTACATGGATCCCCGAAAGTTGCCACCGAGGTGGATAGTGCTTTTAAGAAGGTGTGTTAGGTTTCATTCGTAGAGGGATTGAGTTCCAGAGCCACAATATCATGCTGCAAACTATACAAAACAGTAGTGCGGCCACACTTGGAATATTGTGTACAGTTCTGGTCGCCATATTTCGGGAAGGATGTGGAAGCATTGGAAAAGGTGCAGAGGAGATTTACCAGGATGTTGCCTGATCTGGAAGGAACGTCTTCTGAGGAAAGGCTAAGAAACTTGGGTCTGTTCTCATTGGAAAGAAGAAGGCTAAGGGGGATTTGATAGAGACATACAAGATGATCAGAGGATTAGATAGAGTAGACAATGGAAGTCTTTTCCCGAGGATGATGACATTAGCTTGTACGAGGGGCATAACTACTAATTGAGGGGTGATAGATTTAAGACAATGTCGGGGGCAGGTTCTTTACGCAGAGAGTGATATGGGTGTGGAATGCCCTACCTGTTAATGTAGTCAATTCAACCACATTAGAGACATTTAAACAATCCTTAGATAAGCACATGGATGATGGGATAGTGTCGGGGCACGAGCTGAGAATAGTTCACGGGTTGGTGCAACATTGAGGGCCGAAGGACCTGTTCCGCGCTGTATTGTTCTATGTTCTAATTCCCTTTTAAATGCATTTGATTGAACCAAGTCTTCACCACACACTCAGGCTGTGGTGAATGCATCATGCAGTTCGTACCCCAAATGGGTTAACTGACAACACAAGATAAATGCTGCCAATGCAGATACAAAGCACTGTTCCTGGGAAGTGCTAAGTAATGCTATATCTGTTCTCTGGTTTCCAGTGTGCTATGGTGATTGTGTCCAGCTTTGAGAATGTTTAGCTCAGGTATTACTCTATATTTATGTCTTTGATATCTTACAAGAAATAATCATGGAACTTACATGTAATCTAACTACCAACTGAGTGATATGTAATAAACCTTTACTGCAATAAAACTTTACTGTTTAATCAATACTAATCTCATCTAAAGAAAGATATATTGGCATTGGAGGCAATTCTGAGTTGGTTCACTAGCTTGATCCCAGGTATGGAAGGAGACTGTTTTATGAGGAAAAATTGCATAGGTTGGCCTTGTACACTTTACAGATTAGAAGAATGAAAGGTGGCCTTATTGAAACATACAAGATTCCAAGGGAACTTGACAGAGGGGAACTGGAAAGGTTCTTGCCCTTCGCGGCAGCATCCAGGACCAGAGTGCATAATCTCAGATTAACAGGTCACCCATTTAAGACAAAAAAGACTGCAGATTCTAGGTCATTAAGTATAAGGAAACCAAGGGTAATTAGGAGAAAGCAGGAAAGTAGAGTTGAGGATTAGCAGATCAGTCATGATGATGGAGCAACCTCAGTGCATTCAATGGCGTACTTCTGCTCCTATGTCTTATATTCTTAACCAACACTTTGGCCAACTATATCATATGGATATCATTCCATATTTACGATCAGTGACTAATACTAATGAAAAGGACTCTGAACATATACAGAATTAATGTGGTGCAAAAAGAAACCATTTGTACCATTGCGTCTGCACTGTCTGAGCATTTTGACTTCATGTCATTCTTCTCCCTTTTGCCTGTAATGCTAATAATATTGCGATTTGAAATAGTCATGTAATGCTCTCTGGAATGTTTCAGGTGAACATGCATTCAACACTCTTTCAGGCAATGTATTTCAGACCCTAGCTATCCATTGTGTGTAAAAGTTTCTTTTTGTGTCTTAACTTGCATTTGCAATGAACTAAACCTTTACCAATCATCCAGATTATGGTAAATGCATCATGCAGTTAGTACCTGAATTGGGGTAACTGGCAGCATAAAATAAACTCCACCAATCCAGATGCAAAGCACTATTCCTGAGAGGTGCTAACTAACACTGTATCAGTTCTCTGGTTTTGCAAAACACTTTTAAATCTGTACCTTCTGGTACTTGGCCTATTATGAGTGTACAAGTGGGAACAGTTTCTCACTACATACTCTGTCCAGACCCCTCATGATTTTGAAAATTCTATCAGATTTCCTCTTATTTTCTTCTCCAAGGAAAACAGTATCAACATCTCCAATCAAGTTTTGTTGCTTGGTACTTCAATATAAAAAGGAGGTGGTATTATACCAGATTGAGTTCTCTCACAACCTTCCAGTTGCTGTCATTTGAATACTGCACCTTGCTTTTATGTTCACATTTCTGTTCATCTTTGCTCAGTCTATGAGGATGACCACAATATTCCATGTACTTGCCATTTGGATACACCAACTCCTGTCCTACATAAGCTGCATGCTCTATTGAAGCCCAATTCATGCTGGAGGAACAGCACCTCATTTATGCTTAAGAACTTTACACCCTTCAGGACTTAATATTAAGTTAAAAACTTGTAGACTATGAACTGTATTCTTGATTTCATCCCACTTCACCTTACATTCCACCCTCAGTTTCTAGTTTTGTTGGTTTTGCCTTGACCTATGTTCTGCTACTAACACCTATGATGAACACCCATTCTGGACCTGTCCTGCTTCTCTACAATAGTTAGCACTCCCTTTGCCTTTTGTTCTCTGACACCTGTGATCTCGAACCCTACCTCACACTCTGACCTTTCCTTGACATTCCCTCTGTCTCATGTAATCTTTCCTACCTTTTGTTTCATAGTGGTGAGCACTGATGTCTCACAGCACCAGGCAACTGGGTTCAATTCTACCTTCGGACAACTGTCCATGGAGTTTGCACATTCTCTTTGAGTCTGCATGGGTTTCCTTCTCCAGTCCAAAGAAATGCAGGTGAGATGATTGGCCATACTAAATTGCCCATGGTTTCCAAAGGTGTGCAGGCTAAGTGGATTAGCCATGAGACATGCAGTGTTATAGGGGTACAGTAGGGGGTGGGTCCAGGTGGAGTGATCTTCAGAGGGTTAGTGTGGACTCGATGAGCCAAATGGCTTGCTTCCACACTGTAGGGATTCTATGATTTTCTGATACAGTGTAAAACAAATTATCTTCCACCTCCCTTCAGTTCGAAGGAAGAGTCATATTGGACATGAAACATGAACTCTGTTTTCCTCTTTGAGTAGGACCTTGACTTTGAAACATTAACTCTGTTTTCCTCTTAAAGTTGGACCTTTGGTCTAACATGTTCATGCCGACCAGATATTTGAAATTAATCGAGTCCCATTTACCAGTATTTGACCCATATCCCTCTGAATCCTTCATATCGTTTACCCATTCAGATTACTCTTAAACGTTGTAATAGAACCGTCTCCATTACTTCCTCTGGTAACTCATACCATATACACATCATCCTCTGCATGAGAAGGTTGCCCCTTTGGTACCTTTTAAATCTTTTCCCTCTCATCTTAAACCTATGTCCTTCAGTTTTGGACTCCCCTACCCTGGGAAAAAGACCATGATTCTTCATCCCAACCTTGGCAATCATGATTTCATAACCTTTATAAGGTCGCCCCTCAGCCTCTGACACTGCAGGGAAAATAGCACCATCCCATTCAGCCTCTCCCATTAGCTTAAACCCTCCAAACCCTGGCAAGGTCCTTGTAAATGTTTTATGAACCCTTTCAAGTTTCACAACACTTTTGTATACCAAGACTCTTGTGTTTCTCCAGCACTTCCTATTTGTGTATCATATCTACAGTATTCACATTAATTTGTTTTTATGATGCAAGTTCAGAAGACCAGTTCATATGGAAATATTGGCACCTCTCCTGGTGGCAATACGATCCTGGGCTTCAGCCTTACAACAGCAAGCATGCTATCAGCTGTACGAGACAAGCAGGATAGCAGTTTTATAATGCAGTGGCAGCATTGCTATTTCAATGCAGATGGAATCTCAGGCCCTTTGCTCATCAGAATTACCACATCCCAACCTTACAAAGCACCCATAGTAACTGGTAGACAACATAGAATGGAAACTGGCTAAAATCTGGGCTCAGAAGTCAATAAGATGTCTTGAGAGGATGGAAGAAATTTTATGGCTGTCCTTGCAATCTGTTCTTTTTCTTTGTTATCGCAGGGTTGGTTGTCAGACTAGAAAAATGTTTTGTTCACAACATTTAAAAAGATTGAAAAATTTTGAATGTTTATTTGAATTTTTCAAAATTATCAATATTTTGCCCCACTGGATTAGTGGTGCTGGAAGAGCACAGCAGTTCAGGCAGCATCCAACGAGCAATATTCCTGATGAAGGGCTTTTGCCCGAAACATCAATTTCGCTGCTCGTTGGATGCTGCCTGAACTGCTGTGCTCTTCCAGCACCACTAATCCAGTATTTGCTTTCCAGCATCTGCAGTCATTGTTTTTACCTCAATATTTTGCCCCAAACAATTGAAGTGGTTATGTTGTTTGAACTCATATTGACAGCTATTAGATTTTTGTTTGTAGTTCTACATTTGTTAACAAGTTTTTCAAATATTTAGACATTTTATATTTTAATAAATACTTCAGTTATTTAAACTTTAACTTTTAGGCAGAACTTCATTCTGTCAATTGCTCCAAGCCCAAATTTGCTGAACTCCCCAGCCCCGTGGAACATGGTGAAAGTTAATAGTTGAATGTGATCTCTCTTTATCCCCTTGGCTGACCTAGCACAGATTTCCCAAGATACCAACAAAGACCCAAATCATTGAAAGTTCAACATTGTAATCACTTTAATTTCTGCTGTTTGGTTTCTACAGCCTGTGATCATTAGTAAGGTTGTTATGCAGTGAGTCAATAATACCAATAGTGCATAGGCAGCTCCTCAGATATCTCCTGAAATCGTACAGTTTAGATATAAATACTAACTCTTTTATGCTGTTTCCTCCATGTTCCTTCACCCTTTGGACCTGTGCCTCTGATTCTCTTCTTCTTCCATCACCACTGTATCACAAATCAAGGTGCAGCTCTATTACAAGTCATTTTCCTTTATCTTTTCAAGGATAGATTTTGTAATTGCTGACTGCACTTGCCCCATTCTACTCTGAGCAGCTGAAAATCTTAATAATATTAGTAGGTCCCTAAACAACCATTAAAGTAGAATACTCATATTTAGAACATGGCAATTTTAATTTCGATAAACATTTGTTTGGATGTAACTTTTTTGATGGTCAGATGAAGAAATTGAGGATTTTGGAGCATCTTGCATTTTTGTGCATGCTTGAAGCATGTCCTGTTATCTTCAGAATCCGCATAACTTGCTTGACTCAGATTGCTCATCTTTCTGGCCACATGTGTAAAGAAAACTCTGGACCCTTATGTACGTGTGTGTGTAACCCCACTGTCAATCTCATTCATTATACACCTCCTCTAACTCTGGTCGTAATGCCTTCTCTCTCTCTTTTGTCTTGCAGGTACTGCCTCCCTCTGGATCACTACTGGGATGAAATACTCGGCTGCCCCAGAAGTCATCCACCTTGATATCTGAGGACAAGAGTACAAGACCTCAGATGAAACATCAGCAGCACTGCCTCTTTCACCCCTCACCAGCTCAGATACTGATACCTCATGGGCCTATTATCATTGGGAAGTGTGGGAGTACAATGTGGTGAGCACCCCAAGTATCAAGGTCTGTGTTGGGAGCTTGCTGCTGCAAGTGGAGGCAAGATGCACAAACTGTATTTAGAGCTGACATCATTGCCCATTGCCCATCAATATTCCAATTCTTTCCTTGGCCCATGTGCACAGAAATATAAGTGTGAATTACATGGTCAGGAATATATGGGGCTAGGAAGTCCATAGAAAGCAGTGGCCAATGTATTATGGTGGCCAAGGATTAAGAAGGCTGGAGTTCTAAGTCATGAGCAGGAGCCAGAGAGTGAAAGTTATGGGTTATCTTTCGGACTGGAGGCCTGTGACCAGCCGTGTTCCACAGGGATCAGAGCTGGGTCCTCTTATATTTGTCATTTACATAAACGATTTAGCTGAGAATAAAAAAAGCATGGTCAGTAAGTTTGCGGATGAAGCCATGATTGGTGGTATAGTGGACAATGATTACCTAAGATTACAAAGAGATTTTGATCAATTGGTTCAATGAGCTGAAGAGTAGCAGATGGAGTTTAATTTAGATAAATGCAGGGTATTGCATTTTTGGTAAAACAAAGACAAGACGTATACAACTAAAGGTAGGGCCTTAGTGGTTCAGATACATAATAATTTCAAGTTTGCATCAGCTTTAGATAGGGAAGTTAAGAAGGTGTTTAGCATGTTGGCCTTAATTGCCCAGATCTTTGAGTACAGGAATTAGGATGTTATTTTGAGTTTGTACAGGACATTGGTGAGGCCTCTTCTGGAGTACTGTGTCCAATTTTGGTCTCCCTGTTATAAAAAGAATATTATTAAGCTGGAGAAGGTTCAGAAGAGATTTACCAGGATGTTGCCAGGGATGAACTGTTTAAGTTGTAAAAATAGGCTGGATAGACTGAGACTGAGTGGTGAGTGGTGATCATGTAGAGTTTTGTAAAATAATGTGGGGTATAGATAAGGTGAATGACAGGTGTCTTTTCACTAGGGTGAAGGCTTTCAAATCTAGGTGCCATATTTTTAAGATGACAGGAGAAATATTTTTTAAAAAGACATGAGGGGCAATTATTCTTTATACAGACAGTGGTTTGAGTGTGGAACAAACTTCCAGAGGAAGTGGTGGATGTAAGTACAATCATAACTTTTAAAAGGCATTTAGATAAGTACATCAATAAAAATGTTTGGAGGGATGTGGGCCAAGCACAGGCAGATGGGACTAATTTAATTTGAAATTTTGGTCAGTAAGGACTGGTTGGACTAAAAGGTTTGCTTCCATGCTGGGTGACTCTGTGGCTGCATGTACAATGCATGGTCTGCATGTAATGTTATTTCCTTTTAAAATCCATCATATCAGTGGGTTTTGCAGACCCCTCCCTCTCAGGTCAAGAAATCATACCTCACCTACACTGAGTGTGGACATAATCACTTTACTCCATTACGCAATTACATTTTCCAACATGATGAAAGGTGACAGTGAATTCTTCATTCAGTGGTTTCCAGTCTCCACCTCTACATGTTGCTGAGCCCCAAACATCTAGATCTGCTTCATGGTAGCCATTTCCATAAACCCCAGTAGGTTCGCACGTCACCAGCTACCCATCCAATCTATCTAAATGAGTCTGCACCCATTCATCTTTACCTCCCCAGCCTTTGGATTATGCAGTGAATGTGTTAGGTACGTTCATACACCATTCTTACCACCACCCCACCACGAAGCCAAGCTGTTCCTGACTGTCGACAAAACCCTCCCTCACATAATACCCTCTTCCCATCCGTGCTTTCCCATACTCTCCCCTGCAGATACTTAGGCATCTCTTCACAGTTGTCATATTTCTATCCATCCAGCCTACAGGCCCAAACTCCTAATCTGAAGAGTAGTTTGCCAACTCTTCTTCCCATGATAGCAGACCATGACCTTTGTACTCCGCCCTCTATTACATAGTTTATCTCATTTTCCGACCTCATCAATTCACTCTCTAGTAAGGTAAAGTGGCAGCTGTATTCTATCCGAGATCTCCAGATACAGTTAGCTCCAATAAGCCACACATCCACGAACTCTCACTCTGATTACATCAATCCTGAAAGTGTAGCTTTGCAGTGTTACTTTTCAACTGGTTCTCAATTTTTTCATGTGATAAAGCTATTTATACCAATCAATTGTAGCTCAGACATACATCACTTCACCAAGAGCTTCTGAAGTTCTATTCTTTTTCTTTCTGATAAACAGAAAACCTATCTTTTTATAGAGGCCTCATCTTGTTCTTTAACTATTCAGGTGTTTAAATGTGTCTTGAAACAACTCTTTCTTGACAGTTGTCCTTTCCATCTGCTTGCCACACTGCTTCTGGTTTTATAACTTGTTATAGCCCCCAGTCAAGGTTCACTGGTTCACATTGACCAGTATTTCTTGTCATCTAAGAAAAGTATAATTTCTCTCTTCATAATTGACACAAGCTCTTAAAAGTCAATTCAAATATTCGTAAAAACAATTACTGATTGCTCAATAAATTACAATTCTTCTTTACTGTATTGCTTCTGGGTCCAAGGTTGTTGCAACATACACAATTGAATTAAAGCTAGTACCAAATGAAACGTTAAATAAAAATGTTTAATTCATAACTGTATCCTAGTGTAGACCTAATGTAGAAAAATGGGTGCACATTAAACAGTAAAACAAAGTTAATGATTGTGATAGAATGAATGGATATTTGGTTCATCAGTTTCATACTTTCTGCAGATCATGTACCATCTACTTATAAAGGCCTTTTGGCCATTCACTTAATCTTTCAAAATCTGCAAAAAACTTAAAACTCCAAACAAAGTCAAGCAAAACTCTACAACATTCATCCTCATAGCTCTAGCAGCAATGAAATTGTTCAGAAAACAAGTCCAATTTTTTGTTTGAAATTAATTCAAATATTTTAGTACTATGAACAGCAACAACTTTCAAAATGCTACAGACTGTTAATTTTCACATTTTGTTTCATTAAGAACAGGTCGTCTACATGATCTTACCTGACTGCTTTAGATTGTAAAACAAATTAGGATTTTTTTTCAAAAGGTCCATTACGCATAGTCTTTCTCTTCATTTTATTTGAACTAATGGTTGTAATGTTATTTAAGTATTAGCTCGTTTCAAGGATCATGTTATGGTCTATTAATTCATTGCATCACAAGCAATAGTATGTCAATGATTGAGTCTTTGACCTTAATGTATCATTGGGGAGAGTTGTCAAGGGGTTCATTGAATGCGAAAAAACAGGCCTCTGAGAAACTCACCCACTTTGGTAATTTTCATAACACCTATCATTTTCTAATGAGTTACCCAAGGCCAGTCTAGGCACTCCATACACCCTCATTCTCTTATCAATAGTGAAGTAGAAAATGGCATTGATTGTAACTTGTACATAATGTTGATGATTATGACACACCAATATCCTTGACTTTAAAATAAAGCTACATTGTGGATTCCCACAGAATTCCTGTAATTTATCAGTAGGCCTCCTGTGTTTGTAGAGTTAAGTAGATCTCAGCAGCAAACACCTAATGTCACTCCATTTATAAATTGAACATCAAGGACTGAATTTCAACAAAGCTGGGTAAACTCTGGGGACCTTAAAAATGGTAAGGGGGGTGGGTCTCAATTTCACCACTCATAATCCCATTCTTGGTGCCACCAATTCTCACCGGTATGGATGTAGACTGAGGTTTGGTGATGCTTATTATCCTTGTACGCTGTGTTTCAAATGTGATTGGCTACTTTAGGGATATAGGCAAATTTTCCTCCAATTTTGGCAACTTTTCAGGGATTTGTGGTTAATGGCCCTTCAAGGGTGTTATGAAACATTGTCTGGATGAGAGAACTTTTTGAAAAGTAAGTTCAAAAAATTTTATCTCACCCATTGCCAACCTGTTGCCCTCCACATACCCCCTTCTCAACCTTCCATGGCTCCTGATACACTACATGCCAACATATGGCAGTTTAATGTTCATTCACTCAGAAGATAATCTGGATAGAACCTTCCTGTGACAATAGTATACAATATGTGGAAAAGCTTTGAAAAAATGACATAAATTAATAACTCACTACATTTTAAAAAAACTTCTTTCACTGCAGATCTGTAGAAGTGTCTATCATTTAGATCTTTAAAAAGATTCAATATCAGAAACTATAAGCACTTGTCACCTCTTGAACTTGTGCAAAATCATTGTGCAATTGACAGAATAGATCAAACATGAGCTATCAAAGAAGCAATGGGCAGAATTTCCTCCTCTGAAGTGAGAGGATTGGCAAAGTATAGAGAGATTGAAAATATCAGAATTGTGTGATTGAGAAAAAGTATTTGATTTTGCCCTCAAGTTGTAAATGGCAATTTCAGAATCATGTCATTGAGCGATGATTGCTTTACTTTTCTGCATTTACATTTAATTAAATCACCAATTAACTTTATTTATATGCCACATCCAATTCTCCTCTCCTTCCCGAAGAAACCAGATGGCACAAATTCTTGATATACAAGTCAGAATTGGTACCAGGCAACTTCAGCTCACCAAATGCTTGTACCTGTCTTCATCTAGCCACAATGGCCCTGCATTCTCTATGGCTGTCATCATCCTTGATCTTTCATAATGGCCCTGCATTCTCTATGGCTGTCATCATCCTTGATCTTTCATTCTTACAAACCATCCGTTTCACCACATCACAATGCTTGCCCTTGGACCAACTCATATTCCATTTCAGCACTTCAATACTTTATTTCGGAACTCAGGAACAACTATGACTTGCAGTCTTTACCAGGTCCTTGCCCAGAGGAAGACTCATATATCCCATGAATCTTTATACAATGCATCGTATGACTCAGCCTGCTTTCTTAGCAGTTATTTACTTTCCACTTAGTTGTTGACTGTCGGACTCGGACTAATTCACATTTCTATCTTAACTCACATTCACTGCCTTTATCAATGGCTTAGAGGGTTCATCCTCTGTGCATGTCACTCTGTTAGTGCACAGGGTCTTCAGTGCTCAGTTACAAACTGACAGTCTCACTGGCTTGCATTCTTTATTAGAGAAGAGGGACAGGCAGGCAACTAGTAATAATGGAGACCACTAAACAGTCAATGTGATTTGAAAAAGCATAGCCGGTCAGGCAGCATCCGAGGAGCAGGAGAGTCGACATTTCAAGCACAAGCTCTTCATCAGGAATTTTTTTTAAAAAGACTCCTTCTAAAACATAAATTCATTTGGGCCTGGGAGAAAGATAATCCTGTGGGAAGAGTCCCTTTCTAAATTAACATTGTTGCAAAGTGACAAGTGAGTAAGGAAAGGGAGCCAGTTTTTGCTCCTCGCCTCGGAATCTAACAGTTTGGGGTATCCCATCTTGAACTAAAATGAATTAGGAATGATCATAACATCCTTCATTTGACAGCAATTTTCAAAGCAAAACTCACTGCATGTGATTTAAGCAACTGGCCACTTGTGAAACAGAAAGATAAGCAGTCTTAAGCAAAGTGAAGGGAAATTATAGTCGTCAAGGGGTTCTGCCAGAGTCAGTCAAGGGCCTTGTCTGATAACACTATAGAGGGTTAGCCACAGTCAGTCAGCCACTTGATTCTACCAAAATCTGGGATCTGTGTCCTTGCACTCCAGGCTTTATGCTAGAGTTAGTCCTGCAGTTCAAGCAGAATCAGTCTGGAGATTACAGGTAGGTCAGTCAAGATGCTGTGGAGTCACCGATCGAGGGAGACAATGATCAGTTAGAGTTGTCCTGCCAAATCAATGCAGAGAAAGGTTTCAGTTAGTCTCAGGCATTTAGTCAGTAGTAGTCCTGCCACTAATCAGACAACAATCCTTGAAGTCCTCGGAGAAGTGTGCATCTCAAGACTGGCAATGGGCTTCATTGTATGGATCACCAGGGAATGATGATAGTGAATAAAAGGTAATTGGAGATAGCAGAATGGAGGTTTACCATGAATGGAAGTGGACTGGATGTAGAGTGGGGGATGAATTCACTCAGGACACAATAATTTGGCCTCTAAATGGGGAGGGTATAGGGCAACAAGGGCATGGGAATTTCCAAAGTTAGAGGCCCCAGGGTTAACAGAGGGCAACTGTAGTTATCAAAAAGGGATCAGCGGAAATGTGGGAGGCTGAAAGCTTGTAGGGGCCACAGGGACAGCAACACAAAAGGAATCTGAAGGATTTGAGGAAACTTCTATGTCATAGGAAGAGTCTGCCAGTCACTGACAATGAAATTAAGTTTGATCCTTCCCACAAAAGAACAAAAGTCAATAACTGACCAAAATGGCTGACATCCATTTAAAGTGGGCAAAGCAAGTTACTGATTTTGCTTCAGAGCAGAATAAAACTTTTGAAATTCGACACCCAACTGGGGACAACTGCTGTGATCATGCCTCCACTAATTCACTAATGGCATTAGTGAGCTTCAATTTTCATTTTATCAATATCATACAATCATGATCTTATATTGTGCTCACAATTGTTTCCTTGTCATGTCAGCTGAGCAAACGTAATCAGATAAAAGCTCTAAACTGGCACTTGGTGACTTCATTTCAGAAATACATTGCTTAGCTAGCACTGGAATGCTTTGCAACTGCCACATTTACATACTAAACTGTAAGTAGGAAGGAAGTGGTCTGTGATATGGATTGGAGTCTTTTTGTGGGGAATGGGAGGTGGAGTTGCTAAAGTGGTTACTAGCAGAATTCTACTACTCCAGTCGAGCATTAAAACCTGGGTTGTGCAACGTATATTTGGATAAGCTCTCATACCTTACAGGTCTTTACTGAGATATGTCAGAGACTTCCTTGGGAAGACTTCATGTGATAAAGCCTCAATCTTTACTAGAGTTGGAACTGCACTCAGAGGACTGGGTTGTAATCCCATCCAGGTGACCACTAAAGTCGTAGCTGCCTTGATTTTATATGCCACCATTTCTTCAAAAGGAACAATGTAACATTTCCTGACCTAAGACCAGTTTATGCATCTTGAATGGAAATGATGCCTTTTTTTCCAGATCACAGCACTTCAAGTCAGTGGGATTCTCCATCAATTTTACTGTCCCCCTAAGAATTGGGCATTATCAACAGTTTCCTGTTGTCAATCTGCAGAGTTTGGCAAGTAAGCATGGGCGGGTATTCCCAGGTCTTTTTTTTCTAACAATATCTAAATAGCCCAACTAGGGAAAGTGTCATCCAACACCAGGTATTGGAGAATGAGCCCAACCAGGTGATCAAAGTTTCAGTGGAAAAGCATTTCAGGAACAGTGACCATAATTCTGTAAGTTTTAAACTACTAAAGGATAAGGACAAGAGTAGTCCTCAGGTGAAATACAGGAAGGGTAACTACTATAATATTAGGCAGAAATGGGGTAATGTAGATTTGGGCAGTTGTTTGAGGGTAAATCAACATCTGACATGTCAGGGTTTTTAAAAGGCCAGCTGATTCGAGTTCAAGACTGGCACGTTTCTGAGAAAATGAAGGATAAGGATGGTAAAATTTGCGAGCCTTATGACAGGAGAAATTGAGATCTTAGTCAACAAAAAAAAGGCATGCTTAAGATTTAGGAAACTGTAAGACAGAGCCTTCAAAGAATACAAAGATAGCAAAGAACTCAGAAAAGGAATTATGAGTGTTAAAAGGGGCCAGGAAATGTTTTTGCAAACTGGTTTAAGGAAAATACCATATATAAGAAGCAATCGAGTAATTAGGGAAAGGATAGGTCCACTCAAGGAATGATGAGGGAATTTATGCATGGAACTGGAGGAAGTGGGTGAGATCTTAAACAAAAACTTTGCATCATAATTCTCCAGTGAGAATTGGAGAATATGGTGGGTGGTGGGTTTTGGGAGGGATATGTTGATAGTCTAGGGCATATCAATATAAGAAAGGAGGAAATGTTACTTGTTTTGAAAAGTATTAAGGTAGACAAATCCCGAGGATGTGATGGGACCTATCTCAGAATGCAGAGAATCGTAGAATCTCAAAAGTGTGGAAGCAGGCCATTTGGCCCATTGTGTTTACACTGACCTTCCAGATAGCATCCCACCCAGACCCCACTCCCACTGGGGTATAAATGTCAATTACTAAGGCACATAGGTTTAAGATAAAGGGAGTAAGTTTAAAGAAGATGCAAGAGGCGGGTTTTTTAGACAGAGGGTGGTAAGGGCCTGGAATGTGCTGCCAGAGGAAATGGTGGGAGTAGATACAATAGTAATGTTTAAGACACATGTTGACAGATATATGAATAAGCAAAGACTTGAGGGAATGGACAGCATAGAAGTAAAAGGTTTTCATTTTAGAAAGCATCATGTGTTAGTGCAATCTTCGTTGGCTAAAGGGCTTGTCCTATATTATTCTTTGTTCTATGCTTCTCTACATATTTCTCTATGGTTCATTATAGCCTCTTTACTAATCTAATGATAATTAATAATAACCTATGTAGCCCCACTCACCACCTTTAACCTTGTACGTGCCATGTCAACTTATTTAATACCAACCATGGGCAGACCTCAAGATCCATGCAGAGATCAGATTTTTTTAAAAATTCAACAAAATTGAGCTTCCAGACATCAAAAAACACTGTTTGGGAGCCTGTTCATTTGGAAATATTGAGCCGCTGCAGGTTTTACATGTTTTTGTAGTTAAACCATGAGCCATCTTCAAGATTCTTTTTGTTAACTATCTCAAAGATCTGCTGTGGAGAATTACGTTCATACAAATGTTGAAGTGTTGAAGAGGTTAGGCACAGGAAGGAATGGACTTGTGGATGGCCCTACCAAATCTGTGCAGTGTGATCAGAGGGAGATAGCCATTTTGAGACCTCATTATGTCAGACAGGCAGGAGAAGGAAACACACCTTCTAATGTGTACCCTTCATAAAGATATCTCTCTCACATAAGGTCCACAACTCTGTCCTTTACAATCAATAGCCAAAATGTAGCAAGATAACATTTACAATCCCAGTCTTCATCTGGAAGGTTTCTTCTCTCACAGCCTTATATGTAATAAATGTATGGCTGAACCTTACCAGAAGCTGATTCAGTGTCAATTCTGTGTATTTCCTGGGGGGGTTCTCTCCACCAGCCTGAGGAAGGCTTTTTCATACTATCCTTCAAAGCTTGCCTCATTGCCTCAGCGGCATGCCCCTATTGTGCCCCACTCATTGTATTTTTCCACTTGTCATAGATGGAAGCATTGGCCACTTCTGAGATCTCCTGGGAATCCTTGTGTTGGTCCCATCTTTAAAGGATGGCTGTGGAGTGGTAAAATAGTGGCAGTCCAGGGCAGTCCTGTCTATTTCCTGTCAATTGTCCCAGACATGTACAACTGAGAGAAATTGGCAACTCCAGCTTGCTAATAAACACTTGGAGGTTTTGGTGAAAAGGGGAAGTGCATGTGCAGTCCATAGAACGTGCTCTGAGATGCTGGTGACTAATGGAGCACTGGAGAAGCACCTGATGACCTGGAATTGCCAGGCTACTTTTCTACCTTCCATGTCTGGAATTGTCACCATCTAGTTTATATCCAATGGGTGGGAGTATTATAATGAGGATATTAATGCTTTTAAATGCATGTAAGTAGGCCTCTTACAACTCACTAGTGGGAATCTGATCTCCCTTTTCAACACATTGTTGCAAAATTGACATCAGAAAGCTCCTCCACTTTCAATCTCATGTGATTCTCCTAATTTTCTCAGCAAGACCCGCATTGATCAGGGGCTGGGAAGATTCTGCTCACAGGAAAATTCTCCTGTTTAATGCATGTAGCTGTTAAGTGTCCACTCTGGCCTGTATGTGTGGTCTTAGGGCTGAGTGTCTCAGTCGATTGGCATGTTCCTGAGAGGTAGAGAAATGACAATATAGAAATATGACAAAGGTGATCGTCAGGATTGTTTCCTTGCTACAGTGTCATATTACTAGTGACAGGAAACCTTTGGTGATGTGGTCATCCACTGGTCAATCAATTAAGCAATTTAAATGGAAAATTAATAGCTAAACCCATAGGCATTTACTCTGCACCGGGAGTGCTTACCAAGCAGCACATTCCAAGGTGTCTTCCAATTTAAGCACTCCATGTACTCGATTGTTCATTGAGGCCTTGCCACCCCTTAATCCTCCCTCCTCCAGGGCAAATGCGCCACTGGGTGCTCTGTGACAACCCTACACTCCCCTCAATGTCACGGTTTGCCGACCTGAAGCTTTCCTGATAGACCTATCTGCTCTGAGTGGAAGCAGTGGCACTGTTGAGCTATCAGTCCTCTTAATTGACCCATGGAGACAAAATGCCACCCTCTGATTCCACTGACCCCTGGAAAAAGGTGACCTTCTGTCTTTGGACCCTGTGGTAGGATTTCAATACCCTCTTCATAAAATTAAGCCATTGACTTTTACTATAGCTCATGTTATCTTAAAGAAATTTCACCTTTTCTATTGTTTTTAAAAGAAAACAGAACCCAGAACAGCTGGTTGGTGACAGATGATGGACCTTCAAACCTGAGAACTTTCATTTCCTTTGGGAGAAAGCTTTACACATCTTGGGGAGGGACTATCAAAGTTATTGGAAACAGGACGTAGGAGTATATGTTCCAATAGAGGATTCATCTAGACATTTTGAATTTGAATTTGGAAACCCCAAAAGAGTCATTTTTTAGAATATCCCAAGAGATTCTAATGGCATACATATGGAATAAATTCCCAAAAAGCTCTTTATAACAGTTAAAATTGACATAAGTGAGATAAACTAGCTTTAAAGAAAATAGTACTTTCATTTCCATTATGTTTTTTTCATACTTGCAAAGTATTATTCTTCAGTTAAATGTTTATCTTTGCCCAATTAAAGCAAAAAAACACTGCTTTGTATTAAGGGTTACTTTATTAGCTGTAATTTTAGAGATATATTAATTTATGTTCATTTTATTACTTACACAATTATATTTGTATTCTTACATAATCGTTCTTTTTAACAAATCACTTATAGCTGTATGTTAAACATTAAACATGTGTCAAATACTGAATTGTCATTCAGTAGTATGATCTCATTTACCTTCATACACCCAGACCAATCGTGTTTGTCTACATTTAGTACAAATAAATGAATACGTTCAATTTTCACTTTAATTGTCATGCTGGTCACAGTCACACTATGATTTCATTGCTTCTTCACACTTTAAAATAATTCCTTTGCTGAGGACTGTAATGCTGTTGGGTGGGTCTAATCAGTTGATAATCAGTTTGTTATTACTGCATGTAATTATCTTTTCTGTAAAATGAATGCAGCTAACCAGAGTAATAAAACTGTCTGCCCCGTTTCCAACCACAGCCAATGAAAGTCTTTTCCTTAGAGAAAAGCAAGAGATTGACACAGACTGCTGCTAGAGAGCCAAGAGGCATTTTTTCTCAATAATGCTGCTATCCAAAATACAGTAAAGGATGAGTAACCTTGACACAATGTGAAACAGATGTTACACTTTTGTTACTATGATACATTTAGCATTCTCAATTTTTTTAAATTAATGGCTCAATCATTCTGATATTTTCATATGTATAATAATGTTTGTTAACAAATGCAAATTGAATAAGTATACAACAAAGCATAAATGACTGGCAATGTTTGGTGCACAAAAATTAAATATCATTATCCATATAAAACTGGAATTATTGTTTGCTTTACTCAAAATAAACAGATATCGACATACATTTTCTTTCACTATTACCATACATGATTATACATCCATCCATAATGGTCATACATGAGAAAAGAAAATTACTCAATAGTGAATCATCACATATTGGAATAAATATTTTCTCTATAGTATTAGGAAAGAAAATCTACTTTCTAAGGAATGTCCCATACCTTCAATACTTTTGTCGCTACCATTAATTTGCCTTTTTACCTATCATTGTTGATGTGATTATGACCAGGGATCTATAACACAATGGCATAAAAAATAAATCTTTAAAAATAAATAACAAATCTTATATTGTGAAAGCATTGGGAAATTTTTGGAAGGAGTTTAGGGCTGTAATTCAATTCATTAAATGCTTTAATTTTATTCTCCTGTTTTAATCCCAAGCTGAACGAATTGATTGAATAATTGTATTGTGACTTATTGCTAGATATATATTATGCAATGAAAATTATATGGTGTATAAAATTTTGTACATCATATCTATATAGGTGTGATCTCATTTACAAATGGAAAGTATTATTACCAGCAACAAAAATGTCTTTAAATTATTGCATAACATGCACATTTCATATTATATCCAATGAATAAATATTCGGCCTCTGGCAGATGAATTACTTACAGGAAAATATACACCAGATGTTACTTCCTTCAGTTTTTATATGTAAAAATGAAAGCCACATATAATCTATTAGTAATTTTTTAATGAAATTGCACAGCCTCTTACTAAAGCAACCAGTAAAAGCACTGCACAATAAATTTCAATTATCCTTATCAGGCACCAGTGGAATGAGCATGTGAAAAATGTCCATCACAAAGCTTGGAATGTACCTCCTTTCTGACTCAGCACTTGAATATGATTCACCCTACAACCCCAGGAGATTGCAAGCATAGTCTAATAGCTTTCCCCGCAGATACCATTTAAAATATGCGCAGCTTGACTTATAGTCAAGTGAAATATTCTGGAGTATGGTATCATGCATCTGGCTTCAACTGAAGACACAGCATTACAATGAAAATGTTGCCATCTTGTGGTCATATTGTAGACATTCAATTTAACAAATAGCATGGCAATTCTTCAATTATGATGCATGAACTTGTTTAGCTTAGTTACCTAAAATGGCTGGATTGCAAAGCAGACTAAGTGCAACAGTGGGTTTCAATTCCTACACTGGCTAGGATTAGCATGAAGAACTCTCCTTCCCAACCTCTTCCCTTGCCTGAGGTGTAGTGACCTTCAGGTCCGGCCACCATCAGTTGTCCCTCTAATGAGACAGCAGTTCTATAGTGCAGTAAGACTGTAGCAACCTAGCATTTACAGAACTGAGATTTACTCTCTCAGCCACATCAGACAATTATTTAATGTTTTCACGTGATATTCTATTGTCTGTAACTTTATCCAATGCACTTTATGTTATCAACTGTCCTTCTAGCAATAGCCTTAGGGTATTATGTTGATGATGATCTGTTGAACTTTAGTTAATGCCCATCTAAAAGTTTCAATTAAAAAAATCTAAAATCTACACTTGTAACAAAACATCACAAAAAATGAAAATATAATTATGCATCACTTGTAATAAAATAATACGAGTCAGCTCAAATTTATTTCCAAACCATAACGTGTCAAAACTCTGAGGTCACAATATTGCAGTTTGGAGTGCATTTGTATGTGGTATTTGTACGAATGAATGCACCAAATGATTTATGACTCTTTTTCTAAAATAACACTTAAATGTTGGCTGTATTTCATATCAATAGCAGCTTGATTTTTTTTTACAAGTTGCAGATTCTTGAAATACAGGAAAGTTTACAAATGAGGAACAATCTGTCAAATTTATCCTTTTTTGATTGCTTTAGATGCCACCTTTTTTTTACCAATTTCATTCTTTTTCATAAATAATTCTAATTAGTTATTTATATCAATTCATAATATTGGCTTAATAAAGCTTCAATGGCAATTATTCTTTATTACTACTACACTCAAAGTGAAGCAGTTCCATCTTGATTTCCTATCTATTCCTCTATCTATCTTTCCCGCTATTTAAATTAAGACTTTCACTTTTTAAACTCATGCCAGTGCAAGTAACTTGAGTTAAATTTCTTTGATGTGAGAAGCTCAATCTATACCTCATTCAGAAGTACAGCACACATGGAGCAAAAGAAGTTGGGACAGACAGGGTGTTGGAAGAATTCAGATGCATCAGATTTCAAATTTGTATTCTGTCGATTCCTGAGGGAGACAGTACAGAGAGAACCCTTGTCTATCTCAATGTATATGGCCGTACTGACTATAAAGGATCACTAATACTGACACACAGAGTTTCAGCGTTACAGTCAGGATTTTATCGGTCCCCATAGTCATTACTGTGTCCAATAATCTCAGTCAATTTTTAACATCACATGGAATAAATTAAATTGGCTAGATTCTGTCATCTATGATGGTGGGGACCAAATGAAATGGAGTGGGATTATATTGTTGCTGGGACTCTCAATGTATTTGCTGTTAAGTCATCTTCCAATTTTATAAGAATTGCAGAGCTCCCCCTGTGAATACAACAAATCATTTTCTCTGTATAAAATAATTAATGCAATAAATCATATATTTATTATTTTTGTTTTTACTTATAACAGAGCTTTTTGCTGTTTGCAGGGAACAAAACAATGCTCAAGTGAATAGGGATAAATCTTCTTGTGAGGGATGTAACAGCACTTTGCAGCTGTGGGCCTTCTTGTCTGTGTGAGCCATCATGCCTAGTCATTGGCTATCATCTGAACGGAATGTCTTGATGCTCTAGTGTAGGTTTTAAAATTGATTGGAGAGAGAGACAGATAGGGGAGATGGAATGGCATAGCAGATGACTGTCATCTGGCTACTTTTGGCAGATCCCTTGATCCATTCCTGCTGATCCACAGACGGAGTGCCTATATTTTGCTTTTTCTGCTGTCTATGCTATTTACACTTAGCCACACCATAGATGAGGTAAGTAATGGTCATGAAAGCACTCCTTTCTGATAGCTGCATAATTGTTAACCACCATTCTTATCTGGATATGGTAAGCTTACAGAGTTGGTATTTGGTTTTGAGGCCACAAAATTCTGCTGTAGTCTGCTGCATCAGCTTCCAACATACAAATGGTCATCATGTTGTAATTTCAGGAAATGATCACCCAAATCTTCAAAGGAGCAGCAATCCCATCAGATCATCTCAGGGACTGGAAAAGGATCATCAAAAGGGAGACATGCTACATGTTCTATTTACAGCAGTAACCATCATATTCTAGTTAGGTTCATTTACTGACACTCTGAAAACCTTTGTGCCATTTAAGCAGCTTTTTTAGTCGCTAGAAAATGACTGGGAAGGGAATGCGTGTGTAAATGGGGGTAATGAATATGTAGAAGAAGGTGAGGACTGCAGATGCTGGAGGTCAGAGTAGAAATGTGTGGAGCTGTCAATGTTTTGGGAGTAAGCCCTTCATCAGGAATGTGGAGAGGGTGGAAGGGGACTGGGAGATATATAAGAAGGGCGTGGGGCTGGGAGCTATGTAGCTTGGAAGGCGATGGATAGATGCAGATGGAGGGGGGGTGATGGTGATAGGTCAGAGCAGAGAGTGGAGCAGATAGGTGGAAAGGAAGATGAACAGGTGGGACAGTTCAAGAGAGCAGTGCCAAATTGGAGGCTTGGATTTGGGATGAGGTGGGGAGAGGGGAAATGAGGAAACTGGTAAAATCGATGTTTATGACATTTGGTTGGAGGAGGCCCATGATTTGAATGTTCTTAGCAAAGTGGGAGGGGGAGTTGAAGTGGTCGGTCACAGGATGGTGGGGTTGCTTAGTGCATGTGTCTCAGAGATGTTCTCTGAAATGTTCTGGGACACACGCACCAAACAATTCCATCATCCTGCGGCCAACCACTTCAACTCCCCCTCCCACTCCACTAAGCATGTACAAGTCCTGGGTCTCGTCCACTGCCAAATCTGTACCACCCACGCCTGGAGGAAGAACGCCTCATCTTCCACCTTGGGACCCTCCAACCACACGGCATCAACATCGATTTCACCAGTTTCCTTATCTCCCGATCCTCCCACCTCATCCCAGAATCAACCCTCCAACTCGGCATCAAACGTTTGAACTGTCCCACCTGTCCACCTTCCTTCCTACCTATTCACTCCACCCTCCGCTCTGACCTATCACCATCAACCCCCCCCCCCCCACATCGACCTATCACCTTCCAAGATACCTCCTCCCAGCCCCAAGCTGCCTACTATTTATATCCCAAGCCCCTTTCCCTCCCCACATTCCTGATGAAGTGTTTATGCCTGAAACGTCAGCTGTTCTGTTCCTCGGATGCTGCATGATCTGTTGTGCTTTTCCAGCTGCAGACTTTTTGACCATAATAAACATGTAGATGTGTAAATGGGTACATTGTGTAAGGTAAGGAGATGGGGGAATGAGGTAAAAGGGTACAAGGATAGGGTGTCAGCTTGGGAAAGTGGTAGTTGTTTAGGGTGGCAGTTAGGTGAGTGAGGTGAGTATTCAAATTGGGGGGAATAGGGGTGAGGGTGGAGTCAGGGATCAGGATTGAATTGGTGTTTCTGGGGAGGGGGTTTTGGTAGGGGTGAGGGGGAGGAGGGTGGTTGTCTTGAGGTCCAGAGAGGAGTTGGTCAGATGAATTGGGTTTCAGAAGTCAAGTGGGAGTTCGGGAGGAGTCAAAGGGTCAGAATTGGAGCATGGATTGGGGGGCTCAGTAGGAAATTAGGGTTTCAGGGCAGAGAGGCAAAGAAATCATTGAGGCTCCCAAAGAGAATGAAAATTACCCAACAGAAGGTTAAACCTTCAAGACAATTTCCATGGAATCAGCGTATTGAGACATCCACGGAGTTATGATGCATATCTCTGAGTTGCAACTTGGAATTCTGCAAGGATCCCTCAAATAAATCATATTGAATTTGAATTTGCTTTGGATTTTCTTTCTTGTCTTAAAGGGTTAATCTAGTTAAAAGCATTTCCCTTGCAGCGGCAGAATAATACGTTGTATATGATATAATAATCCTGTTACTAAAAAAAGCAAGTCATTCAATTTACCATAGGTAACTGTGCTGGCAATACTGTAGCAACCATTGTGTTTTAACAAAAGATATTTTGAGACACCTAATCAATGAAGCAAAGGTGCACGTTATCATCTTTTTGTTTCATGCACAAGGCACAGGTATGTGTGTCTATTTAGGCTAATAATTCAGACCCTTATTTATAACTTATAATGAGATCTTGTCCATTTTGTTTAATATGTATTGACTGTTGTAGGATTTCCTTCTGTTTTATATAAACTGAGATAGAAATGTAGTTCCAAGATTAATACAGTCAAAGGTATCACAGACTCCATGCTATGTGTCAGATTGCCTATTTTATTGCAATATATTTTGTAGCTCACTGAAGCTTTGAAATCATGAGACCTGTTCAGTGTAATTTTGAAACTCAAATGTAGTCTGTAATAAGACTGATAGTCAAACATCCCTGCTCCTAGCCTTAGTTTATCATAAAATTAGATGGTGTACAATATTGTCTGCTTTGAGATAAGCCATCCGTGTAATGCTATGAATTGTCTTATCTAAAAAAGGATAACAGATTTATTTGTGTTATCTACCTTTTTGCTGCTCTCTCAACTGAATTTAGTGTTTTAGTAAGTTCAACAAATATTGTTTTCAAACTGCTTGCTGTTATGCATTTTTTGATTTATTTATTGCCTTTTAATACTTGTTTGTATTGCTACTGCTCTGTGTCTAAAAAGAATAGTTTACATATACAGAAGGTATGCCCCAGGTTCTTTAAGTCACTAACTGTAACCTCCAGCTCAGTGACACAGTGAGCATAGCAGCTAATAGCGAGATGTGTGAGTGGACATGTATCCCATTCATCATTCTGTTTAGGCCAATATAAGGGTCTTTTTATCAGCACTATTTGTACCAATGTCATTACCCTTGGTATAAATCTTCTGTCAAAAGCTCTGGTAGAGGCAATGTTGTTGTCCTATTAGTGGCTGTGATCTGCCTCTGACCTCTGGATGTCTGTAATTAACTTTTGGCCTGATGCATACAGTCACAAAGTCAAATGTTGTATCTCCGCATGTGCATTCTCTACAGGGATTTTACTTATTATGTGAAATTTTCTTAATGAAATACAAATAATGTATCAGTTATCTATCCATTTTTTAAACATGGCATAAGTGGCCTCATCTTGTTGTCTACTTAAATCTAAAAAGAGACAAAAAGTTAGCTTTAATGTACTTTTAGCAGTTAAATCTGGAATGCAGTGTGAATGAAAATTATTTACAATTTGTGAATAAAAGACTTGTATTTAATACCATTCAACTAAACTAATGTGTTATTGCTTAATTTTATCATAATAGCCCATTAATTATTATTTATCTCTGAGTTGAATTTCAGCAGGAATTTGCCCACTCATCTGGTGTGCATTTGGCAGAAGAAATCTGGAAGCCCTAGAAACAATGGAATGACCTTTATTTGTGTCAAATGGCATTGTCACATATCTAGTCTGAGAATCAAACTGACAAAATCATTATTTGCTTATTATTCCATTATCAAAGGTTATTTGTAATATGTCTCAATGGATCTTACGTCTACACGTAAACTTTTTTTTGTTGCTCTGTGGTGCAAATCCAGGACAGCTGATAGTTCTACCTTCATCTTTGACAGGTTTAGTAACGTAACTGAACAACTGCTGTTTTGTGGTTACGTGCCTGCCAGTATTGAGGGACCAAAAGATAGGAGACAGCATAGAAATTAACCGAGAAATGTGAGTAATAGGTTCGTTTATTCCATAACCCAAGGGAATCCTCAAAGTATTACCAAGCCTGGTTAGTTCTGCACTAAATCCCTTGTTGACCAAGAAACACTCCCATATCCAGCTGCCCAAAATAACAGTTTAGTGAAAGTTCAGAAGCTCTGTAATATAGGTGCAGTGGTGTGGATGTTGGGCTACTGGACCAGTAAACATATAGCTTGCACTATTAAGCCAGCAGAATGTGAGTTCAGACGTTGTTATGGCAGTGTGAGATTTTGAAGTCAGTTAAATAAAAACTTAAATAAACACAAAAGTGGGATACCACAGCTACTGGAAATGTGAAACGAGATGAAAAAGTGCTGTAAGTACTCAACAGCATCTGTGGAGATGGAAAGAAAATTAACCTTAAAGGCTGGTGATCTAAATAAAAATAAACGTGACTGTAAATCTATTAGAATCTTGTAAAATCACAACTAATTAATTAACATGCTTAAGAAAGCTACCTGGTTTCCACCAAACTGTTGTAAAGGATAACAAGAATTTACAATGACTCAAGCAGAGAATCCACCATCATCTTCGCAGGTCAGCTAGGATGGATAAGATCTATCTGTATTGCTCATGATAGGTAAAAACAATGACTGCAGATGTTGGAAACCAGAGTCTAGATTAGAGTCGTGCTAAAAAGCACAGCAGTTCAGACAGCATCTGAGGAGCAGCAAAATCGATGTTTCGGGCAAAAGCCCTTCGGCAGGAATACAGGCAGATAGCCTGAAGGGTGGAGAGATAAGTGAGAGGAGGGTAGGGGTGGGAAGAAAGTAGCATATAGTACAATAGGTGAGTGGGGGAGGGGATGAAGGTGATAGGTCGGGGGGGGGGGATGGTGGAGTGGATAGGTGGAAAAGAAGATAGGCAGGTAGGCAGGACATGGTTGAAGAGCTTCAGGGCAGAGGGGATGTCCATATCATGAAAATTAATTAAATATGCAAATACCCTCCAGTTCATATTTTATTATGTGGATAACAGATTTTTTAAAAAAGACATAGTAAACAGAACTTTCTTCCTTAAAATAAATTGCTAGCAATTTTTACGATAACCTCGCATGTAAAGTTATCCTTGGTTCCAAACAGTGTAACTGATTTGCCCTGTTCACCCCTCAGATCAGGTTTTAATGATGCAACAGTTACACTTCTCCAGAGCTCTTCTATTGGGGCTAATTTAATAATCATATCGATTCGAAAAAAAGTCAAATCTCTGAATTTGGTAGAGGTATTTAATCCATAAAACACATATAAAATAGACTACTGTTGGTAGTTGGTTTCATTTTCCTTCTTTTTTGTTTCATTGACTTTGGCTTACCACTCGCGCTTTTGAATAAACAGCCTGAACTGAAAAGCTAGTTCTATTTGTAAGCTTTTTAACCATGAAAGTGACCTGGAATGATCAGCTCTGATCATTACTCTTTCCTCCAGTTGGCTTTCCTGCATACACAACAGCACAGTTAAGAACAGGAATTCAACACAAACTTGCATCTTATCCTTAATACACAGAATAAGATTCGCTACCATATGCTGAGCCACTGTTCTCTGCTACAAAATAATCTTTGTAGTTAAATAAGCATTGAATTCTGTGCTATTATCCTCTAACAATAGTTTTTCACCTTTAGGTGAAACAGAAATGGCTACATATTTCATTGCACAATGAGAGTTTTACAATGCTTTGTTACATAAAATAATAACAAATTTAACAAGCTGAATGATCAATTTAACTATCGGGTATACAATATCACATTATTAGCTATCCATTAAAAATCATAAATCACAATTTTCAAAGACAACTGGATTAGAGAACTTATAAATTATTTTAATCACAATTTTACTGGATGATGTAAAAAAGCCATTTTCTTTTTGTTGATATTCTAGCTTGTGATAAAATAAGCAAAAATTCTAAACTTTATAATTTCCTCTACTTGAATAACAGATATTATCAAATGTAATTTTGTAGGCAAAAGGCTCATGTCTTAATGGCTATAAGGTCCCACACAATGCATCACTGGCATACATACGCACAACAGAAGTTCCACTTGTATGTCATGCAACATCAATATTTTCCATTACACTTTTTTCTTTAAAAGATTAATCATAGCCCATATGCAAAATCTGATGGATTGGGAAAAAAAAATTATTGCACATCCATGTCAAACTGCCTGAGTGATATATGGAACTCTAATGAAGCCTTACAGGTTCCATTACCTTTACAGGCATTCACTAGACTGGCTGCATATTCTGTCAGTGCTAATCAGGTTCCATCTTTTTAAAGTGAGATGCAGTTATCAATGAGGTGAGTTCTAATATTCAGATTAGAACAGATGATAAATCATTTCTACATAATTAGTGTACAGCAAGGTTACAGCTGACGTGAATTTTTATCTTAATTATGGAATAAATTTGTTCCATTAATTTAATTTAGTTTGCATGAATGAGTAGATGCTTAACAAAGTTAATCTTACACCTGTCATTACTAGATTAGAGAGCTTCATTCTAAAAATGTGGAAGCAGACACCCCATCACACAAGGTTCTTCCTGCTTAGTGCATTATAAATGGGTGGGAAATGGGAAGGTTTTACAATTTGCCTTGCCTACAAATCACTGCTTTAAACGTTATTTAATTTGTGGTGTGCTTAATACCATCCCATAATGCATTATCGCTTTCATTATGGCTAAATATCTGAGCTTTGAAGTTACAATTCAGTAATAGCATGATAATTTAAATGTTGAACTAATGATACATCAAAACTGTATTTAACTAAATTTGTAGTCATGAGTGCTTTGCTGTCTCAATTCTGTATGTCATTATTTACCTCAGAAATCTGACATGACAAACTATGTCACATTTATTGCAGACAGCAGGAAAATACAATAAAAGTATGCGAATGTTTTGGATAAATTATATTTATAAAATCAGTTTTAGCAAAAAAAAATTCAAGTGACAATTCAGTTAGTAGTTTCTCCTTTGTATTCACAATTCTAAGAGTTATATTGTGATCATTGTAATACTGGCAATATTGTATTACATCTAAAACTGCAGTCAATTTCTGTTGAATGCCAAATTGACACACCAATGAGAGAAAGCTGTAAAATCACACATGATTGCATTCCATTAATTAAGTTACCTCACATTAAAATGTATCATTCAAATGTAATTGGCCAAATGATCAAGTACTGTAGTGGCTAACAAGACAGATCATGAAATGGTAGCCTGGAAATTCCATTGCCATTCCATAATCACTTCATCAGGATAAACTACATTTGCACAGGGGGACCATGCAGAAAACCTGATGCAGTTAGGTCAATGAGAATTGCCTGAAAAGTTAAATTTCCTTGAGTCAATTACCCAGTGTCTGAAACCTCAATGAAGAAATTCCCAGCTAGTCTAGATTTAGAGATTTCAGAGAGTCCTGACTGATTTAAGCTTAATAGTTATCCAGTTAGAAGAATTACTCTTTACTCTTTATAAAATCATGAGGGGTATGGATAGGATAAATAGATAAGCTCTTTTCCCTGAAGTGGGGGAGTTCAGAATGAAAGGGCATAGGTTTAGGGTGAGAGGCGAAAGATATAAGAGGCAACTTTTTCACACTGAGGGTGGTGTGTGTATGGAATGAGCTGCTAGAGGAAGTGGTGAAGGCTGGTACAATTACAATATTTAAAAGGCATCTGGATGGGTATATGAGTAAGAAGGGTTTAGAGTGATATGGGCCAAGTGCTGGCAAATGGAACTAGATTAGGTTAGGATATCTGGTCAGCATGAACGAGTTGGACTGAATGGTCTGGTTCTGCGCTGTACATCTCTATGACTCTATGACTTCTACTTAGGATAGCATGACTCACCACTGACAAACTCCATAACCTCCTCAATGATTTCTGACAATACTGTCACACTTGACAACTCTCCCCCAATATGCAGAACTATCGAAGCAATGAAGATAAGAACAGAAGTAGAGCATTCAGTCTTTCAACACTGCTCTACCATTTAATATTATCATTGCTGATCATACAACTCAGTACTCTGTTCACGCTTTCTCCAATACTTTTTGACCCCTTTAGCCTGAAGAACCTTCTTGAAATCTTTCAATATTTTGGCCTTAACCACTTTCTGTGCATAGAATTTCCACAGGCTTGTCAATGCCTGAGTGAAGTTATTTGGCCTCATCTCAGTCCGAAATGGTCTACCCTGTATGATTAAACTGTGGTCCTGGCTCTGAACTCCAGTCATTGAAAACCTCTTTCCTGCAACTACACTGTCTATCCTGTTAGAATTTTACAGGTTTCTATGAGATCCCCACCCCATCCTTCTAAACTACAGTGAATATAGTCCTCACTTATCCAGTCTCTCTTCATAAATCAATCCTGCCAACCCAGGAATCAGTCTGGGAAATCTTTGTTGTACCACCTTCATAACCAAAACATCCTTCCTCAGATAACTGCACACAGTTCTCCAGGTGTGATCTCACCAAGGTCCTGTACAATTCCAGGAAGCCATTTCTGCTCTTTTACTCATATTTGCATGCCAGAAAGGGCAGCATATCATTTGGTTTCTTCTTCGTCTGCTGCACCTGCATGCTTACTTTCAGCGACTAGTGTACAAAGAAACCCATGTCTCATCACTTCTTCCCCTTTCCTGATCTATCACCATTCAGATAATAATCTGCCTTCCTGTTTTGGCCAGACCTGATCTTACCTACCTGATGGAAACCTCACCCCAACTCGACCCATACAGCCCTGATAATCTTTCCCAAACCAACACAGCTAGAAATGATAGTTTGTTCCTCACCCCTTAACCTATTCCAACAAATAATCTGATAACGACCCCTTCCCTCAACATGGTATCCTATCACATTGCCCCCTCACCCACCTTGCACCCTACTTCTCACCCATCTGTGATCCTTTCCTGCACCCCCACCCACTCTGTCAAATGGATTGCCAACTATAAAATGACAGTCATGAGTAAAGTGTTCAGTACTGTACATTGATTCTCCCACTCAGCTGATTCCTGAAGAAAGGCTTATGCCCAAAACGTCGATTCTCCTGCTCCTTGGATGCTGCCTGACCTGCTGCGCTTTTCCAGCAACACATTTTTCAGCTCTGATCTCCAGCATCTGCAGTCCTCACTGTCTCCTGATTCCCTTCATGCCAAGCAGGTAGAATCAAAATTGTCCCTCATACCAACCTCAACCTTGTATCCTTCCATTGTTTAATCCCAGAATAGCATTCCCAAAAACCACACATCATGCTGCCTTCCTGCTTTTCTAGCAGTTGATGAACACTGACAGAGAGACCTAAAGAGAAATTGATAGAAATTTGCATTCATTATGAATATATACTTACATAGTAATTGTACAATTATTCATGCCATTTGCTGAGATAAATAAATGACAGGTGTTTACTGTGTTAGAAGTTCAATTTCTAATCTAAGGCTGTCCAACAAAATCAACATGATAAGAAATTCTGGGACAGAAACAGATGAAGACTAAAACAGAAGGTCAGGGTCTGATGTGAGGGCAGAATGATAAGTGTGTGTGTGTGTGTGTGATCCCGTATGCAACATTTAAGGGGGGGGGGGTGTTTGGTCACAACCTAGTGGTATTATTGTTGGACTGTTAAGCTGCAACACAGATAACATTCTGGGGAACTGAGTCATAGAGATGTACAGCATGGAAACACACCCTTCAGTCCAACCCATCCATGCCGACCAAATATCCCAACCCAATTTAGTCCCACCTGCCAGCAACTGGCCCATACCCCTCCAAACCCTTCCTATTCATATACCCATCCAAATGCATCTTAAATGTTGCAATTGTTCCAGCCTCCACCACATCCTCTGGCAGCTCATTCCATACATGTACCACCCTCTGCATGAAAAAGTTGCCCCTTAGGTGTCTTTTATTTCTTTCACCTCTCACCCTAAACCTATGCCCTCTAGTTCTGGACTCCCTGACCCCAGGGAAATGACTTTGTCCATTTATCCGATCCATGCCCCTCATAATTTTGTAAACCTCTATAAGGTCACCCCTCAGCCTCCGATGCTCCAGGGAAAACAGCCCCAGCCTGTTCAGCCTCTTCAATCCAGGCAACATCCTTGTAAATCTTTTCTGAACCCTTTCAAGTTTCCCAACATCTTTCCGATAGGAAGGAGATCAGAATTGCATGCAATATTCCAACATTAGCCTAACCAATGTCCTGTACAGCCGTAACATGACCTCCCAACTCCTGTACTCAATACTCTGACCAATAAAGGAAAGCATACCAAACGCCTTCTTCACTATCCTATCTACCTGCGACTCCACTTTCAAGGAGCTATGAACCTGCACTCCAAGGTCTCTTTGTTCAGCAACACTCCCTAAGACCTAACCATTAAGTGTATAAGTCTGCTAAGATTTGCTTTCCCAAAATGCAGCACCTCACATTTATCTGAATTAAACTCCATCTGCCACTTCTCAGCCCTTTAGCCCATCTGGTCAAGATCCTGTTGTAATCTGAGGTGACCCTCTTCGCTGTCCACTACACCTCCAATTTTGGTGTCATCTGCAAACTTACTAAATGTACCTCTTATGCTCACATCCAAATCATTTATGTAAATGACAAAAAGTAGAGGACCCAGCACCAATCCTTGTGACACTCCACTGGTCACAGACCTCCAGTCCGAAAGCCCTTCACCACCACCCTCTGTCTTCAACCTTTGAGCCAGTTCTGTATCCAAATGGCTAGTTCTCCCTGTATTCCATGAGATCTAACCTTGCTAATCAGTCTCCCATGGGGAACTTTGTCGAACGCCTTAATGAAGTCAAGATAGATCACATCTACTGCTCTGCTCTCATCATCTTCTTTGTTACTTCTTCAAAAAACTCAATCAAGTTTGTGAGACATGATTTCCCATGCACAAAGCCATGTTGACTATCCCGAATCAGTCCTTATCTTTCCAAATACATGTACATCGTGTCCCTCAGGATTCCCTCCAAGAACTTACCCACCACCAAGGTCAGGCTCACTGGTCTATATTTCCCTGGCTTGCCTTTGCCACCCTTCTTAAACAATGGCACCATGTTTGCCAACCTCCAGTCTTCCGGCATCTCACCTGTGACTATCGATGATACAAATATCTCAGCAAGAGGCCCAGCAATCACTTCTCTAGCTTCCCACAATGTTCTTGTGTACACCTGATCAGGTCCTGGGGATTTATCCACCAGTAATGATTTTAAGACATCTAGCACTTCCTCCTCTGTAATCTGGACATTTTGCAAGATGTCACCATCTATTTCCCTACAGTCTATATCTTCCATATCCTTTTCCACAGTAAATACTGATGCAAAATACTCATTTAGTATCTCCCCCATTTTCTGTGGCTCCACACAAAGGCTGCCTTGCTGATCTTTGGGGGGCCCTATTCTCTCCCTAGTTACCCTTTTGTCCTTAATATATTTATAAAAACCCTTTGGATTCTCCTTAATTCTATTTGCCAATGCTATCTCATGTCCCCGTTTTGCCCTCCTGATTTCCCTCTTAAGTATACTCCGACTTTCTTTCTACTCTTCTAAAGATTCACTCGATCTATCCTGTCTATACCTGATATATGCTTCCTTTTTTTTCTTAACCATACCCTCAATTTCTTTAGTCATCCAGCATTCCCTATACCTACCAGCCTTCCCTTTCACCCTAACAGGAATATACTTTGACTGGATCCTTGTTATCTCATTTCTGAAGGCTTCCCATTTTCCAGCCGTCCCTTTACCTGCGAACATCTGCCTCCAATCAGCTTTCAAAAGTTCTTGCCTAATACCGTCAAAATTGGCCTTTCTCCAAATTAGAACTTCAACTTTTAGATCTGGCCTATCCTTTTCCATCATTATTTTAAAACGAATAGAATTATGGTCACTGGCCCCAAAGTGCTCCCCCACTGACACCTCAGTCACCTGCTTGACTCCTACCATAGTAGATAGTGGAATTTGAATCAATAAAAATCTGGAATCAAATGTGTAATGATGACCATGAATTGATTGTCTAGGAAAAACCCATCTGGTTTGTGAACGTTCTTTATGGAAGGAAACTGTCATCCTTACTTGGTCTTACTCCAGCTGACAGCAATGTGGTTGAGTCACAATTGCCTCTGAACACTGAGAGAGTCAATAACTGTGCTACCCTCATCCTGTGAATGAAATTTTTAAAAACCCTAATTGAACAAATATTCCTTGTTGTATTTTAGTCTGTAGAGCTACTTAATTAGAATCTCTGCATGAAATATGATTTAAAGCCTAGAAATATCTGAGATTAAAGGTTTAGAAAGTGTAATAGAGCTTCCATTTACATCAGACACAATTCAATTTGTACAATTATATTCAAAGGCCAAATCTATAGTAAATTTTTAAAACCTTCAACTTACAATAATTACCAATTCCTAAATAACTATATTTTATAATTAGTTATTTTTGCCATTGTGGTTCCAAATGGACCGTCATTTCTCAGCATATTTGTTCTCATCCTCAAAATATAAGAATAGTAATTTTGACTCTACAGAAAAAACTAAAAGATTCAGTGCTGATTCACCTCTTGTGAGTTGTTCCATCGTTTAATGTTTGAGATAATCAGGTCTAACAAAAAAATGTAAATAAAATTTGCTCGCAAACACCTTTTCATTCAATGACTCAGTCGTCAATTCTCTGACAGATTGAGTACAAACTCAAACAGATTTTCACTCTTGTATTTGATGTTGGACTAAATTAATGATGCAGTGAATTCATTGCACACCTGTTCACACCAGCTGCTGAGGTAAATAAGTGGCAAGATACTGCTACAGAATGAACAGAACACCTAATCTGTGCTTGTGTGACAGAATTGAAATGGGAAAGAACTCTGTGACAGAAAGGGATGTGGCTTGCAAAGGAAAACCGGGGACACAGATGTGAGAGCAGCATGATAAAAGAAGACAACATCTGAGGGAATAAGTGCAAACAAAAAGCAAATGTCATCTCATTATTTTACATAAAATCTCAGCTTTTGAAATATTTTACAATCGCTCACACAGAAATGAACTTTGGATTATAATACATGAAATTAGTTTTTGCTTATTTTACCAAAAGGTCAATGTGCAAAACTAATTTGTTGATAGTCTAAATTTTCATCACAACTGAATAGTGCTTTCCCCTGCTCTTCCTTTTTATTCCCCTTTTCTATTACATCTCAATCAATGTAACAACATTCTTATTCGATGTTTCTGCCAATGTTGTTCCACAGCCATTTGCTAAAAGGTGTACAACAGCTGTTTAATCTGGGCATTTTCTATTTCTCTCTTCCACTGACATTTTACAAAACATATCACTGAAGATTAAGGCCTGCATTCTTTCATTCATTAAACATGGTATTGATACAGCCAAATGTTTTCTTAGGATTCATTAAATAAGTGCTGTTTTATTTATTTACATATAAAACTAACAGCAATAATCTTGAAATGAAAACACAAATGTTTTGTCGACTTCAAAGAAGTTTTTAACCTTTCTTTTTGGAAAACTAGCTTGATTAATTAATGTAATTTGCACATTCTGGGCTTTACAGAATAAGAATGTAAAGTGACCAGTCATCCAATTCAGAATACGGAGTTGTTTATATGAACTTTGACATTCATTATGTGATGTCAGTATTACCTAGATTTTGTTCAGTGCGCGTGTGAAAATTGGCTATCAGGTACATACACAAATGGCTGTGGTCTGTTCTGAATCCAGACTCTATTACTGCAGTTCATCTTTTGTTTTGTAATGGCACTGTGATTGAAGGTTGTGTTTCTTCACAAAAACTAAATAGCTGGAAATACTTAACAGTTCAAGCAGTATTTACAGAGACAAACAACAGTTAATAAGTGGAATTTAATGTCAGCCTCCAAGCCAAGTCTGGAGTCAGGAGATACTTAATTAAATGGGAGCATGGTGAATCCACCTTTCCAGCTCTGTCCTAATTAAATTCTTGGCAGGGAGACCCATGGATGGCTTTCTCATCCTGTCACTGATTGAAGTCCTTAAGTGGACATTTCATGCCCAATTAAGGGTTGAATTCTATCATTAGTTTATTATATAATACAGACATATCTGTAGAAATCCATAAGAGTTGCAACATACTAGATTGGCAGGGGGGGTTGGCTACCTAAGCTATAGGTCAGATGATGGAGTAGGTATTGAGCAGCCAGATACAGCATGCAGAGAGTCTGTGAGGAGGAATAGGCAATTGATAGGGCAAAGGTACAGCCAGTATAATGGGTTGAAGTGTGACAGAGCCACAGATAATGGGGGAGATACTAAATGAATGCCTTGCATCAGTATTTACTGTGGAAAAGGATATGGAAGATATAGACTGTAGGAAAATAGATGGTGACATCTTGCAAAATGTCCAGATTACAGAGGAGGAAGTGCTAGATGTCTTGAAATTGTTAAAGGTGGATTAATCCCCAGGACCTGATCAAGTGTACCCGAGAACATTGTGGGAAGCTAGAGAAGTGATTGCTGGGCCTCTTGCTGAGATATTTGTATCATCGATAGTCACAGGTGAGGTGCCGGAAAACTGGAGGTTGGCAAACGTGGTGCCATTGTTTAAGAAGGGTGGTAAAGGCAAGCCAGGGAACAATAGATCAATGAGCCTGACCTTGGTGGTGGGCAAGTTGTTGGAGGGAATCCTGAGGGACACGATGTACATGTATTTGGAAAGATAAGGACTGATTCAGGATAGTCAACATGGCTTTGTGCATGGGAAATCATGTCTCACAAACTTGATTGAGTTTTTTGAAGTAACAAAGAAGATTGATGTGGGCAGAGCAGTAGATGTGATCTATATGGACTTCAGTAAGGCGTTCGACAAAGTTCCCCATGGGAGACTGATTAGCAAGGTTAGATCTCATGGAATACAAGGAGAACTAGCCATTTGGATATAGAACAGGCTCAAAGGTAGAAGACAGAGGGTGGTGGTGGAGGGTTGTTTTTCAGACTAGAGGCCTGTGACCAGTGGAGTGTCACAAGGATCGGTGCTGGGCCCTCTATTTTTTGTCATTTACATAAATGATTTGGATGCGAGCATAAGAGGTACAGTTAGTAAGTTTGCAGATGACACCAAAATTGGAGGTGTAGTGGGCAGCGAAGAGGGTTACCTCAGATTACAACAGATCTTGACCAGATGGGCCAAAGGGCTGAGAAGTGGCAGATGGAGTTTAATTCAGATAAATGTGAGGTACTGCATTTTGGGAAAGCAAATCTTAGCAGGACTTATACACTTAATGGTAAGGTCCAAGGGAGTGTCGCTGAACAAAAAGACCTTGGAGTGCAGATTCATAGCTCCTTGAAAGTGGAGTCGCAGGTAGATAGGATAGTGAAAAAGGCGTTTGGTATGCTTTCCTTTATTGGTCAGAGTATTGAGTATAGGAGTTGGGAGGTCATATTGTAGCTGTATAGGACATTGGTTAGGCCACTGTTGAAATATTGCATGCAATTCTGGTCTCTGTCCTATCGGAAAGATGTTGTGAAACTTGAAAGCATTCAGAAAAGATTTACAAGAATGTTGCCAGGGTTGAAGGATTTGAGCTACAGGGAGAGGCTGAACAGGCTGGGGCTGTTTTCCATGGAGTGTCGGAGGCTGAGGGGTGACCTTAAAGAGGTTTACAAAATTATGAGGGGCATGGATCGGATAAATAGTCTTTTCCTTGGGGTCGGGGAGTCCAGAACTAGAGGACATAGGTTTAAGGTGAGAGTTGAAAGATATAAAAGAAACCTAAAGGGCAACTTTTTCACGCAGAGAGTGGTACGTGTATGGAATGAGCTGCCAGAGGAAGTAGTGAAGGCTGGTACAATTGCAATATTTAAGATGCATTTGAATGGGTAAATGAATAGGAAGGGTTTGGAGGGGCATGGGCCGGGTGCTGGCAGGTGGGACGACATTGCCTTGGGTATCCGGTCGGCATGGATGAGTTGGACCGAAGGGTCTGTTTCCATGCTGTACATCTCTATGAGTCTATGACTCTAAATATCAAGAATAAGGGTGATGATCTCAGAGCGTGGATCTCTACTTGGAACTATGATGTTGTGGCCATTATGGAGACTTGGATATCACACGGACAGGAATGGTTGTTGGATGTTCCAGGGTTTAGATGTTTCAAAAGGAATAGAGGAGGAGGTAAATGATGTGAGGTGGTGGCATTGCTAATCAGGAATAAGTATCACAGCAGCAGAAAGGGAGATAGTCAAAGAGGGTTTGTCCATAGAGCCAGCATGGGTGGAAGTTAGAAACAGGAAAGGAGCAGGCATTTTATTGAGTGTTTTCTACAAATACCCCCAATAACAACAGAGACCAGGAGCAGACTGGGAGGCAGATTTTGAAAATGTGTAGAAGTAATAGGATTGTTGTCATAGGTGACTTTAACTTCCCTAATATTGATTGTAATCTACATAGTTCAAATAGTTTGGATGGAGCAGTTTTTATCGGGTGTGTCCAGGAAGGGTTGCTGACATAATATGTAGATAGGCCCATGAGAGGGGAGGCCATATTGGATTTGGTACTTGGCAACGAACCATGCCAGGTTCAGATCTCTCAGTGGGAGAGCATTTTGGTGATTATGATCACAACTCCATGACCTTTACTATACTCCTGGAGAGGGATAGGAGCAGACAGTATGGGAGAGTATTTAATTGAGGGAGAGGGAATACTATTAGGCAGGAGCTGGGGCACCTAAATTGGAACAGATATTTTCAGGGACATGCACAACAGAAGTATGGAGGTTGTTTCGGAAGCAACTACTGATATGTTGGACACATTTGTCCCACTGTGACAAGGAAGAGTTGAAAGGTTGAAAGATCCTTGGATGACAAGTGATGTGGAACATTGAGCCAAGAGAAAGAATGAAGCTTACTTAAGGTTGAGGAGGCAAGGATCAGACAGGGCTTTAGAGGGTTACAAGGTAGCCAGGAAGAATGGACTTAGGAGAGCTAGAAGGGGGCATGAAAAAGCTTTAATGAGTTGGATTAAGCAAAACCTTAAAGCGTTCGACACTTATGTGAGGAACAAGAGGATGGCCAGAGTGAAGGTAGGGCTGATCAGTGATAGTGGAGGGAACTTGCGCCTGGAGTCAGAGGACGAGGGAGAGGTCTTTAATGAATACTTTGCTTCAGTATTCCCTACTTGACAGCCTTGACATTTCTGAGGGCAGCGTAAAACAGCCTGATATGTGAGAACAAGGTGATGTTAGGAAGGAGGATGTGGTAAAGATTTTGAAAAACATATGAATAGATAAATCCCCTCAGCCAGATGAGGTATATTACAGGAAGTGAGGGAAGAAATCACTGCACCTTTGACAATGATCTTTTCATCCTCACTGTCCACTGGCGTTTTGCCAGATGATTGGAGGGTGGCAAATGTTATTCCTTTGTTTAAGAAAAGGAATAAGAATAATCCTGGGAATTACAGATCAGTCAGTCTTACGGCAGTGGTGGGCAAAATATTGGAGAGGATTCTGAGAGACAGGATTTATGATTACTTGGAAAACCATAGTTTGATTCGAGACAGTCAGCAAGACTTCATGAGGGGCAGGTCATGCCTCACAAACCTTATTGAATTCTTTGATGATGTGACAAAACACATTGATGAAGGTCGAGCAATGGATGTGATGTACATGGATTTTAGCAAAGCGTGTGAAAAGGTTCCCATGGTATGCTCATTCAGAAAGTAAGGAGGCATGGTATACAGGGAAATTTGGGTGTATGGATACAGAATTGGCTGGCCCACACAAGACAGAGGGTGGTGGTGGATGGAAAGTATTCAGCCTGGAGCTCAGTGACCAGTGGTGTTCCATGGGGATCAGTTCTGGGAACTCTGCTGTTTGTGATTTTTGTAAATGACCTGGATGAGGAAATGTAAGGGTGGATTAATAAGGTTGCCAATAAAACAAAGGTTGGTGGAGTTGTGGATAGTGTGAAGGGCTGTTGTAGGTTGCAATGAGACATTGGCAGGATGCAATATTGCACTGATAAGTGGCAGATGGAGTTCAACTTGCAAAACTGAGAAGTCATTCACTTTGGAAGGTCAAATTTGAATGCACAGTACAGGGTTAAAGACAGTGTTCTTGGCACTGTGGAGGAACAAAGAGATCTTGGGGTCCATGCCATAGATCCCTCAAAGTTGACACCCAGGTTGAATAAGTTGTTAAGAAGGCATATGGTATGTTGGTTTTCATTAGCAGGGGGATTGAGTTTCAGAGTTGCGAGGTTATGCTGCAGCCCTTTGGAGTCCTGATTAGACCACACTTAGAGTATTGTGTTCAATTCTGGTCACCTCATTATGGGAAGAATGTGGAAGCTTGAGAGAGGGTGTAGAGGAGATTTACCAGGATGCTACCTGGACATATCTTATGAAGAAAGGTTGAGAGACCAAGGGCTTTTCTCAATGGAGCAAAGAAGGATGAGAGGTGATTTGATAAAGGTGTATAATATGTTAAGAGGCATAGATAGAGTGGATAGCCAGATATTTATTCCCACAGTGGAAATTTGTATCATGGGGTGGCATAATTTTAAGGTAATTGCAAGAAGGTTTAGAGGAGATGTCAGAGATAAGTTCTTTATTCAGAGAGTGGTAAATGAGTGGAATGCACTGCCAGCAGTAGTAGTAGAGTCAGATACATTAGGCACATGGAAGTTAGTACAATGAAGGGTATGTGGGTTAGTCTGATCTTAGAGTAGGATAAAAGGCTGGCACAACAGCAAGGGCCAAAAGGCCTGTACTGTGCTGTACTGTTCTATGTTCTTCTATAACAACTAGTCATATCACTGTTTAGTCTCCATGTGAGACTAATTATATTTGCTTACTCTATTCCCATAGCCCACTTTTTCAAACTCCTATCCAATCTAATTTTAATAATTTCTTCCTCATACATGGAGAATAGCCACAAATTTAATGTCATATGGGTTTCTCCCACCATCAGTTCTAAAATGTATTACATTTCACCTTATATCTATAGCTCCTTATATCCCCTTAATCTATGTTTCCCATCTTCTATAAATCTAATTATTACACCCCAGTAATCTGCATTGTACTAATGAAAAATCCTCGATATTTCAAGGTATTTTAAAAAATTTTTTGTTAGTTATACCTGACTGCATCCTAGTGAATCTGCACTTTATCATCTTTAAAGTCTCAATACTCTTCTTGGAGTGTGGAGTTCAATCCTGCATATTCCACCATTGTAACTAAAGTCTATTAAAGTTCATGCCTGATCATCATTATCTCATTTCTTTTATATTCTGCATCTTGAAATAAAATCTAGAATTCTATTAGGGTGTTTTACAACATTATTAACCTTGAATGAAGATTAATGTCCTCTGTGCTTATACGTGTAAGTCCCTCTGTTCTACCACCGCTCCAAGATCTTTGAAATCTTGCTTGATTCTAAAAAAAACTGACTGGCCAAGAGGGCTGGTTTGTGTGCAGTGCCTGAATTTGAGAGAAACACACTTCCTGAAATAAAAAAACTCAAGATAAATCTATTAATGTATTATTCAAATAACTTTTCTTAGTAGAAATGATAATTCCATTATAATCAGAGTTGAATAGAAAAAAAAGAGTAAATATTTACATAACATTTTTTAGGAATCACAGAAATGTCTGAAATATTTCGAAGCAGAATCTTAACCAATATATTGACAATATGAGAGCTATCATTTTCTGAGCAAGAGATCACAGAAATGATTCAAATGAATGACTGTGTAACTTTCTGTAATGGTACTGACAGCAAGAGGAGTGTTAGCCACCACACCTAGTGAATTCCATGTTCTTCTTTGAAGTTGTACAAAAGAATCTTTAATTCCACGTCTAAAAGCCACCAGGGTCTTTGTTCAATATTTGAAGTATATTTTCTTGAATCAAAGTGCGTAGTTTTGCACAATTTCTGAAAATAAATCTAAGATCATATATTTAATAATACCATATTATGTATTTAACATGTCACATACATCCTAATGTAAAAGGCTGTTTTGGGAATTGTAAATAAATTAACAAAATCTACTATCATCTGATAGAAATATTTCCAACATGCCATGTCATTTGATTGCTATTGCACTTGAATCAAATATTGGACTGTATAATTGCATTCTGACAAGGTCAGGGGGAGAAAGCAGAATATTAGGAATCAAAATAACTGATATAAAAAAGGAGATTTCTAATAGAATCTGGTAGTACTTTGCAGTCATTCTACATTTTGTCATCTCTATTATCTGAAGTGATTCACAGTCCATTATGTAAGCTCTTCGTATTAATAGTCTGTCTATCTCTTGTAATACAGACACTTCATTTCTTTAACTGTGTTCTACAGTCTAGGGAAAATCTGTCATTCTGAATTTCAACCAGAATCAATTTCTAGTTCTCCACGGGCTGTAATTTTTTTCTTTGCATTGCCTAAAATTACTGTTGATAATCTAGAGAGTTTTAAGACTCTGTCTGCACGTCACTGTATTTGGCTGTCCTGCTGAGAAGCAATGCCCAGACTGATAAGTGGATAATGGGTTTCACTTTCAGTTGTTGAATAAAGTCAGCATTTTTATTCTGAGGTTATTGGGAGATTTGTGTGATTATGCATTGGATATCGTACTGGTGACGGTGCGTTACGAGAATTCTTTCATGAGTAAAAAAGACGCATAATTCACAGGCATTTCAACTATTTGTAAGTTATGATGATCTTTCACACACACGTTTAAAAGGTTTTGTGAAGCACTGTCAGAAGCACTGTTCCATTTATTCCATCTATAATGTGTTCCCCTTAGAAATGTGTTCTGCAAAATCTTGCAATATTAATGGCTAAATAGCAGCTCCTAGCAAATGTTACTTTGTTTATCATTCAACTATTCCAATATTATGATGAGCTTGCTGGAACCTTTTGTAGAGCTAACCAAGAAAGTTGATGAGAGGAAAGTTGTTAATGCTATCTGCATGGAATTCCAAAAGGTGTCTGATACAATACCCAACAACAGACTTGTGAGGGAAACTATTGGTCGTGGAGTAAAAAGGAGAGTAGCAATACTGATTCAAAATTGGCTGAGGGAATAAGAATTGGGGACGCAATTTAAAAATAAGGGAAATGTCATTTAGATCTGAAATGAGGAGGAATGATGTAATCAGAGAGTTGTGATGTTTCCAAAATCAAATGTTTTCAAGAAGGATCTGGACAGATAGGATAAACTGTTCCAATTTGTAAATAGATCAAGAAATAGAAGACAAAGTTTTAAACTGTTTTGTAAAAGAAATAAATATGAAGGGAGAAAATTTCACCCACTGAGTAGTTGGTAGTAGTCAGGAATCCATTGCTTGGAGGTGCAGGTAATCTCAACCAAGGCATTCCAGATGGCATTAGATAATTATTTAAATAGAAGCAATGTGTAGGATTATGAGGAAAAGGCTGGAGATTGGCACAAAGTTGAAATGCTCAGAGACATGATGTAGACACAATGGGTTGAATGGCCTCCTTCTGCACTGTAAAAATTTTATGATGAAGGAGTTATATTCAATGAATGAGCTGCATTCTTTAATTAATAACTGATAATCTGAAGAAGAAAGATAGCAAACCTGATGCATCATCACAATTAATTTTAATTAAAATAGTGAAAAAACTAAAATCATTTCGTGTGTCTTCCAGTATTAAGCTTATGCACAAGTAATAAAAGGTTCTGCAAAAAGTGAGTATGCTCATAATTTTGCTTTGCAATTCTTTATTTATTACCTATTATTTGAGTGGATCTTGAGAACATTTCAATTGAGGTTTAAATAATTGTCATATGAATGGAACTTTCTGGTCCCTTGAACATTACCAAGTGGGCAATGGTAAGGAAAATGGAAAAATATGGCAAAAACAAAAAAAAACTCAGATTCTCAACTTCAAGAAAAAAATGTCATGATTTTTCTTTCATGGTTTGAATAATGAGTTTAGAATTTCACTAATGAGTGGCAAATACCTTATTTCCATGCGTTTGTATCTCATTATGAACTGATCTTGTCTTATTTCAATATGTGTTCTTATTCTCTTCTTCTTTCCTGAGAAACTAGATGGCACCAATTCCTGACATGAAAGTCAGAGTAGTAATCTAACAGCATCACCTCCTTGCCCATTGCTTCTTGAGTTTTTCATCAAACCCTTGCCTCCACCATAACATTCATGTTTTATGGACATTATCCTTTTCTATCCTTTGTCCACAGAAGTTGGCATTAGCAAACAACCAGCCTTACCAGACGAGCTATGATCTATTCAATGGTGGAAGAATCTCAAAGAGCTGAATGACCTACACCTCCTTATTCATCTGATCATAAGTGTGTAAGTTTATATGATTTGCTATAAATTACAGGATTGTTACAGTGCAGAAAAAGACTGTTACTACTATTGTGTCTGCATCAGCTGTCTAAGTATTATGATTGGGAGCCAATCTATTGATCTTCCACAATACCGCCAGGCTGTGCATTCCTAACTCATCACTGGCAATCACTCAGTGATGGTAAATTTAGCTGATGTTTCCAGGAGGTGGAATTGTTCCTTGGTCTTGAGATCATTGACATACCTTTCTTCAGTTCATGTGCTGTACTTCCTCTTGCTGATGGGTGTTCTTAAAGAATTATGTCCTTTCATACAGGAGTTTCCTTCAAGTCAGTTTCTTCTGAATAAGGGTCTCCCAAGTGTTAACATCTATGTTGCATTTCTTGAGGGAAGCCTTCAAGGAATCTTTGAAACGCTTCCATTGTTCTTCTCTCATTCGAGTGCCATTCTTGAGCTGGGTGAAGAAGGTTTGCTTTGGTAATTAGAATTCAGGCTTCATAGGCATCTAGCAGGCCAAGTAGAGATGGTTTTGAATGATCAGGTCCTTGATGCTGGTGCTATTGGCCAAATCAAGGACACTGATTCTAATAAATCTGTCCTCCCAAATGATATTGAAAATGCATCTCAAACAGCTTTGGTGGCACTTCTCAAGGTCTTGAGGTAGTTCATGTTTCAGATATAAAGAGAAGAGTTGGAAGAATGACTGCCTTATACACAAGGACCTTGGCATCAGCACAGAGGTCACAAACATCCAAGACTCTTATCCTTAGGCCCTGAAGGTGGCACTCTCAGATTGGATGCCATGTTGAACCTTTGCATCAATGTCAGCTTTACATGAGAAGAAGCTCCCCAGATAAGGGAAATGTTTCATGTTTGGGAAGATTGGTAAAAGATTTGAATCTTCTTCAGGTTGAGGCTGAGACCAATTCTTTGGTATGTTTCCGCAAAGACATAAAGCATGGCTTGAAGATTCCCTTCCGAGAGAGCAGAGGTGATATTGCTATCCGCAGGCTGAGGTTTCACAAGTGAAGTTGGTGCCATCTCCTTCTTAGATTTCAGTAGTTGGGGTTGAAAAAGTTTCTCATCTATCTTGTAGGCAATGTCTACACGACTAGGAAGATTGTTGTTGAAAAGATGAAGAATGGTAGCAAAAACAGAAATTGCTGGAAAAGCTCAGCAAGTCTGGTAGCATCTGTGGAGAGAAATCAGAGTTAACATTTAAGGTCAAGTGACCCTTCCTATTCATATACCCATCCAAATGAGGTTGAGTTTCACTTTGGTTTCCACAGGCAGGTAGATGAGCCCTCTGGATGTGGGTTTTCAGTCAGGTTGGTGATGGAACAGGCTATGTTAAGGGCATATTTTTCTACTCCCTCCTTCATGTGGGGTGAAAAGAGTAGATCCTGAAGAAGGCTGCTCAGTCATGAAGAAAGCTGCTGAAACGCTCGTGTGTTCCTTTTCCTAGAGCAAAATGACTGAGTTAAGCCTATGTCCCAGTTCAAAGCTCAGGACTTCCAGATCTCAGCTCTCACCAAGCACCACAGAACCTGTGTTCTATATGTGGGGCAGGATTAAATTTGTCTTGGTAGACACCTTGTGCAGGACATCTTTTAGTGTGGGACTGCTGTTGTACATCAGCATACACATGGTTCAGCTTCACTGCCGATTTGATTTATTTATTGTCGCATGTATTTTCTTTCAAAATATCGTGAAAAGTGGTGTATCGTGTATAATGTCAAGGAAACCTCAATCACTGGGGATCTTTCCACTGCTGCAGCCTTCAACCGCCATCACAGCCTTTGATATCACACAATTATCTTCCACCTGAATCACCACTGAAGACTTGTTTTGGATTGTGCTTTGTCTGCCCCCTCTCCTTCAACCTTACCGTCATGAGTGGCCCTGCCAGGAGTTGAGAACTCCTGACTGCATCTTTCTTAAAATCAATCTAACTCTCAAGACTTTCCACCACAGCAAGAGGACAATCCACAGAAGACATTTCAGACTATTCGCTGTGAAAATGTGTTTTTTCTTTATCTCACATTTGCTTCTTTTGCAAATTATCTTATTTCTGTGCCCTTTAGTTCACAAAAGTGTTTTTGAAAGGGAACTATTGTTTTGTCCGCTTAGCCTATCTGTCTCCAAGTACCACCTTCTCCAATCTTTCTTCATAGCTGAGTTTTCTCATGCTTGGATCTATTCTTGTTAACCTCTTCTGCATTCATTCCAATGCATTCCCATCCTTCTTAATGTGGGACACCCAGACTGTACACAATACTCCAAGTTTTAACAAGGTCAATTTTTAATCAGTAAGGGAATCAAGAGTTATAGGGAAAAAGCAGGAAAATGGGGTTGAGGATTATCAGATCAGTCACTATTTCACTGAATGGTAAAGCAGATTCAATGGGCCAGTTGCTTATTTCTGCTCCTACATCTCATGGTGTAATACAAGTTCAGCACAAACTCCACACTCCTGAAATTTATGTTCTTCCTAATAAATACTAATACAGTATACTGTATGCATAATTAAGTAATCACACTGTATGTTCTGCTATCTTAAGTGATTTACTTGCGGAGAGGTGATGACCTAGCAGTATTGTCACTGGACTAGCAATTCAGAGATCCAGGTAATGTCCTGCAGATCCAAATACAAATCCCAACACAGCAGATAGTCAAATGTGAACTCAGTAGAAAAACTAATCCCCTTCAGGGCAATAAACCTTACCTCATCTGGCCTACACATGATTCCAAACCCACAACAATCTGATTGACTTTTAACTGCCCTAGCAAGCCATTTGGTTTTATCAAATGCTCCAAAGTATAAAGAAAGGAATGAAATTGCCATTGACTAAGGCACTAGAAATTACAACAGCAAATACAGCTCTGTCAACCCTGCAAAGTCACCCTTATTAATACATGGGAATTAGTAACAAACTGTGTCCAGGCCAGTCGTACAACAGACTGACATAGACATTCTTGAGGAAAACAAAGAATCATACCTTACATACAATGTTCCAGTCAACACCACCACCATACCAGCAAAGGTGGTGACACTGTGGTATAGTCCACATGGATTTGCTCTGGGAATCCTTAACATTGACTCTGGACCACATGTGAGTGGCACCACGTCAAACATGGGGGCGGTAACCACCTACTGATTATCACCATCCACAGTGAGTCCACACCTCTCCATTCCACCCAACCATCACACACACATCCTAGGCAGATGAACCAGTGCTTATTCATGTTAAATACTGCCAATAGAAAGTACTGAGAGTGGCAAGGATGCAGAATGTAGTCTGGGCGGGAGATTTCAATGTCCATCACCAAGAGTGGCTCAGCAGCAGCATTATTGACTAAACTGGTTGAGTCCTAAAGGACATAGCTGCTAGACTGAGTTTGCAGAAGTTAAGAAGGAAGTTTTTCCATGATCATCCTAATCTTTATGATGTAATGATCCCTTCCTCTAAATGATCCCTGTCTAACATTTACTTTACTTGGCCATCTTGCTCCCAGAAGCAGGTCCAGCAGTGCTTCTTTTCTTGTTGAATTGGAAATACGCTACTGTAGTAGATTCTCCTGAAAACAATCTAAGAACGTTCCTCTTTATATATCCTTACCAGCCCATATTCAGGTGTCATTTCTCTACAGGGAGGCAATGGCATTGTGGTATTATTGCTAGATTGTAAATCCAGAGATATCAAGTATTGTTCTGGAGACCTGAGTTCAAGTCCCGCCATGGCAGATGGCATAATTTGAACTCAATAAAATTAGGAAGTATAGGTCTAATGATGACCATGAAACCATTGTTGATTATTAAGAAAAACAAACGTCCTTTAAGGAAAGAGTCTGCCATCCTTACCTGGTCTGACCTACATGTGATTCCAGACCCACAACCATGTGGCTGACTCTTAACTGCTGTCTGGGCAATTAGGGATGGGCAGTAAATACTGGCTTGGCCAACACCACCCTCATCACCTGAATGAATTTAAAAAAGAAAATCCATCTCATTATTCAGTGGTCTATGGACCATACTAAGCAATGTGATTGCACACTTTTTGTTCATTAGTTCTACCCAAATTAATTCTGTCCTTTAACCCCCTCCAGCATCCTCTTTCTCCAGAACAACAATGCTCTTCTTAACCAATACTGCTACTCTTCTTCTTTTTATCCTGAAATACAGTGAGCATTTTTAAACCCTTAATTCCTCATGGGACTGCAATATCATAGCAATTACAAAGATGTGATTCAGGGATGGACAGGACTGGCAGTTCCACAATACAAATGCAATAGGAAGGATAGAGAGGGGAGGGGCAAGAGAGGAGGAGGAGTGGCATTTTTAATAATAGATAACATCATGGCTCTACTTAAGGCGGATATTCCTGGGAATACATCCAGGGAAGTTATTTGAAAAATAAGAAAGGGATGGTCATATTATTGGATTGTATTATAGACCCCCCCAATAGTCAGCAGGAAATTGAGAAACAAATTTGTAAGGAGATCTCAACTATCTATTAGAATAATATGATGGATATAGTAGGGGATTTAAACTTTCCGAACATAGTCTGGGACTGCCATAGTGTTAAGGTTTTATAAGGAGAGGAATTTAGCAAGTGTGTACAAGAAAATGTTCTTGTTCAGTATGTGGATGTACCTATGAGAGAAGGTGCAAAACTTGACTTACTCTTGGAAAATATAGCAGGGCAAGAGTCTGAGGTGTCAGTTGTCACAAAGCTAGCCCCTTTTGTTACTAAAAGCTGTTCCTTGATTCAAGGAGATTCTGCCTTTGATTTTTTCAGAAGTGTAATAAACTGGACCAGACTCTGATCAGTTTGATGTGGTACAGAGATGAAAAGGATTTTGAGAGGCCTTTTGTCTATATGTAAACAGATGAGACTTCAGGCCAAAGTGGTCATGTTTTAGAAGTGACCTGTATAAAGAAAAGCAATTGGTCAGCTCTCTAGCTGAGCTGAGCTGAGCAGTTTAGTTCAGTCTGACCTGGTGAGGAGTTCAACAGGGAGCTGTATGGATACTCTGTCTCTCCCTCTCTCTCTCTGTTTCTGCTCTTCAACTTCAATTTGTAAGCATATGTTCCATTTCTACTTTCTTTTAAAGGGAGTTTGCTTATTGAGACTGTTGTGTATATTTGGATCAGAATAATTACGTCTAGTTGGATAGGCTGAATTCTGTAGGGGTTCTTTATTCTGTTCTTTGTGTAATTTTGTGAATAAATGTTTGTCTGTTTTAAAATCGAGTAGTCAACCTTGCTAACTTAATCCGGGTAATTTTCACTGTTAACTTACTGAAACAAATTGCAAAGTTATGGTCTGGGGCTGCCTGATTAAGAATGTTTTGAGTTGTCTGGGCCTAGTCCATAACAGATTGGGGGCTCTTTGCGGGATTTTAAACAGCAAGTGGTAGGTGCTAGTGTCTTTATTTTGGGTGTTGGTTTGGTTGGGTAGACAAAACCTGAGATTGGAATGGCTCTTTCAGTCACCAAAAGTTTTCTGAATGTGGATGCGGTGTCTTTGGAATTTTTGCAAAAGGTGAATAAGACCAAGTTGCAAGAATTAGCAGAGAAGTTGGAATTGGAACTGCCTGCTTCTGTGGGGAGAGATAATTACAGCAGTAGCTCAGAGCTAAGGAAAGGGCAGCAGAAATGAAACAGTTTGAATTATGACTAAAAGCAGAAGAGAGGGAAAAAAGAGAGAGCAACAGAACAGAGAGAAAAAGAGAGAGCAGAGAAAGAAAAAGAGAGTGCTTTTGAACTTCAAAAACTGACACTTAAAAGGGAAAGTCAGCTTAAAAGGCTGGGGATAAAAGCTGAGGGTAGGCTCAGTGAGGAAGTCATGCAAACTCATGTGGAAGAGCAGAGAGTTAAAACAGCAAGGTTAGCAGCTGAAGTGGCTGATGATTATGAGCTGGTCCATAAAACATGGTTTGGCTTCCAGAATCAATTTCAGTCCATGAGGGAGAGAAATTGGAGTACGTGGAAAGGGAAAGGTAGATCTCTGTGAAGATCATAAGGATAATTTACCACATTGAAACTAAATTGTTGGTGGGCAAGAAGAAAGCCAGCTGTAGGAAAACCAGACAAGCCTGGAAGTTTTGTTGGACTAGTAACAAAACGCACAAGGGAAGTTAGACAACTGCTTCAGAGTGTACAAGATGCTCAGAGGTTGGTTAAGGAGGAAGTGCAGGATCTGCTTTAAAAAAATGCATGCAAGGGTAAAGTTTATTCACATAGGCCAAGAGAAGTAGGTAAGGAGGGTATAATGTTAAGGATCACAGGAACCTCTTAGTCTGTAATGCTGAAGGATGAGGAGATATGCACTCCGGAGGAAGTATTGCCAGAAAAGGTACTGGTAACAGGAATTCGTGGTGAGACAAAAAGTGCTCAATCATGTAAAGTGAGGCTAGAAAGTCTGGAGAAAAATGGAGAATTTGCGGTAAGAGTACTGGACAAACTCTCAGCTCCAGGGTGTCCTTGCAAATGATATAGCTGATTCACCGGTAAGTGTGCTGCATACTCGAGCTGAAAAGCCAGTGGTGACACAGGAAACTGAAGACATGAAGAATGTTCTTCCATGAATATTCCATGATTGTGTGATCACAAAAACACAGAGGCACAAGTTGAAGCAGGAGAGATCAGAAAGCATGGATAAGGAAGCTGACATAATGTTAACAGAAACTTTTCTTTGATCATATAAGTGGAACAGAGCAGGAGCAAATAGGTAAACATGTCAGTATTTTTAGCTCTGCTAAACTGATAGAATTAAAGCAGAAAGATGAGAAAGAAAGTGAATGCATTCCCGTACATTATAACTTAACAAATGATGTCGTAATGAGGAAATGGAGACCATCATACATTCAAGCAGATGAGAAATGGGCAGCGATTCATCAAATTGTTTTGCCAGTAGGATATAGAAAGGAGGTGTTGCCAGTGGTGCATGGGCTACTACTTGGAGGTTATTTAGGGGTGAAGAAAAGACAGGCTGAAATACAAAGGCATTTTTACTGGCCTGGACTACACAAAATGTAGTTGAATTTTCTCAGACATGTCATACATGTCAGCTAATCAGAAAACCACTCCTGCAGCATTTGAGGAACCTTCTACAAGATTCTTGATTGATTGCATAGGTCCCCTACCTCAAACAAAAAGTGTGAATAAGTATTTATTAACAATAATGGATGTATCGACCAGATTTCCAGAGGCAATCCCATCATGCAACATCACAGCTAAAAGGGTTGTTGAAGAATCACTTAGTATTTTTACTAGATACAGACTGCCATTAGAGATCCAGTCAGATCAAGGATCAAGCTTCACGTCCAAACTATTCAAGGAGGTAATGGATAACTTGAGAATAAAGCAATTCAAATCCATTATGTAACATCTGGAATTGCAGGGAGCGCTAGACAAACACTAAATACCATTTTGAGGGCTATTGGTCAGGATTGTCCAGATGATTGGGATAAGGGAGTTCCGTTTGTACTTTTTGCAATCAGAGATGCACCAAATGAATCAACCAAATCAATTCATTTGAAGTAATCTTTGGGCATGAACCCTAGAACTCTGTGGGAAGCTAGAGAAGTGAATGCTGGGCCTCTTACTGAGATGTTTGTATCATTGGTAGTCACAGGTGAGGTGCCGGAAGACTAGACGTTATCTAACGTGGTGCTACTATTTAAGAAAGGTGGTAAGGTCAAGCCAGGAAACTATAGACCAGTGAGCCTGATGTCAGTGTTGGGCAAGTTATTGGATGGAATCCTGAGGGACAGGATGTACTTGTATTTGGAAAGGCAAAGACTGATTAGAGTTTTGCAACATGGCTTTGTGGGTAGGAAACCATGTCTCACAAACTTGATTGAGTTTTTGGAGAAGTAACAAAGAGGATTGATGATGGCAGAGTGGTAGATGTGATCTATATGAAGCATAAGAGGTACAGTTAGTAAGTTTGCAGATGACACCAAAATTAGAGTGTAGTGTACAGCAAAGAAGGTTACCTCAGATTACAACAGGATTTTGATCAGATGGGCCAATGGGCTGAGAAGTGGCAGATGAAGTTTAATTTAATTGTGAGGTGCTGCATTTTGGGAAAGCAAATCTTAGCAGGACTTACACACTTAATGGTAAGGTCACAGGGAGTGTTGCTGAACAAAGAGACCTTAGAGCGCAGGTTTATAGCACATTGACAGTGGAGTTGCAGGTGGACAGGATAGTGACAAAGGTATTTGGTATGCTTTCCTTTATTGGTCAGAGTAGTGAGTAAAGGAGTTGGGAGGTCATGTTGCGGCTTTACAGGACATTGGCTAGGCCATTTTTGGAATATTGTGTGCAATTCTGGTTTCACTCCTACCAGAAGGATTTTGTGAAACTTGAATAGGTTCAGTAAAGATTACAAGAATTTTGCCAGGGTTGGAGGGTTAGAGCTCGGGAAAGGCTAAATAGGCTGGGGTTGTTTTCCATTGAGTGTCAGAGGCCAAAGGGTGACCTTAGAGAGGTTTATAAAATCATGAGGGGTATGGATAGGCAAGGTCTTTTCCCTGGGTTAGTAAGTCCAAAACTAGAGAGCATAGGTTTAAGGTGAGAGGGAAAAGATGTAAATCAGACCTAAGGGGCAACCTTTCCATGCAAAGTGTGGTGTGTGTACAGAATGAGCTACCAGAGGAAGTGGTGGATGCTGGTACAATTACAACATTTAAGAGGCATCTGGATGGGTATATGAATAGGAAGGGTTTAGAGGGATAAGTCTCAAAATGCTGGCAAATGGGACTAGATTGGGTTAGGGTATCTGGTCAGCTCAGACAAGTTGGACCGAAGCGTTTGTTTCCGTGCTGTACATCTCTATGGCTGCTATGGAAACAAACTGATTGCAAATTACACCTGAAAAAGTCTCATGCAGAGAGTACTGCTTGACATACTAAGGGGTTAAGAGCTACTTGATTAAAAAGCAGCTACCCCCCTGTAGATTGTATCCCAAACTGCAAATACATTTTGTGTTTTTCTCTTCGAAGCATACACAAAGACAGGGTATTCAAAGCAATGTCATCTCAACTGGAGTGCAGTAGTGGGACTGAGAGTTCTCTTGTGTAGCATCTAACAGGATGCAAGCTTGGACACCTTGCAACTATGGGTGGTCAGATGATGATAAAGCCAACCAGGCAAGTGCCACTGACCCTGTGACAGGGGTGGTGTTTAAAGGCAGGTGTCCCTAGTCACAGCAGTGGCTATTGCCACTGAGAGACCTATGGGTAGCCCACAGAGAGCCTAATGAAGAGGATATTTTCCCCCATCCCATCAATATTTAGATAGACACATGTATAAGCAGAGAATAGAGATATACAGGCCATGTGAAGGCAGGTGGGATTAGTTTAAAATGGCATCATGATCAGCACAGACATAATGAGCCAAAGAGCCTGTTCTTGTGCTGTACTGTTCTATGTTCAGAACATATGTGTGAAAAATTGGTCATTTTGGTTCCCATTGTTCAGTTATAAAATGGAAACAACTGGATAATCGATTTCAGTCCATTTGCCTTGCAGCAACTGTTCTTTTGCTCGTATCAAGTGGGAATTGTGTCTGCAATTGTGATGGCATGATTTTTCAATTTTAATAAAGAGTAATTTGTTTATCAAAAACTGAAAATGAGATTCAAAAACTTGATTACTTCAATGATATTGCTACACGAGAATCAGCTTTATTCATTTAAATAAACAGAATTAAGCCAGGACAATTAATTTGTTTTACACAATATCAACAAATTATGGCTTAAACTGCAAAGCCCCTTAAGTATATATGCTAGGGATGTCTGTGGATCATAAAGTATTTTGTGTAATTCATGATTAAGTTAAAAAGTACTTGATAATTTATGTGAAGTCTTTTTATTTATTAAAAGATGAAATATGCAAAAAAAAATGATCTTTGTCCAAAACCAGAATTCTTAAGGGGATAATTTAACTTGACAACCAGGAAACGTCAATGCTAGAAATAATCAAACCTGGTGTGAAGCAAGCTGCCAGTTCACCATCAGCCAGGTTTCACCTGATAATGTGTTAGTGGTACATGAGCACCATCTGCTGGTGTATTGTGACTCAACCTTTCTTGTACACATACCACAAAAAAGGTGAACAGCTGGATCATGCACTTGCAATGCATGAAAGCAACTTTGGCAAGAAACTAGTGGTGTTTAACCCTAACCTTACCAACAGACTAGAGAACTATAAGAGAAGAATGAACCCCAGGAATGCCCATGATGGAGTCAACACGTGGTTTACATTTGAATTGAAATCCCATTACATAATGAATGGAAAATAAACAGAAAAATATGGTTTTCAAAATTATGCAAGACATGGAAGATTCAGATGGTGAAGATAATGATATTGATCAGGCAGAGGGAATTATACTAGCTACAAAAGTTCAGTCCAGTAATGAGAGTTTTAAACATGGATTTATTTAATTGCAGTTTCTAAAGGCATAATCTTCTCAAGGGCAGTTAGAGGCTGGCAATAGATACTGGCCCAGGCAACAAAGCATCCATCCCCTCAATGATTTGTTTAAAATTGACCTTTATTGCACAGTGGATATACATCCAGTCCGTGGAGTAGATTGGATAAAATATTACCTAAATTGTTCAAATCATAAGAACCAAAATAAGGTAAAAACAAATTGAGTGTTCTACCTGCTTCAGGTTTTGAGATAATAACAATCTGAACTCACTATAATGAAAAGGTGTTAATGAGAAAGTTGGGGAACTAGAAAGAGATTGATGATGATGAGATTTTTGATGTAAAGAGCAAAACGTCTAATTGTCTAACCAAGTGTTGATCAAGAGACATGAATCTTGCTAGTGAGCAGCCTAAGCTTACTTGCATCCAGTTGCAAGTATTAACTTGTATTATCTATATGCAATTGCCCATTCTTCCATCCTTCACTTAGAAACTAGATGTTGACAATTCCTGACATGAAAGTCAGAGTTGGTATATCCTCTGGGCTTCTATCGTCGAAGCAGTCACTAACAACTCAGGGCATGCTCACTGGCAGTGGCTGCCCACTGTTGTCCACTGTTGTTAGATAGGTATGAGCTTTTCTGCATGTCCACTCATTTACAATTTTGTTCTGCACTTTAATCCTACATTTTGCAATACAGCTGCACCTTTCTTTCAAACACTTCGCAAACACAGACAGGACCAATCTCAGTGACTGAGCCAGAGTGAATCGCTGAGCTCCTCGTTTGCACTCAGTGTTCATTCACTTTGTGCCTACTTGGTTGCTCACACCATCTCTGCCTTGCCTTGTTTTGCATTGCCTCATCTTGCCTTTCTGCAGTTTGCCTCCTCAGCCAGAGCTGAGAGATTCACAGAGGGTTCTGTAAAAATTTACCAGGATGTTCCCAGGAATGGATGGTTTGAGTTATAAAATTGGACTAGAAAGACGGGGACTTTTTTCACTGGAGCATAGGTGATTGAGAGGTGACCTTCCTTATAGAGGCTTATAAAATCATAAGGAGCATAAATAAGGTAAATGGCTAGGGTCTTTTCCTTAGGCTGGGGGATTTCAAAACTAGGGGGCAATTTTTAAGTGAGAGGAGAAAGATTTAGCAAGGACATGAGACGAAACATTTTTACACAGAGAATGGTTTGTGAGTGGAATGGACTTCCAGAGGAAGTGATGGATGCAGGTACAGTTACAATGTTTAAAAGACATTTGGATAAGTAGATGAATAGGAAAGGCTTCAGGGGATATGAGTTTGGGAACATGGTTGGCGTGGACTGGTTGGATCATAGGGTCTGTTTCCATGCTGTATGCTTCTGTGACTCTGACTATCTTGACTTGTTTTTTAGCACAGACAAGAAAAACAGGTAGTTTTTCCTGGTTGTGAGCAGCCATCAGTCACGGGAGTGGACATGCTGCTGTGCAGCATCGTGTTAAGCCAATGTCAGACCTTGATAATGTGCTAGCAACACTGAGATCTTCTACAAATGGCCATGTCTCAAAGTCAAAGAGCAATAATCCTCAGGCAGACAACCTGGAGTCAGGGGTGCTGGCACAGGAAGTCAAGGCACATTTGCTATCAGTCCAGGGGCTTGAACAGGATCTCATCATAGAATAGAATTGAATCACTACAATGTGGAAACGGGCCCTTAAGCCCAATAAGTTCACACGGACCCTCCAAAGAGTAACCCACTCAGACCCTATCCAACCCTATTACTCTACATTTACCCCTGACTAATGCACCATAACCTACACATCACTGAACACTATGGGCAATTTATTATGGCCAATTCACTTAACCTGCAAATCTTTGGATTATGGGAGGAAACCAGGGCACCCAGAGGAAACCCACACAGACACAGGGAGAATGTGCAAACTCCACACAGCCAATTGCCCAAGGTTGGAATCAAACCCAGGTCCCTGGCACTGTGAGACAGCAGTGCTAACCACTGAGCCACTGTGGCACCAAGCAGCTGTCAGTTTCTTGGGATGATGAGAGTGAACAGTCAATATTGCGGTAGTCATTGCAGCTTAGAGAGACTTATTTCTATGAAAGAGAAATAAACAAAGTGACCTTAAAAGTGACAACTGTCCTGTTTCTTATATTCCACTTCTGGGTTTGTTGGAAGCATGACCAAGTGTCCAGATACTGGAGGGGTCATTGTCATGATGGCTGTGATGCAATGGATATGCAAAGATATTGAAGTGGAACAGATGTACCAGCAAACCCAGGGCCAGCATTAACCTGCAGTGAATACTGAACAACCTCCACATGAACAGGTCATTACTGAAGATCCTTCAGAAGGAGGTGCAAGTGTATTGCCCTGGAAGCCATTTCTCCCATATGAGAGAGGCACAGAGTAGCCACAAACAAAAGATATCACAGGACACTGTCATAGACTATGCCATCTGCTGAAACAGAACTTGCAACATAAAGGCATGGATGACTATCCTAATTCAGTGGCCATCAAGGTGAATGCAGCACTAAACCTTATTATAACTGGCAGCTTCCACTTTCTCTCATACTTCAATCCACAAATATATCAAGGTTGTAAATAGTTGCCAATCACAGTGCTTCCTCTTGTTTCCTCAGCAGGACAGCAGGCTTTGCCAATATAGCTATCTCTCCCGAGTTGCAGGGTAGTATTTACAGTGCACAAGTTGCATTGCAAATGCGATATTACAGTGAAGCTGATTTCACCAATAAAAAAGGTTTTCATTCCATCAATGTGTGAGCCATCTGTGACCATCAACACCACATCATACCCTAGGAGCTGCCATGAGATCCTTGAGAACTGGTTCCTGATTCATTTAAGGTACAGATGCTTTAGGAGGATTATCAATGGGAGGTAAGGGCTACTCTCTGCAAATTATGGCTGATGGCTCTGTTATGTAACCCTCTGACTAAGGCTGAGCATGGACACAATTGGTTCATACTTCCATGACTGACATTTTGGAGCAAACAGTAAGTCTGCTAAAGGTAAATGTTTAATGTTTAGATTGTTCTTTGAGAACCTTGCAGTGTAACCCAAGCAAAGTGTGGTCCATAATCCTGGCAAACTATTCTCTGCACAAGTGCAGCAGGGAATGAGGCTGCCAGGATATGCTGGCACAGTCTCGTTTGCACACTCCCCTGACCAGGACTTCCAGGATCCTACTGAAGAGTCACAGCATCATCCGACACTTCTCCATCACCTTTTTTAAAAAATGTCCTTGATTGAGCAGGGCAGCTATGGAATGCAAATACCTGTCCAGGTGCACAGCAGACTTTTAAATATGGCATGGACACTAGGGTTGCTCGTCTTTCAATAGATATCTGGTGAGTGACAATGGATTGGCAAAATGAGGGGTAAAGATGTGTTAGGCCAGAAAATACAGTAATGGATCTGAAAGTAGTTCTGGAAGGAATCATAGCTCTTTGAAAAAGAGTGTAAACTTCTGTGAGGAATTCTGATCATAGGAGGGCGGAATCTTGTACTGGTAGATCCAAGACAAGTGTGTGGGTAGAGATTATACTTTTCCAAGGACAGGGTTTGTGGAACAGACTGGGGCTACCACAAGAAGCAAGGATTTTATGATGCAGAAGTTGTGAAATGTTAGAAAGAAATTTCCTCTTCGGTTCCAAAATCAAGTTGGACGACGCAAGTCACCAGTTGTCAAATTTATTTATAAAATAGATGCTTGTTCCAAGCAATTATTGGAATTCTTGAGGAGAAATTGTTGGTGGTATGACTCTCAAATTCTTAACATTCGCCTGTACTTGTGTTCTTATTTTTGCCGCTGTTTACCTATTATTTACTTAACTATGCTACAAAGCTATGTGATCTGCCTGTATTGCTTGCAAGACAAAGCTTTTCACTGTGCCTTGGTACATGTGAAGATAAATTCAATTCAATTCTAAAAATATGAAGAGATATCCAATTTTGTATGGGTTAATTTGTGGTTCAATTTTCTTTGTCTCTGAAAAGTGATATGGAAGGCTGACTATACTGTGTGGAATATGAATAATAAACAGTTTTGTTACTGTTCAGTTGTTTCACAAGGTAAAACATAGAAAATGTTTAATTTCCATTACTTTTTGTTTACAGATTATTTGTAGTTATTTTAATCAATCTACTCAGGCATGTTGGACTTGAACCTGGTCTTGTGATCCAGAGGTAGGAACAGTACAATAGCACCTCAACAGCATCAAGAATTTTGTTTTTGTATGCCTAAAAAGTTTTAAATAGGAGAATCTGTTAATATTGCAAGTAGCAAGGAGATGATATTAATTGATTGATTGCCTAGTTGACTGGTAGATGTAATGGGCAGATATAAAGGAACAGCTATGACTGGTGTGTAAACGGAGTGATAAGACTGGGTAGCTATCCAAAAAACGTGTTTTGATTTATGTCTCGATTTGTGTCTCAGTGACTGGTTTGGATCTAATTGGACAGTGTTATTCTCAATTAATACCAAGTACTGTATATTTCACCTCAGCTAAAGCTAAAGTAATGCTGCTGGCATCAGTTAAGTCATTTATTTAAAACAAAGTTATATCATGCAAATAAATCTGCTTAAAGGTCTGGAAATGAGTCAGTTAGTTTTTCTCAATGAGTGGACATTTTTTCTATTGGCAGTGACAGCTCAAAAATGCATGCTACAAAGTAACTGACAAAGTATGCTTCAGGAAGACTGAAATTGAGTTACTCATTAAAGTAGTATGAAAAGGCAGTGGATTTGGCACACAAATAGCTCCCACATCTGTGGAACATTGGGTAGTGTTCAAAAACAACAAACCATAATATAAACGAAAACTTACAAACTGTAATGGATTGAGAGTACTGCCAGTGCCTCAACAACTATTAAGCAATTTAAGCTCCTCCACAGCAAGAAAGCAAAACAGATTAATAATGGCGAAGAAAAAAAACACTTATGCAAGGTACTTTTTGGTCAGAAGAAAGAGAACTGCATCTCTTTACCATGGACTGAAGAGGGCAATATCTCATGATCACATGGATCTTATTAGATATATCACTTTGAAACTAAAGAGCAAGTTCAGCTCGCAGACAGCTCACTTAGGTATGATCAGGCAAACTGTAATACAAACAGATGTCAGATCTACTGTCAGGCACAATCATTTGACATGAAAAAGTCTTATCTGTTTATAGATAGCAGCAGGTCATTCTTTGCAGTTACAACTCTAAACTGGCTGAGTAGTTTACTTTTGCAGCTTGATTTTAGCTCAAAAATCTGTTTTTATGCTTTCTTTACCTGTAAAATGGATCCTATGATCCCTAAAGTATGAAGTTACAATGGTACCTAGACTGTCTCAGTGAATGAATAAAACAATATCATCTAAAAGGTAACATAGTTCTAGTGCATCATAGACTGCTATCTCATTGGAGAAAGCGAAAACTAGTGGTGGTTTAACCTGAAGGTCACCACACCTCAGGCAAGAGGTGAAGCAGGAGAGTCCTATTTGGTAACTTGAGTTGGTGCAGGAATTGAAACTGCACTGTTAGCTGTCCAACCAAATGAACTAATTGACTCATGTTGAATTCTTTAGAGTAAAGAGGTCCTCCAGTTTGGATCTGAGAAGGTCACATTGAAAATTTGTTCTTTATAATGAGAGTCTAATAGCTGTAGAGGAGTAGAAAGAGTTTGCTCACCATGTATACAAATCATGTCTTAATTGTAGAAATAATATTGCATGGCATTTTAGAGAGGCATAATCAAGTGAAAATGATAGTTGAACAAAAGAAGGAGATATTGGGATGTGAGAGACTATTTACAAGACAAGTGTTGATGGATTAGGAGCCAATGTGATTTGGAGAAGTTAGAAATAATGCATGAGTGGAACTTATTGCAGGAAACATCCATGTTGAATTAGTTAAAGTTAATGGAAATGTGAAGGATATTTGGGACAGTACTGGAATATTCATGTTCAGATGGTGACAAAAGCACAGACACTTGTGCCAACATGTCAAGGACAGAAAGGAAACCCAGAACAGAAGATACCCTGGATTAAGAAATGAAGAACCGAGTCAGCGTAATTCTCCAGTGGGATAGTGCAGGAGAGGCATTGGAGGAGAATAGCACAAGAAATCAAATGAAAGACAGCAGCAAAATCTAAAATAAAGTGGGAATGTCACAGTTGACATTACGTGTGAGCTTGATCAGCGTCAAGAGTCACTGTACTTTTGTAGCCTGCACAGAAACCTGACTGAAGTGGTTAAAATATGAGGCTGAAATTCCCTCAGTGTTGCTCCTGTTCCACTCTCAAATTTGAAAGTATCAGCAAACTCCCAGTTTTCACTCCCCACCCCTATTAGCATTCTGAAAAGACCATTCCCTCCACAACTCCCTGGTCAGGTCCACATGCCCCATAGCCCACACCTCACTCCTGGCACCTTTCCCTGCCATCACAGGAAGTGCAAAACCAGCACCCACACCACCCACACCACTTCCGTCCAAGACCCCAAAGGATCCTTCCACATCCAACAGAAATTCATTTTTGCCTCTACCAATGTCATCTATTGTATTCGTTGTGGTCTCTTCTACATCAGGGAGACAGGACGTCTTCTTGCTGATCATTTCAGAGAATATATCTGGGACACCCGCACCCACCAACCCCATCGCCCCATGGCTGAACACTTCAACTCCCCCCCCCCCACTCCGTCAAGGACATGCAGGTCCTGGACCTCCTCCACCATCAAACCGTTACTGCCCAATGCCTGGAGGAGGAACACCTCAGACTCTACCTTGGAACCCTGCAGCCACGTGGAATAAGTTTAGATTTCAACAGCTTCCTCATTTCTCCTCCTCCCACATTATCTCAGTCCCAAGCCTCCAACTCGGCACCGCCCTCCGGACCTGTTCATCACTCCCCCCTCTGACCTATCACCTTCTCCCTCACCTTCATCCACCTATCGCTTTCAAAGCTACCTTCACCCAGACCCCACCCTCTCCCATTCATCTCTCAGCCCCAACCCACAAGTCATTCCTGATGAAGGGCTTATGCCCAAAATGTCGACTATCCTGCTCTTCGGATGCTGCCTGACCAGCTGTTCATTTCCAGCACTACATATCTTTGCGTTATGGATTGGCTTATACAGAAAAGAAAGTGTGTATCTCAATTTGTGACATTTTCACATGACCCCATAAGAAATCCATTCACTGCTACATTAATTATGTAGTTTTGAATGTTTCTATCAAAATAGAATAATTCAATCTGAATACACTTAATTTATCATCAGCAATAATACCACAACTATTGTCTTTGTACCTGGACATACTACGTACAGAAGCCTGGCACATTGTGGTTGGCACGGTGGCTCAGTAGTTAGCACTGCTACCTCACAGCACCAGGAACCCAGGTTTGATTCTAGCCTTGGCGACTGTGTGGAGTTTGTACATTCTCCCCGTGCCTACATGGGTTTCCTCTGGGTGCTCTGGTTTCCTCCCACTATCCAAAGAGATGCAGGCCAGGTGAATTGGCCATGCTAAATTGCCCATAGTGTTAAGTACATTAGTCAGGGGTAAATATTGGGTATGGGAATGGTTCTGGGTAGGTCACTCTTTGAAGGGCTGGTTGGGCTAAGTGGCCTGTTTCCTTACTGTGGGGAATCTAATCTTTATTAGACAAAGCTTTGTACCTCTACCACTGGAAAACCATAGGTTTATAATGGCTACAAATACACATATTATTTTAATCTTAGATGCAAAAAGCATTTAATGGTAGAGATATGTGCATATGCGTATAAATTGTTCAAACCTTTGCAATTCTTACTTTGAATTAAAGAACATTTAAATAAGATAAATCTAGGCTACAAAAAAGCCATGATCAAAAGAGATCAGAATGGCAGCCATGAAGAAACCAACAAAAAAATGGAGCATGGAACTAAATTGTAAAGACCACAAAGAGACTGAAAGTTTGTTGAAAGTGGACATAACAGTTTATCAGTACAGACAATTTTTGTAAGATCACAGTAATGAGACAATTTTTGATGTTATATTGGACAGAAAATTGGAAAACTATGATACTGATAATCACAGATGCTGTCTTCACATGCGACTGATCCAGTTCTTGTGAAAGTCAAATTTTGTACGATATGAAAACATTGATGCCCTTAAGAAATTGTCAGTCAAGAATCAATTTAAAAATCCAGAAAATTGTTGAAGATACAAAAAAAAAGACACGTAACATGTTAATACATATCCTGTAAGTGATTTTAAGTTCTTATAGCACCTGAAGGACTTTCCAGAACTGTGCAGAGTGAATTTTATTACTTTATATTGTTTTCTTAAACATTGTTATGTACATTTTATCTGTCTACTTTCAATGCTAATAAAATCAAATTATTGCAAACTATACCAGCATTTTGTGGAATGATCCAAGAAACCAAAAGTGTTTGCATTTGTGCCACTTAACTGACATATTTGAACTATACTTGAATGTTGTGATACTTAATGTAATATTGGAACTGTTGATAAAGATAAAAGCAAATAATTGGTATGGAAGACAAAGAACAAGCACACAGGACTATATAATTTTCCTGTTTCCTAGTCTAACAGAGCACCATTTTATGTCAAAATGTAGTCTTAAAGTCTAGACCAAAATATTCTCATGATAATTTACACTCTGAATGTAACCTTATAATCTGTGATCAATTACTTTTATCTCGCATTATCTGGGATGACTCTTCCCTGTGGCTGCAGTGATGGTAGGTGTAGGCCCATTACCTACCTGTAACAATGTCCAGTTCTTGTCCCTTCAGGCATAATACTAATACTAAAAGGGTAATACATCTGAAGTACATTGCTTATTTATATTTGTACTTTAAAATTATGTGAATGTAATGTTATACCGTTTATTAAAATCTTGTATAACAAAAACTGAGCCCAAATGTCATTGATATCATATCTCAGCACAAGTTTCATTATCAATTTGCTTGATTGAAGTCTAAAACTCATGGTTTGCCCCATTTCACTAACAAACAAAAGCATACAGAAAGAAATCACCATTTTTTTCTCCACATTATAAAGGTATTGCACTTCACGCATGTTCCAAAGAAGTAATGTTTCGTAAAGTTGAAAGAATATTATTAAACTACTCAGAATTGTTTGTAATATCATTTCACTCCTTTCTTGTAATATTACCATGACACATATTTCAAATTTATTTAATATTGTATAAAAATATCATTATAAAATGTACTAATATGCGTTAACCAAATATTTCTCTGTTGAAGGAAAATGATTATAGCACATCCCCCCAACATTAATTTAGTTGTTAAAGTTATTATGTTTCTCTCTCTATTGGTGCTGCAAGCTTTCTCCATTATTGTTTTTATTACCTATATAAGTCTTGCATTATTTCTCTGTGCATAACCATTCTATGAATTAGAATATTAGCAACTTGTTTAAAAAGGAAGGTTGCAAGTACAGTATGATAACAGAACATAGAAGGATGAATACTTGTTGAAGTTCCCAGTATAAAAAGACTGAAATCTAAAATAAGGTTGCACAATTGATTCTGTTAGTAACTCCAACAGATGGTCTTGAATTTCTATTATCTGCCAAACTACTGACAATGCTTCAGTCTCAGATTTGGCCTTTGATTAAAATTCTTCCATGTGTTGATTTATTATCATTTCACATCGACAAGGATGTCATCACACCCCTGAGATTAGTACTCTGTTCAATGTCAAGGTTGAAAAAAAGGTGTGGATTTGTCACAGGTCATGGCGTCAGGTTGACTGCATATCTCACTGGAATCCATTTAGTTTTGCTTTGCAAGTGATGAAATCCAGAAACTTTAAGACAAGGCAAAGTATAACATCAGTTGGTGGGTTAAATTTTCAGGTAAATCTGGTCACAGCTGAATAACCTGTCTGCAGCTTACCTCTTCTGTATGCAATAAAATGTGAAGCCATCTAAAAGAAAGTTAGTAATTGAAATAGAAATAACAACATTATATTTACTATTTGTTCACTATCTAAAAGTGATATCTTATAACAATTAGAAGCATTACATAATTGGTTAGCAGTCACGACACTACTTAATCTGTTAGTGTGTTTCAATGTTCTTAGAGTCACAAAGAGTCCTCACAACTGTTGAGCCAGCTAGAGACCGTATAATTGAGAAGGCATTGCAACAATTGGAAAACTAACAAAGGTTAAATCAGAAAAACTTAAATTTATATTGTAATTTCTATGACTGTCATAAAGTTCAAACCTCTTTACACCCAATGGAGTACCTTTGAGGTATTGTTTGTCATTATAATGTTGAAAATGCAGCAGCCAATTTGTACACAGCAAATTCCCACAAACAGCAATGTATTAATGATCAGATTACCTTTTTTGTGATGTTGACTGTAAAACAAATATTGGCTGAAGTACTTATTTTCCAAGATAGCGTTTCAACAATCTTGCTTCCTAAATACAATTTCATAGTGGAATAAGCTGGCAAAAGAAATAGTCCTCATCATTTAAAATCTTGAAGATACATCTTTAGATTAATTCTGTCTGAATACTTTCATTAACAGCAGATCGAAAGTGGTTTAGCAAGAATGACCCATAAATATGTTGGTGTAATATATCTACTAGTGTGCAATGCTGACTCAACTAAAGCAGAAACAGAGGTATTTATTTACTCTCTCAACATATGTCCTGGACTCATGCACGAGTTATGCTTTATATTAGGTAACTGCATCAGAATTATACAAATGGGATTGAGCTGAATGAAGCCTGCTAGAGTTGCATGATTACCAAAGAGTCAAGCAAATTAAGCAGGAGTACCACACCAATTTCTGGCAGTGGGAAAATTGTCTGGTTTTTAGTGGGGGGTCAAATCGGGCCTAATGTAGAATTCCCACTATCTGACAATAGAATATCATGTGAGATTGTTAATGCACCATTAAAAACAAGTAATAAAAGATTTAGTAGCTGAGCACTTGGAAAACAGTGGCAGGACCAGACTATTATATCTGTTCGGATGATGCTACCTTCCTGCTGACATGGCTTCCTTCTTCCATAACCATGGTTCGCTGCCCACTGTGGTTGACAGGGCCCTCAATTGCATCCAACCTATCACCTGTGTTTCTGCCTATGCCCTTTCCCATAAGTCACAACAGCATGATCGCATCCCCTTTGTTCTCACTTTTCACTCCACCAGACTGTGCAGTCAAAGGATCATTAGATGCCGTTTCAGAAAACTCCAGCAGAACGTCGCCACCAAACACATCTTCCCCTCATTCCCCCGTCTGTATTTTCCTAGACAAACTAATCCATTCCTTGACCACCAACACCATCCCCTCTTCCCACGCCACCTTCCCATGTAACCACAGAGAAAGTCCAACACCATCCCCTTCACCTCCTCTCAGCTCACTATCCAAGGGCCTAAACAGTCTTTCCAGGTGAAACAGCATTTCACCTGTACCTCGTCCAATCTTGTGTATTGTATTCATTGCACCCAATGTGGCCTACTCTACATTGCAGAAACTAAACGCAGACTGGGTGCCCATTTCGCAAAATACCTCCACTCCAGCAAAAGGATTTGAGTATCGGAGTAAGGATGTCTTGCTGCGATTATGCAGGGCCTTGGTGAGGCCACATCTTGAGTATTGTGTGTAGTTTTGGTCTCCTAGTCTGAGGAAGAACTTCTTGTTATTGAGGGATTCCAGCAAAGGTTCAGCAGACTGATTCCTGGGATAGCAATACTGACATATGTGGATAGATTGTGTCAGCTGGGCTTGTATTCAGTAGAATTTAGGATTAGAGTGGTGCTGGAAAAGCACAGCAGTTTAGGCAGCATTTGAGGAGCAGGGATTTTCCTGCTCCTCGGATGCTGCCTGAACTGTTGTGCTTTTCCAGCACCACTCTAATCCAGAATCTGGTTTCCAGTATCTGCAGTCATTGTTTTTACCTATTCAGTAGTATTTAGAAAAATGAGGGGGGATTCTCATAGAAACATATAAAATTGTGATGGGACTGGACAGGCTAGATGTGGAAAGAATGTTCCCAATGTGGTGGAAGTCCAGAACAAGAGGTCGCAATCTAAGAATAAAGAGTAAACCATTCAGGATTGAGATGATGAAGAATTTCTTCACTCAGAGAGTTGTGAACCTTTTATTTACATTAGATTTGATTCCCTACAATATGGAAACAGGCCCTTTGGCCTAACAGGTCCACACCCACCCTCCGAAGAGTAATCCATCCAAACCCATTCCCCTACCCTACATTTACCCCATAACTAATGCACCTAACACTATGGGCAATGTAGAATGGCCAATTCACCTGAACCTGTGAAATCCTCTACTGTTGGGGCCAGTCATTAGATATTTCAAAAGGGAGTTGGACATGGTACTTGCGGCGAAAGGTATCAAGGGGTATGGGGAAGTGGTTGGAATGGGATACTGAGATTGCACGATAAGCCATGATCATATTGAATGGTGATGCAGGCTCGAAGCGCCGAATAATCCACTGATTACAGGAATAATCTATTCAATATTCACATAGTAATTAAGTGCAGTATTATACAAAAATACAAAATAATGTCATTGCAAATATAAAAGTGATTAAAGAAAAATATATATTCATTTTAAATTAAATAAGGGTATTTTTCACATTTGTTTTATTGGGCTTTTATGAGGTCACCTGTCAGTCTTCTCTTTTCGAGAGTAAAGAGTTTTTTTTCAATCATTCCTGATAGGTATAACTTTTCACTTCTGGTATCCACCCTAAAGATCTTCATTTTACATATTGCCCTTCCCTCTATATCTTCTTTATGAAAAACAAGTACATCACTTCTTAACATTAATCCTCACTTTTGTATTCTAACCTGCAGAGATCAACTTGTGATTATATTTTACAGCTTTAACTGCTTGCTACTCGTAGTGATTTGTGTGTCAGTATCCTGAGATCCCTTTGCTCTTCCACCTCACTTTGATCCATATTAACTTTAATTGTTAAGTCACAATTAATACAGTTCTGTATTTGAAAAATGGGACGTGTAAAACAAAACAAAAAACTTTTTTTTAGTAACTTGACACTGGAGCTTTGCAGATATAGTAGGTATGAAGTGACACCTAGTGGTTACAGAAAAGAACATAACTGATGTACAGTTATGTCCAAGTAACCTCAGAGAGTACATATTTCCTGGTCACAATAAACAGATGGGGAAATTCATTCATTCATTCATTCAGCAATCCCATAACATCACACACAATGTCCCTTCCAATTGTGTTTTAAACAATTATTAATCATTTGGTTCCACACATTTTTCATTCGTTTTGTGAAGAAGAATTTCCTGATATTTGTAAAATTATCTTTTACTAGTTAAAACTGCCTATTCCAATTAATTTAGTGTGATACCCTAATTTATATAATTCTATAACATGACATCTCAAACATCTCTTGTCAAACAACTTTCATTTGAGCAACATCTTTTATTTGGAAGAACATCTCAAGGAATTTCTCAGAGGTGTAATAAGTCAAGAATAGTTGCTGAGAAGAAAATATTAGGATAGTGATGAAAGTCTTGTTTGAAAAATATCTTAAAGTAAGAGAGGAACATGAAGGGACAAAAAGGGTACAACATGAAACTCCCAACACTGTGGTAAGGAGAGCATAAAGTCATAGAGTTATACAGTACAGAAACAGAACCTTCAGCCCAACTCCTCCATGCCAATCATGTTTCCTAAACTAGTCTCATTTGCGTGCATTTAGCCCATATCCCTCTGAACCCTATCTGTCCAAATCATTTTTAAATGTTGTAATTGTACTTGTCTCTACCACTTCCTCTGGCAGCTCATTTTATACACTTAGACAGGTTGGCGCAACATCGAGGGATGAAGGGCTGTTCTGCGCCCTATTGTTCTATGTTGTGTACATGCACGTCCCTCTGTGTGTTTAAGCATTGCTCCTCAGGTGCTTTTAAATCTTTCCCTTCTCAGCTTAAACTTGTGCCCTCTAATATTGTGCCGCTCCCCCCCCCCCACCAGACACTGGGAAAAAGGCCATGGCTATTCACCTTATCTCTGCAATGTATAACTTTCTAAACCTCTCGAAGGTCTCCCCTTGGCCTCCAACATTCTCGGGATAAAAGTCCCAACCTATTCAGCCTCTCCTTTTAACTCAAGCTTCCAGTTAACATTCTTGTAAATCGTTTTTTGCACCCATCCCCCCAGTTTAATAACATCATCCCATGATGTTTTGATTTGATTTATTGCTTTGACTGATTTCATTGATTGTCACATGTATCTAAGGACAGTGAAAAGCTCTATTTACGAGCAAGTCAGGCAGATCATAGTAAGCAAGGACATACAGATCATACATGAAACAAGACTTGGACAGAGGTATACAGGTTACATGTTATCACTAAGCAAGATCAACATTAGCAAGATCAGCATTGTTTGAAGTTAGTGAGTTAATTCATCAGTCCAATAACATCTGGGAATAAGCTTTTTTTGAACTGCCGGTGCATGTGTTCAAGCTTCTGTATCTTCTGCCTGACGGAAGAGGTTGTAGGAGATCATTACCAGGATAGGATGGGTCTTTGATGTTGGCAGCCTTTCTGCTACAATAAGATGTGTAAATGGAGTCCATGGATGGAAGGTTGTCTTACATGATGGTCTGTACATAGAATCTTCTGTAGTTTCTCACAGTCCTGGGCAGAGTAGTTGCCATACGAGGCCGTTATGCACCTGGACAGTATGCTTTCTATGGTGCATGTGTAGAAGTTGGTGAGGTTCCTTTGGACATGACAAATTTTCTGAGCTGACTGAGGAAGAAGAAGCATTATTGTGACTTCTTGACAGTTGCATCTACATGGGAGCTCCAAGACAGGTTGTTGGTTAACATCACTCTTAGGAACTTGACGCTCCCAATCCTTTCAACCTCAGCTCTGTTGATGTAGATGGGACATGTTCTCCTTCTTTCTTTCTGAAGTCAATGATCAGTTCTTTTGTTTTGCCGACTTGACAGGGAGGTTGTTATCATTGCATCATGTCACCAAGCCCTCTGTTTCCTGTGTATTCTGCATTATCATTGTTTGTTATCCATCCTACCACAGTGTTATCATCAACAAACTTCTAGATGACGTTCATTCGGAATTTGGCTGCACAGTCATTGGTGTAGAGGGAGTACATAAGGGGGCTGAGAGCTCATCCTTAGTAGGCACCTAGGTCTCAGAATTTAAAATTGGTCTGGAGGGGATAACAGTGTTGAAGGTGGAGCTGTAGTCAATGAGCAGGAGTCTGACATAGGTGTCCTCGTTGTTCAGCTGTTCCAGGGATGAGTGCAGGGTTAGGAAAATGGCGTCAACTGTGGAGCTGTTATGTTAGTAGGCAGATTGTAGAGGATCGAGGCAGGTTGGGAGACTAGCAGGTCGACCAGAATTGTACACAGTAATCCAACTGTGGCCTTACCAATGTCTTTACAGCCGCAAAATGATGTCCCAACTCCTGTACTCAATGCTCTGACTGATGAAAGTAGGCATGCCAAATGGCTCATTCACCACCCTGTCTACCTATATTGCCACTTTCAGGGAATTATGTACCTGCACCCCTAGGTCTCTCTGTTTGACAATGCTCCCCAGGGCCCTATCATTAACAGTGTAAATCCGACCCTTTTTTGTCTTATCAAAATGCAACATCTCACATTTAGCTGCATTAAACTCCATATGCCATTCCTTGATCCATTGGCCCAGTTGATCAAGATCTCATTGTACTCTTAGATAGCCTTTATAATTGTCCACTATACCACAAATTTTGGCATCAGCTGCAAATTTACTAATCATGCCTCCTATATTCTCATCTAAATCTTTTATATAAATGACGAACAACAGTGGACCCAGCACCAAACGGTGTGGGATCAGAAACAGAACAACAAATAAATAAAGATAATTATAGAAGACTGGAGACGGAGGTGACTGAATAGACTGAAAAAAAAAATCAATATGGAAGACTATGGTTAAACAGTGATAGCTGTTACTTTGTAACTCAATAAAAGTCAACTCCATTGACAAGGAAATTTGAATTGTCTGTAACTGCCTAATGAAGTTAAGAATGGTATCAAATATATGCCAGAAAATTGGGAAAATTTTTAGAAAACTGCAATGTATGACTAAAAAAAGCTGACTAAATTAGAATGTGAGAATAACTGACCAAGAAATGTAAAAACTGACAACAGGTGCTTCCACAAGGAAATAAAGGAGAAAGGAATAATCCAAGTAAATGTTCATGCCTTATAGAAAGGGATTGAAGAATTAATAATGAAGAACAAGAGCATGGTCAGATTTTGAGCAAGTATCTGTATCTGTCTTTAGAAGATCCTAAAAGTATCACAAAAATAGTGGAAATTCAATAGAGAAAGGAAAGAATTTGAAATGATTACTCTTGTTGGAGAATTTATGGATTAAAGGCTGACAAGTCCCCTGAATCTGATGGCCTGCATTTTAGGTTTTTACAAGAGGAGGCTGGGAAGATAATGGATGACTTGGTGGCAATCTTCCAAAATAATCTTCTGGAAATGACTCAAAGTGTTGTGGGTGGCATAATGGCTCAGTGGTTAACACTGCGGCATCACAGTGCCAGGGACCCAGGTTTGATTCCAGCCAAGGGTGACTGTCTGTGTGGAGTTTGCACATTCTGCTTGGTTTCCTATGGGTGCACAATCCAAAGATGTGCAGGTTAGGTGAATTGGCCATGCTAAATTGACCATAGTGTTAGGTGCATTAGTCAGAGGGAAATGCGTCTGGGTGATTTTTTTAAGATGATCAATGTGGACTTGTTGGGCCAAAGGGGCTGTTTCCACACTGTAGGGAATCTAATCTGTTAGCAAACCACAAATGCAATCGCCATGTTCAAGAAAAAGGAAACCAGTAATCAACTGCATCTAGCCACATAAACAGATGGAGATCTGAAGTTAGCTTTCACTCAAAATGTTCGATACTGAACTGGAGTGTCAACTTGATTTTTACAGTGAAGTGTTGAAATGGAAATTAAACCTTCTGGTGAATTAATTGTATTGGGAACAAAAATAGAGTATTGATTAATGAACAGAATAAATAGGTCATTTTCAGTTCAGCAATTGTATGCAATGAAGTGCCAAAGAGATTAGTGCTGGGGCCATTGTGCTGGTAGGGATGCTGCACTGCTGTGCTTGGGTCAAGGATAGCGTGTGGGTTAGGAACAATATGTAGGTTTTTGATTTCTATCCCAGCCCTGAATGGTGAGTGGAAACTTTGAGACAGCCAGTTAGCAGCACCTGAAGTAGCAGCCAAGAACAGGAGCTTGAAATAGGCAATTTTAAAGAAGCAGTGAATGGTGGCAGAAAGTGTGGAAATTAGAAATTGGTGGCCCTTCACACTGCTGAATGTGACTACAAAATTCTGTCCAAAGGCATTACCAATTGAATCAAGTGTGCTTTAGACTTGCAAACTCACTCTGACCAGGCATACTGCTCAGTGATAAAGTTGCCTGTGTACAGAGGGCAGACAGTGTCGTGCATGGGTCTTTTGGAGGCCATTTCCTCATTCACCTGGAGCAAGCAAAAATCAAAACAAACATCACCAGCACAGTTTTAAACTTGAGAATCAGAAAGGTTTCCATCAAATCCAGAGCCAAGCAGGTTTACTCTCTTGTCCTGTTGTGAATTGCCAGTGACCTCAGTTATGCCATAAGATGATTGCATGGTCAGTAGTAGTTCTTAGAGAAAGAAAATCATATTTTTTTTCATTCATTCATGGATGGGGCATAACTGACTGGGCCAATATTTATTGCCCATTTCATATTGTCCTTGAGAAGGTGTTGGTGAGCTGCCTTCTACACTGCTGCAGACCATACTCTGTAGATAGACATACAATACTGTTACATAAGAAATTCCAGGATTCTGACCCAACTATAGTCAAGATATATTTCCAATTCAGGATAGTGAGTGTCTCGGACATGAATGTACAAATTCTAGAGTTCCCATGTATCTGCTGCCTTTGTCCTTGTAGATGATAGTGTTCAGGGGTTTGGAAGGTGCTGCTTAAGGACCCTTGGTGAATTTCTGTAATGTAATTTGTAAATGGTACACTCTGCTACTCCAGAGCATCAGTGGTGAATAGAATGGACGTTTGTGAATGTGGTGCCGATTAAATTAACTGCTTTGTCCCTGATAGTGTCAAGATCCTTGAGTATTGACAAAGTTTTACTCGTTCAGGCAAATGGTGAATATTCCATCAAATTGCTGGTTTATGTCTTGTAGATGGTGGACAGGTTTTGGGGAATTAAGAAGTGAGTTACTCACTGCAAAATTCCTTGCCTCAGACCTGCTCTTGTAGCCCTTATTTGTATAGTTAGTTCAATTCAGTACCTGGTCAACGGTTACTGCCAGGGTATTGAAAGTGAGGAATTCAGTGGTAGCAACGCAATTGAAAGTCAAAAAGTGATAGTTAGATTCTCTCTTGTTGGAGATGGTCATTCTCAGGCATTTGCATGGTGCAAATGGTACTTGCTATTTTTTCAAGGGTCTGTTGCAGGGGCAACAGTGTGGTGGATCGAGTTGTCTATTCCTCATGGCCATAGTGATCGTGGCTTTATCAAAGACTTCATCGTTGGTGGGTCTGGTCTGTCCCACCTGGTGTGGTGCAGCAGTTTCAGAAATGGATATAGAAGTTCTGGTTTATTCCTACGGCTATGATGGCAATGTGATGGCTTCGGGCAGCAACTGAAGAGGCAAAAGCTTCAACATTGTAACTGGCTGGGCCCAGTCTGCCATCCTTGCTATGGCAGCAATGCAGTGGCTTTAGTATTTGCTTCGGTGGTGGTGGCGCAGTGCGTCTGTTCTGGAAATCCTTGCTTTGGCAGCCTCAGGGCTGCTTCAGTGGTGACATCCCATGGGCATTCTAGAAACCCAGGAGCTGTGGCAGGAATAAAAGATTAACTTTGCCCTAAATTAGTCTAGATTATTTCTTCTTATAATTTCTGTAATTAAAACGGTATCAGATTGTGACAACTTATACATATCTCAATGTATTTTCATAGACATAAATGACAATAAATTGCTATTCTATTATATTCATCTTCCTTTGTGTCAGTTTTAATTCCAGCCAATGGGTGTTTAATCCTTAATACTCAATAATTCCAATTTTGCAAGGGCTTCTTGATGCGACACTCAGTCAAATGTAGTCTTGATGTAAAAGTGAGTCACAGTCACCTCACCTCTGGAATTTGGTTCTTTCTTCCACTTTTGGATTAAGCTGTAACTAAGTCAGGAGCTGAGTGGTCTTTGCAGACCCTAAACTGGGCATCAATGAGGTTATTGCTGAGCAATCACTGCTTGATAGCACTGTTAACGATGCCTCCTATTATGTACAGAGGTTGAGAGTAGACTGATTGCACGGGCAGTAATTGGTCATGTTGGATTTGTCCTAGTTTTTTATGTACAGGACATATCTGAGTAATTCTCAACATGACCAGTGTTGCAACTGTACAAAAATACTTTGACTACAGATGCATCAGATTTAGAAGTACATTTCTTCATTTCTATTGCCATAATGTTGTCAGGGCCCAAAGCTTTTTCAGTGTCCAGTGCCTGCAGCCATTTCTTGATATCATGTGCAGTGGTATCTGTAGGGCTGTAGGCCTCCGAAGAAAGCTGAGATAGATCATCCACCTAGTACATCTGGCTGAAGATTGCTGCAAATGCTTCTGCTTTATCATTTGCACTGTTTTACTGGGCTACCCATCTTAGAGAATGAGGATATTTGTGGAACCTCATGCTTCAGCAAACTGTTTAATTGACCACCACAGTCATGAATAGATGCAGCAGGGCTGTAAAGCTTAGATCTGATCTGTTAGCTGTGGAATTACTTAGTTCTATACATCACTTGCATACCATTTGTATAAGCAGTAAGTTGTATCCTGTTTTGTAGCTTCCTCATATGAGACCTAATTTTTCGGTTGGACTGGTGCTGTATCTGACATGCCCTCCTGCACTCTTTATTAAAACATGTTGATGCCCTGGCTTATTGGTTGTGGTGGAGTGGGGGATATGCAGTGCCATGAGGTTATAGGCTATGTTGGAGTATGTTTGAGTCAATACCATTTAAACGTTGGTGATACTGCCATGTAACACAATATAGAGCATTCTCAATGCATAGACAAGACTTTGTATCCATAAGGACTATACAGTGATCACTCTTACTGATCCTGACATGGACAGGTACAGCTAGGGCAGGCAGATGATTAGATCATGTATGTTTTTTCCCTCTAGTCGGTTCTTTCATCACCAGTTCGAGACCCATACTAGCAACTATGTTCACTGGTATTGCTAAGCCACTCTTGTTAATGGACATTAAAGTGCTTCTCCAGATGGTGTTCAATATGGAGCAGCACTGATTCATCAGCCAAGAAAGGGGGCATAGATGGTAATCAGCAGCAGTTTTCCTTGCCCATATTTGACCTGACACCATGAACTTTCATGCAGTAAATGCCAACGACTCCTGGGTAACTTCTTGCCAACTGTATAACACTGACCTATCACTTTTGTTCTGTCGATCCTGTTGATAGGTAAGGACATATACAGGGATGTGATGGTGCTGTGTGGGACTGTATCTAAGAGGTAAAAATTTGTGACAATGTTAGGCTGTTAATTGGTGAGTCTGTGAGAAAACTCACACAAATTTAGCATTAACTCCTGGAAGTTAGCACGGAGGATTTTACAAAGTTCATAAAACCTTAAGTTATAGGAACAAAATTAGGGTATATAGTCCATCTAATCTGCTCTGCCATTCAATCATGGCTGATATGTTTTTCAGTTCCACTCTCTTGCCTTCTCCACATGACCCCTGATCCCCTTACTAATCAAAAACTTATTAGAATCCCTATTGTGTGGAAACAGGCCCTTTGGCCCAACAAGTCTACATCGACCCTCCAAAGAGTATCCCACCCAGGCCCAGACCCCCACATTTGCCCCTGACTCATGCACTTGACCTATACATCCCTGAACACTATGAGCAATTTACCATGGCCAATTCATCTAACCTGCACAGCTTTAGATTGTGGGAGGAAATCAGAGCACCCAGAGGAAACTCACACAGACATGAGGGGAACATGCAAACTCCACACAGACCTGAGGCTGGAATTGAACTTGAGTCCCTGGTGCTGTGAGGTAGCAGTGCTAACCACTGAGCCACCATGCCACCTCTATCTCTGACTTAAATATACTTAGTGTCTTGGCCTCTCCAGCCCTCTGTGACAGTGAACTCCACTGATTAATCACCCTCTAGCTGAAGATATTTCTCATCATCTCAGTTTGAAAAGGTTGTCCCCTTTCTCAGAGGCTGTGCCCTCTGGTCCAAAACCCCTTCCTAACCAGCCTGTGTATCTATGACCTAGCTTTCAAAGAACTATGTACAAAGAACATGGATGTATGCTCCAAAATAGGCTTTGGGGAGATAATCTGCAATTGTATGCCAACATCAGTAGTGTAGTCTCAATCAATGGGTTGAAATCAGAAAGCTTCCTGATCAGAATAGAATCAGGCAGGACTGCCCACTCTCTCCTACCTTGTTTGTGTGTTGTATAGAGCCTTTTGCCAAATCCAGCAGGAAGAATGTGAGCCTGAGAGGGATGATTATTCCAGATATTAGAGGCCTGCAGGACAAAGCCTCCTTGTACATAGATGATATTGGTGTTTGCTGCTCAGATTCACTTTCAGTGTGCAGACTCATGAGCATTTGCGATCAGTTTGAACTGACCTCAGGTGCCAAGGTCAATCGAGGCAAGAGCGAGGCCATGTTCTTTGGGAATTGGGCCAACCAATTCTTTATCCCCTTCACTGTCAGGTCAGATTATCTAATGGCGCTGGGAAAATGTTTCAGAGGGGTCTGGGCACATGCAAAAACTTAGGAGGAATGTATTACCAAGGTGAGGCAGAAACTGGGCAAAACAGAGCATTGCTTGCTCTCTATTGTGGATAAAAAATTGATCATAGTGTGTGACATGCTCTCAGTGTTGTTGTATGTGGTGCAGGGCTGGCCTATTCCCCGAACCTGTGCCACTGTAGTCACCTGAGCAATCTTCCACTCTAGCTGGAGATCAAAAATTGACCATGCCCTGACAGACACCATGTAAAAAGACATGACCCACTCTCACTAGTTTCCATACATACATATAGAGAAAGACATCACTTTGACTGGGACAACACACACATCCTAGGACAGGCAAAACAAAGACACATACGTGAATTCTGAGAGGCATGATATTTTAACCAGAACTCCAACAATATACACATTGATTTAGATCCCATCTACCTTTCCTAGAAAAATAATGAACTGGAAATGACATCGCCCACCTTAAGAAACTAAAACCTATAAATAAAGAGGTGGCACATACCACACGTTCATCTAGCAATGGTCAGCATGTAGCACCCTTGGGACACTGCGGGAAAGGAAGAGGGCTGATTCTGTCAGGTAGTTCCCTGAGAAGACTGTCAAAGTAATTTGGCAGAATGTCTCATCAAAAGAATTCTCTAACAAGCTCCAAGACATGGCTTGGCTGTTGGTGAGAAGGACACTACCTGTGAGATCCTTCATGTACATACGGACTCTCTCCGCCACTACATGCTGCCCTGAAAATTGTTGTGGGGGAAGAAAAGACTGTCATAGATCTTCCTTTGGAGTGTGCCTTTGCAAAGAAGCTCTGGAGAGAGATACATTGGTTTTGTTGAAAGTTCCTCCAGAGTAGCTCCATGACACAGGACTCTGTGAGCTTCTCCCTGGGACATACAACCAGATAAACGTTGACTGCACGTGGAGGATGATCAGCTCCATGAAAGATGTTCTTTGATCCAATTGAAACTTGTTGGTGTTCCAGTATAAAGAGTTGACCTCGACCAAGTGTTGCAGAGTGACATATTTCAAGGTCCAGGGCTACCTTCCAAGAGATATACAAAAGCTTGGGGAAGTTGTTACTAAGGTGCAGTGGGGAAAGACCACCATCGACCAAAGTACAATTGGAGTCCATTCAGTTGTGAGAACCTCTCTTTACCTCAATGTATGTGAATAGTGTCCTGCATAAGTAAGAAATGTCTTTGGTTTTTTGCAATTGCAGGGAATGTCAGATTCCAATGTTTGTTTTTCTTCTTATGCAAAGACTGTACAGACCTGCTTTACTACCTGTGTAGATATATTAAGGTTTTTTATTAACAAAGTATATTTTTGCAATAACTTGAGGAAAGGCACACAGGGATCACACTGCTTTTGAGGTTTCACTCTTTGCATTTGCTGTTAACACACCATTACCTGTGAAGCTTTATCTTGGAATAAGGTGCCTCAAATAGAAGACTCTTTCATTTGTTAAATGATGGGTTTACGAAAGAAGAATGTTTCTCAATATAGACAGTAAAATAAGAAAAGGCCAGTGCCTTGTTGCTCCAGTGTAATAATCCCTTTAATAATCCTTTAATAATCAGCAAAATTAAAAACATTATATTTTGTAGACTTCTTTTGTCCAAACGCTACATTAAATGTTCTGGTTGGTATAATACCTCCCCGATCATAACATTTGTCAAGGATGCTGAGCATAATGCACTATATACTAACTTAACACCTTTACCATCTTACAATCTGCAATCAAGTAGTCTACACCCAAATCCAGGCTATTAACATTTGCAACACATAACTGCCAAGCAATCGCCAACTCAAATGAGAGTAAATTTAACCACTTTCCCTTGACATTCAATCACACTGTGCTGAATAAGGTTGATAAAGTGGCTCAGTGGTTATCACTGCTGCCTCACAGCACCAGGAGCCAGGTTCAATTTCACCCTCAGGTGACTGTCTTTGTAGAGTTTGCATGTTCTCCCCATGTCTGTAAGGATTTTCTCTGGGTGCTCCAGTTTCTTCCCACAGTCCAAAGAGGTGCCGCATAGGTGGATTGGCCATGGTAAATTGTGCAGGCAGAATGGGTTAGCCATGGAAACTGCAGAGTTCCAGTTATAGGGTGGAGAGGTGGGTCTGGGTGGGATGCTCTTGGAGGGTCAGTGTAGACTTGATGGGCTGAATGACCTGCCTCTGCACTGTAGGATTCTATGGTTCGATGAAATCGTCCACAATATTTTTTAAGGGAAAGCTGGATCATACTAGCTTAAATTATTATTTTGAGTAGGTAATAAAGAGGATTAATGAAGGTATTGTGGATGTTGTGTACATGTATTTCAGTAAGACATTTGACAAGGTCCCATATGGTAGATTGTGAAAATGTAAAGACCATGGGAACTAGGGTATGTGTCAACCGGGATCTTAAATTGGCTTAATGATGGGAAATAAATTTAATGGTCAACAAATTTTTTTTGCAAATGGAAAGTGGTTTCCAGAGGTGTTACACAAGGCTCAAATTTGGGTCATTTGCTGTTTGCATCATATGTTAATGATTTAGACTTAAATGTAGAAAGCATGATTGGTAAATTTTCATGTGACATAAAAATTGGCCAGGACATTGATCATGAAGCAGATGCTGTCATTAACAAGCTGAAATCAATGGTTTGGTTAAGTGGGTGGAAAAGTTACAAATTGGATTCAATAGAAAAGTTATGCATTGAGGATGGCCAACAAAGCAAGGAGCACACAATAAATGAGAGGTTATTGAGATAGCTAGAGGAGGTAAAAAACCTTGGAATGGATGTCCACATGCCCCTGAAGTTGGCAAAACAGGAAGACATATTGGTAAAGAGACATTTCTTTAGTCACTCATGTGATGTGGATGTCGCTGCCTGGGTCAACATTTACTACCCATTCTCCATTTACCCTGAGAAGCTTGGGTGAGCTGCTTTCTTGAACTGTTAGCCATTTTGGTTCATGAGGGAGGGAGTTCCAGGATTTTGACCCAGTGGCATTAAATTAACAATGATTTATAGCAGGGGAACATGCAGACAAATGATGGTGTTCTCATGTACCTGCTATTCTTGTCCATCTATATGGCAGTGCTTGTGAGTTGGAGATCCCATTGAAGGAGCCCTTTGTGAAATTCAACCATGCATTTTGTATGTGGTAAAGGGTGTGTGTGGTGCCAAGCAAGCACACTGTTTTGTCCCGGAGAGCGTCAACTGTTACTGGAACTGTATTCATTCAGAAAAGTGAGTTGCATTCCATTACACTCCTGACTTGTGCCTTGTAGATGTTGGACTGCCTTTGGGAAGTCAGGAAGTGAGTTAGTTGCTGCAAGGTTTCTAGCCTTTGACATGCTCTTGTAATCACAGTACTTACATGACTAATCCAGTTCAGTTTTTGGTCAATGGTAACCTTCCGGATGTTAATAGTGGGGAATTCAGTGACACTTATGTCATTGAATGTCAAGGAGCAATGGTTAATCTCTGTTGTTGGAGATGACCATTGCTTGGCATTTGTATGGTGCAAATGTTACTTGCCAGTTGTCAGCTCAAACCTAAATATCAAAAGTGAGCACCCCCACTTCTGACTTTATAATGGAAAGAAATCGTTGATGAAGTAGCTGAAGGGTGCTGCCCTGGTGAACTATCAGATGCTTTCCTTCATTGGGCATGGTATTGAATACAAGAGTAGTATGTAATGCTGAAAGTATACAAGATACATTTTAGGATAGAGCTGAAATTTGTGTACAGTCTGGTCACTGCATTGCAGGGTATAATTGCTCTCAAATACAGAGGAGGTTTACAAGAATGTTACCAGGGCTTGAAAATTGCAGCAATGAGGAAAGATCAATTAGGCTATGTTTTTCTTCAAACAAAGCTGGGTGAGGATAATGAATTTAGGTATACAAAATAATGAGGGGTTTTGGTAAAGTCAGTTTCCCCAAGTTGATGGTTCAATTACCAGGGCACTAAGTTAAGGTAGATGATAAAAGAAATAGAGGGGACATAAGGAAAAATGTTTTCACCCACAGGATGGTGGGCCTGGAATCCAATGGTGGGAAGATAGAAACATCATTCATTTAAGGGGAATCTTGATCTGAATCTGAAGATCTGTAACTGCAAGGCTAGTTTCTGTAGCCGATGCAGACATGATGGGATAATGGCCTCTTTCTGTGCTGTAGATTTTCTATGGATCTATGATTATTCTGATCACTGTTGACCAAAAACCAAGTTAGAGTAACCATAAATAGTGTGGTAAGAGTCTAATACCTGAAAGCACTGTCCACATGTCAAGAGTGTGATGGAATTCTGTCTATTTTCTGTGTTGAGCGAAGTTCAAACATCACTCAGGTACCTCACCATTATCCAGAATAAAGCAACTCTCCTGACTGACACTCTATTCATCACCTAAAATATTCACTCCCTGCGCCACTGGCATCCTCACTGTTGCACTGTGTACTAACTATGAGATATGTTGCTGCAACTCACTAAGGCTTCTTAAATCATATTTTTTCAGATCTGCATCCTCTACCATCTTGAATGATAAAGGGTAAACATACACACACTACTATCTACAACTTTCCGTCTGAATCACTCACCATTTGACTTGGAACTATATCATTTTTCTTTCATCGTGGCTGGGTCAAAATCCTGGAACTCCCTCCCTAACATCATTGTGAGAGTACTTACAACACATAGACTGCATCAATTCAAGAAGGCAGCTCAATTTCATCTTCTCAATGCCTCCGGGGGATGGATAATACATGCTGGTCTTTCAAGCAACATCTACATGATATGAATAGATAAAAATAAATAAATAACTCTATGTAATGTTACTTGGAGATGAGGTTTATGTCAACAAAAATGTCTATATTATAACTTAATCTAAATATGCTATCCAGAATTTACTGCACTGCTTGATCTGTGCATAAGGAAATGTCATCATCTTCAATTATAAGATTAATGTGGGGGATAGTGAATTTCCAAGGGAATGTTCTGCATATATTTCAAAATGCTGTTTAAACCATTTTTTCTAGAATGCTAGCAGTTTCTCTGTCAATGTTAGAAGATGGGCAGGAAAACGTCACGTAGTCAGTCTTTTTCCAATTATTATTGCATTATACATTGTGCCTCATATGCATCAGCTGTGGTATTTGCATATTATTTAAGACAAGTTGAATGCAGTCCAATCCCTTATCACTCAGCCTGTAAGATCCTCATAACTCTGCCCTCGAGCATTTTTCTTCTCTGGGGTTTTAAATTGTCTGACACTTGTGACAAATAGCAAAACCGATTTCTTTAACAGCATTTTGTCTCAGTGGGAAAATGTCAATCACTGCTGCCCTGTCTCTGACACTCTAGGCATGAATTGTAATAATCCCAATATACAAGGCACATGGTAAAATATGATGAGATCACATTATTATGACAATATGGAAAAATCAAAAGCAATTTCTGGTTTGATAGGTTTTCCTGATTTTGCATCATTCCCCTAGAACAACTGAGTATCTGTTTTAAAGTATAGTGATCATAAGTTGTATTTTAGTTACTTGTTCTGGGAAATAAACTTGCTTTGTAAGAGTGCAGTGGCATCTGCTGTATTGAACCTTCAAAGATGAAGTTGATTGACATTGCAGTCCACTGTCGGGTATAGTATTTGATCCTGGGGGAAGTATTACTTCCCATGCAAACTGAAATTGCTACCCATTCAGCTGCAATTTTCTGTCAATCACTGCAAAGGTTCACACACAAAAACCTTTGTAATCATTCACATAAAAGATCGAAAACATTACCTGAGGCAAAAGTTTTTTTTTTAAAAGATTGAACACCAATGAAACAAAATATTTCTAAGTCATTACATACAATAAAAGCAAAAAAATGTAAATGATAGAGATCTGAAATACAAACAGAAAGTGCTGGAAAATCTCAGCAAGATTGGCAGCAACTTTGGAGACAGAAACAATTAATATTTCAAGCCCAAAGTGAAGGGAGGTGAAAACATTCTGGGTTTTATGGTGTTGAAAAGGGGAGAGCAGCAAATGGAACAGAAGGCCAGGTCAGGAAGTGTTAAGGGAGATTGGAGATGCAGTAACAACAGCAGACCAAGGAACGTTGTACATCTCAAATCCTGAGATACACATTTGGGGTCATATGTTTAACCTATCACTTTATCCAGGTGCTGCCAGACCTGCTGAGTTTTTCCAATTCTGTTTTTATTTCATGACATGTAATATTTAACTAAGAAATGTTATCTCTTTTATGGGCTAAGGAAAATGAATTCCTGTTCGTTTGATGCTACCTGACCTGCTGTTCCTTTCCAGCGTGACACTTCTAACTAAGAAGAATGAACATCAGAACTGCATTGTTACAAAACTTTTGGAAAGTACACAAGCATGCAGCACAACTGCAAACTAATAAGTACCTGCTTAGAATTGAGTCTAAGGCCACCTCAATGAGAATGTCATGCTACTTAAAATTAATATTGATAGAATTGATATTAATATTGACCTCCTCCCTCTTTCTCCAAATCCTCTTTCTCTTTCCCATTCCTCCTCTCTCTCTCCTATAGACCCAATTGTAAGACTGATATGGTTTTCAAATAGTGGACATTTTATGATTGTCTGAGCAGATCTCCACACATTGTTTAAGTAAGTACACATGATACTCCACTCTCCCTATAGGTCTGGCCCTATAGATCAAGTTATTCAGGGGCTACTACAGTTGAGAACTAAATTCAAGTTTTTATTAATACATTTTGAAAATCCTTCTTGTATATACAGGAAGAACAGGTTTGTTTTCTGACTCCAGCATGTTCTTCTATCCATTGTCCACTCCAAATTACCTCCTGTTACATAACTTTGGGCCATTGTTCAAATGCAGAAGTTAAACAGGTACAATAGGTTATTGTGTAAAATGTCATAAAGCCTGTGGCTCAATTTTAAACATCTTCATTGATACACAAAATGCAACATAGCATTTAATCCAGGTTGGAAATCAGACACATTATAGAGTTCTAAAGTGGGCTTGGTGGTGCAGATTGTGATGCCATTGTATTTTTCAGAGAAAGGGAAGACCCAAGCCATGAATGATTACCGATATGAAGATGAGAAATTTATATTTCAAACATCAGGGAACTGAAAGCTAATGTAGGTTAGTGATAAAAGGGCTGAAAGAGGAGGAGGAATACAGGCAGCAGAGAATTTGATTTGACAAAAGCAGTTCTGATGTTAAGGCACTGGACCCAAAACACTGACTCTGCTTTCTCTCCACCAGAGAAAAGCTGCCAGACCTGCTTAATTTCTGCAGTGGTTCCTGCTTTTGGTTCAGATTTCCAGCATCCATACTTCTTTGTTTTAGTTTAGAGATCTTGATGATCTTAGTTTTAAAGGATTAAGTATTTGGAATTTGATGCAGAGAACAGAAGGCAAACTGAGGAATATTACTGGAATAAATGTATGTGGTGTCCATGAAATAGCACAACCTTGCTCATGAGGCAAAGAAAAATCAATGTTGCAATTACTGGTATAATGTAGGATAGTGCAATAGCCATTTTCACACAGCAATCTTCCAAACAGCAATAAGTGACCAATTTTATTTTAGTGATGCCTGTTAAGGGACGGAAATTGACACTGGGACAAAACCTTAAAAAAATGCCATTGATCTTTACATCCACTTGAAAAAGCAAATTGTATGTTGGTTAAAGCCTCAGACATTGCAGTACTCCCTTGGTCTTGCAGTGCAGTGTCCTCAAGTCTCTGAATTAGGACTTAGATAGGAGTGGAGATGAACCATGTTATGAAAATAAGAGTTGTCATTTTGCGTGACAGAGGAAATGAGGATGCGAGTTCAATGCATGACTCAATGTGATGCGAAGTTGTGACAAGTCTGATTTAATCTGATACAGTGACCAGGATAAAAAGAAAGGCAAGAATTGTGTCAAAGTGACTTTGTTTAGCTGGAAAAATTGCAGCTTTTTCAAAACTTCATATTGGATGACAGTCTGTCAAAATAATATCAAACAGGTCAAGGAAAGTAATGGAGATATATAATTAGACAGAGAAGAATCTGTATTTTCCAACTTGCAATTGATTTTATCTGATTTATTACAGTCACATGTGCCAAGATACAGCAAAAAGTAATGTTTTGCGTGTTAACCAGACAAATCATATTTACGGAAGTACAGGTACAAGATCCTTTATCTAAAATGCTCGGGACCAGCCGTTTTTCAGAATTCAGAATGTTTCAGTTTTCAGAATGTGACAATTTAACCTTGTTAATGAGAGAAACATTTCACTAAAACCCTCGGATTTTACAGCTTTTCGGTTTTTGGATGTTCGGATAAATGATCTTGTACATGTACATCAGGATAATAGAATAGAATGCAGAATATTTACAGCTACAGAGAAGGTGCAGAGAAAATTCAACTCTAATATATGAAAGGTCCATTCATGAGTCTGAAATACAGCAGGGAAGAAGCTGTTCTTAAATCTGTTCGTATGTGTATATAAACGTCTATATCTTTTGCCTGACGGAAGAGAATTTGGTGGGGTGGGTCTTTGATTATGTTGGTTTCGTTTGAGAGGCAGCAGGAAGTATATATGGGAGTCAATGGATAGAAGGCTGCTTTGCATGATGGACTGGGCTGTGTTCACGACTGTCTGTAGTTTCTTACAGTCTTGCGAAGAGACAATGCCATACCATGCTATGATGCATCCAGATAAGATGCTTTCTATGGTGCATCTATAAATCTTGGTAAGAGTCCTTGTGGACATGCCAAATTTCCTTAGCCTCCTGAGGAAGTAGAGACATTGTTGTGCTTTCTTAACCATCACATTGACATGGGTGGACCAGAACAGATTGTTGATGATCATTATCCCCAGGAACTTGACGCTTTTGACCATCTCCACCTCAGCACCATTGATGCCTTCCACTCTGCTTTCTGAAGTCAATGACCAGCTACTTTGTTTTCCTGACATTGATGGAGAGATTGTTGTCTTTACAGCATTCTGCTAAGTACTCAAACTCTTTCTTCTGTTCTGTCTCATCGTTGTTTGAGATCCGACCTACATAGTAGTGTTGTCAGCAACCTTTTAAATGGAATTGCCATGGAACTTCGCCACATAGTCATGAATACATAAGGAGTACAGTAGGGGGCTGAGTACACAGTCTTTGTAGGACACCAGCATTGAGGATTATGGTGGAGGAGTTGTCACCTATTCTTCATAATTACAGTCTATGGGTCAGGAAGTCTAGGATCCAGTTATAGAAAGGGGAGTTGAGACCTAGGTCTCTGAGCTTAGAGATGAGTTTATTTGGAATTATGGTGTTGAAGGCAGGACTGTAGCCAATAAGTACAAGGCCTGATGTAGATATCCTTGTTCTTCAGATGTTCTAGGGATGAGTGTAGGGCCAGGGAGATGGCATCTGCCATGAACCTGTTTCACCTGTAGGCGAATTGCAAATGATCAGCATAATTTGGTAGGCTGGAATTGATGTATGCCATGACTAACCTTTCGAAGCACTTCATAATACTAACATAAGATAAGAAATAGGAGCAGGAGTAGGCCATCTGCTCCTCCATTCAATACGATCATGGCTGACCTACTCATGGTCTTAGCCTACAAACCAGAACACTTAATTCCTTTACTGTTCGAAAATCTACCTTTGCCTTAAAAAACATTCAGTGAGGCTGCCTTAACCACTTCACTGAGCAGGACATTCCACAGATTTACAGCCTCTTGGGTAACAAAGTTCCTCCTCAACTCAGTCCTACATCTGCTCCTCCTTATTTTGGGGTTATACTCCCTAGTTCTAGTTTCACCCACCAGTGCAAACAATCTCCCTACTTCCATCTTATCTGTTCCATTCATAATTTTAAATATTTCTACAAGATCCCATCTCATGCTCCTAAATTCCAATTATTGAGGCATTCTGCATGGTTTTTCATTTGGCACTGGCCAGGTGTTAGTCTTCTTGAATCAGGTGGGGGCTTCAGATTGTAGTAAGGAAAGATTAAAAGTGTCTGCTAGTACTGCAGTCAGCTGGTCTACACAGGATCTGAGTGCAAAGCTAGGGACTCCATCTAAGCCAGTCGCTTTCTGCGGGTTCACTCTCAAGAAGGTGGTTCTAACGTCTGTGGCTGTGACTGTGAGTACAGGTGCATCTGAGGTTGTTGGGATAGGTGGCATTGTTTCACTGACCTTCTGTTTAAAGTGAACATAGAGTGTATTGAGCTTTTCAGGTAGGGATGTACTGTTGCACGCAAATATGCTCAACTTCACTTTGTAGCCTGTTATGTCATGTAAGCCTTGCCACAGATGATGGCTGTCTGTGTGGTTGGTCTGGATTTCAAGCTTAGTTCCATTTTGCCTCTTGGTATCTCTGATGGCCTGAACAAAGGTTGTACCCGGATTTCCTGTATAGGTCAGGTTTGCCTGACTTGTAAGTCTCAGATTTGGACTTCAGTGGGAGTGCATTTCCCAGTTCATCCATGGTTTCCATTTGGGGAATATTGGGATCAACTTCTTAGCACAGAGTCATCTACACACTTCCTAATGAATTCTATAACAATAGTGGCAAATTCCTTGAGGTTGGCCATTAAGTCTTTGAATATGGACGAGTCTATTGACTCCGAGCAGACCCATAGAAGCACTTCTGTTGCCTCAGACCAACACTGCACTACCTTCTGTATTGGGTCTTCATGCTTTAATTTCTGATCCTAAGCCAGAAGGAGGAACACAGCATTGTTATCTGATTTTCCAAAATATGGGCGTGGGATGGAGTGGTGGGTGTCTTTGATGGCTGTACTGCAGTGATCAAGGATGTTTGTACCTCTGATGGGACAGGAGACATGTTGATGCTATTTTGTAACACTTTCTTGAGTTTGACCTGATTGAAGGCTACAATGAACAAGGTCTCAGGGTATTCAGTCTCAAGACTGCTTGTAGCGCTGTATACTTCATCAAGTGCACTCTTCACTTCCACGTGGAGTGAATGTTGACCGCTGCCAGGATAGCGGAGGTGAACTTGCGTGGTAGGTAATAAGAACGGCACTTTACTGCAACACATTCTCTGTTCGGGCAGTAGTAACTCAACAGGGTCACCACATCTGAGCACCATGAGGTGTTGATTAGGAGGTAGACCCCACAGTACCTTGCCTTGCCTGAGGACATCAAGCAGTCAATTCACTGAACTGAGAAACCTTCAGATTGTAAATAATAGTCAGGTGTAGTAAGAGTGAGCCATGACACTGTAAAATAGAGGTGAGCCTAGCTTTAAATTCATCCACTGGTGTCCTTTCTTGACTGTAGTGTCAACATTAATGGACCAAGATAGATCATTGATGATATTTACTCTTAGAAACATAAAGCTCTTGACCACCTCCACCTCAGCATCACTGATACAGACCAAGGATGTGTCCTGCATTTCACTTTGTGAAGTTGATTTCATTTTGCTGACATTGAGGCAGAGATTGTTCTTTACACTATGCCACTAAGATTTCTATCTCTTTCCAACACTCTGCCTCATTTGTTCGAGATCCGACCAACTAGGGTCGTGTCATTACAAATTTGTAATTGGAATTAGGGGCTGAATTTGGCCACACAGTTGCGTGTACAAGTAGTAAGGGGCTGAGTAAGCAGCCTTGCAGGGCACCGGTATTGAGAATAATTGTGGAGGATGGGTTGTCGCCTATCCTGAACTGACAAATAGGAAAGGGATGACCACCTTATTGGGACTGAATTATACACCCCACAATAGTCAGTGGGAAATTGAGAAACAAATTTCTCAGTTATCTGTAAGAATAATAGGGTGGTTGTGGTAGTGGATTTTAACTTTCCAAACATAGACTAGGACTGCCATAGTGTTAAGGGTTGAGATGGAGAGGAATTTATTAAGTATGTTCAATAAACTTTTCTGATTCAGTATGTGGATGTACCTACCAGAGAAACTGCAAAACGTGACCTACTCTTGGGAAATAAGGCAGGTCAAGTGACTGAGGTGTCAGTGGGGGGAGCACTTTGGGGCCAGCAACCATAATTGTATTAGTTTTAAAGTAGGCATTGAAAAGAATAGATCAAATCTAAAAGTTGAAGTTCTAAATTGGAGGAAGGCCCATCTTGACAATATTAGGCAAGAACTTTTAAAAGTTGATGGGGGCAGATGTTCGCAAGTAAAGGGATAGCTGGAAAATGGGAAGGCTTCAAAAGTGAGATAACGAGTGTCCAGAGACAGTATATTCTTGTTAGGGTGAAAGGCAAGGTGGGTAGGTGTAGGGAATGCTGGATGACTGGGGAAATTGAGGTTTTAATTAAGAAAAAGAAGGAAGGATATGTCAAATGTAGACAGCCGAAACTGAGTGAATCCTTAGAAGAGAATAAAGACAGTAGGAGCATAATTAAGAGGGCAATCAGAAGGGGACATGAGATGGTTTTGACAAGTTTTTTAGATTAGATAACTTGCAGTGAGGAAACAGGCCCTTCAGCCCAACAAGTCCACACCGATGCACAACCATGAGAACCTTTTTCCGCATATGGAGTCAGCTATTACGAGGAGGCATAGATTTAAATTAAGGGTAGGACAGATGTTAGGGGTAGATTGTTTCCTCAGCGAGTCGTGAGTTCATGGAATGCCCTGCCAGTAGCAGTGGTGGACTCTCCCTCTTTATGGGCATTTAAATGGGCATTGGATAGGCATATGGAGGATAGTGGGCTAGTGTAGGTTAGGTGGGCTTGGATTGGTGCAACATCGAGGGCCAAAGGGCCTGTACCACGCTGTATTTTTCTATGTTCTATGTTCTAACCCACCCAGACCCATTCCCCCCTTCACCTAACACTACAGGCAATTTAGCATGGCCAATTCACCTAACCTGCACATTTTTGGACTGTGGGAGGAAACCCATGCAGACACGGGGAAAATGTGCAAACTCCACACAGTCAGTCGCCTGAGGCAGGAATTGAACCCAGGTCTCCAGCGCTGTGAGGCAGCAGTGCTAACCACTGTGCCGCCCACTGCCACTGTGCCACCCACTGCCACTGTTAAGGAGTATCCAAAGTTATTTTATAAATATATTAAGGACAACAGGGTAACTAGGGAAAGAATAGGGCCCATCAAAGAGCAGGGCAGCCTATATGTGGAAACACAGGAGATAGGGGAAATACTAAATGAGTACTTTACATCAGTATTTACTGTGGAGAAGGACATGGAAGACATAGAATGTGGGGAAATAGATGATGACATCTTGAAAAATGTTCATAATACAGAGAAGGAGGTGCTGGAGGTCTTGAAGTGCATAAAAGTGGATAAATCTCCAGGACCCAATCAGATGTACTCTGTGGGAAGCTAGGAAAGTGATTGCAGGTCCGAAGACCTCCTCCTGCATCTGCTCCTGGGCCTAGCCAAACTGGCCATCAACAGGTCCAGGCAGCGGACCGTGGAGGGGGTCGTTAGGGCCGACTGCCTGCCCCTCTTCCGGGGTTACGTTAGAGCCCGGATGTCCTTGGAGAAGGAGCACGCGGTGTCCACCAACACCCTGGAGCCGTTCAGGGAGAGGTGGGCGCCGCAGGGAGTGAAGTGCATTATTTCTCCCTCCAACTCTATTTTAATTTAGTCCCTACCCTCCCCTTCACCTTTTTGATCACACAGCATTGCCCTTTGATGTGAAGGGCAGTGCTTGTCACTGGCCACTTGGGTGTTTTCATATCTTCCTGGTGGTGGAAACTGAATAAAGATTCGTGCACTTTGTGTCTCTCACTGTGTCTCACACCTACACACACACACACCATGGGTGCTGGGGAAAAATAAGCACTAAAAAAAAGGAAAGTGATTGCAGAGCCCCTTGCTGAGATATTTGGCTAATTAATAGTCACAGGTGAGGTGCCAGAAGAGTGGAGGTTGGCTAACGCAATGGCACTATTTAAGAAAGGTGGTAAGGAAAAGCTGGGGAATATTAGACCAGTGAGCCTAACATCGGTGGTGGCAAGTTGTTGGAGGAAATTCCTGAGAGACAGCTTTTACATGCATTTGGAAAGGCAAGAACTGATTAGAGATAGTCAACATGGCTTTGTGCATGGGAAACCATGTCTCACAAACTTGACTGAGTTTTTTGAAGAAGTAACAAAGAGGATTGATGAGAGCAGAGCGGTGGACGTGTAAGGTGTTCAACAAAGTTCCTTACGGTAGAATGGTTAGCCACAATGGGCGCTCAGTGGTTCAGTGGTAAGCACTGCTGCCTCATAGTGCCAGTGACCTGGATTCGATTCCAGCCTCAGATGAGGCTGTGTGGAGCTTGCACATTCTCCCTGTGTCTGCATAGGTTTCCTCCGGATGCTCTGGTTTCCTCCCACAGTTCAAAGATGTGCAAGTTAAGTGAATTGTCCATGCTAAAAAGTCCCATAGTGTTCAGGAATGTGTAGGTTAGATGCATTAGTCAGGGGAAATGTAGAGTAATAGTGTAAGGGAATGGGTCTGGGTGGGTTACTCTTCAGAATTGGTGTGAACCTAATGGGCCAAGTGGCCAGTTTCCACACTGTGGGGATTCTATGATATCATGGAATACAGGGGGAACTAGCCACTTGGATGCTGAACTGGCTTGAAGGTAGAAGAAAGAGGGTGGTGGTCGAGAGTTGCTTTCCAGACTGGTGGCCTGTGACCAGCAGTGTGCCACAAGTATCAGTGGTGTGTCCACTGCTTTTCATCATTTATATAAATGAGTTAGATGTGAACATAGGAGATATCATTTGGAAGTTTGCAGATGACACCAAAATTGGAGCTATAGTGGATAACGAAGAAGGTTACCTCAAAGTACAATGGGATCTTGATCAGATGGACCAATGGCTGAGAAGTGGCATATGGAGTTTAATTTAGATAAATGTGAAGTGCTGCATTTTGGAAAAGCAAATCAGAGCAGGATTTATCCACTTAATGATAAGATCCTGGGGAGTGTTGTAGAACAAAGAGACCTTGCAGGTACATCGTTCTTTCAAAGTGGAGTCGCAGGTAGATTGGATAGTGAAGAAGGCATTTTATATGCTTTCCTTTATTGGACATAGTATTAAGTACAAGAGTTAGGAGGTCATGTGCGGCTGTACAAGACATTGGTTAGGCCACTTTTCAAATATTGTGTACAATTTTGGTCTCCTTTCTATCGGAAGGCTGTTGTGAAACTTGAAATGGTTCAGAAAAGATTTACAAGGATGTTGCCAGAGTTGGAGGATTTGAGCTACAGGGAGAGGCTGAATAGACTAGGGCTGTTTTTCCCAGAGCATCAGAGACTGAGGGGTGACCTTATAGAAGTTTATAAAATCATGAGAGGCATGGATAGGGCAAATAGACAAGGTCTTTTCTCTGGATTGGAGTAGTTCAGAACTAGAGGGCATAGGTTTAGTGTGAGAGTGGAAAAAATTAAAAGGGACCTGAGGTTCAGGTTTTTCATGCAGAAGGTGGTGACAAATGTGCTGCCAGAGGAAGTGGTGGGGGCTGGTACAATTACAACATTTAAATGCATGTAAATAGGTATATGAATGGGAAAGGTTTAGGGGGATATGGGCCAAGTGTTGGCAATTGGGACTAGATTAGGTTAGGATATCTGGTTGGCATGGACAAGTTTGTTTCCAGGTCTGTTTCCGTGCTGTACATCTCTATGACTGATTGTGATTTGCAGATCAGGAAGTCGAGGATCCAGTTACAGAGGCGGGAACAAAGTCCTATGTATCGACTATCATGCGACACCATTCAGTGATAAATTAACAATGTGCACCTTCACATACTTAATTTGTTTGATATCAGTTTCTAGTTTTCATGTTTTTAGATTTAGTTAGAATCCCTACAATGTGGAAACAGGCCCTTCGGCCCAACAACTCCACACCGACCCTCCAAAGAGTATCCTACCTAAACCCATTTCCCTACCTTATTAGTCTACATTTACCCCTGACTACTGCACCTTGGTAGTGTAGATGAGCAGAAAGATCTCGGTGTCCATGTACATAGATCCTTGAAAGTTGCTACCGAGGTTGGCAGGGTTGTTAAGAAGGCATACAGTGTTTTAGCTTTTATTAATAGAGGGATCGAGTTCCGGAACCACGAGGTTATGCTGCAGCTTTACAAAACTCTGGTCCGGCTGCACTTGGAGTATTATGTACAGTTCTGGTCACTGCATTATAAGAAGGATGTGGAAGCTTTGGAAAGGGTGCAGAGGAGATTTACTAGGACTGTTGTCTGGTATGGAGGGAAGGTCTTATGAGGAAAGGCTGAGGGACTTGAGGCTGTTTTTGTTCGAGAGAAGGTTGAGAAGTGACTTAATAGAGACATATAACATAATCAGAGGGTTAGATAGGGTGGACATGGAGAATCTTTTTCCAAGTATGGTGATGGCGAGCACGAGGGGGCATAGCTTTAAATTGAGGGGTGACAGATATAGGACAGATGTCAGTGGTAGTTTCTTTACTCAGAGATAGTAAGGGTATGGAATGCTTTGCCTGCAATGGTAGTAGATTTGCCAACTTTAAGTACACTTAAGTCGTCATTAGACAAGCATACGGACGTACATGGAATAGTGTCAGTTAGATGGGCTTCAGATTAGTATGACAGGTCGGCACAACATCAAGTGCCGAAGGGCCTGTACTGCGCTGTTATGTTCTATGTTCACCTATGCATCCCTGGACACTATGGACAATTTAAGCAGTTTAAACTACCATACCCAATTTTATCCATGTAACATCGTCACTTGTTGGACTCTGGGGTTATGTGGTGTAGTTACAAAGCTCTTACAGCTCTCTCAGGATTCTTTGTAAGCGTTTTCTGGAGGTACCCAAATATAGAACTGCAAAAAATAAACATTTCGAGGGTCAACTGTTTACATCCTTTGTCCTAATTTAAACATCCACAAGAAATACCGTCTCTTTCGTCACCTAATTACACCTTAAAGGTTCAATTTTGAATGGAAAGACAATTTCCTCCATTTAAATAGACAGGGGAAGAGAGACTGGTCTTTAGGGGCGGGGACATACCTGTTAGCTCATGCGCGTCAGCCTCCACGTGATCAACACCACCAGCTATCCCACAGTGCGGCGCGGCAGCTAGATCACGTGGTGTCTCGGGAGATATGGCGGCTGCTTCGGTTTTTTCTCGGCTCCGAACGGGTTCTAAACTGGGACCACAGTACGACCAGGAGGGTAACGTTATCGAGGTGCGGAGTCTCCTTTCTAACGTCCAGGGGGTAAACCCTCCTCTTCAGCAACGGGAGGCCCTGCAGGAAGAGTCTATATTTACATTCTTTTTGCTGTAGCCCACAGCTGGTCCGCCTTGTTGTTATCTGGGGCTGGGAGAATGGAAATGCAGTCCGCCCGAAGAGGCTCAGGATGCAACTTTCCCAATGTAGGGGCCTTGCTGTCTGTTGGCAGCTTCTAGCTAAGCTTGCATTGACCTGACTGAGTCTGATGCTTCCCTTCCACTTGCTAGGCTGTTTTACGGGGAGTCGAGTGTGGTGCTGGAAAAGCACAACAGGTCAGGCAGCATCCCAGGATCCGGAAAATCGACGTTTCAGGCATAAGCCCTTCATCAGCATCTGCAGTCCTCACTTTCTCCTGTTTACCGGGAGTGTTATTCTGATGCATCAGTCTGCCCAGCCGGTAGCTGTGCCCACTTTGAAGATGAATGGTTTAAATGATTGTGTTCCCAAGCAAACTTAATTGTAGGAGCAAGGTACTGCAAATAAAAATATGAAAATACTGATTGAAATCTATATGCAGAAAAAAACAAAGTATAGTGGAAGATGGGGATCTGGGATGAAAACAGGACATTTGGAAACTTGGCAGTATCTATGGTGAGAGAAACCAATTTAATGTTTCAAGCTCATTGTGGCTCTTTGGAACTGAATTCCAAAAAAATGTTGCTACACCTATTTCTCCAGCACGTTTTGTACAGAATTATTCAACATGGATACCAACCAGTCCATGCCAAGCATGACACCTGCCTGTTCCTGGCACATATCCCTGCAGACTGTTTCTATTCATACACTTATCCAAATGTCTTTTAAATATTGCAATTGTATATGTTCACCTTATCCATCTAGGTGCTGGTGTTCATTAGTTTCAAAAGTGCAGTCTACAGGATCTTGGTGAATTTCAACAATGCATCTTGTAGATGGTGCACCCAACTGCTGAATGATGGAGGGAGTAAATGTTTGTTGATATGGTGCCATTCAAGTGAGCTGTTTTGTCCCACATGGTGTCACCTTTGAGTGTTAAGTTTGCAAGTGGGGGCATTTTCCATCACATTTCAGATTTATGCCTTGCTGCGAGTGGACAAGCTTTGATGAATCGGTTGCTGCAAGATTCCTAGTTTCTGATGTTGTGACTATCGTACTTGTATCATGAAGTTCAGTTTCTGGTCAGTGGTCACTAGCATGTTGGTAGTGTGTAATTTAGTAATGGTAAAAGCTTTTTCAAGATCCAGTGCTTGAATAGTTTTAAGAATAAGAAAGATAGTTTAAAGAAAGTGCATCAGTCCTGATCCAGCACCACCTCATCAATGTCTGCATCACCCTCCCTCTCACCACTGCCTCACCAATGTCTACACCAGACCTAAACAACATTAAAATCACCACTGTTCAGGTGCTATCTTTTGCCACTGCGCTGATTCTCTTCTGTCACCTGTACCAGACCAACCAACATCAGAGTTGCAACTCTTGATGCTGGTTCCACCTTGTCGATGACTGATGCCTTTTTGCTGCTGCCTGCAAACCCAACCAACCACAAAGTGGCCAGTCCTCAGGTACCATGCTTACCCCAGAAAAGTAAAGGTATGCTAGAATCTGTACTGGGGTAGCTTGCTGCTACTGATGCAGTCCAAACTCAGATGTGCAGGTTAGGTGAATAGTCTGTGCTAAATTGCCGTAGTGTTCAGAGATGTGTAGGTTAGGTGCATTGATTTGGGGTGAATCTAGGATAATAGGAGAATGGGTCTGGGTGGGTTACTCTTCGGAGAGTCAGTATGGACTTGTTGGGTGGAAGGGTGTGTAACCACAACTGGAGTTTCATATTAACTAAATTTGACTCCCCATGATTTTACTGGATGTCTTGTATGTCTTATCTAGTTCAGTCAGTGTTGGTGTTGAGCCACCCCTTTTAGTGAACATTGCACCTCCACCAGGCTACATTCCCTGTCTTTGTCACCCTCAGTATTTCATCTAGTTAGTGGTCCACATGGATTACTGATCCATTAGCTGGGGGAATGTATAAGAGGTAATCCCCTCCATGCCACTCTGTACATTGATTTGGAAATATATTGACACTCCGTTTAATGTCACTGGGTTAAAGTCCTGAAACTCTCCCTAATGGTATTGTTGATCTCCTTACAGTAGTTCAAGAAGGCAGTTCACCTCAAGAACAATTAGTGATGGGTTATGCTAGCCTAGCCAGAGATGCCCACTTCCCATGAATGATTAAATAAAATAAAAATATTCTAATTTCCTTCAGTTCCAAAGAAGAGTTGGATTGGCATCCATGTTCAATCTTTCTCTCTCCAAACCTCCTCTCGTTTATCTCTCCACCCTTCAGGCTCTCTGCCTGTATTCCTGATGAAGGGCTTTTGCCCGAAATGTCGAATTTACTGCCCCTCGGATGCTGCCTGAACTGCTGTGCTTTTCCAGCACCATTCTAATCTAGACTCTCAACAGCTACTGCCAAGCCTGCTGAGTTTCTTCAGCAATTAGTTTTTCTCCTAAGTGTGTTGGTTTGGGTCTCTGGATTAAAGCTGCTCTACTGCCAGAGGACCATAGGCTGGTATCTGAGAAAGCAGACTACAGGTGGATTTAACTTGAGGGTGTCTATGCCACAGGCAGTCGAGAAACAAGGACCTTAATTGCTGGTCCATTGACAACACTAGAGTTTTAAAGTAAGACGATGAACTGCAATTTTTGTCGCAGTAATGATCAGATTTTTCTCTTTTTCAGGTTGAAACTCGTGAAGATGAGGAGCAAAGTATAAAATTGACAGAAATTTTAGAATTGCTGGTTGCTGCTGGATACTTCAGGGCAAGAATTAAAGGATTATCACCATTTGACAAGGTGAGAATTGTAAATTCAATTCTCTTCCTATCCTACCAAATTAATAATTTCACTGTTGTAAATATGTTGTCATTACTCTAATTCGTGGCCAGAAGTCAGTGTGTTGGAATTGATAAGTTAGTGTGACATTTTTGCCAGCTAGCCACGTCATAATGATCAATCACAGCTCATATTTAAATGTTATAATGTAATATATGATTGCTTGTATTAGATAAAAATTGGTGCCTGCATAAAAGAAAAAGAGTGAGTACCTGTGCTCAATTTTTCTGTTGAAAATTGCTGTTTTAACTTTATGGATTTTTGAATGATGGGCAGAAATATAAAATGGAACGCAAGCTTTGCTTCATAGATTTTGTTCTATATCAAGTAATTTTGCTTATATCTGTGTATAAAACTATTTGTTGTTCATTTTATAACTTTGGGAAAAGTATGACTTTCATTTTCTTCACAGGTTGTGGGTGGGATGACGTGGTGTATTACAACATGCAGCTTTGATATTGATGTTGATTTGCTTTTTCAAGAAAATTCTACAATTGGTCAGAAAATGTAAGTTGCTTGAAATATTTTGATTAATCTTCATGGTTGAATGAAATATAATTGTTTAAACTTCAGCTATGACCAAAATCACTTTCCTTATTGTGAAAATTTGAATGTTATAAAATGTCTTGATTCTTTGCTCAGATAAGAATATGTTTTGCCTGATATATTCTTTAGGAATGAAGAGTTGACAGAAAGCACATCTACTTGGGTTTTGAGGATTTTAAAGACTAGACTAGATACAGTGAAGTGTTAAGTTAAGCAAATGGGCTCGGAAGCTAGGATGTATCAGCTAGTGAGAAATGCTGGAACAGAATTAATCACCATTAGAGGGCTGTGGATATGAATATAGGGTTCAGATAACATCACATTTGAATACTGAAAGCCTGCATGGGATTTCAATGAATGCTATAAAACTGAATTATGTCATAGTTTAAAATCACAATCATCTTTCTTTATAGCTAGTATTCTATGGATACCTTTTCTCCAGTTATCTTGTAATTACCCTATAATATGACTGGAAGGTTATTTTTTGCATTATGTTTTTACACAGAGCATTGACGGAAAAGATTGTGTCTGTTTTGCCAACTATGAAGTGTCCACATCGTTTAGAACCACATCAGATCCAGGGTCTGGATTTCATACACATATTCCCTGTTATTCAGGTAAGGACTTTGTTTCTGACCAGTTGTCAGTTTTATTAAAGATAATTTCTGTAATTTGAAAAACTTAATTGTTCTGAATATTGCAGCATTCTTGTAATGAGCCCAATGCTTCAGAAAATACGAATTACTTGTGTTCCTTAATGTTTGATATCATGAAACTATTGCTACTGTTACCTCTACAAATGTGATTTATTCTTTTAAAGATAAAAAGCCATTTCAAGTGGCTCCATAATTGAATCATGTTTGTCATATATCTGATATAAAATTGTGATTGACTCCAGAGCTACTTTAAATTAAAAGCACTTGCATACTATTAGGTAGCAAAAATTACCAATTTGTAAGTTGATTTTAAATCACTTTTTGCTTCACTTTCTATCATTGGTCATGATTCCTTGAGGCATTGGTGTATCTTCAAAGAAGAGTTCATCAAAATTTGTGGAAATGCCTAATTTTTTTAGATTACTTAGTGTGGAAACAGGCCGTTTGGCCCAACAAGTCCACACCGACCCGCCGAAGCGCAACCCACCCATACCCCTGCATTTATAGATTAGATTAGATTTGTTCTAGTTTATTTTGAATGCTTTTGTTTCTGTTTCAAATTTAAGGGTTTTTATTCTAAATCTCTTTGCTTGCTTTGAGTACTATCTCACCAGAGAATCCTTCTAAAGGCCCATAATCTTAGTGCATTTATCCCACAAGGTTTTGCATAAATCAACAGCAAGTTGTCATTATTTTCAGTGTTATTTTTTAAGTTAACAATTTTTGGCTCCCTCTGTTTTCTCTCTGAATCTACCACTGTGTTAAAACAGCTATTATGAAGGTAGACTTGCATTAGCTGAAACCTTTGGGTTGGCAGTTGTAAATTTTGTTACTGTATTTGTAATCTTGGATAAGTTTTTGAGGCAAATGAGAAACAGCATTACAGTTTTGCTGAGTAACACGTCACCTCCGTTATTCTCATTTTCAAGTGGTTGGTAAAACGTGCAATTGAGACCAGAGAAGAGATGGGTGATTACATTCGATCTTTTTCAGTTTCCCAATTTCAAAAAGTTCATAGTCTGCTTGAGGTGAGTTTCCCAGTTTGTTTAAATTATTGTTATAGTGTAAATATGAAACACTTGAAGATATGTAAATTTTCCCATTTGTTTTGGTTTTTTTCTCTTTACGTTCTAATATTTGACTAGAAAGTTAAAATCAAAAGTAGAGATAAGTGTTGAAAATCATTAATAATAAAGGAAAGAGAATCTGATAACTACATTTTTAAATCTGTATGTACTAAGTATGTGAACCTCTGAACAGCTATTTCAATCAGTTCTCTATAAAGACCTCCATCTAAAATATAAATTTATCTAAAATGTAAAACTATATCCCTTCGGGATATTTGCTAGTAAATCAGCTGGGATCAAATTCTTCTTTAAACCACCACCTCCTCTTTCTCTTCCTTCCCCCCCCCCCCCCCAAACTTTACATGCATTGGAAAATTTGAGACTGTTATCCTTTGAAAGTGTTAAAATTTCTGTAAAGACCAATTTTCTTTGGAAAGCGATTGACTTGCACTTAGAATGAGAATGAATTTTCACATTTTAAAGCCTTTAATGCACAAATTGATTAAAAATGCCTTCGAGTAAACTGTGTTTTCTTTCTGTGAGTAACATGCTTTGAATTACAGAGAGGACCATTTCTCTTTATGCTGATCACATTACATTCTTCTCAGAATTAAGTCTTTGCAATAAAGTGTTCAGTGTTGCTAACAGATTCCCAGTGGGTTCCCATGTCCCTGTTTTGCCAAGTAGTAACTTTAATAAAGTACTTTGCACACTTTTTAGAGAGCTGCTTACATTCGCCACCATACACACACAATACCTGTGACATATGCCAGCAAAAGGACCTTGAACTGTTGCAGTCTGAATCCCTTTCACTACAGACTGCCTCCATCTTGCAACCAGCTCAAAACAACTTCCTGTTTCTGCTGAATGCACAGAAATGCTGACTGTGTACTAGTCATTTAGTTGTAGGAAGTTTGTATGCTGATTTCAGAAACTAATTCCAAATAAACAAAAGGGATCAAAACATTCATCACCAAAATACTCACTTTTGAGTTGCTTCTATTATTAGAAATAAATAGTGAAACGTTTTTAAGATGCTTGGCAACAGCTCTATTAAAGTCCATGCCATAAAATTTTCTTTTGAATTTTTCTGTAATAGGATGATGACTTTAAGCAGCGCAAAGACAAGGCTATGAAAACAGTCATAGAAGTTTCTGTGAGTAGAAATTCTTTTATATTAAAAAAGTTGACTTTCATCTGTGTCACTCCCAATTCCATTACTGAAACATTAATTTGCAAAATACATTTATCAGTTATTTACAGATTACTTAGTGTGGAAACAGGCCCTTTGGCCAAACAAGTCCACGCCGACCCGCTGAAGCGCAACCCACCCAGACCCATTCCCCTACATTTACCCCTTCACTTAACACTACTGGCAATTTAGCATGGCCAATTCACCTAACCTGCACATTTTTGGACTGTGGGAGGAAACCGGAGGAAACCCACGCAGACACTGGGAGAATGTGCAAACTCCACACAGTCAGTCGCCTGAGGTGGGAAGCGAACCCGGGTCTCTGGCGCTGTGAGGCTGCAGTGCTAACCATTGTGCCCGTTATCATTTGGAAAGTTTTTTATTTATTTTCAAATTCTGCTTGGTTATCCTCGCTCTCAAGTGTACTTTATGCAGCTATTCTTTGTGTAATTTATCTAGCATTGCATTTATTCCTTTAAAAGGATTGGTCAATCACACAATGAATCATGACCGATACAATCGGGCAAAATATTTAGTTCTAAAGTTGAGGGGGAAGAAGAGTTGACATATCACTGGTGAAGTAATTTCGAGGTTTTCTCAAATGACCCAAAAGAAAGGGTGTAGGATAATTGAATAAAGAGGCATGTAGATGGGCACAAGAACTGAAATTGCTGGAAAATACAGCAGGTCTGGCATATCTGCGGAGAGAAAGCAGAATTAACAGCTCTGAAGAGTGATACCTGGGCCCCACAAATTACTTCTACTTTCAGTCCACAGATGCTGCAAATCTGTGTCTGCCTCGCAGTTTGTTTTTGTTTGTGATTTCCAGTATCCACAGTTCTTTAATTTCATGTAGATAGGCAGTGCGGAAGGTAGTGAAAGAGAGGTGATTGACAAGAGGAGTAACGGAGCAGAGCGACGTGGAAACCAGAGATTTTGAACCCAATAAAGCTCTGTTTCTAGAAAACCTTAACTATAAGATGACATAATCACACTGATACTTGAGTAATGTAAATGTGGTTTGATAAATTTTAATGATGCATCTGCCTGTTGTAAACACAAGAATTACAATTTAAATTGTTGTTATGAAAGATGTACTAGATAAACTATTGTATGGTTTGTAATCTAAAAGGACATTTCCTCCTGATAATTGAAGGCTTTACCAAATGTAAACTCCAAAGGGACATTGTGAACTTCCTCTGCTTTCTAAAGCAAATCTTAGCAATGCGAGTAAAACCTAAAACTTGCTTTTTCAGTCAATCTTCTGGAGCATGCTGTTTTTGCAAACTGCCTGACTGTGTTTCCTTTGAATGTTCAATTTGTTCCTAACTATTAATTTTATCTAGCTCTCTTCAATCAGCATGAAAACTATAGCAAGAGCAGGCAGTGCAGTGAAGGACATCTTTTACAGCTCCACCCACCTATTGCTCATAGGATTGAATTGTCAAAGTAAAAACGTTGTGCTGGAAATATTTATGCATTAATTTTGTGTTTTAAAATATACTGCTATATCCATCAGGAATAGGTTTTTCTAATATGTTTGATGTTTTGGGAACAGATATTGTAGATTTTGATTTCTGTTGCATAGCTTGTTAATGTTATGTCCTTAGATCTGACCATAAGATATCAGAGCAGAATTAGGCAATTTGTCCCATTGGTCAAGGCTGATACGTTACTCAACCACATTTTCCTGCCTTCTCCCGACAACCTATCTATCTCTGTCTTAAATATACTTAATGACTTATTGCCACAGAAGGCTGCGGAGGCTGAATGCTTCACCTGCTGACTTAAGAAATTCCTCAACTCAGTTCTAAAGGATCATCCCTTCACTTTGAGACTGTGCCCATGGGTCCTAGTTGCACCTATCAATGGAAACCTCTTTTCCCTATTGACTCTACCTGGGCCTTTTCTGTAAGTTTTAGTGAGATTCCCCCTCATCCTTCTAAACACCATAAAGTACAGATGCAGAGTCCTCAACCACTGCTGTGAAAAGCCCTTCATTCCCAGGACCATTCTTGTATACCTCCTCCAAGGCCAGCGCATCCTTCATTAGATACAGGGCCCAAAACTGCTCTCAATATTCCAGATGCAGTCTGACCAGAGCCTTTTCCACCCTCAGCAATGCATCTCTACACTTGTATTCGAGCTCTCTTGAAATAAATGCTGACATTGCATTTGACTTCCTATTTGCCAACTGAATTGCATGTTAACCTTGCCTCCACAATCTCCTTACATTCCTCCTTCAGAACTCTGGGATGCAGTCATGTGAAAAATGAGTAATTCATTGACTGTCTCAATCACTTGAAATCAAATAATTAACATAGGATTAATTGCATTAATTTCCTTCCATTTTGAGTTTGCACGCATTTTAACTTGCCCTGTCCTTTCACAGACTCTTGATTGTCAATATTTAGACAACATTCACCATTGCTTGAACAGAAATTTCTTCCAACTAAGTATTGGGAGAGCCAAAGCCATAACCCTTTGGCCCACAAAAAACACTCTCATTTTCTAGCCATGCAATTCCATCCCTCTCTGGTAAGTGTTTAAGACTAAATCAGATTGTCCTCAACCTTGGTATTGTATCTAAATCCAAAATGAGTCTCTAACCATATATCTATGCTTAAAATCACCTCCTTGCACCAACATATCACTTGACTCCATCCTTGTCTCAGCACATCTGAATCCTTTTGGCTGATTCCAGGTTTGAGTATTCTATTGTTTTCCTGATCTACCTCTCATCGTCTCCCCAACATAAATTTAAGCTTACTCCATTACCTTTATCCTAACCTGCATCCAGTAACTCTCATTTTAAAATTTGTCTTGTAAACTTATTTCAATGCATTGAACTTTTGATCATATACCCTGTGTTGAAATTTGTTGGATAAAACCTGTGTTGTACCTTTTTGAAGCTTTACTGCATTGAAAGCTCGGCTGTTTTGTTTGCATGTTTACTAGAACATTGAATTATTTTAATTTCAAAGGACGTTTATAAACCACAACGCAAGTACAAACGGTTGGTTGCAGCAGAAGAGTTGGTGGATGAAGAATCCAGAGTCCATTCCACTCTCTTGGAATTTGGCCGGTGAGATTTGCAGAGTATAACACCCCTGAATTTTAAGTTTTCAATGGCAGAATATCTGTTTATAGTGTTGATCTTCATGCAGTCAGGTAAACAATCATTTTCTGTTCGACAACCAGAACAATTTCAAGCTAGAAGTTAGTCAAATTGAGGACAAGTGATTACCAATGTGGCACTTACTTCAGCCTTTTATAAAAATTCTGAATGGTGCAATCCAGCTGAATTATGTTAATTATAATTTGATATTACGGTTTATTTTATTACAATTATTTGCTATTACACCCATCATGGCTTTCTCTCATCTTAAGTCTGCATTTAATTGACCTGAGTTAACCGACTTATTGGTAGATACACCTGACCTACGGCAAAGGGTTAAAGTTGGCCACCTGGTGGCAATATTTTGCTGCTACTTTCAAGAATTTTGTATTAATAAATTCAAGTAAAATTATTTCTATAAAAATATGCAAATATCAAGTCACTCTTTCAATCCTTGATGGAGAAGGTGAGACATTTAGCCAAAGTCAATTGATTCAGTATCTATAACTGTACAGCAGAAGCAGAGAAAATGTGATCAATCATGACCTCATTCATTTTTCCTGAGGGGAAATGGCTTTAAAAATGTAGTGTCACAATCTTAGTGCTGTAAAGCTCCCTACAGACAATAACTTCTGCTTATTAATCAAAGTCACTCTTGTATAATTATATAAAGCAACCAGTTTGCAAATTGCCATTTCCAGTTCAAAAAATTTGCTGCTTGTTCTGATTAAGGAAAAGTTACAAGTCATAGAATCCTTAGTGTTGAAAGAAGCCATTCAGTCCATTGAGTCTGTGCCAAGCCCCTCAAGCATCCCCTCCCTATCCTTATAACCTCTCATTTAACCTGGCTAATTCCAAAGCTTTTCTGGGGCACACAGAAATGAGGTGTAATTAGATCAGCCTGTTAAATTCTGGAACAGACCAATAGCTGTCACTGAGAACCTGCTTGGTGGATTGTTTCATTTTCTCCAGCAAAGAATTCACTAATAAGTTTATTACACCAAATGGTATTGCATCTATGAATTCCATCTTTGGTATAACCTGGAATGTCTCCAGTATCTCTCAACTTTTAATTTAGTCCTAATTCTGTTTAAGATTAATATTTCAATCTTCCATAGTTCATTTGCAGTTGGATTGGTAAATCACCTCTAGTTGCATTGTATACAAGTTATATGCACTTCACTTCTTATATGGTTCCACTTGCGAGCTAGAATGCTTATGATTGTTTTACCACGGTTTTGATTTTTCTTTACGTGGATTACTGCTTGTGACAGTTGCAAACTGTAGGTGCTGATTATGGATCAGTAATATTTTGAGATCCTTGGTCTATTTTGGATTTTTTAATACAGAATTTCACTTCTTAGTTTTATTTCCCCGCTGTTTAACGCTATTCACATCACTAGTGGAACATTAATATGGTTTCGTGGATACACAGAGGCCTGAATGATTATTTTCACTGAGCAGTTTAGGACTATTGTTAATTTACTTCATATCATACAAAACCATCAGTAGCAGTGGAGAGTATTATGGATAGTTGAACATTAACAGTAACAGTAGTGGCATAGCAGTTACTGAATTAATAATGCAATCCTGGTCTGATTTCTAAAAATGCTTTCACATTGTATCACAGCAAGAAAATTAAGTTATTTAAATATAAAATAGAAAGATATTGTAAGTAATAGAGACCATGTGACTATCGAATTCTTGGAAAACCCACTTGGTTTTTGTTTTAGGGTAAGAGATCTCCTGTCTTTTACTCAGTTCTGCCATGTAATGCCATGCCTTTAGTAATGTGATTGATTCTTAACTACCTTCTGAAATGTGCCAGCAAGCCACTGAGTTGTCAAGATGGTGGCTAACCAATGTTTTCTCAAAATCAATTAGTAATAGATATTAAATGCTGAAATTGTTAGGAACCACCTTCATCCTTTTGATGAAGATATCTAGGATAAGTCATTTGAAAATTTTATTTTTCAGGATCCTTCAAAGAGGAAGGCCATGGAAAAATGTTCTGAGGCCCTTTGGGTCCACTTCCAACCATATTCCTGTCTTGGATTTTCTTCCCTAAGACAGGCTCTGTCAACTACCTAATCAGGGCAGATTACAAGGCAGTTTGACCTTAATTGTGCACAGCATTGAAATCTTAGGAGAGGCATACAGGCTGTCGTGCTGTCAGGAAACTGGCAGGGCATCAGATGCTGTCTTGCACTGGGGAATCGGACCTTAGCAACTGCTGTGTCTGCAGCTGTCACAAAGCCCTATCATTGAAGCTGGGGTTAAACGTTTTCTTGTGAAGAGTTTGCTCCACACTGGTCCTAAAGCTCTGCATCTTCACTTTTTAGAAACCTACAAGCTCTTCAGTTTGAGATACCTTTGTGTTTGCTCTTTCAGTATTGGCCCCTCACTAAATGGGATTACAGGTCTTGCAGATTTGCCCATGGACTTTCCACTTCCAGGAGGATGGCCTATTGTCCTTAACTGGATGGCAAATGTAGGAATGACCTGCTTAATTTGCTACCATCTGCAAGGCAATAAAGCTAATGGTAGCAATGTAGTTAAATGTCAAGGATGCCTGGAAGATGAATCCGAGGTGTGCAAAACTATTTTGATTAAACATTCCTTATGCAAAATAACAGCACTAGGTATATGCTACAAACCACTGGGGCCGCATAAGTAGTAAGAAACTTTGTGTGTACTGGGTACTTGTATACATACCCTTCCCATTTCTGCAGTTTCCAGCCGGTGTTAATGTTTTGAGTAAGTTTGTTTATTTATTGTGTCGTTCAAACACATTGCAAATTAGATTAAATTAGCAGGCTCTTTTACTCCAGATCTTGCAGGCAGAAATATATTTCCTCCCACTTAAACCAAGGTGTGCTTATATAGACATCACAGGAATGAAAACATTTTAAAATCATTTATTGTGCATCTAATGGCTACGTTTTTGTCTAATTGTCTCAGGTTTGCTTGGTATCTGCAACTAAGAATAGATCATTTTGCTTTTGTATGGTAATAACAAAAATTTGCTCCAAAAAGATGTTAGCAAAAACAAAATCTGGAAATGCTTGAGTCAGACTACATCTGGTGCAAAGAGAAGTTAATGTTTTAGGTATAGGCTCTTCTGATTCTTTGTTGGGGGCCATGATTTTGCAATCTGAATAATATACTTTGTACATTCATTAAAATGTTTTTTTTCAATAAGAAATGCGTTATCGAAGATGCTTGCCATAAAATATCCATACAGAATTTGATTTTAAACTTGGACAGATCTGAAGTGTCTGAATTTGGTAGTTTGAGTACTATTAACTTTATTAAATTGAGGTGCATATGAACTGGAAATGTTTTCTAAGTTCTATTTTAAGCATTCTTTTATGAAGAGGTTGAAAACTAAACTCACTGAGCAAGTACAGCTCAGTTTGTAGTATCTGAAGAAATCTTGAGGTGGTTGGAAACACTTTGTTTAAAAAAACATTGGTGTTGCTTATCCACCACTTGAAAATTTTGTATTTCAAACTAATTGAATTTATTCTTGTGCACTATTTAAATAAACTTGACTACTAGACTTTTACCTTTTCTTGGTCAGTGGAATGATCAGGAAGCTGACCAACTCAACATAATGTACTTATTATGAAAGTGATTTTTCTTAGTGCAGACTTTCACAGTTGGTAAAAATGAGTACTGTTAACTCTGGAAAGAGATGGAATCCCTTAACTTCACATAAACATGCCACTGAATTGTAATGTCACAGTTTGAAAATGTCTAAACCGCATCAATTGTCAAAACTAAAGCATTGTTCACAGCTATTAGAATGACATAATTTATTTTAAATTGTAGCTTATCTTCATATTGAGGTATTTTCTTTCCTTGGTACTATTTTTATTTGTATTTCAAAACTACTGATTTTTAATGACAATCAAATCTTTCAATTCCTTACAATTTATTCTTCCTGCTTTATGTTAAAACTCTTATTCTTTACTTACTCCTTTTGTTGTTTTCTTAATTCTTCATTTTCTTTAGCTTTCCTGATTCCCTCATGTGAGTATTTAGCTTTAATTTTCTTTTCAACGTTACCTCTACCACAAACATAAAATGCTAGTACATGTTTTTGAAACTTTACATTCATTATTGGTACAGAATTTGCTGTTAGATTGAGAAACTAAGATAAGCCTGAAACAGCTAACATTTTTACATAGTACCTTTTTTAAATTGTAAAATGTTCTGTGGTACTTCGCAGGAGTATCATCTGAGAATCGACATGAATTCAAGATACTATTAGGAGCAGTAGCTAAAATTTAGTCAAATGGGACTATCTTAAAGAGCGGAAGTTTTATGATTTGAGATGCTCAATGCAGACCATGTGGCTCCCATTGGTAAAATGAGGTATTAAAACTTTCAGGTGAAAAAACACAATTCTCGAAAGATTTTAGGGATGGGCGAATTTAGAGGAATGAAGGAAGGTAGGGCCATGAATGATTGAGCATGAGAATTTTAAAGTTTTAGAATTTCATGGACGAGGTGCCAGCATTAATCAGCAGCACTTGTTTGGGTTAGGGTACTATCAGGAGAGTATTGGATGAACTCCTCCTTGAGGAAGGTGGGTGATGAGTGTGACCAGGTGAATATTTGAATATCAAGTCTGGAGACAAAAAAAGGAGGTGTAACAGCATCTAATATGCTAAGGCAGGTATGGAGATTGCTACCACCAGAAATTGATGTATGGAGATTTCAAAATTAACTGGGTATTTGGCTTGATTGGCATCTTGATGCATTTAGAGTCATAGAGATGTACAGCACGGAAACAGACCATTTGGTCCAACTCATCCATGCCAACCAGGTATCCTAACCCAATCTAGTCTTACCTGCCAACACTTGGCCCATATCCCTCCAAACCCTTCCTATTCATATACCCATCCAGGTGCCTTTTAAATGTTGCACCACTTTCTCTGACTGCTCATTCATACATGTACCACCCTCTGAGTGAAAATGTTGCCCCTTAGGTCTCTTTTATATCTTGCCCCTCTCACCCTAAAGTTATGTCCTCTAGTTCTGGACTGCCCACCCCAGGTAAAAAATTTGGTCCATTTATCCTATCCATGCCCCTCATCATTTTATAAACCTTTATACGGTCACCCTTTGACACTCCAGGGAAAACAGCCCTATCTTATTCAACCTCTCCCTTTGGCTCAAATCCTCCAACCCTGGCAACATCCTTGTAAATCGTTCCTGAACCCTTTTAAGTTTCACAGCATCCTTTTGATAGGAAGGAGACCAGAATTGTATGCAATATTCCCACAGTGGCCTAACCAATGTCCTGTACAAACGCAACAAACCAAGCATCTGTGGTGAACAATCTCGTTCTTCTCAGGCAGTTGCTGAATTATTTGGATAAAATTGTGGCTCATCCAATATTTGGTTATTTGTAAAACTGACTTGACAACGAGCATTTAAGGTCTGAAAGGTGTAGTGGTCAGGATTCTGAATCCATATGAATGAGAGCAACTAAATGATACCCCTTTTTGATTCAAGGGGTAATGGCCTTCAGAAAATCCATTATGGGAGATTTCCTGGCTGCCACTAGACAATTGAGTGGAACCAATCAGAAGTCCAATTTAACTGTACAGAAGAGGGGCACAAGGCTACTTTCTAAGAGCCCATAGTGTTGGGATAGAATACTAACATGGAAAGAGGACTGGCTAACTGAAAGAAGATAGTGATGAGAAGAGTTGGGGGACCCTTCCAGGATTGCAGCTTGTAACTTGTAGAGCACCACAGGGGCCAGCTGGTGAGGAAGAACAAGGAATGCAAAGGGTTATAGGCAGGTTGTTAGTGACCAAAATCTTGGCACATGGAAAAGAATATTGGAAAATGAGGTTATGCTCTTGCGGATAGAATTGAGGAAATGAATTTTTAACTGAAGAGAGACTGCAGAAAGCTGTACCACATGATTCCAGGCTCCTTATGATTAAATCACAAAAATCTAGTATGTGAATTCAACAGAGTAAAGGGAAGGCACATGAAAATATCCTTTTATTTTAAAGGGAGTGGAGTATAAAAGTTTTGCTAAACCAATACAAATACTGGTTAGACCACAGAATATCATGAGCAGTTTGGGACATCTAATCAAAGAAAAGACTTAGTCATTAAAAGCAGTCCACACAAGGATTACTAGGTTGTTCCTGGGTACAGCTTTTCTTGAGGGGAGTGGAGGAAGTTCTTTCTGAGGGTAGTGAATCTATGGCATTTTTTCACACCAAGAGCGACATGCTTGATTACTAAATATGTTCAAGACTCCGATCCCAATGTTTTCATCCCAGTGACTCAAGAGTTCTGGGTAAAAGACCAGAAAAGAGGAGTTGAGGATTTGAGCATTCTTGGTTTTAGTTAGTTTATATAAAGCTAAACTTACAATGGCGGGGGACCTCAGACCCGTGACATGTGCCTCTTGCTTGATGTGGGAGTTTAGGAGAGTGTCTGATGTTCCTGACTCTTACACTTGCAAGAAGTGTGTCCAGCTGCAGCTCTTGTTTGACCACATGATGGCTGTGTAGCTGTGGATGGACTCACTTGTGGAGCATCCGCGATGCTGAGGAGGTCGTGGATAGCCCGTTTAGTGAACTGGTCACACCGCAGGTTAGAATTGCTGAGGGAGATAGTGAATGGGTGAGCAAAAGACAGAAAAAGACTAGAAAGGCAGTGCAGGTGTCCCCTGTGGTCATCTCCCTCCAAAACAGGTATGCAGTTTTGGGTACTGTTGGGGGAGATGGCTCACCAGGAGAGGGCAACAGTTGTCAAGGTCATGGCACTGTGGCAGGCACTGCTGTTCGGAAGGGTGGGAAAAAGACTCTTAAGGCCATAATCATAGGAGATTCTATTGTGAGGGGAGTAGATAGGCGGTTCTCTGGCCAAAAACGGGACTCCCGGATGGTATGTTACCTCCCAGGTGCTCAGGTCAGGGATGTCACTGATCAGTTGCAGAGCATTCTAAAAGGGGAGGGTGAACAGCCAGTTGTCTTGGTGCATATAGGCACCAAGGATATAAGTAGAAAACGAGATGAGGTCCTGAAAAAATAATTTAGGGAGCGTGGAGAGAAGTTAAATAGGAGGACCTCAAAGGTAGTAATCTCAGGCTTACTACCAGAACCACGTGCTAGCCAGCGTAGAAATGGGGGGGGAAAAAAGCCAGGATGAACACATGGCTTGAGAGATGAGGGAGGGATTCAGATTTGTTGGACATTGGGACCGGTTCTGGGGAAGGTGAGACTATTACAAACTGGGCGCTCTATATCCGAACCAGATCGGAGCCAATGTCCTTGGAGTTTTTGCTACTGCTGTTGGGAAGGTTTTAAACTAATGTGGCAGGAGACTGGGAACCAGAAGAGAAGACAAGTAGGCAGTGAAGTGGAGACTGGAAGAATTCTGAAGATAGCATTAATAAAGGGAAGAGTAGGCAAAGAGCAAATGGCCTGAAATGCATCTACTTTAATGCAAGGTGTATAGTGTGTAAGGCAGATGAACTTGGGGCTTGGATTGGTGCCTGGGCGTATGATGTTATTGCAATCACAGAGACTTGGTTGAAGGAAGGGCATGATGATTGGCAACTAAATGTTCCAGGATATAGACCCTTCAGACAGGACCGGGAGGGAAGTAAAAGTGGGGGTGGAGTTGCATTGCTGGTCAGGGACGATATCACAGCTGTGCTAAAGGAGGACACTATAGAGGGCGTGAGTAGTGAGGCATTATGGGTGGAGCCGAGAAATAAGAAGGGTGCAGTTACATTGTTGGGGCTATATTACAGGCCTCCCAACAGTGAGCATGAGGTAGAAGAACAAATAGATAAAGAGTTTTCGAGAGCAGTATGTCAATAGTCCGAGGGAAGGGGCCATATTGGACCTGGTACTGGGAATGAGCCAGGACAGGTGATAGAAGTTACAGTGGGGGATTTCTTTGGGAACAGTGACCACAATTCTGTAAGTTTTAGAATACTTGTAGATAAAGATGAGTGGTCCTAAAGGAAGAGTACTAAACTGGGCCAAGGCCAGTTCTATCAAAATTAGGCAGGAGTTGGGAAATGTCGATTGGACACAGCTACTTGAAGTGAAGTCCACATTTGAGATGTGGGAGGCTTTCAAAGATGGTGCATGATAGGCATGTCCTGTTAAAGGCAAAGGATAGGAAGGGCAAGATTTGTGTACCGTGGATGACAGGAGAAATTGTATGACTAGCCAAGAGAAAAAGGGAAGCGTACATAAAGTCTAGGCAGCTAACAACAGAACAGGCCCTGGAGGAATATCGGAAAAGTAGGACAAGTTTTAAATGAGGAATCAAGCGGGCTAAAAGGGGTCGTGAAATAGTTTTAGCTAGCAGAATTAAGGAGAATCCCAAAGCATTTTATCCTTGTATAAGGAGCCAACTGGTTACTAGAGAGAGGATTGGTCCACTAAAGGATAATGGAGGAAGGCTGTGTGTCGAACTTGAGAGATTCTGAATGATTACTTTGCATCAGTGTTCACTGAGGAGATGAACATGATGAATCTTAAGATTAGAGGTAGAAGTTTGATTAGTCTGGATCACGTTGGCATAAGTAGGGAAGATGTGTTGGGTAGGCTAGAGGTTATTAAGGTGGACAAATCCCAAGGACCAGATGGGATCTATCCCAAGTTGCGGAGGGAGACGAGAGAGGAAATAGCTGGGGCCCTGACAGATATCTTTGTGGCATCCTTAAATACAGGTGAGGTGCCGGAGGACTGGAACGTCTCATGTTGTCCCCTGTACAAAAAGGGTAGTAGGGATATTCCGGGTAACTACAGACCAGTGAGCTGACGTTGGTGGTGGGGAAGTTGCTGGAGAGGGTGCTGATGGATAGGATCTATTTATGTTTAGAAAAGAATGGGCTTATCAGTGATAAGCAACATGATTTTGTGCAGGGGAGATTGTGCCTTACCATCTTAGAGTTCTTTGAGGAAGTGACCTAGTTGATAGATGAAGGAAGGGCTGTTGATGTCATATACATGGACTTTAATAAGGCGTTTGACAACGTTCCCCACGGTAGACTAATGGAGACAGTGAAGTCACATGGTGTGCAGAGTGTTCTGGCTAGGTGGATAAAGAACTGATTGAGTAACAGGAGATAGAGTGTAGTAGTTGAAGGGAGTTTCTTGAAATGGAGAAGGTGACCAGTGGTGTTCCACAGGAGTCCGTGTTGGGAGGCACTGTTGTTTGTAATATACATAAATGATCTGGAAGAGGGCACTGTTGGTATGATCAGCAAGTTTGCAGATGACGCAGATTGACAGTCCCTGAGGCTTTCTGCTACTCCAAAGAATACAGGAGGATATAGATAGACTGGAGAGTTGGGCGGAAAAGTGTCAGATAGTTTTCAACCCAGACAAATGTGAGGTGATGCATTTAGGCAAGACTAATTCTAGAGCAAGTTATGCAATGAACAGAAGAGCCTTGGGAAAAGTTGATGGGCAGAGAGATCTGGGAGTGCAGGCCCATTGTAGCCTGAAGATTGCTGCACAGGTGGATAGTGGTCAAGAAGGCATATAGTATGCTTGCCTTCATTTGATGGGATATTGAGTATAAGAACTGGCAGGTCATGTTAAAATTGTACAAGATGTTGGTTCGGTCACTCTTAGAATACTGTGTACAGTTCTGGTTGCCACATTACCAAAAGGATATGGACGCTTTGGAGAGGGTACAGAGAAGGTTTACACGAGTATTTCCTGGTGTGGAAGGTGTTGGCTATGAAGAGAGGTTGAGTAGGTTAAGTTTATTTTCATTAGAAAAAAGGAGATTGAGGGGAGACCTGATTGAGGTTTACAAAATCATGAAGGGTATAGACAGGATGGATAGAGACAAGCTTTTTCCCAGGCTGAAGGATTCTATAACGAGAGGTCACGCTTTCAAGGTGAGAGGTGGAAAGTTTAGGGGGGGATACACACGGCAAGTACTTCACACAGAGGGTGGTGAGTGTCTGGAATGCATTGCCAGCAGAGGTGTTAGAGGCAGGCATGGTAGATTCATTAAAGATGCATCTGGACAGATGCACGAGTTGGTGGGGAGCAGAGGGATACAGATGCTTAGGAATTGACCAACAGGTTTAGACAGTAGATTTGGATTGGCTCAGGCTTGGAGGGCCGAAGGGCCTGTTCCTGGGCTGTAAATTTTCTTTGTAGAAGGCATGATCTCACCGAATGGTGGAGCAGACATGGGTTGAATGGCTGACTTCTACTTCAATATCGTATTGTTGAGTAACATTGGAGGACCATGGCAAGGACTATCATGGCAAAATCAGAGTCAAAGGTTCTTTGACTTTTGATCATTGGCAGAATGAAAGCTATTTCTCATTTAAACTATTACTGTCGTCTGTTCAATTTGGAAATAGACTCAAATAATAAAGCTATCCACAGTTTACAAGGAAAGCCAATATTATTTGCAACAGTGCTACAGTAGATTTTGATATGTAACCTGGAAGTATAAGGAACATAGTTGCTTAGCAGAAATGAAACTTGTCATATTTTGTCATAAGAAAGTTTGCCTTATTCTGCCGTATAAGAAATTAAAATAGATTTCCAAACACCAGTTAAAAGGTAGTAATTTAAATAATCTATCTTTGTATGTGTTAATTTTTGACTGGTACTCAATATGTCCAGCAACTGATCTAGGTTACATTTATAGTTATGTGCTGCACTGTACCTGCCAATGTACTGCATTGAGATTTTGCTTATGTTTCTATACTGCGCAGAGCTCTGATTACTGGGTAAATGCAGTTTAGTGCTTGAATTCACTGAACTGCTGAAGTTTTTAACTTTGACTGCAGTGATTATTTGATACTATTTTAACTTTTCACTTGCATTTGTAGTTGTCTTGGTTCTCTGTGTGCAGATATTTCCATTGAGAAGTAATCAAGATTGTTATTGGCTCTGAAAGCAATGGTATGGCAAGTGGTTGATTGACTATGTAAATTAGCTAGGCAAAAGTAAAGACTGCAGATGCTGGAAACCAGAGTCTGGAAAAACAGCAGATCAGGCAGCATCCGAGGAGCAGGAAAATCGATGCTTCGGGCCAAAGCCCCCCTCCTTCAGGAATGGAGGCAGGGTGGAGAGAGAAATGTGGGTGGGGAAGGGTGGTGTGGGTGGTGGTTGGTGGGGGGGTGTTGGCGCTGGGAAAAAGGTAGCAAAGAGTACTATAGGTGAATGGGGGTGGGGATGGCGGTGATAGGTCAGAGAGGAGGGCTGGGGAAGGTAGCAAAGAGTACAATGGGTGGATGGAAGTGGTAAATTAGCTGTTCTGCTTATTAACTGCTTAAAGTTAGATCTGCTTGGAAGTTGTTTTTAAATGGTGCAAGAATAACAGTGATGCTTGTTACAGCACTTGAATGCTGGATATGATCTATATTAATTAAATCAACCTTTTTTAAGAGCAAATCTCCTGTCCCAGAGGTTGAGACACTAATACTGCACATCTTGAGCTCTCCAGAACCCTACTTATACAGTGGTATGATACTCAACTAATTATGTTTTTGATCATCTGAAGAATGTCCATATTTAATATTGATAATTTTTCTCCATCTTTCTATAGTAAGTATGGTTTCAGCAAACAGTCAAAAACCGAAAAGGTGAGAATTAAATATGCATGATGTTTATTCATAATGTTGCATACTGTAGTTTGAGAATTTTTCATTTTGTTTGCTTTGTTCAGCATAAAAAAGACCATCTGTTAATTTGAGTTTCTTTTCAGTTAAAATATTGAGTTTTCTTCATTATATCTTAGATTCTCATAGTAAGAAATGTTTCAGAAATTTTAATCTTTGTTTCTTCCCAGTGCCACTGAATTTTAATTGAAGATCGGGGAGTGCTAGTTTGTGACAATTTTTTTTAATTTGTGAAGTGTCATTATCTTAATAGATTATCAACTACTTGTATCCTTAAATACTCTAGTGTCTTATTTCAGGCTTGACTTGAAGTTGCCAGATAGGAAAATTGTAATCTTCTATTACTAACATGACCAGATTCTTATCTTTTTCTGCATGTCATTTTGATGAGACCTTGCTCATTTGCACAAAAAAATTTTGTTTTAGAGTGAGGGCAACAAAGAGGCGCTGGGCACAGAACTGGCAACTGATGTATCTGAGGAAGATCATCTGCAGGCTGATGAAGAGGTACTTTATTGTGCATACAGCCTTGTAATGAGAAATATCTTTAAACTTTTGCCTTTTTGTTTTTCCAAATACATTTACATAATTCTTTAACTATACCATTCGTTAAAAGCAGAGGTAGCAAATAAAATTCAAATTCATGTTTTTTTTTGATAGATATTTTTCTCATTTTAGATAGTAGGTTTTTAAAACTTGTGGAACAATGGAATTCAAATAGAGTAAAGCAGGAAATAAAATGCAAGTTGGACTGTGTTGCCTGACTTTGAGGGCCAGACTGTACTCTTGAAAAATTAGAATTGCATTAGCTTTATGTTAATACCTTTTTTAGCATGTTAAGCCTAGTTTAGTAACAGGTAAATTAATCGTTTTGTAGTGGGTAGATTGCATATTTTCAAGAAGCAAGAGTTGGCCATTCAGCCCTTTTTAAGGCTGCTATACAAATGAATGTTTTTACCTCATAAATCAATGACTGCAGATGCTTGCACATCCACTAATATCATTTATTGTATCCGTTGCTCCTGATGCGGTCTCCTCTACATTGGGGAGACAGGGCGCCTCCGAGCAGAGCGCTTTAGGGAACATCTCCGGGACACCCACACCAATCAACCACACCGCCCTGTGGCCCAACATTTCAACTCCCCCTCCCACTCGGCCCAGGACCTCCATGTCCTCTGCATCCTTCTCCGCCGCTCCCTCATCACCAGACGCCTGGAGGAAGAACGCCTCATCTTCAGCCTCAGAATACTTCAACCCCAGGGCATCAATGTGGACTTCAACAGTTTCCTTATTTCCCCTTCCTCCACCTCACCCTAGTTCTAAACTTTCAGCTCAGCACTGTCCCCATGACTTGTCCTACCTGCCTATCTCCTTTCCCATCTATCCACTCCACCCTCTCCTCCCTGACCTATCACCTTCATCCCCTCCCCCACTCACCCATTGTACTCTATGCTACTTTCTCCCCACTCCCACCCTCCTCTTGCTTATCTCTCCACGCTTCAGGCTCACTGTCTTTATTCCTGATGAAGGGCTTTTGCCTGAAACGTCGATTTTGAAGCTACTTGGATGCTGCCTGAACTGCTGTGCTCTTCCAGCACCACTAATCCAGAAAATGAATGATTATGGCTAATATGATTATAATCTCAAATCGATTATTCCTGCCTACTCAAATAACTTTTCATCCTCTTGCTTAACACGAATCCATCTGCTTCTATGTTAAAAATATGCAAGAGTTCTGAACAGTGATCAGAATCTAGATTCTCCCATAAAGGAAACGTCCTCGCCACCTCTCCACTATCAACACCCCTCAGGATCTTTGTTTCTGTCATCCTCTTACTCACCCAAACTTGAGCAGACAAGAGTCTAGTTTGTCCAACCTTTGGATATAAGACAACCCTGTCATCCTAAATACTGGTCAGAAACCATCTGAACTACTTCCAGTACACTTGTATTCCTACTCGAAGGTGACCAATACTGTGCACAGTACTTCAGATGTGGTCTTAGCAGTACCTCGGATAACTGAAGCATAACGTCCTACTCTTGAATTCACTTCCCCTCACACTAAGTGAAACCACTGAATTAGCTTGCCGAATTCTGTGCTGTATCTACATACAAATCTTTTGTGATGTGTGCACCAGGACATCTGGATTCCTTTGCAAACATGAATTTTTTACCGGAGGGTTTCCATTCTAAACAGCAGGGGATAGAAGTTTAATTGAGGTCGGTAATTCTGGGACTGCTCAAGCCCCGGGGAAACACCAATCAGTCTCCACTATTCTCATTCTCCAGTTTTTGTTTGAGGTTTTTGAACATACATCTGACATCATCAAACTGTTCAAGTTTTGATTAATGTATTGTTGTCACACGTACTGAGATGCTGCAAAAAGTGGTGTTTTGCATGCTATACAGGTAGATCCTACCATACAAAGTGCATCAGGGTAGTAGAAGAGTGTAGAATAGAGTTACAGTCACAGATGGTGCAGAGACAAAGAAAGCAGAATTAACATGTATAGAGCAGTTTACTCGTCTACATTACAAGTCAATCACTTGATGTGGGATTAGAGTAACTAGCTAAAAATGTTAGGTAATTATTTGATTATGGAATTTAGATTGGTCAAAAGTTGAATCGTGTACAAATAGAACACATCTTACTGCTGAAAATATTAACAGATTAATTTGTGGATGAATCATTCACTTTTAACATTTCTCTACAGCTTCGCATTAAAAAACTGATGACTGGAATGACAGTGATGGCAACTGAAGAGGTAATGGATTTAAGTGTTAAAATGCCTTCTATGTGTATATAATATGAAAGTAAATTCGGTTAGAGTTTTTTAATCCTTGATTTTTAGACATAATGACTTTTTTTGTATATTACATCACTTCATCAAATTTTTACAAATAAGCTACATAACAAAATCACTTGAGGGTAACATAGAGGGGTTTGGGAGCTAAATAGAAATTCAGTGCCATATTTTGAACTAACAAGGTTAAGAATTACCTGTTTTCTTTCAAATAACTCAAAAGTAGTTGTAGAATCTGAAGATTCTGCACTCTTTTAATCTCAAATTTTGATTATCTTATAAAATTCAGAATTTTTCTGTTTTATGATATCAGTTCACTGCTAACTGATTACCACTGTATTGGGGTTTCACATATAGACAATTTCAAATACCATGTTTTTTTTTTGTATCTGGACTCATTCACCAGTATGTTTCCCCAGAACATTGGTGAGGCTTCATATTCTTTTCAACATAGTAGCATTACAAGACCTAACAAAAATCATTGTTTTCTATTCTGTTGGTACTCATCAAAGAGTGTTCCATTATTAATTTGCTTTTATTTCTTCCATTTATAGTAGTGAATAGGAGTGCATCATTAATTCAATCCAGATCTTTCTACTATAGTACTTTGTGATTAATTAAACACTTACTCTGCAATAATAGTTTTTTGAATCTGTCATTAAGCAGATGTTCATTTTTGTATCATGTTGCATTTTCCAGATTTCTCTCCTTGTGTTCTGTATTTTGTCTTGAGTCTTATTTTTTTTGAGATCATGAAATCATTTAGGTGGGTAGGAAATTGCTGAATTAAAATCATGTCAGCACTTCTTCCACTCTAGTTCATATAATGTTTGGCAACTGAGATGCATTTAGTTCCTCTAATGATTGAAAATATTGCAAGCAAAGTATGTCTCTGACTGAAAATCAGAAAATGTTATGCAGGTAGTTCTTCTATAAAGTCATTGCTATATTCCAGCAAAATCTTGCTTAATAGAAATAATAGGGCCTTTGGAAAAAGTGGGGTTGGGGCAGGCAAGCAAAAACTATCACTCACAGTCGCTCTGAAATCATCCAAAAATTTAACACAAAGTATAATTCAACCTGAATGAAGGTTAAAATTATATTTTAACAAAATAAAAGTAAGAAAGCTGTTCTCTGTACAATACTTCCCACAGCTGCTGTGTCAGCAGCTGATGTCAGCGCATGTGCAGAATGGCACAGAAACTTCCACACATGTGCAGTCCGGCACAGACATTGGCGCATGTGCGGAATGAAACAAGCGAACAGATTCCTGCTGGAATTGGGCTATTGCCAGCAGAGGTAAGGTTCCCCAAAATACCGTTCCCTAATTCTTGAGTGAGGTTATGGCGAAATCACACTACCGAAACACGCATTATCCCGAAACTACCTGTATGTACTCAGATTATGGTAGGTATGGTGCAAAGGCCACCCACCTCTTACTGAAAGCTTACAATATTTCTGACTTTTCCCAGTTCTGATGAAAGATCATAGACCTAAAAAGCTAATTGTTTATCTCCAGAGTTGCTGCCATAACCACCTATGTATGTATAACATTTTTCAGTTATATTTTGGTTTCTTGCTTTCTCTGTATTCTGTTTTTCAAAGTCTGTGACATTATTGGTCGAACTAAATTGCTTGCACACCCAAAATTCTTTATTACACAAGTTAAGCTTCCAGTCTGTACTCTTGCAGTCCCAAAAGCTATTTGTTTCTACGTTCGTTAACTCTACTTGCTTCATCCCATTTGATGCAAAGGCTTCTGCATGTACCATTGTTGGTGCTGTCATACTTTAAAGTTTTATTTGTTAATTTAACAAACCGCACTGCAAAGTTAATCAATACTGAAAAACTCACATTAGAAACACTGCCTGCTAGAGGCAGTACTTCGAAATATTCTGCTCGTACTCCAGTTCATCACTGGTACTACAGACTACATTTGTGTTCACTTTTTGCTACCCCAATCTCAGTCGAATATTTTAACCTTTGATCTGTCAGCAATTCAAATTTAGTTTGTAATCCTTGTTAACATTCAAATGTCTACACTTTTTTTTTCGAATGCACCCTTGAGAAGTGGCTGTTGCTAACAAAAGTGTTTATTGTTCATCTTTAGTTGCTGTTGGCTGATACATAATATTACTAGGCCATTTCAGAGAGCAGTTAAGAGGTTGTGACATTGACCGTAAGACATAGGAGTGGAAGTAAGGCCATTCGGCCCATCGAGTCCACTCCGCCATTCAATCATGGCTGCTGGGCACTTCAACTCCACTTAACCGCATTCTCCCCGTAGCCCTTAATTCCCCAATACAACAAGAATCTATCAATCTCTGCCTTGAAGACATTTAGCATCCTGGCCTCCACTGCACTCTGCAGCAATAAATTCCACAGGCCCACCACTCTCTGGCTGAAGAAATGTCTCCACACTTCTGTTCTGAGTTTACCCCCTCTTATTCTAAGGCTGTGTCCACGGGTCCTAGTCTCCTCACCTAACAGAAACAATTTCCTAGCGTCCACCCTTTCCAAGCCATGTATTATCTTGTGCGTCTCTATTAAGTCTCCCCTTAATCTTCTAAACTCCAATGAATGCAATCCCAGGATCCTCAGCCGTTCCTCATATGTTAGATCTACCATTCCAGGGATCATCCGTGTGAATCTCCGCTGGACACGTTCCAGTGCCAGTATGTCCTTCCTGAGGTGTGGGGACCAAAACTGGACACAGTACTCCAAATGGGGCCTAACCAGGGCTTTATATAGTCTCAGTAGCGCAACGGTGCTTTTATATTCCAACCCTCTTGAGATAAGTGACAACATTGCATTCGCTTTCTTAATCACAGACTCAACCTGCATGTTGACCTTTAGAGAATCCTCGACTAGCACTCCCAGATCCCTTTTATACTTTGGCTTTACGAATTTTCTCACCATTTAGAAAGTAGTCCATGCTTGTATTCTTTTTCCCCAAAGTGCAAGACCTCGCATTTGTTCACGTTGAATTCCATCAGCCATTTCCTGGACCACTCTCCCAAACTGTCTAGATCCTTCTGCAGCCTCCCCACTTCCTCAGTACTACCTGCCTGTCCACCTAACTTCGTATCATCTGCAAACTTCGCTAGAATGTCCCCAGTCCCTTCATCCAGATCATTAATATATAATGCGAACAGCTGTGGCCCCAATACTGAACCCTGCGGGACACCGCTCGTCACCGGCTGCCATTCCGCGAAAGAACCTTTTATCCCAACTTTCTGCCTTCTGTCAGGCAGCCAATCCTCAATCCATCCCAGTAGCTCACCTCGAGCACCATGCTCACCTTGCTCAGCAGCCTCCCGTGTGGCACCTTATTAAAGGCCTTTTGGAAGTCTAGATAGACCACATCCACTGGGTTTCCCTGGTCTAACCTACTTGTCACCTCTTCAAAGAATGCCAACAGGTTTACCAACCTGAATAGAACTGGAGTCACAAATGAGGTGAGACAAATAAAGGGTGTAGGTTTTCCTCTGTAATGTGTATTAGTGAAGAAATAAATATTGCACTATTATGGCTACTAGTGGTACCAAGCAATGTTTTTCTAAACTGTGTATTCAGATTCTCAAACTGCCATTCGTGTGTTCTCTGGATTGTTTGTTTGGTCTGATGACCATTGTTACAAAATAACCCCCAGCTCCCACTCCCAAACTCTAATCCTTTAGATCCAACACTCATTCCACCCTCAATCCAACCTCTAATGTTGTGTTCAGTTAATCTTAGGTTTTCCTCCTGTTTCTGAAATTCCTTTGGGATGTTTCTTGGTTTTATTGGCTCTATAAATATAAGTTTCTGTTGTTTATTTCTTCATACAAGACGAGGAGCAAGGAGAGATATCAGCTGAATATGTGGCTGCATGGATGGTGCAGGAGGGAGGGTTTCAGATATATGGATAATTGGGGCTCATTCTGGCAAAGCAGATACCTATGAGCAGGGTGGTCTTCACTTGAACCAGAGGGGTACTAATATCCTGGGTGGGAAATTTGCTAGTGCTATTTGGGTGGATTTAAACTAGCTCAGCAGGGGGATGGGCATCTGTGGTGAGTTCCATTGCACAGGAGGATGAGCATAAGAAGGACAGGGACAGGATTTCATGGTCACAGGAGTGTGCTGGCAGACAGTGAGCTGATTTGAAGTGTGTCTACTTCAATGCCAGGTGTATCCAGAATAAGATAGGTGAGCTTGCAGCGTGGATTGGTACTGGGGACTTTGATGTTCTGGCCATTTCGGAGATATGGATAGAGCAGGCTCAGAAGTTTCCAGGATTTGCAGGTTCCAGGACTTAGATCTTTCCTGCAGAACAGGGAAGGTGATAAAAGGGGGAGGTGTTGCCTTATTAGTCAAGGACATAATAATGGTAGCTGAAAGAACTTCTGACGAGAACTCGCCTACTGAAGTGGTATGGGCTGAGGTTTGAAACAGGAGGAGAGGTCACACTGCTGGGAGATTTTTATAGGCCTCCGCAGAGTTCCAGGGTTGTGGAGGAAAGGATCGGCAAAATGATTCTGGGTAGGAGTGAAAGGAACAGGGTAGTCGTTATGGGGAACTTAAACTTCCCCAACATTGACTGGAAATGCTATAACTCTAGTACATCAGATGGATTAGTTTTGTCCAGTGTGTTCATGAGGGTTCCTGACAATTTGTCAAAGGGCAGACAAGAGTGGCGGCCATACTGGATCTGGTGCTTGGTAATGAACCAGGCCAGGTGTTGGATTTAGTTGTAGGTGAGTACTTTGGAGAAAGTGACCATAATTCGGTTACATTTAGTTTAGCAATGGAAAAGGATAAATATATGCCAGGGCAATAGTTCTCGACGGGGGAAGAGCAATTATAATGTGATCAGACAAGACCTAGCATGCATAGAATGAGGTAGCAAAATGCAGAGGATGGAAGCAATCGAAATGTGGAGCTGGTTTAAGGAACAGATATTGCATGTCCTTGATAGGTATGTCCCTGTCAGGCAGGGAGGAAGTGGTAAGGGAACTGTGGTTTACTAAACAACTTGCATCTCTTGTTAGATGGAAGAAGGAGGTTTATGTGACTATGAGACGAGATGGTTCAGATAGGCGAGGGAGAGTTAAAGTTTAGCTCGGAAGGATTTGAAGAGACAGATAAGAAGAACAAGGATGTGAATGAAGGTAGGGTAGTTGACCTGGTGTATGCGGACTTCAGTAAAGCCTTTGATAAGGTTTGGCATGGTAGGCTTTTGGAGAAAATGCGGAGGCTTGGGATTAGAACATAGAAAAGTACACACAGAACAAGCCGTTCGGCCCACTGTTGTGCTGAGGATTATTCCTAAACTAACCTATGCATCCCTCGATTCGCTGCTGTCCATGTGCATGTCCAGCAGTCCCTAATGACTGCTTCCACCACCACTGTTGGTAATGCATTCCATGCATTCTCAACTCTCTGCGTAAACAACCTACCTCTGATGTCTCTTCTATACCTTTCTCCTAATATCTTGTGCCAGTCTGTCTTGCCCTGGGGAAAAGTCTCTGGCTATTGACTCTATCCATGCCTCTTATTACCTTGTATACCTCTTATCAGGTCACTTCTCTTCCTCTTCCTCTCCAGAGAGAAAAGTCTCTGAGCTTAGTCAACCTCTCTTCGTAAGACAAGCCCTCCAGTCCAGGTAGTAACCTGGTAAACCTTCTTTGCACCCTCTCCAAAGCCTCCGTATCTTCCCTATAATAGGGCGACCAGAATTGGACACCATATTCCAAGCGTGGTCTCACCAGGGTCTTTGTAGAGCTGCAGCAAAATCTCGCAGCTCTTAAACTCGATCCCCCTGTTGGTGAAAGCCAAAAGACCAAGGCTTTCTTAACCCTTGGGTGATTCTGGGTGATTTAGCAGTTTAGATTAGAAACTGGCTTTCTGTAAGAAGGCAGCGAGTGGTGGTTGATGGAAAATATTCAGCCTGGAGTCCAATTATTCGTGGTGTGCCACAAGGATCTGTTTTGGGACCTCTGCTGTGTCATTTTTATCAATGACTTGGACGCAGGCGCGGGTGGATGGGTTAGTAAGTTTGCAGATGAGACTAAAGTCAGTGGAGTGGTGGACAGTGTGTGAACATTGTTTTAGGTTGCAAGGGAACTTGGATAAACTGCAGAATTGGTCTGAAAGGTGGCAAATGGGCGGCACAGTGGTTAGTACTGCTGCCTCACAGCGCCAGAGACCCGGGTTCAATTCCCGCCTCAGGTGACTCTCTGTGTGGAGTTTGCACATTCTCTCCGTGTCTGCGTGGCTTTCCTCCGGGTGCTCCAGTTTCCTCCCACAGTCCAAAAAATGTGCAGGTCAGGTGAATTGGCCATGCTAAATTGCCCGTAGTGTTAGGTGCAGGGGTAATTGTAGGGGAATAGGTCTGGGTGGGTGCGCTTCGGCGGGTCGGTGTGGACTTGTTGGGCCACAGGGCTTGTTTCCAGACTGTAAGTAATCTAATCTAATCTAAAAAAATGGAGTTCAATGCAGATAAATGTGAGGTGATTCACTTTAGGAATAATAGCGGAAGGCAGAGTAATGGGTCAGTGGAAAGATTTTTGGTAGTGTGGATTTGCAGAGAGATCTTGGTGCCCATGTACATAGATCCCTGAAAGTTGATAATGCTGTTAAGGCATACGGTGTGTTAGGTTTTATTGGTAGAGAGAATGAGTTCCAGGGCTGTAATGTCATGCTGCAACTGTACCAAAAGCTAGTGTGGCCACACTTGGAATTTTGTGTACAGTTCTGGTTGCCCCATTACAGGAAGCGTGCGGAAGCATTGGAAAAGGTGCAGAGGAGATTTAGAACATGGAACATAGAAAAGTACAGCGCAGAACAGACCCCTAGGCCCACGATGTTGCGCTGAGACTTAATCCTAATGTAAAATATAGTAACTTAACCTACTCACTGCTCAACTCACTATCCATGTGCACATCCAGCAGTCGCTTAAATGTCCCCAATAACTTCGCTTCCACCACCACTGCTGGCAACGCATTCCATGCATTCACAACTCTATGATGTCTCCTTTATACCTTCCTCCTAATATCTTCAAACTATGACTTCTCGTACCAGTCAATCCTGCCCTTGGGCAAAGTCTCTGGCTATTGACTCTATCTATACCTCTCATTGTTTTTTACACCGCGATGATGTCTCCTCTCTTGCTCCTCCTCTCCAGAGAGAAAAGTTCGAGCCTATTCAACCTTTCTTCATAAGGCAAGCCCTCCAGTCCAGGCAGCATCCTGGTAAACCTTCTTTGCACCTTCTCCAAAGCCCCTCTATCTTTCCTATAGTAGGGCGACCAGAACTGGACACAATATTCCAAGTGTGGTTTCACCAGGGACTTGTAGAGCTGCAGCAAAACTCGCAGCTCTTAAACTTGATGCCCCTGTTAATGAAAACCAAAACACCATATACCTATCCCCTTGGGTGACAACTTTGAGGGATCTGTGTAGTTGCGCACCCAGATCCTTTTGTTCATTCACACTGCCAAGAATCCTGTCTTTAATCCTATATTCAGCATTAGAGTTCGACCTTCCAAAATGCATCACTTCACATTTATCCAGGTTGAACTCCATCTGCCATTTCTCAGCCCAGCTCTGCATCCTGTCTGTCGCGCTACAACCTGCAGTAGCCCTCAATACTATCGACTGCACCTCCAACCTTTGTCATCTGCAAATTTACTAACCCACTCCTCATCCAAGCCATTTGTAAAAACTACAAAGAGCAGAGGCCCAAAGACAGAGCCCTGCGGGACCCCACTCAACACTGTCCTCCAGGAAGAATACTTTCCCTCTACAACCACTCTGCCTTCTGTCGCCAGCCGCACTCTCTGCCTTCTGTCCGCTAGCCAAATCTCTCTGTTTCCCATACTTCTTGATTTTATGAATGAGCTTACCATGGGGATCCTGATCAAATGTCTTGCTGAAATCCATGTACACCACATCCACTGCTTGACCATCATCGACCTGTTTTGACACCACCTCAATGAACTCAATAAGATTTGTGAGGCATGACCTGCTCCTCACAAAGCCATGTTGACTGCTTTTAGTCACACTATGCTTTGCCAAATAGTCTTAAATCCTCTCCCTCTGAATTCTTTGCTGGCTACAGACGTAAGACTGACTGGTCTGTAATTGCCAGGGATTTCCTTATTAACCTTCTTGAAAAGTGGAACAACATTCGCCTCCTTCCAAACCTCCGGTACAACTCCCGTGGAGAGTGAGGAGGCAAAGATCCTCGCCAGCGGCTTAGCAACCTCCTTTCTCGCTTCCCAGAGCAGCCTAAGATAAATCTGGCCTGGGGACTTAACAATCTTAATGTTTTCCAAAATTTCTAGCACATCAACTTCATCAATCTTGATATGGTCATGACTATATCCCAGCTCCTCTAAGTTTTCATTTACAACAAGTTCCCTTTCCTTGATGAAAACCATAGCAGAAACTCATTTAGGGCTTCCCCCTATCTGCTCAGACTCCACGCACAAGTTCCCTCCACTATCCCTGATCGGCCCTACCTTCTCCCTGATCCATTCTCTTATTCCTCGCATATGAGTAAAACGCCTTTGGGTTCTCCCTAGTCCTTCTCGTGCCCTTTCCTGTCTCTCCTTAGTCCATTTCTGAGCTCCTTTCTAGCAAGCCTGTAATCCTGTAAAGCTGTGCTAGATCCTTGCTTCCTCCACCTTACGTAAGCTGCCTTCTTCCTTTTGGTGAGAGGTTTCTCTGTTCTCATCGTCCAAGGTTCCTGAATCTTACCCCCTCTTATCTGTCTCAGAGGAACAAACTTGTGCATCACTTGCAACAACTGCTACTGAAGTAGTCTCCACATGTGCTGTGCCCTTTCTGTGGAACAATTGCTCCCAGTCTATACTTCTCAACACCTGTCTGATAGCGTCCATAATTTCCTTTTCTCCAATTAAATATCTTCCCTCGGTAACTGCTCCTTTCACTCTCCAAGGCTATGGTAAATGTGAGGCAGTTGTGATCACTTTCACCAAAGTGCTCTCCCGCCACTAGATCTGACACCTGTCCTGGCTCGTTGTCGAGCACCAAATCCAAAATGGCCTCTCCCCTCATCGGTCTGTCTGCATACTGAGTAAGGAAACCCTCCTGAACACACCTGACAAAAACGGCTCCACCCAAACCATCTGCACTTACAAGGTTCCAGTCGATATTGGGAAAGTTGAAATCGCCCACAGCAACAACCCTGCTACTTTTGCCCACCTATGAGATCTTCAATTCATCTACTGTTAGGTGGTCTGTAGAAAACCCCCAATGTGGTGGCTGTTCCCTTGCTGCTCCTAACTTCCACCCATACTGACTCAGTAGACAGACCTTCCTCAACAACCTTCGTTTCTGTAGCTGTGATGCACTCTCTCTGATTAGCAATGCTACACCCCCTCCTCTTTGTTTTCCACCCTCCCTTTTCTTTTTAAACGTTCTAAACCCTGGAACATCAAGCAAGCATCCCTACCCCTGTGAAACCCACGTCTCCGTTATGGCCACAACATCGTAGCCCCAAGTACTGATCCATGCTCTAAGTTCATCACTCTTATTCTGGACACTCCTTGCATTAAAGCAGACACACTTTAACCGGTCCCTTTGTTTCATCGCGTGAGAAACCTTCCTGATAGATTCAATATATCCTGTCACTTTTCTGTCTGCAACTGACCCCCTCTCGGACATGTGGCTCTGATTCTCACCCCCTTGCCAAACTAGTTTAAACCCTCCCAAATCGCACGAGCAAATCTCCCACCCGGGGCATTTGTACCCCTCTACTTCAGGTGCAACCCATCCTTCATGACCAGGTACCATCTTCCCCAGAAGGTATCCTAATGGTCTAGGTATCTCAAGCCCTCCCTCCTGCACCAGCCCTCGCAGCCCATGTGTTAAGCTGCACTCGCTGACTGACTGTACCTCATCTCACTATCTCGTGACACCGGTAGCAAACCTGAGATCACTACTCTACTCTTCTTGCTCTTCAGCTTCCAACCTAACTCTTACCAGAATGTTGCCTAGTCTGGAGGGAAGGCCTTATGAGGAAAGGCTGAGGTACTTGGGTCTGTTCTCATTGGAGAGAAGGTGGCGAACAGAAGATTTAATGGAGACATACAAGATGATCAGAGGATTAGATAGGGTGGACAGTGGGAGTCTTTTTCCTAGGATGGTTACATCAGTTTGTAGGAGGGGCATAGTTGCAAATTGCAGGGTGATAGATTTAAGACAGATGTCAGGTAGGTTCTTTACGCGCCCTTACCACTCTCTAAGTAATGCCCTGCCTGCCAATGAAGTTAACTCTGTCACATTAGGGGCATTTAAACAGTCCTTGGATGAGCATGTGGATGATGATGGGATAGTGTAGGGGGATGGACTTAGATTAGTTCACAGGTGGCGCAACATCGAAGGCCAAAGGGCCTATTCTGTGCTGTAATGTTTTATGTTCTATACTGATTATGTAAGGAAAATTCAATGAGTATACCAATCTACTTTTAGTCCAAGGATTGAAGGGACTACTGCTTTTTAAGGAAAGCTTTCTTTCGAAAGTGCCATAAAGTTATTTTGATGGAAATAATGTAACCACATGCAATTTCTTCTAGCACTAATCCAATCTGCCTCTTCAACCTTTCTCCCACATCAAAGAAAATGCTTCAGTTGACTGTGATCACAGAAAGCCAGGAAATCTACTCCAATAATAAATATCCTGTTAAATGTCAGGAATTAATTACTCCACATACATTTACTTTGTCCCTGTCAGGATATTATTTTAGAAACTTAAATATATTTGCCATTGGGAACTGGTGTAAATTATGTAGCCTTTTTTTTTCATCCTAACAGTGCTATATAGTATAAATCATAAAAATATATTTCATGTTTGAATGTAGCCCAGTGGCATAAAGCTGTTTTACCTCTTGTTACCACTTGTAAGTGTTGGTTTTTAATAATTGTAACTATCTCTTGAATCTTTGTGGACCATGTCTTGACATACTTGCTCAATATGACTTACAGGGAAAACTGACTGCTAGTACAGTGGGTCACATTGTAGGGCTACAGTCAGAAGAGATTAAGCAGATTGCGTCAGAATATGCTGAAAAGGTAAGGTACCTTATTATATCCTTTGTGCGTTCCAATGCATTTCATTCGTGTTAAGTCATTAGTCATGCATAGGCAATTTGCTCTGTGCATAGTGCTATAAATGGCAAATTTAGATATATGGAGAGTTTTTTTTTATTTAAGGCTTTGTTTGGTTGGGAGTCTAGCAGATTGCTACAAGTTAATGACATGAGATTTAGGACTGTGTTTATGAACAGATTAGAATTTGATTTAGCACATAATCTGAAACAGTATTTTAAGAAAACTTCAGCCTCAGGTTGAATAATAAATGAGCTTGCATTGAGAATACTGGAGCTAGATTTTTTAATTACTTCATTTAAGGCTATGGTGATGTTTTGAGGTAATTCCAGTGTTCTACTGCAAAGGCTGGAGTTGGAACACTAAGTAGTAAAATATGAAGTTAAACTACGAATGGACTGAGTTTGATGATAGGGTAGTTATTTTCAACCAAATTAAGAGATTCACCTGCATGTCACACCAAAGGTGTGAAGTGAAATCTGTTTGACAGTCTCGATTGAATTTCTTACAATTGAATCCATTGTAATTTTAAGATACGTCAGTCTAGGAAGATTGTTGCACTGGAAAGTAAACATGTTGTATTTTTGCAATGGGTAATTTCTTGGTTGGGTAAATTATTACTGAAGGCAGCAATGTAAATTTTACAGTTTAGCAATGTAGCTTAGTGAATGCAGGTTAGAAGGCTGCATGGAGACTCTGTTAAGATTTGTGCAGCAGAGCTTCGGGTGAATTCTGGTTTATAGAGGATAGAATGTGGAATGCTAACTCTGAATGCATTTGAATAATGAAAACTGATGTTTGAGGATTTTGGCAACATATGAACTGAAGCAGAGTCAGTGTTGGGCTGTTACAGGAGCAGGATGGAATTCTACTTATGATTCTAAACGCTGCTGGAGTGGGGAATCCAGTTTGACAGCAGTGTTGCAAAGTGTCTGACATTTGCCGGTGGGAGAGATGGGGTTGGTAGCTAGGTACAGGCAGTACTGTAGGTGTGAGAAGCCTGTCAGGCAATTATAATGCCCACTTTTTATCGAGCTTATAGGATTCCAATATATTCAAAAATAAATATATTCAACACTGTAAGTAATCTAATCTAATCTAAAAAATAGAGCTTTCCCAGTTTAAAGAACCATGCAGGATTATGCTTCAGGAAAGGTTCAGAATTGCTCTAAGCAAATCTCAGTATCAGTTGGATAATGTTTCTTTGTTTCATTCATCACAATCACTTCATTTGACAATAGTTAATTCAGCATCTTTGAGACTTGGAAGCAAGCAGATGTTGATAGTAGGTATTGAAGTAAAGTGGCAATTTTTATAATTGCAGCAATCTGAGTTTTCAGCAGAGGATCGTTCTGAACGACCTGGAGCTGCTCAGCAACATCGAAGACAAGTCGCATCTCTGAATAAGCAAATCTTGCAGAAGTCAAAACAGTTGGAAGAGGTAGGTTTGTTGAATCCAGTCTTAGTATGAAATTCTCCTGTAATTTGAAGTCATTCATGACACAAGTTTACTACATATTGATCAAAATGCTGAAATGATAATTACTGAATCAGTATTGGATAATGTGTGTTAGATTTGGATTCCTTTAAATTAAACAAGGGTGCATACCTTGATCAGACGATCTTATTAGTTTTCTATTTTTAAAGTGGATTTTTCTCATCTTAAATTCTAGCATTAGTGATTTTTTAAAACCATTTAAATTGACATAGTAGCAGGATAAATATAATTCATCAACGTTTTATGTTTTAACAGGTTGTATATAAAAAGCAAAATCGACCCAACTTGTTTTAGTTCTTCTTGCTGAAGACTAATATCGTGACAATTAGTTTGAGATTAAAACTGTTCTTTGTGGATGTTGAGGTGATTGAGATGCAGCAAAACAGGAATTTAAGGTGACTGTTCTAGATTAGTCAATCATCAATGTTAGAGTGAAGGAAGAGTGCACAACGAGTAAACAAGAATATTTAGAAATGGGAAGGAGAAGAGCTAAGTATTTTATAACTGAAATGAGAATTTTGAAGTTTGTGTGTTGAAGTATGGGAAACTGTTGGAGGTTAAAGAGGAAAGAGAACATAAATTGGATTTGGAAAAGGGTGGAGCTCAGGAAGCAACTTAAACAGACAAAGTCATGAAATAAGCGTTTGAGCAACTTTAAGCAGAAATGATATTTTAGAAATAGAAGAATTTTTTTATAGAAGCTGTAAGGGTGGTATGTGTGCAGGTATCCAGGAAGTTAGATTGGAAGTGATCAAAATTTTGGCAAAGATGAAATGGAACGTTTATCATTTGTAGTTACTATTTCCTAAAGTGCTGACGTGTCCATGATGTAGACTTAAAATAAGTAGGTGACACATTGCCCAGCAGATTCAAAGATAGTGAATGTTGATAGCCCAGTTGACAGTAGGATTCAAAATGCCTGTTACAAACATGCTGCACAAAAGCTAAGCACAGTTGAGACTTGATTTGTTTTTTTGTTTTGGACATAAATCTAATATAAAATAACCAGGCAAGGGAATAGGTTGAGAAGGAGAGTCCTTCGTAGTAACTTCTCATCTCATGTGTGAATTGAACCCATGCAGTTAGCATCACCAACTAACTACCAACCAACAGAGTTAACTGACCCTCTCTTGTGACAGAATACATTTTGATAAAACTCCAAGCATGCTTGCATGTTCACAGCTGCTGATTGGCAGTACAATCCCAACAGATTGCTTTCAGAGTCAGTGAAGTACTTATTGATTTCTTTGGCCTGCCATTTCATTTCCAGTGCAAGTAGACTTTAATGGAAGTTAACGAGCTGTTGGGACCTTTTGCAAGGTCTGCTCAGTCTTTAAAGTAATGGAAGGATTGGTCAGTCTAAATTTTTAAACTAATTGAGTTGGTGGGTTGTGAATTAGGAGAGGGGTATAAGTTCAAAATTAGGTTAGATGTGAAGTATTTTTGTGAAGACTATTGATGTCCAGAATACTTTGTATATGTGTTCACTACAAATATATAGAATGCAGCTGTTAACTCGTGGATCACAATAGTCACTGTATATATTATTGCCCCATGATGTACTGAAATTATTGAACTTTTTTATTATTTTAAAAATAGCTTCAAGTGAAATACAGTGGGATTCAGGCTACCTGTGAGGAAGCAAAGAAAAAACTGGTGGAGGTAAGATTGCTATGTTTTAGGTACCTAACATAACAGCATAGAAAGTAGGAGCAGATATAGGACATATTGACCCCTCAAGCCTGTTCAATATGATCATGGCTGATCATTGAGCTCAGTACCCTAGACCTGCTCTTCCCCAATATCCCTTGACTTCTTTCATCACAAGAGCTATATCTACCTTCTTGAAACAGAGTCTAGTAATTTTCAGTCAACCTGTCAAGTCTTTGCTGTCTGTTTGAAAAATAGTGCTTTTAGTCCCACTTCTTGGCTCTTTCACTGTGTCCCTGCAATTATTTTTCTTCAAATATTTATTCAGTCCTTTATCCTAACCAGATCTTACTACAACCTCTGTTACATGTGGCAGTCATACCCAAAAAGCCCACTGTGTTTAAAATAAAATGTATTTTTTCACCCACAAGTAACATCTTTTTTGCCAGTCAAGTTAGTGCTGTGGGGCTTCTGATTAATGATGTTTGTGCTATTGGCAAAAGCAATGGTAAAAGTGGATATTCTTGTAAGCTGGTTGGCAGAAAGGATAATGAAGCATGTTTGATAGTTTGTTCACTTTATTAAAATTTCTGTTGGGCATTGAAACTGTCAAAGTTGCACTGATTTGGAAATGTATTTGTCAATGCCTCAAAATTGATGTTAAATTGTGTTATAGATTGCATATGTGTCAATATTGTTTACGTACTGTCCAAATTTTTTACAAATATTAGAAGGCTTATTTGATTATATGTAAAAACAAAGTAGCAGATCTGTGGTCTTTGGTGGGGGGGGAAATACAACTTTCCAACCCATCAGCTTGTTTTCTTTCCATGGACACTGCATGACCTATTTTCAGATTCATTGTATTTAGTTTACATATCATCTCACTAAGGTTTTCTATTGCCAGGTCGTGAATTATGGCCAGAAACTGGATAAAAAACTGTCTGCTGTTGAAATTGCAGAATCCCAGGCTGATTCTGGGTATGTGATATTTGCGTATTTGAAGTTTTCATATGTTTTGTAGATAAGCACCTTTTACTTTTCAATACAATTACAATTTCAATTTTTATTTCATGCAGCATAGCCAGAACCCTGCTGATATATTCATTTGGTGTTTTACGTATAAAACAGGAGCAGGGGTGTAGACTATTCAGTACCTGTTCTGATTCAGTAAGATCATGGCAGACCTTCGTTTCAAGTTCCTAATTCTCATCTACACTCAAGAATAATATAACCACCTCTGTCTTAAGCATTCAATGTCCTTGCCGCCTCTATCCGCTAAGGCAGCGTTCCAGAGTTGCATATGTCGCTAACAGAAAATTTAACCTAGACTCTCTGCTGAAAAGAATACCTAAATTTCATACACTGTAAAGATTAATGTAACTTCTATGCAAATAGAGATGGTAAATAAATAATTTGGAAATAAATTCAGAAAATTGTAAAAGAGAAGAAAATGGACATGTAGGTTGCAAGGGAAATTCAAAGCTTTTTGTTATCCATATGATGCATGACCGGTAAGGCTTAATACCGTGGTTGCAGGCCAGTGAAATTAAATCTGTTAGAAGATTGCATTTACAAGTTTGTTGTCCCTATCCAAGAAGTGACTCTTCCACAAAGATACAGTGGAAGCTTGGAGCTCTATAAAACTACAGAATGTTTATTAAGTACTTTAAATTACTAGAAATATCTCAATCACTGTCTTTCAATATGTTGATTTCTGTAACTAAACCCAAACATTACTACACGGGGCAGTTTGTAGGTGGCCAGTTAAAACCGCATAACGTCTTCACCACACCTCCTGACATAGGGTACCTCCTTATAATCAAGATTAGTGATGCTGGAAAAGCACAGCAGGTTGGGCAGCATTCAAGGAGCAGAAAAATAGACATTTCAGGCAGGAACCATTCCTGATGAAGGACTTCTGCCCAAAACGGTTGATTTTCCTGCTCCTCGGATGCTGCCTGACCTGCTGTATTTTTCCAGCACCACTCTAGTCTTGACTCTATCTCCAGCATCTGCAGTCCTTTTGCATACCTTCTTGCAATGTTAGTCTTTTGAAGTATTGTTGAACCAGGGGTTTCTTCAGGCTTTTTATACATAAGTCTCTGTTCCAAATACATGTTTTACATGGAGTTATGCATGCACATGACCAATCTGAACATTTTGTCTAAATGTATGCCTTCTTTGGACTTATCCATACAAGTGAGCAATCTCAAACATTTTGTCCAAATTTATACCCTACCTGATAGAGCCAGCAGTTCCTAGTTTCCTGCAGTTTTAACTCTTAGCAGATCTGACTGACTCGGTATAATTCCATTCACGTAGCAGCCCTGTTTTAGGCTCATACCAGTTCCTGTTATCTTCAGCCTTGTCCAACAAAGTTGTGACTGGGCAAAAAAAATAGATCTAGCAGCTTTGTCCAATGCATATGATTAGATTCTGTACAGTATGGAAACAGGCCCTTCGACCCAACAAGTCCACATCAACCCTTTGAAGAGTAACCCAACAAGAACCAGTTCCCTACCCTATATTTACCCCTGAATAAAGCATCTCACACTATGGACAATTTAGCATGGCCGATTCACCTGACCTGCACATCTTTGGATTGTGGGAGGAAACCGGAGCACCCGGAGGAAACCCACACAGACATGGGGAGAATGTGCAAACTCCACACACAGTTCTCTGAGCTGGGAATGGGTCCCCTGGTGCTGTGAGGCAGCTGTGCTAACCACTGAGCCACCATGCTGCCCAATATATACTTCATATTTTGTGTTAAAAGGAAACCAATACAAATGAGTCGTCTGGATCATGATTAGAATCCTGGGTATAATTGAATTAATACAATTTAACTTTTTTTTAGAACTTGTGCATTTTATGGCCTGAAAAAGTTGTGAAGTTGTGCCTGAGAGCTGGAGAATAATGATTACAAGTGTGAAGCAATGTCAGTCATTTCCAACAACTCAATTTATCTAATATTGTATAGTGCAAATTGTAATCTTTCCATATCATTTAGTTTTCAATGTTTCCATGTTTTGCTTTATCCTTGTGAATTAAATAAACACACTGGCTTTCCATGTTTGTTTATCTTCCTGTGCTTGTATTCCCACAATAGTAGCGGTTTAGGAACTATTTGGCTCTGCAAAACATTCAGATATGTGAATAGCAAAATACTGTGTAAGTTGGAGATAAAAACAGACTGTTAGAAAGCATTACAGCTGAGGTAGCACCTGTGGAGTGTTAACTATTAACATCTTAGTTTGATGACCTTTCATCTGCAAGCATATTAGCTGTGATATTCAATTATTTAATCTTTTAATTCTGATGTACTTGAATTTTGCTCCTAAGCAGACATGCTTTTACCTTTTAAAATATGTTAATTGATAATCTATGCACATCTTTTTATTCATTTCTGGGATGTGAAAAATCACTGGCCAGGCCAGCTGCCAATTCCAGGTTGCCCTTGAGAGGTTATTTAGTTAGATGTTACAAAAATGAAGGTAATTATTAATGTAGTGTTTTAATGTTCCAATTTAGTGTATTTCATATGGACACCACTTCGTTAGAGAAATTCTTAATTTTAATTCCTTCTGTTAGATTGGTACTTAATTTCTTATTCATGTTACTTGTATTAGTTCAGTTGTGAAGCTATTTAATTCGAATGAAGAGCTTGATTGTATCATTTTTTACTGCTCAAATTCAATTTTCAAATAATGACTTGAAAGTCTTTGAAGTCATTCTTGCAAAGAAATTACAACGCAAAAACAGGATATTGACCTATCCAGTCAGCGTTTGTTGTTTGCATGAGCAAATCACTTTACTCATACTGTTTCCATGGCACTCCAAACCATTTTTCTTCTAGCTATTCAATTTAGTTTGGTGATGTGGTTTCTGCTTGAGTCATTAACCTTAGAAATTAAATTCACAGCACCAAAATTCCATGAAGATATGCCTGCCCTCTTTCAGATCTCCTCCTCCTCCTCCTCCTCCACACAAATGGTCTGCATGTATGTAACCAATCCCATCCTCTCCCAGTTAGAAGATTTTTTTGAAACAACCTTATTACTTTGTTTTGTAGCAAGTTATATTTTTTATTTTTATATTTGTTTATATTTGTAAACATTGGACAATATCCTAATGTTTCAATATTGTACTTTGTTTGCAGCCTTTAATATCTTTGCCCGAGTGTGGAAACCAATAATGTATTCCATTTCTAACTGAGGTCTTACAATTATTCAGTATGCCTGGGTTCCTTTTGAAGATGACAAATGCACAGCATATTCCAAAATTAGCTTTAACCAATGATCTGCATTATGGTAATCAGTGTTCTTCACTGCCTGAGTGAATTATCCAAACTTAAAAGAAAAAATTGAGAATTTAAGAACACCAATAATTAAAGAGCAGCGAACCTAATATCAGAAGCTCCTGGATTGCATTTCTTGTCATTCCTGTTTTTATGTTGTAGTTACATAAATGTTACAGTTTTGTTTTCTTGGGTTACTGAAAGTTTTTTTTTCTTCTTCCTTATCAACTACAGTGGCTTGGTGTGTTTGTAAAGATCCACAACTGTGATTTCCAGTTAATGGTGTTTTTTTTTTCTAGCTTGTGTTTTTAGCACAAAGCAAAATAGTATGAATGCTGAAGATCTGCAATATAAACTGATGAATACTTCCAGTATTTTCTGATCAGGTAGCATCTGCAGAGTGAGAAATCAATTTTGATATTTCACGTTGGTCAGCTTTCATCAGAGCCAGTGGTAACTTTGTTTCTCTTCCTGCAGAAGCTGTCTGACTACTATATTCTTAGAGCATCTTCTGTTTTTATTATTTTATATATTACTGGTATAATATAAAGCTCTGTTCCTAATTAGCATACTGGAGAAGTTGAGAGCGTTGGTCACAATGAATGAGGGACTAAAGGATCAGGAGCAGCAGTTTAGGAATCATTGCCGGGTAAGTGTTCAAAATTTTCTGTTTTGTATGGTTGTTCAGATTAGCACACCTGACGTGGAGAGAAACTGGACCAGATCAGACTATTTTCACAGAGCTTAAGAAGAATGAGAGAGGATCTGATAGAAATCTATAAAATTTTAACAGGCTAGAGGGCAAATGCAGGAAGGATGTTCCTGATGACCAGGGACTCCAGAACCATGGGTCAGAGCCTATGGATAAGGAGCAGACTATTTATGACTGAGATAAGAAGAAATTCCATCACCCAGAGAGTGGTGAATTTGTGGAATTCTCTACCACAGAAAGAGGTTGAGGCCAAAACATTTAATGTTTTCAGAAAGGAGTTAAATATAGTTCAGAGAGATCAAAGGATATGGGGAGAAAGCAGGAACAGGGTGCTGAATTGGATTATCAGCCATGATCATCCTGAATGGCAGAGCATGCTTGAAGGGCTGGTTGGTCAACTCCTATTTTCTATGTTTCTCTGACCAAAGCTTTGAATTGGTTTAACTACCTGATGTATATCGAGTCTTTTTAAGTTTTTACTAAAAGGTATTTTTCTTTGCTTATCTTGCACCAATCCAAGTGGCTTTGTACAAGAAATGCAGGACACGTACAATACTCTTAATCTCTTCCCTGTTTTCCCTCTGCACCCCTGCCCAACAAAAAAAGGCAACTAACTTTTCAGATCTGAGATTCTTCCCACGAGTTATCAAGTATTAAGTATTATAGTTCAGGTGGCTCTATTTAAATTGTTGTAATTTTGTCTTATTCTAAAAGTTATGTTATATATCAGTCTATGCAATTCGATCACTTAATCTTGGTAATCTGCTACAAAATTAATGATCTGATGTCATTAACCCTGAGCAGCCTAGCATACAGTCATAACTTATTGACAGTTACCTTAAGATTCAAAGACATATTGAAGGTATCTTACTGCACCAATAGATTTCTAAACATTTTTCATTATAAAAGTCTGGTCTTTTTATTTGCAGTATTGAAGTATGTTAGTTTGTTATACATTTTGTTAAATGTCAATTTATGATGTCAAAAGTCTGCAGAATAACAGTCATTTTTAAACTTCTATCTTTTTGTAGAAATAAGCAATGCTTAGTTTGAGTAGCTTTCATGATCTTCTGTACAGTCATACTATTTCTTCTGTTAAAAGGTCATCTCTTTCTCTTCTTCCATCAGCATGGCACTATTGCCTTGTTTGAGGTATACCCAGTATTCATGGACTGAAACCTCCATCTCTGCTGTTCAGGATTTTTGGGTGTCTGATTCAAGCCCGTAATCTAACATTAAGCCAAAAGCATAGGTTAAGACAGTATTTTATTTACAATTCATTTGAGTGTTTAAAGTGTACATAACATTTAGATAACTAAAATTTCCGGTGATACCACTGGACACAAAGAATGACTTGTTACAAAGGATTTTCAGCTTGATTGCTTTGTGTCATTATGAAGCTGTTTATTTTCAGGAAGAAATGGCTCGATTGCAGCTGGTTATCAAAAATCTTAAGAGTGTAGCAGGGACTGAGGATGCTGAAGAGAAGGTAAGTGGTACTGTATAAATGAGTTGTGTTTTGAGCTGTTTGTCTTTACCAATCTAAATAGGTTCTTTGATTGGAAAATGATAATATCCAATTCAGAGTCTTCCTTCATTTTCCTTTCCTTTAAGCAAGTGCTGAAATTAACACAGCCCAGAGTAAGTTGTAATATCTTTATCAATCCTTGCACTTCTTTATGCTAGGAAATAATTGAAAAAATCTACAGAATTGTAGAATTTACAGCACAGCATGTTTGTAGATGTTGGGGGGGGAAAAAAACCTATCCAAGTACTCCCCTGTCTTGCTTTTGAAAAGAGCCATGAATCAGAAAAGGCCTGGAAATTGTTACAATCCCAAACCAGACTGCTAAAATTATATTACAGTCTATTAAATACAATCTAAGGGACTAGTAGCTTCTTTATTTTAAGCTGGGTAAAGTATGTGATACAGAGTGCTTGCTTTAAAAAAAAGCCAAAGTTTTTCATTTTTGAATAAATAGTAAACTTTACTTTCCAACATTAAAATAGTAGCACAATGTCCTGACATATGTGAAACTTAATTGTAATGCCCAGGATTAATATGATAAAGGTGGATAATGAACTGATTGAAGACTCACAGTATACATTAAACAGATCCCAAAGACTTCTCAACAATTCTTCTTTCTCCTGTCCCTGCCTCCATCTACCTCAAAGCTGTTAATAGCGCAATATGTCATCAAGTCTCATTGAACTTCAGGATTAGATTAGATTAGATTCTCTACAATGCAGAAACAGGCCCTTCGGCCCAACAAGTCCACATCGACTCTCCGAAGAGTAACCCACCCAGACCCATTTCCCTCTGACTAATGCACCTAACACTACTGGCAATTTAGCATGGCCAATTGTGGAAGGAAACTGGAGCACCCGGAGGAAACCCACGCAGACACTGGGAGAATGTGTGCGAACTCCACACAGACAGTCACCCAAGGCTGGAATCTAACCTGGGGCCCTAGTGCTGAGAGGCAACAGTGCTAACCGCTGAGCCACCGTGCTGCTTCACCATGCTGCTTCACCCTGCTTCACCATTCCCTGAAACTCCCTCTTAAAAAGCACTCTTGACATGGACTAGCTCAATGCCTGCTCCTGTTCTGGTTACTCACGTTTTCTTTGCTGGACCTACACTCCCCTGAACTCCAAAAACTGCACTCCAGGACTCATTCATCAATGTAATTACAGCATCGGTATCTGTTAAATTATTGGCAGTTGTATAGCCATGGAATGAGTGAGTTATTTAGCTCATTATGTCTCCTCCTATTTGAAAAAGAGACACAATTGCACTAAGTCCCTGCTTAAAGATGATTTGGTAAATATTTAATTTTAATATCTTCAACAAAATGGTGACTATTTATTTGGCGTTGAGTTTTATTTGAAAGTTTTTTTGTCACAGATTTCTTGTTCTGTGGCTAACCTGCTGTGAAGGTACTTTCCCTATGATTCAAATTTGCACTTAATGGAGACCTTTTTCAATATTTCCAAATTCGAGATTATATACAGAAGAAGACCACATTATTAGATAGCTTTTATAATTTGGATAGGGAAAGAAGAGTGTTATGGCCAATGGGTCCACCCTCGGTCAGCACTCTTTATCACTCATTACACAATGAAGTATCGAAAGACATGGAACGATTGTTTAAAACATGGAATCAGGCATTGGGGTTGGAAATTCCTTCAGAAATGTGGGACGATATCTGTGAAAATGCCAGAAAGATCTCCGTTTGTAATAGAACCTAAGCTATTCAATTAAAGATACTCCATCGGACTCATATAGCACCAGAACGACTGGAGAGGTTCCTGCCTTAAATTTTGCCAATGTGTCCCAAATGTAAAATAGAAGTGGGCACTCTCTCTCTCACTGCTTCTGGACATGTCATAAGATCCACAAATACTGGATCAGAGTAGCAAATGCGCTGACAGAAATCTTGGGAGTGGAAATTGGAGTAGATCCAGTATCTCTTCTCCTGGGCTTTTCAAACCTGCCCTCCCTGGATGTGCACAGGAGGAAATTATTCTCCATTCTCTCCTTTTGTGCAAGGAAACATATCTTAGTAAATTGGGTAGCTGAGGGCCCTCCAGGACTTTCGAATTGGCACAGGTTAATCATGGAGTGTATTCCCCTTGACTTCCTTGCAAATATGGTGCACCAAAAACTGCACCAAAAAATGGCAGCCCTTCCTGAACTATATAGATACAGATATTTCAGCCATATTGTCAAGGGCTTTTACCTAGTGGTCGTGGTTCTGGCTGGTCTCCGACAGCCCCCCCCGCAAGGGAGGAATCCCGTATGAATATGGGTTTTATTATGACTTGATGTTAATTCATTCTGAGCATGTACTTCATTATTTAATTACTATGTTTTTTTTTGAGTGATGTAAGATATTTTATTGTATGCTTTGGTTATTTGAAGGTTAGATTAGTACTTGAGTTTTTTTTCTTTGTTCTGTTTTGGTTATTAATTATTTAATATTTAATTGTATATTAGTGTTTTGTAAGTTTGTAAAAAAAGTTTTTAAAATTTGCCTTTCTAATAAAAATATCTATTTTTAAAAAAATGTTTAGTTCTGAAGTCTCCCTAGCCTTCCTCGAATTCCTACCTCCTGTCCTCAGACCCTCTTTGTTCTCCTCTTCCCAGTTCCCACCCTCTGTTCAATGAACAGTACAGCTTAGGAACAGGCCCTTTGACACACCAAACCTGCACCAATATATTACATAAAAGTTGATAACTCCTCAGGGCCTTATCAGGTGTATCCCAGAACTTTGTGGGAAGCTAGGGAAAAGATTGCTGGGTCCTTTGCTGATAGCCATGATGAGATGCCAGAAGACTAATAGAATCATAGTGCTCTATGCAACATGGGAACAGGCCATTTGGCCCATATCTTTCTAAACCCTGCCTACTCACGTACACACCCTAATGTCTTTTAAATGTTGTAATTGTACTTGCCTACACCACTTCTGGCAGCTCAATGTGGTGCCATTATTTAAGAGAGCTGGTAAGGAAAAGCCAGGGAATTATTGACTGGTGAGCCTGATGTCAGTGGTGGGCAATTTGTTGGAAGGGATTCTGAGAGCCAGGTTTATATACATTTGGAAAGGCAAGGACTGATTAGGGATTGTCAGCATGCCTTTGGTGTGGGAAATCACTAACTTGATTGAGTTTTTTGAAGAGGTGACAAAGAAGGTTGAAGGCTGAGCGGTAGATGTCTGTCTGGATGACTTGTCATTTGACAAGGTTCTGCATAGTAGATTGTTTGGCAAATCATATGGAATCCAGGGGGAGCTAATTAGATACAAGATTCGCTTGGAGATAGGAGACAAAGGGTGGGGGGACAGGTTTATTTTCCAGACTAGAGGTCTGTGATCAGCGGCGTGCCTCAAGGATTGGTGCTGAGTCTACTGTTTTTTGTCCTCTATCTACAAAAGGAACCTTGATTATCCGAAGGGCACAGGCGGAGAGTATTTTGTTTGGTTAATTGAATAATCAAATGGATAATCAAATGCTAGTAGGTAACATAGTTGAGCCAAGCATTGGGATCTTGCAATCTTTCTGGATAATCTGAAATTCGGATAATCGGATGTCAGTTAATAGAGGTTCCTCTGTTAATGCTTTGGCTATAAATATTGGAGGTATAGTTAGTAAGTTTGCAGATGACATCAAAATTGGGAGTGTCGTGGACAGCGAAGAAAGTTGTCACAGAAGATAGCTGGGCCTTGATCAGATGGGCCAACGGGCTGAGCTGTGGTAGATGGAGTTTAATTTAGATAAACATAAAGTGCTATGTTTTGGGAAGGCAAACCAGTTTATGGTTGGAACCTGGGGAGTGTTGCTGAACAAGGAGATTTAGGGTGCAGGTGCATCTTCCTTGAAAGTGGACTCACAGGTAGACAGTAGTGGAGAAAATATTTGGTACACTTGCCTTTATTGGTCAGTGTATTGAGTATAGGGGTTGGGGCGTCATGTTGTAGCTATACAGGGCCTTGGTGAGGCCACTTTTAGAAAACTGCATGTGATTCTGATCTCCCTGCTATAAGAAAGATGTTAAACTTGAAAGGGTTCAGAAAAGATTTACCTAGGATGCTGATGGGATTGGAGGGTTTTGGATATAGGGTGAGGTTGAATAGGCCAAGGCATTTTTTATCCCTGAAATCTTGGAAGCTGAGTGACCTTTTTATAGAGGCTTATAAAATCATTGGGCAAGGATAGGGTGAATTGCCAAGGTTTCTTTTTTCCAGAGTAGGGGAGTCCAAAATTAAAGGTGCACAGGTTTAAGATGAGAGGGGAATGATTTTAAAAAGGATCTGAGGGGCAACTTTTTCATGCAGAGGGTGGTAATGGTATGGAATGAGCTGCCAGAAGAGGTGATGGAGGCAGGTACAATTCCAACATTTAAAAGCCACCTGGATGAGTGTATGAGTAGGAAGGGTTTAGAAGAATATAGGCCAATGCTGGCAAATTTAGGATATCTGGTTGGCACAGACGAGTTGGACCGAAGGGTCTGTTTGTGTTGTTTAACTCTGACTCTGATCTTTTGAAACGAAAAGCCTTTTGCCCCTACACAGTTTGTACACCCCCCAACCTTTGTGTAGCTGCCCCAACCTTTGTGTCAGCCACCTAGATTCTCCTCCATATATTTTATATACATATTACAAGCAACTGGGATCCCAGCACTGATCCTAGCAGAACAACACTGGTCACAGATCTCCAGTCAGAAAAACACACTTCCACTGCTACTGTCTGCCTTCAATAACTAAACCAGGTCTGTATCCATCTTAACAGCTCACTGTGGATCTCATGTGATTTCACTTTTTTGTGTCAGCCTGTCGTGAGAGACATTGTCAAAGGTCTTGCTAAAGTCAGTGTATATAACATCTACCACCTGCCCTCGTCAATCGTCTTTATCATTTCCTCAAAAGAACTGTGACACAGCTTCCTCTCGCGATGCCATACTGTCCTATAATTAATAGGTCTATTCTTTTCCAACTGAGAGTAAATCTGGCTCTAAGAATCTTCTCCAGTATATTCCACACTGTTGACATAAGGCTGATTGGCCTGTAATCTCCTGGATTGTCCATTGCTCCCCAGTTAAACAAATGAGAATACGAAGATTTTGTACAAGGTCCCAACAATGTTTTTCCTTGCCTCCCTCAGATTCTGTCTCAGAATACTATCAGGTCATAGGGACTTGGTCACCTTAATGCTTTTCAAAGCACCCAAAATCACCTTTTATATCAACATGCACTAAATTATCACTATACCCCTCTCTAGTCTCACCCTCCACCATGTCCTTCTCCTTTGTGAATACCAAAGCAATGTATTCATTAAGGATCTCTCACTGTTCATCTGGCACCATGTATAAATTCCCTCCTTTTATCCTTGAATGAACTACGTTTCCCTAGCTACCCTTCTGCTTCTTGTATATGTACAAAACACGTTGGGATTTTCCTTGATTCTGTTTGCCAAGGACATTTCATAACTTCTTTTAACCTTCCTAACTCCTTGTTTAAGTTCTTTCTTGTTTTTTTTTCTTAGTGATCTTAGTGTTTTCAGTTTCCTAAAACCTTATGTATGCCTCCTTTTTTCATTTTGACTAGGCTCACAATTTCTCTTGCTATCTAAGTTTCCTGAATCTTGCCTGCCTTATTCTATTTTTTTTCAACAGGAACATACTGGTCCTGAATGTTAATCAACTGGCCATTAAAAGATTCCCATATGACAGATGTGGGTTTACCCTCAAGTAGCAGCCTCCAATTTATATGTCCTAGTTCCTGCCCAATATTGTTGTAGTTAGCCTTACCCCAATTTTCACTGGAGGACTACTCCTTCCTTATCCATAAGTAACTTGCAGAATTGTGGTCACTGTTCCCGAAATGATCCCCGATTGAAACTTTGATCACCTAGTTGGGCTATTCCCCATACCAGATCTAGTATGGCTCCTTCCCTAGTTGTACTGTTCTTGCATTTCAAGGTCTTCCAATGTCTACTTCTCTTGGCTTTGCTGTGTTCTAGTAAAGCCCTTGTCTCAAGTGGCAGGAGCTGGTTGCTGCAGGTGGTTCTACCTGCACAAATCATCTTCTGCCATGAGATGGAACCTAGTCAATTAAATCTTTAATAGATGAGTCTAATTATAGCCTGTATTTGCAGCCCTTGCATTTAAATTGCATTTCTTTTTAATCTTTTTGCTTCAGAAGGTAGTATTTAAGAATATACATTATTTCAACTTAATGTGTTTTGGATCTTTCTGCAAAGAAATGTAACCAACTGTACAGCATTCCTTTTGTATTTAGTGATTATGCTTCAAATTATTTTGGCTAAGAATATATTGTATAGTACTGTATTTCAACCAGTACAATCTTCTTTCCAAGTAGGGAAAACCATAATATTTCTAAGGAGTTGATAGAGTAGCTGAATTTTTGTTCTTGCTGCAATTCTAATACTTTTCTGCACTGTTATTAAATTCATGACCAGTATATGACCGTGATAGATGTTAACTCCGAAAAAGGGAAGAGTTGAATCTGACTGGGAGTTCAATTATTGTGCCAGTGAGAAGGCATCATGAATTTGAAATATACAACAAATACTGGAGGATCAAACAGTCTTCAACTGGCAGATTAGCAACAAACGCTGTTCAAAGCTGCTTGTAGGTACCTATGGTGAGATCAGTAACGTTGAGGGAAAAAATTACAATTGCACCAAAAATGGAAGTGAATGTACTACAGTCGAGTTTGCGGATGACATGAGGTGGGAATGCAAGTAGTGAGGGTGTATCTACAGAGGGATACAGGTGAGTTGAGTGAGTGGGTTAAATCTTGGTAGAATGAGTGTGAAGTTATGCACTTTGGCAAGTAGAGGAGCCGAATATTATTTAAATATTAGAGGAGGGTTTCTGGCGTCCTTATCCATGAATCACTAAAATCTAGCGTCAAAATTCACGAGATAATAGAGAAGGCAATTGGAAGTTGGCTCTTATTTCAAAGGGAATGGAATATAAAACTAGGGATGTCTTGCTAAAACTACACAAGGCACGAGTTGGACCACAGCTGGCATGTTGTGATCAGTTTTGAGCCCCTATTTAGGACAAGTATATTGGCATTGGAGGAAATCCTATAAGGTTCACTTGGCTGATACCAGGTGTGGAAGGGTTGTCTTTGTGAGGGCAGGTTGAGACAGGGGCATGTGTTCATTTGGAATATACAAGAATGAGAGGCAACCTTATGGCAACACACCACGTTCTCGGGGAATTTGACAGGGTTGATGCAGAAAGATTGTTTCTCCTTTCCCGTAATTTCAGAATATTATACTTTAAGTCTGAGATCTTGAGGAATTTCTTCTTGAAGGATAGTGAATCTGTGTAGTTGAGGCTGGTTTGTTAAGTCAAGACTGAAACAGCTTTTCAACCAGGGAATCAAGGGTTATCGGGAAATGATAGGAAAGTGGAGTGGAGACTTATCAAGTCAGCATGATCTCATTGAATGGCAGTGCAGTCTCAATGGGCTGAATGGCATACCTCTGCTCCAACACCTTATGGACTTGATTGTGGAGATGAAAGGATATCCGAATTGATCTCTCTGGTTCTACTGGAATTCTAAAACAGTTGTCAGATCCATGCTGGTTTGTGCATAGTTTGACCAATCTGACTACTTTGAGAAAATTTAGTATTAATAACGGAAGCATAATTTGTGCTGAATTTTTTATCTAGTTGGGGCCTAGTGAATATCTATTGGTATGGCTAATTCTAGGAATCACACCTTGTAGAAAGGATGCAAAGGCCCTTAATACAGTGGCTAATTAAAATAATAGAAAGAATGAAATACTTCAGTTATATTGACAGTGTTCTCGCTTTTGAGCAAAGATCTAGGAGGGAATTTGATAGAGGTGTTCAAAATCATAAAGGGTTTTTATGGAGTTCAAAATTATTTAAGGATTTTGGTGGATTAAGTGAGAAGAAACTGCTTCCTGTGGCTAAATGGTCAGTAACTGGCAAAAAAACACAAATACAAGAAGGTAGAATAAAATCTGTTTCAATCTGGACCGCAATGTGGAGGAGCAGTGTAGGAATCCAAATCAATTTACAGGGTCAGATGTGTCAGAATGATCTGCATATTAAACCTGTTGGAATTTACTTTAACCAGTTGGTTTTAATTTTAAATAGGAACATAATGAACTTATAGAGGAACAATATAAAGGAGACAGGGAAAAATTACAGAAGATACGACTGTTGTTGGTAAGTAGTCACAATCACCACAGTCTAAAAATGAACAAACTGAGAAACCACATTATCAAATGTCCATCAGGACTCAAAGTTAATGATTTTTTTTGGTGTGTAGATGCTCTTATAGGGTTGTGTTTGTGGAATAGTTGTGAAGATGAAATGACAAAATAGCTGCCCTTTAATGGAGCAGATAGTTAAAGATGGATATGCCACTTAAGTTATGATATTATCAATTAATTCCTACATAGGATAACACAAGGCCATAATTTATCTCATGCCTCTCAGAAAATTTAGTTTGTATAAACTAATCTAGCACATTCTGATGCAAAAAAAAATTGCTATATGGCAAAAAGACCTAGTTTGAGATAAAGCAAGATGTTCCCTTCTATAAATATTTGGCTCATTTCATCTCAAGCATGGAATTTTCTTTGTCTTCCCTGATGGACAGTTGACAAATTTTCTGGCATAGTTGTATATTCAAAAAATATTCATATTCCATAGCTTCCATGTAAAATGGTCAGTTACAATTGTTTTAACAATGCATATTGTGTTATTGTGCATTAAGTTAAAGTTTTACCACATTACCGCTGCAACGATGGAAAACATAATTTAATTTCCAGCATACCATAGCCAAACAGGGGAGGTTTAGAAATATAAGGAAAACAACTTTGAATTGTCAGACATATGCGCTTCACATAAAGCATGGCACTTTGCAATGTAGTGACCAGCGTCACATCAGTGCAGCACCGGTTTTTACAAACAGCATAGTCGTAGAAAAATAATGAACTGAAAGGTGCTGGTTGAGGTAGACAGCACAAAACAAGTTCTGAAAATAAAAATGAAATATTGTCAGTTCTGGAAATCTGGGAAAAAAAAAATCTGAAATTTCTAGATACACAGAACAGATCAGTTGTGTGAAGTGTAGACCGTTTTTGGTTATCTCCTTTCCCCCCCCCCCGCCGCCACACACACACACACACTCAAAATCTTGTGTCACCCCTCTGTGCACAGATGTTGTCAGATCTGCTGTGTACTTTATTTTTATTTCAGATTTCTTTGCTTACAACATATTGACTTTAAACTTCGATATCGGAGAAGACTGATTTGTAAACGATATGTCCAAGCTAGAATTCAGGATGTGTGTTCTTTGAATTCAACAAAGTAAATTTTGCCAATTACTGATTTCACTGTTGTCTCAAAGTAGCAGGCATTGAACTACTGGTTTAAAGTATACATTTGCTTATTGTGTAACTGTGTAAGGTATCTAGTTTTGAGATTTATAATCCAGGTTAATTTTCAACAACGTTTACTTGCCTTCAGGCCCGACGCAATAGGGAAATTGCTGTTTTGCAACGAAAAATTGATGAAGTACCAAGCAGAGCAGAATTGACCCAGTATCAGAAACGCTTTGTTGAACTCTATAATCAAGGTATGTGTTTAAACTTAACCTGTTTTCAACCATTTAGAATAATGTGCTTCATCCAAGCAAACTGTACTTGTCTAAAGGAAATCAAATAATTTAGACCAAAAACTAACAATATAAAATTAATATTTACAATAATTTGCACTTTTCTAATGCTTTTGATACAAAGAGATGCCTTTGAAAGGTTTTACATCCCTTTGCACGTTGATAGAATTGCAAAATATTGTAAATAGGTTTTTGAAGTCCGAATTACAGAACATAGACAAAACAGTACAGCACAGGAAGAAGCCATTCAGTCAACCATGCCTGTGCCATGATGCCATTCTAAACTAATCCGATCTGTCTGCACGTGGTCTTCATCCCTCTCTTCCCTGCCTGATCATGTGACTATCTAAATACCCCTCAAACCTTGCTAATATATCTGCTTCTACCACCTTCCATGGCAGTATGTTCCAAGCACTTCACCACTGTCTGTCATGTTGTCTGCAAATTTACCAATCAGGCCACCTACATTTTCATCCAAATCATTTGTGTATACGTAACAATCAACAGAGGTCCAAGCACTTCAGATCTCCAGTCAGTAAAGCACCCCTTCACAATTACCCTCTGCCTTCAAATTAAATTTTGTGTTCCAATTTTGTGCTCACATTCAACTTAATCTTTTAGATAACCTACCATGAAGGACCTTGTCAAATACTTTAGTCCATGTAGAATACATTCATCGCCGAAACCTCATCAATCAACTTTGTCACTGCCTCAAAAGTCTGAGACAAGACCTCCCTTCTATGAAGCCATGCTAATGATTTGTGACAGACCATGCTTCTGCAAATTCTGTCTTTAACAATCTTCTCCAATAATTTCCCTACTACTGATGTAAGGCTGACTGGCCTATAATTTCTTGGATTGATCCCGTTTCTTAGTCAAAGGGGCAACATTGGTTTTCTCCAGTCTTCTGGGACCTCACTTGTGGCTAAAAAAGATACAAAGCTCTCTGTCAAGGTTCAGCAATTTTCTCCCTGCCTCCTTCAATATTCTGCGATAGATCCCATCAGGTCCTGGGGACTAACCTGCTTTCATATTTTTCCTTAATATCAGCATGACCCTCTAAATGTAACATCATCTATGCCCTTTTCAGTGATTAGTAATGTCAAGGACTCATTGAGGACCTCACCCACTTTCTCTGCCTCAGTGTAAAATTCCCTCCTTTCTCCTTGAGTGGATCTACCCTATCCCTAGTTACCCACTCGCTCCTAAAGTATATGCAAAATGCGATCATATTTTCCTTAATCCTACTTGTCAAGAACGTTTTATTGCTCCTTTTAACTCTCCTATTTTCTTGTTTAAGTTTTTTTGCTTCCTTTATACTCGGGGGCCTAGTTCAATTCAGTTTCTAAACCTTACATATGTTTCACATGTTTCTTTTTGATAAAACTTTCAACATCTTTGACAAAAACAAGAATTGCTGGAAAAGCTCAGCACATCTGGCAGCATCTGTGGAGAGAAATCAGACTTAACGTTGAGTTAAATGTCTCTTTCACAGAACTAATGGTAGCATGAAAAATGTTGGTTTTTATGCAGAAGGTAGGGTGGGGTGAGGGTGTAAGGAGTAAATGATAAGTGGAAATAGAGCCCAAAGAGAGAGAGTGACCAGCAGTTCTGAGGAAGGGTCACTGAACCTGAAACTTTAACTCTGACTTCTGTCCACAGATGCTGCCAGCGCTGTTGAGCTCTTCCAGCAATTTGTTTTTGTTTTTGATTTCCAATGTTCCTAGTGCTTTTCAGTTTCTGTTTTCAATATCTTGCTGTCCAAGGTTCCCAAATCTTGCCATCCTTCTCTTTCATCCTCATAGAAACATGCTGGCCCTGAACTATAAGGTACTGGCATTTAAAAGGCTCCCATGTGTCAGATGTGGATTTACACTCAAACAGCTGGTCCAATTAAATTTCTCTAATAGTGTAGTAATTAGCCTTGCCCAATTTAGCACTTTCATTCGATTACCACTCTTATCCTTATCCATAACTATCTTAACACTTATGGAATTATTATCACTGTTCCCAAAATGCGCCCCCACTGAAACTTTGATTACCTGACCAGATTCATTCCCCAAATTAAGGTTTAATATGGCCATTCCCTAGGTGGACTATCTACATATTGTTTAAAGAAACCTTTCTGGATGCACCTAACAAAACCTCTGCCCCATCTAAGCCCTTGACACTTAACCTCCCAAACGTTGACTGGGATTCTTAAAATGCACTCCTGAAAGTAGCTTTGAAAACCTTTTGAGACTTGCACATCACAGTCTCTCCTTGAAAGATCCCTATCTGAGGAAATTCAACAATAGGGCATAGCATGAAAGTGCCATAGGATAGGAACAGTTCTACAACATTAAACTGTAGAGGAAGAGATGGTTGAGTAGTTTTGGGTGATTTTGATTTATTTGAAGAGAGCCAATAAATCCAAAAGTGAGGAAACTATCCTATGCTACAGTTACAGTCACAAGGATATTACTAACTAATTTACCTATTACCTGTGATTTTTGAGAAGATTTGTAGCTCTGATTGAGGTTCAGGTTGTAAGTTTGCTCGCTGAGCAGATAGGTTTGTTGTAAGGTGTTTTGTCAGCATGCGAGGTAACATCAGTGAGCCTCTGGTAAAGTGCTCGTGTTTTTCCCCACTTTCTATTTATGTGAATGATATCATTTCCAATTCTTTTCCTGAGATGGTTAAATGGGATCCAAATTGATGTGTTTATTGATGGAGTTCTGGTTTGAATGCCAAGCCTCTAGGGATTCTTGTGCGTTTCTTTGTTAAGCTTGTCCTAAGAGGGATGTGTTGTCCTACTCAAAGTGATATCCTCCTTCGTCTGTGTGTAAAGATACTAGTGATAGCTGGTCATGTCTTTCTGTGGCTAGTTAGTATTCATGTATCCTGGTGGCTAGTTTCCTGCCTTTCTGTTAGATGTAACTTGTTTACAAAATACCCTACAAGGATCACAACCAACACTACATTGGACAGTAGTGTTGGTTGTGGAGGGCAGTGGAGGCCCAGTCTCTGGATTCTTTTAAGAAAGAATTGGATAGAGCTCTTAAAGATAGTGGAGTCAAGGGGTATGGAGATAAGGCTGGAACAGGATACTAATTAGGAATGATCAGCCACGATCATATTGAATGGCGGTGCAGGCTCGAAGGGCAGAATGGCCTACTCCTGCATCTATTGTCTATTGTCTATTGTCTATGAACACCAACCAGCCACCGAAAGACATGACCAACTTTCGCTCATAGCTTTACACACAGATGAAGAAGATGCCACTTCGACTGGGCCAACACATCCATTCTAGGACCGGCTAAACAGAGACACATGGGAATTCCTAGATGCTTGGCATTCAGACCAGAACTCCATCCATAAACACATTGATTTGGACCCCATTTACCAATCTCTGAGAAAAAGAGCCGGAAGTGATGTCACCCACCTTAAGAGACCAAGACACACATAAAAAGCAGGACAGAACACTAGCGCTTCATCGGAGCCTCACTGATGATGATACCTAGTACGGTGACGAAACGGCTGAGAACAAACCTACCAGCTCAGTGAGCAAACTTACAATCTTACCTATTAGCTATTTGGTATCTGTGTTACATGAATAGTAAACACTTAAATATTGGAAAGTATGTAAGTTTTAAAAATGATTGAGTAAAGCCAGTTATGGAGCTTAGATGGCTGATGGTGATCGTGTTTAATTAGCTAGAGTGGTTTGTGGAAAGAAGGGATTCAAGGAAGCACATAGTCAGTTTTATGGAAGAAAAATGTTTAGGTGGAGAGAGGAAAGGATATGGACTTTATTTTAAAATCCTGCTCATCCAAAGAAGTGTGAAACTTCTTAATAGTACAAAGTTTGAATATTGCAGCTATAAAAGACATGCTGTCAAAACTTTTAGTCTTCTACTGAACTGGTCAGATGCAAAAATGCAAATTTCAAAGGGAACAACAGTGTATACTGTACTTTAAAAAAAAATTAGTGTGCTGATTCATTGGAAAGTAAATTGTGCTCAAGTTGTTACAATGGAGAATGCACCAGGGAAAAAAAATCCCCCAAGCTTTTGTTCATAAAGTTTTAAATTGTCTCGAACATTTGTTCAAGACATGACATAAGCTATTTAACACTGCTTCTGTATAGTACCAACACAGTGGTATTTTTCACTAATAGCATTCTGATGTCAAATGTTCTTCCAAGTATAGTTAACTAGCCTGTGTTTGCAAGACTCGAACATAAAATCAGAATGTGATTCTACCATCATCCTTTTGCTGAACAACCCTGATTTGAGGTTTGTCTGTTGGGCTTACAACGTGGCTCATATATGCTTGTTAAGAGTTATGTACATGTATGCAAAGTGCTTCCTACAAGCAGAAAGAACATGTTCAGGTATTGGAGCTCAACTGTTCTCAGGTGCATTCCCTGTTTGAATGTGTCTTCAAATCAGAGAACTTTTCACAAATTTAAACAAAATCTTGAGGCATAGTCATTCACTATCTATTCTCCTTGGCAATGCCTCAGCCAATCAAAAATGGAACTATTAAAATCTAAATTTTTTTCAAAAATTGTAGTTGGCTTGTTTCAAATGGTTTAAGAAAATCGTAAAAATTATATAAATAAATGTGGTTGATGATTTAGAATTTTTATAGTATTGAATTGTCTCCTTACTCTTCCCTCTGTTTGTTTATAGAAAGCTTTCCAGTCACATTTAAAAGATCTCACCGGTAGATTACATTTAGTAGTAATTTGCATTTAGAAGTTTGAAGTCTATTGTAATTTCCTCTCGTGTAGGAATTGATGCGGTTAGCCTTGAATCTATTGTTGGTGCCAATTTGTTTTATTGTAGTTGCAGCAACTCACAAGGAAACAAAGCAGTTCTTCACACTCTATAATACACTTGATGATAAAAAAGTGTACTTGGAAAAAGAGGTAAGGAAATGAAAACCACTCTTTGCTTCATACTTAACACAAGTAATTGTGACAAATAAGCTCATCAAAGTTAACTAAAATCCTATGAAAAAACAAAGTACTGCGAATGTTATGCATTGGCAGGTGAAAAATAATAAAATGTCCAAGAGATTAGTCACCAATCTAAAATTATGTTACTAATATTTTCTTGTTTGTGCTATTCAGAGCTAATATGAAAACACTTTTTTTTAGTTTGAGAGAAGACAAGTTGGTGGGGTTCTTATCATTTACAACCTGAAACATTTATTCTCACTATTACCAGAGCATAGTGGCAAGTGTGCCATTTACAAGATGCCCTGCAGTAACTTAAGGTTTCGCCATTTTCCAAACCTCAAACCTTTACTGTAGCAGGTGCATGGGAAATGCTGCCACCTGCAAGTTTCCTTACAAAACATACGTCGTCCTTGGAACCATTATCATGCTGTCATTGGATCAAAATCTGGGCATTCCCTACTTAACAAAATTGTGTTTTTACACTGCATGAACTTCAGTGCTTCAAGAATCACCAAAACCTGAAGAACAGTTGCAGATAGGCAATAAATTCTGGCCTTGGCGTCAATGCCACATTCCAAAAATGAATTCCTAAAAATATTATTGCCGAAATTGCCAGGTTAAGCTTGCACATGCAGAAGACCTCTAATATTATGAAAGTTAAATGTGTGCATAAGCATGCACAAAGCTGAGGTCTATCTCAACCATGCATAGCTCATCAGTAACATAGAAAAGGGCATGAGGAAAGAAAATGCACACACTAGGTCACTTGCATATATCAGATTTGCAGACAATCTTGAACACCTCACCATTGTGTAAAGCAATTAAAAGGTAAAATTTTTTTACATTAAAATGAGAGCTTCCACATTATTACATGAAGCAAGTGTGAGAGCCTGTTGAGACAGCAGGTAGTTGCAAAGAAACAGGAAATTCCATAATCTGAAATATGGTCCTTAGATGTCCAATATCTTCCCTTTTACCCTTCCCATCCAATTCTGACTTGTCACCTGAAATACTGCTAAAGTTTCATTCTGCTATGATCTGGTTATATCAATTTACACAGCGATAACCTCTTTGGAAAACTGCTTGTTCATGCTGGCCAGCACTGCTGCATCTAATCCTGTCCTTGGCTTTCAGTTATACACATCGCTGGAATTCTAGCTGATTTAGTTTTTAGTCTTACTCTTTGAACTAGTGGTGCTAAGCTCAGTTTTAATACTGAAATGTTCCCCTTCTGCAAAGGGCATCAACTCTAAGACCGTCTGATCTTGACTTAGAACTGCACCAGTTATGCATTTACCCACAAGTATACAAATCACAATTTATTTGTATTTTCCGCCATTCCCATGTAGCATGTTGTTAATTAACCTCGTGTTATTTTTACACCCTCCAATGAATGGTCTACATACCTGCTCCTCTTTTGCTCGCCTCTACTACGCTCTCAGCAGTGTTACTGCCCCCTTTTTTTTTATTCCTCGTTTGACTCTCAAAGCTTCATTTGAAGACATTTCCAAAGTGTTGACCCTGTTTACTGCAGTAATAGTTTGTTCAATCAGTAATGCAACACTTTCCCCTACCTCACCTAAAGATTACATACCTTGGAATGTTGAATTACCAGTTCTACCCCTCCCTCAACCACATCTCTAATGGCAGCAACATCACAATTCCACATGTCAATTCACATCCTTAACTCATCTATTTCACCTATGATACTCATCAAAGTGGGGGCCATTGAACTTGGTCTTACTGCCTTGAAATTCACCATGGCTAAACTCTGCATTGGTTTCTTTAATATGCTGTGTCTATATTGTACTAATGCTCTGTGTTCCCTCACCTTGCCAAACTCTTTTGAACTACTCACAAACTCATTCTCAAAGATATTGGTCCGTTCTGGTTCAGGTGCACCTCCCCCAGAAAGGGTCCCAGTGATCCAGGAATCTAAAGTTCTTCCTTATGCCAACCCTTGAGCCACACATTCATCCACTCTATCCTATTTCTGTATTTGCTAGCATGTGGCACTAGGAGTAATCCTGAGATTACAGTTTTTGAGGTGCTGCTTTTTAACACTGACCTAGCTCCCTAAAGTCTTGATGCAAGACACTATTTCTTATTTTACCCATATTGTGTACCACAACCCCTGTCTTCCCATCCTTTCCTCAAGATGCCTTGCAATCTTTCAGTGACATCACTGATGTTGCCTCCAGGGAGCCATATGCTATCCTAGAATTACATCTGCAGCCACAGATATCCCTGTCTGTTCCCCTAACCACAAACACCCTCTCACTATTGCTCCTCTTTTCCTCCTTATACAGTCAGTCTGCTTGTGGTTCCAGAAGCTTTGTTCTGTTTGCACTCCCTTAAAAAACTGGTACTGCCTTCAGCTTCCAAATTCAAATGCCTATTTGTGTGAGCAGGACCCCAGGGAGTCCTGTAGTACCTGCTCATTTCTCTTGGCTTGCCTGATGGTCACCCATTCCATCTTTTCCTCCAATCCCTTGAGCCGCAGGATGACAGCCTCTCCGAGTATGCTATCCATTTGAGATTAAGCCTCGCACCATGGTATATCCAGCCACAGCTTAAGGTCTGAAACCTGGAGCTCTAGGTTTCTGCAGTTGGAAGCATTTCTTGCATATATCTAGGCATCTAGGGTGCTAGTAGGATCTGTAACTTCTCACAAATGACAGGTGATACTTGGCATTTGGCTGACCTCACTGGCCCTGCCTTAATACTAAAGGCACCTACCTGACCTAGCCTTGGTTGCTCACTTTTTTTCTAATTACTTAAAGATAGTTCCTTAACTTTATTCTACTTTATTCTCCCCTTCTCTTATTCTACTTTGACATACTTATCCTATTATTATTTATCACAGTTTATTATACTGTCTCTGACTTCTACTTATTCCTGGTCCTTCTGAGTCAATCATTAGTTACTGTTATTCAAGACATCCCTAATGGTAGTTCCTTACCATACTATCATCTCACCATTTTCCTGTGATGTTACTGATTTTTTTTTTCCCAGCAGCTAATTCTTTGGAAAAGAAAATTCCTTCAAAGAATATAAAGAATTTGGCATAAAATACTGGCTGCAGATAAATGTTAAGCGTTTTGGGAGCCATAAAACACCACCTAATAATGTATCTAGTGATGTATTATTTTCAGTTACAGTCTGTGTGTAGGAATAATAAACATTTTTTGAGAAAGGTTTACTAATTATACTTTTTTAATTTTAATTCAAAACTTTTAAGATTATATTCAATGTCTGGTCGTAAAGGTAAAGGTGCCATAGTCCTAGTGGACCATGGGGTTGCGCTCTCATTAGAGAAAAATGACTGGTAGTTCAACTGGAGGATCACCATGACTCAGGTGAGGGAAGAGGTTGAAAAGTAGAGTCCTTCATGGTGACCTCAGCTGATGTGGGAATTGAATCCATACTATTGGTGCTGTTCTACATTTCAAACTATCCATTCGGCCAGTGAAATTAGAGGAGCTGGTTCCAAAAATATTCCCATTCTAATTGATGGGGGAGCCCAGACCTTCAATGGAAAAGATAAGGCTGAATTATTTTCAACAATCTTCTGCCAGAAGTGCCAGGTGGATGATCCATCTTGGCCACCTCCATACCTCAACATTACCGGTCGTCAATCAATTCAGTTCATTCCATGTGATATCCGTAAAAAGCTAGGAACACTGAATACTGCAAAGTCTGTGGGCTCTGACAACATTAAGCAATTGTATTAAAGATCTATGCTCCATATCTTGCTACCCCTCTAGCCACACTGTTCCAAAACAGCTACAATGTTGGCATTTACCCAACTATGCAGGAAATTGCCCAGGTATATAAATAAAAAGCAAGACATATCTGATATGACCAGTTACTGTTCCATTAATCTACACTGGATGATCGTTCATATCAACAGTGCTATGAATCAGTATTTGCTCACAGATCCTCCCTTTCAGTTCCACCAAGGCCACTCAGCTTCTGACCTCATGACAACTTTGAGTCAAGCATTGACAAAGGAGCTGAATTCCAGAGGTGACGTGAGAGTGACTGCCCTTATCATCAAGTCTGTGTTTTACATAGTGTGGCATCAAGGATCCCTAACAAAACTGGAATCGCTGGGAGTCAAAGGGAAAAGTATATCTGCTTAAAGTCGTACCTGCCACAAAGAGGTTTGTTGTGGTTGTTGGAGATCTATCATCTTAGTTCTAGAATATTTCTGCAAGAGTTCCTTGGGGTAGATATTTTCTAATCAGCCAGTTCAAAGATGTTATCTCTGGAGCGTGGACTTGAACCAGTGCCACCTGGCTCAAAGGTAGGGACACAACCGCCAAATCACAAAGACCCTACAAATTTCTTCTATTAGACATTTGTAATTGATCTGTTCAGATGTGTTATGACATGGGTGGAACTTGAATCCAGGTCTTCTGGCTGGAAGTTAGAAATGCTGTCACTGCACTGAGAGCAATTTTACTGCTTGTGCCACCTACATCATGCTGTTGTGGATATTTTTAATCAACCTGATTAGACGTGTTACAATATGGGGACTGTTACTAGCTTTTCTTTTCCCCAGTTCTAAGCATTCTCCATTCTTCTGTCAGCCCAAATGTTGTTCTCTCTCCCTCTGGGCTCCATCTATTGTTTACTCCTCTCCCTCTGCAAGCACCCCCACCCCCCCCGCCCCTCCGCCCCTCCAAAACTTCAGCATAAATACCAATCTTTACCGAGATGCAATCAATTCTGAAGAAAGCTCACTGGACTTGAAACATGGTTTTCTCTTCATAAATGCTGCCAGATCTTGAGTTTCTCCAGCTATTTGTTTCAAATTTCCAGCCTCCTCATTCTTTATTTTTTGCCAAAGTAAACATGATGGTTTAAATGCTTCTCTTCTGTGTGGTGTGTCTCTAAGCTTGATTTAGAAACTTTACCTTCAAATAGGGGTTAGAGTCAAAAAGTGTGGTGCTGGAAAAGCATAGCTGGTCAGGCAGCATCAAGGAGCAGGAGAGTCGAAGTTTCATGCATAAGCCCTTCATCAGGCATGTTAATCAAAATGTCAACACTCCTGCTCCTCGGACGCTGCCTGACATGCTGTGCTTTTTCAGCGCCATACATTTTTTACTCTGATCTCCAGCATCTGCACTCCTCACTTTATCCTTCAAATAGGGGTTAGCAGACCAACTTTCTGCAGGCAGCATTTTTTCATGACAGCTTATGTAAATTAAACTACATTATTACTAATGTTTAAGGTAGATATTCAGCAAATCTGAGAGGGGTTTGAACTTAGGAGAAAGTGAGGACTGCAGATGCTGGAGTACCAGAGTTGAAAAATGTGGTGCTGAAAAAACACAGCAGGCCAGGCAGCATCCAAGGAGCAGGAGAATCGACGTTTTGGGGTTTGAACTTAGTCAACCAGCAAGTTTTTTTAAAACCTATTTTTCAGATTAGCTTGTTGAGAGAAATGTTACTACCTACTTCTGGAGTAGGTGAGACTTGAACCCAGGCCTCCTGACTCGGGTAGGGATACTACCGCTGTAGCACAAGTGGGCCCCTGCGACAAGATTATTATTGAAAATTGAAAACTACGTTTTAAGTTCTGCACTGAATAGTGCTCAGTAAAATTAATTTTGTTGGGCTTGACCAGTTGTTTCTCTCATCTTGACAACTGGATTTGCACTAACCTAATAGCTGTTGAAATTGTTTAAATGGCTATCATAAATGTAGGTGTATGCTTTCATGTTACAAAAGTACTCAAACAAATATTTGAGTGAGTTTTGAGAAGATTTGTAGCTCAGGTTGAGGTTCTGGATGTAGGTTTGCTCGCTGAGCTGGAAGGTTCATCTTCAGATGTTTTGTCATCATACTAGGTAACATCTTCAGTGATGTTACTTCATCTGGAGGCTCACTGAAGATGTTATCTAGTATGGTGATAAAACATCTGGAAATGAACCCTCCAGCTCAGCGAGCAAACCTACATCCACAAACATTAGAGCGTTGACTGATTTAGATTAGTGGCAAAGTTGTTTAATTGTTTTCATCCTCACAATGCTCACAAATAGTTGACTAGCTGCTACTTGATGGGCTTCCACTGCTGCACCTTTTCTTTTTGTGAGGATTTTAGTTAACATTAGTTGTACCTATGTTTTACTTTGGTGCGAACAAGTTTGTTGATCACAAAATATGAAGCTCATTAAGGACTAAAAACTTTAGTAGAATTGTGAACTCTGCATGAATAATTTTAACAGTCCTTGCCAGAACAACCAATTTAGCTTTCTTTTTTTACCAGGTTAACTTGTTGAATTCCATTCATGATAACTTCCAACAGTAAGTACTGTGCAAATTGAATGCACTGAGGATACTGTTTTGTACTGAGGATATAAGCACTCATTTCTTAATTATCCTGCATTCTTAGACCTGTCTGTGTCCTTTATATGCTCCAAATGGAAGCATGAAGGAAATCTATTTAATCAACAGAATAATTTTTACCCTAAAACTATGAAAAGCATTATGAAAAAATTAATAGGCTTTTTTGGGAACTTGAGTTAGTAAAGGTTTTATATTTTCAGTTATGTGCTGCTGAATTGTTTTTGTTTTAAGAATGGAAGCTTTTCGCAGCACTTGCCAGAAATCATTTAACTGAAGCTAAATGGTTAGACAAGCTACTTGGGCGACTTACTCTGTGACTGAGCTGAGTCGTTACAAACCAAATACAAAGAAGGCAGAAGCATGTTCAATTAAGAAAAGATCCATCCAAAATGTGCTGTTTAGCTGCCTCCAAGTAATGCAAAACTGACCATGGGAATGCTGTCCAGTCTCCCCTTATTGACAATGCAATACTTTGTGATTTTTCTTTTCTGATCTAAATTTTTTTACATTTCCTTACTAAGATTCTGATCTCAGAAAGGAACTTACCATAAGATGGTAAGAAATAGCAGCAACAGTATGTCATTCAGCCCCTCAAGGTTGCCCTGCCATTCAAGAAAGTTATGACAACCTACCAGTTTCTGTAACTGCAATGTCCTTCCTGCCATGCCATATCCCTTGAATCCCTTACTGATCAAAAAAAAATTGTCAATAACACAGTCTCTGCTTCTTTAGGGGAAGATAATTTCAAAGACTAGTCACTCTGAGAAAAACAATTCTTGAGCAATTTAAGACCAATTTTTAAACCGTGCTCTCTAGCTCTAGACCTTCCTGAGGAAACACGTTTGCAACTGCCTCATCCAATCCTCACAGAATCTTGTATCTTTGAATAAGATTATCCCCAGTCTTCTAAACTTAGTATAGGTCAACCTTCTACATTCCTCTCTAAGACAATGATAAATAGGAGAACCTGCAGGACATTGTGGTTTAGAATTACTAGTGCAGCAAGTGATAGTGTAATGTGATATCTGCCTATTTTCTTTGGATGCACAAATGTGGAGAATAATACATTATCTACATGTGAAGAAGAATAGGAACAAAGTTTAATTCTTTGCCCTTCAACAGGAAACTGTCAAATTAGCCTATAGCATTAAACGTGCATCTGAAACCCGTTCGTTCTCTTGTTTGCACAGTGGAATGTTTTCATAAATGCCTATTCTGAAATGTTTCAGGGCTATGGCTGCTACAGCTTCTCGAGACCAGTTCTTACGGCAGATGGAACAGATTGTGGAAGGTATTAAGCAAAATCGCATGAAGGTAATAAATTTCATTCATGTCATACTATATGAAACTATTGATCACCCTAATTTTCATTTTGGGGGAAAAAAAAATTAGAAACGGAATAGAGAAACCCAAGCCAGTTAGTGTGGAATGATGGAATTGAAAAGATTTCAACTAATGTTAGAGATAAGGGCAGAAACAAAGTTGCAAACCTGGAGTGCAGAGTGTAGTGATTGTATTTTTTTTAAAAAGAAAAGGCAAGATTGGTTCTACAAATAAAGTAAATGATTGAAACTGTAGCAACCAACTGAGCCAAATAAAATGCTGCTTTGAATTCTGGAGGAAGTATTGTCATGAACCCATTTACAGCACCAACGGCAGTCATTTAACCAACTGAGTTCACATCACTTTTCAGTAACCCAATTATGTGGATCTAATCTCTTCCACATTAGATACCGGAAAGGACTAAAGCTTGTATCTTATTAATACTTCCTCATCAATGCCCCAGAATCCTTCACTACTAATTAATTACTTTTTGAAATGCTTTAATTGTTCCCAGTCAGTTTGTATTTGTCAAGATCCCAAAAATTAGAAATGAGGTGAATGACCATTTGATATGTATTTTGTAATGCTAGTTGAGGTATAAATGTTGGACAGGACACTTGAGCCTGCTACTATCCAGATAGTGTATTATCTACTGAGCTAGCCTAGCTATTTAATACTGTGCCCAAAACTCAGCACCTCCAGTTATCGAAAATGTAAGGCAACATATTCCTTGTATTATTCATAACACTATTGATACTTTTGGTGTCAGAGATGTACATCACGGAAACAGACCCTTTGGTCTAACTTGGCCATACTGACCAGATACCCTAAATTAATCTAGTCACATTTCCAGCACTTGGCCCATATCCCTCTAAACCCTTCCTTTTCATGTGCTCGTCCAGATGCCTTTTAAATGCTGTAATTGTACCAGCCTCCACTATTCCTCTGGCAATTCATTCCATGTATGCACTGCCCTCTGCATGAAAAAGTTGCCCTTTAGGTCCCTTTTATATCTTTGCCCTCTCACCCTAAACCTATGCTCTCTAGTTCTGGACTCTCCCCACCACAGGGAAAATACCCTGTCTATTTACCATATCCAAACCCCTCATGATTTTATAAATCTCTATAAGGTCACCGCTCAGCCTCCTACATTCTAGGGAAAATGGCCCCTGCCTATTCAGCCTCTCCCTGTTACTCAAGCCCTCCAGCATCCTTGTAAATCTTTTCTGAATCCTTTCAAGTTTCACAACATCCTTCCTATGGTGGGAGACCAGAATTGCACACAGTATTTCAAAAGTGGCCTAACCAGTGTCCTGTATAGCCGTAATATGACCTCCCAACTCCTGTACTCAATACTCTTGACCAATAAAGGAAAGCATACCAAATACCACCTTCACTATCCTGTCTACCTGTGACTCCACTTTCAAGAAACTAAGAACCTACACTTGTGCTCTCTTTGTTCAGCAACACTCCCTAGGACCTTACCATTAACTGTATAAGTCCTACCTTGATTTGCCTTTCCAAACTGCCACACCTCACAGTTATCTAAATTAAACTCCTGCAGCTGTAAATAATAAAATCCTAATTGCACGTTGTTTACTAGTGCTTTCATATTTCTGCCCTCTCTTAATTTTGTTGGTCTTTCTTGTATCCTGTCTTCCACCCCAACCAAAAGTTGGAGAAGAAAAAGCAAGAAAACAAAATGAGACGTGACCAGCTGAATGATGAGTACCTTGACCTGTTAGAGAAACAGCGTCTGTACTTTAAAACTGTTAAAGAATTTAAAGAGGTAATGCATTTTTGTCACTCATGAAAGGTTAAAATTTGCAGGGCTAATATTGCATGTCATTTGTAGTTTTGAGTGGTATGCTTTGAGAATTATGGGAGGGAAGGACAAATGAGAAGGAGACTGAAAGAAAATTTTTAGCGCTTAACAATCAGATTTTTTTAGTATGTTTTAAGTTAATTAGGCAGAAATCCTAGTTAGTGTTTGATGCACGACCATGCAGCCATGGAACAGCAGATGTGAATCATTGCCAAGGAATTATTGCATGGTGAAACTGTAGATGTGTTGTAGCATCTGTCAATGAGAGAAAACCAAAGCACCCAGCTGAATAATTCTGGAAAATGTCTAAAGGGGACAGGGGAAAATAATATAGAAAAGAAATAAATATCAGCTCTTGTTAAAACTTCAGAGATGTAATGTCTATATGCTTATATTAATTAGAGGAGAGAGAATGGCTTCAGTAATTACATGGAACCAAACGATTGCCTTAATGTAAAAGCACCAAGACTTACATTTGTTCAACATTGATTCAAAATTGTCTATTCTAACCTGTTTACTTACTGCTTCCTTTGTAAATTTCTTTTTTTTTTCTCCCCCACTTTTGTTTTTGTATTTCTATTTACAAATGCTTGTTCTTTTGTTTAATCTCCTTTTCTGTACTTTCTATCTCTTCTCTTTCCTCCCCATCTCCCTCTCACTGGGAGTTAGGCTCTCTTGGTTGCCAGATGTAGGTGGTTTGTAAACTGGTATAATTGGCAGCGATAGGAGAAAGGGGTCTCCAGGTCAGTGAGTTAAAAGGAACAGTTTGGCTAGAATCTCGTACTCCAAGAAACTAGGCCTTTGATATGGCCTAATAGTTTGATCAGGAGCAAGGATTTTCATGTTTGGTAATTGTAGAAGCAACAATTGATTTGTGCTAAACACAATTTGATTGATACGTTACATTATTCAATCAAATTATATAAATTTAACCAAATTTCCTAATAATTCAACTTGGTCTGTGCTATCACTAACTACTACAGTTTTGCAGTCTGTGATTACCACACACTTCAACATTACATTTATCTGCAAAATTATTGCTGTGCAGTCCACCAAAACCATGGTGGATGCTGAATAATCACTTTCAAATGATTTTTTTCAAGCAGTCAATTTGTCAAATACAAAATCATCTATTTTCTTAGAGTAACCTTCTCTGCTCAAGAACCTTTTATACTATTTAATTTACTTTACTTTGCAGGAATGTCATATAAATGAAATGTTATTGACTAAAATGAGGACCAAAGGAGCTTCCTGAATGATCTCACTGGGGATCCAAGGGTGGACCTGCTATCATCTTTCAGATCTGTGGCCTGAATTTATTACTTAATAAAAACAAAGGAATAGGAACATGGAACTGAATGTATCATATCACCTTTATTTGTTCAAGTGGAATTTGTTCAAGTGAAAAGTTAACACGTTTCTTTATCAGCGAGATAATAAAATTTGTCTGAGCAAATCTGTTGTATTATAGTTTCAAAGCAATCTATATAATAAAAATTATTACAATATATTTTATAAACTTGATAAAATTATTCTTGATTGTGAGAGCTAACTTGACATTTGCAAGTCACCTGTGCTGCTTCAGTCAAAGGGTACACTTATGTAAAAAGGGTTTTGCTGCCAAATTATTTTTCTGTCTTTACAGCTGCCAAATCTCTAATTGGGTGATTTCATTCAAAGAATAATTACTACTGTGGGTCAAAATTTTCTGTTCCTGGAGTTTTTCTGTGCACTGCCTTTATTGTAATGTAAAATTTTGCATTGGGTAACCTAGGAGGTCAGAACTGCCTCACGTGAGAAGTGCACCCACAGGTCAAGGTTTTATGAAGATCTTAGCAAGTGCAATTTTAAGAGATCTCTGTACCTTGAACAAAAAGTCCTAACTTAATGTTAGCTACTTATATTTAACTTGCATTTTGAACTTCTGTAGTTGACTGTAAAAGGATTAGGATCTATGAATTTGTTTCACCACTTCCTGATTTTTGATCTTCCTAATCACTGATGTCTGAGGAACTTTGAACTGCGACTGATATTGGAAGGTACAATATCAGCTTTAGAGACTTTAGCATGGACTCAAAGCTGATTTTTCATTTCTGTACTAAGGGGATAGTGAATTGTTAGAGGTGCTTTCTTTCACATGATTTTAAATCTAGATCCCCTCGTCCTTTCAAGCACATGTAAAAGACTCGAGACATTGGCTGAAGAGAAACATTCCAAGACAGTTTGTTACACCTTTTCATACAAGTGGATTGGCTAATTTTTTTCAAATGCTTTTGTGTTGGGCCACCTAAATATTATTCTGTAGCAGAGTGAAATTTTGCAAATACCTGCAATCCAATCTAGAGATCTTAAAAGACCATGATGCTAATAACAGGAAGAAGTGGCAAAAGGTGATTCATAATAGTATAACAAAATTGAAAGCCGGTCACAAGAATTAGGAGTCGGCAGTTCAGGTCCGTGAGCCTAGTTCACCACTTGTTCTTATCTGATCTCCCATGACCCTTCAACCCATTATGAATTAAACATTGAATAAACTTGAGAAGATAGACCAATGTCCCAGCATCCCACCACACTTGGTTATGAATTCTGCAAATTCATGGCCCTTTTGAGAAAAGTAATTGCTTCTCATCTGTTTTAAACCTGCTAGCCCTGAACCTAAGATTATGATCTCTCATTTTAGATCACCCCATGTAAGAAAACATTGTCTCGTTGTTTACTTGGTCAGTCCTCTTGAGCGTCTTCTATACTTCAAATAAATCTCTCATTCTTGTAAACTCCAGAGTGTATATGCCTGAACCGTTCTCTGAGCTATCTCCAATACAACTACATTCCTCAAGTAAGGGAACCCAAATTGTACACAATACTTCAGGAGTGGGTTCACTAATGCTTTGCACAGTTACAGCAACACTTCCCTACTTTTATGCTACTTTGGCAAAAATGCCAATGTTTCATTTGCCTGCCTGCTGTACCTGCATTCCAGCATTCTGCAATTAATGTTCAAAGATCCCTCTGCACCAAAGCACTTTGAAGTTTCTTTCCATTTACATAATAAGTTGCCTTTCAAGTCGTCTAACCAAAATGGATAATCCCACACTTATCCATGTTAAATGCTATTTGCTAAATTTTGGCCCATTCATCTAGCCTATCTATATTCACTTTTCAATTTCTTATTTCTTCATTGCAACTTACCTTCCCACCTTTAGTACTGTCAACTTCAAAATTGGCTAGAGTACTTTCTATTCCCACATCCAAACCATTAATATAGGTTGTAAATAGTTGGGGCCTGAGGATTGAACCCTCTGACACCCCATTAGTCAAATCTTACCAACCAAACAAAGGCCTATCTATCCTGACTCTGCTTTGTTGGTTAGCTAATCCTCTATTAAAACCTATAAATGACCCAACCTGGAGTGATCTTAACTAGTTGAAATAATCAAGTAGTTGGGGGTTGAAATCTTGAGGAAACCAAAGCAAAATTGGCCTTTGGATCAGCTGAACATTTGTACCTGGTGTGCGAGAATAGAATGTACATCCTGAAAGTTGTGTTTTACAGTTGTGAATCAACAAGCTGTATAAATTGGTCAAATGGTTGGCATTCAGCAAGAAAGATGGACAAGTCATATTGGGCTTTAACCGAATGTAGCTTAAATTGGAGCCAAGGAAGATTGGAAGTCGAATTATTTCACAAACCAAGTAAACCATGAAATGTTTCTCAATACTATTCAAACATTTTGCTATCCCTAAGTACAAATCAAAGTTGATCCATTAATTTTTCCAGTGGAACTTGACTGAAATTATCATAAATCATTTTGTAAATCTTTTGAGTCGCACAAATTTTGTATTAAATATAGAGTCCAACTGTGACTTGTTGTTATGGAAATGAAGGTTTGTTCCAACAAAGCATTTAATATCGACAAAGGGCGAGGAGAATTATGTTCTTGTTTTCGTTCTCTAATCTTTTGTGATAGAGTAATTCTGATCAAAGGATATCAAAATATAGCAGTACTTAAGTAGTGTTTATGGTTTCTGATGCTGGCCCAAAGAAAGAGCGCATTGTACAGGGATTCAATTGCCCTGATTTATTGTTGCAATCGCCACCTGAGTCGCCTTTTTATCTGTGTTTGTAGAATGTAAGCATTAAATGAAAAGCAATTACTCTGTTCTCCTGTGCACATCAGTTCTGATGGTCTTTTATAATGAGCTAGTAGGCTGCCAGCAGTGGTGTTTTTCACTGATTCTGAAGTTTTATAAGAATACAAATCAATATTAGAGCCACTGCCTTGTTTAAACAATGGGCAGGAAGCACTAGGAAAGAGGTCTGCGCTCTGTCAATGCTGAAATGGGAGTCTCTGTGCTTTTGGGAACTTTTTTAAAAAAAAATACTCTGCAGGGACATTGGAGAAAGTGATTCTTCAAAGTCACTGGATTCATAGAACTAAATCTTGAAAACTGAAGATAGTGGGAGGAAGGCTTTGGAGAATGTGGTACTCCTGAAGTTATGGCAAAGCTGAATGTTGACCTTTGCAAGCAGCTGAGAGGAGTCTTGGGATCTGAATGTTGTGTGATATACTTTTGAATCAAGTATTTGCCAGCTTCTGGCAGTCCAATAAGATCAGGTGAAAGGGGCCCAAACTTACTTTTTCCACATTTAATCCTTCATGCCTCAACCATATTTCTTCTCCGACTTCACATTTGCATCATCAGGTTTTGTCACTTTATTTTCCCAATGCCACTTTCTCTATCATCGATTGTTTCCATCCTTATATTCCAGTGTTGGAGTACATAAAAGCCTCATTCTCGAATATCTGCTGTTTTAGCTTTAAGCCTTTCCTTTTGACAAGAAACTATTATGACTCAATTGGGACACTCAGAGTCACAGTTGTAATAGACAATAGGTGCAGGAGTAGGCCATTCTGCCTTTTGAGCCTGCACCACCATTCAATATGATCATGGCTGATCATCCTTAATCAGTATCCTGTTCCTGCCTTATCTCCATAACCCTTGATTCCACAATCCTTGAGAGCTCTATCCAACTCTTCTTAAATGAATCCAGAGAATGCTCAGCCCCAGAGGGCAGCACATTCCACACAGCCACCACTCTCTGGGTGAAGAAGTTTCTCCTCATCTCTGTCCTAAATGGTCTACCATATATTTTTAAGCTGTGTTGTCTGGTTCAGCACTCACCCATCAGCGGAAACAAGGGCACAGGAGGAGTCCATTGTGTCTGCACCACTTCTGTTATCCATTTATTTTTTTTTGTTTCTCTCCATAGCTCTGCACACAATTTCTAGCTAAATAATTCCATGCTTTATTACTCAATGATTCTGCCTCCACCACATTTCCAGGCAATGCATTCCATAACCTAGGTACGCACTGTGAAAAGGTTGTTTTCTTGCATCAGCCTTGCTTCATTTGCACATCATTTTAAATCTATGCCCTCTTACTCTTTAATTTTCTTTAACAAGTTGTAACAGTTTCTCCTTAATCGATTAGCCGACTGATGGTCTTTAAAACCACCTTCAAATTTCGTAGTCACTTTTTTCAAAGGAGAACAATCCCAACTTCAGTTTAACTTCATAAGTGAGGTTTCTGAAGCTATTTTTGTAAGTAGTTTCTGCAACACATTCATATCTTTCCTATAATGGGGCACTTGCAACTATACTCCATATTCCAGCTGAGTTCTAAGAAATCTACAAGTTCAACATCACTTCATTGGTCTTTTCCTCTGTCTCTTATGAAAGTGGAGAACACTATATGTTTTATTAATTGCTCACTTGACCTATCCTGCCACCTTCGATGATCTATGCGCATATGCACCCAGGTCCTCCTCCTATTGCACCCCTTTTAAAATTGTATCATCTATTTTGAAATTGTCTTTCAATGTTCTGACCAAAACACATCACCACGCACTTCTCTGCATTGAACCTCACCTGCCATCTATCTGCCCATTCCACTGTCAATATTCTTTTAGAGTTCCACACTTTCTTGTAATTTACAATTCTTCCAAGTTTTAGTGTCCTCTATAAATTTTGAGATTGTCCTTTGCAAACCAAGTTTCAGGATCATGAATATATATCGGGAAGGCTCCCAATATTGACCTCTGGGGAACTCCACTGCAAATCTTTCTCTAGCTCAAAAGAAATTGACCATTTCTCTCTTTTTCCTACCATTTAGTCAACTTTGTATCCAAGTTGCAGCTATTCCTTTTATACCATGATCTGTAAAATTCTGTACAAGTCTCTTGTGTGGTATCACATCAAACATCTAGATATCCAAGTGTACTATATCGATGCTGCTTACCAACCCTTTGTTACCTCTTCAAAAAAAAATTCATTAGTCAAACACCTAAGTTTCCTTTTAGAAATCTACTTAGAAAGTGCACCAATTCTCAAAGCCTCAATACACCTGAGGTTACCACTTAAGTTTATGATTTAATCAAAGTATGTAAAGTCTTCAATATACAACTCTAGAAATCAAGGTTAAAAGAAAACATTGACTAGTTCCTATATTCAACAAGAACTGTTCTTTGCTATAAGTAAATTCTAACCACAAATAAAATGCAACAAACTATTAATGTGACTCTGCTAGTAACAACAGTTGCCCTCTTTAAAATTCCTGTATGCCTGCCTACACACAGGCACACAAAATGTGGGTGCTATTGGTGGAAGACAAAATACTATAGAATCAGTTCAAATGCACTAGTGTACGCATGTCCCCTTTTCTTCCCACAACCACCTTCTCTCTAATGTTCTTCCTTTCAAATTCTCAGTTCTTTGCTGGAGACACAATGAGCCAATTTCACCGACACTGGTGAGAGGTGTTACAGCACTGGGTAAATCTCCTGTTTAATTTAAACCAGCAACACAGAAAAGATTTATCCATGCAGTAATCTATGAAAATCCGAGAAGCCAAGAACTATTTAAAGTATAACAGAATAATTATTTATAAATTTATAACTCTTTATAAATTCCTTCCTCTAACCTATATTTTACTTTCCCTTCCCAATTAAGACTTAGTGAAAAATTCAAATTTCAAAACCAGACAGCGGTCAAATCTTCTCTTTATATCATTCTCTGGAGATTTGCTCTCCAGGTTGGTGTTGATGTTTTTCTCTGTGCAAACTGTTCAATTTTTCCCGGTCTTAATATTGTCCGTATAGTAAATTCAAACTTTTTTGTGGGCGGGCGGGGGGGTGGGGAGAGGTGGTGGTGGTTGTGTGCATAATTTAAACTGATTGGCCTAATTCAAATTTGTTTTTGTCTCCAGGCAATCAGCTACTCTAGCTGCTGGACCAAAAGGTTACTGTTCAGAACACTTGATGCTGTCAGGTAGTTCTGCTAACTTTTAACTTTCTTAAAGGTACAATATACCCACATATTCATGACACGTTCCCCTTCAGAATAAAATGAACCATCATAATGAAAAGATGGCTTCACTTTTTTTTCTATTCTGTAAATAATTACCTTAACGTACCGATAACTTTAATCTAAGTTTACCTTAACTTTTTTGCCTATAACTGTATATAAACATGAAACATGAAATAAATACAAATCTCATCTAAACTTTATCAGTTAAATCCGCGATAAAGCATCTGCGATTACATACTTACAACCCGCAACATATATGATTTTCAAATTAAAAGTCTGTAGCATAAGACTCCCAACAAAATACATAGCACCTCGACTTGCGATCTTTCCAGGACTTACTAAAGATCACTGCTTGTCCATATAGATTGCACAGTTTGTTAATCAAGCCACAACTCTGTTCATGAGTCTTTGGAATGTGGCGGGTGCATTCTTCATTTCAAAGGGCATCACGTTAAACTGATATCGTCCATTTGGGATTACAAATGAAGAAATTTCTTTCACCAACTCTGATAAAGGTACCTGCCATTAAGTAACCACACATTCTATCCAACTTCCTTGATACTGTCCTCCAATCTAGGAATTGGATATGAGTCTGATTTTGTAATGGTATTGACCTTCTGATTATCCACACAGCATCATTGAGTCCCATCTAGTTTGGCAACTAAGACGATCGGTGAACTCCACTCGCTGTGGCTTGGTTCGATGATGTCCTCGTCGAACATGGCCTTCACCTCCATCTGGACCGGTCTGGCTTTGAAAGGATTAAAATCAACTAGACGAGAGTGATGACTGCAGATCAAGTGTGTGGTGCTGGAAAAGCACAGCAAGTCAGGCAGCATCCAAAGAGCAGGAGAGTCAACATTTCAAGCAAAAACCCTTCTTCAGGAATCATGAAGGCCATTCCTGATAAAGTTAAAAATCACACAAGACCAGGTTATAGTCCAACAGGTTTAATTGGAAGCACACTAGCTTTTGGAGAGTCGCTCCTTCACCTGATGAAGGAGCAATACTCCGAAAGCTAGTGTGCTTCCAATTAAACCTGTTGGACTATGATCTGGTCTTGTGTGATTTTTAACTTTGTACACCCCAGTGCAACACCGGCATCTCCGAATCATTCCTGGTGAAAGACCTTTTCCCGAAAGGTCAACTCTTCTGCTCTTCGGATGCTCCCTGACCTGCTTTGCTTTTCCAGCACCACACTCTCAGCTTTGAAAGGATTAAGCTGATAGGGGTGTTATTTTATTGGAGCAGTATTCCCTATGTTTACTTTATAAACAATAGCATTAGTCCTCCCCATCTGATTCTTACATATGTCCTTATACTGCAGTAACAAATCTTTGAACTGTGTTCTATTCTCCTGAGACAGATAGTTTACTGACCTATCCCACTCTTCAATAACTACTTCATTTACTAATCTATTGTGAGGCACATCAAAATCCACATCTGGATTTGATTCCTCACTCTGTGAGGCAGTAACTAACCCCTAATTCTCCATTTCTTTCTCTCTAGTATAATATGGTTTCAACACGTTTTCATGACATACCCCATACCTTTTGGTTTTCTACATGACATCTTTACTAGATAGTTCACCTGACTCAATTTTTTCTCAATTTGATAGGGACCAGTAAACTTGGCTTTGAAGGGATCTCCTATCACTGATAACATTACTAACATGTCATTCCCTCGGTAAAATGTCTGTCTCAGAGCTGTCACCTGCTTCATTCTATGTTGTGTCCTCTTTAGGTGCTGTTTAGCTAACTCACCCACTCAATTTAGTCTCTCCTTCATCTCCGATATATAATCTAAGTGTGAGATCGCTGACTTTTGTCAATTTTTCTTTAATTAATTTCAAGGGCCTCTCCCTTCATGCCTGAATATTAACATGAAGGGTGTGAACTGAGTAGATTCCTTTGGGGCATCTCTAATGGCAGCAATAAGAATGGGATACCTTTATCCCAATCATTCGGGTAATCATGACAGTATACTCTGAACATGGTTACAAGGTCTGATGCCACCTTTCTAAAGCTCCTTGGGATTTAGGGTGATGTATACCTAAGTTATCCATAACCACCTCAAACAGCCTAGCAGTAAAGTTAGACCTTTGGTCCAACTGAATCTCTCTGGGTAGCCCATACCATGTGAAGAAAGCTACTAACTCCTCTCCTACCCTTTTTGCCTTGATACTCCATAATGGGATTTCCTCCAGAAATCTGGTATTAATAAGTACTGGTTCCCACTTTTCGTTCTCAGGAGGGGACCTATGCAATCAATTATACCCTGCATGAAAGGTTTTTCAAATGCGGGAATTGACAACGAAGGAACAAAGAAAAAGGAAAATTTCCAGCCCAGGAACAGGCCCTTTGGCCCTCCAAGCCTGAGCCAATCCAAATCTACTGTCTAAACCTGTCTCCCAATTCCTAAGCATCTGTATCCCTCTGCGCCCCACCTACTCATGCATCAGTCCAGGTGCATCTTAAATGAGTTTACTGTGCCTGTCTCTACCACCTCTGCTGGCAACACGTTCCAGACACCCACCACCCTCTGTGTGAAGTACTTGCTGCGTGTATCCCCTTTAAACTTTTCACCTCTCATTATTGAATCCTTCACCCTGAGAAAAAGCTTCACTCTATCCACCCTGTCTATACTCGTCATGATTTTGTAAACCTCAATTAGGTCCCCCCTCAATCTCCCTTTTTTCTAATGAAAACAAACCTAACCGACTCAACCTCTCTTCATAGCTAGCACCTTCCATGCCAGGCAACATCCTCGTAAATCTTCTCTGCACCCTCTCCAAAGCGTCCACAGCCTTTTGGTAATATGATGACCAGAACTGTACACAGTATTCTAAATGAGCTGAACCAATGTCTTGTACAATTTTAACATGATCTGCCAGCTTTTATACTCAATACCCCATCCAATGAAGGCAAGCATACTATATGCCATCTTGACCACTCTATCTACCTGAGCAGCAACCTTCAGGGTACAATGGACCTGCACTCCCAGATCTGTCTGCCCATCGATTTTTCCCAAGGCTCTTCCATTCAATGTATAATTCGCTCTAGAATTAGACTTGCTTAAATGCATCACCTCACATTTGTCTGGATTGAAAACCATCTGCCAGTTTTCCGCCCAACTCTCCAGTCCATCTATATCCTCCTGTATTCTCTGACAGTCCCTTATGCTTTCTGCTCCTCCACCAATCTTCGTGTCATCTGCAAACTTGCTGATCATACCAACAGTGCCCTCTTCCAGATCATTTATGTATATCACAAACTACAGTGGCCCCAAAACTGACCCCTGTGGAACACCATCGGTCATGTTTCTCCATTTTGAGAAACTCCTTTCAACTACTACTCTCTGTCTCCTGTTGTTCAACCAGTTTTTTTATCCACCTAGCTAGAATACCCTGCACTCCATGTGACCTCACTTTCTCTATTAGTTTACCATGGGGAACCTTATCAAACGCCTTACTAAAGTCCATGTATATGACATCAACAGCCCTTCCGTCATCTATCAACCTGATCACTTCCTCAAAGAACTCTATTAAGTTGGTAAGGCACGCTCTCCCCTGCAAAAACCATGTTGCGTATCACTGATAAATCCATTCTTTACTAAATATAAATTGATCCCATCCATCAGTACCCTCTCTAGCAACTTTCCCATCACTGACATCAGGCTCACTGGTCTGTAGTTACCTGGAATATCCCTACTACCCTTCTTGTACATGGGGACAACATGAGCAACCATCCAGTCCTCCGGCACTTCACCTGTGTTTAAGGATGCCACAAAGATATCTGTCAGGGCCCCAACTATTTTCTCTCTCGCTTCCCTCAGCAACCTGGGTTAAGTCCCATCTGGTCCTGGGGATTTGTCCACCTTAATAACCTCTAGCCTTCCCAACACATCTTCCCTACTTATGTCCACGTGATCCAGACTAATTAAACCTCTATCGCTAGTCTCAACATTCATCATGTTCATCTCCTCAGTGAACACTGATGCAAAGTAATCATTCAGAATCTCACCCATTCTCTCAGGTTTGACACACATCCTTCCTTCATTATCCTTTAGTGGACCAATCCTTTCTCTAGTTATCCACTTGCTTCTTATGTAAGAATAAAATGCTTTGGGATTCTCCTTAATTCTGCTCACTAAAGCTATTTCATGACCCCTTTTACCTTCTTGATTCCTCGTTTAAGACTTGTCCTACTCTTCCGATATTCCTCATGGGCCCATTCTGTTCTTAGCTGCCTAGACCTTATGTACGCTTACCTTTCCCTCTTGGCTAGTCGTACAATTTCTCCTGTCATCCACGCTTCACGAATCTGGCCTTTCCTATCCTTTGCCTTCAACAGGACATGCCTATCCTGCACTATCTTTAACCTATCTTTGAAAGCCTCCCACTTATCAAATGTGGACTTCCCTTCAAATAGCTGTGTCCAATCCACATTTCCCAGCTCCTGCCTAATTTTGATATAATTGGCCTTGGCCCAGATTAGTACTCTTCCCTTAGGACTACTCTCATCTTTGTTTACGAGTATTCTAAAACTTACAGAATTGTGATCACTGTTCCCAAACAAATCCCCCACTGCAACTTCTACCACCTGTCCTGGCTCATTCCCCAATACCAGGTCTAATAAGGCCCCTTCCCTCGTTGGAATATTGACATACTGAAGGTGCTGGTTTTATTACTGCCTGTGTCTTACCTACCATTTGGCATGTATGACATGTACAGCAAAAGTTAACCACAACCTTGTGCATTCCAGGTCAACAAAAATGTTTTTGTACCTTAGCTTGAGTATTTCGTACCACTAGGTAACGTCCTACAAGTAGTTCATGTGCTATTCGTAACAACTCCTGTCTGTATGCTAACAGCAACATAATCAGGTGCACTTTGGCCCATGTGTCCTCTACATTAACTTACTGTGGTCTCCATCTCCATCTTAGGATTCTGTCTTGCAGATAGTAGCCCTCTGGAATATTCTTTGCCTTCTTTTGGAAATACGCATCTACACATACATCTTTTATCGTCTTGTCTTACTGTTGCAAATCTCTCAGTCTTTCAGGAGTAAACACTTCTGTCTGACCCTCTGCCTGTTCAGGGTTTTCCTGCACCATTACGTCAAACGGAGTATCCGCTAACTGAACCTCAACCCCTTCATCTTTCTCTTTATTTTTCACTTCGTGCTGTGACTTATGATAGTGGGATCAGGTTACCACATAGTCTAGAAAATACCAGGATATTCGTGTTTTAATCCTCAGTTTCTTGGTCTTTCTTGTGCTTCTCCACAACAAGGGGTGTCATCCCACTTGGATCCTGCCAAATCATTCCCAAAAACAAACTGAATTCCTGGAACTGACACTCTGCCAATCTCTCTCACTGTTATTTCCCCAGTCTTGAGTTGGCACTCCAACTTGATCTTACAAAGGGGAATGCTAAATTTCTGTCCATCTGTCCCACAAATTACCACACTCTTGGGTAACAGATCAGAAAGAGTGCATATTTGCTCATCCCTTACTATCAGCGACTATTAGATCCTGTATCTCTAAAAATTATAATTTTGTGTCCTTCTCCCCCTCTTCTTTCTAGGAAACCTTACCCACAGAGGTGAATTCTTTGTAGCGATCAGGTACTATTTCCATACCCAGCCCCTGCCAAGGCTGTGCACTCTCCTGCAGCTCCTTGGCTCTTCTTGGGGTTCTCTTTACTACCTTCACTAATGCCACTGGCTTCACTTCTTTTGCCACATCTTTCCCCACAGTGCCTTTCTTTAATGACCAGCACTTTGTTGTTACGTGTCCCACCTTCTGGTAGAGAAAACAACTTTTCCCAGTGACCTTCTGAAACAACTGGCACTGTAATTTTCTGTGTCCCACTCCATTACAGTGAAAACACCTGAGGCCTTTCACCTCCTGTCCACCCTCTTAGGCTTCTTTAACCTGAGGTAAGATCTTACCAGTGCTCTCTACTCTTGGTTTCGTAGTATAGGATCTCCCCTTCTCCCAACGTCTATCCCTCATAGGATGAAATTCTGGTCAGAAGCTTGTCTTATATACCACATTACTCCTCTGCTAATTCTGCTGCCTTTCTCACTTCCTGAACTTGCTGTTCCTCCACATGAATTATTACCATCCCTGGAAGTGAGTTTATAAACTCCTCCAGTAGAATAATCTCTCTTAGAGCCTCAAAGGTCCTATGTATTTTTAAATTGTGCACCCCATCTATCAAAATGATTGTGTTTAATTCTTTCAAACTCAACATAAGTCTGACCTGGTTCCTTCTTTGTGTTTCTGAACCACTGTCCATATGCTTCTGGTACCAATTCATAAGCACTTAAAATAGCTTGATTAACCTCTTCATAATCTCTTGACCCCCTCGTCTGATAGTGCGACAAATACCTCACTAGTTCTGCCTACCAGTTTAGTCTGAACGAGCATTACCTACTATGGAAAATAACGAACATGAAAGCATGGGAAGGGTTAAAGCATGAAGACCACTGGCAATCTGTGGTCTGTGGAAGGCAGGATGGGATAAGAATAGTGGAATGCTCTTACACCATTTAGTAGAGTAAGGTTAAGGCTGAAAGGTCACTATGGTGAGATGAGATAACACAATTAATAAAGCAAGTTTCTCTGTTAAGTGTTATGATGACAGGATTGGGTCAATAAATATTTGGGACATTACTTTAAAATATTTAATTAATAGTTAGTAGAGTCAGCTTGAGACAGGAGACTATTGCAATAGATGGAATAGCTAAATATCTCTCATGACAGGTTAATCTAGAATTGAAGATCACTGTAGCAGAGTTAGCAATAAATATCTAATCGTGACATTAGAATAACATTAAGTAGAATGTACAACTAAAGAGATTATGGGAACTAACATCACTGGTTTATTGTGTAGCTGGAGTGAGGTACTTTGATTAATATAGCTGGACACGCTGATAAGCTAACACAAACATGATTTTAAAAAATCCACAGTCCCTGAGGTTTGTGGACATTCAAGAATCTGCTTTCTCAGTGTCACGGTATTTTGTTTGCAAATAAAAGGCCGATTTCTTGAGGAACTCTCTGCGTCTCTTGGTGATTCTCTATATTTTCTCCACAACACTACACATCCTCTGACCATTCCATCTGCCTAGACAATTTTTAAAATGACATAAAGGAAGCTTTGACATCTTTCTCATCAAAATGTGGCAAGTTTTTGACCTTCTGTTTTATTATATATACCTTCTGTTTTAATCTCCATCCTGTTGACTTGACTTTACTGACTAAGTTGCAACTTCTCAAGTTCAAATTCTCTCTCTTTTTGCTCAGCTAAGTTCCTTCTCTCTTTTTCCTCTCTCTCTTTCTTTCTCCCTTTGTTTATCTTCTAACTGCATTTTCCTCAACTGTAATTTAAGTTTTTCTACCTCTGCTACACTTGTCTGTTTCTCTGATACACCAAAGTGTTTGAGTAACTCCCTTACAATTTCAGCTTTACTTTTGTCCTTGGTTAATCCCAAATCTTATTTGCTAATTCTAAAAGTATGGCCTTTTTCTTTCCTTCTAAACTTTCTTGGCAAATTTGAGAATCATCTTCAAACCCCAGAACCTCTTTAGCAATTTTAAGAGCCATTTCTCTCACTTTTAATTTAATCAACCACAAGTCACCGAAATTAAGCAAATTGTCTCACCTACATTTTGTTTAAAGATCTAGGACACGAAAATGTTTAAATCTGCTGGAATTTTCTATACCCTGACGCTATTCAAATCTGTCTAAACCAGTTCAAATCACAAAACAAAGACCCAAATGTTCAAATCATGAATAAAATCCCCCTTAACCATTCAAATCCTGACAATGAGCCCCCCAAAACATCGGATTATGTCATTGGCTTTTAATATTGTCAATATACTAAATTCAAACTGGATTGGAATTTGGTAAATTTTTGGGAATATAATTTAAACTGATTGGCCTAATTTGTTTTTGTCCCGGCAACCAGCTACACTAGCTGCTGGACCAAAAGGTTACATTGTATCTAATTCAGAGTGCCTGGTGCTGTCAGATAGTTGTCTTCGGGTTTGAGTTACTTGCTATCCAGAATACAGACAGACCCTCCTTAATCCAGTTTGGAAAATTGTCCCAGTAAATTTTGCACATTTCACTGCCCATGAGCCAATTGATAAGTTGTCTTCAGAGCACAACTGTTGCAAGCCAATCAGCTACTTGTTGCTGGCCAAATCTCCCTCTGTGCAGATACCCTCTGGAGCCCAGTTTCTTTCTGACCTGCCCACTGCTTGTAAAGCAACAGTATTAACATGATTAGTTCAAGTAGCAGGTTTTAAAAGTGCAATTCCTTCCCCAATCCTTGGTTTTAAACTGTAATTTCCCATTGTAGTCCATAATCAAAATTACTGAAAAATTAAAAGATCTGCACTAGTTCAGAGCTACTAATTTTCAAACTCTCTCAAGTCCACTCTGTCTTCATTAAGATCTTTACTCTTCCAGATCCTTTTCATAGCCATGGGAAAGGAATTGCAGATTTAAACACAGTGACAGTGAAGAGGTATTGCTGTACAAGTAGTTCTGGGATAAAACGTGTTTGGGCAGCAAAATTTGGCTATAATGGCGCTGAAGAATTAGGGAACAGTATTTTGGAGAATGCTTACCTCTGTTGGCAATAACGCAATTCCAGCGGGGACCAGCTTCTTTCTGCACTTTGTTCTGTGCGTGTGCCAATGTCCTCACCAGTCTTCATGCCATTCTGCACATGTGCCAATGTCAGCTGCCAACAGGGAGCATATTTCTGCAAGAAGTCCTGTCCAGAGAGCAGCTTTCTTACATTTTTTAACTGTACTATTAATGTTTATTTCTTTAATAAATATGATTTCAACCTTCATTCATGCTGCGCTATACTTTGCGTTAGATTTTTGGGTGATTTTTGAGTGATTGTGAGTGATATTTTTTGCTGGTCTGCCCCTAACCCAACTTTTCCCATAGGGACCATTATTTCAGTTTTCTACTAAGTGAGGTTTCACTGGAATGCAACTACAGCATTACCTGTAGTTTCAAATCAGCATGTTGTGTGGATTTGAGGTGGTCATGCTCCAATGCTTTTGCTGCCCTGTTGTTCTAGATGGGGGAGGTCATGGGTTTGGAAAATCTGTCAAAGATGGTTTGATGAATTACTGAACATTGAATGTGTGCACAGTCCCACCCAGGAGTGACAGAGGGAGTGCATGTATAATATGATTATGTGTTGCCATCAGGTCGGCTGCTTCATCCCAGGTAGCATGGAATTTCTTGAGTTTTATTAGAGCTACACTCATCCAAGCAAGTAGGGAACTTCCTACCACATTCCTGACTTGTGCCTTCTAAATGGTGGGCAGGCATTGTGAAGACAAGAGGTGAGTTACTCACACATAATATTTCACTTTTTTTCCTGGTCTTATAGCTACAGTATTTAATAACTATTCCAGTTCAGTTTCTGGTCAGTGTTAATCACTAGGATGTCGCTAACGGTTGGCAAAGTGGGAGGTAGCCTGATGATATTAACACAGGACCTTTAATCCGGAGACCTAGATAACGTTCTGGGGACCTGGGCTTGAATCTGGAACTAATAGTCTAATGATGACCATAAATTCTTTGTTGGTTGTTGGGAAAACCCATCTAGTTCACTAATGTCCCTAAGGAAATGAAACTGCTGTCCTGACCAGATCTGGCCTACATGTGACTCCAGACACACAGCAATTTGGTTGATCCTTAACTGCCCTCTGGCAATTAAGGTTGGGCAATAAACGCTGGCCTAGCCAGTGACACCCTCATCTGGTGAATTAATTTTAGAAAAGGACTAAAATAAAATATGTGGTGCCAGGTCAGGAACTTGTAGGTCAACAAGATTGTGGATAGGTCCGTTTTGTCTGTGGAGGGGCAGAATGCAGGCGAGTAATGGAAGAGGCATTTCATTGCCAATGACCTGGAGCAGGCAGTGAAGTTATTGCTAGCCCCATCAAAGCGGTGTGATGGGAGGCTGCAGCTACTTACTTGATCCTCTGTCCTTTTGTTTCCCTTTTATTCCTGCCTTAGTGTTTGAATTTGCATATCAAATTGATGCATTTCTTGAGAAAAGAAAGTCAACTCTGACTCTCACATGGTGTTACAAATCTGATTTGCAGATAGAAAGAACTGGCAATGATCTTTCCTGACAACACCACATCATTCAATAATTGTTAATGTTCCTTGTGTATTTAATTGTCTACACATGTACCCATCTCTACATTTACCAACAGAGACAAACATTGCTGGAGAAGCTCAGCAGGGCTGTGGAGAGAAAACAGAGTTAACGTTTTTGGTCCCAGCTAAGTTCCCCTGTATCCCATTCCTCCTGACCTTCTGAATGAGCCTACCATGGGGAACCTTATCAAATGCCTTGCTGAAGTCCATATACACCACATCCACAGCTCGACCCTCATCAACTTTTCTAGTCACATCCTCAAAGAATTCGATAAGGTTTGTGAGGCATGACCTGCCCCTCATAAAGTCATGTTGACTGCATTTAATCAAGCCATGCTCTTCCAGATGGTCGTAAATCCTATCCCTCAGAATCCTTTCTAATACCTTGCAGGTGACAGACATGAGACTTACTGGTTTGTAATTACCGGGGATTTCCCTATTTCCTTTCTTGAAGAGAGGAATTACATTTGCCTCTCTCCAGTCCTCAGGTACAACTCCAGTGGAGAGCGAGGATGGAAAGATCTTCACAAGTGGCGAAGCAATCGCATTTCTCATTTCCCAAAGACTCCAAGGACAAATCTGGTCCGGGCCTGGCAACTTGTCAATCTTAATGTTTGACAAAATTTTCAGCACATCAGCTTCCTTTATCTTTATCCATTCCAGCATGTACACCTGCTCTTCAAAGTTTCATTCACTACAAAGTTCATTTCTTTCATAAAGACAGAAGCAAAAAACTCATTTAGGGCTTCCCCTACCTCCTCACACTCCACACACAAGTTCCCTATGCTATCCCTGATCGGCCCTACTCTTTCTTTAACCATTCTCTTATTCCTCACATAAGTGTAAAATTTCTTTGAGTTCTCCCTAAACCGTTCTGCCAAGCCTTTCTCGTGCCCCCTCCTGGCTCTCCTCAGACCATTTTTGAGCTCCTTCCTTGCCTGCCTGTAATCCTGTAGAGCTGAGCTTGACCCTAGCTTCCTCCACCTTATGTAAGCTACCTTCTTCCTTTTGACGAGAAACTCCACCGCTCTCGTCATCCAAGGTTCCTTTATCTTACCCCTTCTTGCCTGTCTCAGAGGGACATATTTATTCATCACTCACAACAACTGTTTCTTAAACAGTCTCCACATGTCTATAGTGCCTTTACCATGGAACAATGCTCCCAGTCCATGCTTCCTAACTCATGTCTAATCGCATCATAGTTTCCTCTTCCCCAATTAAATATCCTCCCATTTTGCCTCATCCTCTCCTTCTCCATAGCTATGTAGAATGTGAGGCAGTTGTGGTCACTATCACCAAAATGCTCTCCGACCACAAGGTCTGATACCTGACCCGGCTCATTGCCGAGCACCAAGTCTAGAATGACCTCTCCCCTTGTCGGCCTGTCAACTTAGTGAGTTAGGAAACCCTCCTGAACACACTTTACAAAAACAGCTCCATTCAAATCTTCTGCTCGAAGGAGGTTCCAATCAATATTGGGAAAGTTAAAGTCACCCATTACAACAACCCTACTACGTCCACACTTTTCCAAAATCTGCCGACCTATGCTTTCTTCCATCTCCCTGCTGCTATTGGGGGGTCTGTAGTAAACCCCTAATGAGGTGATTGCTCCCTTGCTGTTCCTAATTTCCACCCATACTGACTCGGTAGGCAGATCTTCCTCAAGAATGAAAGCTTCTGTAGCTGTGATACCCTCTCTGATTAGTAGTGCTACACCCCCCTCCTCTTTATTCCCCCCTCCCTATTCTTTGTAAATGCTCTAAACCCTGGAACATCCAACAACCATTCCTGCCCCTGAGAAACCCATGTCTCTGTTATGGCCACAACATCATAGCACTAAGTACCAATCCATGCTTTAAGTTCATCACTTTTATTCCTGATACTCCTTGCGTTAAAGTAAACACACTTTAACTGATCCCTTGGTTCCTTCCCAGGAAAATCCTTCCCACTAGCTGGCCTACCTCTTGCTCTTGCCTCATCTGCATCAACTCTCACCTCCAGTATACAGCTCAGGTTCCCACCCCCCTGCCATACTAGTTTAAACCCTCTGGAACTATTCAAGCAAACCTTCCACCCAGGACATTGGTCCTCTTCCAGTTCAGATGCAGTCCTTCTTGTACAGGTTCCACCTTCCCCAGAAGGCATCCCAAATATCTATATATCTGAAGCCCTGGTAGTAAACTAGAGAACACTACTCTGTTTGTCCTGCTTTGCAGCTTCCATCCTAACTCCCCGAAATCACTTTTTATATCCTCAATCCTTTTTCTGACTATATCATTAGTGCTTGCTTTCTCACAGTGGATGCTGCCCGACCCTCTGTGATATCCAACATCTCTTGTTTTCAGTTCAGGTTCCAGGATCTGCAGTAATTTGCTCCTATCCATGGATGTCCGCTCATTCGATCAAGTCCATGCACAAAACATTGCGGCTGCCCTAAGTCCTGCCCCCCCCCCCCCCCCCATTCCTACAGATCGCTTACAACCTCATTCTTAAATAATAAATTCATTTTTGCCCGAATGGATCACGTGCGTGCCTTTAGCAATTTAACGGGTCTGATAAATTTAAGTTGCGTTAGAGCAAAAGTTTGGGTTGTTGTCAAGTCCGGTTTAAAAAGTGACCCTTGCATTTGAAAATGATTTATTGCGGCCCCATTGCCGACCCTGAAATGAGAAATAGCTGGGTTTGACATTGTTATGATTTGATTGATACTAACATTGTCCAGTGTTAATGGAAAGAGATGGGGGAAGGGAAGGGGAGGGATTTAGAGCTCGAGCCATAGAGATGTACAGCGCGGACAAAGATCCTTTGGTCCAACTGGTCCATGCCGACCAGATATTTTAAAATTAACGTAGTCCCATTTGACCCATCTCCCTTTAAACCCTTCCTATTCATATACCCATTCAGATGCCTTTTAAATGCTTTAATGGTAGCCACCTCCACCACTTCTGGCAGCTCATTCCATACAGACGTCCCCTCTACATGAAAAAGTTATCCATTAGGTAGGTCCCTTTCAAATCTTTCCCTTTTCACCTTAAGTTCTTGGGTGACACATGATGCGCTTTACAGGATTTGGAGCGCTCTTAGAGCTGGTTACAGTACTCCTATTTTTTGGACATCGTGTTATTTAAGTGTAACTAAAGGGAACCTGTGCCGAACATCCAATGATGTTTGTTACTCGGATGATGCGTCTGGAATGCTGCTCCACCCAGTTTGACCAGCTGGTGTTGGCAAAAAGAGATGGTCCATTTAAGTTAGTATTGTGAGCCTCTACTACCTGTGGGTGACTCCACGTTCCACTACTGCAATTGTCACTCCAAATCGAACTCTTTGGCAAACCCATCAGCCTCTTTGGTCACCCTTCCTGGGATTAGAGCGCTGAACTTGGTGATCAGCCAGGAAACGTTTGTGTCTCCTGTGTCTTCTGTGTCTCCTTCTCAGCCTCTCCCCGGCTCAGATTAAACCATCACCAGTCATTTATCTCTGTCTCTCTGATCAGAGAGCAGCTCTATCATCTGGTAAATCCACGGTGAACGAAAAAGAAATTGCTGGAGAAACGAACAGCTCTGACAGCGTCTGCGGAGAGAAAGCAGAGTTAACATTTCGAATCCAGGGATCCTTCTTCAGAACAGACGATGGTGCTTTTACTTTCATACATTATGCATAATTATGGTTTGAACAAAGCATGCATCTGTTTCTAGTCACAACAACAGTAGACTACGCAATAAAATGTAATTTTGTATCCATTCTAGTTCTTTCATTCATATGTTAATTTATTTATAATATATCAGTCACAAGGGATTGAACATATCTGCGTTGAGCCATTGTACCAATACCTCATGATATAATTTGGTGCACAATGTCAGTTAAACGGGTTTGGTTTTTTTTCTGCCTGTGCGAGGTTTAATGAGTGTGATATCAAAGGAGCAATTTTACGGAGGTTTGAATTAGGATAATTACAGTGAGCTCTTTCATTTCTGAAGTCCATGCTTGGGTGTTGCAATGCTAATAGCGAGTATTACAAACAGCAAACCAATATCAATAAACTGCAATGCTAGAAAATAGAGATTCGAACATATTTTGGAGTCTGTCACAGCTGCAACAATTATATTAAATTGTAAATTTAATTATTCAGTATTTAACAATTGGACCACAAATACTGGGTTTCACTAACAAGAGCAAAACTGTAAAGAATAATAGGAACCAGATGCTGTTCAGTTGAATTGACTATTAAACACAACACCAACATTAAATTGATGTCCCTATTATCGGTCACTGCACGGACAGCTATGTAAATGTCTTGATCAGCAGTATTTTTTTTAACAGAACAATAAAGAAGATTTTGTATTTTCTTGTATGATAGTCCATACGCTAATTCTTCGCCGGGGCTTAACCAAGGAAACGCGAAATTATTTTCTCCTATTTTTTTCACAAGCTGAAATTCATGTCTCCGTTGAAGATGTGCAATTTTGAATAATGCTCCTCATAACCTCGACGAGTTTGCCTATGTCTAGGCTAACAGATGAAGAATGGCGAAGACCCGTTATAAGAGGAATAAGTTGTTGGCATTGTTGGCAATTACTCCCTGACGATATGACTGTCTACCTAAGAGATTCCTGGTCGTGGGTTCTTGTGGGTTTTGCGATAGTAATGAGCCCGATGTTCCAGAAGAACCGTCCCTTCGTACAGGAGGTTCCTCCAAGTTAGTTTATTCTGAACAAGGATCTGACTGGTGTTCAAAGTTAAAAATCACACAACACCAGGTTATAGTCCAACAGGTTTAATTGGAAGCACTAGCTTTCGGAGCGCTGCTCCTTCATCAGCTGGTTGTCTACGCTAGTGCTTCCAATTAAATCTGTTGGACTATAACCTGGTGTTATGTGATTTTTAACTCTGTACACCCCAGCCCGACACCGGTACCTCCAAATCCTGACTGGTGTTTACCTTCTAAATTTTCTTACATTCCTACATTATCTTCCTGAGTGTACGCTCTTCCTCGGTAATACCAGAGACAATAACAGACTTTGAATCCATAGGGGTATAAGTGATATCTCGATTTCCACTAAAGTTGTGTAAAATGATTCCTTCGTCTTGGAATTGCAATGTCTAAGTATTGTATTAAACTGTTATTTCAGAATGGGCGGCTAAAGTTTTCCATGGTTCAGAATTAATTTTTAATTAGCACCTTGCACTGGACCCAGGAAAATAGAAGCACGCTAATGTCAATTCGTTTAGTTTTAAGTTACCAATACATATATTTTGTTTATTAGTTATTGCTTTAACTGGCGGCTCTTACTCACTATTAAACGATACGTTTGAACTTGAAAGGTTTGCGTAGTGCTATTCAAGTGTTAGGTTGTGCTCAACTTTTATGGCTTGTGGAGTTATACAGCGAGTGCAAATCTTCGCCATGCACCGGCTCTCAAATCTTCTCATATCTACTCCAGCAGACCTCCCAGTTAGCTGCTCATAAAAACGCGTGAACTGATTGCTTTTGTTTTAAATTTAGTCCCAGCTATCGCTTCTTGTGTGATTTTCAGGTCCTTTCAAAATATTTTTTTTGACGGATTGTTCACTTGCTCCTTATTTATTTCCCATTGCTCATTAATATCTATGAATTTTTTTGTCGATTTTTGTTTTCTGCCGCCCTATTTAATATGGTGCTCCTGTGCCATTTCACTCGTGGTTAAAAAAATAATCGACTGCCACCTTTGTAATCTTCAATGTGATATACGGGGAAACGCATTTAATACACTCACAAAGACATTAGGAAATGATATTCACGTGATCCGTGATTTCAAAGTCAGAAACGATTAAAGAGAGAATCTTTTCGCGGGATATGCGTTCAAAGGAAGAAGCAATTTTCTTCAGTTTTTAATCATTTCCTTACAAAAAGTGAAAAATGTAGACCATAAAGTAAGGTTCCAATTTATTCTGGTGAAAGTTAAGTGTAATGCCTAAATAAATACTGCTAAAGGGCGAGAGAAACTGTCGAGATTGTTCTCCGGAAAACCTGATGAATGTAATCATGCAGCCAAGTTATAGAGGGAATAGCTGCCATTTCCTCCGGCCTCCTGCACTATGCCGCGAAAGGGCGGAGGGCATATATTAATCTACCATTAAAACCTGTAAACGAACAACGCGTGACATTACTTCTTCATGAAATGTGAAAACGTATACCATCCTACTTATTAGAAATCGTGTTGTATGTACCGAGCCATCTCAAGAACGTCCGTAACATGTTAATAAGACAAACAGCCAGAGATCTGAGCACGTCAGAACATCGAACTTTCTTCGAATAAAGAGCAGTCAGAGGGGACTCCGGGAGATTTAGGTGAACTCGACTTGGAGGAAGATTGGGGAAAGTAAACTAGAGTAAGGAGCCGATTCTTCCCGCTGTCAGGTCCGGCTGAATATGACGTCAATTTGCACAAAGTAAGTAGCCATTAATAGCAACAAGATGCTGACAAGATAATACATTTCATTGATATAATGTTGGCTGAGGCACCTGGTGAATTTCCGTGGTTTTCTTTTAAGACTGGGATTGGATCATTTATGTCCATTTCGAGAGAAAGATAGCCTCGATTTAACATTTTACCCAAACAACGTTGCCTCTGAAAGTGCATTACTTTCTCAGAACTGCATTTGCCGTCCAATGCTGGGGTAGTCCCACATTCTGCATGAGACACCATTGTCTCGTGGCTAACGTCAACATTTATGGAATAGCTAACCACTTATTAGCAGTTAATGGAAAAACATTGCTCCTACTGTAAATGCTAAATATATATTCTTGCCCTAGTGACTGTTATTGCTGCTTACATTCTCATATCAAGTTTTATATACATACCCATGGTTGTAAACACCTTATACTCTATTAGCTATGACAATAGAATTCATCCTACTGATTGAACTGTAAAGAAATAGATTGTTTGATTTAAAATCTATATTTCCTGTAATATGTGGAATATAGCAATCATCAGGGCATGACATTTTCAGCAAGAATGGGGTATTGCATCATGACTACAGTGCAGGAATTGAATTGAATTTATTGTCACGTGTACCGAGGCACAGTGAAAAGCTTTGTCTTGTGAGCAATACAGACAGATCACAGAGTTAAGTAACATAGATAGGTAAATAATAGGTAAACAGTGTCAAAATCAAAACTCAGATGCAGGCAAATGTTAAGAGTTTGTGAATCCATTCAGTATTCTAACAACAGCAGGGTAGAAACTGTTTTGAAACCGGCAGGTGCATGTGTTCAGGCTTCTGTACCTCTTCCAGGATGGTAGAGGTTGTAGAAAAACATTGCCAGGGTGGGATGGATCTTTGAGAATGCTGGTGGCTTTTCCTTGAGAGTGGATCGAGTAGATGGATTCTATAGATGGGATGTTGGCCTTTGTGATTGTCAGGACTTAGTTCACCACTCTCTGTAACTGTCTCTGATCTTGAATGGTACAGTTGCCATACCAGGTAGTGATACATCCAGACAGAATGCTCTTGATGGCACGCCTATAAAGGTTGGCAAGGGTATTTGCCATCATGCCAAATTTTCTCAGCTGCCTGAGGAAGAAGAGGTTGTTGGGTATTTCTTTGCAATGTTAGAGTGAGAAATTTAACAAGTTATTGAAGTAACTGAAGTAATTTTGATCAATTAACATAAATAACTCAGGAAGCAAATAGATTAAGAACTTTGTCTTTCAACGAAGAGTACATTGCCCAACAGTCTTTTTGTATAAACTTTATTTATTTTAATATTTACAATATTCATTCCATAATTAAGACACATTTTGCAACATAAAATATTTCTGAAATACTCTCAAAAGAATGTTTGCTGTGATTTATACATTACTTCACAGAGACACAAATAGGCTGTATGAACATAATTTCTGCTTGCCATATGCAAATAGGCATTAGAAACAAACCTACAAAATCTGGAAATCATGTATATTAGGAGAAGTGGGTCTGTCTTAATAAATCCTCCCTGTAATTGTATTTTTTGTTGAATGATCTGACAGTCTATCCTTTAATTGTCTTGACTCGCTGTCACAAAGTCAGGCTGAGAACTATTTTTGGTTATATGTAAGATGCAGCCTTTGGAATACCGCAGTCATCACGCCAGCAGCCAGTAGAGCAAACAAAAAGTATAAATAACAGTCCTTTGCTCATTTTGCTATCTATTAACTGGTATAATTAACCCTCAATTTAAAGTCAATAGCAATTTTTGCTGGTGTCATTTTAGGAGACATCTCACAGATTCAGACCAGATTCAGAACAACAAAATTGTCCAAATGTGATCAGTAGCCAAATGTCCATTCGCGAGTATGAACCCAAATAATTGCATGCATCGATATTCAAAGATAATCCACAGTTCACTCAAAGAGACGATTCTGAAACTTTACAGTTGGAAATGTTTAGTCATTTAAAATAACTTGTTCAAAAACTTAAACTCAATTATCGTCAATACAGCATCTTGTATCTGAGATGTGTGAATAAAGAGCTGGCATATGTGGTGTCAGTGTATGCAGACTGAGCTCGCCCATCGAGGGTTTTCGAAATAATCACAAGTATTGCAACAACACAGTAAAATACCTAGTTTAAACTTTATTTTTATGTTCCACTCCAGACATCAACAGATTCGATATTTAATATAGTGATGATTTAATGTAACGGAGTATTATGCGGGTTTTATCAGTTGTAAAAGGGGAATTTTACTGTTAGCACATCCAGGAGACAGCTTAGGACAGATTATTCCAAAAACTCTTATCGCTGTTTGATAAATAAATATCTGAAGGCGTTGTTGTAATTTTTGTTGAAAGCTGTATAGATGAGAGGATTGAAGAAAGAATTGGAATAACCGAGCCAGACAAAGATACTCTTCCAGACAGGGGGAATGTTGCAAGAGCACAAAGGACTGATGAGCTCAGTGATGAAGAATGGGATCCAACACAGGACGAAGACCCCGATCAAGATCCCCACCATCACCGCCGCCTTCTTTTCCTTCTGTTGACGCCAGGCTTCTCCATCTGCCTGGAAGGTCAGGGCAGTGTGTCGGACCGCACACTCCATCTGGGGCTGGTGACTGGCTTCCTTTACCTACAATAAAGTTCAAAGGCTAAAAGCATTAGACTATGCTCAAGACAGGAGGGCAAGAAAGGCAACTTTGGCATTCAGTGCTCAAAGCCCACTGAATTTCAGAATATAATATATGCTAACATTCGCTCTCTGATCATTTAAACCATCCATATGAAGTATCCCGCTACTACAAATTAGAAATCATTTACAAATTAAAAACAAATTAGAAATCCAGTTTGTTGTTTGTATCTATGCGGTCGTAATAACAGTGTCAAAGTAATCAAAAAAACAAACGTGACTTGGAAGGTTGACGTTCATGAACAAATAGTTGAGCACATCTTCACGATCGAAGTACTTAATATTTCAACGAACTTTAAATCAAAAATATCAGCTACAAGAAGCGTTGCAATTTAAGATTTAATAGACCACTGCTCGATACTAGTCCAGAATTCAAACTAGACGCACACCTTCTGACTACACCATTGCAATATTAAATGCCACTTGTCAACAGCGAGAATTTGCCGCAATGTTGCACTGTTACCATAAATGTTCCTCCACTTTTCATGTAATGCTGGCTTGCTCTCCCTACATTTTCGTCATCCGGTCAAGCCGCCGATTCTGGAATCCTGTTTGCTTTCTGAAAAAAAGGTGTAGCATGAACATACTCTCCCTGTTGTAGACTCTCTGGCGTCCCCTCCACAGCCACAACGTCTTGCAAACTCCCTCGCAGCCTCCTGACAATGCGAACTGCTGCACTGTCGATCTTTGTGGGATATTAGTACAGCTATATATTTAAAATGCAATCCAATCAATTTACTTTATATCACAGGAAAAGATCGTGAATCAGAAGTGCAAGAATATAGAACGTGAATAAGTTTGTCAGGTTAATAATACTTTTTTTGCGATTTCGAAAAGGCTGGTACCAAAATCTTTTTGTACAAACATTGAGAATGATCTGCATTTGTTTATGATCCTGCTTTATGGCCTGATTTTCAAATGCAGTTATTGCAGGTACTTTGAATGCTAAGACTAAGTGGGAAAGTCTTTCAGGTTTCCTCACGGTTTGGAGGAATTTCAGAAACCACCACTGTTCCGGTAAACCCGGCTGTTCTTCAGTAATACAGAAAAAGAGGCGGGTAAATGCAAAAAAAAACCTTCGATACGTTTTATCGACATTGATAAAGGGCAATTATAACACGGAGCTGTATGTTTTTTTTACAATTGTAGTAAATGAGGGAAGATACCCACAAATGTTGTTTTAAGTAATGTTGTTACAACGTAATTGTTTAAATGAGAGGAGGCGATGGCCTAGTAGTATTATTGCTGGACTACCAATCCAGAATCCCAGGTAATACTCTGGGAATCCAGGCGTGAATCCTGCCGACACAGATAGTGGAATTTGAATTTAATAAATATCTGTTAAGAGTTTAATGGTGACCATGAATGCATTGCCGATTGCCGGGAAAACCACACCTGGCTCACTAATGTCCTTTAGGGAAGGAAACTGCCTCAAGCCCCACTGCAATGTGGTTGACTCTTAACTGCCCTCTAGGCAATTAGGGATGGCTAATAAATGTTGCCCTGGCCAGTGACGTCCTCATCGAATGAATGAATTTTTAAAACGGGTATCAAGAGAATAAACATTTTGCAAAAGGTATCTATTATTAACTCGATACCCAATATTTTATTCCGGGTAGCGCCAGCTCTGGCATCTCTAATTTTGAGGTGGCTTCAATGCTGGCTGGGTGACCGTGCATGATAACCGTGATAGGGAAAGGTATCAGTGTGTGTGTAGCCAAGACTTAACTCTGTTACCTGCAGTATTTCCGGCAATGGAACAACAGCATTCCTCTTGCGGCTCCCTATCCTAAACTTGGCAGCCTTGTAGATTTTCCAGTAGACGAACAGAACCACACAAAGCGGCAAGTAGAAAGCGCCGCAGGTTGAAAAGATGGTATAGGAGGGCTCCTGACTGACTTGGCAGTTTTCCTTGTCAGCCGAGTAAGTTTCCCCCCATCCAAGAAGGGGCGAGAACGAGATGACAGCCGAAAGCGCCCAGGTTAGGACGATCATAATATTGGAGATCCGCTTTCGAGTCTTTAAAGTGTACTCCAGGTGCCTGGTGATAGACCAGAACCTGTCCAGGGCGATGGCGGTAACGTTCCAGATACTCGCCGTGCAGCAGAGCACATCGAAGGAAATCCAGATGTGACAAAGGACCCTGCCCAACCTCCAGCGCCTGCCGAACAGCTCATTGACCAGACTCAGAGGCATCACCAAGGTAGCCACCATCACATCAGAGACTGCCATGGAGGCCACCAAGTTATGAGGCACTCGGTGAAAGGTCTTCACTCTCAGGATGGTCAGCAGCACCAGCAGGTTCCACACGAAGGTGGCGATGATCAGAAAGCTCAACAGAGTCACACACAAGATGCTCAAGACAGTAACAGTTTCCCCCTCCAGCCTGCTGTTTCCCGTGCTTTCATTAAGGAGCAGGGACCCGTTGATGCACATGATTCACAGCCTTGCCTGGCTGGGCAAACTCACATTGCGGGAAGGTTCGGCTCCGCAGACAAATAGATCACATCATTAACAAATCACGCGCAGTTTACCCACAAACTGCAGCCAGTTTGTTCAAACCCCACCTCGGTGAATGACAACTCTTTCGCTGTTCCCAATCTGATTAAAGACGGCCAGTAGATGTTTCAGTTGGCGAGTCTTATCAACCAAACGCAGGAGGGGAGCGAGCTTTTATTTGCATGATCCCTTTAACGCTTCCCCCATGAAGGCTACAGCGGTTAGGGGAGGACTGAGGCTCTGTGCGAACAGCGTTCGAGTACTGAGCAATTTCTGAGATAAACAGGTCATCTGTGATCACCATGATGATGAACAAACCTTTATCACCAAAAAAGGATAACTTCTGAGATCATTATGTCTCCGTATCTGAATCCTTACCAATATGGCATGGGATATTATTTTGTCTTTATGATCGAAACATTGTTCACTGTATTCTCAGTTTTATGTGCATATTTAAGTCATTAGATTCTATTTAACACCAATTACGTTATGGTAGTAATAGGATTCAGAAAACTGGTTAAAAGGTAACTTTTATCGATTTAAGAATACTAAAAACATTCTTTCATGTTAGTGCTAGATTACCACAACAATGTTGAAGATCGATCAGTATATACATGCAATTATTACAATTTGTAGTCTGCACGTACTCCCAACATGTTTCTCTAACACTGCTAAAGATTTGTGTAGTCTTGATAATCTATCACAGAAGGAAATATTTTCTGATAAATTGACAGTTTCTTTGTGAAGGAGCCATGATTACAGGTTTATGACAAAATCTTTGTCAGGCATCAACGCAGACAAAACTAGATCAAAATAAGTGGCATTAAAGGAACAAGAGAACTATTGGAAATTTATCATACATCACCAGACCAAGAAAGGAAAGGTGAAACCTTATTATTCAACAAAGGATGTTTGTGAGCAATGAAACTTCAGTTTACTTTCAATATACATTGAAATATAATGGGAATAAATAAAGTTGAATTGGGCTGGGGTTATGGGAAGTGATTCTCCACTGGATATCTCAATCTGATTCTGTTTATACCCATCAGTACATACTGTTACAATCCTGGGCTGTTTTTAAGGAAGCAGAGAAGCAAATATAATTAACAGTTATCAAAGGGACAAATACCAATTAAACAAACTCTATGCAAAAACAAGCAGAAGGAACCTTAACAGCCTAAACTCTAGCAAAAAAAAACTCAGCACTTCTTATCATGTATACACGTAAACCATACATTCAATTTTTAGTTTGATAAACATACAACTGTTGGTCACATAGATGTCATTTATGTCTCAGTGTACATACATCAGACATTGTCCTTGTCCACTCAAAGTGTTCTGTATCTTGCTCATTGTACAGTGCATGCTGCCTCAGTGTGTCTGTGATTCATTCCCTGGCCTGGCTGTTTGCCATCTACATACACTTATTTCACTGCAAACAATTTGAGATAATTCCGTACTTAACCCTTTTAGTTTTAATCCTTTCACATATATGCGCTTATTATTTTTTTTAAAATCTGTCAATCCCAACTGTGAACTTATTAACGGGTCCACTCAACTATCCTCTGTGATAAGGAATTCCACACATTCACTACCCTGTAAGAAAAAAAACATTCCTCCTCATGCTTGTCTTAAATGTGCAACCTCTTATTCTGAGATTATGTCCCTGGTCTTAAACTCTCTCACAATGGGAAACAACATCTCAGCATTGACCCTGTCAAACTTCCTAAGAATCTTTAATTCTTCAGGAAGGACAGTGAAGAAGGTGCTTCGTATGTTTTCATGTATTGGTCAGAGCATTGAGTATAGGAATTGGGAGATCATATTGTGGCTGTACAGGACATTGGTTAGGCCACTTTTGGAATGCGTACAGTTGTGGCCTCCCTTTGAAAGGAATGATGTTGTGAAAGTTGAAAGGCTTCAGAAAAGATTTACAAAGGTTTTGCCAGGGTTGGAGGATTTGAGCTATGGGGAGAGGCTGAATAAGCCGGGGCTGTTTTCCCTGGAGCATCAGGTCTGAGGGTTGACCATATCGAGGTTTATAAAATCATGAGCAGTGTGTTTGGGGTAAATAGACAAGATCTTTTCCCTGGGTTGGAGGAGTCGAGAAATAGAGGTCATAGACTAAGGGTGAGAGAGCAAAGATTTAAAAGGGGTCTAAGGGGCAACTTTTTCATGCAAAGGGTGTTGTGTGTATGGTATGTATTATGGACTAGGCCAGATCACTCAAAACATTCTTAACCAGGCAGCCCCAGACCATAACTTTGCAATTCATTTCAGTAAGTGTACAGTGAAAATTACCCAGAGTAAGATAGCTAGGTTGACTACTAGATTTTAAAACAGACAAAGATTTATTCACAAAATAACACAATGAAACGCAAAGAACAGAAGAACCCTTACAGAATGCAAACCAGACTTAAAGATGCTGTTCCGAATATGCACAATATTCCAATAAGCAAATCCCATTAAAACCCAATATAAATGGAACGCGTGCTTACAGGTTGAGGTTGAGGGGCAGCGAGAGAGAGGGAAAGAGAGAGAGAGAGAGAGAAAGAGAGAGAAAGAGAGTGTGTTTCCACACAGCTCCCTGTTGAACATCTCAGTTCAAGACTGAACTAAAACCGCTCAGCTCAGCTAGCTAGAGAACTGACCACTACCCTTTCATTATACAGGTCACTTCTGAAACAATGACCACTTTGGCCTGAAGTCTCATCTGTTTACATATATAAAAAGGCCTCTCAAAATCCTTTTCATCCTTGTACCAAACCAGACTGATTGGAGCCCGGCCCGGTTTATTGCCCCTCTGAAAAATATCAAGGACAGAGTCCCCTAGACTGGAGCCAAGGAACAGCTTCCAGATAAAAAGGGACTGGCTTTGTGACACCTACCCCTTAAAAACAAATGAACCATCAATTCCAAAAGATGGCTTCATTTTAACTCTTCAAAATCTGGTTCATAGTCTAAACAAACATATACACGATACTAACTATAAACATGCAAACATGGACAACTACAAGCAAATTCAGGCAGCGGTACACCCACCACCGAACGCCTCTGTATCTCATTCAAGTTTTGATAATGCATCAGCAATCACATTTTCGCAACCTGCCACATGCACAATTGTCAAATTGAATGGCTGCAACAATAAGCTCCATCTAAATAGTCTGACATTTTTGTCCTTACATTTTTCCACAAATGTCAATGGGTTGTGATCAATGTACACAATTGTCTCAGGTGCATTGCTGGTAATATAAACACTGAACTGTTGTAACGCCAACACCAAGCTTAAAGTCTCTTTCTCCACCATTGAATATTTCTGTTGATGAATGTTCAACTTCCAGGAAAAATACCCAATGGGTCTTTCTATCCCTCGTTATCCTCCTGCAGGAGCACCGCACTGACACTCACATCACTGATCTCGATAGTCACCTTGAAAGGCTTCATGTAATCCAGTGTGGCTAATACTGGGGCAGTGGCTAACACAGTTTTTAGGCTGTCAAATGTATTTTGACAGTCTGCTGTCCATTGAAACTCTTTGCCTTTTTTTAACAATTCGGTGAGTGGAGCAGCTGCACTGCTAAAGTTTGACACAAACGTTTGGTAAAATCCACTCAACTCCAGGAATTGTAGTACTGCTTTTTTCATCGACGGTGTGGGAAAATCCCCAATTACTTTCATTTTTGCATCTCGTGAGGCCATTTGTCCATGTCCAATAACTTGGCCCAGGAAGGTAACTTGGGCTTTGGCAAATTCACTTTCAGCAAGGTTTCCCGCCAAGCCTGCCTTCCGCAGTCAATCGAACAAATCCAATAAATGTTGTAAACATTCCTTCTACGAGTGACTAAAAACCACCAGGTCATCAATATATACCACACTGTTGGGTAATTTGGCAAATACCTTATTAGTCAGTCTCTGAAATGTGGCTGAAGCGTTTTTCATACCATATGGCATGACTTTGAACTGATATAGTCCATTTGGAGTTACCAAGGCCAAAATTGCCTTTGCTCTCTCTAATAGAGTTATTTGCCAGAAGCCTCTGAGCAATGCAAGTTGCTTGTCCCACGTTTTCAACACAGTCCTCCAACCATGAAATTGGATAAGCATCAGTCTTCGTAAAGACATTGACTTTGCCATAGTCCACACATAACCGTTGGATACCATCTGACTTTGGCACCATGACTATGGGCAAGCTCCAGTCACTGTAACTCATTTCAATTGTGCCATCTTGGAGCATGCTCTCTATCTCCTGCTGAACCTATGCCAACTTTAGAGGGTTATGCTTATAAGGATGTTGCTTAATTGAACAGCATCTCCTATATCTACATCACGGATAATGAGGTTAGTACGTCCCAGTTTATTTCTGCATATCTCCCTATGTGGTAGTAATAACTCTTCCAGGTCATTTAGATTTTCTTGTGGAAGGTAACTCAATAAGTTATCCCAATTTTTGACAATTTCCTCATTGTCCAATTTGATTTGAGGAATGTCCAAATCAGAATCCTCTGAACTTGGTTCTTCCTTCTGAGCTGTAATCATTAACACCTACTCATCTTGCTATCCTTCCCTATTAAAATACCTTTTGAGCATACTCACTTGACACACTCTGTGAGATTCCTACCTATCTGGAGTCCTTATCAAGTAGTTCACCTCACTCAATTTCTTCTTAATTTGATACAGTACACTAAACATTGCTTTTTAAAGGCTCACCTGTTACTGAAAGTAACACCTGTACCTTATCCCCAATTGCAAAATTGCAAATTTGTGATTTCTTATCCGCTTCCTGTTTTATTGCATGCTGTGATACTTTTACATGCTTTCCAGCCAACTCTCCAGCTCTGTTTAATCATTCTCTAAAATTTGACACATCATCCAAATGGGTGATCTCTGAATTCTGACTTATTAATTTCTCCATCAATTTTAACACTCCTCTTTCTTCATGCTCCCAAATTAATTCAAATGACTGAATTTGGTCAATTCATTCAGTGCATGTCTGATCACATAAAGTACAAATGGAACTCCCTTATCCCAATCATCTGGATAATCCTGACCATAAGCCTTCAACATGGTCTCTAGTGTTTGATGCCATCTCTCTTGTGCTCCCTGCAATTCTGGATGGTACGCAGTAGATTTGAATTGCTTTATTCCAAAGTTATCCATTAAGTCCTTGAATAGTTTAGAAATTAGAAACGTACAGCACAGAACAGGCTCTTTGGCCCACGATATTGTGCCGAGGTTTAATCCTAATGTAAAATATAATAACTTAGCCTACACACCCCTCAACTCGCTGCTGTCCATGTGCATGCCCAGCAGACGCTTAAATGTCCCTTATGACTCTGCTTCTACCAACTCTGCTGGGAACGCATTCCATGCATTCACAACTCTGCGTAAAGAACCTACCCCTGACGTTTCTTTTATATTGTCCTCCTAATATCTTCGAACAATGACTCCTCGTGCCAATCAATCCTGCCCTGGGAAAAGTCTGTGGTTATTAACTCTATCTATTCTACTCATTATCTTATATACCTCGATCAGGTCTCCTCTCTTCCTCCTTCTCTCCAGAGAGAAAAGTCTGAGCTTATTCAACCTTTCTTCATAAGGCAAGCCCTCCAGTCCAGGCTGCATCCTGGTAAACCTTCTTTGCACCCTTTCCAAAGCCTCTGTATCTTCCTCATAGTCGGGCAACCAGAACTGGACACAATATTCCAAGTGTGGCCTCACCAGGGACTTGTAGAGCTGTAGCAAAGCCTCACAGCTCTTAAACTAGATCCCCCTGTAAATGAAAGCCAAAACACCATATGCTTTCTTAACAACCCTATCCACTTGGGTGGCAACTTTGCACACCCAGATCCCGCTGTTTCTCCATACTGCCAAGAATCCTGTCTTTAATCCTATTTGATTAGGATTACTTTGCATTTATCCAGGTTGAACTCCATCTGCCATTTCTCAGCCCAGCTCTGCATCCTGTCTATGTCGCGCTGCAGCCTGCAGTAGCCCTCGATACTATCGACTACACCTCCAACCTTTGTGTCATCTGCAAATTTACTAACTCACCCCGCAACCTCCTCACCCAAGCCATTTCTAAAAAACTATAAAGAGCAGAGGCCCAAAAACAGAGCCCTGTGGGACCCCACTCAACACTGACCTCCAGGTAAAATACTTTCCATCCACAACCACTCTATACCTCTGTCAGCCAGCCAATTCTGAATCCAGATAGCCAAATCTCCCTGTATCCCATACTTCCTGACTTTATGAATGAGCCTACTATGGGGATTCTTTTAATATGAAGCTTGATCTTTGATCTGACTGGATCTCTATTGATAGTCCATATCTAGTAAAAACTTTAATTCTTCTACAACCCTTTTAGCTGTGATGTTGTGTAATGGGATTGCCTCTGAAAATCTAGTTATCATATCCATTATTGTTAATAAATACTTATTCCCACTTCTTGTTTGAGGTAGGGTACCTATGCAATCAATCAAGAATCTTGTGAAAGGTACCTCAAATGCTGGAATAGGTATTAAAGATGCAGGTTTTATAACTGCCTGTGATTTTCCGATGAGGTGACATGTGTGACATGTCTGGCAAAATTCAACTACATCTTTGTGTAGTCCAGGCCAGTAAAAATATCTTTGTGTTTTAGCCTGTGTTTTCCTCACCCCCAAATTACCTCATGCACCACTTGCAGCACCTCTTTTCTATACTCTACTGGCAAAACAACTTGATGAATCTCTGCCCATTTCTTATCTGCTTGAATGTGTGATAGTTTCCATTTCCTCATTAAGACATCATTTAGCATTTAGAGTCATAGAGTCATAGAGATGTACAGCATCAAAACTGACCCTTCAGTCCAACCCCTCCAGGCTGACCAGATATCCCAATGCAATCTAGTCCCACCTGCCAGCACCCGGCCCATATCCCTCCAAACCCTTCCTAGTCATATGCCCATCCAAATGCCTCTTAAATGTTGCAATTGTACTAGCCTCCACCATATCCTCTGGCAGCTCATTCCATACACGCACCACCCTCTGTGTGAAAAAGTTGCCCCTTAGGTCTCTTTTATATCTTTCCCCTCTCACCCTAAACCTATGCCCTCTAGTTCTGGACTCCCCAACCCCAAGGAAAAATACTTTATCTATTTATTCTATCCATGCCCCTCATAATCTTTACAACCTCTTGTGTATGAAATGAGCTGCCAGAGGATGTGGTGGAGGCTGGTACAGTTGCAGCATTTGGATGGGTATATGAATAGGAAGGGTTTGGAGGGATATGGGCCGGGTGCTGGCAGGTGGGACTAGATTGGGTTGGGATATCTGGTCGGCATGGACGGGTTGGACCGAAGGGTTTGTTTCCATGCTGTACATCTCGATGACTCTATGGCCCCTCAGCCTCCGACACTCCAGGGAAAAAAGCCCCAGCCTGTTCAGCCTCTCCCTATAGCTCAAATCCTCCAACCCTGGCAACATCCTTGTAAATCTTTTCTGAATCCTTTCAAGTTTCATAACATCTTTCAGATAGGAAGGAGACCAGAATTGCATGCAATATTCCAACAGTGGCCTAACCAATGTCCTGTACAGCCGCAAATGACCTCCCAACCCCTGTACTCAATACTCTGACCAATAAAAGAAAGCATACCAAACGTCTTCTTCACTATCCTATCTACCTCCGATTCCACCTTCAAGGAGCTATGAACCTGCAGTCCAAGGTCTCTTTGTCCAGCAACATTTCCTAGGACCTTATCATTAAGTGTATAAGTCCTGTTAAGATTTGCTTTCCCAAAATGCAGCACCTCACATTGATCTGAATTAAACTCCATCTGCCACTTCTCAGCCCATTGGCCTATCTGGTCAAGATCCTGTTGTAATCTGAGGTAACCCTCTTCACTGTCCACTACACCTCCAATTTTGGTGTCACCTGCAAACTTACCAACTGTACCTCTTATGCTCGCATCCAAATCATTTATGTAAATGACAAGAAGAAGAGGGCCCAGCACTGATTCTTGTGGCACTCCACTGGTCACAGGCCTCCAGTCTGAAAAACAACCCTCCACCACCACCCTCTGTATTCTACCTTTGAGCCAGTTCTGTATCCAAATGGCTAGTTGTCCCTGTATTCCATGAGATCTGACCTTGCTAATCAGTCTCCCATGAGGATCCTTGTTGAACGCCTTACTGAAGTCTATATAGATCACACATACCAGTCTGCCCTCATCAATCCTCTTTGTAACTTCTTCAAAAAACTCTATCAAGTTTGTGAGACATGATTTCCCACACACAAAACTATCCTTAATAAGTCCTTGTCTTTCCAAAATATGTACATCCTGTCCCTCAGGATTCCCTCCAACAACTTGTCCACCACTGACATCAGGCTCACAGGTTTATGTTCCCTGGCTTGTCCTTTCCACCCTTCTTAAACAATGGTACCACGTTAGCCAACCTCCAGTCTTCCGGCACCTCACCTGTGACTATCAATGATACAAATATTTCAGCAAGAGGCCCAGCAATCACTTCTCGGGTACACCTGATCAGGTCCTGGGGATTTATCCACCTTTACCTGTTCCAAGACATCCAGCACTTCCTCCTTTGTAAAATGGACAGTTTGCAAGGTGTCACCATGTATTTCACTATAGTCTATATCATCCATATCGTTTTCCACAGTAAATACTCATGCAAAATACTCGTTTAGTATCTCCCCCATTTTCTGCGGCTCCACACAATGGCATGTTGATCTTTGAGGGGCTCTATTCTCTCCCTCGTTACCCTTTTGTCCTTAATGTATTTGTAAAAACACTTTGGATTCTCCTTAATTCTATTTACCAAAGCTATCTCATGCCCCCATTTAGCCCTCCTGATTTCCCTCTTAAGTATACTCTGACTGCCTTTATACTCTTCAAAGATTCACTCAATCTATCCTTACACATGCTTCCTTCTTTTTCTTAACAAAACCCTCAATTTCTTTCGTCATCCATTGTTCCCTATACCTATCAGCCTTTCCTTTCACCCTAACAGAAATATACTTTCTCTGGATTCTCGTTATCTCATTTCTGAAGGCTTCCCATTTTCCAGCCGTCCCTTTACCTGCGAACATCTGTCCCCAATCAGCTTCTGAAAGTTCTTGCCTAATACTGTTAAAATTGGCCTTTCTCCAATTTAGAACTTCAACTTTTAGATCTGGTCTATCCTTTTCCATCACTATTTTAAATATAATAGAATTATTGTCACTGGCCCCAAAGTGCTCCCCCACTGACACCTCAGTCACCTGCCCTGCCTTATTTCCTAAGAGTAGGTCAAGCTTTGCACCTTCTCTGGTAAGTACATCCACATACTGAATCAGAAAATTTTCTTGTACACACTTAACAAATTCCTCTCCATCTAAACCCTTAACACTATAGCAGTCCCAGTCTATGTTTGGAAAGTTAAAATCCCCTACCATAACCATCCTACTATTCTTACAGATAGCTGAGATCTCCCAACAATTTTGTTTCTCAATTTACCTCTGACTATGCTGCATTCACTTTCTTTCTCAGTAAATGCCTTTTGATATAACTGTTTTAACTCGTCATCTTTCTGCTGTAATTCAATCAGCTTAGCAGAGTTAAAAATACTAGCATGTTTACCTATTTGCTCCTCCTCTGTTCCACTTATCTGATCAAAGATAACACTATCTCAGCTTCCTTATCTGTGCCTTTTGGTCTCTCCTGCTTCAGTTTGTCCCTCTGTGATCTTGTCATCTCACAATCAGGGAATATTCCTGGATAAGGGTCCTTCATTTCTTCAATTGCCAATGTCTCCACTGGCTATTCAACTAGAGTAGGCAGCACACCTACCAGTGAATCAGTCAAATCATTTGCAAGGACAAATTGTATTCCTGGAACTGAAAGTTTGTCTAGTGCTCCTGCCACAAATTCTCCATTCTTATCTGGACTCTCTAACCTCACTTTACATAATTGAGCACTTTTTGTCTCATTATGAACTCCTGTTACCAGTATCTTCTCTGGCGATTGTCACTCAGAAGTACATATCTCCTCATGCTTCAGCATTACAGACTGAGAGTATCCTGTGTCCCTTAATATTGTAACCTCCTTCCCTACTGCTCCAGGCCTATGTGAATATACTTTACCCTTACATGTATATTTTTTGAGCAGATCTGGCACTTCCTCCTTAATCAACCTCTGGTCATCTGGTACACTCTGAGGCAGCTGTCTAACTTCACTTTTGCTTTTTATTACAAAACTTCCAGGCTTGTCTGGTTTTCCTACATCTGGCTTTCTCCTGGCCCACCAACACAGTGATTTCATGTGGCCACTTTGTTACAATGAAAACACTGGAGCCTTTTAACTTCTTTGTCCCCCTCATGGGTTTCTTTTTTACCCTGTGATAAGTTATCCTTATGATCTTCACTGAGATCTACCTTTCCCTTTCCACATGAGGATTTCTCTTTGCCCCCAATGTCTATCCCTCATGGACTGAAATTGATTCTGGAAGCCAAAACATGTTTTATGGACCAGCTCATAATCATTAGCCACTTCAGCTGCTCACCTTGCTGTTTTAACTGTCTGCTCTTCCACATGAGTTCCTCCAAAATAATTACCTCTCTAAAGGTATCATAGGTTTGCTCAATTTTTAAAGCTCTTATCTATCAAAATTACTCTGTTTGATCCTTTCAAACTCAATATTGATTTGACCAGGGTCCTTCCTTAGATTCCTGGAATGTTGTCTATAGGCTTCTGGTACAAGCTCATATGCACTTAATATGGCTTTTTTCACCTTCTCAGACTGGCCAGATACCTCCTCTGATAGTGATACGAATATCTCACTAGCCCTACCTACAGGTTTCGCTTGGATCAATAAAAGCCACATTGGAACTGTCCACTGCACTTCTTCCATATCCTTCTCATCAAATGTGGGCAATGCTTGAACATACTTAAACAGTTTCTCACTCGGCTTCTGGCTACCAGGGGTTTGCTTATCCTCAATCTCTTCCTCACTAAGCCTACTCTCAGCCTTTTACTCCAGCCTTTTAAGCTGACTTTCCTTTTTAAGTGTCAGTCTTTGAAGTTCAAAAGCTCTCTCTTTCTTCTTCTCTTCTGCTTCTAATCATAACTCAAAGTGTTTCATTTCTGCTGCCCTTTCCTTATCTCTCACCTCTAACTCAAGCTGCTTCATTTGCAATTGAATTCTTGTTATCTCTTTTGGTTCTGTTGGTTTCTCCAGCAAGTTTAAATGTGGAGCTACTTTCCTCACAGAAGCTGGCAGTTGCAATTCCAGCTTCTCTGTTAATTCCTGCAGCTTGGTCTTATTCCCCTTTTGCAAACCTTCCAAAGTCACTGCATCCACTTCCAGAAAATGTTTGATGACTGAACAAGCCATTACTATCCCAAGCTTTGTCTACCCAACCAAACCAACACCCGAAGGAAAGACACTAGCACCTACCACTTGCTGTTTAAAATCCTGCAGAGCCCACAATCTGTTATGGACTAGGCCAAACCACTCAATTTATTGCCCTGCTGAACAAAATCAAAGACAGAGTTTCCTTAAGCCAAGGAACAGCTTCTAGGTGAAAAGAGACTAGTTTTGTGACAAATGAGCTGCCAGATGGAGGCTGGTACAATTATTAAAAGGCATCTGGAAGGGTATGAATAGGAAAGGTTTAGAGGAATATGTGCCAAGTGCTGGCAAATGGAACTAGATTTACTTAGGATATCTCGTCAGAATGGATGACTTGGACTGAAGGGTCTGTTTCCATGCTGTCCACCTCTATGACTCTATGGTCACCTACCACTTTTCTTTACAGTGCAGACCAAAACTACCTAACCTTTCTTTATAGGAGAATCTCTCCATGCCAGGTATCAATATAGGGAGCCTTCTCTGGACTGGCTCTAATGCCGTACAGTATTGAGTCCTGAAGAAGGGTCACTGGACCTGAAACATTAATTTTGATTTCTCTCCATAAATACTTCCCGTTCTCCTGAGACTTTTTAGTGGTATCTGTTTTTGTTTCAGATTTCCAGCATCCATATGGCTCTTTCAGAGTTTTGTCCACTGTAACATTCCTCAGGAAAGTGGACAAAGACTGTTCACAGTATTCCAGGTATGGTCTAACTGGTGCCTTGTATAGTTTTAACAACTTCTGCACTTTTAAAATAAAAACACCAAAGTGCTGGAGAAACTCAACAGGTCTGTTAGCATCTTTGCTAACAGAGAGAAACTGAATTAATAATGGGTGGGGGAACTGGAGAATGGATTTAATCAAAGTGGAGGACAGAAGTCATATTTTGCACTTGTTGAATTTAATTTTTGAGTCCGAGAGGGCATAAAGTGTGTAAGCAGAAAATGAGGTTTTGTTTCTCCAGCTTATGTTGTGCTTTGTTGGAACACTGTAACAGACACAAGATGGAAATGTCATAGGAGCAAGATGCTTCATTAACATGACAAGCAACTGAAGGGTTAAGATCATTCCGACAGGCAGAGAGGAGATATTCTGCAAAGCAGTCACTGAGTCTGAGTTTAGTCTCACCAGCATAAAAGAGATCCCAAAATTGAATACAATCATTTAGATTCAAAGAAGTATAAGTAAAACGTTGCTTCACCTGGAAGGGATGTTTGGGACATTGAACAATGAGGAGGAATAAGGCGATAGGGCAAGAATGACACCTTCTGTGATTGCATGGGAAGTTCACATGGGTGGGGGGTGGTAATTGAGTGACAATGTATTAGGAGCGATGGAGTGTGTCAGGGTGTGTTGTGGAGAAAATATAGAGAAGCACCAGGAGACGCAGAGTTCCTCAAGAAGTGGGTCTTTCATTTGCAAACAAAAAACCGTGACACTGAGAAAGCAGATTCGCGAATACCCCCGAACCTCAGGGTCCATGGATTTTTTTTTCTTTTTTAATCATGCTTCTGTTAACTTATCAGCATGTCCAAGGACTGATTTGGGATAGTCAGCATGGCTTTATGTGTGGGAAATCATGTCTCACAAACTTGATTGAGTTTTTTGATGAAGTAACAAAGAAGATTGATGAGGACAGAGTAGTAGATGTGATCGATATGGACTTCAATAAGGCGTTCGACAAGGTTCCCCAGGGAGACTGATTAGCAAGGTTAGATCTCATGGAACACAAGGAGAACTAGCCATTTGGATACAGAACTGGCTCAAAGGTAGAAGACAGAGGGTGGTGGTGGAGGGTTGTTTTTCAGACTGGAGGCCTGTGACCATTGGAGTGCCACAAGGATCGGTGCTGGGCCCTCTTCTTCTTGTCATATACATAAATGATTTAGATGCGAGCATAAGAGGTACAGTTAGTAAGTTTGCAGATGACACCAAAATTGGAGGTGTAGTGGACAGCAAAGAGAGTTACCTCAGATTACAACAGGATCTTGACCAGATAGGCCAATGGGCTGAGAAGTGGCAGATGGAGTTTAATTCAGATAAATGCGAGCAGCTGCATTTTGGAAAAGCAAATCTTAGCAGGACTTATACACTTAATGGTAAGGTCCTAGGGAGTGTTGCTGGACAAAGAGACCTTGGAGTGCAGGTTCATAGCTCCTTGAAAGTGGAGTCGCAGGTAGATAGGATAGTGAAGAAGACATTTGGTATGCTTTCCTTTATTGGTCAGAGTATTGAGTACAGGACATTGGTTATACCACTGTTGGAATATTGCGTGCAATTCTGGTCTCCTTCCTATCGGAAAGATGTTGTGAAACTTGAAAGGGTTCAGAAAAGATTTACAAGGATGTTGCCAGGGTTGGAGGATCTGAGCTACAGGGAGAGGCTGAACAGGCTGGGGCTGTTTTCCTTGGAGCGTCGGAAGCTGAGTGGTGACCTTATAGAGGTTTACAAAATTATGAGGGGAATGGATAGGATAAATAGGCAAAGTCTTTTCCCTGGGGTTGGGGAGTCCAGAACTAGAGGGCACAGGTTTAGCGTGAGAGGGGAAAGATATAAAAGAGACCTAAGGGGCAACTTTTTCACGCAGAGGGTGGTACGTGTATGGAATGAGCTGCCAGAGGATGTGGTGTAGGCTGGAACAATTGCAACATTTAAGAGGCATTTGGATGGGTATATGAATAGGAAGGGTTTGGAGGGATATGGACCGGGTGCTGGCAGGTGGGACGAGATTGGGTTGGGATATCTGGTTGGCATGGACGGGTTGGACTGAAGGGTCTGTTTCCATGCTGTACATCTCTATGACTCTATGTCCAACTACATTAATCAAAGTACCTCACTCTAGCTACACAATAAACTAGTGATGTTAGTTCCCATTTCCTACTTTGTTGTACATTCTGCTTAATGCTATTCTAATGTCACGGTTAGATATTTATTGCTAACTCTGCTACAGTGAACTGCTATTCCAGACTAACCTGTCATGAGAGATATTTAGCTATACCATCTATTACAATAGCCTCCTGTCTCAAGCTGACTCTACTATTAATTAGATATTTAATGTTATGTCCCAAATATTTATGATCCCAATCCTGTCATCATAACACTTAACAGAGAAACTTGCCTTATTACTTGTGTTATCTCATCTCGCCATAGTGACCTTTGAGCCTTAACCATACTCTACTAAATGGTGTAAGAGCATTCCACTATTCTTATCCCATCCTGCCTTCCATAGATCACAGCTTGCCAGTGGTCTTCATGCTTTAACCCTTCCTATGCTTTCATGTTATTTTCTGCAGATGGCACTGAGGGAGAAGTCTTTACTGAATGATTGTAAAAATCACACAACACCAGCTTAGTGCAATGGATTTATTTGAAACACTAGTGTTTGGAACGCTACTCCTTCATTAGGGGTTAGTGAGAAAGGAAGACCTTAGACACAGAACTTATAAGGAAAAGATCAAAGGGTCATACAACTCATGCAAATAAATTGATTACACATAAATGGCTCTTAAATCTTTGATCAGTTAAAATGCAGGTTTCAATTGCTTAATGTGCCAATCCCAGAATTTATTTCACGGCACCGCCCTGAGACAACTTATGGTGACACCTCTGATCAGACAATGTATTTTAGGCGAGTGTTAGGTGAAGGGGTAAATGTAGGGGAATGGGTCGGTGTGGACTTGTTGGTCCGAAGGGCCTGTTTCCAAACTGTAAGTAATCTAATCTAATCTAATCTTGTTTGGAGTCTGACTGTGACTTTTATTTTCAAAGTAGGAGTTTATAAAATGCCACATTGACTGGCTGTCTTCAAATTGTGTGCTTTTTGAACAAAATAGAATGCATTTGCAAATACAGATCTGCAAATGCAAATACACCCCACAGACTTATATGTACATGCATGTGCAAGTAAGAGAGAGGGAGAGACACAGTGTGTGGGTATGTGTGTGTATATTTGAGAGTGTGTGAGAGTATGAGGGAGTCTATGCATCTGAGTGTGTGTGTGTTTGAGAGATACTGGGTGTGTAAGTTTCAGAGAGAGTGTGCGTGAGTGTGGTGGACTATATGCATCTGAGAGTGTGCGCGTGTCCATGAGAGCAGCACTCCAAAAGCTAATGCTTTCAAATAAACCCATTGGACTATAATCTGGTGTCATATGGTGTTTGACCATGTCCAACCCAGCCCAACACTGGTACCTTATGAAATAATTACAGAGGAGAGGAAGGAAAAATGTATTTTATCCTGCTGGAGGCATTGGTAGATGACTCTTTGGAGGTAACTGTTGGGGTGGAAAGTGAGGATAAGAAGAACCATATCAATCTGAGAGGGAGGAGAAGGGCTGGACACCACTGAAGGCCTTGTCATCACAATGGGAATTGGGCAGGATGTGATCCCTCAGATGAGGAATGAGGACCATATATCAAATGCACCCTGGTCAAATGTTACATCATCAGAACAAATGCAACGGATACAGAGAAATTGGGATAATGGAATGGCTTTTATTAAGTGGCATCACGTGTAACATCTTATTGAATGCCTTTTAGAAATGTAAATTTCACCTACTGGTTCTCTTTATAATAGACCCTGACATTTTATCAATGACAGGTGTTAAGCTAACTGGCTTATAACTACCAATATTGTTTCCCTTCCATATTGAATAAAGGTGCTAACTGGCAGTTTTCCAAGCCCATTAAGACTTTTCCAGAAACTAAATGTTCTTAGCAGACTAATTCCAGTGCATCCAATATATCTACAGCTATTTCCTTTAATATCTTAGGATTCAATCCACCACATCCAGGGACTTATTGGCCTTAACTCTATTACTTTCCCTAGCATTTTTTTCTAGTAATCGTTATTGTATTTATTTCCTTTAAAGCTCAACCTTTGATTATTTAGTACCTTCGGAATGCTATGAGCATCTCCTATAGCAATGACTGATATTAATTATTTACTCAACTTCTCTACCATGTCCAGATTTCCCATTATTATTACCCATTGATATTTGCTTAGGGACCAACATTCATTTTGGTCTTCCTTTTTATATATTTAACGAAGTTGTTACTGTTTGTTTTTATGCTACTTGCTAGTTTAACCTCAAAGTTTATGTTGTGTGTCATCTTTCATTCATTTTAAAGAAGATTAGAAAATTTTTGAAAGAGAATTCTGAGTTATTTGATGTGTCATATATTGCTTAACTTAAACAAGATGTTGCATTCTTGGTAATAAGTTATCCAGTCATTTAGATGCATTGCTCTATTTGTCCACAGTGAGTTATAGATTTGTAAAGCACAGACACAGACTTTTCAGACCAACTCATCCATACTGAACAGCTATCTTAAACTAATCTAGTACCCCATACCAGCATTTCACTCATATCTGTCTGAACTCTTCATAATCATGTACCCATCCGGATGCCTTTTAAATGTTGAACCTCTGCCCACCAGTTCATTCCATAGAGGCACCAGCCTCAATGTGAAAAGGTTACTCCTCAGGTCCCTTTTAAATCTTACCCCTCTCAACTTAAACCTATGCCCTCTAGTTTTGGACTCCCTACCCTGGGGAAGACCTTGATTATTCACTCTATCCATGCCCCTCATTTTATAAACCTTGAAGTTCACCCCCTCAGCCTCCAACACAAGAAAAAAAAACCCAGCCTCTCCTTCGAGCTCAAATCCTCCAATCAAGACATTCTTGTAAATCATCTAATAGACTCAATATTTATTTCTTCAGCAATACATGAAATTATAATATTTGATCATTTCTCATGGCCATTTGCAGGATCTGGCTATATGCAAATCAGCTGCTGTCTTTGCTAACATAATGAAAAGAACTGGGCCACCTTGAAGAGCTTAGAGGGTTCAGGCTCCACAAGTACAAGCCCTTTCTAGCATGAGTTAAGTCCAGATTGTCCAGTTACAAAGGCCTGTATGAGGTAATCTATCGTCACGGTGACAGAATAAATCAAACTGATGTGGGCTTCTCTGGCTATACTAGTATTTACTGCCCATCCTTAAATGCACTTGAAAAGGAGGTGGTTTCTTGAACTGCATCTGTTCATTTGGTGTGGAGTCAGAGTATTGTTGAGGAGGAAATTCAAGGATTCTGATCCAGCAACACCATATTTCCAATGCAGAACGGTGAATGATTGGAGAGGCATATGCACATAGTGGTTCTCTATGTATCTACTGCCCTTGTCCTTCTGGATGCAATGTCAAAATTCACCAAACCTCCTTACAAAGTAACTTCTAAACCTATAAGCACTGTGAATTTTGACATTGCATATTATAGATGGCACACACTATTGCTACAGTGGAGATGCAGTACTACGCAAATAGGTTGCTTTGTCCTAGATACAGCTGTCTGTCATTGGAAATACACTGATCCAAGCAAGTGGAGGGTACTTTATCATAATTCTGACCTGGCCTTTGTGGATGGCACACAGGTTTTGCTGAGTCAGATATGTCATATATTGTAACAATCTATATGTGACACCAGACAAATAGCAATGCAGTTGACTCTCAACTGCCGTCTGCTGTGCATTACCAAGCCACGCAGAGGCATCAATCATTACGAAGTCTCAACAAGAAAACAAAACTGGACAAATCACTTAGTATTAACCCAAGCACTAGAGCTGAATGGCACAAACAGCTCTGTTGACCCTGCAAATTCCACAGTATTAATAATATCTTGGAACTACTGCCAAAATTGGGAGAGCGGTCTCTGACTAGTCAAGCAGCAGCTTCACAGTCACAAATTCAGAATCACACCGTACAACATTCCAGATGCTACCATCACCACCCCTGGACATGTCCTGCCCACTAGCGGAGATGGCAGCACAGTAGTATTCAGTCAAGAAAGAATGACCAGGTCTCATGGTTTCAGGTTAAGCTTGGGTAAGGAAAGGTCCTGTTGATTACCACATACCATACTCCCTCATTTGATGAATCAGCATTCCTCCATGTTGAACAATACCTAGAGGAAGCACTGAAAATGGCAAGAGCGCAAAATGTACTCCGAGTGGAGGATTTCAATGCAACACTACTGATCAAGCTGGTTGGGTCCAAAAGGACAATTAGACTCAGTCTGCAGCAAGTGAAGGAACCAACAATGTAGAAACATACTTGACCTCGTCCTTACCAATCTGTTGGTTGCAGATGAATCTGTCCATGACAGTATCAGAAAGAGTGACCACCTTGTGGAGATAAGTCTTGCTGTCACAGTAAGAATACCTTCCATTGTGTTAAGTGGCAGTATCATTGTGCTAAATCGGACAGACCTTGAACGAATCTGGCAACTCAAGACTGGGCATCCATGATATACTTGGCTATCAATAGCAGAATTGTACACCTCCACCATTTTCAACCTCATGGCCCAGTATATCTTACCATCAAGCCTGAGGATTAACCCTGGCTCAGCACAGAGTGTATAAGGGCATGCCAGGACCATATGAAAAATGAGGTGTTAACTGGTGAAACTACCAAATGGGCTACTCACATGCCAAACAACATAAGCAGACAGTTGCAATTGTTGGAGCTCAGTCATCTCAGTGTAAGGGCATCTCAGTATGAGTTCTTCAAGACAGTGTCCTAGGCCCAGCCATTTCAGCTTCCACCATCAGGTCAGAAGTAGGAATATTTACTGATGATTGCACAATATTCAGTACCAATTGTAACTTCTCAAAAAATGAAGCAGTCTATGTTCACATGCAACAAGACCTAGACAAGAGGCAAGTCATATTTCCACTACCCACATGCCAGGCAGTGACCATCTCCAGTAAGATACAATCTAACCATTGCCTCTTGACAATAACTGTGTTATCATCACTGAATTTCACACAATCAACATCCTGAGGGTTATCATTGGCCAGAAACTCAACTGAACTCACCATAAAAATAGTGGCTAAAACAGCAAGTCAGAGGCTAGGCAAGAAACTCACTTCCTAATTCCACAAAGTCTATCCACCAATTACAAGGCACACGTCAGAAGTATGATGAAATGCACTCTACATACCTGGACGAGTGCAGCTCTAATAACATTCATGAAATCATCCAGGACAGAGCAACCCACTTGTTTGTCCCACATCCACTCACTCTACCACCAACACTCAGTAGCAGCAGTGCATTCCATTTATAAAGATAAACCACAGAAATTCACTAAAGGTCCTCAGGCAGTAGTTTCCAAACCAATGACCATACAGTCATAGAGATGTACAGAATGGAAACAGACCCTTTGGTCCAACTTGTCCATGCCGACCAGATATCCCAACCTAATCTCGTCCCACCTGCCAGCACCCGGTCCATATCCCTCCAAACCCTTCCTATTCATACATCCATCCAAATGCCTCTTAAATGTTGCAATTGTACCAGCCTCCACCAAATCCTCTGGCAGCTCATTCCATACGTGTACATCCTTCTGTGTGAAGTTGCCTTGTAGGTCTCTTTTATATATCTTTCCCCTCTCACCTTAAACCTATGCCCTCTAGTTCTGGAGTCCCCAACCCCAGGGAAAAGACTTTGCCTATTTATCCTATCCATGCCCCTCATAATTTTGTAAACCTCGATAAGGTCACCCTTCAGCTTCCGACACTCCAGGGAAAACAGCCTCAGCCTGTTCAGCCTCTCCCTGTAGCTCAGATCCTCCAACCCTGGCAACATCTTGAACAGCAGCAGAAGATATATGGTTAGATTAATAGTTGATCAGCTACCCATCCAAAAAAAACAGATTTGTTAGTTTGAGATCCAGAGACTTTTTTTAGATGCATCAACTGGAACATTTAAAGTGATTAAACTGGTCACTTTCTTTCATATTTTAATGCACTTGTGTTCAAGATTTAGAGATCCCAAAAAGTATTGGGAGGTTATGAAGCTTTCCAAAAATGAAAGGCTGTAAACTGCATTTTAAGATGACTACCAAGGTCTTGCAACTGGAGTTGAACATAGGTTGGGAGAGATTTTGTGGTCAGCACAGGCCACTGTTGTAGTTGCATCTAATGGATGAGGCTGCACATGTAACTAACATGTTCAAGCTCAGGTCAGTAGGTACAGAAGGATGCTGGAATCAGTCAGGCTCTCATGACTGTGTTCAAGGAAGCTTGTGTAGTTCCCACAGGGAACCTATCTATGAATCAAATACTACTCAAAAAGGAGGCCCTCCCATGAATGACCTTTTAGCAGGAGAACACTAATTCCTGGGAGATGCCACTATAAGTAGAAAAAGGCTCCATAACTGGCCAGAAATAGCTGAATTGGGTCAATGACACCTTTCCCATTTCTGGCAAGATTGTACAACAGAAATTTATTAAGTAGGTACATTCAAAGTGAGAATTTATTGCTTTATATTTCTTGTATTTATTCATTAATAATAATAATAGAAATAACATGATAGCTTCTGATGCTAAGAATTCTAGGCTTTTTCAGTTATATCCAAATGTTCAAAAATCTTTTTACTGACCGAATATCGTTTTTGAGCTTAATTCCCAAGACTAGCTCTAAGCATGCTCGTGGACAAGAACTTGAGCAGTAATTCAAATATTTGTTAACTAGGTTTTGGTTAGTAAATCATTTTCTCATGGCAGCACATTTTCTGAAAGACAACACTGAGCATGAAAACTTAAAACAATGAAATACCTGAAATTTGAATTAAAGATAGTTGCAAAAATCTCACTACTACCTCCCATTGCCACTAGGATAGCTGTTGCCATCAGTACTAAGGTCTGCACATAAACTTGACGAACATTGCTGGAAATATGGCGCGAGTAGAAGGGCATTTAAAGTCACTCAAAGTCACTTGTCGTCTAGCATTAATAGGCTTGCATTCCTACTGTGGACCTACTCAACCTTGATTGTTCAATTTCCAGCACAACTTCCTATTAAAAGTTTAACCTTATAGTAAGTGTATAGCATGTCTATGTCAGGTTCTGGATTGAGTGTTTTTATTTGCTACCTACTAGGATTTATTTCTCCTAACAAAACAACAATAGAATGTAGTACAGTCACCACATGAAGTGAGTGTAACGATATCATTAAACATATCAACAAAAGCACTATGCAAAAAAAAAGTAACAAAAATCAGTCCATGGCACTGGTTAGTCATCTTCCTCTGTATTAACAAAACCAGTAAAGTTGTTTATAACTGTACACAATTCAGTATAAACGAACATATGGCCCGAGAACAATTCTCATTGGAAATAATGTATATAGTTGTGCGGTTGGGATGAACTTGCGACATTAGGAATTTATTATGGCTTTAGTATAAACATAGGAAAAGAGAATTGATGGTTATAGGGTGTAGATAGGAAAGTAGAACTGAGACCACAATCAGATGAGGCATGATCTTATTGAATGGTAAAACTGACTGAAAGGTTTAAATGACCAACTTCTGTTCCTGTATGCTTATGGTCTAAGAGTAGCTGAGGTTAAGACTAGATGCTTAAAATAAAACCTATGCTATTTTGAAAGTGATGCAATATTAACACAGCAAAATGCCTCCCGAAAGATGGATTTAGAATACCAACTATGGAAAAGATAAATGTACATTTGTAAATGACATTAAAAAAGGGACTACTAATCAACAAAGCTTTATAGTCAGCTTGAACTCGTAGAGCACTGAACATGTTATGCTCCTTCTGGCTTTTCCTCCTTTGGATGGCATTGGACTGACCTTTGTGTAGATTAGCCAAACATGGAATGGTTTATTATAGTCAGCAAAAGTGAAAATTTTTACATTTCTAGACTATATATTCAACATCACTATCAATATCCCTGGTCCTGCTAAGTATCTTAAAAAAAAAATCAGTTCAATGGGAAATGCTTTGCTGAACCCAAGACATGGCAATGTGATCCTTAATATTACTCAATGTACTCTAACATTGTCACAATTTACAGATTGATTTATAAATCAGGGTTTTATGTTCAAACTAAATGCGTTTAAGTAGCAAATTCTATAAAAGATCATGTGTAAAGACAATATAGTTTTACATGAGTAGAAGTGTGACTGAATCAGTTACTGACTGCTTTAAATCAGTACTGTCTGAAGTTGCCAATGCTGCTTAATCAGAGGTATTTATTGTAGAAGAAAATCCCAATGCTCTGGCATTAAAAAGGATAAATAAAATTGCAGTTGTGTTGGGCTATTTAACGAGAAAACTGCCTTTTGTCTGCTTTACTCCTGCCAACTTGCTTGAAGATCTTTGCTTTACGGACATTTTTGGCCTTCTGGTACCCAAATCCACCTCCACCACCTCTCTTCTTCAGTTTCGCCCCTCTGCTTGCATTTATATCTAGAGAATTCTGGTTAAGGAAAAACTACGTCAGAAAGAAAAAGTTCAAATTATAGCTGAAATGATTAGGAAGAAATACACTGAGTACCATTTGCAAACTAATAACAAAATTCAGACATGAAATACCGTTAAACATGTCTAACAAAAATTTTTAAAAAAGTTAAATAGGCTGGAGAGACATAGTTTAACTTACATTTGACATTTTATTATCTTCCCTTGTCCTTTTTCAGAAAAATGGCCAGATCATCTCTCAAACAAACAGTCATTTTGTTTATTGTTCCAAATCATTAAAATATAAACTGCATGAATGTGAAAAAAATATACATTTTTAATCAGTTTAAAAAATCTGAGAGGGGATCTAAAGAATTATAAAAAAATAGCCATAAGGATAAGACAAGAGCAGAGTATACATAAGGTAAAGATTTGGTTTGAGTGGCTTAATGTTTTTGGACAAGGTGGCAAAATGGCTACATACTCCAATCCTTCCAACCGACAAGCAGTTTCGCTTAAATGTATATTCATATCAATTAATCCCACGAGTAGCAGCGGAAGTGAATATTGTGGACACACTTAAAAGGAAGCCACATTTGGATTGGCAAAAAGGAATAGGGTATTATAACAGGGCTAGACATCCAGGCAAAGAAAGAAACCTTATGTGGAGCATAAATGCCAACAGAACCCTGTACACAACCTTTTTCTGTACTGTAGTCATTATGTAACTCTATAAATTGCTGGTAAGAATAGGCTTGATTCATTAACAAATACCCCAAGTCCAAGACTGCAAACAGTAAAATAACTATTGGGAGAACAAGGAGGCAGAGCAGGAAGAGGATATAAATTTAGAGTTACGTAAAATCAACAACTAAATGGATGATTTAAAAAAAAACAATTATGGTCATGATAAACATTTAAGCTCCTTGCCAATTAGAAATTCTGTTTTAACTGTTCTTGGGTCAACATTTAAGTACAAAATTCACTAGAGTATTTAAGAGCTTGCCATTTTGGAACAGTATTCCAATTTACTTTGCATTATTTGAAAGAAAAATCAACCATCTAATTAAATTAAACCATCTAATTTCATTTTAAAAGAAATGACAACTTTGGGACAAACTGATGTAGATACCAACAATTCATTAACATCTCAAAGCACCCCTTCACTTTATGCTTGTTATCAAAATTAGATTTCAAACTACAAGAAACACCCACAATGGCACCTTAACCATTTTCTTATATATATATACACACACACACACACACACACACACACACACACACACACACACACACACACACACACCTTCTTTCAAATATAATGCTTTCATTTGAAATGGCTTTCATTTACACTGCTTAAATCAAGATGGTCAAAGAAATGATTAGAAAAAACAAAGAGCAATTTATTTTGAAGGCTGTCAATATGATTATATATAACCTACTTCAATCTAGAAATAAATAAAGGAAACCACTTTTAAAAGGATACTAAGATCAACAAATGGTGGCACTTTGAAGCCAAATGAAAGAGCTACTTTGGGCAGATCCAGGGTTCTGACACTGTATATGTCTTTAAGAGAATGAGAAGCATAGGCACGGATGTAAGACTTGTACGCTTCCTGTGCTGATCTGTGCAAGTAATAATTTTGTTCAACTAACTTTTCAAGCTGAAATAAGAACAAAAACATATTTAGATTGTGTCGTTCCTTTTACATTAGTTTCAATCACTAGGAATCTGAGATCAACTACTGTAATACCCGATTTCTGAGGTTTACAAATTGAACTGATCATGATTCATTATATAGCTTTCGGAAAGACACTTCTAACATAGATGTAACCAGAGGGACGGGGAGGAGAATGAAAAACACTGAGCGCAAACTTTCCTCATCACTCGATTTCTGTTTTACTGAAAGGATGATAAAGTGAACCTAAAATGATTGTCCCCATGTTTAATGCGTACAGATGAGAATGAATAGTGGACACAATTGCTGCTTGGTGTTCAGCGGCCAGAGTGAACACACCAGATAAATCCATTTGCAGTATTAAACAGAAATTAAAATATGCCTTGGAGAGAAAACAGACAATTGTGTGTTTTATTCAAGTAAACACAGTGATCGAGTACTTTGCGGTATGGTTCTATAAAAGGTGATTATGCCCTACAGAGCAACTTTAAATAAGAGCAACTGAACTTTGCAGCAAATGGGGAAACTAATGTTGTTAGGCAATGTTATTAACATATCTAAACACTGCAGTTTACAAGTGGCTGAAGATGGCTGCTGATCAATTACATGTCGCAAATGTTCGATTTCTATTATAAATGTTTTTCTCATCCACATAGTTCCTGGGGCACACCCGCAGTCAGATCCCACTAAATACCATTCTGTAGCCAGCTGCCGAAGTTGACGCAGCAGTTATTTGATAACTATTCCTCTCCAGAAACTCTCTTGTATATTACTGCAAGTTGTTGCTTCAGTATTTGCCACAAAAATAATACATCCCAGAAAGGATTCCTGAACAAATTATATTTTCAAAAGCACACAATTGCTCCAGAATTGATGTCATTTGTATTTGCCTCCAGAGCTATTGCATTGCAGGATTGCCAATCAGTCATGCGACTAAACTATTCCCAAATTCACTATTGCACTGAGGTTTTCCTTTTGAAACATCTTTTTCTGACTCAGTCCTAGCTTTTACTATCATGGGATTTTAAACAAATCCAATTCAAGGCCTAAAATATAAATTTCATCACTTTGCACGGTAGCTTCATTGTATGCATGGAATTGGCAGGTTCTCAGAGAAACCAGCGAACCTCATTTTTGAATCCAAAGATTTGTCCCGAAAAATATTTTAAAATCACTGTTATAATGTAGACATGCAATTTTACCTGAACTTGTACATTTGCAATCTTGCTCCAAGAAAACTCAAATTCATTCAATGGTACCTATCAAAATAAAATTTAACATTGACATTAATAAGACTTCAAATAAAGTGAAAACTTCAATCAGGCTCAAGTGATTGCAAACGCCTATGTCTGACCAGGAGATGTGATATATATTGTGCCAACAAATCAGAAGATAACTCAAAAATGCAACGTTTGTGAAGGTTTGTAGCTCAGGTTGAGGTTTACGGTGTAGGTTTGCTCACTGAGCTGTAGGTTTGATATCCAGACATTTCATTACCTGGCTAGGTAACATCATGATTGGCGACCTCCAAGTGAAGCGAAGCTGTTGTCTCCTGCTTTCTATTTATATCTTTCTCCTGGATGGGGTTCCTGGGGTTTGTGGTGATGTCATTTCTTGTTCGTTTTCTGAGGGGTTGATAAATGGTATCTAGATCTGTGTGTTTGTTTATGGCGTTGTGGCTGGAGTGCCAGGCCCCGAGGAATTCTCTGGCATGTCTTTGCTTAGCCTGTCCCAGGATAGATGTGTTGTCCCAGTCGAAATGGTAGTTTTTTTTCATCAGTGTGTAGGGCTACGAGGGAGAGAGGGTCGTGTCTTTTTGTGGCTGGCTGGTGTTCATGTATCCTGGTGGCTAACTTTCTTCCTGTTTGTCCTATGTAGTGTTTGTGGCAGTCCTTGCATGGAATTTTGTAGATGACGTTGGTTTTGTCCATGGGTTGTACTGGGTCTTTTAAGTTTGTTAGTTTTTGTTTGAGAGTGTTGGTGGGTTTGTGTGCGACTAGGATTCCGAGGGATCTTAGTAGTCTGGCGGTCATTTCTGAGACTTCTTTGATGTATGGGAAGGTGGTTAGGGTTTCTGGCTGTGTTTGGTCTGCTTGTCGTGGTTTGTTCCTGAGGAATCTGTGGACTGTATTTTTTGAGTATCCGTTCTTCTTGAATACGTTGTATAGGCAATTCTCCTGTTTTCCAAAGTTTGTCTGTGCTGCAGTGTGTGGTGGCTCGTTGGAATAGTGTTCTGATACAGATTCATTTGTGTGTGTTGGGATGGTTGCTGGTGTAGTTAAGTATTTGGTCAGTGTTTGTCGGTTTTCTGCATACGCAGGTTTGTAGTTCTCCATTGTCCTTTCTTTTGACTGGAATGAGAGTTTGTTGTCGGTTTCTTCCTCCTTGGTGAACTTTATGCTAGTGAGGGTGTTATTGATAATGTTAAATGTCTCTTCTATCTTGTTTCGTTTTATGACGACAAAGGTGTCATCTATGTAGCGGACCCAGATTTTTGGTTTGATGGTTGGTAGGGCTGTTTGTTCTAGTCTTTGCATTACCGCTTCTGCTAGGAATCCTGATAGCGGAGATCCCATGGATGCGCCATTGGTTTGTTTGAAGATTATGTTGTTGAAGGTGAGGCACAGGTCCACTAACTTCATAATGTTTTCATTGGTAATGTGAATGATGGTGGTTGGGGTGTGTGTGATGGTCTCTTCTAAAAGTGTGGTATGTGTTTCCTTTGCCAGGTTGATGTTGATGGAGGTGAACAGTGCTGTTACGTCGAATGAGATCCTTGTTTCATCTTCCTCTATTTTGGTGTTTTTGATGATTTTTAGGAATTTCTGGGTGGAGTGGATGGAGTGCTGCGACTCTTCTACTAGGTATTTCAGTCTTGCGTGTAGTTCTTTGGCCAGTCTGTAAGTTGGTGTCCCAAAAATCCATAAACCAGGAGCTCCCCTCAGACCTACAGTCTCACTACCCGGAACACCAACCACCCCTCGGCACACAAACCCACCAACACTCTCAAACAAAAACTAACAAACTTAAAAGACCCAATACAACCCATGGACAAAACCAACGTCATCTACAAAATTCCATGCAAGGACTGCCACAAACACTACATAGGACAAACAGGAAGAAAATTAGCCACCAGAATACACAAACACCAGCTAGCCACAAAAAGACACGACCCTCTCTCCCTCGTAGTCCTACACACGGATGAAAAAAAACACTATCATTTCGACTGGGACAACACATCTATCCTGGGACAGGCTAAGCAAAGACATGCCAGAGAATTCCTAGGGGCCTGGCACTCCAACCACAATGCCATAAACAAACACATAGATCTAGATACCATTTATCAACCCCTCAGAAAACAAACAGGAAATGACATCACCACAAACCCCAGGAACCCTATCCAGGAGAAAGATATAAATAGAAAGCAGGAGACAACTGCTTCGCTTCACATGAAGGTCACCACTGATGATGTTACTTAGCCAGGTAATGAAATGTCTGGATATCAAACCTACAGCTCAGCGAGCAATCCTACACCCTAAACTCAATATCTATAACATATGCATTATGATGAGCCTACAGTTAATCTCCACATTAAAACTGGAACTAAACTTCAAATAGTACATTATTGGTTACTTCGTGCTTTGCAATGCCAAGAGTGTATAAGCTTTCCTTCTATTACAAAGCCAATTAGTTTTAGACAAATCTCTAACAACAATTATTAATGCAAAACTATAAAAATTTTCAAGTTTCTATGATTGCACCTGTTCCCACAATTTACTTTATCACTATCAAACCAGAGACAGCAACTAGCAAAATGAAACCGGAGATTACAAGTTTAGGGAACTTGTATTCGAGTCAGAGTTTAAATCTTTCCAAAAAAGATAATGCAATTCCATCTGTGACTGGCTCATTAGGAGCAGTTTGGTATTATCATGAAAGAATTTAGAAATTATCCATTATGAGCAGAGAATTCTTAAATTGTATTCAGTTTTATTTAAAAAATTCCAAAACCAAAGCAAAAGTTAGGAATTACTCAATTCACATCAATATTTTTAACTAGTTAACTGAACTTGGAAATAATTCCCAATGCCTGTGAAAAAATAATTACCCTGGCCTGTTTGAGATAACGAAGGAAACCCAGTTCTTCCATTCTCAGAATAAGTAACGCATTCCCTTGTGCATTAATTCCTCTTGCAGTCCTGCCCACGCGGTGGATATATTCCTGGTAGGATAATGAAAAGACGGTACATAATGAACTTACATTTCATTTTGATAGAAGTACGGCATAAATACTTTCCAGGGCTTGCAATGGATACGGTTTGATAGATAATTTGGAAATAAATGATCACCCAAGTTATTGAATTCTCATTAAAACTAGTTCTCTAATCTCTAATTGGGAAATTCAAAAGGCCACACCGAGCTTAAATGTCACTCCAAAGCCTTGTTAATTCGTAACTCTGTTGAAAGTTAAGCATGTTGCCTTTAACAAAGAAATCAGGCCACTTCCATGGCAAACAAGATATCCTACAAGAAATGTTAATTGAAACATTCAGATCCACTTAAGTGTACTTTACACTGGAAGCAAATCAATGGGCTTAAATCTGTTTGATCTAGGAATACGCTGGAGAGAAAACTGGTAACAAACATCAGAATTAGTATTTTTACATTTAATGCTCACTTTAAAATGATATTATACCTACCTTTGGATCATCTGGGGGATCATACTGTACAATCCAGTCTACTTCAGGAATATCCAGCCCTCTGGCAGCGACATCTGTACACAGCAGTATTCCACCAACTGCATTACAGAACTGGAAGAAGGTGGATGTACGTTTTATTTGCTTTTGCTTTCCCTTTGAACAAAGACAATTCAGAGAAACGATTAAGGGAAGTGATTTGCATTTAGACATTACAAGTATTTTGTAGATCAAATTGTACAATTCTTTTCAGTAATTATTAATATATACATAATTTGAACCCATAATCCAGACACTGAGTGTTTTATAGAAACAGTACTTCAAAGCAGATGCAGCACTGTATTTCAGAAGAGAGAAGCCAAGATTTATTACTTCAAGCCAAAGCTTGAGAAACAACACAAAGGTGTATTATCAAAACAGCCTGAAAAGGAAGAGCAGCTTCAAAGTGAAAACCTGTATGGAAACAGGATGGACGGAGCTAATTATACCAGCAGTGGTAAAGGAGGCCCAGAGCTTGAAATGTGACATCAGGAATTAAAAATAGCATTGATGAGGCAGGAATATCTGATTGGCTATCTTCTTAGCCTTCATCCCACTTGGCAGCAGTGAACGTTTGCTGATCTTACAGTGGCTGATCAATATGGAATGCACTTCAACACTTACCCACAAACAAGGAGGACAGTGGGCTCCTAGGATTAAGTGGTTTATACGTTTCAGTCCCTATACATCCAACTGAGAACAGAGTGATTCTTATCAACGATGAAAAGATAGTTAGCGCTTGTAGAAAGTGGCGTTCAATTGTCTTCGCAACTGAAATGCAGTCATTGATGCAAATGTCCTTGACATTACACCACAGGATGCTAAATCCAACCAGCTGAATGCCACCTTAGCCTGAAGTGGAGACGTCCACAGTTGAGAACCAACAAGGCCACCACCACAGATGGAACCCCAATGAAATACTAAAATACAATGGTGAAACACTCTTGGCAGGAATACATGACATCATCTCCCTCATCTGAATTTGCATGGGAATCTCAGACACTATCTCTGAGACACTAGACCTTAAGAAAGGAGGTGATTACAGTGCAAAAATTGCAAGTTGCTCCCTCCTTGTGGCTAAAACCTGCTCCCAGATTCACAGTGTGGATTCCAGCTATTAGTCACAGTAGACATGATCTTTACATCAAATATGCAGCAGCTATCTTGATACCTCGCCTTTTTGGATCGCACAAAGGCCTTGACTCTGCCAACTGGGAGGGATTACAGAGCATCCTTAATTTGGCTGACTGGAGAAACTGCTGCTATCTTCTGCTTGCTGTATGACATGCAATCCACGATTTTCACCAACTGATCCATTAGAGATCAAACACTATTGCAAACTGGGGTAAAACAAAGCTGGAACCTCACATCAGGGGGTGGCATGTCGGCTCAGTGGTTAGCACTGTTGCCTCACAGCGCCAGGGACCCAGGTTCAATTCCTGTCTTGGGTGACTGTCTATGTGGAGTTTGCACATTCTCCCAGTGTCTGCATGGGTTTCCTCCCACAATCCAAAGATATGTAAATTAGATGAATTGGTCATGCTAAATTGCCCATAGTCAGAGGTAAATATGGGAAATGGGTCACGGTACATTACTCTTTGGAGAGTCGGTATGGACTTGTTGGGCTGAAGGGCCTGTTTCCATATTGTCAGCAATTTAATCTGATCAAGTTTTTATCTTTCTCACCACAACGTTTGTCCATAATCCATTAATTGTCCCACTAGACAACTAGAAAACTGTTCAACTGATATCTCCTTCAGGCCAGGGCCAAGGTCAGCACTCGTAAGTACACACATTCAGGTACCAAGCTTTAAATATCATCAATGCCTTCACTCAGGCATGAGTGAATGGGCTCAGGCTAAATATGTGGAAGACAAGGGTCCTCTTCCAGCTTGTTCCCTCCATGCAACAGTATGCTCTACTATAAAGATTAAAATCCTTAGCAAGCCAATGTACATCGTAGATCAGTTTTCACACGTCGAGAACCTCCCTTCAGCGAGGGGAGACAGGGACAGTAAAACTTGACACTGCTGCTCAGGAAGGCATCAGCCATCTGAGAAATAATGTGTTTCATGACAAAAACCTCAAGACCTGGCAGCAATGTCAAGTCGTTACATGCCCTCCTTGTAGATATGGACAATGTACCACAGAGACTTCAAAACCCCAGAAAAATGTCATCAGCCATGTATCCACAAATTCCTTCAAATACAATTGCAGAATTGGTGCTTTACTATCTGTGCCTGCTCTCAGGCCAACATTCCAGTATCAAGGTACTGGTTACAGGTAAGTTGGCTGTGTAGTGTAGGCCACATCCGTACCCTTGCCAGTAGACTTTCCCAAAACAAGCTCTCTAACATGAGCTTCTATACAGCAGTAGTTAACAGGAGGGCAAAGTAATGCATCAAGGATGTTTTCAAAACCCTTTTCAAAGAATTGCAACATCTACATGAATCAATGGGAATTTCTTTCCCAAGCCAACACAATTTTGACAAAAACCATTGTAAAAGTGCTGACATTTTCAGCATCTCTGACAGGCCCAAATGGAGACTAGGCAAAAACAGCAGGCACAGCATGTGAAAACTTAAGCATACCACTTTGAAAACTATCTTCAACATCTGTGCAAGGGAGCTCCTATAGGCCTGGCTGATAATTAGACTTTGCAACACACCTAGGGCATATTATGGATATGGAATACATTTCACAAGTGAGGGCTATTGCAGGGAAAAAGTGCACCCTTTACTCTCACCAATCACTCACTCCAGACTCATGCTACAACATTACCCAATTGCTATTTAAAACCCAGTAACTCCTTATCAGGAGTACAACAGAGTAATAAACTGTCACCTTCCAGCATCAGACATCTCATAATGCAAAGTTGGAAATGGTCTTCTGCACACCAACATTTATATCATTAATACATATCAGGAAAAGTAAAGGTTCAAAATTGATTGATATTTTCCTCTTGAAACCAATCAAAAACACTGTACCCAACAGTACAATCAATAGATAACTCAAGAACATAACCATGTTTAATTATACTCAGCTAGAAATTAATCAATACTACCAAGAGAGAATTTAAATTATTCAATTCCCATACCAGGGGTGTTCAATTCAAAATGCAACAATCATGTTCTATGCTATGCATACAGTTGAATAATCCAATCTGGTGTTTAAGCCTGTGTTTGTTTAATTGCACAGAATAAAAGGAAACTCAAGGCCAGTGCTTCCTTTGCAATAAATTATTTAATCCTAGTGGCAGCATGAGCATTATCACAAGTATCTTTAAATGCCTATGGAGGAGAGAGAGGGGAGAAAATTGGCTAGTGTCCACTCTTGATCACTATTTGATAACTATGCTACCACTGTAGCTAGGCAGACCAGGTTCAAGCTCATTGACATTTCTCTCATGGTTTTGAATAATCTGCCCTACACTCATCACCTTGGTTCAAACGTGAATGATGACAGTTGGACCGGATACCAGCAACAAAAAAGATACGCATGGAACCATATCCCAGCAGAAACGAAGGGCAGAAAATACTGACAAGCTTTTCCTTTTTACTCACATGAATTGCCAGAACAGGTAGATCAATGTAGTTGAAAAGCTCATAGTGATACTTCACAGACAAGCATGTAGAGAAAAAAACCATGATTTTCTTCTTGCGATTCTTCTTTAGAAAAGTGAAGAGTAAGAGGAATCTTCTCTCAGAGGGGCAAACTACATAACCCTAAAGATAAAGATAAATTAGTCAGTATGTAATAAAATATTACATTTGAATTGCACATGCATTTACAACTAAAACACAGGAAAATATTTGTTCCACAGTGCAGGCTTGCAGGTTTGTGTGTTCTGTGGACAATGCACCATACTTTTAAAAATTCCACTTTTAAAAACACTAATAACTCTGATCAGTTGTAACTGACTCAACACATAAGCAAACTTGAAACAAATTTTTGGAGAAAATTATTAATTATGATCTAGTTACAATATTTAAAAGACCCAGTATTCTGCTCTTGAAATCCCTAATTCAATCTTCTCACAAGCTTATAATTGAAATAATAATGAGAAGAGGTGGGCATTGTTCTTATCAACATATATACGTTAACTTCAAGCACTGATGAGGATTGAAAAAATAAATTAATGCAAAAATATATCGAAGTGATGTACATGGATTTTAGCAAGGTGCTTGATAAGGTCGTCCAAGATAGGCTCATTCAGCAAGTAAGGAAGCATGGGTTACAGGGAAACCTGGTTGTCTGGAAACAGAATTGGCTGGCCACAGAAGACAGAGGGTGGTGGTTGACAGAAAGTATTCAGCCTGGAGCTCAGTGGCCATTGGTGTTCCGCAGGGATCGGTTCTGGGACCTCTGCTCTTTGTGATTTTTATTAATTACTTGGATGAGGTGGTGGAAGGGTGGATTATTAAGTTTGCCAATGACATGAAGGTTGGTGCAGTGGTGAATGGTGTGGAGGGTTGTTATAGGTTGCAATGGGACATTGATAGGACACAGAAGTGGGCTGATAAGTGGCAGATGCAGTTCAATCTGGAAATAAAGTGCGAGGTGATTCATTTTGGAAGGTCAAATTTGAATGCAGATAACAGGGTTAAAGGTAGGATTCTTGACAGTGCGGAGGAACAGAGGGATCTTGGGGTCCATGTCCACAAATTCCCTCAAAGTTGCCACCCAAGTTGATAGGGTTGTTAAGATGGCGAATGGTGTGCTGGCTTTCATTAGCAGGAGGACTGAGTTTAAGAGCTGCAAAGTTATGCTGCAGCTCTATAGATCCCTGGTTAAACCACACATGGAAAATTGTGTTCAGTTCTGGTCGCCTCATTATAGGAAAGCTGTGGAAGCTTTAGATAGGGGCCAGAGAAGAGTTACCAGCATGCTATCTGGACTGGAGGGCATATCTTACAAAGAAAGGTTGAGAGAACTAAGAAATTGGTTGAGAGAAATTTATCACTGAAGTGAAGAAGGGTGAGAGGCGACTTGACAGAGGTGCGCAAAATGAAGAGAAGCACAGATAGAGTGAAGAGCCAGAGACTTTTTCCCAGGGCAGAAATGGTTATCACGAGGGGGCATAATTCTAAGGTGACTGGAGGAAGGTTTAGGGGAGATGTCAGAGGTAGTTTCTTTACACAGAGTATGGTGGGTGCATGGAATGCACTGCTACTGGTGGTGGTAGAGTCAGATACATTAGCGACATTTAAGCGATTCTTCAATAGGCACATGGATGAAATTAAAACCAAGGGTATGTGGGTTAGATTGATCTTAAGAGTAGGATAAAAGGATGGCACAACATCAAGGTCTGAAGGGCCTGTACTGTGTGTTCTATGTTATGTTGTGAAGGTACTGGTGTTGGACAAGGGTGGACAAAAGTTAAAAATCATACAAACACCAGATTATGGTCCAACAGGTTTATTTGGAAGTACAAGCTTTCGGAGCACTGCTCCTTCGTCAGGTAGCATGTTGAGCAGGACCATAGGACACGGACTTTATAGCAAAAGATCATAGGTGAATTTATAGCAAAAGATCATACAACTGGTGTGGTATATTGAACAAACCTTCAATTCATTAATATGTTCCAGGATTTACATATTAATGAATATAAACCTACAACCCATTCTAAAAGATGAAAGACTTAACAGCAATCTAGGTTTATTCCATATAGCATATTTGTTGTATGACACTATGATCTTTTGCTATAAATTCGGTGTCCTATGATCCTACTCCACTATCTACCAGATGAAGGAGCAGTGCTCCGAAAGCTTGTACTTCCAAATAAAGCTGTTGAACTATAACATGGTGTTTTGTGATTTTTAATTCTGTTCTATGTTCAACGTTCAAACAGCCATAGTATTATTCTTGTACTTACTATGCATAGTCATTACTATGGATAAACTCTTGCTGCAGCTAGCTATTTGAAGATGAAAGTCATTCCATCAGTAAAACCAGAAAGCAATGGTTATTTATTCAAAAATATTCCACCATATGGAACATTTGGAAAAGTATTCATTAAGAACAATCAACCTAGATTTGTTAATTTGGGAAGGCTGTGGCTGACTAAACTCAACGTTTGAACGTAGTGACAAGTAGAGCTACATACAATCAACACAAATTTTAGAAATGTTTTTTTGACAAAACAACACCGCATTTGTCAGATGATGTAGAGTCTGTGTGGGTGGAATTGAGGAACCACAAAGGCAAAAAACCCATAGTGGGAGTTATGTACAGACCTCCTAACAGTGGTCAGGACCAGGGGCGCAACGTGTACTGGGAAATAGAAAAGGCATGTCAGAAAGGCAAGGTCACGGTGATCATGGGAGACTTCAATATACAGGTGGACTGGATAAATAATGTTGCCAGTGGATCCAAAGAAAGGGAATTCATGGAATGCTTACAGGATGGCTTTTTGGAACAGCTTGTCATGGAGCCCACAAGGGAGCAGGCTATTGTGGACCTAGTGCTATGTAATGAACCAGACTTTATAAAAGATCTTAAAGTAAGGGGACACTTAGGAAGCAGCGATCATAATATGGTAGAGTTCAGTCTGCAGTTTGAAAGAGAGAAGGCAAAATCGGATGTAATGGTGTTATAGTTAAATAAAGGTAATTATGAGGGCATGAGAGGGGAACTGATGAAAAAAGACTGGAAGCAGAGCCTAGCGGGGAAGACAGTAGAGCAAAAATGGCAGGAGTTTGTGGGTATAATTGAGGACATTGTACAGAAGTTCATCCCCAAGAAAAGAAAGATTATCCAGGGAGGGATTAGACAGGCATGGCTGACAAAGGAAGTCAGGAAATCTATCAAAGAAAAAGAGATCCTATAAAGTAGCCAAGAGCATTGGGAAATCAGAAGATTGGGAAGGCTACAAAAACAAACAGAGGATAACAAAGAGAGAAATAAGGAAGGAGAGGATCAAATATGAAGGTCGGCTAGCCAGTAATATTAGAAATGATAGTAAAAGTTTCTTTCAATACATAAGAAACAAATGACAGGCAAAAGTAGACATTGGGCCACTTCAAACTGATGCTGGAATTGATGGGAGATAAGGAAATAGCAGGAGAACTTAATAAGTATTTTGCAGTGGAAGACATGAGTAATATCCCAACAATTAAAGGGAGTCAGGGGGCTGAGTTGAGTATGGTTGCCATTACAAAAGAGAAAGTGCTAGAAAAGCCAAAAGGTCTTAAAATTGATAAATCTCCTGGCCCCGATGGGCTACATCCTAGAGTTCTGAGGGAGGTGGCTGAGGAAATAGTGGAGGCATTGGTTGAGATCGTTCAAAAGTCACTGGAGTCAGGGAAAGTCCCGGATGATTGCTGTTGTAACCTCCTTGTTCAAGAAAGGATCAAGACAAAAGATGGAAAATTATAGGCTAATTAGCCTAACCTCGGTTGTTGGTAAAATTCTAGAATCCATCATTAAGGATGAGGTTTCTAAATTCTTGGAAGAGCAGGGTCGGATTAGAACAAGCCAACATGGATTTAAGTAAGGGGAGGTCGTGCCCTCTTACTTTGAAGACGTGACAAGTAGATTAGACCGGGGAAACCCAGTGGATGTGGTCTACCTAGACTTATAAAAGGTCTTTGATAAGGTGCCACATGGGAGGCTGCTGAGCAAGGTGATGGCCCATGGTGTTTGAGGTGAGCTACTGGTATGGATTGAGGATTGGCTGTCTGACAGAAGGCAGAGAGTTGGGATAAAAGGTTCTTTCTTGGAATGGCAGCTGGTGACAAGCGGTGTTCCGCAGGGTTCAGTGTTGGGGCCACAGCTGTTCACATTATATATTAATGATCTGGATGAAGGGACTGGGGGCATTCTAGTGAAGTTTGCAGATGATACGAAGTTAGGTGGACAGGCAGGTAGTCCTGAGGAAGTGGGGAGGCTGCAGAAGGATCTAGACAGTTTTGGTCCCCACACCTCAGGAAGGACATACTGGCACTGGAACGTGTCCAGCGGAGATTCACACGGATGATCTCTGGAATGGTAGGTCTAACATATGAGGAACGGCTGAGGATCCTGGGATTGTATTCATTGGAGTTTAGAAGATTAAGGGGAGATCTAATAGAAACTTACAAGATAATACGTGGCTTGGAGAGGGTGAACGCTAGGAAATTGTTTCCGTTAGGCGAGGAGACTAGGACCTGTGGACACAGCCTTAGAATTAGAGGGGGTAAATTCAGAACAGAAATGCGGAGACATTTTTTCAGCCAGAGTGTGGTGGGACTTTGGAATTCATTGCCTCAGTGGAGGCTGGGACGCTAAATGTCTTCAAGGCAGAAATTGATAAAATTCTTGATGTCACAAGGAATTAAGGGCTACGGGGAGAATGCGGGTAAGTGGAGTTGAAATGCCCATCAGCCATAATTGAATGGTGGAGTGGACTCGATGGGCCAAATGGCCTTACTTCCGCTCCTATGTCTTATGGTCTTATGTCGGAAAATTAAAAGTTAATGGATCAAAGAGCATTTAAAATTGGCTTACTGACACAAAGGCTCAATATGGAATTTCCAGCTGTTTATAGTATTCAGCAGTAGTTTAGAAGTAAATGTAGGTGGCATGTATATGTTTAGGAAAGGTATGAAAATTGGTCATGTAGTTGACAGTGAGGAAATGCAGACTACAGAAGGCCAGTGGATTGGTCCAGTAGGGAGAAAAGTGATGTTTGGAACTCAATCTGAGAATATTTTATTTTTATTCATTTAAAGGATGTAGGCACTTATAGAAGAACCGTGATTATCTGAATGACACAGGCGGGGAGTATTTTGTTCTGATAATCGAATGCTGGATAACACACTTTAGCCAAGCAGTGGGGACTTGTGATCTTGTCTGGATAAACCTTGGTGAGTGACTAATCTTCTGGAATTTTTTGAGGATGTAACTCTGAAGATGGACAAGGGAGATCCAGTGGATGTAGTGTACTTGGACTTTATCAAAGGCTTTCTGAAAGTCCCACATAGGGGGTTAGTGAGCAGAATTAGGCGCATGGTATTGGGGGCAAAGTACTGACTTGGATTGAAAATTGCTTGGCTGACAGGAAACAAAGTGTAGTGATAAACAGCTCCCTTTCGGAATGACAGGTGGTACCGTAGGGATCAGTGCTGGGACCGCAGCTTTTTACAACATATATTAATGATATAGAAGATGGTATTAATAGTAACATTAGCAAATTTGCTGATGATACAAAGCTGGGTGGGTAGGGTGAAATGTGATGAGGATGTTAGGAGATTACAGGGTGACCTGGACAGGTTAGGTGAGTGGACAGATGAATGGCAGATGCAGTTTAATGCGGATAAATGTATGTTTATCCACTTTGGTGGCAAGAACAGGAAAGCAGATTACTACCTAAATGGAGTCAAGTTAGGTAAAGGGGAAGTACAAAGAGATCTGGGTGTTCTTGTACACCAGTCAATAAAGGCAAGCATACAGGTACAGCAGGCAGTGAAGAAAGCTAATAGCATGCTGGCCTTCATAACAAGACGGATTGAGTATGGAAGCAAAAGAGGTTCTTCTGCAGCTCTACAGGGCCCTGGTGAGACCGCATCTGGAATATTGTGTGCCGTTCTGGTCTCCAATTTGAGGAAAGACATTCTGGCTATTGAGGGAGTGCAACGCAGGTTCACGAGGCCAATTCTTGGAATGGCGGGACTATCTTATGTTGAAAGATTGGAGCAACTGGGCTTGTATACCCTTGAGTTTAGAAGACTGAGAGGGGATCTGATTGCGACTTATAAGATTATTAAAGGATTGGACACTCTGGAGGCAGGAAACATGTTTCCGCTGAAGAGTGAGTCCCGAACCAGAGGACACAGCTTAAAAATAAGGGGTAGGCCATTTAGGACAGAGATGAAGAGAAACTTCTTCACCCAGAAGGCAGCAGAGGCCCAGTTTCTGGATTCGTTTAAGAAAGAGTTGGATAGAGCTCTCAAGGATAGTGGAATCAAGGGTTATGGAGATAAGGCAGGAACGGGATACTGACTGAGGATGATCAGCCATGATCATAATGAATGGTGGTGCAGGCTCGAAGGGCAGAATGGCCTACTCCTGCACCTATTGTCTATAATCCGAAATTCAGATACTCAAATGCCGGATAACTGAGGTTCCTCTGTATTGTCCATCCCTAATTACCACAAAGGTAGTTTTGATGAGTCGTTTTGTTTAACCTTGCAAATCTTGGGGTGCAGGGACAACTAACGCTGAAAGGAATGGGGGTCCCAGTATTTTGACCGAATTTTTTTTATCACTGTTCTTTCACTGTGGAAAAGTTCTAAGTTAGGATGATGAGTGGTTTGGAGGGATACTCGGGAGGTGATATTCCCATGAAACTGCTGCCCCTGTCTTTTTAAGTGCAGAAGTCATGGAGGGAGCTTTAAGAGAAAATCTTGGTGAGTTACTATAGTGCATTTGTCTATGGTGCACACTGCTGCCACTGAGCAGCTGTGGTGAAGACAGTGAATGTTGAAGGTGGTGACGGGGTGCCAATCAAGCAGACTGTTGTGAGTTAGTTGTTGTAACTGCTTCCGGTGTAGAATATTCCATCACACATGCATTGTGCAAATATCAGCAAAACTCCGCTCTGACTTTATGATAGAGGCAAGATAGTTGATAAAGCAGTTGAAGATGGTTAGGCCTACAACACAATCCGAGGAAATATGACACAATGCATTTGAGGAAGGTTAAGCTTAAAATGTATAGAACATTAGTTAGAATGGAGCTAGGGTACCCTTCACATTTCTGGTCACTGCATATCAGGAAAGATGTGGCCTGACCATCGAGGGTAGAAAGGCAAGCTGCAAGGATGTCACCTGGAATGGAAAGTTTTATCCACAAGAAAGACTAGGATAAGCTGGATTGCCTTCCTTTGAAACAGAGGGGAGATTCAATTGGGGTATAATAATGTATGAAGGGCCATGATAGAATAGATTGTCAGGATCTATATGACCTATTTCTGTCAGTGGAGAAGTTTGGATACTCTTTTCCCCCCCCCCCCACATGAATACAATGGGTCTAATGCTTTCCTACTATGCCATTAACTTTTCTATGATTCAATAATGAAACAGGGAACTAGCATTGTATTGATTGAAATATCTGTAGCAAATCAACTTCACAAGTTGCATTCATCATTCAATTACTCCCCCTTTTCCGTTTAAAACACACAATGCTGCAAAAGGGCAGAATTATCTTATTATAAACATGGCAAATGCACATTGTGATATTATAATCTAAAACACTTCAAAGTAATAGAAAAGTGCTGTAGAACGTTAAATTTTTTAAAAGGTTGAATAAACAGCATTCTTGAATACACCATGAAGTTAAACACCATCAACTGAAGGAGCAGTGCTCTGAAAGCTAGTGCTTCCAATTAGTGCTGTTGGGACTATAACCTGGTGTTGTGTGGTGTTATTTTTAACTTTCTACACCCCTGTCCAACACTGGCATCTCCAAATCAATACTTAGAAATAACATTCTTTTAACTTGCTGGGGTATATTTTTGAACTTCCAGAATGGCAATAATTGAGGGCACATAGATCTTATGAAAAGCTGCAATTCCCCATTAAACCTGATGGTACTGTTGGGCTTGGCTAAGCCACTTTAGTCGCTCAGCAGACACATTAGCAGTGAAGTTGGTCATAATTGGGAAAGTAACGTGGTATTTCATAAGACTAGCTAAAATCCGCGAGAGACGAGAAGCAACAAATGTTTGCAAGCCAGGTTAATTAATGGGCCTTAATAGTTTTATACTCATCAGGAGAATTGGCAAGGACACCAACATAAAGGGAAAACAACATTTACATTGTCGGAGAGAAGAATGATTGTTTAGCAAGCAGACTCTGATTGGTAGAGATGTTGCCATGGTGAATGCACCAGTTAGACTGACAGTCAACTACAGAGCACGGTCTAAATACTAAATCAGGCAAGTTGATTCGGTTTGTAAAGACTTTCTCCCGAGAAATAACCCATAGAACAACTTGCTTATTTTGGTGAGTTGAAACAGGTGTAGTTTGTAGTTCTTTCTATCTGCAAAAAAACAGGACTCTGAATACCACTTACGTTCATACAGTTTTCAAATGTGGGAGAGTCTAGTACTAGTTTAAAAATGAGTCAACTCAAATTCAAAGCAGAGGTAAGGTGAAATGTTTTTCTCGAGGGTTGCTGGTCTTTGGGAATTCTCTATCTCACAAAAAGTGGAAGCTGGGTCAGTGAAGATATTCAAGATAGAGTTAGACTCGTTATTAATGATCAAGGGTACATGTAGTTAGGGTTACAATCAGATCACCCATAATCTTATTGAATGGCAGAGCTGGCTCAATAAACGGAATGACCCACAAGCCTGTTCCTACTTATGATTTTGTGGTTCTAATCCAATATCTATGTAAGCACAGGTTGAATTTGTTACATTGACTGCACTTGCCAGGGAAAGTGCTAGTTGCTGCTTTTTCTTTACTAATTTCTATTTGCTAATAAGTCAGGTGCAATGAGATCAGCATCCAGTACGAACAGCTTCTTGAACAGCAAGTCTGCGTCTTTTCATAATACCACAAACTAATGTTATATGGCAATGTGGATCATGGGCTAGAATATTTCTCATGATAAAATTGCTCTCCATTTTGAACTATTTTGATAATTCACCAATGAGTCTTTGAAAACACTGCATATTGAACTGATTGATATATTAAAATTATTCATAGTAAACTCTGACAAATTTTACTGTGCGTTGGCTTGATCAGTAACAAGACAAAAATGCAAGCAAAAAAAACCCCTGAAGATTAAGTATTCATCTTACTTGCTCAAGGCCTTCTACAGTAGCAGTTTCTTTGTCATCATCAACACCAACATACAAAGGTTCTTTCTTCAGTGAGATTTTAGCTAAATCTTCCACTCTACGAGTTTGTGTTGCAGAGAAAAGCATTGTTTGTCGTCGCTCTGTAAAGGTTATATACAAGCTATTAAGGATTAATTCATTTTTTTTCAAAGACCTCCACTTAATTTATTTTTATCTCCTGAATTGCTAAATTGGCAAAAAAGGTATTTTACAATCAGTCAACAAACTAGAATATATCGCCTTGTATTAAACTATAAATGTTCCTGTCATCCCCTTTACCCTTCAGTCGAAGCAAAATGCTCAGACAGTATGCTTTTAACTCCACCTTTATTCTGGGCCCTGGAGGGAGATAGAACAACCGCCCATGTGCACAGGGACACAGGTTCTTGGTCTTCTGTGATTGCAGTTTCTTATTGAATTATATAGTCATTTACAGGGAGCACCATCTAGACAAGGCAACATGTATATATTGAAATGGTGACCTAAGTGCCTCAGGAAAGGCTGAGGCACTTGGGGCTGTTTTCATTGGAGAAAAGAAGGTTTAGGGGTGACTTGATAGAGGTGTACAAGATGATTAGGGGGTTAGATAGGGTTGACCATGAGAACCTTTTTCCACGTATGGAGTCAGCTATTACGAGGGGGCATAGCTTTAAATTAAGGGGTGGTAGGTATAGGACAGATGTTAGGGGTAGATTCTTTACTCAGCGAGTCGTGAGTTCATGGAATGCCCTGCCAGTAGCAGTGGTGGATTCTCCCTCTTTATGGGCATTTAAGCGGGCATTGGATAGGCATATGGAGGATAGTGGGCTAGTGTAGGCTAGGTGGGCTTGGATCGGCACAACATCGAGGGCCAAAAGGCCTGTACTGCGCTGTATTCTATGTTCAATTACAATCAGCGGGCATCAACAGTAAAGATTAAGCCATCTGCTATTACACAATGAATATTCTTAACTTTAACTGGTTTCACATGATGAATACTTTTCACCTTGTTAACTGACCTTACATACTGAATTCTTCCAATATTATTAAATGACTCTACATAATGAATGTTTTTCCATCTTATTAACCCATTACCCTTGCTCCAGCACGCCATTGTTAACTGCAAATACTTATCTGATCTGAGTCATGCTCAGCTGAACATAGTTTCACAAAACTCAACTTAACTCTGTCCCTACCTGCTCGTACCCTTTCCACATTCTCATTCCAAGTTGAAAAATAATGAAAGTCAGAACCAAACAAACAACTTATGAAGTGTACCATAAACTGTTAAACATCCAAAAGTATTTGATGTGGAACGATTAGGGAAAACCTTCCTGCACTAATGCACCTGTGTCACTCCATTTTTTTCCCCTTTGTAAATAACGTTTGACCTCAGTGACAGCTTGCTTTCTAAGTGTGTATAGCCTCTAATTTGTAGATATTTTTAGACCATGTAGGCAAATAAAAGTAAATCTTAAAAATAGGAAATTGAAAATCTGCAAGCTGGGCTAGAGATGGAAATGCAGATGCAATCTTGTTTCTTTTAGGACTTATGCTGGAAAATAGAAGTTGGGATGTCAGGCAAAAATAAGGACAAACTTGGGTGAATATTTTCAGATTGTTACACTTTGCTCACATTCCACATCAAGCATAGAAATAAGACAATTAATGAAATAGAAAATATACTGAATATTCAGACAAGGTTTGATGAAACAGAAATAAAGCGAGAAATTGCTAGAAAAATTCAGCAGGTCTGGCAGCATCTGTGGACAGAAATCAGAGTTAATGTTTCGGATCAAGTGAACCTTCTTCAGAATCTGTTTGATAAGATAGAACTAACAGTTTAGAGTCGAATTCCCCAAAAATTATTCCCAAACTAAAGATTGTATTAACGCAAGAAAAACCTCACCATTAAACTGCAAATGCTTACCACAATGTGCTAAGTATGCTAATTAATACAGTATGTTCAAAAAGGGAAAACACACAGGTTTACAATTCATAAACAGTACATTTCCTGAGTATTTAAAAATCCAAATGTTAATGTAAACTTACTTAAAACAAGCTAGTGGTTTCCATAATGATTATGCTAGATTTGAATGCAATGGTAGATCAATGTTGCAATGATCTGAGGCTACATGAACTTAGTGCATCCAAAATTCCAAAAGTAGTCATGGACAAAGTCTTAACTTATCTTGACTAGAATGGTTAAAATTAATTTGAAATAGAAAATATTTAATATTGCATTTCTGGAATTTTGGAAACAAGTTACTATGGTGATAATAACTATTACTATTTTAATATAACACGACTATATTGCCTTCAAAAGTACAAATAAAATGACTGAATTAACTCACTCGGCAGAAGTCTAATTATCTGTTTCAACTCTTCTTCAAATCCCACTTCGAGGATACGGTCCGCTTCATCTATTATCAGACATTGCAGGTTCTTGTACATAAATCCTGGCGTGTTCTGCCAAGAGGAGATTAACAAAATGAACCATCCAAATAATATCGCAAATGGAAGATTTTAAAATCTCAATTATCTGAATACCACCTCCATTCTTTTTGAAAGTTTCAAAAATTAAAATTGTAAATCCATTATGGATGGTGTGAAGCCAAGAAGATATATTCTGAAGAAAGGAATTAATGTGAATTTTGAAACATTTACATTGTAAATTTCCAAGTCTACAACACAGAGGAATCAGAGCCAAGTAAAGTAATTACCAGGAAGGATTATAATGCAAAACTGAAATTTGAAAGGCATAAAGACAATGCGAAGAGGAGCTGAAGGTGTTGCCTACCACAACATGAGAATTGTGTAATGAGGAGTAGATTAATTTGTATTTGAAGTCAAGCATAGACATCTAAGTTCCAAGAATGAGGATCCCTCCTGATAGCAGCACTGTAAAAGGGAGATACAGTGACATTTTAACATAGCTCTAAGTGCTGTGTATATTCTCAAATCAGCTTATTCCTTTTGACATTTGAATCCTAACATAGCAAGTCCATAACACAGGAGGAGCAAATGTGCTTTAAGGTATAAAGTAGACCTATAGGATTAGAAGATGATCCTACAAGTACTTGTATCCTAAATTATAACATATCACACATTACAGGGCAATTCAAAGAAAAGTAAAGTACAATGTTTGAACATAGTACTTCAGTCCCTACATTGCTTCTAGTAAGCTTGACTGATAATCACAAATTGAATATTAGTGTAGCTACTTGCACACTCAATTGTTTAGCAAGTGTTGTTTACACAGTCAGATGAACAGTTATAATTTGGATTTTGCAAACACGAAGAACAAGGGCAGCATCTGCATGGCAACATCACAATACGCAAGCCACACACCATTCGGATTTGTAACCAGACGGTTGTTCTTTCACTGTTGCTTGGTCAAAAATCCTGGAACTGCCTTCCTCAACAGCACAGTGGGTATATCTATACCAAAAAAACCCGTAACAATTCAGGGCTGTTCATTATTACTTTCCAAGGCAACCAAGAATGTACAATAAATGCTGACCTGGAAATCAATTCCCACGCCACATGAAAAAGTCAAGATACTAAATCTTAAAAGAAAGCAGTTAAGATAGATCTATCATCATCCTGGTTTTTATTGCTTAGCAAAGTAGTTATAGCCTAAACTATCGAGGAGAAGGTGAGGACTGCAGATGCTGGAGATCACAGCTGAAAATGTGTAGCTGGAAAAGCGCAGCAGGTCAGGCAGCATCCAAGAAACAGGAGAATCGATGTTTCGGGCATAAGCCCTTCTTCAGGAATAAGCCCATTCCTGAAGAAGGGCTTATAGCCTAAACTATCTTTGACAAAGAACATGTGCTGAATGAAATTTCTTTATAGAAGCTAGCTATATTCAACAATTTTTATACAAAAATTAATTGACAGGATGGTTCTACATAATTAAAAAAATCAGACACCAGGTTATAGTCCAAAAGGTTTATTTGAGATTGCAAGCATTTGGAACTTCACTCCTTTCTTAGGAGTGGTATGATAGGAAGGTATAAGACACAGAATTTATGAGGAAAGTAGCAAAGTATTTTAATCAACAGTCTACCTCCTAACTGATTAAAGGATTCAACAAGGGCAACTAGTTTTAAAGCTGTAAATCTGTTGCTTACAACTACTGTGTCTTTTGTACTGGCTCAGTTCATGAGGAAGAAAACTTATTTACAAAAACAAATTGTGCATTCAAGGTTTACAAGAAAGGAATCATCATTTTGAAGTGCCAGCCTCAATCAGTGGTAATACACTTGTCTGATACAGTAGTTTGAGCTTAAGCCCCAATCTACAGTGTTGATCAGAATCTTAAGCTCTCATGTTAGTGCTGTATCTAAGAAATGCGGCACTGGTGGTGGTAATTTCTTTTTAGCTCAAATGTTAAAATTGTGGGCCTCTCTCTCACTTAGTTGAGCATACAAGATTTCCTGGCAGTATTAAATGGGGATTTAGGGGAGCTCTCCGAAAGGCATGACCAATATTTATCCCTCAATCAACATCACCAAAACAATTTGCTTATCTATGCTGTTGCATAATATATGCCATTCTGAAAAGTATATAATAGATTGCAAAATGTGTTGCAATTTCCTGAAGTTGTGAAGGATACTATCCATATGGAAGTTCTTTTTTATATACATTTATGAGACTTTCACATGATAAATGCTTATTACCTGCAAATGATCCAGAAGTCTGCCAGGAGTTGCAATTAAGATGTTCATTCCATTTGCCAATTTTTGTGCTTCTGCTGTTCTGTTGCTGCCTCCCATGAGTAAGCCATAAGTATGAACATGGTATGCCATTAGCTCTTTCAGAACACCAAATGTCTGCATGGCTAATTCTCGAGTTGGCGCAAGAACGAGGATACCAGTTCCTGAGGAAACAAGATTATTTTCAATTACAGACCACAACCACAGTGTAGCTTTATGAATACCTCTAAACTATTTCTACTTCAAAAACTGGATGACTGTAATAGTAAAGAATTGAAGTGTAATTGGGGCTGAGGGGAAAGAGGGCTCAAAAACAGGCTAAATTAGGAGACTTTTACTGTTTAGATTTTACTAGATTTTTCAAAGCGAAAACATTTATAAGGCTTGAAATTAAGGTAAACCAACTACACATGTTTGATATTCAGATTTTCTTTCAGAAACAATTCCAACGACTGAAGACATACGGTTATAATGGAGTATTAGTAAAACAAAATACCGTTGCTGTAAATCTCAAATAACAGAAAGATTGGCAATTTACACGTTTAGCAGAATCAGCTCTGATGAAAGAACACCAGAAATGCTTACTTTGTTTCGCTATCCACAAATGCTATCAGACTTGTTTAACTCTTGCATCATTTTTTTTAAAAATTAAAAACATTATTTGCTATCAAAATGCATTAGATGCTGCTCCAAACATAACAAATCAAACAAGTTCTACATAAATCATTAAAATTATGAATTATGGTCAATGAGTGGACCACTATTCAACTTCAATCAAGCAAACCTGAGCTATTTGCTTACCGTTTCTGGGCATGAACTTAAGTTTGTAGATCAGTTCAATGGCAGGAATGAGAAATGCCAATGTCTTCCCACTGCCTGTCTTGGCAGCAGCCAAAATATCCCTAAAATAAACAGTTAGGTTTTAATTTCATAGCTTTGAATTTCATCTTCCATCAGAATTTTATTACTCCTATTGGATAAATAGATCATGTCTGGAAAAACAGGTCTTACACACTGTCCTTAGAACACAACAGTAGAGTACAGGCCCTTCAGCCTTCAATTGTTGTGCCGATCCGTGAAACCAATCTGAAGCCCATCTAACCTACAGTATTCCATTATTGTCCACATGTTTATCCAATGACCATTTAAATGCCCTTACTACTGTTGCAGGCAGGGCATTCCACACGCTTACTACTCTGAGTAAAGAACCTTAAATGATTCTGGAATCAAATACTAACGATCAAAAATAGCAATTTCAGAAAAAGGATACAAAAAACTTTAAATATGTGTTTTAAAAGAAATAGCTCTCTCAATTCTTTTGCCACACCAACCATTTCTATGTTTAATGCACAAATTGTCCCAGAATGTTTCAGAGAAGCATTCTCAAAGATGGCACACTAAACCAAAGACGACAATAAGGACATTTAAGAGTAAATGCTTACAGGGGTGGGTTTTTAAAAGACTCTTAAAAAAGTATTACGGCAAGATGATTATCACCAATGATTAGAGTAAAATGGTGGGGGGAGGGGAAGCACAAATAACTTGAGGTTTTACGGGCTGTAGGGAATTCAGAAATATGAAGTGTACAACTGAAGAGACTTAAAAATTAAAAGATACAAATTCATTAAATTTGATACAAAGTTGGACAGGATACCAATATCCCTCATTGAGTATATCGGAAATGTGCAAGCAAGTCTTTTTGTGGGATGGGGTATATAGTATAGTTTAGATAATTGAAGCCAACAGGTATGGAGGTTAGGAGGCAGGCCATAAGAACATAAGGCTGGTGTGACAAAAGCATGGATGAGTGTCAGTAGCAGTGACAAAGCAATGGCAAGAAGGACAATACAAAGAAAGGAAAGTAGATAATTTTCACTACCTCAAAAACTGAGGTTAGAAACTCCACTTGGAATCAAACAGGTTGCTGAGGTTGCATACAGACTAATTCAACCTGAGATCATAAGATGTAGGAGCAGAATTATGTCGTTTGGTCCACTGAGTCTGCTCTGCCATTCAATCATGACCAATAGGTTTCTCAGGAGAAAGTGAGGACTGCAGATGCTGGAGATCAGAGCTGAAAAATGTGTTGCTGGAAAAGCACAGCAGGTCAGGCAGCATCCAAGAAGCAGGAGGATTGACGTTTCGGCCAATAAACCCTTCTTATGAAAGGCTTTCATCCCTGAGATCATGCTTATGAACCTCCTCTGGACTCCCTCCAAGACCAACATATCCTTTCTTAGATACTTGACCTAACATTGCTCACAAACGTCAACATGAGGATAAAGGTGCCAGCTCTGGTATTGAGATTGCAGCAGAAATCAAATATGACAACTTCAAATTTTGCCTAGACATTTAGATATGCAAAATTAAAATTCAAAGACAAGGCACTGGACATACAGCCTGATAAAGAGATAGAATAGCAGCTAAGAATTGTGAAAAATTAAAAGGTGGATGTTATCAGCATACAAACAGGAGCTGAACATAGGTCTGTGGATGATTATGAAGGGGCAGGAGATGAAAAAAAAAAATGCCATGATAAGTTATTGAAAATCCCAAGGGCAGTGGTACAAAAACAACAATTTGTACATCTCCATTTGCAGTGAAGAAGGCAAGTTCAGAGGAGTTGATCCTGTGCTACTTCTGATGGCTTATCCAAGTAATGCACCCTAAATCATTGATCAGGTTGACAAAACAGCACTGAACAAAAGAAGAAATACTTTTTAAAAAATTACACAAATAATGTTCAAACTTGTATGAAATATATGGTAAACACAACCTACCTGCCCTCCAATAAAGGTCGGATACTTCTCTGTTGAATGGGTGTCATATGAGTAAAGTTCATGTCAGCAACCCCTCTTAAAGTATTTTCACTGACCTTGTCAGCCAAAGAAGAAAAAGCAGTGTCTTCAAAAGCACCTGAATAAAAAGAGCATGAAATTAACTGAAAGCATCGCCAGAAGGTGCTACTTATCACAAAGACGAATGACACTCACCACATTGCTGGATTCAAATTTTGATGAAAAGTTTCAGTTACTTCAACACACACTAAAATTTCAAAAATATTGCCAAAACTCTGAATTATCACTCATACAGAGATGGACCACTTGACCAATTAGATCCATGTCAATATTAATTCTCTTACTGTCTTCAGCTCAACTGATAATACATCCTTTTATTGTTCATGCCCTTTCATGTCCTTATATAGTTTCCTTCTTAATGTATTTATGTTAATCACCTTGACCACGTTCTCAGGTAGAATGTACCATAAATAAAGACCATAAAACATAGGAGTGGAAGTAAGGCCATTCGGCCCATCGAGTCCACTCCGCCATTCGATCATGGCTGATGGGCATTTCAACTCCACTTACCTGCATTCTCCCCGTAGCCCTTAATTCCCTGAGACAACAAGAATCTATCAATCTCTGCCTTGAAGACACTTAGCGTCCCGGCCTCCACTGCACTCTGTGGCAATGAATTCCACAGGCCCACCACTCTCTGGCTGAAGAAATGTCTCCGCATTTCTGTTCCGAATTGACCCCCTCTAATTTTAAGGCTGTGCCCACGGGTCCTAGTCTCCTCACCTAACGGAAACAATTTCCTAGCGTCCACCCTTTTCAAGCCATGTATTATCTTGAACGTCTCTATTAAGTCTCCCCTTAATCTTCTAAACTCCAATGAATACAATCCCAGGATCCTCAGCCGTTCCTCATATGTTAGACCAACCATTCCAGGGATCATCCGTGTGAATCTCCGCTGGACACGTTCCAGTGCCAGTATGTCCTTCCTGAGGTGTGGGGACCAAAACTGGAGACAGTACTCCAAATGGGGCCTACCCAGAGCTTTATAAAGTCTCAGTAGCACAACGGTGCTTTTATATTCCAACCCTCTTGAGATAAGTGACAACATTGCATTCTCTTTCTTAATCACGGACTCAACCTGCATGTTGACCTTTAGAGAATCCTCGACTAGCACTCCCAGATCCCTTTGTACTTTGGTTTTACTAATTTTCTCACCGTTTAGAAAGTAGTCCATGCTTGTATTCTTTTTCCCAAAGTGCAAGACCTCGCATTTGTTCACGTTGAATTCCATCAGCCATTTCCTGGACCACTCTTCCAAACTGTCTAGATCCTTCTGTAGCCTCCCCACTTCCTCAGTACGAGCTGCCTGTCCACCTAACTTCGTATCATCTGCAAACTTCGCGAGAATGCCCCCAGTCCCTTCATCCAGATCATTAATATATAATGCGAATAGCTGTGGCCCCAACAATGAACCCTGCGGGACACCGCTCGTCACTGGCTGCCATTCCAAGAAAGAACCTTTTATCCCAACTCTCTGCCTTCTGTCAGGCAGCCAATCCTCAATCCATCCTAGTAGCTCACCTCGAACACCATGGACCCTCACCTTGCTCAGCAGCCTCCCGTGTGGAACCTTATCAAAGGCCTTTTGGAAGTCTAGATAGACCACATCCACTGGGTTTCCCTGGTCTAACCTACTTGTCACCTCTTCAAAGAATACCAACAGGTTTGTCAGGCATGACCTCCCCTTACTAAATCCATGTTGACTTGTTGTAATCAGACTCTGCTCTTCCAAGAATTTAGAAACCTCATCCTTAATGATGGATTCTAGAATTTTACCAACAACCGAGGTTAGGCTAATTGGCCTATAATTTTCCATCTTTTGCCTTGATCCTTTCTTGAACAAGGGGGTTACAACAGCAATCGTCCAATCATCCGGGACTTTCCCTGACTCCAGTGACTCTTGAAAGATCTCAACCAATGCCTCCGCTATTTCCTCAGCCACCTCCCTCAGAACTCTAGGATGTATCCCATCAGGGCCAGGAGATTTATCAATTTTAAGACTTTTTAGCTTTTCTAGCACTATCTCTTTTGTAATGGCAACCATACTCAACTCAGCCCCCTGACTCCCTTTAATTGTTGGGATATTACTCATGTCTTCCACTGTGAAAACTGACGCAAAGTACTTGTTAAGTTCTCCTGCTATTTCCTTATCTCCCATCACTAGGCTTCCAGCATCAGTTTGAAGTGGCCCAATGTCTACTTTTGCCTGTCATTTGTTTCTTATGTATTGAAATAAACTTTTACTATCATTTCTAATATTACTGGCTAGCCTACCTTCATATTTGATCCTCTCCTTTCTTATTACTCTCTTTGTCATCCTCGGTTTGTTTTTGTAGCCTTCCCCATCTTCTGATTCCCCACTGCTCTTGGCCACTTTATAGGATCTCTCTTTTTCTTTTATAAATTTCCTGACTTCCTTTGTCAGCCATGCCTGTCTAATCCCTCCCTGGATAATCTTTCTTTTCTTGAGGATGAACCTCTGTACAGTGTCCTCAATTATACCCACAAACTCCTGCCATTTTTGCTCTACTGTCTTCCCCGCTAGCCTCTGCTTCCAGTCTATTTTTGTCAGTTCCTCTCTCATGCCCTCATAATTACCTTTATTTAACTCTAACACCATTACATCCGATTTTGCCTTCTCTCTTTCAAACTGCAGACTGAACTCTACCATATTATGATCGCTGCTTCCTAAGGGTTCCCTTACTTTAAGAAAGTATGTACCTTAATCTGATCACATTGAATGAAGTTGTGGCAAAATTGCAGCTTATTTAAAATTTATCACTTCAAATGATGGCATGTAACTGCCATTCACCGATTAGATTTTTCTATAAATCAGGCTCGTATGCTTTCACAATCTTTTTTTCCCCAAATGACATTTGCTAACTATGGTACAGATTTTTACTTGACTGTCATGAGTGTATTGCTGCAAGGCCAACAATTTATAGCCTTTCTCCAATTATTCCATACTGAAGGATATGTTCAGTTATTTCAGAAGGTACTTAAGAGTCCACTGCATTTCTATGAGTCCAGAGTCATATAAAGGCCAGTGCAGATATGGGTGGCAGATTTCTTTTTGGAAAGGGTGTTTGTCAACGAGATGAGCTCTAAAACAATCCAATGTTTCCAGGTTTATAGCAAAGGAGATAAGCACTGTTGTGAAAATCTAGGTCATGGTGTGTGAGAAAGGATAGTTTTTAAAATGTAACCTAATTTTATGAACTGAATTTTAGCTGTAGAAAATGAATAAATATATCTAAAGCAAGTTAGTGCATATTATATTTAAGTCTTAAATTAAAGCTTAAAAACTTAGTGCCACCCTGTCTTAAGATAGTAACAACTAGCTAAAATGCTGGGCCTTGAGATTGCTAGAACACCTAAAGAAAAGTAAGTTCAAAAGATCATCCATATTTGTTTATGGAGGACAAGGTAGAAGAGATAGAGCTTTAATACAGCAGATAGGCTGACTTAGCAAAAGAGCTGGAGACATAACCACTACAATATGAAATAGAAGTGCAATCCAAAGAGATGCTGACTAATGAATTAGAGCCAAATTAGTTTACAAAATTAAATATCCCAAAATGTTATAAATCCTCTTCTTCAGATCAATTAGGAAATTGTAAACAAGGCATAACTTAAAGATCAATTTGAAAGTAGCTCAGTGCAGCCTACGTTGTTGTGGATAATAAAACAAAGAACTGTGAATGTTGAAAATCTGAAACATAAACAAGAAGTGCTGGAGAACCTCAGCAGATCTGATATCATCTGTAGAAAAAAAACCCAGAATTAACATTGAGTCCGGTGACCCTTTGAAGGGGTGAAACTAATTTTGTTTTTCTCTGCACAGATGCTGCCAAACTTACTTAAGTTTCTTCAGTACACACTGTTTTGCATCATCTTGGAGATGGGTGGAGCTTAGAGAAGTTCTCTGGTTTCAATTAGGACACAGTTTCTGAGAGTTGGGTGCAGGTGGTTTATAGCTTACTGAGAGAAGATAGCCAAAGTAAATGATAGCAACCAGCAGATTTGCTAAGTAGTATTGAAAAGTATGCAGAATATGGATTTAGTTGCCCATAGTCAAGAGACTGTGAATGGAAACTTTACTTCTAAAGAATAGCTCAAGTAGGGGACTAGAGTATATTTATGGATGGTACAAAGAGAATTAGATAATTTTAAGATTGTCAAGTCTTGAGAATTCGTGGAGAAAGTTAGTAGACGACTTCATTGCATAACACATTTACAAGTTTTGAGTTAGCAATTCTTCCCTTAATAAAGCTATGCTGACTATCCTTATCGATCCTCCTTGTCACTTCCTCAAATAATTTAATCAAATTTGTAAAGTATGACCTTCCCTGAACAAAGCCATGCTGACTATCCCTGACTAGTCCATGCCTTACTATGTGACAGTTTCAGATTTCTCAGGACTGATTTTAGATTAGATTAGATTACATTACATTACAGTGTGGAAACAGGCCCTTCGACCCAACAAGTCCACACCGACCCGCCGAAGCGCAACCCACCCAGACCCCTACATTTACCCCTTACCTAACACTACGGGCAATTTAGCACGGCCAATTCACCTGACCTGCACATCTTTGGACTGTGGGAGGAAACCCACGCAGATACAGGGAGAACGTGCAAACTCCACACAGTCAGTCGCCTGAGGCAGGAATTGAACCCGGATCTCCGGCGCTGTGAGGCAGCAGTGCTAACCACTATACCACCGTGCCGCCCACAATTTGCTCACCAAAGTAAGGCTATCTGGCCTCTAATTGTTTGACATTTCCTCTGTATTCTTTTTACACAATGGAACCACACTTGCATTCCTCAAGCCCTCTGGCACCACAGTCCTCTAGCGAAGTCTGGTAAATAATCTTCAGAGCATTTGCTATTTCCTCTCTGCCCGCCTTCAACATCCAAGGGAGCAATCCATCCAGCCTTGGTAACATACCCACTTTCAAGGATTCCAACTCATCTAACACTTCCTGTGTCGACAACACCAAAATTTGTTGGAAAATATGCTGTGAAGACACAAAGAATGTGCAGACAGATAGATAGGTTGTGAGAGCAGACAAAGAATTGGCAGATGGTGTATAATGTTGGAAAATGTGAAATTGCTCACTTTGACCAGAAGAATACAAAAAGCAGACTATTAAATAAGTGGAAATTGACTGCAAAACTTTGACGTGCAAAGGGATTTAGATGTTATGGTGTATGAATCACAAAAGGTTTGTATGCAGATCCAGCAAATAATCTAGAAGTCTAATGGAATGCTACCCTTTATTATGAGAGGCATTGATTATGAAAGTAGGATGCAGTGGCTCAGAGACAGGGCATTGGTGACAGCACAGATTTAATGCACTGCAGTTTTTGTCTCCTTACTTAAAAGGATGATGTAAACACATTGGAAGTGGTTTACACAAGGCTTGCTAGATTCTTATGAGGATAAGTTAGACAGGACAGGCTTACTTTTACTGGAGTTTAGAAGGGTGAGGGATAACTTGATTGAAACACACGAGACCATGACTGGTTCTGTCAAGATGAACCTGAAAAGAACATTTCCTCTTGTGGGCAAACCCAGATGTATAGGAAACTGTTTAAAACTACAGACGGCCCTTTTCTGATAGAGATTGGAAGGAAATATTTGCCTCTGAGGGTTGTGCAATTTTGGAAATATTCTACCTCATAAGATTGTTGGAGGCAGGGCCATTGAATGCTCCTATTTTGCATCTCAAATTTTTTCCTCAACTCTGATCCAAGATGACTATTCCACTTAAACTGCAATACCCTAGACAATTTTTTTGTGAAAAGCGGACCTTAACAAAAATACATTCTTTATATACTTTCTTTTTAGGTTTTGAAAAATTTCAACAATTGAAGTTTAAGGAGACACTTGTTTTTTAAAAAATTTCTAATTTAATCTGGTCTGAACTAATAAAACCTGACATGGTACCCTGTCAGCATGCAAGCCTCATAACTGTCAAGAGGCTTCTTATTTCAACAGTTTTACAATGTACAAGCAACAGTTTAAAACAGGATTTATTTCTCATCCCCTGATCCACTTGAGAAGGGGATAATGCGTCACCTTTTTCCAACTGCTGCAGTCCACATGTACAGAACTGTGAAGGAGAACTTCTAGGATTTGGATCAGTGGTAGTTATTTGCTGGGGAATCAGGTGGTTGTTTTCCATTGTGCCTGCCGTCCTTGCTCATTTGGGTAGTAGGTGATGAGGTTTTGAAAAAAGTTTGTCAAAGAAACCATGGCAATGATACATACTCCTGCTACCATGCATTGATGGTGGAGGGAGTAAATATTTAAGATGGATACAGTACCAATCAAATGGATTGACTGCTCTTCTGTGCGTCAAGCTGTCTGACATTTGCTGGATCTGCACTCTCATCCAAACAACTCATCACATTCCTGATTTGTGCTCGGACTCTGGGAAGTCAGGATTATTCTGTCTCTGATGCTGAAGTCCTGTGCATCATCTGCTCCCTTTGGGAAACTGGATTGAGTTACATAGTTGTAATATTCACATTATTCTATCAAAGAAGATAACCTATTCTGAAAAAGTAATTTCTTAAAAGCCATGCCATGATCATCATGTGATACAAGGATTCATTAACTGAATCTTCAATCAACACCGATGCACCAACAGCCTGAGGACCAATGTTCATTTCAAATTCCAACAGAACCACTCCTCTTCAGAATGCATCATAGCCTTGATTCAAGCTATTGAATCAAGAGCTAAACACAAGAGAGATGAGAACACCTGCCTTGACATTTACAATATCAACACAGCTTTAACAAAACTGCTGAACATCCAACTTCACCTTCCTGCCTCTCTGCATGTTGGTATGTAAAAGTTTCCACTCCTCAAGTGGTTTTTTTCCCTTCAATGTTATTGGTACTGAAAAATCTACCCTGAACTACTCAGGCCCTTGCAGTCTACAGCCCATTTCCAATCTTCCTTTCTTGCAACCTTGAAAGATTGTTACAAATTAGATTTTTTTTAAAATTGCATTATGTTTGAACCCGTATATGGTTTCCAACCTGACTGAGCTCTACAAAAGGTTGGCAGTACAGAAGGCAAACATTCCTAAAAAGGAGAAAAATAGCCAAAGCATTTTGTCTTGCACTTGTCAGGAGTCTGATGCAAGAAAACAAATTTGAAAAAAGTTATCAATGCAGTGCTTGGGAAAATAGATGTTTGTTCCCAAAATGAATAAAAACTAACCTTCAGAAGATGGGCAAAGGGGAAACAGTTATATCAGACAGGTCTACATCTGTCCTGCGCTCATTGTCACTTGTCTGAATCTTTTTAGTCAGGGTAGATTGCCAGCCATAAACATAGGAAGTATCAAAAAATACTCAAGCAGAGGACAGTCCTTATTAGATTGCAGTGATTGCTAGGTGGCTATTTTCTTCAGATGAAAGATTGACTAGAAGGGGAGTACAAAGAACCAGAAGAGTTCCCTAACACTTCAACAACTGAACAGGATGCAGCTTTCACAACTTTGATGAGTTCAATACACTCTGCCAACTGCGTAATCATCTTTTGGCATCAGTAAACCAACCACAATTATCACGGGCTGTAGTTTATTTTTGTCTAAAGAATGCCTAATATCTGCTCCTTAAACTCAAACCATTCAAAATTTTTTTAAATAATCAACTGCCTAGCAATGATCACGAACTCCCAAAATCTAAGATCCTTGACATGCTGCTCTGGCAACATCAACACTTATATCAGATTTGTTATTAATTATGGTAAAACAGCCAGCTCTACGTCATCATCTCAACCATTCCTGACCAATCCATTGACTCTCAGTACCTGTCTATCTAATTCAGTCCTGAAGATGAAGTTCACATATTTTTCTCCAAGATATTGGATTCCAACTTGCATTCACACGTAGCAGCAACAATTCACCAGCAGTCAAAGGTTTAAACATCAAAAATGTGTTTACCTGTCAACCCGAAAGGCAAAGTTGGTCCTCCATCATCTTCAGACTGTTCTTCATTTTCCTCATCCTTTTCATTCTGTATCACTAAGTCATCAACTTCATTCACCTCCAGGTCACCATCCTCTTTTGGTTCAATGTTCTTTGGTTTTTTAATTTCTACAGTAAAAGAATAAAACCCAAGTTGGATTATTGACAGGTGCATTAGCAATACTAAAGCTTAGCATCTTTGCCTACACTGTAACTCCACAATACAATGAAGCTCTCTCCAAATACAAAATTAATCTGTAACAAGAGGCTTAAATATCCCGATTCTGGATTCTAAACTATTAATTTCTGCAAACTGTGTGATATAACTAAAATAAACAGTGAGTGTCATGGGCCATGTATTAGAATCTTCAAAATACATAAGGACAAAGTACAATTTTTTCCCTGCAAGCCCCAAATTGCCCTGAAACACACACTCATGGGGGTGACCAATGGAAGAAAAGTTGTCTTTGTAAGCTGAATGGAAGCAGAGTGAGAAGTACTCCTCCAATTAAGGCTGGCTGTGTCATGTGCTTGCTGCTAATAGGTTTACTGGTAAGTCACTTGTGATTGGAAAAGCACAGGGTGGGAAGGAGGGAGAGAAGTAAAGAAGAGATAAAAGGTTCAAGCTCGTCAACGGAGAATTACTTGGTTGACTGGAAGCTGGAAAACTTGAAATCATTCAGGTAATTATTTACTCTCAGGTGAATGTGAAATCTCAATGTTCTAGTCTACTTTAAGGCTGAATATGTTCAGGAACTATACGTGGGCAAGATTGTAATGGATCCTGCTGCAATGAACACTGATAAATTTAGATTTGAGTATTCAGTATTTCTAATTCATTTATGAGATGCAAATGTGACTGGCATCCCAGCTTTATTGTCTGCTTCTTTTTGCCTATGAGAAGATAACAATGTGCTGCATTCTCGAACGGCAACAGACAATTTAGTGTACGTACCCCATAATTCTCTTAAAGAGGAGGTCTCAAAATTTTAACCAGTGACACTGAAGGAATGATGATGTATTTGTAACTCAGAATGGTGAGTGGTTTGGAGATTCCCATGGATCTACTTCTGTTGCTCTGCTAGATGGTAGTGATCGTGGGTTTGGAAGGTGCTAAAGAAACTTGCTTAAATTCTGCAGTATATCTTGTAGATGGTACACGTTACTACCAAGCGTCAGTACTGGAAGGAGTGAATATTTGTGGATATAAAGCCAATTAGGCAACCTGCTTTATCCTTGATAGTGTCATTTAAGTACTGTTGGATCTGCACTCATTCAGACAAGTTGAGCGTATTCCATCACTCTCCTGACTTGTGCCTTGAATATGGTATATTGATTTTGGGGAGTCAGAGGATGAATTAGTCACTGCAGGATACTTAACCTCTGACTCAATCTTATAATCACATTATTTAAACATCTAGTCTAGTTCAGTTTCTGGTCAATCGTAATTCCTAGGTTAATGTAGGTCTGACCTAACAAAAGAGTAATAACTACCGGTGTTAAAATATTCCAGCTTTTTGGATGTGTGATGCAATTACATTAGATGGAATCTTATAGTAATTGCTTTGTGTCGAAGTGCATGATTGTCAATTTTTGTTAAAATGTCTGTTGTTTCATGCCAATTTAACTACGGTGACATCTAGGAAATTCATTTTCCCTGTGTGCTGTGCCTTTCAATGTAATGCGATTGATGATTGCAGACATTCATGAGTCCCTCTACTACTACAGTGAGGGACCAAATACTTCTGTAATTGTGTTGATATATAAGGTAATGTTACCACATGACTACTACCTAATAAAGGAGTTAGCGAAATGAAAAGTGTATGAAGAATGAAAATGTGGCTTTCAAGGGGAGACCATAAAAAAAGTGCCCTATTGTATAAAAAAAATCTCATTTTCCCAATCAATCAGTTATGAATCTCAGTAATACAGAGTATCAATTTTGGAGGATGAAACACCATGAAAATCAGGAAAATGTTTTTATCCCATCACTTTTTTGTTTTTAAAAATTCAGCAACGAGCTTCCTTTTGCTACCAATATAGAATATGACAATATCATTCTACATTCTTCCTTAAGTGCCCCTAATATCTGTAAACATACATAATAATTACATTAGATAGACAAAATAAACCAATTGAAATCTAGTGTAATTCTAATAATTTAAAGTTTCTTTTCATCTAAGTTGTGAGTTAAACCGATCAACTGCACAATATCTACTCCTCAGTGCTCAACAGTGGGATATTATTTAAAAAAAAGCTTTGTGCTAAATGTGCCTGTTCTTAATTCATACAAACAATTATTGTTGTATTGCAAAGTTGACCAATTCCAAGTTAAATTACTTCCTCATTCTAAAACTTCAATGACAAAATTATTTTGAATTTCTGACAAAAAAAAGAATGACATGCTGTTGAAGCTTTGTCTTGTACTCCTCAAGACAGCATTACCAAATTTCAAAGAATAAGAATTTATATTGCACATAGTATACTGATTGGTCGCCATGTGGACTGATTGCGTTTTGGAAATGGCCTGATCTGACTGGTTGAGAATTACTAACTTAGACTGACATGAACCGCTTGATCTAAGGTGATTAAACTCCTTTCCATTTTTTGATTTGATCCACGTGCTTTTATCTTGCCTCAACACATGATTCCACCAAAAGCAATACTATTTGAAACATATCTTGACTGTAAATTCAGTTAAACATAAGTGTTTAAGCAGTGCAATTATGCCTAGCATAACCAGATTTTACAGAGTATGTAATCAGTGAAACTGTAATGACAAAATAAATTAATTTTTAACAATGGATGCAAATTTGGAGCCATCGGATCTACTATAACGCATGACCACACGACCCGACTCAACTGTGAGTTAACAAAATTGTTTGTTAGAATTGACAAGGTGTAGCAGTTTGCCAGAGATGTATTTCAGTTTGTCCCCCAGGTTTGCTGCAACCACTTAGTATGGGCTATGCAAGACACACAAGTGATATCCCTGTAAGCATTATCTTGTATGTAAATGATTACGTGACTTTTTTTTTGAAACAACTTGTGCACTTGATATTAGTGTTAACTAGAATAGCAATTATTACTCATTTAATTGGCTAAATTGAGTGACTTGCCGAAACCAGTCTGAGCAACTTTTCCAAATGCATGGTGAAAGATTTCTTAATTACAAAATTATAATAGGCCTACATATCAAAAGTAACACCATACCCATGTGCTCAGTGGACATTGCTAGCATATTCACAATGTGCTGATCTAGGAAGCCAAAGACACTTATGCTGCATCACTGTATCCTAGCAATCTACACATGCTGTCAGTACCCGAATCTATATTAACTGAATTTATGAACATAAGATACTTGTACAGTTAATTTCAGCTTCAACAACACCATTTACCTGAACACAAGCCATGGAATCGCCTTTAAATAGCTGTTGCTAACACGTTTATCAGTTCCAAAGACACTTATTTCGTTGGAATGACTCTTGCTTCTTGCATACTTCTGATAGATAGGTAATACATTTGTTATATTTCAATCTGCAGTCTACACATACATGCCTTAATGGGCTCAATTTCATATGTGAAATGGAGCTGTCTAACAAACTCCCTTTCTGTATGTAGTAAATGAGAACTCCACTGATGGAGTCGCTACTATTTTACAACAGAACATCCCAATTTCTGGGGCCACAAGCTCCAAGCTAGAAATGGCTGCCATGAAGCTTGAACCTCAGTTAACAGCAATGAACACCATTTCCTTGAACTGCACACAACTGCTCTTATGCTCCACACATTATGATTGGGGTGCTGATGCAGATCAAAGCACTGAATTCTGGCTCTGGAGATAGATATTGCACATGGATCTAGGTTATCCGCGCAGAAGAAGAAGAGATAGAACACCTGTGAGTCCCTTCTTAAATCCTCTGTTGTTGAAATCACGGACATGGCTTAACTAAGAGCTCTTTGGTGTCCAATTTCTCTCCAAAAAAAAAGGAACAAGATAGGAATTTAAAAGTTCCTAAAGGTCAAACACTTTGTCTCTTCTTCAGGCTCTCAGTTCCTCAATACCAACCTGCCTCATGTGGTAAATTTCAAGCTGTCAAACAGAGTTCAGCGGGGAAAAATGTTTGGAAAATACAGGCCAACCATGAGCTCATCTTCATTGGTTAATAAACACTTTACAATTCCTGCATCGCCATGAGCTACAAAATTGGCGTCACTGGCAACCTCATATAGGGCCTGAACATTTGCACGTGTTAATGTTTCTCATGTAGCATAAATGCCTTTTTCCCATTGAAATCTGGTGTTCTTGGAATTCCGTCCTGTTGAATACAAAATGATAAGCTCCACCAGCATATATTTTCACTAAAACACAAGTTGTACTCATGTCTGACAAGCTATTGCACATGTATTACTGAAGTACTCAAAGCAAAATTACCAATTTCCTGAATGTTAGTTGCAAGCTTTCTTTTGTTTTTCTTGATTTTTGTCACTGATTTTTGTTCAGTTTCATCCTTTATAAGCTTTTGTTCTTCCTTCAATACTTCTGGCATGATTTCCTGATCAGTTGTTGACTCTTGTGGTTTTTCATTTTCCACATTCTTTTGTTTGACCACTAAAAGAGAAAATGTAATCTGTTTATATATAGAGTCCAAATTCACACCATTTTCATGTAGAGTTGCACACAGACTCTGACCTTTTACTTGGTTACAGAATCTAGAATTCTAACTAATGAAACTAGAATTTAACTATAAATGAATCAACTCCAAAAACAGTATGAAAACTTGCATTGCACCTTTCATGATCTCATCTCATTCCAAATGACTTCACAGTCCATTTGCTTTTGAATTATAGTCCATGTTGCAAAGTAGGAATTTAGCAACATGCATAACAACAGCCAACAAATAAGAGAAATCAGAAGGTCACCTGTAGATTTGAAAACAAGGTCAGAAAAGAAAGTTAAGATTGGTTAGCAAGGGACACAGGTAGGAGGTGGGCATCAGTGAGAGATTTAGGGGGATGGAGGAAGGAATAGGAGATAGAGGGTAGACAAACAGGAGACTAGAAGATCACAGCAAGCCAGGCAGCATCAGGAGGTGAAGAAGTCAATGTTTCGGGTATAACCCTTCTTCAGGGCTGGTGGTGGGTGTAAGGGGAGCTGTAGATAAACTAGGGGGAGGGTGGTAGGTAGGTGAATAGGTAGAAGGTACAACCTGATTGGAAGGAATGAATCTGGTTGGTAGCTGGAAAGAAGGGTCGATCAGAGGAACAGAAGGGAGAGAGTCAGGGGATGGGAAGGGAGGTCATTTGAAATTGGAGAACTCAACGTTGCGTCCTCTAGGCTGCAGGCTGCCCAGACATAAGATGAGGTGTTGTTCCTCCAATTTACAGTCTGATTTGCTGTGGAAATGAAGGAGACCAAAAATGGTCATGTCCGAAGGAATGGGAATTAAAATGGGCGGTGACTAGGTGGTCAGGTCGGTCCCAGCAGTCCTGGCTGAGATACTTACTCAGTCTCACTGATGTACAGAAGACCATATCAGGAGAGGTCCATACCACACTGCAACAGGAGTGAACTAATTAGGCCCTTGAGCCTGCTCTGTCACTGAATGAAAAGATGGTTGATCTGAGGGTTGATGGGGCAAGGTGGGTGAATTGGGGGAGGAGAGAGCAAATGCAGGAGCAACTGAAGAGTGAACGGTCGTGTGGGGGGGGGGGGGGGGGTGAGAGCTGCTCAGCAGAGATTGTATACAATTGATTGTAGGACCCTGGACAGAGAGGCCTCAGGGGTTCAGGTGTACAATTCTATGAAATTTGTGTCATTTTATAGTTAAGAAGGCATTTAGTATGCTTGTCTTAGAGTATCGAGTTGGGACAGCTCATTGAGATCATAAGAGATGTTGGTGAGTGAGGCCTCTTCTGGAAGTAGTGCGCACAGTTCTGGTTGCCTTCTTATAGGAAGGATATAATTAAACTGGTGAGGGTACAGAAAAGATTTGCCAGGATGCTGCTGAAAAAGGAGAGCTCGAGTTATAAAAATAGGTTGAATTTGCTGGGACTTTGTTCATTGGAGGGTAGGAGGTTGAGGGATGACTTTGTTGAGGTTTATAAAATCATGAGGGCATAAATAAGGTAAATGACAAGGGTCTTTTCCCTAGGTTGGGGGAAGTGCAAAAAGGAGGATATATGTTTAAGACTTAAAAAGGACATGAAAAAATTTCATGTGGCTGAGGGGCGACCTTATAGAAGTTTACAAAATCATGAGGGGCATGGATAGAATAAAGTCTCTTCCCTGGGGTGAGTCCAGAATTAAAGGGCATAGGTTTAGGGTGAGAGGGGAAAGATATAAAAGAGATCTAAGGGGCAACTCTTTAACATGGAGAGTGGTGCGTGTGTGGAATGAGCTGCCAGAGGAAGTGGTGGAGGCTGGTACAATTGCAACATTTAAAAGGCATCTGGATGGATATATGAATAGGAAGGGTTTGGAGGGAATATGGGCCGAGTGCTGGCAGGTGGGACTAGGTTGGGTTGGGATATCTGGTCGACATGGATAGGTTGGACCGAAGGGTCTGTTTCCGTGCTGTACATCTGACTCTATATGGAATGAACTGACTAAGAAAGTGGTGGCTGAGGGACAGTTTCAACGTTTAAAAGACACTTAGATAAGTTCGTGAGTAGGAAAGGTTTGGTGGGATAAGGACCAAGTGCAGGCAGGGTGAGATTAGTCGAGTTTAGGAACATGACCAGCGTGGACTGATTGAACCGAAGCCTCTGTTTCCATGCTGCATGACTCTGAGAATGACGGAGCCGCTATAAGTTTAAACTTACTCAGATTGAGATTCTCGGCTGTAACTCACCCCCTCTACCCGCCTCACACTCACTAACCTTCTTCTCTCGTCGCTAAATTGATCTGTTTAATTTTGGCGTTTTTCTTCTGTAACCTTTTGCGGATAATTTTCATCTGAAGATCCGCCATTTTAGCGCACCACGTGAAAGATTAGGACCCACACCGCTGGGGTGACTATGAGAATGCCCGCTAACAGGAAACCACCATCATCAAATCATCCCATTAAAATAAAGTCTCTGCTTGTACTCAACGATCTTACTCACGGAATTATACTCCTGAGGTTTTTCAATAAGATTCAGAGTCGGACATCTTGGCGACCTTTTGAGGCAGCTATAAATTGCACATGCGCAGTAATGAATCGGTGATTGAGGAAGTAATTTTCAATCGATTATAAAACAGTGAAGCGTTTACGGTGTGGGGCTGTTCAGTAACGGAGGGGACTCGCTGTATAAATGGTTTATGATTTCGAGTATCTGCAATACAGATTAATTTGTGGAATCCAATCTATTGTTGCATGTGTGTTACAAGTGCATTATTTGGGTTTCATTGTTAACTTATAGTCATACAGCACAGATACACGCACTTTGGGCCAACCAGGTTTCCGAAACTGAACTGGTCCCATTTGCCTGTGTTTGGCCCGTATCCCTGTAATCCGTTCCTATCCAGGTACCTTCCCAAATGTATTTTAAATGTAGTTGTACCTACCTCTACCACTCCCTCTGGCAGCTGTTTCCATTTATGCACCACCCCTGTGTGACAATGTTACCCCTCAGGTCCTTGTTAAATCTTTTCCCCCTCTCACCACTGAGCCTATGCCCTCTTGTTTTGGACTCCCCTACTCTGGTGAAAAGTCATAGAGATGTTTATTCAGCCACTCATAACGCAAACGTTATAATCTCAGTAACATCCTTGTAAGTCGTTTTGCACCAGGATTATATGTAGAACTCCAAATATGGCCTTACCAATGTCTTGTAACTTGCTTTCTGTAAACAACCAAAACCACATACTGTTTGGTATGACTTGTCAGTCTTTAGAACTATTGGCCTACATACGTTGCATCATACTGGCACTGAAAATGATATGCAACCTTACTCAATTGTTTGATAGAATTCCACCCTTGATGCTAATGCACGGTTTTAGAGTGAGTGGCTGCCTTTGGCCCTCTCAAGAGTATGGGCAACATGGTGAGAAACTCTGATCAGGCACTTATCTAGATAATGTCTACCTTGATCAGATCATTTCTGAAGCACAGAGAATCTACAATATAGAAGCCAATGATGTAGAGATTCTGCAATAAAGCAGTGAATTCTAGAACCACAGCTAGCGTTTGCTAAAGAGGTTAGGTTCTTCTCATTCTACCGCCTCCAAAACTCAACTCTTAGCCAAAGAATGTAGTGATTGTTGGGCCTGGTAAAGTAAGAGAGAGTGACATAATTCCCTGCAGCAAAGATCACTGTTGCATGCCTGGTATCAGTTCAGGATATTTGCATAGTGCTGGAGAGTAGCTTGTATTATGAGGGAGAAAATCCAGTTGTGACCAATATTGGTGTCAACATAATTGGCAGGACAAGGAAAAAGATTCTCAGGGGAGTTACATGCTAGTTTAGAAGGGTTATTTTCTCTAGGTTATTAACTGGGCATATGTAATTTGATATGGTGTATATACACTTTGAGGGATGAATGTGTGGCTCAAAGTCTGATGTGGGAGAATTGCTTAATGTCTCCTCATAAGACAAGCCTTCCATCTGTGGAATTAATCTAATGAACCTTCTCTGAACTGCGTCTAATGCAATTACATAGATTCTCAAAAAAGGGGACCAAAACTGTGTGCTATACTCCAGATTTTATTTCCCCAATGCTGTGCACAAATACAATGATATTTCCCTGCTCTTATATGCTCTATTCTTTTCACAATAAATGCCAAAATTCCATTTATCCTACTTATTACCTACTGTACTGACATACAAGTTTTCCATTTCATGATTGAGGATATCTAGATACCTCTGCATTGAAGCATTTTGAAGTTTCTCTCCATTTAGATTATAAGCTGTCTTCTTTAATCTTTCACCAAAATTGTATAACCCCAGTCTTATCCATGGTGAACTAGATCTGCCAAATTTTAGCTGAAGTGCTTAATTTAAATTTACTTTTTAGTGTCATCTGCAAATGTGGCTATAGTATGTTTTTTCCCTGCATCCAAATCATTCATATCGATTATAAATACGCCTGTTGGGATCTGAGAACTGCACCCTGTGGCATGTCATTAGTTACAGCTTGGCAACCAGAAAAAGACTCATTTAGAACATAGAACATAGAACATAGAACAATACAGCACAGAACAGGCCCTTCGGCCCACGATGTTGTGCCGAACTTCTATCCTAGATTAAGCACCCATCCATGTACCTATCCAAATGCCGCTTAAAGGTCGCCAATGATTCTGACTCTACCACTCCCACGGGCAGCGCATTCCATGCCCCCACCACTCTCTGGGTAAAGAACCCACCCCTGACATCTCCCCTATCCCTTCCACCCTTCACCTTAAATTTATGTCCCCTTGTAACACTCTGCTGTACCCGGGGAAAAAGTTTCTGACTGTCTACTCTATCTATTCCTCTGAACATCTTATAAACCTCTATCAAGTCACCCCTCATCCTTCGCCGTTCCAACGAGAAAAGGCCGAGAACTCTCAACCTATCCTCGTACGACCTACTCTCCATTCCAGGCAACATCCTGGTAAATCTTCTCTGCACCCTCTCCAAAGTTTCCACATCTTTCCTAAAGTGAGGCGACCAGAACTGCACACAGTACTCCAACTGTGGCCTAACCAAAGTCCTGTACAGCTGCAACATCACTTCACGACTCTTGAATTCAATCCCTCTGCTAATGAACGATAATACTCCATAGGCCTTCTTACACACTCTATCCACCTGAGTGGCAACCTTCAAAGATCTATGTACATAGACCCCAAGATCCCTCTGTTCCTCCACCTGACTAAGAACCCTACCATTAACCCTGTATTCCGCATTCTTATTTGTTCTTCCAAAATGGACAACCTCACACTTGGCAGGGTTGAACTCCATCTGCCACTCCTCAGCCCAGCTCTGCATCATATCTAAGTCCCTCTGCAGCCGACAACAGCCCTCCTCACTGTCCACAACTCCACCTATCTTTGTATCATCTGCAAATTTACTGACCCACCCTTCGACTCCCTCATCTAAGTCATTAATAAAAATTACAAACAGCAGAGGACCCAGAACTGATCCCTGCGGAATCCACTTGTAACTGGACTCCATGCTGAATATTTACCATCTACCACCACTCTCTGACTTCGACCGGTTAGCCAGTTTTCTATCCAATTGGCCAAATTTCCCTCTATCCCATGCCTCCTGACTTTCCGCATAAGCCTACCATGGGGAACCTTATCAAATGCCTTACTAAAATCCATGTACACTACATCCACTGCTCTACCCTCATCCACATGCTTGGTCACCTCCTCGAAGAATTCAATAAGACTTGTAAGGCAAGACCTACCCTTTACAAATCCGTGCTGGCTGTCCCTAATCAAGCAGTGTCTTTCCAGATACTCATAAATCCTATCCCTCAGTACCCTTTCCATTACTTTGCCTACCACAGAAGTAAGACTAACTGGCCTGTAATTCCCGGGGTTATCCCTATTCCCTTTTTTGAACAACTCTCTGCCTTCTGCTGGTTCGCCAATTCTCGATCTAAATAATATATTAATCGAACGCCATATGATCATACTTTTGTGTTGACATATCAAATGTCACTTGGAAGTCCAGATTTATTACATCTACAACTGTCAATTATCCACTTTGTTTGTTAGATCTTTTGAGAACTCTAGCAAATGAGTAAAACACTATTTACCTTTCATAAAATTATGCTGACTCTGATGGATTGTGTTTTGACTCTCCAAATTTCCCATCACCTATTTCCTAAATAATTCCTTTCAACATGTTAAACTAGTCTTTAGTTTCCTACTTTCTGCTGCCCTCTCTTTTTGAATAAGGGCATTTCATTAGCATTTTTCCAAACCACTGGAAACTTTCAAGAATCTAAGAAAATTTGGAATGTTATAGCCAATGCATCCACTATCTCTGTTCCCACTACCTTTAAGACCCTAGGGTGTCGGCTATCAGCTCCTGGGCATTTGTCTGACCTTAAACCCAATAGTTTGCTCAGCACGTTTTCCCTACCGATGGCGATGGTTTTAATTTCTTCCTTTTCTACAAATTCTGTATTACCTGTTACTATTGGAAGAATGTCAGCATTCTCCATTTGGGTGTTCCATTATTAAATCCCCAAACTTGACTTCTAAGGGACCAATATTCACTTTAATTACTCTCTTCCTTTTTATATACTTAAAGAAGCTTTCACTATCTGTTTTTTATGGTTTCCACTCGTTTTCTTCCATAATTCTTTTCTGCTCTTTTTTTATTATTGCTACTTCAGATACCTCGTATTGGTCGTGTTTTCTGATCTTCTCGTCTGCCACCGACTTTGCAGTATAGCATGCCTTAGCTTTTGCCTTTGTCATGTTTTTAACTTCCTTGCTTAGACATGGATTCTTTATTCCTGCTTATAATCATTATTTCTCTCTGGATTATAATATATTATATTTAGGAGGTATTGAATATGTCCTTAAGGAAGAGAAGGAGAGATCTTGCTTGAAACAAAATCTAAAGGCTAAAATGCAGGTATCTGCAGATATGAGAGCTTGTGTCAAAGATGACCCAGGATGTCCTGATACATTATGTAACAACAATGCTAGCTGCTGGACCTGGAGTCACATGGACTAGTTGGCAATTGATAGTGCTAAAGGTATAGCTGCCATTTATTTGTTTGCCAGTAGATTGTTTCAGGAATCTACTGGGCACCTCTAATGAAATTGCAAATTTTCAACTCCTAAATGCATCCAGGATATCACTGGTACTCTCCTTGAAAGAGACCACCAATTCACCTCATTTACCCTTGACATGAAGTCAGCAACCTGAGATTAAGGATTCTCAGCTAACACTGGACACAATTGATTGCAGCCACAAAGGAAGGCAAATGTCATATTCTTTATTCTTTCAGGGACATTTGTTGCCCATCCCTAATTGTACTTGGTGTAAGTGGCTTGTTAGACCATTACAGAGAGCAATTAAAAGTCTACCATTGTGTGTCTGAAGTAACTTTTAGGGCAGACCAGGTAAGGTTGGCAGATTTTTATTTAAAAAAACAGATGGGTTTTAAATAATTGGCAATCAAAATTAATTTCACAGTTACCATTACTGAGACTAATTCCAAATATTAATTAAAATTTAAATTGCACCAGTTGCCATAGATGGATTTGAACTCCTATCCTGTGTATATTAGATCAGTGGTGCTGGAAAAGCACAGCAGGTCAGGCAGCATCCAAGGAGCAGGAAAATCGACGTTTCTGGCAAAAGCCCTTCATCAGGAAGAAGGGCTTTTGCTCAAAACGTCGATTTTGCTGCTACTCAGATGCTGCCTGACCTGGTGTGCTTTTCCAGCACCAGTCTGATCAAAACTCTGGTTTCCAGCATCTACAGTCCTCACTTTTGCCCTGCTCACGTGTATATTAGCCTAGGCCTCTGGACTTCCAGTCCAATGCCAAAGCAAATCATCTTCACTCAACTCAAAGAAGGAACTCCATTGAGAGGAGGTCAAAGGGAGCATTTAAAAGATTCTGTGAAGGCTTTCCTCATGAATTGCAACATAGGCATCAGCAGATGGAAGACCTTCGGTCATAAGAAACTGACGTGAGGGACACAATTCTTTGAGAACAACCCATTAACAAGAGGAAGTATGGATTAGAGTGGTGCTGGAAAAGCATAGCAGTTCAGGCAGCATCCGAGGAGCAGGGAAATTGACGTTTCGGGCAAAAGACCTTCATCAGGAAAGAGGCAGAGTGCTTGAAGGTTGGAGAGATAAATGAGAGGAAGGTGGTGGTGGGGAGAAAGGAGCATAGAGTACAATAGGTGAGTGCGGTTGGGGATGAAGGTGATAGGTCAGGGAGGAGGGTGGGAGAAGGTTGCAAAGAGTACAATGGGTGAATGGGGGTGGGATGAAGGTGATAGGTCAGAGAGGAGGGTGGAGTGGATAGATGGAAAGGAAGATAGGCAGGTAGGACATGTCATGGGGACAGTGCTGAGCTGGAAGTTTGGAACTGTGGTGAGGTGTGGGAAGGGGAAATGAGGAAACTGGTGAAGTCCACATTGATGCCCTAGGATTGAAATATTCCGAGGTGGAAGATGAGGCGTTCTTCCTCCCGGCGTCGGGTGCCTCTCCCTCACCTATTGTGCTTCACCCTCCCAACTGCGCACAGCTTGCTTCTATCTACTTCCCAAAATCAACAAACTGGACTGCCCAGGCAGATCCATTGTTTCAGCATGCTCCTATCCCACCAGATTCATCTTATCTCAACTCAATTTTGCTTTCTTCCTTTGCTCAGTTCCATCCCAATTTCATCCACTATTCTTCTGATGCTTTACATCAATTTCTAGTTTGAAGGCTCCAGTTGCTTCCTCTTTACAATGGACATGCAATCCCTTTACACATTCATTCCCAATCAGGATGGCTTCAGGGCTCTCCACTTCAGGATGGAAAAAAGCCTGATCATCTATACCTTGTATGACAGTTCTCTGATTGGCTGAGCTTGGCCTCACCTGAACAACTTCTCTTTTAACTCCTCTCTCTTTCTTCAGGTCAGAGTAGGGGCCATGGGTACCCACATGGGCCCCAGTTATGCCTGTCCTTTTTTGGGGTATGTGGAACATTCCTTACTCCAGTCCTACTTGAAGCTCCTCCCCACAACTCTTTATCTGTTACACCAATGACTTTAGTGCTGCTTCCCTTTCGTCTGGAATTGGAAAAGTTTATCAATGTTTTGCTTCCAATTTTCACCCTGCCCTCACCGTCACCTGGTTCATCTCTAAATCCTCCCTTCCATTTCTCAAAATCTCTGTTACCATTTCTGGGGATAAGCTGGCCATTTCTCTCCACTCCAAGCCCACTGACTCCCACAGTTACATTGACTATACATCCTCATGTCCTCCTTCCTCTCAAGACTCTATTCCATTCTCCCAGTTTCTCGGACTCAGTTGCATCTGTTTCAATGATGCCATCTTCGACAAGGGGGCCTCTAAAATGTCCACCTTCTTCCTCAACAGTGGCTAGTCTGGTTGACCGGGTCCTCAGCCATGTCCAACCCGTCTCCTGCACTCTGGCCCCATCCGTTCTGTTCCCTCCTACAACAGCAATAGGGTCCCCTGGTCGTAACTTATTATCCCACTAGCATCCATTAGCCATGAATTTTACCTCCAGCGGGATGCCAATATCAGACACATACTCCTCTCTCCTCCCTTATACGTCTTCTGCAGAGACTGTTTCCTCTGGGAAACTTTAGTCCACTTCCCCACACCCCCTGCTGCACCTTACCATGCAATCACAGACAGTGTTAAATCTGCCAATTTACCTCCTTCCTCACTCCAAGGCCAAAAACACACCTTAGAATCTTTAGAATTAGCCTTAGTGTCACATGTACTCAAATGTGTACAGTGAAAGTTTACAAGTTGCCATTTAAGGCACCACCTTAGGTACAAAGCTACCTAAGTACAAATACTTAAGGGGAAAAAAATAGAAAAACGAAAGAAAAGTGCAACATTACAGATCATAGGAATATATTAGAAAAATAAAGAAGTTAAAAAGTTCAGAATAACATCCTTCCAACCCAGTCCATGCTGGAACTTAGATCTGGTCTATGACAGGTCTGACTCCAAATGGTGCCGGACTTCACCTCGAGGCTCTCAAGACTGGAAGACCATTCTGGAATCACTTTCCAGGCGAAACTGCAATTTATCTTCACTTCACTCAACCTAGTCCACCGTATTTGCTGTTCACAATGGGGTCTCCTCCACACTGAGGAGACAAAATGTAGAATGGGTAATCACTTTACAGAATACCTATGTTCTGTCCACAAAAGTTGCCTAAAGCTTCCTGTTGTCTGCCACTTCAACACAGCACTGTGTTCCCTGACCAATATCTCTGTATTGGACTTGTTGTCATGATCCAGTGAAGCTCAGTACAAGCTGGAAGAACAACAACTGGTTTTCTGCTTGGGAGCCCTGCAGCTCTAAGTTCAATACTTTTAGGGCCTGAGCACCTTCTCCCATGCCCTTACCCCAACTCCACACACCAGGCCTTGACTGCTACCATAACCATCGTATTGTCAGCCATTAATGGCCCCATTAGCAGCTATTAATTCTCCAGACTGACCTTTAACCCTTCCTTTGACAGCCCAGTTGTTTCTCTCTCTTTGTGGGTTCTATCTGCATGTACCATTTATCCCCGTCCTCCTCCTCGTTTCCCTCCCCACTTCAGTTTATATTTACCAAACCTTTCATTGCTACAATCAGTTCTAAAGAAGGGTCACTGGACCTGAATCTGTTTCTGTCTCCACACATGCTGCCAGACCTGATGACTTTATCCAGCAATTTCTGCTTTTGTGACTGATTTTACCATTACTATCATAAATATTTCTTTTTTGGGTCCACCACTGAGCTGCATTAGACCCTCGCTTCTGTTCTGGAGTTATTGTTACCTTCAGTGTCACAGATTCATCTGTCTCGTTTTCTGTCTGCATTTGAAAGAAATAGGTTAGTTTTCAGTTAATTCCTTTCCTCTCTGCAGGCTAATTTAAGATAAAGTTATGTATGTATTTGTCACTTTTTTAGTTCCTGAGGAAAGCCTGATTTTTTTTTAACATAATATGCTTGTTCAATATTGTAGGTGGTAGAGTTTGGCTTGGATCCAATGAAACAATAAGTGTAAAATTATAATTTGCGAATGTCGTAAACTTAACATGTAAGGTTTATTAGGAATAGCTTAAAACCTGACTGGAAACATTTCCATAGCACCCTCTGGTGACCAGTTAAAATAACTCTGACCTTTGGCTGTAGTCTGGTGAAATCATCTCCAATGTAATTCTAAAGTAATTGTAGAACTTTAACAATTTTGGATATATCTAAGATTATGAAGAAAATTGAGCTTTGTTCATAAAGTTTAAGCATAGTTCAGTGAAGCTATATAGATTTCAACATGACAACTATCTTTAATGATACATTGTACATCATTCAATCCAATTTTCCAATAGTGCATCTTTGTTATTACTGTCATAATTTTCAATTAGTTTCAGCATAATTAATGTATTAATAACAAACTTGAAAAGTGCAAAATATACTTTCATGTTTTTTACAATTTACTTTTGTTACCTATATGTCCAAATTTGTTAGAATTTAAACTTGCACAAGGACTTGATAAACATACTGTATAAAAGTAGCTGGAAAGCATAAGGCACATATGGGCTCCATGTCCTATAACAAGTGACCTTTCTCTATCTAGATATTGCATGTGTTATGAACCAGACCAAACCCAAATGTATAAAGGAGGTAATACCAAATGTATTAAGGAGGTAACTTAGACACTAACTTTCAATTTATTTAATGGCAAGTGTAAGGTGCTATGTTCCAGATGTAATTCAATTGGTCACACTACTCAGCTTTAAGCAAAAACATGATATTCTTACACTCCGTACAAACAAAAGAAAGAAGAATTGGTATAACTTGAACACTATTGGAAAACTTAATAGAATAATTGATTATTCAACTACTAAACAATAGCTCTTCTAATATAGTAACATCCCATAAACAAGCCCTTGACAAATGCAAATTCAGTGAAGTAGATTGTCTCACATACAATCTTTTCTAGTCCAGGAGAAAAGACAAGATTTGGGCAGAGAGAGAGAGAAAGAACTCCAACTTTTTGCTTTGGCCAAGAGAAATGTATAGCAGCTTCTATAACTAACTTAAAAACTTCAACCATTGAAAACTAAACTAAAACTGTGGGAGCCTGACTCCACCCTTTCATGCTGCTTCTATTGTTCTGAATTTAAAAAAAAACCCAGGGCCTCATAAGATATTTACTTTCATGGCTTGGAAGCAATAACTGTCTCAAACCATCTCTTCAAAAAAAAGAACAAAATGTACCTCTCAAAGCCATAATATCGGCACCCTTCCTTAAAGAAATGAACCATCAATATACCAGATGGCTTAGTTTTTAAAAAAATCTTTAGCCTTACACTTTAGTCCACTAATATACATTACATTGACTCGAAGCATGCAGACATTCAGTGCTCAGTCCATTTTAGCCTGTTTCTTCTGTCAATGAACAACTTCATCTTCCTTCATCGAAGTCACAACAACATGTCAACAATTACATTCTCTTGTTCTACCACATGTATAATTTGCAAATTAAATGGCTGTAATAATAAACTTCATTTAAACAGTTCAGTAGTTTTATCTTTAAAGTTTTCCAAAACCATAAAAGGGTTATGATCGGTATCTACAATTGACTCAGACATGTTACTGGCAACATAAATGGTATTGCAAAAGTTCGTCAATCTAAATTCAAGGTCTCCTTCTCAATTGTAGAATATTTCTGTTGATGAATATTCAACTTTCTGGAAAATTACACACTAGGTCTTTCTATCTTATTGTCTTCTTGCAAGAGTATAGCACTGACACCTACATCGTGTTCATCTATAGCCACTTTGAATGGCTTTGAGCAATTAGGTGTGTCTAACACTGGACCAGTGGTTAACACAGCTTTCAGGCTGTTAAATGCTTTCTGACATTACACTGAAATTTCCTGCATTTCTTCAAGTCAGTCAGTGGAGCAACCTGCTGCTAAGATTTAGTACAAATATTCGACTAAAAACCATTCTGGAATCATAGTACTTTGATGGTATGGGAAAACCCCCAATAAAATTTGTTTTCACATCCTGAGGAGCCATTTGTCCATGTCCAATAATTTGGCCCAGGAATTTGACTTGGGCTTTTGCAAATTCACTCTTAGCTAGGTTTATCACCAAGCCTACAATTCTGAAAGAATTCTCATGATCCAAATGCTCTTTCTATCTGTGATTGAAAATCACCAGATCATTGATGTCTGCCACACAATTGGGTAATCCTGAAATGACTTTATTGGGTAGTCTTTGAAATGTAGCTATTGCATTTTCCATACCAAATAGGATAATGTTAAACTGGTAATGTGTATTTGGTGTCACGAAAGCCGAAATTTCCTTCGTTTCTCAGATATAGGTACCTACCAGTATCCTTTTGAGTAAGTTTCAGCTTCGAAATATAAGTTTCTTGTCCCACTTTTTAAATACAGTTTTCAATACACAAGTGTTGGGTACCATTTGGTTTCGGCACTATTACAATAAGTGAGCTTCATTCGCTGCAACTCACTCCTATTATATCGTTTTTGAGCATACTTTCAATCTCTTTTAAACCTGTGCCAATTTTAAAGGTTTAAGTTTTTATAAGCATGTTACTTAACTGGAACAGCATTTCCTATGTCTACATCATGTGTAATCACGTTAGTACTTCCCAGCTTGTTCCCACATAAATCTTCATGTGATTGCAATAACTCTTTAAGATCATTTTGATTTTTCTCTGGAAAGTAACTCAATAATTTATACAAATGTTTGAGAACTTCCTTTATTATCCAATTTAATTTGAAGAATATCAAAATGAAATTTATTTGGATTTAGTTCTTCGTTCCAAGTTGTAACAAGTTCCATATTCCCTCCTTGCTATCCTTCCATTTCAAAATATCATTTGAGGATATTCATATGACACACTGAGTTTTCCTTCTACCTGGCGGTCTTATCAAATAATTCACTTCACTCAATTTCCTTTTCAGTTTGATAAGGCCCACGAAACTTTGCTATTAAAGATTCACCTATCATTGGTAGTAATACTAGCACAGTATCTCCTCTGAGATAATGTGTTAGTACAAGTTTGATTTCTTGCCTGTTTCATTACATGCTGTGTTACTTTTAATGCTGTCTAGCCAATTCATCTACTCTATTTACATTTTGGCTAAAATTTTACACATAGTCCAAACATGAGCTCTCCAAATTCAATTTTTCCTTAATTAATTTCAGTGGTCCTCTCCCCAATGTAGTGTACAAAATCCCATGCAAGGACTGCACAAAACATTACATAGGACAAACAGGAAGACAGCTAATGATCCGCATCCATGAACACCAACTAGCCACGAAACGACATGACCAGCTATCCTTAGTAGCCACACACTCAGATGACAAGCAACATGAGTTCGACTGGGACAACACTACTATTATAGGACAAGCCAAACAGAACAGCCAGGGAATTCCTAGATGCATGGCATTCATCCACAGATTCAATCAATAAGCACATTGACCTGGACCCAATATACTGGCCACTGCAGCGGACAGCTGGAACTGACAACCGGAAGCGGCAGATACAAATCACTATAAATGCCGGACGAAACATCACTGAAGCGCTTCACAGGAGGCTCCCAAGCACTGAGGATGTCACCTAGACAGGGGACGAAACGTCTGCAACACACGTCTGCGAACAGAACCACAATAATGATTTTTTAAAGTTTGCTGCTATCACTCTAATAATTCTTAGAAGAGACAACTTTGCATCTGGGTCTCAAAAGTTTTTTCAAACAAAAAAGGACAAAAAACCTCTGAAAGCCATTGTATCGTTTCACATACACAAAAGCTTGAAAACTATATGGTTGATTTTTTGGGGAATTTGAGTTTTGAGCCAATAATAAATTCTAAGTATTAACTATTAGCAATTACTTGTAATCCTTTGCCATTCATGGTCATACATTCTTGCTAGGAATATCAAGTAAGAATTTTTTTTCCCTGAAAACTGATAACTGAAAAAAAACCAAATTCATGCATTTTTAAACAACATCCCAAGAGATAGCCCAAGATATTGTTACATTAAGTGAATAACTTTATTTTTAAAAAGGTGGCACACTTATTTTGGTAAAGTCCACTATGTAGAATTGGTTAAACATTTCAAATTCCTCGATTCAACTCTCACCTAATACATTAAAACCAAATTTTGACCTTTGATTTAAATGTTGTTATGGTTGTATCACGCATTAGGAAGATGAGCTCTTTCTTTGTTTTTTAAAAGGTGCATAACCTGTAAAAATTTACCTTGACAAAATAGACTCCTTAGGATCAAGTGACTTATTTCTCGAGATTGAAATGAAGGCCGACCAGGCCTCTAAAATGTAAATGTCCTGAAGTGGTGTAAGAATGCAAGATCACATTTGGAATTTATAGTTGGTAATATCTGAATATTTAAAGAAACTCAAATGTGATAGTTGCTCCAGACTTGGTGTCTGTAATCTTGAAGTCTGACAAAGAGGGATCTGAGGGAACCAAATTAACAAAGAGGTGTGAATTATGTCATTCATTTATCATTGTGTGACAATTATCGTTGACATAAAACAATTGTGGTGAAAATGGAAAGCAATGGTACTATTGTCAATTGACAGAAAATATTTTTCTTCAATTTGTAGATAGCTCGATGACAGTTAGCCTGGCCTACAAAGATTAAAGACCTGCCATCTTGCCCAGTGCAAGTGAGGATGCTGTCTGAAAACTCCAGCGATCTCTGATCTAAATTTTCCACTTGAAGAGAACTGGAAAACATTTCCATGCCTGTGACAATTTCAACTGCCTTCTTGGAGAAACTGAGTAAAATTGTCTTTTGGGATTTTAAGTAATGTAAGTGTATACTACTTTCCATGGAAAGTATGTGTGTGTGTGTGTGTGTGTGAGAGAGAGAGAGAGAGCAACAGTAATAAATATTTATTTTTCCTTGTGGCTGGACAGCCTGTTTTGCCTGTTGTTAAATGTTACAGCATGCAAGGGATTAAAACTTCTTCTGAAAAAAACATCTTTGTTGTGGTCAGGCTCTAGATGGAGAAAAAGTAGAAATTATATTGCATCTCTGTGTCTGTCACAAAGAACACTGAACTTTTCTGAACTTTGCAAAGAGATGTGTTACTAAATAGAAGGAAAGGACTTTACAGAGCAACAAGCATTCATTCAATTGACATTTCAGGTCATATATCTTACAGTAGAAACATAATTTTGCAGAAATCTGAAATGGAAAAAGAAAATGCTGGAAATACTTCACCAGGTTAAAGATATTTCTGAAGTATGGTGTAGCCAACACATTCCTGTGATGAATGTCCATTGGCCTGTAATGTTAGCTTTTTGTGTGTTTTGTGGATGTTCCCTGGCCTGTTGAATATTTCCAACATTCTTCATTTTTATTGCCTTTCATCAGGACTGGAAGACATTGAGGAGGAACAGCTTTTAAGATTCCTGTAGAGTGAGAGCACGAAAGAATAAAAGGAAGTGTGATCTGATAGAGTGGAGGACAAGAATAATCAAACAACAAAAATGATGATGATGATGATGCAAGGCAAAAGGATGTGAAAACAAGACAAGGGTAAAAACAAAGAATGGGTGCGCGGGGAGTGTAATTTGTTATAGCAGCATAGTAGCGTGCACAGGGCTTGTAGATGAGATTGGAATGATTGAACCCTTCATGTTGTCCCACTTACCTATGCAGCTTGCTTTTCTAGCGATTGGAACTATAGGCAAACACTATAGACATAACATTAGAACTGGAAGTAGATGTTCATGACTCCTTGGATTCACTATCTGCTGTGTTATTTCTACAGTTCTTTCTCACATTTTATTTTTAGCCCCTCTTTGTTCAGACAAGAACAATCAAATATTTCTTATCTTTTACATTTGTCATTTTTAAATTTGATAACTTTATTAGCACCAATACCCATTTTTCCACATCAAGGTTGCCTTTATTTGTCAGTACATTGAGTATGGGAGTTGGGAGGTCATGTTGCAGTTGTGTAGGACATTGGTTCGGCTGTTTTTGGAATACCGCATTCAATTCTGATCTTTCTGCTATAGGAAAGATATTGTGAAACTTAAAGGTTTAGAAAAGATTTCTAAGGATGTTGCCAGGTATGGAGTTACTTCAAGAGGCTAAATAGGCTTGGGCTATTTTCCCTGGAGTGTTGGAGAGTGAGGGGTGAGCTTATAGAGGTTTTTCAAATTGAGGGGCTTGTATAGGATGAATAACCAAGGTCTTTGAGGGTAGGGGAGTTCAAAACTAGAGGGCATAGGTTTAAGGTGAGAGGGAAAATATTTAAAAGAACCTAAGGACCAACGTTTTCACACAGGGTGGCATGTGAATGGAATGAACTGCCAGAGGAGGTGTGGAAGGTCCTTCCATATACACCTAAAAGGCATCTGGATGGGTATATGAACAGGAAACGTTTAGATGGATATGGGCCAAATGTTGGCAAATGGGATTAGATTAATTTAGGATAGTTGGTTGGCATGGACCAGTTGAACTGGAGGGTCTGCTTTCGTGCTGTACATTTCTGACTCTAAAACTATGATGGTTATTGTTCTATTACACGGTTACCTCTCCAAACAAAGAAGGATATATAAAAAGTCAAAGGTTGATGCTTACAAGCATTCACAGTCAACATTTTTCTGAAAATTTTGTCAGGAGTGAATTTGTAACATAATGCTCTAGCCAGGAATCAAAATGCATTGGAAACTGTATAAAATAATATAATCAATCATATAGACTTGTGTTGAAATATATAACTATTAGACACAGCCATTGATTTTGATTACGTACTTTTGACAACATGTCAGTCAATGTTAATTACATAGTGACAAGATTTAGAGTTATTGTTGGCACAAAATGCTAAGCAGAGAACTTAATCATAAATGGAAAACAATCATTAGATTTTTTCCTTGAGGTTGAAATGATTTGGAGCTTGTCACAGGTCGAAACTGTGTCTGGTGGATGCTTGCTAAATTATGTTCCTTTTGCCCTGATTACTATATGCATAACATTTCACACACAGTGTGAAAACTTCCTTAGTTCAGTAAGAATGTAGGTTTTGAGCCTCGAATGTTCAGGCTGTTCTACTTTTCTGGGGTTTTCTCTGATTTAAAAAAATATAGATTTTTTTCTTTCCTGAAAGAAATGTATTAAGACCATTATAAAGTGTATTGTTAATTCCTATTGCATAAATTCATTTGTTTTCTGTCCCATAAATTTATCATCCTCTTACTTAGTTGACTTCAAAATAAAAAAAAAGCTACTTAATGATGAAATCTTGTGTAAAATACGGTACTTCCTGTAACAATATGTGCTATATCTATTGAAAAATATTTTTAATAAAAGTAAGACTTTGCTTCTCCCAACTGATGAAAAGTCCTTTCAAACTTCCTGAATATTATGTGGTAATTCTTTAAACTTTAACATAGACCTTTTGTAGTTTTGTCCATGTCTTTGGTCATGTGAATAAATCAGTTTTGAGACTGATAAAGCTCCACAATCACTGAGGACTGCATAAGTCATGCATTTCTGGGAATATTGATTAATTTGATTACTGCATGCTGTATTTTTTTTTCATTTGATGTGGCTTTTCTAGAATAACCACTCTTTGTCATAATAATGGAAGAGGAAGAGGAGCTGCAGAGGCAGCTAGGTCTAGAGAATAAAGTGCCATGAATTGAATTAGCAGCTAACAAGATGCTGTTGTCCCCAGACAGTAAATGTTTTGTCATGTGAGGATCTATTATCAGAAGAACTATCTATCAGATGACTTCAGTTTATGAAGAGCAAGCCACTTTGACAAGTTCTGCAATGACCTCCAGCCATGGTCAAAATGTTTCAACGTGTATGTTAAAATTGAAGTCATCAATAAAAATTTAAGGCAAAGCATTTTGAAAGAAGTTTATAAATTTGTGGGACAGAATACCAATAAGTATGTGGAATAAGCTTCAACATTTGTGGCTCTAGCTTTTTTTTCTCAGCAACAGTATTTGAAACATTAGTCAAGGAGCCATAAGGACCTGAACTTGAAAAGTTACCAACACCCTGTTCCTGAGGGTAGCAGCATTGCTCAAATATGACATAACCACAGTATAGTTGTGGGGAGGCAGTGGCATAATAACTGTGACTGGACTAGTAATCCAGAATCTTATGCTAATGTGCTGAAAACAAAAACAGATTGCTGGAGAAACTCAGCAGGTTGGCAGCATCTGTGGAAGGAAAGGACAATTATTATTTTGGGCTCAGTGACCCTTCTTCAGAACAGACAGTGTAGTGATTGTAATGAGGTCAGCCAGGTGGACTTCATAGAATATGAGTTCCCTAATTAAGGTTGTTAATCTGGTCTAATCAGGGAGCTCTGGCTGACTGACATAAACAGGAATGTTAGAGGTTTGTACATGCATGTGTAAATAAAGGGTGACTTGGTGATGGGATACCAGCCTCTGAGGAGCTATTTCAGTGGCAATAAAAAAAATGTTTCTGAAGAAATTTGCTCGCAACAGCTGTCTTTGAGCTGGGATAAGCATTTCATGCATCATGCAGTTATTTGGGAAGCTTGACCCATTCGATACTTCTGCCAAAGACTGGGCCCAGTACGTGTAAAGAATACATTACTGAGAAAATGAATATGAATAGTGAGAGCTGGCTCTGAGGAAGCTGGATCAGTATCAAGTACTATGTCTGTGTAAATAAAGGATGACTGGTGACAGTTACCCACCTCTGTGGAGTTATTTCAGATAGTATTTACACTGAAGACAGTGGATGGGGTAAAAGGAGTAGGGGGATAGGTGGAGATAGAGCCCAGATAGAAAGAACAACATTTGGAAGACAAAGAGATGGATGATGGCAAGACAGGGAGGAAAAAAAAAGTTGATAATGGGGACTATAAGTCAGTGAAAATGAGTTGGCTATACTGAAAGCAGCCCATGTTATTGACAAGGGTGTGTGGGTGGGTTAAAGGATATGGAAGAAGATGCTCAGATCCTAAAGTTATTGAACTTGATCTTGAGTTCTGAAGGCTATAGGGTCCCACATGGAAATGAGATGCTGATCTTGCAGCTTGCGCTGAGCTTTGCTCATTTTCCCAGGAACAAAAAAACTATTGGACCTCACAACAGGTCAGGAAGCATCCATGGAAAGAAAGCAAGCCAACATTTCAAGTCTAGATGACTCTTCATCAGAACTGTAATGAAGTGTGGAGGTGCAGTATTTATGCAATTGTGGAGGGGTATTGGAGAAGATAGGTTGCTGGGGGAGAAAGGATGTTGATAGTTTGGATTAAGTGATCAGAATGTGAAAATGCCAGAGCAATGGTGTGTCTAACTGCCAAACTGGAAAGAACAGACAGTCCCACTGGACAGGGGGGAAGGGAGAGAGGGAATGGTGACAGAGAATGCAACAAATAAAGCTAAAATGGAAGGAGTGGGAGTGGGTTCACAATTTGAAGATGTTGAACCCACAAGGTTGTAGAATACCTAGTTTGACACCCTGCCCCGCTGTTGCATAAATACTGCTCCCTCCACATTTCACCTGCTCTGAGGAAGAGTCAATCAGACTTGAAATGTTAGCCTGCTTTCTCCCCATGGATTCTGCCTGACCCATTGTGATCTCCAGCACTTGTTGCTTTCAGTTTAGATTCCAGCATCTACAGTAATTTGCTCCAACTTAATGTTCCAGGGATATGGGTTCAAATTAGTGGTAAAATTATAATTTAATAAAACTCTGGAATTGAAAATTAGCCTAATGGCAACTATGTAACCATTGCTGATTGTAAAAAAAAAAACTCATCTGGTTCACTAATGTCCTTTAGGAAAGGAAATCTGTCATCCTTACCTGGTCTGAATTATATGTGACTCTGGACTCATTGCAATGTGGTTAACTCTTAACAGCCCTCTGGGAAATTAGGGATGGACAATAAATGCTGGTCTAGTCAGCAACACCCACATCCCATGAGCTATTTTTAAAAAACACACAGCGGGACATGCACCAATTGTATATAGACTTCATGGATTTTCCACAGTACTGTCGGTGATTGATGGAATGTACATGACGATTAAATCTCAAATTGAGAATTATGTAAATTATTTCACTTAAAAGGCCGGTCAGATGGATTGCATTTCCAAGGAATGTGCAAATGAATTGCTAAGATGTGGGCAGCTTTCATAATGTGTTGATGTGCAATCTGACCACTTTTCAGGCAGGATAACCAGGAAGAGACACCTCTTTTGCTGCTTCTATTTATGTTCTTGATGCTAAGACTGATGATAACACTGTGGTCCTGCAAGCACAGAGCATATGTTTGCATCCGAAGTAACCCTGAGATAAACCTGCAGTCACAGATCTATTCCATTACCCAATATTCTTCTTTCTCTTCCATAACATAAATCATAGCTTATCCTGTCTCAGCTCATAAGCTGCTGAAACCTCATGCTGCCAATTTTGTATCTCTACATTTGATGATTCTTAATATACCTTTGACCAGTCTCTCATTCTCCACCCTCTGAAAATTTCAGCTTATGTACAAAGCTATTGCTCATGTAATGCACATCAAGTTTCACTGATACATTGTTAGGTTCTTTTCTTCAAAAAATATAAATCAATTGCACAATACTTAAGGAATGTTAAACACATTCTTTAATTAAAGATAGGATTACATACAAGTAATATTCACTGGTAGCTATTTTTTTTATGTTCACTTGTAGGATGTGGGCTTCACTGGCTGGGCCAGGATCTATTGACCATCCCAGTTGTACTTGGGAAGGTGGTGGTAAGCTGTAGATAGACCCACAATGCCATTAGGAAGGGAATTCGAGGATTTTTGCCCAACAAACTAATGCATATGACTTCCATCATTGCTGACCAAAGAGACTCGCAAGCCATGGGGTGAATACTTTTGCATCCTACTTTGAGATATATAATGAATAATAGTAGTTTATACTCCCTTAAAGGATCATGCCATCATACATTATCCTTTTTTTCTGAACTAAAGATCTGCTCTTTAAAAACATACTATTCATGTAAGACAGAAAATAAATAGTGTCTGAAAGTAACTTAACACAAAGCAATACACTTACAGCACACTATCGATGCTGGAGGGCCCTGAAATGCTTGTTTCTGCTTACTAAGTGCCTGTAAGTGGATCATAGACATGCGATGAGGATCCTGAGGGGCTGGCAACTGTCAGATACCAATGTCTGTGGATGAAGGGTACATGTGACTGGTGCCCATGGATCAAGAAGCATCCAGTTATCATGATAAAACCAGTTAAAGAAAAGGTTAAGGAAAAAGATACTTGTAAAAATATGTGTATCTTTTTAAAAATATGAAGAGCTAGGCACCAATATAAGAAGCAAAACTTCAAATGTCATGACATCTGGATTATTAACTGAACTATTAGCATAAAAGCACAGAACAAATCAAATAAGAGAGATGTATGACGGATCAAAGTCTGATGTTTTAGAAATTGGATCAGCTTCATGGGACACTGGCATCAGTATTGGAGAAAGTAGAACCTGAACTGAAAAGACTGTCTCTACCTGAACAGTGTGTAGATTGGTGATCTTGTGAGTTGCATAACCAGGAACATAGACAAGGATTTTACATTTAATCATGGAGCAAGAGATGAGATTTTAGAAGATTCAACAAATCTAAGAATAGAGAAAATGGAAAGAACAACGTCTTAATGTGAGAAATGATAAGTAGATTCTGACAGGAAGCCACAGGGAGTAGTGGAGTTCTTGAATTTCTTTAAGGCAGAGTTGGATAAATTCTAGTTAAGCTGGGCGAAAGGTTTTCAGGGTTGTTGGAAATGTGGGTTTGAGGTTATAATTGGATCAGCAATAACTTTGTGAATGAGGAACAGGCTGGATGTGCTGAATGGTCAACTCCTGCTTCTTGTTCCTGTGTTCATTCAAATCTAAGAGTAAATTAACAGGTAACATTAGAGGATAGTTAAATGCATATAACATTCAAAAACAAAACAAATTAACTGAGACTGCATCTAGAAATAAGTATGTACATGTGTTTTAGCCACTAAAGAGACATGGCTGCAGGATGACAAAATAATGTTCACTGAGATCTAGGTATAGTAGACTAGCAACAAGCCATGTGACTAATGCATCCGCTTGTACCTTGAGGTGTGTCATGATTGACAGTAGGTTATTATGAATATATGTCATCATATCACAAAACCCATCATTCATGTCTTCACTGTGAACATATCAATACAGTATTTAACACGTTAGTTAATAGCAGAAGAATTAAAATCTGGCCATAGTCCTGCTACCATATCAGCTATGGTTTAGAATAGAACAGGGATCTGAGTATGAATAAACCAAGGCAGAGCATTTTTGCACTGCCACTGTGGGAGCTGAAAGGTCTCAGATGGAATGTGGTGGAAGATACACAACTGATCTCACATTGCAGCAAAATAAAATATTGCTGAAAGAAATACATTTTATGGAAGCTTTAGTCTTATACTCATCAGAACTATTCACATAAATACCAATTCAAGGGAGTTTTTACCAATCATTTATAATTGACAATTAACAGCCAGGCTGTTATTGTGTTCAGCTGTGGGTATCTTATTTAAGGAAGGATGTTTAAAGCCTGTAGACAATGCAAGAGAGATTTACTGGGATAATAGCAGAAATTAGGGATATTTTTTAAAGATACAAAGCAAGGTGAAATAAATTGAGTTATTTTCCTTGAAGCTTGTCAAAATTGTTCATAACTTTGAACATCTTAATAAGGTAAAAAAAATTTGTTTCAACTAGTTGATATGTCAGTAACTAGAGGTCATAATTTCAAGATTTTCAGCAAGAGATCTAGGAGTGAGAAGAGGGGAATCTTTTTTTACTCAGAATTGTTAGCATTTGGAATATGCTAGCTGGAAGAATAGGGGAGGTGGATTCCATAGGAGGTTTCAAAAGTGAGCTGGGTATATATTTGAAAGTGGTGAATTTTGAGGGTTATGGAGACAAGGCTGGAGAAAGGGACTTGCTAGGTAGGTCTTTCAGGGACTAGTACAGATGTGATGGATTAAAATAACTTGTGTTGTACTGTAAAGATTCATGATTCATTTATAATTTAAACCAGGCAGATTGCCTTTGCCTCTGGTGAGGGTATTGCCCTGAGAAATGAGCTAGCAAATGACTCTCACCTATTTTGTTGAATTGGCAAACAAAAGGGCCCTGTGTATCAATGTATGGAATGTCCAGTAAATGCACGTGTGCCGCACTTCAAGCCTAATGCAGAATTTAAAATTAGTTGTCAGTGTAATTCATCACAGTCAGAGTTATGTCATCCAATGCAGAATCTTGCCTAATTTTGGAAGCTGTCAAGTACTGTCAGTACTTTGCTTTTTGGGAAAAGCTAAAGTAATATGCACTTTCACAAAACCTGCCAGTGTTTGGGACATACTGTCTACATACTTAGCATCACAATTTACTTTTGTTCAAGTTTGATGATACCATGTATACCAAAATTAATGGTTTTGCCATGGGATTCCCCTTGAGCCCAAGCATTCAAAAATGTTGTTGGATTACATTGGAAATGTGTTGTTGATGGGATGACATCTAACCTTCTACTATCATTCTGATGTATAAATTATAAGGTTGCTCCAATTGAACCTGCAGTTGCACAAATGAATTTCCTCCTATGTTTTAATGGATCTGTTCCTGTGTTCCAATCCACTTTCAAAAGAACTTTAAAAGGAAAAGTCAAATGGGTTCTCTTTCCTCTATTATACTGGTGACAAAATTAGCCTGAGTATGCCCCATTACAAACCTACCTGTATTCATCACTACACATGTTGGCATTCCTACAGTTCCATGTGCTAGAAGGTTGTCTTTACTGGCAAACTCAAACCGGGTCAGAGTCCATTTTTTTTCACTGTGCAAATTTGATTTTTAAATGTGATGCATCAATGCTATCTTGAGTGATAATGGCTACCCTTATCAGATTACGCCTTGCTAAATATCAGGCAAACTCCTGAAAGACTCTAAGGTGGTCACTCTCAGCCCTGCAATGAGCCTGGTTTATCTCCGATAACACTGGAAGGGTAAAGTACCTCAATGTTAAACAGTGGGCTTCACTTGTTGCTCAAACAATGTTACTACAAGTAACACACACACTTGACTGATCACACAAATGGGTAATATGGTCATGAATTTCACGGAGGCCATGTATGTAGATTTATATTACAATATACACAGATCTAAATATCTGGTATTGCAAATGAAATACACGATTTAAACATCTGCATGGAAATGCATCCAAATTGAGCAACCAGCACTGAGGTGCCCTCCGATAAAGATGAAATGGAAAAAAAAGCTAGTGTGTAAGTTGTATGATGTATTGACTAGCATTAAAGCACATATAGGAACATATTCCCTTGCTGATTGGAAAGGATGCAGTTTGTGTTGATTTATCATTCATTATGATCCTGCTTCAAAATTATTCCCTTTTGGGAACAGACCTCGAGGATGATTAACTGATCTTTGAGGCAGAGGAATTCCTATGAGCTTTTTCATTGCCGCGAGGTGGTTCCTTTGGGGACAGTTGGACAAATTGCGTCTGTAAGCTGCCACAATTATTGCAGACCCAAACAATCATGTGGAGGTCTCCCAAAGTCAACCTGTTTCATATAAAGTTTCTGTTGTCTATTTGGACAAGGGTAAAATTACATGAGTACAGTATCATTCCTTATTTTGTTCATATAACTTAATGGTAATTTTAAGATATTGTAGATTCTGGAAGTATTGGTCTCCTTCCAAGTTTTTATTGTTCTTACGAAGCTTTACAGTATTCATTAGAAATGAAAATAGTCACAAGGCCCAGATTGCAAATTGATGTATTATCTATTGGTATCTGTTTTCCTTTGCAATCTGATGCACTGTTCTTTTCTGTTCATTATTATCCCGATATTGGAGAGGAAACATTCAGCACCTTAATTTTATCATACTGTAGTAACTGGAGTTGCAATTAAATCATCCATTGAAATTGAAAACAGAAAATGCCTGAAATATTTATCAGGTCATGGCAGGTTCAGCTGAAAAGGAACAAATGTGAGATATTAACATGAGATTGAGATTCATTGCTAGGTCACAGGTCTCACCATTAGGACTGGAAGCTTCCCCTAACTTTTTATCAGAACTGGAATGTTTCGTGATGTAACTGTTTTTGAGTGGTGGAGGGATGAGAAAAGAAATAAGTAGAAGAAATAACAGAAGGCAAACTCTATGCTAGGGTTATGCTGCACAGTGCTAAGAGATGGTAATGGGACAGGTTAAGAAACAAAAAATAAACTTTGAGAAAGCCAACGCGAAAATTGGATTCAAAATAACCACTGTTTATTAAACAAGTTGGAGGCATTGGGCATGATCTGAATTTGTTGAAGTCAGTGTTGTGTACAGAAAGTTGTAAAGTGCCTAATCAAAAGATAATGTGCAGTTCCTTGCGCTTCAATCAAAACTCAATATAAGAGTGCAGAAGGCTGACCAGATAAGCCAGAGTCGGAGTGAGATGGTAAATTTACATGATAGCTGATCGGAAAGCCTAGGTCAATAAGCAAACTAAATAAAACTTTCTCAATGTAGAGAGCAATATATTGTGAGCAATGTGCAGTATACTAAATTGAAATAAGTTGATGTAAATTGCTATATCACACAGAAGGTCCATTTGCAGCCCTGAACAAAGTTTAAGGATGAGCTGTAAGGTAATATGTAGCATCAGAGCTGAAAATGTGTTGCTGGAAAAGCGCAGCAGGTCAGGCAGCATCCAAGGTACAGGAGAATCAAAATTTCGGGCATAAGCCCTTCTTCAGGAATGACAAAAGTGTGTCCAGCAGGCTAAGATAAAAGGTAGGGAGGAGGGACTTCGGGGAGGGGCGTTGGAAATGCGATAGGTGGAAGGAGGTCAAGGTGAGGGTGATAGGCCAGAGTGGGGTGGGGGGCGGAGAGGTCAGGAAGAAGATTGCAGGTTAGGAAGGCGGTGCTGAGTTCAAGGGATTTGACTGAGACAAGGTGGGGGGAGGGGAAATGAGGAAACTGGAGAAATCTGAGTTCATCCCTTGTGGTTGGAGGGTTCCCAGGCGGAAGATGAGGAGCTCTTCCTCCAACCGTCGTGTTGCTATGGTCTGGTGATGGAGGAGTCCAAGGAACTGCATGTCCTTGGTGGAGTGGGAGGGGGAGTTGAAGTGTTGAGCCACTGGGGGTTGGGTTGGTTGGTCCGGGTGTCCCAGAGATGTTCTCTGAAACGTTCCGCAAGCAGGCGGCCTGTCTCTCCAATATAGAGGAAGCCACATTGGGTGCAGTGGATGCAATAAATGATGTGTGTGGAGGTGCAGGTGAATTTGTGGCAGATATGGAAGTATCCCTTGGGGCCTTGGAGGGAAGTAAGGGGGGAGGTGTGGGTGCAAGTTTTGCATTTCTTGCGGTTGCAGGGGAAGGTGTCGGGAGTGGAGGTTGGGTTGGTGGGGGGGTGTGGACCTTACGAGGGAGTCAAGGAGGGAGTGGTCTTTTTGGTACGCTGATAGGGGAGGGGAGGGAAATATATACCTGGTGGTGGGGTCTGTTTGGAGGTGGCGGAAATGACGGCGGATGATACGCTGTATATGGAGGTTGGCGGGGTGGTAGGTGAGGACCAGTGGGGTTCTGTCCTGGTGGCGGTTGGAGGGGCGGGGCTCAAGGGCGGAGGAGCGGGAAGTGGAGGAGATGCGGTGAAGGGCATCATCGAGCATGTCTGGGGGGAAATTGCAGTCTTTGAAAAAGTAGGCCATCTGGGTTGTACGGTATTGAAACTGGTCCTCCTGGGAGCAGATGCGGTGGAGACGAAGGAATTGGGAATATGGGATGGCGTTTTTACAGGGGGCAGGGTGGGAGGAGGTGTAGTCTAGGGAGCTGTGGGAGTCGGTCGGTTTATAGTAAATGTCCGTGTTGATTCGGTCGCCCGAGATAGAAATGGAAAGGTCTAGGAAGGGGATGGAGGAGTCTGAGACGGTCCAGGTGAATTTGAGGTCGGGGTGGAAGGTGTTGATAAAGTGGATGAACTGTTCAACCTCTTCGTGGGAGGATGCAACACATTTTCAGCTCTGATCTCCAGCATCTGCAGTCCTCACTTTCTCCTCGAATATGTAGCATCACCCCACATAAGATGGTAGGGGAAGGGCAGCCAGTGTTGGAATAGTTAAAGAATGGATAAAGGCATTATGAAGGCAGTCATCCCTTTGGAATTCTGAATTAGAGGTTGTAGATATGTGACAAATCGATTTTTGTATCTTGGGAAAAGTGCTGTGACTGATAGCTTTCCTTATTCTCTGATTCTAGTGTAAAATCTTTGCTTCCTTTACATTTGTATGCTTTGTAAATTTTCCTGAAATGAAAAACTTCAACAAAATGTATCCTTTTTAAGCAATACTTTGAGGTTTTAGTGAAAGGGTATGATGTTTGGAGGGATATATATACTGCATGGGCTGCACGTCTGGCGTAGTCCAAGTGTAAGAGACTGAGTATATAGTGGTTTCTGTCTCTCATAATAGGTAAATGCTATAGACAGGGACTTGGTCATTGAGAAACAAATGCATTTACATTGCACAAGTAGCTGGACAGTGGGCTATAAATGCAGGGGCAATAGAAGAGATTGTCACCTACTGGTATCACCTTTGGAGCAGGTCAAGGCTGGAAGGGGCACTAGATGATCACCAGAATGTTGGAACTCAAAGTAGAGGCTTGATTCTCAGTCTTTGGCCCAGTGACAATGAGGAGCAACATCCTCCACAAGGCAGAGCCCTGGGGTTCAAGACAGGAGGGGGCAAGGGGTACGAAGGGCCTATCATCTCTATGACTCTATAGGTTGAAGAATTCCTTAAGCCTCATCATCATTTACCTCTTTTCTTGCCATGCAATCCATAAAGGTAGTCTAATAAATATGCCTTCCAATATAATTTTCTATAATGCTCTGAATGGAAAACAATATACAATTAAAGTAAGAAGACAGTCCAGTGACCTATTCAGGGTGCTGTATGGTGCATTGGTCTCTGCACTCAACCTCTTCTACACAATGCTACATTTGATGTCTTGAAGGAGTTTTCAGATAACCTGTTCAATTGCCTCAAATGAGAAGCTTGTGGTGCTTATCCTTATCATGAAGGGGCATTTCTTGAGGCTATGTCAAGGACAGCTTCTGTCCCTCTGCTATATAAATGCTGTCATTATTGGAGAGGCCAAGCATGCTGAGAGCAAGTAAAGTACACCCTGATGATGGCACCTTCATTCTTCTTGGTGATATGTTTCACTCTTGACAGTCATACTGGCTGGTTAGAGGAAATACCTGGCATTCCCACCAAATGTCCCTGCACCATTGACCATTCCAAGCTACACAGTGAATGTCATTGTTTAACTTCTCAAGATTAGAGTGGTGCTGGAATAGCACAGCATCCGAGGAACAGGAAAAATCGCTGTTTTGGGCAAAAGTCCTTCATCAGGAAGGTGTTTCGTTTCTGCACATACTCCAATTGCTGCTACATCAAGTTCTACAGGGGATTAGTCACCAACTCCATGGAGGACATTGTGTTCATAGCTGTGAACCTTTAGTGCACATGTACTCGATAAATTCTTCTGTTCACTAATCATGGCCCATCATTACCACAGAAACTCTGGCATGGGGGAGCACATCTACTACTGCTGGTAGAATCTACTTTGCAGAGATGTCTATCTCTAGTTGAGCCTGGCTGTGTTGGTACTCCATCTACTGAGAAACATGGTCACATCTGCCTCTCCTCTAATGCCTCCTGCTGTACACTGCTTCTGTGCTCCCTATCTAAACACGTGCAAGGATCCACTGAGCTGAGATTATCTGCCAAAATGGATTTGTGCACGTGTCAAGTATGGCAATGTTTATTTGGCACTTTTTTGGTCCTGATGGAGAGGGACAATGTCTTATGGGCTGGGTGTTTTTGTACCTGTGGAGACAACTCCATATTTACCCCAAACTAACACACCCCTGAACACTGTGGGCAATTTAGCAGACTAATTCACCTAACCTGCATATCTTTGGATTGTGGGAGGAAACCCACGCAGATAATCACGAGAGTTTGCCTTCTGCAGGGATGAGGTTGGGTATTCTGCTTAGCATGTTGATTGCAATCAACATGGTGCCTAGCTTATATCTCACTTCAAAGTTATATTCTTGGATACAATTGATTAACTCAATTGTGCTATTTAAAGTCTATTCTGCCACAATAGGTCTGGCTTGAATTTCATGAGCTGTGACTTCACTGAAATCAGTAGTAGCCCTGCCACTTCTGAAAGATTGATATTTGTTAAGTGGAAGATGTCAGCAAGCCAAATTGATCTTGTGTTTTGACACTCTTGTGATTTTGGTAAAGCATGAATAGAGAACTATTGTATTGCTGTGAAACAGCTTCTTACTGAGCTCTTGGAATGCCATTTATTGGGGTACTTCCATTTCAGGATGCAAATTGGTAATATGTTGGTATAAGCTACCTTACTAATTTTGGCTTTTAATGTGTAGGCCATATGATATTCATGGGTGTAAAAGCTCCTGATTGCCTTACGATGTTGTCATGGTGTGTAGGAATCACAATATGGAAAGCCTGTTCATCTTCTGAAATTGCCTTTCATTGGTTGACTCTGGACCACAGTGAAGTGTTTGTGCTTGTGCACCTTCTTCACATTTACATTGTTTCCAGCATTGTGATGTTGTGCCATCCTTTTGATAACCTGCCTTATCATTTGCAACCAGATTTCCTGCACATCTGCACCCATTGTTCCTTGGTGCCACATGCTTCATCGATATCCAAAAAGACTGGACAACCTTTGGTGATGTGGCAAATAGCATCTGTTACAGACTTTATGCTTTGCTGACTGTAGCACCTAAAGTGGTGGCACGGTGGCTCATTGGTTACCACTGATGCCTCACAGCACCAGGGGCTCAGGTTCGATTCCAGCCTCGGGCGACTGTGTGGAATTTTCACACACTCCCTGTGTCTGTGCGGGTTTCCTCCCACAATCCAAAGATGTGCAGGATAGGTGAATTGGCCATGCTAATTTGCCAATAGTGTTCAGGGATGTATTAGTTAGGGGTAAATACAGAGTTACAGCGTAGGTGAATGGTTAGGTGAGATACTCTTTGGAGGTTTGGTGTGGACTTGTTGGGCCAAAGGGTCAGTTTCCACACTTTAGGGATTCTATGATAAAGCCATATAATTGCTATTTGCCTGCCATTATGGCTTGAGACTTGCATCCATCCTCAGGTAATGCATTAATGCCAGGCCCATTTCCCTTGTCCGGAAGATCCTGTCTAATGGCTTTTATTGGTGTAGAAGCAAAGACTAGCTCACTGAGCCCTTATGACAGTTCCTCTTCTGAAAAACCTCACTCATGCCCTTTCCGATGGGATCTTCTGACAAACTGATCAATAGACCCTTAGGATGCCTGTCTATATGATATGAACCGGAGTTTGTTGATTCTGAAATTAATTGTTATCTTGAGCTTGCCTTTGAGCACCTTCCTGATATTTTCTGGATCTTTCTGTCCATCAGTGGGAACTAAATCTGCACAGTCCGTCCCTCCACTGTGTACATCACTTGCATTGTTGTAATTCAGTAAGAGTGTTACTGGAAGTGTTTCAATCTATAATTATTTATGATTATGCCTTAAAAACATTGCATTGTCCATCTTAAGCAGTGTGTCACTGACTTTGTCAGTGTAAATTAATATTACTGCTCCATTGGTCTTGGTTCCTTTTTAAATGCTTCTTTAAAAATTGTAGGCATCTAGTTATAGGTTTCAACCTGCAGGTGCTGTTCACACCAAATAAGGAATGATGGCATCACATGGGCTTTGTACGTTTTTGTGCTGATTTGGAGACAGAAAATGACAGAACTGACTGATCTGCATGGAGGTAAAACCTTTTAATGTAGAGCCTTTTGAAAGAGTTTTTAAACAGTCTTACTTTTTACAGGAGATTTGGATCTGTTTGCAGAACAGTTTAGCTTTGATTATTTTTAATAAACCAGATAAGCAGCCTTTTTTCCTCCTCTCCAGGTAGAGGACAGATGTGTAAACTTCAATATTGATTGTATTTGTAACTTCAGACTTTGCATTTACAAGTAAGGCATTCTTGGAAATTTATATTAACATAAAAGAACTACACATTGTATTCAAAAGGAAATTAGCTGTGTCTTATTGTCAATCTTATCTAGAGATCTGTGCAGCTGTTTTATTTACAGAAACTGATACTGCTAATTGCACAAATTCTCCAATATCCAAAGCTCTTGTTGGGTTATTGTTCAACTAGTTTTTCAAATATCTACTGGCAAGATATTTGAGTCTTTTTATTACAGATAGCAATACTAATGACTATTATGTGACTTCTGCCTCCAGTATTGTTTCCTCTGATGTAGCAATGCTTATGTTACCCACATCACATAAGAAATTGGGTATGAATATTGTGGTATTGGTCCAACAGATACATATTACAACTAACTATTGTGCACAAGTATTACATTCACAGAAATCGCAGTGTCTGCTAAAATTCAGCTATTAGATTACAAAGATCAGCATGCGTCAAACCATCTTGGAATAAGGTGGTGTCAAGGACCATGAAATATACATATTGTACAGGCCTGTGAATGCAAAGGTCTATTCTGAGAGTCGGACATAGCATCGCTCTTGCAAAAATGTTGTTGCTGATGCTAGCAGAGAGTTAATTAGCAAATTGTGTTCATTCTGGTATGCCTGAAAGTAGTGAGGTGAGAGGTTGGTGTTTGTGTTACAGTGATGTGACCAGGTGAGTGGGAATCAGGGAAAGAAAAAAAAAGTTAGAATGTTGGTAGCCTCTAGAATGGCAATTTGATATAAAATTAAAGAATTAAGGATTTGTTATGGGAAAACCCTGGTAAGTTGCTTGAGATTTTTGAGAATTGATAAAGGATAATACTGTTGATGTAGCATACTTGGATTTGTAAAAACCATTTGATAGCATATCGCTGTTAACAATGTTTTAGCTCATGAAACAAAAGGGATAGCACAACTGTGGGTACAAAATTGGCTGAGTGAAGGAAAACATTAGTGCTGAATACTTGTTTTTCAGAATAAGGAAGTTTTATAATCATGTTTCCCAGGGTTCCGTGTTTGCTGTTCCTGATCTATTAATGACCTAGACCTTGATGCATCAATAATCTTCCAAAACATGCAGATGGTACAAAACTTGAAGTACTGTCTACCATGAGGATGATATTGTAGAGCTTCAAAAAGATATAGGTAGGTCGATGAAATGGTGGACACGTGCCAAATGAAATTTAATGATTCATTTTATATATTAATGATTTGGATGAGGGAACCGGGGGCATTCTAGCGAAGTTTGCCGATGATACAAAGTTAGGTAGACAGGCAGGTAGTACTGAGGAAGTGGGGAGGCTACAGAAGGATCTAGACAGGTTGGGAGAGTGGTCCAGGAAATGGCTGATGGAATTTAACGTGAGCAAGTGCGAGGTCTTGCACTTTGGCAAAAAGAATATAGGAATGGACTACTTTCTAAATGGTGAGAAACTTAATAAAGCCAAAGCACAAAGGGATCTGGGAGTGCTAGTCGAGGATTCTCTAAAGGTAAACATGCAGGTTGAGTCTGTGATTAAGAAAGCGAATGCAATGTTGTCTCTTATCTCAAGAGGGTTGGAATATAAAAGCAGAGATGTACTACTAAGACTTTATAAAGCTCTGGTTAGGCCCCATTTGGAGTACTGTGTCCAGTTTTGGTCCCCACACCTCAGGAAGGACATACTGGCACTGGAACGTGTCCAGCGGAGATTCACACGGATGATCCCTGGAATGACAGGTCTAGCATATGAGGAACGGCTGAGGATACTGGGATTGTATTCGTTGGAGTTTAGAAGATTAAGGGGAGATCTAATAGAGACGTACAAAATAATACATGGCTTTGAAAAGGTGGATGCTAGAAAATTGTTTCTGTTAGGCGAGGAGACTAGGACCCGTGGACACAGCCTTAGAATTAGAGGGGGTCATTTCAGAACGGAAATGCGGAGACATTTCTTCAGCCAGAGAGTGGTGGGCCTGTGGAATTCATTGCCACGGAGTGCAGTGGAAGCCGGGACGCTAAATGTCTTCAAGGCCGAGATTGATAGGTTCTTGTTGTCTAGAGGAATTAAGGGCTACGGGGAGAATGCTGGCAAGTGGAGCTGAAATGCGCATCAGCCATGATTGAATGGCGGAGTGGACTCGATGGGCCGAATGGCCTTACTTCCACTCCTATGTCTTATGGTCTTATTTTTGTGAAAGAAAAAAATATACTGCATTATTTCTGTGATTCTATGGTTCTGAGCAACATTTGGGGGCAAATCACATGGTTTGAAGGTCATAAGACTAAAGATTTAATTCTGTTTCCCAAATTTCACTGTATCTGCTGTTTGCCAGGCCCTTGTTACCTTAAGATGTCTCCCAAATTAAACAGTCAGGAGTAAGATAGTATCTGTGTCACTTTCACTCCCCCACAGTTGAACTTGCTGTGGCCATTGCCGACCATACTGCTTCTGCAATTCTCGCCAGAACTACAGCCTCCGCAAATGCTTCCCATCACATTACTTTTGTCGCTGTGGTCATCACTACCAATGCTATTTCTGCCCCAACTGATGTCACTCACTGGAACCTCCTCACCGAACATGCTACTTCTACCTCCATTACCATCAACGTTTACATCACTTGTGGTGATGTTACCAATGATCACATGACTGCCCCCGCTCCAGAAACAGTCTTCATCTCTGCTCCCAATTCCAGCTCTACACCAGGTTCCAGCCCCAAGCCCTACTGGATATTTACCATTCCCCTAGATATCCCCCTCACTGAGGATGAACAATTAGTCCTCAGTAAAGGTATTGTTTTCATCCAACTATGCTCCTGGGTCAATGAATTCTGCATGTGTTGCGACATTGAACTTTTCTTTCACCACCTCCGTGCTTACCTTTTCAATCGTGACTCCCACCAACCCTCTGAAGACCCTTTCTCCCCTCTCCAACATACTCCATTCTCTTGGACACCCCATGCGAGCCTTTTACCCTCCCTCAACTTCTTTATCTCCAATTGCTGTCATGACATTGACCACCTCAATTTGTCCAACCTTCTCACCCACTCTAACCTCTCACCCTTGCAATGTGCAGCCCTCCACATGCTCTGCTCCAACCCCAACCTCACCATTAAACCAGCTGACAATGGGGGTGCAGTGGTAGTGTGGTTTACTTACCTTGACCTTGCCAAAGCCAGATACCAACTTGTTGACACCCACTCTTACTGCCCTTGATCACAACTCCACCTCTCATCATCAAACCATTATCTCCCAAACCATCCACAATCTTATCACCTCAGGGGATCTCCCAACCACAGGCTCATAATTCACCAACCTCATAGTTCACCAACCCCACACCACCTGGTTCTAACTCTTGCCCAAAATCCACAAAGCTGACTGCCTTGGTAGACTAATCGGCACCGGCTGCTCCTGTCCCATTGAACTCATCTCCTCATATTTTGATTCTGTCCTGTCTACCTTGGTCCAGGAACTCCCTATATACATTTGGGACACCACCTGTGCCTTCCACCTCCTCAATGACTTTTTATTCCTTGGCCTCCAACACCTCATCATCATGGACATCTAGTCCGTATATACCTCCATCCTACAAGCCCTCCATTTAGTTAGGACATTACAGTGCAGTTTAGGGCCATCTGTCTTTGATGTTGCGCCGACCTGTGAAATTAATCTGATGCCCATCTAACCTACACTGTTCCATTATTATCCATATATATGTCCAATGCCCATTTAAATGATCTTAACTTCGGCATGTCTACCACTGTTGCAGGCAGGCTGTTCCATGCTCCTACTACTGAGTGAAGAAGCTACCCCTGGTATCTGTCCTAAATCTATCACCCCTCAATTTAAAGCTATGTCCCACGTGTTAGTCTTCACTATCAGGAAAAAAGCTCTCACTGTCCACCCTATCTAACCCTCTGATTATCTTATACATATTGATTAAGTCACCTCTCAACCTTCTCTCCAAGGAAAACAGCCTCAGGTCCCTCAGCCTTTCCTCGTAAGACCTTCCTGCCATACCAGGCAACATCCTAGTAAATGTCTTCTGAACCCTTTTCAAAGCTTCCACATCTTAACTATAATGCAGTGACCAGAACTGTATGCAATACTCCAGGTGTGGCCTTACCAGTGTCTTGGACAGCTGAAGCCTGACCTCATGGCTCTGAAACTCAATCCTCCTACCAATAAATGCCAACACACCATAAACCTTAACAATCCTAACAACCTGGGTGGCAACTTTCAGGGATTTATGCACCTGGATACAGATCTCTCTGTCCATCTACACTGCCAAGAATTTTACCATTAGCCCAGTACTCTGCATTCTTGTTATTTCCTCCGAAATGAACTACCTCCCACTTTTCTGCATTAAACTCCATTTGCCACTTCTCAGCACAGCTCTACATCTTATTTATGTTCCTCTGTAACCCACAACATCCTTCAGCGCTATCTATAACTCTGCCTATCTTTTAGTGTCATCCACAAATTTACTAACCCATCCTTCTACGCTTACATCCAGATCGTTTATAAAAATGACAGACTGTCCCAAAACAGATCCTTGCGGCACACCACTGGTAACTGAGCTCCAGGATGAACATTTCCCATCAACCACCACCCTCTGTCTTCTTTCAGCTAGCCAAATTTGGACCCAATTCACTAAATCATCTTCAATCCTGAAACTCCATATTTTGTGCAATAGCCTACCACATGGAACCTTATCAAACATATTACTGATACCTTACCCACAACGGATATAAAGGCTCACTGGTCTATAATTATCAGGGTTGTCTCAACTCCTCTTCTTAAACAAGGAAACAACATTTGCTATCCTCCAGTCTTCTGGCATGAATCCTGTCAACAATGATGACATAAAGATCAAAGCCAGAGGCTCTGCAATCTCCTTCCTGGCTTCCCAGAGAATTCTAGGATAAATCCCACCTGGCCCAAGGGTTCTATCTATTTTTAGATCTTCCTAAATTGCTAAAACCTCCTAGTTGTCAACTGCAATCCCATCTAATCTAATAGCCTTATCTCCATATTCTCACTAACATTGCCCTTTACCAATGTGAATAGTGACAAAAAGTATTCATTAAGCACTTCCAATATATCCTCAGATTCCACACACAACTTTCCATCACTATCTTTAATTGGCTCTAATCCTACTCTCGTCATTCTTTTATTCCTGATACACCTATGGAAAGCCTCAGGGTTTTCCTTGATCCTGTACTCCAACAACTTCTCATGACCCCTCCTGGCTCTTCTGAGCCCTCAGATCTTTTCTAACTACCTTATAACTGTGTCAAGCCCCTAACTGAGTCTTCAACATCTTCCTCATATAAGCTACCTTCTTCCTCTTGACAAGAGCTTCAACTTCTTGAATAAGCCATTGCTCCCTCTTTTGACAACTATCTCCCTGCCGATAGGTATATATTTATCAAAGACCCATATTCGCTGTTCCTTGAAAAAGTTCCACATTTCAAGTGTGTTCATCCTCTGCAGTTTCCTTCCCCATTCTATGCATCCTAAATCTTGCCTAATCACATCATAATTTCCTTTTCCCAGTTATACCCCTTTTCCCTGCTGTATATACCTTTCCCTGCCCATTGCTATTGTAAACATAACCGAATTGTGGTCACTATTGTCAAAGTGCTTACCTTCCTCCAAATCTAACACCTGTCCAGGTTCATTCCCCAGTACCAAATCCAATATGGCATTGCCCCTAGTTCGCTATTTCTTCCTCTCTGGCTATCCTGACCAGTATCCCTCACCAACATACTTATTCAATTGGTGGAACTGGTCCTCACCCTCAACAAGTTCTCCTTCAAATCCTCCCACTTCCTTCAGACGAGAGCAGTGGCTGTGGCCCCCTCATGTGCCCCAGCTATGCCTGCGTCTTCGTAGGATATATGGAACTGTATATCTTTTGGAGTTAGACCAGCACCATACCCTACCTTTACCTCTGCTACATCGATGACTGTATCAGCATCACCTTGTGCTCCTATGAGGTTGAACACTTCACCAACACCTTTCACCCTGACCTAAAGTTCTCATGAATTATCTCCAACATCTGCCTCCCCTTCTGGGACCTCTCCGGTGTCCAACTCAACACAGATATCTATTTCAAACCCACCAACTTCCACAGTTATCTTGACTACACCTCCTCCCAACCCACCTCCTGTAAAAAGCGATCCCTTACTCCCAATTTCTCCACCTCTATATCTGTTCCCAGGAGGAGCAATTCCACTCCAGGACATCCCAGATGGCCTTCTATTCAAGGACTGCAATTTCCCCTCCTACGTGATCAACAATGCCCTCCAGTGCATCTCGTCCACTTCCCATACCTCTGCCCTTAAACTCCACCCTTCCAACCACATCAAGGATCGAACTACCCAGGTCCTCACCTTCCATCTTATTAATCTCCAGATATAGTGCATTATCCTCTGCCATTTCTAGCACCTACAGTCACACCCCACCACTGAGGATATATTTTCCTCTCCACCCTATCTGCGTTCTGCATAAACCATCCCCTCCATGACTCCCCTGTTTAGTTCATGCCGCACCAACCCCTCCTCCACACCTAGCACTTTCCCTTGCCACTGTAAGTTGTAAAACACATGCCCATACCTTCCCCCTCACCTCCTTCCAATGCCCCCAAAGGATCTTTTCACATCTGGCAGAAATTTTCCTGCCTGATGTTATGGACTAGGCCAGACCACTTGAAGCATTCTTAAGCAGGCAGCCCAGACCATAACTTTGCAATTTGTTTTGTAAGCGTACATTGAAAATTACCTGGAGTAAGTTAGCTAGGTTGACTACCAGGTTTTAAAACAGACAAAAATATATTCACAAAATTACTCAATGAAACAAAAAGAACCCCTACAGAACTCGGTCTATCCAAACTAGACTTAATTATGTTGTCCTGAATATACACAATAGTCCCAATAAGCAAACCCCCTTAATAGTAAAAATTGAACATATGATTACAGGTTGAAGTTAGAAGGGCAAAAGGAGAGAGAGAGCCTGTTTCCACACAGCTGAACCCCTAACTAGTTCTGTGCTGAGCTGCTCAGCTAGAGAGCTGACCACTCCCCTTTCATTATACAGGTCACTTCTCAAACATGACCACTTTGGCCTGAAGTCTCATCTGTCCTCATATAAACAAAAAGGCCTCTCAAAATCCTTTAATCTCTGTACCAAATTAGTCTGATTGGAATCAGGAACTGTTTATGACCCCTCTGAACAAAATCAAGGACACAGTATCCTTGAGAAAATGAACAGCTTGTAGAAGAAAAAAGCACCAGCTTTGTGACAACATCCACCCACCTCATCTACTATGTGCGTTGCTCTCAATGTGATCTTTTCTACATTGGGAAGACAGGATACCAACTTGCAGAGTGTCCCAGGGAACATCTCTGGGACATGCACACTAAACAACCCCACCACCCTGTGGCTGACCACTTGAAGTCCCCCTCCCATTCCTCTCCAGGACATGCAAGTCCTGGGCTGCCTCTACCGACAACTGGAGGAAGAATGCCTCATCCTCTGCCATGGGACCCTTCAACCACACAGCATCAACATCAAATTTACCAGTATCCAAATCTCCTCCCTTCCTACTTCATTCTAGATCCCCAACCCTCCAACCCGGCACCTCCCTCTTGACTTGTCCATCTTCATTCCTACTTCTCTGCTCCACCCTCCACACCGACCTATCACAATCACCCCCCACCTGCATCTACCTATCAATTTCCTAGCTACCTTCCCCCAGCCCCAGCGCCACCCCTCCTATTTATTTATGGTCACGGCATGGTGGCTCAGTGGTTAGTGTTAGTGCTACTGCCTCACAGTGCCAGAGACTCCGGTTCAATTCCAGCCTCAGGTGACTGTCTGTGTGGAATTTGCAAATTCTCAGTGTCTGAGGGTTTCCTTTCTGAGTCCAAAGATGTACAGGTCAGGTGAATTGGATATGCTAAATTGCCCATACTGTTAGTGCATTAGTCAGAGGGAAATTGGTCTGGGTAGGATACTTTTCAGAGGATCAGTGTGGATTTGTTGGGCCATGAGTCACAGGTTGCATGCAGGTAATAAGGAGGGCAGATGGAATTTTGAACATTTAATGCTAAAAGAATGGAGTAAGAAAGTGTTGTTACAATTGTTTAAGGCATAGGTGAGTCTGCATCTGGAGAATTGCGTACAATTTTGGTCCTCTAACTTGAGGAAAGACTCAATTGCTTTGGAGGCAGTTCAGAGAATATTCACTAGAATAATTCCAAAGATATAAGCTGTGTTATGGCAGAGTTTAAACAGTTTAGACCTATACTTGCTACAGTTTATAGAATGGGAGGTCTAATTGAGGAATGTAAGATGCTAAAGGAGATTGACAAAGGAGACACAAAGCAGATGTTTCCTCCTAGGTGGAGTTGGGTACTCCAGATGCTGGAGATTAGAATCAAGATTAGAGTGGTGCTAGAAAAGTACAGCAGGTCAGGTAGCATCCGAGGAGCAGGAAAATCAACATTTCGGGTAAAAGGCCTTCAACAGGATCTTTCCTGATGAAGGGCATTTGCCCAAAAAGATGTTTCCTCCTGTCAGGCAATCTGGAATGAGAGGCTGATTTAATAAAGAGATTAGGAGGAATCACTTTGAGAAAAGGGTTATGAATCTGTGGAATTCACTATGCCAGAGTATGGTAGATGCCAGGACACTGATTAAATTTAAGGAGGAGTTAGATTTTTAATTAGTGAAGAGTTAATTAATGGGAAAGTGGAGTTGAAGCTGAGATTCAATCAGCCATGATCATATCAAATGGCAAAGCAAGCTCAAGGAGCTGAACTATTTACTCCTGCTCCTAGTTCTTACATTCAAACCCAATTGAACTGTGTTGCAATCTAAGTTCCCAAAAGGGGACATTTGGAAGTTCTTCAATATAGGTGATATAATGGATCCTTCCAAAGCACAAAGCAAATCTCCTGCCTCATCCGACATCAAAGTGGGAGCCAGTCGAATTGATAACATTGTCATTTTAAAAGAAGAGTTGGTTACCTCAGCTAAAAGGAGTATGCAGGTTTAGCTACAATCAATGCACTTATCAACCCTCACCTGATGAATAATATTTCCAAAGTCTGAAATTTTTACAATTTGAAACTGTGTGAAAATCGCTGATCAATTATCTTAACACGCAGAGCTCTGGAAAGTCTGAGGGAAACACCTCAGTGACGAGCCATGAGCAAGGAGAGGACTTCGGAAACATGTATAGCACAAATCCAAATAATGTTCTGTTGAAGAAATATCAGGTAGAAAGTTTTGAAACCATGGAACTAATGAAGAATAAGGAACCTTCTTTCTCCTTCCCTAAAGCTGCTGGTTTGAAGAATCCACCGGTACAAGAAAATATCAACCATACACTTAAACCATTACAACTGTGACTTCCAAGTGTTAACCTCTTTGCTTCAGCAACAAGGAACTTAAGTAAAAAGTCCTAATGGTGTACCATAGAGATTTTTGGAACTTTTTTTCTCATGAGTATACTTGTGCTTTGTGTGTTCTATCTATCATTGTTATGATCTTCATATCTGAAATTTATTGTAAATAACCTGACTTCTTTACACCAAAGGAACTTCCAGTAATAACTTATAAATTATGCTAAACTGTTTAAGTAAAAGCTTGCCTGCTTGTTTACTTTAACTTGAAACATTACAAAGTAAAATAGGAGCTTCATGAATTATATTAGTCTAAATTTTTCTGGCCATTTGGTGGTCATGACAGTAACAATAAATAAAATTGACTGCTCTTTGGAGAAATTGAGCTTTTTCACAGGATCTAATAATGGGTCTGAGTTTGTTTTTTCAAATGGCTTTCATGACCTTCCCCATCACTCATCTCCTTTCCTGATCAGATTGTAAGTGTTAAACCATGAAAATGAATAGCATTTCCAAAAATTGATATTTGGTTGTTTTGTGCGAATCTACAAACTCTCATACTCGTAAAGTGGAAGCAGTTCTGTGAAATTATATTTTTAGGATTTTGATAGTAATAACCTAATTAAGCAAGAAATAGAATTAAAACACTATTTTTAACATGACTATGAATTTTATTCTGAATCGCATAAATGAAGCTGAAGGACAGGTTTACACTGACACGGGTAGGCATTTCCCTGTCTGCCTGTGTAAATAATAGTGTGAGGGATGTCACTGCTGAAAATGGAGCTTTTATCCACTTTACTGCTGATGAAAGTAGCAAATGTGCCAAGATGAAAAGATCATACAATTTTAATCTGACAGGTTTTCACATCCCCACAACGTGGGCAGAATCCATTAGCGGCATGAGTCTTGTTTGCCAGCTGCAGAGCTGGCAAAAAAACCCCACACTTCTTATTCTGAGGAGGCCCACTCGACCTTTAGTCAAATCAGGCAGTTCTGGGGACACTGGCCTCTCCAAGAATTACATTCTGTGGAATGGAGGTTCTTACTAAAAGGAGCTGCCATCCTTTAGAGGTAGCAGTCTCTGTGTTTGGCAGTGCCATGTAGGAGGCCATGACTGTTTCTGGGAATGCAACTGCAGAGTCGAAGTATCCATAGGCAATGTTCCTGATTTGTTGCAGGAGTGGATGTTGCAAGGAAAGGGGAACAGAGAAGTTAGAAGCGAGGCAGATGTGTGGTCAACAGCCACAACCCAGCCCCACCCTACATCCATACCATCAATTAGGTATTTGATTGAAGACACCCCCAGACTCTAACCAATGAGAAGCCTATGCTCTCTTTGTCTCTAAGAAGGCTATATGTTGGCACACCTACTTGCAATTTGGTTAATGCTTGTGGTGACAGTCTGAAACCCTTTTATGACTTTTAAAGGCCTCAAATTGTGACAGTTTGTAGAGTTTATTGACAGATCTTCCCACCTGACTCTGAATTCTGGTGGTGGTGGGAAGATAGTGGTGTTAAGTAGGACACTACCCCACTCCACTTAATGAAATGCTCTTCCTGCCTCTTACCTGAGACAAGAAGATTCTGCCTTGACATGACCAACTTTCGATTTTGTTCTACAGTCCACAACATGAGAAGACTATAATTTCAAATACATTGTGAATATTGTAGTGGATCTGAACACTCTTATCGCTTATACTCTCAAAATAGATGGTACACTTAATTGAATGGGAGCCACAATGTTCATTATTAAGATGCAAAATTAACCTGAAGTGAATTTATATTCAGCTAGCTGTTGGAGAGGTGGTGCCCTTTTGTTTGAGTGGTAAATACTTGTCAGACTTCAAACACAATTCAAACTTGGCAACGTATGATATATTTTACTAGCATATGCTGAATATAGAGATCTGAAGTAAGGATACAACTTGCATTTATCATATTTTATCTACATTGTCTACTCTGTACAGAATTACAAATCCAATTAGCTTGGAGCTCTGGCACAGCAGATCTGCAAATTCAGCGCAAATTGTAAATATTCAGTGTGCATGAAACACATTTAATAGATGCAGATCTAACTTTTGTACTTTGTGTAACAATTATTTAGTCCTTAGTTGTACTTAAGTAAATGTGGCAAGGAAATGTGATTTGCAGTGGATTTAAATAATTAACCTTTACCTTATGACAATGGTTCCCTTTCTTCTCACTTTCCATCCCGCCAGTCTTTGCACTCAAAGGATCACCCTCTGTCATTTCCACCATATCCAGCAGGATGGTAATACTAAATGCTTCTTCCCATTCTCCCCTCCACCCTTTTTCACCTCTCACCCAGTCAGCATTATGTAGGGGCCATTTCTTTGTGACACCCTGGCTTACTCCTCTGTCATCCCTAAGAAAGTGAGATCAAATGCAAACTAATTGATTAGCCTTGTGAAACACCTCTGCTCTCTCTCTAAGAATGATCTCAGCCTTTCAATTGCTTGCCATTTCAATTTTCCATCCTGCGCTCATGGTAACCTTTCTGTTCTAGTTGTAATGCTCCATTGAAGCCCAATACAAGCTGGAACGATGGCACCTTATTTTCTGCTTAGGCATTTTTCAGCCTTTGGGACTCGACATTGAGTTCAAGTCCAAAGATGTTCAGGTGAAGTGGATTGGCCATGCTAAATTGCCCATAGCGTCCAGTGATGTGCAGGCTGGGTGGGTTGGCTATGAGAAATGCAGGGGTAGGGTAAGGGGGATGGGTGTGAGGGATGCTCTCAGATGGGTCAGTGTGTACTTCATGGGCAGAATGTCCTGCTTCCATATGCTCTGTTCTAACTTCAGACCATATACACTCCATTTTGATTGCACCCCCCCTCCATAAGCTCCAGCCTACAGTTTCCATGAGTTCTTACACAGAGCTGACCTATGTGGCAATATTAACACTGACCATTAACACCAATTCTGCATCTGTATCCCTCACTCATACCATTATCCCTTCCTTTCATCTTTTGCTCTGGACACCCTCACCATCTTTTATTGTTCCTCTTCTCCATTTGTCAATAGCATAAAAAGAATCACTTTCAAACCTCATTCAGTGCTGAAGAAGAATCATATTGGACTCAATTTAATTCTGCTTCTCTCACCACAAATGTTGCTCGACTTGTTGAGTTTCTTTGGCAATTTTTTGTTTTTATTTCAAATCTTTAGCATCTGCAGTAATTTGCTTTCACTTGAGTCTCCTTCTCAGATCTGTCTTTTGCCTCATCATTCACTCTCCTCTAACTTTCAAGTTGCAGATGATGAAAACATCTCTTTTCATCCTCCCTTGCGAAACCAAATCACATCTATAATCTTGCACCTCCCTTTCTTGTGGTAACCAGGTTGGTCCTCTTGGCTATGATTAGATTGCCTTGTGATTGGCAAGGAGGCAGTGATAATCAAGACGCACTATTACTGAATTTCACATTTGCATCCACCAGCTCAGGTACTGATATTTTCAGTACAATATTTTTCTCCTTTTAGAATCGGTGAATCAGATGGTGAGAGGGCTGCTAATATTCCTCCAGAACCAACTTTCTCAATTATTTGCCCTTGCCATCTCAGCAATGGATGTAAAGGTCCACTGGGGGCTTTCTTAACCTTACAGACATTAAGTGGTCAGTTAATAGCTACTTAATGGCTTCAACTTGTCACTGGGCTGGTTGCCTGCCTTCCTGGTGCACAAACCACATTGCTTCCCTGACCTGCTTGCTGGTTTAGAGGTTATCTCCAATTGTGCCAGTCTAGGGTCAATTTGGATTAGGATTGAGGGAGGGCTGCAGAAAGTCACATGGCTTGTCTTTGTCTCTGCTCTTGTTGACATCATTTTCACTGTTGGATGTTCTGAAGACTGTGTTCCTCCAGGGATACCTTCCTAAGGTACAGAAGCTGCTGGCCACTAATTGCCCGGGAAGCCGAGATTTAATTGTCAAGATCTTCAGTCCTCCCAGGAAACCTGCTGGTCAGCTATTAAGCTGACTGGAGCTCAATCGGACAAACATTCTCTTTAGAGTGCAAAGGGTCAGTCGCTACTGCTAACAACCACCTCCGTAGTCAGATGAGAAAATGAAAAATTCTACCCCTTGTGTTATTTAGAAGTCTGTATAGAGGTAGGATTTTCATAATGAGACACAACCATGAGTGGTATACAAGCGGGCACAAAGTAGAGAAGAGTGTGTAGATGCCAGCTTGTTGTAGGGCTTGGTTGCACACAAGTTCCCTGCTGAGATTTGTGGAATCATGACTGATTCTATACTTTCATACATGCTTACATATTGACACACACTTTATGTGTACAGGCCTTGACCTGGTACACTTCCTGGACATTACCTTTAACCTCTGTGCTCCATATGAATTGCTTTCACTGCAGTGTTTAATGTTTATGTTTAAGGATCCCTGATGCAAAATGCTATTTGCAGTCACTGACTTGTTTAGTTGTGAGAAAAGTGATATTTATTGATTGCAATGACTCACATCCTTGGGTTTATAAACCCGCTTCTGATCTTTGCATAAATGTGACTTAAATTTGGACTGTTACTGAAAATAAGATGATAGCAGACATTGTAACTATACAAGTGAAAATATATTGACAAATGTGACAGCTTAAATACAACAATATGATATTCATGCACCCATGTGCACTCAGCATGTTTTCTTTCTCCCCTCTGTTCACTGCATTGAGATACAGGCTTGAAGGACTTGCTGTGTGGTTGGCCCTGTTGATTTAGAAGGTTTGACCATCTGCTGATATTTTCTGAGAATGTTCCCCTTTGAGAATGTGTTCAGACCCAAAATGCACAAAGAAGCTGTTTTTTCAAGAAATTACTTTTGACAGACAAAGATAGTTGTTTTGACTGCAGAACTGAAAGAGGCTGGAGATCCCTAATTTTCTGATTTTTGATTAGAAAGAAACGTGGACATTAAGAAGGATACTATATTGGTCCCAGAAATCTTCTAATCAAATTTTGTCTCAGGTTAAATAGTTATAACTCAAGTACTCTCAAAAAAAACCTCCAATCTGTGAAGTCTACCTTCTTTACTGGACATTATTCCCTTTAACTTTATACCTGGGTGTGTCTGAAAGTCCAAGTGATTTCACAGAAATGTATGTTTGATGCCGTGTCGTTATTATTTTCTTTGGTTTTCTAGGCACTAAAATTGCTCTCTTATTTTAAGAAAAAACTTGGATTCTTCATCATGCTGGGAAAAGTAGGAATGTACATTTTAATTGGGGAAAAATATATTCACGTGGTGAAAAATATCTGTACTTTTGTTGCGATAAACCCAGGAGGTTGAAAAAGTGAGCTGATTCACCCCTCCTTACCTGGTTTTGAAAGTGTGGATTGTTGTCCTGGTTTGTCAGCTCTTCAGAAGTCTGGTGATTGTTTGGTGTTTGTGCACTAATGTCATTACCAATATAGTATGATGCAAAAATGATTCCAAAAAAATTAAGTTAAAAATCACACAACACAAGGTTATAGTCCAACAGGTTTATTTGGAAACACTAGCTTTCAAAGTGCTGCTCCTTCAACAGGTCGTTGTGGAGTATAAGATCATAAGATACAGAATTTATAGCAAAAGTTTACAGTGTGATGTAACTGATCTTGTGTATTGAAAAAGACCTAGATTGTTTAAGTCTCTCATCTTTTAGAATGAACATAGTTGTTTCAGTTATTTCATATGTAAATCACAGAACATTTAAAAGTTATATTCTCAAGTAAATCCTTGGCGGATAGGATCAAGGATAACCCCAAGGCATTCTATGCGTATGTGAGAAACCTGAGAATGACGAGAACGAGGGTAGGTCCGATCAAGGACAGTAGTGGGAGACTGTGTATTGAGTCGGAAGAGATAGGAGAGGTCTTGAACAAGTACTTCTCTTCAGTATTTACGAACGAGAGGGACCATATTGTTGAAGAGGAGAGTGTGAAATGGACTGATAAGCTAGAAGAGATACCTGTTAGGAAGGAAGATGTGTTGGACATTTTGAACAACTTGAGGATAGACAAGACCCCTGGGCCTGACGGGATATATCCTAGGATTATGTGGGAAGCAAGAGAGGAAATTGCAGTACCGTTGGCATTGATCTTCTCATCTTCACTGGCAACGGGGGTGGTACCAGGGGACTGGAAAGTAGCAAATGTTGTGCCCCTGTTCAAAAAAGGGAATAGGGATAACCCCGGTAATTACAGGCCAGTTAGTCTTACGTCTGTGGTAGGCAAAGTAATGGAAAGGGTACTGAGGGATAGGATTTACGAGTATCTGGAAAGACACTGCTTGATTAGGGACAGCCAGCACGAATTTGTGAAGGGTAGGTCTTGCCTTACAAGTCTTATTGAATTCTTCGAGGAGGTGACCAAGCATGTGGATGAGGGTAGAGCAGTGGATGTAGTGTACATGGATTTTAGTAAGGCATTTGATAAGGTTCCCCATGGTAGGCTTATGCGGAAAGTCAGGAGGCATGGGATAGAGGGAAATTTGACCAATTGGATAGAAAACTGGCTAACCGGTCGAAGGCAGAGAGTGGTGGTAGATGGTAAATATTCAGCCTGGAGCCCAGTTACAAGTGGAGTTCCGCAGGGATCAGTTCTGGGTCCTCTGCTGTTTGTAATTTTTATTAATGACTTAGATGAGGGAGTCAAAGGGTGGGTCAGTAAATTTGCAGATGATACGAAGATAGGTGGAGTTGTGGACAGTGAGGAGGGCTGTTGTCAGCTGCAGAGGGACTTAGATATGATGCAGAGCTGGGCTGAGGAGTGGCAGATGGAGTTCAACCCTGCCAAGTGTGAGGTTGTCCATTTTGGAAGAACAAATAAGAATGCGGAATACAGGGTTAATGGTAGGGTTCTTAGTCAGGTGGAGGAACAGAGGGATCTTGGGGTCTATGTACATAGATCTTTGAAGGTTGCCACTCAGGTGGATAGAGTTTGTAAGAAGGCCTATGGAGTATTATCGTTCATTAGCAGAGGGATTGAATTCAAGAGTCGTGAAGTGATGTTGCAGCTGTACAGGACTTTGGTTAGGCCACAGTTGGAGTACTGTGTGCAGTTCTGGTCGCCTCACTTTAGGAAAGATGTGGAAGCTTTGGAGAGGGTACAGAGAAGATTTACCAGGATGTTGCCTGGAATGGAGAGTAGGTCGTACGAGGATAGGTTGAGAGTTCTCGGCCTTTTCTCGTTGGAACGGCGAAGGATGAGGGGTGACTTGATAGAGGTTTATAAGATGATCAGAGGAATAGATAGAGTAGACAGTCAGAAACTTTTTCCCCGGGTACAGCAGAGTGTTACAAGGGGACATAAATTTAAGGTGAAGGGTGGAAGGTACAGGGGAGATGTCAGGGGTGGGTTCTTTACCCAGAGAGTGGTGGGGGCATGGAATGCGCTGCCCGTGGGAGTGGTAGAGTCAGAATCATTGGCGACCTTTAAGCGGCATTTGGATAGGTACATGGATGGGTGCTTAATCTAGGTTAGAAGTTCGGCACAACATCGTGGGCCGAAGGGCCTGTTCTGTGCTGTATTGTTCTATGTTCTATATGTTCTATGTTCTATAAACTTAAAACTTTTAAATGTTCTGCGATTTACATATGAAAGAACTGAAACCACCATGTTCATTCTAAAAGATGAGACTTATCAAACAATCCAGGTCTTTTTCAATATATAATTTCCCTTACATCACACTGTAAACCTTTGCTATAAATTCTGTGTCTTATGATCTTATACTCCACAACCACCTGATGAAGGAACAGCGCTCTGAAAGCTACTGTTTCCAATTAAACCTGTTGGACTATAACCTGGTGTGTGATTTTTATCTTTGTACACCCCGGTCCAACATCGGCATCTCCAAATCCAAAAATTATATGAGCATGAAAACAGATTCATTTTTGGAAAACAGGTGCAAACAATCTTAGGGAATTATTTTGGTCCCACAGTTAATTCTGGAATTAATGGCTGCTATGTTACGAAGAAACACTGCTTAAATGTGCTGACTTTGTTCTTTCAGAGCTAAGTTGGTTTCTACCTATGCATTTTTATCAATGTTTACTATATAAAATAAATAGCCTTAAGATTTGTTTAAATATTAAAAATAATGGATCCATGAAAAACATGCCGGCATCTAGACTTGACTATTCCAATAGTCTCTGCTCTAAAATGTTTGAATGCTGTTGTTCAATGCATCACTAACTAGCCACATGTAGCTATTTTGAAAATTTGGTGAGTATAATTTCATTTTTGATTCTGAGATTAAAAATGACAAGCAATATTATTATGAAGCATTATCTCAATCATAATTGCATGGAATATGCATTTGTGTATTTTAACTATTTTATTTATTGATGAAGTGGCAAATTGGAAAGCAGAATGCATTTAAAAAAATTTTGTGCTTTCCTTCCTTGGTTATTATTTATTGGCTATCTTTTAAAAGGGTGTGTAATAGATAAAACTACTGGAAACTTAAGTGCCATGGAAACATCGACAATATCGTATGAAGTGGAACTTGACAGCATGAACAGCTCTAAATGTTTCCAAAAACAAAATATTGCCTCTGCTGTTTACTTAATATCTAATAATTTGAGTAAAACAACTTGACTATTCATAAGTTAATGGCATCCTTTTTTTTTGTTTGAGATTACAATTTCCTATTTAATATTAAACTATATTGCTGGAAAAGAAAATTACCAGAGAGTACCTACTGTTACTTCGAGTGCAAGTATCAGCCTAGTCATGTCGTGTTTATTGTGCCAAGTTGGATTTGAATGACAACACAATCATGTTATGAGTTACATTAGGGCTCCAGTGAGGTGAAGAATATAATCTTAGGAATCTTCTCTTAACAATTCAAGAGAAAGACAGTGGTATTTGCTACTTTATTATTCCAGTCATGCATCTCCCTACAAGTTTCTCTTACCATTCAACCACTTAAGTTTTAACATAACTACAAATAAAGCAATTCCTAAAATTTTATATAACAGAGCCACAGTGTTAACAAATACACATCAAGTCATGATAGTATTTTATTTTTGTATTACTCAATGAGCAAGGTAACCTATTTAAATCTTTCTTCATCCCAAATTATTATAACAGGTAACTCAGTTATCTGTCCATCTCTCTACACCTTTGAAGTGTAGTACTTGCATGATCTTATGAATCTCAAAACAAGATCATGTTTGGAAAGGGTGGAATAAGGGGAATAATAGGACATTAAGAGTTGAATTGCTCTTTTCATCTTCTATATTTGGTTTGGTAATAACAGAAAATAAAATACCTTTTTCGTAAAAGCTTTTATACAAACTATTTGTATTTTACATATTTACAAATGTAAAACTGGCATTAGCAAAGATGTAAAGAACAGGTTTTATCATTTAGAATGCAAATTTTTGTTGTTTGTATATTTAGTTAAGTGTTCAGCAAGATTCAAGTATTTTAGCTTCTGGCCACATGATGGCATACTTGCAACTATATTGGAGACACAATGCCTCAATTCATTATTGATGTCTTACCGTGATCTTGTATTCCTTTTGAATAAGTTCACTCATTTAACATGTGGGGCTAAAAAAATTCAAATTAATTTGAGGACTGGGATATGAGAAAAATTCCTCAGGAATTATTTACATCCAGATTCAAACCAGGGCATTCTGGCAAGACTGAAATTTATAGGTATAATGATAATACTTTAAAAATTCCAATTAATACTTTTTTTCTTGGTTAAGTACATTGTGTGCAGTTGCATGAACGTTGACCTAAATATTGCCTGAAAAATTGCTGGAAGATGCATCAATAATGGAATTTAAAAGAGATTTTAATCATGAGTCATTGAAATGACTTGTATCTGAATATTTTTCCCTTTGGGGAAATAAAATTGAAAGAGGCAATTTAATGTATTATGATTTATCATTGTTTTGCATTTTGAAACAAGACGTGGTAAATGTAATCCTGAATTATAGTGAGCTTGATGCACAGAAGATATTCACTTGAACCCAATGTTATTGCAGGATGTGACAATTTGCCAATAAAAGACTTATATCCAATCTTTAATTGCTCGATCTGTGCTAAATTGGGAATAGTTATATTTTTAGCTACAAGTAAATGGATATATTGCAAAAGCAAGATTATCTAATGATGTGGGGATGTTAAGCCAATGTGTAATACACAATACCACATGTTTTGAAAACACATTCTACTTTTGAGAAGACTTGTAAAAATTCTGTTTATTTAATTAATGTCATATAATGGGATGTCAGGGAGGCTGAATGGTTTTAAATTTGCGAACTACAATGTCTGGTTTCTGACATAAAGGGTGCACATCATAACATATGTCATCATTTTTGTGCAAATGACAATACAAAATTAAAAAGAAAATAAATGTGTCCTCTTTAAATGTTGTTACCAGTCAACAAGTATTAACATATACAGCAGTGGAGCCAAATAAAATACACATGCATTTGCACAGTTGGGATTTTGACTTTCTCTAAAAGTGTGCTAACAGGTCGATGTATTTCCAAAAATTGTTTGAATACTGTTCCTTTGAAAATAATCCTGGACCTGGCACGTGAATTCAAATCCTTTTTGCCAGTCATCAGATTCATAATCTCTAATGTGCTGTTTCTGTAAATTTCTTGCAGCTGCCCTGGTACTTCTGCACTTCCACCAACAGTGGTATTTAATGCTGGGTTCTGAGAGTTCTGTACTATTAGCTTTGTTTTTAGTATATTTTGAGTTTTCTTTCTTGTTCCTTTTTAAAGAATTCCTGAATTTATTCATCATCCTCTGGTTCTTTCTGTAATACAGGTATTTCTTCCTTGAGGCACTCTCTGAAAAAGTTGAGGATAGCACTGTACATATAATGCTTGCTTTTTTCAGCTGTAATAAAATGGCCTTCATCTGGGTAAATCTGTTTCAAGCAAAATGAAAGGTTAGTGAGATACCTGACTAATGTTATTTTAAGTATGCAATAGTTAACTTTAACCATAAATATCATTGAATTGAGCTAATAGTTATGACTATTACAATTATTGGTACTTAGTTAGACAACTGCATCAATTGAACACATTTTAGATGTATCATAATTACACAAATGACTGTCAGTGATAATAGCAATTGTTGATTTATATGACATTCTTATTGTCAATCGTGTAGAAATTAGATTCAATGGAACTCCTCCTGTGCTCTACAGAAGGTGAGACTTGGAAATGTTACTCTGTTATATCCAAACTTTTATTCAATTAAAACAGCAATAAATTATGAGAAATATTTTTGTTCTGATTGCTAACCACTGGAAATTAAATATAGGCTGTCAAATTCCAAATTAATGTTCGTCACACATCATCATTGTCACTTAAATAAAACCAGAGTTCAGATGCTCTTTTACTGGCTTATTATGCACTGAAGGTTTGTAACTCGAGGAAAGAACCATCTTTATTTGCATGGTATTTCCATCAAGGGTTCCATTACCTTGCTCCTGGTATTCATATGCCAAAGACTGTTCATTCTTTCTAGACTTTGCCAGGTTAATTAACTGTTGCCTGGTACTCAGTGTTGATTGGTGATAGGCACAAGCATCTACTGTGAATCTGAAAATTCAACTCTATTGTTGAATATTTTCTTGATCTTTAGCCAGATTGAAAAAAATAAGGTGGCATGAAATGGATTTTCTGTAGGATTCCAAGACAATAAGGTGGATCTTTAAACAATGCTCTAAAGCACTAATTCTTTTAGTTACCTCAACCTTTAGATTTATTGCACTGGCAGTGCAAATATATATTAATTAGAAATTCAATACCTGTAGGGTATAGTTTCTTTCTGCTTTCACCAGGTGTTGTATCAGCTCTGCTGTGTGCTGAAAATGTACATTTGCTGCAAAAAAAGTTACACAATTGATAACTGAAAATTAAAACTGGCTTTTAGTAGGTGTTCATCAAAGTAGATTGCACCAAATTTTAAAACAAAAACTATTTTTAAATTGATTGACATTAATTCTCACCTGGTTATTTCAAATTTATAGTTATTAAGGTCAAACAAAGATACAACTCTACTGGGTAGTGGTGGTAAAATGAATTAAACTGTCAATCGCCAAGCTGCCATCTCAAGCTTAGTGAAGTAGTACAGAATATTCATACTTTGGGCTATTCTGAATTAACTTCCTATAGCAGTATCTGCTCCTTTACCAAAGCAGATTGATAAAGACTGATGGATCGTCCATCATTACTCTCAATGACTCAATTCATTCATCTTAGAATCCCTACAGTGTGAAACCAGGCCCTTCAGCCTAACGGGTCTGCACCAATCCGCTAAAGAGTATCCCACTCAAACCCATTCCCCATTACTCTACATTTACTGCTGATACACCTCTAATACACCTAACCTACACATCCTTGAACATTATGGGCAATTTAGCATGGCCAATTCACCTGACCTGCACATCTTTGCATTGTGGGAGGAAACCCACGTTGACATGAGGAGAATGTGTGTGGAGTTTGCACAATCGCCTGAGGCTGGAATCAAACCCACGTTCCTGGTGCTGTGAGGCAGCAGTGCTAACCACTGAGCCACTGTGCCGCTCCCACTGAAAAACGTAAGGTTGGGACTCACATTGTTATGTTTCCATCCTCAACTGCTCTAATCCATACACATTATAAATCCCATCTCTCCAATTAAACTCTCAGTCAGAAGATGTAGGAGCAGAAGTAGGTCTTCACCCCTTTGGATCAGCTTTGCCATTCAATGAGATCATGATTGCTATGATAATCCTCAACTTCATTTTACTGCCTTTTCCCCAAACCCTTGATTCCCTTAATGATTTCAAAATCTCTTCCTTGAATGTATTTAATGACATAGCCTTTACACAGTGGAAAGTGACACATACCATGAGATCTTGTTCTGTATAGATTGCTCTAAGCACAGCCAACCCATTTTCAACTATTCATACTTTGCAATAGCACCCATTCAGTATTTTTTTGCTCTTATAACTTTTTATCAATTCCTTTGTTTACTCTCCTTTCTTCTTCTATTTCAGCACTGTCTCTACATATCTGCTTTCTACATTCACTTGCTACCTCACCAGCCTCCGCATTCAAAGAATCATAAACCAGCATCTCTGCCATCTCCAGCAGGATGCTGTCACCAGGATATATTACCTTTATCAGTGTTCTGCCTGGATTATTCACTCTCGGACACTCTGTCCCACTCTAATACCTTCCCACGCAATTATTTGCCTCCTCCCTTCACTCTATCAAAGGCCTCAGACACACTTTCTGGGTGAAGCAGTACCTTACATGCATTTCATTCAGTCTAATCTACTGCATTCACTGCTCACAATGTCATTTCATCTAAATTGGGGAGACAGATTGCAGACTGGGCAAACACTGTTTGGAACACTGACAAAACTCTCTGTAAAAATCAACCTGAACTTGTTAAATGCTTGCCTCTTCAAGAAACTACTGTGTTCCCATTGCCAGAATTTTTTTTCTCCCTCTCTCTCTCTCTCTCTCTCTCTCTCTCTCTCTTTCAACTGGACACATAGACGGACAAGCTGTAGCTTTCTGCAGTCTTTCTCTATTTTAAATATAATGTTCAACAACTCCTCTGCCTGTCGAAGTGTACAACCTCACATTTTCCCATGTATACATATGTATCTCTATACACTGTTTTCATCCTCTCATCTTGCCTTGCCACCTGCAAATCTGACTATATATATATATATATATAGCATATCCCATTTTGAAATTGCACCCCACCCTGATCTCAATTTTACCTTCTTTTAATTAGCCAGCCCTCTATCCAGGCTAATATGCCACCTTCAACTCCATAGACTCTTATCTTGTTATTAGCTCAGTATTGGGGCAGCACGGTAGCTCAGTGGTTAGCACTGCTGCCTCACAGCACCAGGTTCGATTCCAGCCTTGGGTGACTGTCTATGTGGAGTTTGCACATTCTCCCATTGTCTGCATGGGTTTCCTCCAGGTGGTCTGGTTTCCTCCCACAGTCCAAAGATGTGCAGGTCAGGTAAATTGGCCATGCTAAATTGCCCATTGTGATAGGTGCATTAGTCAGAGGGAGGTGGGTTTGGGTGGGTTACTCTTTGGAGTGCCAATGTGGACTGGTTGGGCTGAAGGGCCTGTTTCCACACAGTAGGGAATCTAATCTAATTTAATCTAATGTGGTATCTTATCAAACATCATCTGGAAATCCAAAAATAGTACATTAACTACTTGCTCTTTATCTTTCCTGCTTGTTCCTCCTCAAACATTTTTTAACAAATTTGACAGGCATAATTTCTCCTTTTGTGAAGCCATCTCAAATCTGCTTGAACATGTTATAATGGTCGGCTAATAGACTTGCTAACATTTTCCCAATAACAAATATTACGCTGACTGTATGTCTATAGTGAGCTGCTAGGGAGTTGATTAGCTCAATTGGCTAGATAGGAGAAAGTGAGGACTCAGATGCTGCAAATCAGAGCTGAAAAGTGTGGTGCTGGAAAAGCACAACATGTCAGGCAGCATCCGAGGAGCAGGAGAATCAACGCTTCGGGCATAAGCCCTTCATCAGGAACATTGGGGGGGAGAAGGGGACTGAGAGAGAAATTGGGGGAGGTGGGTGTAGGTTTTGAGGAGGAAGGTAGATAGGAAGGTGATGGATAGATGGGGGTGTGGGGTGATAGGTCAGAGTGGAGAATGGAGTGGATAGGTGGGAAGGAAAATAGACAAGTAGGACCTTTCGAGGATGGTGCCGAGTTGGAGGATTGGATCTGGAATGAGGTGGGGGAGGGGAGATGAGGAAAATGGTGAAATCGACATTGATGCTATGTGGTTGGAGGGTCCCAAGATGGAGGATGAGGCATTCTTTCTCCAGGTGTCAGGTAACTAGGATTTGATGGGGAAAATGTCCAGGACTTGCATGTCTTTGGCAGAGTGGGCGGGGGAGTTGAAGTGGTCAGCCACAGGATGGTGGGTTGTTTGATGCATGCGTCCTAGAAATCTACTGTGTATGTTGCTCTGGATGTGGTCTCCTCTACTTTAGGGATACAGAATGCCAACTCACAGAACCATTTCAGAGAACATCTCTGGGACAAGTTTACAGTACAATTTACAACCATTGGCAGCCAGTGCAAGAATTCAACCATGGTTGAAGTTACTGTGAAGGAGTCTCCTCCTTAACTACTCCCCTCACCCAAGGTGTGGCGACCCTCCGGTTAAAGCACCACAGTTGTAATTTATAAGTTACCTGCTTTCTCTTTCACTTTGAAAATAAAGGTGTTACATTGGTAGTTTTCCAATCCTTTGGAAATTTTTCAGACTGTATTCTTGTAATATCATTACTGGTACATTTTCTGTCTCTTAAGTACTTCCTTTTACAAGCTAGGATGCATTTCATCAGATCCAGGAGACTCATTGTTCTTTAGCTCATTTTCTTCCTTATTAGTTTTTTTTCTTGAGTGATAGTTATTGTATTGTATTTATATTCTCTCCTCCTTTTTGTCCCTTGATTATTTTGTATCTGTGGAATTTCTTCTACTGTGAAGATTGATACAAAGTATTCATTCAATTCCTCTGCAATTTCCTATTTTCCTCACCTCATTCTCTAAGGGCCCTTTGGTCACTGGCATCTCATGACGTTTTTAAAAATGGTTTAAAGAACCTCTTGCTATCTGTGTTGATAGTACTTGCAAGTTTACCCTCAAAGTTTAACTTGTCCCTTTTTTTCTGGTCATCTTTTGTTGGATTTTAAAACCTTCTCAATCCTCTGTTTTACAAGTAATCTTTGCCACGTTGTATGATAATATTTCAATTTGAGCATAACATCAATTTGCCAGGTTAACCAGGGTTGTCTTAACCTCTTAGTATGCTTCTTTCACACTTTGATATATCTTTGGATGCCATGAGCTATTTTCTTAAATGATTACCATTGCCTCTCGAGTGTGTTTGCTCCTGAACTCTTTTTCCAGCAAATCCAACTAACTCTGCCACATTCCTATGTAACTAACCTTATTTAAATTTAGCACATATGTTTCTGACCCAAGCTGTTCCTTCTCAAAATGAAATTTATTGAACTTTCTCATTATTCATCAGATTTCTGATATTCAAGTATTTGGTTTTAAGAAACTTGTCTTTTTATTTCCAATCAATCTAGTATCTTGCTCCATCTTTCTTGAAGTTGATACTAGAAAAACCTGCAGTCTGTAGGGCAATTCCAAATTCTTCAATTATTCTTATTTTCTGTTGAAGGCCTTTGATAAGATCACACAGTAGGTTTATAACATTTAGGGCAAACAAAGTCAGGGAGAAATAGCTGAATGAATTATAAAATAGAAAGCAGAGGGTTGTGTTAAAGGGTAGTTTATTTGGACTGGAGAAAGATAGAAAGCAGTGTTCCAAAGAATATGTGCTTGAACTATTGTTATTCATAATTTTGATTAACTATTTGGATTTCAAATGCTATCAAAGTTCACAGATAACAAATGGTGATGGTGGTAGGATTATAATTAACACTAAGGAAGAATGTAATGATCTACAAGCAAACATTTGAAAACTCCTACACAAGGTAGTAAAATAGTAAATGGACATCAAGATAGATTTACTGTGGGCTGTTTTACTTTGGTAGTGAAAACAGATACATCACCCAGACCTTAGAAAATAAGAAATGGAATGGATTAAGAAGAACAATATGATCTAAGGATGCAGGAGAACAAATGAACATAGCAGCAAACCAGATGAACAATACAATCAAAAATGCTAACAAACAAACTGATTTCTAGAGATGACCAATTCAAAAGTAGTGAAGTTATGCTGAATCTGTATAAGACACTGGTCAGACTACTGTTAGAATATTGTGCACTGTTCACAGAAACCTGGAGAACATGTAAAAAAGAGTTTATATTCATAATATCAGAACACGGATTGCAGCTCTCAGGAAAGATTGAACAGGTTTAAGATGTCTTTAAAATTATGAATGAGTTGAATAGTTTAGATGCGGTCAGAATCTTTTCACTTGTAGGTGAATCCAAAACTAGGAGCCATTAATACATGTTAGTGGTCAATATGGAAGTAAGGACAAATTTGAGGTTAAAATGTGAAATAAGTTGAGGTCAATAGCTCTCCTGCTTTCAAAGACCAACAGTAAGAGTACATGAGATAAAGGGTAACAAAGATTTGCTAAAAGGCTACAAAACAGTCAATAGAATGGGAGGAAAGTCATGGAATAAAAATCAGCACAGTCAACTAAATGATGTGACTGTTACTGTTGCATAGATGTTTTGTAATTACTGATCATATTCTTCGCTCTTTCCACCCTACTGAACCCATGGCCTCTGTTAATAGTCCACACCCCTTAGAATAAATTTAAATGTATTCTATACATTTCCTCATAAGTTGACATTCGTGTTTTCTCTCTGTAGAATTTGTGAAAAATGCAAGTATATTAAGGAGTTCTATTTTTCTATTTCTTTTAAGATTTGGTTTTACTTGAATAATAACTTCACTGAGCTTACTTTTCTCTCAGGTAAACAACCAGTGGTGTATAAAGTTTCCTCTCCAGTTCAGATGCCTCAAACTTGTTTTTACTTTAAGATTGATGTTTCACTCAGATTCAATCTGATGTTTCTTCTTGTTTTTAAAAGTATACTGTAATTCTCTGAAGGTCCAGAAATTCCTTTCATTGACAGGCTGCCTTTAGAATTGGAATACTTCTCATCAATTTTAATTAGCTGCTAATCCATTGCAAATTTATATCCTGGGCTTGCTTTTACTACGCAGACTAAGTTTAAAGTGGCAAATCCATTCCTGAAAGATTTACAACATTGGGAATGACGAAAATAGACACTTTTAAAAGACTGCAAGACTTGTATTGCCATTCTCTGGTATTACTGTTGAACAAGAGCTGGTGATGGTCTAGTAGCAGTGCCAGTAAACTAATAATTCAGATGCCCAGGCTAATGCTCAGGAAATATGGGTTCCCTTTGCAGAATTTAAATACCATTAACTAATAAATCTTCAAGATGGGGGAGCCCAGCACATCATTGCAAAAATCAAAGTTGAAGCATTGTGACTAATCTCTAGCCAAATGTCAAATGGGTGATCTATTTTGGCTTCCTCCTGAGGTTCCCTGCAGATCAGATGCCAGTCTTTAACCAATTTATCACTCTACATGATATCAAGAAATACCTGAAGAATCAGAAACTCGCATTTAACTTAAAGCAAAAGAATATTGTTAAAGTTTTTTGCATAAGCACTTTACTGTTTTAACATCCTTCTTTTCCTTCCTCAATCTCTGCTTTACTGCTGGTGGCTTCTTCTGACCATCATACTCTTGTCCTTTAGAATTTTCTCCCTATTTGTTTTAATTTACTTTCTGCTTCTGCTTTCAAAATTCTCCAAGTTTAGCTTTTCAATTGAACTTCTAGTTACGGCATTTTACCTTTCAAGTTCTACCAGTTTTCCTGTACCTGATATCTATTCTACCATTTCCTTTTTCATTTAAAGTGCTCTGAGATGCATTAGTTTATGTTGTACTGTTCATGGAGAAGAAACCAAGAAATCAGTTGGTCAGGCAGCATTTGTGGAAAGCTAACGTTTTGAAACATGTGCTCATGAGGGTGCAAAAATGAGACACTTTGTGACTAAGGTATTGCTCAGGCAAAGATGTAACTCCAGAACTTTTTATGCATACAGCAAGAGTGAAACACCATTCTTCTCCACCCCAACCAGGTCCACAGCAAAAGCGGAAAGTAAAAATGGCCACCAGCCAGGTTTGATGCATCAAAACATCCTCTCTTGTGAGAAACTATGATTAAAAGAGAGGATTTAGCTGCAGAGAGAGATTTAAAAAATATATAGAGTTACATCCAGAATAAGGGCTATAAGACCACAACAAATAGGAAGAGGAATCAGATGTTTAGCCCCTCGAGCTTGCTCTCCCATTCAATAGGATTATGGCTGATCCAATATTCCTCACATCCACCTTCCTGTCCTTTCCTCCTCAGCCTTGATTTCCCCTCCCGATCAATAATCTATCCATCTCAGCCTTAATTATACACAAGGATTTTGGTTACGCAGATCTCTGTGGCAAGGAGTTTCAAAGACACTCTACCCTTTTTGAGAGAAAAAACTTCCTCTTCATCTCAGTCTTAAATTGACCATTTGTTCTGAGACTTTGACCTCTGATCCTAAACTCTTCCATGAGGAAAAACATCCTCTCAGCATCTAACCTGCCAAGCCCCTTAGAAAGCCTATATGAGATCACCACCTATCATTCTTCTCAACTCCAGCAAGTAGAGTCCAACCTGTTCAGTCTTTGCTTTTAAGACTATGCCTCCATATCCAGGATCATCCCGGTGAACATTCTCTGAATTGCCTCGAATAAAATGATATCTGTCCTTAAATGATAGGATCAAAACTGCTCACGATATTCCAGCCGTGGTCTCACCAGCACCTTACACAGTTGCATGAAGGCTTCCCTACTCCAAACCTTTCAAAATAAGGGCCAACATTCCATTTGCCTTCCTGATTATCTGCTGTACTTTTGTGTGACCTTCTGTATATATTTTTTAAAAATTACATTAGATTCCCTACAGTGTGGAAACAACTCTTCAGCCCAACAAGTCTGCACCGACCCTCCAAAGAGTAACCCACCCAGGCCCATTTCTCTCTGATTAATGTGCCTAACACTAAGGGCAATTTAGCGTGGCTAATCCACCTGACCCGCACATCTTCGGATTGTGGGAGGAAACCGGAGTACCCAGAGGAAACCCACGCAGACAAAGGGAGAATGTGCAAACTCCACACAGACAGTCAACCGAGGCTGGAGTTGAACCCGGGTCCCTGGCACATTGAGGCTGCAGTGCTAACCACTGTGCCACCATGCTGCCCTTAATATCATGCATAAATACACCTAGGTTCGCCTTTTGTAGCTTTTCTGTATTTAAATAATATCATATTCTTTTGTTGAACTTTCCAAAATGAACAAGTTCACATTTTCCCATGTTATAATCCAAGGGCCAACTTTTTGCCCACTTAACCTATCAATACCTCCCTGTATTCTTGTCACAACCTCCCTATTTTTGTGTCATCTCCAAATTTGGCTACAGTACTTTCACTTCCTTCTCTTTTACTGTCTTTAAATTGTGCTCCGGCCTGCAAAAAAGATCACAGCTGAGAGAAAAGCAACAGCAAATCAAGACCTTTGCAAGAATTACAACATTTGCAATGACTGACTGCATCCAAAACCAAGCTAAACACAATTGGTTTCAGTTATGTCTCAAATACTGCCAAAGAACTCTAAGTAGTATGTACTTTCATCTTCCTTTGTATTGGACCCTATTATGTTTAACTTAATACCTGTGTCTGTGTGAGAGAAATTGGGCCCAAATGATTACACAAAGGCCGGATGCTTGATTTTGATTTTTTCAGTTAACTGGTAAAAATTTGCTGTTTGATTCAAGAAAATATAAAAAATACTTTTGCTTACAGAAATGCATATAGTTCGGCTGTTTAACCACTAGAAATATTGTAGTCCACACTAACTCTGTCCTGAATGAATCTCAACAAAATTGTTGAAATGAGAAAATGGCAAAAGCAGTTTTTGAATCGTTTTCTAAAGTCGAGAAGTGTTAAAGCCCATTGTAACACCTGAATATGACCCCAGCTGAGCTAGGCTAGTATTGTACAGTTTTGAAATCAGGAGTGGAATCCTGTTTACTTTGTATCGCTAGAAGTTTTATCTGATTATCTGGTGTGCAGAATCAGGAGAATTCAAATTTCAAATCCGCAAATCTAACCTTTAGGGATTACTGCCTAGATATCAGTGTTCGTTCTGTGGAATGGGGGCAGGACTCAAGATGAGTAACCCTTGAATAAGACTGGAAGCTGCCAGATACAGAGGCTGGCCCTAGGTAGTTTTCTCAAAAAAAACAAAAATCTCTCCAGCCTTTGTCCCTCACGGTATCACAGATAGGATTCCATACCCCATCCATGCCATCTCATGCCTGCAGCCACGCACCATAACCCTTAATATCCATTCCAACCTGAACCCTTCTATTCACCATCTATAGTCCTTTATAATCCTCATGTCACCTTTCCAACCCTGGTGGTATTTTATAACCTTTTGCCAAGTTAGTGTTAACTCTCACTAACGTATGCTCTCACACACTACACTTGGTCATTTGGCATAACAGGTGAAAGGACAAAGTGTCCACCATGGACAAAACCAAGAACCCATGCAGATATGAGGTGTATTAGAATTCTAAGTACCTATTGCAGTCTTCAATAAACTGGGGAAAAACAAAGTGTCTTCAGAAAGTTGAATTACTACAATTACATTCGTTCAACTAAATAAAGCCTACATTCGCAACTTTTTATTCATGTGCACAATCTATTATAACAATAAGCATTGCAATTCATTCCTACAGGAACTGTTTATACCTTATAATTCAATTGTGTATGACTGGAAAGTCTTTGCATCATTTAAGAAAAGACTGCATTTCCACAGAGATTCTCCTGATCTGCACTATCTTTGGTGGGAGACCAAGAGGGTCCCCAAAGAAATGGTGTGAAAAGCTGCGGATGTCTGTTTGTTGTTTCACTTGGAGCTTTGTTAGTCTACTGGGCGATTGGCAGAACTCCCAAGACATTTCCAGGTCAAAATCTATTTTTATTATCCTGATAAAAGAATGAAGTAGCAGGAAAAAAAGAGCATAGGAATTAGGAGTTAAGTCTTTGAGTCTGCTCTGGTATTCAACAAGGTAAAAACAATGACTGCAGATGCTGAAAATCAAATACTGGATTAGTGGTGCTGGAAGAGCACAGCAGTTCAGGCAGCATCCAACGAGCAGCGAAATCAATGTTTCGGGCAAAAGCCCATCATCAGGAATAAAGGCAGTGAGCCTGAAGCATGGAGAGATAAGCTAGAGGAGGGTGGGGGTGGGGAGAGAGTAGCATAGAGTACAATGGGTGAGTGGGGGAGGAGATGAAGGTGATAGGTCAAGGAGGAGAGGGTGGAGTGGATAGGTGGAAAAGAAGATAGGCAGGTCGGACAAGTCAAGGAGACAGTAACTGAGCTGGAAGTTTGAAACTAGGATGAGGTGGGGGAAGGGGAAATGAGGAAGCTGTTGAAGTCCACATTGATGCCCTGGGGTTGAAGTGTTCCGAGGCGGAAGATGAGGCATTCTTCCTCCAGGCGTCTGGTGGTGAGGGAGCGGCGGTGAAGGAGGCCCAGGACCTCCATGTCCTCGGCAGAGTGGGAGGGGGAGTTGAAATGTTGGGCCACGAGGCGGTTTGGTTGATTGGTGCGGGTGTCTCGGAGATGTTCCCTAAAGCGTATGGGCCCCAGCTATGCCTGTCTCTTTGTTGGCTATGTAGATCAGTTGATCTTCCGTAATTACACCGGCACCACTCCCTTCCTCCGCTACATTGATGACTGCATTGGCGCCACCTCGTGCTCCCGCGAGGAGGTTGAGCAATTCATCAACTTCACCAACACATTCCACCCTGACCTTAAATTTACCTGGACTATCTCTGACACCTCGCTCCCCTTCCTGGACCTCTCCATCTCCATTAGTGACGACCGACTTGACACTGACATTTTTTACAAACCCACTGACTCCCATAGCTACCTGGATTACACCTCTTCCCACCCTAGCTCTTGCAAAAATGCCATCCCGTATTCCCAATTTCTCCGCCTCCGCCGTATCTGCTCCCAGGAGGACCAGTTCCACCATAGGACACACCAGATGGCCTCCTTCTTTAGAGACCGCAATTTCCCTTCCCACGTGGTGAAAGATGCCCTCCAACGCATCTCGTCCACATCCCGCACCTCCGCCCTCAGACCCCACCCCTCCAACTGTAACAAGGACAGAACGCCCCTGGTGCTCACCTTCCACCCTACAAACCTTCGCATCAACCAAATCATCCACCGACATTTCCGCCACCTCCAAAAAGACCCCACCACCAGGGATATATTTCCCTCCCCACCCCTTTCCACCTACCGCAAAGACCGTTCCCTCCATGACTACCTGGTCAGGTCCACACCCCCCTACGACCCACCCTCCCATTCTGGCACTTTCCCCTGCCACCGCAGGAACTGTAAAACCTGTGCCCACACCTCCTCCCTCACCTCTATCCAAGGCCCTAAAGGAGCCTTCCACATCCATCAAAGTTTCACCTGCACATCCACCAATATCATTTATTGTATCCGTTGCTCCCGATGTGGTCTCCTCTACAATGGGGAGACTGGGCGCCTCCTAGCAGAGCGCTTTAGGGAACATCTCCGAGACACCCGCACCAATCAACCAAACCGCCCCGTGGCCCAACATTTCAACTCCCCCTCCCACTCTGCCGAGGACATGGAGGTCCTGGGCCTCCTTCACCGCCGCTCCCTCACCACCAGACGCCTGGAGGAAGAACGCCTCATCTTCCGCCTCGGAACACTTCAACCCCAGGGCATCAATGTGGACTTCAACAGCTTCCTCATTTCCCCTTCCCCACCTCATCCTAGTTTCAAACTTCCAGCTCAGTTACTGTCTCCTTGACTTGTCCGACCTGCCTATCTTCTTTTCCACCTATCCACTCCACCCTCTCCTCCTTGAACTATCACCTTCATCTCCTCCCCCACTCACCCATTGTACTCTATGCTACTCTCTCCCCACCCCCACCCTCCTCTAGCTTATCTCTCCATGCTTCAGGCTCACTGCCTTTATTCCTGATGAAGGGCTTTTGCCCGAAACGTTGATTTCGCTGCTCGTTGGATGCTGCCTGAACTGCTGTGCTCTTCCAGCACCATTAATCCAGTATCTGGTATTCAACAGATCATAGCCGATTATATCATTTCCCTCACTCCAATTTTCTGCCTACTCCATAACCTTTGACTCCCTTGTCAATCAGATGTATTATCCAAAATAGCTTTGTATATACTCAGTGATGAGGCTTCCTCTGCAGAAGAGGACCTCAATCACTCGTGATCCTCTCAAAGAAGAAATATGTTTTCATCTCTCACTTACATATGTACTGAGCACCAGCTGGAGGCAGGGCCCACGAATTGCTTGAGACTATCGCTCCCTAGTGGATGATTAGGATTGTGGAATCAGATGCTAAATGAATAATTTATCAGGTCATTGAGTAAATGCAGTTTGATAGCACTGTCAATGAAATGTCCTGTCACGTTGCTGCAGTGGTAATTGGCTAGGTTGGATTTGTCTTATTTTATGTGCAAGGGACAGCCTGGGTAATTTTCCACATTATTGCATAGATACCAGTATTGTAACTGTACAGGAAAAGTTTTGTCTGAGGGCAAGGTTAGTTATACAGCACAAGTCTTCAATAGTATCAGAAGTCATGGTGTATGTCAGTATCAATGACATTGGTGAAAAAAAAACTGAAATGAAGTTCTGCAACAAGAATTTGGAGAGTTAGGTGGCAGGTTAAAAAGGAGGACAACCAAGGTTGTAATCTTTGGATTACTTTCAGTGTGATGGACTACTGAATATAGGAATAGGGAGAGAGGTCAGATGAACGTGTGGCTCAAGAGATGGTGCAGGAGGGAGGGCTTTAGATTTTTGGATCATTGGAACCTGTACAAGCTGGACAGGTTGCACCTGAATCAAAATGGGCCCAATATCCTTGCTGGGAGGCTTACCCTTGTTAGGGAGGTTTTAAACTAATTTGGCAGGGGGATAGATCACAGAGTAGATGTAAAATCGGGAACAAGGTGTAATACCATATAGAAATAATACTAGGATAGTCCAGTATGTGGAGAAGACAGTGGCAAGATAAAGTGCATGAGATGTCCAGGAAGTTAAATTAAATCTATTATAATGCAAGGAGCTTGACTGGCAAGATAAACAAACTGAGTGTTGATCAACATATGGAAATATGATATTGATGCAATCACTGAGACATGGTTGAAAGAAGGACAGGACTGGCAGCTCAACTTTCAGGGTATCGACATTATAGGTGGGATGCAGGGGGAAGGTAAGAGAGGTGGGAGCTATATCAAAATTTGAATCCCGAGAGTGCGAAAACAGGTCCTTCAGCCTAATATGTCTATACCGACCCTCCGAAAAGTAACCCACCCAAACCCATTCCCCTACCCTATTCTCCTACATTTATCCTAACTAATGCACCTTACCCACGCATCCCTGAATGCTATGGGAAATTTAGCATGGCCAATTCACCTATCCTGCGCATCTTTGGACTGTGGGAGGAAACCGGAGCACCCGGAGGAAACCCACACAGACACAGGGAGAATGTACTAACTCCACACAGACAGTTGCCCAAGGCTGGAATCAAACCCAGGTCCCTGATGTGGTGAGGCAGCAGTGCTTAACCACTGAGCCATCATGACTGCAGTACTGTGGGAGAATTTCTTAGGTTTTCAAACGGGTAGACCACAGAAATATAAAAAGGTCAACTAACTTTGTTAGGTTTATACTGTGGGCTTCTCAACAGTCAGGAGATAGAGGGGCAGATACATAGGCAAACCACAGAAAGGTGAGGGGGAAAACAGCATTATAGTTATAGGGAATTTCAACTTTGCTAACATCAATTGGGATCATCTTACCATGAAAGGATTAGACACAGTGGAAATTTTGAAATGCTTCCGGGAGAACTTTTTGTGCTTTTATGTCATCCTACCAGAGATAAGACAGTGCTAGATCTAATCTTGGGGAATGAAGCCAATCAAGTTCTTGAAGTTTTACTTGGTAAGGATTTTGGAGAATAGTAACCATACCTCTAAGTTTCAAAGTCATTATAGAAAGGGGTATGGATGGTTTTGAAATTATGTTTGAAACTGGCAAAGACCAATTACAATATCACTAGACAGGATCTGGCAAACTGACTAGGAGCAGTTACTTGCTGATAAAATGGGAGTAATTTAAAAGTGGTATGGTGAGAATTCAATGCCATGGTGCTCCCTTAAAAGTGAAAGGCAAGGGCAGCAAGTCCAGGGAACCCCAGATGTCAAGGAATGTTGAGAGTTTGATAAAGAAAATGAAGGAAGCATATGTCAGGTACAGTCCATTTAAAACAGGAGCGGTCCTTCAGAAGTGTAGACAGTGCAGGGTATTTCTTAAAATAAATTAGGGCAGACAGGGGACATGAAATATCTTTCCTTGGCCAATAGGATCAAGGAAAATCTCAAGGCATTTTATAAACATATTAAGAGTAAGAGGATTACCAAGGAAATGCTTGCAGCAGGTGGTATGGGTAAAGTCTTAGATGATTATGCTCATTTGCATTCACAGAGAGAAAGATGGAGCTGGGGATTTCAGTTGGGATGGTGAGGTTATAGATCAATAAGGAGGATATTGGATGTTTTAGCAGCATAAAGGCACATAAGTGCCCAGAGCCTGATGAGATGTACTCCAAGCTGCACTGGGAGGCAAAGGTGGATACTGCTGGTGCCCTGGTGGATATATTCAATTCTTTGTAACCCTGGCCACAGGTGAAAAGATGACTGGAGGATAACTCATGCTGTTCCTTTGTTCAGGAAGGGGAGCAGGGATAGGCAAGGTAATTACAGGGGAGTTAGTCTGATGTCAGTGGTCGGGAAATTTATTGTAGAAATTCAGAAGGATTGGATTAATCAGCACTTGGAAAGGTAGGGATTGATCGTGTAATGATCCTCCTGTAAAAATGCTATCCCTTACTCCCAGTTTCTCCACTTCTACCGTATTTGCTCCCAGGAGAAGCAATTCCTATCTAGGACATCCCAGATGGCCTCCTACTTCAAGAACCACATTTTCCCCTTTCACACGATCAACAATGCCCTCCAGCATATCTCCTCCACTTCCCGCACCTCCTCTTGAATCCCACCCCTCCAACCGCAACAAGGATAGAACCCCATGGTCCTCAATTTCCACTCCACCAACCTCCAGATGCAATGCATTATCCTCTGCCATTTCCATCTCCTACAATCAGACCCCACCACCAGAAATATAGTTCCCTCTCCACCCCTATCAGCATTCTGCAGAGACCATTCCCTCCATGACTCGCTCATTAGGTCAATGCCTCCCACCAACCCACCCTCCACTCTTGGTCCCTTCCCTTGCCGCTACAAGATGTGTAAAACCTGCGCTCACCAACTCCCCACCTTCCTCCCCCACACTGCACACCACCTCCCTCCCTCCAATCTTCACTTTCATCCAAGGCCTGAAGGATCCTTCCACATCCAGCAGAGATTTTCCTGTGCATCCAAACACCTCGTCTATTGTGTCCATTGCTCTTGATATGGTCTCCTTTACATTGGAGATACATCATGCCAACTTGCGGAACATTTCAGGAAACATCTCTAGGATACACACACCAAACAACCCCACTGTCCTGTGACTAACCACTTCTACTTTCCCTCCCACTCTGCCAAGGACATGCAAATCCTGGGCCGCCTCCACCACCAAATCCAAGCGATATGACACCTGGAGGAAGAACGCCTCATCTTCCACCTTGGGACCCTCCAACCACACAGCATCAACATCGATTTCACCAGTTTCCTCAAGTCCACTCACCCCCACCTCCATCCCAATCCAACCCTCCAACTTGACATTGCACTCTTGAACTGTCCTTCTTCCTTTCCACCTATTCACTCCACCCTCCCCTCTGACCTATCACCAACACACCCCACTTGCATCTACCTATCACCTTCTCACCTAACATGCCCCCGGCCCACCACCTCTTCCTATTTATCTCTCAGCCCCCTTCCCCTCTCCCACTGCCCCTGCCACACCCCCCCCCCCCCCACCCCAAACTCCCACCTAATTCCTGATGCCTGAAACTTGACTTGATTCTCCTGCTCCTCGGATGCTGCCTGACCTGCTATGTTTTTCCAGTGCCACACTTTTCAACTCTGGTGTCCAGCATCTGCAGTCCTCACTTTCTCTATTGATCAGGGATAATCAACTTGCATTTGTCGGAGGGAAAAGCTGTCTGTCTGATTTAAACTGAACTTTTTGAAGAGATGACTAAATATATTGAATTAATTATTACACAACACCAGGTTATAGTCCAACCTTATATACGACCTGGATGAGGGCGTAGAAGAGTGGGTTAGTAAATTTGCAGACAACACTAAGGTCGGTGGAGTTGTGGATAGTGATGAAGGATGTTGTAGGTTACAGAGAGACAAAGATGAGCTGCAGAGCTGGGCTAAGAGGTGGCAAATGGAGTTTAATGCAGACAAGTGTGAGGTGATTCACTTTGGTCGGAGTAACCGGAATGCAAAGTACTGGGCTAATGGTAAGATTCTTGGTAGTGTAGATGAGCAGAGAGATCTCTGTGTCCAGGTACACAGATCCTTGAAAACTGCCACCCAGGTTGACAGGGTTGTTAAGAAGGCATACAGTCTTTTAGCTTTTATTAATAGAGGGATCGAGTTCTGGAACCATGAGGTTATGCTACAGCTGTAGAAAACCTCTGGTGCGGCCGCACTTGGAGTATTGTGTACAGTTCTGGTCACCGCATTGTAAAAAGGATGTGGAAGCTTTGGAAAGGGTGCAGAGGAGATTTACTAGGATGTTGCCTGGTATGGAGGGAAGGTCTTACGAGGAAAAGCTGAGGGACTTGAAGCTGTTTTCATTAGAGAGAAGAAGGTTGAGAGGTGACTTAATAGAGACAAATAAGATAGTCAGAGGGTTAGATAGAGTGGACAAGGAGAGCCTTTTTCCAAGTATGGTGACAGCGAGCACGAGGGGGCATAGTTTTAAATTGAGGGGTGATAAAAATAGGACAGATGTCAGAGGTAGTTTCTTTACTCAGAGTAGTAAGGGTATGAATGCTTTGCCTGCAATGGTAGTAGATTCACCAACTTTAAGTACATTTAAGTCGTCATTGGACAAGCATATGGACGTACATGGAATAGTATAGGTTAGATGGGCTTCAGATTGGTATGACTGGTCGGCGCAACATCAAGGGCTGAAGGGCCTGTACTGTGCTGTAATGTTCTATGTTAACAGGTTTAATTGGAAGCACTAGCTTTCGGAGCATTGCTCCTTCATCAGGGTGGTTGTGGAGGACACAATTGTAAGACACAGAATTTATAGCAAATGTTTACAGTGTGATGTAACTGAAATTATACATTGAAAAATACCTTGATTGTTTGTTGAGTCTTTCATCTGTATGAATACCATGATAGTTTTACTTTTTTCATATGTAAATGACAAAACTATTTTTTAAAAGTTACATTCTCAGGTTAACTGTAACAATTAGTGTTAGCCAGATAATATGTTGAAGGTGTTAGCCCCATGTTCCCTGTCTGTGCCATAATGGTTAGACTGATTCTAATCTAAAAAGTGAGTTAACAGTCTTAGATGGATTCATGCAGTTTTTGAGCAAAGTACAATGTAACTCTGCAAGTACAAATTCACCCCACAAATGTATCTGTATATGTGTGTGTGTGTGTCTGGGGTGAGGGGTTGTGAGTGTGAGCGAGAGTGTATGTGAGTGTAGAGTGTCTAAGTCTGTAAGAGGTTCATGTGAGAGTGTGGGAGTGTGTGTGTCTGGGGTGGGGGGTCGTGAGTGTCTGTCAGAGAGTGTATGTGTGTGTGAGTATAAAGTAGTCTAAGTCTGAGAGGATGTATATGTGAGTGTGGGAGTGTGTGTGAGTGTCTGTGTGCGTGTCATGTTATCTTTAACAACCACCTTGCCAAGCCTATTGTTAGACAGACTTCAGAACAGGTCACAAGAGTTTCTTCATTTTATCTTAAATTAAAGGGACTAGCAATTTTATAAATCTCATTTGAAACACTGCTGCCATTAAAATATCTTGAGGGATAGCTGACAGTATATGCTTGAATATGAGAGGCAAGCTACATTAAGTCTTACCATCAGCAGTGCCATGTATAATCAAGAAACTCTCATCTTTGATTTCATTAACATTTTGTAATACACTAGATTCCTGCAATAAAACCAAAATGGAGTTATTAATATGAATGTTAAACACAGTATTACTTGATTAATTATATTAAAACAAATTATTGCCTCTAAATACACACGTGATTTTAAAAGACTAAAAGGGAATTAGCTGTGAAAAGTAAATGCTCATCTCCGTCTTGGAGTGGAATTTCAGCAGAATAGTATTTTCACCTGAAATATGCACAGTGGCACAATGGTTAGCACTGCTGCCTCACAGTGCCAGAGACCTGGGTTCAATTCCTGCCTCAGGCGACTGTGTGGAGTTTGCACATTCTCCCCGTGACTGCGTGGGTTTCTTCCGGGTGCTCCGGTTTCCTCCCACAATCCAAAAATGTGCAGGTTAGGTGGATTGGTCACGGCAAATTGCCCATAGTGTTGGATGAAGGGGTAAATGTAGGGGAATGGGTTTGGGTGGGTTGCACTTCGGCGGGTCAGTGTGGACTTGTTGGGCCGAAGGGCCTGTTTCCACACACTGTAAGTAATCTAATCTAAAACTAATTATCCTGGACGGAAGCTGATTGTATAAGTGCAGTAAGTTTCTGGCAGAAATTTCACCATTATGAGGAAACTTATGTGAATGTTGCATCAACATCAAATTTTTTTCAATGATATTAGAAAGAAATCAAAGTCTGTACATGTAAGTGTCCAGGACAGACATAACTTGGGGCCTTTATCACTGTTTCCTGGGTCTATTACCATCTTTTAAATGGCAGTATTGTGACTCAGTAGTAGATAAGACCCTCTGACTCACAGACATTTGCATACATAAGTGGCAATTAATTGACCTGTATAAATCTGAGGGATGTGGAATTAAAACATTTTTAGTCAGAATGGTGATACAGTGGCAGGTCGTGTGATGTCTGGATTTTTGGACATTTGCATCTCTGATCCTTTTTAATTTTGATTAGGATTATGTGTTGCAATTCCACTCCAAAAGTAAAATAATTGAATTAATGCTTAGCCTTTTTACATTGAGTGGTTTTTTAAAAAAAAACTCACTTGATAAATGATTTCATCTCGTGATGGTAATCCAAGGTATCGTTCTGTGAATGCTGAAGCTGTATGAAGAAAAATATTAATTTAATCCATATTTGCATGGTGTCTTCATTTTTGTGAAGCAATGTTGAACAATAAACAATAGCTGACCTGAACCCTTGGCCTTTCCCATTTGGCTCTGTAATCTATGAAGAGACCATTTTCTGAGGCAACAGTCTTAGCTTTTCTACTGAATCATTAATTTGTAGCAAACAACATGACTGAATATGTTTGATTTAAAAGAAAATTCAAATCCATGGACTGTTTGCCAAGAGGGAGTATTACTGTGTCATCTTGTCCTGTGCTAATCAAGACACCTTGAACAGCACTTGAATGCATCTCATATCAGTATAGCATTACGCCAAGAACAATATAATCAAGGTTACATTAAAATCTCTTCATTAACTATTCTAACTGCAGTTATTATCTGGTATGCAACTACAATTTTACTTCCCATCATCAATACAAACTGAATAATATTATAAAAGAATCCCCCCAAAATAAGTTAATTGTAATCCAGTTTAAAGATGCCATTTACTTGCAATTTAAATTCAAGATTTAGAAAGAAAGGTGACATGCCAGCTCACTCTGGGTGAAAGCTTTTAATGAAACAAAATATCCTTTGTAATTGTGTTCATCTGCTTTGTCTTTGTGCAGATGGATGAGATTTTACCTCGTTTAAAACCCATCTACTCATACAAAGTTAAATAAGGTCCTTTCATGGCTGCGGTCAAAAGATGTGGGAGAGGGCAGCAGAGACTTATATAACACAACCATGGTTAGAGTGATGAGTGTCTGGCTGAGAAATTAGCTCATTTTCATTTCAATAAATAACCTGTGACTGGATCCATTGAGGATATTTCAGCATATCATCAATTCCAATGGCAGCTCAACAATTACTGTCTTAAAAAAAGGTGTTAACAGTCAATAGGAGAAGAAGATAAATGACTGACATTCAGAATTTCTCAAGAGAGCCATGAACATACACTCTTGTCTAAAAGCAGAAGCTATGGTACATGAACAGATATTTGTCATTCTTAAGAAACCAAAAGAGATGGGAGCAGAAATTAGGCCTTTCAGCCCATTGAGTCTGCTCTGTCATTTAATCATGGCTGATAAGCCTCTCATCCCTATTCTCCTGCTTTCTCCCTGTAACCCTTGATCCCCTTGATACTCAAGAATCTATCTATCTATCTCACTTTTAAATATACTCAATGACTTGGCCTCCATGGCCTTCTATGACAATGAATTCCATAGATTCACCACTCTCTGGCTGGAGAAGTTTCTCCTTAACTCTGTTATAAAAGGCCTTTTAATCTAAGGCTGTGCCAATGGGTCTGAGTCTCTCCTACCAATGGAAACATCTTCCCAACAGCTACTCTGTCCAAGCCATTCAGTATCTGTATGTTCAATTAGATGCCCCTTCATCCTTCTAAACTCCATCGTGTAAAAACCTAGAGTCCTCAGATGTTCCTCATTTGTCAAGCTTTTCATTTCTGGGACCATTCTTGTGAACCTCCTTTGAAGCCCCAGGATTAGTACGTCTTTCCAGAGACATGGCGCCCAAAACTGTGCTCAATACTGCAAATGTGGTCTGACCAGAGACTTAGAGCCTCTGAAGTGCATCCCTGCTTTTATACTCAAGTCCTCAAAATAAATGCCATCATGCATTTGCCTTCCTAACTACTGACACAACCTACAAGTTTGCCTCGAGAGAATCCTGGACTTGAATGCTCAAGTGTCTTTACACTTCAGACTTGTGAATTTCCTTCCCATTTTGAAATTAGTCCATGCTTTTATTCTTTCTTCCAAAGTGCATGACCTTACACTTTCCCACATTGTACTCCATCTGCCACTTTTTTGCCCACTCTCTGAACCTATCAAAATCCTTCTGCTGTCTCCCTGCTTCCTCAAGCTACCTGTCCCTCTACCTATCTTTGTATTACCTGCAAACTTAGCTAGAATGCCCTTAGTTCTTTCATCTATAAAGTGAAAAGTTGTGATCCCAACACTGAACCTTGCAGAACCCCACTTGTCACCGACTGCCATCCTGAGAAAGACTCTTTTATCCCCACTCTCTGCTTTCTCCCAGATAGCCAAACTTCTATGCATGCTAACACCTTGCCTCTGAAACAATGGACCCTTATCTTACTCAATAGCCTCCTGTGCAGCACCTTGTCAAAAACCTTCTTGAAGTTGAGGTAGATAACATCCATTGTCTCTCCTTGGTCTAAACTGTTTGTTACTTCCTCAAAGAATTTTAGCAGCTTTGTCAGACATGACCTCCACTTGATTGAGACCATGCAGACTTTGTCCTATTTTAAGAGCACTTCCAAATATTCAGAAATCTCAATCTTCACAATGGATTCTAGGATCTTACGATTGAGGTTAAACTAATCAGTCTGTAATTTTCTATATTTTGCCTTACTTCCTTTTTAAACAGGGGTGTCACATTAGCGATTTTCCAGTCCTTTGGGACCCTTCCTGATTCTAGCCATTCCTAACGCCTCCACTATCTCTTCAACTATCTCCTTTAGAACTCTGGGGTGTAGTCCATGTGGTCCAGGTGATTTATCCACCTTCAGGCCATTCAGTTTTTCTGGCTTCTTCATCTTCATGATGGCCACCATACTCAGCTCAGCCCGGCATTCTCTTGAATTTTTGGGATATTACTCCTGTCTTCCACCGTAAAGACTGGCGCAAAGTAATTATTCAGTTCCTCATCCACTTCCTTGTTCCCCACTAATATCTCTCCAGCGTCATTTTCCAATGGCCCAGGTCCACTCTTGCTTCTCTTTTAATATATTTAAAGAAACTCTTACAGTCTTCCTTTATATTACTGGCTAGCTTATCCTCCTATTTAATCTTCTCCCTCCTTTTTTTTTGTTCCCCTCTGTTGGTCTTTGTAAGCTTCCCAATCCTCTGGTTTCCCACTGCCCTTCACCACATCAAATACTTTCTCTTTTGATTTTGCTATCCCTGACTTCCCTAGTCAGCCATGGTTGCCTTATCCTCCCTGTGCTATGCTTCTTTTTCCTTGGGAGGAATCTCTGCTGTGTCTCCTGAATTACTCTCAGAAATTCTTGCCTTGGCTGTTCCACTGTCTTTCCTGCGAGGCTCCTCTCCCAGCCAATTCTACCCAGCTCCTCCCTCATGCCTCTGTAGTTGTCTCTATTCAGCTGTAGTTCTCTCTCAAATTTCAGAATAAATTCAATCCTATTATGATCACTACCTCCTGAGGGTTCTTTGACCTTGAGCTCCCTTATCAAGTCTGCTTCACTGCACAACACTAAATCCAATATTGCCTGTTCCCCAGTGGGCTCTACCACAAGCTGATCCAAAAGCCATCTCGTAGACATTTTACAAATTCCTTTTCTTGCAATCGACTACCAACCTGATTTTCCCAGTCCACCTGCATAATGAAATCCCCCATGATCACTGTAACTTTGTGTTTCCTACACATCTTTTCTATTGTTTGATGTATATTATGCCTCAGCTCCCGACTCCTAATTGGAGGCCTATACATAACTCTGACTATGTTTTCTTTTATCTTTGTGGTTCCTCAGTTCTAACCACACAGATTCTATATCATCTGATCATATACTTTGTTTCTTACTATTGATTTAATTTCATTTCTTCAAGGCAACCCCACCCTTCTGCCCACCTACCTAGCATTTCGATAGGATGTATATTCCTGAATATTCAGCTCCTAATCCTGATCCCCTTGCAGTCACATCTCCATGATGCCCACCACGTCATACCTGCCAATTTTGATCTGCGCTACAAACTCATTTACCTTATTACTTATACTGCATGCATTCAGATATAACACCTTCAGTCCTGTATTAACCATCCCTCTTCTCCTTGTCATTTGTTTGTCCAGTGAGCTTGAAGTTTGATTGCTAACCCTTTCCATACACTGTCTTATTTGTGTCTCTGCTGGAGATTTCAATCACCACTCCTGAGTTCTACACTCTTAGCTCCTTTCATTTGGGATTTCTAATTTCCCCTATAATTGAACCCTCCCCCTTCTAATTAATTTAACACCCTATCTATAGCCCTCATTATGTGATTCACTTGGACTCTGGTCCCAGTACGGTTCAAATGAAGACCATCCCAACTGAATAGGTTCCTTCTTCCCCAGTATTAGTATCAATGTCCCATGAATTCAAACCCATTTCTCCCACACCGATCTTTGAGTCACACAGTTACCTGCTTAATCTTATTGATCCTGTGCCAATTAGCTCGTGGCTTAGGCAGTAATCCAGAGGTTTTTGGTTCTGCTTTTTAATTTAGTTCCTAGCTGTTCATACTTCCTTAGCAGAACCTCTGCCCTAGTTTTATCTATGTCATTAGTACTTACTTAGACCACAAACCCTGGATTCTTTACCCTCCAACTCCAAGTTCCTCTGCAGCCCAGATGATACATCCTGAACCCAAGCACCAGGCAGGCAACACAACCTTCAGGATTCTTGATCGTGGTGATAGAGCACAGTGTCTATGCTTCTAACTATACTATCCCCAATTACAACACCATTTCTCTCCCCTCACTTGAGTGGCTCCCTGCACCACATTGCTGCAGACAGTCAGCTCATCGTCCATTCAGTCTCCATTCCCATCCACACAGGGAGCAAAACTCCTTGGACAGGAAAAAGGGCTGAGGGTTCTGCAACTCTACCTCCTGAATCCTTCTACCTGCCTTACTCACAGCCACACCCTCCTGTCCCTGACGACTGGCTGAATTTGTGTTAGTTAGTCTTAGGGGTGTGACTGTCTCATGAAACATAGCATGCCAGGTAACTCTCCCCCTCCTTGATGTGTCGGAAGGTTTGAAACTCTGACTCTAGGTCATTGACTCTGAGCCAGAGTTCTTTCAGCAACCAACATTTACTACAGACATGGTCATTGGGAACCACAATGGGATCCACCAATTCCCACATCATGCAGAAACAACACATCACCTGATCCTCCATTAGCTTGAATTTGGTTTTTTTAAATTTTTAACTGTTTTTGTTACCAATAAATTAACAAGATTCAATTTAACACCGATTCAAATTTAGCAGACCTCTTATTAGCCAATCAAATCAGTCCTCCTGTGACATCATAGAACATAGAACATTACAGCGCAGTACAGGCCCTTCGGCCCTCGATAGTTTCACCGGTCGGTGCAACAATCTGAAGCCCATCTAATCTACACTATTACATTTTCATCCATATGTCTATCCAATGACCATTTAAACACCCTTAAAGTTGGCGAGTCTACTACTATTGTAGGCAGGTCATTCCACACCCTTACTACTGAGTGAAGAACCTATCTCTGACATCTGTCCTATATCTAGCACCCCTCAATTTAAAGCTATGCTGCCCCGTGCTAGCCATCTCCATCCGAGAAAAAGGCTCTCACTGTCCACCCTATCTAACCCTTTAGTTATCTTATATGTCTCAATTAAATCACCTCTCAACATTCTTTTCTCTAACAAAAACAGTCTCATGTCCCTCAGCCTTTCCTCATAAGACCTTCCCTCCATACCAGGCAACATCATAGTAAATCTCCTCTGAACCCTTTCCAAAGCTTCCACATCCTTCCCATAATGTGGTGACCAGAACTGTACACAATACATCAAGTGTGGCTGCACCAGCGTTTTGTACAGCTGCATGATCTCATGACTCCAAAATGCAATCGCTCTACTAATAAAAGCTAACACACTGTATGCCTTCTTAACAACCTTATCAACCTGGGTGGTAACTTCCAGGGATCTGTGTACATGGGCACCAAGACCTCTCTGTTCATCTACACCACCAAGAATCTTACCAGCATTCCTGTTGCTCCTTCCAAAGTGAATCACCTCACACTTTTCCATATTAAACTCCACTTGCCATCTCTCAGCCCAGCTCTGCAGCTTATCTATGTCCCTCTGTAACCTACAACATCTTTTGGCACAATTCACAACTCTACCGACCTTAGTGTCAACCGTCAATCCACCCTTCTAGGCCCTCATCCAAGTCATTTATAAAAATGACAAACAGCAGTGGCCCCAAAACAGATCCTTGTGGTACACCACTAGTAACAGAACTCCAGGATGAACATTTCCCACCAATCACCACCCTCTGTCTTCTCTCAGCTAGCTAATTTCTGATCCAAACTACTAAATAACCCTCAATCTCATGCCTCCTTATTTTGTGTGATAGCCTACCATGGAGAACCTTTTCAAATGCCTTACTGAATCCACATGCACCACATCAGCCACTTTACCCTCATCCACCTGTTTGGTCACCTTCTCAAATAACTCAATAAAGTCTGTAAGGCACAATCTACCCTTCACAAAACCATGTTGACTATCCCTGATGAACTCATTTCCTTTCTAGATGATTATAAATCCTATCTCTTAAAACCTTTTCCAGCACTTTACCCACAACCTAAGTAAGGGTCATTGGTCTACAATTAGTAGGGCTGTCTCTACTCCCCTTTTTGAACAAGGGAACAAAATTTGTTATCCTGCAGCCTTCTGGCACGATTCCTGTAGACAATAACGACATGAAGATCAAAGCCAAAGGCTCTGCAATCTCCTCCCTAGCTTCCCAGAGAATCCTAGGATAAATCCCATCCAGCCCAGGGGACTTCTTAATTTTCACATTTTCCAAAATTGCTAACACCCCTCCTTGTGCACCTCAATCCCATCTATTCAAGTACCCTGTATCTCAGTATTCTCCTCAACAACATATTCTTCCAGAGTGAATACTGATGAAAAATATTCATTTAGCGCTTCCCCATACCTTCTGACTCCATGCACAACTTCCCACTACTATTCTTCATTGGCCCTAATCTTTTATTCTTTTATTCCTGATATACTGATAGAAAACTTTGGGGTTTTCCTTGATCCTATTTGCCAACGACTTCTCATGTCCCCTCCTGGCTCTTGTTAGTACTCTCTTTCAGTCTTTGATTAGATTAGATTAGATTAGATTACTTACAGTGTGGAAACAGGCCCTTCAGCCCAACAAGTCCACACCGCCCCGCCGAAGCGCAACCCACCCATACCCCTACATCTACCCCTTACCTAACACTACGGGCAATTTAACATGGCCAATTCACCTGACCTGCACATCTTTGGACTGTGGGAGGAAACCCACGCAGACACGGGGAGAACGTGCAAACTCCACACAGTCAGTCGCCTGAGGGCGGGAATTGAACCCGGGTCTCTGGCGCTGTGAGGCAGCAGTGCTAACCACTGTGCCACCGTGCCGGTTTTGGACTGGGGTGTACAAAGTTAAAAATCACACAACACCAGGTTATAGTCCAACAGGTTTAATTGGAAGCACTAGCTTTCAGAGTGCTGCTCCTTCATCAGGTGGTTGTGGAGTACACAATTATAAAACAGAATTTATAGCAAATGTTTACAGTGTGATGTAACTGACATTATACATTGAAAAATATCTTGATTGTTTGTTAATCTCTCATCTGTTAGAGTGACCATGTTAGTTTCACTTCTTTCATATGTAAATCACAAAACCTTTTTTAGAAGTTACATTCTCAGGTTAACTTTAACAATTGGTTCTGGATTAGTGGTGCTGGAAGAGCACAGCAGTTCAGGCAGCATCCAAGGACCAGCGAAATCGACGTTTCGGGCAAAAGCCCTTCATCAGGAATAAAGGCAGAGAGCCTGGAGTGTGGAGAGATAAAGTGGAGGGGGATGGGGGTGGGGAGAAAGTAGCATAGAGTACAATAGGTGAGTGGGGGAGGGGATGAAGGTAATAGGTCAGGGAGGAGAGGGTGAGTGGAGAGGTGGAAAAGGAGATAGGCAGGTAGGACAAGTCCGGACAAGTCATGGGGACAGTGCTGAGTTGGAAGTTTGGAACTAGGGTGAGGTGGGGGAAGGGGAAATAAGGAAACTGTTGAAGTCCACATTGATGCCCTGGGGTTGAAGTGTTCCGAGGTGGAAGATGAGGCGTTCTTCCTCCAGGCGTCTGGTGGTGAGGAAGTGGCGGTGAAGGAGGTCCAGGACCTCCATGTCCTCTGCAGAGTGGGAGGGGGAGTTGAAATGTTGGGCCACGGGGCGGTGTGGTTGATTGGTGTGGTCTCCCGGAGATATTCCCTAAAGCGCTCTGCTAGGAGGTGTCCAGTCTCCCCAATGTAGAGGAGACCGCATCGGGAGCAACGGATACAATAAATGATAGTGGATGTGCAGGTAAAACTTTGATACAATAAATGATATTAGTGGTGTCAGCAGCCCAGATAATATGTTGAAGGTGTTAGCCCCCTGTTTACTGATTCTAATCTAAAAGATGAGTTAACTGAGTCTTTCGTGGATTCATGCAGTTTTTGAGCAAAGTACAATGTAACTCTGCAAGTACAAATTCACCCCACAAATGTGTGTGTGTGTGTGTGTGTGTGATTGTGTCTGGAGTGGGAGGTTGTGAGTGTCTGTGAGAGAGAGAGTGTATATGTGTGTGTGAGTGTAAAGGGGTCTAAGTCTGTGAGAGGGTGCGTGTGGGAGTGTGTGTGGGAGTGTGTGTGTGTGTGTGTGTGTGTGTGTGTGTGTGTGTGTGTGTGTGTGTGTGTGTGTACATAGTGCAATGGTGGTCACCTGTAATGTGACATGAACCCAAGATCCCGGATGAAGCACTCCCTACGGGCACTGAACTTAGCTTTCAGCCTCTGCTCAGTCACTTTTCGTTGCTGCCTGTCGCGAAGTCTGCCTTGGAGGATGGTCAAAGCAAAACATCATGTGTTCACAACATAATGCCATCCGTGCTCTGAAAACCAATCACAACATTGTCATCAAACCAGCAGATAAAGAAGGAACAGATTACTGCAAGGAAGTGTACCGACAACTGAACAACCAGGAACACTACAGGCAACTACCAGCTGACCTGACCAAAGAGCACACCCGTGAACTGCACACATTGATCATGACTTTGGATCCAGTCCTTCAGAGTTCCCTATGCGCCCTCATCCCATGCACGAGTAGGTGACTTCTACTGCCTTCCAAAGGTACACAAAGCCAATACACCAGGATGTCCCATCATATCAGGCAGTGGAACCCTGTGTGAGAACCTCTCTGGCTATGTCAAATACAGTTTGAAACCCATTGTACAGGAGATCTCAGCTTCTGTCGGTGCACTACGGATTTCTTACAGAAACTCAGCACCCATGGACCAATCAAACTGGGAACATTCATCGTCACAATGGACATTTCAGCACTCTACACCAACATCCCCCACAATGCAGCATGGGATCGCGGCAATAGCCTCAGTACTCAACACCAACAGCTGCCAATCTCCGAATACTGTCCTACAACTCATCTGCTTTATCCTCGATCACATAGTCTTCACCTTCGACATCCAGTTCTTCATCCAGACACATGGAACAAATGTGGACCAAATTTGCACCCCAATATGCCAACATCTTCATGCACAGGTTCGAATAAGACTTCTTCTCTATGCAGGACCTCCAACCAACACGATACACCAGGTACATTTGAAGACACTTTCTTCCTCTGGACCCATGGTAGGAGTCACTGATAAAACTACACAAGTTCCATCCCACCATCAAACTCACCATGGACTACTCTCTACTATCTGACTCATTCTTGGACACATGTATCTCCATCAAGAATGCACCTCAGCACCACACTCTACCGCAAACCGGCAGACAACCTCACAATGCTACACTTCTCCAGCTTCCACCCAAAACATATTAAAACAGCCATCCCCTATGGACAAAGTCTACGCGTACACCAGATCTACTCAAATGAGGAGGAACGTGACGGGCACTTGGAAGTACTCAAGTATGCCCTCATAAGGATGGGGTATGATGCTCAACTGATCGACCACCAGTTCCGACGTGCCACAATAAGGAACCATAATGAGCTCCGCAGGAAACAGACACGTGCCGCAACCAACAGGGTACCCTCCATTGTCCAGTACTTCCCAGGAGCCGAAAAACTATGCCATGTTCTTCACAGCCTGCAACACATTATCAATGAGGATGAGCACCTTGCCAAGACCTTCCCCACATCTCCACTGCATGCCTTTAAACAGATCATTGTTCGTAGCAAACTGCCCGGCTTTCAGGACAACTCCATACAACACTGTCACAATAGGGACTGCAAGACGTGTCAGAGTATGGACATGGATACCACCATTACTCTTGGGGACACTTCCCACCATGTACATGGCAGATACTCATGTGACTCAGCCAACGTTGTCTATCTCATACGCTGTAAGCAAGGATGTCCTGAGGCACGGCACATTGGGGAAACCAAGCAGAGGCTACAGCAATGGATGAATGGGCACTGCACAGCAATCAACAGACAGGAGTGTTCCCTCCCAGTTGGAGAACAGTTCAGCGGCCCAGGATATTCAACCTCAGACCTTCGGGTGACCATCCTCCAAGGCGGACTTCGGGACAGGCAGCAGCGAAAAGTGGCTGAGCAGAAGCTGAGAGCTAAGTTCGGTACCCATAGGGAGGGCCTCAACCAGGACCTTGGGTTCATGTCACACTACAGGTGACCATCATTGCACTACACACACACAGACACACACACAGACATTCCTTTACACAGATACTCTCACACACTCCTACAGATGCACACACACACCCCACACATGCACCTTCTCACAGACTTAGACCCCTTTATACACACACACATACACGCACACACACACATATAGACTCTCTCTCACAGACACACACAACAGCCCACCCCAGACACACACACACTCACTCATACTCACACATGCACCCTCTCACAGACTTAGACCCCTTTATACTCTCACACACACATACACTCTCTCTCACAGACACTCACAACTCCTCACCTCAGACATGCACACATACATCTGTGGGGTGAATTTGTACTTGCAGAGTTACATTGTGCTTTGCTCAAAAACTGCATGAATCCATGTAAGACTCTGTTAACTCATTGGGCTTACACCTTCAACATATTATCTGGGCTGACACCAGTTGTTAAAGTTAACCTAAGAATGTAACTTTTAAAAAACATTTTGTGATTTACATATGAAAGAAGTGAAACTAACATGGTCATTCTAACAGATGAGAGATTAACAAACAATCAATGTATTTTTCAATGTATCATGTCAGTTACATCACACTGTAAATTCTGTGTCTTACAATTGTGTCCTCCACAACCACCCTGATGAAGGAGCAGCGCTCCGAAAGCTAGTGCTTCCAATTAAACCTGTTGGACTATAACCTGGTGTTGTGTGATTTTTAACTCCATCTTTCCTGGCTAACTTGTAACTCTCAATCGTACTAACTCAGCCTTCACGCCTCATCCTAACATAAACCTTCTTTTTCCTCTTGACAAGAACTTCAATCTCTTTAGCAAACTACAGCTCCCTCACTTGATCACTCCCTCCCTGCCTGACAGGTACATACTTATCAAGGACATGCAGTAGCTGTTCCTTGAATAAGCTCCACTTTTCAATTGTGCCCATCCCCTGCAGTTTCCTTTCCCATCCAATGCAACCTAAATCTTGCCTAATCGCATCATAATTGCTTTTGCCCTGCTGTTTATACCTATCCCTTTCCATTGCTGAAGTAAAGATAACTGAATTGTGGTCACTATCACCAAAGTGCTCACGTACCTCCAAATCTAACATCTGGCTGGGTTCATTACCTATTACCAAATCCAATGCGGCCTCTCACCTTGTTGGCCTGTCTACAACACTGTGTCAGGAAACCCTCCTGCACACATTGGACAAAAACTGACCCATCCAACATACTCGAACTATAGTATTCCCAGTCAATATTTGGAATGTTAAAGTCCCCCATAACAACTACTATGGCACTCTCACTCCTATCGAGAATCATCTTTGCTATCCTTTCCTTTACATCTCTGGAACTATTCAGAAGCCTATAGAGTGACCTCTGCTTTACAGTTTACAGTTTCCCCTCTGAGTCAGAAACACTTACTTACTTTCCCAGGGTATTCTTCGCTTGCTCCCTCTCTGCTTCAGTTCTGAAATGCAGGTCATAAATCCACGAGGTAAGATTTTATAATCTCTTACCTTCCCAGAATGCTCTCACCTTGCTCCTGCTTAGCTTTGGTCCCAAACTACTTACTCTGCTACCAACAAACTTTGCAGTAGCACATCCCTCTATACTGCGCCACCACCACCACCCCCCCCAACCCCTTCTGTGGTTTATCGACTCCAATTTATTTAATTCTCACACTTTCTTGAAATAATAAAAATCGAGGAATTTGATATCTCTAAGAATCTAGACATTATTCATGCAATTTTATACAATCGTACTACAAGGGAATGAAGGGTTACTGGGAAAAGGCAGGAAAATGGACATGAGGAATGTCAGATCAGCCATGATCCTATTGAATGGCACAGCAGGCTTAAGGGACCAAATGGCCTGCTCATACTCCTATTCCTTATGGTCTTCTGTATCTCCATAAAATATCTCTCAATTTCTTTGTGAGCACTTGCATAACATTGAATATTCTGATCTTTGACAGCCAGCAAAGTGAAAGAAAATAAAATTGCATTTAAAGGTGAGCATCTGTAAATAATTTTTTGGCAACAACATCCAAGTATGCAAATAATCAGAAAGCCAAACTGATGTATCCATAATATCATCATACAAATGCAAGGGCGCTCTATTGCTTTCTCTCCAATAGAGTGCAGGGAAAAATCTTGAAACCCCCTACCTCCCCCAAATTTAATTGAATATATGCCTCAAGGTCAAGCACAATAGATGCTCACTGCATCAGTAGAAATTCAGAGATTGACCCATCTCTGTCATTGTACACTAGATGAGCTGAATAACATTAATTAATAATTCTTATAGGATTGCTTGGAATTGATTCGCTTGCTATCTTCAATCTCCACCTATTGGCTCACCAGTCAAGAGGATTCAAAGATTGAGCTGCTGTCATATTCGCAAAGGTAAGCAGGTAAAGTTAGAAGCTGGGTGACTTGGGAAGAGTGGAGACCAGGAACGGGAAGGAAAGTGATTGAGCTGGGAAGAGATGCAGTCATATCTGGAAGAAGGCCATCAGTTCGTGGGAGGGGATATTGATTGGTGGTGCTCAGGAAGGATTGAAGCCAGGATTCAGAAAGATCATTCCTGTTCACTCAACCCCAGGCTCAGTTGTATCTTTTCCATGAAGATGTTTACATTACATTGGCACATTACATTACAAGGGCCAGCTGTTGGGTGTCAAGGTAAGCTGATCTTGAACTCTTGCATAAAATTTAATATTCTGATGTTCTGGCATTTGCAAAGCAAAAGAAAAACTATTGAATAGTTGATTCTGTTTTCAAAGAGATGTGAGGTTCATTAGTCTACATTTCATTATTTAAGCAAATAAAACCAAATTTTGTCTGCTGGTGTTGAAATGCATGATTAGTGCAAGTGCATTGACCATTGATATACCGCAATGTAGTCAAACAATGGTCAGAATATGACACAGATAAACCATGTGATACCATTCCTTGGAGCCTTTGCTAAACCTGAGTTCATACCCTAATGTTTTATCTGCCATAGTAAAGTACAAAAAAAACAAGAGATTTATCATTTTGGACCTGGAGGTAAGTAATACATCTTAATTGCAGCATTCGGCTAATTACTTGAAATGCCTTATGATTTTTGTTGTTTACTTACCATACAACTTCCAGTCAGTAATTGGTGCTACTGCAACTCCACATTTGAAGATTCTGTCAGTGGAAGTAAGAATCATGGATGTGACATAGCCTCCATATGCCTGTTAAATTGAGGAAAATCTTAAGCATTTTTTACAAGTTCAGTTGTTTTAAAATGCTTTGAGATTAAATAACTAGATTGTGATTAATTTATTGAAGACATTATTAGTAGGCAAAGTTCATTTTAAGTCCGATCTTAAAAATACAGATTTATTTTGAAATAACTGAAAACATAAACAATGAGGGGTCTAACAGAAGTAAATTGGGTGAACTTTCAATTTTGTTGAGGATGGGAAACAAAACCAGAGTGCAGTCATTATATATGTGAGACAATTATCCTTTCTAGTGATTCAAAAGGTGGCTACACAAATGCTGTCATTTCCTGTACTCGTCACTGGTGAAAATGATATTCAACATGTATATTATTGAATAGTTATATGCACCTTTTTCCCAAAGTGAAAGGTTGTGGCAGTAGTCATGCTCATCTCTTGAGGGAGCTAATTCCAACTCTGTAATAGCCATTTCAGAGAGACTTATTCAGACTAAGTCCTGATCAGGCATCCCACTGAGTGCCATTGGGGTTCCTTGGTCCACTAGAATTAGTTTTTCACAGGATATCCTGAAGCAGTATGAAATTCCACCCATTACAGCAGTCAACTAATCTGAGGCCTGTAGCTCTCTGCAGTATTTTGTCTGGCTCAGCTTCTGACCTAATTATGCCTTAGCTCAAGGTGGTGGTGGTGGGGAAGAGGTGCAAGAGAGGAGGGGGTGTGACGTTTTTCATAACGGAAAGCATTACAGCTGTACTGAGGAAGGATATTCCCACAAATACATCCAGGGAAGTTATGTGGGTGGAACTGAGAAATAAGAAAGGAATGATTACCTTATTGGGATTGTATTATAGACCCCCTAATAGTAAGCGGGAAATTGTGAAACAAATCTGTAAGGAGATTTCAATTATCTGGAAGAATTATAGGGTGGTTATGGTATGGGGTTTTAACTTTCCAAACATAGACTCAGACTGCCAACAGGCTCCCAACTATTAAGGGTTTAAATGGAGGAATTTGTTAAGTGTGTAACAGTGACCATAATTCCATTAGTTTTAAAGTAGTGATGGAAAAACATAGGTCAAATCTAAAAGTTGAAGTTCTAAATTGGAGGAAGGCTAATTTTGATGGTATTAGGCAAGAACTTTCAAAAGCTGATGGTGGGGGGGGAGGCGAGGGGTGGCAGGCAGATGTTCAGAGATAAAAGGACGGCTGGAAAATGGGAAGCCTTCAGAAATGAGATAATAAGAGTCCAGGTACATTCCTGTTAGGATGAAAGGAAAGCCTGGTAGGTGTAGGGAATGATGGATGACTGGAGAAATTGAGGGTTTGGTTAAGAAAAAGAAGGAGGCATATGCCAGGCATAGACAGGAGAGATTGAATGAATCCTTAGAGTATAAAGGCAGTAGGAGTACACTTAGGGGAGAAATCAGGAAGGCAAAAAGGGACATGAGATAACTTTGGCAAATAGGGTTCAGGAGAATCCAAAGGGATTTTACAACTAAACATATTGAGGACAAAGGCAAAAGGCTGGGGGGTGGCCTTATAAAGGTTTATAAAATCATGAGGGGCATGGATAAGTATAAACAGGCAAGGTCTTTTCCCTGTTGGGGGAGTCCAGAACTAAAGGGCATAGGGTTAGATGAGAGGGGAAAGATATAAAAGGGACCTAAGGGGCAACTTTGTCACAGAGGGTGATGCATGTATGGAATGAGCTGCCAGAGGAAGTAGTGGAGCCTGGTATAATTACAGCACTTAAAAGGCATCTGGATGGGTATATGAATAGGAAGGATTTCGAGGGATATATTCCAAGTGCTGCCAAATGGGACTAGATTAGGTGAGAATATCTAGTTGGCATAGATGAGTTGGAGGAAGGGTCTATTTCCGTGTTGTACACTTCTATGACTCTATAATGTCTCGATCAAAAATTCAGAAATCGGGATATTTGTTGATTGTGCAATGTCATATTTTGTAACTCCTCAGCTACTGAAAAAAATCCATGTTTAAATGCAACAAGATCTGGACAATATCCAGACTTGAGCTAAAGAGTCGCAAGAAACATTTTCACCACAATGTATCAGGCAGCAGTCGTCTCCAACATGAAAGAATCTAACCATCATCCATTGATTTCAATGGCATTACCATCACTGTATCCCTTACCATCAACATACTAGGCATTATGTTTGACCACAAACTGAACTGGACTAGCCACATAATTACTGTGACGACAACAGCAGGTCAGATGAACTCACCTCCTGGTTCCCCAAAACTTGTCTACCATCTATAAAGCACAAATCAGGAATGTGATGGAGTATTCATAATCATAGAGATTGGAAACATATCCTTCAGTCCAACTCATCCATGTCGACCAAGTTTCCCAAAATAAATTAGTCCCTCTTGCCTGCACTTGGCCCATATCTTTCAAAACTTTTTCTATTCATGTATCATCCAAATGTCTCTTAAATGTTGTATCTATATCTGCATCTATCACTTCCAATGGCAGTTCATTCCACATAAAACTACCCTCTGTGTCAAAAAGTTGCCCCTTGGGTCTCTTTTAAATGTTTATTCTCTCACCTTAAAATTATGCCCTCCAGTTTTGAATTCCCCAACTCAAGGGAAAAGACCATACAGCTCCAACAACACTCAAGAAGCTTGCCATGACAAAGCAACTCACTTGATTGGCACCACATCCATGAACATTCATTCCTTCCTCCACTGATGCACAATAACAGCAGTGTATACTATTTACATGATGCACTGCAGAAATCACTGAAGCTCCTTCGAAAACACCTTCCAAAACTATGACTACTATGATCTAGAATAACAAGAGCAGATAGGAGAACACCACTGCTTGTAAATTCCTCTCAAAGTCACTTACCATCTGACTTGGAAATATATCACCATTCCTTTTGCATTGGACCAGAATTCTGAAACTCCCTTCCTGCAAGCATTATGAGTACACCTACTCTGAATGAACTACACCAGTTCCACAATGCAGCTCACCATAATCTCCAAGGTCAATGAAGAATGGACAATAAATGCTGGTCCAGACAGCAAAGCCCACATCACCTTAAATGAAAAATGAAATTAAGGCTGAACTTCACTTCCAGCATGACCATGTGGTTGTCACTCCTATGGTTACTGTCATGGTTAGACACATCTGTAACTGACAGATTAGTGAGGATGAGGTTAAGTAGGTTATCTCCACTTGTTGGCTTCTTCACCAGCTGCCCCATATCTCAGTCTAGCAGCAATGTCCTTGGCACTTGCCCAGCTTAGTGATGAGCTGCCACATGGACATAGATGTTGAAATCCCCACTCATAGTACATTCTGTGCCCTTGCCACCCTCACTGCTTCCTCCAAGTAGTGTTCAACATGGAGGAATACTGATGTATCATCTGAGGGGTGGTAATATAATAGGTGGTAATCAGCAGGATGTTTCCTTGCCCAAGTTCAACCTGCTGCTTGGGGTTTGCATAAAATGTTGAGGTCTCCCAGGCAATATCCTCCCAACTGAATCCTACTGTGCTGCACTCACTGTTCTGTCGATGGGACAGGACATAACCAGCAATGAAATTGTTTATTGAAATTATCTATAAGATTTGTTTCAGTGACCATGACAATGGCAGCCTGTTGCTTGACTAATCTGTGGGACGGCTTTTCCAAACTTGGCTCAAAACTGCAGATGTTGCTTTGGAGGACTTTGCAGTTTGATGGATGTTGCCACTGTTCCAGCATTAATTGGCTTGAATGGAGGTCATTTTCAGAGGGTAGTTAAAAAGTCAACCACATTGCTGTGGATCTGCAGATGCTTTCATCTAAAGGCCATTTCTGAACCAAATGTTTATTTACTACAACTGACAATGTTTACATCATTGTCAATAGACTAGATGTTTTCAAAACTACAGAAATTTGGAGTCCAGAAAATCCAGAAATGTTTGACCTGCCACAGTGGGATTTGAACCCATGTCCCAAGAACATTGGTCCAGGTCTCTGGACTATTAGCCCAGTGGCTTAACCACCATAACACTATCTCCCTGCTTGAACAGTAAACTGGTGCATTAGATTGGAATGTGAATAAAAATTGAGCAGGTTGGATCTTTTTGTATTTTAATTGATGACAAACCTGCTCCACGAATTTAATGCCCGACCCAATAGCCTGTCTTTCTTAAAAACAAGAAATGATGGCTGATTTAATCACCGATTTCTATAACAAATTTCTCTATCGCTGCTTATCTTGTCTGTTGTGTGGTCTGTATCTGCCTCCTGTCAAATTGTGCCTGCTATTTATTATACTGCAGGCACCATGAAATCTAAGCATTTGACATTCCATTGATTATATCTGATAGGTTTTAGTAGACAATGCTTAGCAGAGAACTAGAGCACATGCTGCACAAATGATTAAAACATATTTAATTGGGAAATAGTGAAATTTAATTTGTCAGGTAACCAAAAAAAACATATTGAATATCATGGATCCTCTGTTTTCAGCCAAAGGAAGAAATAGCTTTTGACCTTGCAATATATAAACATAGAAACTATCTTTTATACTGCAAGGCAAAATACACTAAACACTGCTCTCAGGTATATAGCAGTGGCACTCACACATAAACTAGGTGTGTAATTCATTTCAACTTGTGAAGAAATACTATAGTAGCAGTATTTTACCTTCCCATAAACACCTATTCTGTTTGCATCAATAAATGGTAGCTTCAATAATGATCTGAAATAAAAGAGAAATCTATGAGAGCACTTTGAGTTAAAACTTTTCCCATTTTAAAATCATAAATGTTTAAGTTGTCATGACGACAAAAAGTCTGGTCTACGGTATAATGTGAACTCAATTAAGTAAATATGAGTAACAATGTGAAATAAGACATGCATTCAACTGAAATCCTCTAGTGTATTGAATCCTTTTTATTGTCTAGCAGCTTGACTTTACCATTTGATGTTCCTCAGTAATTTCATTGTTTCATTCACAGACTAGGTCATTTCTGAGCAATTCCAAATATCACTCAACACTCATGTTCATCTATTCATTATGGTAAATGACAACAGGAATTTTGCAACTTCCCCAGCATAAGCTCTCCATAAATTAATTATACTACATTTCAAATGCACAGCTCTCTCAAATTTTGTTCTTTATTTATCATAGTTCTATCGCTGTTACTCTCAGGCAATTTGTTAGCTTTACAGTTAATACCTTTATATTTAACCTTCACTCTCTTCCAGCCATTTCATTCCCATTGTCTGACCTCCATCTCCATTCCCTTAAACAAAGACGTTGCCATCTTGCTTATATCAAATAATTTAGCTACCCATCCTCAGATCTTGTTGCACCATATCAAGCACTATCAGGCTTTTGTTCATGGCTCCAGGATCATTCTGGAATTAAAGGTAACCCTCAATTTCTTTTTCCTTTGCCACCTCCTTTTACACTTGTGTCCTCTATCCTCACCTGCCAGGATCTATTTGATGAGGACATTCATTCAGATGCCTCTGCCATTTACTCCTTGCTATATTTAAGGCAAGCCCCTACCAGGGTTTCTGAAGTACTTTATTTTCTATAATTGCCTCCTAGAGCTTATTTTGTTCATCAGAAAAAAAATGCTACCCCTGTGGCTCTCATAAAATGTAGAGTAACTTAATTTCTTTCTCAATCTTTATGTAGTGCCTTCCTCTCATTGAAAAACTGCAAGCATCACCCCGACTCTTCATAAAATCCATCTTTCACCCCATCTTACAAACCACAACACCATCTCCAATGACCTTCAACAAATTAACATTGTCTTCCTGTAAGCACACAATCTGTGGTTCAATGTTGTCAATCAGATTTCCACCTCTCCCAAAATACTACAATGGTCTTAAGCAATGTCAGGAAACACATTCTGTATATTTGTGACCATAGAGTGTTATTTCTATCCCCTGCAAATCCCCCACCCCCTGACCTCCACACCACGACTTCCTGACCCCCAGGCTTTCTATGAACCTCTGAGATGGCCTTTCTTCTTCAGTTCGACACGGGGTAACACCCCGCCCCCCCTCCGCCCCCCCACCACCCAGCTAATTTAAACCAGCAACACAGAAAAGATTTACGCTGTGCAGTAATCTGTGAAAATTCAAGAGGCAAAGAATTATCCCAAAAGTTGCTATTTGAAGTAAAAGTTAATAACTTGTTTTTAAAATCTAACAGAATAATTAACAACTATTTACAACTCATTTATCTAAACCTATCTTTTACCTTCCCTTCTACAATACTGGTCCGCTAAAACTCCCGTTTTAAGATTTTCAGAAAAATTCAAATTTCAAATCACGCCAGCTGTCGAATCTTCTCTTTGGATCTCTCTGCAGATTTGCTCTCCAAGTCAGTGTCGATGTTTTCCTCTGTGCAAACTCCTACTTTAGAAAGGTATCTCTCAGAGTTCTTACTAGCAGCCTATACCTGTGGTTTTTTGGCAGTTCTCCCCCATCTGTTCAATTTTTTTCCAGTTTTATACCCCCAAAACATCAGATGATTTCATTGGTTTAAATATCATCAAAATACTAAATTCAAGCTTGATTGGAGTTTGGTATCTTGGGGCATAAGTTAAACTGGGAGAAGAAAGTGAGGACTGCAGATGCTGGAGATCAGAGCTGAAAATGTGTTGCTGGAAAAGCGCAGCAGGTCAGGCAGCGTCCAGAGCAGGAGAATCGACGTATCGGGCATAAGCCCTTCTTCCTTTCCTGCTGCGCTTTTCCAGCAACACATTTTCAGCATAACTTAAACTGGCCAAATTTGAATGTGTTTTTTGTTTCATAGCAACCCAACCAGTACTAGCTGTTCTGACAAAGTGTGACATTGTTGCCTTGTTCTGGACTCTCTTTGCCTTTCTAAGTCCTTGCTAGCTTTTCCACTCTCTTAAAAGTATGGTACCCCTACATCTTCATAACACCTACTTCTGAAGCAGATGATTCCAAGGTTAGATCTGCTGTCCTTGAGGATAGGTCACATTAATTGTAAGATTGACAGCAGTAGAAATTCTCTGCAGTGAGAATTCCTAATTTCTCCCAATTAAAGCAAACACTGTTAGATGATGAGATAAGATAGAAAAGGTAAAAGAAATCATAAATATCGAACAACTTGTTTTCAAAATGAGTAATTCAATATTACACCACCCAACATTAATAATGTATACGTTTAATAGAATTCAGTAGTTTGCTTTTTTATGCAAAATTCCAATCCATTGAATCAAAAAATGTTTTGTAAAGCAGACAATGCAATGAAATAAGTTGTATTAAATCATATCATCCCTTCACTTTTGTACATTATAAGAAAGTTGATATTCATTCCTTTTGTATACATACATATTTCAAAAGATAAAGTGCTTGTGTTAATTAAGTTCATAACACTTGATTGAACTGCAAAAAAAATCTTACTCCAACAGATGTTTGAATACGCACTGTACTGCTGTAATTTGGTCTTTGACTTCCACTGTTCCCAACCTTCGGTGGATATCCTGCAGAATTTTAAGCCCTTGGAAACCACTCCCCCGGCCATCAAAGCGAGCAAGGATGACATTATCAGAGCTGACAAGTACTGAATCCCAGTCAATCCGAAATTTATCAGTAACCACCTGGCTCCCTGGGGCTCCATCACTGCAATTACCAATGCAAGAATGTTGATCATTATTGACAAGCCTTCACTTAGCTTCTTTCATAAGTCATTAACAGGTAAAACCTTGGAAAGGTGCCATAAAGAGACAGTGCATCATTGTTTTCTTATAAGAACTTAGATCATTACACAAAACCCGGTGGCAGTGGTTTTGGTAGCCAATAAAGACTATTTATATCTTAATCAAATTGGTTCAGTATGTACTTAGGTGGAATTTTTGCTTGCTACTTGAGATCACTGTTCAGGTCAAAGTACAGCTGTATTTACATTACTGTCAGGCATTTTGATTTACTTGCAAATTTAGGATTGTTCCCTAACTATACCATGAGAACTGGAGGTAAGATTTAATCTTGTATTAATGTCAGATCATACAGATCTACAGGCCAAAAGAAATAGTTCCTTAAAGACTAGATATAAAACACCTCTTTTGTGGACTGGGGAATCTCTCAACTCTACAAGAAGAACTTGGCCCACTGTCATTCTGAGGTCTCTCCAGCACTGCATCCCAGTTACTCCACCAACCTGTCATATTCTTGGCAACCATCTTTCTCCCATTTCTGAGCCCAGGTGTACCTTTCTGCTGGCCAAGTTGTCCTCTAAGTCACCCAATACTGTTCAGGCCTGAGGGTAGCTCAGGTAAATGCAATTTTTCAGAGGAATGTCAATCAAGTTTGACCGTTGAGATGGATCAGGTGACCTTCTGGAGAGAGGGAGCAGCTGGCTAACTAATACCAAAAACTATTTATCCTGGGATAAATTTTAGCTTTCACCAGTGGGAGAAAAATTCAGCATCATTGCAAGGTAATAGACAATAGACAATAAGTGCAGGAGTAGGCCATTCTGCCCTTCGAGCCTGCACCACCATTCAATATGATCATGGCTGATCATCCTTAATCAGTATCCTGTTCCTACCTTATCTCCATAACCCTTGATTCCACAATCCTTGAGAGCTCTAACCAACTCTTTCTTAAATGAATCCAGAGAATGCTCTGCCCTCTAGGGCAGAGTATTCCACACAGCCACCACTCTCCGGGTGAAGAAGTTTCTCCTCATCTCTGTCCTAAATGGTCTACCCCATATTTTTAAGCTGTGTCCTCTGGTTCATCTCAATCAGATTCCCCTCTCAGTCTTCTAAACTCAAGGGTATACAAGCCCAGTCGCTCTAGTCTTTCAGTGTAAGGTAATCCTGCCATTCCATGAATTGACCTCGTGAATCTACGCTGTACTCCCTCAATAGCCAGAATGTCTTTCCTCAAATTTGGAGACCAGAACTGCACACAGTACTCCAGGTTGGTCTAACCAGGGCCCTGTACAGCTGCAGAAGAACCTCTTTGCTTCTATACTCAATCCCTCTTGTTATGAAGGCCAGCATGCTATTAGCCTTCTTCACTACCTGCTGCATCTGCATGCTTACCTTTATTGACTGGTGTACAAGAACACCCAGATCTCTTTGTACTGCCCATTTACCTAAATTGATTCCATTTAGGTAGTAATCTGCCTTCCTGTTCTTGCCACTAAAGTGGATAACCATATATTTATCCACATTAAACTGCATCTGCCATGCATCTGACCACTCACCTAACCTGTCCAGGTCACCCTGTAATCTCCTAACATCCTCCTCACATTTCACCCTGCCACCCAGCTTAGTATCACCAACAAATTTGCTAATGTTATTACTAATACCATCTTCTATATCATTAACATATATTGTAAAAAGCTGCGGTCCCAGTACTGATCCCTGCGGTACCCCACTGGTCACTGCCTGCCATTCCGAAATGGAGCCATTTATCACTACTCTTTGTTTCCTATCAGCCAACCAACTTTCAATTCAAGTTAGTACTTTGCCCCCAATACCAATCGCCCTAATTTTGCTCACTAACCTCCTTTGTGGGACTTTAGCAAAAGCTTTCTGAAAGTCCAGGTACACTACATCTTCTGGATCTCCCTCGTCCATCTTCAGAGTTACATATTCAAAGAATTCCAGAAGACTAGTCAAGCATGATTTCCCCTTCATAAATCCATGCTGACTCTGACCTATCCTTTTACTACTATCCAGATGTGTCGTAATTTCATCCTTTATAATAGACTCCAGCATCTTTCCCACCACTGAGGTCAGATTAACTAGTCTATAATTTCCTGCTTTTCTCTCCCACCTTTCTTGAAAAGTGGTATAACATTAGCCACCCTCCAATCCGCAGGAACTGATCCTGAATCAATCGAACTCTGGAAAATAATAACCAACGTATCCACGATTTCTTGAGCCACCTCCTTCAGTACCCTGGGATGTAGACCTTCAGGCCCCGGGGACTTATCAACGTTCAGACCTAACAGTCTCTCCAACACCAATTCCTGGCAAATATAAATTCCCTTCAGTTCAGGCCCTTCAGCCACTGTTACCTCAGCGAGGTTGCTTGTGTCTTCCCCAGTGAACACAGATCTGAAGTACCAATTCAAATCTTCTGCCATTTCTTTGTTCCCCGTAATATATTCCCCTGTTTCTGTCTTCAAGGGCCCAATTTTCGTCTTAACCTTTTTTTTGCCTTTCACATACCAAAAAAAACTTTTACTATCCTCCTTTATTTATGTCAGCTGGGGCACTCAGTGATGGTACTCATGTCTTCCAGTTAGAGACTGTAGTTCCAAATTCTACTCCAGAATTTTGAACAAAATATAGGTACTGTGGTACTAAAGGAGTGTAGCAGTCAGAAGTATTGTGTTTTAAATCCTAAACTATAAGTTTAGGACACATTTGCTGTCTTAGGTGAATGTAAAAGACCACTTATTATTGTTTTGAAGAAGAGCAGCAGAGTTCTTCTGAGTGCCCTAGATAATATTTATCCCTCAACCAGGAATCACTGAAAAACATGGACTGTCAAATCAATATCTCATTATGGTTTTTGTAACCTTGTTTGCAAATTTACTTTCCCACTTCTTTTCATTTTAACAGTAACTGCACTCAAAAATACTTAACTGGTTGAGAAGGTCTTTGGAGCAACCTGAAGTTGTGAAAGATGCAGTTATATTGCAGGTTCTTTTTTTCCACTTGGCATTACGTACTGCAGTCTATTTAGTCATAGACTCCTTGGAAATTTCAAGGTGCTTCAAATCCTTTTTCTTCACTGCATCCAGTTAATGGACTGTTGAAAGTTAGCTGATACATGGTGAGCACTTGCTGTGAGTCACAGTTCACTTGTACCTTTGTATTGCTAGTTTTTCCTCTTCACCTTGTATTCTTCTTCATTTTAACACAGCATCAAATCACCACTGCACTTTTACTTTGACAGGAAACCTTTCTATACCATATGTTTGTATAATAATTCAATTATAGTATTTCAATTACATCTGGGCACCAATGGAGAAAAAAAAACTCACCACTTGATGTGAATCTGTAACTACAGAAAGTTACTTGAGTTTATCATTGACTAAGATCAGAAATTAACTGAAAATTACAAACAATTTTACCTAATGTTAAGAAAAAAACGATATTGAATGTGAAAACAGCTAGTTGCATTGGCAAAAACCTGCTACACTGAATTGAATGGAGTTTGATATAAGTGTAATGCTATCAAAATAAATGATGCATTTTGAGATAGCAGAAACCCAAGTTAGAATCCAAAATCCTGTACCAATCTGAGAGTATTTTACTCTATGCATATCAGTGGCAGTATAAAGTGGCTCTTGCAACAGCAGTATCTTGTATTCATTCTTGGGAAGTGAGTATTGCAGACAAAGCCAGCATTTATTGGTCATCTCTAATTCCTTTTAAACTGATGAATTTATGAGGTTATTTCAGTGGGTAGCCAAGTCTAACTGTTGCTGTGTATCTGCAGCCACATGTAGGGCCAATTGGTTAAGGACAGAGAGTTACTCCAATGACAGACATTAATGAGGCAGGTCAGTATTTACAACAATTTAGCAATTTTGCAAATATTACTTAACTAGTATTTCATTGAAGATTTATTAATTAATTGAATTTATTTAGTAAATATATTTAAAGTCCACAGGCTGTTGTGGTAAGATATGAACTTGTGTCTTCAAAGTACTGATCTTTGTTTCTGCATCACTCATGTAGTAACATGACCACTACTCCATCATTCCCCACCAAATGCTATACAAGTTCATCTTTGTGATAATATTTTGATTTATTGACTATTTTAATTAACACAATGCCCTTGGCTTTTGTGATCAGTGATGTGCAAACACTGCCTTTGCAATCACCAAAGACCTGCATGAACAAGGCAAGAAATAGTGTATCAGCTTAGCAAAACAGATTGGATTCAGAGTTGCAATGATAATTGCAGAGAAGCAACATTCAGCAGTGTTTTTCCACTGAAATGTACAGCACCTTTGTGAGTCTATAGAATGTTATACCAGAGGATGCTGTTGAGTTCCCCACATGGTGCAATCCCCAATCAACATTAAACTGATGAAGTCATGATTTGGAGATACTGGTGTAGGACTGGGGTTTGCAAAGTTAAAAATCACACAACAATGGAGTTTTACATGTCTGGGTTGGGGGTTGAAAGTGTGAGAAAATGTATGAGTGTGTGTGTAGTGAGTGTAGAGTGTCTTAAGTCTGTGAGGGGGTACATGTGAGAGTGTGGGAGTGTGTGTGTCTGTAAGGGTGTGTGTGGGTGTCTGTGTGCGCATCTGTGTATATGTGTGTCCATGTGTATGTGTGTATAGTGCAATGGTGGTCACCATTGACAGACAGATGGACAGACAGACAGACAGACACACACACACACATTTTGTGGGGTGAATTTGTACTTTGCTCAAAAACTGCATGAATTAATGTAAAACTCCGTTATCTCACTTTTTAGATTAGAATCAATCTAAACATCATGGCATAGACAGACAACACAGGGGGACTAACACCTTCAACATATTGTCTAGCTATCACCATTGTTAACAGCTAACCTGAGAATGCAACCTTTTAAAAAAGGTTTTGTGGTTTACACATGAAAGAAGTGAAGCAATCATGGCATTCAAACAGATGAAATATTTAACAGACAATCAATTTTTCAATGTATAATTTCAGTTACATCACACTGTAAATTTTTGCTATAAATTCTGTGTGTTTGGATTGAGCCCTCCACTATCACCTGATGAAGGAGCGACGCTCCGAAAGCTAGTGTGCTTCCAATTAAACCTGTTGGACTATAACCTGGTGTTGTGTGATTTTTAACTTTAAGCTGATGAAAACTTCCATGATAAAACCATCAGTCATGCTGTAATAGCTCTTGAAAGTTCATACCTTGTAGAAACACTTTTACTGGGTTTTAAATAATTTCCTAATTATTGTTAAATATTCACTGGTGTGTTGTAATAGATTTCATAATCCTAGAATAATAAATTACTCCATTATGTTACAACATTACTACATGTAATCATCTGTTTAAAATGTTTTAAAATATTTGTTTATCCTAGTATAGGTTCCATCTTAATCTAATCTTAACCATTTATTTCAATATTTAGAAGTAACATTACAAGTGAAGGAAATGAAATGTATTTAACTTTCTGGTTTGATGTCTCTGAAAATAGTCCACTGTGATTCTCTGTTTATCTGCCTGTGGACAACATTGTTGCTGGACACCTGGATATTTCTTTGACTTAGTGTCATATTTAGTCATTCATCAAAGCAAAATCCACATTATAGACATCACCATGCAGACATTTTAATGATCTAATGGCTGTGGCATAGCTTAATATTGGAGTTCCGCATAGCTTGATGTTGGAGTTCTACACAACAACAGAAAGTTTCACCTTTACAGAGCATTTTTAAAAAAAAAATGCTTCTGTGGAATGAGAGCATCACTGATCAGGCCAGTATTTATTACCCATCCTTATTTGTCTTTGAGAAGGTGGTGATCATTAATCCACTGCCTATCTGCTTATTGACGCCACTGCTGCTGGATACTTGGAGACATCTTTGACTCAGTGCCAGATCTAAACAGTCACTGAGAAAGGGGAAATGTGCGTCACAAATATCACTCAAAAGATGGTTAATTATCAAATGGCCATTCAATGACTTGACATGGGACTTCTGCCCCTTAGCAACAGAAAATCTTGCCTTAGAGAACTTTTTCTTTGTGGGCTGCAAGTATCACTGTCATCTGTTGCCTGTCTCTAGTTGTCATTGAGAAGGTGGTGATGAGTTGCCTTCTGGAACCACTGAAGTCAACATGGTGAGAATACACCCTCAGTGCTGTTAAGAAGTGAGTCCCAGGATGTTAAGCCCTGACAGTGAAGGGATGATATAGTTCTAAGTCAGGATGTTGTGTTGTTTAAAGGGGAACTTGTAGATGATGGTTTTCCCAAGCATCTATTCATCTTCTAAGTATTCAAGGGCATAGGTTGGGGAAGGTGCTGATAAAGTAGTCTTGGTGAGTTGTCAATCAAAAGCTCTCCAGTAGGGAGAGGCACAGGATTTTTTGAGGGGGCTTTTCTACTGCGGGTTCAATCTCCATGGTCATTTGATGAGGCTCTTTAATTAGGTATTAATTGGCCACTTAATTTGAAGGCAACATCCACTCCCCTTCTCCCTCGCCCCCGCCTCAGATAGTGGTAAAATTGCACTGGATATAATTAATTTGTCAGCTGCAATTTTGAATGTTAAATAACAGAATTACTTACACAACCAGTAGAACAGGATATTGATTGTTTTCATCAAAGCCCTCAGGATACAGCAACTGCAGAGTGAGCTCTGAGAACAAAAGATACAAGCTGTGTTCAGAGTTATTGTTGAAGGAAATTACACACAGAAAGAAAAACACACTTCTGTTTTACGAATATTCATTGAATCTGAAAGGTTTTTTTTTCATTATGTACGTAGCTTGCCAATTGTTAAAAATGCGTCAATTTGATAGTGGCAATTCAATATAAAGGAACCATATAATCATCACAATTTTCTTCCATGACTTTCCCCTGTTGTGATGAATTAAAATTAAGTGTGAGCTATCTATTGCTGAGGTCACATTAATCAGATTTCTGTTATTAAGAAAACAGGAAAAATGTTTCCTATTTAGTTCAGGGAAAAAAAAATCCTTTTGTGTTTTCTGTTATCTATAGTTCATTTACTTGGCTGATTTGGCAAATAGCAAAATTAACTCCTCTATTTAATAAAGGAGAGAGACAGAAAGCAGGAAATTACAGGCAAACTATCCTCACATTTGTCAAAGGAAAAATGCTGGAATTATTAAGGAGTTTATAGTAGACATTTTGATTATCTTCATGCAATCAGGTAGAGTCAACATGGTTTTGTAAAAAGGAAATCCTATTTGTTTAATTTCTTAGTTTACTTTAGAAAGTAAAAAGAAACATAGATAATGATACATACTGTACTTAGATTTTTGGAAGCCATTTGACAAGGTGGCACATTAAGAGAACAAGATATTAGCATGGACATGGACTATGGACTGGTTGGCTCACAGGAAGCAGAGAGTGCAGGCATACATTAGTTGTTTTCACATTGACAGAATGTGATGAATGACATCAGAGCTTGGTGTTAGGATCTCTAATGTCTGTAGATTATATACAAATAAACTTCCATGGTTGTTTAATCTGCTGATAAAACAAAGGTAGGAAAGAGAGTTGTGAAGAGGACATAAAGAAACTGCAAAGATAAGTGAATGGGCAAAAATTTGGGAGATGGAAAATAATATTAGAAAATGTCAACTTGTCGAATTTGGCAGGAAATATAGAAAAGCAGTATTTAAACATTAAAAATCACACAACACCAGGTTATAGTCCAACAGGTTTAATTGGAAGCACTAGCTTTCAGAGCGCTGCTCCTTCAGGTGGTTGTGGAGTACATAATTATAAGACAGAATTTATAGCAAAAGTTTACAGTGTGATGTAACTGAAATTATACATTGAAAAATACCTTGACTGTTTGTTAAGTCTCTCATCTGTTAGAATGACCATGATAGTTTCACTTCTTTCATACGTAAATCAGATTCGTGATCCATAATCCTTTTGGGATCTTTCCAAAGCATTTAAATGGAAAGAGATTATAGATCTACAGGAGGATCTGGGTGTTCTGGTACATAGATCACAAAGGGTCTTATGTAGGTGCAACAAATGATCAGCAAAGTATATGAAATTTTGTTGTTTAGTTAAAAGGGAAGAGGATATAGGTATGTTTTGTTACAGTTGTGTATGTGGTATTTTCTCCAATGAAGTGAAATTGAACAAACTGGTGCTGCATTCTGTGCAGTTTTTAAGAGTAAAGTGATTTTATTGAACCTACGAATTACTTTGAAGTAGACAGGATAACTGCAAGTAAAATAGTTTCCTTGGATGGGGAGTCTAGAGCCGGGGGCACAATATATAAAGGGGGAGAGGAGGATCTATTTTCACTCTGAAGGTTGTGAATCCTTGTAAATCTCTGGCCAGAGGGCTGGGAAAAGCTCAGCTTTTGCGAATATTTAGAGTAGGAGTTGATAAATTTTTGATTATTCATGGCTTAAAGCCACTGTGGAAAGTATCCATAAAGATCATTGAAGTGTTTACTCAGTCATAATTGAAATGACTGGTGGAGTAGACTGAATGGGCTGATTTGCCTACTTTTGTTCCTAGATGACAACTGCTGGGGCCTTGAAGTAATTATTGCTTTTACACTATGTGGTACTGGGGAACATTTTCTGCTAGAGGATTTTTTAGCTCTCTGATATCCTTCACAAAGGATGTCACTCTTTGTAGACCTTGATATTGGTCTGGAAGTCCCTTTACTTTCTGAATTTCCCTCACTGAGAAACTTCGAGGTGATAACTCAGGTAGTTGCCCCATGACATCATCTGCTGAATTTTAATCTGGTCAGAGTCCATTCTGGAAGCAGGCTGTATGGTTGAAGCAAATACTTTCTTCCATGCCGTATCATGAATTTCTTGACCAGGCAATATCCGTTGAATTGGAAATGCATCTGTTTTGCATTATGCTCAGTATTTAGAGCAGGCAATTTCTCCTTGTTCACCATGTTTTGTATGTGTCGGCAATGATCTGACTCCCTTGGATTGTTGTGTAAACTGGATGACTTTAGTTGCTATTGTTGTTGTTTGACTGGTGAGGGAAAACTTCTCAAACTCTCACTTGTCCTCCTGGAAGATTGATGCTCATTCAGAACCATCTCTGTCACTGGTATTGCCTGTTCTGTTATTTGGAGATGATCAGTAAAATATTCCTAAATAGGCTTAAAATAGATTGTGCTGCTTAGTCTTGTTCTTAATATCCCCATTCTCTCTTACAGGTTTTCCTGGGTTTTAACTTCTGCTTTGTCTTCAGTGAAGACAGGAGCATTTTCAGTCTGGACAATCTTGTAGATTTCACAATGATATGGGAGATCATTAATATCTTTTTTGAGATCTTTGGCCAACCACAGCTGACTAAGTCATGGCTATATGCCTCGCAATAGCCAAGTGTTTCTTGTGCATTCTTTCCAATATGGTTTCCTGAAGGGAAAATGGAGTATGTTTTTTGCCATGTGTTAGTAAATGGTCCATGATTGTGAAGTGTTCTCCATGCTTGGAGTATGTGTTCTCAGTCAAATCATGGGACTTGTGGTCTTTCAATGCAATAATGGTGAATGGTAGCACATTGTTGGTCAGAATTTTATTCTTGTCAAATTTGATGCAGCCTGTTTTAGCCATTGTTACTTCTTGGGCATTTAAAACATTTCTTCAATGACAATCACAACACTCTTTCTGGGTTCCACTATGAGTTTAAGAAATCTAATGAATCTTGACTGGTTGATCAGCAACAGTTTGCTTCTGGATCAGTTTACTCAGGGAGTAATTCAAACTCAGTGTAATTTTGTAAGGAAGTTGAAAATAGCAGTTCCATGCATGCAGGCTCAAAAGTGAAATTGCCTGATTGCGAGCAATGTAAATATTTTCAACTCTCTCAATGTTACAATGTGACTTGTAGCATTCCTATTTTCCAGATATCTCAACTATACAACACAGTCTACTTCTGTTTCTTCAGGCATGGTATCTGAAATGTTAGGATTGTGCTGTGGGCATGGGTATCAAACTTAAATTCAATTGGAATTTATATAAACAAGTTCAGTGAATCCTGGATCATTTGGTTTCACCAACTTTCTCTATCAAGCTTTAAACTTTCTTGTCTAAAAGAGATATGACTATCGGATGTAGAAGCAGAAGTAGGCCATTTTCCCATCAAGTCCTCTTCACTATTCAAATGAGATTATGCTTGATCCGATGATCCTCAACTTTACTTTTCTGCTTTTTCCCCATAAAGCTTGATTCCCTTATTGTTTAAAAGTCTTAATCTTTAGCAACCAGCCTTCTGTGGTAAAGGTTCACTACTCTCTGAGAGAGAAACTGGATCCTCCTCATCTTTGTCTTAAATGTGTGACAATCTTTTCTGAGATTGTGCGCTCTGGTCCAAGATTCTGCCTCAAGGAGAGACAACTTCTCTGCATCTTATCCTGTTAAGCACCCTATGAATCGTCTATATTTCAATAGGCTCTCCTCCCATTCTCCAAAACTCCAATTAATGCCAGCCCAAATTACTGTACCACTGTAAAAATCAAAAGAACTGCAGATACTGGAAATCAGAAACAAAAAACAGAAATTGCTGGAAACGTTCAGCAGGTCTGACAGCATCTCTGGAGAGAAATCAGAGTTAATGTTTTGGGTCGAAATGGTTAATTCTGATTTCCCTCCACAAATACTATACCATTTTAATTTGTTTGCATGTGTAAAATCCTCTTTTCTGCAACTCAGTTACTGAGATATTTGCACTTAATGTTTCATTTTGGCTATCTTAAGAAATGTCAACTCCATAAAGTCTAATACTCTGTTTTGTGTAGCCCTTTTATTTGAGCTTAAGTATGCTAAGAAATATTATATCATTTTTCTATTTCTGTAGTTATTGATAAACTATTACTATATTAAAGGTTTATCATTTCAATACTGCCTTAAATCTGTTTTTCTTTAAGTTTGCATTCACTAAAATTGCTTTAAACTGAATTCTGTAGAGGTTGTTAGACTCTGTAGTATATTTGCAAACCTTTATAAGTTATATGAATTCTTCAATAAAACTCTGCATTATTGCATGTTCCATAGTAAGTTATTGTTTTCAAACATTTTAAAACTAATTATTTTAATACCATATTTATTTACTGCTTACTAGGCTTCCCCACCTTATTTTTGGAGTTTTCCCACCTTTCGTAATGATTAAAATGGAGACTAGTGTTTTCCTACAACAAGGTAAAAACAATGACTGCAGATGCTGGAAACCAGATTCTGGATTAGTGGTGCTGGAAGAGCACAGCAGTTCAGGCAGCATCCAAGTAGCTTCAAAATCGACGTTTCAGGCAAAACCATTTTCCTGTTTTGCGGCTTCTTGCTGGGTAAATGAAGTTTTCCTGCCTTTCACAATCTTAAACTACCCAAGCACATTTTCTGCATAAATTTTCAAGTAAAGTTCTCTGGCTCTGAAAATTTATAAATATTTCCATTAAAATTGAAAATTAATTAACTCCCAGACCTTTATAATTCTTGGATTTCTACTGCTATTTTTTCTTCTGCAAGGGAGTTTCTTCAAATGTGCTTTTTAGTTTAAATTTTGAAGCTTTCCTGTTTCAGTAGCCTTGGCCAAAGTATCTTTGGCCTTTTCACTGTCCCTTGCAGAGCCTATGCTGACAATGCTTGTTGTGAGAAATGAGAATTGTCTTGCATACTCCCTTGCTTTTTCTTTCCAGTATTTGCACAATTTCCCCCAAAATTCTCTCCTTTGGAGATCTCTAATTTTTCCTCCTGGAGCCTTAATTTCTCTGTTTAAAGCCTCCTTTGCCAAGAACTCTGAATTTTCCAAGAATGAATGACAAGCTTTTTTCTCTCTTTTCTTAGCCCACACTCTTGCCTGAGTATTTTTTACCAGTTTCTGAATGAAGTTTTGCCTTTAAAGTGCAGAGCACGTTTTTCTACTGGTTCCATAGTTGCTCTTGTTTGTATTTCCCTAATGTTTATTGCATTATAGCAATAATTGCAACTTCACTTCATCAGGCATAATTACTCAAACTGTTGGAAGCTGGTACAGATACATCTGAAAGCTGGAGTGGAACTTTGTGTCTACACCAGAGATTCAGTGTGACATCAGTAGAATGGATGTAGCTGATGTTACATGCACATTGACTCTTTGAGACCCATTATCCTTATACAATAGTGTAGTGTGTTGGTCAGGCCGTGTCTGGAGTACTGTGCACAATTTTGAGCTCTTTAATTAAGAAAATGATGTTAATGCATTAGAAGCAATTCAGAGGTCATTCATTCGATTGTTATTTGGGGTGAATGAATTTTCTTATAAGGAAAAGTCTTACAGGTGTGGTCCATATTCAGTGGATTTTAGAAGAATGAGGTGATCTTTTTTAAGATATGTAAGATCCTGAGGGAACATGATAGGATGGATGCTGAGAGGATGTATCACCTTGTGGGAAAGACTGGAATAAGGGGCCTCCCATTTCAGAGAGACCCTTTTTTCAGACGGTCCATTCTCCTCTTCAGGCAGAAAAGGCAGCATATTGAATAGTTTTAATGCAGGCATAGATAGATAATTGATAAACAGGAGAGTCAATCTCTATTGGGGAAAGGAAGGAGTATAGAGTTGAAGCATAACAGATCATCCATGATCTTATTGAATGGTGAATCTGGAGGGGCTGAATGGTCTCATCCGGTTCCTAATACCTAGTGTGTGTTTATATGTTGTCAGCAAATGATTGTGGTTTAGTTCTTCGGCTAATATTTTGAACAGAGTTGAGAGTGAGTTGCTGGAAAAGCACAGCAGGTCAGGCAGCATCTGAGGAGCAGGAGAATCAACGTTTTGGGCATAAGCCCTTCATCAGGAAGAGCTTTCTCCTAATATTTTGAACATACTAGGAATGCACATAATAGGGTTTCCAAACTTATTTGGCTTAATATCAAATATTATTTGTTATTTACAGATCTTATTATTGTTGCCATTTGTCATTTTGTAAGCCTTCCCACCCCGAGTAGTGAAATTATGACATATGTTGTACAGAGAAACACTATCCTGCTTTTGGTTTGTTGGTCGTCACTGAGCTCCACATTTAATATTGCTTTTTAAATAAAATGTAGTTACACTGAGAAGTCTCTCCCATAAATTATTTTATGGATGCACTGAAACATAAATACAACTGAATTTGCAATTGCATGTCAAAAAAAATGGTGCAGTAAGAACAACAGATGTCTACGGCAATTATAGATTACTGCCTATCAAAGGATTTGATGGGGTGAGATGTTTGTTTACTCATCCACCTTTTACTATCTGTTTGTAAATTACAATTGGCTAATTGTCAAAGTATGGAATTAGTACAGACGTGAAACTATATAATTCATCTGCTAAATTCCCTTGTTTTGGAGGAAATGGCAATATTCAGACGAAGGGTTATTTAACTTTGTATATTTGTGGACTATAAAGCTTAAATTATAGTGAACTACGATATTTCCCAGAAAACTGAATGTATTATTCATGATTTTGAATGAAAATATAAAATCATGATAAAGCTAAATTCCTGGTAAGAAAGTAATGAATAGAAGGCTTTTGCTAGTCTCCTTTTTGCAACAGACTCAAAAGACTATACCACTACAAATGGATTTTTGATTTTGGCACTAATAATGCACTTAAGGAAACCTCTCTGTATGACTGGAAAAGTATATTAGTGGTCACTGGATGTAATATTGGAAACATGTATTTTCAATTAATTTTAGACAATTCAATTCTGAATAATTCCTGTCAGATATCATTGTATGTTTAAACATATATCCATCTAAACAGGTGGACACAGTTGAGAGATCAAATTATACATTACAGTTTTCCAGTACAACTCATAACTTGGAATAATATTTAAAAGCTAATGAAAATGGGCATTTTTGGTAATTTGAATTTGTATATAACAATATTATCTCCGTAGAATTGCACGACGCATTTTAACTTATGGATGTGAAACAAGTGCTGGGACTGAACCTGTCTCTGGAGAAACTGTCAGTGTTGAAGTTTTTGTGGAGGCACCCACTAAATTGACCAGGAAACAAATTTCCTGCCCAATTAGGAATGGGCTAGCAACCTTGGAAACTACCTCGGAGACCTTCCAGCTGGAGAGGAGCAATAGTAAATGGTAAGTAACTGAATAGGTGCTTCAACATCAAAGGCAAAAGGGGGTGGTAGAAAGGAAAGAATTCTTTTGGAGAGTGGTTTTTGATTGCACACAGATCCAAGCAGGTAGAGAGGAGCCTGCCAGTGCCTGCTCACCTTCAGACAGTTGAACTATTCACTGTTGAATCAGGAAATTAAGAAACTAAGTAGAAAATCATTATCAGCATCCTCTCTGTTCCTTCAACAAAACTCTTAATGAGTCAATGTTAATTGAAAATTAATGAGGAAGGCAATCCTGCAAGGATCCAATTTGAGCCTTTGTTATTATTTTTCCCAGATGTTTGAAAAATTACAAAAATTTGCAGAAGCAAAGATATGATTTTCCTATGCCATGTGAAAGGACAGAGAATGTAAATCTGACAAGTTTCACTTCTGTGTTGAAAGGTAAAAGCAAGAGTCTTTCATGGGAGAAGGTGGAGTCAACTGTGGTGAAAACAGATTTGGCATAAACTGATGTGACTACAGTGTGACTGTAACAATTTTTTACTAAAAATTTTATGAATATATTCACATATTAGCATTGTCCCCAAGGTAATGGTGAATTCTACATTTCAAATAGTGCATTATGGAAACAGATTGACCAAGAATGTTCGAACAAATCCCTATAGTGGTGGGGGAATGTAGCTTGTGATTTAATGTTGTGTGGACTGTTGTGCAGGGTAGTAAGATCCTGGAGCAATCTTATAATGATGTCATAGAGCTGCTTGCTACAGAGCAGAAATAGCTCAGTAGGGACAGAATTCAATTAGAATCAAGGATGATGGAGATATGGATGTCAAACATTTAAAAAATGCAACAATAAGATCAGAACCTGGTCGTTCAGATTAGGGAATATTGTATATAATGTTCATAGAATCCCTATATCATAGAATCCCTGCAGTGTGGGAGCAGGCCATTTAACCCACACCACCCCTCCAAAGAGCATCCTACCCAGACTCACCCCAGCCCTGTAATCCTGCATTTACCATGGGTAATCCACCTAACTAGCACACCCCTGGATAATATGGGCAATTTAACGTGGCCAAACCACCTAATCTGCACAACATTGGAGTGTGGGAGGAAATTGGAGAACCCAGAGGAAATCCACCCAGGCACGGGGAAAATGTGCAAACTTCACACAGTCATCCGAGGCTGGAATCAAATCCAGGTCCCTGGTGCTGTGAGGCAGCAGTCCTAACCACTGAGCCACCATTAACATGCAATAAATATAATTGTATGAAAGTCTACATTTTAAGTGAGTTCTTGACTTTGCCTTCTCTTAGATCAGTCTTGAAGCTAAACACAGGTTTTACTTGAAAACTATATGATGAAAAATAGTGATGGGATCCAGTACCTATAAAATCAGGGTTGTTGTGAATAACTGGAAACAGACACAAAATCATCTGGAGAAGAAAGAATCTCAGAAAAATCACTTTTCCAAAAGAAGCCATCAGTAAAGCCTCAAGTCCAATGAACAGACAGGAAGGTCATAAACCTTCTCTCTAAAGGAAGAATCTCTGAACAGAAGACTTCTGCAGAGAATCCACCAAAGCAACTGTCAATCAATGAAAGCTTTTTCTTTACAGCAAACAAAACTGTAAGGGAAATAAAAATGAATTCAATAAAAGCCACCAGTAGCCAATGGGATAAATCCAAATCAAGCAATCCAGAAAAGAGGTTGAATACCAGACAACCAGAGTAGATTCAAACCTTTCAATGAAAGTCTTTAAAAAAGACCTTGGGAAACAGAGTTATGAACTCAACAGCCATTTAGCAGCCTGAGCACTTGATGAAAAATGTGTCAAAAAAGCAAGTTAAGAAATTTCTTCAATAATAAGCTTAAGGTACAATGATCAATTGAAAACAAATCAGAGGAAGAATTTTAAATTCAATGTTTCAGTGCCATTTCAGTGAAATTAATTAAATCTTAATTATTTTGATGCTTTGCCTGAGAAAGACAAGCCTTATTTAGTAATTTCAAAATTTTACTGTGGTTATTTGTTTAAAATTGCAACAAAGAGTGTGAATCTGATCTGTCAAATTTAGCATGGAAATGTCAACTACAGAAAAACCTTAGCATGAACGACATGACAGCAGCATCTTTGATGCAGCCAAAAATAAAAACAGAATCTTATTGATTGATGCCATTTTGAGAAAGCTTATACTGACAGACCATTGAAAATAGTTCAACCAGCTAGGAAAAAGATTCATTCATTCATTCACTCATCATTTATTTCTGTGCAGATGGCATTTTGGTGAAGCAAACCAAACCTTACACAGAAAACAGTATTTAAAACAGCAGAAACTCGAGCTGTTTGCAGTTTTAGTATTACAACAACAATTTTTACGACTATAAGCAACAAAGAATACCACACAATAACAATTTGAGTGCAATATAAGATTACCCAAATCCTAAGAATCACCTTTAAAACCAAGAAAATGATCATGATTTGGAGATGCTGGTGTTGGACTGGGGTGTATAAAGTTAAAAATCACACAACACCAGGTTATAGTCCAACAGGTTTAATTGGAAGCACACTAGCTTTCGGAGCAACGCTCCTTCATCAGGTGATAGTGGAGGGCTCGATTGTAACACAGAATTTATAGCAAAAATTTACAGTGTGATGTAACTGAAATTATTCATTGAAAAATTGATTGTCTGTTAAGCCTTTCATCTGTTAGAATACAGTGATAGTTTCACTTTTTTCATGTGTAAATCACAAAACCTTTTTTAAAAGGTTGCATTCTCAGGTTAGCTGTTAACAATGGTGATAGCTAGACAATATGTTGAAGGTGTTGGCCCACTGGGTTCTCTGTCTATGCCATGATGTTTAGATTGATTCTAATCTAAAAAGTGAGGTAACAGAGTTTTACATATCTGGGTTGGGGGTTGAAAGTGTGAGAAAGTGTATGAGTGTGTGTAGTGAGTGTAGAGTGTCTTAAGTCTGTGAGGGGGTACATGTGAGAGTGTGGGAGTGTGTGTGTCTGTAAGGGTGTGTGTGGGTGTCTGTGTGCGCATCTGTGTATATGTGTGTCCATGTGTATGTGTGTATAGTGCAATGGTGGTCACCATTGACTGACTGACAGACAGACACACACACAAAGACCCACATGCACACATATATTTTGTGGGGTGAATTTGTACTTTGCTCAAAAACTGCATGCATTCATGTAGAACTCTGGTATCTCACTTTTTAGATTAGAATCAATCTAAACATCATGGCATAGACAGAGAACACAGGGGGCCAACACCTTCATATTGTCTAGCTATCACCATTGTTAACAGCTAACCTAAAAAAAGGTTTTGTGGTTTACACATGAAAGAAGTGAAACAATCATGGCATTCAAACAGATGAAATACTTAACAGACAATCAATTTTTCAATGTATAATTTCAGTTACATCACACTGTAAAGTTTTGCTATAAATTCTGTGTGTTAGGATTGAGCCCTCCACTATCACCTGATGAAGGAGCGTCGCTCCGAAAGCTAGTGTGCTTCCAATTAAACCTGTTGGACTATAACCTGGTGTTGTGTGATTTTTAAGAAAATGATCAACACACTCAAGTGTCTATCAACAGTGCTCACTGGTACCAATCTTTCCATCTGAGAAATTTCAGATATAAGATCCATTTGTTGGCAAGTGTGGAAAGTACAGTTCTTAACATTTCAAAAAGCTTCAGCATTGACCACTAAATCAAAAGCAGAACAAGTTAGCACACCTCACTACTACATGGAAAGAATGTCAGATTGTGTTACATTGACAAGATCAATGAGAAACAAATCACATTTGAAAGCCTCAAATCAATATTTCACTTCAAGAACAAATTAGACACTGACAAAATCACACTTCAGTTGCTCATACCAACTTCCAAGAGAGTCTGTCAATAGTTTCATTAATTATTTGTATGTACTCCTGAAGCATGCAACTAGGGAAACATACCAAATGAAGCTCATTTGCGACAGAATTCTCACTGATCTCTTGATAAATCAATCACTCAATTTCATAAATGAAATGGGGGTCGAATTTTAGGAAGAGTCCAAATACAGTGGATACAGAGTTTAGAAAAGTGACCAAGTAACAATATACAACAAAAGTTCATACTGCAACATGAGAAGATGGACCTCTTAGAAATATATACGTGATAACTTGTAGTCCTAAACACACTAATGCTACTGTATTTTGTCAAAGGTGTGTTTCCAAGACTCCATATTAGCAAAGTCAAAACTTTCCAGCCCTACTGTAACTATGTGCTTATTGTAGGAAAACAGCTCAATTTTTAAGATGTGCTACAGTCTCGAGCATTACTAGCATCGAACCAAATCATTTCCAAGTCGATTGGTAGGTCATGCTTTGGTACAAAACCCTGAGGGACAGGTCAATACAGCAATGGGACAAGTTTCTTTAAATAGGGAACAATTACAAATGGATGAACCACACCACTCTTCTCAGAGAAGTATCACCATCACCTGATCCAGATGTTTCAGAGGAAGGATAAGAAAAATTTTTAATTTGCCCTTTCATTCCTGCAGTTACATCAACCTAAGACCCTTCAGCAGGTAATATCCATTCAGGACATCAGGCCAACAGATTGATTAAATCACTGATTAGGTAACACCAGCTTTACCAACTTTATCTCAAGTGTTTCTACACTTGATTTGACTCTGTATCCACCTGTTGCCGGTAATGATGAATCAATGTGTATAAATACTGTAAAAAGGGTATCTAAGTTACTCAAGTAAGAATGTATAAAAGATCAATGTTTATGACAGGGTTGGGGGAGGGGAAACAAAACCTGGGAGGGGTATTTGTAAAGTCTCTCAGACCCTGACACGACCTCACAATGATGTCATGGGGCTAAACAGCTCAGTGCAGGCAGAATTCAGTTAGAATCAAGGGAGAAGCAGATGTAGGTGACCAGTCTTTTTTTAAAAAAGTAACAATAAGATATCAGAACCTGATTTTTCAAATTATGTTACACAGTATATAGTGTTAAGATGCAATAAATAGAATTCTACAAAAGTCTACACTTTGAGAGTTCTTGACTTTGCCTTCTCCTAGATTAGCTTTGAAGCTAAACTCAGATATGCATCAAAAGCCAAATGACAAAAGATGGGGGCATTCTTGAATGACAAAAGTGCCAAGTGTGGTGCCAGCAATTTGTTTTGGGACAAAAAAGTGTTCATTTCATTCAAGAAACAGTGTCATTTAGGATGCTGTTCTGTTCCCTTTTTTAAATAACAGAGGGTACAACATAGTGAAGCTTTTTTCAATGTTATATGTGACCATATCCATCTTGCAAACATAATTAAGCATTATACCTTTTCGTTGCAGACAATCTGGTCTGTTAGCTGTCATGATTATTTGTTATTTCCGTCAAACTATAACATTCTACATAAGTTAACAATTTATTATTTGGTGGGATTTGGGTGTTATTGATTCTGCCTGCATTTATTGCCCATTCCTAGTTGTTCTTGTGGAGGTGGTAAAGCTGCATTCCTGAACTACTTCAGTCCATTTTGTGTAGGGAAGATCTACAGTGCTACCAAGGAGAGAGTTCTGGGGTTTTGACCCAACTACAGTACTACAGTGAAGGAATGGTGATATATTTCCAAGTCTGGTTGGTCAGTGGCTTGGAACGGAACCTGAAAGTGGTGGTGTTCCCGTGTATCCACTGCCCTTGTCTTTCTAAATAGAAGTGATCATGGGTTTAGAGGGTGTTAACTTAGGATCTTTGGTGAATTTCTGCAGTGCATCTTATCTTTTGCACTGGTCCATTGGGCTCTTCTGAGAATGGGGATATTTGTGGAGCCAGTGTTTAATTGTTGTCCACCATTCACAACTGGATGTTGTAGGACTGTAGAGCTTAGGTCTGATCTGTTGGTTGTGGGCTCACTTAGCTCTGCCTATCACTTGCTACTTATGCTGTTTGAAATGCAAGTCATCCTGTTTGGTAGCTTCATCAGGTTGATTCTTCATTTTTAGGTATGCTTGGGTGCTGCTCCTGGTATGCCCTCCTGCACTCACTATTGAACTAGATTTGATCTCCTGGCTTGATGTTAATGGTTGTTTGGGAGATATGGCAAACCATGAGGTTGCAATTATGCTGGAGTACAATTCTACTACTGATGTCCCACATTATAAACATCTTTTAATACAGAAATTCAGATCATGTTCTGGGGAGCTGGTTTGGCCAAAATGTGACTCCAGACCCATAGCAATATGGTGACTCTCAAATTTCTTCTGATATCGCCTTTCAAGCATTTCATTGAATCAATCCTGCTGATTACTATGACCTGTCATCTCTCTGCTGACGAATAAGTACTCCACCATGTTAAACAACACTTGAAGGAAGCGCTGAGGATGGCAAAGGTGAAAAACGTAATTTGGGTGGTGGATTTTAATGTCCAAAAGCAAGAATGGCTCAGCAGCAACATCGCTAATAGAGCTGGTTGGGCCCTAAAGGATATAGGTGCTAAACTGGGTCTGCACCCAGTGGTGAGGGCACCAACAGGAGGAAAAAGACATACTTGAACCTCTCCTTACCAATTTGCCAGTTGCAGATGCATCTGTTTATGATAGATCAGTGAGAGTGATCTCCACACAGTCCTTTGGAGACAAAGTCCCATCTTCATATTGAGAATAACCTCCATCCTGTTGTGTGACAATATCCCCATGCTAAATGGGACAGACTTTGTACAGATCTAGCAACACAGTTTTTTTTTCAAAACTCACTTTTGGGATGTGGACTTCACTGGCTGGCCAGTGTTTATTGCCCATCCTTGGTTGCCCTTGAGAATGTGCTGGTGAGCTGCCTTTTTCAACTGTTGCAGTCCATTTGCTGTGGGTTGACCCACAAAGCCTTGACATTCAGTGATGTTACCAATACAGCATTCTTCACTATCAACTGGATTTACCATTGACCAGAAACTGAACTAGATGAACCATTTAAATACTGTAACTACAACAATTAGTGAAGGAATTCCAGGATTTTGACCCAGTGACAATGAAGGAGTGATGATATATTTCCAAGTCAGGATGGTGAGTGGATTGGAAGGGAACTTGAAGGTGGTGGTGTTCCCATTTATCTGCTGTTCTTCACCTTCCAGGTGGAAGTGGTCGTGGTTTTGGAAGATGCTGTCTGAGGACCTTTGGTGAATGGTTGGAGTGTCATAGAGATGTACAGCATGGAAACAGACCCTTCAGTCCAACCCATCTGTGCCAACCAGATATCCCAACCCAATCTAGTTCCACCTACCAGCACCCGGTCCATATCCCTCTAAACCCTTCCTATTCATATACCCATCCAAATGCCTCTTAAATGTTGCAATTGTACCAGCCTACACCACTCCCTCTGGCAGCTCATTCCATACACGTACCACCCTCTGTGTGACAAGGTTGCCCCCTAGGTCTCTTTTATATCTTTCCCCCTCACCAAAATCCAAGCCCTTTAGTTCTGGACTCCCGACCCCTGGGAAAAGACTTTGCCTATTTACCCTATCCATGCCCCTCATAATTTTGTAAACCTCTATAAGGTCAGCCCTCAGCCTCCGACGCTCCAGGGCAAACAGCCCCAGCCTGTTCAGCCTCTCCCTATAGCTCAAATCCTCCAACCCTGGCAACATCCTTGTAAATCTTTTCTGAACTCTTTCAAGTTTCATAATATATTTCCGAAAGGAAGGAGACCAGAATTGCATGCAATGTTCCAACAGTAATCTAACCAATATCCTGTAGAGTCGCAACATGACCTTCCAACTCCTGTAGTTAATATACACCAAACACCTTCTTCACTATCCTATCTAACTGTGACTCTACTTTCAAGAAGCTATGAACCTGCACTGCAAGGTCTCTTTGTTCAGCAACACTCCTTAGGACCTTATCATTAAGTGTAAAAGTCCTGCTAAGATTTGCTTTCCCAAAATGCCGCACCTTGCATTTACCTGAATTGAAGTCCATCTGCCACTTCTGCTGCTATTGAGAGTTAGTGAAAGAGGGAGTGGATGCTTGTGGATGTAGTGCCAATTAAGCAGGCTACTTTTTCCTGAATGGTGTCACGCTTCTTTTGTGTTGATGGGACTGCACTCATCCGGGCAAGGAGGGAGTATTTCATCACATTCTTGACATACATCTTGTAGATGGAAGACAAGCTTTGGGGAGTTGGGCGGTGCGTTACTCATCACAGTAGTCCTAGCCTCTGATTTTTCTTGTAGTTACAGTATTTATATGGCTCATCTTGTTCAGTTTCTGGTCAGTGGTAAATCCAGTTGATAGTGGAGAATGCTGCATTGGTAACATCACTGAATGTCAAGGGATGATGGTTAGATTCTCTGTTGTTGAAAGTGATCATTGCTTGGTATTTGTGTGGTCAGGATTTACTTGCCACTTGTTAGCCTAAGCCTTGATGTTGTCTCAATCCTGTTGTATTTGGACTTGAATTGCTTCAGCATCTGAGGAGTCATGCTGAACATTCTGCAATTATCAGCAAACATCCCCACTTTTGACTTGATGATGGTGGGAAGGTCATCGATGAAGCAGCTGAAGATGGTTGGGTCTAGGATACTACCCTGAGGAACCCCACAGAGATGACTGACCTCAAATAACCACAACCATCTTCGTTTGAGTCAAGTATGACTCTAACCTGCAGTAGATTTTCATCATGATTCCCATTGACTCCAGTTTATGCTGGGGATTCTTGATACCACATTCAAAAGTGGCCCTGATGTCAAGGGCAATCACTCTCTCCTCCTCTCTGAAACTTTCCTCTTTCGTCTATGATTGAAGTGGCTCTTGTGAATCTCAAATGAGGCCTGAGCAGATTATTGCTAAGCAAATGTTGCTTGACAGCTCTGTTGATTACTTGTTCCACACTGTACTGATAGGGAGCAATGGGGTGGCATTCAAAAAGGAGCTGGGAGAGATCAGCTCTAACATGTACCCTTTCAATGGAATTGTAGGAGCAATTAGTTCAGAGAACTCTGGATGTCTAGGACAATTCTGGACTGCATGAAGAAGAAGAGTAGGATTCTTAGCAAGTTCAAAGGCAGCAATTCAGCTGCAGCCCCAGAGAAATACAGAAAGTGCAGGAGCAAACTTAAGAAAGCAATCAGAAGAGCAAAAAAGACATAAAAAAGGACTTGTGAACAGGATTAGGGAGAATCCTAAAATATTTTATAAATACATTCAAGGGAAGTGATCAACCAGGGAAAGAGTAGGGCTCATTAGGGACCAAGGGGCAACCTGTGTGTGAAGTGGCAGGATATTGGTAGAGTGTTGCATAAATACTTCTCTTTGGTTTTGGTCTTCACTCTGAAAAAGGAGAACATAGGTTTGGAATTCAGGAAAACAAACTGTGAGGATCTTTGACATAGGAAATGGGGGAGTATTGGAGGTTTTGTTGGAGTTAAAAACTGTCAAATCCCTTGGCCTAGATGAATTGCATCTCAGGCTGCTGTGGGAGGTGAGGCAGAAAATTTCAGGAACTCTGACAGAAATTTTTAATTCCTCTCTGGCCATAGGGAAGTGCCAGAGGATTGGAGGATGGCTAATGTCATTCTGGTTTTTAAGAAGGTTGGCAGAGATGAACATGGAAATTACAGACTGGTGAGTCCCACATCTGTGATAGGGAAACCACTGGACAAAATTCTGAAGGAACAAATTAATGCTCACTTGGAAAGGCATGTGTTAATTACAGATAGTCAGCATAGCTTTGTCAGAGGGAGGTCATGCTTAACTTTATTAGAATCTTTTGTGATCAAGTGTATGGATTTTAGCAAAGCTTTTGACAAAGTCCCACATGGGAGACTGATGATGTAGGTTAAAGGAATTTAGGGAAACTTGATGAGATGGATCAGAAACTGGCTTAGTAATGGATTGCAAAGAGTAGTGGTAGAAGGCTGTTTGAGTGGTTGGAGGCTGGTGTCCAGTGGATCAATATTGGGGCCCTTATTGTTTGTTAATTAATAGAGATGAAAATGCGGAGGAATGTCAAGCAAGTTTTCAGATGACCCCAAGATTGATAGAGTAGAGTGGTTAATTGCAAAGAATAATCCCTAGCAAAAACTGTAGGTTGGAGGAAGATACAGATGGGTTGGTCAGATGGGCAGATCAGTGACAGATGGTAGTTAACCCTGACAAGTGCACGGTGATGCATTTTGGAAGAAGAAACAGCATGAGGGAGTACTTAATGAATGGCAGGACACTGGGTAGTTTAGGAACAGAGGGGTCTTGGGGTAATTATTCACAAATCTGTGAAGTTGACAGAGCATGTGATTAGGATAGTTGTGGCATTGTGTCAAGCGTAATGAGGTAGTGTTAGAGTTGTACAGAGCGTTGGTCAGGCCACAGCTGGAGTTACGTGTACAGTTCTGGTCACCTCACTACAAGAAGGATGCGATAGCACTAGAGGGGGTACAGAGGATATTCACCAGGGTGTTTCCTGTGATGGAGAAATTGAGCTATAAGGAGAGACTAAATAGGCTTGGATTGTTTTCTTAAGAGTAGAAAGGGTGGAAGGGGAGAGACATGATTGAGGTGTATAAGATTGAGGGGTAAGGACAGGTTGAATAGAGAATAATTGTTCCCCTTCATTGAAGGGTTAATGAGGCAGAGGCAGAGGCATAGTTTTAGGCTAAAGGGCAGGAGATTCAGAAACTTGTGAAAAGTATTTTCACTCTGCATGTGATGGGAATCTGGAATGCACTGCCTGGGAAGGTAATAGAGGCCAGAAGCCTTACAATCTTTCAAAAGTGTTTAGATGTGCACCAGAAATATCATAATATTCAAGGATATGGGACAAGTTAAGGAAATTGGGATTAGTGCGGCTTTAGTGGTAGTTATTTTGGTGCAGACTCGATGAGTCAAAGGACCTTTCTGCACAGCATGTATCAATGTAAAGTAGACGGATGGAGTGGTAATTGACTGGGTTGGGTTTGTCCTGCTTTGTGTGCACAGGACATACTTGAGCAATTTTTCACATTGTTGGATAGAAGTCAGTGTTGAAGCTGTATTGGAATAGCTTGGCTAGGGAAATGTCTAGTTCTGGAGTATATGACTCAGTACTATTGCAGGAATAGTGACAGGACCAATGAGCTTTGCAGTATTAGTCAGAATTACAGATTGTTGTGGAAAGGCATTCTAAAATGCAAAAAAAACAATCCAGTGGAATAAGAAAATAAAAGTAAAACAAATCAGATTCATAAAACAGACAGTACAAAATATAGGTACTGTGCAAGATGGGTTAATATGTGTGAGAAATTCCATAAATTCTGGATGTGATATAAATGAATCAGTAATTAACAATTAGCCACACTTAACACCAATTTAAGTAGGTGCTCACAATGGAAATTGCTTCAAAACAGACATGTTTCAAACAGTGAGAATGATAATTATCAACAAGAAAATAGTACAAAGATAATCTACAGAACAACTGATATATCTGCCCTTCCAGTCAATTGTTCTGGCATCTGTTACACTGTTGTTTTCTTCTGTTCACTTTCTGCCTTGTCACATATTTTAAAGGCTTCAAATGAGACAATTGCTGTGAATTGATTTTTGTTCTGACTCTCCACTTCATTCCTTTAAAATGGACAATTTTGGCTTCATTTTGTATTTGAAGTCACAACAATGAATAGAATATTTTTGCATATTATCACAAGCAATCTAAGGTTAAGCTGAAAGCAAATTCTTTGGAGAATAAACCCCAGTCTATCCAAACATTCCTTAACCCCAACCTTAAAGTGGAGCCTCTGTTAAATGACAGTGACAGATTTTCATTTTGTATGCAAACCAGCCTTATGGCCTCTCAGAATGATATTGCCAAATTACTGATAGATTTTGCAAGTGGCTTGGGGAGTGGAACACTAATCTATGCGAATACAAATTGACCCCAGGAACCATATTCCAATGTGCATGATTCATGAAAGTATAGACTGACATACGTTATAACAATTCTGAAAACCCCAGAGAAATTGTGCTAATAGCTATTAACGCTGTTTCCATAATGTTTCTGCTGATCTTCTGCCAAAGTTATGGGAAGAGATCAGTATGGCCTCTGCAGAAATTCTAGGCAAAGCCAGGTAGTTCAGATAAGGGGGTACCTTTGTTCTGCCCTTTTATTTACATGGGAACATTGGGATTGCAGATGAAAAAGACTACATTTCATGTTGATCTTCTGCAATCTTGGGAGTTGCATTATGTAATGATAATGGATATGTTGTCTGATCGTAGTCGTCAATCTCCTTCAATTAATCTGGAACAGATTCAAAGAAAATTTGCAATCCCAGGAACAAAATCCCAGGAACAAAAAGACCAAAAGTGCCGTTTTGGTCCACAAATATTATGCTTAATGCACATCAAAGCTTAAGTTACTGATATGCTGTATGTTCCATTTCATGAAGATCTTACCAAATTGCCAACAAGAATACAGCTTTTTGATGAAAGCATAATATTACCACCTAATAACAACTCTCTCCAAATCATTTGGACCAAAAGCGTGTAGTACATCTATATTCTTTAATCTTGTGTTGATCCTCACCATGCAAGGAATCTGTATATTAGAGAATGACTTCTACATATTGTTGAGTTGCATCCATGATCCAATTTCTATAATACCTTTTGATTATCACTGGATGTTTCAAGGTGCTCATAGCCAATGAAGCACTTTTAATGTGTGGTCACTGTTTTAATGTAAGTGTTTGCATAAGTAAGGAAGCCCCTGGGACCAGTACATTCATCACAGCTCCAAAGGTTTTTGTGAGCAGGATAATTAGTTGAGAGTCAATGTTATTTTTGTTGTCAAATTCAGAACTTTCCATATCATGAGTCATTTCAAGGACCTTACCTCTTCACTTTCAGCATTTCACTGCATAAAGTTATTTCAAAGCACTCTTGGCACACCTATTAAGTGTTTCTTGGGCATTTCTGGAATGAATTCACCTTTTACCATTGGTTGAAATTCTTTCTCCAGCTATTACAGGTCATAGAGTCATAGAGATGTACAGCATGGAAACAGACCCTTCGGTCTAACTGTTCAACGCCGACCAGATATCCTAACTAAATCTAGTCCCACCTACCAGCATCTGGCCCATATCCCTCCAAACCTTTCCTATTCATATACCCATCCAAATGCCTCTTAAATGTTGATTGTACCAGCCTCCACCACATCCTCTGGCAGCTTATTCCATACACGTATCACCCTCTGCATGAAAAAGTTGCCCGTAGGTCTCTTTTATATCTTTCCCCTCTCACCCTAAACCTATGCCCTCTAGTTCTGGACTCCCTGACCCCTGGGAAAAGACTTTGCCTATTTACCCTATCCATGCCCCTCATAATTTTGTAAACCCCTATAAGGTCACCCCTCAGCCACTGACGCTCCAGGGCAAACAGCCCCAGCCTGTTCAGCCTTTCCCCCATAGCTCAAATCCTCCAACCCTGGCAACATCCTTGTAAATCTTTTCTGAACCCTTTCAAGTGTCACAACATCTTTCTGATAGGAAGGAGACCAGAATTGCACGCAATATTCCAACAGTGGCCTAACCAATGTCCTGTACAACTTCAACATGACCTCCCAACTCCTATACTTTGTCTAATAAAGGAAAGCATACCAAACGCCTTCTTCACTATCCTATCTACCTGTGACTCCACTTTCAAGGAGCTTTGAACCTGCACTCCAAGATCTCTTTGTTCAGCAACACTCCCTAGGACCTTACCATTAAATGTAAATGTCCTAAAATTTGCTTTCCCAAAATGCAGCACCTCACATTTATCTGAATTAAATTCCATCTGCCACTTCTCAGCCCATTGGCCCATCTGGTTAAGATCCTGTTGTAATCTGAGGTAACCCTCTTCACTGTCCACTACACCTGCAATTTTGGTGTCATGATTATTAGATTCCCTACAGTGTGGAAACAGGCCCTTCGACCCAACAAGTCCACACCGATCCTCTGAAGAGTAACCCACCCACCTCTGACTAATGCACCTAACACTATGGGCAATTTAGCATGGCTAATTCACCTGACCTGCATATCTTTGGACCGTGGGAGGAAACCGGAGCAACCGGAGGAAACCCAAGCAGACACGGGGAGAATGTGCAAACTCCACACAGACAGTCGCCCAAGGCTGGAATCGAACCTGGGACCCTCATGCTGTGAGGCAGCAGTGCTAACCACTGAGCCACCGTACTGCCCTATCATCTGCAAACTTACTAACTGTACCTCTTATGCTCATCCAAATCATTCATGTAAATAACAAAAGTAGAGTACCCAGCACCGATCCTTGTGGCACTCCACTGGTCACAGGCCTCTAGTCTGAAAGAACAATCCTCCACCACCACCCTCTGTTTTCTACCTTTAAGCCAGTTCTATATCCAAATGGTTAGTTCTCCTTGTATTCGTGAGATCTAACCTTGCTAATCAGTCTCCCATGGGGAACCTTGTCGAACACCTTACTGAAGTCCATATAGATCACATCTACCGCTCTGCCCTCATCAGTCCTCTTTGTTACTTCCTCAAAAAAACTCAATGCTTTATTCTTCTTTCAGCCTGTCCTTAACTGATGTCAGTATCTGTATTATTTTAAAATCTGGAAATCTTTGAGTATTCTGTTCATGTGAATTCAGAATTTTCATTTGTTCCAACAAGGCTGAAGAAAATAATCAGTAATATCAGGATTTTTTTGGCCAACGGTTAACTAGTTCAACAGAATGTCCATCATTGAGATCCAGACACTAGTTAGGACCAGGACTTTGTCCAAATGGAACACTTTGGAACAACCCAATAATTTCAAGAACATGATTCATCCAGCCATTCTGAAATTGAATGGGTTAACTTGCTAGGAATCATGATATGTTCTTTAAGAGAATGAAAATGTCCTACATCTTCTGATCTGGGTCAGAATTTCTATTTCAGACCCAGGTAAGACAAAAGAAGTTACCTCTTTATTTTACTGAGATTTTTCTGGTTTGACTTGCAATGAGTCATGAGTTCATGGAATGCCCTATCAGTAGCAGTGGTGGACTCTCCCTCTTTATGGGCATTTAAACGGGCATTGGATAGGCATATGGAGGATAGTGGGCTAGTGTAGGTTAGGTGGGCTTGGATTGGCGCAACATTGAGGGCCAAAGGGCCTGTACTGCGCTGTATTGTTCTATGCTCTATGTTCTATAGAATGAATATGAAAAGACAGTACAGTAATCCATGCAAAGGTGGATAGATCCTTGGGAAGCGAGGGAGTGAACGTTTAATGGGGGTTCGTGGGAATGTAGAATTGAAATTACATCCACATCAGCCAGTGAATTAAAGTGAATTTTTGTAGTAGCCAGGTTCCCTTTTTACAACATTTAATTGCCATGTTGTGATAAGTAAACAAAGGTCCCAAAGTCACTTTAAAACATTACCAAAAAACAGCAAGTGTTTAATGAAAGAAGGTGAGTGAGTTGGATGGCAGCACATGGGTGATGGAACGATGAGGTGTCTACCAACTGTGGAGGTGGGGTCGAGTTTCAGGTATCGGGGCATGTTGGCCAAGTATTGGATGTCGCAGGGATTAGCGAGGGGGTGGTGTTGGGGGGATGTGGCGGGGATGAAGTGTCTTTATCAGTTACTGAAAGCCATCACAAGACAGGCATGATGGTACAGAGTGTAAGGTGCAAGAATAGGTTATGTGACAACCTTAAGCCTGCTCCATTGTTTGATGAGATCCTGGCTGATGTGGAGGTAACTTCAATTCTACATTCCCACGAACCCTCATTAAACGTTCACCCCCTCGCTTCCCAAGGATCTATCCACCTCTGCCTAAAAAACATTCAAGGACCCTGCTGCCACTGCCCTTTGAGGATAAGAGCTCCAAAATTCATGATCCTTTGAGATAAAATATTTCTCCTCATTTCTGTTTTCAAGGTGCAACCTATTATTTTTGAACAGTGATCCCTAATTCTAGATTCAATGGTATGAGGAAACATGATGCCCACAAACATCCTTTGAAGCCCCTCTGAGGACTTTATATGTTTCAATCAAATCACTGCTTACTCTTCTAAACTTCAGCAGACATAAATCTCGTCTGTTCAACTTTTCAACATAAGACAACCTGCCTATGCCAGGTATTAATTGAGTAAACCTTCTCTGAACTGCTTCCAATCAGTTTACATCCTTCCTTAAAATGAAAACCAATACTGTATATAATACTATGATGTGTGGGGGTGGGGTTAGGGGTCAGTACGAGATTGTGAGGTTAGTTTTACAGTTACACTTGAGTTAAAATAGGTTTAACTTAAACTACAACGTGTAAACTGAAGATCAGGACCCATCTGTTTTTTGAAACATACCCAATTCTAATTGAAGGTCCAAATCATCATTGCTGTCAAACTGATGGCCTTTCATTTGACAAAACAATTTCTCTCTCTCTCATCATGTAACAAACTCATTGTCCAACTTTGTTGGTCATATCTTAATGGTACCATAAAAGGGCAAGTAGAAGATGGAGGCTCTGAAAACTACCTCAAGTGCTACAGGGATTGAACTCATGCCTTCATTAAGCATCATGCTTTAACCAACTGAGTTAACTGATCCTATCCACAAAATGTCTGACAGTTTAAACTGCCACTTCCCTTAATGCTTGACAGATGTTTAAACTTTTACCAATTTTTAAAATCTTTTCCAAACATCACTTTTAGGCAGCAATTCTCTATTAACATGTTCTAATATATGAAGTCAAGCACTGGAGATTAGAACAAGAGTCTAATCATTTCATGATTTTATAAGTTTTTATTTACATGACATACACACTAAAATATGCACCTCCTAACACAGCCACTTCAGATTCAGTTTGTTCCTTTTATTCAAAACACAATTGAATCCTTAGTTCATGGCAATCATCTGTAGACAATGAAACACACATTTCATACATGAATTCCTCCAAATATTAGCACTGAAGTGAAATACCTGTCTGTTTGAGGTCAGCACACCCATTTGTTAGTTGTCCTGCCCAGTGGAAGTGGAAAAATTCCAGGTTTAAAACTTTTCAAAGTATTTGAAGTACAGTCTATGGCTTATGTGTTTCCATTGTTTGAAATACCTACACCTAATTCAAATAGACTAACATATAACCTCAAGTTTTAGTAAATAAAGTTTTCATGTTGAAATTTGGACTGTCTTGGCAGAAATTTAAAATCTCAGAGAGATACGCTGAAGTATTGGTTAAAATTGAAACCAACAGGATCTCAGTGTAATTTACTATACCAAATTTAACATTATAATATCCTTGTCATTGCTAAAGAAAGTTCTTTTCTGTAGAATCCTGTATTATTTGGAATAATTAACCAAAATTAAATAAGTAGCATTAGAAGGAGAGTTGGACTTAGAGATAAAAGCAGAGGCTGAAAATAAATGCAACATTATGGCATTCAGACTTGGAAGAAGGAAAGGCTGCCCTCTGCCCAATGCAGGTTGAGTTTGTCAGGATTCTACTGTGAATGAAGCAGTAAAAAATTAATAAAAAATGGAGAAAAGATATTAAGGGAAGAAAGAGATATGGGAAGAAGAAAGAGGAACAGCATGAACAACAATAGGAAATGTTTCTATGACAAAGTAAAAGCAGAACTTATATTATGAACAGTGGTTCAAAACCAACTGAGAGTTTTGACTTTGTAAAGGTTATCCACTTGTACAGAAAAAGTGAATGGCTGTGTAGCCATTAAAGTTAACAGAAGAGCCTCCACAGAATCCAGAATTCACTAATTATTTTCAAATCTTTCCTTTGAAGGATTATGCTGCAACCTTAGGTTGATCATTTTAAAAAGTGAATGAATTTACAACATTTTGCAAAATAAGGAAATTCTTGGGGATCATTGGTAGTGGTGGGGTGTAGAAGAGTAACATTAGAACTCAGTATAGTGTAGGTTAATACAAGTTTTATTGTCAAATTAGTGGTGCTTGGTTTTCTATTTCGATTTATATATGATAAGGTTTGTATTTGTTTAAAAAGTGTGTAATCTTGTGGCATGGTTCAGTTGATTAATTGCTGGGTATCTGGATTTATTAAAAGCTAAATTGTATCTAATAGGATTATGACATTGAGAAAAATTGAGATTTTACTTTGAGGGCTTAATAGAAATTCATGTTTAGTATATTTTATTATGGATTTTTGATAGATGGTATCTGGTCTGTAATTTGGAGCCCTGTACAGAAGTGTACTTTTTGCGAAACCTTATCCGTTTTCTTTTTTATCTTAATCTTCTTTGGACATTTAGTATCCACAAAGAGTGGAAAAACCACAAATTACTGGATCTGGATAAATCATTCCTGTATAATTAAATAACACAAAATAAACTCAATTCACGCACCATAATCAGCAATATGAACAGCCCTGTATTCTGGTTTGTGGATCCTTTTTCCTTTGATACATTCATGCAGAACAGCATTATCTTCCAGTATGTAGGTGTCTATATAATAAAAATGAAATAAATACATTTGTTTCGGCATCATAAAAGGCATGATAATTTTAATATCAATCATGAGGGTGACCAAACATATGAAGACAATTGCAAAGTACATCACTTTTATTACACTACTCAGGTTACAACATTTTTATGAGTGACAGTAAAATATCACAATAGAAAATCACTTGACCCATGCTAGTGTAACCAAGATTAATAAAAACAAAACCATTCAGAACAGAAATGAACTTTCCACATTTTATATTTACCAATGCATTACTTTGTGGTTTCACATTACTCTCATATTATTCTATGCCCTAATGTTGTTCTCATTATTCAAGACAATGCACTGCATTAACATTGAATGGAAAACCAACCAGTCACTTTTATCTGAGTGACTGTAATACTCTAGAAAAGTTATTGATTCTCAACTTGACAATACATGTCCAGAGGCAAGAACTGGATAAATGTTCCACATAAACAATGAAATCCCAATAGTATTATAGCCCCTCGGTAATACATTGAAGTATCAACCTAGACATTTAATAGTTTGGTCTGGGACTTAAAACCCATGCAGCCTTCTGGTGCAAAATGTATCATGTTATCTCATAGAGTTACAGAGAAATACAGCATAGAAATAGACCCTTCAGTCCAACTTGATCTTGCCAACCAGATATTCTAAATTAACCTAATTCTATTTGCCAGCATTTGACCCATATCCTTTAAACTTATATACCCATCCCGATGTCTTTTAAATATTGTACTAGCCTCCACCACCTCCTCTGGCAGTTCAATCCATACTTGTACCACCAATCTGCATGAAAAAGTAGCCTCTTAGATCCCTTTTATATCTTTCCCCTCGCACCCCAAATGTAGGCTCTCTAGTTTTGGACTCCCTTACCCTAGGGAAACAATCTTGACTAATCATCCTATCCATGCCTTTCATCATTTTATAATTATTAAACAAAGACTGATTAAGATTTGCGTATGCCAAGTTAAAGCAAATGAATAATTTCAGTCTCATATTATGGAGAATTAAACTTAAATTTGGTTTATGATTGGCAATAGAAGATAAACATCAAGAAAATATTTCACAATTTTACTCTTTGACTCCCCTCACACATGGGAATAAGTTCAGCTTTAAGATTGAAGCAATCATTCTGTAAATTTAAAAGTAAGGTTAGGATCACTAAAAGTTGATTACATTAACCTACTGCTTCTGCAGCTTTCAAAAGAAAACTTGGTTACATTCTTGACATTTAAAAGGGCAATCATTAATGAAAAGCTGCTTTTCAAATCAATTTCTGTTTGTTAATAAACACAGAGCCAAGTCTAATCAAAGTCTAATCAACTCCTTCAAAAAAATTTGAAAAATATTTCTTCAGAGGAAAGTAGAGGGACAAGAAAGAAGCCCAGGTGCGTCTGAGGAAGCAGTGATGTCTGCAAGATCTAGCTATACCTGTGTGTTCTGCATAATAATCGGGGTCCTTGCTGTTTTAAGGTCTAATGTCTGTATTCAAAAGCTGTTTAAAATTAAGGACAAACAAATAAGCATATTTGCTCCAAGTAAGTTGATTGTGTACATCTAGGATTATATACTTACTGTTTGGATTGCTTGTGCTATGGACTGAGACCATCGGTATATTGGGACCTATATGAAATATAGAATATAAGAAAAGATTAATCTAATACCCTGTAAAATTAAAATATGTATATGCTTTTGTGAGAGACAAGTAGGATCTTATTCGTCCTCACAACAATTTTTTTTTGCTGTGTTCTGATCTAAAGGTATATCAGAGAAATAAAGAAGGTCATAATTGGATCTTTTACATAGTACAATATTCAGAATAAGGATATTAAAAGAATATTTATGTCAACTTATATAAACCTCATAATTACGTTATAGCACTGTCTTTACATATGAAGAACTATTTTCAAATTTGAACATTTAATTGCACTAGAATCACTTGAGAAGCTGAAGATGAAAAATAAAGTTGCAACCAAAAATGGTATTTGAATTCCCACTTGCGGATATCAGAAAGGAAAGTAAAGATTTTTAAAATTGGTTCCTTTTAAAATGGAGATGGTCAAACAATCAGCTTTAAGAAGATTCAAATAATGTGATCCTGTTCTGAGGTCCTTACTGCCTCATTAAGTGAACAAATAAAGTGGCACATATCAGACATTTGAAAGAAATATATGCCAGCATTCAAAATAGAGATGAGATTCTTGCACCTGAATGGAGAGGCCTGAGACACAGCTAATAACAGGACTCAATCTCACTAGTGTAGACAGCTTACTGAAGATGAGGCCTTGAAGATCAATGAAGGAGATAACTGGTGCGGAATCACGTTTAGGATGGGGCTTTCTGGCAATTGGAAGGTACAAGAGAGAGGCCGTTGCCAGAAGAGGGAGGATGGCCAAGAAAGCAATGTTTGGGAGAGAGCAAATCACGAAATTTGAGGAGGGAAGGGATATCAGGATGGTGTGTAGCAGATTAAGAAATGGAACAGTGGCCATGATCAGACTCTCAATAGTTGAACTGCAATCTTTCAGAACAGGCCATCACACTCAAGTGCTACTCATCATCACAATATATCATGTTTTAAAAAAGATTCTACTGACTAAATACAAATGAAATGGGAGTTACTTGCACTTCAAGGTTTCCTGGCTGCTGTAACTGCATTTTGTTCCTTCCTCAGTAAAGTCAATGAATCACCTGAAGCATTCAAAAGGTACCGGATTGAATTACAATTCAATAATAATGAAGTAGGTCTTGTGTCAAAAGCAGAATGCAAAGATCAGTTTGAAATACAAGGTAAAACCTGGAAAATGGAGTTTTAAAAATTGCAAGTATGATTAAATAAGAAACAACAAGATGCTATTGTAGAGAATAAGGGTAGGTTGACCAGCTTGAGGAGTTAATTTATTACTTTACCCATTAAATAACTGTTCTGCATTGTTGAAAGTAGCATCTGTTCTGCTGTTATTTTATTCAATGGAATGTGTATAATAACATGTTCTGTGACAGGCTTAGTTTATAGAGCGATGATCAGATACTCTTACAAAACTTTGAAGTAGTATTGAACATAGGAATTGAAGAGTACAATACATGTCTTAATGACACAGCTTTTTCCACTATTGCAATTCATTTTAAACAAATGGCTTTCTAAGTAGAGTAGACAAGGAAATTTTACACAAAATGTAGACACATTCATTATTGCTAAAGCACGACATGATCTCAGCCCCTGCAGTTTTGTATTAGCTTTGTCTTTTGTCTGGACTTTAAAAAAAAATTGATCCACATAACTGCTGCAAGCTAGAACAGAAGTTAATTAAGCCTTTATGCTACAAATTACAAAGTTCTATTATAAAGCACTGATTTGACTCTTTTACTTTGAAATGAATGCATTTGAATACCTTCCACAGTATAAATTCACTGACACAATAATTCAATTGATCCCAAAGAAACTATCTAATCTTGACAATCAAACTACTTTTGGCACACTACAGCTGAGTGTGGGGGGCTCGGGTTGGGGCCATGAAGGTAGGGGAGGGGAGGTGGAAGGCATTGGAAGTAAAGGTTGGGAAGAGGGCTTTGGCAGCTATCCAGTAGCAACACTGTCCCCCACCCCAGCCCCTCATGATGGCAACCTGCAAGTAGACTGAATTTTAGTTTGGCTTTTGACCAGCTAATTTGTTGCTTTATCTTTACTCGTCTTCTTGTGGTCAATTCGGACTTTTTCAGAGAATTGTTAGAGTGCTCACCAAACCTTCTCCACTTTTCTTTTGGTAAATCCTTAAATTCCATTTGTCACCATGGCGAGTCTGCACTTCCCATCTAAAGTTTTGCAAGTCCCGGAAAACAAGTAGGAGAATCAGCGCTATTGTGTGATAGTCTTATCTATGACCTGCATTCCCATGGGGTGATGCTCTGTGCTGGAGTTTAATCTTCAGAATTCACTCAGGAGTACACTGTTTTAATTAGAATAAATCAGTGACTGATGACAAAGGCCTTAATTTCTCTTCTGCCCGTTTATCTGTTTCTATATCTAGCCATTAATAAATAATAAATCATTGGTTACATTTTATGTGCATAATAATATTATTCAGTAAACTTACTCTATCAAATGCTGATATGGTCAGGCAAACAGGCATAATAAAATGACTCAGACAACGGAAGCATTCCTTGAAGGGGTGGAAAATAATACTCACTCTCTTTGACTTAAGAGCTTCACTATGGGATAAGATTATTTTTTCAGCAAAACAATTACTTGGTCTGAATAGATTCCCACGAGGTTTTGTCCCCTCCTCACTGATAGGTCATATCATTTCATTACTGTCTGACAAGAAGTTACCAGTTGTCATTGTGGGCCAGGCATCAGGGAAGCTGCTGTTAATATACTGAAGGAGAGGCTTAGATCAGTGGAAGACCTTAGGAATGGCAAGCTACCCACTCACCACCCTCCCTTCTAGCTAGTTAAATGCCCTCCTTTGCCACCAAACCACAATTCCTTGATTTCTAAAATGTATTTTGGCTTACAAGTTATATTTTTGTTCGATGAAAAGTGAAACACATGGTCTAAACTATGACATTAAAAAAGGAGGTTACACTGAAAGCACAGTGAAACATGATGTTGTTACGACTTAGTATGTAGCCTTGCCCATTATTTTGTCAGTTGTATCTCAGAGGAAAAAAAAGCTCAAGCTCAAACACATCCATTTTCTGCAGGCTGGAATGTAGAAATGATAGAAGGACATGTGCATGCTGACAGTAAAAGGACCATGATTTCACAATTGCAATATATATTAATTATGGCTCCAAACTTGTATACCTCCACATTTTCTGGCTATTTTGTAAGCATGGGTAAAAATTGGAACAAACTGAAATACTCTACATGAAATTAGAAAAAAAAACAAAATTATAATCATTTGGAGGAAGATGCTCCAAGCATGGAAACATAATCCACACTGTAATAACATAAAGTAACAGTTGGTCTGAGACTCTTACACTATCTCATGTAAAGTTACACTTTAATACCTAAAAACTTCCTCCATTATGAGTCAATATACTTGTGATCATGTAAATTATCTAATTCGAAACACCAGTCATCTCTTGATATTTTTGACTGAAGAAAGACAGAGCAGAAATACAGAGTAAGGGCTAAACTGATCATTCTTGTAGTAAGTATGACCAAATTTGAATGCAGAAACTCAAACAAAAATAAATATCTTTGAAAATTTTTATGTAAAAATGTAAGCAATTTTACAACAACTTTATAGACACCAAACAACGTTGCACAAAGATATAACTATTATATAGCCTTGTGCATTATTCTGAACTAAATATGGAAATTGCAGAGATTTTAAGGTCATGTATCTCGAAGTTGATTTTGATTATCATCTTTTGCATTTGTAGTCAGAATAAAGACTGTAATCATACATAATCCACTATCTCAGCCTACTGTAGCAATCCCTTGCATCGTAGATGCCTGTCTTCAGCCAATTCACTTCACTCCACTTGATATCAGAAAATTCATCAGCTACTGCAAAAGCTATGGGCTCTGACAACATTCTGGCAATTGTATTGGAGACTGGTGCTCCAGAACCTGGTATACCTACCATACCTGTTCCAAAAATAACTACAGCAATGGCCAATTTTCCGCATCGTCTAGTGGATGCTGGGTATGTGCTATACACATAAATCAAGGCAAATCCAACCCAGCCAGGGAAGTGATGGAGGGTGTCATCGACAGTGCTATTATGCAGTACCTGTCTAACAATAACCTATCCATTAGCATCCAGTTTGGCTTCTACCATGGTCATTGAGCCTTGGTCCAAAGACTGACAAAAAGGCTAAACACCAGAGATGTTGTGAGACTAACTTTTTTTGGCATCAAGGAATTCCAGCAAAGCTAGAGTCAATGGGCACCATGAGGAATATCTCCTCTACTTGGAGTCAGACATGTCACATTGAAACTAACAGAATATGGAGAAGCCTGGATACAGTGGACATGGAGATGATATTATTATTATGAGTAACGGAGATTGGACCAAAGGGCACAGCCTCAGAGTGAAAGGATGATCCTTCAGCACTTAGCTGAGGAAGAATTTTTTTCAGCCAGAGTTTGTGGAATGCATTGCCGCCAAAGACTATGGAGAAAGTGAGGACTGCAGGTGCTGAAGAGTCAGAGTCTGATAGTGTAGTGGTGGAAAAGCATAGCAGGTCAGACAGTATCTGAGGAGATGGAGAGTCAATGTTTCGGGCATAAGTCATTCTGGATGAAGGGTTAATGCCAGAAACATTGACTCTTCAGCTCCTCAGATGCTGCCTGACCTGCTGTGCTTTTTCAGTGCCACACTTTTCGCAGAAGACGATGGAGGCCAACTCTTTGAGTGCCTTTAAGACAGAGAGAGATATTTCTTGATTAATAACGTGATCAATGTTTGAAGGGAGAAGATAGGAGAAGGTGTTGAGAAATATATCAGTTATGATTGAATGATAGAGAAGACTTAATGGGTCAAATGGCCTAATTTTGCTCCTTTAGCTTATGGTTTTAAGGCACAAAGGAAGATAGTTGTGGTGGTTGGACGTCAGTCATTTCAGTTCCATGTCATCTCTGCAGGAATACCTCAGGATGTAGGTTTGCTTGCTGAGCTGGAAGGTTCATTTCTAGATGTTTCGCCACCTTACTAGGTAATAGCTTCAGTGGGCCTCCGGGCGTAGCATTGCTGATAATTCTGCCTTCTTTTATATGTTTGGGTTTCTTTGAGTTGGGCATGTTATTTCCTGTTCTTTTTTCAGGAGGTGGTTGATGGTGTCTAACTCAATCTGTTTGTTGGTAACATTCGGGAATGCTTCTAGGAATTCTCATGCAAGTCTCTGTTTGGCTTGTCCTAGGATGGATATGTTGTCCCTTTTGAAGTGGCGTCCTTCCTTATCTGTATGTAAAGATACTAGTGAGAGGTGGTCATGTCGTTTTGTGGCTAGTTGTTGTTCAATGAACCTTCCAGCACAGCGAGCAACCCTATATCCAGAACCACAACTAGAGCTACAAATCTTCTCAAAACTCACTAGGAATACCTCAGGATAGGGGTCTAGGCCCAACCATCTTCAGCTGCTTCACCAATGACCTTTCCTCCATCATAAGGTCAGAAGTGGGGATGCTTGCACAATGTTCAGCACTATTAGTGACTCCTCAGACACTGAAGCAGTCCATGTCCAAATGAAGCAAGACATGGAGAATATCCAGGCTTGGGCTGACAAGTGGCAAGTAACATTTTCACCACATAAATACCAGGTTATGATCATTTACAACATGAGAGAAAATATCCATCATTCTTTGATATTCAATAGTATCACCATGGCTGAACCCACACTATTAACATCTATGGAGGATATCATTAGAAAAGTGACTCCAAGAACAGGTTAAAGGCTAGAAATCTTCGAGCAAATAACTTATCTCTTGACTCACCAAAGCCTGTCCAACATCTACAAGGCACAATCAGGAATATGCTAGAATACTCCCCACTTGACTGGATGGGGATGGGGGGGCATATCCAACAACACTGAAGAAGCTCGACATAATCCAGAATAAAGTAACTTGCTGGATTAGGACCGAATCCACAAACATCCACTCCCTTTACTTTGACACTCAGTAGCAGCAGAGTGTGTGATCAACAAGATGCACTGCAGTAATTCACCAAGGATCCTCAGACAGCACCTTCAAAACCCAGGACCAATATTGTGTAGGACAAGGGCATCAAATACATGGGGACACTGCCATCTGCAAGTTCCCCTTCAACCCAATTACTATCCAGACTTGGAAATATATTGCCGTTCCTTCAGTGTCACTGGGTCAACATCCTAATGGCTTCTTTGCTGTACCTACATCAAATAGACTGCAGTGCAAGCACACAGTTCACCATCATTTTCTCAAAGGCATGGATAATTAATACAAGCCTAACCAGAAATGCCAACATCCATGAGTAAATAAAAAAAAGCAAGCTGGGTGGTATGGTAGCTTAGTGGTTAGCACTGCTGCCTTACAGCACCAGGGATGCATGTTCAATTCCAAACTTGGGCAACTGTATGTAGTTTGTACATTCTCCTGGAGTCTGCATGGCCTTTCTTCGGTGCTCTGGTTTCCTCCCACAATGCAAAAATGTGTAGGTTAGGTGCATTAGTCGGGGTAAATGTAGAGTAATAGGGTAGGGGGAATTGGTCTGGGTGGGTTACTCTTCGGAGGGTTGAAGGACTTGTTGGGCTGACTGGCCTGATACCACACTATAGGGGATCTATGAAGCATAGACACTCAGCCATTGGAGCCTACCCCTTCTCAAAGAATTACTGGAGTATTGTGATGGTGAGTAATTATTTTTCAGGGTAACTCCATTTCTTACAAAGCTCACTTTAGGGGCCAGCAGAATGATGGGTACCTGCATGGAATTGCTGATCACCTCAAAACAAATGGACAATTGGCAACTATGCAATAGATGCATGATTTTTTTTCTCGTCACAAATGCTTAAATCAATACTCATGGCACCTTCCACTTGATCTTCAGCAAGTGAACTTGCCCTGAATAAACCACAACTAGCTTTTACTGCTTAAAGTATCAGGATATTTTAATTACAGAGAAACAGTAAATCAATTATATTTATTGTCTCCCACAATTGACTCAGAGCCTACCTTCACAGTGCAGTGTGAAGTGTTCGTTACTGGGGCTGAAGTATGCACTGAAGTAAGTGCAGTTATCTCTATGGAAAGTGCAGGAAAGACACTGGCGATGAAATGATCCAACAGTGTGTACACTATCAAACAGAGCAAACATAAGAAAGCAGGTTACCAACAGAGAAATATGTACCAATGTGCTGTTACTGACATGCACATGTAATCATAATGCAAATTCAATATGTTTTCACCAAAAAACAGACCAAATATTTATCCCCAATCAAAAATAAGGACTGTCAATATTGGAAATAATGACAGAAAATGCTGAAAATATCCAAAGTCAGGTGGAATTAGAAATGGCAAAGTCAATGTTTCAGGTTAATAACATTTCATTAAAACAGGGGGTGTGAGAGATGAACAGTTAAGGAGTTACAGAACTAAAGAAAAAGGCAGCAGGAACAGTGACCTGTAATTAGATAAAAGACAAGTGATGGCTAAATAATAAATAATAATGATTTAATAAATAGAGATGAACCAGAGAAACAAGAGATGGAACCAAAGCCCAAAGGGTGTGTCAATAAGACCATAAGGTGGAGGAGCAAATGTAGGCCATTCAGTTCATTAAGTTCTGTCATTCAATAAGACCATGGCAGATCTGAGTTAAAGATCAGCCACCAGGTTTATTTGGCAGCACTAAGTGCTTCCTGGTGTTGTGCGATTTTTAACTTTGTCCATCCCAGTCCAACACTGCCTCCTCCACATCATGGTTGATCTGATTATCCCCAACTGCACTTTACTGCTTTTCCCCTATAACCCTCAATTCCCTCACTGATTAAAGTATCTGCCTATCTCAGCCTTGAATATACCTAATGACCCATCCTCAACAAGTTTCTACAGAAAAGATTTCAGAGATTCAATACCCTCTGAGAGAAGAAATTCCTCCTCATCTCTGTCTTAAATATGAGACCCCTAATTCTGACATTATGCCATCTGGTCCTAGACTCTGTCACTATGGGAAACAACATTTTCACATCTACCCTGTCATTTTCCCAGTAATCTTGTATATTTCAATAAAGACACCTCTCGTTCTTCTATATTCTAATGAATACAGATCAATTTCTACTCATACGGAATAAACTTGCAGAGGAATTCATGGATGCAGGTACAGTTATAATGTTTAAAAGGCATTTGATTAAGTACATGAATAAGAAATGTTTGTAAGGATATGCACCAAGTGCAAGCAGGTAGCACTAGTTTAGCGTTGGATCATGATCGGCATGGACTGTTTGAATTGAAGGGTTGGTTTCCATGCTGTATAATTGTATGAAAGAATTAACCTCAACTTGGGGATGCAAGGTTTGATCAGGGATAGTCAGCATGGCTTTGTCATAGGGAGGACATGCCTAACAAATCATGGATTTTTTGATAAGATGCAGAAGAAAGTAATACAGTTGATGTACGGCTTATATGGATTTTTGACAAGGTCCCACATGGGAAACAGGCAAATGGGGATCCAGGGTAACTTGGCAAGTTTGTTCCAAAATTGGTTTAGTGGTAGGAGGGAGACAGTAATGGTAGAAGGCTATTTGTGTGACTGGAGGCCTGTGGTATACTATAGGGATCAGTGCTGGGTCCCTTATTGTTTATGATAAATATATACAAACAATAAAGATGAAAATATGGGGGAATGATAACTAAGTTATGGATGACACAAAGATGGACTGGATAGTTAACAGTGAGGAAGAAGATCATAAGTTACAGGAAGATAATGACAGGTTGATGAAGGACTTTTGCCCAAAACATCAATTTTCCTGCTCCTCAGATGCTGCCTGACCTGTTGTGCTTTTCCAACACCACACTCTCGACTCTAACCTCCAGCATCTGCAGTCGTCACTTTTGCCAGGTTGGCCAGATAGGCAGATCAGTGCAGATGGAACTTAACCCTGACAAATGTGAAGTGATGCACTTTGGAAGAAGTAACAAGAGAGTACACAATGAATGATAGAACATAAGGAAGCTCAGAGGAATAGAGGGATCTTGGGATGCTGGTCTACAGATCCCTGAAGGTGGTAGGACAGCTTAATAGAGTTAGTTGAAAGACATATGAGACATGTGTCTACATCAGGTGTGGCACCGATTATAAGAGCAGGGAAGTTATGGTGGAGCTGTACAAAAGTTTGGTTGGGTCACAGTTGGAGTACTGTTTGCAGTTCTGGTCACCAAAGGAAGCATGTGATTTCACTTCAGGGGGTGCAGAGGATATTCACCAGGATGTTGCCTATGCGGGAGCAGTTGAGCTATGAAGAAAGGCTTGATAGGCTCAGGTTGGTTCTTTGGAGCAGAGAAAGCTGAGATGTGACCTGATTGAGCTGTATAAGATTATGAGGAGCAAGAATAGGTGGACAGAAAACAGATGAGGTCCTTAGCTGAAAACTCAATAACAAGAGGTATAAATTTAAGGTGGCGGGCATAAGGTTTAGAGTGTATTTGAGGAAAACATCTTTCTCCCTGATGATAGTGGGAATATAGAATGCATTGGAGAGGATAGTAGGAGAGGTGGGAATCCACTTCACCTTTGAAAAGTAGATGGATGTGCACTTAAAATTTCAAAACATTCAAGGCAATGAACTAAATTCTGGAAAGTGAGATTAGTGTCAATGGGTCTAATGTACTTTGCAGTACTCTAAAGTAGATGGGTGGAGATTCAATGGACTAAAGTGCTTCTTCTGTTCTGTAAGACTCTATAACTCTAAAAATATGAAATAACAAACTCTAATGTATTTTAAACAGTCTCTGCAGAAAAGTAGTTCTTTAGCAACGATTCAAACTTCTTTTAGCTATTTTCCTTGTTTTAATGTACTTGTAAAGTGCAACTTTAGGTTAGTTTGCTAATTAATTGGACTCAACAATTGCTTACTCGGTGCATCATTCAGATATATTTGGCTGCAAAAGAAATTTTTTCCCGACCAAAATTACTTTTTAACCTCTAATGCGAATTGTAAATGTGAAAGAAATATAGTCAACCTTCACCATGAGTGAGTGGTATGGTCTCAATGCGTGCATCAGCATGATGTAAGATGCCATGGGATTAATTTTGATCAACACTGGATAGATCAAATTTGGTGATATACTATGTCCCAGGATAAAAGTGAATGAAGTGAATCAAATGAAGACAACTGCACATTGAGCAGGCTTGAGATCCATCCAGAGATGACATTTCATTGGAAAACTCAATGAGAATATAGATTTGCTGTTACAATTTTAAAAAATCACCATCTCATAATCATTAATCACATCTCAGTTTGAACACAATATTGTTTTGAAACAGGTATAGTTTTACCTGATTCTGCTTACCTGTACAAGTGTCTTCCTCTTGGTGAATCTTCCGTACTTAGAAAATATCTAATGAATTAAATTAGATCAGCAAACCATTAGTTGGTATTCACATATTAAAGAATATTGTTTTGTGAAGGAGAGATTGAAGCAGTTACCTATAGTTTCAATTAATGTGGTAATGTTATGTGACAGAAAATAATACTTCGAGATTTTTTTAGTAGGCCAAGTTAAAGTTATTGCAATGATTATGTTTCACAAAACTACATTTTTCAAATCTTATTTTAAAAAAACACAGGCATTTATATTGTGGGTTTCATGATGTCTGGGCATCTGAAAGCACGTTCAAGCTATATAACTACCTTTGAAACGAGGTCTCAACTGTGAATAATGTTGGTCTAAATGTTCCAATTAGTGTCAGGGCAGTTTCCACTGACGCTAATCAGAGGAAAAAGTACAATTAACTGCCGTCACCTTTGCAGCCTGAGGTTCTAATGATGCCTGCTCTCTGGAGATGCTGCATAGAAAGCTGGGCACTTCTCCACACAGTGCAGGAGAGGTCAAAATATGTCCCCTCTTTTTAGCACCCTCTGCCATAGTACAGTAAGTAGAATTTAAATTTCATAGAAGTTTTAATTGTGTTGGAGTGAGTGGGTGAATGTTTAGATGTTTAATTGAGCAAGGTGGATGAGGTAAGTGGATAAAGGAATAGGGTGCTGTCAGTTGGCTGTCTGGAAGAGTTAGCACTGAGGCTTCTTTTAAGGAGCTTTTATGGATGGTAAGTCAATTGGCAAAATGCTTATCTCAATTGACTGCTATAGAATCCTTGAAACATCTTCTCAACAAGATACAAACATGATACTGGAAAAGTATCAAGAGAATACTTTTCTGAGGGTCTCAAACATTTACAATGGGTGTGTAATCCATCCTTTCTAACCATTGTAGCAGCTGCTGCTTCAAGCTACAGGCAGTGATTGGATGGATCATAAACTGGTATTTTTATACATCATGAGTATTAATAAACAAGGAAACAAAATATGCTGTGATTGAGAAGGAGACTCTCTCAGTTGCATGAGCTTGCAAGAGATTTTCAGGTTATGCTCAGAAAGTGGTCAAAAAAATGGATCACAAACCTTTAGTTGGTCTACTGCATTAGAAGGAGGTTTCAGGAATGCCTCTAAGAATACAAAGATTTTAACTTTGTCTAATGAGGTTTATCCATGAAACACTATACATGATGAGAAAACTGCAGTTGATAGTGGATAGACTCGCCAGAATGATGATTGACAATGTTACCAGGCATGACATTGAATTTATGTCACACATTCAGTCCACAGTGGCACAAGAGCCAGCAATCCTCAATCAGATTGGTCAGATTTCACCAGCAAATTACCAATCTTCCAAATCCAAGAAGAATGTGCTCCAGGAAATTAGTATAAATCCAGATAATTTGGAGGTTTCAAATTCAGAGATGTGGGTGAGTAGGATAGTGGTAAATGTAATTAAATATTAAGGGTATGATGATGTCAAGACTTGCGGGCAAAGCAATTCAGGATCTCGAAAGAGTGACATCTAGCATTTGGTCCTCCTTAATGTTTTGGTAAGAATGTTTGTGATATTAATATAATCTGCAACCAGTTGCTAACATGTGATAAACTGCATTTTGTTAATGATAACCAATTCTTCTTGTTAGACCAGGACAGGAATTTCCTCCATCAGATGCTCACATTTCCTATGCTTAAAGTGAATGGTGGTAGACCTTCATCATAAGTAGCAGTTCATTCAGCATAGTGAGCTTGTCTGGTGCCAGTTACATTTGGCCACTGGTTAGGTAAGGTAGCAGGGTGTCAATGCTAGCTGTGTAAGGCATCAACTATAGCATGACTGGATAGTAGATGGCGCAGTGCCAGCTAGATAGTTTGGCAGATGACATAGTGTCAGAATTCCAATTGGGTGGAGTGGCAATGAAGTAGTGTAGAGCAACTCTTTTGGGCTGGGTGCCTTTTGTGTAGGATGATAGGGTGGCAGGTTGGAAGCCAGGTAGCGTGCCACCTGTTAATGTTGATGCACTGACAGCTAGGCAGGTAGGCACCTGGATGGGAGTAGAATGGCAGCTGGTAAATAGCCTGTGGTTGGGTGGTTGAGTGGCAGCAAGGCAGCTGATAGGATAACAGGATGACAAATGTATTATGTGACAAGATGGTGAGGTTGGTTCAGCCTGATGTGTAGGATGACAAGGTGGTAAGGTGGGTTCAACCAGATGTGTAGGATGACAAGATGGTAAGGTCGGGTCAGGGTGAGCTCGGGCAGTCATGGGCAAGAGACGGGTGTGGTGGGGAGTAATACATATAAGTAATCATGAGTTAAAACTGGTTTTAATCAGTCAGTCTAACTTATCCTTCATAACTATCTAAGTATATAAATTGCAATCTTCCAACTCAAACTCTAATTCAGAGCTCTGAGATGTTGTAGAGGGTGTCACACATAGGGTTTTGACAAAGAACCTAATGTAAATTGAAGCTTTATGAGCAATTCCTGGCAGAAGATCTTGGCCATTATGTCAAGCTGGATACTAGGTGGGCAATGACTATTTAACAATTCCTTCCTCCTGTGTTGAAACATGAATATCTTCTCATTGCTTATAATGGTAAGATCAGAAGTTAAACAAAGAGGACGACATGAATGGTGTCACTACAGCTGGGCAGTCAGTCAATTTTTTGTTATGCGAATAATGTTCACAAAGTTCAGTCCCAACACAGTCAGCTTCTTGATGAATTTGGTTTTGATTGTTTGGCAATTACTCTCAGTGTATTTGGCAGAGGCAAAATTTAATGCTGAAAACAGTTTGCAGCACAGCTTCTTCTGAATCCATTGCATAACTCTAATGATGGATCTGGAGGGGAAGTTTGAAGCCAACTGCAATGTACATCAACTCTGCACTGCAGTTCTTATTTCCTTAATGTGACACTAAGAAGATCTGGCTTTGTCGTGGTTGTGGGTATGCTCGCTCAGCTGGGAAGTTGATTTGCAGACATTTCTTGCTCTGTCTAGGTGACATCTTCAGTGCTTTTGAGCCTCTAGTGAAATGCTGCTGTACTGTGTCTTCTCAAATTGATTTGGTTCTGTTTCTGCTGCTTCCAGTTGCCGGTTCCTGTTGTTCGGTGTAGTGACCAGTATATTGGGTCCAGGTCAATTTGCTTGTTGATAGAGTCCATGGATGAGTGCCGCGCTTGTTGGAATTCTCTGTTTAGCTTGCTCTATGATCGTTGTGTTGTCCCAATTGAATTTGTGGTCCCTGTCATCTGTGCGTATGGCTACTAGGGATAGCTGACCATGGCATTTAATGGCTACTTGGTGTTCGTGGATGTGGATTGTTAGTTGTCTGCCAGTTTGCCCTATATCATGCATTCTTTGTATGGAATCTTGTACATTACGTTAATCTCGCACATGATGGGTATAGGGTCTTTCGTCCTGGTGTGTTGTTGTCTGAGTGTGCCTGTCGGTTTAATGGCTGTCTTGAACCTGAGCAGATGGTAAAGTCTGGCTGTCAGTTCTGAGATGATTCTGAGACGTCAGGTCCTGAATTACAACAGCAACCACTAAAACACACACAAGAGAAGCTGCATTAGCACCCTGTTCAAAAGGGCGACAACACACTGCAGCACTCCCGACCTGCAAAGTGAAGAAGACCACTACAGAATATTCATTAAGAACAGATGTCCCCACAACTTCATCCACAGGTGCCTAACAGACAAACAATGCAACAAGAACATGCCATGACCTAACTCACTAGCCACGGTACCATACATTAAAACTATCAGCCAGACTTCTCCGACCACTGTGATTCGTATCAGCCCATAAACCGACAGCCAAGCTCAACTCACCGAGACAAAAGATCCAATGTCTGTCATGTGCAAGACTAAGGAAATTTACAAGATTCCATGCAAAGACTGTATGAAATACCATAACTGGCAAACAGGAAGACAACTAAAAATTTGCATCCACGAACACTTACTAGCCACTAAACGTCACGAACATCCGTCCATAGTAGCTATACACACAGATGACAGGGACCACAAATTCGACTGGGACAACACAACAATCATAGGACACCCAAACAGAGGACACAGAGAATTCCTAGAAGCATGGCACTCATCTATGGACTCTATTAACAAGCACATTGGCCTGGACCCAATATGACAGCCACTCCAATGAACAACTGGAAGCAGCAGAAACAGAAGCAAATAAATTCCAGAAGACACTGTACAGCAGCACTTCAAGGAGGCTCCAAAGCCCTGAAGATGTCACCTAGACAGGGAACAAAATATCTGCATATCAACTTCCCAGCTCAGGGGACGTACTCACAACCACAACAACCGGCACCTGAGCTGTGAACCTTTACACAAATATGACTCTACCTTGAAATTCTCACCAACATGGTAGCTATAGTTTAAAGAGACTGGTTATCTTCCTACATTTTACTAGTCCTTGGAGAGGAGACGGAGAGGGTTATAGTTTGAATGTTATCTTGAGTCTCTGTTCCAACAACTTTGTTCAGAATTGAAGGAAAGAACATGCCCTTTGTGGATAACACTCCAGTGTTAAAATATGTTTGAAAATATTTATTTTTGAAGAGTTAAGACTAAAGCTTTATACTTCATCAAACAAAATTATTAATTAAAATGTGTATGGCCACATTACCATTCTGTAGAAAGGAACTCTTAATGCATATGTCTGAATATTGTGTTAAAAGCACAAACTGGATAACATAACTTTATTCTGAACCACCTCAAAACCCTTGCAACATAATATATTAATGCTGCATGTATCTTCTCAAAGTTCAATATAAATAATACATTTAATCTTGTTAATAAAATACAAGAGAGCTGACTTTTGTAATTGTTCCATTATTATATTAGTTGTCATTACTCAAAAACATCAGTTTGGCAAAGTAGAATATACTCACATCTTTTGATGAACTTCGTCATATCCAAGGATTTGTGTGACTTCCCAGTTTCCTGATGTCAGGTGACGCACGCTACTCAGTTCACTTTTTGGCTGCAAATTTCAAATGGAGACATTGATAATATAAAGTACAATGAAAATCATCGATGCATCAATATAACAGGCTTTAGAAACTACAGAATTTAAAAGTAAACAATTTTTAATTGTAAATGCATTGCTTTACCAAATTTGATGATTCATTCGCAATTGCCTGTCTTCTAATGATGTTGTGTATAACACAAAGACTTCAGATTTTTAACAAAATTCTGCTAATTAATATGAGGGACCATATTTAAAGGTGATCTCCCCTTCCTTTATGGACCTCAGTTTCAGCAACGTATTAACTTTAAGAAATTTATACATTCAATTTTCCTCCATTACATTGAGAATGCGCCCAAACTTCAGATTTATAACTCTTATAACATTTTCATAACTGCATATTTTCTACTGCTTATCTTGCCCATAAAGCTTATGTAAACAACCTTCCTATTATTCCATTTGAAGGTAGATTTCTGATGTGGAGCCAAACTTGCTCAAGCTTTCATTCAGTCTTTTAGTTGCAATATTGGTACACAGTTGCTTTACATTTTGGCTTGGTTCAAACTTGGTTTTGGGAATAAGTGAAGATGTATCACTAATAGCTTCTAGGGGTCTGAAATGACTTCCGTCAACATATGTTCATTACACTTTTATGTGCCCATTCAATGGGCTGTATCTCATCACTCTTGCAGGCACCCGGAGACTTACAAGATTCTGATCCAAGGAAGATCAACTCCTCAACAGCCAGGAACAGGAATAGGAGTGGCTGCTGTTCCTGGCTGGCACAACTGATAGATCAAGAGGGTCTGAATGGCTCCCAGATTTCTGAGATGGGGTTTCTGATGCTGGAGGGGCAGAAACCCTCCTTCCAGTCTATCACAGACTTAAATATCTATGGGACAGCTTCTGTTCTTCAGGGTGGGCTCTTTCCTCCTAAAATGGATTCTTAAAACTGCTTGTACCAGAAACTACCAGGGAGAAGGCAATTCTGGGTCTGGATCTGCAACAAACTGGATTTGATCAGGGACCTCGAAGTACAGAAGCCATTAGGAGGTACTGACCATAATATTATAAGTTTTAATCTTTAATTTGAGAGGGACAAGGGAGAATCAGAAGTGTCAGTATTGCAGTTGAACAAGGGGAACTATGGAGCTATGGGGGAGGAGCTGGCCAAAGTTCAATGGTTCAATACCCTATCAGGGATGAAAGTAGAACAACAATGGCAGGTATTTCTGGATATAATGCAGAAGGCGCAGGATCAGTTCATTCCAAAGAGGAAGAAAGATCCTAAGGGGAAGCAGGGGCGGCCGTGGCTGACGAGGGAAATTAAGGACTGTAGAAGGATAAAAGACAAGAAGTATAACATAGCAAAAATGAGCGGGAATTCAGAAGACTGGGAAACATTTAAAGAGCAACAGAGGATAACTAAAAAGGCAATACGCAGAGAAAAAAATGAGGCAAACTGGTCAAAATATAAAGGAAGATAGTAAAAACTTTTTAAGTCGAAAAAAAAGGTTAAGACTAAAATTGGGCCTTTGTAGATAGAAATGGGTGAATTTATTATGGAGATAATGGAAATGGCAGAAGAGTTGAATAGGTACTTTGGATCTGTCTTCACTGGGGAAGACACAAGCAATCTCCCAGATGTGGCTGAAGGACCCAGGGTAATGGATGAACTGAAGGGAATTTATGTTAGGCAGGAAATGGTGTTGGATAGACTGTTAGGTCTGAAGGCTGATAAGTCCCCAGGACCTGATGGTCTGCATCCCAGGGTACTTAAGGATGTGGCTCTAGAAGTTGTGGATGCATTGGTAATCATTTTCCAATGTTCTATAGATTCAGGATCAGTTCCTGTGGATTGGAGGATGGCTAATGTTGTCCCACTTTTCAAGAAAAGAGGTAGAGAGAAACAGGGAATTATGGACCGGTTACCCTGACGTCAGTGGTGGGAAAGATGCTGGAGTCAATTATAAAAGATGAAATTATGACTCGTTTGGATAGCAGTAACAGGATAGGTCAGAGTCAGCATGGATTTACGAGGGGGAAATCGTGCTTGACTAATCTTCTGCAATTTTTTGAGAATGTAACTACGAAGATGGACAAAGGAGAGCCAGTGGATGTAGTATACCTGGACTTTCAGAAATCCTTTTATAAAGTCCCACATAGGAAATTAGTGAGCAAAGTTAGGGCACATGGTATTGCGGGCAAAGTACTGACTTGGATTGAAAATTGGCTGGCTGACAGGAAGCAAAGAGTAGTGATAAGCAGGTCCCTTTCGGAATGACAGGTGGTGACCAGTGGGGTTCAAGATTCGGTGCTGGAACTGCAGCTGTTTTCAATATACAATAATGATATAGATGAATATATTAAAAGTAATATTAGTAAATTTGCTGATGACACAAAGCTGGGTGGCAGGGTGAAATGTGAGAAGGATGTTATGAGAACATAAGGTGACTTGGACAGGCTAGGTGAGTGGACAGATGCAGTTTAATGTGGATAAATGTGTGGCTATCCACTTTGGTGGCAAGAACAGGAAGGCAAATTACTATCTAAATGGAGTCAAGTTAGGTAAACGGTAAGTGTAACGAGATCTAGGTGTTCTTGTACATTAGTCAATGAAAGTAAGCATGCAGGTACAGCAGGCAGTGAAGAAAGCTAATGGCATGCTTGCCTTCATAACAAGAGGTATTGAGTATAGGAGCAAAGAGGTTCTTCTGCATCAGTGCAGAACCCTGGTGAGACTGCACCTGGAGTATTGTGTGCAGTTTTGGTCTCTAAATTTGAGGAAGGACATTGATGGAGTGCAGGGTAGGTTCACGAGATTCCCAGAATGACGGGACTATCAAATGTTGAAAGACTGGAGCGACGGGGCTTGTATACACTTGAGTTTAGAAGGATGAGAGGGGATCTGATGGAAACGTATAAGATTATTAAAGGATTGGATACTCTGGAGACAGGAAGCGTATTTCTGCTGATAGGTGAGTCCAGAACCAGAGGACACAGCTTAAAAATAAGGGGTAGGCCATTTAGAACAGAGTTACAGAGAAACTTCTTCACCCAGAGTGTGGTGGATATATGGAATACTCTGCCCCAGAAGACAGTGGAGGTCAAGTCTCTGGATACTTTCAAGAAAGAGTTGGATAGAGCTCTTAAAGATAGTGGAATCAAGGGTTGTGGGGATAAAGCAGGAACAGGATACTGATTATGGATGATCAGCCATGATCATAATGAATGATGGTGCTGGCTCGAAGGGATGAATGGCCTACTCCTGCACCTATTGTCTATTGTTTATAAAACACATTTCAGCCGGGAATGGGGGTGGGGTTCAAAAGTTATAACACCCAAAAAGATTAATTCCAACTGAAAAGAAATATCACGAAACGTGTAAGACAGGTAGTTGGTTTACTCTGACAAATTTTTGATCATCGATTGAACTTAAAATTATTTCACCCAATGGATATTCCGGGTAACTACAGACCAGTGAACCTGACGTCGGTGGTAGAAAAGTTGCTGGAAAAGGTACTGAGGGATAGGATGTATTTATATTTAGAAAATAAGGCTTACCAGTGATAGGCAACATGGTTTTGTGCAGGGGAGATCGTGCCTTACCAACTTAATAGAGATCTTTGAGGAATAGACCAAGTTGATAGATGAAGGAAGGGCTGTTGATGTCATATACATGGACTTTAGTAAGGCGTTTGATAAGGTTCCCCATGTAGACTAATGGAGAAAGTAAAGTGTGCAGGGTGTTGTAGCAAGGTGGATAAAGAACTGGTTGAGCAACAGGAGACAGAGGGTAGTAGTTGAAGGGAGAAAGGTGACCAGTGATGTTCTACAGGGGTCAGTGTTGGGGCCACTGTTGCTTGTAAGATACATAAATGATCTGAAAGAGGGCACTGTTGGTATGATCAGCAAGTTTGCAGAAGACAAGAAGATTGGTGGAGTAGCAGAAAGCATAAGGGACTGTCAGAGAATGCATGAGGATATAGATAGACTGGAGAGTTAGGCGGAAAAGTGGCAGATGGATTTCAATCCAGACAAATATAAGGTGATGCATTTAGGCAAAACTAATTCTAGAGTGAATTATACAATGAACGGAAGAGCCTTAGAAAAAGTTGATGGGCAGAGAAATCTGGGGATGCAGGTCCAATTTACCCTGAAAGTTGCTGCACAGTGGTCAAGAAGGCATATAGTATGCTTGCCTTCCTTGGACGGTGTATTGAGTATAACAGCTGGCAAGTCATGTTAACATTGTACAAGACATTGGTTCGGTCGCTTTTAGAATACTGTGTACAGTTCTGGTTGCCACATTACCAAAAGGATGTGGATGCTTTGGAGAGGGTGCAGAGAAGGTTTACGAGGCTGTTGCCTGGTATGGAAGGTGCTAGTTATGAAGAAAGGTTGAGGAGGTTAGGTTTATTTTCATTAGAAAAAAGGAGATTGAGGGGGGACCTGATCGAGGTTTATAAAATCATGAAGGGTATAGACAGGGCGGATAGAGACAAGCTTTTTCCCAGGGTGAAGGATTCAATAATGAGAGGTCACGCTTTCAAGGTGAGAGGTGGAAAGTTTAAGGGGGATACATGTGGCAAATACTTCACACAGAGGGTGGTGGGTGTTTGGAACGTGTTGCCAGCAGAGATGGTAGAGGCAGGCACGACAGATTCATTTAAGATGCGTCTGGATAAATGCATGAGTAGGTGGGGAGCAGAGGGATACAGATGCTTAGGAATTGACCGACAGGTTTAGACAGTACATTTGGATTGGTTCAGGCCTGGAGGGCCGAAGGGCCTGTTCCTGGGCTGTAAATTTTCTTTGTTCACCCATAAACAATAAATAAACTGATAAATGTTCATTGTCACGCCTTCTGGATGATGATTTTACAAAGAGATTTGCCTTCTTGTTCATCAATCATCCTGTTCTCACAATAAGTATTGGTTTCATTAAGTTACAGCTGCACTTAAAAAGAATTACACATCTTACCCTTCACTTTTTCTTCAATATTCCCCAGGTACCTCTGCAAACTCTTTAGACCTCCAACTCTGGTCCCTGAGCATTTCCAACTTAATCAATCCATTATTCATGACATTGCCTTCAGTTATCAAAGTCCTAAAAGCTCTGGAATTCCTTCCATAAATTTTCCTGCCTCTCCATCTCTCTCTCTCTCTCTCTCATTCTATAGGATACATCTTTTAATCTTGTTGCTCAAATATTGTCTTATGATAAACAGCAGTAAATCTGCAGTAACCAAATTGACAGTGTGATAGTCTATTTACCAATGGTCCTGCTTGCCAAACTTGTTCTATACATACAAGCCTTGCACTTTGTACTAGAGACATGCCAAGAATTCAGACCACTTTCAACTGAAAAGCCTTCAGAAGCTTCCAAAGTTCAGATTCGAGAACAAAATACAGAAACTGAGATTCTCACCCAGGCAAGTATGCTAAGCATCTGTACCTTATTGAGATCAGTGCTCCAGATCCATGGGAAAGCATGTAAATTTCCCCCAAACTATGGGGAAAAATTCATGATGCTAGCTACCTTTCTGAGTCCTGGGCAGAACATGTGGGACTGTTAGGTTGTCAGGGATGGCAAATCTGGGGAGCTGCCTGGCAGGACATCTAACTACTGGGTCTTTGGGGGCTACAGGAGGGCAACCACTGGGAGAAGAAAGAGGCTGCACCTGCAAGGGGGAAGGTGAAGAGGAGAAAGAGACTGCAAGGGGTTTGGGGGAGGAAAGAAGCTACAAGAGTCTTATGGCAAGAGTGAGAGACTGCAAAGGAGATGTAGAACGGGAAAGGCTGCAAGGGGATGTGGGAGAGGAGAGTTCTGTAAAGGGATTGGGGCAGACTGAGAGGCTGCAAAATGTTTGGGAAAAAGAGAGAGACAGGGACTGCTGAAGAGGCTGAACATGGGTGAGAGAGGGGGGTTGCAAGGAGATGAAAGGACATCTGGAAGTGGAAAGAGAAAGAGGTAGGCAACATGATTCAGGATGAGAGGGAAGCAACAAGGGGCAACTGAGAGTTAACTATAGGGGTTAAAAAAAAGCTAGAAAGAGGGAAAATGGGAGGCTGCAAAGTAGAGAAAACAGATTTAAAAGCGTCATTGACAGAATATAATGTGGACTTGCTGGTGTTGGACTGGGGTAGACAAAGTCAAAAATCACACAACACTAGGTTATAGCCCAACCAGTTTATTTGAAACCGCAAGCTTTCAGAACCCCTGCTCCTTCCTCAGGCAGCTAGCCCTCAGAGAGGAAATACATTAGGCACAGTATTTACAGCAAAAGATCAAAGGGTCACACAATTTATGTGAATGTATTGAACAAACCAGATGGCTATTAAGTCTTCAATCAGTTAGAATGGAGGTGCAGGTTTCGATTGATTAATATATAAATCCTTGCCCCAAGCTAACTTCAGGTTTTATCAGATTAAAGGTGACACCTTAGGTCAGACATTGCATTTTAGGTATGATGTCATGTTTCAAACTTGATTTGGAGATGCCTGTGTTGGACTAGAGTGTACAAAGTTTAAAATCACCTGATGAAGGAGCGGTGCTCTGAAAGCTAGTGTGCTTCTAATTAAACCTGTTGGACTATAACCTGGTGTTGTGAGATTTTTAACTATGTTTCAATCTGTTTGTATCCCATCCTGGAGCAAGACTGGCTTTATTTCCAAATGCCAAATTGATTGACTGTCTACAGATTTAAAAATCACACAACACCAGGTTATGGTCTAACAAGTTTAATTGGAAGCACTAGCTTTCGGCGCACTGCTCCTTCATCAGGTGGTTGTGGAGTATAAGATTGTAAGACGCAGAACCTATAGCAAAAGTTTACAGTGTGATGTAACTGAAATTATTGTTTGTTAAGTCTCTCATCTGTTAGAATGACCCTGTTAGTTTCACTTCTTTCATATGATGAAGGAGCAGTGTTCCGAAAGCTTGTGCTTCCAAATAAACCTGTTGGACTATAACCTGGTGTGGTGTGATTTTTAACTTTGTACACCCCAACACTGGCATCTCCAAATCATGTCTACAGATTATGTGCTTTTTGAACAAAATAGAATGTAGCTGCAAATTCAAATCTGCAAATGCAATTTCACCTCATATTTTTATATGTGTGTGTATGTGTGTGTGAGAGAGTGAGTGAGTGAGAGAGAGAGAAGGAGGGAGAGGGAGAGAGAGTGTGTATGTGTGCGTGTGCTCTTGAGAGGGAGAAAGAGAGAGTGTGCGTCCTTGAAAGGGAGTATGAGTGAGTATGAGGGAGTGTATGTATATGAGAGCATGAGTGTATAGTGTGGTGGGGTGATCTGTAGTGTGGCATGAACCCAAGATCCCAGTTGAGGCCATCCTCATGGGTATCAAACTTGGTTATCAGCTTCTGTGTTGTTGCATGTCCCAAAGTCCACCTTGGAGCATGTTTGTCTGAAGATCTGAGGCTGAATGTCCTTGACAGCTGAAATCTTCTCCAGACAGGGATGTATGCTCCATATGGGAAAGGTCTTCAGCTGTCAAGGGCATTCAGCCTTAGATCTTCGGATAAATATCCTCCAAGATGGACTTTGGGACATGCAACAATGCAGAGATGCTGAAAGAGGCTGATAACCAAGTTCGGTACCCATGAGGATGGCTTCAACCAGGATCTTGGACTCATGTCATAATACAGGTCACCCCACCACACTGTACACTCATTCTCTGTCTCCCTCTCTCATGTGTGCACACACACACACACACATATATATATAAATCTATGGGGTGAAATTGCATTTGCAGATTTGAATTTGCAGCTACATTCTATCTTGTTCAAAAAGCACATAAATCTGTAGACAGTCAGTCAATGTGGCATTTTATAAATTCATACTTTGGAAATAAAACCAGTCTGGCTCCAGGATGTGATATAAAACACACTTAAAACATGGCCTCACACCTAAAATGCAATGTCTGACCTAAGGTGTCACCTTTATTCTGATAAAACCTGAAGTTATCTGGGGGCAGGGATTTATATATTAATCAATCAAAAACTGCACCTCCATTCCAACTGATTGAAGACTTAATAGCCATCTGGTTTGTTCAATACATTCGCATAAATTGTGTGATCCTTTGACCTTTTACGATAAATTCTGTGCTTAATGTAATCTCTCTCATTAGCTGCCTGAGGAAGGAGCAGGCACTCTGGAAGCTTGTGGCTTTAAATAAACTGGTTGGACTATAATTCAGTGTTGTGTGTTTTAGCTTCATCAAAAAAAAAAGTCCCAATGAAGGGCTTTTGCCTGAAACGTTGATTTTCCTGCTCCTGGCATGCTGCCTGACCTGCTGTGCTTTTCCAGCACACCTCTAATCTAGACTCTGATTTCCAGCATCTGCAGTACCCACTTTTGCCTAAAACAAATACTTAGCCAACAATGAGCCAAAAATCAATCAAATCAGGAATTCCTTGAAAATTGATATGGAAACTTTAGTTTTAGGTCACAATATATAGTGGATGCTTTTAATGTAATGAAGAAGGTGTTAGTTGTCAAATTTAAATCGGAGATTGAGGTCTGAGATACTAGAAAGGATGTGTTAAACTGCTTACTTAATACTTTCTAGTTTTAGAAATGTTTTCTGTGTCCTCCCTTGCCTGTGGAAGGTATATTCAAGGTGAAAGTTTTTTTTTAGATGCAGAAACAGGTCAGTTAAATTATGTTTGTTATCTTGTACCAAATTAAATAGAGTGCTATCAACTAAATTAATGTGTTCATTGTATATTATGGATTAAAGCTTAATGGAGTGTTGGCAACTATTGAGGATATTAACGAATTCCACTGTTCCTGCATTCATGCAAATTCAAGTGCTTCAAATGTTAGCACACATACTAACGGTATTGTTACTATGTGAAGCATCATCTATTAAACAAGTTAGTAATAACGAGAAAGGAATTTTTGAAAATCAGAAGTCGCCCTTGAAAAGAATTCGCGAAGAACCCTTGAAAAGAAAGAAGCAAATTTTGTATCCTGATTGTGTCAGTCACAACTGAGTTAGCCAGAATTCCTGGCACACACTCACCCTTCCTATTGATAACTTGAGTCATTGGGTCATATAGCATGGTAACAGTCCCATCAGTTGAACTCATTTGCGCCGACCAGATATCCTAAACTGATCTAGTCCCATTTGCTAGAATTTGGTCTATGTCCATCTAATCCATTCCTATTCAGGCACTCAAAGTGATGCCTTTTAAATTTTGTAATTGTACCCATTTCCACCACCTCCCTGGCAGCTCATACATGCACCACCCTCTGCGTGAAAAAGTTGCCCCTCAGGTCCTTTTTAAATCTTCCACCTCTCCCCTTTAAACCCATGCCTCTAGTTTTGGACTCCTCTACCCTGGGAAAAAGACCTTGGCTCTTCAGCCTACCCATGGCCCTCATGATTTTATAGACCTCAATAAGATCACCCCTCAGTCTCTGACATTCCAGGGAAAAGAAGCTCCAGCCTATTCAGTCACTCCCTGTAGCTCAAAACTCTGACAACATCCTTGTAAATCTTTTCTGAACCCTTTCAAGTTTCACAACATCCTTCCTATAGCAGGGAGACCAGAACTGAACACCGTATTCTAAAGGTGACCTCACCATTTTACATGACAGTCAAATAAAATGTGACAAGGACCCTCTAAAAGCTTCAGTTCAGAGTTATGATATTGAATCTGAGTCCTGGGAAAAGCTTGCCCTCGATTGCTGCCCCTGGTGCAACCAAATAAAATATGGTGTGGCTTCCTTTGAAAACAAGCAAATATCAGGGGCGCGGAGAGAAAACAAGGACAGAACATCCTGAATCAGGAACCTGTCTAATATTCAAAACTGGCTGCTCAGTCTGAAGAAGGGTCATACCAGACTCAAAACATTATTGTTTTTTCCCACAAATGAACAGTCTCTATTTGTTTTCTCCAAAAATTAATTGGCTATGATATCCCTTCCAATTGCCACTAGAAATGTTTTGGCACAGATCAGCTTTAGCAATTCACCTTCAAGCCCATTAGAATACGACTAAACATACTAGATGATGGACATAGCCATATTTGTGATGTAAGATTAAAAAGGTTGCTCTTGGTGGTTTGCTGTTAAAAAATGTTTGACAATATTGTTCCTGTGAAACACCTTTGGATATTTTGATAAATTAGAGAAAGTACAAGTTGTTGTTACTGCCATGTCATTCATTTTTAGTTTGAAATGCTGAAGATGAAAATTCACTCCAGACAAATTCAAAGTTGATAATGATGTGTTAAGATTCTCAATTTATGTGTTGCTACAACTCCTCTTAAAATATACAACTCGATAATTAGAAGTAAGCTAAAATGATAAATGTGCTACTTGATAAATCTAACTGTTGAACATTTTTATTTGTTAAAAATGCAATTGTGGTTCCATTTGTAAACCATCTTGTAAAGTTCTGTAACGACAAGGATACATGGACCAGTCTTATATTAAAAATTATATCATGTAGTCTGAACTGTACTCATAATCCAGCTACAAATCTTTTATGCAAGACCGTGAACATTTTTATATTCATTCGCAGGCTGAGTGTAACTGGCTAGGCCAATATTTTTTGCTCCTCGAGAACTGCCCTTGAGGAAGTTGTGGTGGGCTGAATCACGGCAATCCTTGGTGTGAGGATATACCCAAGATGCTGTTAAGAAGATAGCTCCAGGATAATGACTCAGTGACAGTAAAGGAGCTGCAGTATGGTTCCAAGTCAGGATGATGTGTGATTTGAAGGTGAACTTGCAGGTGGTGATCTTTGCATGCATTTGCTGCTCTGATCCATCTAGCCAATAAAGATTACAGGTTTGAAAGGTGCTGACTAAGTAATTTCCTGCAATGTATCTTGTTGTTGGCATGCACTGCTACCTTTGTGCTTTGATGGTGAAGGGAGTGAATGTGATGCCAATCAAGAGGGCTGCTTCACCTGGATGATGTTGAGCTTCATGAGTGTTGTTGGAGCTGCATTCATCCAGGCAAGTGTGGAGAGTATTCCATCATCCTCCTGACTTGTGTTTTGTAGATGGTGGACAGACATTGTGTGTACAGGAAGTGAGCTGGTTGCCATGAATTTGTGTCCCTCTTTATGGGCCCAGTGCAGTTTTGCTGCAATTGGATGCAAAAGTGGTTCTCTGATCGAAAGTTACAAAAGTAGTGCCTACATTTCAAGCAAGGATCAAATCAAACTCAAATAACTAAGCATTCATTAGTTTTACAGTTATACTGTGTGAAATATCTAAATGGCCACCTTCAATTTGCTGATCTACTAGGATTCATCTATGTGCAGTTGGAAGGTTAGGCTTGCTTTTCAGAAACTGTTCATCTCCCCACCAAAGATAACCTGACTAAGACTGGTGACTCTCTCCACTGGGAAGTCAAATTAATCCTAAAATCTGAATGCAGATTTCTTAATTGGAATTGATAAACAGTAATGGCTTTTCTCAAATTCTATGCATTCATGTTCTTTGCTTGAGGAGTTGAATACTTCAGCACAGTAGACACTTAGTGATGCTACATCATAACAATTTGGCATTTTTAGTAGAGGAAAACTATTCAAGAAAGGACATATCCATTCAAAAGCTTGAAAGCTCAAAAGGAGTACTATTTCTATGGATGTTTATCATCTCAGTATTTTCTTGAATTTGGCCCCAGAAATGCTGCTACACTATAATTTGTTAATATGAGATGAGTGCAGTGTTTTTGAAAAACACTGGTGCAGATTACTTCTCAAATAACAAACATGACAGTTGTCGCCAAAATACTTGAATGAAGTCTTATATTGCAAGAAAACATTTTGCCAAAGAGAATTATTGTACAGATAAAGTCAAATAAATGATATTGGCCCAAAATGTGCAGATAATGGAGAATTGACAAAGCTTGTATCTTTATAAAAGCTGCCCATACAAATCTAACAATATCTGTGGTGCACAGTACACTTTTAGTTCTGGGGTTGAACAAGTAGATCTTTGGGGTCCAGTAATAATGATACCATCAAGCAGACTAAATAGTCAATCACATTGAAAATTTCTCACCAACTGCAAAGTGGCAAGTAAAAACACTGACCATCTTTCACTTTTTAATCAGGCTACAGTTATATGAAGGTCAGGATGGGCATATGGGATTAAGTTAGAAACTGATTAATTATAAACAAACTTTAAACACACATTATATGAAAACTACAAACTCATTTTCATCATAAAATTCAATAGTGCATAAACATAAAATATGTTTCTGCAGGTCACAGAGGTTGTTTTTTTTTTACAGTGAATGAACAATGAGTGCATAAAATTTTATTTATGTTCCACCACCAGGAAGAAAGGAAACACCCGAGTGGCCAGTGACAAGTCGTGCCCTTCTCATCCAAGGGCAATACTGCGTGATCAAAAAGTGAAAGGGGAGGGCAGGAACTAAATCAAAATAGAGTCAGAGGGGAAATAAAATACCCCACATCCTGCGGTGCCCACCTCTCCCTGAAGACCTTGAGGGTGTTGGTAGTGCTCCTTCTCCAGGGACACCCAGGCCCAGATGTAACCACAGAAGAGGGCAGGCAATTGGCCATAACGACCCCTTCCACGGCCCACTGCCTGGACCTGTTAATGGCCAGTTTGGCCAGGCCCAGAAGCAGACCTATGAGGAGGTCAGAGAGGTTGTTTATTTCTAATTAATCAACTTAGAATGCAATTAAAACCCATTTGCACCTCAATCAAAAAGGCATGTGTTTGCCAAGAGATTTTTTACAGTGAGTCTAACAGTGTAAAAGTGCAAGTTCATGCCAAATTAAATATTTTTTTCTGAAGAGCTCCATCTGTGGGGATTTTAACTGTGCACCCTGTGGAGAAATCAAATATCGCAGTCAACAACTTCTGAATTTTCGTGAAGAAGTGTGGATGCCAAAACTTGATGTCAGCTTCACAGTTGTCATATTGGGAAATGCTGATGTGTTTGGTTATTACAAGTAGATAATCTTATTGAAGTCTAGAAATTTGACATGCTTGGCAACAGAGGCCAGGTTTGAAATGTGATAATATAACTGTGTACATATTGATGAACATCTTATTCTAATCTTCAGGATAATACTGGAGAGAAGCTGGAGCTGAAGGTTCAGGTGCCAATGGGATGGGAATGCACAAGAAGTAGAAGTCAGGCAGAACTGGAAACCCATATAGATCAGGAAGTTAATTGATGAGCACACAGGACATCTCGGGCAAATAAGATTGAGATGTGCTGAATCTATAGTGATAGGAGGATGGGATGTCGACTATGAGAGCACTGGAATCATTGACTCTGAAACTGACAGAGGAGGATTTGCCTAACTCTGTTAACCATAGTAAAGTGATATCAAAATTACAGCGTTAAATTACAGTCATCTTATCTGCTTTGAAGTTCATTCCTTACGCCTGTCTAATTCGATTTACTCAGTCAAACGTATTATTAATAAATGTTAGATTCTTTAGTATTGCGAAGTAGCACTATAATGGCAAACAAATTATTCACATTTCCCACAAAGTTCTTAACTGCCCATTGAAATAGTCTAGCAGTAATCTTAGTTAATGACAATTGGGGATGGACAGTAAATGAGGGCGCGGCCATGACAACAGCATTCAATGAATGAGAGAAAAAAATTTACTCACTGATTTAATCATTCTGTTGAAGTAGATGCCATGGCAAATTGCTATCTCAAGTTCCTCTGAGAACTTTTATTATGACAACCCCAGGTTAGAACCCCAAAATAATACAAGCATTTTTAGCCTTTAATTCCCAAATGTGTCTTTTTTCCCAAGAGAACTGCTTCAAAGATAAAATAGCTGCTTGCTTAAATTCAGTAGTTTGGTGGCAAAAGAAATTGGGGAGGATTGTTGGAATGTACCAGTTAAAGGTATTAAAGAAACTTCAAAAGAGAGCAATTTGTGATAACAAAGGGGCTGATGAAACTATTGTTTCCCCACCACTTCTAGATAGAGACACATCTCTTGCAGACATTTTTGTGGTTTCACTTTCCAAGAACATTAAAAGAAAGGGATCAAAAGAGAAGTTTAAGACTAGTCTGTATCTTATTAGAGATCTGAAACAAGCAAAAACAGAAATTGATGAAGAAACTCAACAGGTCTGGCAAATCTGAAGTTCTGAAGAAAGTTCTTGAAATGTTAACTCTGTTTGCTCTCCACAGGTGTTGATAGACCTGTTGATTTCCTCCAACAATTTCTGTTTTTGTTTGTTGCAGGGTAGTAGAATTCAATTTTAGCTTTGAAAGAGGCAGATGTATCTTAGATCTATAATTTAGGCTGCTTACATTAGGCATGGCTTCAATATTTTGCCCATATGTACAAACCACCATTTCACCTTACTACACTAATATCTACATCAAAGGAAATGGGCACCTATCATACTTTAGCCTTAGTGTGACAGAAATATCGAGCTAAAACAGGAAGGAAATGACCTTGTTTGAATTCCTTTCATCGGTACAACATGAATAATGGCTAGAAAGGTGAGAAAAGATGATGTGAATGAGTCAGGAATATGCTTCTCAATTCTTTTCTTTAGGCTGTTGTTGATAAAGTTGGAATATCACCATTGAGTGGTGACTATCTTATTTCCATGCATTTGAATCTCATCCAAACCCCAACTCACCTTATTTCTATACAATTTCCAGCTTTCCCTTCCTTCATAAATGTTATGTTCAGAAACAGATGGCACAAACATTTGACATATAAATCAAAGCAAGTACCTTGTGTGCAGCTTGTCTATGCTTGTCATGGCCATCAAAGCAACCCTTTCTTCAGAATAGCATTCCTCCATGCTCCATGGCTACTATCCTCATTGACACTTCATCCACACAAACAGGATTCAATAAACCAGCCCCATCTCATCATCATGCCATCTCTTGCATCAACTCAGGCACAATTTCTGCTTTGAAGGCTATGGATACCTAGGAGTTGTGTAGTTATGTCAAGTTGTGTTGTATGCAGAGGCACAGAGTGCAGAGAAAATGTGCAAACAGAGGTAGGAGTGGGCCATTTGGCCTTTTGGGCCTGGTCAAGATGACCATAGCTAATCATCTAATTTAGTACATTGTCCCTATTTTCTCCCATGCCTTTGATTCCTTTAACACTAACTATGATAACTACCTCCTTCATGAAAAGAAAATCAATGTTTTAGCCTCAATTGCTTTCTGGGGAAGAGAATTTCATCGACCCGCCACTCTCTGGGTGAAGAAATTGCTCCTCACCTCAGTCTGAACAGTCTACCCTGTAATCCTTAGACTGTGACCTCTGGTTCTGGGATGCCCAGTCATCGGGAACATTGTTTCTGCATTTACCTCATTTAGTACTATTACAATTTTATTGCTTTCTATGAGAACTCTCTCATTCTTTTAATACCAGTGAAAATAGTCCTACCTGATCTAATCTCTCTTCATACTTCAGTTCTGCCATCCCAGTAATTAGTCTGGTAAATCTTTGTTGCATTCTCTTCATAATATGACCATTCTTCCTCAGACAAGGAGACCAATCTGTACACAATACTCCAGGTATAATCTTATCACTACAGTTTCTCAGTCAAATCCTTACAATATGAAGGCCAACATATCATTTGCTATATTCATGACGTGCTTACTTTCAGTGACTGGTATACATGGACACCCAGGTCTCATTGCACTTCCCTTCTCAAGTTCTCACCATTCACATAATAATTGATCTTCCTGTTTTTGCTACTAAAGTGGATAAGCTTATATTTATCCTCTTACTCACCTTGCCGAAATCACATTGAATCACCTCTGAATCCTTCTCAAAGCTCACCCTCGCTCCATCAACTTTGTGCCATTGCAAATATGGAGGTATTATATTTAATTCCTTTATGTAAATCATTAACATACATTGTGAATAGCTTGGGCCCAAATATTTAACCCTGTGTACCCCACCAATTACTGGCTGCCCCTCTGAAAATGACCCATTTATTTCTAATCTTTGTTTCTGATCTATCTAGATTTCTGTATCAACATCAGTACACTATCCCCAATCCCATGTGCTTTAACTTTACATGCTAATCTCTTATGTGGGACTTTATTGAAAACCTTCTGAAAGTCAAAGTAAACCACATCCACTGGGTTCCTACTATCAACTCAACATGCTCAAAAATCTTCAGCAAATGTGTTACATGTGATTTCACTTTCATAAATCTATGCTGACTCTGTCCAATCCTGGCACAGTTTTCCAAGTGCTCTGTTATTAAATCTTTTAAAACGAATTCTAGCATTTTCCTTGATGTCTGGGTGACTGGTCTATAATTCCCTGTTTCTCGCTAGTTCAAATTTTTTCTTTACATAGTGTGGCATTAGCTACCCTCCAATCCATGGGAACCGTCCCAAATTCTAGATAGATTTTAAAAGATGACCACCAAGGACACTTTATTAAGTTCTCTGGGGTGGAGAATATTGCACCCTCAGGATTCATTGGCCTTTAATCCAATCAATTTCCTGAACGAAACTTCCTTTTCTCTCTCTCATTAGACTTGTTGGGATGTTACTTCTTTCCTGGTTTGTAAAGACAACCAATTTTTTTGTTTCATTGGCCTGCCATCCCTTTATTCCCCATTAGCTTGATTTCTTCGTACTCATTCATTTTCTCTCTTATTGAGGGGATTCCAGCCTCTGCATACTTAACATTCCTTTCTGATTGCATGCATTGACTTCAGGACTGATTAAAGGCTGTGAGACTCTGCAAGGTCTGCCATGACTTCTTAATACACAAGAATTTTAATGCCAAAGTATATGCTGTGACTTACAAATTACTTTTCATGCAGAGGAAGGATCATGGTTTGTTACAAGTGAAGAGTACTGAGCAATTGATACAGAGTCAGACAGGGGCTAGATATGTTGCTGCAATGAGCATCCTCCATCACTGTTTGACTAGCAGCATGTGCCAGCAATTTACCTGCCAAACATTCCGCATGTACTTCAAGTAAATGGTGATATGTGGAAGTCAATAGTCCTTGGTAGGGTGAAGCAGGACTATATCAGTCAAAAGGTTTGCCTAATTATTTTACAGTGGTTTGGCCACAGTCAGTCACACACTTGGTCTTACATCACACACCTGGTTTTACCAAATCTGGGGGTTTCAAGTCTTTGAAGTCTGAGGTTTGGGCCAGGGTCAATTCAGCAAGTGAACTATAATCAGTCAGAGAATTACTAATTGGTCAGTTGAGTGCTAATGAGACATCAGTCCAGGGTGAGGATGGATTTGGGAGCTTTTCCTGTAATGAGACAAGGAAGTAATGGAGTAAGATGGAAGTGGTTAGAAATGAATATAATAATGCATGAGCTAAAGAGGCCCTGATGTGTCTGCATGAGTAAAGAGATGGTTCAATGGGCAGGAAGCAATAATAGTTTTGGAAGATTAGGTGACTGCAGACCATTGAATGAACGTGATGCACTCAACACTAACAGCTGTCTTCATTGAGATTTGGTAAGCCTTTTAAGGCCCTGTGAGTGAGGTAAGAGAATATATTGGCACTTACGCTTACAGAGCACAAAATGTCATTTTATCTGTACTGCTTCATTGGTTGGACGGCTGGTTTGTGATGTAGAATAATGCCAACAGTGCAGGTTCAATTCCTGCACCAGCTGAGGTCACCAGAGAGCTCTCACCTTCTCAACATCACCTCTGCCTGAGGCATGATGACTGTCAGGTTCAATTCACCATGAGTTGTCTCTCATGGTGAATATCCCTACAGTCCTATGAGATTATGGTGATTTGATACTACTAGGTGTTCCTGATGAGCTGGGGCAAAGTATTAAGCTGGGCTGCAATCTGTATCCATTCTGATTGTACCTAATGGTGTGGTCTCCTATAGTAGTTGCTGGAAAAAGGTTATCCTCCTGTCCTTCACCCTGTCCACTAACATTTCCATGTCTCTGTCTATGAAGTGGGAAATGAGCTTTCCTTCCCTCTGGCCCACTATTCAATAATAACCGTTCAGCACCACAGCATGAAGGGGATTATCTGACATGATATGCAGCTGGGCCTGAAGCATGGTGCTAGAGGTATGAAAGCTGAAAGGTCTTGGCTGTGCACTTCTGCCTTTAGTTGTGCAAGTCCTGAGATAGGCACCCAAGAGCCTGGTTACATAATGAATTTAACATGATGAGTTTAAGAGCTCATTAAAAAGTAGGATTGACTGAGAAAGATTGCTCTGAGCCATGATGAACCAGCCTCTATGAATCACACTCAACAAAATGCTAACTGAAAATGGGAATATTCTCCAAATTAGATTAGATTAGATTACTTTTTTAAGATTAGATTAGATTAGATTACTTACAGTGTGGAAACAGGCCCTTCGGCCCAACAAGTCCACACCGCCCCGCCGAAGCGTAACCCACCCATACCCCTACATCTACATTTACCCCTTACCTAACACTATGGGCAATTTAGCATGGGCAATTTAGCATGGCCAATTCACCTGGCCTGCACATCTTTGGACTGTGGGAGGAAACCGGAGCACCCGGAGGAAACCCACGCAGACACGGGGAGAACGTGCAAACTCCACACAGTCAGTCGCCTGAGGCGGGAATTGAACCCGGGTCTCAGGCGCTGTGAGGCAGCAGTGCTAACCACTGTGCCACCGTGCCGCCCACAAATCGTTCTGAAATGCAACATTATAACCAACTGGTAAGAGTAAAGGAATGTTTTAAAGTATGTTGTTTTATTGGTTGAATTGTGAGTATTCTGCATCCTCTAAAATGGGTTAAATGATGCCTTTTCAATTTTACTTAGCTTTTCACAGTATAACGACAATGCAACGACAACTAGGGAGAATAATTCAAAACCACTGACTTGTAGTAAAATGTATTTCTTGTGATCAATGCACAAAAGAAAATAAAAAAAAGTTATGCTTTAGGGCAGCTATTTCATATTATGATACAATTGAGAACTCATGTCATCATTTAATCTTGGTTTCTCCAATGACAATATGTTCATTTCTGGAAATCTGTTACCATAGCCCAGAGCGGCAAGCCCTCAAATCATTCACGTCGTTCATTTTTGAACTTTGTCCTGGACAGCAGTGCCCTTTTGGAGATAGATCACCCCAAATTACAGTTACTGACCTGAAATTTGTAGCAGTAATAATGACAAGGCTGTTACAGTTAGCTACTTAGAAGGTACAAATCGGACACTGATTCATGGCATTTACACATGCACTGCTAAATGCTGAAGTCTGGAAGCTGCTGTGTGAGATACCATACTTCTCCACAGGGTGTCCTGATGGAGTTTTTGCCAATGGAATCAACACAGACTCTGTGAAATTAGACAAACCCTGAAAACAGTGGCATTCCCCATGTAATCAACATAGACCTACTGCATCTGAGGTAGGCTACAAAAAACACAGGTTTTATACATGATTTAAAAAAAAGTCTTCCAACCTATTGATGTGAGCAAATGTCACTGTAATTTCCTCTTCAGAACTATGACTGTATCTCATTGCATAAAAAGGGTCAAAGCTTTAAAAGACAATGATTGTGAAGTGGTTTACTGCTGCTGAGATGATGCATTTAGTTACTTTATATGGAGAAAGAATGTCAGACTAAAATTATGCAACCTGTAGCTTACTAATCATATGCAACCAGAGCTTAAGTAGTAGTCAAATGCATTCTCACTTGTGAACCCAATAATATGTCGCATCTGGGCTATTTAGGCCCAGAGCTCCTCAACATTGTTCTCTTTGGCCACCTGCAATCTTCCCCTACCAAACATTTGCAGCTAAACCAAAAGGGATGTAACCACAACAATAAAGCCAGATGGAAAATGGTGTTAATGGAATACACAAGGATGAACAATTGATGTTTATGTTTATAAATCTGGTTTGGAATGTTTATTCTGAATTAGCTTTTACAAGTCCAAATAGATTTTGTGATGGTCAATAACAAAATACAGGTGACCATAATGTGGAGGTGCCAGTGTTGGACAAGGTCAGAAGTCACACAGTCAGGTTTCTCCTAAATTTTATGCCAAGTGACCCATTATTCCTGTTTGTCAGTCTTATTTACACTGTAATTGAATATTCTGACTAGGAAATGCAACCCCAATTCCCAACCTTCTGACAGCCCCATGCCTTGCCTTTCCTATGGTCAGAAGACCCACCCCCAGCTTATAGTCCAAAAGGTTTATCTGAAATCATCAGCTTTTGGAGCACTGCTCCTTCGTCAGGTGAAGTCAAGGAATTCTGAAAGGTTATGGTTTTAAATAGTCCTGTTGGACTATAACCTGGGGGTGTGACTTCTGACCAGAGGAAAAGCAAGGCATGGGGCTGTCAGAAGGTTGGGAATTGAGGTTGAATTTCCTAGTATCTCAGTCAGAATATTGGATAACAGTGTAAATCAGACCGACAAACAAGAATATTGGGTCACTTAACATAAAATCTAAGCTGCTAAAGCTTGAGAGAAACCTGACTGTGAGATAGAAAGCCACATGAATTATTTGATTAACTGCAGAAGAGATCAGGGAGGGAAGAGATGGAAGGTCACATGATAATGTGATCAAGGAAAGATGAGATTGGGGATTAAAATGGAAAGAGCTAATTTAAGACAAAACAACTGATCAAGTGAGCTTGTTGTAATTATATAGATTTACTGCTTAAATGTTGTAGAATTCCTACTATAATTCATAACAGTATGACTTCCTTGTGACTTGTATATAATGAAGATAATTTTTTTGAATAAGACATCCAACTTTTGAGGCATTTTTGAGTATTGGGGAAAATGAAAGCTTTCACCTTTACATATAGTGACAAGGGTGGGGTATTCCATATTGCAAATGCAGCAGAGAGGATACTGATGAAGGGACTTTATTTTACCAACTGTAGTTAGGAAGCATCTACCTTGTATTTGTGGGACTGGTGGTTCAAATGAGTATCAAAGAACCAACACTGGAGACCTGAGTGTTAAATGATGAAAACATACACCAGAGTAGGGATCACGAGTTGAGAGAACCAAGCTGAGAAAGCTGCAACACAGGTGACAGCTGCCAGGAGAGATCAGAACCACTGCATGACAGGTAGGCCAGAATCATCAGGGCAGTAGATCTAAGCTGGTGCACAATAGAGGTCAGAATCACATCAGGTTGGGGCCCGAGCAAAAAATGGCCATAAGAGTAGTGGGAAGAAACTAGAGTTGATGACCAAATGGAAACAGAGAGACGTGTCAGAAAATAATACCTTTAGCTGGGGGTGTGAAGCATTTATAACTAAATTCCTAGCTGATGAGATAAAGATAGGAAAGAAAGAGCAATGATAACTATAATTAATTCGCACTTGAGACTCTGTGGATCAGTCCACAAATATATCCAAAAGTAGAAACAACTTAGTAATGAGCCCAGAAACAAGCCCTAGGACAGAAACAAATTTCGGAAAACTAGGGGTACAAATTACATTGGAACCAACACTGCAGCTTAGAATGCTATTGGAAAAGGTAAGGGCTGGGTTTTCCGAGGAGTGGAAATGAACAATTACTGTATATAGGTATTAACTAGGTTTTTAATTGACTACTTTTTCCTGGGAAACTGTTTACTTAACTGCAGCAGAATCCTTTGAACTTAATAATTTAAATGGATACTTTTAGGCTTCCCATCAGAGGGCATTGCCATTAGAACCTTCAACTTCCTCAGTCTGTTATGTCATGGATTCTACTTGGTTCTGATACACAATAGTCATTTCTGCAATGTATATATGTGTATGTGGGCATGTGTGTGTGTGTGTCTAAATCTCTGCTGGGGTAATTTGATGAAAGTGTCCTTTTTGCAGTCTGTGTGTTTGCAAGCTGCTAACTAATTAATGTTCCTAAACAAAGTTGTGCTGCTTTCCTTCCCTTCAAACATGTCTATAGCTTTTAGTCTGCATGTGACATAAACAGATTTTCTTTTATAAGTATGATATTTGTGGTTGAATTTGTAATTTTATGATTTAGATTAAAGTGGACACATATTACATCAAAGGGAGGTTATATCCAACGTGAAAAAGTAAGTAGGAAACTTGCAAGGACACCTCTGCCAACAAAGGAAGTTGCAGTCATTAAGCTAAAGTTCAAGAGAAGATCACTATTCTAGTTCAGCAGGGAAATGGATGGACAGGCTAACTGTGAATATTGAAGAATATAAATGGAGAACGAGATGAGACGTGCACTGGCAGTTCAAGATGTTTAATGTACTGAACAAAGTAAAAATTAAAAGACTCTTGATATATTAACTATAAATGAGTCCAATGCACTGGAGGCAGCAGAAGTTATAGGGCACTGATATGTATATCAGAAAAGGTATTCAATAAACTGAATACAGGATTCCTGAATGTAAACAGCCAATATATTGGGCAATCAGTAAGGTTTGCATTGGGGTCTGGAGGTGTATATCAGTAAATTTGTTATGGATAAATATAAAATGACAGTTCAATAAGTTTTATGGAATGGAGGAAAGAAATAAAGGAGGAGAAAAGGGCAATGAGAGAAGCATTCCAAAGGAAATGTATTCACTAAGTTCAGAGTTGCTTTTACCAGGCTTGCTCTGCATACTTCAGGTTCATGCTTCTGCACTAGCCAAATTACACAGAATGGATGTAACAGATAATTTATATGTCCAGCTGCCTGCTTGAAGAATGTGTGAAACACAAACTGACCTCATGAAAATGGGAAGTGCCACCACTAGGGAACAGGCTTGCAATTTGGGATTCATGTACCATTTTACCATAAATGGAGAGACTCCTTATCATGGCAAACATCCAGGCATTGTGAACAAAGTTATGATCAAATACACTTTGATCAACCAGCACGACTTGTCCACACAAAGTTAAATGAAAATAAAGAGCACACCCCACTCTTTACATCACCTGGTCATTTTATTTGATTTTGAGCATCACTGTCTCCATGTCTTAATATTCACTATTTACATATGAAAAGCATCAGACTCTAAACTAAAGTGAGAAAGTGTTGTAATGTTGTGGACTTAGTCTTAAAAAAAGCAGTATAATTTTTAAAAAATTCATTTGTGGGACTTGGGTGATGGGCCAACATTGATAGCCCATCCCTATTTGCCCTTGAGAAGGTGATGATGAGCTGCCTTCTTGAATCCCTGCAGTCCACTTGCTTGGGTTGACCCACTATGCATGAGGGAGGGAATTCCAGGATTTTGACCCAATAATTGCAAAGGAACAGTGGTATATTTTCAAGTCAGGGTGGTGAGTGACTTGGAGGGAAACTTGCAAGTGGTGGTGTTCCCAAGTACCTGCTGCCCTTGTCCTTCTAGATGAAAGTGGTTGTGTGTTTGGAAGATACTGTCTTTGATGAATTTCTGCATTGCATCTTGTAGATAGCACACAGTGCTGCTACTGACTGTTAGTGGTGGAGGGATTGAATGTTTGTTGATGTGGTGCCAATCAAGTGGGTTGCTTTGTCCTGAATGATGTCAAGCTTCTTGAAATTTAAAGAACATGGAGGTAGCTCATTAATATATCAACTAACTAATTAAACATTTTTCACTGTATAAATACAGTGCTTCCAAACTTTAATAGTAAATATAACTCAAAGTTTGGGAGAAGATTTGTAGCTCGGGTGCTTGTTGTTGTGGTTCTGTTCGCCGAGCTGGGAATTTGTCTTGCAAACGTTTCGTCTCCAGCCAGACTATTGCGACCACTAGGACTCATAACAGCACACAAACCAACAGCCACGCTCAGACAACAACTCACCAGAACGAAGGACCCGATACCCAACATGAGCAAAACTAATGTAGTGTACAAAATCCCATGCAAGGACTGCACAAAACACTACATCGGACAAACAGGAAGACAGTTAACGATCCGTATACACGAACGCCAACTAGCCACGAAACGACACGACCAGCTATCCTTAGTAGCCACACACACAGACGACAAGCAACATGAATTTGACTGGGACAACACTACCATTATAGGGCACGCCAAACAGAGAACAGCCTGGGAATTCCTAGAGGCATGGCACTCATCCACAGACTCTATCAACAAACACATCGACCTGGACCCAATATACCGGCCACTACAGCAGACAGCTCGAACTGACAACCGGAAGCGGCAGAGACAGGCCACTATAAATGCCGGAAGAAACAGCACAGAAGCGCTTCACAGGAGGCTCCCAAGCACTGAGGATGTCACCTGGACAGGGGACGAAACGTTTGCAAGACAAATTCCCAGCTCGACGAACAGAACCACAACAGTAAATATAACTTCCTCTCAAATCCTCCTGAACAAATGTTCAAAATGACTGAAAGATTATAAATTTTACTAACTCATAATTGTGTTTCCATATCTTCCACTGGCCGTGCAGCATAATGGAGCTATACTCATTACCACTCCTCTGCAATTACAGATTGCAGAGATGGCCAGTTTGTTGCTTGAGGTGTCAATGCAACTGCACCTATGGCATAGCAGCATGTGTTTATTTAAATTAACAATGAGGTTATAAATAGGGGGATGATGATTTAGTGGCATTATCACTTTAATAGTTATCCAGAGGCCAAGGCTAATGCTCAATTCCCACCATGGTCATACATACACCGGAAACTGTGCAAAGTCCACTTTTAACACTATTGAAATATTACCACCAAAGCAACACCTGTCCAGAAGAGTCAGCTTTTGGAAACTCTCCTACCATGTCACATTCAATCTTCAAACATAACATACTGCTTTGGTGTGACATTTTTTCCAGCTTCAAAACCTGCCACCATGTGGGCTGCAAATGGAATGGTCAGAAAACAGATAATTAGCATCAAATCAGAACAAGGAACATCGGACAGAGCAGCACAGGGACAGACCTTCAGCCCACCATATCCATGCTGTCCATAATGCCGTTCTAAATTAATCTCATCTGCTTGCACATTGTCCATATCTCTCTATTCATTAAAAAAAATGAAAGAACTGTGGATGCTGTAAATCAGAAACAAAAACAGATGTTTCTGGAAAAGCTCAGCAGATCTAGCAACATCTGTGAAGAGAAATCAGACTTAACGTTTTGGTCAGGTGACCCTTCCTCAGAACATTCCTGATGAAGTGTTTATACCTGAAATGCCGATTCTCCTGTTCCTCTGATGCTGCCTGACCTGCTGTACTTTCCTAGCAACACACTCTCGACTCTGATCTCCAGCATCTGCAGTCCTCAATTTCTCCCTGATAACAATTGAAGTTGATCCCACCTGTCCTTTTGGTTAATACACTCCAATCCAGGTAACATCCTGGTAGACCATTTTTGCATCCGCTTCAAAGCTTCCACATCCTTCCTACAATGTAGCAACTAGAACTGTACATAATACTCCAAATGTGGCTTACTTAAAGTTTTTTTTATAGCTGCCACATGAGTTACCAATGTTTATATGCAATGCCCTTGCCAATGATGGGAAGCATGATGTAAGCCTTCTTTACCACCTTATCTAATTGTGTTGCCATTTTCAGGTATCCTAAGATCCCTTTGTCTGTCAATTCTCCTAAGGGTCCTGCCATTTACTGTATACTTTGCCCTTGCATTTGACCTTCGAAAATGCATAACCTCACACTGGTCTGGATTAAACTCCACTGGCCATTTCATCACCCAACTTTCCAACTGATTTATATCATGTTACATTCTTCGACAATCTTCCTCACTCTCCAGAATTCACTAGTTTTCATTTCCCATGAAATCTTACTAATCAGATTATCCACATTTTCATCTATATCATTTATATATATTACAAACAATAGAGGTCTAAATGGATTTCATTCTAATGTGTATTCAAGCTAGTTTGAGACCTCTTGTGGTACAGTGATACTGTTCATGCCTCTGAGCCAGGAGACCCAGGTTTAAATACCATCCATTCCAGTATATTAACATCTCTTAAGAGATTGACTAAAATTACCAAAAAGCCAGATTATATCTGTCCATTCTTGTTCATATAGGTGCCTCACATTCAACATTCACCTCATTCAGATAGGCTAGATTTGACCTTTTTGGAAGAGAAAGGTTTGAGTTACTTTAATGTGAAGCTTTCATGAGCAACTGGGCAATGACAGGTTTACATTCATTTTTCACAGGAACATAAAGAGCATGGTGTTTAGAAGTCAAGAGGCAAAATTTAATGCCTGGCAATGGGCAGATTGGCTGCACCCCCTCCTGACCTTCTTCCCCCCTCCCACAACCTCCTTCCCCTTCTCCCCCCCCCACCCCACCCAATTAATCCTTCAAGGAGATGAAGTCCCAACTCTTTGTGCTGACTGTCATTCTGATTAGCTAGCAGCTTGGTAATCCATAGGTTCTGAGTTCCAAAACCAAGATAGAAGCAAGTGAGAGATGTCTCATGGCTGGGATGGAAAGAGGAATAGAGAAGGAGGAATGGGAGTCATATTGGAAAGGCTGGGGGTGGGTAAAGATTTTAGGGAAAAGGGGTCCAATGGGGGAAGCAACCTTCGCCCTTCCTGTCCAATGACGTTTGGCACCACCTGCCCACAATTGCTGACTGAACTCAAAATTATGGAGCTTTGACAAAGGGTCAGTTAGACTCGAAACGTCAGCTCTTTACTCTCCTTACAGATGCTGCCAGACCTGCTGAGATTTTCCAGCATTTTCTCTTTTGGTTTCAAAATTATGGAAAATTATCTTTAAAATAAGTACTACTAATGTTGGAAGTCTGAAATAAATAAACAAAATGTGCACGAAAAACTCAAAGCTTGGCAACTTTTGTGGAAAGAGGTACGAAGTTAACATTTTGAGTCTGATATGACTCTTCTTTGGGCTCTTAACCTTATAGTTACCACCAGACTGGCTGGATTTCTCTATCACTTTCTGTTTTTACTTTAAAAGATTGACTGACTGTCCCAGCCTCCCGAGGCATGTCATCTTCCTCTATAAAATTGAGGATGGGTTGAGGGCAAGCAGGAGGATGGCAGGAAGGCAATACTACAAATTTAATGCCCCTCCCACCTCCCCCTTCCTCTACAGTCTGCAAATCTACTGGTCAGCTGAGTTATAATACCCCTCCCAATGACTTCTGCAGTCAGTGGTTTTAAAATCTCAAGCTATCTTTCTTGTATAACAGGCTCAACTCAGAATCAATCTTTCCAATGGTAAATTTGAATTAATCTTAAAGTGGACCAATGTTATTGAAATTCACAAATGTTCATTATTCCAGTGGTTTTAGTTATTTACACAAGTGTATAAGTGTTAAGCAAGGGAGCTCATGATTGTATTTCCTCGCTTGTTGAATCATTGGGACTCAAATTTATCTCCAATGGTAGCTTAAAATGCTAGTATTGAATTAGCCATTAGCTATACATAATGTTTGATATTTCATTCCAATTACTACAATAACACCAAATATTAGGAAATGCATAAACCCTGCAATCAATGTAATACTACCCACTTTAAACCACTGAGTGAGATAAATTTCCACTCAATTTATATTTATGTTGCACTAATCTAAGATTCAGCATTGCAGTAAATTCTTAAATAAGATTCTTACTGAAAATTAAATCAGTTTTATGAATGATTTGCCTATAATCAAACTGTAGTCAACTGTAGGATTTTGTTGTGATGAGCAGAAATTGTTGTATTTCATCTTTCAAAGTAAAATAATACCTATCAAAACTCAGAGCAGTTAACCGTTGTGAAATAATTGCTACTACTCGGCTGTAATATTTCACCAATTAATTAATGAAGGTGAAGGAGATTTGACAAACAAAAAGTAATGCCAGCTGGAGTCATGTGAACTATATCATGTTCTCTCATCTACATAAACAAAACATCTTGTAACCATGAATCACAGCATTTACCTGAAGAGTGAACATGGCAATATGATGGAATTCTCCACGACCACCTTGTTTTACAGGTACTGTCATAAAAAACTTGCTGCCATCCTTGGAGAATACTGGTTCCTCATTCTAAAAAAAATAGGAAAATGTCACAATATTATTAAAAAACATTTAAAAAAATTAAAAACAAGATGCAGGAAATTCAATTAATGTTCTATTTTAATATCACACAGTTTACAAAACACTATTCTGGAGCTATTAGCTCTTTTGCTTTTAGCTTGCACAGATTGGGTTAATACATTCCACGAATTCGATTTCTCAAGAAAGTGCCTAGGAGTTATGAACTTTATTTCACAAAATCACACAACACAAAGGAAGGTCATTTAGAAACAGCATGTTCTTGTTAGGGTGAAGGCCAAGGCTGGTAGGTGGAGGGAATGATGGACGATTTGAGAAATTAAGGTTTTGGTTAATAAGAAGAAAGAAGTATTTGTCAGGTAAAGACAGCACAGATTGCATGAATCCCTCAAAGAGTATAAAGGCAGGAGGTGTATACTCAAGAGGGAAATCAGGAGGGCAAAAAGGGGCATGAGATAGCTTTGGCAAATAGGGTTAAAGATAATCCAAAGGGATTCTACAAATGCATTAAGGACAAAAGGGTAACGAGTGAAAGAATAGGGGCCCTTAAAGGTCAGCAAGACAGCCTATGTGTGGAACCACAGGGAATGGGGGAGATACTAAACAAGTATCTCGCATCAGTGTTTACTGTGGAGAAATATATGGAAGATAGAGAATGTGGGGAAATAAATAGTGACAACTTGAAAAATGTCCATATTACAGAGGAGGTGGTGCTGAAGATCTTAAAATGCATAACCATTGATAAATCCCCAGAGCTGATCAGGTGTACCCTCGAACTTTGTGAAGCGAGGGAAGTGATTGCTGGGCCCCTTGCTGAGATACTTGTATCATTGACAGCCACAGGTGAAGTGCTGGAAGAGTGGAGGTTGGCTAACTTGGTTCCACTACTTAAGAAAGATGGTAAGAAAGAGCCAGGGAACCATAGACTAGGAGCCTGATATCGGTGATGGGCAAGTTGTTGGAGGGAATCCTGAGGGACAGGACTTACATGTATTTGGAAAGGCAAGGACTGATTAGGGAAAATCAACATGGCTTTGTGCATGGGAAATTATGTCTCACTAACTTGACTGACCTTTTTGAAGTAGTAATGAAGAGGATTGATGAGGGCAGAGCAATGGGTGCGATGTGTATGGACTTCAGTAAGGCATTCAGCAAAGTTCCTTATGGTAGACTAGTTAGCAAGGTTAGATTACATAGTAGGCGGATTTAGCCATTTGGATAAGAACTGCTTGAAGGTATAAGACAGAGGCTGATGGTGGAGGGTTGCTTTCCAGACTAGAGGCCTGTGTCACAAGGATTGGTGCTGGGTCCACTGCTTTTTGTCATTTATATAAATGAGATGGATGTGAACATTGGGGTTATGGTTAATAAGTTTGCAGATAACACCAAAGCTTGAGATGCAGTGGACAGTGAGGAAGGTTACCTCAGAGTACAAAGGGATCTTGATCAGATGGACCGATGGGCAGAGGAGTGGCAGATGGGGTTTAACTTAGATAAATATGAGGTGTTACAGTTTGGAAAGGCAAGTCAGGGCATGACTTATACACTTAATGGTAAGGGCCTGGGGAGTATTGCTGAACAAAGAAACCTTGGAGTGCAGGTTTCTAGTTCCTTGGAAGTGGAGTTGCAGGTTGATAGAATATTGAAGAAGGAGTTTTTTATGCTTGCCTTTATTGGCCAGTGCAGTGAGTATAGGAATTGGGAGTCGAAGAGTGTGGTGCTGGAAAAGCATAGCCAGTCAGACAGCCATCCGAGGAGCAGGAGAATTGACATTTTGGGCATAAGTCCTTCATTAGGAATGATGAAGGACTTATGTCCAAAACGTCAATCCTCATGCTCCTCAGCTGCTGCCTGACCGGCTGTGCTTTTCCAGTACCACACCCTTCTCCACTGATCTCCAGCATTTGCAGACCTCACTTTCTCACAGTAGTTGGGAGGTCATGTTATGGCTGTACAGGACAGTGGTTAGACCACTATTGGCATACTTTGTGCAATTCTGATCTCCCTGCTACAGGAAGAATGTTGTGAAACTTGAAAGGGTTCAGAAAAGATTTACAATGATATTGCCAGGATTGCAGGGTTTGAGCTATAAGGAAGAGGCTGAATAGACTGCAGCTATTTTTCCTGGAGCATCAGAGGTTGAGGGGTGACCTTATAGAGGTTTATAAAATCATGATTCCCCTCTGGTGGGGGTGTCCAAAATTAGAGGGCGTAGATTTAAGGTGATGGGGAAAGATTTTAAAAAGGATTTAAAGGGCAACTTTTTGTGCAGAGGGTGGAGCGTGTATGGAATGAGCTGTCAGAGGAAGGGGTGGAGACTGGTACAATTACAGAATTTAAGAGGCATCTGGATGAGTATATGAATAGGAAGGGTTTAAAGGGATATAGGCCAAATGCTGGCAAATGGGTCTAGACTTATTTAGGATATCAGGTTGGCACAAACGAGTTGAATCGAAGGGTCAGTTTCCGTGCTGAAAATCCTGTTGACTGTATGGTTCATTGTGTCCTTTTTAAAGGACTAGTCAATTAGTCCCACACTTCTGCTCTTTCTCAAAACCCTGCAATTTTTTCCTTTCCAATATTTCCTTTCCACAAAAATTGCTATTGTGGTTTTACTACCTTTTCAGGCAATGCATTTTAGTCTATAACAGCTCTCTACAAAAAAAAAACAAACACTCATTCTTTCCTTGGTTTAATGCCAAATCTTTGTTCCCTGGTTACCAACTTTCCTGTCAGTGGAAACATCTTTCTATTCACTCATCGCAATTCTGAGCAGTACTATTAAATCTCCCATCAAACTTTTCTTCTTTTAAGAAGATGAATAATAGCTTCTGCAATCTGGTTTGATACTGATGCCCCTCATTTCTGGCAGCATTCTAGTAAATCTCCTTTGCTTTGTTTCCAAGTTTGTCCTGATGTGCACTGCCAGAATTGGACATGTGATAGTTAATAAAGCACAGGATTCTCATATGCTTTTAATGGCCTTATCAATTTGAGTGCAACCTTCAAAGATTTTGTGTCTGTGCATCAGCAGGAAGCTCCTCTCATGTACATGTACCTCCTTTAAAAATGGACCACTTAGTTTATATTGCCTTTCTTCATATTTCCTTGAAAACGATAATAATTTACACTTCTTTACAATAAATTCAATAAGCCATATTTCTGCCTGTGTTCTGTTGGACCCTTCTCCTATCCAGTTGACTGCATATTTGAATAACCTCTTCCTCTTTCAATTTACTTCAAGAATCAATTGTACATGTGTACTGAATTCACAGGTTGACCAACACAGGTTAAACATAAAACACTTCCTTAATGATGCCCAACCCCCTCACCAAAGCAAATATGCAAAGTCAAAGCATAATTCAATACCAAAACACAACTTGAGAGAAAATTGGAACTGGTTTTATGGAAGATTTTATGGAAGCATTACAACTTTAGATTTTTATTGTCTTATTAAAAGTTATTATCAGCAATATAATGTCATTTTTCCAGGATCTTTCTCAAGTATCTTATAGACATTATCACTGAAGTAAAGATAATCTGAATATGTTCCAATCATCCAGTACCTCAAATAGCCCTGCCAGATGATACAATAATTTTCTTGTGCTCCTTTTAATTCAGTGAGCTGCATTTGGAACCAAAGTCTAAGTTAGGGAACTGAAATGCACTTTGGGCAACTGGTTTACTTAGTACAGGCTGTCTGTGTTTCCAACGGAAAGAGAGACAGACAGTAAAATGATTTCTTCATCCAGTTGTAACTTTAAATCACATCTCAATGATTCTGAGGTCCCTTTTGTCTACTATCAAGAGGCAAGGTGTGCAGATGGACATGCAGAGTACAGTTGAATAGTTCATAGTGTGTGTTAACATCTGGATGATAGGGAATGGAGCAGCTGCTGAGAATAACATATATTTTCCAAAGCTCTTGTAAGATCTTTCTCTTTCAGTTGTGAACCTGATCACTTTGAATCCAACATGAAACATTAAAACAGAAAACTTTCAGGCCATGGGTGGAAATGGCTTGTTGTGTGAACATGGTGAAAAAGTTTGAGTGCAGAGGAAAATGCTCAGTCATTTTATGCCTGGGGTAGAGGTTCATAAAATCCATAACAAATACCTGTAGAGATCTCTTGACAACCAAAGATTTCATGCTGGTGTGAAGACACTTGTCTATTTAGCCAACGTACATCCCTCACAACTTAGGCAGTAGTTATCAATATCAGCAGTCTTCCTGGACAGTAACACTGCTCACAGGTCAGCACAGTCACCTTTCCCATTGTTTGAATTTCTGCTTGATCATGAAATGTTACCAACACTTAATACTTCAGGCTGTTGGGAAGCATGAATTGCTTCACACCTCTCTCAACATCATGAAATAGATGATAGTGTGTTCCATTCTCTTCCCTGATCCTCTTCAAGCATCTCAATAATTTCATACCTGTTTGGATGCCTTCTTCAGCTGGTTTGGAGTTGGTGAATGTTGGGCCTTTCAGTAGTTGTATGGTCTACTGATACCCATGCCAAATAGTGAAGCTGTCTCTTTCGAGATCAAAGGTGAAGTCTTACCTGGCTCTACCTGCCTACGTGATTAGGATCTCATTCAAAAGTACCTTGCTGAATCTTGGTGTGATTTTCATAGGATTCAGGGTCAGAATGCTAAATTTGACTTTGGAACAGAGGTACATTGTCAGTCACAGCCTCCTTGAACTGGGCAGGGGTGTTTCTCCAAACCTTGCGCATGATTGAAGGTAGCTGATTGTCTGTAAACACCTCAAACTCTGCACTGACCAGAATATCTCTGCAATTTTGGGAAATGGCCCAAATCAAAGATAAAAGTTGAAGTTTCATACTAGAGCAATTCTGCATGTTCCTCAAACGTGGTTTATGACAATAATTAACATAGGCATTAATCATTCTTTTCAGCCTTTGAACCTGTGACAACACCACGCCCAAGCCAAGGAAACAGCATTGGTTTCCAGTCTGAAAGGGAGATGGAAATCTGGGTCATGAAGGATAGGTGGTCAGATAAGTTTCAGCTTGTGGGTATTATGACCAAACCAGGTTCCCTAATCTATAGTTCCATTATCAAGCTGGATGAGGAAGAAAGTACCAGCTTCCTTCTTTATTCATCTGCCCTCTCTGTTGTGGCATCAAGGTTCATTTGCAAAGGATCCTGTCTCTAGTGGACACCTTTGCTTCCAGACAAATTAATTCATGTATTAAAAAGAGCCAATTTAACCAGGTTCTCATAAATTAAAAGCAGTGAGTTTGTCTGATAAAGGTACCTGCCAATAACCACGCAGTTAGTCCCAATTCTAAGCTATTTGCTAATTCTAAAAATATGGCCTTCTTCTGTCTTTCTAAACTTGCTTGGCAAATTTGGGAATCATCTTTAAAGCCCAAGACCTAGAGCAATCCTCAGAGCCATTTCTCTCATTTTTAATTTAACCAACCACAAGCAACCAATATTAAACAAATTGTCTCACCCACGTTTTATATAAAGATGTATGACACTAATTGACAAATGTTAAAATCTGCTAGGATCTTTCGTAGATTGGGTTGGGATATCTGGTCGGATGGACAAGTTGGACTGAAGGGTCTGTTTCATGCTATACATCTCCATGTCTCTATGACTGATGTTATGTCCCAAAAATGTCACCTCTGCCTTCACAAATTCTGTTTTCTCTAAGTTTATTACCAGTTTTGCTTCTCGTAATTGCTCAAAGAGCTCTGCCAACTGTACCATGTGATCTTTCCATGATTCGTTAAAGCTCGTCACATCATTGAGATAAACAGCATAGTTTGTTAACCCAGCCACAACTCTGTACTTGAGTCTTTGGAATGTGGCCAGTGTGTTCTTTATTCCAAATGGCATCACTTTGAATTGATATACCCAATTTGGGGTTACAAACACAGAAACTTCTTTTGCTTTCTCTGATAAAGGTCCCTGCAAATAACCATGCAGTAAGTCCAAATTTGGGACGTAACTGGCTTGTCCAACTTTCTCTGTACAGTTGTCCAATCTTGGTTTTGGGTATGAGTCCAATTTTGTTACGGCATTGACCTTCCGATAGTCCACACAAAATCGTTGAGTCCGGTCAGATTTGGGAACTAACACGATTGGCAAACTCCACTCACTCTGACTTGGTTCGATGATATCTTCGTTAAGCATCACATCCATTTCCTTCTGGACCTGTGTGGCTTTGTTTTATCAGAACAGCATTCTCTACTTCCACCTCCTGCACAATATTATTAGTTCTCCCCATCTTATTCCTGCAAATGTCATACTGCTGTAACAAACCTTTCAACTGGTTTTCTCCTGAGACAGATAATTCACTAACCTAACCCACTTTCAAGGATATGTTTAACATATTTTGAAGTACATCAAACTCCATGACACCTGGATTTGATTCTTCACTCTGCTGGGCAATAGCTTAGACCTGTTGCTCCAGTTCCCTCTCTCTATTATAATAAAGATTTCAACATACTCACATGATATATGTGACACAGTTTTTCTTATCCGGCATCTTTCCCAGAGAGCTTATCTGACTTATTTTTTCTCAATTTGATAGGGACCACTAAACTTGGCATTGAAGGGATCTCCTACCACTGGTTACAATACTAATACGTCATCCCTATGGGAAAACGTCTGAATTTCAGAGATTTTAATCTGCCACCTGCTTCATTGTATGCTGTGTCCTCTTCAGGTGCTGTTTAGCTAACTTAGCTTCCCGATTTAATCTCTCCCCAAACTCAGATAGATAATCAAAATGTGAGATCTCTGACTTCAGTCCTGTCAATTTCACTTTAACTAATTTCAAAGGCCCTCTCACTTCATGTCTGAATGTGAACACAAAGGGAGTAAACTGAGTAGATTCATTTGCAGCACCTCGAATGACAAACAATACGATTGGGATACCTGAATCCCAACTATTTGGGTAATCCTGACAGTATGTTCTTAACATGGTCTTCAGAGTCTGATGCCACCTTTCCAAAGCTCCCTGAAATTCAGGATGGAATGCATTTGATTTAAAGTGCTGTATGTCGAAGATATCCATGACTTCCTTAAAGAGCCTCGCAGTAATATTAGACCCTTGGTCTGTTTGAATCTCTCTGGGTAGCCCATACCATGTGAAAAAAAGCTACTAACTCTTCTACCACCCTTTTTGCCTTAATATTCCATAATGGAATTGCCTCTGGAAATCTGGTAGACACATCCATTATGGTTAGCAAGTGCTGGTTCCCACTTTTAGTTTCAGAAGGGGACCAACAGAATCAATCATAGCCCATGTGAAGGCTTCTTCAAATGTGGGAATTGGCAATAAAAGTGCTGCTTTTATTACTGCCTGTGGCTTACCTACCATTTGGCACATATGATAGGTATGGCAAAAGTTAACCACATTCTTGTGCATTCCAGGCCAATAGAAATGCTTTTATACCTTAGCCTGAGTCTTCCTTACACCTAAGTGACCTCCTACTGGTAGTTCATGTGCTACCAATAACAATTCCTGTCTCTACGCTACCGGCAACATAATCTGGTGCACTTCGGCCCATTTTTCCTCTGCACTAACCTGCCGTAGTCTCCATTTTTGTCTTAGAGTTCTTTCTTTAAGATAATAATCCTTAGGAATACATACTTAGAAAAGGAGTCAAAATGTATCTTTTATATATATATATATATATATATCTTTTATTGTCTCGTCTTTCTGTTGTAAGTCCAATAGCCTTTCAGAACAAAACACTTCTGCCTGACCCTCTGCCTGTTCAGGTTTTTCCTGCACATTACATCAAACAGGGTGTCAGCTAACGGAACCTCAACTCCCTCATCTTTTGCTTTAGTTTTTGCTTTGTGCTCTGACTTATGATAGTGGGATTTTGTTACAATACATCTGGAAAAATTCCAAGGTATTTTTCTTTTAACTCCTTAGTTCACTGGTCTTCCTTTGGCTTCTTCACAACAAGAGGTGTCACTTCCACCTTGGATCCTGCTAAATTATTCCTAATAACAAACTGTATTCCTGGAATTGACACTCTGTAAATTACTCCCACTGTTACTTCCCCTGTCTCGAGTTTGCACTCCAACCTTATCTTACATAGGGAAACATTACACTTCTGTCCATCCATCCCACAATTTACCACTCTCTTGGGTAACAGGTCAGAAACAGTGCAAATACACTCATCTCTTGCTATTAGAGACTGGTTAGGTCCGGTATCTCTCAAAATTATAACTTCTTTCCCTTCTCCCCCTGTTCTTTCTGAGTAAACTTTACCCATAGAAGCAAAGTTTTTATAGAGATCAGGCAGTAACTCCATACCCAGCCCCTGCGTAGATTGTGCACTCTCCTGTAGCTCCTTGACTTTTCTTAGGGTTTGCTTTATTATCATCACTAATGCTCCTGGCTTATCCTATTTTACCATATATTTTCCCACAGTGCCTTGCTTTAACTACCAGCACTGTGACGTTACATGTCCCAATTTACCACAGTGGAAACACCTAAGGCCTTTCATCTCCTTTCCACCCTCTTGAGCTTCTTCTTTTATTCTGTGCAAACAATTACCAGTGTGCTCTACTCTTGTATTGTAGTATAGGATCCCCCTTCTCCCAATTTCCACCCCTCACAGGATGAAATTCGTGCCTGAAGCAAAACTTTGCCTTAGGTACCAATGCATATTCATTTGCCATCTTTGCCCCTCTTCTCACTTCTTGAACTTTCTGTTTATACACGTGAATTCTTTTCATCTCCAGCAGAATAACCTCTCTCAGAACCTCATAGGTCTTATCTATTTTTAAGGCCATACCCAGCTATCAAAATTACTATGTTTAATTTTTTCAAACTCAACATAAGTCTGATCTGGTTCCTTCTTTATGTTTCTGAATCACTTCTACATGCTTCTGGTATCAATTTATAATCAGACAAAATAAGTTAAACATCTGCATAATCTCTGGACACCTCATCTGACAGTGTTGCAAATACCTCACTAGCTCTGCCTACCAGTTTAGTCTGGATTAGCGTTACCCACAACTTCTCTTACTGGTCCATCTGTCCAGCCAATTTTTCAAATGAAATAAAGAAGGCTTTGACATCTTTTTCATCAAACTGTGGCAATGTTTTAACAAATTTGTATACATCACAACCCTCTCTCTTCATTTCCATCCTGTTAACTTGGCTTTCCTGACTAATTCACAACTTCTCTCTCCCTTTCTCTCCCTCTTTGGTCAGCTAAGAACCTTCTCTCTCTTTCTTCTTCCTCTAACATGGCTCTTCTTTATCTCATAAGTCCATTTGCCTCAAATGTAATTTAAGTTTTTCTAACTTGACTACACTTGTGTATGTTTCTGTGATGCACCTAAGTGCTTGACTAACTCCTTTGTAATTTTAGATTTACTTTTGTCCCTGGTTAGACCCAATTATAGAGTCATAGAGTCATAGAGATGTACAGCATGGAAACAGACCCTTTGGTCCAACCCGTCCATGCCGACCAGATATCCCAACCCAATCCAGTCCCACCTGCCAGCACCCGGCCCATATCCCTCCAAACCCTTCCTATTCATATACCCATCCAAATGCCTTTTAAATGTTGCAATTGTACCAGCCTCCACCACATCCTCTGGCAGCTCATTCCATACGTGTACCACCCCCTGCGTGAAAATGTTGCCCCACAGATCTCTCTTATATCTTTCCGCTCTCACCCGAAACCTATGCCCTCTAGTTCTGGACTCCCCGACCCCAGGGAAAAGACTTTGTCGATTTATCTTATCCATGCCCCTCATAATTTTGTAAACCACTATAAGGTCACCCCTCAGCCTCCAACGCTCCAGGGAAAACAGCCCCAGCCTATTCAGCCTCTCCCTTTAGCTCAAATCCTCCAACCCTGGCAACATCCTTGTAAATCTTTTCTGAACCCTTTCAAGTTTCACAACATCTTTCCGATAGGAAGGAGACCAGAATTGCACACAGTATTCCAACAGTGGCCTAACTAATGTCCTGTACAACCGCAACATGACCTCCCAACTCCTATACGCAATACTCTGACCAATAAAGGAAAGCATACCAAACGCTGCCTTCACTATCCTATCTACCTGCGACTCCACTTTCAAAGAGCTATGAACCTGCACTCCAAGGTCTCTTTGTTCAGCAACACTCTCTAGGACCTTACCATTAAATACATTAAGTCCTGCTAAGATTTGCTTTCCCAAAATGCAGCACTTCACATTTATCTGAATTAAACTCCATCTGTCACTTCTCAGCCCATTGGCCGATCAATTCAAGATCCTGTTGTAATCTGAGGTAACCCTCTTCGCTGTCCACTACACCTCCAATTTTGGTGTCATCTGGAAACTTACTAACCTCTTATGCTCACATCCAAATCATTTATGTAAATGACAAAAAGTAGTGGACCCAGCACCGATCCTTGTGGAACTCCATTGGTCACAGGCCTCCAGTCTGAAAAACAACCCCCCACCACTAACCTCTGTCTTCTACCTTTGAGCCATTTCTGTATCCAAATGGCTAATTCTCCCTGTATTCCAGGAGATCTAACCTTGCTAATCAGTCTCCCATGGGGAACCTTGTCAAATGCCTTATTGAAGTCCATATAGATCACATCTACCACTCTGCCCTCATCAATCATATAGAAATAGAACATAGAAGAATACAGCGCAGTACAGGCCCTTTGGCCCTTGATGTTGTGCCGATCCAAGCCCACCTAACCTACACTAGCCCACTATCCTCCATATGCCTATCCAATGCCCGCTTAAATGCCCATAAAGAGGGAGAGTCCACCACTGCTACTGGCAGGGCATTCCATGAAATCATGACTCGCTGAGTAAAGAACCTACCCCTAACATCTGCCCTATACCTATCACCCCTTAATTTAAAGCTATGCCCCCTTGTAATAGCTGACTCCATACGTGGAAAAAGGTTCTCACGGTCAACCCTATCTAAACCCCTAATCATCTTGTACACCTCTATCAAGTCACCCCTAAACCTTCTTTTCTCCAATGAAAACAACCCTAAGTGCCTCAGCCTTTCCTCATACGATCTTCCTACCATACCAGGCAACATCCTGGTAAACCTCCTCTGCACCCGTTCCATTGCCTCCACATCCTTCCTATAGTATGGCGACTAAAACTGCACACAATACTCCAGATGTGGCCGCACCAGAGTCTTCTACAACTGCAACATGACCGCAGGACTCCGGAACTCAATTTCTCTACCAATAAAGCCCAGTACACCATATGCCTTCTTCACAGCACTATTTACCTGGGTGGCATGATTGTGAGTTTGAAACTCATTTCAGGATCAAATGCATAAGCGATGTTTATGCAGGTCATTTATAAAAATGACAAACAGTAATGGTCCCAAAACAGATCCTTGCAGGATACTGCTAGTAACTTCACTCCAAGATGAACCTTTACCATCAACTACTACCCTCTGTCTTCTTCTAGCCAGCCAATTCCTAATCCAAACCTCCAACTCACCCTCAATGCCATACCTCCGTATTTTTTGCAGTAGCCTACCATGGCGAACCTTATCAAATGCCTTACTAAAATCCATATACACCACATCTACCGCTTTACCCTCATCCACCTCCTTAGTCACCTTCTCAAAGAATTCAATAAGGTTTGTGAGGCACGACCTGCCCTTCACAAAACCATGCTGACTATCCTTGATCACATTATTCCTATCCAGATGTTCATAAATTCTATCCCTTACAATTCTCTCTATGACTTTGCCCACAACAGAAGTGAGACTCACCGGCGTATAGTTACTAGGGTTATCCCTACTCCCCTTATTGAACAAGGGAACCACATTTGCTAGCCTCCAGTCTTCTGGCACTATTCCTGTAGACAACAAGGACATAAAAATCAAGGCCAATGGCTCTGCAATCTCCTCCCTTGCTTCCCAGAGAATCCCAGGATAAATGCCATCAGGCCCAGGGGACTTATCTATTTTCACCCTTTCCAGAATTTCCAACACCTCTTCCCTACATACCTCAAGGCCATCCATTCTACTTAATTGTGACTCAGTATTCACATCGGCAACAATGTCCTGTTCCTGAGTGAATACTGATGAAAAGTATTCATTCAGTGTCTCCCCAATCTCTTCAGCCTCCACACACAACTTCCCACTACTATCCTTGACTGAACCTATTCCTACCCTAGTCATTCTTTTATTCCTCTTTGTTACTTCTTCAAAAAACTCAACCAAGTTTGTGAGACATGATTTCCCATGCACAAAGCCATGTTGACTAATCCTAATCAGTCCTTGCCTTTCCAAATACATGTACATCCTGTCCCTCAGGATTTCCTCCAACAACTTGCCCACCACTGACATCAGGCTCACTGGTCTATAATCCCCTGGCCTGTCCTTACCACTCAGCTTAAACAGTGGCACCACATTAGCCAACCTCCACTCTTCTGACACCTCACCTATGACTACAAATATATCAGCAAGAGCGCCAGCAATCACTTCTCTAGCTTCCCACGGAGTTCTCGGGTACACCTGATCCGGTCCTGGGGATTTATCCACCTTTAACCCTTTCAAGACATTCAGCACTTCCTCCTTTGTAATATGGACATTTTGCAAGATGTCACCATCTATTTCCCGATAGTCCATATCTTCCATATTCTTTTCCACAGTAAATACTGATTCAAAATACTCATTTAGTATCTCCCCCATTTTCTGCAGCTCCACACAAAGGCCGCCTTACTGATCTTTGAGGGGCCCTATTCTCTCCCTAGTTACCCTTTTGTCCTTAATGTATTTATAAAAACCCTTTGAGTTCTCCTTAATTCTCTTTGCCAAAGCTATCGCATGCCCCCTTTTTGCCCTCCTGATTTCCCTCTTAAGTATACTCCTACTTCCTTTATACTCTTCTAAGGATTCACTCGATCTATCCTGTCTATACCTTACATATGCTTCCTTCTTTTTCTTAACAAAATCTTCAATTTCTTTAGTCATCCAGCATTCCCTATACCTACCAGCCTTTCCTTTCAATCTGACAGGAATATACATTTTCTGGATTCTTGTTATCTCATTTCTGAAGGCTTCCCATTTTCTAGCTGTCCCTTTACCTGTGAACATCTGCCTCCAATCAGCTTTCAAAAGTTCTTGCCTAATACCATGAAAATTGGCCTTTCTCCAATTTAGAACTTCAACTTTTAGATCTGGTCTATCCTTTTCCATCACTATTTTAAAACTAATAGAATTATGGTTACTAGCCCCAAAGTGCTCCCATTTACTAATTCTAATAATATGGCCTTCTTCTGTCTTTCTAAGCTTTCTTGGCAAATTTGGGAATCGTCTTCAAACCCTAGAACCTTTTCAACAGTCTTAAGAGCCATTTCTCTCACTTTTAATTGAACCAACTACATGTAACCAATATTAAACAAATTGTCTCACCAACCTTATATTTAAAGATCTAGGAGACTAAACAGTAAGTGTTTAAATCTTCTAGGATCTTTTGTACCCTAGATCTGTTTAATTCTGTCCAACTCTCGGACTGGATCTGTCTAAATCATGGACCCGAGCCCCCACACTATTATGACATGTCAATGACCCTTCTGTTAATTGAAACAAATACCCAGAAAAGCTCACCTGGTCTCATAATCTGTTAAAATATGAGTGACAGAAAACTCCCAAATTCCACTATTTAAAGAAAATAATATCAGTTTATTCCTTAAATCTAAAAGTGAACATTATACAACAACTATTCACAACTCTTAGCTCCCCTTTCTCTTAACTGTCTATTATCTGCCTCCAACTCTATAACAATATACTGTTCCAATAAACACAATTATTAAAATTGCATCAACTTAATTTCAATACAATACAGTGGCTGTCGTCTGCGGTGTTTTTCCCCTATTGGCTTAAGATCTCTTGGGTCGTCTTCTGCCTTTTAATGCAAAGATGTTTCATATGAAAAGGTACCCTTGATATTGGGAGTGTTTTTGAATGGTAGTCTTTGTCAATGGCAGTTACTCTCTTGATGGCAGTTATTCTTTCTGACTTTCAAGATGCCGGTTTACTTTATAATGCAAAAAACATCAGATCGTCTCATTGGTTCGATGTTGGGAAAAACAATAACTTCAAACTCGATTGAGTTTTAGCATCCTGGGGATTTTTGTTAATAGTGCAAAAACATCAGATTGTCTCATTAGTTCGTGTTGGGAAAAACAATAAATTTAAATGCGATTGGATTTTATCATCCTGGGGCATACTTTAAATTGATTGGTTAAATTCAAATTGTTGTCAAAACAGCAACCAACTCAGGTACCTATTTCACAGCCAAATGTTACATAATTTCAAATTTCCAGGACACACTGAGACAGCTAGTTATTCAAATGACAGATGCTTGTAAGCTCTCAGTACAAAAGAACATTCACTCTGTCTTAAAGGTACAGTACCTGCCTTCAAGTTCATAATAGTTTGTTAGTTATTATAGGTGAGAAGAGAGAATAATGCAACATATATTCTAACAGATTAGCAATCAGAAGTGAGTGCAAAATACACATCAAAATCTCTACAGGTCAGTCTCTGGGTTGTTCATGAGGACAGAACAGTTGAATATTGTGGCCATTTCACTGGATGTTACTGATAGAATTAACATTGGTCATTGAACATGTTATTTTTGAGACTCTTGACTTTTCAGATTGATTGAAATTCTTATATCCTGGTTCTGTGCAACATTTGAAAGCAATCATTACTCAGAATGACGAGAGCCATTTTTCTTTCTTTACCCGAAGTACAAGGAAATTTCATGGTTTGTCTGAAGACAGAGACTTCACAACACACTTGTTCACACATGAGGATGTCAAGCTATTGACATGCACAGAATAGCTTTGAAGTTTACTCTTAACCCCTGTGCCTACATATTCTTGAAGGTGGAAATGCAATATGTCTCTTACCCAGACTGCTGTGACTTTTTTTAAAAACTATCATGTTCACAGACTGAGAAACTGACAGATGACTACAGTTTAGTTTGCAGTGTATTTCTCCCTTTGAACTGCACTACTTTGAAGTTTTCTTAATACCTTATCAGGTGTGACACTCTCTATCTTTCCTGACAGCCAGTGTACTTACATCCATAGTCATTTGTTTGGTCGAACAGATTGTAGTCCTCTTTAAATAACAGCTATGGGAATTTAAAGTTTAATGTCATGACAAGAGAGCAAAAAGTATCTTCATTCAGCAGATTCCCACTCCTTGTGATATTTCCATAAAGGTTTCTCCCCGTCTCCTTCAACAAGCTATGATCTCATCAGCAAGTCATGGAGTGGGTGACTAACTATACATAACCATGTAGTAACATTCCACAGTATCCAATGTGGTTTCCTCTGTATCTTAGGACAGGGTCAATCCTGCATTGTTCACATTTCCCAACTGTCTGGGATTAGTACATTTCTCGACAACAATGTCTAAGGTACCATACTTTAGTCCAATGAAGTTAGCACTTCTCTGGTGTGACTTTCAAGTTAAACTTGCAATGCAGACTAATATGGTGGTCAATCTTTGAAGGCTCTCCTCCCATTTGACTTAAAACAGTAACTGACATGAACGTTAATCATCCTTTTTTTGCCCTTGAATGTGTGACAGCACCATTCCTAAAATAGCAAGGGTATCGTCGAACCCAAAATGACACACTTATGTATTCATTAAATCCTCTAGTCCACATTCATAATGTTATCCGTGACAATTCTATGTCTTTAAGAAGTGTATTTTGTCCTTTTTTTTGAAGAAAAGTTTAGGTAGAGGTACAAAGTGTCTGCTCTAAGTCAATAAAATAAACAGCTTGTGAGGACATGAGATTTTTTTTTTAATAGTTGGAACAGTAGAAACAGAGAAACGGGTGGGGTCAAGTTCCCAGAGAACCAGGATTAGCTTTCAACAATTGCTGAGATCTTGAAGTTGCGCTTGGTAGCTCTTAATTTTCTCTCTGTTACACCTAAAAGCTTGGGCTCTCTTCCTGCTGCAAGAAGAGCATTTGAGACAATCTATTTTTCTGATTTTGTCTTTGCCAAGGGTGTGTTTATGGGATGTTGCTATATTGAAACAGTTAATTAGTAGAAATATAATTTTGTTTAGCATTTTGAGAGAGTTACAGTTAAGTCAATTTTTTTTCTTTTCATTATGTCTGTGATTTAAACGAAGTATAAAAATAGAGTATGTTTTGCTTAAAGTTGAATAGTTTGACCTGTTCAATTACATCTGGAATGCAACGCCTTACATTTATCTTTAAAATAAGAAAACATTAGGGTCTAGGCTATCCTCTGAATATATTTTGAGGTGGTTGGGTTTGGTCCATAACATATGTTTGAATGCTTTGTTCAATGATGGGTAGCTGGTTAGAAGTGAATAAGTCACGACTACAGAAATAATTTGAAGACTTCTAACACTTGCTTAATCCTAGGTAGAGAGTAAGAAATAACCAATAGATTTTATGTACATGAATTGTTTCAGTGCAAAAACAATAATTCAATTAAATACTTTCCAGATGAAGCATTAAAATCCATTCTTATGAGTCTTTGCATTGAGTGCTGTTAATTGACATAGATCTTCAGTTTTCCATCTTTTCTTCTTACAAGGGCTATCAGGGAGGTGTATGGACTTGGTGACCAACAGATGACACCCCTCCAAAGATTTTTGCAGATAGTTATTTTTACTAGATGGTTATCTTTTGACATAAGTCTGTTTTACTGTTTTTTTTTCACTAATAAGCTTCCTCAATGCTGACTGGATGTTCCCAGCCCTCATTGCCTCTGCTAGGCATTTCAACAACTTCCTGTCCCTGATTGACTTGAAGGAGGGGTCTGGGAGGATTATGGGATTGCACAACTTTCACAGCTTCAAGGGCCAGGTTCTCTTCTTTGGCTTGATTATACTCAGAAAGCTTCTACTGTAGCTGTATCATATTATTGGTACCCAGAAACTTGTCTCAAAGATCCACCATGAATTTCTTTGAATATCCATACCATTTCCCAATATTTCTGGATGGTTTTCATACATAGTTTTCCATCACAAATGCTGTATACTCCCTTGTGCTCAGGTCCCGAGATGCTATAATCTCAAAACCTCAAAACCAGTCTTCAATTGCTGGTATTCTGACTCTGTCCCGTTTCCAACTCTTTGGCCAATGGATCATCTGACCATCTGACCAGAAATACCTCTTTCTGCCTTCATAGTGTCAAGAGATCATACAATGGGGACCTTTGCCTATTTTTGTCTCTTCCTCTCTTCATGAGGGCTTTATCTGTCAGACAAAACTCTCTTCCTTTTGAGAGGATCACTCATCTGCTTAAGTTCCTCTGCATGGTGCCCTCCGTCACAGTTGCTATTGAAGACCAGGTTACAACAAAGTCATAAAGTCATTCACTGTGCAGAAGAAAACCAGTTGGCCTATCGAGTCAATATTGGCTTTCCATAGATCCATCTGATTAGTCAAATTCTTCCATTCTGTTCCCATAATCTTGCAAGTTTAATTCCTTCAATTCTCCACCCATTTCCTTTTCAAACCATTCTTTCAAGTCAATCATCCACAATGTTCAGAGGCAGCAAACCTTCATTCTAAAGAAACATGGGAATCTTCAGGAACAATGACTCATCTTTCAAATAGGCATTTTAGTCTCCTGGGCTCATCATCAAGTTCACATTTTCAGAACATTGTTCACATTTGTTTTGGACAATCATGCTGTTCATAGTTCGCAGCAGCGAGAGGCGGGAGCCGGGAGGAGGTGACGTTGGTGCGAGGTGATTGTTGGGAAGGCCGGTAAGTATATTTAAACTTCTTACCTTCAGGCCAGTGAGGGAGGAGCGAGCAAAGGACTTCTGGGAAGGGTAAGTTTATATTTGCATGGCTGCGTGAGGTGAGGAATAGGGAGAGAAAGGAGTTGAACACGTAGCTACAGGGATAGTGCAGGAGGGAGGGTTTCGGGTTTTTGGATAATTGGAGCTCTTTCTGGGGTAGGTGGGACCTCTACAAGCAGGATGGTCTTCATCTAAACCAGAGGGGTACCAATATCCTGGGTGGGAAATTCGCTAAAGCTATTAAGGTGGATTTAAACTAATACAGCAGGGGGATGGGAACCAAAATTGTAGGACAGGTACAGAAGAGGATGAGAGTAGGGTGTTCCAAAATCAAGTATCTGACACTGGCAAGTGAGAACCTGGATTGAAGTGTGTGTACTTCACCGCGAGGACCATCCGAAATAAACTGGGTGAACTGGCAGCATGGGTTGGTACCTGAGACTTCGATGTTGTGGCCATTACAGAGACATGGATAGAGCAGGGACAGGAATGGCTGTTGCAGGTTCCGGGATTCAGATGATTCAGTAAGAACAGAGAAGATGGTCAAAGAGGGGGAGGTGTGGCATTGTTGATCAGTGACAATATTACAGTTGTAGAAAGGATGTTCGGGGACTCATTAACTGAGGTAGTATGAGCTGAAGTTAGAAACAGGAAAGGAGAAGTCACCATGCTGGGAGTTTTCTATAGGTCTCCGAATAGTCCCAGAGATGTCGAGGAAAGGATAGCAAAGATGATTCTCGATAGGAGTGAGAGAGGCAGGGTAGTTGTCATGGGCGACTTCAATTATCCAAATATTGACTGGGATCACTACAGTACGAGTACTATAGATGGGTCAGTTTTTGTCCAGTGTGTGCAGGAGGGCTTCCTGACACAGTATGTAGACAGGCCTACAAGGGGCAAAGCCACTTTAGATTTAGTACTGGGTAACGAGCCTGGCCAGGTGTTAGATTTGGAAGTAGGTGAGCACTTTGGAGACAGCGATCACAATTCTGTCAGGTTTACTTTAGTGATGGAAAGGGATAGGTGTACTCCACCGAGCAAGAGTTACAGCTGGGGAAAGGGAAATTACGATGCAGTTAGGAATGATTTAGGAAGCGTAGAATGGGGAAAGAAACTGCAGAGGATGAGCACATTAAAAATGTGGAGCTTATTCAAGGAAAAGCTCCTGTGTGTCCTAGATAAATATGTACTAAACCCTGGTAATTACAGACCAGTGAGTCTCACTTCAGTTGTTGATAAAGTGTTGGAAAAGGTTATAAGAGATAGGATTTATAACAATCTGGAAAAGAATAATCTGATCAGGGACAGTCAGCACGGTTTTGTGAAGGGTAGGTCATGCCTAACGAATCTTATTGAGTTTTTTGACAAAGTGACCAAACAGGTAGATAAGAGTAAACCGGTTGATGTGGTGTATATGGATTTCAGCAAGACGTTCGGTAAGGTTCCCCACAGTAGGCTATTATACAAAATGCGAAAAATGGGATTGTGGGAGACACAGCAGTTTGGATCAGTAATTGGCTTGCTGAAAGAAAACCGAGGGTTGTAGCTGATAGAACATGTTCACCTTGGTGTCCAGTTACTAGCGGCATACCGCAAGTGTCTGTGTTGGGTCCACTGCTGTTCGTTATTTTTCTAAATGACCTGAATGAGGGCTTAGAAGGGTGGGTTAGTAAATTTGCGGACGACACTAAGGTCGGTGGAGTTGTGGATAGTGATGAAGGATGTAGTAGGTTGTAGAGAGACATAGATAATATGCAGAGCTGGGCTGAGAGGTGGCAAATGGAGTTTAAGTGTGAGGACAAGTGTGAGGTGATACACTTTGGACGGCGTAATCAGAATGCAAAGTACTGGGCTAATGGTAAGATTCTTGGGAGTGCAGATGAGCAGAGAGATCTCTGTGTCCATGTACACAGATCCCTGAAAGTTGCCACCCAGATTGACAGGGTTGTTAAGAAGGCGTACAGTGTTTTGGCCTTTATTAACAGAGGGATTGAGTTCCGGAACCAGGAGGTTATGCTGCAGCTGTATAAAGCTCTGGTACAGCCACACTTGGAGTATTGTGTACAGTTCTGGTCACCGCATTATAAGAAGGATGTGGAAGCTTTGGAAAGCGTGCAGAGGAGATTTACTAGGATGTTGCCTGGAATGGAAGGAATGTCTTACAAGGAAAGGCTGAGGGCCTGGAGGCTGTTCTCGTTAGAGAGAATAAGGTTGAGAGGTGATTTAATAGATAGGGTGGACAGGGAGAGCCTTTTTCCAAGTATGGGGATGGCAAATACAAGGGGACACAACTTTAAAGTGAGGGGAGATAGGTATAAGACAGATGTCAGAGATAGTGTCTTTACTCGGAGAGTAGTAAGGATATGGAATGCATTGCCTGCAGCAGTAGTAGATTCGCCAAGTTTAAGTGCATTTAAGTCGTCATTGGACAGGCATATGGAAGTACATGGAATAGTGTAGGTAGGATGGGCTTCAGATTAGTATGACAGGGCGGGACAACATCGAGGGCCGAAGGGCCTATACTGCGCTGTAATGTTCTATGTTCTATGTTAACTCCTGCCATAGTTCTGCAATGCTCTCTCCACACATCTTCATTTCTTTATTTCACTCGTTATCTATCCCTTAACCTTGCACAATCATTCCTTTAATCATCAATTCCCTGCTACATTGCCACCATCATTGATTTTCCCCATTTTTAAACCTCTTCGCTCTATCTGTCCCTTTCTTTTACCTATTTTTGCTTAACATCTGTTAAATCTTAATTTTTTCCAGTTCTGTTGTATGACCACAAATCTGAAATGGTTAATTGGTTTCTTTCTCCACAGGTGCTGACATCTTCTTGCATTTTCAGCTTCAGTTTCAGATTTCCAGCATTCACATTGTTTTGCTTTCTTTTTATGGCCTGGTATGTTTTAGAAAATACATAGACAAACACAAAATAAAGAAATAACTTCTAATTCACCAATAGATTTTATGTACAAGTTGTTTAAGTGCAAAAACTAAAATCCTATTAAATAACTTGCAGATAAAACATTGTTTCTTTTTGGGAAATAGATCAATTAACTTGTTGTAAAGTGTTAAATGGAATGTTCCTTTGTGTAATATCACATTTTGCTCAACTCCCTGCATAATGCAAGATATATGATGCCACTGTGCTATGTTAGACATTAGAATAATTTTATTTATGTTTATATTATTGACGCTCTGCTTGAGAATTATGTGTGGAGAATACTGTTTTTTTATAAAGATGGCAAAATATTAACTATTTGATTTACTTCTCAGGATTCAAACATATACATCCTACAGATGTGGCTGTTCATTTCCAATTCTTATTTGGTTCTACACAAGAGATCTACAAATGTTTCATCTTTGTATAATATCCAAGATGTGGAAATAGTTCAAAAGCTTGTGGCTTTACCCATACCTGGACGTACACAGAAAGAAACTTCAGAATATTTCATGGACTTTAAAAATGAATAAAATCAGAAGTTTGAAAGGGATAAACTACAAACTAGGTTAATTGAAGACAAAGACATGTCTTTTATCGTTAGATGGAATTGAGCCATCCAGTTCAGATGTTGCTCAACTTTATGTTTCATTATATGCAAAAAGCTGATCTACTGTTGTGTTTTTACATCAACAATTAAATGGTCAAATTATTTTAGACAGACTGCAAGTTGTTGAGACCCAGACCATTTCGATAAATTCTCATCTGACTGACAGAGAAAATAGTGTTAAAGAAAGTAAATTGTACTTGTGTATGTACACGTAACAGTTTATGTCATGTGGTCAACTGTTTCCTCACTTGCAAGTGTGTAAAAAGCTTGTGGGCATGATTAATTCAGCATAGGGATACTGATGTGTGTGTCCAGTGTGTTGTTTGTGTTTTGTTTTAGTTTTTAGTAAACTGCCCACAAAGCAACCTACAATTCCTTTTCAGATAGGTTCAAATTCAATACATTGGTGAGGAATGAGATTCAAAATAGATATAAAATAACATGCAAAAAATGTAGGGTGCTGCAGCTTTGACTTTGGTGCAAACCTGTCAACTTCTGCCATCACAGCTAGAACATACAACATAGAACATTCCAGCGCAGTACAGGCTCTTTGGCTCTTGATGTTTCTCGGACCTGAGAAACCAATCTGACGTCCATGTAACCTACACTATTCCATTATCATCCATATGTTTATTCAATGACTATTTTAATGCCCTTAAAGTTGGTGAATCTACTACTGTTGCAGGCATGGCGTCCAACGCCCTTACTACTCTCTGATTAAAGAAACTACCTCTGACATCAGTCCTATACCTATCAGCCCTTAATTAAAGCTAAGTCCCATCATGCTAGCCATCACCATTCGAGGAAAAAGGTTCTCACTGTCCACCCTATCTAATCCTCTGATCACCTTATATATCTCCATTAATTTACCTCTCAACCTTCTGCTCTCTAATGAAAACAGTCTCAAGCCCCTCAGTCTTTCCTCAGAAGAACTTACTTCCACACCAGGCAGCATCATGGTAAATCTCCTCTGCACCCTTTCCTATGCTTCCACATCCTTCCTACAATGCAGCGAACAGAACTGTGTGCAATACTCCAAGTGCGGCTGCACCAGAGTTTGTACAGCTGCAACATGACCTCATGGCTCCGAAAAGCAATCCCTCTACTAATAAAAGCGATCACATCGTATGCCTTCTGAACAACCCTATCAACCTGGGTGGTAACTTTCAGGAATCTATGTCTACTCATCCATACTACCAAGAATCTTACCATTAGCCCAATACTCTGTATTCCTGTTACTCCTTCCAAAGTGAATCACCTCATCATTTACATAAATGATTTGGATGTGAGCATAACAGGTACAGTTAGTAAGTTTGCAGATGACACCAAAATTGGAGGTGTAGTTGACAGCGAAGAAGGTTACCTCAGATTACAACAGGATCTTGATCAGATGGGCCAAGGACCAAGAAGTGGCAGATGGAGTTTAATTCAGATAAGTGCAGGGTGCTGCATTTTGGGAAAGCAAATCTTTGCAGGACTTATACACTTAATGGTTAGGTCCTAGGGAATGTTGCTGAACAAGGAGACCTTGGAGTGCAGGTTCATATCTCCTTGAAAGTGGAGTTGCAGGTAGATAGGATAGTGAAGAAGGTGTTTGGTATGCTTTCTTTTATTGGTCAGAGTATTGAGTACAGGAGTTGGGACGTCATGTTGCAGCTATACAGAACATTGGTTAGGCCACTGTTTGAATATTGCGTACAATTCTGGTCTCCTTCCTATCGGAAAGATGTGAAATTTGAAAGGGTTCAGAAAAGGTTAACAAGGATATTGCCAGGGTTAGAGGATTTCAGCTATGGGGAGAGGTTCAACAGGCTGTAGCTGTTTTCCCTGGAGTGTCAGAGGCTAAGGGGTGACCTTATAGAGATTTACACAATTATGCGGGGCATGGATAGGATAAATAGACAAAGTCTTTTCCCTGGGGTGGGGGAGTCCAGAACTTGAGGGCATAGGTTTAGGGTGAGAGGGGATTGATATATAAAAGGGACCTAAGGGGCAACCTTTTCACCCAGACGGTGGTGCATGTATGGAATGAGCTGCCGGAGAAAGTGGTGGAGGCTGTTACAATTGCAACATTTAAGAGGCATTTGGATGGGTATATGAATAGGAAGGGTTTGGAGGGATATGGGCTGGGTGCTGGCAGGTGGGACTAGATTGGGTTGGGATATCTGGTCGGCACAGACGGGTTGGACTGAAGGGTCTGTTTCCATGCTATACATCTCAATGACTTTATGACTCTTTAACCTATCTATGTCTCTCTGTAACCTACAACATCCTTCGGCACTGTCCAAAACTCCACCAACCCTCATGTCATCAGCAAATTTACTAACCCATCCTTCTATACCCTCGTGCAAGTCATTTATAAAAATGACAAGCAGCAGTGGCTCCAAAACAGATCCTTGCAGTACACCACTAGGAACTGAACTCCAGAATGAACATTTCCCATCAACCACCACCCTCTGTCTTCTTTAAGCTTGCCAATTTCTGATCCAAACTACTAAATCATCCTCAATCCCATGCCTCTGTATTTTGTGCAATAACTTACTGTGGGGAACCTGATCAAATGCCTTACTGAAATCCATATACACCATATCAACCGCTTTACCCTCATCCACTTGTTTGGTTACCTTCCCAAAGAACTCAGTAAGATTTGTGAGGCACGACCTACACTTCACAAAACTTTGTTTACAATCCCTAATCAATTTATTTATTTATAGATGATAAGAAATCCTATCTCTTATAATCCTTTTCAACACTTTACCCACAACCAAGTAGGGCTCACTGGTCTATAATTACCAGGGTTGTCTCTGTTAATTATAGACCAGTTGGAAAATTATGATGATAATAAAAACAGGGATATTATACTACCATGGTGTGATTAGTGTCTTGTCACAAATGGCTTTAAGATGTCTAGTGTGGACAAAATTACAAATCTCATACTGGTAGTGACCATTCTGCTGAGTTCAATAGGAACACACAGTACCGTGGCTTTGATGGTCCATGTTTGATAGCAAAACTTTCCACTTTGGTCAGGATTTTCAATTTAGGAAATAGTTATTCAGGAAAAGCTAGATTAATAAATACCTTGTTTGACTCCTGAGTAACTATCACACTGACCAAACCACCTTCCTCTACCAGGCCTCTTCTCCACCAGAAAAGACCTTCTCATATTCATTACACCCCCCAGACCTTGACCTGACAGCCCCATTCATCCTGACACATGACCTGCTCTTCCCTTATTTCAGACACAACTCCCACGTTATTCCACTTCTCTAGATCCTGCCACTAGAACAAATCTTTACCCTTCCGGCAATTATTCAAATCTGACCTCCTCTTCACCTACTCAGTGTATCAGTATAACTGCAACTTGTTAGGAGCAGGCAATGTTGACAATTGCTCAGATATGTCTTATCCATTATCATTTATTACCCCATCAGGCAACTCTTGATCATTCGCAAAATAGAATGTGTCATTGACAGGCAATCAGTAGCATATGCTCCACAAGAACCTGCTCACTGATAGTCAGGTTGGGTTCCACCAGGCCTACTTAGCTCTTTATCTCATTATAAATCTTGGACAAAAGAGCTGAATTCCCAATGTCAGGTGAGAATGATTATTCTTGACTTCAAGGCTGCATTTGACCAAGTGTGGCATCAAGGAGCTCTGGCAGCATTGGAGTCAATGGGAATTGGGGAAATCTCAAGAGACCCTCAGGGTAGTGTCCTGGGCACAATCATTTACAGTAGCTTCATCAATGACTTGCCTTCCATCATAAGGTGAGATGTATGGTAATTTCCTGATATTGCATAAATATTCAGCACCATTTGCAAATCCTCAGATATCGAACCAGAACATGTCCAAATGCAGAAAGACCTGCATAATATCCAAGTTTGTGCTGACAAATGGCAAGCAACACTTGCAGCACACATATGCCAGCCAATGGCCATTTTCAGAGAGAGAATCTAATCATCACTCTTCAACATTCAGTGGCTTTACCATTGCTGAATCCTACACTACCCACATCCTGAGGCATACGACTGACTGATCAGAAACTGACTGGAATTGCCAAATAAATACTGTGGCTGTAGAAGTAGGCCAGAAGCTAGGAATTTTGGGGTGAGTAATTCACCTCCTAACTGTTGAAAGCCTATCCACCATTCAGATGCATAAGTCAAGAGCAGAGTGGAATACTCTTCACTTACCTGGGATGAGTGCAATTCTTACAATACTCAAGAGGCCTGCCATCACCCACTTGATTGGCACCCTCTTCATCATTCAGTCCTGCCATTGCCAATGCACAATGGCAGCAATGTGTATGAACAATGACATGCACTGCAGAAACTCACCAAGTCTCCTTCAACAACATCTTCCAAATGTGCTGCCTCTACTGCCTAGAAAGATGAGGTCAGCAATAAATAGGAGTATCAACTGCAAGTTTTCCTCCAAGCCAAACACCATTGTGACATGGAAATATATTACCACTTCTTCATTGTGGATGGGTCAAAATCATGGAATCTTTCTTAGCAACTTTGTATATGTACAGCCTCACTCCATGAACTGCAGCAGTTCAAGAAGGCAGATCACAGTGACCAGAGACAACTAAAGTTGGGCATAAATGGCGTCTTGCCAATGACATCCTCATAATACGAAATAATTTTTTAGAAAAATCTGAATATAACTAACTAACTGTGAGTCACCCAGTGCTTCTAATTATTTGCCATTTTAATTCAAACAACTCAACTTCCACTTGGACATTTCTGCCCTCAGCTTCCTACACTGTTTCAATGAAGCTGAACATAAGCTTGAGAAACAGCACCCACCTTTCAATCAAGTACTTTTTATCCTTCTAGACTCAATACTGAGTTCAATAATATCAAATCATAATCTCTGCCGTATTCAGCACCATTTGCAAATCCTCAGATACCAAACCAGTATATGTCCAAATGCAGATGCATAATATCCAGGTTTGAGGTGACAAGTGGCAAGCAATACTTGTAGCACACAAGTGCCAGTTAATGGCAATCTCCAGAAAGAGAGAATCTAACCATCACTTTTCAATATTCAGTGGCTTTATCATTGGATAGCAGCGATTTCTTATGATTTGGTTGTTTGCTACTTAATCCTCTTCTGAATTCATCACTAATTCCTCAACTTGTCCTATTGCCATTTGCCTGATAGTATTCTATGTCCTTTCATTTAATCTCTCCAAATGTCCACCCAATCACAGACATTTGTTTTCTTTATTCATTCACATGATGAGGGCATCATTGGCTAGTTAGCATTTATTGTTCATCCCTAATTTTCCAGAGGCAATTAAGAGTCAACCACATTACTGTGGATCTGGAGTCACATGTAGGCTAGACTAGGTAAGGATGGCAGTTTCCCTTCCTCAAGGACATTAGTGAACCAGATGGTTTTTTCCAACCATCGACACATGGTCATCATTAGATTCATAATTCCAGATATTTATCGAATTTAAATTCAACCATCTGCCATGGCAGGATTTGAACCTGGGTCCTCAGAACATTATGAAGGGCTTATGCCGAAACGTCAACTGTCCTGCTTCTTGGATGCTGCTTGATCTGCTGTGCTTTTCCAGTGCTACACTTTTTGTCTCCGGATTAACAGTTCAGTAATAATACCACTAGGACATTGCCTCCCCTCCTTTTTTGCTCTTTTACAATTTCACTCTTTCATTCCATCTGCACATGCATAAAATCTGTTGCCTCTCTAGAATTGTCCTTCCTAATGAATATTTATGTCTCTGTCTACCTATGTAGTATGAGTTGTACTATTGAAATATGTAGTATTTCAAGAATTCACTGCTATTATTTCAATGGTGCCCCTCTCCTTAATCACATTTCTGGTCATATTATAATTTGAACATCAAGGTGATCAATTTAATTAACATTAATTATGGTTTTAAAATGAATCCATTTTAACTGATATATTTTCTTACCTGTTTAGAAAGCCAGAGTTCAGACACTGTCTCATGTTTCTAAAGTAGCCACAGAAAAGAAACAGAATGAAAATGAAAGCAAAACACAATTAATTATTCATCTGGAAGAATTTCTTAACATATCAGTCTCTGAGTCTTGAAATAAAGGTAACGTGTGCATTGTCTGTACTTCTATTTAAACTAGAAAGGAGGAACAATATGGGTAACCATACATAATCTATAAGAACATTGTACATTAACAATTTGAAAAAATTGTTAGGCTTTGTACACTGCATTTCAACACTGTCTCATGGGTTTCACTAACAATTTGGTGCTAGCCAAGATCAAGAATCCAGTTTTAATGTGAACAATGGGTCCATGAGACCATGACATCTGAAAATCAAATAGGAAAAAAAACTATTGCATCCATAGTTTTCTTGGTCTGAATCAAATTGAGTACAGAAGTACTGAACAGTGACTGCCAGCAATTTGAATGAATGGGAAGCTGAGGGTGCCACTTGGCAGGTGAGCATAAGTAATATCAGCAGTGTTTTAGGAGTGAAACCTATTTCCATCCTTGATGTTGCAGGTGTTAGTTCGGGCAGAGGAAGAAAATCAAACAAAAATGCAAAGAAAAGACCAAAGAAAATTTACAGCCCAGGAACAGGCCCTTCGGCCCTCCAAGCCTGAGCTGATCCAAATCTACCGTCTAAACCTGTCGCCCAATTCCTATGCATCTGTATCCCTCTGGTCCCCACCTACTCATGCGTCTGTCCAGATGCATAGAGTTATAGAGATGTACAGCATGGAAACAGACCCTTCGGTCCAACCCATCCATGCTGACCAGATATCCCAACCCAATCTGGTCCCACCTGCCAGCACCAGGCCCATATCCCTCCAAACCTTTCCTATTTATCTCCCCATCCAAACGCCTTTTAAATGTTGCAATTGTACCAGCCTCCACCATTTCCTCCGACAGCTCATTCCATACACGTACCACCCTCTGCATGAAAAAGTTGCCCCTGAGGTCTCTTTTATATCTTTCCCCTCTTGCCCTAAACTTATGCCCTCTCGTTCTGGACTCCCCGACCCCAGGGAAAAGGCTTTGCCTATTTATGCTATCCATGTCCCTCATAATTTTGTAAACCTCTATAAGGTCACTCCTCACTCAGCCTCCGATGCACCAGGGAAAACAGCCCCAGCCTGTTCAGCCTCTCCCTGTAGCTCAAATCCTCTTAAATGAATCTACTGTGCCTGGCTCTACCACCTCTGCTGGTAACGCGTTCCAGACACCCACAACCCTCTTGTAAAGTACTTGCTGCATGCATCCCCTTAAACTTTCCACCTCTCACCTTGAAAGCGTAACCTCTTATTATTGAATCCTTCACCCTGGGAAAAAGCTTGTCTCTATCCACCCTGTCTATAGCCTTCATGATTTTGTAAACCTCGATCAGGTCCCCCCTCAATCTCCTTTTTTTCTAATGAAAATAAACCTAACCTACTCAACTTCTCTTCATAGCTGGCACTTTCCATGCCAGGCAACATCCTCATAAACTTTCTCTGCACCCACTCCAAAGTGTCCACGTTCTTTTGGTAATGTGGCGACCAGAACTGTGCACAGTATTCTAAATGTGACTTGCCAGCTCTTATACTCAATACCCCATCCAATGAAGGCAAGCATGCCATATGCCTTCTTGACCACTCTATCCAGCTGTGCAGCAACCTTCAGGGTACAATGGACCTGCACACCCAGATCTCTCTGCCCATCAACTTTTCACAAGGCTCTTCCGTTCATTGTATAATTTGCTCAAGAATTAGACTTGCCTAAATGAAGAAATCCCCCACCGCAACTTGGCTCATTCTCCAATACCAGGTCCAATATGGCCCCTTCCTTTGTCGGACTATTGATATACTGCTCTAGAAAACTCTCCTGGATGCTTCTTACAAATTCTACCCTGTCCGGACCTCTGACGCTAAGTGTATCCCAATCAATGTTTGGAAAATTAAAATCTCCCATCACCACTACCCTATTGCCTCTACATCTTTCCATAATCTGTTTGCCTATTTGTTCTTCTACCTCACGCTCACTGTTGGGAGGCCTGTAATACAGCGTCCAAGGAGCAGAAAAATCGATGTTTTGGGCAAAAGCCCTTCATCAGGAATAGAGGCAGAAAGCCTGCAGGGTGGAGAGATAAATGAGAGGGGGGTGGGAGGGGAGAAAGTAGCATAGAGTACAATAGGTGAATGGGGGGTGGAGATGAAGGTGATAGATCAGAGAGGAGGGTGGAGTGGATAAGTGGAAAGGAAGATAGGCAGGTAGGATAGGTCATGGGGTGCTAGCTGCAAGTTTGGAACTGGGGTAAGTCCTGTTTGGTTCCAAACTCTGCTGACTAACCTCCCAGTTAGCACTGTCCCCATGGCCTGTCCTACCTGCCTATCAACCTTTCCACCTCTCCACTCTACCCTCCTCTCTGATTGATCACCTTCATCCCCACCCCCTATTCACCCATTGTACTCTTTGCTACCTTCCCCCACCCTCCTCTCTGACCTATCACCTCCATCCCCACCCCCATTCACCTATTGTACTCGATGCTACTTTCTACCCCCCTCCCCCCCACCCTCTCTCATTTATCTCTCCACCCTGCAGGCTTCCTACCTCTATTCCTGACGAAGGGTCTTTGCTCCTTGGATGCTGCCTGACCTGCTGTGCTTTTCCAGCACCACTCTAATTCAGACTCAGGTTTCCAGATCTGCAGTCCTCATTTTTACCGGCCTGTAATACAGCCCCAACAATGTAACTGTACCCTTCTTATTTCTGAGCTCCACCCATAATGCCTCACTACTCAAGACCACCATAGTGTCCTCCTTTAGCACAGCCGTGATATCATTCCTGACTAGCAATGCAACTCCACCCCCCACTCTTACTTCCCTCCCTGTCCTGTCTGAAGCGTCTATATCCTGGAACATGCCCCTTCTTCAACCAAGTATCTGTGATTGAAATAACGTCATACACCCAGGCACCAATCCAAGCCCTAAGTTCATATGCCTTACACACAATACTCTTTGCATTAAAGTAAATGCATTTCAGGTCATCAGTTCTTTTGCATTCATCTGCTCTCTGCCTACTCTTCCCCTTATTAATGCTATCTTCATGATTCTTACTTCTCCAGTTTCCACCTGGCTGCCTACTTGTTTTCTCTTCTGGTTCCCACTCCCCTGCCATATTAGTTTAAAACTTCGCCAACAGCAGTAGCAAAAACTCCCCCAAGGACATTGGTTCCAGTCTGGTTCAGATGTAGACCGTCCTTCTCCAGAACTGGTTCCAATGTCCAACAAATCTAAACCCCTCCCTCCAAAACCATCCCTCAAGCCATCCTGCCTATTTTTTTTCATTTCTACACTGGCTAGCACATGGCATTGGTAGTAATCCTGAGATCACTACCTTTGAGGTCCTCCTCTTTAACTTCCATCCTAGTTCCCTGAATTCTTCTTTCAGGACCTCATCTCATTTTCTACTTATATCCTTGGTGCCTATATGCACCAAGACAACTGACTGTTCAGCCTCCCCTGTTAGAATGCTCTGCAGCTGATCAGTGACATCCCTGACCTGAGCACCTGGGAGGCAACATACCATCAGGGAGTCCAGTTTTGGCCACAGAACCACGTATCTACTTCTATCACAATAGAATCCCCTATGATTATGGCCCTACGAGTCTTTTTCCTGCCCTTCTGAACAGCAGTGCCTGCCACGGTGCCATTATCTTGACAATTGCTGCCCTCTCCTGGTGAGCCATCTCCCCCAACGGTATCCAAAATGGTATACCTGTTTTGGAGGGAGATGACCGTAGGGGACACCTGCACTGCCTTGATACTCTTTTGCTGCCTTTTGGTCACCCATTCACTGTCTCCCTCAGCAATTCTAACCTGCGGTGTGACCAGTTCACTAAATGTGCTATCCAAGACCTCCTCGGCATTGCAGATGCTCCACAATGTGTCCATCCACAGCTCCAGAGCCATTATGCGAACAAACAAGAGCTGCAGCTGGACACACTTCTTGCAAGTGAGAGAGTCAGGAAGGTCAGCCACGTTCTTGAACTCCCAAATCAAGCAAGAGGCTGTGAAGTAACAGAAAATGATCTATCAGATACATGATTTCTACACTTGGTGGAACAGATTGTTAACATGGTTCAGTATATTTGAACAATTAATGCATTTTACTAAACCTTTGTTTTAACTTCAAGTTAATTTTTTACTTTACACGTTAGTCTCCCACCAACTTAGACTCGTCAATTTTTCTCCCAACTAATTTACACAAGTCACTTTTTTAAAAAATAAGTTGCATGTTAACCCTGTGCAAATCAGATTTTCTATGGATAATATGTATAATGTTGAGTCCTTAATGTTCCCCTATTTTTATATTTTATTAGTAGACGTTAAAGTCATCAAAAACTGGTATCAGAGATTTTCTAGTGTGAGTACAAAAATTCCATTCTGTTTTGAATCCTTAAAGAAAGTAATTTATGGTAAAAGCCACAACTTTCTTAAAATGAGGGAAAGCTAAACTTCCTTTTGTGAGTAGAAGTATTAAATTAGGACCTTAGACTTAGTAGAAAAGATTTTCCTTTACTTTCTCCAGACACTCAATGCAGGCCTAAATCCCCGACAACCTTAATCATTGCATTCATACTGGACTAGGACAGCATTGCAAAGTTGCAGAATTCTCGGTCATTAATATTATTCAGATTAATCCTGTGTGAGGCCAGTCCCCAACACATCAGCAGACATTAATTATGTCCAATTGTGAATGAATATAAATTAACAGATGTTGAGTCAGTTAAAGTATGGCCCAAAGCTTTGACCATGTTAATACAAATAGTGGGATGGGAGAGTTCAAATCTTGACTATTTTACTTATATTTTTATTCTTATATATTTGCCTTGTCCCTACAATCCATGACACCATCACCTTGATAACTTGCTATGATCTCTCTACCCTAATTAGTTTGCACAGTTTTGGATTACTTGTAACTTTAGTTAGACCTTCAGCTTGTGACTTGTACATCTGTCATGTTATTCCAGCCATTTTATTTGTTTCCAGCATCAGCCTATTTTTATATTTTTGTAATTATCTCTCTACCTCAATTAATTGGATTATAGGTCATCCCTTCACTCGCGATTCAGCTGTTGACACTTTACTCACACCATCTAACATTTTTAATCACCTGCAGAGACTTATTATTTGTCCTGTCAACATTCCACTCAAACCATTTGCACAATCTTTTGAAATCTCGCCTATAAATTATGGGCTTGTGTGCCTCTCTTCAGTCATCTAATGAAGGAGCAGCGCTCCAAAAGCTTGTCATTTCAAATAAACCTGTTAAACTATAACCTGCTGTAGTGTGACTTCGGATACTGACAAGATATAATAACACCACGTTTACCTGTGTACTTCTATGCTAAAGTACTCAGTGAATAATCAGAGTCAAAGAGCGCACTCTTCAACTCTGATCTCCAGCATCCACAGTCTTCACTTTCGCCTTGGTGAATTATCACCCAGGAAATTGAGGTGGAATGCAGGAAAATCTCTTTGTACCTGAACATTGAACAAACAAAGAATAATACAACTCAAGAATAGGTCCTTCAGCCATCCAAGCCTGCGCTGCCATATTCTGCTCTTCCATACTCAAACTATCTTCACTTACCGGATCCGGATCCCTCCAGTTCCTTCTTATCCAGATGCTTTTTGAGTACTACTATTGTGTCTGCTTTCGCCACCTCCTCTGGCAACACATTCCAGGCACTCACCACCCTTTGTATGAAAAATCTGCCTCACACATCTCTTATAAACATCTCCCTCAAACTTGTATCCTCTAGTAATTGACCCCTCCACCTTAGGAGAAAGCCTCATTTTTTTCTCTCCATCCATGCCATTCATAATCTTATAAACTTCTATTAACTCACCCCTCAACCTCCTGCCTTCCAGTGAAATCAATCGCAGTCTAGCCAACCTCTCTTCATAGCTACAATCTCCCATACCAGGCAACATCCTGGTAAACATTTTCTGTACCCTCTCCAAAGCATCCACATCCTCTGGTAGTGTGGCGGCCAGAACTATATGCAATATTCCAAGTGTGGCCTTACTAAGGTTATATAAAGCTGCAGCATAACTTGTCTATCCTTATATTCAATGCCCCTTCCAATAAAAGCAAGCATGCCTTAAGCCTTTTTATCTACCTCATCTACTACACTGCCACCTTCAGTGATCTTAAAACATCCACACCCAGATCCCTCTGCATATCAAGGGTTCTGCCATTCACTGTATTATTTCCATCTGTACTTGACCTTCCAAAATGCATCTCCTCACATTTGTCCAAATTAAATTCCATCTGCCATTTTTCTGCTGATGCCTCCATTTGATTTATATCCTACTGTATCCTCTGACAATCCTCCTCGCTACCCGAAACTCCACCAATCTTTGTATTGTCTGCAAACTTACTAATTAGACCAGCCATGTTTTCCTCCAAATCATTTATGTAGGTCATGAACAGCAGAGGTCCCAGTACTGATCTCTTAGAACACCACAAGACATAACCCTCCATTCCGAAAAAGTATTCTTCCATTGCTATCTTCTGTCTCCTATGACTTAGCCAGTTCTATGTCAATCTTGCCAGCTCACCCTTGATACCATGTGACTTCACCTTTAGTACCAATCTGCCATGAGGGACTTTGTCAAAGGCTTGAGTGAAGTCCATGTAGACAAGATCAACTGCTTTCCCCCCATCAATCATCTTCATAACCTCCTTATAAAACTTAATCAAGTTACTGAGGCATGACTTCCCCTGCACAAAATCAAGCTGTCTATCACTAATAAGTCCATTTGCTCAAAGTTTGGGAGAAGATTTGTAGCTCGGGTGCTCGTTGTTGTGGTTCTGTTTGCCCAGCTGGGAATTTGTCTTGCAAACGTTTCGTCCCCTGTTTAGGTGACATCCTCAGTGCTTGGGAGCCTCCTGTGAAGCGCTTCTGTGCTGTGTCCTCCAGCATTTATAGTCGCCTGTCTCTGCCGCTTCCGGTTGTCAGTTCAAGCTGTCTGCTGTAGTGGCTGGTATATTGGGTCCAGGTTGATGTGTTTGTTGATAGAGTCTGTGGATGAGTGCCATGCCTCTAGGAATTCCCTGGCTGTTCTCTGTTTGGCTTGCCCTATAATGGTAGTGTTGTCCCAGTCGAATTCATGTTGCTTGTCGTCTGTGTGTGTGGTTACTAAGGATAGCTGGTCGTGTCGTTTCGTGGCTAGTTGGTGTTCGTGTATACGGACCGTTAACTGTCTTCCTGTTTGTCCAATGAAGTGTTTTGTGCAGTCCTTGCATGGGATTTTGTACACTACATTAGTTTTGCTCATGTTGGGTATCGGGTCCTTCGTTCTGGTGAGTTGTTGTCTGAGCGTGGCTGTTGGTTTGTATGCTGTTATGAGTCCTCGTGGTCGCAGTAGTCTGGCTGTCAGTTCAGAAATGCTCCTGATGTATGGTAGTGTGGCTAGTCCTTTGGGTGGGGCATGTCCTCGTTCCGTTGTCTCTCCCTTAGGCATCTGTTGATGAAATTGCGAGGGTATCCGTTTTTGGCGAATACCTTGTATAGGTGTTCCTTTTCCTCTTTTTGCAGTTCTGGTGTGTTGCAGTGTGTTGTGGCCCTTTTGAATAGTGTCTTGATGCAACTTCGTTTTTGTGTGTTGGGGTGGTTGCTTTCATAGTTTAGGACTTGGTCTGTGTGTGTGGCTTTACTGTAAACCTTTGTGGTGAATTCTCCGTTCGGTGTTCTCTATACCATCATGTCTAGGAATGGGAGTTGGTTGTCCTTTTCTTCCTCTCTAGTGAATATTCATGAGAGAGGAAGAAAAGGACAACCAACTCCCTTTCCTAGACATGATGGTATAGAGAACACTGAACGGAGAATTCACCACAAAGGTTTACAGGAAAGCCACACACACAGACCAAGTCCTAAACTATGAAAGCAACCACCCCAACACACACAAACGCAGTTGCATCAGGACACTATTCAAAAGGGTCACAACACACTGCAGCACACCAGAACTGCAAAAAGAGGAAGAGGAACACCTATACAAGGTATTCGCCAAAAACGGATACCCTCGCAATTTCATCAACAGATGCCTAAGGGAGAGACAATGGAACGAGGACATGCCACAACCCAAAGGACTAGCCACACTACCATATATCAGGAGCATTTCTGAACTGACAGCCAGACTACTGCGACCACTAGGACTCAAAATAGCACACAAACCAACAGCCACGTTCAGACAACAACTCACCAGAACAAAGGACCCGATACCCAACATGAGCAAAACTAATGTAGTGTACAAAATCCCATGCAAGGACTGCACAAAACACTACATCGGACAAACAGGAAGACAGTTAACGATCCGTATATACAAACACCAACTAGCCACGAAACGACACGACCAGCTATCCTTAGTAACCACACACACAGACGACAAGCAACATGAATTTGACTGGGACAACACTACCGTTATAGGGCAAGCCAAACAGAGAACAGCCAGGGAATTCCTAGAGGCATGGCACTCATCCACAGACTCTATCAACAAACACATCAACCTGGACCCAATATACCGGCCACTACAGCGGACAGCTTGAACTGACAACCGGAAGCGGCAGAGACAGGCCACTATAAATGCCGGAGGAAACAGCACAGAAGCGCTTCACAGGAGGCTCCCAAGCACTGAGGATGTCACCTAGACAGGGGACGAAACGTTTGCAAGACAAATTCCCAGCTCGGCGAACAGAACCACAACAAGTCCATTTGCTTCTAAAAAATGCATTTAGATCTTGTCCCTGAGAATCTTTTCCAGTAATCTCCCTACCACTGACGGAAGACTCAAAGGCCTGTAATTTCCAGGATTATTCCTGCATTGTTCTCTATATTCCAAGTGCAGAAGCAGGTACAGCTCTTCTCCTGCTGTTGAATTGTTTTGGAAATCCAGCACAAAGTACAAGAGGTAAAAGAACCAGGAAAACCTTTTGTGTCGGAGAAATGGCTGTTTCTGGGCGTAAGGATCAGCAAAATGAGTCGTATTAAGTTCAAGTTGAATGAAGAACATTCACTCTTCAATTAACATACAGAACTAACTCAAACAACAGTTTAGTAAAAGAAAGGGATCTTCCTCCATTTTCAAATGACCACATCATTTAGAATTCTGCTGGCTGCAGCAAACAGCTAACTCTGTACTATTTTGTCAGATATAAGAGAAAGCTTGCTAAAGCTAAGGCTAAACTCAATTTACTTGTCAGATGAAACATAATTTATTGACAGAATTGATTAACTTCCATTAGTTTCTCATTTCTTAGATGATTCGAAGTCTTCAGGCAAATGATCGCTTTGTTTAATGACATTTAATAACATCACAATTCAGGAAAATGCCTCATACAAATAAAATGTCTTACCTTAGAACAAGCCCCAGTTGTAATTTCACAGGTAGTAAGAATGGAAACATTTTGAGGTCTGTTCAGCCAGTTTACGACAGTCTTTGTATTGCTGACCCACTTTACCATTGTGATGTAATATTCCCTTGTAAAGAAATTTAAGCTCTAAGTTGTTAAAAATTAGCTTTAGTAAAGCCGTACATAAATATTGTTAAGTGTGTTACTATAAATGCATTTAACAAGCTTAATTCTTATGTAAAAATCCCAAACCAAATAAAATGTGAAGTAGTCCTGCATCAGAAAAAAAAACTATCAAGTGAGGTTTTTCAGCGCGTTTTCTCTACTTTGGTTGTGTTGGCATCACAGATGAACATCCATTTTCCACAATTTGGTTTATTATGGGCACCTTTAATAATATGATAATGATCATTTAATCTGTTTTTAGTGATGCTGTTCGAGTAATAGATATTGGCCAGGGCAATGAGGAAACCTGACCTAGTCTTCTTCAAAATAGAGCCAAGGATCTTTTATACCTAATTGAATAGGTTGATGAACTCTGAGCTTAACACCAAATCTGAAAGATAGCACCTCTAAAAATTGTGATACTTTTACAGTAGTACACTGCTTCTTTTTTCATTAGACTATTGTGTGTCTCTATTTTAACAGAATTAATCATTATTGGTACAATTCCAGTTGACATTTTGGCCCGGGCAGTGTGCACAGCTTGATAGTTTGGATCAAAGCAACAAACCTGATTGTTTATTAACCAATAGCAATTAACGGACACAAGAAATAAGAAAGAAATGAAATTTTGATTTTAAAAAATTGTAGGCTATGACTTCATTTAACTGAATGGGGAAAGTTGTGGATTGTAGAGTACAGAGCTGTTTCCTTTTACCTCATTGGCTAGGCTGACCTATAAGCATGGTACCAAGGAGCCTGAATCAGCACCAACATAATTGTGAGCTGAGACAGTAAGGCAAGAGTCAATTCAGCCATTAGAGAAAGATCTTCAGTTTCATTTTAGCCTCTCACAGATAGCACACACTGCTATCTTGTTTCCTAAAGCTGAGGAGCAGGTTAATCTTGGCAGCTAAATTTCCTGTGTAGCCTCATGATTGACTGACAAGATCATTATATCAATTTGAATGCAGTGATAGGAAGGATCACCTGCTTTAGTGTATCCATTAGTTGTCAAGGCTTGTAAGTTGGAAAGATAAAACTTAACACAAGTTGCAGTACATTGTTTAGAATTTATAGTGTTTGCAGAAGGACAGGACTATGTTAATTATTCCATCAAGTGAAATAGGGATAATTATGAAGATGATGCTTGAGCCTCAGAATTATCTCTCCTCATAGACAGACATCATAACCTATTCACACAGCAGCAGATAGATGTACTGAGCCATTGCATTACAGAGGATCAGAGTTGTACTTTGAAATTCTTCATTTGTTTTCTACTGACTGAATTCAGCTATCAATATGAGCATTATTTGTGCAAGGTACTTGCTTGCAAAGTTGCAAAAAGAATTAAATGCATTTGGTTTAAATTAGGTTAGTTTTGTGAACTATCTAACAGTCAATCACAAGTCACACTGACAGATGTACTTATCATCTTTGTGTTTGAATTGGGTACAGCAGAGTAAAATCTGAGGGGAGAATGTTAGGAAAATGAAGTAGAGTTGATCATTAGATGGTAGCCATCGGTTCAAACCTAAATCACCAAACTATTAAGTCATATGTACATCAATTTTACACCAAATGTACCCTACTACATCTTTAACAAGATGACCAGTAATAATTAGAGTCATACAGCATGGAAATAGACGTTTCTGTCCAACTCGTCCATGTTGACCAGATATTCTAAATTAATCTAGTCCCATTTGCCAGCATTTGGCCCATATTCCTCTAAACCTTCTTATTCAAAAACCCATCCAGATGTCATTTAAATGTTGTTATCGTACCAGCCTCCACCATTTCCTCTGGCAGCTCATTCCATACCACCTTCTACATGAAAATGTTGCTCCTTAGGTATCTTTCAAATCTTGCCCCCCTCACTCTAAACCTATGCCCTCTAGTTTTGGACTCCCCCCCTTCCCCCCCTCCTTCCCTCCCCCTTCCCCCTTCCCCCCCTCCCCACCCCAACACTGGGGAAAAGACTTGGCTGTTCACCCTCTCCATGCCCCTCATGATTTTATAAACTTTTTGAGGTCACCCCCCAGCCTCTGGTGCTCCAGGGAAAATAGCCCCAGCCTATTCAGCCTCTTCCTATAGCTCAAAACCTCCAACATTGGCAAAATCCTTTTAAATCTTTTATGAACCTTTTCAAGTTTCACAATATCCTTTCTGTGGCAGAGAGACCAGAATTGCAATGTCCTGTATAGACACCAATGTCCTGTATAGACACAACACAACTTCCCAACTTCTATACTCAATGTGCTGACCAATAAAGACAAGCATACCAAATGTCTTCTTCACTATCCTGTCTACCTGTGACTCCACCTTCAAGGAACTATGAACCTCTACTCCAAGGTCTCTTTTTTTCAGCAACACTCCCCAGGATCTTACCATTAAGTATATAATGATATGCCCTTCCAAAATGTAACATCTCACATTCGTCTAAAATAAACTCCATCTGCCACTCCTTGGCTCATTGGCCCAACTGATCAAGATCCCGTTGTACTCTGACCTTCTTCGCTGTCCACTACACCTCCAATTTTAGTGTCACTTACAAACTTATTAACCTTACCTCCTTTATTCACATCCAAATCATTAAAATAAATGATGAAAAGCAGTGGACCCAGCACCAATCCTTGTGGCACACCATTGGTCACAGGCTTCCATACTAAAATCAACCCGCCACCACTGCCCTCTGTCTTATTACCTTCGAGCCAGTTCTACATCCAAATAGCTAGTTCTCCCTCTGTTTGATGTGATCTAACCTGGCTAACCAGTCTGCCATGAGGAACTTTGTTGACTGCCTTACCAAAATTCAGATTATCACGTCTACCACTCTGCCTTCATCAATCCTCTTCGTTACTTCTTCAAAAAATTCAGTCAAGTTCGTGAGACATGATTTCCCATGCACAAAGCTATGGTGACTATTATTTTTAAATTTGTAAATATAGGGTGATTGTGAACCCAATCTTACTTGGACTTGAAATTCTCTGGTGGCATCAGTTCAAGAGTATGAGTTGGTCCATAGAGATTCACGACAAACAGCTTCACTATTGGATTGGCTTGTCCTGCCTGATAAGAAATAAGATAATTAGCGAAATACATTGAATAACAATTGGCAACATATCTCCAAAGTACATAATATGTATAGTTAACATTATCAGCTTTTGAAAAGTGGTAGCAAATATTTTGCGAAAACGTAACTAACTTGATGGAAGGCATATTTCAATTGAGGTAAAAGATTGCATAAAATTTGATTAAATTTAGTGATCTGCAAGAAGCAGTGAGAACTGATGAAACTATGATGCCCTTCTGCTTCAGGTTGTGTCAAACTATCTTGAACAGATATCTTCAAATCAGGAAATGGCAAGGACTAATCTCTGATCCATACCCAAATTAGGTAAAACAAGGATTCATAGGATGAGCAAGATTACAACCTTTTATTACTTTTGGTGCAGGACCTCACAGAATCTACATTTGTCTGCATAGCTAAGACCTTCTGCTAGGCCTAAATCTAGGTATCCTACATGCCTTTCAAGATAACTAAGTGGTAAAGGATAGAACTGCAACCAAGTCTTGGCACAATTATAAGCTTTTGTGCACAGAGATATAAAGTACAAACATGGATCACTAAAACCAATAACCAGAGTTTCAATCTGTCCTTATTTATTACTGATGTGTTAATACCTTTTCACTGTGCCTTGGTACACGTGACAATAAATTCAATTCAATTCAATTCAAACCTCTGAAGTAATGTCCCCCTAAGAACTCAACATGCAAATAAATCAAGTACCTGCATGTTATCACATGGCCACAGGACATAGGCTCTATGCACAGTGGCATCCAAGGCACAGGATATTTCTGGAGATAATTTTATACTTTAGTTTAACTGCAAATACACTGTCTTGTCTTTGCTATGTTACACTCACTCAATCTCTGTTACTGCACACACTTCTCACCAATGCTCATGGTCGACCATGATTGGATGCAACATCTACCCTCATCGTTCTCATCCACTCAATTCCCCTACACTACTTATCTTGCATTGCCACAATGCTGCCCACTCACTCACTTACTCTACCACTTGTCTCACACCTGCTCTAGCTACTTTCATCCCACTCAATCCCTTCCTTTGTCTCATTCCAGATGAAAACAACTCACAATAATTTGGAAAGAGCCAAGGCATGTGGTGGGGTGCCCAACATTCAATTCCTCACATCCTATGAGGAGACAGTTCTGACCCTGACCAGTAAGGACCATGACTGCTCATGTGGTGATGCCAAAATCTCCAGGTTCCTGCAACTAAAGATGTAGCATAGACCATTGCTGTATTGCTCTCCCATTATCACTACCATGAATACACTCTTAACATGCCTGGACATCTATTCCACTTTTGAGACTTTCTCCCTTTTGTCTCTTGGAGGTACCAGTGACATGCAGATCGTCTCTGTGATCAAGAAGGCAGCCCCACAAGATACCACCTCCTCTGCCTTTGAGGACGAAGCTGAAAATGTGTTGCTGGAAAAGCGCAGCATGTCAGGCAGCATCCAAGGAACAGGAGAATCGACGTTTCGGGCATAAGCCCTTCTTCAGGAATGAGGAAACTGTGTCCAGCAGGCTAAGATAAAAGGTAGGGAGGAGGGACTTGGGAGAGGGGCGTTGGGAATGCGATAGGTGGAGGGAGGTCAAGGTGAGGGTGATAGGCCGGAGTGGGGTGGGGGCGGAGAGGTCAGGAAGAAGGTTGCAGGTTAGGAAGGCGGTGCTGAGTTTGAGGCATTTGACTGATACAAGGTGAGGGGAGGGGAAATGAGGAAACTGGAGAAATCTGAGTTCATCCCTTGTGGTTGGAGGGTTCCCAGGCAGAAGATGAGGCGCTCTTCCTCCAACCGTCATGTTGCCATGGTCTGGTGATGGAGGAATCCAAGGACCTGCATGTCCTTGGTGGAGTGGGAGGGGAAGTTGAAGTGTTGGGCTACGGGGTGGTTGGGTTGGTTGGTCCGGGTGTCCCAGAGGTGTTCTCTGAAACGTTCCGCAAGTAGGCGGCCTGTCTCCCCAATATAGACAAGCCACCCTCGTCTCCATTTCCCCTCCCCCACCTTGTCTCAGTCAAATCCCTCGAACTCAGCACCGCCTTCCTAACCTGCAATCTTCTTCCTGACCTCTCTGCCCCCACCCCACTCCGGCCTATCACCCTCACCTTGACCTCCCTCCACCTATCGCATTCCCAATGCCCCTCCCCCAAGTCCCTCCTCCCTACCTTTTATCTTAACCTGCTGGGCACACTTTCCTCATTCCTGAAGAAGGGCTTATGCCCGAAACGTCGATTCTCCTGTTCCTTGGATGTTGCCTGACCTGCTGCGCTTTTCCAGCAACACATTTTCAGCTCTGATCTCTAGCATCTGCAGTCCTCACTTTCTCCTTTGAGGACGAAGGCACAGTTTTCAAAGAGGATGCACTACAAGGTTTCCTCCTGCACCCTCCACCAACTCAACACTGACACATCTCTGAGTACTTTATCTAGATTAGAGTTGGGAGCACATTCTGGTGAGCATATCACAATCTTTGTAGCTGACCAAGGATAAAATGCCCAGGTCAATGGCACTCGGAGAACTGCTGGAGGCTAAGAACTTTCTCAGCCTGAGGCAGGAGAAGACCCCATGGGGTCAACAATGAACTACTTCAAGTAAACACACAGGTATATACAAGACCAATAGCTACATTAGTTGAAGACTTGGAGAATTAACTGGAAATTTGGGAGGACTCTACCAATCCTGTTTGCACTATGTTACCTTTGGTATGCAAGTATCTGGGTGCATCCATGGCCAGATTGCCAGGAGCCAAGGCTAGAAGCCTTAGAGCCTTCTAGATATAAATGGAGACCTGCATTTCATTAAATTAGCCATTGGTGCTCAGTGCCAATGTCTTGTTGACATAGCGACAAGAGACTTTGATCTTTATCCAGGTGCCCCTTCCTCAGAAGAAGATAGACAGTGTCAGTTGTTACCCAACAGAGGAGAAGCCACATATGTTCTTCAGAAATCTTCTTTAGGACATTCCAGAGGTGGCCAGGCCATCCATCTTTACTCTGCTTCTCATCCTCAGTCCTGTGGGAATTCACGATGATGAGTCTCTTGTCTGCGTCTGGACAGGGCACTTTCAGCACACCCTGGCTCTCTAGCCACAAATACCCCTGGCCAAAATTTCAAGGCCAACAGGATTTACTTGTAGGACAACTTCCTCCACCCCAATTGCAGAGACAGAGACTGCACTGAGAAGGGAAAGGGAAAGGAAAAAGAATACGCACACAGATGGCACAGGGGAAACTTCATTGAAAATACAGTCTCAAGTTTGGAAATATATGTTCACTGTTCATCGTTGGCTATGTGAGCAAATGTCACTCGAACATCACCTACAAAGTTGAGGGTGTAATGCTTAGCTATCCTTAGAGCTGCATGATGTTTTACAGTCCAAGATGTGAAAGGAGCAGCTCCTGCACCATATGTAGGCTACAGAATTTTGGAAGATTATTGTTATTTTGGTCTTTACACAATAAGTTAATGTCTTAGGTACACAACAGCATCTTGTGTTCACTGGTGTCTTCTGACAGAGGGTCATCGTGGTGCCCACATACCAATTAAATAATAAGGAACAGGAACTTAAATAGTTACTTGAGTAAATTTAATAAAAAAAACTAATGGGTCAATAATAAGCTGACAAGTTCCCCTGAATTGAGCGTTTCTCAGAAAATCAATGAATTAGTTGTAACTTTTAAAAATTGCTGAGATCTAGAAGCATTCCAAGACACTGAAAAACAGGCTTGAGGGGCCAAATGACCCACTTCTTTTCCTATTTCACATGTTCTTATGGAAAATGATTCTTGGGGCCTTTGGAGAACTCTATTTCCCTGACATGTATCAGCTGAAGGGGCTATGGTTTGCCACTGCCTTTGACAAGTGGAGGGGGAAAAAAATTGGTCATGTAATATTACATTGATAAGTAGTCTAACCAATGGGTACAAAAAAGGAACAATAGTTCACCACTCTCCAGAACTGAAAAATGCATACATTGTTCACTTAAAATATACTGTATATTTATTTTCAAGCCAAACAAGGGACTAACACTTCAAATTGAATCTTGTTAGCAATTCCTAATAATGTTAAATTTCATTTCAACATTGCCTAATTGCATTATATCCCCTTCAAGATAAAGATCCAGTAATAATGTGCTAAAAATATTGATTCAAATGTCTTCAAACACCAGTGACTTCAGGAAATCTTTAAAGCTGTGTGAATCTCATAATTATAGGTTACTTTACTATGCAGCTTATCAATTGGACTTATTCTATTAGCAGCAGCCAAAGGTGCAGGGTAAATGCATGCTGTAAACACTTCATCAAGACAGAACTGAGTGGGAAATAAATTATTGTTGACTTGATATTTCTAGCTATCTTCATTCCTTTACAATTCAATTTTCATATATGCTGTTTTCTCCTGCATACTACCATTTAGACCTTTATTCACAAATAAGACATTCAATAATATTCAGCCATGTAGGTACTGTATACGAGACTTCCCTTGCACTCATCATGATTACACGAAAACACACAAGTACTGACATGATAATTCAAATCATTTTCAAGTTAAAAAAATTGGTACAAAACAGTGAATTAGAAAATTTAGTTTGGAGAAAGAAGTCCTGATAGCTTCAAAATGCAAATAGTTATAATAGATATAAGGGTTTAAATTTGAAGACACCATAACATGTGTTAAAGCAGTGAGCAACAGGCTAATGTGCTATTGAGCATTATGACTTAATAATAATTAAGTAATTGGGAGATTTGTTAAAATGACTGATATTACGACAATGCTGTTCAGCATGTTGCCCACGCTGTAGTCTCGCCTTATGAGTTTCTTTGATTTAATTCATATAGTTCCTGCCAGCTAGATCATTTTTAGCTTGAACGTAAATCCAAGTTCAATACCTGAAGTTTTTGGAAGACTGGGACAAGCTCTTCCATGATCATCAGATTTTTAGGTCTGACATTTTAAAGAATTGCTGTATCTTTTCTCACTAAGTCCAGAATTTGGCAAGTGTCACAATAATCCGTAATCATTTCAGCATTTTTGTTGAAAAACTTTAACCTTGTATCCAAAATACTTTTATTGATGACAAATTCTGCTTCAAAAGATTTGAATGGAATCTTGTGAAAAGGGTGTTGGCTGGAGAGCTGGTCAATGCCCCCAACTATATTGGAGAAGGCCAGCCACATCTTGTGCTAGTCAGACATATAATGGGCAAGAGCTAGGCTATTTTCCAAAATCAAGTACCCCAGGGGATGAAAGATTTTGAAGAACAGTCAGGGAAGTAGAGTTAAGGCCAAGATGAGATCAGCCATGATCATATTAAATGATGAACTAGGCTTGAGGGGATGAGTTTCCTACTCCTTTTCCTAGTACTCATGTTCTCATGTTCTTAAGTACTACTTACCTTGAGCTGTCTGCTGCTATTCTGCACTCAGCAGTGCCACTGGAGACATTGTGTTGCTACCAGTACTACATCACAGCTCAGAGAAGAATCCGGACAAAAGTGAACAATGACAAGGTAATGGGGGGTGGGAGGAAGGGGGCTTAGCAGGAAAGCATGAGATAGTCCAGAAGGGATTTTTACACTACACTAATGAAGTCATGAACTCATAATTATGAATCTAGAAAAAGATCTGCCATGCTGCATCCAGGACACATGGTCATTAATATAATCAAAACAATAGAAAGAGATGAGAGACAGAAATATGTGGAAGATCTAGAAAGGAGAAGAGATGATAAGGAAACAAGATCAAGATGTAAATGAAAGAACCTGGAGCAGGTACAGTCACATGGATGGGTTAACTCCAGGAAGGGTAAGACAGTAGGCACCTAGGGCAGGAGTCTTTTGTGGAGATACCCATCTCAAACAGGTGTGCTGTTTTGGAAAATGTAGGGGATGACGGATTCTCAGGGGAATGTAGCACGAAAAGCCAAGTTTCTGGTATTGAGACTGGCTCTAATGCAATGAGGGGTACGTCGACTTCCAAGAGATCAATTGTGTTAGGGGATTCTGTAGTCAGAGGCGCAGACAGATGTTTCCCTGTGGCCAGCCGAGAAAAAGCAGAATGGTGTGTTGTTTCCCTGGTGCCAGGATCAAGGATGTCTCAGAGAGGGTGCAGAATGTGCTCATGGGGGAGAGGGGCCAGCAAGAGGTCATTGTCCACATTGGAACCAACGATATAGGAAGGGAAAAGGTTGAGATTCTGAAGGGAGATTACAGAGAGTTAGGCAGAAATTAAAAAGGAGGTCCTCAAGGGTAGAAATATCTGAATTACTCTCAGTGCTACGAGCTAGTGAGGGCAGGAATAGGAGGATAGAGCAGATGAATGCATGGCTGAGGAGCTGGAGTATGGGAGAAGGATTCATATTTTTGGATCATTGGAATCTCTTTTGGGGTAAAAGTGACCTGTACAAGAAGGACAGATTGCGCCTTAACTGGAAGGGGACTAATATATTGGCAGGGAAATTTGCTAGAACTGCTTGGGAGGATTTAAACTAGTTGGGGGGTGGGGTGGGGGTGGTGGGACCCAGGGAGATAGTGAGGAAAGAGATCAGTCTGAGACTGGTACAGTTGAGAACAGAAGTGAGTCAAACAGTCAGGGTAGGCAGGGACAAGGTAGGACTAATAAATTAACCTTCATTTATTTCAATGCAAGGGGCCTAACAGGGAAGGCAGATGAACTCAGGGCATGGTTAGGAACATGGGACTGGGATATCATAACAATTACAGAAACATGGCTCAGGGATGGGCAGGACTGGCAGTTTAATGTTCCAGGATACAAATGCCACATGAAGGATAGAAAGGGAGGCAAGAGAGGAGGGGGAGTGGCATTTTTGATAGGGGATAGCATTTTAGCTGTGCTGAGGGAGGATATTCCCAGAACATCCAGGGAAGTTATTTGGGTGAAACTGAGAAATAATAAAGGGATGATCACCTTATTGGGGTTGTATTATAGACCCCCTAATAGTCAGAGGGAAATTGAGAAACAAACTTATAAGGAGACCTCAGCTATCTGGAAGAATAATAGGGTGGTTAAGGTAGAGGATTTTAACTTTCCAAACATTGACTGGGACTGCCATAGTGTTAAAGGTTTAGATGGAGAGGAATTTCTTAAGTGAGTACAAGACAATTTTCTGATTCAGGATGTGGAATGTACTTACTTGAGAAAGTGCAAAACTTGACCTACTCTTGGGAAATAAGGCAGGGCAGGTGACTGAGGAGTCAGTGGGGGAGCATTTTGAGGCCAACGACCCTAATTCTATTCATTTTAAAATAGTGATGGAAAAGGATAGACCAGATCTAAAAGTTGAAGTTCAATTTTGAGGAAGGCCAATTTTGATGGTATTAGGCAAGAGCTTTCGAAAGTTGCTTGGAGGCAGATGTTCGCAGGTAAAGGGATGGCTGGAAAATGGGAAGCCTTCAGAAATGACATAACAAGAATCCAGAGAAAGTATATTCCTGTCAGGGTAAAAGGAAAGGCTGGTTGATATAGGGAATGCTGGATGATTAAAGAAATTGAGGGTTTGGTTAAGAAAAAGAAGGAAGCATATGTCAGGTATAGTGAATCCTTAGAAGAGGAGAAAGGCAGTAGGAGTATACTTAAGAGGGAAATCAGGAGGGCAAAAAGGTGACATGAGATAGCATTGGCAAATAGAATTAAGGAGAATCCAAAGGGTTTTTACAAATATATTAAGGACAAAAGGGTAACTAGGGAGGAGAATAGGGCCCCTCAAAGATCAGCAAGGTGGCCTTTGTGTGGAGTCACAGAAAATGGGGGGGGATACTAAATGAATATTTTGCATCAGTATTTATTGTGGAAAAGGATGTGGAATATATAGACTGGAGGGAAATAGATGGTGACATCTTGCAAAATTTCCAGATTACAGAGGAGGAAGTGCTAGATGTCTTGAATCAGGTAAAGGTGGATAAATCCCAGGACCTGATCAGGTGTACCCGAAAACTCTGTGGGAAGCCAGAGAAGTGATTGCTGGGCCTCTTGCTGAGATATTTGTATCATTGATAGTCACAGGTGAGGTGCCGGAAGACTGGAGGTGGGCAAACGTGGTACCACTGTTTAAGAAGGGTGGTAAGGACAAGCCAGGGAACTATAGACTGGTGAGCCTGACCTCGGTAGTGGGCAAGTTGTTGGAGGGAATCCTGAGGGACAGGATGTACATGTATTTGGAAAGGCAAGGACTGATTTTGGATAGTCAACATGGCTTTGTGCGTGGGAAATCATGTCTCACAAATTGATTGAGTTTTTTGAAGAAGTAACAAAGAGGATTGATGAGGGCAGAGCAGTAGATGTGATCTATATGGACTTCAGTAAGGCGTTCAACAAGGTTCCCCATGGGAGACTGATTAGCAAGGTTAGATCTCATGGAATACAGGGAGAACTAGCCATTTGGATATAGAACTGGCTCAAAGGTAGAAGACAGAGGGTGGTGGTGGAGGATTGTTTTTCAGACTGGAGGAGTCTGTGACCAGTGGAGTGTCACAAGGATTGATGCTGGGTCCTCTACTTTTTGTCATTTACATAAATGATTTGGATGCGAGCAGAAGAGGTACAGTTAGTAAGTTTGCAGATGACACCAAAATTGGAGGTGTAGTGGACAGCAAAGAGGGTTACCTCAGATTACAACAGGATCTGGGCCAGATGGGCCAATGGACTGAGAAGTGACAGATGGAGTTTAATTCAGATAAATGTGAGGTGCTGCATTTTGGGAAAGCAAATCTTAGCAGGACTTGTACACTTAATGGTAAGGTCCTAGGGAGTGTTGCTGAACAAAGAGACCTTGGAGTGCAGGTTCATAGCTCCTTGAAAGTAGAGTTGCAGGTAGATAGGATAGTGAAGGCGGCATTTGGTATGCTTTCTTTTATTGGTCAGAGTATTGAGTACAGGAGTAGGGAGGTGATGTTGCGGCTGTACAGGACATTGGTTAGGCCACTGTTGAAATATTGCATGCAATTCTGGTCTCCTTCCTATCGGAAAGATGTTGTGAAACTTGAAAGGGTTCAGAAAAGATTTACAAGGATGTTGCCGTGGTTGGAGGATTTGAGCGACAGGGAGAGGCTGAACAGGCTGGGGCTGTTTTTCCTGGAGTGTCAGAGGCTAAGGGGTGACCTTGTAGAAGTGTACAAAATTAAGAGATGCATGGATAGGATAAATAGGCAAAGTCTTTTCCCTGGGGTCGGGGAGTCCAGAACTAGAGGGCATAGATTTAGGGTGAGAGGTGAAAGATATAAAAGAGACCTAAGGGGCAACTTTTTTATGCAGAGGGTGGTATGTGCATGGAATGAGCTGCCGGAGGAAGTGGTTGAGGCTGGTACAATTGCAATATTTAAGAGGCATTTGGTTGGGTATATGAATAGGAAGGGTTTGGAGGAATATGGGCTGGGTGCTGGCAGGTGGGACGAGATTGGGTTGGGATATCTGGTCGGCATGGACGGGTTGGACTGAAGGGTCTTTTTCCATGCTGTACACCTCTATGACTCTATGAGGTAAGAGTGGGATGTGGGTAATAGAGAAGAATAAGTCAAAAAAATCAGGAAGGTTCACCACCAAGGGTAGAGAAGGGCTTTCCAAGATTTCACTTTCTCATTATTGGGATCTGTATCGTTTAATATGGGGTCTTATATGATGGTGCAATTACAGCTCACTTTTGACACCTCTATTATATGGCTAATTTTACGACTCCATGCTTCCTGACCTAAGCTTCATATTCATCATTATGTATTGTTAAGGTATAATTTATATTCTGGATGGAAGCAGTTCCAATATTTTCCATTCTTAACCTTAATTTTTCAAGTTAATCACTTTTTGGGATAAGGAACAGAAGATCCCCATGTGCAATTGGTAGATTGTAGGCATTAAATAAAATAAATGTCTTATGTTTCTATTTCATGAGAAGTCTAATGGCTCTATTTGAGTAGGAAGTTTACTGAGTACTTAATGAATACTCATCTCTTCTCCGACCTGGAGGAGGATGGAGAGAGGTGACCTGATATAAAGATGATGAAAGTGTCGAATGCTGAAGAGCTAGCTGAACATAAATTGCATTCCCCTCAAGATTGAGAATATAGCTGGTTCAAGAAACTATTTTCAAGTCTTGCATGGTTACTGAATTTTGGAGAACAGTCATGGGATTACTATTATCACATTTCCATGTTGTTTTCAAAGATATTTGTGTTCATCTGTAAATCTGACCAATGTACCTTCTTTTATTAACTTTGCACCACTATCTCATTATGTAATTATCTAATGCATGTCACAATCTTTGGATGTCTCAAAGCACTTTACAGCCAGTTAAATAGTTTTGAAATATATCTACTGTTCTAAGACGGCAAATAATTTGCACATAGTAAACAATGTGGTAAGTGAGGGGACAATCTGATGTAATGTTGATTGAGGCAGGACAACAGGGGTAACTGGCCTGCTGTCTTCACAATCATACTATGGGGTAACTTCTTGGACATTGGTTTAGCATCTCATTTAAAAGACAGCACCTCCAACAGAATGTCACTCCCACAGTAGTGTACTGGAGTGTCACCTTGTTATTGTGGTCCAACCCTAGGATCACATTTGAACTGATAACCATCTGACAAGGAGGGCAAAAGCTGATAGCTGAAACATAGATGACACTTCATTTAACCCTAAAGAAGTAACAATGTTAATGGACCACTGTCAATAATATGCTGTAATGCTGCTTTCATAGCATTAATTACTGGAATTATTTTTGAAGAGATTGCAATGTGCATTTTTACATCCTCTCTGTTAAACTGTTTCTGAACAGAATAGAAGAAGTCATAATGTGGATTTATAGACAAGTAATTTGTTTTGCAATAGAATCTTTGTTATCCAGTAGAGCCAAACAAACTTTCTAGTTGTTAATGGAAACTGAGTGCAGACATTTTGATTGTACACTTCGAAGTTTGGGAGAGAATTTATGTAGAATAGAACAGAATTAACAACTTAAATTGATATTTTTCTTGACCTATGAATCTGACTTGTATATCATTGGAATACCTTCTGGAGAAAGTGGGATCTGTACAAAAAAACTATAATAGTGACCATTATGGAGACCTGGATATCATAGGGGCAAGAATGGTTGTTAGATGTTCCAGGGTTTTGACGTTTCAAAAAGAATTGGGTGGGGAGTGGGAGGGGGGGCGGGGGGTGGTGGTAAAAGAGTGGAATAATGGCATTGCTAATCAGGGATAGTATCACAGCCACAAAAAGGGAGGTCGTCGAGGGGGGTTTGTCTACAGAGTCTGTTTGGATGAAAGTCAGAAACGGGAAAGAAGAAGTCACTTTACTGGGAGTTTTCTATGGACCCCCAATAGCAACAAAGACATAGCGGAGCAGATTGGGAGGCAGATTTTCGAAAGATGCAGAAGTAATAGGGTTGTTGTCATGGGTGACTTTAATTTCTTAATATTGATTGGAATCTCTTTAGTTCAAATAAATTGGATGGAGCAGTTCTTGTCAGGTGTGTCCAGAAAGGGTTCTCGACTCAATATGTAGATAGGCTGACTAGAGGGGAGGCCATATTGGATATGGTGCTTGGCAACAAACCATGCCAGGTGTCAGGTCTCTTGGTGGGAGACCATTTTGGGCATAGTGAACACAACTCCCTAAGCTTTACTTTATTCATGGAGTGGGATAGAAGCAAATGGTATGCGAAAGTATTTAATTGAGGGCGGGGGAATTATAATGCTATTAGGCAGGAACTGGGGTGCCTAAATTGAGAACAGATGTTCTCAGGAAAACACAACAGAAATGTGAAGGTTATTTAGGAAGCATTTGCTGATAGTGCTGGACAGGTTTGTCCAACTTAGGCAAGGAAGGAATAGTCGATTGAAAGAGCCTTGGATAACAAGGGATGTCGAACATCGAGTCAAGTGGAACAAGGAAGCCTACTTAAGATTGAGAAAGCAAGGATCAGACAGGGCTTTGGGGGCTACAAGGTAGCCAGGAAGGAACTGAAGAATGGACTTCGGTAAGCTAGAAGGTGGGATGCAAAAGCTTTAGCAGGTAGGATTAAGGAAAACACTAAGGCATTATACACAACAAATCTGTCGAGATTATTAATAACATTATGTATGGTTTCTCCTGGTTGTTTAATTCCTGTATTAAATCTTACACTTTCAAAAATCTATTTGTTCTGAAGTTAAAGTAATTGGTAAAATCGGGCAGAACTTAATCAAAAATGTCAAAAGTGTCCTTATTGGCTGCATGGGCTTATCCTCATCTGCTATAGTCCCTGATGAACACTAATATATATTTTATTCTTAAACTTTTGACTTAGTATCTAGTTTGGAAGATATTCTGAATATTTTAAAAATGTTTTCTCTAAGATGCCCGATTTTGTATTTTGTTTGGACCATCTCCAAAATTAAATCTCAAATATCATTTCTGTTGCAGTATATTTCAAATGTGATTAATTAAATTAATAAAAGGGTTTTGAATCCTAGTGTAGTACTGTGCACAACTGTACTGAATAATACCCAATACAAGTGGTGTCAAATCAAGGATTCATACTTTCTTCAGTAAAAATGGATGATCCCACCTTCTGCAAATAAAAATGAATGACTCTTGCCCTTGTTTAGCTTTTCTAAATGAATCCCTCTAATTGTGGCCTTAATTTTTTTTTGTTACTACTGAATGAGTCACACTGCCTCTGGCCTTAATAACTAAATCCCATTTCCTTTGCTGGTTGCTAAATCAATCACGCTGCCTGCAGATTTAATAAACAATTCTCCCCCATGAACCACATTAATGATTGTTGTTCTTTTGGAGCTATTTAAGATGAATCCCATTCCTTTAAAAGGTTTTTCTCTCCATAGATTCTGCCATACTTGTTGAGTTTTTCCAACACCTTTGCTTTTGTAAGTGAATTAGATTTAAAAAAAATCTTTAAAGAAATTTTGACGTCTACAAATATCTTCGTGCATTCTTTTACAATGATAATGAGAGCCAATGCTTCAGTTACTGTCTTATGATTACAATTGTTTTTAGATGCTGCCTGATCAGCTTTTCAATTCAGTTATCTTATGCATGAAGAGCAATGTCTGATGCAGAAACATAATGTTCTATTATTGAGAAGGAAGCTCTCAGTTACATATGCCTGTCAGGAATTTCAGACTAAATCTTTGGTTTGTAAGTGATCACTGAAATAACACAAACTTTTAGTTTCTCTTCTTTATGAAAAGTAACTTCCAAAAATGCCTTCAAGGCTACATTTTGCCGAATGAGATATATTTAGGAAACAGTCTACAGCAAGAGAAATCGCAGACAATGACCGATACTCAAAAGTGCAATGGCTAATAGATTTGCCAAACGCGATGTAAGAAATCCAAAAAATCAAATGATACACCTGTTCCACAAAGGGATAATGGCCAGCAAGTTCACAAGTGATTGAGGTAGATTTAACAAGAACAAATGGTGGCCATGAAAACATATTTCAAACACAGGAGTCAATTCACAATTATTGATTACATTTAAATCATACAGTCATTGATCCATAGTGTGATACAGCATAGAAACAAGACCTTTAGCTCACGATATCTATGCCGACCAACAAACACCAAACTACACTAATCTCATTTACCTGCACTTAGTCCATAGCTACAATGCACTGGCATTTTAAGTACTCATCCAGATGCTTGTAAAACGTTGTAAGATTACTTGTTTCCACTACCCTCTCAGCTAACACATTCCACATATCTACCATGCTCTGAATGAAAAATCTTTTCTTGGATGTTCTCCCTACCACTTATTCCTCACCTTAAACTTATACCATCTAGTCTTAGACATGTCTGCTATGGGGAAGAGATTTTCATGATCTACTCCGTCTATGCTTCTCATTATTTTGTTAACCTCAATCAGATTCCTCCTCAGGCCCCTCTGCTCCAAGGAAAGCAAACCCAGCCTATCCAATCTTTCCTCATCCCAGGCAAAATCCCTACTGAATTCCCTCCACACCTTCCCCAGTGCAGTCACATTCTTCTGATGGTGTAGCAACAGAACTGCACACAATTATTCCATCTGTGGCTAAACCAATATTTCATAGTTATGATCAAACTTCCTTACTCCTATATTCAATACCCCAGCCAATGAAGACCACCATCCCATTTGTTTCAACGTGCCGATACCTTCAGAGAGCTATAGACTTGTACACTTTATTGCTCATTACTCCCTCATTGTACCAAATGCATCATGTTGCACTTATCAGGATTAAATTCCATCTGCCATTGCTCTATCCAATTTACCAGCTAATTAGTATCAGATTGCAGCTTGAGACCATTCTCCTCACTGTCAACAACACCATCAATTTTCATGTCATCTGTGAACTTAATAATTATACATTCACTTCTAAACTGTTAATGCACAACAATTGAAATTTCTTGGAACTGACTCATGATCTGAATTTTACTTGGGGAAATGGCTCAAAGTACCAGAGCTTAGTCATCATTGTGATGCCCTATGATCTCTAGTACCACTGAGGAATTTATTGCCAATTATGAGACACATGCTGTCCACACACCAGGAAAAAAAAAGTACCTTTAATATGGGACGTATGGGAGTGGATTTGCTTGTTATTCATGCAAATAATTTTTTCAGTGTTTTGATTATTTCTCGTGATGTATTTTGGTTAAGACATTGCATACAGAAACAGTTACAGGTTCATAGATAGAGTCATAGCGATGTCCAGCATGGAAACAGACCCTTCAGTCCAACTCGTCTATGCCAAACAGATATTCTAACCTAACCTAGTCCCATTTGCCAGCACCTGGCCCATATCCCTTTAAATCTTTCCTATTCACATACCCATCCAGATGCCTTTTAAATGCTGCAATTATACCAGCCTCCACCACTTCCTCTGGAAGCTCATTCCGTACACGCACCACCCTTTCATATCTTTCCCCTCTCACTCTAAACCTATGCCCTCTAGTTCTGGACTCCCAACCCCAGGAAAATACTTTGTTTATATATCCTATCCATGCCCCTCATGCTTTTATAAACCTCTATAAGGTCACCCCTCAGCTTCCAGAGAAAACAGCGCCAGCCTATTCAACATCTCCCTTTCACTCAATTCCTCCAACACTGGCAACATCCTTGTAAATTTTTTTGAACCCTTTCAAGTTTCAGAACATCCTTCTGATAGGAAGGAGACCAGAATTACACACAATATTTTAAAAGTGCCTAACCAATGTCCTGTTCAGCTGCAACATGACCTCCCAACTCCTATACTCAACACTCTGACCATTCAAGGAAAGCATACCAAATGCCTTCTTCACTATCCTATCTACCTGCGACTCTAGTTTCAAGGAGCTATGAACCGGCACTCCAAGGTCTCTTTGTTCAGCAACACTCCCTGGGACCTTACCATTAAGTGTATAATTCCTGCTCTGATTTGTTTTTCCAAAATGCAGCACCTCGCACTTATCTAAATTAAACTCCATCTGCCACTTCTCAGCCCACTGGCCCATCTAATCAAGATCGCATTGTACTCTGAGGTAACCTTCATCGCTGTCTACTGCACCTACAATTTTGGTGTCATCTGCAAACTTACCAACTATACTTCCTATGTTCACATCCAAATCATTTATATAAAAGATGAAAAGTAGTGGACCCAGCACCAATCCTTGTGGCACTCCACTGGTCACAGACCTGTAGTCTGAAAAGCAACCTTCCATCTCCACCCTCTGATTTCCACCTTCCATCCAGTTATCTGTGTTTTAAATGACAGTTTTGCAACTGTTGGAATAATGCTTTCAGACAATGGACCACAATTTGCGAATGATTGCAGTGTATGGTGAAGGAAGGAAGAATAAGGCAATTTTTGTGAAGATTGTGCCCTAACATATATTACTCCACTTTCTTTATACCAGAAGTAAAATTTCAGATCATAAAAACCACGATGGACATCTCTGTGCTAAACAAATAGTGCTGTTCACCAGAAAGTGAATAACCCATTGTGCCAACTGCTACATGGAGGTATTATGCCCATGGTCATCAGGCTGAAAACCTCTGTCTTTGCCATTTTATATAACAGATTGATCATAAGCAGCCATGAAAAATCTGTACTGTCAGCCAGGGAACAGCCTGGACATGTATTGAGAAAGAAGCTGACACATTTTTCAGAAGATCGAAAGAATAAAATCTGTTCAGTATAACAAAAAGTCAGCACTGTGATAAGTCATACAGTTCTCCTATTGTTGAAGTGTGGCACTGGAAAATCACTGCAGGTCAAACAGCATCCAAGGAACAGAAGAATCGATGTTTTGGGCATAAGCCCTTCATCAGGAATGTTGGGGAGGGAGAAGGAAAGGGACTGAAAGATAAATAGTAAGGGGTGTCTGCGGCTGAGAGGGAAGATAGCTGGGAAGGCAATAGGTAGATGGAGGCTGGGGTTGATGGTGATAGGTCAGATTGGAGGGTGGAATGGATAGATGGGAAGGAAGATGGACAGGTAGGACAGTTCAAGAGGGCAATGCTGAGTTGGAGGGTTGGGTCTGAGATGAGGTGGGGGAGGGGGAATTGAGGAAACTGGTGAAATTGACATTGATACCGTGTGGTTGGAGAGTCCCAAGGCGGAAGCTGAGGCATTCTTTCTCAAGGCATTGGCTGGCTTGGAGGAAGAGTGCCTCATTGTCTGCATTGGGACCTTCCAACCACATGGGTCAATGGCAATTTCACCAGTTTCCTCATCTCCCCTCCCCCCACTTCATCCCAGATCCAACCTTCCAACTTGGCACCACCATCTTGAACTGTCCCACCTGTCCATCTTCCTTCTCACCTATCCGTTCCACCCTCCGCTCCGACTTATCACCATCGACTCCAGCCTCCATCTATCTATCTCCTTCCCAGCTACCGTCCCCACCCTGCCACATTCCTGGTGAAGGGCTTATGCCCGAAACATCGATTCTCCTGCTTCTCGGATGCTGCCTGACCGGCTGTGCTTTTCCAGTGCCACACTTTTCGACTCTGATCTCCAGCATTTGCAGTCCTCATTTTCTCCTCGTTCTATTATTGTTTCTAGCACCTATAAGACATTTATTTTTCTAAATTACAACTGTTTTATTTTCTCAACTTTCTTGAGCACTTTGTCTGATTAAATGTAAATAACCTTTCCTGTACATATCAGATGTTTTCTGTTAGTTGCCATAATATCATCCGCTTCAGGAATTCAGCATACACTGAGCCCTTTCAGGAAAATAATGAAGGTACAACTTATAGCTGACAAGGTACACCATTCCTAGCAAGGATAATGATCCCCTAGAAGTTGCATGATCAGTAGCTAAGGAATGTTATACTGAGATGCATATCTTGATCAGTATTGTCATGGAGGGGCCCAGTGGAATCTTAAAGGAGTGCTTCTGATTGAAAAGGAGGCATGTTTCATGCCACCATTATGCTGCCATCTAAAAAGACCTTGATATTGAGATTGCTGGAGTAGTTAGGGTCTCTGCACTGGATGCAAAAGAGCATTCAGTAAGCCAATAGTAGGATCATCACTGAGTTCCAACTGTAGGGATATCAGATCTTAACTTACCAATGAATATGCCATTTGTTTAATTAAGTCTACTTTTGTCACACTCCCTTGATTCTGGCTCCCTCATCATCAATTTCTATAAAATCCTTCAATTCTGTACCTTTTCTGGATCATTACATAAAATTACATAAAATCTACTGCACAAGAGTAGGCCTTTCCGGGCAACCTGTACATGTTGTTGTTTGTATGGCATGTAGTCTTCCATTTTAATGACAATTTACGTTCTTCCCCATACATTCCTCTATCTCTTTCTTCCTCTGTGCCCATCTTAATTACTCCAATTATTTCTGTATCAACATACCACAAAGGAATAGGTTTTCACCACCAGGAAGAGGGTGCGGGGGAAGGGAACACTTGCAGGGAGAAGACCTTGGTTGGGTGAGGGGGAGAAATGGAATATGATTTATTAAAGGTGAGATGTACTCTTTCTTGCCTAAGAACCACACAAGGTGACTGGCTCCTGAACTCCACTGAAACTTGAGGCAGGATGGGGAGTGGTCATTCGAATGTGGACATATGAGTCACCGTGTGCTTTACTCAGTGCCCAGAATTGCAGAGGGATGGGAGCAGGTGGAAGGTCACCTGTAAAAACCACTGGTGGGAGACCATAGAACTCTGTCATTGGGAATATTGGGAAAAATATACCAGTCAGTTGTTGCTGCTTTGGAATGGTTTGTCAGCAAAGGCAGTGCTTTCAAGAGAAAAGAAGAAGAAAATGGTATTGCACAGAATGGTAAACCAGATAGAAAGAGAATTTTCACAAGATGTTTTCTGATTGTTCACCTTGGCAGTGATGGGAGTGCTGCAAGGATGGTGAGAAAATGGTGAAAGCAGTATTTATTCAATTTTCCAGTCTGAACAGCTTTTTTCCCAAAATTTCAATGGAAAGGCTGGTAAACCTATGTAGAAATTCACGCTTGTTCAGTCTAGTGCAAAACATCTGTTAAACTGTTACTATAACTTTTAAATAATTGTGTTCATTCGGTTGAGAGTCGATGAGTGAGCTATCAGGTTACTGCTTTGTATATTATCCTCATGTGATTAAGCAATAAGTTTCCATACTTGTATGACAAATCAAATAGTGCAAATAGAATAGAAAAATGTGCTGAAGCCACACATCTGACCTGCACTTTGCTTTTGTGAGTTTAAATCATTTATTAGGCAGAAGTCTTCAATTGTAAAACAATGTTGAGATATATGGATACCTACAAATTTATCAAATTAAAGAACTCTAGGAGGTTATCATCAATCCCAGGAACACTAGAGCAGAGTGTAATGAATGTCTGAACCTTAAGTTACTGTCCTGCTACATAGCCACGCTGGGGTAACTGCTTTAATTATAGTTCAACTACGAACTAGGACTGGGCTTATTCATATTATGTTTTGTTTTCATGTATGCTCATTTGTCTTGATTCCATGTGCCCTTAACACTTGCTATGTTCAATGTAGTTTAATAGCTCTGATATTATTAGGTCACATGTATTGGATAATTATATCAATGATAGATGAAAAACAGAATTGTTAATGAGTAGGTTACAAAATTAGTGAACACAATGCTATGACATTGAAATGGACTGAAGAGTGCACTAATTTCAAAGATACCTTGCAATTTTGAATGACTAGCTTCCAGATGTTACTGACAGATTGATATTGTGCTATGAAATAGCTCCTTCCCAGCTACTACACAATCATTGAAAATTACCACTAGATGGCACATTGAGTATAGTTCACAATTAAAATTGTTTTCCACTATTTAAGATTCATGGTGTTTAATTCTTTTTGCCAAACCTGCATGATCTGTTTGTCAATGTACAAACTATGCTTTAATAAAAGCATCCACCTTGTATTCATAAGTATTGCATTAATTTATAAATTTACCACTGTAGTAAATCACAGTGCAATCTGCATACTTTAACTTCAATGACCATCAGATCAGTATATTCAAGCAGAAGTACATTTCACAATTACCTTCTTGGTAGTCTTTTTTTTGTCAGATTCTTGACACAAGAAATGCAGCGTGCATTAGGTATCTCAAGAGACTCAGTTACTCTGAGACATGGGCCATCATTATTGCAAAAAGGCTCTGGAGCAGTCCAGCTGATTCACACATTCAATCCACCAATGAAATATTGGGTTTTGAAAAGGCATACAACAAAAGGGAATGCACATTGCGAGGAATTAATAGTTGCACAAAAAATGGATTTTCATTAAAAATATTAACTGCACTTAAGTTAATATTTCAAAGATGTTGCTTTTTCCAGATATAAAGAAATTGGCCCACCCTGTCCAAAATTTCTGTCTCTTTGAAGAATCCTCCAGTAATTAATTTAATGACCACCATTTAGGAGCAATAGAACTAACAAACCATGTACATTGATTATCTTCCTTCTTAAAAGTATGCATTTGGGATGTCTACAGGAGTAGACCCCAATGCACATATCTTATTTATAGCTTCTTGTCTGTTTTGAGCAGAAGTGTTGGATATCCACATAAAAAAACCTGTCTGAATACTGAGACAGATAAGCAAATGGATGGTCAGGTCCCCTGATAGAAAGGCTGCCATCACTCCTGCCCTTTCTGGTGGGAGATAGACAGCCAAAAGTTGAATATCATTTCTTACATTGTCATGGGTGAGAATGCAGCATTACATTGAGTGAATTCATATATCACATGATGTAATGGGGAAGGTAGTGAGGAATAAGATCTATTTATATTTGGAAAAGAATGGGCTTATCAATGATAGGCAGCATGATTTTGTGCGGAGGACATGGTGCATTACTGACTTTAAATAGAGTTCTTTGAGGAAGTGACCAAGTTGATAGGTGAAGGAGAGGCTGTAGATATCATACACATGGACTTTAGTAAGGCGTTTGATAAGGTCCCCATGGTAAACTAATGGAGAAAGTGAAATTACATGGTGTGCAGGATGTTCTAGCTAGGGTGGATAAAGAACTGGTTGAGCAACAGGAGACAGGGAGTAATAGTTGAAGGGAGTTTCTCGAAATGGAGAAAGGTGACCAATGGTGTTCCACAGGGATCAGTGCTGGGGCCACTGTTGTTTGTGACATACATAAATGATCTAGAAGAGGGCATTGGTGGTCTGATCAGTAAGATTGCAGATGACACAAAGATTGGTGGAGTAACAGAAAGCATAGGGGACTGTCAAAAAATACAGGAGAATATAGATAGACTAGAGAGTTAGGAGGAAAAGTGGCAGATGGATTTCAATCCAGACAAACATGAGGTGATGCATTTTGGGAGTCTAATTCAAGAGTGAATTATATAGTAAATGGAAGAACCTTGGGAAAAGTTGATGAACAGAGAGATCAGGGAGTTCAGGTCCATTGTACCGTTAAGGTCGCTGCACAGGTGGATATAGAGGCCAAGAAGGAATATGGTATGCTTGCTTTCATTTGTATTGAGTATAAGAGCTGGCAGGTCATGTTAAAATTGTACAAGACTTTAGTTCAGCTGCATTTAAAATACTGTGTATAGTTCTGGTCGCCACATTACCAAAAGGATGTGTACGCTTTGGAGAGGGTGCAGAGAAGATTTACAAGGATGTTGCCTGGTATGGAAGGTGCTAGCTATGAAGAGAGGTTGAGTAGATTAGGATTGTTTTCAATAGGAAAAAGGAGATTGAGGGGGGACCCGATTGCGGTCTACAAAATCATGAAGAATATAGACAGGGTGGATACAGACAAGCTTTTACCCAGCGTAAGGGATTCAATAACAAGAGGTCATACGTTCAAGGTGACAGGAGAAAAGTTTAAAGGGGGGACACATGAAAAGTATTTTATACAGAGAGTGGAAGGTGCCTGGAACGCGTTGCCAACAGAAGTAGTGGAGGCAGACACAGTTGATTCATTTAATGTGCATCTGGACAGATGCATGATTATGTGGGGAGCAGGGGGATACTGATGCTTCGGAATTGGGTGACAGGTTTAGACAGTGGATTTGGATCGGCACAGGTTTGGAGGGCCAAAGAGACTATTCCTGGGCTATAAATTTTCTTTGTTCTAATTTCTTTGTAATATGGCGTGATATAGCTGATAACCTGTCACTATCATACTGTAATACTTAAGTTAGCTCCCATAACAACAGGCTGAGATATAGGTCACATGCAAAACTCCCTCTAACCCATGCAGCCACAAAACTGCTTCAAGATTCTGGTTACAGATGTCAATGTTGTGCACTGAACTCAGAAGTCTGCACAAGAACCTCGGAGGTCTATGCACCGAGAAAAATAAAGAGATCATTGGTAACATGGTACTGAAGAATCCAGAACCTCCTAGCCTCCACATATCACAGGCACTTGCATCAAAAACAGAAATTGCTGGAGAAACTCAATAGGTCTAGCAGTATGTGTAGAGAAAAAAAGCAGAGCTAACGTTTGAAATCGGCTGACATTTCTTCAGAACAGATGGTAGCTCGGACAAGCTAGTATTTATTCTGAAAACAAGGAGTGGTAGTGGGGTGGGGTGGGGGAACAGTGGGGGGGAAAGGGGTGAGAGAATAGGTGGGGATGGAACCTTGGGAGAGAGAGAGAATGATACTTAGGGAGTCTAAGAAATGGATAATAGTGTGCTTAGGGCACTAATAATAGTGTGCTTAGGGCATAAGTTGGTGAAAAGACATTGGCTATGCTGAAAGCAACCCATGTTATGAAAAGGCCTGCGGTGTGGGGTTGGTAAAGGGCATGGAAGAAAGTGTTCAGATTCTAAAATTATTGAACTCAATATTGAGTCCTGAAATGCAATGCTCTTTCAGCTGGCACTGAGCCTTGCTGGAGCACTGCAGTAGGCTTAAGACAGAAATTTCTCTCTATATACACTGTAGGACCTGTTGAGTTTTTCCAGGAAGTTCTGTTTTTGTCTCAGATTTCCAGTTGCTTTTTTATTTTACAGGCACTTGCATGTTTGGACTCAAGCGATGTCATTTGGATGTACTGCAGCCCGCTTCCCTCAGTATGCCATGCTGCAAAAGTGAGAGCTGAGTAATATAGAGTCTGAGCTTTAAACCATTAGGTCACACGCCATGATATGGTGACAATGTCATGAGCATGTCCCTTAAAGGTATATTACACATCTGCAATAACACAAGATCTCCTATTTTCTAAAGAATATAATCCAAGACAGATATACATTTTTATACATATAATCACTGAATCCGTGAAATGCCATTTGGCTCATCAAGTCACACTGACCCTCCGAACAGCATTCCACCTAGACTCACGCCTCTCCACCCTCCCCCCCCACCTACTCTATCCCTGCTACAATGCATTTCCCATGGCTCATTCACTCAGCCTGCACATCCCTGGACTTTATGGACAATTTAACATGGTCCGTCTACCTAACCTGCATATCTTCAGACTGTGGGAAGAAACTGGGGTTACTGGAGTAACAAAAGCATTCTTCAGAAGCCTTGGAGCTAGGAAAGATTTAGAGAGAAGAGGGTGACAGACACTGAAAGTGAATGGTGAAAATAACAACATCTAGGATAAGAATAACAATAATTGTATCCTGTTTTGGAGAAGGAAATGTTAATCACATCAACCTGTGACCTAGAATGGATATCGGTTTCTATAAAGTGAGATTGGAATTTGGATAGTGGGATAGTATACAGTAGTGGGACAGCTTATTGGTATAAAGTACTCATTTTTTGTGTATTATTTAGTGTCTACCAGATGGAAGATTTCAGACATCCAAGCTGAATGTGTCCATTGGTCTTGCAGCATGATTCATGATCAGTTCCATAACAATAGTGTGGCTTGACCCAAAGCATGTAACTGATGCTGACCTGCTTCATGCTGATGCTCATCCTCCAGTAAGACATCAATGTTATGACCCTTTTTCTTACACAGAAAATCTTTCTGGAAAGTATTGATTGGGGCAGGGTCAATTACTAACTTGACTTAGCTTCTCCATCAGATCTTCTTCAGAAAAATCACATTCATGCCCTTTGCAGCAACATCTGGCCACACAGTTGTTATTAAATTGTTTGGGTTTCTGTCTGTATGACTTGATTTGGAGTCTGTGAACCCAGAAGTTGAATTGCACCTACAGCTGATCCTCAAGTACTCTTCATTTCTTCTCTGGATCTTTTTTTATTCTCCTTAGGTAGACCAGATGTATATATTCAGTGAAGCCTCTCCTTGCTGTTAGCAAGTCATATTTTAAGAGATCTCTTCTTGGGATCATTTATAGCTTTATCTGTATAGTAAAGCTACCTATGTTACCTAAATAGTTGTGGTTCAGTGAAGATGTCAGTCACAGTCCTATCTGTAATCAAACACTTACCTTTCATTTCTTGTTGAAGGTCTGAGATTTTCATTTTATTGAAAAAGGGTGCATCGCTTATTCTTTTTTCTTCCTTTTACTTGGTTTGCTGTTCTGTCACTTTACTGTTCATTCATTTGGTTCCGTTTTACTTTTTATTCCTAGTTGTGAATTTCATTAAGAAAGCAATTCTGAATGTCGGTCTGTATCATTAAAAGGTGAAGATTTTAAGTAGCAGATTTTAACCATTAGCGGGAGTTCACACCACATAAGGAGTGAAAATGTTACGTCAGCTTTGGAGCCAAATGGCAGAAATCAAAACAGTGGAAGCATCTGACCACTGCACATTGGTAATCTGTTCTAGCTTGTCAAACTGTGTTCTCGTGCTTAAAGATTTGCTTTTCGAACAGGACAGTTCTGTAAGTAAATTTATAGTATCATTTAACTTTCAATGTTGTTTTAAGCCTGTAAGAAGCTTTATAGGTGTGGATTTTAGTTTTACATTAGGAAGCAGAGTAAAGCTTAATTTCTTCTTATTTTAGTAATGGCGACAGAGGGCTTATAACATGATAAATTGTAGAGTCATGAAGATTGGCACAATCAATATTCTGAAGTTCATAAGCATTGACTTAAGAAAAAGCAAGTGGACTTTAATTAAATGAATTTGAAGTCTTGAATTTAAAGTATAGGAAAAGTCTGCCTGCTGGCTATTTAAAGTAGACAAGCAGGAGGCTGGAAGAACAGAGCATCAGGAGGTGGAGAAGTCAATGTTTCAGATATAACCCTTCAATAATGAAGGTGGGGGTACAGGGAGCTGCAGATAAAGAGTGGGGAGAAGGGCAGAGTGGTGAGGTACTGATAGGTGAATAGAGGTGGTGGGTATGACCTGGTTGGTCGATAGGAGGAAATTGATCTCTAACTGTTGGCTACTTAAGCTGGAGAGCTGTAGTCACGTAAACTTAATGTGATTGGTTGTCTCAATACTATAAGATCCAGGGCTGACTGAACATCAATGAAGACATTTTATAAGCATTTACGAGTTCTTACTGCTCCATTGTTAATATGAGTTGATATACCACGATGGAGTATTGTGGTGTTGTGTACTGATCATTTGCCACTTACTGCTGTACTTAACGTTGACTCCCATAAAGGAAGGATGAGTGGTGTCAAGAATACAAATAACTTTTGAAAAACACTGGTACCTACAAAGATACATGACAATCATGCCACATGCCACTTGCGCATCCAGACCAAACTAAGCAATCTGCCATACCATTCCCTCAGCATCTTACACTGCAAGAGAAAAGAGCTCCATGACATTTTATCGCACGCCATGATATAGTGATGACATCAGATGCATGCCCCTTAAAGTTATATTGCACACCAGCTGTGAAAGTAACACAACACTGAGCACCCAAGAATGAGGAGAAAAAAAAAACTGACAATGTGGAAAATTGAGGCTCAACTTCATTGAAGAGACGGTGAGTATTTTTAAGTGCAGGAGACAGTCCCATTTGCACTGCTGACACAAACTGAAACTTACATTTCTTTCTTGAACAGATTGCTGAGTGTGTGCTTCATTTGTTCAATTTTCTTTCAATCATTCCCCTGGTGCATTGTGAGACACTGAATGCACTGAACTTTGAGTTTTGGTTGGAAAGTTGGAAAACATTAAGGAATAGCTAGGCTCTCTCATGTAGTGAAGGGAGCTGATAATTTTGATTTGAGGTAATGTTTCAATAATTATAGGCTTGCTTTAAAGGTGCCTGACCATGGGTTTTTATGCTTGGGTTGCCATAAGTTGAACCAATTTTATGCTGGGGGAATCACCTGGCACATGCGCTGACCTGCCCATATCCACCATCATGTAACAATTGCATCTCCAAGCTTTGGCACACTTACCTTGTAATGATGAAGGCAGCCACTAGGTACGCATGGAGATGGTTGCAGAGATAGGATATTTGCTGTGAGAGCACATGCACACAATCTGAATCAGAATTAGCACTGCCAGTAGCAGTTGAGGTTCAATCTCCCTTAAATGTTAAGTCTCCCTCCTTCCTTCCAGTTGGCTTCCACTTTACCTGCAAAATTAGCTATTTGCTGCCTAGCTGCATCAACCAAGTGGTCAATGCGCTGTATAATATGGACAGCACTTGGATCTCCACTGAACAGCTACATTTGCCCATTGATCACACATGATGAAGTAGCCAGTAAAGTCATCTTTGTTTCTCTTCTCCTCCACACCCCTTTATCTTCTGATAGGTAGCAATGTTATCAGCACCTGGTTTCTACCCTTAGAACTTCATCCCAAAACACTCAACCTCTCTGTCTTTAAAACCATGTCAAATGACATATGATGTTCTACTTCTTATTTACCTCAGTTAATCTTTTCTTTACTGGCTTACTGTGTGACTTTAATGTTCTATCTATGAAGTGTCTCTCAGTACATTTTCACATTAAATACACTGTACACATACACATTTTATTGGCTTACACAATTGAAAAGAGTTTCAAATGTAATTGTTTGGTGATTAACAATATTAGATACTGAACGTCATTGTCTACTTCTCATGTCATGGGTACCATGTTATTTTTCTAGAAAGACGGGTGATGTTCTTGAATTTTTCCCTCATTTTTATTTTAATTTGTTTAGGGGTCATCTAATTCCAGTAATGGCTGAAGAAACCTGTGTCCCTTATCATTCTCCCTTTTATGCTTTTAATTCAAGTGTCTTATGCTTGGCAAGATAATGTGAAGACCTGTTTCCTTAATAAATAAACTTTGATATTTGTTCTCGTGTTAGTGAAAGAATCAATCTAAAACATATTTATGGACCAACATGTTTGTAGTTCTGTAGTTACTATTATTAATGCGTGTATATCCAGCCTTGGGTGACTGCCTCTGTGGAGATTCTCCCCATGTCTGCATGGGTTTCTGTCGTGTGCTCCGGTTTCCTCCCACAGACCAAAGATGTGCAGGTTAGGTGGATGTTCACGCTAAATTGTCTGTAGTGTCCAGAAGTGTGCAGACTAAGTGAATTAGCCATGCGAAATGTGGGGTTACAGGGGTAGGGTAGGGGTCTGGGTGGAATGCTCTACAGAGATTAAGACTTGATGGACTGGATGGCCTCTTTCTGCACTGTAGGGATTGTATAATCCGGTGTGGTGGAATATACAATGAAGCTGTCCAATCAAGCACTCTGGGCAGGCAATATCTTAATTATTGGTGCCTCAATTCACTAATCCGAACATAATCCATGCAACCAAAGTTCTAATTTGGTAGTTGTTGCCTGTTAAGATATTTCAAGTATATGATCCAGTTTTTTGTTTGAGGTATTCCCACATTCATGGGTGGGAGAGTTGAGGTGGTGATTGGGGGAGGGTTAGTCACTTGTCATATTCTTAAAATGGAGTACTGCTTTTGCTTTCCTTCTGGGGATAATGCGGGTCTATGGATCTGGGAGGGATGCTCTTCAGAGGGTCAGAACAGACTTGATGGGCCAAACTGCCTCTTTCCACACTGCAGGGATCCTATGATTACTGTTAGTGAAAGAAACAATAACTGCAGGCTTTTTTGCAGCCTTCAGCTATCTTTAAAGGCTGTACTTTAATAATATAAAAGGATGTTGGAGACTTATTTGAATATTGTAATGTACCTTGCCAATAGCAACAAAACATGGGCCACCTAATTGCTAAACCAATGTTGCTGCACCTGATTACAGCAAGGTGGAATTTCTCCTTTTTGTTCGGTCCTGGTTATTTAAATACATTGAAAACATCCAAGTGCTGAAAGTCTTGAGAATAAGGGAGGCAAAGGCATCGTGGACTGTTAATCCAGAAGCCCAGGGGATGCTCTGCGGTCTCGGGTTTGAATCTTGTCATGGCAGGTGGTGAAATTTGAATTCATTAAAGATCTGGAATTAAATGTCTTATGATGACCGTGAATGCATTGACGATTGTTGGAGAAAACCCGTCTAATGCACTCATGCCCTTTAGAGAAGGAAACTGCCATCCTTACCTGATCTGGACTACATGTGACTCCAGATCCACTGCAATGTGGTTGACTCTCAACTGCTTTCTGGGATGGACAATAAATGCTAGCCTAGTTGGCAATGCCCTCATCCCATGAATGAATAAAATAAAGGTTTCCCGCTTTTAAATAATTGAGTTATAAGGGAAAATTTGATAAACTGGGACTGTCTGCTTTTACAAGAACAAGAAAGAGTAGGACCTTATAGTTGTATGTAAAATGTTATGGAGAATAAAAAATATTTATCTTCAGCATTATTTTAAGTGAAACCATGACACAGATCAAGGTGATTTAGATTATTATACAAAAGGCAATATTAAGACTAATGTCAGATAAAATGTCACTCTGTGTGTTTGGTGGTTTTTCAGCTATAAACAGATGGTTAAGTGGTATTATAGGGAAACCATTGAATTACAGGGAAGAATAAGCAGTTGAACTGAATGGTTTCATTATTTGTAGTTTCATGTACACAGACTTTCAGGGAAATAAGCGCATCATACATTAACTGCACTTTAATAATATAAAACCATCTTTGAGAGAATGTGATGCAGGCCAACAACCTTTCCGAATGCAGACTGCTTATTATATGACTGCTGCAGGAGCTTTCTCAATGGCAACAGGAAACAAGATGATGCAGGAAAATCCAAAACACAGTATATTCTAATAGCTGGGCTCTTTACATAGAAACTAGGAGAAAAAATAGGCCACTTGACCCTTTGAGCCTGTTTTTTTTTCCTTTCAATATGATCACAGCTGATTGTTTATCTCAATGTCATATTCCTGCATTCGCTTCATACTCCCTCATACCTTTAATATCTAAAAAAAACCAAAAGGTTTCTTGAATATAACCAGTGACCTGGTTTCCACAGCCCTCTGTGATAGCAAATTCCACAGTTAATGATCCTCCAATTAAATAAATCTTTCCTCATCTGAGTCCTAAATGGCCCTCTCCACCTCCAGAGACTGTGACCCTGGGAAACCTCCTCCTTGCATCAACTCTGTTTAGCCTCAATTAAATTTTATGCATTTCAAACATATTCCCGCTTATCCTTCTATACCTGAGTGAATATAGGTCCAGTCAAACCAATCTCTCTTTATATGATAGTCCTGCCAAACCCAAGGGAACCTCTGTTGCACTCCCTCTATGATATGTACATTCTTCGTTATGTACCTACCTGTACTAAGATACTCATAATTCTGAACTTAAATTCTCTTGCAAGGACGGACAATATATCATTCACCTGCATAATCGCTTGCTGCACCTGCCTGGTGAATTTTATTGACTGGTATACAAGGGCACCATTTGTACATGCACATTTCCCGATATATCACCATTTAAATAATACTGTTTTTCATGCTGTAATGTACAGCTTCACATTTATCCAAGTTATATTGCATCTGTTATGTGTTTGCTCATACACTTTTCAAGATTACCCTAAAGTCTCCTCACAACCTTCTCACACCTCATAATCCCACCTAGTTTTCTAGCATCAACAAACTCAGAGGCATTGCATTCAGTTCCCTCATTCAGGTCATTTAGTGAATAGCTGTGACCAAAGCACTAATCCCTGCAGTACACCACGAGTCACTACCTGCCATCTGGAAAAAGACTGACCTATTCCTATTCTCTGTTTCCTGTCTGTCAACCAATTTTCAATCAATGCCAATATGTTAACTTAATCCCATGTGTTTTAGTTTGCCCACTAGCCTCTCATATGGGACTATATCAAAAGCCTTTTGAAAATCCAAAAATATCAAAAATATCCAAAAAGATTGGTTCTCTCTTATTTATTCTACTAGTTACATTCTCAATTATTTCAATTTCCCATGCTGGCTTTGTCCAATCCTGTTAATGTTTTTCAAGTGTTCTGTTAAAATGTCTTTTGTATTAGCCTCTAGCATTTTCTCCACTACTGAAGTTAGGCTAACTGGTCTTAATTCTCTATTTCTTCTCCAACTTATTTTTTAAATAGAGGGTTTACATTTGCCACACTCCAAAATGTTGGAACTGTTCCAAAGTCTGCAAAATTTTGGAAGATGACCAACAGTGCCACTGATATTTCAAGGGACACTTCCTTTTCGTACTGCAGAGTGCAGGTTATCAGGCCCTGGGGATTTCAGAGCCTTTAACCCCATTAATTTTGCTATCACAATATTTTCATCCATTTTGATTTCATTCTATTCTCTTTTCTGACTAGATTCTTGATCTCATAAAATTTCTAGGAATTTATTGGTGTCCTCTGTTGTGAAGACAGGACCAAAATATGTGTTCAATTGTTCAATCATTTTTTATGTTCCCCATTATAAATTCCCCCATTTCTTGCAATAAGGGACCTACATTTGTCTTCAGTTCTTTTTCTCCTCACTGATATATAAGCTTTTACAAACAGTTTTCTATGTTCTTTGCAAGATTTGCCCCTCTTGATCAAGCTTTTTATCCTCTTTTGCTGAATTCTAAATTGTTCCCAGTCCACAGACTTGTTGCTTTTCATGGTAATTTGATATGGCAGCTCTTTGTATCTAATGCTTTCCCTGATTGAGTTTGTAAGCTATTATTGAGCCAACTTGCCTGTTTTATTTTTGCACCAGACAGGAATTAATACTTGTTGTGTATGTTCTTTAAATATTACACATTGCCAATACACTGTCAACATTTTTTTTAGTAAGGTTCCCTATCCATTATTGCCAACTTGTGCCTCAGTCTCACAATTCCTTTTATTTAGACTCAGGACCAAGTTTTGGATTCAACAACTTTACTCTATCCTAATGAACAGTTTAATCGTTTGTGGTAACCCTTCTCCAAAGGATCCAACACAATAAGATTGTTCATGAATTATTTCTCATTTCACAACATCCAGTCTAGTATAAGCTTCTCTCTCTTTGGTTCCTAAACATATTTGCCTAAAATCCATCGTTATACACATCTTTTGTAATAATTTTGAAGCCATCAGATTTTATATTTAATATGCATTACAAGTTAAACACACTGGAAGAACTGTCCATGAAAAAAAGGTTGCTTTTTGGAAATCATATGGATCCTAATTATGATTCCCTCCTTGTGGACTATTCAAACCACTCTTCATTCTGGATTAGTGGTGTTGGAAGAGCACAGCAGTTCAGCAGCATCCGAGGAGCAGGGAAATCTTCTTTATTCCAGTTCTAGACCCTTACCCCTTATCCTCGAATACTTTTTATGGCCTTTGTACCATTTCTTGGTCTTGTGCTGAACTTAAATAGTTCATCAACTTTTGTTTTAATGTTCCTCCCAATTATGCCTTCAGAAGGTTAGCTCTGACTCTCCCCCTTCCTTTCTCCCCTTCTCTATCTCTACATATGGGGATAGGCTATCAGCAAATAATCACTCTAAACTTTTAAAGACACCTAGGCTACAATTCCTCTCACTCCACCTCTTAATGGTTTCATTTCATTGTCCTGGTATATGTATCGTAATAGGTCTGACAATGCCAGCTTACCCGTGATTTCCTTTTTCCTCAGTTAAGGATTTCAGAAACACTGTGTTCACAAGATTCGCAACCATGTCCATTCTAAACGTGCACTTCTACTCCATTCCTTCCCTTACCTCTCAGAACCATAATGGGCTTCTCCTTGTCCTCACCTTCTATATCATTAGACTTCATAATCAATGGATTATCCTTTGCCATTTTCTTCATCTCCAGTATTCAGTAATTTTGAAAGAGATTCTCCCTTCCATTTTCCTTTCAGCATTCCAAAAAAATTGTTTCCTCTGAATCACCCTGCCCCAATGCCCACTCCTCCTCTCATTGGACCTTCCAATGTAAATGTAGGGTACACAACCATTTACATTTTTACTTATTTCCTTCTTATTATCCAAGGCCCCAAACACTCCATTCACAAGAAACAGGAATTTATTTGCACCACATTCAATTTATATGCTGTATTTGCTACTCCTGGGAGACCAAACATTTTGTCTATTTGGTGGAAAACTTCTGCTAGTCTGCAAACGTATTCTGGATCTGCTGCTTATGTTAATTCTCTACTCTGTTCCAATTCTGACCTCCCCTATCCTCAGTAGTCTACTCTCTGATAATAAAGCTCACTTTAAGCTCAAGCAACAGCACTCCATCTTTCAATCAAGAATTTTTCAGCAGCTTATATTCAATGCTGAGTTCAAAAATTTGAAACTATTTTCTTTTCTTGAACAACAATGTTCTGCATTTCTAACTTGCAGTTCCATTAGGCCCATTTTTTGGTCCTTGCCCTATCTCCAAACTATTATCTTTTGCTTCGCATCATCATTCCTTTAGCCACGTAATATCTCTTGCCCGCCACTCTATTATCTCCCTTCCCTTATGTTTTTTTCTTTCCAGCCTCTGCACTTACTTGAAACTTTGCTATTTTGAAGAATGACTGAAATGTTAACTTGTTTTTATTTTCTCCACAGATGCTACCTGTCCTATTGGGCATTTGCAGATTTCCAGCAATGGCATTTTTCTGTTAAAAAAAGTGCTTAATTTCTGACTGGATAATTTATGGTGGTTTTTCTTACAAAACAAGATTTGATGCATTAAGACAGGTTTTAAGCAGACTCATTGGGTATGCTACATAAACAGAGAAGTGAAAATTGATCTTCTGTCACTGTCCAGTTTTCTTCCTGTATCAAAATGAGCAGGTTGTTGCTATTCATACATGCATCTATATCATGAAGTACAGAACTGACTTCAACAATGTAAGAGACAGATTCCCTATAACAGTGTGTAATTTACCATTTGTGCCCTATAAAGTATATTTTTTGCAAAGGCCTGACGGGAATATTTACATTATCTCAGAGGTAGCTTGCTGAGAGAATATTTGAAGACTCTCTGACCTACCTCATTTCACCTGCTTGTCAAACCCACAGAAATTTGGTGTCTCTGCTAGGTGCTGATTACTTATATTTGTGTAAACAGACTCAAAAGGCAAAGTACATTTCAATGCATACTCAGTCTATTTCCGTTGCTTTAGTACAATTGTTCATAGAATAATTCAAAATATGAAGACAAGCTTTTTTTTACATTTCTCCAAAAATAACAACTAATAAAATTTACTTATTGAAGACAATACCTCAGTGTAATTAGATCCCACTGAACTAAATTGTTCATGCTAGATATGGCAACAACTTTACACATTTATTTATTGCTCAATAGGTTTTGTTTTAGGATTCAAATTTCTGTTTCTTACCTTAGGATAAGGGTACTGTTTTCCTTTTGGGTACAGATTACCAGTAAACCGTGGGATTGCCATATTTGGTACCAAAGTGTCATTTATCATCAGAAATGCCAGTTGTTCTCCATTTGGCGACCACCAGTGGGTAACATGGGAATGCATCAGCTCTTCTGCAATCAAAGCATTTTTGTCAAAGTAAGGCAATCAATAAAAGCAATTAACCCATCAAATGTTACAGGGTCCAAAGCGATTTGCAACTAACAGAAGCCTATGATTGTTGGAAGGTTTAAATACAATACAAAATACTTAACACTCAAATATGTTTTATATATTGCTTTTGTGGACTATATTGAAACAGAATGTAAGATAATAACTGAGTTGTATTTCTCAGTGAAAGGTACACATTAGCAGTCAGTTTGATATCCAATGCAGTTTTGGCTCTTGTGCATTATTAAATAGTTTTTTACCGAAGTTAATAATTTTGTTATAAAATACAACTAATATTAGTTCCCTGTTTTATACAAGCTCTTTTTTCTGAATTAACGGTAAGGCATTCTGCAGGGGTAAGGCACTGGTGTACCTAATCAATTTATCCCTGATGAGCTTCCAGTTCTACTTAATTATTAATTTAGTATTTATCAATCACTCAATATCCTGAGAGAATTAAGGGAAAGCCATTTAGTGAGTGACTGAAGTCAGAACATGTAAAAAATAGGAAGACATGCTTGCTTAAGCCTGCTGTGCCATTCAATACAATTATGGACTATCATCATCTTTTAAATCCACTTTCCTTCCCCATCCCTGTATCTCTTGATTTATCAAGAGACCTAAAAGCTGTATATCTCAGTGTAAATATTTTCAACAATGGACTCTTTGAACTCCTGAGGTAAAGAGTTTCAAAGATTCACAATAACTGGATTGAAAAGATTTCGCTGCATCTCAGTTCTAAATGGTCAATCCCTTATCCTGGGACTATACTTTCCACTCTCCAGCCAGTGGAAACAAACTGATTACCTCTTCAGAATATTTCAAGTTTCAATGATATTACTGCTCATTGTTCTAAGTTCTAGACAATATGTGTCCAGTTTGCCCAGCCTCTCATCCCAGGAACCCATCTTGTTAACCATCACTATATTGCATCTAATGAGAGTAGATCTTCCCTTGATATGGCGGGATACCCAGGTGTGGTCTTTCCAAGGCCTTGTACCATTTCAAATATTCATTTAAACATTTCTTAAATGTTGTGAGGGTTCAGATCTCTAGCAACTTTTCAGGCAAAGAGTTCCAGATGCTCAACAGTGCCTGGCTGAAAAAACCTCTTTCCTCAAAACCCTTTTAAACCTTCTGCCTCTTACCTTAACTATGCTGTAGTAATTTTTCTCTTGTGCATTAACTTGACTATATACATTCTGCCTTCTATACTGACTTGGCTTTTCCTCTGTCTTTGCCTTTGCATCAGCTCCTACTGTAGTCCTCTCTATATCCTACTCCCTCCCAAATTATTTTTCCCTGCATCAACTGTACTAGCAAACCATCCTGCAAGGATGTTGCTCCTGTTCCAGTTCAGGTACACTGTCAAACTTGTACAGGTCCCACTTCTCCAGGAATGAATCTAATGATTCAGGAATCTAAAGCCCTCTGTCCTGCTCCAAATATACAGCCATGTATTCATCTGCTCTACCTAACTATTCTTACATTCTCTATTATGTGACACGTGACAACACTATGGCTTTAAGAGATTTATTTTTTCCTTTTTTTTGTATGAAGGAAGGTGGGACAGAGGTACTGCGCAGTCTGTTCAAAGCCCATAAAGTAAACAACTTGTAATCCTTTGATTTATAAAAAAAATTGGAAAAATGAAGCAGCTTGAATGGGTAGGGTCAAGCTCCCACAGAACCAGGACTTTTAGTTTTAGCTTTCTGCAACTTTTGAGGACCTGAAGCTGGATGTAGAAGATTTTATACCTCTCTCTGTTACAGCTAAAAGCTAGGGTTCTCTTCCTGCTGCTAGAATTGCATGTGAGAAAATCTAATTTACTGAATTTGCTTTTGTATGTGTTTGTGTGTTTATGATATGTCACTCTATTGGAACAGTTAATTAGTAGTTGTTAATATATATTACTTTGTTGAACATGTTGATAGCATTACAGTTAAGCCAGTTCTTTAATTTAATTTATATTTTGTATGTATTTTAATTGTAGTGTAAAAATAAAGTATGTCTTGCTTAAAGTTGATTAGTCTTACCAGTCGAATTGCATCTTGAACATTTTGTCTTACTTCTTATTTTAAAGCAAGTGTAATTAGGGTCTAGACTTTCTTCTTAATATATTTTGTGAAGATTTGGTCTGGTCCATAACAGACACCAGGAACAATCTAGACATTGCAACATTTGAGGCACTGCTTTTCAATCTGCTCCCTAGCTCCTTAAATTCTTGTTGTAGAACCTTAACCCTTTTTCGACCTATGTCATTGCTGCCTGTGTTACACATGATCTCTGACTGTTTGCCCTCCCCCTTGTGATTGCCCAGCAGCCAGTGACGTCCTTGACCCTGTCTAAAGGAAGCAACACACCATTCTGGAGTTCCATCTGCAGCTGCAAAATCTCTGTTTCTACCTCTCACTACTGCATCTTTTGTCACTATCGTTCTCCCTCCTTGGCAGCTGTGCTCTTGTTGCACTCACCACAGGAATTCTCACTCTCATAATTTTTCAACCTTGACCATCTATTTTTGAAAAGTACTTTACGGCTTTCCTGACTGCCAGCCTGACTTTCTTCTAACCTGACTAGTGAACATCCCCTCCTTCTCTGACTATGCTTCCTTAAGCCATGGAGTGACCTTGTCTAAAACATACTACTCTTGTATCTCTGAGCCTTGTGGATGTCTCTTGTCAACACTGGAGTACGAAAGTCCAGTGCTCAAGCTGGTGAAACTTTTGGCACTTTCTGCAGCTGAGGTCATCCTGATAGCCAGGAGCATCTAACACTTCCCTCATACTGCAGCCTGTGCAATACCTAGGACTAAGCTTCTCTTTTGTACCTTTAATTATTTTGCTCAGTTTCAGCTATGTGGAAAATTATTTGTTTTTTGAAAAAGCTAGAACTCCTAGCTTCTCTAATGCAATTTTAAAGTGGAGAAAAATAAGTTACCCGCTATTAACCAATCAGCTGTCTGCTTTGCACTGACGGTCATTTTTGACAGCCTTTTTTGAGTAGTGGAAGAGTTCCTGTTGGGTTTAGCTACTACTCCACCTGGCTCAATCTCTCTTTCTCATGCTATTTTTGTGGCACTGAATGTCTCTCTTATACCTTGTCACAGGGTCCTGACCTGACCTGCTGCTCTCAGTGATGCTGACTGCCTGTCATAGGTTCCTTACCTTTCCCATACTTCCTTCTCTTTCATTTCCTGACTCTCTAGAATAATAGAATAGAATCCTTACAGTGTGGAAACAGGCCCTTTGGCCTAACCAGTCCACAATGACACTCTGAAGCGTAACCCACCCAGATCCATTCCCCCACCCCATTATCCTATATTTACCCCTGACTTATGCACCCTAACCTACACATCCCTGAACACTATGGGAAATTTAGCATGTCCAACTCACATAACCTGGACATCTTTGTGGGAGGAAACCAGAGCACCTGGAAGAAAACCACGCAGACCCGGGCAGATTGTGCAAACTCCACACATTCCAACCTGAAGTTGGAATTGAACCCAGGTCTCTGGTGCTGTGAGGCAGCAGTGCTAACCACTGAGCCACCATGCTCAATGCCTTGTCTCTTTGCCTCTAAGGGATCATGATTAGCTGTTCTCTTTTTATGTGTTTGTAAGAGCTTGTGCAATCCGTTCTTATACTCTTGGCAAATTTACTCTTATATTCAATCTCTCACCCCCTTTTTGTCAACTAGTCACCTTTGAAATAAGATAAGGTAGAGCCCAAATAGAAATCAATGGTTTTGATCAATTTGCTATTGCAGAGACTGAGTTAAAATATGACCAAGATTGGGAAGCAAATATTCCAAGATTGGGAAGCACATTTTGAAAAGACAGACTGATTAAAGGAGAGAGCGCAGCTCAGTTAGTTATTAATTAGAGAAATACATTAGTGCAAAAAGTTCCTGTTCCAGAAGATCAGTAAATAGAATCAGCAAGGTCGGGATGGGGAATACCAAGGGTCAGAAAACATTGGAGATGTTTACAAGTGCCCAACAGTAATTATCTTCTTGGAAAGACAACTTAACAGTAAAAATTGTAACTGGAACAAAGGAAATTGAATAATTGTGGGAAACTGTAAACTTCAAAAAACTCAGTGAAAGACAGCAAGGGTAATCTGGAAGATGAAAGACTTTCCTAACAATCTCCTATAACAACACATTGTGGAACATACCACAGATAAAGCTATTTGACATGAAGTCTTGTGCAGTGAGGCAAGATTAATTTATAATCTATCAGTAAAAGATCTACTGGGATGGGGGAGGTAGTATCATTGTGGTAATGTCACTGGACATCTAATCCAGAACTGTAGGCTCATGTCCTGAGGATATGTGGTTCATATCCCACCTGGATTCAATCATAAACAAAATCTGGAATAAAAAGCTAATCTAATGGCAACCATGTAACCTTTGTTGATTGTTGGAAAAATCCATTTGAGTCACTAATGCCGTTGAGACAAGAAAATGTGTCAAAACAGTCCCCACCTAGTCTAGCCCACAGTTCAGTCCAGACCCACAACAAAGTAATTATCTCTTAAATGTACTCTGGATAATTAGGGTTGGTTTACACGTTAGCCGAGCATGTAATGCCCAGATCCTATGAATGAATAAATAACATAATATAATATAATTTGTTAGTAAGTTCAAAATTGTCATATCCTAACCCAACCAAAGTGTGAAATTGAAACAAAGCAAATGATGCAAGTCTGAGTAGGCAGATGGCTAAAGTAATTTGGATAGATGTACTAAAAGTTACTGCAATTAAAGCATTTAAATAAATCATTCAGAATATTCAACAATAATACACCCATTGAGAAACAAAAACTTTGCAAGGAAGATCCATCCATGGCTTATTAAATAATTTAAGATTAGTATTAGATTAAAATAATAAATTTAAAATAGCATGAAATAATAGTCCAACAGGTTTAATTGGAAGCACTAGCTTTCGGAACGCTGCTCCTTCATCAGGTGGTTATGGGGTACACGATTGTAAGATACAGAATTTATAGCAAAAGTTTACAGTGTGATATAACTGAAATTATACATTGAAAAATACTTAATTGTTTGTTAAGTCTCTCATCTGTTAGAATGACTATGTTAGTTTCTCTTCTTTTATATGTAAATCACAAAACATTTTTTAAAAAAGTTACATTTCCAAGTGAACTTTAGCAATTAGTGTCAGCTCAGATAATTTATTGGATATTAGCACTTCTGTGTGCTGTCTGTGCCATAATGTTTAGACCAACTCTAATGTAAAAAAATGAATTAACAGAATCTTACATGGATTCATGCAGTTTTTGAGCAAAGTGCAATGTAACTGTGCAAGTACAAATTCACCCCACAAACTTAGGAGTTTGTGTGTGTGTATACAGTGCAATGGGGTCACCTGTAATGTGACATGAACCCAAGGTCCCGGTTGAGGCCATTTTTATGGGTACCGAACTGAGCTATCAGCCTCTGCTCAGCCACTCTGAGTTGTTGCATATCCTGAAGTCCGCCTTGGAGGATAGTCACCTGAAAATCCGAAGCTGAACATCCCTGACCACGGAAGCGTAACACAACCTGGAAGGAACATCCCTGTTTGGTGATTGTTGCACACAAACACACACTCTCTCACATGCACTCACACTCACATGCACACTTTCACACTCACTCCCTTCACAGACAGACACACAAACACATGCACAGGCACAGGCACTCCTACACACACAAGAATACGTGTGCGCACAGACACTCCTATGCACACACACACAGGCAATCATATATATATATTATATATATATATATATTACACACACAGGCACTCGTAAGTACACGAACACACACACAGGCATTTGTGCACACATATAAACACACACGCATGCGCGCACAGGCACTCCTACACACACACACACAGGGGCAATCATATATATATACACACACACACACACACATACACACAGGGGCAATCGAAAAACACACACAGGCACTCATACACACACACACACACACACACACACACACCCTCTCACAGACCTAGACCCCTTTGCACTCACACATATACACACACATACACTCTCTTTCACATACATTATCTGGGCTGACACTAATTGCTAAAGTTCACTTGAGAAGGTAATTTTTCTTTAAAAAGTTTTGCAATGTACGTATGAAAGAAGAGAAACTAACGTGGTCATTCTAACAGATGAGCGACTTAACAAACAATCAAGGTATTTTTCAATGTTATAATTTCAATTACATCACACTGTAAACTTTTGCTATAAATTCTGTGTCTTACAATCGTACACTCCACAACCACCTGATGAAGGAGCAGCGCTCTGAATTAAATCTGTTGGACTATAACCTGGTGTTATGTGATTTTTAACTTTGTACACCCAAGTCCAACACTAGCATCTCCAAATCAAGAAATAATAATAAGCATGATTGGAGATATTGAGGAAATGAACAAATAGCCTCAAAGAAAAACTCAAAGCAGCAACTTGCAGTCATTTTCTGAAACTAGCTCACAAGATTTATTGAACTGAATTTTATAATTTATCATGATTGGATTATGAGGCTCTGAGCTATAAAGCACCCAGTAGTTAATCACTGCAACTTGTGTTTGGACATATTATCATCCATTGGATAAATAGGCAGAAAGTTCCTGAGCTCTCTAGTTGGAAACGTTAATCAGCTCACTGGGGGAAAAGCTATTTAAAATTATTTTTAAAATAGAGAAACTTAACAAATAATACCTAAAAACAAATTTCATAAAATTAATTTCTATAATAATGCTTTAAAGAATAACAAGAGATCTTCTTACATGTTATAACATTTCTCATATAACAAATATAATTGAACAAATATAATTTGCATCATATTCAACATTAGTACAGATAATAGAAAATTTTAAGGAATCACTTGATGGAAAAACTAACCATGAAGCAACATGCAACATGATGGAGGATCAATACATCTCAAATGATAGAACATTACTTAAAAATGTTAGATATCCATTACCATCAAAGAGGAAAAATAGATCAGTATTTTGGCTCCAGATTGCTTTAACGGAACTCTGTGTGTTGGTGTACATCTGATGTGAAATTGTAAAGATACATTTGTTGGTCTTAATAAGGAAGGTAGCGGTGCAAATTAAAAAAAAAACTACCACTCTTGGTCGAGAAGTTTGTTGAAATCAATTAACTGAGCATTCAGCTACATTTGGCTAAATCATCCTGAGACAGCCATAGGCATTCACTTCTCATTTTGTATACTTGGCCTGACTAACTGTCAGATGGTGTTGTGTGGGAATGTATGACTCATGCTTTGGTTTCTTTGAAACTTTGTTATATTATTACTTACTTATCTAACAATTTGGATGTTATTCAAGGGACAGAATGTGGCAAAACTCTCAGAAGCAGGAAACAAGGCATTAAATTGTTTGGGAATTGAAATAAAAGTTTGCTGATACTGGGAAGAAAGTTGGGAAGTTAGTTGATAATGATTAATGGTGTAGCATGATTCCTGGCAACAAGTCACCAAATGAAGTTGCATCTTTGCAATGAAGTTAACAGCAAATGGGAAATACATGCTTTTGGATTCACAACTGGTAAAGGGTGGAGTAGAGCAGACAAGATATAATTCCTGGTGAACTTGGAGAGAATTGATACTTTTCTGATAAGCAAATATTTATTGGACTGGGGCGAGGAAGTTGAACTGGTCATAGACTGGAGTTGGGGCTATCCAGTCTCCTCTTATCCATGTTAACTTAGCAATACATATTTTTGATTGTGGAAGAACAAATTGATTGTGGAAAAATAAACCAATAATAAATGAGGTGCTGAAGGCAGCCCATTCAATTTGATACCATTAACTAACACTTGAAGAAACGACCTTGCAAATATGTAATCAACATTTGGCAAGATGTTGTCTGCTCTTGCATGCCAACATCCATTAGTGATGCTTATTTGATCTTTCATATACTCAAGGGGATTTTTCCATTCACTATGTTCCATCAGTTTTGTTTTACAAGAAGCACGCTACTCAAGCCTTTCCAATATTTGCTTGTCTTCTGTGTCTATAGGTGTTGGCAGTGATTCAGCAGTGTTCTGCCGCTAGCACCCCACAGCAAACAATGCTGTCATGGCACTGGTAAGCATACCAGACCATTGCACATTTACTTGAGAAGAGAACAGTTTGATTGTCTGAAGAAAGCAATAATTGAAGCAAAAAGTAACAGTAAGGATGAGGAAGTAATGGTAAACCGGAGGCAGAAGGGAAATTCTGGCCTTGTCCAATGAGATCTCAGATGGAAGTCTCAGGACTGATTCCATCCACTGTCAACATACAAATCCATATTGCTTTTTGAATATTCTTCATTTATTGATTTATTTGACAACATCCAAAGTGCTTCATAACATGAAAAAGTCCACAAGATTTGTCTATTTAGTGACATTTTCTTTGACTTTGGGAAAAGCACAGTGAGTGGGTATGGGTCTGTTTAAACATGACCAAGTAATCTTGATTTTATCAACTTGCTCCTTGAAGTCATGGCTATTTCAAATGCAAGAAGAGTTGTCTTTGTACACTCTTCCCCATTCAGAGTTAATGTGAGACAGAAATGGAAGAAACTAAACCAACAGAAAACAGCCCAGACCATCATGGAAGCTAGTTGCCAATCCATGGAAGCCATTTGCATAGCTTGTTGGTGTGGAAAAGCTGCCAACATCAAGGGCCCATTGCAGCCTGATAATTATCTCTTACAACCTCTTCCATCAGGCAGAAGATACAGAAGCTTGAACACATGATGCACCAGCAGGTTCAAGAACAGCTTCTTCCTAGCCATTATTAGACTAATGAATGGACTCTCTTGCCTCAAATAATGCTGAACTTGCGAACATTGATTTCTCATAGTGCACACTCTGTGTGATGTAACCTGTATGCCTCTAAGTAATTTTTAAACCTATGACCTGTACATCCTTGCCTACTGTGATCTGCCGGTACTGCTCATAAACAAAGCTTTTCACTTTACTTCAATACATGTGACAATAAACCAATTTATCAATCAAGCACCATAAGACAAGAAGATATAGGTGTAGAAATTAGGCCATTCTGCCCATTGAGTCTACTTTGTCATTCAATCATGACTGATAAGTTTCTCAACCCCATTCTCCTGCTTTCTTCCCATCACTCTTTTTCAACAGTATTCACTCTATTCACTCTAGAAAATGACAACGTTGTTGAGGAGAATACGGAGATACAGGCTACTAGACTAGGTGAGATTGAGGTTCACAAGGAAGAGGTTTTAGAGATCCTGCAGAGTGTGAAAATAGATAAGTCCCCTGGGCCGGATGGGATTTATCCTAGGATCCTCTGGAAAGCCATGGAGGAGATTGCCGAGCCTTTGACATTGATCTTTAAATCATCATTGTCTACAGGAATAGTGCCTGAGGATTGGAGGATAGCAAATGTGGTTCCCCTGTTCAAGAAGGGAAGTAGAGACAACCCTGGTAATTATAGACCAGTGAGCCTTACTTCAGTTGTTGGTAAAGTATTGGAAAAGGTTAGAAGAGCTAGGATTTATAATCATCTAGAAAAGAATAACTTGATTAAGAATAGTCAGCATGGTTTCATGAAGGGTAGGTTGTGCCTCACAAACCTTACTGAGTTCTTTGAGAAGGTGACCAAACAGGTAGATGTGAGTAAACCGGTTGATGTGGTGTATTTGGATTGCAGCAAGGCATTCGATAAGGTTCCCCACAGTAGGCTATTATACAAAATACGGAGGAATGCGATTGTGAGAGATTTAGCAGTTTGGATCAGTAATTGGCTTGCTGAAAGAAGACAGAGGGTGGTGGTTGATGGGAAATGTTGATCCTGGAATCCAGTTACTAGTGGTGTACCATAAGGATTGGAGTTGGGTCCACTGCTGTTCATCATTTTTATAAACGACCTGGATGAGGGCGTAGAAGAGTGGGTTAGTAAATTTGCAAACGACACTCAGGTCGGTGGAGTTGTGGATAGTAACGATGTTGTAGGTTACAGAGAGACATAGAAAAGCTGCAGAGCTGGGCTGAGAAGTAGCAAATGGAGTTTAATGTGGACAAGTGTGAGGTGATTCACTTTGGATGGTGTAACTGGAATGCAAAGTACTGGGCTAATGGTAAGATTTTTGCTAGTGTAGATGAGCAGAGAGATCTCTGTGTCCATGTACACAGATCCTTGAAAGTTGCCACCCAGATTGACAGGGTTGTTAAGCAGGCATAGTGTTTTAGGTTTTATTAATAGAGGGATCAAGTTCCGGAACCATGAGGTTATGCTACAGTTGTACAAAACTCTGGTGTGGTCGCACTTGGAGTATTGTGTACAGTTCTGATCACCGCATTATAAGAAGGATGTGGAAGCTTTGGAAAGAATGCAGAGGAGATTTACTAGGATGTTGCCTAGTATGGAGGGAAGATCTTACGAGGAAAAGCTGAGGGCCTTGAGGCTGTTTTCATTGGAGAGAAGAAGGTTGAGAGGTGACTTAATAGAGACATATAAGATAATCAGAGGGTAAGATAGGGTGGTCAGGGAGATCCTTTTTCCAAGTATGGTGACGGCGAGCACAAGGGGGCATAGCTTTAAATTGAGGGTTGATAGATATAGGACAGATGTCAGAGGTAGTTTCTTTACTCAGAGAGTAGTAAGGGTATGGAATGCTTTGCCTGCAATGGTAGTAGATTCGCCAACTTTAAGTACATTTAAGTTGTCATTGGATAACCATATGGATGAAAATTGAATAGTGTAGCTTAGATAGGCTTCAGGTTAGTATGACTGATTGGCGTAACATCGAGGTCTGAAGGGCCTGTAATGCGCTGTAATGTTCTACGTTCACTCGTGATACTCAAGAACCTATCCCTCTCAGTCTTAAATGTACTCAATGACCTGGACTCCACAGCCTTTTGTGGCAATAGAACATAGAACATAGAACAAACAGCGCAGAACAGGCCCTTCAGCCCTCAATGTTGCGCTGACCTGTGAACTATTCTCAGTTCGTTCCCCCTACGCTATCCCAAAATTATCCATGTGCTTATCTAAGAATTGTTTAAATCTCCCTAATGTGGCTGAGTTGACGATATTAGCAGGTAGGGCATTCCACACCCTTACCACTCTCTACGTAAAGAACTTTCCTCTGACAGCTGTCTTAAATCTATCATCCCTCAATTTGTAGTTATGCTCTCTCAAAAAAAGCTGAAGTCATCATCCTAGGAAAAAGTCTTTCACTGTCTACTCTATCTAATCCTCTGAACATCTTGTATGTCTCTATCAAATCCCCCCTTAGCCTTCTTCTTTCCAATGAGAACAGACCCAAGTCTCTCAGCCTTTCCTCATAAGACCTTCCCTCCAGACCAGGCAACATCCTGGTATATCTCCTCTGCATCTTTTCCAATGCTTCCACATTCTTCCTATAATGAGGCGACCAGAACTGTACACAATATTCCAAGTGTGGCCGCACCAGCGTTTTGTATAGTTGCATGATATTGCGGTTCTGGAAATCAATCCCTCTACGAATGAAACCTAATACACCGTATGTCTTCTTCACAGCACTATCCACCTGGGTGGCAACTTTCAGGGATCTATGTCCATGGATTCTAAGATCCCTCTGCATATCCACACTACCAAGAATCTTTCCACTGACCCAGTACTCTGCCTTCCTGTTATTTTTCCCAAAGTCAATCACCTCACATTTAGCTGCATTGAACTCCATTTGCCACCTCTCAGCTCAATTCTGCAGTTTATCCAAGTCCCCCTGCAATCTGTAACATTCTTCCAAACTATCCACAACTCCACAGACTTTAGTGTCGTCTGCAAATTTACTAATCCATCCACGTTTGCCTGCTTCTAAGTCATTTGTAAAAATGACAAACAGCAGTGGTCCCAAAACAGATCCTTGTGGCAGACCACTAGTAACCGGACTCCAAGCTGAATATCTTCCATCAACCACCACTCACTGCCTTCTTTCAGAAAGCCAGTTTCTAATCCAAACTGCGAAATCACCCTCAATTCCATGTCTCTGCATTTTCTCCATCAGCCTACCATGTGGAACCTTATCAAAGGCTTTACTGAAATCCAAGTATACCATGTCAACTGCCCTACCCTCATCTACATGCTTAGTCACCTTCTCAAAAAATTCAATGAGGTTTGTGAGACATTACATTTTAGATTACATTACATTACAGTGTGGAAATAGGCACTTCGGCCCAACAAGTCCACACCGACCCGCCAAAGCGCAACCCACCCATACCCCTACATTTACCCCTTACCTAACACTACAGACAATTTAGCATGGCCAATTCACCTGACCTGCATATCTTTGGACTGTGGGAGGAAACTGGACCACCCGGAGGAAACCCATGCAGACACGGAGAGAACGTGTAAACTCCACACAGTCAGTCGCCTGAGGTGGGAATTGAATCCGTGTCTCCGGCACTGTGAGGCAGCAGTGCTAACCACTGTGCCACCGTGCTGCCCACATGACCTGCCCTTGACGAAACCATGTTGACTATCTGAAATCAAATTGTTGCTTGCTAGATGATTATAAATCTTATCTCTTATAATCCTTTCCAAAACCTTTCCTACAACAGAAGTAAGGCTCACTGGTCTATAATTACCTGGGTTATTTCTGCTGCCCTTCTTGAACAATGGCACAACATTTGCAATCCTCCAATCCTCAGGTACTAAACCTGTAGACAATGACAACTCAAATATCAAAGCAAACGGCTGTACTATCTCCTCCCTAGCTTCTCAGAGAATCCTCGGATAAATCCCATCCAGCCCAGGGGACTTGTCTACTTTCACTCCTTCTAGAATTGATAACACCTGTCCATAACTAACCTTGATCCTTTCTAGTCTAATATCTCGTACCTCATTCTTCTCCTCTGCAATATTCTCCTTTTCCTGAGTGAACACTGATGAGAAATGTTCGTTTAGCACCTCTCCGATCTCTACAGGGTCCACACTCAACTTCCCACTTCTGTCTTTTCTATTCCTACCCTAATCATCCTTTTATTCCTCACATACCTATAGAAAGCTTTTGGGTTCTCCTTTATTCTATTTGCTAAAGACTGCTCGTATCCTCTCTTTGCTCTTCTTAACTCTCTCTTTAAATCCTTCCTAGCTGATCTGTAACTCTCCATCACCTCATCTGGACCAACTTGCCTCATCAACACATAAGCCTCCTTCTTCTTCTTAACAAGAGATGCAATTTCTGCAGTAAACCACAGTTCCCTTACCTTATCACTTCCTCCCTGCTTGACAGGGACATCCTATCAAGGACATGCAATATCTGTTCCTTAAACCAGCTCCACATTTGGATTGTCTGCATCCCCTGCATTTTGCTACCCCATTCTATGCATCCTAATCGCATTATAATTGCCCTTGCCCCATTGATAACTCTTGACCTGTGGCATGTACCTATCCCTTTCCATCATAAAACTAAACCTAACTGAATTATGGTCACTCTCTCCAAAGTGCTCACCTACAACTAAATCAAACACCTGGCCTGGTTCATTACCAAGCACCAGATCCAGTGTGGCGTCCCCTCTTGTCGGCCCTTTGACATACTGTGTCAGGAAACCCTCCTGTACACATTGGACAAAAACTGATCCATCTGACGTACTAGAGCTATAACATTTCCAGTCAATGTTGGGGAAGTTAAAGTCCCCCAATGAATTCCATAGATTGACCACACATATTGCATTGGAACTGGTCCTCCTGGGAGCAGATGCAGCGGAGATGAAGAAATTGGGAATATGGGATGGCATTTTTACAGGGGGCAGGGTGGGAGGAGGTGTAGTCTAGGTAGCTGTGGGAGTCGGTCGGTTTATAGTAAATGTCCGTGTTGATTTGAGGTAGAATTGGAGAGGTCTAGGAAGGGGAGGGAGGAGTCTGAGATGGTCCAGATAAATTTGAGGTCGGGGTGGAAGGTGTTGGTGAAGTGGATGAATTGTTCAACCTCCTCATGGGAGCATGAGGCAGCGCCGATACAGTCATCGATGTAGCAGAGGAAAAGGTGGGGGGTGGTGCCAGAGTAGCTGCGGAAGATGGACTGTTCCACATATCTTACGAAGAGGCAGGCGTAGCTGGGGCCCATGTGGGTGCTCATGGCTACTCCTTTGGTTTGGAGGAAGGGGGATGATTGGAAAGAGGAGTTGTTCAGAGTGAGGACCAGTTCAGTCAGTCAAAGGAGGATGTCAGTGGAAGGGTACTGGTTGGTACGGCGGGAAAGGAAGAAGCAGAGGGCTTTGAGTCCTTCATGATTTCCCCCCAGACATGATCGATGATGCTCTCCACCGCATCTCCTCCACTTCCCACTCCTCCACCCTTGAGCATCGTCCATCCAATTGCCACCAGGACAGAACCACACTGGTCCTCACCCAACACCCCACCAACCTCCATATGCATCGTATCATCCGTCGTCATTTCCGCCACCTCCAAACGGTCCCCACCACCAGGGATATATTTCTCTCCCCTCCCCTATCAGCGTTCCGAAAAGACCACTCCCTCCATGACTCCCTTCTCAGGTCCCCACCTCCCACCAACCCAACTTCCACTCATAGTGCCTCCCCCTACAACCGCAAGAAATGCAAAACTTGCGTCCACACCTCCCCCTTACTTCCCTCCAAGGCCCCAAGGGATCCTTCCATATCCACCACAAATTCACCTGCACCTCCACACACATCATTTACTGCATCCACTGCACCCAATGTGGCCTCCTCTATATTGGGGAGACAGGCCGCCTACTTGCGGAACGTTTCAGAGAACACCTCTGGGACACCCGGACAAACCAACCCAACCACCCCATGGCTCAACACTTCAACTCCCCCTCCCACTCCACCAAGGACATGCAGGTCCTTGGACTCCTCCATCGCCAGACCATAGCAACATGACGGTTGGAGGAAGAGTGCCTCATCTTCCGCCTAGGAACCCTCCAACCACAAGGGTGAACTCAGATTTCTCCAGTTTCCTCATTTCCCCTCCCCCCACCTTGTCTCAGTCCCAACCCTCGAACTCAGCACCACCTTCCTAAACTGCAATCTTCTTCCTGACCTCTCCGCCCCCACCCCCACTCCGGCCTATCACCCTCACCTTAACCTCCTTCCATCTATTGCATTTCCAACAGCCCTCCCCCAAGTCCCTCCTCCCTACCTTTTAGCTTAGCCTGGTTGGCACACCTTCCTCATTCCTTAAGAAGGTATCATGCCCGAAATGTCGATTCTCCTGCTCCTTGGATGCTGCCTGACCTGCTGCACTTTTCCAGCAACACATTTTCAGCTCTGATCTCCAGCATCCACAGTCCTCACTTTCTCCACACATATTGCATGAAGAAGTTCTCCTTATCTCTGTTCTAAAAGGTCTTCCCTTTACTCTAAGGCTGTGCCCTCAGGTCCGAGTCTCTCCTACCATCTTTCCAACATCTACTCTCCCCAGGCCATTCAGTATTCTGTATGTTTCAATTAGATCCCCATCATCCTTTAAACTCCATTGAGTATAGACCCAGAGTCCTCAAGCATTCCTCATTTATTAAGCTTTTCAATTCTTGGACCATTCTTGCGAACCTCTTCTGAAAACACTTCAGGGCCAATACATCCTTTCTGAGATATGGGGCCCAGAGCTGTGCACAATACTCTAAATGTGGTCTGACTAGAGCCTCATAGACCCTCAGAAGTACATCCCTGCTTTTATATTCAAGTACTTTCAAAATAAATGCCTTCATTGCATTTGTCTTCCTAACTACTGACTCTACCTGCAAGTTTATCTTGACAGAATCCTAGACTGGAACTCCCAAGTCTCTGGGCACTTCAGACTTCTGAATTTTCTTCCCATTTAGAAAATAGTCCAGGCCTCTATTCTTCCTGCCAAAGTACATGACCTCATATTTTCCTACATTGTACTCCATCTGCCACTTCTTTGTCTACTCTCCTAACCTATCCAAATCCTTCTACACCTCCCTGCCTCCTTAATGCTCCCCCTACCTATCTTTCTATCATCTGCAAACTTAGCCAGAATGTCGTCAGTTCCTACACCTAGATCGTTAATGTATAAAGTGAAAAGTTGTGGTCCCAACACTGAGCCTTGCAGAACACCATTTATCACCAGCTGCCATCCTGAGAAGGATACATGAGTGACAGGAAAATAATGCAACCAACTAAATGTAAAAGCAACTTAAATGACTAAAACAACCCATAAACATCTGTTTTAGAATGTGAAGTAAATCTATGATTTTAACTTCTGTAGATCAAACTGGCAAAAGTGGAAATAATGATTGAACTCCATGACTGAGTTCCTGCTGAGTCTCCATTGAGTGCCTCTAGTAACACAGATACAAGGAATACATGCAATTGGAGCCATTCTTTTACTGAGCAGGTTTGTCTATTTTAGAGGTTTTCTAATTCCCTTCCTAACCCTGTCCTAAATGGATGGCTTCTCCTTCGAATTGTAAAGTTACCTTTAATACTCAAAGAGAAAAGATCACCCAGTGCCCAGATATTTTTATGCAGTCATTGTTTAAAGAAAATTCTGCTTTGCTATCATTCGTTAGGAGGAATCAGTAAATCCCTTCAGGATGGAAGTAGGCCATTCAGCCCATTGAGTCACACTGACCCTCTGAAGAACATCCTACCCAGACCCAAACCCCCTACCCTGTTCCTGTAGCTCCATGGTTAATCCACCTCACCCACACATCTTTGGACTGCGGGAGGAAACCAGAGCATCCACAGGAAACCAATGCAGACACAGGAATAATGTGCAAACTCATGGTCGCTCAAGGCTAGAATTAAACCCTGGCCCCGGGCACTGTGTGGCAGCAGTGCTAACCACTGAGCTACCATGCCAACCTACAATATGAGGTCTGTTAATATGAATGAGTAGAAGCAAAATAAACAATTCAAAAAGCAATTCTTGACCTGATTCCTCAGTGTAATATAACTGATTGTTTGGAAGACATCTTTCAGGTTGCCATAGCATACTGGTTCAAATTTGGAATAAGCTCATTAAAACTCCACGTTTAACATAAAAGGTAGGTAATTATATGGTGGTATGCTGAAACTAAAGGAGATAACAGTTTTGTGAAATTATATAAGTACAATGGGGTGAAATTAGTTGAAATCGAAATAAGATTTAGGGCAGAATTTTACCAGAAATCATCTCTGGCGAGATGAGTGGTAGAATCAGGTAGGGTGGTTAACTTGACATCAAGATAATCTCATCACAACGTTCCCCCCAATTCACTTATTGGTGTGGTGAGACATATACCAGGTAGCAGCAATGACCAAACTGATGCTCTTTATTCCTTTATAAAAATGGCTTGTTAACAGTCCAACTCACCACGTGATGTGATCTCTCCTATCATGGCATAAAAATTAGTCATTTGGAAGGATTCAATATAGAAACTAAAGCAGTTCTTCACAAGTTCAAATACCCACTGGGTGTAAAAGACATCCCTGGGCACCATCATCTCTGGCATGCTCCCTGGGATTCCACATGCTATCCACACTCACTGAGGCTGGCATCCGACATGTGCCAGCCTTTATGAACCCTCAGGACATATCTCTGATTTATTTGCAGGATTCTTCACTGGCAACTATCATTGTAATGCTGCAGCAAGGACCATTTGTGGTCAGGGATACACATCTAGATCAGGAATTGGACCAGGATGCATCTCAAGTCTTTGTTCCCTGTCGTAGTGCTCAGGTCTGAGGAGCTGAATGACAGGCAGTACACCATCAGTTTTGACTCTTTTTGCCCTACTGTGGTCTGTTTCACTCCTGGAATGAGAGCCCGCCAGGTATTATGGAACATGGGTAGCACAGCTATTACTTTTGGTGAAGGTGAGAAGGTTTCCTGAGTGAGTAGACAATGCAGATGGCATTGTGTGTCAGTGGAGTTGTGGTTGAAGTGGATGAGGGCAAGTGGGGAAGATGTTACAGACAATAATGAAAGTGGTAGACCATTATCCTTAGTGGATTGTAGGTACTGTCAGAGATATAGTATAAGTCTGAGATATTGGAAAGAAATAGTATCACTTATGCTGGCAGAGTGAAGAACGTTGACCTTCAACTGAATATGCATTCACTATTTAGCAGGACGTATACACTTAATGGTAAGGTCCTAGAGAGTGTTGCTGAACAAAAAGACCTTGGAGTGCAGGTTCATAGCTCCTTGAAAGTGGAATCGTAGGTAGATAGGATAGTGAAGAAGGCCTTTGGTATGCTTTCTTTTATTAGTCAGAGTATTGAGTGCAGGAGTTGGGAGGTCATGTTGAGGCTGTACAGGACATTGGTTAGGCCACTGTTGGAATATTGCATGCAATTCTGGTCTCTTTTCTATCGGAAAGATGTTGTGAAACTTGATAGGGTTCAGAAAAGATTTACAAGGGTGTTGCCAGGGTTGGAGGATTTGAGCTATGGGGAGAGGCTGAACAGGCTGGGGCTGTTTTCCCTGGAGTGTCGGAGGCTAAGGGGTGACCTTATAGAGATTTACAAAATCATGAGGGGCATGGATAGGATAAATAGACAAAGACATGGGGTGGGGGAGTCCAGAACTAGAGTGCATAGATTTAGGGTGAGAGGGGAAGATATAAAAGGGACCTAATGGGCAACCTTTTCAAGCAGAGGGTGGTGCGTGTATGGAATGAGCTGCCAGAGGAAGTTGTGGAGGTTGGTATAATTACAACATTTAAAAGGCATTTGGATGGGTATATGAATAGGAAGGGTTTGAATGGATATGGGCTGGGTGCTGGCAGGTGGGACTAGATTGGATTGGGATATCTGGTTGGCATGGAGGGGTTGGACCGAACGGTCTGTTTCCATGTTGTACATCTCTATAACATTGGTGGCAAGCTTCGACCAGGCAGGCACGGTGTTGTAGTCACCACTGCTAACCCTGGGGAAGGGAAAGTCCTAGTTGTGCAAGACTTATCTTGCAGAAACTCCAGAACCAAGCCCATGAAGCAAGGTGAAGGTTTCCTACTTTCTGCCAAGTGTTGGACCTTGGAGGGTAGCTCTGGACTGACAGTACCTGGCTGGCTTCACAACAGTGTTTTAAATTTGGTACTAGTGCAAGGGATGAGAGTCAAGTTCAGGATCTCCAGTAAATGGTGAGTTGCTATGGGAATGGGGACATGGTAAAATGGGGCAGAATTATGACATGGTTCTTAAGGTGAAGGCTCAAATCACAATTAAAATGATGGGTTTGGTAAGGTACAGTGAGAAAACACGCTGTCTTGTTGTGAGAATCTCTTTACCAAACTTGACGGGAATTGCATTTAACAAAAAAAATAGCAAGATTCAGCTTTTAGTGATCAAACAAATATGGTAAACTGTGTTTGTAATATATCAATTAAATGAAGGTTTGTACCTCTTTGCTACAAATTCTGTTCAGAATATATTACACATTAAATAAAAATAAGGATTTAGAAATTAAAACCCCCAACTCTCTGCCTGTGATCCATAAAATTCAGAATCATCTTGCTTCAGAAAAAATTCAATCTTTACTGAAGCACATGGCTAATCTGTAATGATATTGAGAGCTATTTAATTAAGTAAGAATATATTCTCTAAACACCCCTATCTGCAGCCCAGTTTATTGGATTTCTGCAATTTCAAATGCAGAGAGAATGAAACGAACGATTTCTGAGACTGATTATGAATTTTGTACTTCACTGGCCCATAAATAACGATGTAGCTTGAAAATGGAAAGTTTAAAGATCATGAATAATGGAGAAGCATTATCTGGATTACAAAAAAAAGGTTTTAGCTCTGCAATCATGACCTACTGTATAAATTGGAAAACAAACTTTCTTAAAGTTGACAATTAGAGGCTGAAGTATTCTTTCCATCCTGGTGAAATCATATTTATTTGCATTCATGGATACAGTAAATAAGCTTGTTTTAGGCCACTTTGATCCTCCAATCAAGAAAACAGAAGCTAATCAGTGATAAACTGGAATATGACATTTATTGTGAAAAAGAAACCTATTGAAGGGATGTTTTTCTCCTAACTCTTATTTAACTACAATCTTTTCTGAGTATTTATCTTCATAGAAAACCTTTTTGTAATGCTTTTTAAAACTAAGTGGATAAAAATAATGAACTGTGTAACTTCCCTTCATTTCAAGGGAATCATGCAAATACTATTTTCTGACCAATTAATTTTAATAATAGTGTAACAGTCTATATTGTTTACATTATGAACTTTAGACCATATTGGTTTGTTAACTTAATTATCAAATGTCTCTTTTTATTTAAATTAATGTTTGTTCCTCTGTGAATCCTCCATGACTGAACAGACATGCAGGGGTGAAATTCACAGTTGGCACTGGAACAAATAGGGCAATATTCAAATCTTAATTAGATTACTTTTCCTTTATGTTATTTAAAAGAATACACACAGGTCAGTCAGTAAGAAAAAGTCAGACAAAATTTCAGGTCCAATCCTAATGTGGATTTTGCTATTTAAAGTATTAAACTGTCTTTGTCTTTCAGATGTCCACTCGGCTTCAATAACCTCCCCCAGGTTGTTCCTTGCTCTGCCTGTGTTATGGATTCTGCAGCAGAGTACTCACTGAGTGGGGCTTTTAGCACAAGCTCAGCTACTGTGCACAATGCTATGATTGAAGCAGCACAGGCGAGAGCGGTAATCTGCAGCTATCAGTCCTTCGTGCATTCACTCTGTTGGGAATCATCTTGAGACAACCATTGCACAAACCAAAGATTTCAAAACCCCATTTCTGTGCAATGTTGAAACAGATAGGTAGTTGTGTGAGGTAATGTTCAGCAATATGAATGGGGAACTTCGATGGCAACACAGTACTTAAACATTCATGTCATCTTATTTAAAACAAACTGCTGCAGCATTGTTCCTAAACATACAAACACAAACATTTCTTGTTTTGGCAGATTCTTGAATTGTAAGGGGATTCAACAGTTATGTGGAGAAGGCTAATACATTTCTCAACCACATATTCCTGCCATGATCGAATGGTGGAATAGACTTGATAGGCTGAATGGCCTAATTCTACTCTTGCATCTCATGGTCTTATGGCAATGCCAGCAATTGGGCAAGTGAATACTTGGCCTCCTCCAAACCTGGAAGGAAATGTCAACATCTATAAATCCTTGTTTCCTGTGGTTTACTGTGTTAGTGGGCTCCTGGAGTGGTATAGGGAGGAGCAGTGGTTATGGTGGTGGTGGAATAAAAACATATGGATTGAAAGTAGAAATTTCAAACTATATGCTTCCTCCAATTGTAAGCGCTAAAAAAAAAACATGCTGAATGCATCTGAAGTGTATTGGTAAAAGATAGTAAAGTTTGTCCCGGAATGCATTGGAATATCACTTTTCTTTGGTAAGAGGAATATTCAATTGCCGAACAGAAATGTGTGGCGTCCGTTGGTAACATTATCCAAGTGATCCTCACTGACATGATGGGGCTAAATTAATTGCCCCTGAAAATAGGAATAGGAATGACAATGTTTATCCATACCCTTTGATTGAAATGCAGGCAACAAGTTAGCTCTATGCTACATGTATATTTCAATGATTTTGTTAATCAGCCAGTAATATCTGTGCTGTTGATTACATAAAAAAGATCAACAGAGGCAAATATTGGCCATGTTTAGCAATATTTAAAGCTTTGTTTATAAAGGAGACATACCATCACTGCACTAATGCAGACAACCATGCAGAAAGTTTATCCAGTCTGGGGAAATGGATAAGTGGCACAACATGGAATATTGTGGATTCTGGTGGAAAGGAAGAGATGTGCCCTCGATACATAGAATATTAGAGAATTTCCACAAAGAGGTGCAGAGTGGGAGTAGATGAACAAAATCAGAAATTGTTTGAAAACCTCAGTAGGTCAGGCAGTATCTGTGGAGAGAAAGCAAAGTTAATGTTTTGAGTCTAGTGACCCCTCTTCAGATCCTAAGTACTGAACTCTCTTTCTTTTCACAGATGCTGCCTGACCTGTTGAGATTTTCCAGCAATTTCTAATTTTGAACACCTGCCGTTCTTTGTTTTTTTTTGGAAGCAGGTAAATGTGACAATGACAGGAGTCAAGTCTTGAGGATATGACCATGATTCCACCAGAAGTTCACCAACATCACACATTTGTTCAAGGTCAGGAAAGACATCTTCAAATACCATATCCTACTAGCTCAGCCAATAACCTCAGATGTTGCTCAATACACAATTCATTTTACTTTATCCATTCACATAATGAGGGCACCACTGGCTAGGCCAGCATTTATTGTCCAGAGGGCAGCTAAGAGTCAACCACATTGCAATGAATCAGGAGTCACACGTGGGTCAGATAAGGTGAGGACGACAAACACAAACATTAGTGGACCAGATAGGTTTTTCCAACAATTGACAATGGATTCATGATCACCATTAGCCATGGTGGGATTCGCACCTGGCTCTGCAGAACATTATCTGGGTCTCTGGATTAACCGTTCAATGATAATACCACTTGGTCACTGCCTCTCCTTAATAAATGTAAAGCTATTGGTACATAAAATAAAATGTAAAAATGTTAATAAAGGCTTTTATATGTATGTAAAAAGGAAAATGCATATGTGGTTCCTTAACAGGGAGAGACAGAGAATTTCATAACAGAGAATAAGGAATGTGCTAAGAAACCAAATAAATACTTTGAGTCTGTCTTCATGGAGGAAGATGCCGTAAACCTATCAGAAATATAGGGAACCAAGGGACTAGCTGGAATGAGGAACTGAATTAGTGAAAAATAAGTAGGATTGGAGACATTAATGGTACTGAAAGTTGGTAAATCCCCTATACTTGATGATTGACATTCAGAGTAGAGGAGGAGGTGGCTGCAAAGATAATAGATGCAAAAGGGTCATCTTCCAAAATTCTAAACGTTCTAAAATAGTTTCTGCAGATTGGAACGTCGCAAATGTAACCTCATTATTTAAGAAAGGAGGGAGCAAGAAATATGGGTAACTACAAATCTCTTAGCTTGATGTTAGAATTAGAGAAGTGTTGGAATTTGGCAAGTGTTGGAATTTATTATAAAAGATGTGATAACTAGGCATGAGAAAGGAAAAGTACAATTAAACAAAACTAATGTGGATTTATGAAAGGGAAATCATGTTTGAAAAACTTGGAGGTATGTTGCCAACAGATTAGATAAGGGGAAAACTGTGGACATGGTGTGTTTGGATTTTCAGGATGTTTTCAATTAGGCCCCAAAAGACTTCTATAAACAAAAAAATCACATTAGATTGACATTAAATGCGGCATGGATTGAGAATTGGTTCAAGTGTAGAAAACAAAATAGGAATACATAGGTAATTTCCAGATTAGATTGTTGGACTGTAGGGTGCAGCTAGAATCAGTGCTTGGATCCTAGCTATTCACAATATATATTAGTTATTTGGATGTGGAACCAAATGGAATATTACCAAGTTTGCTGATGAGGTAAAACTAGGTGGTGAAGTGAATTGTGAGGAAGATGCAAAGATGCTTCAAGTGAGTTGGCAAAACATGGCAGATGGAATAAATGTATGACAATGTAAAGTTATTGACTTCAGTGGGAAATAACAGAAATGCAGACTGGTTTTGAAATGGTGAGAAATTAGGAAATGTTGATATCCAAAGAGAGCTGGTGTCTTCAGTCAGGATTCGCTGACAGGTAACATGCAGGTTAAGCAAGAAATTAGGAAGGCAAATGATCCCTGGGGTGGGGGAGTCCAGAACTAGAGGGCATACGTTTCGGGTGAGAGGAGAAAGATATGAAAAAAGACCTAAGGGGCAACTTTTTCATGCAGAGGATGGTAAGTGTATGGAATGAGCTGCCAGAGGAAGTGGTGGAGGCTAGTACAATCGCAACATTTAAAAGGCATTTGGAGGGGTATATGAATAGGAAGGGCTTAGAAGGATATGGGCCGGGTGCTGGCAGCTGGGACTAGATTGGGTTGGGATATCTGGTCAGCATGGACAGGTTGGAGCGAAGGATCTGTTTCCGTGCTGTACATCTCTAAGACTCTATGTGTTGACCTTTATCACTTGGGAATTTGAGTACAGGAGTAAAGATAGCTTTTTGTTGAGACCAGACTTTGAATATTGTGTAAAATTTTGGTCACCTTACTGCCAGTGCAACAATTGTTCTGCTGAACTGATTCTGGTAAGATAGGATTGTTTTTTGAGTAGATAATGAAGAGACTGGACTAATATTCTCTCGAGTTTGGAATAATGAGTGGTCATCTCATTGAAGCAAATAAAATTATTATAGGGCTTGACAGGATAAATGTAGGTAGGAGTTTTCTCCTGGCTGGGGCTCTGGAAGCAGCAGGCACAGTCTTCCAATAATGTATAATGCAGAACCATGAATTTCTTCATTCTTTAGGTGGGGCAGTGGCTCAGTGGTTAGCACTGCTGCTTCACAGCACCAGGATCTGGGTTCAATTGCAGCCTTAGGTAACTATCTGTGAATATTCTTCTTGTGTCTCTTTCATTTTCCTCTTGGTACTACGGGCTTCCTCCCACAGTCCAAAGATGTACAGGTTAGGTGGATTGTCCATGATACATTTTCCCTGTAGTGTCCAGCAATGTGAGAACTAGTGTAAATGCCAGTGTAAATGCAAGGTTATGGGGAAAGGGTGGGTCGAGGTGCGATGCTCTTCAGAGGGTTGGTGCATACTTAATAGGCTGGATGGTCTCTTTCTGCACTGTAGGGAGCTTCTATGATTCAGAAGGTGATGACAAGTGTTTGGAATTTTCTAACCTAAGACCTGTGGATGCTAATTCATGGAGTATGTTTATAAATAGAAATTGACAGATTTCTAGGTGCTGAAGACATCAAGCAGTTTGAGGAATATGTGGGAAAATTGAAGGTGTAGTTGAAGGTCAGCCATGACCTGCCATTGAATGGCAGAGAAGGGGCTCAAAGGGAGCATTTTTGAAAAACATCATTAATGTAGGTAGGTGTCATTGGCTGGACTTGTGTTTATTGCCCATCCTTAATTGCTATTGAAAAGGTGGTGGTGAGTTGCATTCTTGAACTGCTGCAATCCATTTGGCGCAGGAATGTCCACAGTACCATTGGGGAGAAGTTCCAAAAATTTGACTCAGTGGGACTGAAGGGATGGTGAGTAGCTTGGAGGTGGTGTTCCTATGTATCTATTTCCCTTGTCCTTCTATATGGTAGGGGTTGTAGGTTTGAAAAGTGCTGAAGGAGCCACGATGAAGTTCTATAGTACATCTTCCAGATGATACACATTGCTGTAATTGAGCATCAGTGGTGGAAGGAGTGGATGCTTGTAGATGTGGTGCCAATCTAATGGGCTGTACTGTCCTGGATGGTCTCAAGCTCTTTATTGTTGATGGAGCTGCAGCATCCAGGCAAGTGGAGACTATTCCGTCACACTCCTGACTCGTACCTTGTTGATGGTGGACAGGCTTTGGATAGTCAGGAGATGTTACTCACTGCAGGTTTCCTACCCTCTGACCTAATGAATTAAGTTTCTAAGTTCCTATATCACAGTCTTAGTAGTTGAATGTAGTCCAAGGGTCTGGATATGAGATTTTGATTTTTGACAAGGGCTGGCTTAAATGGAACATCAGAGGTGTAATTTCACCTGGCTGACATTCTTCCTGTGACCTTTCCATTTTGCCTCCAGAATGTAATATGTCTACTTTAAATGAAGTAAAAGACATTAAAGGTTCATCGACACAATGGTCACATAATAAAAGTTGGTAAAAACAAGGACTGCAGATGCTGGAAACCAGATTCTAGATTAGAGTGGTGCTGGAAAAGCACAACAGTTCAGGCAGCATCCAAGGAGCAGGAAAATCGACGTTTTGGGCAAAAGCACTTCATCAGGAATAGAGATTGCAGTGTAGTTTTAAAAAACTCTGGCAAGGACCCAGAATATTCCTTAAATTTTGTTGTTGACCAAGATTAAAAATGCTCCTGCAATTTTGTTCTTATTTTCAGAAGTCTTAGGCAAAGTTTTACATCAAAATATGTAATAATTATTTTTAAAAGGCCATCTGCATTAATTGCGCATCCTGCAATTGCACCTCTGGACTACTTTTTGTTGTCTTCACAAGTTTTCTTTCTATAGTATACAGCAACCCCTCAAGATCTGCCAGTCTGTTAAATTCCATACTTTCTTGGTCAAATGTATTGCAAGCTAAACTTTCTAGGCAAGGTTTTCATGTTCTCATGATATACTCAATAACATAGAGATGAATTGCCATGGTTTGTCCATACTTGGTACAAAAAAATGGTTAGGACAAAAATTGGGCCCTTGAAGACAGAAACAGGGGAATATATTACTGGGAACAAAGAAATGGCAGAGGAATTAAATGGGTACTTCAGATCTGTGTTCACTGGGGAAGACACAAGCAATCTCCCTGAGGTAACAGTGGCTGAAGGACCTGAAATGAAGGGAATTTATATTTGCCAGGATTTGGTGTTGGAGAGACTGTTAGGTCTGAAGGTTGATAAGTCTCCGGGACCTGATGGTCTACATCCCAGGGTACTGAAGGAGGTGGCTCGAGAAATCGTGGATGCGCTGGTGATTATTTTCCAGAGTTCAATAGAATCGGGGTCAGTTCCTGAGGATTGGAGGGCGGCTAATGTTGTGCCACTTTTTAAGAAGGGTGGGCGGGAGAAAGCAGGAAATTATAGACCAGTTAGTCTGACCTCAGTGGTGGGAAAGATGCTGGAGTCTATTATAAAGGATGAAATTACGGCACATCTGGATAATAGTAACAGGATAGGACAGAGTCAGCATTGATTTATGAAGGGGAAATCATGCTTGACTAATCTTCTTGAATTTTTTGAGGATGTAACTCGGAAGATGGACGAGGGAGATCCAGTGGATGTAGTGTACCTGGACTTTCAGAAAGCTTTTGATAAAGTCCCACACAAGAGGTTAGTGAGTAAAATTAGGGCGCACGGTATTGGGGGCAAAGTATTAGATTGGATAGAGAATTGGTTGGCTAATAGGAAACAAAGGGTAGTGATTAACGACTCCATTTCGGAATGGCAGGCAGTGACCAGTGGGGTACCGCAGGGATCCGTGCTGGGACCGCAGCTTTTTACAATATTTGTAAATGATATAGAAGATGGTATCAGCAATAACATTAGCAAATTTGCTGATGATACAAAGCTGGGTGGTAGGGTGAAATGTGATGAGGATGTTAGGAGATTACAGGGTGACCTGGACAAGTTAGGTGAGTGGGCAGATGCATGGCAGATGCAGTTTAATGTGGATAAATGTCTGGTTATCCACTTTGGTGGCAAGAACAGGAAGGCAGATTACTACCTCAATGGTATCAAATTAGGTAAAGGGGCTGTTCAGAGAGATCTGGGTGTTCTTGTCCACCAGTCAATGAAGGCAAGCATGCAGGTACAGCAGGTCGTGAAGAAGGCTAATAGCATGCTGGCCTTCATAACAAGAGGAATTGAGTATAGAAGCAAAGAGGTGCTTCTGCAGCTGTACAGGGCCCTGGTGAGACCACACCTGGAGTACTGTGTACAGTTCAGGTCTCCAAATTTGAGGAAAGACATTCTGGCTATTGAGGGAGTGCAGCGTAGGTTCACGAGGTCAATTCCTGGAATGGCAGGATTGCCTTACATGGAAAGACTGAAGCAACTGGGCTTGTATACCCTTGAGTTTAGAAGACTGAGAAGGGATCTGATTGAAACGTATAGGATTATGAAAGGATTGGACACTCTGGCAGGAGGAAACATATTTCCGCTGATGGGGGAGTGCCGAACCAGAGGACACAACTTAAAAATACGGGGTAGACCATTTAGGACAGAGATGAGGAGAAACTACTTCACCCAGAGAGTGGTGGCTGTGTGGAATGCTCTGCCCCAGAGGGCAGTGGAGGCCCAGTCTCTGGATTCATTTAAGAAAGAATTGGATAGAGCTCTTAAAGATAGTGGAGTCAAGGGTTATGGAGATAAGGCTGGAACAGGATACTGATTGGGAATGATCAGCCATGATCTTATTGAATGGCGGTGCAGGCTCGAAGGGCTGAATGGCCTACTCCTGCATCTATTGTCTATTGTCTATTGTCTATTAGCCTGAGTCATGAGCTAAGACATTCATGTTCAAGTGTTTGTTTTCTACTTAGAAGATTAATACAAGTTATTACACTGAATAACTGCACAATTAGGCATCACCTAACATCATGAGGAACAGTTCTTCCTTATGTGGTATGTAGTTGAAGAAACTGATTCAAAACAAAATTGTTTTATTTGAGCATTCAGCGTTTGCATCAGTAGCACAAAAGCAGAAAATCCCTACATGTGGAAGCAGGCCATTCAGCCCATTCACACTGCTCTTTGGAGCATCCCATACAACCCTTCCCTCCTAGCCTATTCCTGTCGCTCTGCATTCGCATGGTCAATCCACCTAGCCTGCAACATTCCTGGAAAATACAGACAATTTAGCATAGCCAATCCAGCTAACCTGCACACCTTTGGGAAATGGGAAGAAACTGGGGCACCCGGAGGAAACCCACACAGACACTGGGAGAATGTGCAAACTCTATATAGACTGTCGCCTGAGGCTGGAATCAACCCTGGGTCCCTGGCATTATAAGGCAGCAGTGCTAACCACTGAGTGACCATGCTGACCCCAGCCACCTACTTGGATCTCCTGACAGGATGAATTATTTTAGTCATATTTAGGAATCTACAGAATTCTTATACAAAATACATAATTCCCATATTTGTCACATAAATTAACACAGACATTTCCACATGAGTTGACTTTCTGTCTGTGCTTTCTTGATTGTCTACAATAACTTGGGTGAAGAATCCATGGAAATCTTAAAGAAAATAGGAACTTCATTACTTTTTTTCTGAATAGTGCTGTTGATCAGGAGAACCAAAATTCACTTCCGTAATTACATTTTTCTGTTCAGCTAAGCAATACCTAATTGTAGCTTAGTAGTCCTATGTACTCTTTTACTTGGCTTGCTACATTTTGCTAATGCATCCTAAATTACAAGTTTCTGCTTTCATATTGAGCTTCCACTGTAAGCTGTACTCTGAGGCAATGCAATCTTTTCAATTGGCCAAGGCATGAACTCTTAGGTAACATTAACACAAAAAAAAGGATTGATTTGATGGAGAAAGAGATGGAAATTAAACATAACATATACTTATTTTTTTTCTATGGAACCTCCTGTGTTAATTTATGTAAATAATACAGTAATTAAAAAGAAGTTGTTCTTTTGCAAGCTAACATGTACTTTTCACAGTAACACAGAATCACAGAATAGGACACAATAGGAGGAGGGTACTTGGCTTATTATTTTGGAGTCAGTTCTTTCAAAGCATAATCTAGTTAGCCATATTCCCCACTCTTTACACATGTCTACTCAATTTGTTCTTTGTCAAGTATTGATCCTTTGATTTTACTGTTGGAAGCTTCTAGTGAATCTGTGTAACCTCCCTGCTGGACGGTATGCTCCAAGTTTGAAACATTCACTGTGTACAAATGTTTTTTTGCATGTTACATTATAAATTCTGATTATCGATCCTTCAGCAATTGAAAACATTTTCTCTTTGTTTCCACCAGCAAAATCCTTCATGATTTTAAACAACTCAATCAATTCCTCTTCAATAAATCACTTCTTTACCAAAGTCAATGCTTTCACACCCCCTGAAGTTTAGTATGTAACATTATATTGAGGAGGAGCTAACCTAGATTTTTTTCGTATTGATTTAGCATAAATTTCTGGCTTTTATACTCGATGCCTTGACTTCAAAAGACAAGGATCCAATTCTCAATGTGGCTAGTACTTGAATCTTTAATTAAGCACTTAAAAAATAATCCTACCTTATGCTCCGGAGCCCAGAAAGCAACAGAAGTGTACCCTTTCACGGATTTATTATGAAAACTATGAAACAGAATTCAATTGGTGTTGGAGGGAGTGGAAAAATGAGTTATTGTTCAACTACATGATGGGACAAAGAAAAAAAATGTAATAGCTAATTTGTCATGGTCAATAAGTGTCTCAAGTACTTCATAGTTCATACAAGAAGCATTTCTGGAACACTACTTCAACTAGGTGCTTTGCAGATTAGGGTTGGCACACCATATTGTAATAAATTCTCTGATTCACTTCCTGCAATGTCATCTTTCCAGGGTAATCTAACATATTCCACTATTTATGAAGACAGAAAATACTCTGAATTTGGCATTTTTGAAAACAAATATGTACAAATAATTTTCTGTCCTTTTCAATGGTGCAAGCATTCAGTTTGGATTATGCTAATACTGCTGCAGCAGTCTTAACGAAGTGTACAAAAATTACAAGTAACGAGGAAGTAGATTGCAAACAAGAAAAATATGAGACAGAAAACACTCTAGGACTGGGAAAAAAAACCTTACTATTGAGATACACCTGTTTGTGATGGCTGACAGTTAATTGATAAAGTTGTTTAAATTTGAAACAAGGCAGGTTGATTCTGAATGGTCAAGGCATTGCCCTTAGAAATGAACCAGAGAATGGCTGTCACATTTATTTTGCATTTTTAAAAAAAAAGTTGCAGTGTGTATATATTCTCTCTTTTTGGGAAGAACAGGGGCCTGTGTATTACAATATGCAGCTCCAGTACATTCAAGTGTGTCATGCTGCAAACTGACAATCATAAATTGGCTATCAGCATAATTTTTTATACACTTGGGATTATATAACAAATGTTTTCCAATTGCAGAATCACATCAAATGTTGGACACTGTGAATTTTTGAAGTTTAGGTTGGTTCAGTATGGTCAGTCTGTTGCTTCTTGCAAACAGCTAAGTGGATATGTTCCTGTAACGAAATACCTTATGACAATTGAGATCATAAGATTGGGAGATGATGGTTAAGGAGTCTTGGTGAGTTGTTGCAGTACATTTTGCAAATAGTACACGTTGATGCCTTTGTGATTCAGATTTGGAGGCAGTGAAAGTTGAAGGTGTTAGATGGTATACCAATCAAGCAGGCCACTTTCAAACCTTTCCTGTTCATGTATCCATCCAAATGTCTTTTAAATGTACTCATATCCACCACTTTCTCAAGAAGTTCATTCCACATATGAATCACCCTCAGTGTAAAGAATTTGCTTCTTATGTCTTTTTAAAATCTCTGTACTCTCACCTTAAAAATGTGATGTCTAGTCTTGAAACTCCCCATCCTTTCAAAACCACAACTACCATCAACTCGATCTATATCTCTCATTATTTTATGAATTTCTATCAGGTCATTTTGCAACCAGTGAAAAATGTCCCAGCCTATCCGGTCTTTCTTTATAACACAAACATTCCATACCCAGCAACATCCTGGTAAACCTCTTCTGAACCCTCTCCAGGATGATAATACCCTTTCTATTGCTGGGTGACCAGAACTGGTCACAGTATTCCAGAAGAGACCTCAACAATGTCCTGCACAATCTCAACAAAACATCCCAATTCCTATACTCAAAGGACTGAGCAATGAACAATTTGTCTTTAACTGTCATTACTTGCAGGGAATCTGCAACCCTGATCTTGTCTGCATTGAATTCTCCTCTGACATAGTGGGATACTACTGCTTAAGGGAAATGTTGTGTTCTTCATTAATTCGGCAAGCATTTATTGTCCATCCCTAATTGTTCTGAAGGTGATTTTGATGAGCCACCTTCTTGAATCACTGCAGTTGATTTGGAGTAGATACGGTCATAGTGTTATTAGGATGACAGATCAGGATTTTGAACCAGTGACAGATATGGGATGGTGACATATTTTCAAGTTAGGATAATATGTGGGAACTTGCAATTGGTGGTGTTCTCAGTTTGATCACTCCATTGCCCTTCAAGGTGGTGGAAGTGGTTAATCTTTAAGGTGCTATCAGAAGAACTATTTTGGTAAAGTGTTGCAATATATTGTTCAGAGAGTGCACACGGTTGGCTTTGTGCATTGGTGGTGCAGGGAATTAATGTTAGGGATTAGATCGATAGCCAGTCAAATGAGTTGCTTTGTTTTGGATGGTGATGAGCTTCTTGGGTGTTGTTAGGGCTGTACCCAGTTGGGCAAATGGGGAAATATACCACCACGCTCCTGAACTGTGCTTTGTAGATGGAGGACAATCTTTGAGGAGTCAGGAGTGAGCTACTCACTGGAGAATCATAGTTTCTGAAATGATCTTGCAGACAGACAATTTGTATGTCTGGAAGAAAACAGCAAGCTAGGCAGCATCGGGAGGTGGAGATGTCAACATTCCGGGTGTAACCCTTTGATGTTTGGGTGTAACTCTTCATTTGAAGAAGGGTTACACTCGAAACATCGACTTCTGTACCTCCTAATGCTTCCTGGCTTGCTGTGTTCTTCCAGTCTATTGCCTTGGGTTCCAGCATCTGCAGTTTTTTTTGCCTCTAACCAAATTGATATGTCTGATCCAGTTTATGATGTGGAGGTTGGTTTCTGGTCAATGATAACCCCCACAATATTGATAGTCTGGAATTCAGTGATGGTGATGCATTTAATGTCAGAAGGCGATGGTTAGATTGTTGGAGATGAACATTGCCTACCACTTGAGTATCTCTGAGCTAGGAGGCCTGGCTTCAAGTCCAAGAGGGTTGTGATAACATCTCTGAACAAGTTGATTCGAAAATACCCTGGCATTTGTGTGACATGACTATTGCTTGCCAATTAGCAGCCCAAGCCTGATTACGATCCAGGTCTTCTTACATTTAGACATGGTCTGCTTCAGTATTTCAGGAGTCATTAATGGTGTTGAACCTTGTGCATCACTAGCAAACATTCCCAGCTCTGACCTTATGCTGGAAGATGGTCATTGATGAAGAAGCTGAAAGTGATTGGGTCTTATATACTAACCTAAGGAACCCTGACAGAGACACCTTGGGATTGAGTTGAATGACCACAACCAGCTATCTTTGTCATTAATATGAATTCAACCATTGGAGAATATTCTCCTTCATTCCCATTGACACAATTTCTGATAGGTCTCCTTGATATTGCACTTGGTTAAATGCTGCCTGTTGTCAAGAGCAGTCATCCTTACTTGGATACATCTCTTTTGTTTATGTTTGGATCAAGGCTGTTATCAAATCAAGAGGTGGGTGAGACTAGTGAAGTCCAAACTGAGAGTGTCAGTGAGCAGGTTATTGTTGAGTGTGTGCCATTTTATAGAATAGTTGATGATATTTCTGATGATTGAGAGTAGGCTGATAGGGTGGCAAACACAATTGGACCGACTTTTTCTGGACAATGTTCCATATTACCAGGTAGATGCAAATGTTGTAATTGAATTGGAACAACATGACTTGGGATACAGCTAGTTCTGGGGCAAAAGTGTTCAACATTATTCAGGATGCAGAACCCATAGCTATTGCAGTATCCAGTGTTGGCTGAAGGCTGTTAACTGTGGTTCTGGGGAAACTCTGATTGATCATTTGCTCAGTACCTCTGGTTGAAGATATTTACAAATTCTTCAGCCATATTGTTGCACTGATGTGTTGGGCACCCCATCATTGAGGAAAGTGATATTTATACTATCCTCCACCATTAAGATTTTGTTAATTCATTGCTGGCAGGGTCAACATTTATTGCCCATGATTTCTAATGGAGAGTCACCAGAATCAAATGTTAATTCTGCTTTCTTCCCACTGATGCTGCCACAACTGCTGACTTTCTTCAGTAATTTTTGCTTTCTTTCAGATACCCATCCTTTACAGTTATTTGTTCTATTTTAACTTATTTCCCATCCCCTATCTGTTTTGAAAAGGTGGCGGTGAACTGCCTTCTTGAACAAATGCAGTCTATATGCTGCAGGTACATGTATAGTGCTTTTGGGAGGGAGTTGCAGGATTTTGACCTACCAACACTGTATGAATGGAGATGTATTTCCAAGTCAGGATTTTGTGTAGTTTGGAGGGGAACATACAGGTGGTGTGGTTCCAATGCCTTCGAGATGGTCCTGATCATGTATTTGGAAGGTGCCATCAAAGAAAGCTTGGAGCATCTTTGAAGTACATCTTTTAGTTTGGTTCTCCACAACTATTCATGCCTGGATGTGACATGACAACAGAGTTTAGATCTGATCTGCTGGTTGTGCAATTGCTTTGCTGCATTGCATATTACAAACTTGGTTTACATGCACGTAGTCTTGTCTTGTAACATTATCAGTTAACATATCACTTCATCTTTGTACGATACATTGTGTTGAACCAGGGTTGATCCTCTGGCTTGATGGTAATAGTTAAGTGGGGGATATGCTGGGCCATGTGGTTGAAGATTATGTTTGAGCACAATTCTGCTGCTGATGTCCCATGCACTTCATGAATGCTGTCTTGAGTTGCTAGACCTGTTTGAAGTCAATCCAATTCAGCATGGTATTACTGTCACACAACAATGTGAAGATGAGCCATTTTATTCCACAAGGACTGTACAGTGATCAAACTTAGAATGACAGACTCTCTATAGTGCAGAAAGAGGCTATTTGGATCTCCACAGACTCTCCAAGGACAATATCACCCAGATAAAGCACCCCACCCCCTCCACCACAAGTGACATTATAATGGGAAAATGCATTTGCATCAGATACGTGAGGACAAGGTCAAGTATGGTTTCCCACCTTGTTGGTTCTCTTATCAGCTACTGCAGAGACACACAAGTAATTTTGGATTTTAGGACTTTACTAACTTGGTCAGTCATGGTGAGCTACCAGACCACTCTTAGTGGTGGTCATTGAAGTCCTTCACCCAGACTACACTGTGCACCCTAACCACCCTCAGTGCTTCCTCCAAGTGTTGATCAACATCAATGAGTGCTGATTCATCAGCCAAGGGAGGATTATATCTGGTAATCAGCAGCAGGCTCCCTTGTCCATGTCTGATCTGATACTGTGGGACTTTGTGGGGTCCAGACTCAACTTTGAGCTGCAGTCCCATATGTATATCATTGTGCTGCCACCTCCGCTGGGTCTGTCCTTCCAGTAGGGAATAACATACCTAGGAATAGTGACAGCTATTTGGGATATTGTCTGTAAGATATAATTCTATGCCTATAAGACTGCTCTCCTAATTTTGACACTAGACTCCTGATGTTAATAAGGAGGAAATTGCAGGATTGTCTGATCCCTAATTGTTACCAGTCTAGTCTGTCAAGTTTCATTCAATTTTGAGATTTTCTAGCAGTTCATCCAATTGAATGAGGGCATTTTGGTGGGTGTTAAGACTCAACCACATATCTCTGGGTCTGGAGTCATGTTCAGGTCAGGCAGACGAAAGTGAGTACTGTATATGCTGGAGATTAGAGTCAAGGGTGTGGTGCTGGAAAAGTACAGCAGGTCAGGCAGCATCCAAGGAGCAGGAAAATCAACATTTCAGACAAAAGCACTACATCATTCCTGATTTTTCTGCTCCTCAAATGCTTCCTGACCTGCTGTGATTTTCCAGCACCACAGTCTCGACTCATGTTCAGGTCAGACTAGTAAGGACATCTTTTTTGTTGTGACAATCAACATAATAATCATTTGTCTTAATAACCTGAAAAATGATGGTCATGTGAATTCCCCAAGCACATCCTTTAAAATGCTTCAAAAATGACTGTCTGCTTTATTGGTAAGGCCCTTGGCATGACATTAACTGGGTAAAAAAAATCTGAACCACTGACAAAAACAGGTTTCCCATTCACGAGATATGAAAGGCTGTTATCATGACTAAATGAACTGTGAAAATGCTAAACTTTGTGCCTGTAAATGACAAATATTCCTGGAGAAATACATTCAGTAATGTCATTGTTCCAACAACATAAAATGCGAATATCTCCCCAGTCATGTGTTCCTTAAATTATAGGTGACTTTCATTAAATCTAGAATATGTCCATCATTGGAAGGCAAAATCTTCACTGAACAGTCTATTGATTTCAGAGTCAAAAAATTCTGAGAGGAAATACAATGTATATAAGTGCCCTTCAGAGGTAATAGTTGTGAGGTAAAGCAACCATTTGTCTATTGCCTAGTTTCGCTAGATCTGAAAACCTTACATGAACTGAAATACTGTTGTGTTTTTTAATTGAAAATTCAAACATTTAGAAACTAACCTCACTATCTTAAATGGTCAAGGTGGTCATCACTTCCACAAAACTGCAAAAATTATCACTGTAGAAACATTACTAGTTTATTTTGAAGTCATAGGACAAGATTGTCAATGCAAGTGCAGGAATACACCTGGATAAATTTGAATATTGACACATTATTTTTATATCTAACTGGACTAATTGGTTAGGAGGTGAATGTGGGACCCAATTAGAGGATTTGAGCAGCTCCCAGAGGTGGGAGTTGCCTGCCTGATATCAGAGGCATAGACAGCGCCCATGGACAATATGGTTGGGTGGGGCTCTTGTGCTGGCACTAGCTGACAAATTAGACTTCATCAAAATAACAACAGAGAAAATTATTTTGGCTGCACTGGAAATTCAATAGTGTGCTGTTACATGCAAAAGATAGTTTGACCTTAATAAATGCAAAAATTCCAAACCCTAATGGTCAGGCACCTTAATGAGCTCATTAATTGGCTCAGGGTGCCTTTAATTGGCAAGGTTTTTTTAACAGTCTCCTCCACTCTCCTTCCTGTCCTTTGAAATACAAACTCTCTTGGAGGCATCAAGATCCCAAGATGGTTTCCAGGACCAGAATTTTTAACTCATTCACAGACTGAGAACTGTTAAAATCCATTCCATACAGTCATTAGCCAGCATTTGCACTAATTGGAAGAGTGGACATTCTTAAAGGTGATGGGTAATGAACACACCCTCCCTCTTCACTTCTTCTGCACCAATGAGAAAGCATATGGGATTAAGCATCGATTGGGCACTTTTGAACTGATAGCAATCCTCATCCTATCAAGGGCCTTCGCAGTGAAGTCCCACCCTGCCTGAAGCTGCTGACCAATCAAATTCCAGTAGCCATGAAACAACCGTGAAGATTTGTATCAGTATGGTGAGAGTTATTTTTAACGGGGAAGAGGTGGGGTGGGGATTATTACAGTGGAAGGCTGTAGGTTATTGAGAAAGGTGTGTCAGAGGCAAAGGCAGGAGGCTTGGCTTTCAGTAGCCACCTCAAATTTATACCCCTAGTTCGATCTAGATTAGACAAATAGAGGCCCAAACCAACCTGACAGGCAAACTACTGTTTGGAAAACAGTCATTTTTCTCACCTTTCGGGAAAGTAGATAATTGGGCCAGTGGCAGGTGGAGCCCCTTATCTTGTCATTAAATGATAACTTAAAGATCTTAATCGGTAACAGATCAGAAAAAGTCAACCATTGATCTTCCTGCTCAGAAGTTAAATTCAGACGCAGCAAGAAGTAGGCTGATTTATCTCTAGTGCCAATCTGTTAGAATGTGGAAAATTGTGCTCACTGTCTCTACAATACAGAAAGAGGCTATTTGGGTCAGTAACTCCATGCCAGCTCTCTGTAATGCATTCCAATTCTCTCTTCCTTGTCCCTGTGATCCTGAAAATTTATTGAGTTATTCCAAATTTGTAGCGATATAATCTATCATGCATAATTCCTGACAAGAATAAAAAAATGTTTTTTTTTAGTTTTGTCACTCATGAACGTATTGTATTGAGGTCATGATTATTTCAAATCAAAGCAACACTATTTATTTTGAACTTGTTGATAGTATTTTCAGAATGGGGGGGGCTTGTAACACTCATGCAGAAAGTAAAGCTAGAGCTTACACTGAATGGAATGGGAAATACCATGACTTTATTTGTTTTTAGTTTTACTTCAAACATTCTACTTGCAACAAACTTTATGTCTCTTACCTTCATATAACCAATCTGCTATGCCGTTGTAGATTATCCCCTCCTTTCCTGATGAGGTGAGGCGCAGGGCACTGCTCTTTACTTCAGTCTGGTAGTAGATATTATTTTCAAAGATATAGACCTAGGGTTTAAAAATAAGGGAATGTATGCTTATTGAATGAATTGACATTTTAAGTCTACATTGTACTTCTTGCTCTCACATAAACACAGAGTTGTACCTCTGCATGTTAAGTGTGATGCATATTAGGATTTCTTATTTGCTGCAAACAGTTAAGATTAGTTTCATTTTATAAAGTGTTTACCAATGTCCAGTTTATCCAAAAGTAATTATGATGTATTGTCTGAACTTGGATTCACTGGAATCTTGACTGTTCTAATAATGAAACCAAATGTTTATTTAATTATTTTATTCACAAGGCTGTTAAAAAATAGAATCCCTAATTCGGTGGAAAATGTGAAAATAATGTGAGAGCAGGAAACTTTTGAGGGATTATAATTAACATGATGTACCACTAACTGGAATTTAACTTATAAAAATTGTAATAAATCTTAATAAAATATATTTTGAAGACTACCGATTGCAATAGGTTAAGTAATTCTAACATTTACAACTGAAATATTCAATGCATTAATTATTTTGCAATCTATCAGAGCATGTACCCACATTACTGTATTATCTTTACAATTCCCTAGAACAAGTATTATCTGGAAAGATCATCTTTCAATGTTAAAACCCAACATTGATACAAGAATAATTATTTGCTTCCAACGAATGTTTTGGATTATTACAAGAATTGAGTCAATATGTGTAATAGTAGTTGGAGTATTTAGTTCATATATAACGCAGAAAAAAACTAATGGTATATAAAAATGAATTCATCTGAAATAAAAAATATGTAATTGCAAAAATAATAATTGTAGATATTCTGAGTTACTCAATTTTAGTGTTTCCTTCTATAAAGATTAATGACATGGAAGGCACAGAATGAAGAAATAATGTGCTTAAGACTGGCCTACAATTTAATGGGTGAACTATTTTATTGGAAATGGAATAAAATTAAATTTTTTACATTTCATAATATAATCTACTCACTTAGTTTTTTCACATCACCAATGATGTTCAAAGGCAAGTATAATTAATATCTCTCTATATATGTAATATATAAGTTTGCATACATTTATAGTTGTTCAAAGATAACTGTACTCTAATTAGTAACCAGGATATTAACACCGGTAGCATAATGACACAGTGGGTTAGTACTGCTACCTCATTGCGCCAAAGGCTCCTGTTCAATTCCAGCCTTGGGTGGCTGTGTGGTGTTTGCACATTGTCTCTGTATCTGCATGTACTTTCTGTCAGTGCTCCTGTTTCGTCCCACAGACCAAGGATGTACAGGTGAGGTAGATTAGCCATAGGGTAAAAACCCCATGCAGGATTATGGGGATAAGGTGCATCCAAGTGGCATGCTGTTTGGAGAGGCTGTACAGACTCAATGGGATGAATGGCCTCCAGCAGCATATTGGGGATTCGATGATATATACACATCCATATCTACTAATTTATAGCCTTACAAATGAAGAGATGAAGGTGGATATGTACTTATATATTAATGCCTTGGCTAAGCTAAGTCATAGCCAGTTTATTAAAACAGAATCAGTTATCAAATTCACGTTTAAGTTTTAAGACAGCAGACATTTTATTCTTTCTCTCAAATATAATTTGAAAAAGCATTGGATTAGATTAGATTCCCTACAGTGTGGAATCGGCATGGCTAATTCACCTGGCCTGCACATCTTTGGACTGTGGGAGGAAACCAAAGCACCCAGAGGAGGAAGCCCACACAGACACTGGGAGAATGTGCAAATTCCACACAGACAGTCTCTCAAGGCGGGAATCCAACCTGGCTCCCTGTTGCTGTAAAGCAACAGTGCTAACCACTGAGCCACCGTGTCTCCAACTTTCCTCCCACAGTCCAAAGACGTGAAGGTCAGGTGAATTGGTCATGCTAAATTGCCCATAGTGATTGGTGAATTAGTCAGGGGTAAATACAGGGTAGGGGAATGGGTCTGGGTGGGTTACTCTTCGGAAGGTGCGTGTGGACTTGTTGGGCTGGAGGGCCTATTTCCATACTGTAGTGATTCTAATCTAATTGGAGTGAGAAACTCAAAATATCACATAGTACATCCTAAGTGATTTTTTTTCTCTCTGTAAACCATCTATTGATTAGCAGTATTTGTTAATATATACCCAAATAGTATACCTCTATTTAAAGTATGATCATGTATAAAACTTAATTGATAATTTACGTAGCTAAATTCGAAATCTAAAATTTAAAATGGAAATGGTCAAAAGCATGTGAAAAGTAATTTTGGAAAATATAACTCACTAAATTTTCACCTAAACCTTTTTTGCACCAACCTTCCTGAAAAGTACTTTTGAACATATTTCCTACGTTATTCACTAGCTAATACTGAAATGCCAGAAATTTGCATAAAACTACTTTGGGTCACGATGTCAGATAGTGAGTGGACTGCTATCTTGCTTCACTCACACAGACCATTGCCTGAGCTGTCCCTTCTACTCTCCATTATCAAGAGCATTCCAGCTGTATAGTCCTTCTTGGCATAGTTCCAAAATGTAGTAGGTACAATGAGATAGACTTTAGTTAAGTATAGCTCAGATCTGTCAGACAAGCAGCCAAAACAAATGAAAAATAAATTGCTTTCAAACTTGACAAATTTCAGCCACATTAGGTGTAAAATAAACTGAAATAAACAAAGTAGAAATAAATTGCCATTAATAAGGATAATATTGCACCAAAGGTTTTTGGTATTATGCCAAGTCAGTGTATTGTTTGTTTAAATCCAGGGTGTTCTCATGAATCTGCTATTTGCACGAATCTATGCAAATTTAGGTGTCAGCCTAGGTTTCTGGAAAGATAATTGAAGAAAACTGCATGTACAAAAGTTTAAGATTAAATTGTGGAATACATTTATTTGCATTGCAAAATTTCCTCTCCTCAGATGATCTTGAGTTTCTTTCTGAATTTTACAATGTTGTGTAGATATTACTGACTCGCTTTTCTATGCTGCAACAATGAATACATTTCAAAAGTACTCCATTTCTTAAGTATTTAGATGCCTGGTGGGCTTGAAAAGTGCTGACATAAATGCGTTTCTTTAAAAGTTTGCAACACAGCCCACAGACTGTTTACAGTATGACTATCATTACAAAATATCTATAAGAGTCAATAACATAATGTCTCAAATGTATGGTTGACAGAAGGTGCATTGCTTTCTGAACAGAAAAACAAAACACATTTTCCATTCCTGTCTACCTATGGGGTAATAGATATCTTCTTGGACAGATAAGCAAACTTTTTTTTTAAAATTCTGCCAAAATAACATGTATAACTTGGTGAACTTCATTTACAGACAACAAAAGTTTTATGTCTGCTGGTTTGAATTATACATCAATCTATTCATTTTTTTTGGAATCCGTGTGTTTACCAGCCTTTCAAATAAATAGACTCATGCTGGATTTTTCTCCATATGATTAGGATTATATAATTGATCTTCATTTTGTCTTTGCTGGTCCTTTTCCTCTCCATTGACAATTTCTGACTTTATGATGGACAGTAAGTCATTGGTGAAGCAACTAAAAATGTTTGGGTTAAGGGCACAAATGTAAGAATCTCCTGGGGCTGAGTTGGTTGACCTCAAACAAACATAATTGTTTTTCTTTGTGCTGTACCAAGTGACATGGCTGGCAGCACATCACTACTGGTAAGTGCTTCACTTTGAAACATTCCATTACTGCAATTTTAAATGCACTGTAATGTTTAAAATTCTTTGACATTTAATTTCTCTTCAGCATGTTCACTATTTGCATGACATGATCTTGTCAAACATTATGAATAATGCCATTGCACTGATTTGTTTTTCCAAATGTTCAATACATCTCTCCTCCACAGCACATAATCATTCTGATAATGGGATACAAAAACCTGATTTATGTGTAAACAGCAACTCACCTGAATCAGACAACAAAAGTTTTATGTCTTCTGGTTTGAATTATATATCAATCTATTAATTTTTTTTTGGAATCCGTGTGGACCAGCCTTTCAAATAAATAGACTAATGCTAGATTTTTCTCCATATGATTAGAATTATATAATTAATCTTCATTTTATCGCTAATCTGAGATGTACAGTCTCTAAAGAGAAAATAAACATTTTGTCGAACAAACAAGCACAGGTAATATTTCAATATGTCACTATTTAGCACTGTTGGACAGAATGTAGTTTGATCAGGAAAATTTATGTTTTAAATATCTCCACGTTTCACAATCTTCATTTTTAAAAAAACTGATATTGGGCTGCAATTACTCTGATACACTGCTTGTTTTTCAGCAGTACAGCTGATTCATTACTCAGTCCCCACTCTTAAATTGGGCCTTATCTATTTTCCATTGTCTCCTGCCCATCCAGCAGCCAAACCTCCGCACAAATGAGGTATTTGACTGTTTGCTCATTGATCAACACAGTGTAATGAAATAAGAATGAGTAGGTGAGTCAAGAGAAAATAACTGACCTCTTTGACTTCCAGTGACTCATGGTATCATCAAAACAGATATTAAATCTGCATGAGCAGTTTAATTGTAAAGTCTGGAATGGAGGAATAGTTACTGTACCTGGCCACACCTGGCTCTCTTTTTACCAATCCTTGGAGATATGGCTGTAGTTCGATAAGATTTGACTCAAATCTTTGAGCAATATTTGCCCCTTTTAATCTGAGCTGCTTCCTTTCTCAAAGCTGAACTGAAATTCCCTCTGTACTATAATGGAACATTTTGCATTTTCGTCATTTCCACAAGGAATCAACCATATAGCAGACCCCCAACCGATAAAATAAAGTTGGTGTCAAGATGGAGTTTGGGTTCCTGGTTCCTATCTGGCTCCTACCCTCATCTGATCTGAGTAAAACAATGCCCTGGTCAATTTGTGTCTTGCCGTTGATTCATACATTCTCTGAACTGCATAATGATAAGGAAAAAAGATATTGTGATTCTTTACTCAATGCTAGTGTCAGACTGTAATAAGACTTTTTTGCATCCTCCCTTGTACAATGATTGTGTGCAAAAGAAAGCATCTTGTAAATAATTGGTTTTGTTCAAAGGAATGTTGTGGAAAAAAAACTCTGGAGAACATTAAGTAAACTCAAGATATAGGTATGGGCAAAAATGGGTGATGGTAGGGTGTTAGCCATTATATAGGCCCTGGTTGGCTGGTTCACAGACCAGGGCCCAAATGGCTGTCCTGCAGCCTACTGCCTGCCTTGACCCATCAGATATTCCAATGGACTTGGGAATTGCCAATCAAGGCCATTTAGGGAACTGAAGGGTTGTTTTCTGCTTTGCTGCTATTTTGAAGCCGAGTTGAGGAGATCAGGGATTTTGACAAGGTGGATTCTTGACAAGTTAACCTTTTGTGCCTTAGATACAAAATGAGGATGAGAGGGTTGTTTGCTGTTAGACCAGACACCATGTGAGGTTCTCGGAGATTTCACCATTCCATACAGTTACCGCAAATTGTAAAGCCCAAATAAGGAATGATGAATTGGCACCCCTTTCTTATTCACCCAGACCCTTACTTGGACACACACGGTTGACCTATAATGGATCCTTCTCTTGTGGATGCCTATCTTTCAGATCTAATTAATTTGTGTTTAAAGGGAGTCAGTTTAACCAGATATTCTTGAGTTGACAACAGTGAGTTCCTTTTTTCACGAAATGTGAAAATAAATAATAACATAACAGATATAGATTAGGAATAAGAAGTGACCCAAGGAAAAAAAATGTTTGAAGGTATACAGATCAGACTGTCTGGTGGTTCATGAAGCACATATAGTGGAATGTTCACAGCTGAATAGTTGGCTTTGGGATTCTTGGCTTTTGCTTGATAATCCTTTCATCCTATTCCCTTTTGATAGTAGTTGGTTGGCAACTGTCAAGATGATAGAGTCCTTCTTGATTGGTTTCCTTCTAACTGGCTTGTTAGTTAGTTGTCTTCTATCATTCAGAGCAAAAGTTGAATTTTACCTGTTATACAGGGGTGAATAGTGGATTGTTCTTTGACTGTGACCTTCTTGATACACTAGTGCTTAAAGACAGGCTTGAATATTTAGTTCGCTACAATGTCTTCTCCCATTAACACATAAAGATCAGGTTTACAGTAGTTTTTTTAATATATATTCCTAGAAGTACAAAATACAAAAATATTACTTCATGTGGTGGCGGTAGTAGTGTATTCTGACAGATCTTACCCTGTTACATCTCTCTCTCTTCCTTTTGACAAATCCCTGACAGGCCCTGGCTGTTAAATAATGAAATTTAATTGCTTCCACATGGAACTTTGACAAATAAGAAAAATTTATACCTGCCTTTTTTTTGTTGTTTGTAAGTAGTCCTGTTTTGAAAATCTAGTTTGACTTGAAAATTAAAAGATGCCTATAGAATTTCAGGGTTCTGATCCATTATCATGAAATTAGAAAAATCAACTGCCAATTCTTTATTGCTCATTTTGTTTCCTTACCATCTGCCAGGCTCTGGAATTTACTAATTTTTCTTAATGCCAGTTTCTGTAATAATCCTGCCAATAGGAACGTATATCTAAATTTTCACTCATTGTGCTCAGTTATCCTTGATGGAAAATAATAATCAGCCTTACAAGGGCATGAACTTGACAATTCCAGGGAAAGCCAGCTGCTGTTTTATGCATCCCTCAGAGGCTGCTTTGGAACTTGGGCTTGTCCATTACAAATACGGTCCTTGCTGACAAATCTTCCCAAATATGAAGGAAAGGGATGAAAGGATCTGAAATATTTTGATGTCCTGGAGCTGAGAGGACTGTCCTCCCACAACCACAATCATTTTCCGACGTGCCAGGTATATCTCCAACATGTGGAGAATTTGGCCCGATTCCCATTGATTCCACTTTGAGAGGACTCCTTTGATGCCACTCTCACCCTAATTAGGCTGTTATGTCAAGGACTCTCTTCGTCTCTCTCATCTCACTTCTGGATTTCAGCTCATGTTTCAACCCAGGATGTAATGAGATCAGGAGCTGAGTGCCCTGGCAGAACCCTAACAGGACATCACTGAGCAGGTGCTGCTTGATAGCACTGTTACTGATGATTGAGAGTAAACTGATGGAGCAGTAATTAGCTGGGTTAGAGTTGTCCTGCTGAGAAGGATCCACACACTCAACAAATGCTTTTTTCAATAACTTATCAAACAGTAGGCAACGTAAGCACACCAAACTCTCACATAATTCCCACCAAACTGGGGATTCCATGATCACTCCAGACCCTTCTCCCAGCCTCCAGAACCAGTCAAACACCACTATCCACACAGCTGCTACAGCCACCTCCAATGCTGCAAATGATGATGTCACTTCTGCCCCCGCCGACGCTACTGCCCCCGCAAATGCTGTCAGGGACCACTGGAACCGCGCTCACCGCCAGGACCACTGGAACCGCGCTCACCGCCGGGACCACTGGAACTGCAATCACCGCCGGTACCACTGGAACTGCGATCACCGCCAGCACCACCGCCTCCACGATCGCAGCAAAGACCACTGTAACTGAGATCATTGCCATGACCACTGCCTCTGTAATTGCCGCTGGGACCACCTCCATGAAGGCTGTCCATCACGTCACATCCACCCTCACAGTTGCTGCCAAAGGTGCCACTTCTGCCCGCACTGACGTCACTTATCCCAGCCCTGCCGATCGTGTCGCCTCAGCAGCCACTGTTGAAGACACTGAAAATGTCACATGGAACGTCACATCTGTCCCTGCGGATGCCACCAAATGCATCACTTCCATCCCTGACCACCGCGATTTAAGTCACTTCCTTTGGTGACATCACCAATTATACCAAGACCACACCCACTCCAGAGGTGGTCTCCAAATCTAGTCTCTACACCACGACCGAGCCCCCATTCCTGCTGGGTTTTTATCATGCCCCAGACCATCCCCTTACAGAGGATGTACAATCAGTCCTCAGGAAAGGTTTCACCTTCATCCCACTTTGCTCCCAGGGCAACGAATTCCATACGCATTGCGACATCGAACTTTTCTTCCCCCGCCTCCACCTCCGTGCTTACATTTTCCATTAGGACTCCCATCCACCCTCCCAGGACCCCTTCTCCCATCTCCAACATTCTCCATTCACTTTGACACCCCATGCTGGTCTGTTACCCATCCTCAACCTCTTTATCTCCAACTGCTGCCACGACATTGACTGGCTCAACTTGTCCACCTCTCTTACCCCTCCAAACTCTCACCCTCACAAAGTGCAGCCCTCCACTCCAACTCAACATCACTGTTAAACCAGCAGGCAAAGTTGGGGGGAGGGTGGGCGCAGCGATAATTTGGCGCGCCAACCTCTTCACTGCTGAAGCCAGGCGTGAAATCATGGACACGTCTTCCTACCATTCCTCAAACACAACCTCACCTCCCATCATTAAACCATCATCTCCCAGACCATCCACAATCTTATCACCTCAGGGGATCTCTAATGCACAGTCTCCAACCTCATAGTCCAGAACACCGCACCAACTGGTTCTACCTCTTATGCAGAATTCACAAACCTGACTGCCCCACTCGACCCATTGTCTCTGCCTGCTCCAGCCCCACTGAATATATCTCCTCATATCTTCACACCATCCTGTCCCCCTTGGTCTAGGAACTCCCCATATACAGTCAGGACACCACCCACACCCTCCACCTCCTCCATGACTTTAATTTCCCCAGCTCCCAATGCCTCATCTTCACCATGGATGTCCAATCCCCGTACATGTCCATCCACCATGGTGAAGCCATCCGTTTCTTCCTCTCCTGCTGACCCAACCAGTACCCCTCCACTAACACACTCTTTTGATTGGCAGAACTGGTCCTCACCCTCAATAACTTCCTTCAAATCCTCCCACTTCCTTCAGACCAAAGGGGTAGCCATGGGCACCCACATGGGCCCCAGCTATGTCTGCCACTTAGTCGGGTATGTGAAACAGTTCATCTTCCACAGTTACACTGGCACCATTCCCCATCTTTTCCTCTTTTACATTATTGACTGTACTAACATCACCTCATGCTCCCACAACGAGGTTGAAATACATCAACTGCACAAACACTTTCCACCCTGACCTCAAGTTCACCTGGACCATCTCAGACACCTCGTTCCTCCCCTTTCTGGACCTCTCTATCTCCATCTCTGGCGACCAACTCAACAAGGACATCTACTTCAAACCCACTGACTCCCATAGCTACCTGGACTACACCTCATCCCAAACCACCCTCTGTAAAAACACTATCCCTTACTCCCAATTCCTCTGCCTCTGCTGTATATGCTCCCAGGATGGCCTCCTATTTCAAATACCGCAATTTCCCCTCCCACATGGTCAACAATGCCCTTCAGTGCATCTCCTCCACTTCCTGCACCTCCGCCCTTGAACTCCACCCCTCCATCCACAACAAGGACAGAACCTCCCAGTGCTTACCTTCCACCCTACTAATCTCCAGATACAATGCATCATCCTCTGCTATTTCCACTACCTACAATCAGACTCCACCACCAGAGATATATTTCCCTCCCCACTCCTATCAGTGTTCCACAGAGACCATTCCCTTAGTGACCCATTTAATAGGCCCACGCACCCCCCCCCCCAAGAACACACCCTCCACTCCCAGCACCTTCCCTTGCCACTGCAAGATATATAAAATCTGCGTCCACTCTTCCCCCCTCACCTCTGTCCAAGGGCCCCAAGGATCCCTCTACATCCAGCAGAGATTTCCCTGCACATTCAAACACTTCATCTACTAGGTCTAGTGTTCTCAATGTGGTCTTCTCTACATTGGGGACCCAGGACACCAACTTGCAGAATGTTTCAGGGAACATCTCTGGGACACATGCACCAAACAACCCCACTGCTCTGTGGCTGACCACTTCAACACTCCCTCCCCTTCTGTCTAGGACATGCAAGTCCTTGGCCTCCTCTACTGCCAAATTATAGTCTTATCATCTACCGCTGAATCCAAGCCACCCAACGCCTGGAGGAAGAACGCCTCATCTTCTGTCTTGAGACCCGCCAACCACTTGGCATCGACATCAATTTCAACAGTTTCCTCATCTGTCCTCCTCCCACCTTATCCCAGATATAATCGTCCAACTTGGCACTGCCCTGTTGAACTGTCCTACCTGTCCATCTTCCTTCCCACCTGTCCGCTCCCCTTCCCCCATCTGGCCTATCACCATCACCCCCCACCTCCATCCACCTATCATCTTCCCAGCTACCTTCGCCCCAGACCCACCCCAGCCTCCTATTTATCTCTCAGCCACCTTACCCTCCACCACATTCCTGATGAAGGGCTTATTAATGAAATGTTGATTCTTCTGATCCTTGGTTATTGCTTGACCTGCTGTGCTTTTCCAGACCCACATTTATTGACTCAACATAGACATCTATTTCAAACCCACTGACTCCCATAATTAGCTGGACTACACCTCCTCCCAAGTGCCCGTCCTGTAAAAACACTATCCCTTACTCCCAATTTCTCTGCCTCTGACATATCTGCTCCCAGGAGGAGCAATTCCACTCAAAGACATCTCAGATGACTTCCTATTTCAGATACCGCAATTTCCTATTACTTTTTGGTCAGCAATGCCCTCCAGCACATCTCCTTTATTTCCTGTACAGGACATACCAGGGCAATTTTCTACCTTGTCAGATTCCAGTGTTATGGAACTATAGTGGAACAACTTGATTAGAGGAGTAGCAAGTTCTGAAGCACAAGTCTTCAGGACTACTGCCAGACTGTCGTCAGTGCCCAAAGCCTTTGCAGTATCCATTGTCTCCAACTGTTCCTTTTCATCATGTGGAGTGAATCAAATAGTATCTGTGATGCTGGGCACCACTGGAGAAGACCAGGATGGATCATCCACTTGGCATTTCTGGCTGAAAACTGCTGTGGATGTTTCAGTCTTATGTTTTGCAATGATGCATTGGGCTCTTCCATCATTGAGGATGAGGATATTTGTGGAGTCTCCTCCTCCAGTGAGTTGTTTAATTGTCTACCACCATTCATAGCTGGATGTGGCAGGTCTGCAGAATGCAGATCTGAGCCATTGGTTGTGGAATCACTTAGCTCTATTATTTGCTGCTTCTGTTGTTTGTCTTGTATGTTGTGCCATTTTTCAGCTTCACCAGGTTGACACCTTATTTTTAGGTATGCCTGATGCTGCTCCTGGCATGCCTTCCTGCACTCTCCATTGAACCAGGGCTAATTGCCTGGCTGGATAGTAATGGTTGAGTGGGAGATATGTCAAGCAACTTTGTTGCAGATTGTGCTGGAGTACAATTCTACTGCTGTTGATGGCCCACAGTGCCTCACGTGATTCTCAGTCTTGAGCTGCTAGATCTGTTCGAAGTCTGTCCCATTTAACATGGTGATAGTACAACATGGTGGAGGTTATTCCCAATGTGAAAGTGTGACTTTGTCTCCACAAGGACTGTGCGGTGGTCACTCTAACTGATACTGTTATGGACAGATGATTTTGCAGCTGGCAGATTGGTAGGATGAAGTCAAATATGTCTTTCTTTGAAAAAGCTTTGTAATAATACTCTTATGCCAAATATATTCTGGTACACAATTATAAACTAAAACATATTACAGGAAAAATATTCCAATGTAATGTAGGTGTTTAATTACATGTAGTAATCAAATGATTAGATTCCCAACAGTATGAAAACAGGCCTTTGGCCCAACAACTTCACATCGACCTTCCAAAGAGTAACCCACCCAGACTCATTCCCCTACCCTATTACACTACATTCACCCCTGACTAACGTGCCTAACCTACACATCCCTAAACACTATGGGCAATTTAACATGGCCAATTCACCTAACCTGCACATCTTTGGATTGTGGGAGGAAACCGGAGCACCCAGAGGAAACCCACGCAGACACGGGGAGAATATGCAAACTCCACACAGTCACCTAAGACTGGAATCAAACTCTGTTCTCTGGTGCTGTGAGCAGCAGTGCTAACCACTGAGCCACCATGCCACCCCAAAATGATTTCTCGTATTTTTCAGAAGGTGGTTTGTTTAATCTGCTGCCTTGCTAACAAATTCCAAGTCAGATGAAAGCAGACTCACAAGGTCTTTTTAGATATTTTGATGGTGTGTTCTAGCTCTAGGTTCATTATACCATAGAAAAGAGAGCCCTGGAGAAACTGAGATGTAATTATTGCTGGAAAAGATACTTAAAGTGGAGCTTAGACTGGGAACTCCTGCTCAACTTTGCCTAAATATTAAATTAACAATGAGGAACAAAGAGCTGTGAGTTTCCACTGCAGTTAAACAGTATGCTTCTCAACAAACACTAATACATTTTTACATTAAAGGCTGCTCTCTTAAAATTACTATTGACAACACGTTCTAATCAATAATTCTACAGTTATGAAATCAGCAGACAGACCGTGAATAGAGAAAATTTCTGGTTTTGGATACAGAAGTCCTTCTCAAACATGGGTTTGATGTGGAGATGCTGCAATTGGACTGGGGTGGACAAAGTCAGAAGTCACACGAAACCAGGTTATAGTCCAAATTCAAATAAACCTGTTGGACCACAACCTGGTGTCATGTGACCTCTGACTTCAAACATAGGTTGACAAGGAAAGAGGTGTTGTGAAATCTGGTTGCAAAGGAAATTAGTGCTCTTGGATCAGTGCATTAGATGTAGTGACAACAGTAGGATAAAGTTTAAGATTCATTGTAAAAGAGAAAATATCAGTGTAAAAACAAGGACAATGGGGTGATAAGAAATGACATTTTCTCAGGACATTAATAGGTGACTCAGTTAGGGTGAGGTGGTCAGAGAGGTAAGAGTTATAAAAAGTTGAGATTTGGAGCCATGTTGATGCACTATGTTTGACAAAATTTGTATATAAGCTGGGAGAATATGATGATGAAATTTATCAATATTATCAAATAAGGAAGGAAGGAAGGTTACTTTTTTAGATAACCAAAGGGACTTATAAAAGAACATTGACAAGATGTGAATGCATTAACATGTTACGTTTGGAATGCAAAGTTAATGTGAGGTGATAACTTTAGTTAAAGAAAAGCACTAATTATATACTGAATGCAAGCCAAAATGATGCACACAAAGAGAAAAGGGATTTGATGCACAGATTCATGGAGCATTAACGAGGATGTTTGAATTTTGTCTTCTTTGCAAGAGCAAGTTTGGTGTCGGGGTATTTATTCGGGTATGAGGGTGGCCAGTAAAGTCCCTGCATTGTCATAATGTTGCAGCTTGCGGTGAGAATGGATCGAAGGCATGAAATATTTAAAGACATTTTTTTATTTTTCATTCCAAAACAGTTTGTTGTCAAAGTGACAGAAAAACTGTGGATTGAAATTAAGTGACTATCTGGCAGAGTTGCGTGTGAAACCAATGGAATGTCACACCCATAAATTTAAAAGGAACATGTCAAATAGGGCGAGATTTTACAAGAATGGATCATGTGGGAGTTATCTCTCCTGCCAGCAGAAAGCCACCCTTTGAAGACTTGTCTATTTTATTCTCAATGAGTACATAAGGATAAGGTTAACAAGTCAGTTTCAACTCCACTGAAGTAGACATGTAGGACTGAATACTCATGTGTACCATTCTGGACTCAAATATTAGTGTGCTGGTAAGGTCACAGTCAAAGATCTATCCTCTAGTTATTCCTGTTTTGCAGACAGAATAAGAATGCTTTCCCAAACAGCAGAAAGAAAAGAATTAGGACTAAGGAACATCAATTATTGCAAAAATCATCAGTTTAACTGCCAACATCAATTCTACTGTGATCCCCATGCAATGTTCACAATGTTCAACTATCCATTTTTAGCCACAATTCAGAGACAGATCATTTTGTTTTAGCACTTATCCTTTTGGACTCACCTCTCAATACTAATTTGTGTGTATGTGAATTAGGTTACTAATATTTTTTGCATTTCGTCATAAATAAACTCTTTATTAATTCAAGAAAGCCTGCTTAGATTGGTTTCCTTTAAAACATAACTCTTGGAAGACAGCTAATAAAATGCTTTCTTGATGGCAAAACTATTAGATTTCTTAGGACTGATCTATCTTTCATACACTTTTGGGAAGGTGGTGGCATAGTCGTAATGTCACTGAATGAGTAATCCAGAGCCACAGACTCATGTTCTGTGGTCATAGGTTCAAATCCCACCATGGCAGACAGTGAAATTTGAATTGATTAGATTCCCTACAGTATGGAAACACAGGCCATTGGGCCCAAAATGCCCACACTGACCCTCTGAAGAGGAACCCACCCAGACCCATTCCCCTACCCTATATTTAGCTTTGACTAATGCACCTAACACTAAGGGCAATTTAGCATGGCCAATTCACCTGGCCTGCACAGAGGAAACCAGAGACCCAGGTGATATTATTCAGTGGGAAATGGGTCAGGGTGGGTTACTCTCCCGAAGGTCAGTGTGCGCTTACTGAGCCAATTGGCTTGTTTCCACACTGTAGGGAATCTAATCTAATCTAATCTACAGTATGTGGGATTTTAATATTAATCACAAAATCTGGCTTAGTAATCACATGCGGCCCAAAGGAAGATGGTTGTGATTGTTGGAGGTCAGCCATCTCAGCTCCAGTATTTTACTGTAGAGGTTTGTCCGGTGGTGTCACAGATCCAACCATCTTCAGTTACCTTAGAAATCACCTTCCCTCCATCATAACGTCAAAGTGGGGATGTTTGCTGATGATTGCTCAATGTTCAGCACCATTCACGACTCCTCAGATACTGAAGCAGTATGTCTGTGTGCAGCAAGACTTAGATAACACCTAAATTTTGGCTAATAAGTGACAACTAGTATTCACAGCACACCAGTGCGAGGCAACGACCATCTCCAACAAGAGAGAATCTAACCATCACTCCATGATTTTCTATCGCATCACCCCTTTACTGAATTCTCCTATGATCAACATACATTTGTGTTAACCAGAAACTGAACTGAACCAGCCATTAATACTGAGGCCACAAAGCAGACCAGAGGCTAGGAATTATGCAGTGACTATGTCTTCCTATATCCATGGTGTCTGTCCACCAACTAGTGATGGAGTCTCCTTGCCAGATGAGTGCAGCTTCAACAACACTCAAGAAGTTTGACACTATACAGGATGAAGTATCAGCTTGATTGGGATCCTATCCACCACATTCAAACATCAGGCCTTCACCACAGTGGCAGCACTTACTATCATCTAGAAGCTACATTGCTATAACTTGCTATACCCACTCCTTACAGCATGTTCGAAACTCATGGTCTCTACTAAATAGAAGGCAAAGATGAGCCGATACATAGGAACATCAACAACTTGCACACTCTCCATATAGTCTTGCAATATTTTGAAATTGAACTATAACTCCTTCACTGTTACTGGGTCAAAATCGTGGAACTCCCTCCCAAACAGCACGCTGGGTGTCCCTATATCCCAAGGGCAACAATAGGTGTCAAAGGCTGCTTACCAATATCTTCTCCAGGATATTTGAGGATGGTCAATAAAAGTTGGCTGAGCCAGTAATGCCCAAATCCCACAAATGAGTTAAATAAAGCAAACTTTTATTTGTTTTATTCTTGTTAAATATATTCTTTCCTGTTTAATAAACTTAAAAGTTTTCTTAAAATGATTGACAATCAACATCATAAATAGGGAGCACCAGCTGTTTTGCAATATTCTGACATGAGCTCTATATTTAATGAGGTGTGAGCACTTTTTATCCATAGTTCACTACTGTAGCATCATTTCTTGAAGCTTGGATGCAGAACATTTCATCCTTTTGCATTATGAATATTCAAAGTTCCAGATGTTAATGGCTATTTCATTACTTGTTTTCTAAATGAATGCTAACAAATCTTCTGCAGTTTCAAACTCTGGCAAGCCTAAACCTTTCCTTTTCATTGATAAAATTTGTTCTTCATTTTTCTCTCTCTACGTTACCTGTTTTACTGAGATGCATTGGGTGTCTTACAATTTCCTTTAAAAATTTGTTTTGCTGAAAGCAAACAAAACATTGTCTTTCCAATACTTGTATTTCATTTCAGCATGTCTTTTAGTTTACTTTCCAGTCACACAATTTACTGTAAGAGTCAGCTTGGTTCCTTGCTAGCTATTTCATCTCTTAGTGAAAAGATTGAGGGTTCTAGTCCTAATCCACATTTGAGCACATAGTCAGATTTCAGTACAATTTAACAGAGAATATATTGCATTGTCTTTTGGATAACATAAATTAGCACATATATTTACATTGGCAGACATAAAAGATCCCATAGCACTACTTGAAGGAAGGCAATGGTATTCTTCTGTTGATTTTATCTCCATTAAAAACAATATCTTTACTTTGCCTCATACCTGTTTTCACATGAGATGTTTATTTAAAGATGAGATTGCAAAACATCTGGAGATGAAGGTTTATTACAAGAATCATAATTGCAGAATTCTAAAAGGAAGATTATTTAACTAATCTTATTCAATTTCTCGTAAAAGTATCAGAGAGTAAACAAGGGCATGCTTTGGATGTGGGATATGACGAGGAGTGTTGTAGCAGTAAAATCACTGGACTATTAATCCAGAATTCCAGACTACTGTTCTGGTTAGAATCCCACCATATTAAGATTGTGAAATTTGAATTCAATAAAGAATCCAGGGTAAAAAGATTACTGTAACCATGACCATGATTCTGTTGAGTAAATTGATTCTACTGATTGTTGTAAAAACCCTTCTGGTTCACTAATGTCTTTTAGGGAAGGAATTCTGTCATCTTTACCAGCACTGGTGTACATGTGATTTCAGATTCAAAGCAATGTGGATACCTATAAACTGACCTCTGGGAAATTAAGGATGGACAAAACTATTTGCACTTACATTTCATGAATGAATTTTAAAAAAACATAACATTTCTGTTAGCCTTTGATAAGGTGCCAGACTGGAGTGCTGACAAAAATCATTTGTAACAGAACCCAGACAACAAAATGTACTGAAATACAGCTACAAAACTGAGGGTAGAAGTTAGACAAATCTTACTGTATACTGGTAAAAAGTGCTTCTCCATTGGAATCTGTGCTGAGTTTAGATTAGATTACTTAATTACAGTGTGGAAACAGGCCCTTCGGCCCAACAAATCCACACTGACCCGCCGAAGCGCAACCCACCCACACCCACTCCCCTACATTTACCCCTTCGCCTAACACTTCGGGCAATTTAGCACGGCCAATTCACCTAACCTGCACATTTTTGGACTGTGGGAGGAAACCGGAGCACCCGGAAGGAAACCAATGCAGACACGGGGAGAATGTGCAAACTCCACACAGTCAGTCGCCTGAGGCGGGAATTAAACCCGGGTTTCTAGCGCTGTGAGGCAGCAGTGCTAACCACTGTGCCACCGTGCCGCCCACTCTATGCTGAGTTTATTATTTACCACTTATATAAACCATACAGACTGAGGAATTGGAAGTATGAATACATGTAGTGAAGATAAAATTAGGGGACATAATATTGCTGACTGTTCCAATGTGCAGGTAGACCGAAACAGGCTTCCAATGTGGGTAGACAAATTCAAGTTATCCAAGTCTGAAATGGCTTATTTTGGTAAGAGAAGAATTATTTCTTGGAAAGTTGGGCATAAAAGAACAAGGGAATTTGGGACACATATAAATCTCTAAAAGTAATAACAAGTGCTAAAGTGGTCTCTAGGATAAAGATTTCAAAAGCAGTAGAGATATGGCCAGCTTTGACTTGCCTTGTCTCGACAATAGTAGCTAAATAACTGAGCAAATGGAAAAAAGAAACAAAACTGATGTACTGCAGATGATGGAAATTTGAAATAAAAGTAGAAAATGTGAAAACACTCAGCAACTCTGGCAGCATCTGTGGAGAAAGAAATAGAGTTTACATTTCAGATCTGTAGCTTTTCTTCTGATTGTCCTGACTAAAGGAAATATGAACTCTGATTCACTCTACACAGGTACTATCAGATCTGCTGAGTACTACTAGCATTTTCTGTTTTAATATTGTATATAAAAGACTGAGCTGTCCTTTACTTCATCTCCTAACATTCATTCTCCAGTGAAATTCAGAGTAAGGTAATGAGGATGCAACTTAATTTGTTTGTATTGCTAACAAAGAAGAAGATAAGTGATACTGCATTGAGGGACATACATTAATTGGAAAATGGGAGGGGGGAGCAAGGATGGAATGATTGACAAATAAGATTCTGTACAGTTGATAAAACCTTGCATGAGTTGTATGTATGTAGTGTAGATTTTGGGAGGCAGTTATAACACCCTTTGCTTGATTTTCGATAATGACAGCAAAGGAAAGACAGAAGCATGCACCTAAACAGACTCTATGAGATCTGTAGGGAACTGAAGTAATGACAACAGATTCTTAAGTAGTCAGGTTATTAGCAATCAACAGAGGCAACGATTGAAAATTGGAATATTATCTCTTAAAAATCAATTCTACAGTTTCTGTCTCAGAAAATAATAACATTATCGAAGGTCTTCTAAATCCAAATTTGCTGTACAAAATACAATCAAAATTGACACAATTGATCCAATGAATATACCTCACCATAAAATTTTCTATTTTGCTTACTATCTCAGAATATTTCAAAGTTGCAACTTCCCTGTCTAATTTTAGATTTAATAAAATTATTAAGCGGCAGCAAACACTTACCTGACTGAAATAATAGCAACCTCATGTACTTAAGAGTAAAAAGTGTTGTGAGTAGTCAGAGGTTAAAACACATATAATTGCAAATAAATTATCAAAATTATCTCAAATTACTGTTTATATTGATCTGACAGACAAATCATATTAAAGCAGTTTGCAGAATATTTAATGAAATCACATAACCTTTTGGAGAAGAATGCTGCCTTTTCTTCCTTCTCATAATAAAAAAAAAGTTTGATTAAGGTGGTTAACATTTATTCAGTTATATATGAGCAATGGACCACAACAGAAACTTTGAAGCAAATTTAACTTTAAAAACAGCTCGGTTTGATTTGGGTGAGAGTTTAAAATTTAAAACTAAAACAGAATCCAACCATCCTGGTAACCATTTCAGCGAGCTGGTTTTAGGTTGAAATGGTTTGGATCTTGAATCTTAAAGTGTACAGGATATTTAGAAATGATAGGAAGCTAGGAAAAGGTAGATGCATGACTCTGTTAGTTAATTAATGCAGTAGAGGGGGATGGCATAGGTTCAGGAAATCAGGATGTGGAAACAATTTGTAATAGAAATGACAAATAATAGACACCAAGAAGTCACTTGAAGGAGTGGTATACACATCCTCTAATAGTAACCACATGATAGGATGGAGCATAAAGGCAGATATAATATGAGCTTCTCTGAATGACACCACAATAATAATGGGGGATTTAATCCACGTGTACACATATTAAAATAAAATCAGATGGGCAAATCTAGCCTAGTTGAGGAACTCATTGAATATTTTCAGGACAGTTTCTGAAGTCAACCAAAAAGCTGGCTTTATTAGACGTGGTATTGTGTAATGAGAGAGGATTAATGAAGGATCTCATAGTGAAAATACTCTTGGTAGCAGTGATATGTTTGAATTTTACATTTATTTTGACAGAGAGAGCAAGAGATCTGAGACTATAAATCTAAATTTATAATTTTAAATAAGAGGAATTATGAGACCACTAAAGCACATATGGACTGACAAATTATGTTAAAGGATAGAGAAATGCAACAGCAGAAATTTAAGGAATTATTTCAGAATACACAGAATACGTACATTCTAAAGCACAAGAAAAAAATTCAAAGGATGGATCTACCACCTGTTGATAACTAGAAATGTTAAAGATAGTATTAAATGAAAGGAAATAAAAACAATAATTATGCAAAGACAGGTGGTAGGTCAGAAAATTGGACAGAATACAAAAAGAAACAATGGTAAAAAAATGATATGGAGCTAGTCAAATATTAAAAACAAAATCTCATAAGAGTTTCTCTGAATAGTTCAAGGTAAGAGTTAACAAAGTGAGCTTAGTTCTAATCTCACTTTCCATTGAAAAGCAATCATACAAAATAGAAAATGGCAGATGAATTGAACAAGAGTTTTGCAACACCCTTCATTATAGATGATACAAGTAACATCAAGAAGCAGTGATAAATCAGGAAATAGAATGGAGGGGGCCAATGAGAAAGTTGTGGTATTGCTTTTATTTCTCCAAGCCTTCCTTGATTTGGGATAGTTCCTTTACATTGGAAGATAGTGAATGTAACTTTTTTATTTAAAAAGGGAGATAGAAAACCGGAAGCAATGGGTCAATTAGCTGAATATTCATCGAAGGTTAAATGTTAGATGCTATTATTAAAGAAGTTATAGCATAGCACCTGGAAAATTTAAAGGTAATCAGGTAGAATCAATATGGTTTTGTGAAAGAGAAATCATGTTTGACCAACATTATTAGGGCTTTTGTGGTGGTAACACATGCTGTGGGTAGTGGGGAACTTGTAACTGTGTGGGGAACTTGTAGCTGTACTGAACTTTGATTTCCAAAATGCATTTGACAAGGTTTTACATGAAATTCTATTTTGGAAAATAAAAGGTCAGCATGTAGGGGGGAAGCATACTGGCATGGAGAGAAGATTGGCTGGCTAACAAGAAGCAGAGATTAGACATAAATTGGACTTTTTTTCAGATTGGGAAGATTTAACAAGTGTTAAAACAGAGGGATTGATGCTGGAAACTCAACATTTTACAATATGTGTAAATAACTTTGATGAAGAAAGGTAAGGTATGTTGCCAAATTTGCTGATGATATGAAGATGTGAAAGTAGGTTTAGAAGAGTCCATGCAGAGGCTACATAAAAGGTACAAATAGGTTAAGTGATGTGACAAGTACAGTAAAATGTGGGAAAATGTAAAATTGTCCATTTTGGAAAAAAGAAGCATACTATCTGAATGTTGAGAAATTGCAGAGCTGTGAGATAAAAAACAATCTGGGTGTACTTGTGCATGAATCACAAAAGGCTAGCTTATAGGTATAGCAAGGAAACAGAACGTTAACAGTTATTTTGAGGGGAATTGAACACAAAAGTAAGGAAGTTATGCTTCAGTTATACAGGGTATTGGTGAGACTGCATCTGGAAATACTGAGCATTCTATTGGTCATCATATAGAAGGAAGGATGTAAGTGATCATGTTCAGAGAAGGTTTTCCAGACTAATATCTGGAATGACAGGGTTGTCTTATGAGAAATGGTTGAGCAGGCTAGGCTTGTATTCATTAGAGTTTAGTAAAGCATGAGGTGACTTGGCTGAATTATGAATGATCCTGAGGTGTTTTGACAGCACAGATATGGAGACCATCTTTCCTCATCTTGGAGGATCTAGAACGTGTGTCTTTGTTGAACCATTATCTGTTTAACTACCATCTGCCAATTTGCTAATTGTATGCATTTAGTCCCCAGCTGTAAAACATTGTGAACAGCATGGGCCCAAGTACTAATTGTTACAAAAAACCACTGATCACAACCTACCAACAGAAGAATGATCTATTGATTCCTACTATCTGTCTTCTGCTTATTTATTTCCATTTATTCCTATTGTTTTCTGTCTGAGAGTTCTGAACAAGAGTCACCAGACTCAAAACACTGACTCTGTTTTCTCTCCACCGATACTACCAGATTTGTTAAGTTTCTCTAGCTATTCCTGTTTCTGATCCCCATTTGCATACTGACTATGCAGAATAGGATCTTCATCAACGTGGTGTCTATTTATTTCATCCTTTACAATGGATTCTATCACTTTCCATACTACCGATGAAAGGGTAACTATTCTATAGTTCCCTGTATTCTCTCCCACTCCTTGCTTAGATAGTGGGGTGACATTTGCTATCTGCCAATCCACAGGAATCATTCCAGAATCTATAGAATTTCAGAAGCTAACCACCAATCCATTCCTTACCCCTAAAGCAACCCCCCCCAACCCCCCACACCCACCCACTTCAACTTGCAATGACAATCATTTCCCCAGTGAAATCTTTTTCAGTCATGACAATTTTTTTCAATTCCTCATTCTGCCAAGCCACTTAAATCTTTAGTTCTGGGAAATTACTGGTATCTTCTCCAGTGAAAACAGACATAAAGTCATCATTTAGCTTGTCTGCAATTTTTGTTTCCCTTGATAAATTCTCCAATCTTGGTTTGGAATAGATTCACATACAATTTTGCCAAATGTTTCCTTTCTTCATATCTAGAGGAGCTTTTACAATCAATTTTTGTTTCTTTCACTAGGTTGCATTTGTATTCCATTCTCTCTTTCCTCATCAATTTCTTGGCCTCCTTTGTTTGACAATGCTGTTCCTTTAACAAGGTTGTTTTGTCCTTGGGTTTTTTTTCAAGAGAGGTGGTACAGGCAGAGGTGCAGAAATGTCTGGGCCTAGTTTAACAATAGCAAAGGAGTAGCCAGTTCTCCCAGTTCATGTGTTTTTCTCTAGTTTATTTTAATTGTAACAATGAGAAGCTGCTACAGTCCAGAGAAAGGTTCCAAGCTTCAGCAGATGGTTCCTGACTGGCTTTCTCTCTGAAATCATCCCTGCCTGTAAGGACCTGTGTTTGAATATACGTTTTGTTAAGGGGTATGTATATGGGATCTTATGGGAATTGGAGCAGCTCCTTAGTTAATTTAAGATATCGAGTCTGTTGAGTTTTCAAATAGTTAAGTTATTCTAAATACTGTTTTCTTTTGTTCATTAAACCGTAGTGTTTAAATAAATTCTGTTTTGCTTAAAGCTGAATGGTTAGACCTGGAATATTCACTTCGCATCTGCCTTTAACATAAGAAAAAAATAGGCTCTGGGCTACCTTCTTAAAATATTTTTGAGGGGTTGGTCCATAGCATTTGTCAATTCTATAAACCTCCCAATCCTCAGAATTACTGATCTTTCTGGCAAACTTATAGATCTTTTTATTTTAATCACCCTTCTTAATCACACTTAACTAAGTTATTTTAAGTTTTTGCATGTGAAGGGATGTATTGTTGTTGTAAGTCATGTAACAATTCTTTAAAGACTATTGAATGCATACATGCAGTCATGCCTTTTAATATTCATTCCCAATTCACCTTTAGACAGAATGTTGTTCTTTAGGCAAGTGCACAGAAATTGACTGATCCATATCAGAAGGCACTAGAAAGGACAAAAGGATTTTCAAACTAAAATAACCTGATAAGATGCAGACTGTTTTGTTTATAACTAGTTGACAAAATTTTGGTATAGAAACAGTTTCTGGTATAGAAACTGGAGAAACCCAGCAAGTCTGGTGGCATTGGTGATGCACTTAACATTTAAAGTCCAATAACTCTTCTTTTATGTGACAAAATCACTGGCTTGTAATAAAAAAGCACCACTTTTGAAGCTGTGGAATGTTTAGCTTGAGAAAAGCCAATTGAAACCAATGTACAGACATACTTCAAAATTACATTTTGTTTTGATGCCAAGTTAGAAAATTGGTGAAGCTCCATAGCTCTAATCTTCCAATTAGCACTGTACCTTCTGTTCCTGAGACTGATCAGACATAAAAGAAAATGTACCAACTTATCTTTGTCTGATTTTTCTGGTCAAACTTCCAATGATTATACAAACCTCATGCAGTGCAGGAAAACAGAGATGGAATCTGTGCAGAAGGCAGTTTTTATGGCATGAGCTATCATATTCTGGTAAGCAAAAATCTGAATTTCCTGAAACTTGTGTTCATTCTGCTACTCCCATCTGTCTCACAGTTAAAAGAATATGGTGTTCAGAAACAGTGTCTATAATTATTAATTATCCCATGACTTGCAATTTTTTGTTTAATAATCTTTCAGTGAACATGCTGAGACAAAATGAGTTACATTTGAAAATGTTTATATTTGCATTTAAGATCACTTGAAGCTGTCAACCTCCAAAACTACAGAGCCTTAACCTACTGACTGTGCAAACACTTGTTCATGGATTAGCGGTGTTGGAAGAGCATAGCAGTTCAGGCAGCATCCAAGTAGCTTCAAAATCGACGTTTCGGGCCAAAGCCCTTCATCAGGAATAAAGCTTTTAAATTTGTTTCACGACATGGTTGAAGAGCTTCAGGGCAGAGGAAATGACCTGGGAGTTGCAGTGGGAGAGAGACTCCCTGAGATTCTTGTAGAGAGAAGAGGAAAACTTCTTCAAGGCAGGCATCCTTGCAAGAGGATTCGCAGTAGGGTTAAAATCAATGAGGTAAAAACAATGACTGCAGATGCTGGAAACCAGATTCTGGATTAGTGGTGCTGGAAGAGCACACCAGTTCAGGCAGCATCCAAGTAGCTTCGAAATCGACGTTTCGGGCAAAAGCCCTTCATCAGGAATAAAGGAATTAGGAATAAACACTTGTTCATGTCAGCATTTCCTCAGGGTTCTAAGTTCTATATTGCTTTATTTTGACCCAAGTGACCAAGTATGCTGGAAAATAATGGTTTTCCTAAAGAGTTTTAAAATAATCTCATGGAAATAAAAGGATTACATGGATTAACATATTTTAAAAAATACTAATACAGTTGTCTTAAATGCAACTCAGTAATTTAACAGCAACAAAACTGACATTGGTTGATTATGGTGGGGTGTATCTACTTTTCAAATTCAGCAAGTTCTGGCTATACTGTAAATATTGCCAGATTTCCAAATCTGCATTTTAATTGTCAACTCAAAAAAGTCAAGGGATCTCTAGGCTGGGCAGAGGACATGATCCAATAGCTGATGCAATGGCATATTCAGTTTGAGTTAACTGAAAAATCCATGTGAAATAATAATTTGACATACATTTAAGGGTCACTCTAAGCTCAGTTTTTGTTATTTTTGATTTTCTATGATCACTTGTAGGACTTGGGAGTTAACTGGTGGTGAGCATTTATTACCCTTGCTAGTTGCCCTTGAGAAATCACCTCTTGAACTACTACAGATTGCATGCTGTAATAGATCCACAATGCTCTTATGGAGGGAATTCCAGGATTTTGACCCAGTCACAGTGAAGGAACAGTGATATGTTTTCAAGTCAGGATGGTGAGTGGCTTGGATGGGAACTTGCACGTTCCAATGGTTTTAAATAGTTACATATAAACATTGATATATAACAGTTATGACAAATAACTACTTGAACCAAATCACTATTTAAACAAAACAAATTCACTCTGGAGATCTGTGACACTTAACATTTATCTTCCAGTTCAACCAACTCTTGTCTGGCATCTGCTGAAAAAGGAATCATCACTCAACTTCCCAATGTAATATATGAGTAAACAAAGTCATCTAATTTTATTTTCTCAAGTTGACTTTATGTGGCAGCAAATAGTCTAGTTTGACTGGGCAATTAAACAAGACAGAGTGAGTCAAGATGAATTCCATCTCAAGGACATATGATAGCCTGAAGCATATTATTGAGAAACATGAGAATGTTTCATGTCTTATGATTTCCACAATGTAATATTTCAAACATACAAAGTACCCATTTCTATATGATTATACCACGATAAAACAGAAAATCATTTTCATGCAGAGGGAAGTTGTACAATTAATTTTATTCATCATTGGAGTGGTATATTTCTTTATTGTTTATCACTCAAGGTAATCTTTAGGCACCATCCAGTAGCTAAAGAAATCAAGGTTGTCTCAGCAGTAGGCTTTACTGAGGCTTTACTACAAACCTCAGAAGGCAACCCATATATTTTAATTTTTATAATTTGGTTATGACTTAAATGGGTATATTAGTTTATAAGGACCAATTTATTATCAGTTTTCAGAAGTTGAGTTGAAGTTAGCTAAGTCTGGTCACTAATTTTCATGTCAGATTCTAACAGTTCTGAGAGCAGGAACTTTGCCATTCAGTCAGATTAGACTGAATTCAGAACCATGACAACTAAAGGAAAGAATAACATTCTCACTCTCAGAAATTTTTCTTCATTCATTCATTCACAGGATGAGGGCATTCCTGGCTAGCCAGCATATTTTACCCATCCCTAATTGCCCACACAGTATTTAAGAGTCAACCACATCTAGTGTCCAGATTATTTTATCTAAATATACTAATAATGCTATTTCTGGAGTTAGATACATTCATATACCAGCACTGTTTTAAACTAGCAAAGTGAAGTGATGATCTACATTCCTAAAGAAGATCATGAGCAATGCACATGTAAAAAATAGCTCTTACCAGCTGCTGTCCTGCTATGCCCCATGCTGCATACTGTAATACAGAATTTGCCACCTCTGGGGGATTCAGTTCTCTCACTTCCCTTTGGTGAATAGAAAATTAAAATGAAAAAAGTGGGTTTGGCAACGCTTTTAAATAAGTAAAAATGAAACAAATTCTGCTAACATTAAGTAAAAAAAGCTATTTCAGAAAGGAAACAATGATATCAGTAAGAATTTCATTAGCTGCAAAATAATATCATGAGTAAAAAGCTGAGTGTTTATCCTTAGAGAATAAAAACAATTGTGTTTAGCAAAAATTGCAATTAAATTTGTGTTTGCATTCAGATATATTACGAATGTCATGGAATTGAAACTCCATCAAAAGAAGTTACATATTTACCCAACTGCAATCTGAATAAATCTTCATAAAGAACACCCTTCATCTCTTGATGCTGTTTTACCATTTTGTCTGAGATTTTTCTTTTATCTCTGCCAGCTTTTCTGGAGTTAATGGACAAGTCTGTTGCCTTGCAGGGTGTTGTCACATTCAACCCATCAAACACCTTGTCACATGATAAGAAATGTACCAGAAAGTGAACAGGACTTGACAGTCACCACCGAAACAGTGAAAAAGCCACTTTAAGATCTGGCATAAAGACTTAGAAAACCATCTCAGTTACAAAAGGGTCACACAGCTATGCTATGTCTCTTATTCTGAATACTGAGGAAACACCTGAAAGGATCACAAGAATCACAAGATGCCAAGTACTGACCAATAACAACTAATCATACTTGGGGAAACAAATTAATTGCATTTATTTCAAGTTTAACCAAAGCATTTCTTCCTGTTTGGACAGAATATGACATAATGCAGATGGAAGGATGAGCTTTAATTGTAAATTAATTAAGGTTGTGGCAATATGATTGTGATTTTGCCACAAACCTAGTCCACATGTCAGTAAATGTGTTTGTGAGGTAAAGTTAATCATACAAAAAAAGTAAACCAACAACATCCGAAAGGTTAATAGCAGTGTGGTCTTATAACGAAGAATAAAATTATGCTTTTTCAAATGCAAAATCCATGAAACATCTAAAACATATTAATGATCTTTATGTCCCTTATGAGGCAGTATTCTAAGTGCCCCCAAATGTTGTTTGAAAATATTAACAGTCTGCTCTGTCACTATGCAGTTAAATGCATGACACCAATGAACCTACATTCAGTATTGAACACAGGTGTCTTGAAAGTGTCATTGGCCAGATCCCATAAAACAGACTTTATCTCCAAGGGAAAATCTTTAAAATTTGACTCCTCTTTCAAATGATCTGCGCACAGTGAGTTACGTCAAACTAATATTTTTTAACTGCTGCCTGGCATTGGCTTGCAGGATTTCACAGTGCTGACAATAGATCACCTGACTTAGTTAAAAATCACACAATACCAGGTTATAGTCCAACAGCTTTAATTGGAAGCACACTAGCTTTTGGAGCGTCGCTCCTTCATCAGGTTGTTTTAACTTTATACACCCCAGTCCAACACCAGCATCTCCAAATCACCTGACATTGGTAGAGTGAATGTGCTTGTGATCATTAATGCTAGACCATAGTGTCTCAGAATCCAGAGTACCATTGTGCACCATTAATAATCTTCTGGACTTTTGTGAATCTTGTGGTGTGGAAGAATTGGATTGGCCTACTATTTTGCTACTCTTTTGCCCTGAAATATTTGGTCAAGTGAGTGCAGCATGAGTTACCTATGTTACAGATCTTTAGACTACTAAGTTCCTGGTTCAGCAGAATCTGCTGTTGCAATAAAGCTAATAAGAATGAGAGTAGTTATCGACTTGATTGCTTTTTCTGGTATAGTCCTGTGTTTGAGGGATGCTTACAGTGATAGAGCTGTACAGCATGGCAACAGACCCTTTGTTCCAACTTGTCCATGCCCACAAGATATCCTAAATAAAACTAGTCCCATTTGCCAGCATTTGGCCCATATCCCTCTAAAACCTTCCTATTCATTTACCCATCTAAATGCCTTTTAAATGTTGTAATTATACTAGTCTCCACCATTTCCTCTAGCACCTCATTCCATACATGCGCCACATAACAACTAATCACCACTTTTCCTCTGCATAAAAACATTTGCCCCTTAGGTCTCTTTTAAGTCTTTCCCCTCTCACGTAAACCTATACCCTCTAGCTTTGGACTCCCCCCACCTCAGGAAAAAGATCTTGTCTATTCATCCTATCCATGCCACTCATGATTTTATTAACCTCTATAAGGTCAGCCCTATGCCTCCTATGCTCCAGGGAAAACAACCCAGTCTATTCAGCCTCAACTTTTAGGTAAAATTTGCAACACATTGCACAACTCTGCTATTGTCCCCATGGTAATTCTCAGCCCTCTTCTGAGTAGCAGGTTTAGTTTCTGATCTGTGAGGTTACTTGACATCTCATGCAACCCAATCACTTAAATGAGCTCCAACAGTTAAAATAACCAAAAGGTCTTGTCTTGTTGCTGAGAAGGAAGGAATTTAATGTGCTGAATATTTTTCCCACTAGAAACCTGTTCTGAGTTAAATACTGATAACAATGCATACCACCTACTCCCACCCCCAAACCTGCACCTTTCCAACCATATTCCATTACAATTATATTATTACTAAATAGGACACTCATACCTGTTACAAAAACAGACATTGCTGGCACGACTCAGCAGGTCTGTCAGAAACTGTGGGAAGAAAGCAGAGTAAATGTTTCAAGTCTAGTGACTCTTCATCTGAAGTAAATCACTGCACTCGAAATGTTAAATCTGCTTGCTTCCCACAGACGGTGCCAAATGCTGAGTTTTGTCAGCAATTTCTGTCTTTGGTTTCAGTTCTCCAGCACCTGCAGCTCGCTGTTTTATTACACTATTACCTGTTAGTTCTGCTGAGGGAATATGAGCAGCCGGGACTAAATTAAAAAAGCAAAATGAAAGAGGTAATCATTTCCGGATTACTACCTGAGTCACGAGCTAATTCACACAGGGTCAACAGAATTAAAGAGATAAGTGCACAGCTCAAAGATTGATGTGGGAGGAATGAGTTTGACTCAGAGTCATAGAGGTTTACAGCACGGATACAAGCCCAACCTATCCATGCTGCCCTGTTTTCACAATTAAGCTGGTTATATTTGTCTGCATTTGATCCATATCCCTTTAACCTATCCCATCTATGTACCTGTTTAAACTCTTCTCAAATAACAAATTGTACTTGCTTCCATCACTACTTCTGGCAGCCCATTGCAGACACTCATCAACCTCTGTGTAAAAAAATGGCCCTCTGGACCTTTTTGTATCTCCTCTCTCACTTTAAACCTACACCTTCCAGTTTTAGCTTTCCCTCCCATGGTTATCGATGCCTCTCTTGAGTTTATAGACCTCTACAAGGACATCTCTCAGTCTCAAATGCTTTAGGGAAAAAAATTCTCTATCCAACTTTTCCTTACAACTTAAACCTTTGAGTCCAGATAGTATCCTAGTAAAAATTTTTTTCACAATCCTTCTGGTTTAATAATAACCTTCCTAGGGCAACTAGAACTGCACACAGTACTCCAATTGTGGCCTTACCAACGTTTTGTACAGCTGCACCAAGGCGTCCCAACTCCTACACTCTTTGCTCTGACTGATGAAAGTAAGCATGCAAAAAGCCTTCTCCCCCATCCTGTACCTGTGACTCTATTTTCAATTATATGTGAACTTGAATTCTGAGATTTCTTTGTTGAATAACACTCCCCAAGGCCCTGTCATTGACTGTGTAAGTCCTGCCTTGGTTTGGCCCACCAAAATGCAACATCCTGCACTCACCTAAATTAAGCTCCACCTGTCATTCCTTAACCCACTGACCCAGTTGATCAAGGTCTTAATGCATTCCCTGATAACACATCAATTTTGATGTCATCTATAAACTTACCAATGATATCTCCTAAATTCTCACCCAAAACATTTATATAAATGATGAGTAACAGTGGATCAATTCTTATTGGTCACAGGCCCCCAGTCCGAAAAACTGGGTGGCACGGTGGCTCAGTGGTTAGCACTGCTGCCTCATAGCACCAGGGTCCCAGGTTTGATTCTGGCCTTGGGTGACTGCCTGAGTGGAGCTTGCACATTCTCCCAGTGTCTGTGTAGGTTTCCTCTGGGTGCTCTGGTTTCCTCCCACAGTCCAAAGATGTGCAGTTCAGGTGAATTGGCCATGGTAAATTGCCCATAGTGTTAGATGCATTAGTCACAGGGAAATGGGTTTGGGTGGGTTACTCTTTGGAGGGTCAGTGTGGACTTGTTGGGCCGAAGGGCCTGTTTCCACACTTTAGGGAATCTAATCTAAAAAATACAACCACTACCCTCTGTCTTCTACTCTCAAGCCAATTTTGTGCCCAGTTGGCATGCTCACCCTGGGTCCGATGAGATTTAACCTTACTCAACAATTTATCATGCGGTAACTTGTCAAATGCCTTGCTGAATTCCATATAGACAACATCTACTGCACTGCTCTCATCTACTTTCTTGGTCACCCTTTCAAAAAAACCCCAATCATACCTACAAGACATGATTTAGAAACATAGAAGATAAGAGCAGGAGAAGGTTATTTGGCCTTCATCATGATCATGGCTAATCATGCAACTCAATAGCCTAGTCCTGTTTTCTCCCCATGACCTTTGGTTCCATTCAGTCCAAGTGCTATATCTAACCACCCCTTGAATATATTCAATGTTTCGGCATCAACTACTTCCTGTGGCAATGAATTCCACAAGCCCACCACTCTTTTGGTGAAGAAGTATTTCATCTCTGTCCTAAATGGTCCACTCCAAATCCTTAGACTGTGACTCGTGGTTCTGGATGCACCCACCATCAGGAACCATTTCCTTGCATCTGCCCTGTCTAGTCCTGTTCGAATTTTATAAGTCTTTATTAGATCCCCCTCATTCGTCTGAACTCCAGCAAAAACAATCCTAATCTAGTTAATCTCTGCTCATATGTCAGTGCGGGTACTGCCACCCCCAAGGTCAGACTGGTAAACCCTTGCTACACTTCCTCAAGAGCAAGAGCACCCTTCCTCAGAAAAGGAGACCAAAACTGCACACAGTATTTTAGGTGTGGCCTCATCAAGGCCCTGTATAACTGCAACAACACATCTCTGCTCCTGTACTCAAACCCTCTCACAATGAAGGCCAACATATCATTTGTCTTCTTTATAAGTCTCTATGATATCCCCCTCACTCATCTGAACTCCAGCAAAACAATCTACAAACCTATTTTCCCTTCTCTCAAGTTATAGCCATTCAGGTAGTAATCTGCCTTCTTGTTTCTGCTTCCAAAGTGAATAATCTTGCATTTGTCCAATTTATAATGCATCTGCCATTGATTTTCCCATCCACCCAACTTGTCTAGATCATGCTAAAGGATCTCCGCATCCTCATCACGGTTCACCCTCCCACCCAACGTGGTACCATCTGCAAACTTTGACAGGTTACATTTTGTTCCCTTATCCAAATCATTAATATATATTGTGAAAACCTGGGGTACTAGCACCGATCCCTGTGGCACCCTAGTTACTGCCTGCCAATTTGAAAAGGACCCATTAATTCCTTCTCTTTGTTTCCTCTCTGCCAACCAGTTTTCTACCCATCTCAGTACACTTCCCCCAATTCCATGCGCCATAATCTTGCACAATAATCTCTTATGTGTGACTTTGTTAAACGCTTTCTGAAAGTCCAAATATACCACATGACCTGGCTCCTCCTTGTCAACTCTGTTAGTTACATCTTCATAGAATTCCAACAGATTTTTCCAGCATGATTTCCCCTTCATAAATAAATGCTGACTTTGTTGGATTCTGCCACTGCTTTCCAAATGATCCGCTATAAAGTTCATGATAATGGATTTGAGAATTTTCTCCAATCCCGATATTAGGCTTTTATTAATATATAGTTGCGGAAAATGTGTTGCTGGAAAAATGCTGCAGGTCAGGCAGCATCCAAGGAGCAGGAGAATCGACGTTTCGGGCATGAGCCCTTCCTCAGGAATGAGGAAAGTGTGCCAAGCAGGCTAAGATAAAAGGTAGGGAGGAGGGACTTGGGGGAGGGGCATTGGGAATGCGATAGGTGGAAGGACGTTAAGGTGAGGGTGATAGGCCGGAGTGGGGGTGGGGGTGGAGATGTCAGGAAGAAGATTGCAGGTTAGGAAGGCGGTGCTGAGTTCGAGGGTTGGGACTAAGACAAGGTGGGGGGAGGGGAAATGAGGAAACTGGAGAAATCTGAGTTCATCCCTTGTGGTTGGAGGGTTCCTAGGCGGAAGATGAGGTGCTCTTCCTCCAGCCGTCGTGTTGCTATGGTCTGGTGATGGAGGAGTCCAAGGACCTGCATGTCCTTGGTGGAGTGCGAGGGGGAGTTGAAGTGTTGAGCCACGGGGTGGTTGGGTTGGTTGGTCCGGGTGTCCCAGAGGTGTTCTCTGAAACGTTCCGCAAGTAGGCGGCCTGTCTCCCCAATATAGAGGAGGCCACATCGGGTGCAACAGATGCAGTAAATGATGTGTGTGGAGGTGCAGGTGAATTTGTGGCGGATATGGAAGGATCCCTTGGGGCCTTGGAGGGAAGTAAGGGGGGAGGTGTGAACGCAAGTTTTGCATTTCTTGCGGTTGCAGGGGAAGGTGCTGTGAGTGGAGGTGGGGTTGGTAGAGGGTGTGGACCTGACGAGGGAGTCACGGAGGGAGTGGTCTTTTTGGAACGCTGATAGGGGAGGGGAGGGAAATATATCCCTGGTGGTGGGGTCCGTTTGGAGGTGGCGGAAATGATGACGGATGATACGATGTATATAGAGGTTGGTGAGGATGTAGGTGAGGACCTGTCCTGATGGCGATTGGAGGGGCGGGGCTCAAGGGCGGAGGAGCGGAAAGTGGAGGAGATGCAGTGGAGAGCATCGTCGATCACGTCTGGGGGAAAATTGCGGTCTTTGAAGAAGGAGGCCATCTGGGTTGTACGGTATTGGAACTGGTCCTCCTGGGAGCAGATGCGGCAAAAATGAAGGAATTGGGAATATGGGATGGCGTTTTTACAGGGGGCTAGGAGAGAGGAGGTGCAGTCTAGGTAGCTGTGGGAGTCGGTCAGTTTATAGTCAATGTCTGTGCTGATTCGGTCGCCCGAGATAGAAATGGAGAGGTCTAGGAAGGGGAGGGAGGAGTCTGAGACAGTCCAGGTAAATTTGAGGTCGGGGTGGAAGGTGTTGGTAAAGTGGATGAACTGTTCAACCTCCTCGTAGGAGCACAAGGCAGTGCCGATACAGTCATCGGTGTAGCGGAGGAAAAGGTGAGGGGTGGTGCCAATGTAGCTGCGGAAGATGGACTGTTCCACATATCCTATGAAGAGGCAGGCATAGCTGGGGCCCATGCGGGTGCCCATGGCTACTCCCTTGGTTTGGAGGAATTGGGAGAATTGGAAAGAGAAGTTGTTCAGGGTGAGGACCAGTTCAGTCAGTCGAAGGAGGGTGTCAGTGGAAGGGTACTGGTTGGTACGGCAGGAAAAGAAGAAGCGGAGGGCTTTGAGTCCTTCGTGATGGGGGATGGAGATGTCCAGGGACTGGATGTCCATGGTGAAGATAAGGCGTTTGGGACCGGGGAAGCAAAAATCATGGAGGAGGTGGAGGGCGTGGGTGGTGTCCCGAACATACGTGGGGAGTTCTTGGACTAAGGGGGACAGGACCATGTTAAGGTATGCAGAAATGAGTTTGGTAGGGCAGGAGCAGGCTGAAGTAAGCAGGCAGCCAGGTTTGTGGATTTTGGGCAGGAGGTAGAAACGGGCGATGCGGGGTTGTGGAACTATGAGGTTGGAGGCGGTGGATGGGAGATCCTCTGAGGTGATGAGGTTATGGATGGTCTGGGAGATGATGGTTTGGTGGTGGGAAGTGGGGTCATGGTCAAGAGGACAGTAGGAAGAGGTGTCGCGAGCTGGCGTTTAGCCTTAGCGGTGTAAAGGTTGGCGCACCAAACTACTACCACTCCTCCCTTGTCTGCTGGTTTGATAGTGAGGTTGGGGTTGGAACGGAGGGAGTGGAGCGCTGCATGTTCCGATGGTGAGTGGTTGGAGTGCGTGAGAGGGGTGGAAAGGTTGAGGCGGTTAATGTCGCGGCAGCAGTTGGCTGTGAAGAGATCGAAGACAGGTAAGAGGCCAGCATGGGGTGTCTGACCTGCTGCGCTTTTCCAGCAACATATTTTCAGCTCTGATTTCTAGCATCTGCAATCCTCACTTTCTTCTATTAGTATATAATTCCCTTGTTTCTCTCTACCTCCCTTTTTTAATATTGGAATAACATTAGCTAACCTCCAAGCTGTAGGGACTGTTCCAGAGTCTGCAGAATCTTGGAAGATGACCACCAATGCATCTACTATTTCTAGAACCACTTCCTTAAGTACTGTGGAAAGTAGATTATCAGGCCTTGGGGATTTGTCCACCTTCCATCCCCTCAATTTTCCCAACACAATTTCTCAATTAATATTGATTTCCATCAGTTCTTCCCTCTTTCTAAACCTCACATTCTCCAACATTTCTGGTATCTGATTTGTGTCCTTTTTTTGTGAAGACAGAGCCAAAATATGAATACAGTTGCTCAGCCATTTCTTTGTCCCCTATTATACATTGCCCAATTTCTATCTGTAGGGGACCTACATTTATCTGCACTAATCTCTTTCTCTTCATGTACCTATTGAAACTCTTAGTGTCAGTCTTTTGTTCCCTGTAAGCTTACTTTCTTCCTGTATTTTCCCCTTCTTAATCGATCCCTGGGTCCTGCTTTGCTGAATTTTAAACTGCTCCCAATCCTCAGACCTATTGTTTCTCTTGGCCAATCCGTATGCTTCTTCCTTGGATCAGATACTATCTCTAATTTCCTTTGCAAGCCATGGATTGGCCCTCTGACCTCCTGTGCTTTTCCAGCACCACTCTAATCTAGACTCTGATCTCCAGCATCTGCAGTCCTCACTTTTGCCTAGTTTCCTTGAGCAATTTGTTGTGACATCAACCAGGGGCAGGTGTTTTGGATCTGGTAATGGGTAATGAAACAGGTATAAAAATGACCACAATGTAAAAGATCCCAGAGGATGTAATGATCATAACGTGATGTTGAATTCAATATTCAGCTTAAAAGTGAGAAATTTGCCCTGATGGCTTGCATTGTAGGATCCTAAAAGAGGTAGCTCAAGAGATAGTAGGTACATTGGCTATAATATTTCAAAAATTGTTAGGTTTTGAGAAGTTCCAGGGTTATGGAAACTGATAATATTACACCCCTTTTCAAAAAGGGAGGGAGGATAAAAACAGTTAACGACAGGTCAATTTCTTTAATATGTATTGTTGAAAAAGTATTAGAATCAATTATTAAGGAATTAATTGCAGCACATTTGGAAAGTCAGAATCTAATTAAGCATAGTCAGCATGGCCTCATGAAGGGCAAATCATATCTGTCCAATTTATTGGAGTTTTTTTTTAAGGAAACCTAAATTGGAGTGGATAGAGAGGAATCAGTAGATGTGATATATTTGGACTTCCAGAAGACAGTCAACAAGGTAACAAACAAAGGTTAAATCATAAGTTAAGAGCCCAAGATGTTAAATGTAATATACTACCATGGATAGAGAATTACCTAAAGGAAATGGCAAGCGGGGATTCTTTTTCAGGTTGTTGATACATAGCCAGTGGGGTTCCATAACAATCAGTGCAGGAACCATAATTATTTACTATGTATATTAATGACTTGGAGGAAGGAAGTGAATGTACTGTAGCCAAAGTTGTGCATGACACAAACAAAGATGGAAAGGCATATTGTATGGTGGTTACAAACAGTTTAGAGAGAGATATGGATAGGTTAAGTAAGTGGACAAAAAAAATTGGTAACTGGAGTATAATGTAGGAAAATGTGAAGTTGCTCATTTTGTCAGGGAGAACAAAAGAGCAGAGTATTATTTAAATGGAAAAAAACATCAGAAAATTGCAATACAAAGGGACCTGGGGGGCACTTGTCCATGAAACACAAAAAGCTAGCACACAGGTGCAGCAGGTAATCAGGAGGCTAATGGAATGTTGTTCCCTATTTCAAAGCGTTTAGAGTATAAGAGTACTTTATTACTGCAACTGTATAAGGTGCTGGTGACACCACATCTGGAGTACAGTGAGCAGTTTTGGTTCCCTTATTTAAGGAAAGATATCATTCCTTTGGAGGCAGTTCCAAGAATGTTCAATAGGATGATCCCAGGTGTGGAGGGATAGCCTTATGAACAAAGGCTAAACAGGTTGGTTGACACTCTACTCATTGGAGTTTAGAAAAATGAAGGTGATCTCATTGAAATATAAAGGAGTCTTAAAGTACTTGACAGGGTAAATGCTGACAGGACATCTCCCCTCATGGGGCTGTCTAGCACAAGAGGGCACAGTCTCAGAGTAAAGGAGTGCCAATTTAAAACTGAAATAAGGAGAAATTTCATCTCTCAGTGGGTTAAGAGTCTTTGGAACTCCTTGTCACTGAGAGTTGAGGGAATAGGGTCCTTGTGTGTGTTGAAGGCTGAGATAGATTTTTGATCAGCCGGGGAATAAATGGCTATGGGACAAAGGTGGAAAAGTGGATGTGAGGAAGATTAGATCAGCCATGATCTTATTGAATGGTACAGCAGGCTTGAGGGGCCAGATGGCCAATTGTTGTTTCTATTTTGGCCTTAATCAAAGAATTAAAAACAATAAAGGTTTTCTATAAAGAAAATAGAGGAGAATTACTTATTCATAACAATAGACCATAAATTTAAGAATGTCACCACAATAATGAAATGAAAAGTTTGGAGCCTTTTTTTAATGAGAAAAGAATGCCTGGATATGGACTACCTCATCAGAAACATTACGAGGTGCAGCATCTGGAAATGATTTTAAAAAGGGAAGTCAATATATATTTGAAAAAACAAAACTTATAGGGACAGGAGATATGCATAGATTTGTCAAATACCCTGCAGAGATGTCTGTGATTTATGATTCTCATTACAAAAATACTACAGATTGTCCAGGTGTCTCTCCACTATAAATCTATCCTTTGTCCATGTTTTAGATCGAGAAATTTGGTGAATAATTCACTATCTTCAAGCTAACTCCCATGATTTACTGCTCCTGGATAAGATACGTCGGCATAGAATTGGGTCCACCTTTGTGAAATAAATTTTACAAGCCTTATCCTGTTAGTTATCTGTCACTGCTATGATTGTGGGAAATGTATGGGAAACAATTTTTCCCCTTTAGAATGCATTCCCTTTATGAATGCATATGCACGATTTTAAAGGATTAGCCAATTCAAACTGGCTGTGTTACATCAATAATCTAGACCCAACCAGTTCAGTTATATTCTATGCTATTTATCCCTAATTTTAATAAAGGAAAATGATCTTTGATAGAAACCAACCACCAAAACATTAATGATATTAGGAACATTTTAATATCACTACACAGAAATAATGAATATTCCTTCCTTTGTTATTTTAATAAATCATATCATAATTGAGTGCAACATTATAATCCAGAATTAAAAGTGTAAGCAAGGTGGCCTAATTTTTAAATACTAAATTATCAAACCTCTTTAGTGGCTTGAGGCAGGAATTGGTGAATATATCATCATTGACATTATTGCTTATGTTGGAAATAATAAAGAAATCTAATAGCTCCTGTTCTTCCCCCCATCAATTCTTGTTTGGAAGAGGATAGTTCAGAGAACAGCAACTGTTTAACAATAAAATATGAGGGGCAAATGATAAGAAAACAAAACAGCATGTGCAAAGTCCTGAGAAGCTTTTAATCTGTATTAACATCACAAAGTGGAATATTCGCCAGCATTCAAAAATCTTTAGCATTTGATTTATTTCTTACAAATATCAAGAAAATTGAAAACTTTTGAAATAACTTCATAAATAGATATTTTACTGACCTGGTATGTATGTCATAAATAATATATGATGCAGTGTAAGAGTAATGATAGACCTATAAAAGATGAGAAAAATACATTACATTATACAAAGTAATTACTTTTTATGCTTAATCTCTATAGAATTCTTCACTAATTAGCATTTGCTTTTCTTTTAAATTCAGCCACAAAATAAAAACAATTGAAATACATTTATTTTTAAAATTTAATTGTAAGCACTTTCATTGTGGAAAAGAGCTATTAGCCATAACTATCTAAGATTAATTTTCAATTCTGACATCTGTTATTGTGTGTATATTTTTTGGAATCATAGAAATGTTAAAATAATAACTTTTAAAAATACATTCATGCCATGAGGGCATTTCTGGCTAGGCCAACATTTATTGCCCATCCCTAATTGCTCAGAGGGGTGTTAAGGGTCAATTACATTGCTGTGGGTCTGGAGTCACATGTAAGCTAGACCAGGAAAGGATGGCAGTTTCCTTTCCTAAAAGGCATTAGTATATTAGATATCGATATGAACAAAAGTAATTGAATTGTTAATAACCTAGGTTAGTTCTAAACAGTGGGGAAGTATTCAAACTTGGGCTATTACATGCAAAAGGATCTGCTGGAGCCAAACAAACAATTTATTGTATAGTATGTGGTGGCACTTCATCTGCTCCATCTGTTCAGTAAATAATCACATCTAGTAATCTGGAGCCCAAATGTCATTTTGATGGTCAACCAGGCAGATTGTATGCTGTTTATGCTTGACACAGCTTTTTAGTGCAGGAGAGCAAAAGTGGCATGTAACAGGTGTGTTTACAATTATTTTCATAGTGCTCGGAGGAATAACCAACTGCTTACCCATGAGAGTTACATTCCTGCTAGTGAGGATGCTTGGTCACCTGGCTTGAAGCTGGCAAGCTACAGCAGTACACATTTGGCTCCTGCAGTTTACTGATTATATGATAATGAGTCCTGATGTTCAAAATGGACCTGGCCTCCTACTGGTTGAGCATGCTTAGCCTATCAGCTGCCTGATTATTAAAATCTCTCCCGTTGAGTCTCATTTCAAGCCAGTTGATCTTGACATATTGCTGATGAATCATTAATTGTATTTAAATCTTACATTTTAGGAAATAACTTCTTCCACTTGATAATGAGGGTCTCCTGAGTAAAATGAGTGAATATATTACAGCTTGCTCTCAGAATGTGTAATTAAGCTCAAAGAGTTAACTCTAATGGGAATTCTACAATTTCTAGAAGTAATTTTGAGAACACTGTTCCTATAAATATTTCACCTTCCTAAAGGAGTGAGATAATGCTTACTGCATTTCATGTGGATACAGTGAGCTTATACCAAATAAATATTGCACAAAACATGGGCTATTAAACCTTGCACAAAATTACCTCATGGAGAACCACCAACTACAATTAATATATCTCAGAAGATTAAGAGTTGCTGAACCAAACATGCTATATCTTTCAAATTAAAGATATGCACATGTATTAGTTCTCATGGCAAAGCCTCCCAGAGGAAAGCACACAAGTATTCTGTAAACACATAAAAGTTTGGGTTTAAAAAGGTTATTGGAGGTCTTTAGAAATGTGCAATTGCAGCCGCCCCATCAGATCTGCCATAGACTTCCTGAATGGCAGAGGATGGTCAAGGGGCCAAATGACACAGTCCCACTCTTATTCATATATTTGTATGCATCTTTGTAGAATAATGCTTTTCTGTTGATCAATTATGCACCAGATTTCTGTTGCTACAATACAAATTTGAACATACAGCTTTCTGCTCTTATATTCTTCGACATCAAATGTTTAATTTGATTTCCCTAAAAGATGCAATGGTCTTTGCTTTTTACTTTCTATGCAAAGAAATTTCTCATAATCTGTCTGCCTACTGACAATTTTAGATTGATGATTCCTTGTCATTGTAAAGACTTCTCAAACAAAAAAGTCTGTTTTTAAATTGTTGTCTAGAATAGGAAAATCACTGTTTTGAAATCCAAGGATTATTGACAGATGACAGCACTTGTGAAAAGCAGTTAATCTGACTATTTTGCGAAATGCTGGTTACACTGTTGCTGGTCCAAGCAGTAATGGAGAACTTACAGACAACCTGGAGCCAAGGGCTGTGAACAACTGGAGATTCAGCCAGCAACAAGTAGCTGATTGGTCTGTGGGCTCATTATCAGTTATCACTGACAAAAGCTCCGATTGTCAACAGCCATGTGACTGGTTCCCTAGGTAGCTGAACAGCTAGGGGTTGTGAGCAACATAGGGAGAAGGCATCAGATCTCCACAGACTCTGGAGCTGTCTCTGTATATAGTAAGCCTGAAGAGATATGGTTTATTTTGCCTTGAGCAGTTGCTGTAAGCTGTGGCTTTTAACTAATAAGTCAAAAACCTTGTATAAGGGTGAACCAGACACCCTTTGCCCTGGAAACCACAGAAAGCATCCAAAGAAGGAAGACTAGAAAGCAGCATTCTGATGAGAGAAGAATCATTGTAGTTAATCCTGTGAACAGAGACTATTGATCTGCTTTCTCAGTTTTTCTCTGTGCCCATATCACCCTTTTATTCCCTGCTGGTGTGTCTCTGTATGTGTGTGTAAGGGGGGAGTTCATAAAAGGCTGAGAGTTTTAATTCATAGAGTTATTTGCCAACGGTTCATAACTGTTTACCTATAATTAGAGTCCATTTGTTTGTAATAAATAGAAATCTGCTTAAATACAGAAATCTGCTTAAATACAGAAACATAGCCATACTTTCTGTCAACCTGGGTTTAAAAGACAGGTTAATTAGAGATATCTGCAAACTTTTTGTAACCTTTGTCTTTTGAGATTACTCCAGAATAGTGGACTTGATTTTCAGCATGCTACTCCAGTGAGGGATAATATATTTGGTTTCACAAGCAGTGGGGCTGTGATTATACGAAAGGTAAATTCTTGAAACATCATAACTTGTGTTTTCTCTTTGCAGGTGTTGATAAATCTGCTCAATATCACTAAATATTTTCAACAGCTTGTGTTATGTTTTATCATAATGTTTCTGTCACAGCACTTTCTTGGTTAAAAAAAAATCCATTATCAAATTTCCTTTGCTCAAACCAGGCATAGTTACTTTAAGTCTCTCCTTGTAGCTCTATTTTATATTGTGGTGTGGTTCTTCCAGGATTCATACCTTCTAATGCATTTGTAACACATCCAAACAGGTTGAACATCAACTTACATATCCTTCTGACATATGCCAATGGCAGGTGGAAAGATTGAGTGAGATTTCTCGTCAGCCTTGTGATGGGAAGTAAGTGGAGTTTCTACCATTACTGTCCTTTGCTCCAAGCTACAAAATGCATCTAAAAGCATATGTTACCACAGAAACACAGAGTGCTTGAGGATTGGTTGGCTCAGATAACCAGTGTGGATCAGATTGGTGCCATCAACATGGGTTTCAAATTCTGTTCTGGCTGGGATGGATCTAGGACCTCTCTCCTTACCCTACCGGAGATGGCGATGCCAACAGTGTGAGCTGGACCTACCTCTCAGCAAAGAACTTGAACTGAAGAATACTCTGTGTAGCTATATTAAAGTGCTCAAAGCTAAGCACAATACACCAGTTGTGCTTTAACCACTTCTACACAATCTTATTAACTTATTATATGTCCTGAGAGCCCATCATGAAACCTTAAGTTTCTAATGATTTTGGGCTACCTCAATATGAACTGTCTCAACATACCTCAACTGTGAAGAAGTATTTACATATTTGTATTGAGAGATCTTGCTGTTATAGAGTGTATGAGGATGATTCTCTCTCTACAACAATGATTAGAGACAATTCTCATGAGACAACTGTAACCCAGGCTGCATCAAGACAGCTCGGAGGGCATGGTAGAATAGCTAACACTCCAGAGAATATAATTGGCAATAATGACTAGCTAATTCATTGACATTACCTCTCAACTGGAGTTTAAAACCTTCAGGTCAGTACACTAGTTTTTTATTTATATTGTTGCAAATGTCTATGGTACTAATCTCCAAAAGCTTTAATAGGAATTTTAATGATTATCTCAAACAATGTACAATACAAAATACTGCTATCTCACAAGAAAGTTGCAATATTGCACTAAACACAGTTTTTGTTTTAACCAAGGTTAATTTGAATGGAAACAATATCACTGATTAATCAGCAAATTGTATGAAACCTAAATAACAGGTAAATAGCAGAGAGTAATAGGAGCATGACTCAGAGAAAAAGCAATGTATTGATCTTTCCACAGGTGATGTCTGACTAGTTGAGTATCTCGAGCAAGGTTTGCTGCAGGTTATTAATTGCTGTATTCTTTTTCCCCTATCAAATTTAGGGATATGTGAGCTTCAATGAGAAAGAAGCATTCTGTAAGTCTAAATCACTCACTCAGTTCATGTAGTTTTCAATATATAAAATGGCAGTTATAGTTCAAAAAGAATAACTAGTAGACCTTTCCGCAACTATTTTTTAATTCTGAAATTTAGCTCAGTCAAATCTCAGTGAGTACCAAGAATTTAGGATAAACATCTTTCCATTTTATATACAACTTGTAAAGCACCTTTAAAAATAAAAGAAAAAATAGTAAAATGTCACAAGGTGCTTTACAGGAGAGGAATGAAACAAATTTTGACACAGATCAAAATTAGAAGATATTAGGGCAGATGTCTGAAAGATATGGTGAAAGAAATAGGTTTTAAGGGGCACCACAAAGGACGAAAAGCAAGTTGAAAGAAGGAGAGGTTGAAAGAACAATTTTCAGAGCCTTACACCTGCAGGCAGTCAATTGATATTTAACAGGCTTTCTATCCATGCTATGATCCTGATTGAGGAACTCTTGGCTACCAAGAGCTCCTGACCAATCAAAGGACAATAGATATGGGGAGGTGCTAAGTCATGGGGGTCAAGAAGAGGCAGAGAGTGTGACTATCAGTGATCAGCCATCAGTCGTGTGTTCAGTCTCTTGATCACATACAGTTTAGTGCTGATGTAGATACTTCCTTGCCCCCAGTTGGCCTGCACTGGTTTACTGGTCAGATAAGTTAATACTTTCTCATCCAGCTTGGACATTAAACAATTGCTCCCAGACAGGAATTGGTCCTTAATTCATCAATAAATGGTCAACATTAGAGATGGAAAGGTGATGGGAGTTCTGGTATGTCACCAACCCACCAGATTAAATTTCTTTTCTGTCATCAGGCCTTTGAGCTCTGCGAGAGGAAGATTCCTCTCTTTGTTTAAGAAAGGACATAAATGGCAGAACTTATGACACGCTCAAGTTTGTGGAGGGTAGAATGTGAAAAGTTGGCCAACAATAAAGCTTAGATGTTTCTAAGAATTTTGGTGAAGGTTTTGGGAGCAGAGAAGCTGAATCAGGATGAAGTTGGTTGCCATTATTTTAATAGTGATAGATGGTCTCAGTGAAAGTTTGGATGTGTGTTTGGAAATTCATCTCAGTATGATAACAAAGTTGCCAACAGTCTTGTTGAGATTCCTTGTTAGCAGACAGAGGGATGAAGGAATGCATCTGATCTAGTACAGGAAACTGAGCAAATGTCATTTTGTTTGATTCCATCCAAGGCTTTGGGAAAAGATGTGGTAAATAGGATTAATGTAGTTAGATCTCTGATGACTGGTATGGACATAATGGAGTGAATAGCCTCCTTCTGTACTGGAAATGAGTCTTTAGCAAGCCAACAGAGTTTCCTTCAAAACAAAATATATTCTTAAAATTCTTTAAAGGTTATGATTAAAGCAGATAATCCCATTTTGACACAGGGTTAAAGAAAATTAAATCCAATTTAGGAAACCTAATGCTTCCACTGTACCTGATCCAGTACAGTAAACTGAGCAAATTTAATCTTGTTTGACTCTGAATTGAATTGAACAAACATCAGATCAATAAAAGCAAATTCCCAGTTACCTAGGTAAACATGAAAATGAAAAGGAACCTACAAGTTCAGATGAGCTGGAAGTAGATTTGTGTTACATCTAGAATTTAAACAACTTTGATTGATGCAACAGCTAATTAAGCAACTCTTCCATTCAATCTTAATTTGGAAGCACAGCAGACTATGTGTGTCTAAGGAAACATACTCTAACTGCTGCCAGAGAGTAAACACAGCAAGTTCATTAAGATAAGAAAACAATTCTAATCTATGGAGTCATATATCACAAGGTTTTAATTAGTGGGCACAACAGCTTAACTAAAACCCTATTACGGCAAACAAATGGAATGAATATAGATCAGGTTGATCCACATCTATTTGCTCCATTATGCTTTAATACATCATGTGCACAGGGAAGAAGCAGCTCTTAATCAGAATGTTGATGCATTTATCATCGTCTTATGCCTCCCACTACATCAGGTACACCAACAATATAAGTAGCACCTGCAACATATATAATAGACTTTGGTATAAGTAAACATAAGTTATGTTAGTTCAAGCATCCATACTATGCAATTTTTGCGACACCATTTATTGTGATCTTACAGAACAACTATACCTTTATTACAATTGTGATTGCATTACAGGGCCACTTACCACTGTGGTTAATTTTAATTTGAAGCATTGGTGTTAACAGCTGCAGATCTAGTTACTCCACATAGATTATTAATAACACCATTAGCTTTGCCTTTTCAGAAAAAGATGATGGTGATGACATTTCAAATATTATACACTGTTGGCTAGGAATTAATGAGCATCCTGATTTTACTGTTTAATTTCAGTTGACCTGAGTGGAGATGAGTAGATCAGATTTATGTAAAATTTTACAGCACAGGAACAGGCCAACCAGTTCAACAGTTTTATCCTCTGCATGAGCATGTGCATGTGAATATGAATTTAGATTCTCATGTCACGCTAACACTGGGTTCAGATTGAAAAAAAAACACTTTGATTTAAGATCTGGCCGGCACCATGTCTGTATTTCAGGTGATCAATCCATTAAGCTTCGAAGGATAGATAGAAAATATCTGTGTATTATGTCAATGGTGCAGTACTGCCACATTGATCGCGGTTGAAAAATTAGTTCCTTTGAACTTTCAAGTAAGAGTCCTAATATCTTCTTGAGATTTCCACAGCAAGATTAGTTTAACCTGAAGGCACAGAAAAGGCATATGATGCACTGAGGAAAACTAGGTTCAGATGCAACTTAAGCTTCTTAACTTACGCTTCCCGATTGCATGTTCATAAGGAAAATGACTGCTCATTTTGATGAAACATTCAAAGACTCTGAACCTTTGATACATTGCTGCCATTCCAATCACTGCGAATTATCCAGAACTAATAAACACTCCAACTCCACCCAGTCACTATGACCTCTGAGCCAAATCATCCACTTCACTGGCCCCCACACTGAGTTGACAACTAATACTGCCAGCATAACATCCCGATTTTCTGTCACACTTTTTGAGTAAGCTGTGTGTGACTGTACAGTTCACTGGTTTGATTATGAGGAAGATGCACACGTCCTGGCACGTGCAAGAGTAGGCCACTTGGCCCAACAAGCCTGCTCTATGCTTCATCATTATAAAGGTTGATCTCTATCTCAGCGCAATAGTCCTGCTATCTATAGTCCTGCTGGTCCACGACCAGCTATCCTTAGTAGCCACACATGCAGATGACAAGCAACATGAATTTGACTGGGACAACACTACTATCATAGGACAAGCCAAACAAAGAACAGCCAGGGAATTCCTAGAGGCATGGCACTCATCCACAGATTCAATCAATAAGTACATCGACCTGGACCCAATATACCGACCACCGCAGCGGAGAGCTAGAACTGATAACCAGAAGCGGCAGTTTCAAACCACTACAAATGGTGGAGGAAAGATCACAGAAGTGGTTCACAGGAGGCTCCCAAGCACTGAGGATGTCACCTAGACAGGGGATGAAACGTCTGCAACACAAATTCCCAGCTCGGCGAACAGAACCACAACAACAAGCACCCGAGCTACAAATCTTCTCACAAACTTTGAAGTCCTGCTCTCTTCCAATAACCTTTGACGCTTCAAATGTATAGGAACATATCTATTTCTTAAATATATTGAATTGAATTGAATTTATTGTCACGTGCACTGAGGCACAGTTAAAAGCTTTGTCTTGTGAGTAATACCGGCAGATCACAGAGTTAAGTAGCATAGATAGTAAATAATAGGTAAACAGCAACAAAAAAAAACACAGGTACAGGCGAATGTTAAGAGTTTTGTGAGTCCATTCAATATTCTAACAACAGTAGGGTAGAAACTGTTACGAAACCGGCTGGTGCATGTGTTCTGGCTTCTGTACCTTCTCCCAGATGGTAGAGGTTGTAGAAAAACATTGACAGGGTGGGATGGCTCTTTGAGAATGTGCAGCCTTTTCTTCAAAGCGGGCCTGGTAGATGGATTCTATAGATGGGAGGCTGGCCTTTGTGATTGTCTGAGCCGAGTTCACCACTCTCTGTAACTGTCTCTGATCTTGAATGGTACAGTTGCCATACCAGGTAGTGATACATCCAGACAGAACGGTCTCAAAGGTGCACCTATAAAAGTTGGCAAGGATATTCGCCGTCATGCCAAATTTCCTCAGCTGCCTGAGGAAGAAGAGAAGTTGTTGGGCCTTTGTAACCAGTGCGTCTACATGAAGAGTTCAAGAAGGCTTGTTGTGGATGACCCCTCCCAGAGCTTGACACTCTCCACTTGTTCCATCTCTGTGCTGTTAATGTGTAGGGGGGCATGAGTAACATCTGGCCGAAAGTCAATAATGAGTTCTTTGGTTTTGCCATAAATCACACAACACCAGGTTATAGTCCAACAGGTTTAACTGGAAACACTAGCTTTCAGAGCACTGCTCCTTCATCAGGTGGTTGTGGACACACAACCACCTCATGAAGGAGCAGCACTCCAAAAGCTACTGTGCTTCCAATTAAAGCTGTTGGACAATAACCTGCTGTTGTGTGATTTTTAACTTTGTACACCCCAGTCCAACACCGGCATCTCCAAATCTTGGTTTTGCTGGCATTGAGAGCTAGGTTGTTCAAAGACTACCATATTTCCAGGTCTGAAGTCTGCTTCGTCGCCATCTGAGATTCAACCTACTATGGTGGTGCCATCAAGCGAACTTGTAAATGGTATTTTGTAATGCAGTCATGGGTATACAGTGAGTACAGTAGTAAGGGGCTCAGTACGCACCCGTGGAGGGGCTCCAGTGATGTGTATTAGTGACAATGAAATATTGTACCCAGTCTTCACTGATTGTGGCCTGTTGGTCAGGAAACTGAGGATCCAGTTGCAAAGAGTGGGGCTTAGTCCCGAGATCACTACGTTTAGTAATCAGTCTTGAGAGGATAATAGTGTTGAAAGCTGAACAGTAGTCAATGAGTAGGATCCTTACGTAGTTGTCTTTGGTGTCAAGATGTTCTAGGGAGGAGGGAAGGGCAAGTGATATGGCATCTGACGTGGATCTGTTGGTCTGATAGGCAAATTGGAGTGGGTGAAGAATAGTGGGGAGGCTGGAGTTGATTAATGCCATGACCAGCTTTTCAAAGCACTTCATGACCACTGAAGTTACGGCCACTGGGCGGTAGTCATTGAGACATGCTGCATGAGCTTTCTTAGGCACAGGGATGATGTTGGCTCTCTTGAAACAGGCAGAGACAGTGGCCTGCCGCAGGGAGAGGTTGAAGATGTCTGAGAAGATCTCTGCCAGTTGATCTGCACATGCTCTGAGTGCACGGCCTGGTACTCCATCTGGTCCCATTGCTTTCCTTGGATTCACAAGAAGTATATTCAGTGACTTGACCTCCACAGTCAAATTAGATTACTTACAGTGTGGAAACAGGCCCTTCAGCCCAACAAGTCCACATCAACCCGCCGAAGCATAACCCACCCAGACCCATTCCCCGACATTTACCCCTTCACCTAACACCTCGGGCAATTTAGCATGGCCAATTCACCTAACCTGCACATTTTTTTGGACTGTGGGAGGAAATTGGAGCACCCGGAGGAAACCCACGCAGACACGGGGAGAATGTACAAACTCCACATAGTCAGTCGCCTGAGGCGGGAATTGAACCACGGTCTCTGGCGCTGTGAGGCAGCAGTGCTAACCACTGTGCCACCGTGCCGTCTACAAATGTGCTACAGAATTCACTTGGTTCATCACTTTTTGAGTAAAGAAATCTCTCATCACCTCAGTCCTAAATGGCATTCCCCATATCCTGAGATTTTAATCCTTATTCTAGAATCCCCCAGGCAAGGAAACATCATTTCTTTGCAGCCCTATCAGAATTTTATACATTCAATGAGATCACTCTCAGTTTTCTGTCCCATTAATTTCTCCAGAACCTTTTCATTACAAACATTTTTCCATTTACTCCTGATTACACCCTTAGGATCCCTGGTCCTCCCTTGCTGTCCCTTGCACTACTCTAGTTCTACTCAATGTACGGATGATTTAAGTCCCTCATTATAATTACTCTAGAACGTTTTTACCTTTCTGTAATTTCCTTGCAGATTTGTTCATTTATATAATTGTAACACACTCTTGGGACCTGGGTTTGAATCCAACCATGGTAGATAGTGGAATGTAAATTCAATAAAGACTAGAATTTTTTTTACAAAGTCCAATGATGACCTTGAAAGCATTGTTCATTGTTGTAAAAAACAATCTGGTTCACTAATCTCATTTAGGGCAGGAATTTTACCATATTATACAGGTTGGCCTGTGTTACATGCATGTGGTTCTGTATGTTTCATCACTAATGTATGGTTGGAGCCTTTCTGTTACTGCACATTCTGGGTTATGATATACTAGTGTAATGAAGGTGTAGAAGTGTTTCTGCACCTTCAGAACATTAGACACAAATCTATGTGGGTTCTATCAGTTATTTTCTGTATTGGGAGGGACTCCTTCCGTCCCTAGTGAAGGCCAGGGTTCTGTCATTCTGCCCTGTTGGTTCAAATGGTAAAATCTAACTTTCTTTTGCTGAGCAAGGAGAGCATTTTTCACCTATTTATTGCAGCGAAGCATTTCAAATTGATGGATGTTCCCAGTGTCAGGTGTTACAATCTGGAAAGACCCCGAAGCATGGAAATTCAGAGCAACAATAACCTTCAGAGCAATAGGCTGTGGGGAGTGGGATCTGGTGTGGCACTGCAATTGCTTCTGTTTCAGGGTTGCAGGGATCTGGTGTGGCACTGCAATTGCTTCTGTTTCAGGGTTGCAGCGCTGCCACAGCCTGCATGGCAAAATGATACTCCCAGAGACACAGCCCCACAGTTTCTGTGCATCTGCGAATGAGGTCTTTCAAATTATGTTCTGCCACCAGCTGCAGGTCTCTGTAGTTTTTCTCAGCCATAAATAAACCTAAATTAGAGAGGTGATCTGAAATAATGACTTATTTACACACAATATAAGAAATAGGAGCAGGAAATGGCCATTCAGGCGTTCAAGCCTGCTCGGTCATTCAATCAGATCATGGCTGATCTTCCACTTCATCACCATTTCCCTATACTATTTCCATATTTATTGATGTAGAAATTCACCAATCCCATCCTTGAACATATTCAATGACTGAATCTCCAGAGCCTTCTATGCTAAAGAATTGTACAGATTTATAGGAACATAGCAAACTAGGCCATTCAGCCTAATCGAAGTTGAGTTACTTTGGGCATGTGGCCTGGAGCTATCCTACAATAAAGATGATGCTGGAAGGACCAGGAGACGGAAAAGTGTAAATTAGAAGACGATTCAATGGACTGATAACATTATGAAAATAACTGGTTTGAATTTCACAAAGGCACTGAGAATGAGACAAGATCAGTGCATCTGGAGGTATCAGCATGTTGCCAAGCAACTCAACCTCCCCGAATTATTGCACTCTAATGCACAACCCATGTATATGGATGCTAAATGTTTTTGGATGTCGACTGTTCAAATCACATAGTGCCATCTCCTTCTCAAAAGTTAATGCCAAGGATTTGTGAAATAATGAATACAATATGATTGGTAAAAGAGTATTTAATCAGATAAAGGATCCTAAATTGCTTACAGTTTAAGACATGGCATCTGATGCACTTCCTGTGCAGCTTGGAGATGGCATATTCTTCATAAGATTTTGAGGTCTGGTGTTGACTTTAAGTAAGATATATAGGTGGCCATGAATTAAATATCTTCTCTATGGTTTTCTCCATAGTTTATTTACCATTTTCTTCACGTTTGTCCTAATTCTATGCTCTGATGCTGTTTTCCGGGCCATGTCTTATTCACATCTAGTTCAAAATGGATGAGAAACACAAAGATATTTGTTCTTCAAGTTTTGTTTTCTTATTTTCTTTCATTATTTCTGCATTGTCTTTGTAGCAATAGTTCCCTGTTGTTTTAATTTTTGCCATCACCACCAGCATTTCTTTTCATTTTCAACTTGCCATCAGTTCTTAGATTTCACATTTATTTCTGTAGGCGCACTAAACAATGCAATGACAGGATGCACTGCAATTAAATAAAGACACAATATCTGTGTTAATTAATACAGAGCAATTGTACAGAATGAGTCTACAGTGAGTGGTGTTCCATCCAGATTGTTCATGATATCTACAATATTATGGAGACACGTAATTTATGTTAAAACAGTGCACAGAATATGTATGAAAATCAGTTGAAAAACTAATTGCAGTCGAGTTAGAATAGGGTGTGAATGAAAATGATTTCTAAGCTACTTTTTAGGTCCAGTAGATTTATTGTCATTCAGGTGGACCAATCATAAAATTAGAAAGTGTTTTACCTGCCACAACTTAAATCATTTCAGCGTTAAGTTTCAAGCAGAAAATGGAATTTGAGTATTTATGATGTTCTGGTATATATGGAGTTGTGATACAACTCTCCTGACAAGTGTGTTTTAAAGCATGAGTTTGAGTGATTTGAGTGACTTTCAAACTCTAAAGCCGAGCAGCATAAAAGATTTCTGATACATTTGCTACTAAAAGGTTAGAGACCCACAATACTGAAAAGGGAGAAGGCACGGACTATTTTGATACCATCATGGATGATGAACCTTATATTAATTCTTTAACTTCATACACAAAACCCTTTCAGATCTCATTAAATGTGATGATGCAGGTGCTGTTATAAAGAAAACAAGTCAAATGAAATATTGCTATTATCAAAAAAAAATTGCTATTGATTTTTTACGAAGTGCCAACCTAAGGATCAACTCAAAACCACTGGTTGTTATCTTCACAGTCTCCCACTGACACAATGATTGAAAGGATGAGAGGTCCCAGTTTTCAATTTGAACACCAGTCCCTGCAGAATTATTTAAAAGTGTTATCACTGCAATAACATTAAAAGTGTGGATTTCAGAAAACTGATTCTGTGAAATTACAAACAGTGTATTTTGACAATTTCAGACTTTAGACAGTCAAAGGGGAAAATTGCAGATTATCTAATGGTGCTACAATATGTTGAAGAATGCAGAGGAAAACATTACCAACTTGGGTGAAATTCTCTCGCATGTGCTGGAATGTTTAGCCAACTTAGTGTTGGGAGTAGGGGGTGGGAGGGTGGCAATTTGGCACCCAACATCTTCCTGCTTTCATCCTGAGAAACTTGTGGCAGCCTTTCTCATCCTTATGCCAATTTGTTTCTCTTTGATCATAAGAAGAGGGCATTACTGACTAATTTCCCAGAGTAGAGTTAAGATTCTGGCATCATATGGAAACCAGACCAGGTAAGGATGGCAGACATCTTTCTATATCAGATAATCAGTCAGCCAGGTAGGTTTTTACAATGACCACCAGAAGTTACATGGTAATAAACAGACCTTGGAGTGAAGATTCATAGCTCATGGAAAGCAGAGTCTAGGACAGTGAAGAAGGCATTTAGTATGCTTGCCTTTATTGGTCAGTGCATTGAGTATAGGATTTGGGAGATCATCTTGCGGCTATACGGGACATTAGTTAGGCCACTATTGGAATACTGTGTGCAGTTCTGGTCTCCCTGCTATAGGAAGGATGTTAAGAGCTTGAAAGAGCTCAAAAAATATTTACAAGGATGTTGCCAGAGTTGGAGGGTTTGAGCTTTTGGGACAAGCTGAATAGACTGAGACTAGTATCCTTGGAACATCAAAGGCTGAGGGGTGACCTTACAGAGATTTAGAAAATCAAGAGGGGCATGGATAGAGTAAATAGCCACTGTCATTTCTTCAGGATGGGGGGGTCCAAAAGTTGAGGGCATAGGTTTAAAGTGAGTGGGGAAAAATAAAAGAGATCCAAGGGGCAATTTTTTTCATGCAGAGGGTGGTGATTGTATGGAATGAGCTGCCAGAGGAACTGGTGGAGGCTGGTATAATTACAACATTTAAAAGGCATCTAGGTGGGTAAATGAACAGGAAGGGTTTGGAAGGATATGAGCCAAATACTGGCAAATGGGATTAGATTTATTTAGGATCTCTAATCGGCATGGATGAGTTGGACCAAGCTTATCATTCCTAACTTTTAATGAATTTAAATTTGACTGTGAGCCATGTGGGGATTTGAATCCAAATCAGCAGAATATTAGCATGTGATTCTGGATTATTCATCTAATGACTTATCACTATGCCATAACCTCCTCTTTAAACTGAGGTTTTTAAACTGTGCAATTACTGCAATTATATGATATACCATGAATGAATAAGTAATAACTAGCTTCAAGGGCTCCTCCTGCCAATGTTGGTATTAATCCAATGTCAAGTGAGGGGCTCGCCAAGTGGTGGGTACAGAAGGCATTTGTCACACTTGTCTTCATTGGTTAAAACATTCACTCTAGAATTGAGACATCATTGCAGGTGTAGAGTATATGAATAACACCCATTTTCAGAATCTTGTATGTAATTCTGGTCCAGTATCCCTGTTATAGGAAAGATTTGTTAAACTTGAAAAGGGTTCAGCAAAGATTTACAAGAATGTTGTTGGGATTAGAGGGAGAGATTGAATAGGCTGAGGCTTTTCCCCCAGAGTGTCAGAAGCTGAGGGGTGACCTTATAAAATTTTATAAAATTGTGAGGGGGATAGATAGGGTGAATAGCCAAGGTCCTTTTTTCTAGGGGAGGGGAATCCAAAACTAGAAGTCTTAGGTTTAAAGTGAAGTGGGTAAGTTTTGAAAGGATCTGACAGATAACTTTTTCATGCAGAGGGTGGTGTGTGTATGGAATGAGCTGCCAGAGGAGATGGTGGAGGCAAGTACAATTACAATATTTAAAAGGTATTTGGATAGGTATTTGAATAGAAAGCATTTAGAAGGATATGGGTCAAATTTCATCAACTAGGACTGGGTCAGTTTAGGAAACCTGGTCACTGGGGATGAGCTGGACCAAAGGGTCTGCTCCTGTGTTGTATGACTCTAGCCTCTATGTATCATTGCGTGTGTGCAGCTGGGTGTGGGGTTGGGGTGCCTTGTTCAAAAACATTTTGTACCACAGTGGCAGCGTTGGGAAGACAGCTGCCTGCTGACAATTATCTTTTTGTATTTGCTGCCATCTTCCCTCTTCCCTACACCATAAACCCCACTCCATGTCCTCCTCTGTTTCACAACTCTAGCTTGGGCTCCAGATCCACTATATCATATCTCAGCAGTGTGCTGTATCAGGAGCAATCAATGAATCATAGTCATAGAATCCCTCCAGGGTGAAAGCAGGCCATCCAGTCCATTGCTATGAAGAGCATCCCATCGAGGTCCACCTGCGACACTTCCCCTGCAACCTTGCATTTCTCATGCAATCCACCTAACCTGCACAAATTTAGACCTAGAGAAGAAACCAAGCACCATGGGGGGAACCCACGCAGACAAGGGGAGAATGTGCAAACACCATACAGTAGTGTAGAATCGAACCTGGGACCCTAGTGCTCTGAGGCAGCAATGCCAACCACTGAGCCACCGTGCCGCCCAGAGACACTGCAGTTCAATAGAGCTGCCAGCATTTGGTTGTCCAACTGCTCCTGGGAGGTGTAAATCTGACTCTAGAATTCTTGATTGTGGCTGATGTGCTGCCATTGGTGCCTTAACTACTTGAGTGAAACAAGGTGCAGCAGGTAGTCGAGCTGGCAGCTGAGACTCAGATCACCACCATATGATTCTGCCTATGCTATGACCATCCTCCTATTTTCAATGGAGCTCTTGGTCCCCTCAATGACAGTTACATTTTTTTTTTGCAGGAATCTGCGACAATATTAGCAGGAATGTTATTTTGTGGTTGTGTTGACTCTACACTCCACTCTGTCCTTGTCTTTGTCCAGCTCAGGAGACTTGAATTTTCTACTCCATTGATCTGCAGAAATGCTGATACGTACCCTAGTAGTATTAAGACATGGAAATCTCTCTTTGGACGCGAACATGGCTACCCTTTGTCGCCCTTTTAACTAATGCCTGTCCTGTTGCCAAACTCGCCAAGCAGATGCTGAGTTTCTACATTTTAAGGTTGAGTCGTCTCAGGCCTTCAAATGCTTAACTGAGCCAGATCAGCCTTCCCTTGCCCATGCCAAAGTAAAATGCTAACCATTTTGAAACCGTTGTGTTTACAGTGCTCTTCCGCAAATCTGACCATTAGTTGACATAAATGCCAACATTGATCTTTGGATTGGTGTGGTTTATTCATGGGTGGAAGGACCTAGACAGATGTTCAACAAACATTAATCCAAGAACACAATTTGGACACATTCTGTGCGACTGAAGGATTGTGATGCAGGCAGATATTGGAAAACTCCCAGTGCCTCAATAATCTATAAGTCAACAGTAAAAAGAGCCTTGCACACAGTTTGCAAAGAATAAATCTTGACACCAGTCTCTAACTTGTTCTATAGCCTTGCATTGGAATTTTGGTGCAGAGAAAATAACAGTCCACAACAGCTTCCTGGAATGTCACCAAAACGATGTGTGGCATCATCTGCTGTTGGTGATCAAATTCAAGGCACACATTGACAGCCTGGAAGGTTGCAATTTATAAAGCTGTTGTTCAAAGGATCCTGCAGGCAAATTATAATAGTTTGTGAAGCCCAGGATTTAAATGTATTATATGGGATCAATAATAGCTAAAGCTAACAACTAAACTGCATTTTTGTGATGTCAAATGGTATCAGCTATCACATGAGCCGTTATTGAAGAAAGTTCTCATGCAATCCAGCTCAATTATTCCTCTTTATGTTGTGTAAATAAGGAAATCAATGCTTATTGGTTTGCCTCATTATAGTGCTAAAATTCATTTGTCTAATGCTCTCAAAACTTGCTAGTGATATTTTTACATTCCAGGTAATTTTGCTATCTGTACAAACTCCTGGTGTACTGCTTCCAAGTAACCAGAGGGAATGTGACAAAAGTGTTTGATCTATTAATGTATAATGCAAATCCAAAGTAAGGTTGACAATTGGTGTTGATATCTCTTGTTAAAGTATGGAAGGAATTGGGAGGTAAATAATTTGAGGACAATGGTGACAAATCATGCTATGCTCTCCGTAATAATTGGCTGCAGGTCAGGTTTCAGGGAATACAACATTGTGACATGCTCAGAAAAGAATTGCAGCAGTCTTACTACTTCTCAGAGAAGGGCAGGTATGTTGTTTCAAATCTTTAAACATTGTTGGGATGGTGAGGCTAGTTACAGTCAAAACAAAAAAAACCATAATTAGGCATGATTGAGAGCACAGATAGCCATGACTTCCTCAAAACACCTGAGCCCTGCTCAGTTGTCGACGCTGACTGTCTGATTTCTGCTACAAATTTCATGTTGAATAGTTTCATTTGCTTTCTGCCCGTGCTCCTCATGCAAACCACATTGCAACTTCAAACCCTGTTTTCTGACCATGACCATCCAGGAAGGCCCCTGCTGCAGAGAGAGACTACTTAAACTAATTCAACTCAGCCCTGCCATTACCAGGAGAACAACTAGTCATTTACAACTTTAAATCTGAAGCATCAGGAGCACCAAAGGAAAATTGGAAGAACACTGGATTCAGCCTGAAGCCAGCTGAGTCACCAAATACATATTGCATGTTTCAATTGATTTTTATGAACATTAATTTAGCCAATACATTCTCTCCCACCATGTAATCCATATTGTATGATATGAGATATATGCAGAAGTTGAAATATATTTTATTACTTGGTTTAAATTGTTTTTCTTAAACATAAAGCAAATTTGATAAATTCAAGAAAACAAATCTGATTCATTCCTAACATCAAGGCGTGTAAATATTTAATGGCAAGAAAAGAAAATGAAAACACAGAAGCCATAAGATGACCCTTTCATACCTGACCATGCCCTTTTTGTAATGTGTTACTACCTTTCCTTTTGCAATCTTTGCCTATTACAGTACAAAGCTTATTCTGCAAATATTTTTTCAAATAATCAAAAATGTAAAACATTGAAAATAAATTCTTGCTTCTTTCAAAAAATGACTTGTCAAATCCTAAATATAGACACAAAATTATTTTTCTAAAATAAATATTTTCTTTTGATATGAAGAAGCAACATAGGATTGGTTATGTTGAGGTTTATTATTTTGAATAATTTATAAAGTTCGCTTTATTTTGTGATATCCATTAAATATCCGTTAAATATGGAAAAAAGCTGAAAGGAATTAATCCTCATTACAATCAGGAGATTACAAAATACACCAATAATATTAATTGCAAAGATTTTTTTTGCTTATATGAATGAAACAATGCTAATCAAATATGGTCACAATGCCAAAATCACAACCTTAGGGTCAGTAATTACTTTTATTCCCAGAAGGTATAATTCCACAAGAACAAACAGAGGTTTTCATTCAAATACCACCTTTCTTGATCTCTAGGCATTCAAAAGCACTTCAGTCAATTAATTACTTTTGAAGTAATGCCAGGAAACACGATAGCAAAGTATTCCACAAAAATGTTCTATGATAAATGACCAGCTGATCTATTTTTGTGATGATTGGACGTAACATATTGTTCTTATTCGAAAAGAGCTATTGTATAATTTATACTTCAGAAGACAGATGGAACTTTTGTTTAAAGTTTAATTTGATAAGGGCAGCTCTCTCCCAGGACTGTGTTAGCATCAGATATGCAGAAGTGGAGTCTGAATTCAACACACTCTAACTTAAGCTATTGCTGAATTAAGATCATTTGACTTCAAAAATACGACGTGTTGAATTTAAAAAAAAACTAGATATCAATTTAGTCCTATTTTACAGCTGTATCCTAACTGATGAAACTATGGTTTATATTGACTATTAAATAGACTGAACACTCAGATTACATCCAATTCACATTTCATTCAATAGCAGTCTTAGAATCATTGAATTGTTATAGACAAAAAGAGGCCATTTGAACTGTCATATTTGTACAAACACTCTGAAGGAGCTATGCACCTCTCTCTACCTTTTCCCTGTAGCTTTTCATTTTTTTTCCTTTCAGTTAATGATTCAATTCCCTTATTTAATCTGCTTCTACGACATTCTCCATCAGTACATTTTAAATTCATGTGACCATTAATTATTTTACCAATAACATTCAAGCTTTGTCCTCTGGCACTTGATCTTTCTACAAATAGGAATAATATTTTCTCAGCATGTTCTTTCCACTCCCCTTACAATCTGGATACCTCCACCAAATCTCCTCTCAATCATTTCTTCTCCAAGAATAACAGTCCCAGTTTCACTACTCTTTCGAAGAAACAATTGTTCCTCATTTCTGGAACCATTCTCATGAATGTTTGCTGCATATCTCCAATGCCTTCACATCCTTCCTAAAACATAGTGTCTAGAATTGGATGAAATATTCAAGTTGAAACTGACCAAGTGTTTTATACAGCTCTACAGTAACTTCGCTGTTTTTGTACCCTTCATTCCTATTGATAAAGTCCACTTTGTCATGTGCTTTACAAACTATGTTGTCAACTATCCTGTCAATTTCAATGATGTATGTGTGTGTATATATAAATATATATATTATATATGTAAAATAAATGCACACACGCAGATTCTCTACGTAATCTTTAAAATTGTACCTTCTAATTTACTTTCTCTTTTCACATTCTATTCAAAAAAATGCTTCACAGTTCTCAGAGTTAAATATCACTTGTCTACCCACCAGGTTCTGCCCTTTTATACATCTGTGCTAGCCTCCTCCCAATGTAAAATATTGCCAAGTTTCTATCATTTGCAAATTTTGAAATTGTACCTCACAGATCAAGGTCGAGGTCATCAAAATACACTAGAAAGAGCAGGGAACTCTACGCTAATCCAAAAATCTATTCAATATTTAATTTTGCTTCTTGTTTCTCAGTCAATTTACATGCTGCTACTGTCCCTTTATTTCATGAGTCCAGAGCTGTTCATAGGTCTGTTGTGTGTACACCAGAACAAAAGTATTGCCCCCATCAAACTTCCCTGTTAGCTCTTAAAAATATTCAAGCAAGTTAGTTGAACATGACTTTTGCTTAACAAGTCCATGGAAGTGGCTTTCCTTAAATCCTAAACATTTCCTCACATTTTCAAAAGGAATAGGTGACAAACATTCTCTGATTCATTTCTCAGGGTAATAACTGTATGTAATGAACATTACATTTCTTCAACACTGAAGCTAATATTAGACTAATATGCTATAAAGTTGAGCATACTTCCAACTTCACATGATTTGAAGTTTTTATTTTGTTAGTCATCTTATATTTGTTTTTATTCACTTGAGGGATGTGGGTTTAGTTAGTTTTATTGACTGTAGCTATAGAAGTGGCTGCACAAAAATCATGTAACTATTATTGGCCTTCCTCTGGGACTTCAAACTTTCTTCTATCCTCAAACAATGCATCAATGGTATTGCCATTTTTCTTTTACACAGAAGGACTTTTCTAAAGGCTTCAATTGGGTTAGAGGCAATGACCAACTCACTTAACTCCCTGACGATTTCTTTTTGGAAAAGTCACATATGATGACACATCTTATGACAAACCAGTCTTGCCATTGCTGTCTGTGCGACATGAGACTGTTCATCTTGAAGTTTATTCTTACCTTTAACTGGTCTGTGAGAATTTTCCAGGTCTTTTCTAGATTTTTATCATCTATGTTAAAATTAGATATATTAATTAAATCCCTTATTGCCAACGGCAAGCAAAATTTTATAATTCTTTTGATCTCTCTTGATCTGCGAAATAGAACTGTATTCATTGTTGGAACAGTTTTTATTCAGCAAGGAAATTATTGGATGTCTAATCCAAAACAAGGCTTCTGCTATTCATCATTAAAAACTTTGCACTACTTCACCCAAAGTTGTGTGTCCCTGACTTCTTGTTAGCGTAGATTAAAGTTACTGTTTCAGTGAGCCTTGGTCCCATTAAGACTGCTGCTATCCTGGCCATGATACCTTCAAAACTGCTGTTTTAAGAATTGCAGGTTTATAAGAAGCAGGTTTCTGTCTCTGGTGATATTCAGGACCAAGGAATTAGGAAGTCATGTTGATGTTGTGTAGGACATTGGTGAGGCCTCTTTTGGAATATTGTGTCCAGTTCTGTTTTCCCAGTTATAAGAATATTATTATTAAGCTGGAGAGGGTTTAGAAGAGATTGACCAGGATGCTGCTGGATATGGAAGATTTGAGTTATAAAGAAAGGCTGGACAGGCAGTGACATTTTTCTTTGGAGCATAGGAAGTTGACAGGCAACCCGATAGAAGTTTGTAAAATAATGAGAGGAATTGATAAAGTTAATTTTGGTTGTCTTTTCCTTAGGATGGGGAATTTCAAGACTAGGGGGCACATTGTTAAGGTGAGAGGAGAGAGATTTAAAAAAGATGTGAGAGGCAAATGTTTTACACAGAAGATGGTTGACGTGTGGAACGAACTTCCTGTGGAAGTGATGGAAGTGATGGATGTTGGTCCAATTACAATGTTCAAAACTCATTTGGATAGGTACATGAATAGGAAAGGTTTAGAAAGATATGGACCAGGAGTAGGCAGCTGGGATTATGTTCCGTATGGACTAGTTTGACCAAAGGGTCTGTTTCTGTGCTGTATGACTCTAGTCTCTAAAAGGAGTCAGGACACCACACATGCTTTATTTAAATTTTCCTGCCAGTTTCGATAAAGGAAATAACAGAATGAACCAACAAGTGCACCTTCATAATTCCTTAAAAGTGGAGTCACAGGTAAAACGATAGTGAATAAGGAATTTGGTATGCTTGCCTTGATTAGTCAGTGTATTGAGTATAGAAGTTGAGACATTATGTTACGGCTGCACAGGACATTGGTTAGATCATTTTTGGACTACTGCATTCTGTTCTGGTACACCTGCTATAGCAAAGTTGTTGTGAAACTTGAAAGGGTTCAGAAAAGCTTTACAAGGATGTTGCCAGGGTGAGAGGGTTTGAGCTGTCGGGAGAGGCTGAATAGGCTGGGGTTATTTTCCTTGGACAGTCAGAGGTTGAGGGGTGATCTTATAGAAATTTATGAAATCATGAGAGGTATGGATACAATGAATAGCCAAGGGGTTTTTCTAGGATAGGGGAGTCCAGAAGTTGAGAGCAGAGGTTGAAGGTGAGAGGGGAATGATTTAAATGAGACGTTAGGAGCAACTTTTTCATGCACAGGGTGGTGCACGTATGGAATGTACTGTCAGAGGAAGTGGTGGAGACTGGTACAATTGCAATATTTAAAAGGTATTTGGATAAGTATGTGAATAGGAAGGGTTGAGAGGAATATAGGACAAGTGCTGCCAAATGGGACTAAATTAATTTTGGACATCTGGTTGGTATGGATGAGCTGGACTGAAAGGTTTGTTTCCAAGCTATACATCTCTGAGTCTGTCTGAATACAGGTAGGTTTACTTGATGTAGAAAACCATGTGTTTTTTTAAGTTGTTTTTTCTTGTAGAAGAACTTTGGAGTTGTGCTTTCAGGACTATTTTAAACAACACTTAATTTAAATTGGATTGGCAGCTTCTCATATTTTTGGTTAAGAGAATAGAAACATGTGGAATACTCGGTGTATCTATAAAAGGCCATTGCTTTCAGTTTTGCTTGTACTTGTAACTGCTACCTTATTATTCTTAAGTAAGGCACTCTTGGAATTATTTTTATCACAAAAGCACTTATATGCTACTAATATTTTTTCCTGTCCTTTCAATATCCTATGTATGTACTTTTGTCTGTTCTCAAATAAATTAATGCTGCTATAGGATGAGAAACTGTCCTTTTGTCTGAATTCTGTTGTCCAAAACTATGTCTGGTTCATCTTCAATTAGTTTTTCAAATATTTATCAGCAAAATATTGTGTCTGAGCTTGTCTTGAAGAGTTTTTTTTAACCTGATGCAACAATGATTTTATTTTATTTGTCACTTATATTTTGTTACAAAATAGCGAAAACTGTTGTATGATGTCGCCTGTAACTTGAGAAATTTGGCATGGATATTGTGATATTGCCAAATCCAACAAACATTTACTGTCACTTATGTACAAGCATTGTATTCCTCAATCAGCTAAATGTTTGGGCTAATATTAAGCTAATACATTACAAAAGGGGAGCATGCTTCCAGTAGCATACTTTAAGTAATTTGTGGAAAAGTTGTATATGATATCTTTATATCCTCATGTTACATGTTATAATGCAATAAAGATATTGTGAGCATGATTCTTAAAGCTAAACAAGAGACACAATACAACACAACTGACCTGACCTGAAGTTGTTACTGTGATTATTGACAAACTCAGGCAACTCACATGGAATATACAAGAACTGGTTGAATTGGGATCATCAATTTACTCAAAAGGCACTGAAACTTAGTGCAGTGACAAGAAATGCACACTTGTTGTTTTATTCACAGTTGCATCATTAATTCATATACTGGCAGGTCAAAAAGTGCTTACAACTATCCAGCTTAGAGTCGAACAATAGCACAAGTACCAGAATCTGCAAAGAAACTGAAAGAACTGTAGATGCTAGAAATCAGAAATGAGAAATTGCTGGAAAAGCTCAGCAGGTCTGGCAGCATCTGTGGAGAGAAGTCAGAGTCAAAGTTTCAGGTCCAGTGACCATTCCCCAGAACTGATGGCAGCTAGTAAAACGTTAGTTTTTAATGCAGAATCATAGAATCCCCACAGCATGGAATCAGGCCATTCAGCCTATCAAATTCACATCGACTCTCCGAACAGCATCCCACTTTAATTCACCCCTCCTGCCCTATTCACGTAACCCTGCATTTTCCATAGCTATCTCACCTAGCCTGCACATCCTTGGTTAAAAATCACACAACACCAGGTTATATTGTGTGATTTTTAACTTTGTACACGCCAGTCCAACACTGGCATCTCCAAATCATGCACATCCTTAGACACTTTGAGCAATTTAACATTGCCAATCCACCAAATCTTTGACTGTGGGAGGAAATCGGAGCACCTGGATAAAACCCATGCAGACGAGGGAAGAATGTACAAACTCTACACAGTCACCTGAGGGTGGAATTGAATCCAGATGCTTGGCGCTGTGAAACAGCAGTGCTCACCAGTGAGTTACTGTGCCACCCCATATAGGGTGGGGGTGGGGGGGGGGTGAAGATAGGGTGGGGGAGGAGGGGTAAGGAGCAAATGATAGAGGCCAGAGAAAGAAAAGGACAGTCAGACAGACAAAAGAATGGATAACGATTAGACTGAGAGGATGAATGGAGACTGTCAATGGCTAACTTTAACAGGTATTCACCCTCCTAGCCTGAAAGGAAACTGTTTAGCATAAGCAGCCTTTAAGTGATGATAGATATAAAAAAAGGATACATAACTGCAAGGACATTATGCAAATTCTTTTCATCCTTCTCAACTCAATCTCAGAAGCCATCGCTGGTTTAGAGAAGAGACCATGCATTGAGAAATCAAGTTTATCTACAAATTTTGTCATTCCCAAAGAAACAGGGCAACAGCTAAATTTTTGGGACTCAGCTTTCTTTCTCACAACTCAAAGCCTTTAAAAAAAACTTGTTAACTGCCTTTGTCTTCTTGTCTATATAGAAACCCTCTCTTACCTTTTAAGCTTATAAACTCCTTTTTGTGTTGTTTTATGCTATTTTTTGTGGGCTTAATGGGTAAATATCAGCTTAATATATCTCTACTCTTTTGCTCTCAAGTAAACCTTGGAATGGGCTCTCCATTGTTGATTTGGTTAACTAAGTTTAATTGTAGAATGTTGAAATAGCTACATGCAAAAAACCCCAAAAATATCTGTTGCAACTGACTGAGAAGGGTTTTAAAACAAAGGGGAATTAATCATCCCTTCTCCCCAGGTCTTAGGATCTTTCTGACGTGCACTTACTGTTATTATTAAATGCAGATCTAGGTCAACAGAATAACTTATTATTCAAATAATTATTAAATCCATTATTAATAAAATTGTACAGTGTAATAAGACCAGCAATTTATGTCTTCTGCTGAGTCTGTCAATATTGATTGTAAATAATCCCTTAGAAAAGCCTAAAACACATTGGAATAAGAAATTACACTGAAGGTCTTGTGACATACAGAGTCAAAAAGTATGGTGCTGGAAAAGCACAGCCGATCAGACAGCATCCAAGGAGCAGGAGAGTTGACGTTTCGAGCAAAAGCTCTTCACCAGTTTCATCATGTCCCCTCCCCCCACGTCATCCTAGATCCAACCCTCTAACTTGGCACCGCCCTCTTGAACTGTCCTACTTGTCCATCTCCCTTTCTACCTATCTACTTCACCCTTCACTCTGACCTATCACCATCACCCCCCCACCTTCATCTACCTACTGCATTCCAGGCTACCTTTCCCCCAGCCCCACTCCCTCCCACTTACCTCTCAGCCCCCTTACCACCAGCCCCCACCACCCCAACATTCCTGATGAAGAATTTATGGTCTCCTGCTCTTCAGATGCTGCCTGACCGGCTGTGCTTTTCCAGCACCGCACTTTTTCACTCTGATCTCCAGCACCTGCAGTCCTCACTTTTTCCTAGTCTTGTGACATATTATCTTATGATTTTATCCATAGGCATCCCCAGGACTTTTTGACTTGTTTGGAAAAAAGTAGTAAGTCAATGAAAGACTGAAGATGAACAGGATTTATTTTATTTGCTTGAACGTGATTTTGCTTGACTTTAGAACGTAGTAGCATCTTTGGCAGAAAAGGTACAGTAATCCTGGCAAGATAATATCAATAATACATTTGCCAATTTTATCCTCCATTGTTGAGGATAAGTGACAGACAATTATCCAATTAGAAAACACTTCTACAGGTCAGCAGGTTCTTTAATGATGGGAAGGGGGCAATTCTATTTTTTCGAGGGAGTCATTCAGCCAATTATTTTTCACCTTCTTAACCTCGAGGTTAATGGGTCAAATGTAAGGCTCTGACTACTGTACTAGCTAAGGTTAGTTAATCAGCATAGGAATAGAATTGGAACCTGGAACTTTTCAGTGCCAGTCTAACTTAATAAATACTAGGAGCATATTAATTACCAGAACTGCATTTCCACACACTTCTTTCATGCTATGAAATAGTCAGCAATCCTTTTGAGGAGATATATATATATATAGCTGCAAAATCCTGATCAATCCACAAACCGTGACTGGATTTTGCAGCTATATACATTTGGGAGAATTTTTACAGAGAGATTTTCATTTTTCTACATTACTCTCACCCGTTAGGAAGGCACAATTAGATTTATACCCCATTATGTCAAATATTTCCTTTTCATTTTATTCAAAGCCCTAATCATACAATAGAGTTCAGAGACTGCCGCTATGCAGAAGCCTGTATCTACAATGAAACAGACAGCTTCTTCATGATGCTAATCTTTCTGAAACCTGCTTCTGCAAATGTTTGAGTATCATCAAATCAATCTTAGAAATCATGAGGTTATTGTGGATTTTAGACATGGTTTAAAGAGTGCCTCTTAGGAAAAGGTATATGTTATCTCCATTATATATACTTCAAAATAAAATCCACTGAAACATCAACTTTAAAAAATATACAGTTTATAATTGAAAATAAGTTCCACCAGCAGAATTGAGAGGCTATTGTGTCAATCATTTTCTGTAGCTTGAGATTAGTCAAATCTCACAAGGATGCAAGAGTTTGCAAGAATGCATAGCTAGAGCAGAATTATTTCAGAGAGACTTAAAAATAGGTGACATTAAAAATAAATGAGAATTATCAAATAGTGCACTATTCATGTACTACTGACGTTTTAAGCCATTTAGCTTCTGGCTTTTTAAAGGGGGTATAGAGTTCATAAATGATTTTTTTCCTTTCTCTCATAATTTATGAAAACAGATTATTTTTATCATCATTATATAGAATTCAGAGTGCAAAGTTACAAGCAGGACAGGTAAATATAGATTACTTACAGTGTGGAAACAGACCCTTCGGTCCAACAAGTCCACACCAACCCGCCGAAGCGCAACCCACCCAGACTCATTCCCCTACATTTACCCCTTCACCTAACACTACAGGCAATTTAGCATGGCCAATTCACCTGACCTGCACATCTTTTGGAATGTGGGAGGAAACCGGAACACCCGGAGGAAACCCACGCAGACACAGAGAGAATGTGGAAACTCCACACAGTCAGTCACCTGAGGCGGGAATTGAACCTGGGTCTCTGCCACTGTGAGGCAGCAGTGCTAACCACTGTGCCACAATGCCGCCCACTGCCACCGTGCCGCCCAGTCAGGGTTGACAGGAGATTTTGGATCTGCTTGGGTTAGGCCAGGTTAGGGATGTCGATATCCATGAGTTAGGGAGGTGGGAATGCAGAAAATTTGGATCCAGTGAAGTGTTTGTGGTGTTGTGTCCAGTGTATTGAAGGGAAATGGGGTCAGCACTTGGGGCTTCACAACCAATGGAGGGAGTTGGGTCCTGAGTGGAAGTCAGGGTGATGCAGTCAGGTCTAGTGGTCCAGTAGCAGGGATGAAGCACCAGGGGATGGAGACATGTCAGGTGCTAGCAGAGACAGATGTATCAGACTGTGATTTGGATGTTGGCTCTGGGAGCAGGGGAAGGTTGGGATATTGATATGTCATTCCACCCAACTGGTGCCTGGCAGTGTACATATACACACATATATATATTATATAGTTGTTCCTACAGATTTTGGGAAAATCAACTGGGAAATTGAAGATTCCAACAGGCCCACATATGAAACTTTCTGAAAGCATTCATTTAAATTGGGAAATTGTAGGGGCTCCCACTTCAGTTCAGTAAATGGTAGAGGTTAGACTACTAAAAAAATTAATCTAACTCCTGACTATCAAACTGACCCCATTGTCACATTCCCCCAGCTACATTACCTCAACATCCCCTACAAAATTGAGAACAGGACCTGATAACTCCCTCGACTTCCTGTGACACCCAACAACACTCCTCTGCTGCTGGATCTGACAGCCCCTGTCCCGAGGTCCAACATCTCCCACTGCCTTCATCTGGGATCAGACATTCCCGTTTACTCCCGGATTTGATAACTGCCCTATATGGCTTGGATCCAATACCCTATCACAGATCTGCAGCCAGCCTCAGCACCCCCTCATTGCTGAATCTGACACGCCACTCTTCTGCTGTTAGCCAACATGCCTCCTAACATCCAGGAGTTGATCTCTGTTACCCCACCACCAGACCTGACAGCTTGCCTCCACTCAGGACCCAACACCTTCCCGCCACATCAGTTGGATGTGAAGTTCTAGATTTTGATCCAAATTCCTTGCTACCAGATCTGACCTTCCTGAGGCACTGGACATAATACCCGAATCCCCCAGGCAGATCCAAACCTCCCGGTGTCCCCTCCCCATGTCCTTGGGATCCAACATCCTTCTTTGCCTGACTCAGACAGACCTGATGTCTCCCATCAACCCTGACCTACACTCCTTTGCTTACCTCACCTCCTTGTTACTTTGCACATTGTCACCTACCCACCTGGTGCCCAACAGTCCCAGAACCATACTGCTTTTCACACTTCCCCTTTCACAGGAGCTGGCAAAGTATCATTTTGAGATACAGATCCTTTACGTCACAACTAACAGCAAATGCCTGTCATGAAAAAGGGGGCAGATTAAACTGGATCAGTTCTGTGAAAGTATTTTTAAAACAAAAGACTGGAAGGGCATTTGGAATTGTGACTCCAGTGCATCAATTCCATGAAAGTATGTGTCTACATGGGAGAATCCATGTAGTGATAATGGGTATGTTATTTATATGCTTCGTCATTTCCCCTTCCCCTACCTCATCTTAGTTTCAAACTTCCAGCTCAGTAACTGTCTCCTTGACTTTTCCGGACTTGTCCGACCTGCCTATCTTCTTTTCCAGCTATCCACTCCACCCTCTCCTCCTTGACCTATCACCTTCATCTATTCCCCCACTCACCCATTGTACTCTATGCTACTCTCTCCCCACCCCCCATCCTCCTCTAGTTTCTCTCTCCACGCTTCAGGCTCACTGCCTTTATTCCTGATGAAGGGCTTTTGCCCGAAACATCGATTTCGCTGCTCGTTGGATGCTGCCTGAACTGCTGTGCTCTTCCAGCATCACTAATCCAGTATTTGGTTTTCAGCATCTGCAGTCATTGTTTTTACCTTGTTGATTTTAACCCGACTGCGAATCCTCTTGCAAGGATGCCTGTCTTGAAGAAGTTTTCCTCCTCTCTCTACAAGAATCTCAGGGAGTCCCTCTCCCACTGCAACTCCCAGGTCATTTCCTCTGCTCTGAAGCTTTTCAACCATGTTGTGAAACAAACTCGGTACCACAGCCACATTTGCTTCCTCAGTGCATGCCTCCGTAACCAAGTCATCCCACACGGACTCCAGACCACCTTTAAACCAGCAGAGTTCGGACCCGAACAGGACAAACAGTACAGACTACAGATTCAAAAACACCAGCAACAGTTCTCCTTCAAAATCCTCCGCTCCACGCTTGCAGTAATGCGCTGGCACCTAACCTCGCTACAGTCATCCCTGCCTCAGCTGAGGGCCACACTCTCTCAGAATTGCAAAGGACCCACTCTGTTCTACATCCTCAGGAGAATTCATACACTCAACAAACAGTATTTCAATTCCATCTCAAACATCAAAAACTGTAAGTACAACAAACTTTTATCCACCCACCTCCATAACCAGCACCCCTCAAACATTCCAGAAGATTCCCCTGGCCTCGGAAACGCCATTAGCCATGCGGCTGACGCAGCTACCACCCCCATGCTGAGTGATGATGTCACTTCCGCCCACATCATGGCCACTCCCACAGCCACTTCCGGCCCTCACATCATCGCTGATGCCACACGCTCAGTGATTTCCGCCACCCCTACTGCCATGATCACCACCACTTCCGCCTCCACCAGCGCCACTCACCTGCATTCTGCTGACACGCCCCCCACAGACCCCACTGTCACTATCCCCACACCCCAGAACCCCGAGGGCAGCATTACCCCAGCTCATGCCTCCACCCCCATTACCCCCACCATCACACACACTCCAGGTACTGGCTCCGACCCCACTTCCAGCTCCACACCCACACCAGATCCCAGCTCCCGGCCCTGCCGAGTTTTCACCATCCCTCCAGACCTCCCACTCACTGAGGACGAACGATCAGTCCTCAGCAAAGGACTCACCTTCATCCCCCTCCGTCCACGCATAAATGAATTTAATACACGACGTGACATCGAACAATTCTTCCATCGCCTCCGCCTCCGAGCTTACTTTCACAATCAGGACTCCCGCCCACTTTCCGTGGACCCCTTCGCCCACCTCCAACACACTGCATCCACGTGGACACCCCGCGCTGGCCTATTACCTGCCCTCAACCTCTTCATTTCCAACTGCCGCTGGGACATTAACCGCCTCAACCTGTCGTCCCCCCTCCCCCACTCCAACCTCACACCCTCACAACGCGCAGCCCTCCAATCCCTCTGCTCCAATCCCAACCTCACCATCAAGCCAGCGGATAAAGGGGGTGCAGTGGTAGTCTGGCGCACTGACCTCTACACCGCTGAAGCCAAATGCCAACTCGAGGACACCTCTTCCTACTGCTCCCTCGACCATGACCCCACCCCCCATCACCAAACCATCATCTCCCAGACCATACAGAACCTCATCACCTCAGGAGATCTCCCACCCACAGCTTCCAACCTCATAGTCCGGGAACTCCGCACTGCCCGGTTCTACCTCCTTCCCAAGATCCACAAGCCTGACCACCCTTGCCGACCCATTGTCTCAGCATGCTCCTGCCCCACTGAACTCATCTCTACCTACCTTGACACTGTCCTATCCCCCCTAGTCCAGGAACTCCCCACATACATTCGAGACACCACCCACGCCCTCCACCTCCTCCAAGACTTCCGTTTCCCCGGCCCCCAACGCCTTATCTTCACCATGGATATCCAATCCCTCTACACCTCCATTCGCCATGACCAGGGCCTCCAAGCCCTCCGTTTTTTCCTCTCCAAACGTCCCCAACAGTACCCTTCCACTGACACTCTCATTCGTTTGGCCAAACTGGTCCTCACCCTTAACAATTTCTCCTTTGAATCCTCCCACTTCCTCCAGACCAAAGGCGTAGCCATGGGCACACGTATGGGCCCCAGCTATGCCTGTCTCTTTGTTGGCTATGTAGAACAGTTGATCTTCCGTAATTACACTAGCACCACTCCCCACCTCTTCCTCCGCTACATTGATGACTGCATTGGCACCACCTCGTGCTCCCGCGAGGAGGTTGAGCAATTCTTCAACTTCACCAACACATTCCACCCTGACCTTAAATTTCCCTGGACTATCTCTGACACCTCGCTCCCCTTCCTGGACCTCTCCATCCCCATTAGTGACGACCGACTTGACACTGACATTTTTTACAAACCCACCGACTCCCATAGCTACCTGGATGACACCTCTTCCCACCCTATCTCTTGCAAAAATGCCATCCCGTATTCCCAATTTCTCCGCCTCCGCTGTATCTGCTCCCAGGAGGACCAGTTCCACCATAGGACATACTAGATGGTCTCCTTCTTTAGAGACCGCAATTTCCCTTCCCACGTGGTTAATGATGCCCTCCAACGCATCTCGTCCACATCCCACACCTCCGCCCTCAGACCCCACCCCTCCAACCGTAACAAGGACAGAACGCCCCTGGTGCTCACCTTCCACCCTACAAACCTTCGCATCAACCAAATCATCCGCCGACATTTCCGCCACCTCCAAAAAGACCCCACCACCAGGGATATATTTCCCTCCCCACCCCTTTCCGCCTTCTGCAAAGACCGTTCCCTCTGTGACTACCTGGTCAGGTCCACACCCCCCTACGACCCACTCTCCCATTCTGGCACTTTCCCCTGCCACCGCAGGAACTGTAAAACCTGTGCCCACACCTCCTCCCTCACCTCTATCCAAGGCCCTAAAGGAGCCTTCCACATCCATCAAAGTTTCACCTGCACATCCACCAATATCATTTATTGTATCCGTTGCTCCCGATGTGGTCTCCTCTACATTGGGGAGACTGGGCGCCTCCTAGCAGAGCGCTTTAGGGAACATCTCCGAGACACCCGCACCAATCAACCAAACCGCCCCGTGGCCCAACATTTCATCTCCCCTCCCACTCTGCCTAGGACATGGAGGTCCTGGGCCTCCTTCACCGCTGCTCCCTCACCACCAGACGCCTGGAGGAAGAACGCCTCAGCTTCCGCCTCGGAACACTTCAACCCCAGGGCATCAATGTGGACTTCAACAGCTTCCTCATTTCCCCTTCCCCCACCTCATCCTAGTTTCAAACTTCCAGCTCAGTAACTGTCTCCTTGACTTGTCCGGACTTGTCCGACCTGCCTATCTTCTTTTCCACCTATCCACTCCACCCTCTCCTCCTTGACCTATCACCTTCATCTCCTCCCCCACTCACCCATTGTACTCTATGCTACTCTCTCCCCACCCCCACCCTCCTCTAGCTTACCTCTCCACGCTTCAGGCTCACTGCCTTTGTTCCTGATGAAGGGCTTTTGCCCGAAATGTCGATTTCGCTGCTCTTTGGATGCTGCCTGAACTGCTGTGCTCTTCCAGCACCACTAATCCAATATGTTATTTATATTAGTGAGTTTATAAGAGACTAGACAACCATTAGTTTGCGGGGTTTGACTTGAGAACTGGAGAGTCAAAGTCTCAGTTTTGGAGAACCAGGAGGTCACAACATAAAAGAGAAAAGTTGCTCTGTGCAGGAGAATCAATTTCTAGCTCATGGCTATCAGTTACAATAGTGAAAGTGTTTAGCTTTGCAGAGTATACAACCCAGGAGAGTTGGATCAAGGTAATTTTTGTAGAAGAATAGAAATACCTCCATTGGCAATCACTCACTACTGAGCATGATTGCCCAGCTAGGAAATTCCATGTCTCTGCTCCTGGGTTCAGAAGGTCTTTGTATGGCCAATGAGCCGGTTTCTAGAGTCACACCTCTGACCTCAGGCTTGGGAGGTGTATCTGAGAGGTGGAATTGGTCCATAGCCATAAAATTGCTGGCAATCCTTTTTGATTCCTCTTGTCAATGGGTATTCTCAAAGAATTGTGTCTTCTTCAAGTCAGTTTCTTCTGAATAAGGGTCTTCCATGCACTGACATCTATGTTGCATTTCTTTAGGAAAGGCTTCATGGAGTCTTTGAAACACTTCTTTTGCCCTCCTCTCATTTGAGTGCCTTCCTTAAGTTGGGTGAAGCTGATTTGCTTTGGTACTCAGACATCAGGCATCCTAAACATGTGGCTGACCCAATGGAATTGGTTTTGGATGATTATGACCTTGATGCTGGTGTTATTTGCTGCTTCAGGATGCTGTTGTTAGTATTCTATCCTCCCAGCTGATGCGGAGGATCCATCTCAAAGAGTGTTGATGGCACTCCTCAAGGGTCATGAGGTTTTATCTATGTTTAGTCCAATTTTCAGAGCCATCTAGATGAGTTGAAAGGATGACTATCTCATGCACAAGGATAAAAATAGAAAGAATTGTGGATGCTGGAAATCAGAAACGGCACGGTGGCACAGTGGTTAGCACTGCTGCCTCACAGAGCCAGAGACCCGGGTTCAATTCCCGCCTCAGGCGACTCTCTGTGTGGAGTTTGCACATTCTCCCTGTGTCTGCGTGGGTTTCCTCCGGGTGCTCCGGTTTCCTCCCACAGTCCAAAGATGTGCAGGTCAGGTGAATTGGCCATGCTAAATTGCCCGTAGTGTTAGGTAAGGGGTAGATGTAGATGTAGATGTAGGGGTATGGGTGGGTTGCGCTTCGGCGGGGCGGTGTGGACTTGTTGGGCCGAAGGGCCTGTTTCCACACTGTAAGTAATCTAATCTAATCTAAAAAACAAAAAGCTCAGCAGGTCTGGCAGCATTTGTGGAGAGAAATCAGAGTTAATGTTTCGGGTCCAGCGACCCATGCTCAGAACTCAGTTACTTAGCTACTTTCTGTCTTCTATGACCAAACTAGTTCTGTACCCATTTACTAGCGGACCACATGTGATTTCACCGTTTGTATCAGCCTGCAAAATGGGACCACTATACAATACTTTTCACCATATTTTCTAACAAAATACACATAACAACAAATAAATAAGATTAATCAAATAAATCAAATCAAATCCACCATTCTGCCCTCATTAATCATCTTTGTTACTTCCTCAAAACATTAAACCAAGTTTGTGAGACACCATCTCCTTGACACAAAGCCATGCTGCTCGTCACTCATTCAGTTCATATTTTAAAAAATTTGAAGAATTCTTATTCCTAAGAATCTTTTCCAAATTTTTCCTACCACTGACATAAGGCTCACTACCCTGTAATTTTACAGATCATCCCTGTTGTCCTTCTTAAACAAAAGTAAATCATTGGCTAACCTCCAGTCCTTTGGGATCTCTCCTGTGACTGAACAGGATACAAAGATATAAGACCCAAATAACTTCCTTCTTCACCTCCTTCAGTCTACTTGGATAGATCCCATCAGGTCCTGCAGACTTATCTACCTTAATAGAATTCTTTGAAATCCTTTTCAAAACACCTTACACTTCTTCCATTTTTTATACTGTCACATCAGCTTTCCGGAAGGATTTCCTCAGAGAGAGGGAGAGGGATTAGTTAGGATTTAGGCAATGGTCTTCCTAGTGATGAAGAGGAGGGATTCCTCAGTCCACTTTTTCTCCTTTATTGAAGACGATGGTGATAGCAACATCATTGAGATCAGCAGGGATTTCTTCTTTGTCCTAGATTTTCAGGATCAGTTGATGGAAATGAGTAGTTCTTCTCCTCTAAATTTAAAAATCAGTCTACTCCTGCTGCATTTCCTTTCTTCATGTGTCTAATGGACGATTCTGCCACACTAAGTGGGAGTCCAAGATCATTTTTGATGGAACTTTGGGGGATTTTCTCAAAGACTGCCTCATTGACAATTATATTACAGTTTATTCAGTAATTGAAGTGTTCTTTCCATCAGAGGTTAATATTTTCCATCTCTCACAAGGATTCAATCCTTATTTCACACCAGTTTGAGTCCAAAGGTGTTGGATCCATACATTGCCTGGTGGCACTGAAGAAACCCAAGATGCTGTGCTTGTCAGCAAGAAATAGCTGTTCTTTAGCTTTCTGAGTCCACCATTGGTTGCAGGTTTCCCATTTTGTTTTGTAACCCTTGCCTTTGCTGACTGATTAGATCTCCTCTTTGACTTGTTGGTGATACTTTGCCAGGCATGGAGAGTTTTCTTCTTCTTGTTGATGAGGTCTTCAATGAAATGGTTATTTTTAGTGTTTCCTGGTTTCTTCACAGCTGTTTTCAGCTCTTTCCAGATTTCCTTCACATCAATAAAGTGAACTCTGAAAATTTTGATGAAGCTATTGTTGGAGGTTGATTAGTTTGGTCATCTCTTGAAGCTGCTCAATATTGAGCTTTTTTCTGAATTGTTTCTTCACCTTCAGCTGCTTCTGGTTGAATTTGATGGACATTGAGGAGCAGATGAGTTGGTGGTATGTCCAGTAGTCATCTGTACTGGTCATTGCTTTAATAATGAGGACATCCTTCAGGGATTGAATAATCACAGTCAATCATGTGTCAGTGCTTTGATTGTGGATGCCTCCAAGAATTTCTGAATTGTCTTTTTGGTGGAGCAGTTGTGTGAGTGATGATAGGCTGGTGTTTTGCACATTTAGTGAGCAGGAGAATCATGTTGGACTTGCAAATCCTTACTCTATCCTTTCAGGTGGTTCCTTTCCAACCTAGTGTTGAAGTCTCCAAGGAAAATAATTAATATTCCCTTGGGATTTTAGGGAGTAGTGTTCAGACAACAGAGTAGGAACCTTCTTGGACTCATTTGTGCTATCATGTGTTGGACCATAGGCACTCATGACTGCTGCCTTCTGGCTCATGGTAAGTTATGGATGGACAGTCATGAAGTGAATGTTGATGGCAACAGGAGAGCCGATTGATGAGCTTATTCTTGATTGCAAATCCAACCCCAAGCATCCTGGGTTGATAAGTTGAAGATAAAGGTGTAACCATCACCTTTTTTTGTCAGCTACCCTTTGCCTGCCCTGTAAGTCTCCTGCAAAGCAGAAATTAAGATGTTGAAGTGCCCATGTTTAAGGGCGACATGGGCAGTTATTCATTCTGGATGATGATTTTGCTCACTATCAATGAGGGTTCATACATTTCGGGTTCTGAGGTTGAGTTTCACTTAGGTTTACAGACTGTAGGTAGATAAATCTATTGAATGTGTTTTCCAGCCAGGTTGGTGATGGAACAGATTGCTTTTTTTTAGGATATATTTTCTAGCCCCTGGCCCATGTAGAGTGAGTAGAGTGGATTCTGAAGATCAGTCATGAAGGAGGCTCAGTCATGAAGAAAGCTGCCAAAACACTCGCCTGTTCCTATTTCAAGAACAAAACGACTGAGTCAAACTCAACTACCTATGTGCAGATTCAAAGCTAGTGACTTCAGATCTCATAATCCTATCCCCATCACCACTTGCCAATTGTGGCAGGTTTTATGATATGTGTATTGAATTCATCAAGGTAGATGCTTTGTGCAGGGCATCTTTTAATGTAGGAATGCTGTTGCACAGAAAAAGGTAATAAATTCCCAAATGGCAGCTTTAGTGCAGTTAATATAGGCATGCAGTGTTTGCTGTTAAAACATAAACCTACATTACTTATACCTTTGATACATTGTCAATGTCTAAGTACTGCTGTCTATAAATGACCTGTGGGCCCAGAGAGTTGCATAAGTAGCTAGGAACTTCACAAACAGCTGAGCAGCTGGCTGATAATTGAGAGATGTAATTTCACCAGATACATTTCCAATGCATTATTTATCTCACAATCAACCCATACTTCTATTTTTCTATTAATATACTATTTCATTATTCCTTTTGCTAACTCAAATCTTCTTCCAGTTTTAAGTCTATTAATAGAGTAATAATTTCCATTTCTCACACCATTTGTGCTCATTTTATTCATGCAATTTCCATGAAAGATACTTTGGAGCTGTCAAATGATTAAATGCAATTTGCAAGAAAAAGATGATCTTGAGTACTACGTGACCTTACCAAGAATTACCTCTTGGGATTAATGGGGCTTTTAAACTGTGCCCAGCAGTCACATGCTATTCCTATTATCATGCTTAGACACAAATGTAGAGCTCAGAAACATATAGAAAGCTAAATGGTAAAGCTGCAGCTTTTGCTTAGGAAACTCGGCATTAGATATTCCAATCTATCCTGTTCAGTACTTATTTTATGTACTGCCTCATATAGATATAGAAGGTGGAAGGGTTATGCACTTCCTGGCAAAAGTATCAAGTTTACAGCTGCTTATTCAATCCACTATGCGTACATCAAAAATAAAATCTACTAACTTGAAATCATACGGCAATAAAAGTGTAAATGTTTGTACTATGCCAAAGTTTAAAGTCATTGGTCAAACATTCCAAAATTTATTGTTCTTTCTTTGTAAAGTGCAACATTTATGGCAATTACAAACAGTTTGTTGCATCCTGACACTTCCAATGATTCTGTTCGTAAAACTATTACTGAACCTGATCAGATTAAAACAGAAATACTCGCTTAGTTTTTGATGACTTTGGGTTAGAGACTTCTGGACAGGGGCTACCTGTTATGAGCCAGTCCAGGGATTCTCAAATCCAGCAGCAGAGAAAATCAACATATAGTTTCCATGTTTGCTTTATAGTGCTGAGTAAAGCTCTTTGAAAGCTACTGCAAAGGAATAACTAAGTTAAATTAGGAGGTAGGGTGAGATGGAGGTAAGGGGTTAGTGTGCCAGGTGGATGAAATGAATAGGACATCTGGGTTCCAGTGAACTGGGTCCTTAGGGTAGTTTGAAGAAGGGTGGCAATCAGGTTCAACAGGAGTGAGTATTTATTTATTAGAGTGGTGCTGGAAAAGCACAGCAGGTCAGGCAGCATCCGAGGAGCAAGAAAATTGATGTTTCGGGCAAAAGCCCTTCATCAGGAATGATGCTTTTGTCTGAAACGTCGATTTTCCTGCTCCTCGGATGCTGCCTGACCTGTTGTGCTTTTCCAGCACTATTCTAATCTTGACTTTAATTTTCAGCATCTGCAGTACCTACTTCCACCTAGTAGTGAGTACTTGTCAGGTCTGGAAAAGGTGGATGAGCGTTGAGTCAGTTTAGGCTGGCATCAGTGGTTGTCAGGTTAGACTGGGTGGGGATAGTGGTGTCAGGTCTGAGGGTAACATGATGGGACTGAGATGTCAAGGCTGGCTTGGACTGTCAGGCCAGGAATGAGCGGTCAACTTTTGTTGGGCCAATTGTTGGTTTGGAGGTGAGACATCGGGTTGGAAGTGAAGTGATTGGTCAGGTCGGAGTTGGGCATTGTTTGGATGTGGAGTACAGATTAGGGTTTGGGTGTCAGGTAACGGACAGGTTGCAGGTTGAGATTGGGTCTCATGTTGGAGTGGGGTGATAGTTGGGGAGGGGACGTTGTGCTGCATCTGGTAGGGGTGGGCTGATGGGTCAGGTTGAGGCTGGGCTTGGGAGTTGGCAGTTGGGTTAGGGGTGCAGTTTCAGATCAGTCAGTTCACTGGGAGTCCAGGTCCAGCAGGTGCAGTCTCAGATCTGACGTGTATTAGGAACCGCAGAGGGAGTGGTCTTAGATAATCAGTGGTGTGTTGCGGGTTTGGGTTAATAGATTGCAAAGAGTTAGAGATGGTTTTTAACCCTGTAACTTTTCCAGAGTAACTATTAAGCTTAAGCTGATCTGGAACCCTCTAAGATTCCTACTATCAAGCTGATTTAGATGGTTCTAAATACAGGATTATGGCCCATTCAAATTTTCTATCAACTGGGCAATACCCCCAGATTCAACTGCTTTGTGATTTCTATCTCGTCAAAATGTGCAAGTCCAGTCCACACAACTGAAGTTATTATCTGACGATCAGAATATCTGGGCAATTATGTTCTTGATATATAAATATAAGCTTAAGAAGTCAAATAGCTGATCTATTTCTTTTCTGGTATCATACTATATTAAAATATTCAAAACTTTGCAGTGGAGGGCAATTCTATAATACGACACTGCATGTAGTTACATGATTGACCTTTTTCCCTTGCTCTAGGCTCTTGTCAATCACAGAGCCATAAACAATGACCGCGCAGCTGCAACCAAAGTAAACATGCAGTACTGAAAATGTTTACCTCTGAGGAATGCTGAATTTTGTAAGTAAACTCTGTTTCTAATGCCTGTGGGATGTGTATGTTTGGAGGTTATCCATAGCCTAGAAATTACTGTTGGTGGGTTATTCATGAGAATTTGAACGTGGTTGTGTGGTGATTGTGCTACTGCATGAGTAACTCTAGGGATGCCAACTCTGATTAAATGTACTCTTGAAGATGTCATTATACAAAACATTCCCAAGCTCACCAGCCAATAGATCCATCATCATGATGCAATGCCTTCCACGTGATGTCAACATTGAAAGCAAAAAGACTCATTACCAATTGGATGATGCTTGATTGCCAGTCAAACAGCATTATCAGAAAGAAAAGTATTTAACATGGTAAAAAAAAGAAAATATTTTCAAAGAAAATGACAAATTATGCACAAACCCTTTTGACATCTCTGATCTTGTACCCAAATTGCACACATCAATGTGATGGAGGTTGATCTTCAATTGTTGGAGCATCTAATGCTGGTGGGTTTACAAGCTGAGCAATCTGCATTAATTATCCAAGGAATTCAAGTTCCAATCTCATGATAGCAACTTGAGAATATGAATTTAGTTCAAAAGAAAACTGCAAGTAAAAATTGTTAAGAACGAAATAACAAAATTTCAAAACACCTCAAATGGTTTATGACAATCACAGAACTTTTATACCACAGAAGTAGGCCAGTCAGTGCAAAGTGTATGTGCTCTGCTGGTTGTCATGATTTGGAGATGCCAGTGTTGGACTAGGATGTAATGCTGTGTAATGGACTGGGATGTAATGCTCTGCTGGAGCATTGCACCTGGTCCCCTTTCCCAGCTTATCAGTGGGGTCCAGCAGTTTTGTTCATTTCAGATGATAATCTAATTCCCTTTCGAAAGCCACAAATGAATATTCCTTCATGAGTGTTTTTCAGATCCTAACCACCAATTGAACTAAATGTTTTTCTTCACGTTCATATTATCATTGCTTCTTTTTCTAATCCCATTTATTGGTGCCTTCTGATTCCCTGACCTTCCACCAAAGGGAAGGCTTTCTCTCTATTTATACCATTGAGACATGTCATGTTTTTGAAATTTTCTATCAAAGCTTCTCTCAACCTACTCTTCTCCAAGCAGAACACCCCGACTTCTCTACCCTGTCGAAAAAAACTGAAATACCTAATCTCTAGAAGTAGTTTAGGAAATTTATTTCACCATCGCCAACACCTTCACATGCTTCTTAAAGTACGCATTGCAGAAAACAATACAATTTTCCAGTATTTTCCAGAGATTGAACCAATGCTTTATCACGGTTTATCATAAATTCATTGCTTGTGTTCGCTATGTCCAATTTTGAGGGCCAGAGATCCTATAGGGTTAAAATGCATTCTCAACCTGTCTTGCAACTTTCAAACATTAGTGCATGCATACTCCAAAATCCTTTCCCCTTGCAACCACATTAGATTTATACCATTTATTTCATACTGTATCTTGTTTTTCAGCATGCCAAAATGCATCACTTCACACACCTCTGCTCTTTCACTGTTCTTATCAGACCTAGCTTTATACAACCTCAGTCCTACACTGAAGTGCTTCCAGGTAATTTTAACTTTCGGAAATAATATAAAATTGGCTATATTAAATTAGCTGCCCATTGAGCATCTGCCCTAATTTCAATTTAAATCTCCAATGTTAACTATTAACTGCCCTCTGAAGTGGCCAGGCAAACCATTTAATCACAATAAAGGAGCTTCACAAATAAGATTTGCAACGGTTCAAGAAAAAGACCCATTACTAACCTTATCAAGTTACTACTATACCACTGAATTAAGGTGTTCACCACCAACTTTTCAGGGTAACTTGGGCTGGGCAACAAATAGCAATATTCACGTTACAGGAATGAATAAAAACAAAATGCTTGTGCAGTCTTACTAGACACTCCTTCCCAAATGATAGAACAGCCAAACTAAATGTTAAAAAGCATTAATTTTCTTCAAAGGAATATGTACTGCTATAGGAGGAGGACAAATATTTGAAGTAACACAAGGGATGAAAAATCAGAAAATTGCTGTTGAATGAGTGTTGGGTGAATAAGAAAAATCATTCCTGCAGATATAGGCTGCAAGGTCGACTGAAAAACTCCTGATGTTTGACTAGAAACCCAGTTTTTCTCTCCAGAGATGCTCCCAGAGCTGAGTATTCAGCACTTTCTGCTTTTATTTTAAATTTCAAACATTTGCAATATTTTGCTTTTAAAGAAGGACATATAACAGTAGAATGAGAATTTACAGAGAAATTGAAATGCAGAGTTCTTGTCTATTGTTTATGTATCTTGTCTACATTGAGATTTTAAAAAATACCTTCAATCTATATAGTGCACAGCATTGAGCACAGTTGCTTAAATGGTAACTTTGGATATAGGTAATCATCTTTTGAGATCAAGGAAAGCCAACAGTTCTGTAGAATTGTACCGCTCTCTTGTGTTGCTGTTGTTGCTTTGTGATGAAAGTGATGAAGTCACTGGCCTGTTGAATAATACATCTGTGAGCTCTTTGATAACACTGTGGACAGAAAACTGACTGACGGCAGAGGTCCCCGGTGGAAGTCTGCAAAGAGCCTGATGCATAGAAATTAAGTATTACTTTGACCTTGAATATGAGCAGTATATATGGTAGCTCCAAGATATGGATGATCTTCAAAGCAGTGTATAATCAAACAGGGTAGAAATGAGTGCCCTACCTGACACCACCCTCTTTCTGCCAGGCAATTTAGATTAAAATAGGGAGGAGAGATTATGTGAGATTTAAAGGCCAGCACCACATATTATGGAATTCATTTTCTTTATTCATTTTTACTAGTTTTTCAAAGTGCAGAACTTACTAATACTTATTACTTCAAAGCAGGAATATTAATACAATGTCATGAGACTTGTATTTCATGAAAAACATTTTCATTTTATTTACCTTAGCATTTTCAAATTGCCAAAATACGTGAGAAATATAGAGTTAGACTGAACCTAAATATAATTCTTCTGCAAATATTATATAATGAGAAAATGTGTCATTTGATATGAACATCTAAACACATTCATAGCATGTTCCAATAACACAGGTCATAAGAATCTGAACAAATTGAAATATTTATTGGCAATGGCCAACGTATGAAAGTTGCAGTATTCTGAGATTATTAATATTCTACAGTTTGTGTGAAATACAGAATTGGACATACTCAAGAGTTTATCATGCGCAGAACATTCTACTGGAAATTATTTTAAGAATGCTGTATTTACAAAAAATTAATCAGAATGCAAATTAAAATTTGTACTTCTGAAACTGGCTTCCTGTTTGAATCTAATTTTCCAAACTTTCCTTCTGATTTTCCGACCGTTTTTCTGTCATTTTGTTTTTATGTGGATTTTGCCGAATTTGAGTTATTACAATTGTATCTCTTTGTTTCAGAATTTTTCCTTTCTTTTACCCTCATTCCCTTCTTGCTAACGATTTCACGTTGGTCTTGATTCTTGATGTCTGCACTGGTTAGGTATCCTCACACGCTTTCTGTTTCTATTGTTGTGATCAGGTTAGGGAACATTGAATGGTTCCCCTAGTTTCAAAGTCCTTGTTTGACTACAGTAGGATTGTTTTTTTGAAAAGGACAATACTTGACAATTCAGTGAGTCTTTAACTCATTATACTGTGTAGTCATCAATCAAACAATCAAATATCTTAGTTTTTCTTTAAAATATAACTTTAATTTTTTATTTAAAATTTTAATTTTAAATAATTTTAAAAGACCTCCGAATTTCACAGACATACATGCAGAGTTGATACTAATACAAATGCAATACAGAGCAGGGAGAACAGATCAAAAAAAATAATGTTTAGTAAAATCGAAAGGTATATAATTTTGGCCTAAACATGGACAAAAGAGCTGAACTCTGGGGGTGAGGTGAGGGAAACAACAATTGACATGAAGCCTACATTTAAGTGAATAAAAGAAGAATACTACAGATGCTAGAAATCTGAAATAGGCACAGAATGCTATGGAATTGGAATGTCTGACAGGACGTGTGGACAAAAAAAAGTTAACAGTTTGTATCTGGTAGGACTCTTCTTCAAAACTGAAAGATGTTGGAAAATAGGTTATTTTTTATACTTTTGACAGAGGCTGTGGATAAGAATGCAGATAGTGTAGAAGCTCAATGCAAAAGACAAAGGATTATTAATGGTGGAGAAAAAAGATATTCAAAGGATATATGAAAGGGAGAGAATTGATCTTTGTTACGAAATGCAAGGTAACATTCTCACCCCTCCCACTTCATCCACAGCCATGTCATGTTTATGTCTTGTTTACTTTGTGCTCAATAGCCATTTTGACACCCCTCCCCATTGAATCCCAACATCCTTAGAGTTTCCATTGAACTGAACTGAACAGCCACATAAATACTGCAGCAAGTATCTCACCTTCTGTCTTCTCAGTGTGAGGAAGTAATATATTTGCATTTTTAAGAAGACATTTCATTAGGCTACTGAACAAGAAAAGCGACCATATGTGGGGATGGTATATTAGCCTGGACAGAGGATTGGGTAAATACCAGAAAACGGAGTTAGGACAGAGGGGCATTTTCAATATGGCAATCTATAACTAGTGGAGTGCCATAGAGATGAGTGCTGGGGCCACAATTATTTACAATGTTGGCGAATTGGATGAGGGAAGTAAATGTACTATAGTCAAGTTTGTGAATGACCCCAAAAGGAAGGAAAGCCTTCAGATGAGGATGACCCTTAGATCCTGCAGATGATTACAGACAGGTTATGTGAATGGGCAAAAACTTGTCAGATGGAATATTTTTCAGAAAAATGTGAGGCTATGCACCTGGTTAGGAAGAACAGAGGAGCAAAATACTACTTATATAAAGAAGATTAAAAAAAATTACAGCACAGAAGGAAGGATTCGGAAGTCCTGTGCATTCAATCACAAAGTGCTAGCATACAAATAAGCAGATAATAGGCAAGGTAAATGAAATGTGACTTTTATTTCAAAGGGAATGAAGTAAAATATAAATGGAGGTCTTGCTGGAACTATACAAGGTGGTAATCAGATCACAACTGGTACTGGCACGAGTGACAGTCCAGATAGGGTACACTAATTTGATTGTAAGAATGAAGGGATTCTGTTGAGCAGGTTGCCCCTGTTACTCATTAGAGTTTAGAAGAGTGAAAGGTGACCTTATTAAAACATACAAGATCCTTGAGGGACTTGACAAGATAGATGCAAAATGATTGTTACCCCTTTTGCGTTACCTAAGACGAGAGGGTACAATCTCAGAATAAAGGGTTGCCCTTTTAGGCAGAGATGAGAAGGAATTTCTTTTTTTACACACACATATATGTTTGTGTGTATTCACTCATGGACCACATGGCATCAACTGAGGCACAGGAAAAGACAACAGCAGAAACAGTGTTGTTGACCCTGCACAGTCTTCCACACTAACATTTGTGGCTAGCGTCAAAATTGAGAGAACTGTCGCACAGACTAGTCATGCAGTCATACCTGACAGGTAATATCCTAGTCACCACTATCACCAGTTGTGGATATTTCCTGTCCCACCAGCAGGATTAATGTCTAGTAATAATACCACTAGACCATTGCCATGCTTTGAAAGCAGTGAATCTTTGAAACTTTTCACTATAGAGGGCTTTCGAGGCTGGGTCATTGAGATAAACAGATTTTTAATCAATGAAGAAATTAAAGGTTTTGACAGAAAGGCAAGTGATGAGGAAAGTGAGGCTGATCATTATCAGATCAGCCACAATCTCATTAAATGGCAGAGCAGACACTATTGGCTGAATGGCCTATTTCTGCTCCTACATCTTAGGGCCCTGTCCAGCATCTTGAAGGCATAAGTCTGGAGTGTATAGAAGACTCCCCACTTGCCTGAATGGGTTCTGCTCCAACAACACTCAAGAAACTTGACATCATTTAGGATGCTCATTGGATGCTGCCTGAACTGCTGTGCTCTTCCAGCACCACTAATCCAGTATCATTTAGGATGCAGCAACTCGCTTGGTTGGCATTCCAATCAGAACTGTCAATATTCACTCCCTTTAACTCCGAGGCGCAGTAGTAGCAGTATTGACCGTCTAGAAATTGCAGTACAGCAAATCATTGTGCAACCTGCAACACCTTCCAATCAGTGATATCTACTGCCTAGAGAGACAAGGACAACAGATGAATTGGAATACTAAAGGAGATGATGCTTGTACATACTCCTGCAGTACTACTGCTTTAAGTGTGGCTTTTCTGACAAGTTGTCCACATCTAAATGAAGCAGTAATGTAGAAGGTACAGTGATGCAAACATGCAGCCACCTTTAGCAATAATATGAAGTCAGAAGATAAGACATATGATTTAGATTAGATTACCTACATTGTGGAAACAGGCCCTTTGGCCCAACCAGTGCACACCGACCCTCCGATGAGAAACCTACCCAAATCCATTTCCCTCTGACTAACGCACCTAACACTATGGGCAATTTACCATGGCCAATTCACCTGATCTGCACATCTTTGGACTGTGGGAGGAAAACAGAGCATCCAGAGGAAACCCACACAGACACGGGGAGAAAATGCAAACTCCACACAGACAGTTGCCAGAGGCTGGGATATATTTTAATATATAAAGCATGGTCTGATTTTTTTGTGAATTTTTTCTCTTCCTTGATTGTTCCACATAGTTATTGAGTCAGACCTTATACTGTGTCCCTTGTTTATCTATAATGATTATGTATCTGTCCTTGTGTATAAAGGGTTAAAACTGAAGGTAGAGGTATTGGCTAAAGACCTAGACCTGGGAGAGAGTGAGGGAGGAAGGAAGAAAGGTTTAGAGTAAAGGGCTCAGGTAGGATCATCCTGGGATCCAGAAAATGAATCAGAGCCAGAAAATGGGAAGAGAAACAACATTAGGCAGTAAATCGAGGTCACGTGAGAATGAAAAGCTGGATAGAAATGGATTGGACACTAATCTAGAAATTGATGCTGGAAATTGGGACAAATCTGAGTACCAGGCTTGGAATAGAACAGTTTCCCTTGGACACTTAAACAAAGCTGAGCTCAGAGTATGAAAGGATGCAGAAAAGGTGGCTCTGGGAGCCATAGCAAATGATACATATGAAATTTCTCAGGCTGGTGGTCACTGTGGAAATATGGTCACCATAGAACAGATAAATATCTTGGCAAAACCTTGTGGAAATGATGAAGTTTTCACCTGCTGGTTAGAGCGGTGGTAAGATCTCTGCCTCTTTTTGAGAATGCATGCTGCAAGTGTGCTAGTCAGATGTGTAACACATCAGCATTTAGCCCAACTGTGAGTACTAAGATGTCTGTGGAGGAAGTCCCATCTGCTGGGAGATGTCATCTAATCAAAGGCCAACAGTTCTGTATGCAGCAGTATAATTGCGAGACAGTAATTTCTGCCAATACTGCACCCACCTGAGGGCCTAGCTCCAGAAAGGATTCAGGCTACAGGTGCAAGATGGCAGGAGGGGATGAGGGAGATACAACGGATGAGGGAGAGGATCAGCAGCAAGGCTGGAATTTCCCTTTCCATTGCAAGGTACCAAGCACCCTTTTCTGCCTCTTTGGTAACCACAGACAAACACAGGTAGATTTGTTTGTCATGCTTCCCACATAGATTGCCCCTTGCCTGCTGTTGGATCAATATCCCCAGTGGTGGGTGAGCAGTTTCAGTGGGCACTAATATGCTTCTCACTACAGGTGGAATTAGGTGGATATAGGAATGCAGTAAGTTCTCCAACTGACATCCTTCAACCTTGCCCTCAACTCACCATGGCAGCATGCATGAAGTTGCACCATTTGTTCCTGACCTGATTCCACTGTCTGTTGCTGAAGGGCATTACCAATTATCTAAAAATGAACCTGCATTCTCCTCAGCCGCAGACAAAGTGGTGATAGAGGACTGTAGGGATAATTGACAAGATTACATCTAGTGTTTTAGTTCAGAAGGATACAGAAACATTACTAATACTGTTAAACTAATTATAGTCAATAGTTGTTAATGTAATCCAACTTTTACCATGATAAGTACCTCAATCCAGAACCTAACTTCAAAAAGATGTTGTTTGCCTTCAACAGTTGCTTTAAGCTCTGATTCTACAATTGGCTGATCTCAGTGATAACCAGCTGGGCATGCAAATCAGGAAGTTCTAAAATCTAAATTGATCCCCAGCCCATTATTGTTCAGTAAGCCACATTCCTCGGCGGTAGTGAAAAGAAATCACTGAATTAGGCCGACAGTTTCAAAAATTGCATATCCAGCAGAATAGGTTTGAGAGGCCTATTATGTGTCCCTCACCTGTGCCTTTCTTGCCCATCAGTGAAAAGGACATATCAAGTTCTAGAATGGAGATTCCCCACTGAAATGTTGCATTGGAAACTTCCTCAGTCTGGACATCAGTTTCTGTTGCAGACCAAACATTTCTCCGATATGTCTTCTAGCTGTAATAGCAATATTTTACGAAGTATTTACAGCACAGAAGCAAATCACTCAGCCCAACAGTTTCATGTCGATCATGAATTGTCTTTCTATGAAGTATGCCATTTAAAATTTTTTTTGTCAATTTTTTGAATAGTATTTTTATACCATTCTTTTTCTTTTAACATTTTTAGAATTGTAATGCCATATCCCCTTTCTAAAATTTCCTGCTGCCATTTCTTGCCAAATACTTATCTGCTACTGACCACCTGAGTTTGATCCATAGATATAAATTTAGAACCACCTCCGGGCAAATGTACACCAGTGATTCTTCAATGAATGGCCTATTCAGTGAGTTGACACAGCCTTTGGGATTCAGGTGAATATTAACATACACATTATAATGCCACTTGAATCTTACTCTAAATGTCAGGATTGTATGTGTATTTGACACCGGTCGGTGTGCTGCAATCTCATGGTGATACTCAAGTTCACTGTGTCACAAGGGGAGAAGGCAAGCCAGTTAATCCACAAGTCCTGGCTAATACTCTGGGATGTAGGTTTAAACGCCAGCTGGTGGTATTTAAATTTAGCTACTCTCAGCAATAGGGAACCTGAAATTATCATCGATTGACATAATAACCGATATTTAGTAATCAAAATCAGCTACCCCTATTTGTTCTGGCCTCATGTGATTCTGGATCCACAACAATGTGATTAACTCTGAACTCCTCTCTGAAATTGTCTAGTAAGCCTTCAGTTCAAAGGCAATTTGGCACAGTTACCAAAAATCTGCAGGAATTGTCTTCTCTGCAAAAAGGATCAGAGTGGCAGACATGGCAATTTCACCTGCTCACCAGGCCATTGCAAACATATAAATGATGGAGTTAACAGTCACTTCTCCTTCAGGAAAGTCCACCTTGAAGCTTTTCTTTCCAATGGGATTTCTGTTTGTTCACAATCATTGCTTTCTATTTTCCTCCTAGTGTTTGGTAAGATGTTTGCCAAAATACACTTTTACAGCTACATCTTGTTACTCTGTGACTGTCTTTGGCTTCACCTTGCAGCATGTGAATTTTGACTATAGTTCCAACCTTCATGTTTTGAATCCACCCAGGAATACAGGCATTCCTGTGACATATATTCTTCCTTGGACAGCTGTTCTCGCTGAATCTGAGATTCAGACTCAGTGCCATGCACACTCACTATCTCTCTTTCACAGCAGCTTCATGCTTACCCAAAGCTGTCCTGGTCACTAGTTTCATTTCATTCTTCAATTCAGTTGACACCTTAACAACAATGCTTTTTCTTTCCCTTTCAGACGTTAGGGAGCATAAGTTCCAAAAACCTATCAGGACCCAACACTCATCTGGATACATAAGAACATAAAATCTAGGAGCAGGAGTAGGCCATCTAACCATTTGAGCTTGCCTGCTATTCCGTAAGATCATGGCTGATCTTTTTCTGGCCTCAACTCCACTTATTCACCCTTTCACCATAACCCTTAATTCCTTTACAGTTCAAAAAAAGTATCTATCTTAGCTTTAAAAACATTCAATGAGGAAGCCTCAATTACTTCACTAGGCATGGAATTCCATAGATTCATAACTTTTTGGGTAAAGAAGTTCCTTCTCAATTTAGTCCTAAATCGGCTCCTCCTATTTTTGAGGCATGCCCTCTTGTCCTAGCTTTACCCGCCAGTGGAAACATCCTCTCTACTTCTATCATAATTTTATATGTTTCTATAAGAACCCTGCTCATTCTTCTAAATTGCAATGACTATAATCCCAATCTAATCAGTATCTCCTCATAAACCAACCCCTCAACTCCAGAATCAACCTCGTGTACCTCCTCTATATCCCCTCTAGTGATAGTTCATTCTTTCTCAAGTAAGGAGACCAAACCTTCACACAGTACGCCAGGCATGGCCTTACCAGCACCCTATATAGTTGCAACATAACTCCCTGCTTTTAAACTCAATCCCTTTAGCAATGAAGGACAGAATTCCATTTGCCTTTTTAGTTACCTGTCGCACCTGTACATGAACCTTCTGTGCACAAGGTAATTAAAAAGGCAAATGAAATTCTGCCCTTCATTGCAAAAGGGATTGAGTTTAAAAGCAAGGAGGTTATGTTGCAGCTGTATTAGGTGCTGGTGAGGCCACATCTGGAGTACTGTGTGCAGTTTTAGTCTCCTTGCTTGAGAAAGGATGTACTGGCACTGGAGGGGGTGCAGAGGAGGTTCACTAGGTTGATTCCAGAGTTGTGGATGTTGGCTTATGAGGAGAGACTGAGTAGACTGGGATTATATTCATTGGAATTTGGAGAACTTGTACAAGGACATCCAGGTCTCTTTGCACAGCAGCATGCTGCAAACTTTTACCATTCAAAGACTGGTCATTTTTATGGTTATTCCTACAAAAATGGATGACTTCACTTTTATTAACATGGTATTCCATCTGCCAGACCTTTGCCCACTCACTTAAAGTATCTATGTCCCTCTGCAAAGTTTCACAGTCCTCTGCACACTTTGCTCTACCACTCATCTTAGTGTCATCTGCAAACTTTGACACACTATAGGTGGTCCCTAACTCCAAATCATCTATGTAAATTGTGGATAATTACAGTCCAACAATGATCCCTGAGGCACAACACTAGTCACCAATCACCAACCAGAAAAACAGTCATTTATTTTCACTCTTTGCTTCCTGTCAGTTAATCATTCCTCTATCCATGCTAATACAGAGGAACCTTGACTATCGAATATTGATTACCCGAATTTCGGATTATCTGAAGAAGATTTCAAGGTCCCGCAAAAATGTTACAAAGAGGTAAGTGTATTCGATTTATCTTTACTGAAGAAGATGTGAAAACTCTGGCAAAAACAAAGAAACACAAGCAGCTCAACGATTGTTACACAGCCCTTTGCAAAAGTAAGTGTGTTACAGTATTCCTGTCACTTTATGAAAAAAATGGCTGAGAATGTAAACATATATATGAGGCGATGCTTCTGTTTCTCTATTGCGAGACTGAATTTTTGGAAACTGACAAATGCTCCTGTGATCGCAGAAGCTGGTCGGGAACTTGTTTAATACTGTATTCATCATTCCTTGCCAAATGCTAACTACTGCTGCGTTTTAAAAACATTTTTTCATGTTATCATTTTATTTTGTTCATCATGTGAAATCTGTTTCCTCTTGTGCTCAATACATTAAAATTATAGATTTAACCAATTCTCCGGTTCAGGACAATATTAGATCTGCATGGCTTTCTTTGTTCAAGGTAAAATCAATTATCCGAATAATCAATTATCTTAACAAAATAGTGCTGGCCCACTTCATTCAGATAATCGAGGTTCCTCTGTACATTAGCTGTAACACCACGCATCTTTATCTTATGCAGCAGCTTTTTATGCAGCACTTTGTCAAATTCCTTTTGGAAATCTAGACATACCGCATCTACTGGGTCCCCGTTGTCCACCGTACTCATAATGTCTTCATAGAATTCCAGTAGATTAGTTAAGCATGACCTGCCTTTCATGAACTCATGCTGTGTCTGCCCAATGGGACAATTTCTATCGAGATGTTTTTTCATTTCTTCCTTGATAATAGATTCAAGCATTTTCCACGCCACAGAAGTTGAGCTAAAGTGTCTATAATTCCCATCTTTTGTCTACCGCCCTTTACTAAAGAGTGATGTCACATTTGCTGTATTCTAATCTGCTGGAACTGCCCCAGAGTCCAGCGAATTTTGAAAAATTTCCTCAAGTAGATTTGCTATATCTCCTGCCATCTCTTTTAGTATCCAAGGATACATTCCATCAGGGCTGGGAGATTTATCTGCTTTTAGCTCCATTAGTTTACCCAAAACTATCTCTTTTGTGAGAATGGTTGTTTCCAGGTCCTCACCTACCTTTGCCTCCTTGTCAATTTTGGCATGTTGTTAATGTCCTTCACTGTGATACAAAATACCTGTTCAATGTCTCAGCCATTTCCTTATAGCCCATTACTAAATCCCCCTTCTCATCCTCTAAAGGACCAATGTATACCTTAGCCACTCTTTCTCATTTTATATATTTATAGAAACTTTTGCTATCTGTCTTTGTATTCTGAGCTCATTTACTCTCATAATCTATCTTACCTTTCTTTAAAGGTCAACAGAAAGCCACAATCTTCTGGTTTCTCACTGGTCTTTTCCACTTTGTATACCTTCTCATTTAATTTGATAGCCTTTCTTGTTTTGTTAGATATCCATGGCAGAATACCCCTTTAACTGCAATTGTTCCTTTTCACTGGTAAAAACTTTTGCTGAACACTTTGAAAAATTGCTTCGAATGTCATCCACTGAACATCAATTGTGCCACCATAAAATCTTTGCTTCCAGTTTACATTAGCCAACTCTTTCCTCATCCTATTATAGTCTCCTTTGTTTAAGGCAGGACCCTGGTACTGGATTTTATCTTTGCACTTTCCATCTGTATTCTAAATTCAACCATACTATGATTGCTCCTTCCAAGAGAATCCCTAACAATGGGATCATTAATTATTCCTGTCTCGTTACACAGGATCAGATCTAGGAAAGCTTGTTCCTTCATTGGTTTCATTACGTACTGTTCAAGAAAACTATTGTGGTTACATTCAATGAAGTCATCCTCAAGGCTACCCTGACCGTTGGGTTTGACCAATCAATATGCAGTTTAAAGTCTCCTATGATAATTGCTGTACCATTTTTACAGGCATTAGTTATTTATTTGCTTATTGCCTGCCCAATGTGACATTACTGTTTGGTGGCCCTATACACTATGCTTATCAGTGACATTTTTTTCCTCCTTTCTGCTTCCTTCCAAATCCATTTCTTCTTCTAATCCCATCTCTTCACATATATTTGCTATACCCTCTGATCATCTGCTCTCTGATGCTGTTTGATCTGTTCAGAGAAAACAACTCTTATGTTCTTTTGCATTCACAACTCAATGAATTTTGAATATGACACTGAACTTTTCTTCCATTGCCTTTGCCTCTGAGACCAGTTCTTTGGACAGGAGACCTCTCTTTGCTTCAGAATCCTTTCACCCATTTCTAATACTTTCCATCTCTCTGGAGTCCTTATTACGACCCCTTACTTGCTCTTGATCTCTTCAATGAGAATTGTTGGTGTGACATTTGCTGCAATTTCTTCTCTGCTGCCCTCACCTACTCTAACCTGTCTCCTTTTGAACTTGCTGCACTCCATTCTTTCAAGTTTAACTCTGACTTTGTTATTAAACATGCCCCTCACCTGCCCCTGGATCCTGACTCCACCACTGAACATCAAGCTGTTGTTTCCAAGATGGTCACTAACCTTATCTCTTCCCCAAATCTTCCCTCTCCAGTTCCTCAATCATTGTCACCCAAACCAAGACAGCCTGTTTCTACTTCCTTCCCAAACTTCACAAAGAGGATTTCCCAGGCAAACCCATCAGTTTAGCCTGTTCCTGAAAATAACTATTTTTCCCTCCCTCAAATCTACTTCTTTCTCCCCTTATCTAGTCTCTTCCCATTGTGATTCTTATGATGCTTTACATTAGTTCCACAATTTTCAGTGATCTGGCCCCAGTTGCCTTCTCTTAAACATTAATGTGCAATTCTTCAACATATCCAGTCCCCATCAGGATGCTTTGGGGACTCTTTATTTCATACTTGCTGTTTTATATTGGTTCCATAATTTCTGTTTCTTTCCACAGATGTTGCTAGACCTGCTGAGCTTCTCCAGCATTTACTGTTTTTTTTAGTGCAAATGATAAAAGCTATCCTTTGAATCAACATAGGAAATAACCTTAGAGAATGACCAGAGCCCATTTATATATGTCAATCTTCATTTGTCTATTATCTGGAATGGAGAAAGTGAGGATGCAGATACTGGAGATCAGAGTCAAAGAATGTGGTTCTGGAAAAGCACAGCCGGTCAGGCAGCATCTGAGGAGCAGGAACATCATAAGCTCCTGATGAAGAGCCTATGCTCGAAACATCGACTCTCCTGCTCCTCAGATGCTGCCTGACCGGCTGTACTCTTTAGATTAGATTACTTACAGTGTGGAAACAGGCCCTTCGGCCCAACACGTCCACACCGCCCCGCCAAAGCGCAACCCACCCATACCCCTACATCTACCCCTTACCTAACACTACGGGCAATTTAGCATGGCCAATTCACCTGACCTGCACATCTTTGGACTGTGGGAGGAAACCGGAGCACCCGGAGGAAACCCACGCAGACACGGGGAGAATGTGCAAACTCCACACAGTCAGTCGCCTGAGTCGGGAATTGAACCCAGGTCTCTGGTGCTGTGAGGAAGCAGTGCTAACTGCTGTGCCACCGTGCCGCCCTAACTCTTCCAGCACCTCACTCTTCAACTATAATCTGGAATGGCCCATTGAAGTCTATACTTGCATAGAGGACTAAGAGTTCAGCAGATGTGAAGAATACATTAGAAACTGGTTACAAGTCATCATTAATTATCATTTTAATTGACTGTTTTAGTCCTCTGCTCAGTTCTCAGAGGCATTTGATTAATGAGCTGTGCATCCTCTTAGCTCCACATAGATACTTGAATATCAGCTGTTTTTAATATGCTTTTTTAAGGCATAATCTTTGAGAGCTAAATCTGAAATCTTGCTGCAATGCTGAGTGGCTCAACTCTGCAGTGTTAATTTATCCTTCAGGTTATAGACTGATAATATGACGTGTAGTGAAAATTGATATAGCTCTGAAATCACTGTAAGCAGTTATGATTATAATTCCAAGCCTGAACAATGGTACATCCTGTCCAGATTATGTTGCTCATTTGAACTTAATTTCCATTTTACGTAGACAAATAAAATAATTATAACTTAACTATTTGTAAATATAAACCTTAAAAAAAAATCAAAATATAATTTCAGTGCAAAGCTAAATTTGTGACACAAAGGTGTTGTAATTGTTGATTAAAATGCTCTCTGTTTGCAACACCTTACATGGATTTCCAACCTGCTTTACAGAAGTACAAAAGGTTCAGTAGTTCCCTTTTTATTAAAAAAAAGGCAATTTGCTATTAGCAATTTTAAAAATAGTCTCTGAGTATGACAATTCTATCGGGTGCTCCTCCATAATATAGGACGCGACACACCAATGGATTTATCTGTGCTCTATGATGGAGGATCTTGTGTATTTATTTAATCTATTGCTGGTCATCGCACCATTTGGCTCAGCCCCAAGTTCTTGAAAAGCCTCCCTGTTCTTCTCCAAGATACACCGTCAAACTTACCTCTTTGACCAAGCTGACCTAATATCCTGTCATGTGGCTTTGCCCCATACTTTGTTTTACAATGCTCCCCTTAATGCTTTGCTGAAGGTACTATATAAATGTAAATGATTATCTCAGTTAGCTGGATGGTTGGTTTGTATTGTAGAGTGACCTCTTCTTCTTAACTTCTCCCCTCATCTGAGGCATGATGACCCTTAGGTGAAACTTTCACCAATTGTCCCTCTCTCTCTCTCTTTCTAATGAAAGAGCAGCCCTACAATCTGATAAGACTATAGTGACTTTACCTTAACAATATATAAAAAAAAGTTGTTGTTGTATTGATAGGTCCTGTTAAAAAAAAAGTGACCAACAATGTTGTCAATTAAAATGGTTCAGTGAGGGAAGAGCATGATGATGAGAGGACAGAAACAGAATTTCATTCATGATAGATGTGAGAAACATTTAAGTTTGTTAAGGAGTTCTAAATAGAATAGCTGATTTTATTGGAGAGGAAATAATAAACAGAATGGCCCACTGAAAGATTGAAGAAAGTGACTTGCTTTTCTTGCTCACAAAATGCTGCAAACCTTCGGGTACGTATTTATTGAAACATAGTGCTACATGAAACATATTTCAGTTAATTTTGTAAACTAATTTCAATAGGAAGTCAAGGATCAATCAGTAAAGACATCAGAGAACAATGTTTGCTTTCAGAATTTATATTTTGAAATGCAGCTGTTAGGGCTTGGCAGCAATATGAGTAACAATAGACACAGAGAGGATCCTTGAACAACTTAAAACAGATGGATGATAATTATGGAGTAACACGTAATTCATAGAGAAGACTGAGATTGAGTTGAACTGTCAGAACAATCTTAGCAAAAAAGCTGCCACATATAGAAAGTCATTCAGTGTCATTCTAAAAGATGCAAAAAATTTCAAGGAGCTTCTAAACCGTATTGTTTGGAACGTTTCCAACACATTTTTTCAATTTCTGTGAGAGAGACGTTGATTACTAAGCTTCTATTGAGAAGGCCCGAGATTGTTATGGAAGCAAAATCAAACTAAAATCACTGAAAGCTTAAGACATTTCTATTTAGACATCAATTACTGTATTAATGTAACGAGCCTCAATAAACGACAGAGGATTAAACATCTGATTAGAGAATGATGTGAGCCAGAACAGGAGGTAAGTCTTGATGTGGAGGGATTATTGCACCTTCAGACTGACTTTCTGCTGGCAGGTTTCTGTTATGTACTATATGATACGTACATCTTATTTACACTCCAGCCTCATCAAAGTTCTGGACATGACAAAAACATTTTTTCTGACCATCTAGCATAATTCTAAAAGGTTATCCGTAGATTTGTTGCTTTTTCCTTAATTTCCAAAAATTATAGAATTACAAAATATTAAAGAATTAAAAAAAGACATTCTGCTCATTATGCCTGTGGCAAATCCTCAAAACCACTGTTTACCTTACCCCATAGGCCTGCAATATTTTGCTTTTCAATTATCAATCTTTCAGGCAGTGCACTTAAATTATGACAATTCACTGCAGCAAAGTAATACTTTTAATCTCTCACCTGATTATTTTGCCAATGATTTTAAACTGTGTCCTCAGGTTATTAATCTCTTGCTGGTGGAAGCACTGTATTGAATATTCCCTGCCCCTTGACAATGTGGACATTGTCAGGTTTATTGGAGCAGGTATGACGAGATTGGAAAAAGTGAAATTCATGTCATTAAGAAATAAAAGTCAGATTCAACCACAAAGTTTTCACAGCCAGATGAGCATCTTGCTAGTGAATGGTGAGAGGCATTTGAATACATGAACATCTCAGAGTTATAGAGATGCATTGTCCAACTCATCCATGCCGACCAGATATCCTAAATTTATCTAGTCCCATTTTCCAACATTTGGCTCAGATCCCTCCAAACCCTTCCTATTCATGTACATCCAGGTGTCTTTTAAATGTTGTAATTGTACCAGCCTTCACCACTTCCTCTGACAGTTTTTTCCATACATGCACCATCCTCTGATTGAAAAAGCTGCCCCTGAGTTTCCTTTTATATCTTTCCCCTCTCACCTTAAACCTATGGCCCTCTAGTTTTGAATTCCCCTACCCTGGACTACCCTACACCTTGATTCACACTATCCATGCCCCTCATGATTTTATAAACTTCTATGAGGTCACCCCTCAACCTCCGACGCTCAAGGGAAAACTGCCCCAGCCTATTCACCTTCTCCCCATAGCTCAAATCCTACGGTCCTGGCAATATCCTTGTAAATTTTTTCTAAACTCTCTCAAGTTTAACAAAATTCTTTCTATAGCAAAGAGATCAGAACTGCAAGCAGTATTCCAAAAGTTGCCTAACCAATGTCCTGTACAGCTGCAACATGACCTACTAACTCCTATACTCAATGCCAATATTACCTAACCGTGCCTCATTGATAAGCAGCTTCTTATTTTCCCATGCAGCAGACAGACAACTGGAAAGTAATAATTTCTGACATGAAAGTCAGAGCAGATACTTAGTGATTTCAGCTTGCTGCTTGCCTATGTGAGCCTCCATCTTGGACAGCAGTGACCAACTGTCCCAACAATCTCACGGCACACTCTATGGGCAGTGAGTACCCATATGCCACCCATCCTGTCCACAAAGGTTAGCTTCAGACATGTACTATCCTCAACCCACCCTCATACCGTACCTCTGACTTACTTAGCGTACAATTTTGCAGTCCAATGGGTTGTAGGGGGGGCGTGGACCTGACCAGGTAGTCACGGAGGGAACGGTCTTAGGACCTGACCAGGTAGTTACGGAGGGAACTGTCTTGGACCTGACCAGGCCCCCCTACAACCCACCCTCCAATCCTGGCACTTTCCCCTGCCACCGCAGGAACTGTAAAACCTGCACCCACACCTCCTCCCTCACCTCTATCCAAGGCCTTAAAGGAGCCTTCCACATCCATCAAAGTTTTACTTGCACATCCACTAATATCATTTATTGTATCCGTTGCTCCCGATGCGGTCTCCTCTACATTGGGGAGACTGGGCGCCTCCTAGCAGAGCGCTTTAGGGAACATCTCCGGGACACCCGCACCAATCAACCAAACCGCCCCGTGGCCCAACATTTCAACTCCCCCTCCCACTCTGCCGAGGACATGGGGGTCCTGGGCCTCCTTCACCACCGCTCCCTCACCACCAGATCCCTGGAGGAAGAACGCCTCATCTTCTGCCTTGGAACACTTCAACCCCAGGGCATCAATGTGGACTTCAACAGTTTCCTCATTTCCCCTTCCTCCACCTCACCCTAGTTCTAAACTTCCAGCTCAGCACTGTCCCCATGACTTGTCCGGACTTGTCCTACCTGCCTATCTCCTTTTCCACCTATCCACTCCACCCTCTCCTCCCTGACCTATCACCTTCATCCCCTCTCCCACTCACCCATTGTACTCTATGCTACTTTCTCCCCACCCCCACCCTCCTCTAGCTTATCTTTCCACGCTTCAGGCTCACTGCCTTTATTCCTGATGAAGGGCTTTTGCCCAAAACGTCGATTTTGAAGCTACTTGGATGCTGCCTGAACTGCTGTGCTCTTCCAGCACCACTAATCCAGAATTTGCCCACAGGGACAAGCACACATTTCATAGATTTGATCAAGCTGCAACTCACTCACTATGCACCTACTTTGATGCTCACAGCATCTCTACCTTGCTTTGCCTTGCCTTGTCTTCTCATTCTTTGTCCTCTTTCAAAGGTTCACTGTAATTTTGTCTTGTCTTGTCTTTTAGCACAACCTAAAGCCATGAATTAATAAAAGATAGTGCACTAGAAATAGAAAATAGCTGTCACCACATCTGGAGTGGGCAGAGTAAGTTGTTTTTGATTGAGCACATGGGCTCTACTTATCTGCAATATGAGTCCCTACAAGGGGCAACTGTATTAATCACACATTTTCACAGTACAGGTCGAAGGCAGGTACTGAGAGCCGAAAACAGTGAAAAACCTGAGAGAAGTATAAAAAGTGCAGGTGGTCATTTTAAAAAGAAATCAAAACAGTGAAGAGTTACCATGATGAGAAAATTCGAATGCATTTCATAAGTACATTAGGGGAAAGAGGACAATAGAGTAAAACACAGGGCCTATTAGGGACCAAAATGGCAGATTGTGTGCGGAGCCTGAAGATGTTGGAGAATTCTGAAATGAGTACTTTGTGTATTATTCAATATGTAGGTATAGAAATCAGTGAGGGGGATGTGATAGACTAGAACAAATTACAATTGAGGGGGAGGAGATATTACAGTTTTAGTGGCCATAAAATTTTATAAATACCCAGGACCAAAGACGTTTTCCTTGCAGTCTTTTGCATGCTCATGTGATTAAAAGAGCCTCCTTTCCTATAACTGCACAGCATGTGTCAATGTCTGACAATGCTCTTGAAGCACAATACACCAGTTTCCAACTCCAATACAATTGTTCCTGAAAGGGCATTATTTCTTTGCTGGTAGTTGAAGCATCATTAGTGATGTAGCTGGAAAGAATAGATTGTAGTCGAGAGTCTCTTCTTCATGTGGGTTCTAGCATCATCCTTGTTTCCTGAGGAAGTGCCTCAAGCATTCAGTCATTGGTGTCAGTGAGACAACAACCTCACCAACTGGTTTACTGTGTCTAAAAAATCTTTGAAGTTAATGAACCATATTTAGGAGTGCGAGTCTTCATTTCCTGTGGGCTTGATCTTATTTGTTCAGAAAAGATTTACAAGATGTTGCCAGTGTTGGAAGATTTGAACTACAGGGAGAGACTGAGTAGGCAGGGGCTGTTTTACCTGGAGTGTAGGAGGTTGTGAGGTGACCTTATCAAGGTTTATCAAATCATGAGAGGATAAATAGACATGGGGTGGGGGAATCCAGAACTAGAGGGCTTAGGTTTAGAGTGAGAGGGGAAAGATATAAAAGGGACTTAAGGGGCAACCTTTTCACACAGAGGGTGGTGACTGAATGGAATGAGCTGCCAGAGGAAGTGGTGGACACTGGTACAATTGCAACATTTAAAAGGCATCTGGATGGGTATATGAATAGGAAGGGTTGAGAGGGAAATGGGCTAGGTTCTGGCAAATGGGAGTAGATTAGGTTAGGATATCTGGTCAGCATGGGCAAACTGGCTGGAAGGGTCTATTTCCGTGCTATACTTCTCTATGACTCTATAACCACATATCCCAGGTAGTAAATAGACTACAGAGGAACCTCGATTATCCGGCATTCGATCATCCGAATTTCGGATTATCTGGATATAAGAGTTCAAAGAGTCATAGAGATGTACAGCATGGAAACAGACCCTCGCTTACCTTACCTCTTTCCACCTATTGCATTCCCAACGCCCCTCCCCCAAGTCCCTCCTCCCTACCTTTTATCTTAGCCTGCTTGGCACACCTTCCTCATTCCTGAAGATGGGCTTATGCCCAAAACTTCGATTCTCCTGCTCCTTGGATGCTGCCTGATCTGCTGCGCTTTTCCAGCAACACATTTTTCATCCAAGATGATGGTCTGAAGGAGAATGCAGCAAGCTGGAGTTGATAGGTACTAGCTCTGACTTTTACATTGAGAATTCTCTACATCTAACTTCACTGCAGAGCATGGTAGGAACATGCATATTAATGAGGTGAGATTCAGTGTTAATGAGGGTGATTGTTACACCCTCTTGCAAGAATCTTGTGTTGATGTCTGGAACTCTGTTTAAACATCCAACTTGTTCCTTAGACATTCAGAAAGGCCTTGCCAGACTTCTCACACAATTCTCCCAGAGTTTTTTGCCCTAGTCCACAGAGTTCAGGCCCCTATACAAAACTGACTCTTTTCTTAGGTTTCCATATGCCTTCCGTGTATTCAAACATTTTCTGATTTATTTCCTCACTTTTTGATTATACTGAGCTTAATAAAATAATAAGAAATATTCCATTGGGAATTGAAGTTGCAAATTGGACTTGGCTTCATGCAATTAATTGAAAAACAGCAAGAATTGAGAACACCACCCCTTTGTAGTGGGATCCTCAGATTTCAGGATGCCTGCTGTCAACAAAATGGCAGCCAACACATGCTGTGAATGTTGGAGATGCATTTTCCATCAGTTTCCTGCTTGAGGCCCAGACTAACCAATTTTTCAGGCTTTGCTCCATCTCAGAACTCCTCTTGCCAAACTGAGGGCAGGAAACAGCCTCAAAGTGGTCATTAATTGGCCAGTTGTAAGCCTTAGCTGGGTCGTGGATGGGCAAGTCAGCCTAGGCTGTTCCAGCAGGAAATCATAGGGAAGCCAGGCTAGCAAGTGGGATACTCAGTAAGGGGCTCCCTGCAAACTTGTTGAGGGAGATTAAAACTCCGCTGAAGGAATGTAAGAAATTCAGAGATAGGAAGACGAGTAAGTTATTTGGCCTTGCAGACCTTCTCTCCCATTTAGTTAGATAATAGTTGATGAATGTGAAAATACCTTCACTTTTCTCTTTACTCCTCACCTTCCCTCCCACCAGGAGCTTCTATTTATTTCAAAAGATTAACTTCAGGCCCCACAGTGTTTTGCTTGAATGTCCTGCCACTGCACTGTGAAACATTGTGTACAACTGCATACATTTCCATGCCAAAATATAGTCTGTTTATTTTGTATCCTGAGCAAATTATTTTATGTTTTTGCGATGCATAGGGGAACTATGCAGAGCAGGCAAGTCTCTGGTTCAATTTATAGTCTGTGTTGAATTTCCTGGGACAGAGGTAAGGGGCTGTGGATGGGGTTGGTGGTGCAAAATGATCCTTAGTCTATTTGGTTGTTGGCAGAAATGAAATCAGTCAGCACATGATTGTTTGCCATGTCTCCCTAATGGATGTACATGAATTGCTATCAGATCTGGGCAATATTAATCATACCTAGCTTGTCTCCTGATGTCAACTATACTACCACACAGATACTGGAGTTTGATGCCCTCTTTTCAAACTGTTCTTCAACTGAGCAGAAAAAAAAGGGAAAGGAGATTAGTAGTTATAAAAATGTTTGGAAAAGCATTATATTGGGTGGCACGGTGGCACAGTGGTTAGCACTGCTGCCTCACAGCACCAGAGACCCGGGTTCAATTCCCACCTCAGGCGACTGACCGTGTGGAGTTTGAACGTTCTCCCCGTGTCTGCATGGGTTTCCTCCGGGTGCTCCGGTTTCCTCCCACAGTCCAAAGATGTGCAGGTCAGGTGAATTGGCCATGCTAAATTGCCCTCAGTGTTAGGTAAGGGGTAAATGTAGGGGTACGGGCGGGTTGCGCTTCGGCGGGCAGATGTGGACCTGTTGGGCCGAAGGGCCTGTTTTCACACTGTAATCTAATCTAATTATGGAGATAATTATAGAAATGAAAGCTGCAGGAGTGGCTTTTTTTATGCAGTGCAAAATCAGACATTTATTATCATAAATGTAAGCTGTAAATGTAGCAATCCAGTATAGCTTTGCCTGTAAAACACTTCCTGAAACTAAACACAAAGCCTATTATTACACTAGAAGGATGCTTTTTCCACAACAGAATTTTGGGTGGCACCGTGGCTCAGTGGTTAGCACTGCTGCCTCACTGCATCAGGGACCTGGGTTTGATTCCATGTTTAGTGACTATCTGTGTGGAGTTTGCACATTCTCCCCATGTCTGCTTGGGGTTTCTCTGGGTGCTCCGCTTTCCTCCCACAGTCCAAGATGTGCAGGTTAGGTAGATCAGCCATGCTAAATTGCTCATGGTGTCTGGGGAATTGCAAACTAGGTGGATTAGCCATGGAAAATTCAGGTTTACAAGGATAGGATAGGGGGTCCTGGGTCTAGGAGGGATGCTATTTGGAGGGTCGGTATGGATCTGATAGGCCTCTACATTCTAGAGATTCTATGATTCCAATACTTGAATTCAAGCATAGATTTATAACAAAGAGTTTGACATGACTCTTTCTTATTTGTGTAATACTTGAGGTTTTCTTTTCCTCTTAATTTTTCTATTCTGCAAATTTATTCCCAAGTTCTTTCAATATAATACTGAGTAGTACCTATAAAATTTATTCTCTCAAAATCAAAAAAGAAATATTTTGTGTATTTTAATTTGAATTAATTTCTAATATATTATTATTGTTGAAATGTGATTAACATGCTACAGAGAAGAGATCATCAAGGGTTTTATATGGAAAGATCATATCAGATTGAGTCTCTCAATGCCAAACAGTGTCACTGTGATGGGGTGAGTCAGATACCTTGATATGTGTTGCCAAAACTAATATATATTAATTGCCTACACTAGGAGTAATGGCTAATGGCAAAGAAAATGCTTTAATAGGTCTTTTTTAAGGGATGCCCATTTGTCTGCGCAGTGTGACTTGTCAATTAGAGATTAGATATAATAGACAAGGTAGCACAACCATCTGTCTAAATGAGCAGAAAGTCTCGGCTTTCATCACCTTATTGACAGACCAGTCAGTAACACAGTGATTTGCAAGTAAGCATAATCAATATTTAACCACCTTCACAGATTTCTTAGCAGCTAATCCAACAAGTTTATAAGTTGGTTGAAAACTCTAACCTTAAATAATCTTTATATTCACGTCACAAACAATAGGACAGAATTTTACAAACGAATCATGAACATACTGTTGGCTCTGATTCCAGCTGCATATGCACAAACTTACCTACCAGTTCCTGCTTTGTCAGGAACATGGGACATGCATTTTATTGCATGAGTCAGGCATAAATGTCATTTTAGGAACATCTCAACATATGATTGTACAAAATCCTGCAGAAAACTCCATCACCCAAACCAGGGGTAGTTTGGTCAGACTTCACCTTTACCAACATAGATACTGAACTTGTTGGTTCCTTGAGCAAGTGAATTACTTGTTTTTCAAAGGCAAATACTAGCCTCAAATGACAGACTTTGTATTTGACTCTGTTCATTGGGTTTATGATGTCTATGTGCTGCCTTATGAGATGGTGGCAATTTGGGAATGTTACCGCATCAGCATGATGCCATTGATAATGCCAATGTGGCTATTCTAGAGGTTCAGACTAATATGCTAGAGTTAATGTTCAGGGTCCAAGGGTTTAAATCCCAACACTGATGGGATTTGAATACAATTACTAAGTATGGAGTATAAACTAGTAATAGTGACCTTATCAATTATATCAATGGTTTTGTAAAAATTCATCTAATTTACTAATGTGCTTTGGGACAGAAAATCTGCCAACCTTATTTGTATTGGCTTACATGTGACTTCAGATCCACAGTAATGGGGTTGACTGTTATCTACCCTACAAAATGGCTTAACAATCCATTCAGTTCAAGGGCAATTAGGGATGAGTAACATATGTTAGACTCATCAAGGATGCCTACATCTAATTAAAGAATACCCCATTTTTAAAAACTCAAGTTTGTTATTAGGTCCAGAAACACGATCTCCTGACTGTGGGGATGCTTATTGCAACAATCGTTTGAGCAGACAGAAGCTTGACTCTTACAAAGTAATGAGAAAGCTCGTAAAAACAGTGAGGATCTTGAGCAACTAGCTCTCTCTACTTTTCTTAAGAACTTCACTAGTTTCCAACTGGAGTAGGTTTGAGTTATCTGTCAAATCCTCATAGACTTCTGTCTTCTAAATTTGACCCACCAACTGCGCAGTTCCATAAAATCTTTGATAAATGACAAATTTCGCTGTACTTTCAAGTAGTAGGGAAAAAAAAAATTCTTTCAACTAAAACAAGAGGAAATCTGATGGATATTGTTTAGGCTGGATGATGAGCAAGTAGTGGAAATATTATAACATTTCATCATCCCATTTGAGAGCAGTATTTAGTTTAATGGACAGGTGTCCCAGAGCAGAAGGAAAGAACAAATGGCAAACAAATAAAAAAGGCCAGGGTTGCAGTGGAAAGATTTATCTTATATTTCAGGGTTCATTGTGTGCTTTAATAATAGATTGATAATTCAGGCACTGGGACTGCTACTTCTTCAGTGCTGCAAATATATTATGCTGATCTGATATTATGAAGCAGAGGCAGTTGGTTAAAAATCTGCTGAAATGGAAATCTGATGCATTACCAACGAAAGAAACATATTAAATTACTGTCTGGTAACACTGGTGTGTCTTTCTCAGAGTTTCACACCTCTGCTGCTCCACTTCATTTCCAATATAATGCAGAATAGAGGAATGCCATTCTCATTGCTTCTTCTGAAGACTAGAATGGTGCACAGGACCAAACTATTTTTGGTGCAATGAGATGGGCAGGCTTTCATTAACAGTGGTCAGCCCTCGGTTTAAAAAAAATTCAAAAGTACCCCAAAAATACATTTGATGCTCTCGTTGTCAATATTAGTTGACTTTGGGTCATGCTGCACCTAACTTAAATGCAACTTCCTGCCGAAGATTATTTGGATACAGCGAAGGAATTTATAGCGGGTGTCACATAGCATGGGGCATTGTAGGAGGGGACCCGGACTTAATGGGTAGATGGGGACAGTAATATAAAAGAGAGTGTTGGTGAATTCCAGAAGGAATTTTAAAAACTGAACTGATTTATCTTGCAATAAATAAATCTAAAACTGGCATAAATTTGGTGCAGATGGGGTATATGGGTCTTCCCTCAAAAAGGCAGTGAAACTCTGCCCTGACACTATTGATAGGTCAAAGCATTCCAGAAAATTTAAGACTTTCAATATTTGCCTCTGCAATGTATCGTAATTACAACACTTAAAACCCATTAGTGCTTTGTTGCCTTCTCATCAAATCTATCACATAATTAAGGAATTCACCATTTGAACAAAACCAAAGTGACAACCTAAGGACAAGATAGGACATGACAAGAGAATAATAGATACAGTGTTAATGGATTTCAGAAAGTGCATAACTTACAATATCACATGACTTTTGACTTGCCATCAGCTATTAGTTTTCTCGTATTCAGTAATAACTAGCAACTAGTAAATTCTTTGGAATTTTACAGTAGTCCTTTAAATATTTATTGCTTTTGTGATGCTGAAACTTAACCACTGGCATCATCTTTGGCTTATTTTCCAACAACTGTGAGAAGGTGAATCTGAAATATATTGATATTTTTATACATTAATCTTAGGGTTGCTAACACGCTTATCATGTTATTGAATGAAGTACATGTTTAGCACCACGGTTCATTAGATTAAACCTAGTTATATGTCAACTGTTGCCTAATGACAACATTCTTACTTCTGATTCAGAGAATTATACTTTCCAGTCCTAATTCATACAGAGCTCAACACACAATCCAAGCCAACAGGACAATATAGAACAGATAGACAGCAGCACCATTGAAAATGCAGGTCTATCTGTCCTTTCACATTGTTGTTAAACATACCCTGATACTATATATTACATATAATCTGTTTGAATATGGCACCTAGTGCAGCTGTCAGGATGTCAGAATTGTGGACATGGGTTTTTTTTATTATTCATTTGTGGGATGTGGGCATCATTGGCTGGCCAGCATTTATTGCTTGTTCCTAGTGGCCCTTGAGAAGGTGGTGGTGAGCTGCCTTCTTGAACCATTGCAGTCCACTTGCTGTGGGTTGACCCACAATGCCATTAGGGAAGAAATTCCAAGATTTTGACCCAGCAGTGAAGAAATGGCAACATATTTCTAATTCAGGGTGGTAAGTGGCTTGGAGGGGAACTTGAAGATGATGGTGTTCCCATGTACCTGCTTCCCTTGTCCTTCCAGATGAAATGGTTGTGGGTTTGGATGGTGTTGTCTGAGAATCTTTGGTGCACTTCTGTTGTGGATCTTGTAGATAGTACATGTTGCTGCTGCTGACATCAGTGGTGGAGAGCATGGATGCTTGTGGATATAATGCCAATCGAACTGGCTGCTTTATCCTGGATGGTGTCAAACTTCTTATGTGATCAATGATGTTCCAACAAAGAATAATGGTAGATTGGATAGAGAATAAAGTTCATGTATTCATAGCTGCTGTAAGACCCGATGAGTTTCTCTATGACGTTCTGCTTTTATTTTAATTTCCAGCATCTGAAGGTTTTTATTTTGTAATTCATGATGGTTGTTAAGAAATGGGGCTCCATCTTTTCGGTAGGGTTTAGCCAGAGTTCAGGTTTGACTGTAGCTCTTTCCCTCATGCCTCATCTATCACTGCCCATTCAAGGGAGATATTTTTAAATCAGTCTATTCTGAGATATTGTTACACACCTCTGGAGCAAATGGGACTTGAACCGGGGCTTTCTGGCTGAGGGATAGGGACATTACTATTGTGCCACCAGATTCCCTCCCTTTCAAGGAAATGCCTTAGCCCCAATCAATTACAACTGCTTTCAAGAACCTTCCTTCTATCATGAGACCATATATGGGAATGATTACACAATGTTCAGAATCACTTCCAATTCTTCAGATAGTGAACTAGTCCATGTCCACAGGCAGCTATTAACATCAACAAAATCTAATCATCTCCCTCTTGGCATTGAATGGCATTATACTCAGTGAATTCTCTATTATCAAGGTGATTAATCATTGTCCAGAAATTGATCCATATAAGCTGGTCAGAGCACATCAGAAACTGGGAATACTGAGCCAAGTAACTCTTCTGCTGACAGTTGTCCAGTAACTACAAGGCATAAGTCAAGAGTTATTGGAATACGCTCCAGCTGCCTGGATAAGTGTGGCTGCAATGACACTCAGGAAGCTCAACTCCATCTGGTGTGAAACATTATGCAAGAGCAAGCTACCAAGCTACCAAGCTACCAAGTTAAACATTCACTGTATTCACCACCAATGCACATTGGCAGCCCTATACTCCACATATAAAGTGCACTTCAGCAACTCAGCAAATTTCCTTCAATGGCACCTTCCAATCCTGCAACTTCGACTTTATAGAGGGACAGGAGCAGCAGACACTACCCTCTTCAAACTCCTCTACAATCCACCCATCATCTTGCTTTGGATCTATATTGCTGTTCCTTCATTCAATCACAATCCTGGAAGTGCTCTTGTAACAGTTGGATGAACCCACAGCAGTCCAAAGATGTGCAGAATAAGTGGATTGGCCATGCTAAGTTGCCCCCAGTGTCTAGCAGTTTGCAGGCTACGTGGATTAGGCATGAGAAATGCAGAGTTATAAGGATGGGGTGAGTCTGGGAGGGCTGCTCTGTGGAAGGTCAGTTGTGGACTTGATGGGCCAAATGGCCAGTTTCTACAAGGTAGGGATTCTATGATTCTTCTCGGAGTTCAAAATGCTGGTGACTACTACCTTCTTAAGGACAATTCAAATGGCAATGGCACTCTTCAGTGTATTATGTTGCCAATGTGCACCAAAGGTTTCAGGTTGATAGGACTTTGAAGACCTGCACAGTGAATGTTGTTAAAAGAAATGAAGTTTGATAGAGAATGATTTATTTTTGGACTGTGTCTTTAATGAGGACCTCAGGAAGGACATACTGGCACTGGAACGTGTCCAGCGGAGATTCACACGGATGATCCCTGGAATGACAGGTCTAGCATATGAGGAACGGCTGAGGATACTGGGATTGTATTCGTTGGAGTTTAGAAGATTAAGGGGAGATCTAATAGAGACGTACAAAATAATACATGGCTTTGAAAAGGTGGATGCTAGAAAATTGTTTCTGTTAGGCGAGGAGACTAGGACCCGTGGACACAGCCTTAGAATTAGAGGGGGTCATTTCAGAACGGAAATGCGGAGACATTTCTTCAGCCAGAGAGTGGTGGGCCTGTGGAATTCATTGCCACGGAGTGCAGTGGAAGCCGGGACGCTAAATGTCTTCAAGGCCGAGATTGATAGGTTCTTGTTGTCTAGAGGAATTAAGGGCTACGGGGAGAATGCTGGCAAGTGGAGCTGAAATGCGCATCAGCCATGATTGAATGGCGGAGTGGACTCGATGGGCCGAATGGCCTTACTTCCACTCCTATGTCTTATGGTCTTATGGAGTGTAAAATGGAAAAATTAAGGGAGTTGTGTGACCTGTACTGAATCCTAACCAAGAACAAGCTTGATTGCTAAAGGTTAAAACATTTCCCAGCTTATTTAACAGGAAAGATATTATGAGATGTTCACATGTATAGACAGATACCAGTGCAGCTGTGTTGATGATAGAGACTCTTAATCCCCATGTCTCAGGGTGGTGTTAGGAACACCAAGTTTTATTAACATTTAGGTACTAAACTGTCTATTTCAATCCAGGATTGAATGGAGTTTACTGTCTAAAGGATTGATACTTAGCATTTGTACCTTGATTCAAGGTTCCTATGATTCAAAAGGCCAAGAAAATTTACTTTGTGTGTTGGGGGTTGGGGAGGGGTAGGGGTTGTGGGGAGGTACTGTGAAAGGATCCATAGGATGCCACTGTAGGATTATGATGGAGATTTCCCTAAAAATATCAGTCAACGTCACAGACAGAGGCAATCTACAAGAAACTGAGAGAAAAGAGAGAATCCAGTGAGATAGAAGCAGCAAGTCTATTGATCATTGGGTATCTGTGGAAGCTTTTCATGGAAGACACCAAGTTCATTAGGTTTAAATTAAGTTGGGGTACTGGCCCAGCATTAACGAGGTGGCCAGGAGATTTCCAATTCATAACGGAAATCAGTTTGAGTAGAAGCTTTTCTACTAAAAAGGAAAAGAAGATGAGAAAAGTTTTGGACTGGTTCCTTCAGAATGGAGTGCCCACTTAAGAGACAAAGTAAGATATAAGGACAAAGTGAGGACTGCAGGTGCTGGAGATCAGAGTCGAGAGCGTGGTGTTGGATAAGCACAGCAGGTCAGGCAGCATCCAAGGAGCAGGAGAACCGATATGTTGGGCATCAGCCCTTCATTAGGAATAATAAGCTCCTCGGATGCTACCTGACCTGCTGTGCCTTTCCAACACCACACTCTCAAAAGTAAGATATAACCATAGCAGGGGGAGTTTTAGTCGCTGTAAGAGTTGAATGGAGATATATACTATAGTGCAAATAACAACTTTCTACTAGAATAGTGCTTGGTCAATGTTACTTTTAGTTTGCTTTTTACAGTAAAAGTCTTAAAACTTGAACTGTTGACATTAGATCTTTCATTCGGTCACTGAAGACTCACACTTCACAGTTTTATTGGTTTGTAAGTGATTCTGAACAATAATAACCAGCTATTTGGCATTGTCAGCTCCTGTCCTATTTACACAAATGCAGGAGTAACTTTAGTTCTCTTCTCTGTCCCTTGAGTGATGCTGAGGAAAGCAATATACTACAAGCTGCTGTCTTAGTTTAGATCAGCTAACTAAAAGTAAAGACCAGGATTTGAACCTGAGACCCTCAATCCAACAATTACATAATTAAAGGATGTGGTTGCTCACTGGAATGTTTAGAATCTACAAAGTATTACAAAATCTGTCATTTGTTTGTATTTCTTGTCAACCTTTACATTACAAATTCCTATAAATACACATATAATGGTACATGGGATGAGGAACTTCAATTATGTGGGGGAAATGAGAGAACGGGGGCTGGTTCCCCAGAGCAGAGAAAGTTAGGTGTAGATTTAATAGAGGTCTTCAAAATCATGAAGGATATTGATTAAGTAAATAAGGAGAAGTTATTTCTAGTGGCAGGAGGGTCGATAGCCAGGGGACACAGATTTACAGTAATTGCCAAAAGAACCAGAGGGTAGCAGATTTGTAGACCACGAGAAAATTAGATCTTCAATTCTCCTGGTGGAACAAGAGGGAAATACAGTAGTATAAATCCTGCAATATTTGCCACAAGTGTGTGCGAATAAAGATCCCCACAAGCAATCTCAGTGACCTGTCAATAAGTTCTTCCATTTCGATGGATAAACCTGGCAAATTGTGCATTTTAAATGTACAACCAAAAGACAAAGGAGGAGAATTAGGTAATTTCGTACATCTGTTTAGTTCCACCATTCAAAGAGATTACAGCTGATCTAATAATCCTCACCTCCAAATTCATGCCTTTTCCCCATAACACTTGATTCCTTTACAGATTAAAAATCTATCTTAACTTTGAATAATTTTAACAACCCAGCCTTAACAGCCCTCTACAGCAATGAATTCCGCAGATTCACTACTCTCTGAGAGAAGAAATCCTTTATTATCTGTCAGAAATCGGCAACACTTTTCTCTGAGATTATGCCTTTTGGTCAGAATCTCTCCAACAAGTGGAAACGGTCTCTCCACATTAATTCTGTCAATTCCCCTAAGCATTTTGTAAGTTGCAATAAGGTCTCCTCTTATTTGAAGGCATAATAGTATTGATTCAAACTGCTTCATCTCTCATCATAAAAGAATCCCTTCTTACTGGGGATCAACTTGGTGTACTTTATCTGAACTGTCTCCAATGATAGTATACCTTTCCTCAGATAAGGGAACCAAAATTGTTCATAGTATTCTAGCTATTGTCTGACTTGCGCCTTGTATAGTTTAAGCAATACTCTATCTTTGAAATAAAGGCCAACATTTCATTCACCTTACAAATTACCTGAACTTGTATGCCAGCCTTTTTTGATCAATGCACAAGGATTCTCAAATTCCTTTGTACTGTACTTTCAGTCTTTCTCGACTTAAATAACATTCATGTCTATTATTCTTTCTGCCAAAGTGTATAACCTCATATTTTCTCACATTATATTCCTTCTGATGATTTTTTCCCATCCACTTAACCCATATCTATAGGTTGCCTATATCCCTCTGCAGACACTTAGTGTCATTCTCAGCACTTGTTTTCCACTTTTTCTTGTGCCAGCTGCAAACGTGGCAAAATTCACTTCCATCATCTCAGTAATTATCATACTGTAAATAATTGCGGCCCCAGCATTGATCCCTCTGACACTCGACTAGTCACAGGCTATCATGCTGAACAGGCTGTTGCTGCTTCTTCATAAATACACATTTCTAAACACACTATTACATTCTTTTTAATAAACTATACCATTTTTGCAATGACAGATGTTAAGCTAACTTGTTCAGTGTAACCTTTTTTAATCTCCTTCCCTTCTGAACAGAGATGTTACTTTGTCAGTTTTCCAGTCCACCAGGACTTTTCCAGAATCTAAGGATTCTTGGAAGATTATTAACAGAGCATCTACTATCTCTGAAGTTACTTCCTTGAATACTATTGGATGTTTCCCATTAGGTCTTTATCCCATGGGGGTTTGTCTAAAATCTTTCCTATACTGATTGTTACTTTATTTATTTCCTTTTTCCTTGTTGACCTTTAATTGTTTATCAATTTGTAATGCTACCAGTCTCTTAGCCTGAAGTCTGATGCAAAGTATTTATCCAACTCCTCTGCCATTTTCTGGTTCCCCATTATTACTCCCCTGTTTTATTCGCGAAAGGGTATGTGTTTATTTTGGATTCTCTTTCTTTTATATATTTAAAGAGGCTTTTGCTGTCCATGTTGGCATTACTTGCAAGCTTACTGTCAAAGCTTATTTTCTTCTGCAATTATTTTGTTCATCATCTTTTGCTGTGTTTTTAAAACTTTCCCACTAATCCTTAACTTCCATTGTCAACAATGATTGGTTTATCCCCGCTTCAAATCCTACTTTCTTATGTTAATACATTTCTGTTGTGAGCCTTGATCTATTTTCTTAAACGTCTGTCATCGCTCTTCAATGGTCTTTGCTGTTAAACTCCTTTCCCAATCTACTTCAGCTCGCATTGCCTTATTCCTTCTTAATTCCCTTTATTCACATTTAGCACAATTGTTTCCAATCCAGTTTTCTCTTCCTGAACTGAATGCTAAATTCTACCATATCTTGTCATTGTATTCTAAAGGATCTTTTACTCTGTCATTATTTATTCAACCTTACACAACACCAGATCCTAAACAGCCCAACCTTTGCAGGATCTGCAACACATTGTCCTAGGAAATAATCCTGAATATGCTCCACGAATTGTTCCTTATGGTTAATTTTTGCAATTTGACACTCCCAAATCTATGTGAAGGTTAAAACCACCATGATTATTGTAGTGTGTTTTTTTTTGTCCTTATTATCTCTTGATTTATTCTCTGTCCTACTGTATGGCTGTTAAATGTCTATAGATTATTCCTACAAGTGTATACTTCCCCTTATTATTTCTGACTTTCACTGCTATGGATTCTGTATTTTTAAATCCAAGATTATTTCTTACTATTGTATTATTCAATCCTGCTACCTGACCATTCCTTTTCCTTTCGATAAGTTCCGCTAAATATTTACTTTACAACTTTAACATAATTGAAATCATGGCTGTAAGTTCATACTCATAATCCAGTGCCAGTAATTTATCCATTTCATACTGAATATTATATGAATACAAGAGGCATCCATTTTGCCTTTTTACCATTTTTCCCCCTTTATTCCAATTTGCTGCTGTTTTTATACATTTGTAAATTCTGGTACAGGGAGCCACTTAAGTGGGAGAGAGAACAGGAAAGTAATAGTGGTAAAGGCAGTATAATTGGCAGATAGGTATTGTTTTATGCAGCCATGAATACGAGTCGTGAAGGTTGTGTTGCCTGCCCAATGCCAGTTTTAAGAACATCTTTCCTACCTGTTGTCATCTACATTGGCATCAACACATTTTATAGCAGTAGAAAACAGGTTCTGCTAAAAACATTTGAATAGTTAGGAACTGAATTAAAGAGCAGAACCTCCAAGGTCCAATCTTGGGATTACAAACTGAGTCACAGGTGATCCAGCAAGGGGTAAATAATGTCAAGGAGTTAAAAGCATGGCTTAAAGATTGATGTGGGTGGAATGGATTTCAATTTATGGGATACTGGCACCAGTATTGGGGTAGAAGGAAGCTATTGTGGTAGGATGGGTTTCATTTGAACTATGCTACCAGTTTCCTGAGGAATCAAATAGCTTGGGCTGTAAAGAGAGTTTTAAACTAATTAGGGAGGTGTGGGTGGTTTAGAAGAAAGAAAATGTAGGTTTACAAAGCAAAAATAATATGTTTGTATTGCATGGAACTGACTTGGACAATGATACCCAGAGTGAGACAAGAAGGGATATAGGGAAACACATAATTTAATATGGTCAAAGGGGGAGAAAAAGTCATTTAAAAAGGAAAAAAATAATGTTTCTTTACTTGAATGTGCACACTATTCAAAACAAAATATTGTGGGCTGCAGATAATGGAAATATTGTGAATTAAGCTAACTGTGGGAGTTTTAATATTTTGTCGTCTTAAAATCTAGCAAGCTGTAAGTGAAGGGTGGACATTTAATGTTGTTTCTTTTTTTTCAGGTCTAAGGAAAGTTAAAACATGCTCTTTTAGTGCTTTAGCATATTGAGGGCAGCTAATTAGATAAACTGATTAAGTCTAGTTCTTATCACAGAGCAGGCTATGTAGTATAAAAGCAAGGCCTAAGGTACTCCCAATACAGAATGTGAGCTACAGTGAGTGCAAACACTGGGAGTTCAACTAAGTGTGGGAGTGGGGTGGGAATGGGGGGTGGGGGCTGGGGGGTAGGATGGAAGGAGACATCTCTGTGTTTTGTTCTGACCACTTTTTTGCAAGGTCCTACATTATGGTCAAGTACTAGGTCTGGTAGGTCGAAGTGTAGGCCTAGGTAAATACCAGACTTTGTTTTTCCCTTAAATCCACTTGTTATTAAAGGGGCAGAGAAATAGCTGTCAGTGGAATGGGATACTCCTCCTGTCAGATGTGCCAGGGTCAAGGATGATTTGGAACAGTTGCAGCAAAATCTCAAAGTGGGTGTAAGCAGTTGAAGGTCATTGCACACATTGGTACCAATGAAAGAGGGAGGAGAAGATATGAGGTCCTGCAAAGTGAATATAGGGAGCCAGGCAGGAAGTTAAACAGCAGGATCTCAAGGGCAGTGGATGGAAACATGGGACTGGGATATTAAATCGATGACAGAAATATGGCTGAGGGAGGGACAGGTCTGGCATTTCAATGTTCCTGAGTATAGATGCTATAGGATGGATAGATGGGGAAGCAAGAAAGGAGGGGGATAGTGTTTTTAGTTAGGGAAAACACCACAGCAGTACATAGAATATTTCTGGGGGAATTATGCATTGAAGCTATGTGGGTAGAACTCAGAAATAAGAAGGGCGTGTCGAAACTTGACAAAGTATCTCTATCAATTTTGCGGCTTCACCCTTTGCTACATTTTACTTTCACTAGTTGCATTCTACTGTCCTTTTAACCCTGTGATCCTTAAAAAAGGAAACATTTTCCCATGGGCTGTTTATTAGTACAATGCTGCAAGCATGCTGGAGGACCTGAGAATGCAAGAAGAAAGTTTGCTTTCAGACATTTCGTCACCATACCAGGTAACATCTTCAGTGAGCCTCCGGATGTGTTTGGGTTTCCTTGGGTCGGTGATATCATTTCATGTGGTGATGTTATTTCCTGTTCTTTTTCTCAGGAGGTGGTAAATGGGATCCAAGTCAATGTGTTTGTTGATAGAGTTCCGATTGGATTGGATTGGCATGTTTCTAGGAATTTTCTTGCTGATCACTGTTTGGCTTGTCCTGGGATGGATGTGCTGTCCCAATTGAAGTGGTGTCCTTCCTCAACCATATGTAAGGATACTAGTGATACTGGGTCATGTCTTTTAGTGGCTAGTTGATGTTCATGTATCCTGGTGGCTAGTCTTTTGTTTTTGTTCAATGTCATGTTTGTTCCAGTTCTTGTAAGGTATTTTGTAAATGACATTAGTTTTGCTTGTCTGTATAGGGTCTTTCGAGTTCATATTGCTGTTTTTTTGTGTTGGTGGGTGTCTGGGCTACCATGATGCTAAGGGGTCTGAATACTCTGGCAGTCATTTCCAAGATGTCTTTGATATAGGGGAGAGTGGTGAGGGTTTATGGACATGTTTTGTCTGCTTGTTTGGGTTTGTTGCGGACTGTGTTCATTGGGTACCCATTTTTTCTTTTTGAATACACTGGACATGACTTTGTATTCTTTCTGTAAGGTCAAGAGGGTGTGAGAAAGGGGGTACCATCTGATTTGTTGGTGGCAGAGTTATCAGAAAAATAATGTTTTTATGTCTATTTGTATCAAAATTTACCTTCATTCTCGAGCATCCCTATATAGCTTCTATTGCCAAATGAAGCCTTCAGGCCACATTTGAATTAGCAAGATATTATGAAATGATGAGGCAAGTATTTCCCCTAGGGTCTCAGATTGCTGTGTCTTAAATCCCTGTATTGCTGCATACTTTCTGGGAGTGTCTTTGACAGATGCCTGACTACAGTATTCTTTGAGCTGCGTTTGACCTCAGGCAAATACTTGAAGAGTAGAAAATAATTTGAAAAATGGGATTGTAGCTCTATAAAATAAAAAAGGTCTACAGTAATTTATGGATGACAAAAGGCTCAAAACTTTCAGTAAATAAATCTCTTCACAGGTGTTTCACACAGATTGCATTAAGCAGAATATATCATTGCAGAATCGGAATGGCAAACAACACTTAACAATGATAGAGTTGAAATGAACACCAGGAAATGTTTGCAAATTACTAACATCAGTAATGGAACATCCATCACTGACTAAACTAGAAACATGAATAAAAATTAAATTTTGCACACAAGCATGTACGCACGGCAATTATCATTAAGCTGAAAAAGAACAGTACAGAAAGACCCTGGTTAGAATTCTTCAGAACAAGTGAGTAATACATCAAACCTAAAGGTTACAAGGCAGGCTTGGTGGTACGCAGATTCAATGGGCTAGCTTAATTTGTATCACTGGCATTCAATGGGAGATTGTGACAGTCATAATTCAGAATAGATTTGTCTCACACATTGCAAAGACTGTTGGCCCAGCAGTTGTATTTTAATGCAAGCTGATAAACAATAGGCAACAAGGGTTGAGTAGAGGAAGCGGGGGTTGCGGATTTGAGGAAGGGGGGTAGTGGTGATGGGGATTTGGTTCAGAATTTGATGTTTCCTGCTCAGTAACTATGAAAATGTAATGAGTTTAGGTATTAAGCAAATAAAAAAAAACTTGCCATCCTATTCTGGCTTTTGTTCTTGCATCATTTTTAATATGTTGAACATTAAGAAGGCAAAGCACCAATATTAAATCAAAACAATGATTCCCCTGGAGATGGGATGGAAAACAGGAGCTGTATAATTGGAGGTAAAAGGTAGAGGTTCCCTTGTCTTCCAATTACTATCCCCCTCTTGCTGCTTAAATCCAAGGCAGAAAGATGGTTAGCTTTCCTCTTCAGAGGCCAATAACTCAAGTGCAGTGTAAAGGCCTTAGCCCATTGCCACTGGTATTCAAGCATCAACATGCCTCTGTTCTTGTGGTTGGAGGCCTTCTTGTTTAGATAGTTCAATAAGAAAAACTAATAGTCACCCCTGTGAAAAGGCCTCTAATTGCTTGTCATACTAAACTTTTTCCCCCTACTTGTTGGGATTTCCATGACTGGACTTGGTGAACTCATCTCACCAATCTTTACTCCAGGGTTCCAGTGATAATCTTCAGTCTTGGACCAAAACAGCCCTGGCAACTGGTCCTGGTGGCACTTCCAGTATGGGACAGCTTCTAGCTTCTGATTGACTGAAGCCTTGAAGAAACCAACGACCTTTGGCTAACAAGGGTAGGGGTGGAGAATGACCACGGCACTGTTGCCACAAGTTCGCAAACCAGTCGACAAAGCATGTCTAAGTAAATTATGAACTCTGCTCTTAAAGGGAAGCTGCACTAATTCACAAGAGCTGAATATCATTGTTGCAAGTGCACTTAAGGGGATAAAGGGACCCCAGGCAGAGGGAGGCCTCTACTATTCATGGATGCAGTGCTGAAGTATCATCATGGAGATGGGACGAGGAGGGAAAGAAAGGAACCTCCATGAACACACAAATGAGTGCAGATGGCTAGTATGGCTTCTGCAAGCAGTGCAGTCAGACACTGATGGCTCTCAGTTGGTCAAGGTCAATGCATCTAAACATGACTTCCCATAGCTACCAATGTACAAATCTCTCATGCTGCTCATCTCTCCTGTATCAGAGATTGCTAGTACTCAGTGGAGAGGTGTTGGGGCCCAAGCGTGTGTTCATCTACGGACTCAATGGAGGAAATGGTACTCTTCATCATGGGACAGCTGCTACAGAGCACAGAACATCCAGCATTGCCAAGATTATTATTATTGATGTTATGATACTGTCTATGGTCCTTCTCAATTCCTTCCTCCTTCCCATCATCAAGTCTTCTGCTGTGATTTGCAAGCTACATATCACATGATGATGGGCCACTTGTTTACACCTCATCACCAAACTTCCATTCAACTTATCTTTTGATTTTATGCATCCAAATACACAAGGGATGGAGCACCCCAAGTAAGGGATAAAGATATTTTATCTGATTATATTATTAGATCATCTGATATTTGAAACTGCCAATGTTGATATTAGCACAGCACATGTCTTTGAGGATGGTATCAAGTTAGAATCAGCATACAGTGAGTCACTAGGCAGGGTTGGGTTGCACCTACTGTTTAAGGGCAAAGTGTGTGCTTGTGCCCTCTAGAAGGCAAATCATGAATTCTGTTGCAGAAGTTTCCATTGAAAACTTTGATGTGGTAGTATACTGAGAATTCGAACCATCAAGATGCTTGTTACTTTGAATAGGTTGTCGAACAGCCTCCTATCATTGTTGTGGAGCTTGCAGAATTCCACTTCTAACATGGAGTCATAGAGATGTATAGCATAGGAACAGACCCTTCGCTCCAACCCGTCCATGCTGACCAGATATCCTAACCCGATCTAGTCCCACCTGCCAGCACCCGGCCCATGTCCCTCCAAACCCTTCCTATTCATATACCCATCCAGATGCCTTTTAAATGTTGCAATTGTACCAGCCTCCACCACTTCCTCTGGTAGCTCATTTCATACAGGTACCACCCTCTATGTGAAAAAGTTGCCCCTTAGGTCTCTTTTATACCTTACCCCTCTCACTCTAAACATATGCCCTCTAGTTCTGGACTCCCCCACCCCAGGGAAAAGGCTTTGTCTATTTATCCTATCCATGCCCCTCATAATTTTGTAAACCTCTATAAGGTCACCTCTCGGCCTCTGACACTCCAGGGAAAACAGCCCCAGCCTGTTCAGCCTCTCCCCATAGCTCAGATCCTCCAACCCTGGCAACATCCTTGTAAATCTTTTCTGAGCCCTTTCAAATTTCACAACATCTTTCCGATAGGAAGGAGACCAGAATTACACACAATATTCCAACAGTGGCCTATCCAATATCCTGTATGGCCGCAACATGACCTCCCAACTCCTATACTCAATACTCTGATCAATAAAAGAAAGCATACCAAATGCCTTCTTCACTATCCTATCTACCTGTGACTCCACTTTTAAGGAGCTATGAACTTGCACTCCAAGGTCTCTTTGTTCAGCAACACTCCCTAGGACCTTACCATGAAGTGTGTAAGTCTTGCTAAGATTTGCTTTTCCAAAATGCAGCACCTTGCATTTATCTGAATTAAACTCCATCTGCCACTTCTCAGCCCATTGGCCCATCCGGCCAAGATCCTGTTGTAATCTGAGGTAACCTTCTTCACTGGCCACTACACCTCCAATTTTGGTGTCATCTGCAAACTTACTAACTGTACCTCTTATGCCAGCATCCAAATCATTTATGTAAATGACAAAAAGTAGAGGGCCCAGCAACGATCCTTGTGGCACTCCACTGGTCACAGGCCTCCAGTCTGAAAAACAACCCTTCACCACCACCCTCTGTCTTCTACCTTTGAGTCAGTTCTGTATCCAAATGGCTAGTTCTCCCTGTATTCTGTGAGATCTAACTTTGCTAACCAGTCTCCAATGGGGAACCCTATTGAACGCCTTACTGAAGTCCATATAGATCACATCTACTGCTCTGCCCTTATCAATCCTCTTTGTTACTTTTTCAAAAAACTCAACCAAGTTTGTGAGACATGGCAGAGGACAGCGCACAAAGCTTGTAGAGTATACAATATGAAAATGGTTGCCAGTTCCATGACTGCACTAACAGACCCAAAGGTGACAATAAGTCTGGTGGCCATTGGCTCAGCTTCCACAACACCACAGGGAGAAATGAGCCTGTTTCTGAGTGATTGTGTGAAAGACTAGGTCCAGCCAAATAAATGAAAAGTACGCAGGTGTTGGAGCTTTGAGATAAAGGCAAAAAGTGCTGGAGAAACTGAGCAGGTCTGGTAGCATCTGTGGAGCGAAAAACCAAAGTTCATTGAGTCTGATTTGAATCTTCTTTCGAATCTCCAAAGAATGTGACAACAGCACCAATGCTGCGAGGCCTGCTGGGTTTTTCAAGTGCTTTGTTTTCATGTTGTGAGATCCACTCTTGTTGCTGTAGCATGAACAATATGAAAGCTCAAACCAATACGTCTACTGTGCACAAAGGGACTTGCAAGCCTTCCAGCAAACTGTACTCTGAAACATTGATAGGTTAAGAGCAATCCTGTGATGATGCCACAGAGCTGCATATCACTAAGTATAAATGGACAGTATGGGTGCAGTTAGAACACACTGGAACTTTCGACACTCTGGAAGCAAACTTCAATGCTCTCTTGGAAAGACGCACTGAGAGCACATGCATGAATTCAAAGAAGACAGATTTGTCCTTATGCAATGTAACTGTAAGTCCACGCCTGGTATACCTATGATTACTATGTGTTGCAGTATCTAGTATTAATGTGTTAATGTATAATGTTATCTTGAAATCTATACCAGAAGACTGTCGTTGACTTTGTCTTCTCAACTAATCTGTAAAGAACCCAAAGTGTAGTATCAAATCATATGGTAACAGATTACATTCTCCAGGGTAGATAAAAAAAACTATCCTGGAAAGTTGCATTCATTTTGTGGAACAAATACCTGATGTCTTCTTTCAAGATGACAACCTTTATGTTCCTGTAACATAGGCACTAAAGAAATTCAGCATTTGAAGACTTTATTTATACTTTGATAAGGGGTGTATTGTAAAATGAAGATGTTATTGAAAATCTCTCTGAGATTGGCTTTTATTTTGGGATGATGGCACAGAAAATGTGGTGATGGTGTATCTCAGATGGATGTAATAGCAAAGACTGGGAAATCCATGGTGGTCAGGGAAAAGTAGTTTTATTGAAATTAGAGTCTGCGGATAGCTCTTTGACAGCCTGATCAGAGAGAAAAGGTTCAAAATACACCCCCCAATTCCTCCTGCCATAGTGGCCTCAGTTCCTGAAAGCAATGTCTGTACCTGTGTGAGATCATATCGGGGAGATCAGGAGACTGTTTTGATATTGAGTTCTGCTTTGTACTAGACCATTTGGTGAAAGCGGGTATTGCAGATGTTGGAGATTAGAGTAGTGCTGGAAACGCACAGCAGGTCAGGCAGCATCCGTGGAGCAGGAAAACCGCAACATCAGTTTTCCTGTTCCTCGGATGCTGCCTGACCTGCTGTGTATTTCCAGCACTTCGCTCATCTTGAGGGGACCATATGGCTCATCCTAGGTCATCAGAACTGTGGAACCATTGCTCAAGCAGAATGAATGCTTGATGTACATAATGTCTTGTAGCTGTTATAAAGCTGCTGTCCTTGCATGGTCACGTGTTGGAGTGGGGGTGGAATCTCATCAGCCATGTGCATAATGTGCCAAACTCTAGTCTTTCATGGAATTTTGAAGATGAGAGGTACACAGACTGGAACAGGATAAACTTATTGTGGCTGCTGACAGGATAGATAATCTGATATATTTTGCAAGGTTGCACAGATGTGCTGGACAATGAATGAGGTCACCTAAGAGCACAACAGGATCTTGATTAACTAAGCCAGTGGGCTGAGGAATGGCAAATGGAGTTTTATTTAGATAATGGGAGGTGTTACATTTTATTAAGACAAACCAGGCCAGGGCTTACCGGGTGAATTGTAGGGCCATGGGGAGTGATGTCGAACATAGAGATCTAGGGGAGCAGGTACATACTTTCTTCAAAGTGGCATCACAGGTAAACAGGGAGGCTAAAAAAAAAGTCATGCTTGCCTTCATCGGTCAGAACATTCAGTTGGAACATCATGTTACATTTGTACAAGACATTGGTAAGGCTAGATTTCGAGTACAGTTCTGGTTGCCCTGCTATAGAAAATATATTATTAAGCAGGAAAAAGGTGCAAAAAAGATTTTGAAAGCTGTCACCAAGACTGAGAGTTTGTATTATAAGGAGGGGCAGGATAGGCTCCTACTACTTACCCTGGAGCATAGGAGGCTGAGGGGTGATCTTGTGGAGATTTATAAAATCATGAGGAGCATAGATAGGTCTTTTTCTCAAGGTAGGGGTGTCTAAAACTAGAGGGCATAGTTTCAAGGCGAGAGGGAAAAGATTTAAAAAAGGGATTCGAGGGGCACCATTTTCACATAAAGGGTGGAACGAGCTGCCAGAGGAATTGGCAGCGGCGAGTACAATGACAACATTTAAAAGATATTTGGAGAGGTACATTGATAGGAAAGATTTAAGGGGATATGGGACAAATGCTGGTAAAGGGGACTAGTTCAGTTTAGGGAAGCTGGTAGGAATGAATGAGTTCGGCCTAAGGGTCTGTTTCCGTGCCATATAACCCTATGACTCTACCAACTACATATTTATGGAACAATTTGCAGTTCCTGTATTTTTTTTCCCATGGATGTTCCTCTGAATACTGCATGCAACATTGGGAATTATGCTTCTCAGACAAAGTACTTGCCCTCTTATCGGGATAAAATGATATCCTCTTAGCTCTCGGCCTCCTGATATACTCCATTAGACTACGTGTTGGAAAGTGATCGATGTGTCCATTCATATCTAGAAAAACCTGAATAGGCTGAATACACAAAATTTCAATGCACAGTGAGCCTTCAGATTCTGGCATCATCATCCTCATCTTTGTTGGAGGTCCTAGATCACATTGTTGATGGTTTACGTGTACTCTTTATGTGCCTCAGGAATTGATTCTGGGTCAGGTCAAGGTTGATGTTCTTGCAAACACTTATTGGCCTTCTGTGGGAAGCTTCTGCGCTCCTTTCATTCCGTAGTACATCCCCACCACGCCCCTCCCCAAACGACCCTGCAGACTTCATTTCACGACTATAGACAACTACAAGCAAAATGCCTATACCTCAATCAACAAATCCTGTGTCCTCCTTGATTTTAAATTCCACCTCTCAAAAATACCATCAACATTGCACAATATTTTCAGGAAGATAACCTAAGCAGAAGTCAGTCAAGAGCAACACATACAGAAGGTGGCATTAGATCCTTTAAATATTGTTTCTGAGGGTCTCTTCATGCTGCTGATAACCTATTCAACATGCCACTCCCAGACTTTCTGCAGGGTTCTACAATCTGCTACAGTTCCAGATCGGATACCTCAAGCTACTGAGTTCCTACCTGGTTGGTTGCAATTAGGTTAAAAATTGATTGTTTTCATTTCTCCTAGATCCAAATGACATTACGTTTTAAAAGAAACCAAGTTAACTCAAGGAAGCCTGGTTAAAAATTAAAGAGTTTATTAATTACTGAATGCAAGATTAATTAATAGCACACTATGTATTGGTGTCACGGCTATCCCTCAAGATATGAGAATGATGATCTTTGTTCCACTGAACTATTGATGGGCTCTCAGGTGGCTTATGAGTCCAATCTTGGCTTTGAAAGTTCTTCCACAGTCAGGACAAATAATTCCCGATGGCAGACTGGGTTTTGGTTGTTGCTACCTCACTTTCCATTTTCTTCTCTTTTCTTCTAGTTCTGCTCATCTCTTGGCTTCGAAAGTTGCTATTCCTTCTCCGATGATAGTTTGCCAGAGTTTCCTTTGCTTGGCATTGGATTCCCAATTGCTAATGTCGACGTTATATTTCTTCATGTTTGCTTTTAAAACATCTTTGAATCTCTTCTGTTGTCCGCCACTTTTACATTTGCATTCTTTAAGCTGGAATAGAAGATTTGTTTCAGCAAATGTTAGTCTTTCATCTGAACAACATTACCTCTCCATCTTAGTTGGTTCTTGATGATGTAGGCTTCATTGTTTGTTGCTTTTGCTTCATTTAGCACACTAACGTTGCTTCTTATATCTTCCCAGCTGACATTCAACATGTTTTGAAGGCAGCTTTGATGGAACTTTTCAAGTGCCTTCAGATGTCATTGGTATGGTATCCAATTTTCTGATGCGTACAGAAGCATTGGGATCACCATTGCTTTGTACACTAACATTTGGTTATCTGTCCAGATATCGCAATCATGAAAGACTCTTGTTTGGAGATGTCCAAAAGTTGTTCCAGCACATTTAAGATGATGTTTCATCTCATCATTAAGGTTTTAACATTGCAGGAGAGGTGACTTCCAAGATAAGGAAAGTGGTTCATATTTTCCAGGCTTGTTTCACCAAGTTGAATTGATGGTTCTATCCAACTTGTCTAAATTGGTGATGGTTGGTAGATGGTCTGAGTCTTCTTGGAATTGATGGTAAGTCCAAGTTTTGTGTATGCATGGTTGAAGACAGTCAGAATCTGTTGTTGGTGATTTTCTGAGAGAGCTGCAACACTGTGTTGTCATATTGGAACTCAATGAAGAAACTCATACAAGTCTTGTTTTTGGACTTAAGCTGGACAAGATTGAAAAGTTTCCCATCTGTTCTGTAGCCAATTTTGATTCATAGGCGTAGGTCGTCCTTGATTAAGTGGATGATTGTAGCAGTAAAGAGAGTGAACAAAGTTGGGGCAATCATGCTGACCATAACTGTGACAAACATGCCATTATGGAGTCGTCTCAGGATTAGAATGTATTTTTCAGGGCATCCCTTGGTGCATAGGACATCCCATAGGAGTTCTCTAAAAACCGAGTCAAAGGCTTTGGTGAGGTCAATGAATGCCATATATAAAGGTTGAAGTTGTTCATGACATTTTTCTTGTTGTTGTCATATAGTGAAGATCATGTCAATTGTTCCACTGATGATCTAAAACCAGCTTGTGTCTCTGGAAAGATCCTCTCAGCTAAAGGCTTGAGTCGGTTGTTCATGACGCAGGTGAGGGTCTTTCCTGCTGTTGCTAACAGGGAAATTTCATGATAGTTTCCACATTCAGATTGATTGCCTTTCCTTTAGTAGATGGTAATGATTGCTGAGCCTTTAATGTCTACTTGTATGTCTTCGTTTATCCAGATCTGGATGAGAAGTTGATGCAGTTGGTAATGAAGCAAGTTACCTCCAATTTTGTAGACCATGGATGATATTCCACCGACTCCAGCAGCCTTGTTTTTCAAGCTTTTGATGGCTTCCTTGACTTCTTCAAATGTTGGTACTTGGCTTAGGGTGTCATCAATGGGCTGTTTTGGAATGTTGTTCATCACATTCCTGTCAAATGGGGCAGCTTGATTTAGAAGATCTTCAAAGTGCTCCCTCCATCTAGAATTGAGGTATGCATTGCTCTTAAGGATGGCTGAACCATCTTTGCCTTTGAGAAGGGCTTGACCATGAGTGGATGGGCCAAAAAATAGCTTAAGTTGTGTTGAAGCTTCGAATGTCATTGGCGTCCACTAGTTATTGCATTTCCTGAGCTTTCTTCCTCCACCATTGGTTTTACAGGCTTCGGGTGTCCTTCTGAACTGCAACCTTGCATTCTTCATAGTGATTCCTTTGAATAGTTGATTGTTGGTCATTTTATAAAGGTGATGAAAACTTTTCTACCTTCATCAATAAGTTGTTGGAGTAGTTTGTCGTTATTGTCAAACCAATCCTGATGTTTTTGCATCTTGAACCCAATTGTTTCTTTGCAGGAGGTGATGATAGCATTCTCCAGTTGATTCCAGTATTCTCCTATGGATGGTGGGATTTTTTTCAGGCAGTTGTTCTTGAAGATTTTGTTGGAATTTCTATACATGGTTGGTGTCTTGGAGGATGTTAACATTGAATTTCTTGATACTGTTCTGATTTTAGTGTTTCCTTTTGGGCTGGATCTTCATTCCCATGGTGGATGAGATGAGTCGATGGTCTGCCCAGAACTTGCTGGCACCAGTAACAGCTTTTGTTATCAGTACATCTTGTTGGTCCCGAGATTGTACAATGATGTAGTCGATGAGGTGCCTGGATGCTGCCAGGAGATTTTATGCCAGTTTCTCTGGTAAAATAGGATGTTTGTAATCACCAGATTGTGTTCAGCACATTTGGTGAGGAGGAGTCTTTCTCTGGTGTTGACCTCGCCAACTCCTTCCTTGCATATTATTCCGATCCAGAGCCTATGATCTTTCCCAACTCTGGCATTGAAGTCTCCAAAGAAAATGATCTTGTTGTTGTTGGGAACAGAGGAAAGGACATTGTCAATTCGGCATAAGAATTCTTTACTACTTCTTCTTTGTCCATTGTTGGAGCATAGGTGCTGATGATGGTGGCATGTTGATTCTTGGTGAGCTGGATCAGCAGAGTCATGCAATATTCATTGATTCCCAATGGTTGCTCTGTCAGCATCTGAAGTAGGCTGTTTCGGATAGCAAAACTTACTCCATGGATCCTCGGTTGTACTTTCCAGAAGGTATATTGACCTTGCTCTTCCTTTAGTTTCCCTTCTCTAGCTCTGCAGCTCCCACTCAGAACACCAATATCAAAGTTGAATGTTTGGAGTTCCTGGGCAACAAAGGCAGTTCCCCTTTCTGGCTAGTCTGAACTTGGGTTATCCATCAGAGTCCGTATATTCCGGGTTCCAAATTTTATAGTTTCACTTCATGATGTTTTTCGACCGCATAATGATGACCCCTCTGGATGCGGCTTTTCCGATAGGATGGAGTGAAGCAGACTATTTTTAGGATCCCTTTTCTAGCTCCCTCCTAGTTCAGGGTGAGCAGTGTGGATTTTAAATAGGGCTGCTCAGACGAGAATACTGCAACCAAACAACTTTCCTGCTTCTGTCCAAAAGTTGAACGACTGAATCAGGTACTCACCTCTTTCATGCTGGTTCTTAATTAGGATCTTCCAGCCATCATATTTCCTGCTCCCATCGCCCTCCCACTATTGCCAAAAGACTTGAAGAAGTATCCCACAGAGTGAAGACGCTTGTGCGTGTATTTGTTTAATGTGTACTTAATGTTGCACTCCAAGAAGTGCACAATACTTCACAAATCAACCAACTGATTCAAATGGCATGGAGACCATGACAATCGGAGCTCATGGATTTGTTGCAGCCTTCATAGCCCCCTTTAGTTTGAAGTAACTTCATCCGCCTGTTCCACTGTTGAGGTGTAGGTTGGATTGTTCTTTGTCAGTCTTGTCAGTGAGCTCACCCTTGACCTGGCTGACATAGGTGACTCAAACAGGAGCATAGATCCAGATGGCATCGCTCACGAGACCCCAGAACCACATAAGCTTCTCCGACACAGCAGATAACAACCCAGGGAGAAGTCAACATGTATATACACAGACAAGTGAGATTTGAGTCCAAATGATGAAAGTTTAAAAAAAAAGACAATATGGATCTGTCTCTGAATTATTTGTGGATGGCAGATAGTTGAATGTTGCAGTCACTGCAGTCAACGTTACAGTTAAACAGTTTAACTATATGGTTACAGTTAAACAGTCCATGTCACAATTCTTAGTTTTATAGATTGGCTAAAATTCAACAGGCAAGCAACAAGTAGTTTAGGTCAGGTTTGCAAACAAAATGAAGGTACCCAGAAAAGCTGTTACTCATTACATTGAAAAGACCAAATGCATAGAGTGTTAACTGTGAATACAGTATCCTAAATCAAAAATGTTCAATAACTTTGTTTAAAAAAAATCACAATGCAGCACAGAAAAGTTCCAACATAAAAATCACAACCCCAGGATTTAAGTAATGCTGGATTAGTGGTGCTGGAAAAGCACAGCAGTTCAGGCAGTATCCAAGGAGCAGTAAAATTGATGTTTCGGGCAAAAGCCCTTCATCAGGAATACAGACAGAGTGCCTGAAGGGTGGAGAGATAAATGAGAGGAGGGTGAAGGGTGGGGAGAAGGTAGCATAGAGTACAAGAGGTGAGTGGGGGAGGGGTTGAAGGTGATAGGTCAGGGAGGAGGGTGGAGTGGATAGGTGGAAAAGAAGATAGGCAGATTGGAGGAAATGACCTGGGAGTTGCAGTGGAGAGGGACTCCCTGAGATTCTTGTAAAGAGAGGACGAAAACTTCTTCAAGGCAGGCATCCTTGCAAGAGCATTCGCAGTAGGGTTAAAATCAACGAGGTAAAAACAATAACTGCAGATGCTGGAAACCAGATTCTGGATTAGTGGTGCTGGAAGTAATGCTATGGTAGTAAAGTTATGGAAGTTATGGAAGTAAAGTTATGGGAGGAATGTTGAAATTTGGGACAGATTTCCCCAGTCTAAAGAGGAGAAAGAATATTGTGCTCCTGTGTGGACAGTACTTCATTTCATGACATTGCTAATGCCCTGATCATGTTAGTAATTAGTAATTAGTCTGCAGATTTTCCTAAACTATTCATGAGATGTAATTCTTATCACTCTGCATCAGTAGGGAACAATCCAAAATGAATCCCACTTTGTTATTTTCTCAGTATAGACCTGTATTGTATTAAAATATATATTTTAAGTTTTCAGAGGACCAATATTTGTCACTAAGCTGAGATGACTTTGCATCCAAAATGATTCATCCATTGCCTATAAAAGACAAGCAGAGTTTAAAATTAAAGGAAGGTCATTAAAGGTGCAAAGAGTGGTTTAAATCCAGGACACTTGGGGAGATATGAAGCATATGTAAGCTACAAGTTGTCCCCAGCACAAAGATAAATTAATTTCCTTTCAAATTAAGTGTCCCAATATTTTGCCCTCTTAAAGATAAACAACTGCTCTCTTTGCGCCTTCAGGTCCAATTTTCCTTTGATAAAATATACACTCATATAATTAAAATAACTAAATACAAACAGAAAATGCTGGAGAAAGTCAGCAGACTTCGCAGCATTTTGGAGAGAGGAACAGAGTTCATGTTTAGAATCCAATTATTTTTTTGGAATAGTAGTTCAAGAGTACCACCAACCCATTTATCCCAGAGTTCTATTGCAATGCAGACTTGTGCTCCCTTTTATCTTAAGTAAAACTGTTTCTGTGATTTAATGCATCTTCAGGTTAAACTGGTGAATGAACGTTCTGTCCATTTTTGGGTAGCACAACAGTGCTGAGGGCTCTTGTTCTACAATATCAACGGCATGACACTGAATATTTTATCCTGAAATTTGAATGTTCACAAGCATCTCAATGGCAGTACCAATAACTGGAAGAAAGAAAATCCTGAAAACATTCAGACCCCAAATGTGACACTTAAAAATTATATGCCTCAGAAGATATTGTCAAGGAGAATATGAAAAATCAAATGTCAGCTATAACAAATAGATTATTCTAAACTTGTTAGTGCCAACTGAATTGTGAAGAGGATGATGTAAACAAACTTTATTTTATTCATTGGAGTTAAACCTCTGAAACATTGACACTGCAGATTTGTTGTCTATTTCCAACCTGTGATAACTATCTGTTCTATTTGCAGAATAAATAATTCAGTGTCAAGGAAGTTGTCCTAAGGGAACTTGGAAAAAAAATGGAATCTGTGCAGTAAAGGTTATCAGAGTACATTCATATTCAAGGTTATTAGAGTATGGTCACTTACCTCTAATGATATTCTGAATATTGATTTTAAATGTAGTCAAAGCTGAATAGGTTGACACTGTGAGAAATAGAATGAAGGTGGCAGAATAGCAGGGGAGGATGTATTATTGATTACTATGCCATACAGCCGCTTTATTTAGTAACCAATTTTGTTGAAGGTGAAGAACTCTTCATTGTACTTTAATGCTCGTCAAGACAACTTATCTTTCCCATAAGTAATAATATCACATTTCAAAATGTGCCCACTATATTTTGAGTATAACACTCGTCAGAATCACATTAAAATCAATATTTAGAATAATTGTTCCTTTTATAACTCACAAAAATTTTGTGTTCTCCAGCTACATAGTGCCAAAAAAGAACATGAGTATTTTTCTCCAGTTTTGTTGTTAATCTAAAAACTATCTATGTTCACCTTAAAAATAGATAGTTAACATGGACAATAGATGACCAATACTAATATTGAGGTACAAACGCTAAAGAAATGCTAAAGATTCATGCTGCATACATGCCCTTTTAGCTTTTCAGGAGTGATAAAAATGTAAGTTAATGCATTCTCCCTCAACACACCATTACTTAAGAAAGATGGTAAGGAAAAGATAGGGAACTATAAACCAGTGAACCTGACATCAGTGGTAGGTAGGTTGTTGGAGGGGTCGCTGACGGACAGGATTTACGTTCATTTGGAAAGGCAAGGACTAATTAGGGATAGTCAACATGGCTTTGTGTGTGGGAAGTTATGTTTCACTCACTTGATTGAGTTTTTCTGAAAATATGACAAAGAAGATTGATGAAGGCAGAATGGGAGATGTTGTCTACATGAACCTCAGCAAGATGTTTGACAAGCTTCTGCATGGTAGACTGGTTAGCAAGGTTAGATCACATGGAATCCAAGGGAAGCTAGCCATTTGGATACAAAATTTGTTTGAAGCTCGGAGACAAAGTGATGGTCAAGGGTTGTTTTTCAGACTGGAGGCCTGAACAGGCCTGCCACAAGAATCGGTGCTGGCTCCACTGCTTTTGGTTATCTATATAAATGGTTTGGATGTAAATATAAGAGGTATGATTAGGAAGTTTACAGATGACACTAAAATTGGTGGTCATAGAATCCCTATAGTGTAGAAGCAGGCCATTCAGCCTATAGCGTCCATACCAACTCTCTGAGGAGCATCCAACACAGACCCACACCTCTACCCTATTACCCTGCATTTATCCCAACCATCCACCTCCACATCTTTAAACACTATGGGCAATTTAGCATGGTCAATCCACCTAACCTGCACATCTATGGGCTACGAGAGGGAACTGGAGCATCCGGAGAAAATCCATGCAGACATGGCGAGAATGTGCAAACTCCTCACATCTGAAGCTTGTATTGAAACCCTGTCCCTGGTACTGTGAGGGAATGGTGCTAACCACTGAGATACACTGAAGATGGGACCTTGATCAGATAGGCCAGTAGGCCGAGGAGTGAAAATTGATGTTTAATTTAGATAAACGTGAGGTGTTACATTTCGGTAAGACAAACCAGGAATGACTTAATGGTAGTGACATGGGGAGTTTTGCTGAAAAAAAGACCTGGGGTGCAGGTGCATAGTTCCTTGAAAGTAGAGTCACAGGTAGACAGGGTGGTGAAGAAGCATTTATTGGTCAGTGCACTGAGTATAGGAGTTGGAATGTAATGTTTCAGCTGTATAGAATATTGGTGAGGCCACATTTAGAATACTGTGTTTAATTCTGGTCTTTTTGCTATTGGAAGAATGTTGTAAAACTTGAAAGGGTTCAGAAAATATTAACAAGATTAAATCAACTGGGCTTTTCTCCCTGTAGTATCAGAGACTGAGAGGTGGCTTTGTAGAGAATAAAACCACAAGGGATATGGATAGGATGAGTAGCCAAGGTCTTTTTCCGAGAGTATGAGAATCCAAAACTAGAGGGCTAGGTTTAAGATGAGAGGGGAAAGATTTAAAAGGGGCCAGAGAGGGAACTTTTTCACGCAGAGAGTGCTGAGTGTAAGGAATGAATTGCCAGCGGAAATGGTGGAAGCTGGTACAATTACAACATTTAAAAGGCATCTGGATGGATGCATGAAAAGGAAGGGTTTAGAGGGATATGGGCCAAATGCTGGCAAATGAGAATACAATGGTCAGCACTGCTGCCTCACAGTACCAGGGATCTGGGTTTGATTCCACCCTTAGGTGACTTATTGGAGTCTGCGCACTTTCCCTGCTCTGGCTTCTTCCTATAGTCCAAAGATGTGCAGGTTAGGTGGATTGACCCATACTAAATTTCTCAGTGTCCAGGGATGTGCAGACTAGATGGATTAGCCATGGGATTTGCAGGGTTTCAGGGTCTGGGTGGGATGCTCTTCAGACAGTCAGTGTGAACTCTGTGGGATGAATGGCCTGCTTCCACATGGTTGGGATTCTCTGGTGATCAGTTTAGGAAATTTCGCTGGCACGGATAATTTGGACCGAAGAGTCAATTTCCATGGTATTTCAATCAGTGTCAGACAGTTATAGAGTTATTTCATTAATGCCATCGAGTAGCCTTATCCATCTTTATCTGCATGCCAGCTATCATCAACTACTTTAAATATTTACAAATGTCAGCAGCCTTTTCAATGATACGTTTGAATCTCACTAGACTGATTCCTGGAGATCTTTGAAGTTTTATTGATGTGTTGAACGATTGTGTTATTTATTGTTAGTTCAAGCATACATGTTGATGAAATATTCCATTTTGCATAGATAGCAATACGTCAACAGGTAGAAGTTTTCCTGCAACTTCTAAATAAAGATGATGATTTTCCTTTCACCTGGAGCAATGACTTTCAAGTTAAAGTGTAAAATTCTGAATGATGAACCAATTAAAATGTCAGCATCTTAGAGCCACTGAATGTTCTTATTGAGTACACATATTTTGTTAAAATAGACATATGCTAAATTGCCATATTATTAACATATGTAATACACTGGATTTTCATGTTTGTGTGCATACCCTGTCATCTTGCTCCATTATCAATTCCCATGCCAAATTGAGAATGGCGACTACTTATGGAAATGTGTCCAAAGGTGTCATTCCACTATGACATGGGCATTCATTATGGAAATATAAATTTAATGAAAGAATAATTATCAAATGGCTGTGAATAAGATGAAATATCCTTTCCCAAATATTTTCCTGTCTAATAATCCTACTTTGCCTTTAAATGATTCTGAGTCATAACTCTGCATGCAATGGTATGGAGCAATGACCTGGAATTGAGATGACTGATTTCCAACAACCTCAATTACCTTCTTTGAAATTAGCTATAACTCCAGCCAGTGGAATATTTCCCGTGGGATCTATGATGGAACAATCTGCCAACTGCTGCCTTAACATTATGGACACTCACAATGTCCTTCTTGAATCCAGCTTTCTGCCATGTTTGGAACTAGATGGAGTAAGGTTAAGAGCTGGATGAACCAACAATGAACATTCATGATCTGGTTATTGCTGTGCAAGTGCCACTTGATAGTACTGTTGATGATACTTTCCATTGCTTAGTTTATGAATGAGATAAGACTGATGGGGTGGTAATTGACTGGATTAACTTAATCTTGCTTTTCACGATAAGGATAGGTCTGAATAATTTTCAACATTGTTGGTTAAATGCTGCTATTGTAATTGTACTAGAACAGCTTGCCCAGGACCAGGTTGATTCAGAAGCATAAAATTTCAGTACTGTTGTTGGAATGTTGTCAGAATCCACAGCTTTTGCAGTATATTGTGCCTATAAGCCACTTAGCAAAACCACATGAAGTGAATCAAATTAGCTAAAGATTGACATTTGTGATGCTGGTGAGATCAGGAGGAAGCTGAGATGGACCACCACTCATCAATGGGAAATAATGCAGAAGTGGAGCTTGAGTGTGACATCAATCATTATCTTCAAATCTGCTGAAGAATAGTCTGCAGTAGCTCAAAAATATATTTTATATTTTGTTCTGCCATCTATTCAGATCTAAAGGTATCAAAAGGTAGGCCAATTTAAATATAGCTTCAACTCAATAGCTAAGGCCATAAGAGTAGAAGCAGAAGTCGATCATTTGGTCCATCAGGCTTCATTCACCATTCAATGAGATCATGGATGATCTGAGACTTCCCAATTCCACGATGCTACCATAAACTATAACCCTTCCTAATTAAAAATCCATTTATGTTGCTTTGAGTACATTTAATGACCCAGCCTCAACAGCTCTCTTCAGTCAAGAATTCCATAGATTAACTACTCCTTCTGAGAAGAAATTCCTTCACATCTCTGTCTGGGTGATCCTTTACTCTGAGTTAATGGCCTCTGTTCCTTGACTCTTTTGCAAGGGGAAAACAACCCTTCTGCACCTAACCTGGCAAATAGTCTAAGAATTTTGTATAGATACTTCAGTAAGATCTCCATTCATTCTCTGAAACTCCAATGACTAAAAATCAAACCTGCTGATACCTCTTAGTTATAAGATACCCAAAACCAACATAGTGAATCTTCCTTGAACAACCTACAAAGTCTGCATATCTTTCCTTAAGTAAGTGCCTCAAAACTGTTCATAGAATTCCACATTTGGTCTCACTAGCATCTAGTATAGATTTAGCAAGACTTCCCTATATTTATATTTTATGTCCAGTGAAATAAATGCCAACAGTCCATTTGCCTTCCCTATTAGCAGCTGAATTTATATTCTCGTTTTTTTCTGATTCATTTATTCTCAAATCCCTCTATGCTACAACAATCTGCAGTCTCTCTCAATTTAATTAATATACAACCCGTCTATAAATCCTGCCAAAGTGCATAATCTCTCAGTTTCCCAAATGATATTCCTTTTGCCAAGTTTTTTGCTAATTCACTTAACCTGTCTATATCCCTCTGCAGCCTCTTGGTGTCATGCTCACTACCTGCCTTCTCATCTAGTTTTGTGTCTATCCGCAAACTTGGCAGGAGTACATTCACTTTTATCAATCAAGTCATTGATATACACAGTAAATACTTTTTTCTCCACCAGCACAGATCCCTATAGCATTCTACTAGTTACAGGTTGCTTTTCTTAAAATATGCTCTTCATCCAAACTTTCTGTCTTCTATTAGATAACCTTTTTCCATGCTAACATAATCACCCATCACCTGGGTTATTATCTTATTAAGTAAGCCTTATGTGCAGCATCTACTTGAACACTTTTGGAAATCCAAATATATTATGTCGACTGCTTCCTCTCATTTATCTGTTTTTTTTCATCTCCTCAAAGAATTCCAATAAATGTGTCAAGCATAGTTCACTCTTTATGAAGCCTTTCTAATTCTGTTTGGTATTTAATGTATTTTTAGATGCTTTATTATCCTCAACAAGAAACTGTAACATTTTCCTAATGACAGACATTTAGCTAATTAGCCAAGAGTTAATTGTTTTCCTCCCTTTTTGAATAAGAGTGTTACATCAATGATTTTCCAAACCTCTGGAACTTTTCCAAGATTTAAGGATTTTTGGAAGATTACAACTAGTGATTCTGCTACCTGCTAGCTACTTCCTTTAAATTCTAGGATACAACTCCTCAGGTCCAAGAGACCTATTAGCAGTTGGCCCATTAGTTTTCCGAGAACATTTTCTCTGGTATTGATTATTACACCTATTTAAGTTTTCCATTATTATTTTCACAGCCTCATTCTCTCAGGGAATGTCTGCTTGGCTTCTATCTTCCTTTAAATATGTTTAAAGAAATGCTTACTGTGTATTTTAATATTACTTGTTAAGTTATCCTCACAGTCTATTTTCTTCTTTGCATGGATGTTTTTTGTCAGCTTTAGAAATTTCCCTCATCCTCTGGCTTACCATTAGTCTTCACCATGTTGTATATTTTTTGATATTATCCTTAACTTCCTTGTAAGTCATGGTTGATTTATCCCTTGCATGAATCCTTCTTCCTTATTAGGATACATTTTTGTTGTGAGTCATGAACTAGTTTCCTAAGCATCTGCTATTGTTGTTCAACATTGTTTTCTGCTGAACTCCTTTCCCAGTCCACTCCAGCTACCTCTGTCCTCATCCCTATATTATTATCTTTATTCAAATTTGGCATAGCTGTTTCCAACTCTGGTTATTCCCTCTCAAACTGAATGCTAAATTCTACCATGTTACCGTCACAATTCCATGAGGAATCTTCTACCCTGAAGTTGTTTATTAAATCCAACTTATTACACATTATCAGATTCAAAATAGCCTGAACCTTGATTGGATCCTCAAAATATTAGTGGGCGGCACGGTGGCACAGTGGTTAGCACTGCTGCCTCACAGCGCCAGAGACCCGGGTTCAATTCCCGCCTCAGGCGACTGACTGTGTGGAGTTTGCACATTCTCCCCGTGTCTGCGTGGGTTTCTTCCGGATGCTCCGGTTTTCTCCCACAGTCCAAAGATGTGCCGGTCAGGTGAATTGGCCATGCTAAATTGCATGTAGTGTTAGGTAAGGGGTAGATGTAGGGGTATGGGTGGGTTGCGCTTCGATGGGGTGGTGTAGACTTGTTGGGCCGAAGGGCCTGTTTCCACACTGTAAGTAATCTAATCTAATACTGTCCCAAATACATTATGAATTCTTTCTAATAGCTACCTCTGCTGACTTGATTGCCCCTATTTAGGAGAAGATTAAAGTCATCCATGATGAATGCACTGCTTTTTTTAAAATGTCCTAATTATCTCCTGTTATAATCTTTATCCTACAAGCCAGCTGTAGCTATGAGGTCTATAAACTACTCTCACATCTGTCTGCTTTCCTTATGTTTTAAATTCACCAAATGGATTCTACAAGATCTGATCCAAGATCACTTCTTACTATTGTATTTATTCCATCTCACACTGACAAACATACACAAACAGCCTTCTCTTCCTGCTTGTCCTTTTGAAAACTCATATACCCCTCAGAATTTAGCTCCCATCCCTGCTTTGATCGCCTTGTAACCATGCCTCCACAGTAGCTCTAATATCACACTTAGGTTACATCATGCGGCAAACTCTCCTGCTTAATTTAAAACCTGCAACAGAGATAAGACTTTTCCTGTGCAGTAATCTGCAAACCTTTGAGTGGCCAGGAACTATTTAAAGTAAACATTAACAACTTTATTTCTTAAAGGATAACAGAAAATAATTAACTAACAATTATGTACAAGTCCTTGCTCTAACCTATCTTTTACCTTCCCTTCTATCATACTAGTCTGATAAAACTCCCAGTTGTACAACACAAAACCTCTTATCTCAAAACCAGGCAGCTTTTGGTTCTTCTATTTGGATTTTCCTCTGTCTTCTTTTCTTCTTCTTAGGAATTTCTGCATCATAGATTATTGATTGAAAAAGGTACTTTTGAGAGAGCTTTTGGCAGGCAATCTTTGGCAGTTCTCCTCTCAACTGTTCTGTTTTCCCCGGTATTATACTCCCCCCCCCCCCCCACCCCCCCACAAAGCATCAGATTGTGCCATTGGCTTTTAAGATTGTCACTATACTCAATTCAAACTGGACTGGAGTTTGGTATTTTTCTGGGTTCAATTTAAACTGATTGGCCAAATTTGAATTTGTTTTTGTCTCCAGACAATGAGCTAATGAGTTGTTCGATCAAGTGTTATATTGTTACCTTATTGAGAACACTTGGTGCTGTGTCCAGTAGTTATGCTGCTTTTAGCTCTCAAAGTACACCCACATTTTCATAATCCTTATTAACCTCGAATTGTGTTCTTAGTTCATTTATTTTGTTTTGAATACTATGTACATTTATGTAAACAGCCATTAATTCTGTCATTTTACCATTTCTTTGTTCATTTGTCTATATTTTCTACATGCACGCTTGTGCTTTCCATCCTTTCCTGTTCCACTCTGTGTATCATTATCTAAATAGTTGCCCTTAAATGGCTCCATATACTTTTGCTCTGTAACCTGATGTATCCCCCTCTAAAACCCTCTTTAGCTAATTAGTTAAAGCCCTCTTCTTAGTCTTGTTATTCTATTTGTCTGAATACTGGTTCTGATACAGCAGCTAGCTTGCCTCCTGGCATTTCCATTGCTTCTATTCGGAAGGTACAGCTCACTAGTAATTTAATAATACAGTGTGTGTTATATAACACTCCTGTTACTGTGAAGCATCTGTTCACTGACTACTGTGAAGAATGCTTTATGAGGATCATTAGATTGACGTTAAATTTTTAGTGTGTGTTCTTCTCAATAGTCCTCTACTCTTTCCCTTTCACACAAACATTTAGGTCTGTTATATTCATGAAACTGAAGCATCATTTTCTAAGATTCAAGGCCAAATTTTTAGTGTCATGTAGTTTTGGTTTTTATAGTCTTTAGTCACCATTTTTAAGGATTTTGAAGCAGGGCTTTGTGTAGTTTCAAAGTGCAATTTTATTTCATTATAAAATGCCTACATTTTGCAATTAAACATAAATTTGAAATTATCCAAGCTTTGGGGCAGAGTAATAATGAATCAGTTGTCTGCATTGCAGCTGTCTATGAAAGATAAATAGATGACTTGCTTACTTGGTAGATAGTAACTCAAGACTGCATCCTCAAACAAAATAGTTGGTAAACAGAAGAACCAAGAGGTTGAAGTTTTAAGAACTCCTCCAGAGGCCAAAATGTAAAAAAGCAGATTCCCTGCTCATGTTTGGGACTATGGTACAGATCCTGACCCAAATTGCTGGTCTTTCAAATACTAGGTTCATGTATCATACCTAGAAGCATCATCAGAGGTTCCTGTGTCAATCTGTCAACAGACCTTGAAGTGAATCACTGTCAGATAAAAGACCTCAGAAAGATTTTTAAAAGTAAAGCATTTCACAGGTTCTGCTAAATAAAACAGAGCATATGTTGGAATAATAATCAATCTTTTCTCTGATCAACTACCTTCAGCTTTGTGGCTTTTGGACCACATCCAGGGACTTCAAAAGGAAGTGTTCTAGTTTTTAGTTTCACATAGTGGAACTCGGCTGAAGGCTCAACCACAGCTCTTCCAACTCTGTCTCTTTCACTCAATTATTAAAATAGATTAGAAGAAATCCCTGTACTAATCCTTGGACACTTCCACATCACCACAAATCCACACTCTCAGATCACCAGCTTGAGAAAATGCCATTTATGCCTACTCTTTGTTTCCTGATTATTAGTCATATTCTTCCTCTTTAGTTCTCTGCTCAAACACAGATCTGACCTATATCACTGTAATATCCATGGTTAGGGAACAGAGGAAGATCCCAAATCCATTGCAGACAGAAGGATGACTGAACTCATTGCTTTTGGAACCAAACAAATCCATACCTAACTGAGCTGACTGATACTTTAATTTTTTTAAAATGGGATGTAAGTGCCATTGGCAAGATCAGCATTGTTGTCATTCCCCAATTGCTCATGAATTGAATAGCTTGCAAGGCTATTTCAAAGGACATTGCTTTAACTTTGGAGTTACATGTATGCCAGACCAGGTAAGGACAACAGATTCCCTTCTGTGCAGGTCATTAGTGAACCAGATCGATTTTATGACAATGAATAACAATTTCACAGCCTAATTTACTGAGACTAATGTTCAATTCCAGATTTATAAATTGACTTGAAATTCCAATTGCCATGGTTGGATTTTAATCTATATCTCCAGATCATTAGTCTAGGTCTCTGGATTACTCATACAGTGAAATTACAACTATGCCATCATCTTCCTCAATTTTCTTTATTCATTTCCTTAATTTCCTCACTCTTTTTACATCTATCTTATTGTCCATTTCTAACATGCAACTTGTTTCTTCTAATGTGACTACAGGCACAAAACATTTCAATATCTCTCCCATTTCTTTTCTCCACATAATAACTTCTCCTAACACTGCTTCTAAAGGACCAAGATTTAGTGACATTCTTTGGACCCTTTGAAACTTAGGGCCAGATCTTCTCCTTTGAGGTCAGAATCATAAGTCTGGAGATTTCCAGACATTGTGACTTTGTCTCCTGCCCAGCAATTTCCATTGTAGGTGTCACAGGCTTGAATCAAGGTTCACCTCTTGTAGCAGGCCCAAGATGGAATAGAGATGGACAGATGGCAAGACTGGCAGTTTAGAAGGCACATTTCTGAATGAGTTGTAGGCACCCTTGAAATCCCTTGCTCTCCCTCAGACTCATCTGCTTTATAATCCCATCTCTAACCAAATGTCCAATGTCCTCTCCAAGCTCCAACTTAGGTCGGACATCTTGAGCTTGACATTGGGCAGTCTTTGAAACTGTCAAAAATAAACAGCTTTTGAAAATCCATTTGGAAAAAAATTCTTAATCCTTTTAAGATCTCATAAAGCTGTCCGTCAAAACATCGCTCATAGCTCATTTAACTGCTGCATGAATAACCCCGCTGAATTCATTAATGGAGCTTATGGCTCAGTCAATCATTCTGAATGATATTACACTGAACATCTGTCTTGACAAAACTCCTGAATTGAACACATTAAAGTCACTGAAGTAGCCTGTCATTTAGATCTCTTCCTCTTGCTGTTTAAACAATTGAAATAAAAATTGAAGAGGTATCCTTGGTGCACAGTACTGCAGCTCCAAATGAGTGAAAATACATCATATCTATTTCCATTATGACTTGTTTCAATACAATCAACGTACCTATTTATTATCAAATATTTCTTAAATTGCAATACTCTATCTGATGAAACTTGTGGTTAAAAATGCTTGAATGGCTGAGTGGTTCGTGAAATGTTTCATAAGTGTAGCACCTGGGAGCCAGGATATGTTGAGCAGAAAATCTTGGTCTTCAAGTTGAAATGCCAGCAAAATTGCTCAAATACTTCTATCATGATAATTTATAAAGTTGCTTTATAGACACTCACAGAACTAAAGCATAATTTTGACAATATGTTTATATATTTTTTTTAATATGGTATAGTAATAACAGTATTATCTTCAGACAGGTAAGTTTAAGATACAGTTGTCAGATATATTCCAAAGAAAGGAAACCATTAAAATAGAATTCAGAACGCTGCATCAAAGATACATTGCACAATTCAGCTTTTGAAGGGATAAAAGTGATGAGAAATGATCGAATAAAACTTGAACCTTATAAATAGTTAAGTACCTAGAAGGTGATGACCATAATGGCCCTGGGATTGCAGTAGATAAACGTTCCATTTGAAAGCTAATCTCTGAAAGAAGTAATATGGTGTGGCATGTTGGATGACAGATAAAGATCCAGAATAAAACGGGAAGAAAAACTAACAGAAAAAACAAGAAATAGGAAGATGATCTACCCTTAAAATTTGGGTCAGGGTGACAATTTAAAAAATAAAAAAAAATGACACAGAGGGAAGCTGGGATTTAAAGGAAAAGCAGCATTTAGAATATGTAGTAAATGTAACTCTTGGTATTGCAATGATTAATGCCATTAGTTGTACATCTTACAAGAGGTAACTAGATTAAAGGTGTTAAAATAGCAGTGTTACAGAAACACAATGTTGAGATAGGAGTAGCATTTTTAAATAGTGTGAAGTAGAATATTTTTGTGTCTTGTCTACAGAACTATATAATCAAATCGCTATAATTAAAAATAACAGAGAATCACATGGGAAGCTTGTGAAAGGACAGCTAAGAACTGAATAATTTAAATAAAATGCTTCAGGCCAGAAGAGGAAATATTAACATTGTTATGATCCCAGTCGAGATTAATAACTTTCAACAGGAGATTTGAATTCCTAGTGTTGAACTTACAGGAATTGCACTGTGAGATTTCTCATTTTAAGATACTTAGGTAACAAACTAAAAACAACATTACATAGTAGGAGACTAACACTTTAAACTACAGAAAAGAAAACTTGTATTAGTGCTTTACATGATTGTTAACCCTATGTCACACACATATACATTACAACATGTCCTCCACAATCTTTGTAAGTAACAACATACAGCCATTCTAATGGATTCTAATAGATCAAGAACAGCCAAACCACTGACTGGAGCTAGATTTGAGTGATCATCATAAGGTGCACCCATCGTTCATGGAGTATTTCTAAACTGACTATTAGAATCTCAAAGCTCATTCTGGCAATTTCTCTTTCCACATCAGCAGAGCAAATCTTCCCGAGTCTTCAGATTGCTATGGGAGGTGTCTCTTCATCGAGAGAATGTCTTCTTCCTGCATTCTGTCTGATGACTCTCAAAGCTTGCAGTCTTCTTTTCTCTGCTTACCAGACCAATGCAGCGTTTTGTGCCTGACCTCTTACTTTCTCGCCTTTCCTGTCCAAAATCTTGGAATCCAAAAGGCTGTTTAAAGTACCAAAAAAAGCTACTCAAAAGGGAAAACTTTATTCTGTAGCTGGTAGAGAGCTGGATGGCTGCGAAGAAACAAAACAGAAAAACCAGGCAAATGCTGTAAATGGAAAGGCATTAGGAGACACTGTAATGAGCAACTTAAGGTTCCTAAAGATCAACTTAGAGATCCTTAGGGGGAAAAAGCCAGCATATTTATGAAAAAAAGCCATCTACTGTAATTTTTTGGTGTTATGTCCTTTTCTTAAAAAATAAAGAGACCTCATGTTGTAATTAAGCATTCAGCGTGTTTAAAAGTACTTTGGGGTTCCTCCATGATCATAAAAATAGCCGGGGTATATGTCCAGCAAATTGACAGAGACCCATTCTTGAGTATCCACAGCATTTTGCAAACATGGATAATTTATCAGTGTTTGAAAAAAGACTAGTTACTTCAGCTACCTTTCAAATGATGTTTTGAAAGGATACATTGATGACACTTAGGTATTACCAGCTGTACAGCCAGGGCTCAGTCAGTGGTGTAGTTATCAGGGGTCCCATAATACTATCTGTGATTCCAAAGTCAGGTCCAATAAACACATTGGTAGATTAGAAGGCATAGCTCAGCAAAGCTTACCAGAAAATGTGGTAGAATCCACCTCTGCTCATTGTGAAATCTTTAATTGAATGCTTCCTGACAGCACAATGTCTGCTGAACGAATTCATAAAGCAGAATAGTGAATGTTAGCAACACAGAAAGTGCTGAATGAACAGAAATCTTCCAGTAATATGACTGAAACTTTGAGAAAGTCGACTTCAACGTTCGAACAATGAGACAGGGTGACTGGAGATGTCCAGCCAAATCAACAAATCAAGGAGGAGAATCTACATTTAACTATATAGGAGCCAGACCAAGGTCTGCAAATTCAGAACACATACAAGAAGAAGGAACTGCCTGATCTATGCATCCAGGGTTAAATAGGGACTCTCTTCCAATCAGAGATGTGTTGCCTCAACCAGAAATTCAGGACACTTGGCAAAAAAACACTTATTTCAACAAAGCAACTGCATTACATGAAAGAAATTTAGGAAATAAAGCATCCTTCAGAAAAAGTAATTGACCGCCAAGATCTATAAAAAATGAAGCTTTCTGGGAGTGATATCTGAGAGATAAAAGATCCACTAGAGGAAAAATAATCTCCAAAATTAAACCAGGGTCAAAAACGTTCAAAGAGTGCGTTCTGAGGAAAGTGTGAAGTGTTCAGATTGCCTGTACTTATAAAGTCAGAGACTTGGAGGGAAGTGGGAAGAGAGATTCATGATATAATGGTTCTGAAAGAGTTAGGTTTCACGTTCAATTGGGTCCACCTGTTCTGAGGTCACACACAACCTATGGGTGAAGACAATAAGCTCTATTCTCAGTTTCGAAGAGAGCAATGTATACGTACCAGCTTCCAAAGGTATGAATAATTACGCTTCACCAAATATAGTTGTCATTAAAATGCAATAAACCTTTTTTTTAACCTAAGACACTCTGCCACAAATTACTAGACAGACCCATGTCAAACACAAAGGAGGATTATTGGCAGCATACTCTCTCAAACAACCACAAACAACAACAAAAAAAAATTGCTGGAAAATCTCAGTAGCACCTGTGAAGAGAAATCAGAGTTAATGTTTTGGGTCCAGTGATCCTTCTTTGGAACTGAAGAAGGGTCGCATGACCCAAAATGTTAACTCTGTTTTCTGACCACAGATGCTGCCAGACCTGCAGAGTTTTTTCCAGCAATTTCAGTTTTTGTTTCTGATTGCACCATCCACAGTTATTTCATTTTATTCTTAATATTTATACCCAGTACCAGATTCTGGTGGAGACCATCAGGTAAAATACCAAAGTAACTACTGCAAATTTTAAATAGTCCTACTGTTGTATGCACAATTCGTGAAGGACATGTTTGAATACCAACAAAGAAGTCTCTTTTTTTAACAAACAGGTACCTCAACTACTGTCAAAAGCAGTAATGGAGCAAAACATACTCTCTTTTGAGACAAGGTGTAAAACAGCAACTTTTCACTGTTACGGTGAATTAATGTTTTAAAGAACGTTTGTTTGAACGTTAATGGAACTTTGGCTTAACCTCAGATATGAGTGATGTCATGAATCATCAGTTGCTCCAACACAGTTCATTGCTGAACATGTGCTGATATTTGTATTATCTATGCTTATATGAGCAGAGCTCCTGAGTTATATTAGATACTGCCTTTACAAGCATTTCTCATACATTGTCTATAACACCAGTGAACCCTGCACATCCATCAGAAATCATTATAAGCTTTGTGCATTCCTGCAACTTGATAGCTCATTTTACAGTCAAGTAACATGGCTTCAACTGATGCATTATGACATGGATAAGAGAAAAACATACAAATACATCATTATTTGGAGGTGCCTGTGTTGAACTAGGGTGGACAAAGTTAAAAATCACACAACACCAGGTTATAGTCACATAAGTGTCTTATGATTCTGCTCCACAACCACCTGATGAAGAAGCAGTGCTTCAAAAGCTAGTGCTTCCAAATAAACCTGTTTGACTATAACCTGGTGATTTTTAACTAAATGCATCATTTGCACTTCACCATTTTTCCAAAAGCTTCGGAAATAAAGCATGTACAGGCTGTGCGAAGTGCATAAATTTATAATTCTGTGATTATAAGTATGTTGATTGACTAATAGCAGAGTTCAGTGGAAGTTCTGGACTTTAGGTGAGCCATTCATCAACGTCCTACTTGTTGTTTCCCCAACCAATGCAATGTGACAAAGATGGCACATCAACTCTGCAAAATGAAGGACTTCTAATAAACAGGAACATATCTGCTCTGCCAGTGAGTTTGAGAGTATGGGATTCCCTAAAAGTCAAGTGCATGTGTGGCCTGCTGCCTCCCCCCAGCCAGTCTCAAATTTTCCAGGAGGCTGTGGAGATGCTGGGTGTCTTGCCCAGCATGTTTGGGCTGATTACGAACAGAGGAATAGGAGTAGGCCACTTAGCATGCCAAGGCTGCTCTAACATTCAAAGGTATCATGGTTGATCCGTGGCCTAATTCTCTATACCTGTCTTTGGCTCATATCCCTTAATATTTCTGCTTAATAAAAAAATTATCTGTTTCAGATTTAAAATTAACAACTGATCCAGCATCCACTGTCATTTGTGGAAGAGAGTTCCAAGCATCTACCAGCCTGTGTGTGTGGAAGTGTTTCCTAATATCGCTCCTGAGTAGAGTGGCCCTAATATCGGAGTACTATCCCTCATTTTAGAATATCCAAGAAGTTGAAATAGTTTACCTGTATCTATTCTGTCTTTTCCTCTTAATATCTTGAGGACTTCAATTAGATCACTCTTAGCCCTCTAAATTCTAAAAAAAAACAGACCTCATTTGTACAATCTCTCTCATAAACTAATTCCTGAAATCCAGCTGTCACTTTTGTAAACATACATAGTGCTCCGTCTAATTGCCCAGAGGACAGTTAAGAGTCAACCAAATTGCTGTTGGTCTGGTGTTGCATGTAGGCCAGACCAGGTAAGTCCTCTTTGTCAGGATTGTCCACAGTCCCAACAGTGACCACCACTACTACCTGCCACTGCTGAAAGCTGATCGCTCAGCAGCTCGCTTAGACAGGACTGCATCACAAAATGGTGTAGGCATTGCAACACATGTAACCCTACACTTCCATGACTAACCCACACATCCCTGGACTCTATGAGCAATCTAGTATGGCCAATCCACCCAACTTGGATTGTAGGAGGGAACTGGAGCACCGAAGGGAAACCCACGCAGACGCGGAGAAAACATGCAAACTCCACAGAGGCAGTCGCCCAAGGTTGGAATCAAACTGGTGTCCCTGAAGCTACCAGGCTGCAGTGCTAACCACTGTACCACCCACAGAGAAGTCAGCTCCCTAGCTCTCTCACATGAAGCAGGAGACCTGACTGTAGGAATCAGAGGTTGCAGTGTGGCGATCTGTCCCATGCACAAGAAGAAAAGGATAAACTCTCCATGAAACAAAGCATGGACAAAGTAATTGAAGAATTCAGGAGCAGACATGTGGCCTCTTCAACCTGGAGACGGTGCACGAAGAGGATTCAGGAGAATGGAAAAGCAGAAGGCAATAACACTTTCAGGAGCCAAACATGACACACTCTCTCTGCATTTTCCTGCACAGCACTTTTCAGAACAATGTACCTTGCAAGGGCAGTTATTCTCTCTCTCCCACACTTCATCTGACTAGATCCTTTCAGCTGTCTGCATCCTTACTCTCAGTTCCTCGTCAAAAATGTTGACCTTCCTTGCTATCCGTTAACCTACACCCACAACTCTCCACTTTTGCCTACTTTCAGGAGGAGACAACACAATCTGTGGAGAGACAGAGTCCTCACACAGGATTGACTCTCCAGTGATAAGCATATTGATAACTATTGGCAATTTCCACCTCGTCTAATAATTAGTGATCTTTTTGCAAAAGTTTGCAGATGTTCGCAATGATCGGAAATGAAAACATTCCAGCGATGGAGGGCTCCCCATTTATAGCCAAGCTTAACTAAGTGAAACCTGGAAGGTGGCTGGATGATGTCAAGCTCCTGACTTGACATCATTTTTAGGAGATGTAAGTTCCCATACACACTCTAACCTGCATCTTCTTGCCTGGGGGAAAAAAAAACTTCCACTTATTGTCTCTCGACTTTTGTTAGTTGTCTAGCATACATTCTTTCTGAGAAGATGGGCAGACTACATAATGAGAGCTTGCAACAGACTGTTCTATGTCAGACAAAAAAACATTTGCACAATCTTCTTTTCTCGCTATGTTCAAGCTTCAACTATCTATTTTAAATTGTTAGTTACTTAAATAAATGTTCACTTTTTAAATTGAGAAATGTTACCCAGTCTGAGTATTCCATCTAATCTGTTCATTTTTATTTTATAAATCTATTCGTGGACTTTTTAAATTCTCTTTCTGAAAGGGAGGAATATTCAGAGTATTGATAAATGTGGATATCATGTTTGCTAGAGTTTTAGTATGACTGGACATGCAAAATGACAGATCTGTCTTTGGATAATACCTCCAGCCATTTCCTATAAACGGCTTCAACTTCCTGTTATTTTAAAATTGAGAACTAATTATGAATGGGATGTTTTTGTTGGTCTTTGTCTCCTGTTCAATAGCATTGTTGCTGTTTATGCAATGGCCAGATGGCTCTGTTGTTGATGTGGGCCATGGCAATTACCGCAAATGGGTAAAAATCATTATCCTATTCACAGCTGCCAGATAACCAGTCACCACAGATAATAATAAATATGTTAGTAATTAAGGCTTGTAAAGGAAATTAACAACATTAAAAAAAACAAAAGTTAACCTGCATGAGAAGAATGAGAGTGATAAAATGGCATTATATTTTGGACTGATTCTTAAATAGTAGGTGCCATATGATATATGGTAATCAGAAAAAGCAGGAGAAATTCAAATGTTCCACCGTTCAATATGATCATGGCTGATTTGATTGTGGCCTGCTCTCTGTAATGCTTGACAAATTTTTATACAAAGGAGTCAAAGTTAAACTTGAACCTATTCAAATACTCAGCCTCTCCTGATTTCAGAGAAGAGAATTCCAAAAAGCCACAGAGAAAAGGTTCCTCCCCTTTCATCGCAGGACACAGCCAAGCAAAATTTCTCTGTACAGCCGTCAATGTAAGTGTGTCTTTTAAATAAGGAAACAATAATTGTGCCTAGTATTCTAGATGTAGTCTCACCAATGACCTGCAAAAATGCAGCAAATCTTTCATTATTACATTCCCCTTGTAATAACTATCATTCTATTTGCCCTTGCCTTGTCACTTGTTGTACTTGCATGCTGATGTTTTGTGATTTATGTGCCAGAATACTCAGGTACACTCAAGAGTGCTGCAATCTCTCTACTAAGTAACATGCTACTTCGCTATTTGTTCTGCTAATGTGGACAAATTCACTATTTCTCATATTATACTCCATTCATCAAATGTTTCTTATTCTCTAACCTACCACTATGTTATCAGCAAATACAGCAATATACATTTAATGTGCTCAGTTTGCATTCAGCAAGATCACTGAGCTCCTGATATCATTATAGCCTTGATTAAAATATAGACAGAAGAGATGAACCCCAGGGTGTAGTGAGTATGACTGCCCTTGATATCAAAGGATCAAGGAACCCCAGCAAAACTGAAGTCAATGGGATTCAAGGATTAGACTTCCACTGATTGGAGTCATACTCCATTTAAATTGAAGCGTAAAGAAAGATGGCTGTTTTAATTTGAAGTTGATCATCTCAGTCACATCATTGTAAGTGTTCACAGGGTAGTATCCTAGGCCCAACCATCTTCAACTGCTTTCCTCTGTTATAAGGTCAGAAAAAGGGTTGTTTGTTAATGATATGCAATGTTCAACACAATTTTCTACTTCTCTGACACTGAAGCAGCAAGAGGTGGACAATATCCAGGCTTGGACTGATAAATTTAAAGTAACATCGTGCCACAAAAGTATCAGTTACATTCTGGTTTTTTTGGGTGTAAACATTGCCTATCTACTCTGCTATTCAATGGCATTGCTATCTCTTAATGCCCCATTATCAAATCATTGAGATCAGAAACTGAAGTGAATTGGTGTTTTAAACCCTATAACTATAACAGCAGGTCATAGGCTAGTAATTCAGTGAATTAAACCACCTCTTGTCTCCTCAATGCCTGTCCACTAGTCATTAGGTACAAGCACTGGGGATGTACCTAGACCCCAAGGATTGCAGTGATTCAAGATGGCAGCTCACCACCACCATGGCAAATGCAATTACTGATGTGCTGAATTAGCCAAAAACACGTATGTCCCATAAAAGCAAAGATGTTGAAAATGCATCAACTATCTCAGTAATGTAAGAGATCCCACCCATATTTTCATTTTTTGGGACTATAAGCTAAAATTGAAGTTAGATTGCTGTAACTAAAACTAAAATACCAGTAGAGTATATCAACTTACAAAAAAAACCAAGTGCTCCATCGTATTGCTTTATGAAGCAGTAGGGCTAGAATTTGAGACGGAACAATACAGAATTTTTCAAGTTAAGGAAATTCGGCCTGACAACAGTTTTCTAATTAGAAGCATTACAGAGTATTAAAAAGTTAAAAGTGCCAGGGCATCAGAATGGGAGAAACATCCAGAACCTGCAGGCAGAAAACATCTCTCCATTTCTCTATATGGGAAAGAAGTCGAAAAAACAGAACAGTTTAAAAGGAAGAGTTCTGAAACAAGAGACCTGGATTCACATGATCCTTCATGTATCAGACAATGACCATCAACCTGCAGACAATATATCATCATCACAGAGAAAGTAAGTTCCCACCTTATGATATGGACTTTTGATCTTCTGCATTTTGTTCAGTATGTGTATATAAACCTTTTCCCATACATAATATGTGTATTTAACTATTTGTCTTTCACCTATCAAACTCATGATTGAATGTTTAAGGAGGGATTGCTAAATTGGATTTTAGTAGATTAGAAATCTTTTCTTTTTTCTGCTCTTGTTAAAGTTGTCTACTACAATAAATAATTATTTTAGTTACTGACATAAGCTGCTTTGAATCGATTTTGTCCTGATCAGCAGTCAGCCAGAGAAATTGGTCATTTTGGTGGTCTAATTGGGATTTTCATATATTTTGAAATGGCCTGTTGGATAGTTGGGCACAATTATCAGTGCTCCCTTGAAGATAAATCATAATAAAAGTGTATTGGCTAAGTCAGATTTGTCCGGCTTTTTGTGTGCATCACTTATGGGCAATTTTCTATATTGTCGAGCAGAGGCAAACGTTGTAAGTGTACTGGAGCAGCTTGGCTAGGAGTGCAACAAATGCTGAAGCCTTTTCAGTATCCAGAACCTCCAGTCATTTCTCAACTGCACACAAACTGAATCAAATTGACTGATGACTGGCTCTGAAATGCTGGGGATTTGTGGAGGAGGTTGTGGCAGTCCTCCATTTCTGGCTGATTGTTGGAAATATTTCCTCTGTATCTTTGCACTGATGAGCTGATTTCCCCATCACTGAGAATGGGAATATTTGTGGAGCCTCTTCCTCCAGTGAGTTCTTTAATTGTTTACCACCATTTAGAATTGGATATGACGTGACTGCAGAGCTTAAAGCTGATCCAATGGCTGAAATACAATAAAAGCAAAGTTCTAACTTTATGTCTAAATTTTACTAGGACATAATAAGCAATCTGAATGTAAAACAGTTGATGTGTACTGTCTATCACCCACAAACACAGGAAGCTTTGGAGAGACACCATCAGTCTCTGAAAATAATAACAATGGTTTATTGTCACAAATAATCCCAGGGCTGGGACAAGAAAAAAATAGATTTGTGATTATTTCAGAGATTCCCAAAATTAGTTGATTGGTTACTTCCACTCAAGTTGATCTATAGTTTTGAGAAAATAGGTCCATTAAAATTATTTAAGGAGATTTTCAAGGTAAAATAACAACTCTCCAATTTTGGATGACATATCCATATTTCTCAAGAGAGTCACAGAAGTGTAAATTGGCACAAGTGCAATTTCAAATTCACAAAGATGAAAGAATGGGCAGACCAGACAATGAAACATTTTAAAAAGGAGATAAAATGTCAGCGTTATATTTTAGTTTCACAAGGTAAAACTTTGAAGAGATTCAATGGTGCATGTAAAGATAATTAGGAGATTTAGTAAAGTGACTTGCTTGGTAGATATGCCTTATCACAGGAGGAAGAATCAGTTATGTCATGCGAACACGTTAAAGCAAAACCATCATTGGGAGGATAACCCAAGAAACTACAGAGCTGTCAGCTTGACATCAATAATGGGAAAACTGATGGAGGACATAATACAGGATAAGATAAACAAATACTTAGACAAAAGTTCACATTGGACAGTCAACTTAGCTTTGTCAAGGATAGCTCATGTCTGACATGTTTAATAGAGCTGTTTGACGAGTTGAAACAGCCAGTGGATGATGTACATTTGTACTTTTGAAAGGCTTCTGATACAGTGCCAATGGCTGGTTAGTAAATTAGAAATGTTTGGGATTGATGGATCCTTGGCAAGATGGATTAAACTTTGGCTAAAAGATAAGAAACAAGGGGTTCTCAGACAATTCTCTGATTGGCGATGCATTGAAATTAGTGTTCCTCAGGGATTGGTATTGGGACTCTTGCTTTTGTAATTTATATAAATGATTCAGAGATAGGTATTGAGGGCAAAATCGCTAAACTTGCAGATGATACTAGGCTAGGCAGAATAGTGAATTGTGAGGATGATGCTGAGCGACTTCACAGAGACTCTGACAATTTGGCCAAGTGGGAAGACAACTAGCAGATGAATTTCAATGCAGAGAAATATGAATTAATGCAGAAATATGAGTGGAAGTACAGGAGCACAGCAATCTCAGGACTCAAGTACATAATTTTCTGAAGGTGGCCAGGCAAGTTGAAACAAGTGTGAAGGCAGCTTATAGGATCCTAGGGTTTATAAACACAGGCATGGAGATTAAAAGTAAGGAAGCTATGCTATATTTCTACAAATCATTGGTCAGACCACATTTGGAGTAATTTGTTCAGTTCCGGGCACCTTATTCAAGAAATTATGTTAAAGTCCTGGGGAGACCAGATTTACTAGAGTGAGGGATTTTAGATGCAAGGAAAGATTAGAGGACGTGGGCTTATTCTCCTTAGTGTGATGGGCAATTTCAAAGTTTATGCATGATTCAAAACTTAGAAGAATTGTAAACGGTGAGGACCCTGTGGTTTTCCAGAAGGACATTGACAATTTGGCAAAGTGGGCAGAGAGGCGGCAGATGACTTTCAATGCAGATAAATGTGAAGTGGTGCACTTTGGTAGGAAGAATATTGAAAGATATTATAAAATAGGGGGTACAATTCCTGAAAGGGTTTAGGAGCAGAGTGACCAGAATATGTCAGCACATGACTGAAATATCAGGAGAGCTTTGCAACTTAAAAAAAAGCAAGTGCTGAATATTGTTGACCTGCACGATATAATGCTACTTTTTGATGCATGAAGAGGAGGAATTCAACACTTGGCGGCAATGAGAATCTTTCATTTTAAGGAAGCTTTGTCTGACAACAGTCTCCTGGCTGCAGAGTGTGAAAAAGATCTATGTGCCATGGTAGCAGAATGGAAAGAAAGACAGAAAAACCTTGAAAGCTTAAAAGAAAGAATTCTAAAACAAGACGAGCCCTAAGCTCACCGGATCAATCACTGAATCAAAGGAGTACAGTCATCCTACAAACAACAGTACAACATCTTGGAAAAAAAATCAAATCACTGAGACAGAACTTTGTAGTCTGGACTTCTGATGTTCAGCTTATGTTTACTCTGGGTGCATTCCTTTTCCACCCAAATTATGATTGAGTGCGTGTGCACATATTTGGAACTTTGAAGGGGCATAGATATGCTTTCATAGCAATAGATTAGACTTTTTTTAAAAGTGTATTACAATAGATAGTTATTTTAAAGTTATTGACAAAACCTGTTCTGAATTGCTTTTGTCCTGAAAAGCAGCCAGTCAAGGACATTATTTATTTTTGGTAATCATGGAAGTTTTGTACATTTTGAGACAGCTTCTGGAATGGTGGAGCACCATTACTGGTGTAGTGCCCCAATTACGTTTTACCAGTGGCCACTTCATTTAAGTCACTTGAAATAAGGCCAATCAGTACCTGAGGAATTTTCAGCCTTTGGTTCGAAGAATTTTCTTGTTACCTTTTCCATATTAGTTGCAACTGTATTCAGATTCTCCTTCCTTTTCAACTCTGAATCAATAAGTATTTCTGAAATATTATTTGTGTTTTTGTAGATACAAATTAGCTTTCAAATAATCTATCATTTCCTTATTTTACATTTTTAATTTCTCAGATTCAAACTCAGGAAGGCCAGCACTCATTGTAATAATACTTTTCCTTCCTAAATATCCATGGAAACTCTCATGTGTTTTAACCATTTCTTGTTAGTTTTCTCTCTTTCTATATTTTTCCCCCATAAACATTTTAGTCATTCTTTGTGATTTTAAAAAATATTTTGTCCTATTTCTTACCTGTTTCTACTTGCGTTCTTTGTTGTGGAATAAAGCGATTTTTCTTTCAACTTGATACTATCATTAACTTCATTAGTTAGCCACAAATGGTGCTCAGTTCCTGAGCACCTTTTATTCTCACTGGAGTTCTCTTCGCTGATTTTCAAAAAAATCTCCTTATACATCCACCTCAATACTTCTCCTAACCTCCTGTTTAATCTAATTTCCCATTTTGTTTCAGCCAATGCTGTCTTTGTGCCTTTATATTTGCCTTTAAGTTTTAAATAATGGTCTCAGACTCATTTTTCTCTCCCTCAAACTCAAAGTTAACTTCATTCAGACTATAATCATTGCTACCCAGGAGCTTCTTTACTATGTGATCATTACTTAATTCTGTCTCATTGCATATTAGCTAGTCTAGAACAATCAGCCTGGCTCTAGAACGTACCAAAGGAGTAGCAATGGGCACCCGCATGGGCCCCAGCCATGCTTGCCTCTTCGTTGGATATGTGGAACAGTCCATCTTCCGCAGCTACACTGGCACCACCCCCCATCTTTTCCTCCACTACATCGATGATTGTATTGGCGCTACCTCGTGCTCCCATGAGGAGGTTGAACAGTTCATCCACTTTACTAACACCTTCCACCCTGACCTCAAATTTACCTGGACCGTCTCAGACTTCTCCCTCCCCTTCCGAGACCTCTCCATTTCTATCTCGGGTGACTGACTCAACGCAGACATTATTACAAGCCGACCGACTCCCACAGCTACCTAGATTACAACTCCTCCCACCCTACCCCCTGTAAAAACGCCACCCCATATTCCCAATTCCTTTGCCTCCACTGGATGAGCTCCCAGGAGGACCAATTCTACTACCGAACAACCCAAATGGCCTCCTTCTTCAAAGACTGCAATTTCCCCTCCGACATGGTCGACAATTGTCTCCACTGCATCTCCTCCACTTCCCACACCTCCACCCTTGAACCCCACCCCTCCAATCGCCACCAGGACAAAACCCCACTGGTCCTTACCTACCACCTCACCAACCTCCATATATCGTATCATCCTCCGTCATTTCCGCCATCTCCAAACAGATCCCACCACCCGGGATATATTTCGCTCCCCACCCCTATCAGCATTCTGGAGAGACCGCTCCCTCCGCGACTCCCTCGTCAGGTCCACATCCCCCACTAACCCAACCTCCACTCCCGGGACCTTCCCCTGCAACCGCAAGAAGTGCAAAACTTGCGCCCACACCTCCCCCCTCACTTCCCTCCAAGGCCCCAATGGATCCTTTCATATCCATTGCAAATTCACCTACACCTCCACACACATCATTTACTGTATCCGCTGCACCTGATGTGGTCTCCTCTACATTGGGGAGACAGGCCGCCTACTTGCGGAACGTTTCAGGGAACACCTCTGGGACACCCGGACCAACCAACCCAACCACCCCGTGGCTGAACACTTTAACTCCCCCTCCCACTCCACCAAAGACATGCAGGTCCTTGGCCTCATCCATCGCCAGACCCTGGCCACACAATGCCTGGAGGAAGAGCGCCTCATCTTCCACCTCGCAACCCTCCAACCACATGGGATAAATGCAGATTTCTCCAGCTTCCTCAATTCCCCTCCCTCCACCTTATCTCAGTCCCAACCCCTGGATTCAGCACCGCCCTCTTGACTTGCAATCTTCTTCCTGACCTCTCCGCCCCCACCCCCTCTCCAGCCTTTCATCCTCACCCTCACCTCCTTCCACCTCTCGTATTCCCAGCACCCCTCTCCCAAATTCCCTCCCCCCTACCTTTTATCTTAGCTCGCTTGGCACACCAGCTCCATTCCTGAAGAAGGGCTTATGCCCGAAACGTCGATTCTCCTGCTCCTTGGATGCTACCTGGCTTGCTGTGTTTTTCCAGCACCACATTTTTCAACTCTAGAAAGTACTGCCCAAAAACACATTTTGAGTCAACCTCCAGGCCACCTTTGCTAAATGATATGTTCGCTTAAACTAAATTTAAAAAATAAGCTGACAACAATTATCACTGCATTTTTCATGCACCTCATTTCTTCCTGTATATCTTATCCTGCAATGTAGTTGCTGCTCGGACATCTATTGACCATTCCCACAAATGACTTCTTGCTTTTACTAAATTCTTCTTTCCACTCAAACTTTTGCTGCACCTCAAGCTTTAGGACTAAAATAATCTCTTACTATTGTACTAATGTTATCCTTTATTGACAGGGCTACTCAATTATCTTTTCTTAGCTTACTGTCCTTCCAACAGTTCATGTACCTTGAATATTCAGATTCCAGCCTTTGTCATCTTGCAGCTTTATCTATGTAATTGCTATAATGTATTTCAATTTGCGCTGACAAATCAGCCGTTTTGATACAAATCTTAAATGCATGTAGATGCAGAATGTTTACTCCTTCTATTTTACTACTTCTGAAACCTCTAGCCTTATCTACTGGTGCATAACTAAGTTGGCATGCTGTTTCCCTTCTGCATGCTTTGATTATTATTACCCTAATTGTTATGTGTTGCCTTATCCTCAGTCTCCCTTTATCCAAATTTCCCTCGCACCTGTATTTAGTTAAAAATCCTCGCGTATGCCCTCTTTATAATATTCATTAATTGCAAGTCACAGCATGATTCAGTAGAAGATTATTCCAATGGTATAGTTCCCACTTTCACCTACTGGTGCCAGTGCCCCTTGATGCAAACTCCCGCACCAATCTTTCAGAATGCATTCAACTTAATCTAATGTAGGAAATGCCAATTTCCTCCAATAACAAATCTAAAGATTATTCATTTAATGTTTCTTCTTTTAGATTTAGCATAATAGCATTCATATTCCATCAGCAGAAAATGTTTCCTCATTCTTCCTATGCCAATGGTACAGAGTCTTCATTTAATGATGCCCTGTTTATCATTAACTTGCTTTAATGCTGTTAAATTAGTGGGACATATATCCTGCAAAGCATTGGGAGATTTATTTAACAATGTTTGTCCTGCTAAGTTTCTGACTTGTGGTTATTCCCTTGATTTACAGCTTCTTTCAGTGCCTTTCTCCTGACTTTCAGCCTCTTCCTGATCTGACCTGATAATGGAATTCTAATGTGAGCGGTGTTGGCAAAAAGGAGTAGCTTTATTTTTCTGGTTCACTGCCTGTTGCATCAAGTTTTTGGGAAAATTATTTATTGTAAAGATGACAGATTTCTCACCAAATCATATGAACTTTTATTAATTACCCAAACTCTATTATAGAAGTCTTGTCTGATTTTATCTTCATCTAACAATGTACTATTCCTAGAATAACTTGTCCCACTCAGTAACTATCCATTGAAAGACCATCATCACCTGCATGAACCATCTTTAAAAAGCCATTGTGCATCTAGACAAGCTTTGGAAATCTAGCATTGCCTCTCACTGATAACAGGCACAAAACTAGGCTGCTTGGTAAGATTGCAGTGAAGTAGGATGCTCCAGCCAGTATTAGTCCATTCTGCCCATTCTTTTTCCTCTCTTTTAATCTTTTACTTCCCTCTCTTCCTCCCTTATCTTGTTCTTGAATGCACCTCCAATGCAGAGATGGCGGTTGGTGGTCTGAAGTGGGGACATCAGCAATGACCCTGATGAAGGGCTTTTGCCCGAAACGTCGATTTCGAAGCTACTTGGATGCTGCCTGAGCTGCTGTGCTCTTCCAGCACCACTAATCCAGAATCAGCAATGAGCAGCCTGGTGCAGGAGTGGGGTCATTGGGCCAGTGCAGTGTGTTGCAGCAGCCAGCGGTAACATTACATGGAGGCTCCCTGCACTGGTACGCTGCTGAGATCCCTTGCAGAGAGACTATGAATTTTTTATTTAACATCTTGTTTTTCTGACTTTTAGTTAAACCGTATAGCTGTAATGCAACTTTTTTTCCTTCATTTCTCTATTCTGTAACAAAGGATTGTACCGAGTTACTCTGTACCGAAGATGGCACCGTGTCTTAGTGATATTGTTATTCTGTAACTGAAGAAGCTGTACCGAGATATCTTTGTACCTAAGATGGCGCTGCATGGTGACTTATCAACTTTTCACTGTACTCATTTGAGTATGTGACAATAAAGCTATTTCAATTCCCGGAACAAAAAAACAAAGCTGGCACAGCTGACTCTCCCTTGAACATGCAACCCCATTTTTTTCCCCCTTCCTCTCTGTGTAAATATCATGCCTCACAGTAGTCCCATCCTTAACTTCATCCCATCTAAAGATTCTCTCATAATCACCATTACTCTGTCCAATGCCCACTGGAGACCTGTAGGTGTTATTGTCTAGTAATGGAACTGCACATACAAACAAGCAATTGGACAATTCCAAACACAAGATTTTATTTACAGCTAGCTAAAATGAATACAAAGAAAAAGAACAAAGGCTGCAATTCATTCCCACAGTGCAAACAAAATCTTGTCCAATGCAATCTAATTTACACTCTATGATGGTCTGCTGCACACTGTTCTCATCTACTGGAACCAGGTTTCAATCAAGTCCTGTCCGACTTGTAGTGTCCAATGCAGCTGAGTTCTGTCATGCACAAAGAAAACTTCCTCCTCCCCAGTGACCTCATCCTCCTGTTCAGAAAACTTCCCATTCTCCCAGTTCCTTACCATCCAGCACATCACATTGTTGCCTGCTTTAATTGCGCAGAGCACAGCACGCCAATATAACACACTCCTAGAACTGTGTCTTCAACAGCCCTATCATCTGCTCCATCATGGCTCAAGTCAAAGCATGTTCCAGCAGTGCATCTATTGTCTGTATCAGTTAGGGGCTTGTACAATGTTGTCAAGAGCCATTGTAACAGTGGGTAGCCCTTGTTCCCTAGTAACTAGCCAGGTAAGGTCCCTGAACCCTCAAATATATCTGGTACACTGAAGTGCACCAAATAGGTGTAATGACGACTTCCAGGGTAGCAGGCACACAACGTCAGGTAGTGACAACATTGATCATGGATCACATGAACATTAATGGAATGGAACCTCTTATTGATGAGTTCTGCAGTGTTGTGATATAGCACTCTCAGTTTGATGTGTATGCAATCAGTAGTACCCTGTACCAGTGGGAAGCCAGCTGTGTTTATAAATTGTACTACTCAGCTACAGCACTGACCTCACATTGGGAAATTTAAATTAACAGATGACATTGGTGACTATCTTGATGCATTTGTGGATACATGATTGAGATATCCCACGCAGCTCAGCCCTTGATCCCTGGAATGAACCAGTTATGTAGAAGGTCAACATGACTGTCACCTTCACAACCACTGAGAAAGTACTCCTGCTACCATCAGACCCTGGTCTAGTATCTGACTCCATTTTGTTTCAGTGTTTAGGGATATACAGATCTTGATTATACACTGAGTTTTGCTCAACCCTGGGAAATGGAGTAGGGAGTGAAAAAAAACTGGTCCTTATGTGGATCCCATTTTTCCTGATGGGCCCTGGGGCTGCAAACTCTGCCTGAACTGAGTGCTACTCTGCCTCTGCGGTGTCCTACTGCTGGTCCAAGGCTTGCTGTTGGCCTTGGTCCATCTCCATCCATCTTCACCTTCACTCGGTCACTGTTTCTGTTCCGATCTCTATACATGCCTGTTTTCTTCCCCCAGCCTTGACTCCCCATCCCTTTAGAAGGTTACTCCTCTGCTGTCCATGCAGGTCCCTCTTGCACCCTTGTCACTGACTGATGTATGGAACCCCAGGATTGTATTCAGTCACTCTACATTCTGAAAGTGGGAACAGGGTACTGAGTTGGATGATTAGCCATGATCGTAACAAATGGTGCAACAGGTTTGAAGGACTGAATGGCCAACAGATCCTATGATATATGTTTTCAACGATTTATTGTGTCTATCACTGGGAAACCTTACTTTAAAAATATAAATTAAGCTAAGAGCATTTGGTTGTAATTACTCATTATTTGTTTACAAGTTGAATAGTTGATTCCAAATGGCCTGCCCTGTTGTCTACCTGCTGATATGAGCAAATTTTTTTTGCAACCCTGTAATTGTGGCATTATATTATTTTAGCAATAACCCAGTTATTGTAAGCAGTTCAAATTCTCTGATAATGAAGGGAGGAATCTCAAATAATTGCAATAATATTTGTACACTAGTGTACACTATAATGTCAAAGTCATTTTTAGAAATCTACAGATTGTGAAAATATCAGTTCTAACGAGAGATGTTGATACATGTGAAGAATGCATTAAGTTTGAAAAACCTTCCAAAGTGCCCCGCTCCAACATTCACCATCCCTGTTATTAAGTCAACAGAAATGTTACAGAAAATTAACTTCTTTATAAACTGCAATTTTGTTCACTTGCATAATTATATCCTCAGGGGTTCTGCACTGCATTACACAAGATAACTAAGGAAATTAATGTATGACTATTTAGAAATTAACTGTGTGATGCTTACAAAATTTTACTGCAGGGGTATTTGTACACATTAACAATAGACAAAAGCAATTGATATTGCAACTTATTGGAGCAAGTTTCAATTTAATTCTTCTTTCACCTTGAAAAGTTTGTACCATTTGAAGGAGGTAATTTCAAGGAGATAAACTAAGAGGTCAAATCTATGATGATAAGAAGTCATCAGTCTTTTATGATTGTTCATGGCACATCATTTGTATGAGTGGAAGGATTGCTGAAACTTATTGAGATCATAGCAAAATTAGTGCATACATAAATTTAAATTTGATTCCTGAACTTTAATTATACATTTTAAAATATATTTAATCCAATTGATATTTAAAGCTATACTAGGCAAATAAATTGGCCACAGGGGCACGAGGGAAAGGTAAATAATTGTTGGCCTAGCTAGTCATGTCTACATTTCATGAAGAAAATTTTAAAAAGTATTCAATTACACCAATATGCCCACCTTTTAAATTTTCCTGATTATCTGCAGTCATTTTGCCTCATAAATATGAAGGTTGACTGTAGAAGTGCAATGTAAACAACAGTTGGCTTGGATTAGCATATTCAACAAATGGATGACATTAGCCTTGAGTCTTAATCAAGCAGAAGTCCTTATGTTTACAATTCCTTGTCCTTTCTCTCTTTCTCACCCCCAATATGTTCATCAAGAGTTAAGCATTTAGCCAGCATGATGGATTAAGCCATGAAAATGTATCCAGTTCCTGTCTTAAGTGATATTTCTTTTCAAAAGTGTGCACATAATGATTAATAACCTAAAATGTACATGAAACCATTTCATTTGATTCACATTGCTATTTAACTATGTGCACATAAAACAAAGCTGTAGATTCACTTTATATAACTATTTAACTTATTTCCAGATTAGTACCTAGACCTAATCCATTTTTACACTCAGTTCTCAGTTCTTCTGTGTTTCAGTTAATTCTTGCTTTCTTTCAGCAATTTATCTATAAATATACAGATTCTACAACTTTGAACAGGGTAAAGATGTAAGCAGTTGGTTGATTGATGAATGGAAGCTCCCTCCACAAAAGAGTCAGGTTTAAAGGTGTTTGTGGAGAATACTTTTATTCCATGTAAAACAAAACAGGGATTCTTTTGGCATATTGTCCTTTACTGTCAGTCGAGTAACCTCTTTTTATCACCTTTATCATTCAAAAGCATGAGAGTCATCTATATTTCAGTTCAAGTCACTTCCAGACAACATGACAAAAGTGGCTTACAGAACAAATTAGCCTTCTCTGAAATAGCCCTCAACTGAAAATATGAAGAGCAGTATTCCAGAAAGCTGACAGAAGAAATTGATCTCCTGCACTTACAATTGTAATGATCATTTAAGAAAAAAAACTTCATGGTTAACTCTAACTTCAGGAAAATTAAGAATAACAAGGAAAGATCTTCAGAGGATCGGAGGTCTTAGAAGTACAGCAGCCACACTGCAGGAATGGGCACAGATGCTGCAGTTGGGGACTGTAAGGACACTTACCTACAAGTCCCTTCTGAATAAATTTCAATTTTCCAAATCAAAACAGTTTCATGTACAGTATGAATTAGATTATTGATAGTTAAAAATTTTGTTTCAGAAAGGATACATGACTTAAAGTATGAACAGTACACATCTTTTTGGCTCTGCCTGTAACTGCATTTCATGCCTTAATGCATCATGTTTTTTTAATGCTTCGTAACTCCTGATGGACAGGTTGTGGGTGAGGAGTATGGAAAGGGGAGGAATTGTAAATATAAGGGCTTCCTCAAGAATTGGACTTAAGACTTATAACCTGTTACTACAAACACCAGGATGATCTGTGGCGACAGCCACGGCCACCTGATTCCACACATTAAGTGAAGGGACAGCGAATGGAGCTCCCCCCCCAGCAACACCACCACCCCCACCCGCCGGTCCATATCAGGCTACCTCCAGGCATTGGCTCAGTGGGAAGCTGCAGGCTGCCAGGAATATTCTGCTGGCATTTCCAATCTGTCCAAAAGTGCTCTCTAGGATACATAGATTGGTTGGTTGCCAAAGTCAGCTTCACTCCCACTGGAAATGGTAGAGGATTTTAGCTTTCCAAACATAGACTGGGACTGCCATCGTGTTAAGGGTGTAGATGGAGAGGAATTTGTTAAGTGCGTACAAAAATAAATTCTGATTCAGTATATGGATGTACCTACTACAGAAGGTGCAAAACTTGACCTACTCTTGGGAAATAAGGCAGGGCAGGTGACTGAGGTGTCAGTGGGGGAGCACCTTGGGGCCAGCGACCATAATTCTATTAGTTTTAAAATAATGATGGAAAAGGATAGACCAGATCTAAAAGTTGAAGTTCTAAATTGAAGAAAGGCCAATTTTGACAGTATTAGGCATGAACTTTCAAAAGCTGATTTGGGGGCAGATGTTCGTAGGTAAATGGACGGTTGGAAAATGCGAAGCCTTCAGTAATGAGATAACGAGAATCCAGAGAAAGTATATTCCTGTTAGGGTGAAAGAAAAGGCTGATGGGTATAAGGAATGCTGGATGACTAAAGAAATTGAAGGTTTGATTAAGAAAAAGAAGGGAGCATATGTAAGGTACAGACAGGATAGATCGAGTGACTCCTCAGAAGTGTATAAAGGCAGTAGGAGTATACTTAAGAGGGAAACCAGGAGGGCAAAAAGGGGACATGAGATAGCTTTGGCAAATAGAATTAAGGAGAATCCAAAGGGTTTTTACAAATACATTAAGGACAAAAGGGTTACTAGGGAGAGAATAGGGCCCCTCAAAGATCAGTAAGGTGGCCTTTGTGTGGAGCCGCAGAAAGTAGGGAAGATAATAAACGAGTATTTGCATCAGTATTTACTGTGGAAAACAATATGGAAGATGTAGAATGTAGGGAAATAGATGGTGACACCTTGCAAAATGTCCATATTACAGAGGAGGAAATGCTGTATGTCTTGAAACAATTAAAGGTGCATAAATCCCTAGGACCTGATCAGATGCATCCTAGATCTCTGTGGGAAGCTAGAGAAGTGGTTGCTGGGCCTCTTGCTGAAATACTTGTATCATTGATTGTCATAGGTGAGGTGTCAGAAGACTGGAGGTTGGCTAACATGCTGCCACTGTTTAAGAAGGGTGGTAAGGACAAGGCAGGAACTATAGACCAGTGAGCCTGATGTTGGTGATGGGCACGTTGTTAGAGGAAATCCTGAGGGACAGGATGCACATGTATTTGGAAAGGCAAGGACTATTAGGGATAGTCAACATGGCTTTGTGCATGGGAAATCATGTCTCACAAACTTGATTATATTTTTTGAAGATGTAACAATGAGAATTGATGAGGGCAGAGTGGTAGATGTGATCTATATAGACTTTAGTAAGGCGTTCGACAAGGTTCCCCAGGGGAGACTGATTAGCGAGGTTAGATCTCACAGAATACAGGGAGAACTAGCCATTTGGATACAGAACTGGCTCAAAGGTAGAAGACAGAGGGTGGTGGTGGAGGGTTGTTTTTCAGACTGGAGGCCTGTGACCAGTGGAGTGCCACAATGATCTGTGCTGGGCCCTCTACTTTTTGTCATTTACATAAATGATTTGGATGTGAGCATAAGAGGTACAGTTAGTAAGTTTGCTGATGACACCAAAATTGGAGGTGTAGTGGACAGCAAAGGTGGTTACCTCAGATTACAACAGGATCTGGACTAGATGGGTCAATGAGCAGAGAAGTGGCAGATGGCGTTTAACTCAGATAAATGTGAGGTACTGCATTTTGGGAAAGTAAATCTGAGCAGGACTTGTACACTTAATGGTAAGGTCCTAGGGAGCATTGCTGAACAAAGAGACCTTGGAGTGCAGGTTCATAGCTCTTTGAAAATGGAGTCGCAGGTAGATAGGATAGTGATGAAGGCGTTTGGTATGCTTTCCTTTATTGATCAAGAGTATTGAGTACAGAAGTTGGGAGGTCATGATGCAGCTGTGCAGCACATTGGTTAGGCCACTGTTGGAATATTGCGTGCAATTTTGGTCTCCTTCCTATCGGAAAGATGTTGTGAAACTTGAAAGGGTTCAGAAAAGATTTACAAGGATGTTGCCTGGGTTGGAGGATCTGAGCGACAGGGAGAGGCTGAACAGGCTGGGGCTGTTTTCTCTGGAGTGTCGGAGGCTGAGGGGTGACGTTATAGAGGTTTACAAAATTATGAGAGGCATGGATAGGATAAATTGACAATATCTTTTCCCTAGGGTCAGGGAGTCCAGAACTAGAGGGCATAGGTTTAGGCGAGAGGGGAAAGATATAAAAGAGACCTACAGGGCAACTTTTTCATACAGAGGGTAATACGTGTATGGAATGAGCTGCCAGAGGAAGTGGTTGAGGCTGGTACAATTGCAACATTTAAAAGGCATTTGGATGGGTACATGAATAGGAAGGGTTTTGGGTGATATGGGCCGGGTGGTGGCAGGTGGGACTAGATTGGGTTGGGATATCTGGTCGGCATGGACGGGTTGGACTGAAGAGTCTATTTCCATGCTGTATATGTCTATGACTCTGACTGTATGAGATGAGGATGTGTCAGACACCAAACTAATGCAATCTCAGATCCACTGTAAAAGCTACTGTGGCAGGTTTGAAAATATTTCACTTCCTGATTCTTGTATTGTGGAGGCAAGATAATATTGTGTGTAAGATGGCAAAGGATTGAAATGTGAAGATTAAAAACATGAATATTCTGCAGTAATGTTTAATTATATTAGAAATTAGTAAAATTTGTTCTAAGTTTTCTCAGGTAATAAAAAGAAACAACTGCATTTATTTAATGCTTCTTATATCTCACTGTCAATAAATCCCAAAGAACTTCGCAATCAATGAATTACTTTTGAAGTGCAGCAATTACTCTTTTGCATCAATCAATAATCACACAGTGCAGTTCCAAATTAAATAAACGATCACTTAATCTGTTTTAGTTCTGCAGGTTAATGTATAAATGGTTGTTCCGAAGCAAGGGGAACTTACTATTCACCTTTAAAGAGTCCACGGGAGCTTTTTAACATTCGCATCCGTTTGACTTTATAATTGAATACTGTATCTTTGGCATTTCAAAACTCCTTCAATATTGTGTCTGGGTTCAGTACTGGAGACCTGGAGTCAGTCTTGAACTTACAACCCTCAGAATTAAAAAAAATGCTATTGAGCCAAAGTGACACTTGGTAAAGCAGTTGGGATTATATCCTTGACCAAATGGATGGAAGGAAGAATTGATCAGAGATGGTCTTGTCTTGACCACTGCTATTTTATGTTTGATGGTCTTTGATCTGGAGTTTGGTATTGTAGATTGCTATAATGTGTAAATACATATGAAAAGAATATTCAAGCTATTGTTACATACAATGCTATAAGAATGGCGACAAGTATTCTTTATTTATGAGACAACATGACATCAGATATAAGCAGACTTGAATGCAAAGAAGGTGCTTAATTTATGCAATCTTGTTTTGGCTAGGTAGGAATAAATTACCAACCATTAAAAAAAATCAAGTTGCTCTGCTCTCATTTGCAAAATGTTGAAAGTTTAAAAAGATTAACCGTATAGCCATGAACAAAAATATATTTTTTAAACTGTAAATGGAACTGACTGGGTTATCAACAAATTGTTATGGTAATCAGATAGTTGGCAGGTATGATTAGGAAAAAAGCTGTTTACTATATGATATCTCTTTCAGTATTCATCTCTTGTAAATGTTCAGTCGACAAAAATACCTCACACTGGCTACACAGTCAGTTGATATCAAAGCATGTGAAATTGCAATATTTCAGAATCTTCACGAATGTTCAAATAATTTGAATATATCCTTTACAAATGTATTTTTGTATAAAAGATAAAATAGCAGCATGAAGCAGACAAGCAAATGGAAAAGTGAAAAACAAGTGTGGCAAGATTTGAAAGGCTGAACAGAAAAGGATAGAAAATATTGTCAGGACGTCTTTGTACAATGAAAGTGACCTCTTGACTGGTGTATTACATCTCTTGGGGCAATGTTCTTGGCAACACACCATAGCAACAGCATACTTTCTATTACAGATACTGTTTTGCATCTGTGCCAGTCACTACATGCACTTCATCAAATTCCCTTCCTTAAAATTTATTAGGAATAGCTCTTAAATACAATGACTCTGCTGAGACTGCTCAGCATCTTAATACAGTAGTATGAAAAAGGTATGTACACTTTTCTTCATTGTCAGTAGCTGAGTTGAATTATGTATCAGCACCATCCTCTATTCGGATAGACTGAAGGCTACTCGAGACTGGAGGCTGCATTAGCAAGATATTGAGGGCAAAATTATTCTTTGGTGAACGTGCAAGGTGATCATTAGCAAGGAAGCAGCTTGTCATAAACTATACTTGATTTTTGAGACGATTGATCTCAATGGAAAGGGAAAGAAAGTACAATGTAAAATTGTCAGCTTTGCATTTTTGAAAGATACATTTCAGCACAAGTGATCAGTGAAGCTACAGTTGAATTCCGCACAATATTTAGGTTCCATGTTTGAAATATTCTTTCTGAAAATGCAAAAATTGGAATTGATTGTAACTATTGGGGAGGGATGCAGCCTGCTGATTGGGCATGGAGCATTACTTTAGATGCCCGAACAATTTTAGTGGCTGAGCCTGACTAACACGCAGAGCTGACTACGATCCAGTTCAAGATGGACCAGAAGTTGAAAGGCAGCAATTGCCGAGGATTTAAAATTAGACAGAAAACTGCCAAAGACCAGCAGTAATGCTTTTTAGGGGCAGCTAGCAGACATGGGGAATGGAACAGAGCTGAGGAAGGGAACAAAGATGGGCAGGCCTAGAGGAGCTTAGCTGTTTCCTTTGGCCAACAAGAATATTGTAAAATGTTTGAAACAAAAACAAAGATTCTGATGACTTTAGGCAAGCTTTCTTTTGCATTTGTCATTTAAAACTGCAGTTGACCAGACCATCTGAGAGGCCAAAGGGTGAATCTTGAGCTCCATTTTAACAATCAACCAACATGTTTCCACCAAGTGGAGCTAGTGAGGTAGTGGAAAACACCTCCTGCACCACCAGCATTCTTACTATATGTTTAAATCAAAATCACTTGCTCCAAACTATTGTGAATGCTTCCTTATGGCAGAAATCTGGCTCACTGACCTTGCTGTGCAATACATTAACACATTACTTTATGCCTTGCACACAATTACACAATGACAGTTATCAGATATAATGAATATGAAATGATTCAATGAAATTTCACATAATGAAAGCAAGAGAATAATATTCTGTATTAAGGACAAACCCTGTATGAAACTGTCATGAATAATTAGAATTCAAAATTAATAGAATCTGTACATGACAGTGCTTAAGTGTGGTGTAGAATAAATTACACTGCAGTCTTTTATTCGTAATATATTAATGGGCCTTAATTTAAACTTCACCAATGCTTCAATACAATTTATGGACAATGTCTTCATTATGAGCAATATTTGATATTTTATGCCTCAATTGCATACTTGAAATTGTGGGAATTTCTTTACACAGCAAAATCATAGACTTTCTACAGTGAGAAAAGAGGACATTCAGCCCATCAAGTCCACATTGACTCTCCAAGTAGCATCCCACTGAGACCCACCCCTTACCCTATCCCTGTAAACCTGCATTTCCCACGGGTAATCCTCCTAACCCACACATCCCTGAAAACCATGTCACAACTCAACCTGGCCAATCCACCTTACCTGCACATGTCTGGACTGAGAGGAAACCGAAGCATCTGGAAGAAACCCACACAGACATAGGGAGAATGTGCAAAGTTCACATAGACAGTCGCCAGAGGATGGAACTGAACCAAACACTGAGCCACCGTGCCACCTCAAAGTGGTCTATATTATTACCGAGAGTCAAGATGAATGCTGATAAAGAAACAATAATAAACCCAGGACATTTTTCAACTTGTGTCAATTGAGGCAAGCAAAGTAATAAAAAGGTTATGAGAATCTTGTAATTTTACAAGACCAATGAAACAAAGCTTTGTTTTTATAAAAAAAAACTAATTTGCGACTGCAACACATTATATTGCCAGTTTAATTTCTTATTATTTTGAACTGTCCTTAATATTTTATAATAGTGTGCTTATAATGACAAGGTTGCATTCAATCAGATTTGTCCTTTAACTTTCTTTCAAACTTTATTTTTTAACCAAGTCACTTTCCAATCAAAGTAATCGACTGGGAAACTCTTCACAATAAAATTAGGTAGCCAATTAGAGGGAAAAATAGATGGTCAAGTGCCATTAAGCACAACTTTTTATTTTGACAATTGAAAAAGCCATTGAGACAGGTTTGCCTCAATTTTTCTCTGCGTGTGTGTTTCTTTTGGCTGTTCAAAGGTTGGTGTGTGTATATTTCCATATAATAAGTTATTGACATTTTTCACCAAATGTACTGTTTTATCATGAAAAGATATGTCACTCTCAGAAATACCTTTCTAAGTAATTGATTTGGGATCAGGACCTGAGCAAAGGGAATATGTCAGGGTTCAGTAACCTGGGCCAAGGGCTACATTTTACTACTATGAGACACAATATAAATGCAAGCCATGGTTCTGCTGCTGCTGCTATTGTTTAGCATCATAAGCTGTCAAAAGGGTAAAAGATGGCACGGTGGCTAGCATTGCTGGCTGACAGTGCCAGGGACCTGGGTTCAATTCCAACTTCAGGTGACTGTGTAGAATTTGCACGTTCTCCCTGTGTCTGCAGTGGTCCCCTCTGGGTGCTCTGGATTACTTTCACTGCCCAAAGGTGTGCAGATGAGGTGAATTCGCCATGCTAAATTTATCAGAGTGTGTAGGGTAGGTAGATTAGCCATGAGAAATGCAGGGGTCCAGGGTAGAGGAGTGAGTCTGGGTGGGTTGCTCTTCAGAGAATTGATGTGGACTTGTTGGGCTGAATGGCCTATTTCCCCACTGTATGGATTCAATACTATTCTCACAATGACAATTAATTTATCCGAGTGTTCAAGAGCAAACTTTGGGTATCGCATAGCTGGGCAAAATGTTCATGAGTAAAAACATACTAACAACTGTGCTGATGTCATAAATCAGACTCAATCTGTCAGTGGGATGGAAAATTTAAGTTTCTCAAAATTGTGATTCTATTATAATTGTAAAACTAAAATGAACTTATTCCTATCAAATTAAGAGTTGGTGGGTGAATGTATGACAAGAAAAAAACTTTTTAGAGTAGGTAGAAACAGCACTGTATCAGGACAGGGGATAAGACAAAAGGGAAATTTTCCAAAAATTGTAAAATATAGTTTTAGTCACAGCCCAAAGGGATTTACCACTTCAGGGGCAGAAAGACAGCCTTTAGCGCTTCAATAAAGTTCCATTTTGTAGCATCAGATTTACAAATCCAGCAAAAGATAAAGTTGGCTTAAGATACTTCAGATTGATTAAGGTATTGGGTTTAACAGGCAAACTCTTTGCAAACCAGAGAGCAATAGCTAAGATTGAGCTAAAGTATAACATCAATCTGATAAAAGAGTGAGATCTGAAAACTTTGATGTTGGATAAAAGAACACCAGATACTCCATTAGCATAAATCGAAGGGTTAGAAGAAAACAGGCAGGATCTAGATCAATGAAAAACAGCAAACCATGCTCAACTTTATTCCAATTGTCTGATTCATGGGACAATCTTACGAGTGCGTGGGCATCTCACTTGCTAGCAACAGATAATTCCAGGCAAGCAGTAACAACAACTTTCCTTATGCTGTAATAGGATTCCTCCCTTAACAAGACAGGAACGTTACATAGTATGATCTGTTGCAGGGATATCACAAGAGGTAGAAAGGTTCTAGGGTGAGGAGTCAGTGATCATATGACAGTTTGGACTGAAGTTGAACAAAAGGGGTAAAAGATCAGCTGATTCAAGGAGAAAGTGGTAAACTAATTGAACTACTGCTGCAATCTTTAGGAAAGTAAATGTTCCAGGTCATTCGGAATAGTTACCAGTCTGATCAATTGAAGAATAAACAGAGATAAAATATAGGTTTCAGTGAAAATGGAAATTCATGGATCAGACCGATAAATGCAATGGCAGAATAAAATTATATGTTGGTGTGAATATTACAGAAACCCACAGGATATTTAGTAAAAAATATCATTGCAACCAATAAGACACAAGTGTAAATAAATCATGTCATACAGTGTGCCTGAGTGATTTCCTGTTGGTATTTGATGGCCATCAGAAATCATTTCAAAGCATGACACATTAATATTGTTAGTTAAAAAGAGAAAATAAGAAAGTGATCTGAAATGTATTTGTTCATTTTGGAAAAGCTGGGGGAAAGGAACATCTACTCTCACATATGACAGTCTGCCCACATGCCGTGGCTAAGACAATATTCACAAAATAATGATTTTTTCAAAATATATTATGGATTTTAAACAAAAATAGTTGCTTCCATAAATCATGTTGTTTTGCGCAATCATTGATAACTATACTGTTTACAGAGTACAAGGAATAGCATGTTCTTTGAAAATCACAAAGAAAAAATTAAGAAATGAATATCTTCCATTGGACAGAAGATATATAAGTTTGAATACATTTACAGATTCAAGAACAACTTTTTTCCCTACTGTTATCAGACTTTGACCCTCTCAAATGTTAATTCTGGCCTCTCACTCTCCCTTCACCTTCTCTGTGACTATAACCCTGTATTCTGCACTCTTGTTATGCTACCCTGATGCATTTTGTATGATATGATCTGCCTGTACAGCATGCAAAACAACACTTTTTGCTGTATCTCAGTACATGTGACAACAATAAATGAACCAATTTGGACCAGATATGTTAATTCACAGTTTATTCTTTCATGTTTGAACAGAGATTAATTGTTGATTGGTATCAGTATCAATATGGCTGATCAATTTAGTCCTTGAATGACCATCATGCTTAAATGGACAATGTTCATTGATATGGAATATGAATGAATGATTATTTCTATTGGATATGTAATGAATAATGGGCAATTTTAACCATGGTCACTGCAAAGCAGTCAAATAGGCAATAAACAATAGCCAGACAACTTTCTATTGATCTCCTTGAACTATTTTGCTGTCTTCTATTTTAACTTGTTTTTTTTTTCAGCAGACAAGAAGGACACCTTGCTGAGCTGGTGAGATCCTTCATAAAATTCTAATTTAAGTTCCAATGAGGTATTTTTCTTGGCATTAATTTTGGTCTGAATGGGAGGTGGAAAAAAGTTGTGGATTTTGTAACCAGTGACAAAGATACAGCACATGAAACTGATCATGAAGAAAGCTGCCTATAAAGAATGTGTTTTTTGCATGAATTTCATTGCACAATCATTGATAACTATACTGTTTACAGAATACAAAAGATAGCATGTTCTTTGAAAATCATAAAGTATTAATCTGAAAATAAGCCAAAGTGTTTCTAGAACCCAGCAATCGTGTTACCTTTATTAGTCCTTTATAACATCACAGTAATTTTATTCGATTAAAAATTTGGTTATGAGTTCAAATGGCAACTGGTGAGACTTAAATTCAATTAATTAGTAAAACTGGAATAACAAAATAACCAGTTACATGAATAGTGACCATGAAACTATCTATGCCTTTTAGGGAAGGAAATCGGCCAATTTATCTGGTCAGACTTGTCTACAACTCCACACACACAGCAACTTGGCTGAGACTTAACAAACCTCCAAAAGGCTTAATAAACAATTCAATTCAAGGGCAGTTAGGAATTGACAACAAATGCAGATTTTGACAATGAAGACAGCATCCCATGCAAGAAAAATGTCCAGTCTTTACAAGTCAAATATCAGAAGCGTTTTAGAATGTCCCCCACTTTCTTGGATCAATACAGCTCAAACAGCACTCAAGAAGTTTGACAATATCCCAGGAAAAGCAACTCACTTGATGAATGTCCCAGCCCTTCACCACTGATGTACAGTAGCAACTGTGTGTGTTATCTGTTTTGTGTGTACTGTATATTATCTATTGTTTGTATAATAGTCATTAAAGTTAGTCATTAAAGTTCCTTCAACAGCACCTTCTCCTACAAGCCATACACCATCCTAGTTAGGAACTACACTGCAATTCTTTCATGGTTATTGAATCAAAATCCTCAGACTCCCTTTCAAACATCAACCAAGTGTAGCTAAACCTCAAAGAATACATAAGTTCAAGGACATAGCTCAATGTCACCTTCTCCAAGTCAAGTAAGAATCAGCAAAAAAATACTGGCCAGCGAGAGATACCCACACCACAAAAGATTTAAAAAAAATGTTGTTTATTGACACAAGTCTGAAGGCTTGATTTCACAATTACCTGTTATCACAGTAGAATGCCTGCCATTTCACAATTTGATCAACAACTTCAAGTGGATACAGACTCTATGAAATAGAGATTGGTCACTTGAATTAAATACTTGCTGGTATTAGGTTTTATATAGTTGAAGAAAGGTAAATGTAGTAATTTCTTAAACAATGAGTACATTATTTCAATATACTGGAATCTGCATTTGCGACTTGGAACTTTATTTCATTTCTGCTTGGGTCTTTAAGTCTGTGCATGATAAATTCTAGCTGAGTTGGCATGTTAGGATTAAGGGCAAAGGATGGTGGTTGGGTAGTGTGCATTCACACTAAGTTTGCACATGCTGGCATGGAGACTAAGACAGGCCATGGAAGGTTGGTGGAGGAGCAAAGTTGGCCTGGAGGGCAAGAGGAGCATAGGGGCAGGAAGAGGTGCAGAGTTTCATGGAGAACTGCAAGGACCATGGCTAGACATGGGTGGAGCATTGGGAGTGTTTGGAAGGATGAAGACTGGATGGATGTTTCACAATGGATGTTTCTCTTTTTATTAAAACTCAATAGAGTTTTTATTAAAACTCAATACTGGGACAAGCCTTATGTGCAGCTGGCCTCCACAAATGGCAGTCCTTGTACTACCCTGCCTGTCTTCCAAGAAACTCAGTGAAACGGAAATGAAAATCTGACCTTACAGCTCACTATTTCCTGGGTCAGGTTTGTGGAGTTGAGAAAAGTCCTGGCAGTGCTCCTGACCTGGGAATGAAAATCCAGATGTGACTGTTTGGCTCTCAGAGTCATACAGCTGTACAGCATGGAAATAAACCCTTCAGTCCATCTATTCCATGCTGACCAGATATTCTAAATTAATCTTGTCCTATTTGCCATCATTTGGCCCATATTCCTCTAAACTCTTCCTATTCATATACCCATCCAGATGCCTTTTAAATGTTGTCATTGTACTAGTCTCCACCACTTCCTCTGGCAGCTCATCCCATACACGCACCACCCTCTGTATGAAAACGTTGCCCCATAGATACGTTTTAAATCTTTCCCCTCTCACCTTAAACCTATGCCCTCTAGTTTTGGACTCCCCCCATCCTGGGAAAAAGACCTTGTCATCCACCCTATCTATGCCTCTCATGATTTTAGAAACTTCTATTAGGTCACCCTTCAGCCTCTGATGCTCTACACAGCCAGCCTATTCAGCCTCTCCCTATAGGTCAAATGTTCCAACCCTGGAAACATCCTTGTAAATCTTTTCTGAACCCTTTCAAGTTTCACAACATCCTTCCTACAACAGGCAGACCAGAATTGCAGCAGTTTTCCAAAAGTGGCATAACCAATGTCCTGTACAGCTGCAACATGATCCCCCAGCTCCTATACTCAATGTAATGACCAATAAAATCTACCTGATACTCTACTTTCAAGAAACTATGAGCCTGCATGCCAAGCACTAGCAAAACCCAAGCTATCATGTCCTTCCTAAAGGATAAATGTCGAGAGCAGAGTATCTGTGACCAGAAGAGACCAAATAAATATTTTATTTAACATTGTTAAAAATCACAGAACTCCAGGTTAAGGTCCAACAGGTTTATCTGGGAGTACTAGCTTTTGGAGCACTGCTGCATCATCAGGTAGCTGAGGAAGGAGCAGCACTTCGAAAGCTACTATTTCCAAATAAACCAGTTGGACTACAATCTGGTGTTGAGTGATTTTTTTAACTTTATCCACCCCAGTCCAACACTGACACCTTCACATCTTATTTAACATTGAGGTACAGGATTGTGCCCCTCTCTTCAAGCTCATTAAGCTTCAGTGAAGTATCTGGTCTTTTCTTCTGGAATCCCTTTCCGCATGCCTTATCTTTTGCCTCTAGCTGCTGCTGGTTGCTTGTAAATAACATTCATGAATAAATGTTAGCCAGAATCTAATATTTGGTATGAGTTGGTACTCACTTCATTTGCTATCCACTCAAATCCTGTTTTGAATTAAAAACGAATTTATTACTTTGATTCTGAACTCAGACAGCCATTGACTATTAAATAAATAATTGCATGGATTATGAGGCAGTTTATTCATACGATTGATCAAGTAGCAGCTCCTTGCCACATGATTAAAGATTTGATTACACTTTGACAGGGCATAAACAGTTACCCTTCTGGCTCTTAGGGTGCATTAAAAAAAAATTGAAATCGGGAAAGGAAAAGCTTGTGTAGACTCCTGAGTGAAACTGATGTTAAGAAACAATAGGTTGGCATGTTCTCATTGAACTCTGATGTGTTTTGTCATTCAGAAATGTAACCAGCATATCATAAAGATGAAGAGAAAAGAAAGCCTTCCATTAACATTGTACCTTTTTCTGACCAGCAGGTTGCTGAAAATTATTTTTATCCAATGCAGTAGTTTTGAAGCATTTCATTTTGTTTTTTTAGAGACATGGCAACCAATGTGAACACAATAAATTCCCACAAATAACAATACAATGATAATATATTCCAGGGCAGTTCTGTGGCCTCCTGGGAGGTTTGATTGCCTGTGTTTGATGACCCATGTAAGAGAAGGTACCTCTGAATGCAGAACTCCCTTATTGCTGCACTGGAGTGAGTGTCTTGAATATTCTGCTCACATCCTAGAGATGGACTTGAACCAATCAGCTTTTGACTAAAATCAGCCCACTACCAATTAATCCACAGCTGACACCAAAGAGGGACATATTTGATGGAGAGTCAGTCATTAAATCTTAGAATCATTAGAGCACAAGGATATCATTTGCCCTATCTAATCTATTCCCATTCTCTGCAGAGGAATGCAGTCAGTCCCATTCCCCTCGTTCTACCTGTGTAATCCTGTAAATGTAAATTGACTTTACTCCAATTTCATCACAAAACCATTGTCTTGGTTTCCACTAGCTTTGGTTGGAAGCATTTTCTAGATCAATGTCACTTGTTGCTTAAATTGTTCTTTCTCATAACCCCCTGCACATCTTGCACAAAACCTTAAAACTGTTTCCTTCTTCCTTGTACCTTTAGCTAATGGGAATAGCTTTTCTTTGTGTACCTTAACAAAACCTAACATCGTCTTATATACCTCTGTCTAATCACCCCTCAATTTTCATTGGTCCAGCAATATTAACCCCAGTTGTTTGCAACCCAAGTTCGAAACTAATTTCCCTTATCCATAGATCCAATCTGATTAATCTCCTCTGCACCCTCTCAAGAACCCTCAAAACCTTTCATAAGTGTGGATTGGATGCAATACTCTAGTTGTACTGAATCAGTGCTTTCTCACAAATTTAACACAACCTCCTTCCTTGTATATTCAATACCATGATTCATGAAGGCCAAAATCCCATTTGCTTCCTTCAAGGATCTGTGCATGTGGACATCACAGTCCCTCTTTCCTTTTTATAATTGGGTCTTTTTAGCCTATATATTTCCAATGTTATAGAATCCCTACAGTTATGAAAGAGACCATTTAGCCCATTTAGGCTGCACCAATTCTCTGTAGAGGATCCCACCCAAACCCAGACCACCTCAACCTTCTCCCTGAGACCCCACATTTACCATGACTAATCCACTTATCCTGAATACCTTTATAATGTGGGAGGAAACTGGAGCACCTGGCAGAAACCAACAGAAACATGGGTAGAACATACAAACTCCATACAGTCACCCAAGGCTGGAATTGTATTCGGGTCCCGGGTGCCTTGAGGTAGCAATGCTAACCACTAAGCAACCATGTCACTCCCTCTGCTTACAAAAAGCAGAACTCATACTTATTTGTATTAAACTCCCTTTGTTACTGTTCTCCCTTTGTTCTTTTACAACAAATTTTATATCATCTTCACTATTTTCCATATCTGTAAATTTGATGATATATTGGTCCTAGCACTTACACTTGGAGAACGCAGCTGCAAACCATTCTCCAGGTGGATACAACCATTGCCACTTTTTGGCCAGATGTACAGATATCCATGAGCTTTAGCTTTTTGAAAGCTATTTATAGAGTTATAGGGTCACACAGCACAAATACTTACCCTTCAGCCCAACTCATCCATGAGGACCAGTTTCCTGAACTGAACTACTCCTATTTGCCTACATTTGGTCCATTTCCCTCAAAACCTTTCCTATCCATGTACCTGACCAAATGTCTTTCAATGTTGTAATTGTACTCACCTCCAGCACCTCCTCTGGCAGTTTGTTTCATATACACACCATCCTCTGTGTGAAATAAAAAATTACCCCTCAGGTCCCTTTTAAATCTTTCCTCTCTCATCTTGAAAATGTACCCTCTTGTTTTGAACTGTTCCACGCTGGGGAAGAGATCTTGATTATTCACCTTATCTATGCCCCTCAAAATTTTATAAACTTCTATAATGTGACCCCCTCAACCTCCTATGTTCTGTTTATTACCTCTACCAACATTGTTCAGTGTTTTATTGGAATCTTCACCTGACTTGTCCCTAATCGTTTCCATCCTGGCCTTTAATGCCTATTTGCAACTTCTGTCTGAGCAGGAGAATTTTGGATTTTGTTTCATGTCACATAAATAGTTATTTGCATCTGTAATGTTCTGCCACACTGTAGGATAAATATTGGATTCAAGGGATGTGCCTTTATTGAAAAGTGGGATGAAGGTGATAAAATGGTACTGACATAGGCAGATTGAGTTATGCAGAAAATAAGTCTTTATGTGCTTTGTTGTCCCCTGAAGCAATGATGGAGGAGTCCACTGAATCTAAATGATTGTGATGTTTTTCACCACTTTGTCCGATAGCAAATTAAGTCAGAGACTTGCAAGCAAAGAAAAAGTTCTGCTTTGCCTGAATGGTGAGGGGAATAAAGGAGATACGATCTGGGAGATTCTGCAGCATCCATTTTAAATGTGTATTGACAGTGAAATGTATTCTTCAGACCCTAACTGTTCTCTTAATGACTAATCCTGCTGAAGCATGCACCTCATTGTATCGCTGCTTTGATTCCATTCTGAGCCCTCTTATCACTAACATTATCCATTAGAGCAGGGATTCAGATTCCATCAATTGATGTAATTATCATTGCTGAAAAGGTCCATGGGAACAAATTTCAAAGCCTCAAGATATGGTGACACAGTGCAAATGTAGATGTTGACAAGGCAGGGAAAAGTCCCCCTGTCGAGACATTTGACTAGATTTTCTGCAGAAGCATAAAAAGCAATGTTTGCATCAATAATCGCTGTTTGAAACTTTGGGGAATTCTTATTTTGCTGAAACATTAGTTCGAAAGATATCTGGAAGAGTTGCAGTGATTCTCCAATTCGACCCTATAATACTGCACACATCTTCCATAGGTACCACATATGATCCTTTGCTGAAAAGGCGTGTGGTAGCCAGCTTTGCAGCCACAGTGAAAGCACTGTCATTATGTGAGTTGCATGGCCTCCTGCAGTGGGTGCCAGAGTCGTACCATTTTATTGGTAAAGCACATTCTTCATATTTACAACCCTTCAGAAATTTACTCATATAACCTGTTCAGACTATACATTCTAGAGGTAATCTGATCATTTTCAACCTCTCTACACATTGACTCACTACCTTTTGCTCCAGACAGTGCTGTATCTCTTCCTTACCCTTACAATTGGCAGAATGCAGCTTTTATGTTTGATAACTTCTCAAAATGTGTGCTTAGGATGAGTGTGGTGAGAGCTAATTTGGCCCAGGTCTGGTCCTGTCAAAAGTAGAGATTACCAACACAATCAGATCATATGTAGTATCACACAACCAGCCATTTATAATGTGTTTGGGCTAGAATGAATTGTTGAGAAAGTTGAAGACATATGTAAGTTAGCCCGCTGAGCTGGAAGCTTTGTTTTCAGATGTTCTGTCACCATGTCTAGGTAACATCATCAGTGAGAGTCTCCGGTGAAGTGCTGGTGGTATGCCCCACCTCTCTATTTACAAGTCTTGATTTCTTAAGGTGGGTGATGTCATTTACAATTCTTTTTTTCAAGGGATGGTCGGTGGGATCTAAGTCGATGCATTTATTGAAGTAGATCTGGGTACAATGCCATGTCTTTAAGAATTCTTGTGCGTGCCTAGCTAGGATGTGTGTGTTGTCCCAGTCAAAATTGTGTCCTTCTTTGTTTGTGTGTATGGAAACTAGCGATAGTTTGAAAAATAGAACTCAAAATGACATCACCTACCTTAAGAAACCAAGACCTACAAATAGAGAGGTGGGACATACCACCAGGTTTTACCGGAGACTCTCACTGATGATGTTACCTAGTTATGGTGACAAAATGTCTGAACACAAACCTTTCAGTTCAGCGAGCTAACTTACAGACTTATCTTCAACCTTAGCTAGATATCTTCTCAAAAATTGCTAGTTGAAGACGTTTTTGGATATTACATTCTGCTTTTTGAATACAAAATTCACATTAAATTTTACTCAATACCAGTAGATATATTTCTGCATAATAAAGACAAGCTGTCAAAGCTGTTGAACTCATCAGCACTCCCTTTCCTCATGTCATACAAATTGTTTTTCTTCTTGAAATTTGACATTCTTGTGTCTGCACTGAAGGTTGTAAGATGAAAAACCTGATAACATGTCTGTTCTCTACAAAACTCAACTTCTGCTTTAGATTTAAATATAAATATATTTCATGCATACAAATAAAGTCAGCAGTATATATTCATGATCAAAAATAAAATCTCTGATACGATATATTCATTCAGTTTCCTCTAAGCAATCTCATATTGGATTTGTTCCAGCTTCATTAGTTTTGTTAGTTGTATGTCTGATATTTCGATTCTTGAGTTTTGAGCTTAACATTAAATTTGATTGCATAATTAATAATGGTGAAGACCTTCAAGTCTTTCTACTAACTTACTCGTCTGTCACACTGCCCCCTCACCCAGCCACTCCTCCTCATCCACTTACCTTACTAACTTACATTTGTCAGTAGCTCATTAAACAGACTTCAGGACCTTTAAGTGCTGTTTCCTCACTGGAATAAAGTAGCTAGAAGAAGGGTATAACTCCTGCAAATCTTCACTGCAATGATCTCAGTATTCGCTGGGATGGATCCTATTTTGGAAGTCAGGCCCAAAATATTTTCCAGTATTAAAAAGGTAGCTTTTTGGCTGAGACATTTGAAATGAAGATTATGGCCATAATAGAAGGATTCAGGCCAATATATCAATTTTGCTCGAGACAAGTTGTATTGAATAAAAAGAAACGGTTTTTGTGTACATACATTACACTCATTAATTAACAGTATTACCAGCAAATTACTGAACAACACAAATTTTATTAGGCAAAAATGACGATTGCAGATGCTGGAGATTAGAGTTGAGAGTGTGGTATTTGAAAAGCACAGCAGGTCAGGTAGCATCTGAGGAGCAGGCAAGTCAATGTTTCAGGCAAAAACCCTTCATCAGGAATGAGGCCACGAATTTTATTGTTGATCCTATTTTTCTTCTTTTTCTGAAATTCATTTATGGCCTCCACTACAAACATATGACCTTCCAAACTAAGACCAGGAATAGGCCACTCAGCCCTTTGAGTATGCTCCGCCAATCAATGAGATCACAGCTAATCTGATTTTAACCTTAATTTCACATTTTCACCTATTCCTGATAATCTTTCATCCTTCCCATAATCAAGAATCTTTCTCACTCTGGCTTAAAAGATTCCATCTCCACTGTTTTTTTTCTGAAGGAACTTCCAAACTTCACTCAGCCCTTGGAGAAGAAGAAATTATCTTTATCTCTGTCATAAATGGTTAGCACCTTATTTTTAAACAGTGACTCTCCTTTCTAAATTCTCCCACCAGAGGAAATATCTTCTCAACAACTATTTTTGTTAAGAATCTGTCAGAATCTTGTACATTTCAATCAAAAGTTAACTCTGATTCTTCTGAAGCCCAATGGATTGAATTATAGATGACAATCATTCACTGGTTCATTTCTCTGGGTAGTGCTTTGACCAATCAGAGTCACACTGCCAGATTAACTGGCAATCAGCATTGATGGGTACATTCTGCATGGCAACAGTTCTACCAATAAAGGGCCACTTGCCAACCAATCAGCATATTCCTCTCATGTACTATAAATATTGGATTCCCCCTTGAACTGGTATTCTTGCAAAATGTCCTGATGTGTGCAACATAAAAAATTCAACAAAATGTGACTTTTTTCTGTAGTACTCAAACCTTCTTGCTGTTTAAGATTGCTTTGGTTTCTCTTGATTCCTCTGATCATTGAATCCATCTCCTCTCTTTGTTGATTGGAGGTCCTGAGTCAGTTGACTGTTGATATGCAACCGTAACATTGCAGAACTTATATGGTACATACGATCTTTATTTTTGAGTCATTTTCCTCTTTAAGTCTTTCTACTTAAAGTAGAAAGACTTTAAGTCAGGGGAGGAAGCATGAAGATGATGCATGAACGATAATTTAGAACATTATGACCTAGGTTTCAGAAAGTGTTCCTTTGTGGGGGATGAGAGGACACTCACTGTCACATCACCTTTTTTAGTGGGTGAGGGTAATGCTATTTGATATTTTCTTTTCATATGTACATTTTAAACTGGACTACAAACACCTCAACTGAAGAGTTAAACTATATTTTTCGTGCCCTGACGAAGAATCTGGCACAAAATATCCTCAGTGAGAAGTGAGCTGCATGCAGAGGGTAACAGAATTCATCACGAATACACAACAAAGATGCAGTGAAAAAATTTTAGTGGCCAAACACTGTGAGGATTAAGAAGAATTCTAACAAAGTCCTGGCAGTGAATGGAATGATAAGGAAAATCCAGACTTTTAAGTAAAACAGAGACTTCTTGATACTAAGGATCAATCAGGTTTTCCAAGTATTAAGTGCCTTGCTATAATACTGGAAGTTGGTTGTCTCCTAAAGCTACATATTACAGTTTGGGTATATTGTGTTTTGAAGATAATCTAGTTTCACTTATTTCAAACAAATTCTGAATTTTTAAGGAATACTGTTCAACATTTTTGACACATTGCATAGTGCCCTACCCTGGTAGCTACTTTAAATATGTAAAATGGCAGAGTTTGATCAATTCTGGGCATTTGAAAACATGATTGTCTCAGTTACTTTGTTTGATCTAGTGACCGAGATAGTAGCCCTGGGTTGTTTCATATGGTGTGCTGTGGTACATGCCCCCATGGTTAAAAAGGGGGGCCAGCCCAAGTGAAGAACAACTACCCTGCAATCATTGGCTGTTAATAAACGAATGGTGGGATTTTAGGAGAACCTTTAAAGAAACAGCCAGCCAGTCAGATGCTGCCAGCTTTTGTTAGACACCTGGTGCCCTCATGAGGGATGGCTAGTGCCAGCACTGCACTCAGATATGTGGAGGTAAGATGCAACAGTTTGAAACTTTACGTTTTTGCATGCTGGGGAGACAATGGGGACAATGACAAAGAGGAGTGGACTGATAGACAGTGGGCAGGACACCTGCTGGATTTAATATACTTTCCAACCTTCAAATCACCAGAGGGTACATTAAATCCAACTTTGAGTCTTGTTGACATGCTGTGCTAAGCATCTGTCATTTATACAATCTCACCCCAGAATGCCTGCATTGTACTGAATACAACAGAGTAACATTTTATGTTGTGGATTTTGTTCTTTGCTTTAAAGGCAGCATGAGGTTGATTAAGGATCTTAACGTCTTAGTCATCATAATTCTTTGAGGGAAACCTATCAAATTTTTCCTAAATTATAACATTTTCTTCCCATTTTTCCTTGAGTTTTTCCTTTGATGCTTTCAAACTTAATTTAAATTAAAATTATTGGGTCAAAACTCCCACTTTAAAAAGGATGGGATTTTTGGTTACTCATTGAAACTTTAAAATCTGTAGCCTGTTTCTGGAAAGCGAATGGACAATTATTGTTTATTGTTATGACTTTGGGTCTGTATTCAATGGAGTTTAAAAGGATGAGGGGGTTCTCATTGAAAATTATAGAATACTCAGACGTCTAGATACAATGGACATGGAGAGGATATAGAAAATACTAAGATCTGAGGGCACAATCTCAGAGTGAATGGATGACCTTTTGGAACTAAGACGAAGAGGAATTTCTTTAGCCATGAGGTGGTGAATCTGTGGAACTCATTGCCACAGAAGTTGTGGATGCCAAGACATTGAGTGTCTTGGCAGAGATAGATAGGTTCTTGATTAGTTATGGCATCAAGAGTTACAGGGAAAAAGGCAGGGGAATGGGTTTGAGAAACACGTCAGCAATGATCAAATCATGGAGCAGACCGACTGGACCGAATGGTGTGGTTCTGCTCCGATATCTTATGGTGAGAGAAATTGAACAGAAAGAAGTAGGGAAGTTTTGTTTCAGTTATATAGTGCACATTTGAGGGTGGTGTACAGTATTGAGTTCTGTAAAGAACTCAGTTGTGTTGGAAGCAGTTCAAAGAAGTTCACTGGACTAAAATGTAGACTGAGTGGTTTATCCAATGAGGAAAGGCTGAAAAGAACATAGCCCTGTGTACTAATATATGTAGATACCAGTACATGCTGTGATGATACTGTGCCTTGAAGAGAGATGTTTTCTTTCCTATTTCTCTTGCAGAGAGATGTTGTCACAGTGGTACCAGAATGTCTCCTTCAGACAGGCAGTTGCAAACAGCTTTTGAGTTCTGTCTGAGTTTTTTTTATATGAGACAAAATAATCATGAATGGGTGGTGTCACAGTTCACATAGACCCAGGAAGGTTTTTAGTTTTGCTTTCAGTTTGTGAAAAGATTTCTCCTGGCTGCTGAAGGTAAAAAGCTTCTCTGCTGCTACAATCTTAGACAGCAAAGCTTCCTCTTAAAAATCAAAATGGAACAATTATTTCTTTCTTCTGGACTGGAGAGAGACAGCACATGAGATTCATAGATATTTTGGTGAATTGGACTTTTTGCCAAAGTGTATGTTTGTGGGATACGTCTATATGGAACAGTTGATTATTTATGGTTAAATCATATCATATCTTCCAAATGTTTCAATAGAGTTAAAGTAATGCCAGTTCCTATTTTCATTTGTACTTTAACGGTGTTTGGAGAACAAAGTATATTTTGCTTAAAGCCTAATGGTTGACGATCAAATAACATCTGGAACAAAGTGCCTTATACCTGTTTTTAAATAAATGTAAACTGTTAGGGTTGAGGTAATCTCTTTCCTATATCTTTGGCTAGGGGCAGACGGTGGTCTGTTCTGGTTCCTAACAATGTAAGTGTGCCACACCATAAGCCTGACTGACAATCCTAATGCACAATTCCTTGTACATTTGGGATGATCCATAAAAATGTTATCCAATTGCAGAATCATATTTAATGTTGAACACTATGGTAGGGGTTGTGCAACTGTGGGCCAGTTGGATACACTCTATATCTTGTTTACTGTGAACAATCAAAGGACATACTGTTTGAAATTATCTACCAGTCTTTGTGATGTGTGGCCTACATACCTGGCATCACACTGGAAGTGTACTTCATATACAACAGTGCACATTTGGAGAATAGGAAAAATATCTTTTGGTCTTAACAACAGTATCCTTTTAATGGAGAACACCACCTGACTGTCATGGCACAGAAGCAGCATGAAACAAATAACTGGACCAGTTGCTTAAGTTTTGGATTGTAGGCCATATGTCTCAAGGATTATATCAACATAAAAGCATTTCAGGTCAATTGTTCACAACAAGTAAGGTACTGACAAAGCTTGGCGAAAGTGAGGACTGCAGATGCTGGAGATTAGAGTTGAGAGTGTGGTGCTGGAGAAGCATAGCAGGTGAGGCAGCATCCAAGGAGCAGGAGAATTGATATTTTGGCTTTTGCCCAAAATGTCAACTCTCCTGCTCCTCAGATGCTGCCTCACCTGCTGTGCTTTTTCAGCACCACACTCTCAACAAGGTACTAACAAGAGCTAACCAGGCAACGCTTGCTCAACTTGCAACACTGTTTTGGTATGGACCAGGCCAAATCCCCCTTAAAATATTTTAAGAAGTTATCTGAGACCCTAAGTTTAGCATATTTTAAAGGCAGATGGTAAGGGTGTTACAGGTGTGATGCAACTGGTCAAACCATTCTGCTTTAAGCAAAACAGAATTTATTCAAACAATATAATTGAAACACGAACAAAGAAAAGTGAAATCCAGTGTAACTTAACTATTAGAAAACTGAACCAACCCGATATAACAAATTAACAAATTAACTGTTCCAATACAGTACATCCCATAAACACACCCCTTGGCAAAAAAGTAAATTCAAACACAGATTCTTATAGGCAGGAGGGAACAACATCCAGAGAGAAATTTCAGAGAAAGCCCATCAAGGGTTGTTTACGAAACGTTGTAACGCTTCTGCACTCCCATCTTGTGACTGCTACAGCTAAAAAGAAAACTAGAAAAAGCGTGAACTGGCCACTCTCCTTCCATTGTTAAACTGTTAAACTCCCTAGGTTCCTTGAACTCTGCCTTTATGACGTCTCTTCAAAAAGAAACAAGGACAGAAAAACCTTTTTAAAGTGACAGCATCATCACAATTTTACTTTTGACCTGAATCTGCAATTGGACAGTATTTGCTGAATAATCCTTAATGTGTGAAAAATTACACAGATAACCAATTTAGGATTGCCAGTCAGGGTCACAGTGACGTATCACTGAGTGTATTTTATGCTTCCTTAAATGCAGGATTTTGTTCTTCACAGAAGCAGCACATTTCCTGTGTGAACTTGACAAAATCGATGACAGCTATTCACTGGTTCATTTCTCAGTGGATTGCCCTGTCCAATCAGAATAAATGCCTAATTTAAAATGTAAACTGTCAATCAGCATTAATGGGTTTATTCTCCATGATAGTACCTCCACCAATCAGTACTATCCTCTCATGAAGTATAAATATTGGTTTTCCCGTTGAATTACTAATCTTGTGAATTGTCCTGATGAGTATAAGATGAAAGTCTTTAATAAAATGTATCTTTTTTCAGCAATACGTAAGCTTTATATTATCAAATGACTACTAGTAAGAAGTTTGTCAGATCTGTATCAGTGTGATCACTTTTAATTATTGACAGTAAATAGAAAGAATGATTTGAGGCAAGGGCAAGGAAATTCTTTTACAAATGAATAAGCTTTAAATTAGAGCTAAGTTGAGTTTGCAGCCAACAGGAGAGAATGAGGACAGGATCATTTTATAGTAGTATTATAAATTACTTAGCTGAGGCTTCCAATTATAACTGGCTGATAATTGACTGGCATTCGCCATACCTGAATTATTGTTTCATATGGGAAGCACAGATGTTGTAAGCATTAAGATAAATCTTACATATTTGTTTCCACAGCAGCGGAGAGGTTGGTATTAGTGGCTCAGGCTTAATATTATTTCTTGCTCATGTTTGGCTTGCTATCTTGGTGGTTTGCTTCTTGATTCCCTTCAAAATATTATATGTATTGTAACAGCAATTAATACTTTTAGTATTTATGAACACACCATGTCCTAATTGTAGAAGCAGATTATGATCTAAATTATACATCAGTAATTCTAACAAAATTCTAGTGTTCAGCATTATTAAGCTGAAAGCTGACAGCAATAATGATCAATTAAATTTGGAAATCCACAAGTTGCTGTCAGTGATTCCCTGTTCCTCCACTGGACACATTGCTGAAGACCATATGGACAGTGTTTTATGGAAATCATTGAACTGATGAAAATTTTCCATTTAGACTTTAACATCATTGTTTCAACAAGCTGAAAAAGAGTTGAGTTGTTAGTGCATCCAAAGATTTACAAACTCGCTGACTGTAAAAATCAATGTTTGTATAACATAGAACAGTATAGCACAGGAATAAGTTCTTTGACCCACTGTGTCTGTGCTGACCGTGATGTCATTCTGAACTAATCCCATCCACTTGCATATGGCCATTCTCTCTCTTTTCCCTGTCTGTCAAAATGCCTTTTAAATGTTGCTATCATACCTACTTCTTCCACATCTATGGAATATCATTTTTTCTATTAAAATGAAAATTATTATGGTTAACATCATCAGACTTTAAGGCTGTTTATGACATTTTGACTTCTTATGTGTGTGTCCAAATTTTTTTTTCAGTCCTGGTAATACTTATTAATAGGTAAAAGATAATCAGTACATTGGTCTTTCTGGTTTGTTACCTGTGTGAAAGCTTCAATGTGAATCATTGCTTCTGCTTAATGCCTGGAAATCCCTTTGACTTGATTCTAGATTCAACAAAGGTTGGGAAAAATGAAATCCACAGTTATTGATGGATCTTCATAATAAAATTTCTTTGAGGTCAGGGGCTAAACATGGTACTTGACTAGTGACCTCAAATTTTTATTCTCGACACAAGGAACATGGGCAGGATTTTGCAGTGCCTTGAGATACTATTTCCCAAAGGCCATCAAAATGGGTGCAAAATGCCTTTCATTCAACACATGTAGAAGTAAAAGGTATGTATGACTAAAGGTATTGTTTCCAGTATTAGTTTGAAAATAACGTATCATCCATACTTGTCAGTGAAGTCAGATTTCCTTCAGTTTAACTGCAAAGTTGGAGAAGTGCATATGAAAAGTGCAAGTTTAAATTTGTGACATGGTCATCCTATAAAGTACTTGTGAGACCAGATTAAATTATTGCATTCAATTCAAGCCACAAACCTTTGAAAAGATAAGAGGATATTGAAAATGGTCAAAAATGGCAATAAGGATGATCTCAGGTCTCAGGTTGTGTTGTGAGCAAAGGCTTATAGAGTTCAACTCAATTACTAAAAAATGATTGAAGAAGGAATTTCATTTAAATGAATAAATCATGTTTGGAAATGATAAGGTGGAGTGGAAAAGCACTTTAGATGGAACCAGAAGAAAAAAAATGGAAGGCAATATGATGATAAGTTTAGGACACTGTGAACTGCACTGTTGGAAACCAATACTTTATTATCTAAGTAGTTGGGGCTTAAAACTACATTCATTGTATTTTATTTCCAAACTATCCTCAGTCAAGGTGACTCAGTGAAGCATGTGTAAATCTCCATAGCTGGCCCAAGTTGATTTACCAAAGAAGAATGATCTTCCATGGATGAGTTTCCTCTTAACTGCTTCGGGTATAGTAGCCGAGTGGGTTATGTTGCTGGATCGTATTGCAGAAATATGACCTAATGGTTTGGAGAGGAGTTCAAATCCAATCTGGCAGCTGGGGAATTGAAATTCAAGTGATAAAAAAAAATCAGTAATGGTGGTAATGAAATGACAAGAAAGTTGTAAAACTCCATCTGTTTCATTAATGGCCTCTGCAAAAGGAAATACTGTCTGGATTTTCTGATGGCCAGATAACCATTTCTGAACAATCGAAAGGAGCTTACACATCAGAACCCTGTGGAATCCTCATCGTGACAGATTCCAAAGGAATTGCTCAAGAAATTGCTCAAGAAATTGACAATTCCGCTGGGCAATTCCCTCAAACTTAGAATACTCTGAAGGTATCTATTTAAATCAGATAATTCAGAGAGTTCTGCTGAAGTTAGGCAAATAGTTATTGTATGATGGGGCTGATGGCTGCCCATGGCTAAAGAAGAACAAGGCTGATAGTAGTTAGTGTGTGTGGGAATATACTTGCTCAATACTGTCTCTGCAAGTAGAATGATAGTAACTCTGTGTAATCAAAGTTAAAAATTACATAACACCAGGTTATAGCCCAACAGGTTTAATTGGAAGCACTAGCTTTCAGAGTACTGCTCCTTCATCAGGTGGTTGTGAAGTACACAATTGTAAGAGACAGAATTTATAGCAAAAGTTTAGAGTGTGATGTAACTGAAATTATACATTGAAAAATACCTTGATTGTTTGTTAAGTCTCTCATCTGTTCGAATGACCATGTTAGTTTCACTTCTTTCATATGTAAATTACAAAGCTTTTTTTTAAAAGTTACATTCTCAATTAACTTTAACAAAACAGCCCAGACAATATGTTGTTAACCAATTTTTAACTTTGTACATCCCAGTCCAACACTGGCATCTCCAAGTCCTGGATAAACAAGGTTACTTAAATGAGATAGAACGCACAGCTGCAATTGCTTATACAAATAACAACATTTCAGGCTAATTCATTGTTTCTCTTGAATTATTAATCAATCTGTTACAATATTAAGAGTAGCTTTTAGCTAAGATTCTTCAGATAATCATAGTCAGATTCCTAAGTAGTTATATATACACATATATACAAAAATTCACTGAAAACATTAGAGGAAAATATTTAAACCAGTTTCAGACAGTAGAAGCAGCCCTCCCTTATCACTACAGGGAGGAATGAACATAGAGCTTAGCAGACATTGGAATCAGGACCATTGTGAAAAGCCTCAAGGAGGAAGGTAAGGAAGTCTGTGAAAACATCATGGAGGACTGGGAGTGGACCACAAGGTTGTTCATCTCAGTGATTTGCAAGCTTGAACTGTGTAAGATGCTGTATCCAAGAGCCTTTAAAGAGGGATAACTCAGTGTTGCTGACCAATAGTAATCAAAGAGCGGGGTGGGGGGTGTGAGCTGTAAGTTTAAACTGTATAAATTAAAATGCATTTTGTATGCCTTTTTGCTGCGCACTGTAATGGAGCTGTAAATCTCAATAAAGGTCACCTAAATCTGCCCTGTGCCTCTGACTCCCATTGAAAATATGGGATCTAGCAATTTGCCATAGTCAGCAGGATTACGGAAGGAACCCAGACCTCCCCATAGATGAGAGACTCATTTTGGCACCCATAGAGGCAAGGACTACTCTTTTACTTAAAGTCCTCAGTCAGTTGTCTAAACTTGACGACCTTTCCCTTACTGCAATTCTGAATTCTGGAGATGCAGAAAGCTCAAGTTCCCTTTTGTCAATCATTTATATGCGGCAGAGCTGAGGTCACTGTCTACAACCAAGGCTTATGAAACACATGACTCAAGACCTATAAGTTTGATGATGTCGGATGATAATATAAAACTGGCAACAACTGCCAAGGGTGGACTGGCCCCATCTGACATATCAGGAGATGAAATTCAACTGAAACTAAAGGAGTATATAGAACAACAAATTGATGTGAAAATCAGTTAACAGTACAATACCTCCATGGGACAATGGTCTCTGGATAATATTAAAAGGGTCTGGGAAGAAATGACCCATGTAAAAATGATCGAGTAAGGTGATCCCTCATTGTAATGGGACAGATCTGACAATGAAATGAGATAATACAGAAGTCAAGTTATGACAAGAAAAGACAGAACTGAGAAGCCAATGAAAGGCTAGCTGTGAGGAAGTTAAACACACCAAAAAGAGTCAGGAAGGAGGAGAGGAAACCTCCCTATCAAAAGGATCCAGATTCCCCAACCAACCCCTCCTTCTACTATCCTGGAGCCCAATTGAAGACCACTCTACCTCTCACTAGGCCAATTGGAAAGCAAAATATGAGAGAGAGAGAACAGAGGGAGGAGAGAAAGCCAAATATGCCACAGACTCCAGCAATGATGAGGGGCCCTGTTTAGCCCCTTACCGACTAAGCAACAAAACCAGATCCCAGCAAAAAAACTGAAAAAGCAGGGAGGATTGAAATGTAAATACGAATGGACTGGCTGGCACAGAATGACCCGGTGCCATCAAACGTGTGGACAAATAGTCCAAAGAACTACTCCTCCTGCTTCCCCCCCAACCCTCCAAAAAAAAATGGGAAGGCTTAAAGACCTGGCAACATTTGAACGGCTGATGGATATTTTGATTAGAACTTTCAGCCCATGTAGAATTAAGAGAGAATGTCTTTGGTTAGCGGCTATGTATCACAGCCAACATGTATGGAGGTAAACTAGTAAACTCCCTGATTGTGACTGTTCTGGAATGTGAAACTTGTGTACATCTCAAGAGACAGAGAGAGACCAGCTTTCAGTGCTGTGTTCCCTGAACTAAGTGTGAACTCTTTGTGGTCTTGTTTGAATATACCTTTCTTCATTGGTTGTGAAATGTTGGCTTGTGTAATATTTGTGCTTTTGTTCCCTGGAGCTCAAGATCTGGGAATGCTTCAAATTTAGTTTGCATTTTGGGAATCTATGGTGATTTGAAACTGTGGTGTGTGCCTGCAGCAGTGTGGAACATATATGGTTAATGTAATGTCCTTTTAGGGAATCTGTGGCTGTGTGAAGCAAAAACCTGCAACAAAATGTTTGTTTACAAATTTGGTTCGTAAAGCTTTGATAAAAATTTACCTCTTGGAATTGGAACTTATCTCGTTTGGAATGTAACTTTCTGGCCAGATTGAACTTCCAAATACTGGTTTAACACGAGTGAATCTTTAATTCCAAATGTTAAGATAAGGTCAGTGTAAATGTACTTTGGTGTGAAAGCATTCATGTGAAAGAGAAACTGGAATTTTTAATATTCATTTTTCTTTGAATAAAACCAACTGATGATATGTTTTAAAATCTAAGGAAACTGATATCAAGGAGAATTTTTTTAACAAAAGGACAATCTAACAAAGGAGGTAGGCTTTTCCTGTGTTAATTAATGCACCTTTTCTTACAGGAGGAAGAATGAGATGGTTGACAGAATTACACCCAGGAGTTTTCATCCCATCTCTTTAAATCAGCAGTAAACCAATACTAATTAACCCATTCTGCTTGAAGTGGAATGGATGGATGCTTTGTCTTTCAGTGAATTGAAGATACTGAAGGCTTTAATTGATGGCTACAAATTTCTGAACCACTGCCCAAGGCATCGGGGCCATATATAGAGAAACAAATAAAATCTCATAGATCTTTTGCAGACTTTCAATGTTGAAACACACTGATGGATGACACACCCACAACCCATCAAGCCATTCATTAACAACACATCTCAATAGTTGGAGAAGTACTGTGAAAACATTAAGTGTGTGGAATATTGGGAATTTCAAAACCACAAAGCCTGGGTACACTTATTCACATGGCCTGGCATTCTATAACATTTAAAGGGAATAGTTATCCAAAAAATTTAGAATGATTCTGGAAAATGATAAAGTGTATGCACATAGTCTTAGTGGTTTCAATACATAAAGTCACTAATCACTTTTTGAGGGACTAAACAGAATTTTGAATTTGGACAAATTTGCACAGAGATATATTAAATATTGAGAATAAGTTATCAAATAACTTTAAAAAATGTATGCCATCTTAGACAAAAAATAAACAAAGTATGTTTTGCCTGAATCAGACAGAAATGTTTGACTTCTGTTTTAAAATATCATAAGATGATGATCCATGGACCACAAATCCCTCCATAGCTCTAGAATTCAATGGTAATCGTTAAGTTGCAAAATTGGATGAGGTGAAATAATTAGGGATGGAGAGTAGTGGCAGAAGAAAACCAAATTAGAATAATGGGGTGAAACGACAATTGAAGTTTAGTGAAAGAGAAGTTTAGAATGAGAGTACTAAACTAAGCTGACAGTTTTCTCTTGGTGAAGTCCTTATCTTTCCTTTTAAGAGGACTGAACCTGATGAGCTATTACCCAATGCATTGGGACAATACATGGAGAAATAAATAAAATCTCATAGATCTTTTGATAAGATCATATGAGAGGCAAGCATACATAACATGGTTTTGAGATACTGATATAAGTCTCTAAAAGTGATTATTGCCTTGAGGGTAACAAATATAAGGGAATGCATGATAAATCATTGAAGAACGGGTCTCAGACATGTATACCTACTTGACAAATAGATTAGTGCAGCTTGGAAAGGCACAGAAACATAGTTTAAATGATAAGACACTGACACAAAATATATAGAGAAACTTACTTTAAGACAGTGATAGTAATATGGAGTAAAAGGGCACAAAATGATGATATATGGATTCCTCAGAAAAAGAGAGGGGAACACACAATAATTTGTTAAAGCTGTATTGTTTGATACCATTTATATTGCAGCTCTGAGGGGCTACTTACATATGGAGGTAGTTAGCAATCAGTGATAGAATCATTCATAAAATTGGCAAAGAAGGAAAAATTTTGAAGAAGTATCCTCAAGATGGATATCGATGATGAGAACTGGGGAATTTTGAATCCACGTGTGATGTTAATGAGCAAACGATGAGTGAACATGAAGTTTGATAAGAACTATAACATTTGATCCAAATTGTGGAAATTGATTGTGTTGCTGTGTGTATTTTTAGTGTTTGCTTACTAGTGACTTTCCAACTCCCTGTACCAGAAGTGAGATGAAAGAAAAGAGAATAATATGCAAACACTATTTTGTATAGGTCCTATACCTATGCCAAACATGCTAATGTTTCCAGTTATTGAGTATACAGGAGGAAATACTCACGGTACTGGTGCTAGATGATCCATTACAGTGAGAACACTCTCCATTCTGTTGTACGGCATTATGACTATGTCACACTTTCTGTAGCACGCAGATGACTGCAGTGACTTTTCTCACTTGGTATTTTTGACCTCTTCAATTTTGCATGCAATTGTCCCAGCTTATCCTTGGATGTTACCAAAACAAATCTCATATTTCAACACATCAGTCAAATATTTAATCTTGAAGAAGGGAGTCTGGACCACTTTTAGGCCTTCCCATAGCTTGGCAGCCACCTCTCTCAAAAAGCCACCGTTATTCAGGAGAAACAACACAAAATCAAATGCTTCAGTTCAGCTTCCTACAAATAACAAAGACCTCAGAATGTTAACAAAATTCCTCATGACAGTTTTCATGACTACATTCCTAAACTGTGGCAGTCATCACCACACTTCTGAACTACTATGAGACTTGAGCTGTGTATCAGTGAAACAGAACAACCTTGGTTAGCTGAACATCAATTATTCGAATTTCAGATTATCCGAACAAGATCTCAAGGTCCTGTAGCTGCTTCCTTTGTTTACGATCAGATCAGTTATCCGGACAAAATACACCACGGCACCTTGTTCGGATAATCGAGGCTGTTCTGTACATAAGAGCATTAGGGAAATTTCAAAAGCAGCAGCTGCATTCTCCACACACAACGGGATGATGACGGAACAAACACTTGAAGCCAGTTCCACAAACACTCAGGCAAAAATCCTACAAAACCAATGACAATGGACTGCAGTTGGATGCCTAAAACCTGTCTCATAACCAAGTCCTGTTTTGCAATCAATGACCATTTTCTACTGATTTCTACACAAATGCTCTAGTCATTGCTTACTCTCACTTTAAACAGGGAAAAAAGAAACAGGCAAATGCAAGGATTCTCAAACAATTTACACAATGAACAGTATTATTTTTGTAGTTAATATTAAGAAACAAGGTGTCCAAAGACAGTGCGGACAGGATAGAATCCTTTCAGCTCTGCATCAGACATACATAAGGCGGCAATACAATTCTCCTGTTTATTAGAGACATGGTTTCTGAATTGTAACATGCTGTGCTTTGACAAGAGTCAGTTATTTCTGGGGCCAGCTATGGCACTTAAAATGTCAGCAAGTCTTTGCAAAAAAATGGACCCCATTATCTGTATTTGAGCAGCGAGTTGCCCCAGCAAAAATCCTCTGATTAAAAGGAATAATTGCATAGCTCTGTCCTTATAGACACTATCAGACCACATAGAAAATGTATTACTCAGTCAATATGCCTATAAATGTGTCTGTTGCCATTGTGAGAATCCTTTGTATTCATGGGTGACGAGTGCAAGCTAAAATTGTCATATGTAGGATTTTTGCTTATATTTTTTGACCTTGCATGCTGACATAATCACGAAGTGAAAAGCCTGAAGAAGCAGGCATATATCAAAGCCATGGTTTTTTTAAACAATATTCCGGAATCTTAAGGCAGTATCTTTTTAGCCCAGGTGATATAAATGAGGGTAGCACTTTGCAAGGTGCATAGAAGACATTCAAAAAGGTATCCATTGCAGAGAGACTGTGCCAGGTCCTGCATCGCATAAACATTTTGCAGGTAGAAACCCAATGAGCTTTCAGAGAGTGAACAGTTTCAAAAAGGAATGGTGATTTAATAGTTGTGAATAAAGAGTTATTACTAGTTATTACCAACAGTAACAGAAGATGACAGTCACATCCTTCAGCAAAGCTGACATTGTAGGAATGATAATGACCATCCCTTCTCTTGAAACTTATGGAGGTATGACTCCCATCTGGGAAGTAACACCAGTTTCCGTGACTTGTTTTTTGTAGATGTTTCCTCAGGTCCACCTCTTCCAAATGTGAATATTTTAAGGACTAATGGATGAAAAGAAAATCCTGTTTCATTTGTCCACAAACAACACAGAAAACATTATAGAAGATCCCGAATGAGCATATGATGCTGTTGGTGAAAACAACCCCAGCCACCCTTGCAAAGATTCAAGATTATTCAAACTATTATTCCTCAGAGCCCAATGTCTGCACAGGGGACTTTCCAGTAACAGCATCAATTTATACTAAACTGCAGGGACAGGGCAGGTCAGTGCATGGAAGTCTCTCAGTTGAGACCTTTACACCTTTACAGATGCAAAAGGACCTATTTGCACCTTTTATAGGAAAATCAAAGTCAGTGTGACAATTCCTTGTATTCTGGTATTTAATATGTCCAAAGCATCTGTGTTTGCTGCCATTGAGTTTGTACATGGTTATAGACTCAGAGTCCCTACGATGTGAAAGCAAGTCATTGAGCCCATTGAGTCCACACCAACTCTCCAAATAGTATCCCACCCAGATCCACCCCTTCCACCCAATCTCTGTAACCCTCTGCATTTCCCATGGATAATCCACCGAGCCTGCATATCCCTGAACACTATGGACAATTTAGCATGGCTAATCCACCTAACCTGCACATCTTTGGACTGTGGGAGGAAACTGGAGCACCTGGAGGAAACCCACACAGATACAGGGAGAATGTGCAAACTCAACAGTTAGTCACCAGAGGGTGGAATTAAACCCAGGTCCCTGGCTCTGTGAGGCAGCATTGCTAACTACTGAGCCACTATGCCAACTTAGTTGAGCTTTAAGTTCAGAGATTAAGTTGATTTCTCTCCCAATGAAAGGTATCATAATGATTCAGAGATTTCAGTGGTCAGAAAGTCATTATAGCACTATAGACCAGAGGTGAGCAGAGTCCCCAAAGCAGTGAGCCCTCAGGAATTGCCTGGGAAATTGAAGTATTCAATTAAGCCTCTGAAAAATCCCCTTCATGTCAGACAGTTCAGAGGACTCCAATTTGGTTCAGCTTAAGTTACTTCGGCAAAGTTAGGGGATTGAAAACTTACTTGAACTCCTAGGTAACTGACCAGTGCAAAATTCCACCACCCCTCTCCCAATGGTCTGACATCTCTCTTGCCTGTCAGAGCCAGTACACTCCCACCTATTGGACCTAAAGACTGGATTCACCACTATGTGTGCCAGATGGACCAAATTCTCCAGTAACCTCACAGATAGATTTGCTCAATAATGGGCATGGATTACAGATCTGCCCATGTGTGCCACTGTATACTCCAAACCCCACTCTCACCCGATCCACCAATACTGCCACGTGTAAAAAAATCATAAAGTTGATTTGATTTTACTACAGTGCAGAAACTTAATATTTACTGGTACCATAATTCATAATGATTGTGTTGTTGACTCATTATAGGATAGAAAAAAAGTTTAGTAATGTCAACTTCATTAGCCATCACCACAATGTCAACGCTTTCACAGAGGTATGGTTACTAACTTGACTACTTGATAATAACTCTGATATTTATTTCTTAAAATTACCTATGATAGTATACATAAACAGTGAAAGAGTAGCTGTTAATTAATGACCAACGTCTCCTATTTTTAAAAAAAATGTTAATTATTTAATGTGTTCAGATATTAGATGAAAGCTGATAACATGGTTGAGAGGTTAACAAAAGATAATATTTTACTGTTCTAAAATTGAATACAAGTTGTAAAGGATGTAATTAAGAAAGACTTGCACTGTCAATGAGAATACCTGAATTAATTTCCAATTAATCATTAAAGTGTTAATCATACAGATTTTAACTGTATACAATTCTTCATTAAGCAGGGCAAGAACTACTAATCAAATTCAGAATTATGTTATTTTTGTAAAATGGCACTGACAGAAGAAAAATAACATCTATGGAATAATTTACATTAGAAATTTAAAAACATTAATATGCACCTAAGGTCTTGAAATGTCCAGTGAAATTTTGGAAAATCACATATGAGAGCTTGTTTTCATGGAACAACTGACAAAATAATAGTTTGAAAAAGGTTTTGCAGAATGTGTTTTGTAAGAGTTGAAATTATTTCCACAGCAGGTTACTAACAAGTATTTGAAAAAGGTCAAATTAAAAAGATTCAACATGCTGCTGCTTACTGACATTTATGGCTGAGGAGTAAAAGTAAGCTCTAGCACATTTGATTTGGTTACCAGCATTGCTCTTGCGCTTCACCCGGGACCAAACCTCCACATCAAAATGTAACCAGCGAATTGGAAGTGCAATGACTGAAAACAACATTGGACTGTGTGCATTCAATTTTGCCACAAACATGAACTTTGTTGATATTTAGTTCCTTTGTAATACTTACTTTATAACATGTTGCATTTTGATAAAGTATATTTTAAAACAAAAATTACAAATAATTTTGTAAGCAAAACTTTGTACTTATGGTTTGTAAAGACAAATAAGGGGCTCTTAGCATCTGTTTAGCTTTGTACGATAGAGTGTCCTTAGAGTTTTCAAAAGGCATCTGTAGTAATCAGCTACATTGCTTTGGATGTCATATTGGAGCAGATGTAGGCAAACGTGCAGTGACAATACATCAGGAATATACAGAGCATATCATGATGTCAATTGATGTACAATGTTGATTGAAACCATTGGTATTATTTTAAATTTAAATATTTTAGCTATTGGTCTCTTAAAACCTTACATAAACAAACATACTGTGAGCAGCTGGAATGTCCAGGCCTGAACTAACACTACTTAAAGGGATCATTTTAGAATTTCTGTTGATTCTCGCCTGTGTGTTGCTTTGGTACTACAAGTGTTTAGTGCTTTCTATAGCTATTTCAAGTTTCAAAAATTAACAGAGTGAGGTGGCAAGTACTGAAGGGACTTTTGATGATTTCAAGGCTTCTCCAGACATGGGTGCACCAATAGGCATTGCACCTAGGAGCATGGAGAATGAAGAGGTTGCCTAGAGCAGGATAAGCTCCTGGAAGCAGGAGGAGGAAGTGAGTATGGATGAGGGTAAAGATGGGGAGAAGGGCTCTTGGCAGGAGACAATATCCACATGGTATTCTAGAGACGATTATTGGCACTGAATCTCACTGACGAAAATGTGTGAGAATTCTACACTTCAATAAGGACATCCTCATCAAAATCTGCTACCTGCCACAGTGACAACTACAACCTCATAGGACAGCAAAGAAAGCATTGTCAATGTCAGAGAAGATCTCCACAGCAATATATTTTTATGTGTCAGGCGTATTGCTGTTTGGAGCTAAAGATAGTGATGACATGTACTGTTACATAAACAAAGTCGCTAACGCCTTTTATTTAAAGAGAGCTAACTCTATTTCCTTTGTTCATATTGGATCAAGCAGTCAGTGTGAACATATGGCTTCACTAGGAGCGCACACTTCCCATTGTAAATACTGCCATTGCTGCAAGCATGCAATTTTCAAGCATCACATGTCAGCTCTGATAATACAACCAAACAAGGCTCTCCACATGAAATGATGTGTGACTATAACCATCAAATCCAGCTAACAGTCATGATGTCTATGTTTTATGTAAAGCAAGGACTATTCACTGATGACATAGCTGTTGATGTGTGCAGCATGCGTATAATGAAAACCATGCTGCTATGTGAAATATAACAGGGAAGCTCACTGACATTGAAACAATGCCTCTGCTGCCTGAACCATTCTGGAAGAGCACTGAGCCAGAGTACATAGCAGACATACAACAAATGCTGTATGCTACGTAACATTGCCATCAGAAGGAGAGAGACTATGCCACTAGCCAAACTGAGTGAAGGAGAAGGAAGAGAACAGAAGCAGGATCAAGAAGAAATAAGAAATGAGGAAGGGAGCAAACAACATATAAAACATTTTCTGCTCAGGCTATCCATAAAGAAAATCAGTTACTGAAACTACAATTCCTCATCCAGCAAATGTCCCAAACCTTTTCTTCCTTCAGTTGTTGCCTGTCACAATAGGGCATTGTGTAAAATAAATAGACAGTGTATAATACATGTTCTAAATGTTATTTATACATTTTTACCATATTAAATGCAAAAGTCAACTAATCATCATTACTCAGTTCCTTTGTTCCTGTATTCATGAAAATCCATGACAGAAGCACTGGAACACCAGCAATATTGAATATAAGTGCTATCTCACAGACAGCGTGACACTATTGGTGTAATTGATCAGAAAGGAAATCAATTGTGTTCAGAGTTTAATCATTCATGTGAAGTAGTTGAATTTTTTGCTGCATCATATCCAAGACTTCAGGAGCTGATTATTGTTATTGGCCTCCATGGTTTTTATTACTCGCAGTTGCCTGGATAGGTACAACTCCAGCAGCACTCCAAAAGCTTGACACCATCCAGGACAAAGAAGCCCACTTGTTTGGCACGATATTGACAAGCATCCATTCCTCCCACCACAGACATTCAGTCGAAGCATTATGCATCATCTATAAGATGCTCTGTAGAAATTCAACAAAGATCCATAGAGAACACCTTCCAAACCCACAATTATTTCTACTTAGAAGGACAAGTGTATCAGATACAGAGGAACACCAGAATCTGCAAGGTTTCTCCTCCAAGCATTCATTATCCTGACTTGGACAAATATATTTGATGGTGCTTCACTATTACTCAGTGAAAATCCTGGAATTCCCTCTGTGAGAGCATTGTGGGTCTATATGCAGAATGTCAATTGCAGCAGTTCAAGAGGGCAGCTCACCACCACCTTCTCCAGGGCAACTGGATATAGGTAATAAATGCTGGCCAGTCAGTGATGTCTACATTCCATAAGTGAATTAACAAACCTATTGACTATGTCCCTGCTCAGAACATTGGACATATCTCCTTCTTTCAGCCTTCTCCAAGAAGGTCTGTAGTGAATCATCTGAAAACTTGGGTTTTGTACCATTTCACCCTTCTTCACTTTTTCCCAGGTCAGATTCTATTGAAATATGACTTTCAGCATCAGTTCCAACAACAATGCATATCCCCATTAAGAATTGCAGACTAGTATCAAGAAATGCAGATTCATTTTAAATCAGTAAAGACCATTCATGGTTTGGATTTCTGTTACGTATCCAGGCAGATTGAACGGTTAGTACTGGCTGACCCAAGTTCACATAAGTGAGTAGGCGGCATGAAGTTGATGTGTGTTGGAAGCAATGTGTACAAGTTGAAATAATCCATAGATGCCAGTATTCCATCACCAAGTCACCCTTTATTTACACATGCAGAGTCCTTGACACTGATCCAGTTCCCTGAGAGCCAGCTCGGAGTGAGCAGAAACTCTAACGCTCCTGTTTATTATTTTTTTAAATCTTATCCCCACACTACCGCCTAACTGCAGTAGTGCTTATTATATAATTCCCCCCCAGCACCCAACATTCCTTTTTTTTAACCTGAAACACATTATGTGCATCAGGAGTTTAACAATCAGTCCTCACTAAAAGGAATGCCAGTTAACAAACTGGCTCAATAATCTAGCCAGTTCAGTAATCAGGTTTCCCCCTCCAAAAAAGAGAGAAGCAGAAACTCACAGTTGCATACTGACTGTAGCACCAGTCAGCACAGAGTCAATCCCCTAAACTGAGGAGACTCTGAATCTCCTTTTTTTAAATTTTATTAAACAAATTACAAAAGCAGTTTACAACAAACAGTTACATTTACAGCTGCATACAAGAGACAGCAATTTTACAAGGGAGAGGAGCAGCAAAGCCAGGCTCCAAACCTTACCGTTCAAACAGTTTACATGGACATGAGGACAAACCTCAAATCCCAGTTTCACATATAAAAATATAAAGAGACATCAACAATGACATTTGTACATTAGACAATACTGTTACATACAAAAGTGCAGACAATACAGACTCAGCAAGCCCCAACATTCCTGTTTATATCTGTCAGCCAGGGCTCCCTGATTGGACCAGGTTAACAATCCCAATAAGGGAACTCATTCTATGAGGTTCATCTGGCTGACCTCACTACAGTCACAACAAGTTAATCACACATCTTGAGCCCTGCATATATTTTGAGTCACTATGCAAATCAGTCCCATATCCATAATCTTAATGTCAACATTCTTGTGATGATAATATTGGATTTTAGTACAATGTCTGCTTACAGAAAGCAATTATAAAGGAAATAAATTTAGAACAATATCAATAGAATCTCTCGAATAACTCCTGTTAATTGTGAAATATTTCCTTAATGAATATAACTACGGCTAACAGTGTTGAGTGGTGGATTGCATTAAAACACATTATTTTGTTTATCTCTCCAGAATATGCGCTTCGTGAAGTCTAATGAATTAAACCTGAACAGAGGACAGAACCACTGTTAAGATAGAGGCTCCAACTTTCCTTCCCAGGTCCAATGTGTTAAGGTGGAGGAAATCCTGGCTCCTGAACCTCTCCCAAAAAGTTCCTGGCACCATAACCATGGGAGTACCTATAAAGGGATGCAGTGACAATCAAAATAAAATGCACTGAGCATAGCCTTATGCTTACCTAGCCTAACCTCCTCACATTTCAATAACTATCAGCATCAGGAAAAATGTATATGTGAGCCACAGAGCACACAGATTCCACCCCTCCACAAATATGAGAAAAAGTTTTAAGGCCAGGATTAGGGATGTCCAAATTTGTCTGCTACTTTCATCATGATGTCGTGGCAAAAATTGGGGTCAGAATTTGTTCAACAAAATTTAAAATGAACTTGAAATCATTAACTGGAAAACTGGCAGATCTTTTCTCCGGCACTAAACATCTGAAAAATTTGCTGCTTTATTCATCCTGTTAGGATTTAAGTCTTTACTTATTTGTTCAGGGCATGCGAAGGAATTTGGTCAAACCAGCATTTATTGCTCCTTCCAATTGTCTTGAGGAAGTAGTGGTAAGCCTGAGAATTCTTAGTCTTTAACCTGATCTTTCAGTCATAGTATTTATGTGTCTCGTTAATTAAGATTTCTGGGCAATGGTGACCTCAGAATATTGATGGCAGGCTATTTAAATTTGGAAGAGTTACACTCTCTCTTGTTTGAGATGATCAATGCCTGGCAAATATATGATATGAATGATATTCGCAACTCATCATGAATGTAATCCTGAACCTACTGCATACAGGCAATGTTTTATTGTTTTGCAGGGAGTTTCAAACTAAATTAATCACCATACATTCATGACCAAATTGATGTGCGACCTCAGGATGGAGGTGAGGTCTTTAAAGAAGCAAATAAAATTGTTGGGTTTAGTACTGAGAAACTCTTGCAGCAGAAACAAGTCTGAGATGATAGGCTGCCAAGATCAACATTTTTGTGCAGCTATGACATAAGCTTATGGAGTGATTTCACTCCAATTCCTATTGACCTTTATTAGGGACCCTTTATGTATTATCCTCCACCATTTCCGTCACATACAATCAGAACCCACCACCAGAGATGTATTTCCCTCCCCACCCATCAGCATTCTGCAGAGACCATTCTCTCCCTTACTCCCTTGTTAGGTCCACAGACCCCACCAACTGAGCCCCCACTCCCAGCACCTTCACTTGCTGCCACAAGAGGTGCAAAACACACACCCACACCTCCCCCCCACCCCCCCCCCCCCCTCAGCTCCATCCAAGGCCTCAAAGAATCCTTCCACAACTAGCAGAGATTTTCCTGCACATCCAAGCACCTCATCTAATGTGTCCGTTGCACTCGATGTAATCTCCTTTACATTGGGGAGACAGGACAACAACTTGCAGAATGTTTCAGGGAACATCTCTGAGACACACGCACCAAACAAACCCACCGCCCCGTGGCTGACCACTTCAACTCCCTCTCCCACTCCGCCAAGGACATGGGCGGAGTCCTGGGCCTCCTCCACCGCCACATCCAAGCTAGCCAATGTCTGGAGGAAAAACGCCTCTTCTTCTGCCTTGGGACCCTCCAACCACTCAACATAAATGTCGTTTTCACCAGCTTCCTCAAGTCCCCTCCCTCTACCTCATCCCAGATACAACCCTCCAGCTCGGCACTTCCCTCTTGAACTGCCCCACCTGTCCGTCTTCCTTCCCACCTATCTGCTCCACCCACCCCCTACGACTTATCACCATCACCCCCCACCTCCATCTACCTATCGCTTTCCCAGCTACCTTCCTCAGCCCCACCACCACACTCCTATTTATCTCCCAGCTCCCTTCCACCCCCACATTCCTGGTGAAGGGCTTACACCCCACTCAGATTAGATTAGATTCCCTACAGTGTGGAAACAGGTCCTTTGGCCCATCAAGTCCACACCAACCCTCCGAAGAGTAACCCACCCAGACATATGTCCCCCTGACTAATGCACCTAACACTATGGGTAATTTAGCATGGCCAATTCACCTGACCTGCACATCTTTGAACTGTGGGAGGAAACCGTAGCATCCGGAGGAAACCCACGCGGACATGGGGAGATTGTGCAAACTCCACACACAGTCGCCCAAGGCTAGGATCAAACCTGGGTCCCTGGAGCTGTGAGGCAGCAGTGCTAACCACTGAGCCACTGTGCTACTCCATTCGTTAATTCTCCTGTTCCTCAAATGCTGCTTGACCTGCTGCACTTTTCCAGTGCCACACTTGATCAACCGTTGCCTTGACAAGAAAGGTAGTAGCTTCCAACTCAGGTCTGGAATTTAGCTCTTCTGCTAATGTTCAGTGTAAGGCTGAAATGCAGTCTGAAGCTGAGTGATTCTTCTGAACTCTTTATTAAGTCTACCAACAGGGTCAGAAACCAAGATTTTGGGGTTGCAAGCTCAAAGGAAATGATCACACCCATGGAGTCTGAACCAAGTTTTGACAGGTACCAAGTTCATATGAAATGTTCAGGGGTTGTTCTGCCAATGGCCATGGCTAATTATATGTTCTCTGGAGGCCAGATTTCAGCCACAACCACAGCCTGCAAAAAAATGTGTGGCGTTGCTTTTTCACTCTTCAGTGCAAACCCAGCTATTTTAAACAATCACACCCCTTCACCAACTCACCCCCTACCCCACCTCAATATCCTGATCTCTCTGTTTCTCACGACCTGTCCTCGCTCCCCAAATTTCCGATTGAAAAAAATGTCAACTGGGGGTGGATGAGCTCATTTGGGAAGCACTACTCTGATGGAGCTAAACTGAGCACTCATGAACTGGCCACTGGGGAGTAATAGCCGGCTAATAGCACTGTCTATGGCAGCTTCCAGCACTTCAGCCAAATACAGTGGGTAGACCGAAGGGATTGTAACTGGCTGGATTGGTTTTGTGGACAAGATATAACCGGGAAGGTTTCAGATTTGACAAGTAGATACCTGTGGTGGGGCTGCAATGAAACAGCTTGCTTAGGGAGGTGGCTGCTTCAGAATCATAAATTTTTGCATTATTCAGTACATGCAGCTATTTCTTGGGAACTGGTGCAATGAGTTAGATTTATTGAAGGTTGATTTTCATTTTAATGTGAGCAACATCAGACAGAAGCTGAGATGAGTTATTCCCTCAGCAGTTCTGGCTTCTCTTTTGCACTTCAGCCTTGTATTTTTCACTCATATGCTGGGCTACACCATCATCCTGGATGGGAATGTTCATGGAATGTTTTCTTTGTTTTAGTTCTTTACAGGTCCATCATCCCTCATGATGGAATCTGGCAGAAATGGAAAATTTTGATGGTGCAAATACTTTGCTCTGTCAATACAATGCTGATTCCACAGATTAGAAAGCAGATACTCCTGTATTTTAGCTTCACCGGGTTGTCACAGCACTTTTGTGTGCATTTGGTGCTTTTTCTGTCATGCTTTTCTGTAGATCTTATTGGTCTTTTGACTTGACAGTTAAGAGAGAAATTTGAGGTTATAGATTGCAATAGAACATAATTATCCTATTGCTGATAGTTATAGAGTCATAGAGACATACAGCACGGAAACAGACCCTTCGGTTCAGCCTGTCCATGTTGATCAGTTATCACAACTCAACCTAGTCCCACCTGCCAACACGCGGCCCATATCCCTCCAAAGCCTTCCTATTCATATATTCATCCAAATGCCTTTTAAATGTTGCAATTGTACCAGCCTCCACCATTTTCTCTGGCAGCTCATTCCATACACGTACCACCCTCTGCGTGAAAAAGTTACCCCTTAAGTCCCTTTTATATCTTTCCCCTCTCACCCTAAACCTATGCCCTCTAGTTCTGGACTCGCCCAACCCAGGGAAAAGACTTTGACTATTTATTCTATCCATGCCTCTCATAAAATTGTAAACCTCTATAATAAGGTCACGCCTTAGCCTCTGACGATCCAGGGAAACAGCCCCAGCCTGTTCAGCCTCTCCCTATAGCTCAAATCCTCCAATCCTGGCAACATTCTTGTAAATCTTTTCTGAACCCTTTCAAGTTTCACAATATCTTTCCGATAGGAAGGAGACCAGAATTGCATGCAATATTCCAACAGTGGCCTGACCAATGTCCTGTACAGCCGCAACATGACCTCCCAACTCCTGTACTCAATACTCTGACCGATAAAGGAAAGCATACCAAATTTGCCTACTTCACTATCCTATCTACTTGTGACTCCACTTTCAAGGAGCTATAAACCTGCACTCCAAGGTCCCTTTGTTCAGTAACACTCCCTAGGACCTTACCATTAAATGTGTAGGTCTTGCTAAGATTTGCTTTCCCAAAATGCAGCACCTCACATTTATCTGAATTAAACTTCTCAGCCCATCGGATCAAGACCCTGTTGTAATCTAAGGTAACCTTCTTTGCTGTCCACTACGCCTCCAATTTTGGTGTCATTTTCAAACTTACTAACTGTACCTCTTACCCTCACATCCAAATAATTTATACAAATGATGAAATGTAGAGGACCCAGCACCGATCCTTGTGGCACTCCACTGGTCCCCAGGCCTCCAGTCTGAAAAATAACCCTCCACCACCACCCTCTGTCTTCTACCTTTGAGCCAGTTCTGTATCCAAATGGTCAGTTCTCCCTGTATCCCATGAGATCTAACCTTGTTAACCAGTCTCCCATGGGGAACCATGTCGAACGCCTTACTGAAGTCAATATAGATCACATCTACTGTTCTGCCCTAATCAATCCTCTTTGTTACTTCTTCAAAAAAACTCAATCAAGTTTTTAACTGTCTCATGCAGCTCAGTTTTAAAATGCTCAATCTAGAACATTTAACAAGGTGGTAATGTCACACAATATAATGGTAGGACCTCAGAATGAATGTGAGTCGTGGCTCGCACAAAGGTTTGGATGGTGGTCACCGCTACTAATACTATAAGGTACAGATATGTTGCAAAAGGTAAATTAGTGAGAACGAGGTCAAGCATATTTTTCCCTTGTGCTGGATGTCTTGCCAGTTTTCACAAGCCCAACATTTTAGCAATATCCCTTATAACTATTCAGCTTGGTCTGTATTGGTAATGAACATTGAAGTCCCTCAATCAGAGTACATTGTGTGCCCTCTCTGATTCCTCTAAGACATGCTCAAAATGTAAGAGAACTGATTCCTAAGTAGAAGGAGGGAGGTAAATAGCAATCAATGGGATACTTCATTGCACATATTACATAATTGAGAAGATGAAAGATAATATTATTTCATTTGAAGTGGGGTAACATTAATTTTTAACATTCACGTAACAAAATCAGCAGTCAGAAATAGAAACAATGCATCATTGCATCCACATTTGTTATGAATATTTGTTTCTGCAGAGGAAGAGGAGATAGTTTTATCTTTACGTAAAACCACTTTTTGTTTTCGGGAATGAAGCAGGGTTTCTCATTGAAAGCTGTTCTTCTGAGGATGACATTGTTCTTTAATTGCTATTGACTTTCTTATATTAAAAACCTAAGAAGTCAGTTCAAAATAACACTCATCATGAACTTTGCCAGTCTAAATTTTGCAGCATCTGTGTGCAACATTCAATATTTGGCCATTCTTTTGTTGCCTTGGAAACTGAGCAGCTCAGTTGGATAGAGGACAACACATTTACCTCTGGGGACTGGCTTTCAATCAGACTATAACAGATGAGATGAATGCCTTTTTTTCCTCTTAGAACAGCATATTATTTAAGTGAAGTATTTTTGGAGAGTCTCAGCTTAATGTTTAGCAAACATTGGTTCAGTGAAGGGTTGGAACAAATTGGTACTAATTGACAGCATCACTGAAATTGGAGTAAAGTGCATTTTGAGGGTGGAATAGAAATAGATTCACTCTCCTTCTGGCCATACAGTACATTGCTTGCAGAATGGAAAAGTTGAAACCATTCTGTAATGTTGATTTCCCTTAACTTGATGACAAGAGCATTTATCAGAAATTTCTAAAGTCACAAGAAAAACACTCAAATGAGCAGAAAACACTGGTTTGGATTTCAATAAGACTATCAGCATGTAAAGAATGGAATTTTGAATGGTTGCATATTCTTCTAACACTTAAGAATATTAATTAGAACCTGCACAGGAAACACTGAGAATTATTGGATGGCTCCAGGTGCACAAGCTGGGACACACATTTCACATGGGAGAAAGTGAGGACTGCGGATGCTGGAGATCAGAGTCGAGAACGTGCTGATGGAAATGCACAGCAGGTCAGGCAGCATCTGAGGAGCAGGGGAATCGACCTTTCGGGCATAAGCCCTTCATCAGGCCTATGTCCGAATCATCTCTTCGCTTGCAGTCTGACCTGTTGTGCTTTTCCAGCACCACAATCTCAACAGATTTCACATGTTTACTACTTTTAGAACACACATTTACATCTCGTTAGAAATGCCGATCGGATAAAATGTTCTTGCTCTATTTACATACCAACCAGAAGGATCTTTTTGGGACAAATCTAAAAGGTGCCAGCTCATGCTTTGTAAGATTTTTGCTAAATCTCTTAACTCTAATGAAAAGTTGCGTATTGGAGTCATAGGTTTCAGTCATCTTCTTAGTCATCCTTTGGGAATGAGGGCAACTTGCTTCCACCGCAGTTCAATGGAAATGGCTGATAAGTTCAATGTGAGATTTGCAGACTGTGCCATATACCGGGTAGATGGTACCTGAATGATCAGATATTTGGATGTTGTGCACTCTCTGACACCTCAGCTTCAGCAAGCATGCTCTCATTGAAATAGCTTCACGCGTTCAGTCCTCCCCAAACTAACCTTCACCATTTTAGTCAGATTTTCCATGAGTGGAAGGGGTATTTGACCTCATCAAGGATCCTTTGAGGACAAGCATTTCTCCTGCCCAGATGACTGGGAGTTCAGCACACAGGGCATGTGGACCAGGATGGAATTACAGTTGCACAAAATTTGAATATTCTAAAGATTTCCAAGCTTTATCATGAAACATTAGCAGATCTTACATTTGAAAGTTGGACTGTAATGCTGGAAATTCCACATACGGTTGCACTCTATTGATATTAAAACTCGTAATTAAGCGTGTTAAATATGTCTGACTGGAGTACAGTAAGAGATATTTATTTTCTGAGGTATTTAAGAAAACAAAATAAATGTTGGAAAAACCATATTAAAGGCGATTGCAGCTTACTTTTGATAAGCCTATTTAACAAAGCAGATAGCTTAGAAAGAGCATTCTGCTTTATATTTATGAATAAAGGATTTGGATGGTAAAAGGTACATCTTTGTCATCTTTAATCCTTATCACCTTTGTCAACCTCTGGAAAAAGTGGCTAATCATACTGCAGTACAATGTTATATACAGCAAACATTTATCATTGCCTTGGCTAAGTGAACAATTTTATGTCATTGTTATCACGGGAGTACTATAGCCAGAATTACAGTAGTTCAAAAAGATGAGTTATCACATCTTTCTTAAAACACATGAGATGGCAGTGTGAATACACTGTTACTTGACTAATTGGGAACAGTGGGGCAACACTTAACGTTATATGACAGCTTGACATTCTACCCTTAATTATCCCCAGAAACACCTTTCATAAAAGATTCATGATTTTGGTCTCCTGGCAAACTCAGGCCAATGCTGAGAAACAGTTCAATGTGATATCCATTAGTTCAGTCTGAGATTAACATTGGCAAGTTAAGTGCATAGGCCTGAATGTGATGGAATTTTATAAAGAAAGTATTTCAAATGAGAGGTAATTAAAGAAGAAATAATGTCTGCTGAAAATATGACTATGGTCCACATGGAAACATGAGTGACGATGAAAGACCAGACAGAAGCATTAAAAATTGAAGAGTCTATCATACAAACCGAAGCAGCTGTCAAGTGGCTTTTGAGCTGAAGTAAGTGGTCATTATAGAGAAATGCCTCCAGGCAGCAAGAGCACTATAGTAAAAGGTCTTCATGGAGAAATGGTCCCTCTTCTGCAATTAGTCTAAATTCCCTCCGGGTGTTCTCAGCATTTTCAAAAAGAACAGACACAGAAGTCCCAAACCCCGCTCTCTACACACCCTGAACAGAATACCCTGGATTAAATTGATATACGTCACCTTCTCACCACTGAACATTGGGTACAGATGCTCACAGTAAAATAATGTCATACCCTACACATAATGGTTAGAGGCTAACAAAGCTGTATCCACTGAGCAGTAATTGCCTGTCTACAGTGCCAGTCAATCCAAAATCTTTCCTTCTGGCAAAAGATCAGCACTACCATGAGTGTAAACCAAGTAATGTGAATATTTCCTTCAAGTGAGGAAAAAAAATGCAGTCTTGCAAATCACTATTAAACTCCCAATATTCTCACAATAGTTCACATCACATCGGCTCTGATGAAGAGTCATCTCGACTCAAAATGTTAGCTTACTCTCTCTCCACACATCTGCCTGAGCTACTGTGATTTCTAGCATTGTTTGTTTTCAATCCTGGGAAAGGGTTTTATCAACTGTTCTCCATGGCAACAGACTGGCAGATGGTTCGTGTTGTGCCATCTCACTACTGGAATAACCTTTTTAACTTGGATTGCTCTGCTTTGGCTTTCTCCACTGGTTGACTTCTTGGTTTGCTGCATGGTTACTGGAGTTGGCAGTGGCAAATTAAAAGTACTATCAGGAATATAAGAAGTTGAGCCAGGATGACAGGATCTGAGATTCAAAACTTACACTGTCAGCAATATTTTGCAATTTCCATAGTTAGACTGAAATACCTCCAGAGAGGTTGGTATTCCATCATCAATTCACCTTTATTTACATGTGGATTGTCATTGATATCGATGCAGCTTCCTCAGAGACAATTCTCAGAATGAACAAGATATCTGACTCTCCTGTTTATATTTGTCAGCCAGGACTCCCTGGTTGGACCAGATTAACAGCCCTGGTAAGGGATCTCATATTCGATGTGGTCCACCTGGCTAACCTCATTATAATCACTATATAGACCACTATTGTTTTACTTGAGAGTAAAAAGCTCTTAAAGTTAGACAATGGTAAGCTTTTCTCCATTATCACCTTTCTTGATTCCTCCACTGCTACTACATTTTCAGACTACTTTCCTGACATCCAGTAAATGATAAGCAGGTATTATAGTATGATTAGTATACCAAAGCCATTATCATCAGCTCCTATGACAAAACACTGGTCTGCAGCTACATACTCCATTTCTCTCAAAGTTATTTTTGTGGCTAAACCAGGATGCTTGCAATGTTGGTGTCTGCAATATGTAATCTTGAGATGGAAATTCAGCTATATATCTGATTCATCTCTAAGACTGCCTGTTTCGACCAGTACAACACTATTTCAACTCTGCCCCTGTCTCAATTCATCAGCTGCTGAAATCCTCATCCATGGATTTGTTATCTTTGGATCTGAATATTCCAAACATACTCCCAGCTGGCCTCCAACCTTTGACCCTTCATAACCTGTGGTCATCCAAATGTCTGCCTGTTACACTCATTCATAACCTTTGTGCTCAGTCACCTATATTACTTTGGTCAAGAACTGTCCCAATTTTAAAATTTTCAACCATATAGTATTGGAATGTCACATTCAGCATCTCCTCCTTACAAGATTCTGCCTTTATTTTTACTTTCAATACTAATTCTACTTCAATATTTTCTCAGTTTAGCCTTTTTCATCGATTTTAAATAATCACTTATGTCTTCTGCTTCCAAAAAGCTCTTCGTAATATTCAAATCCAATCTGTGCAACAAACTTTGCTACAACATCCTGGTGTTGAGACACTGGTCTGTCTTAAATTCAATAACTCGAAATTCCAGTCAACAGTTGCCACGTTTTAAAACCCCTACCTGAAGGTACTACTGGATAAGTCAGAATTAAATTTGGTGTAATGTATTTCTTAAAACTGGAGTTAACATAGTAGTCTTTCACTGAAATATTGTCACATGAGACTGCAGAGCTTCTTTTTTAAGCAATGGACAAAGGATTTCTATAAAATACGAAAATAATAACAGTGTCAATATATATAAAACATTTATTAAAAATGAAAATATCCAGAAAAACAAAATTTAAATTAATTTACCGACACCATTTTCACTGTGATTCAAATTCAGAGAAATTACACCTCTAAGTTAAGTTTGACTTAATTGTTTCTCCCCAGTTTCTTTTCTGTGAACTGGATGGTCTTATTGCACAATACTGAGAGCTTAGACTTTCCCAGATTTTTAGCCAAACACTCCTGCTCTAGAAGTCACACAAACATAACTCTCCTTCTGAAGAACCTTAACCCCATAACTGCTCTGAGAAAAAAAAATCCAGGCAATGTTTCTCTGAACTGCCCTAACAACATTCAATCTCTGATTTCTTAAAAAAAAATCAACCCTTGATTATTCTGAACTGAAAACAAGCAAATGGTAATAAATGTTCAATCCACCTGTCAAAAAACGCTCCAGTATAAACAATTATTCATTAACATTCCCTGCTCCAACACAAACTGTATTAGGTTACTGTTCCTCAAAAACTGTTTAACCCAGTTTTAATTTAGAAATTGTTTACAAAAGTAATAAACACCTATCCATATGCAATTTTGAAATCCAAACCCTAAACATGATACTATATCTATCAGATATCTTTCATCCCAAGTCCAATAATCCTATGTTTATATAATGCTGCTGTGAAAAGGGCCTTGAGGTAATATTTCAGATTAAACATGTCATTAAATACAAGGCATTGTAAGAGTAGATAAATGAGTGAGGAAGGCTCAAAGATTGTTCTCAAACATTGTTTCAAATGAATAGCCTTCAGTAGTTGTAAATGTGCTTGCTCAAAAAACAGAATAGATGGCTAGCTAATATTTAGAGGGCAGATAAATTCTGAGCTAAGCTTAAAAGGAAACAATGGCTCTAGCTTCTTGAGATTTCTGATAGGGTTCACAAACTGGATGAAAGTTACCAGATGGCCATGACATATAATTACAGTGAGATAATATGCATGGACAAGTCAATGAAAACACACTAATAAGAAAGTGACAATGGAAATAAGATTAATGAAGACAGGAGTAGGCAAATTTAAATAGAGACAATGGGATTCTAAAAATAATTTAAATCCATGAATTCAACCTGAATTTCTCTTTACATTCGATAGTTATTCAGGTGTTTGCACTGTTTAAAATCTAACTTTCAGCAATCATATAAAACAAAACTGTGATTAAGAATAACAACATTTATTGAAAGGTGCACATAATATATACAAAATCTTTATTCTTAATTGATTAGCTTGACAATCGGAAAATTCTTGTGATATATATTTCACATCAAATCAGTGCAAAATAACTTAAGTACCCTCTTTATGTTTCTGCACAACATTAATAATGTGTACACTTGTACGTTCTCTTTATTCTTACATAACATGACTTGTTAAATTATATTCTGTCCTATGTACATAGACTGATTCTAGTTATTCTCTGACATGAAAGGTTGACAAGGACTCCAATCTGATCTGGTTATGCTGTCATGGCAACAAGATAACCTTTCAATGTCATCCAGAAGGCATAGAAAAATGTGATCTTGATTAATCAAGAAGCTATGTTGTGCAGATTTAGAATTGTCCTTGCATTGAGGTGAAACTATTAGACAGAATAGAACAGGCATGTAATTAACCAAAATATTACTACTTAGTGAGTTAATAACCCAAGTGTTTTAGGAATGTACCTTACTTTGGAAGGAAGTGGACAGTGTCATTGACCTGGGAGAAAAAATTCAAATTAGTTTTCAGAAATGCAGCCTTTAGTTGAATCTTAACACATTATTAGAAGGTACTGGAATCTACTTTTAACTGTAGTGGAATTAAAGCTGTGTGCTATCTTATTATACTGATGATTTATTGAAGAGATATAAGAGCAGCTGAAGTATACTCATTGTCAATTATGAAAACACACTCTTTCCTCAGAATAGCAATATTGCATGAAAGTAACTAAGACTATGTGACCATGGGGAATAATAGAAGAAATGTCAGAAGTTCTTTGCATTAATTTCTGACTGTTAGCTCTCATCTGACGAGTACAACAAACAAAAAGAGATTAGATTTTTGCTGAAAAAAAAATTGTCGAGGCTTTGCACCAAGCATGAATCAAAACATTTTGCAAGAATGTCAATCAAGTAGAAAATTAGCATTTACAGGATAAACTGAAGGAGAGGAGAGTGCTGATTGGATGGTAAGTGAACTTTGATTGGGGGAGGTGATTCATGGGAAATGCATCCATTCATGCTGATTGAGAATTAATAGTCAAGCTTTGTTTAAAGTTTCAACCAGGCATTTTTGACTACACTAATTGGTCAGGGCAATGCCTTGAGAAATGAACCAGAGACTGACTGTTACCTATGTTTTTGTTTGAAACAGTCATGGACATGTTCTTTGGGTCTGCAAAAAGCAGGTCCTGTATAGTAATGTATGGCTTCCAGTACATATGTATGTACCAAACTTCGAGCCCATTGCCTGTCAGCATCATTCTTTGCATTTTCAAGATTATCCAGGAGATGTTGTCTCTATTGCAGAATCACATCAAAATATTAGACACAGTATTCTGGGCTTTGTAAGTGCAGAGTGGTTAAGTATGGTCAGTACTTTCCTTGTTGTGAGCAGCCCTTTTGAAAGTCCGTAAGGACAAGAGCAATGCGGATGTCCCAATCCACCAACACAAAAGTCAGCTTATTAGCCAAACATAACTAACTACAAATAGACTCATAGAAATTTGAAGAAAAAGAAGGATGCTATTAAGCTCAATATGTCTGTGCTGGTCAATAAAGATCTGACTGCACTAGTTCCATTTTTCAGTCATTGCCCTTAACCCTGAAAGCTGTGACAATGCAAATGGTATCTAAATGCTGCTTAATTGTTACAAGAATTTCTGATACAATCACCCTTTCAAACAATGCGTTCCAGACTCTGACACCCTCTTGCTCAAATTATTTCTCCTCAGCTGCTCAAATCCATGCTAATTCCCTTCAAACAGACACTCAGTAACAGCAATGTGCACTATCTACAAGATGCCCTGCAGAAATTCATCAAAGATCCTTACATAGCACCTTCCAAACCCATGAGCAAATTTAACTAGAATCACCGTGGCAGCAGAAGTATGGGAAAACTCAAAAATCCACATTGACATACCACATTGATAATCTATTTGATACAATCTACCAAACTTCAGGATGTACTGCCTATAAATTTGACATTGCATCAATAGGGGAATTCATATATCACATAATTCATTTCTGAGATAGGCTGAATACTCTTCTGGCTTGACAACTGTATCCTACCAATGGTAAACACCAGGAGCATTGCTTCTGCAAAAATAACAGCGTGAAACAGCCAGCTTCATCTTGCAGACCACACTGCAGGTTTAAGGACATCTTGTGATTCAATGCGAGCATCCCTATCTCTGGGCTAGAACTTTTGGGATCAAGTCCCCATGATTGCATGACAATAGCCAACATATCATGGAGCCCATCAAAGGTGTGAAAGAATATATAGTAAAACCTTTACCATCAAAGGTCACCTAAAAAATTAAGGATTAAGTCAATTATGTTACATGTGATCAAATATGTGATCAAAGTGGTAAAATAAGCATTTTTAGTATAAGAAAAATTTAGCTCCAGTCCTTTGCATTGAATAATAATGTACTTTATTTGAATGCAAACTTGGGTTGACAACTGTTTGATCTGGACAATTGTTTGATCTTAGTTGGCAGCGTTCATGGATGAAAAAAAACACACTCTTCTTGTGTCACTATTTTGCTTTGTTCCAACTTGCTATTTTTCCTTCCGGTCTCGCCTCCTCTTTTATTGTTTTGTTTATCATTGCTGTCAATTTCCAGTTTGCTTTAGTGGTGGGTGTGAACCTAGGAACTTCAAGAACAAATAATCTCTGCAGAAAGTTATTATTGTCTCCTGACATCAGTGTAAATCTGGTGCCAATTCAAAAGAACACCTTGATGCTTAGAGACAAAACTGTCCACAAGTAGGCAAGGAATTACACTGAAGTATTTATGTCCAATAAAACAGCAAGTTATATTAATTTTACATTCCTTCACATTTTACTTTAAATTTTCATATACTAAAATAAAATACTATTTATTTCTGCCCTTCCGTATACTCTTACCATTTGCTTTGGAGTCTGTTACTACCCTTTTCCAATGTGTTGGCAATGAGCCCAAACCCCCCAAAAAATCAGGCTTTCATATTTGAACATGAAAATTAGGAGCAGGAGTATGCACATGAACCTACCATTTAATGTTCCATTTTTAAATGTAATTTAGAGACTTCAGACTGACAAGTGAGGAATAGTTGTAAGTAATGTGAGAATGAGATCTGTGCAGGACATCTGATTGTATTCTCAACCTCACTATTCTGACTGCTTCCTATGACCTTCAACTCCCTTGTCTATTAAAGTCTATCTAACTCAATCTTGAGTAAATTTAATGAATCATCCCCAATATTTTCTGCATGAGAATATCCCCTCAACTAACAGCCTTCCAAAATAAAATATTTTCCTCCTTTTGATCTTAAAAGGGGAGATTGTATATCTTTAAACCACATCTCCAGTTCTACGATTTTTCAAAAGCGGAAACATATGTTAGTATCCACCCTATCCAGTCCCCTCAATAAGGCTGCATGTTTGAATAGAAGCAATTCCTGTTCCTCAAACCCTGGTGGTAGAGGTTCCAACTTTTTGAACTGAAATGAACCGAATTAGCTTTGTTGTCACATGTACTCAAATGAGGACAGTGAAAAGTTTATAAGTCACCACTTACAGTGCCATCTTAGGTACAAAGATATCTACAAATACAGAAATGAATAAAATAGAGTTACGTTACACAGTTATACACAGTATAACCACAGGTCATAAACAAGATGCAAAGTTAAAAAGACAAACACCACTATTTTGATTGCCTCTGATGACCCCTAATTCCCTTATCTTTCAAAAGCCTATCTAACTCAATCTTGAGTAAATTTCAACCATTTGTTTATTCGATAAGCCCACCAATCCAAGAATGAGCCAGTGAAGCTTTTACAAACTGTTTCTAATGCAATTAGAATTTGCTTTCATAGAATAAGGCCAAAACTGTCTGGTTTACAGAATACTCAACTTGTGGTCTCACCAAAACCCTGTATACTTGTAGCAAAGTTTCTCAATTTAATATTCCATTTCCTTTGCAATAAACATCAGTTAAATGTCTTTCCTGTTCTTAGCTTATAAAACATGGGCTTCTATATTTTACATACTTGCTATATGTGCCAAATAATCAAAGTGGGCAAAATACACAATGCAATTTTTAATACACTACAGCTATCATAGCAAAAACCAGGCAAATGAGAACATATCACAGCAAGCATGGTCACCAGAAATACCATGACCAGTGATCAATACTTTTGTTCAGTTACAGTTAACAAGTCCATACAGGGATCTTGACATGTTAATTATTCATGCATTGAATGGTGAATACATTTCATGCAAGTTTTTTAAAAATCTTTTGTAGTCCGGATAGATTTCTCCAAGCTTTCTGCTTTCCTTGACATTATTGAAAAAGCAGAGACTGTATAGACAATTTCAAACAAAATGTTTAAAACACTTACATTGCATATTCAAAGAAATGGATCTCTGAAGGAAACAGTAATGTCCCAAAGGCCCAACTTCCCAAGGGCTTTCACCTACAATCAGTTACTTGAATATTTTTGAATAGTCTTCTAACGAGCGTTTGAGGTGTTGGTTATATTTAATATTTAATTTTCATGCTGCTATAAACCAGTTGTCAATGCAAAAAGAAATATTAACATTAATTTTTAATGTGAGCATTTTCCACAGTTCGAAGCTTTTGTATTTTTAATGTCTTAGCTTTGACTTTTTGCCTGACTGATGTTACTGTTCCATACTATCTATACATATTAACATAATCCAATAAATCCCATTCAAAATATGTGAACATGGCTTTCTCATTAACAATACTATCAAATGAAAATAAATATTTTAAAACAGGGATAATCAGAAGACCTGCAACAGAGAAGGAAAAGCAGGAACAATGGGATATTGTGCATCCAACTTGAAATGAGATCTCCAAATGATTTGTCTTTAATTTATCTAAACATTGATAATAATGTAACGTAATTCAAATAACTTAGAAAGTTTAAAGAGTTAAAGTGCAAAACACTATGGCCATGATTTTCTGATGATCAGATAGTCATTATTCAAGTGTAGATGAGAGTTTTGCATGGGGACCCTGTGTAGTGGATTCTGAAAGAATTTCCCAGGAAATTGAAGGCTGCATAGGCAATTCCCTTGCTTCTGGAACCCACCAAACGTCTCCATTTAAATTGGTGAATTTGGGTGGTTCTTTTAAAGTCAAGAATTCCTCAGGAAAAATGAGACCATTAGCTACAGGTGAAATCATTCTGAACAAATAGTCCAATACTGAGTAACCATTCTACTCTGGTACCGCCCAAAAGTAGCTTCCCCACACAACCCACAAAATCCAGATCCTAACAAGACATCGAGTCATGGAGTCCTAGAGTTGCACAGCATGGAAACAGACCCTTTGGTCCAACCTGTCCATGCCAACCAGATATCCCATACATGTCCTCTCTTCAGTTGGGAGACCTAAACACCACTGTGGACTTAACCTTCCAACACCAGTTCTGAACCCAACCTTATTTCAGCTGTTAAGGACCCAAGCTCCCATCCCCTGACACTGATTCACCTTCATTGCCCCAGGGAATCAGCCCTTGGCTCTCACTCCTTACTAGAACCAACTGCCCTTCACCCACACTGGGTCTGACTGCCCTTCTCCCATCACTGGACCCAATCCCCTTCCCCTGTTCGAGCCTAAGAACAGCTTTCCTGATCTGATCTGCTTCAGCCGCCAACACTGAGCCAATACCCTCCTCCCATCTCCGCTGAACCTGACCCAACACTCATCCTCCACCATCCCCCATCCTAGACCTACTATCACCCTCATCTATTAACACTGCATCACTTATCTGGCTCCTTGCTATTATAACAATGCACACAGGCACTCTACCCACCTGGCACCCTATCGCCAGGATCCTATCACCAAACTGTTTGACATCTTATTCACTTCACATCGTATCCATTGGCATCCTACCCATAACAATCCACCAATTGACCCACTGGGCATCTTACCCACCTGCACAGTACCCTATACCAAGCTGGCACTTTCGGGCAATTTAGTGACTTGGCATTCGACTTACCTGTCATCCTGCTGACCTCCCTTCTGACATCCTACCCTGCCAATATTATCAGCTCAAACTAATCTTTGCATATATCTTATGATACCAGTTGTCTAAATGATTGATTGTGATTCTGGACCTTTACATGTCAGAATACAGGCACAGATTGCTGCGAAAAGAGGTGATGATTTACCTTTCCCTGATTTTTCTGAACTAAAAGAGAACCAACAGAATGGAAGTATGCTTTGCATTTCTGAGAGGATCCAAATCAAAATCTCCTGTTAGAAAAATTGAACTCTTTCTTGTCTATAAGGAAGGGATGGAGTAGCAATCTGGATCAGATTTTCTGTATGAAATCCGAATCAGATTGCCACAGCTTGGAAAATCCAACCCATGTGTTTGCTCAGTTTGATTGAATTGTATTGATATTAACGCATTCCAAAAACCCAATGACACAATCTTTCAGCAGTGTAAACTGCAGTGGCAACTAAATGCGCATATTATTAATTACTGCTAAGTTGACGGGGGAGCAAATTAGGTGCAGAGGACATAATAGAAGGGTATGCTTGAGCAGAGATATTCACCGTTCTGGTGACCATCTTGAAGGTGCGGAACAAAAGTTCATCAAATTACGGGAAAGCCTAAATACGCCATAGATGCTCTCGAGTAAGTGCCTGTCAATGTATATATTTGTTTCTCTAGTTGTCACCAGGATTACATTTATTACGCATCTTCACTGCAGTTATGTGGTGGTAGAGGTGCCAGTGTTGGACTAAGTTGGAATTGGTTAAAAATCACACCACATAGGATATGATCCAACAGATTTATTTAAAAACATAAGCTTTTGGATCCTCACACCTTCTTCATGTGCTAGCGACCTGAAGGAGGTGTGAGGCTCTGAAAGCAAGTGTTTTGGAATAAATCTGTTGGCCTATAACCTGGTCACAGAGTCATAGAGATGTACAGCATGGAATCAGACCCTTCGGTCCAACCCATCCATGCCAACCAGATATCCCAATCCAATCTAGTCCCACCTGCTAGCACCCGGCCCATATCCCTCCAAACCCTTCCTATTCATATACCCATCCAAATGCCTCTTATATGTTGCAATTGTACCAGCCTCATCCACTTCCTCTGGCAGCTCATTCCATACACGTACCACCCTCTGTGTGAAAAGGTTGCCCCTTAGATCTCTTTTATATCTTTCCCCTCTCACCCTAAACCTATCCCTCTAGTTCTGGACTCCCTGACCCCAGGGAAAAGACTTTGCCTATTTATCCTATCCATGCCTCTCAATTTTGGAAACCTCTATAAGGTCACCCCTCAGCCTCTGATGCTCCAGGGAAAAGAGCCCAAGCCTGTTCAGCCTCTCCCTATAGCTCAAATCCTCCAACTCTGGCAGCATCCTTGTAAATCTTTTCTGAACCCTTTCAAGTTTCACAACATCTTTCCGATAGGAAGGAGACCAAAATTGCACGCAATATCCCAACAGTGGCCTAACCAATGTCCTGTACAGCCACGGCATGACCTCCCAACTCCTGTACTCAATACTCTGACCAATAAAGGAAAGCATTGCAAATGTCTTCTTCACTATCCTATCTACCTGCGACACCACTTTCAAGGTGCTATGAACCTGCACTCCAAGGTCTCTTTTTTTAGCAACACTTCCTAGGACCTCACCATTAAGTGTATAAGTCCTGCTAAGATTTGCTTTCCCAAAATGCAGCACCTCGCATTTATCTGAATAAAAGTCCATCTGCCGATTCTCAGCCCATTGGCCCATCTGTTCAAGATCCGGTTATAATCTGAGGGAACCACCTTTGCTGTCCACCACACCTCCAATTTTGGTGTCAGTTGCAAACTTACTAACTGTACATCTTATGCTCACATCCAAATCATTTATACAAATGACAAAAAGTAGAGGACCCAGCACCAATCCTTGTGGCACTCCACTGGTCACAGGCCTCCAGTCTGAAAAACACCCTCTGTCTTCTACCTTTGAGCCTGTTCTGTATCCAAATGGCTAGTTCTCCTTGTATTCCGTGAGATCTAACCTTGCTCATCAGTCTCCTTTGGGGAACCTTGTCGAACGCCTTATTGAAGTCCGTGTAGATCATATCTACCACTCTGCTGACATCAATCCTCTTTGTTACTTCTTCAAAACACTCAATCAAGTTTGTGAGACATGATTTCCAATGCACACAGCCTTGTTCACCATCTCTTAATCAGTCCTTGCCTTTCTAAATACTTGTGCATCCTGTCCCTCAGGATTCCCCCAACAACTTGCCCACCACTGACGTCAGGCTCACTGGTCTATAGTTTCCTGGCTTGTCCTTACCACCCTTCTGAAACAGTGGCACCATGTTAGCCAACCACCAGTCTTCCAGCACCAATTATTTATTGTACATTGTAATAAAATCACAGTACTTTTCACTACCAATACTGCCCATACCACTCTTCATTCCAGTTAATTCTCTCCCAAGTTTTCAGCATTCAGTTAAATATGTATGAAAATATTTTTATTCATCAAGTATTCAAATTTCCATAGAAGTTGAGTACTGCTGAAAAGACACATTCTCATTTTGTACTTATCAGGACAATTCACAGGAATTACCAAGTGAAGGGAAAAATAACATTGACAGTGTATGAGATGAAAGTGCTAATTAAGTGGCATGTGGGCAATTAGAAATTGATGGAGTTCATTTTGAAAGACATTTGAAGCCATTCTTCTGTGTAGTCCCTCAGGACAAAGGATGATGTTCATCTACTTTGGTGTCATTGGGCAAGGTGTGACCAATGATTCCAACGTTTCATCTGCACACCCCACTACATGTGGGGAAGGTGGCATTTGAAGGTAGGTAGGATGCTCAGATTTTCATCTTCTACTTTGCAATTGGCCTTCGCCTGGGCCTGTCAGAGATGCTCGCGGTGTTTGCTATCTTCATGGTTGCTGCTTCTCCAGTTTGAGTTGTGCACAGTAAGAAATCTTCACAATTATGTGGAATATTACATCCGAGGTGAAAGTGAGGACTGCAGATGCTGGAGATCAGAGTCAATTTTAGAGTGGTGCTGGAAAAGCACAGCAGGTCAGGTAGCATCCAAGGAGCATGAAAATTGATGTTTCTGGCAAAAGCCTTTCATCAGGAATGAGGCAGGGAGCCTCTGAGGTGGACAGATAAATGGGAGGGGGTGGGGTTGGGGAGAAGGTAGCTAAGAGTTCAATAGGTGGATGGAGGTGGGGATGAAGGTGATAGGTTGGAGAGGAGGGTGGACCGGATAGGTGGGATGGAAGATTGTCATGTTGGACAGGTCATGAGGACAGTACTGAGCTGTCAGGTTGGAACTGGGGTAAGGTGGGGACAGGGAAAATGAGGAAACTGGTGAATTCCACATTGATGTCTTGGGGTTGAAGTGTTCCGAGGCAGAAGATGAGGCGTTCTTCCTCCAGGCGTTGGGCAGTGAGGGAGTTGTGGTAGAGAAGGCCCAGGATTTGCATGCTCTTGGCAGAGTGGGAGGAGGAATTGAAATGTTGGGCCACGGGTGATGGGGTTGATTGGTTCGGGTATCCTGGAGATGTTCCCTAAAGCGATCTGTGAGAAGGCATCCAGTCTCCCCAATGTAAATGAGACTGCATCGGGAGCAACAGATGCAATAAATGACATTGGTGAATGTGCAGGTGAAACTTTGATGGATGTGGAAGGCTCCTTTGAGGCCTTGGATGGAGGTCGGGAGGAGGTGTTGGCACAGATTTTGCATTTCCTGTGGTGGCAGGGGAAGGTGCCAGGAGGGGGGGGTGTGGACCTGATAGGCAGTCATGGAGGAAACAGTCTTTGCGGAAAGCAGATAGTGGTGGAGACGGAAATATATCCCTGGTGGTGAGGTCCGTTTATATGTGGCGGAAATGTCAGCAAATGATGTGGTTTATACTGAGGTTGGTAGGATGGAAGGTGAGGACCGGAGGGTCCTGCCCATTTTACGGTTGGAGGGATGGGGTTTGAGGGCAGAAGTGCAGCATGTGGATGAGATGCATTGGAGGACATCTTCAACCATGTGGGAAGGGAAATCATGGTCTTTAAAGAAGGAGGCCATCTGGTGTGTTCTGTGGTGGAACTGGTCCTCCTGGGAACAGATGCCATGGAGGCAGAGGCTTTGGGAATACGGGATAGTATTTTTGCAGTAGGTAGTGTGGGAAGAGGTGCAATCTAGGTAGTTGTGGGTGTTGGTGGGTTTGTAAAAAATGTCAGTATTAAGTCGGTTGTCATTGATGGAGATGGAGAGGTCCAGGAAGGTGAGGGATGTGTCAGAGATGGTCTAGGTGAATTTAAGGTCGGGGTGGAATGTGTTGGTGAAGGTGATGAACTGCTCAACCTCCTCGCGGGAGCAAGAGGTGGAGCTGATGCAGTCATTGATGTAGCGGAGAAAGAGGTAGGGAGTGGTGCCCGTGTAACTATACAAGATGGACTGTTCTACATAGCCAACAAAAAGCCCCAGGATAGCTGGGGCCCATGCGGGTGCCCATGGCTACCCCTTTCATCTGGAGGAAGTGGGAGGATTCGAAGGAGGAATTGTTAAGGGTGAGGACCAGTTCAGCCAAACGAATGTGTGTGTCAGTGGAAGGGTACTTGTGGGGACGTCGGGAGAGGAAGAAACAGAGGGCTTGGAGGCCCTGGTCATGGCAAATGGAAGTGCAGAGGGATTGAATGTTCGTGGTGAAAATGAGGCATTGGCGGCTGGGGCAAGGGAAGTCTTGGAGGAAGTGGAGGGCATTGGTGGTGTCTCGAACATATGTGGAGAGCTCCTGGACTAGGGGGGATAGGACAGTATCACAGTAGGTGGAGATGAGTTCAGTGGGGCAGGAGCATGCTGAGACAATGGGTCAGCTGGGGTGGTCAGGCTTGTGGATCTTGGGAAGGAGGTAGAATCGAGCAGTGCGTGGTTCCCGAACTATGAAGTTGGAAGCTGTGAGTGAGAGATCTCCTGAGGTGATGAGGTTGTGTATGGTCTGGGAGATGATGGTTTGGTGATGAGGGGTGGGGTCACGGTCGAGGAGGCAGTAAGAGGAAGTGCATTCGAGTTGGCACTGGCTTCTGCGGTGTAGACGTCAGTGTGCCAAACTACCATTGCATCCCCTTTATCCGCTGTTTTGATGGTGAGGTTGGGATTGGAGCAGAGGGAGTGGAGGGCTATCTGTTGTGAGGAAGAGAGGTTGGAGTGGGGGAGGGAGGTAGATAGATTGAGGTAGTTAATGTCTCAGCCGCAGTTGAAAATAAAGACGTCAAGGGTGCGTAACAGACTGGCATGGGATGTCCAGGTGGATGGAGTGTGTTGGAGGCGGGTGAAGGGGTCCTCGGAAGGTGGGCAGGAGTCCTGATTGAAAACGTAAGCTCGGAGGCAGCGGAAGACGTTTTCGACATCACGACCCGTATTGAATTCGCTGATGCGTGGACAGACGGGATAAAGGTAAGGCCTTTGCTGAGGACTAATCATTCGGATGAAGGTAAAGCTTTACTGAGGACTGATGATGAAGGTAGGACCTTTGCTGAGGACTCCTGTCTAGGGAGGTTTTGAGAACATCTTTGAAGTGTTTCTCTGTCATCTTGGCAAACACTTGCCATAACAATGAGGTAAAAAATGATATATAAATGATGTGTTATTTTTCTATGGGTTATATGTGTTCTGAAATTATATGAAAAGCATAGATCTAAATAGAGATTCAGTCCACCGCAGCATGAAAATCCAGCAATTACATAAAATCATTGCTATAAAGTTATTTTCTGCTCATCAGATTTCAAAAATAGTTGAAGTCACCAAACTTGATATCACAAACTATGATGCCCATGTGACCACTCCCTAATGATTAAAATGAGACCTTGGCAAAGAAATTTAAAACTGCTGTTAATTTCATAGCCAGATGTGATATACAGTTATTCAGGACTATTCAGGGTCAGGATTTAACAAATGACATGTATCAGTAACTTAGTGCCTGCTGAGCCAAAAGCAATGCTTACACCCCTTATGGTTTAATGTGAAACAGTTGGATCTTGAACTGTAAATTTTCTGGGAAGGTCAATTTGTTCTCTTGTGACATTTCCTTCATGTTCTCTTGTTCTCTCTGTGCTGCTTTCAAAACCAAAAGCCAAAGCATGTCTTAATTCCTATACATTTCATGGTTGATTTTAATTGACCTAAGTTCTAACCTATCCAGCAGAAACTATAGCAAAGAATTCCATTTAGAAAATTGCAGATTCATATAATTTAGTTGAGACCACCTTATTAATTGCTTCAAATGAGGTTTTGCTGGTATTATATATAATTATATAATGACCAAAGATACAGGCTACTCTAACTAGTAAACATATAGAGCTGGAATCTGTTTAGGTCAGTGTCATAATGTTACAAACAAGTGGAGCTCCAAGCCAACACCTCCACTGTTTTAAGGAAACCACTAGACAATAGCCAAAACCACGAGCAAAAACTTTTTGCTTTTGTGAATTTCCTACTTGAAATTGCTCTGACCAGAGTTTTCTACTCTCCCACACTTACTTGTTTGACTGCTCATTATTTCTTCCTCAGATAAAAGTGTGAATAATGTGTGGGGTCCAGATGCCATGCACTTTCACTTTGTTTTCTCTGCATTAAAGGGGGCATTGACTGATGTATTGCTTGAGGACAAACACGGAGATGTGATTGGTTTTCTGCCAATCACCTTGAGTGAGTTTAAAAATCCTGTGACAATGACCACATGTGGTCACTGAAAAACACATGGGTGCTCTGATGGACACATAACTCTCAAACAACATAATTAGAAACAGCTCATCTGATCATTATCTTTGGTTGAGTTGACTGACACATTTTCTGGGTTACAATAGGGCAGTACGGTGGCTCAGTGGTTAGCACTGTTGCCTCACTGCGCCAGGGACCCGGGTTTGATTCCCACCTTGGGCGACTGTATGTGTGGAGTTTGCACATTCTCCCAGTGTCTGTGTGTTTTTGTCCGAGTGCTCTGCTTTCCTCCCACAATCCAAAAGATGTGCAGATCAGGTGAATTGGCCATGCTAAATTGCCCATAGTGTTAGGTGCATTAGTCAGGGTAAATATAGGATAGGGGAATGGGTCTGGGTGGGTCACTCTTTGGAGGGTCGATGTGAACTTGTTGGGCCGAAAGGTCTGTTTCCATATCGTGGTGAATCTAATCTAATCTAAATGATAACACTTCAAAGGAATTATATTGATTACAAAGTGGATTGGGACTTCCTGAGGACATGAAATGTGTTGTCCAAATTCAGCCTTTTCCTTTAAACTCAAAAATGGAAATGCCTCATCTAAATTGTCAAAGGAAAATCGACATTTTGGGCAGGAGCCCTTCATCCTGATGAAGGGCTTCTGCCCTAAACATCGATTTTCCTGCTGCTCAGATGCTGCCTGACCAGTTGTGCTTTTCCAGCACCACTCTAATCTAGACTCTGATCTCCAGGATCTGCAATCCTCACTTCTGCCTAAGTGGTCAAAGGGTTGATCTTGGGTATATACAGAAGGGCTGGTGTGTATACTGTAGTTCAATGAAAACAACAGGACAGAGAATCTGCATTAGGGAAAGTATTGCCTTTGAATTAGTAATCTAGAGATCCAGCTAATGTTCGAGGGACCAATATTTTAAATTCCAGCATGGCAGATGGTGGAATCTGAACTCTTGAAAATCCATGAAACCATTATCCATTGTTGTAAAACTGCATCATGTTCACCAATGTCCTTCCTTTCCTGGTCTGGCCCGCACATGCCTCCAGCCAAGCAGCGATTTGGCAGACTCTTAATTATCCACTGCAATGGTTAGAAAAACACTATTATATCAAACTGTGAATAAGCCTTGAAAAAAGGAATAAAACGGTGTGGACCAGCAGGCATTGATCTAAGCAGCGGAAATGACAACAGCAAACTCAGCTCCATCATCTCTGCAAAGTGTTTTTTAAGAAAATCTGGGAGTTAGTGCCAAAATAGTCTGTCACGCAGAATAGGGAAGCAACATCTTAATGTAGTCCTACCAAAGAAATCAGACCTTACAGGATGTGTCCCAGACAACACCATCACAATCCATGGGAATACCCAGTATCACCAGTAGATCAGACCCAGAGCCTGGTTTGATTAAGGGGGCATGTCAGGAGCAGCATGAGGCATACTTAAAAAAAATACCAAACTAGTGATGATATAATTAATTACATGTTAAACAGCATAAGCAGCAAGTGATACACAGGTCTAAAGGGTTTCACAGTCAACAAATCAGGTCTAAGCTCCACCATCCTCCTACTCCAAGCCATGAATGATGGTGGACAATTAAACAATTCACTGGAGAAGGAGACTACACAATTATCCCATCCTCAAAGATGGGGGTACCCACCGTATTAGTACAAAACTGAAGCATTCACAAACATCTTCAGCCTGAATACCAAATGAATGCTCCACTTTGGCCTCATTTGAGGTCTCCAGCAACACAAATCTTCGTCTTCTGACAATTCGCTTCACTCCATACGATAACAAGAAGAGGGTGAATGCACTAGATACAGCACATGATATAGGCCCTGATAAAATTCCAGCAATAGTATTCAAAGATATGCCCCAGAACCTTGCCAGCTGTGCCCTTAGTCAAACTTTTTTCCATACAGCAACAACACTGGCATTTGCCAAACAACTTGGAAAATTGTCCAGCTATACCCTGTACACAGCAAACAGGATAAATTGAACCCAGCCAATTATTACCCCAACTTCTCTCATCAGCAGTAAAATGCTGGGAGGTGTTAGCAACAGTGCAATCAATTACCATGTGTCTGCCCTCAATAACCCACTCAATGTCTCTCAGTTGGGTTGTGCCAAGGGCATTTGGATGTTGACCTCCTTACAGTCTTGGTTCAAACATGGATAAAAGAGTTTAATTTCAAAGGTGAAGTGAGAGTAACTTCGATTGTTACCAAGGTAATATTTGAATGAGTGTGGCACCAAGAAGCCTCAGCAAAACTGGAATCAATGAGTACTGTGGAGGAAAAAAAAAGAGCCTTTACACTGTTTGGAGACAGACACAGCACAAAGGAAAAGGGTTGTGGTTGCTTGAAGTAAGTCACCTCAGATGCCGGACATCAGTGTAGGATTTCTTCAGGGTGATATCCAAGCCCAACTATCTTCAACTGCTTCATTAATGACCTTCCCTCGATCATGAGATCAGAAATGTTGATGTTCTCTGATGTTTGCACGATGTTCAGCCTCATTGATGGCTCCTCAGCTACTGAATCAGTTGATGACGGAATGCAGCAAGACTTAGACAATACCCAGGTCTGTGCTTCCAAGTCATAAGTAACATTCATGCTACACAAGTACTAGGCAATACCAATCTCCAATTTGAAAGAAGCCAGCAATCACTCCTTCATCTTCAGTCACATTATCATCGCTGCATTTTTCTGGATTGAACAGGCACACTTGCATAGGAACTGTTACTTTTACACTTAGATATATGCTAATTGATGCTTTTGATATTGAACAGATAGGGAATGATATACATTAAAATACTTTCTACATCAAATGACTTCCAGATAAAAGCAGAGGAAACTAAATGACAACTGTCAGCAGAATGTGCACAAAATCACACACTCATGAAAAGAAACACATCTCGTGAACAGAATGACATTTAAAATATGAGAAATGAAGAGACTTGTGATTCTTCCATAAACAATGATAAATGTAACTGACCTTTTTAATCAAACTTCGTCACTTTGAAATTAAGCATCCAAGGGTCACAGTCTATCTTGAAATTTGCTGCTTATTTTCATGGATTTTGAAGCGAAATATTGATTTCTATTTCAATTTGATTGGAATCTTATTCTGACCACCAGAATTTAGTGGACACATAAGTGCACAAAAGGATGATGTAGCAAAGATAACACACAATTGAGTGATCACAAATAATAGAAAGTGACAAAAGCTAATATTCATAAAAACCAGTATTTATTGTTCCAAATGTTGGTCATTCAAGTGCTTTTGAAAACAGACAGAACCACTTAAAAAAAAGTAATGTGGTTCTCATTGGCTAAGCCAGTGTTTCTTGCTTATTTTCAATGAATGAAAATATGGCGAACTTGAACTACGGCAGTAGGTGCGGTGTGGTAATATGCACACAGTGTTGTTAAGGAGAGTGTTCCAGGTTTTTAACCCAGTGATTGTGAAAGAGTGGCAATATAATCAAGCAAGTTAGGATGATTAGTCACTTGGTTGGGGATTTATATTTGGTAGTGTTTCTATATATCTCCTTCCTTTGTCCTTCCAGATGATAGAAGCCGTGGGTGCTGCCTAAGAAGCCTTGATGAATTTCAGCAGTGCATCTTGTAGATGATACACTTTAACGCAGTGGTGATGAAGTAGACAAATTTGAAGATGTTGGATGGAACGTCTATCAAGTGGGTTGCTTTGTTATGGATGCTGTCCTGAATGTTGGTGGCCAGGTTTGGAGGAGTCAAGAGGTGAATTACTTACCATAGAATTCTGCATGCTTCGCCCGGAGGCCTACTGATGATGTTACCTAGTAGGGTGACGAAACATCTGGAATTGAACCTTCTAACTCAGCGAGCAAACCTACATCCAGAAACCCAATCTGAGCTACAAATCTTCTCAGAATTCTTAGCCTCCAATCTATTCTTATCGCCACAGTATTTATATGGCTGATCCATATGAACTTATGATTGAGGGAAGCTCATTGATGAAGCATCTGCTGATGGTAGGAACCAGGTCACTATCCTGTGGAACACCTGCAAGGATGTCCTGCGGCTGAGCCACTGACTTCAGACAACTACAACCACCTCATTTGTGCTAGGTACAACTCCAACTAGCTGAGAGTCTTCCCTGAACTTCCCACTGACTTCAGTTTTGTTAGATTAACTAGAACAAGTTACTTTACTCCATTAAATTGGAAGACCAAATTACATGATATTCTCTGCACCCGAATTCTGAGGTTATGTACAATTAACAATAAAAGCTTTATGCTTATAACGCACATTCAACAAAATAAAATATCCCAAAGTATGAAAATATCATAAAGCAATGTTTAACAGGAGTCTCATAGAGCTAATATTAGGATAGTTGAGGATTAGTTTGGTCAAAGAGATACATTTTAGCGAATAACTTAAAAGGAGCAGAGTGAAGTAAAGCAATGATCATTTTGAGCTGTGCGGGTTGCATTCTGTGTGCTGAACTCTATGGTTTCAACCCTTGTATTTTTTTCAGACAGACCCCAGTTGAAAAGGGTAACAAGATGGAAAAATCAGAAAGATGTTGACAGCATGGAAGGAAGTTATTCAGCCCATTGTCTCCATGCCAGTCAACAAAGTTCTGACTACTCTGATCTTATTTTCCAGCTTTGGCTCACAGCTCTGGAGACTATGGCAACACAAATACACATCTAAGTATTGATTTATTGTTTAGAAAGTTTCTGACTTAACCACCCAGTTAGGAAGTGAGTTCAAAACTCCGACCACCACAAGTAACAAAAGAAATCCTCAACTCTTACTTTACCTTACCGTACATTGATGCACCCTGGTTAATGACAACTCTAGTAATAGAAAAAGTTACTTCTTATCTATCTTGTATATGCCTCTCACAACCTTATGAACCTCTGTCAGAACCACTCTCAATCTTTGTTGCTCCAAGAAAAGCAACCCCAGTATATCCAAGCTTTCCTTAAAGATCAAACCTTCAAGTGCAGGCAACAGCCTGATAAATTTCCTCTGCACACTCTCTAGTACAATGACATCCTTCTTAAATTACATAGTTCCAGCATAATCTCCTGGTTCTTATATTCCAGGCTGTGGCTAATAAAGGCAAATATACTATATGTCTTCTTAAACATCTCAAGTACCTGTCCTGCCACGTTCAGGCATTTGTGGATATGCATTCTAAGGTTTTTCATGATTTTTAGTAATTTCCCAGGTCTAATGAATTATCTGGTAAATCTTTACTTTGTTAGCCATCCTCATGTGCATTACATCACACTTTTCATAGTTGAATGTTATTTGCCATTGTTCTGCTCAGCTGACCATTCTCTTGATATCCTCCTGCAGTTTATCTTTATCCTTCACACTATCTACCACCCTAGTCAATTAAACTGTATTTTGAAGTGCTAAGGAAATAGAGACTAAAACAGAGATTGGAAACCAAAACATCTCGTTCAAATTACATTAAAAGAAAGCTTGGAGCTTCGTTGATAATTATTCCACTCAGGATGGACAGGCTGAAGAAGACAGTGGCGAGAGATGTAGAAGACAAGAAGAAAAAAAATATAATTGCTCCAGGTGTTTCTCAAAGTTAAACTTGACATTGTTGGATCTATGTCAACCAGACAATAATAAGCAGAGTTGAGGAAGGTGAGGTGAAGACCTGCTTTAGCTGTATCTGGCACTTAAAATCTAATTCCTTGTATATCAATTGTTTATCGATTTGGTTGTTAATTTGTGGCCAATTTATGTTGTTTTTGGGTTTTGGAGTAGTTAGTTACCTCATATTGTTTAGTTTTTACCCTTCTATATTAAAAAAAAATTGTTTTAAACAGTAGACTTTTGTGCCTTCATTCTTTCTATAAATATCTGGGATGTTGGCTATTTCTTTTCAAAAGCGAAATTGTTTGTCTCAGAATTGGATCATAACAGTAGAACATACACTGGGACTAGTCTGAATCTTACTGCACAGTAGGGAAACAAACTGCACTGAAGAATTGGTCCCTTATGGATGTGCATATGAACAGCTGCATGGCAATTGCTGCAGTTCAGAACTTAGTATGCAGTGTAACAAACAGGCTGCACACAATGTGGGTAAAGTCAACTCATGTTGGTTCCAAGATGGGCTGGGATAGGGAGAACATATTAGAGCTTGGAACCTTCAAAATACAAGGCATGTCACTCACGTTAGAGCGATTAAAATTGGAAAATGTTTAAAAGGCCATAATTGAAGAAACACAGGTTGACATTGTGGAACAAAATGAAATTATACAGATGAAGAATGGCAAGGGCATGCAAGAGTCTGAGAACAATAAAGAGAATATTGAAGTCAGGGTATTGCTTGACCAAGGTCAAATGCATATTGTTCAACACAAAGATGCCAGGTGAACATAGAACATAGAAAAGTACAGCACAGAACAGGCCCTTTGGCCCATGATATTGTGCCGAGGATTATTCCTAATCTAAAACAAAATAACCTAACTTACATGTCCATCAGTTGCTCAAATGTCCCTAATGACTCTGCTTCCACCACCACCGCTGGCAACGCATTCCATGCATTCACAACTTTCTGCATAAAGAAACTATCTCTGATGTCTCCTCTACAACTTCCTCCTAATATATTAAAACTATGACCCCTCATGCCAGTCAATCAGGCCCTGGGTAAAAGTCTCTGGCTATTGACCCTATCCATGCCTCTCATTATTTTGTGTACCTTATCAGGTCACCTCTCTTCCTCCTTCACTCCAGAAAGAAGAGTCCAAGCTTAGTCAACCTCTCTTAGACAAGCCCTCCAGTCCAGGCAGCATCCTGGTAAACCTTCTTTGCACCCTCTCCAAAGCCTCTGTATATTTTCTATAATACGACAAACAGAACTGGACACAATATTCCAAGTATGGTCTCACCAGTGTCTTGTAGAGCTGCAGCAAAACCCAGCAGCTCTTAAACTCGAATTCCCTGTTAATGAAAGCCAAAATAACATATGCTTTCTTAACAACCCTGTCCACTTGGGTGGCAATTTTGAGGGATCTATGCATTTGAACACCTCGCTCCCTCTGTTCCTTCACAATGCCAAGAATCCTGTCTTTAATCCTATATTCAGCAAACAAGTTCGACCTTCCAAATGGATCACTTCACATTTATCCAGGTGAATGAGGTTTTGAGAGTTAAGACATGAGAAGCAGTCTTGGATGATGTCAAAATTATGGAGGGTGCAAGACCAACCAGGTGTGTTTTGGAATCGTCACCTCGAGCGGTAACAAATACTCACCTGACAATTAACCCACATGAATTAACTTGTGTCCATTGATTGCATTGTGTGAAGAATGCCAGTGTCATGTTGGCTGTTTATTTCTATGATTTCTTTCTGCAACCACCTGCCCCCAATAATATACATTGGATACACAAACCAATCAGAATTTGATCACATTTATTTGTAGCATATTTTAAGACTACTCCGCACTTTTTAATCAGATGGTGCATGGTGGCGGATGGTTGATGCTGAGATCATTCTGAATATTGTGCTATGGAGGAATTAACAATGTCCAATTTTGAGAATAAGTGCACATCTATGTTTTTGAATGCTGCATTGTAGCTTTGATGGAAGAAAATCAATAAAATATATCCTATACCTTCAGTGGCAACTGAGTTCCATCAGTCTCAGGTTCATAAAGTAGTACAAGAGATAACAGTGGATATCAGTGTGAAGACAGTAACCTTGAGACTGTGAATGAAGTATAGATGTGTGTTTAATGATTCTATGTGAGTTGTCAAAAGGTCAGCAAATGCATTTTCAAATGACATTTCTTACCAGCTACACCATTCGTCTCAGCCATTTCTCAATCTACCACACCTTTATCACTCACTTAGCAACAATCTCCACCAATCACAATCAAACACAACACTTATATGCCTGACATCACCTTCATACACTTAGCAACTTTACAAGGCTTATAGCTGCACCTCATTGCCTATATGTACAAGCAACTTTTTAAAATTTGTTCATGCAGTAGGAATATCTGACACGAGCAGGATTTGTTTCCCATCCCTAGGAACGTTGAAGACAGGTGTTGAACAACTTTCTTGAACTTCTACAGTTTAACTCTTAGGAATGGAGTTCCAGGACTTTGCCACAATAATAGATCAAAAACAATGAGATACTTTTGTGTGAGGATGGTTTGTGATTTAGAGACGAGCATGCAGTGGTAGTATTTCTAAAGTCAGCTTCCCTTATCTTTCTTGGTGGCAGAAGCCATGGGTTTGAAAGATGTTGCTGAGAAATTTTGGTACGTTGCTGCATTGCATTTTGGAGTGGCTCAGTGGTGACGACTGCTGCACTGTCCCTGGAGTTGATTCCAGCCTCGGGTGACTGCCTATGCAAAGTTTGCACATTCTCCCTGTGTCTGCATTGGTTTCTGCATGGTGCTCTGGTTTTCTCCCATAGTCCAAAGATGTGCAGGTTAGGTGAATTGACAATGGGAAATACAGGGTTGCAGGGATGGATGATGTGGGTGGGTCTGGGTGAGATGATCTTCTGGGGGTCAGTGTGGACTTCATGGGCTGAATGTCCTGCTTCCTCACTGTAGGGATTCTGTCTTGTAGATGGAATATACCATGCAAGTGCTGGAAGGAGTAAATGTCGAAGGTCATTAAGAGGGTGCCAATCAAAACGGAATATGTTGAGCTTGTTTAGCAATGCTGGAACTTCACTAATGCTGGCAAATGGAAAGTATTGCATCACTCAACCATGACAGCTGCATAGTCTGAATACATTTCTTATCTCCTATTGACCAACTTTCTAATTCTTGCAGGAATGGTTAGCACAACAAAAGGCAACAGGAAATAACGGGGAGGTGAGGATGATTGGCTACGTGTTTAAATCTCATGGATGAGGTAATACTAGTCTTTAGGGGAGAGATTTTATTTAAATTTAATCTTTCACGGCAAATAGGCATCGCTGGCCAGGCCAGCATTCATTGTCCACACATAATAACTTTCAGTAGGTGGTTTTATGCAATGTTTTTGATCCACTTTTGTCCATGAGTTGAGGCCATGGCTATACTGTTATAAACATGGGGGTGTACTGTACCTTTAAGAGAGTTAAAAGCTGACAATGACATCTCAATAAGATATAATGTAACATGTGCTCCAGCTACTGGGGTAGCTAGGGTAGTTGGTTGCCTGGAAATGATGAAACAGATTTAAATTAGACCAATCAGCTTAAATTATACCCCAAGAAGTACCAAAACTTGAATTTAATATATTGACAATCTTGAAAGCCAATGACACAATCTGATGTTTTGAGGGTACAAGACCAGGGAAAATTGAACTGTTGGGAGGAGAACTGCCAAGCCACCAGCATGTAAAAAGACCACCCAATAATAGCTCTCTGAAAGGTACCTTTATCGATCAGTAACCTATGAAGCAGAATCTCCAAGAAGCAGCAAAGAAAACAGGAATACAAAGAAAACTGAAAGCTGCTTGGTTTTGAAATAAGAATTTTTGTTATGTAAATCTTAATTGGGGGTTTTATTGGACAAGTATTATAGAGGAGAAGGTAAAAGATAGGTTAGAGGAAGGTGTTGTCAATAGTTGTTAGCTAATTATTCTTTGTTATACTTTAGGGAAAAAAAATTACTTCAAATACTTCTTGACCTCTCAAATTTTGACAGATTACTGCACAGGACATTTATTTTCTTTATTGCTGTTTTTTAAAAATAAGCAGGAGGGTTTACCCCATGTTGACGAAAATGAGGACTGCAGATGCTGGAGGTCGGAGTCTAGATTAGAGTGGTGCTGGAAAAACACAGCAGGTCAGGCAGCATCCGAGGAGCAGGAAAATTGACATTTTGGGCAAAAGCCCTTCATTCCTGATTAAGGGCTTTTGTTCGAAACATTGATTTTCCTGCTCCTTGGATACTGCCTGACCTGCTATGCATTTCAAGCACCACTCTAATCTAGACTTTATCATATGTTCACACAGTTTGGGGGCTCAGGTCTGTGATTTGAACTGTTTTTAATGGATTTGGGGGTATGAAAAACCCCAGCAGATTTAAACATTTGCAGGTTAGTGTCCTAGATCTTTAAAAAAAAACATAGGTGAGCCAATTTGTTTAATTTTGGTGACTTGTGGTTGATTAAATTAAAAGTGAGAGAAGTGGCTCTTAAAATTGCTAAAGTGTTTCTGGGATTTGAAGGTAATTCTCAAATTTGCCAAGAAAGTTTAGAAGGAAAGAAAAAGGCCATACTTTTAGAATCAGCAAATACGTTAGATTTGGGTTTAACCAAGGACAAAAGTAAAGTTGAACTTGTCAGGGAATTACTCAAATAATTAAGTGTGTTGGAGAAACAGACAAGTGCTGTGGAGGTAGAAAAGCTTAAATTACAATTGAGGAAAATGGAGTTAGAAGATAAACAACGGAAGAGGAAAAGGGAGAGAGAGAGAGAAGAAAGAGAGAAGAAAGGGAGAGAGAGAAAAAAAGAAGGTTCTTAGCTGAGCACAGAGAGAGAGAGAAGAAAGGGAGAGAGAAATAGAGAAAAAGGTAAAAGAGAAAGTTCTTAGCTGAGCAAAAAGAGAGAGAATTTGCACTTGAGAAGTTGGATTTAGCAAAGTCAAGTTAACAAGATGGAGATTAGGACAGAAGGGAATTATATATATATATATATATATATAAATATGTTAAATATCTGCTGCATTTTGATGAGAAAGATATTGAAACCTTCTTTATTTCATTTGAAAAATTGAGTAGGCAGGTGGAGTGGTCAGAGGATTTATGGGTAATGCTTTTCCGGCTGAGCTAGTGAGGTATTTGCCGCACTGTCAGATGAGCAGTCAAAAGATTATGTAGAGGTCAAACAGGCTATTTTAAATGCTTATGAATTGCTACCAGAAGCATTTAGACAGTGGTTCAGAAACACAAAGAAGGAACCAGCTCAGACTTATATTAAGTTCAAAAGGATTAAAAATAATCATTTTGATCGATAGGTATGTGCTTTGAAAATAGATAAGACCTTTGAAGCGCTGAGAGAGATCATTCTGTTGGAGGAGTTCACTTCCAGAGATAGTAAGAATTCATGTTGAGGAACAGAAAGTTCAAGAAGTGAGAAGGACAGTAGAATTAGCAGATGAGTACATCTTGGTGCATAAGACAATCTTCTGGCCAGAGTTTCGTCCTATGAGGGATAGAAGTTGGGAGAAGGGAAGATCTGACACTACTAAACCAGGAGTAGAGACCACTGATAAGAATTTACCACATGATAATAATGAAGCCCAAGAGGGTGGAAAGAAGGTGAAGGCCTAGGTGTTTCCGCTGTGGTAAAGTGGGACATGTACAGTCACAGTGCGGGTTGTTAAAGAAAGGAGCTGTGGGAAAAGATGTAAAAGAAGCAAAGCCAATGGCATTATTGAAGGTAGTAGAGGAGACCCCTAGAAGAGCTGAGGAGCTGAAGGAGAGTGCACAGCCTAGGCAGGGGTTGGGTATGGAGTTAGTACCTGTTCTGTACAAATAATTGGCCTCAGTGGTTAAAGGTTACTCAGAAAGAACAGGGGAGAATGACAACAAGTTATAATTTTGAGAGATACAGTATCTAACCAGTTGCTGATAGTAAGGGATGAGTGAATATGCACTCTTCCTGATCTCTTATCCAAGAGTGTGGTAATTTGTGGGATAGATGGACAGAAAATTAGAGTTCCCCTATGTAATATCAGGTTGGATCTTGCCAAATCAAGACTGGAAATTACAGTGGGAGTGACTGACAGAGTGTCAGTTCCAGGAGTTCAGTTTGTTCTTGGAATGAATTAACAGGATCCAAGGTAGGAGTAACACCCCTTTGTTGTGGAGAAGCTCAAGGAAGACCAAGAAACTGAAGAGTTAAAACAGAAATATCCTGGTGTTTTCCCAGACTATGTGGTAACCAGATCCCACTATCATAAGTCACAAGAAAAAGTGAAAAGTAAAGAGAAAGATGAAGGGGTTGAGGTTCAGTTTGCAGATACCCTAATTGATGTAATGGTGCAGGAAAAACCTGAACAGGCAGAGGGTCACACAGAAGTGTTTACTCCTGAAAAGCTAAGAGACTTGCAATAGCAAGACAAGACGATAAAAGGTCTATATGTGGATGCATATTCTGAAAAGCAGGCAGAGAGAATTACGGAGGGTTATTATCTGAAAGATAAAATTATAAGGTGGAAATGGAGACCATGACAGGTTAGCACAGAGGAGAAATGTGCTTAAGTGCATCAGATTGTATTGCCAGTAGCATGCAGACAGGACTTGTTACGTGTAGCACAAGAACTACCTGTAGGAGGTCACCTAGGGGTACGAAAGAATCAGGCTAAGGAACAAAAACATTTTTATTGGCCTGGAATACACAAGAATGGTATGGTATGGTGGCTCAGTGGTTAGCTTTGCTGCCTCAGAGCACCAAGGTCCCAGGCTCGATTCCCGCCTCGGGCGACTGTCTGTGTGGAGTTTGAATATTCTCCCAGTGTCTGCATGGGTTTCCTCCGGGTACTCTGCTTTCCTCCCACAGTCCAAAGATGTGCAGGCCAGGTGAATTGGCCATGCTAAATTGCCCATAGTGTTAGATGCATTCGTCAGAGGGAAATGGGTCTGGGTAGGTTACTCTTTGGAGGGTCGGTGTGGACTGGTTAGGCCGAAGGGCCTGTTTCCACACTGTAGGAAATCTAATCTAATGTGGTTAACTTTTTGCTGGATGTGGTTAACTTTTGCCAAATGATAGGTAAGCCACAGGCACTAATAAAACCTTTGTTGCCAATCCCCATATTTGAAGAACCTTTCATGTGAGTTAGAATTAATTGTGTAGGTCCCCTCTCAAGAAGTAAAAGTGGGAACCAGTACTTGTTAACCATAATGGATGTATCTACCAGATTTCCGGAGGCAATTCCGTTACAGAGTATCAAGGCAAAAAGACTAGTGGAGGAGTTAGTAACTTTCTTCATATGGTATAGGCTACCCACAGAGCTTCATTTGGATCAAGGGTCACATTTTACTACTTAGCTGTTTAAGGAGGTTATGGATAGCTTAGGTATACAGCATTTTAAATCCAGTGTGTATCATCCTGAATCCCAGGGAGCTTTATAAAGGTGACATCAGACCACGAAGACCATGCTGAGAGCACACTGTCAGGATTACCCAAATGATTGGGATAAAGGTATCCCAATTGTATTGTTTGCCATTGGAAATGCCTCAAATGCATCTACTCAGTTCACTCCTATCGAGTTAATATTCAGTTATTTAAATTTCAGCCCCTTGAAATTAATTAGAGGAAAATTGACAGGACTGAATTCGGAGATTTCACACTTAGATTATGTTTCGGAGGTGAGGGAGAGATTAAAGCACGTAAGTAAGTTAGCTAAACAGCACCTGAGGAAGGCACAGTATAGAAGGAAACAGGTGGCAGATGAAAGCTCTGAGACCTGGATGTTCTCCCAAGGGGATGATGTGTTAGTACTGTTACCAGTGATAGGAGATCCCTTCGAAGCCAAGTTTAGTGGTCCCTATCAAATTGAGAAAACACTGAGTCAGGTGAACTATCTAATCAAGTTGCCAGATAGAAAAGAAGATATCGAGTATGTTATGTGAACATGTTGAAACTGTATTATACTAGAGAGAAAGAAGTGGAGAAACAAACAGGTGTTAGTTACTGCCCCGCAGAGTGAGGAATCAAATCCAGATGATATGGAGTTTGATGTGGCTCAAAATAGATTAAAAAATGAAGAAGTCCTTCAGGAGTGGGATAGGTTAGTAAGCTACCTGTCTCAGGAGCATAGAATGCATTTGAAAGATTTGTAACTGCAGTATAAGGACATAAGTAAGAATCAGATAGGGAGGACCAATGCTATTGTACATGAAGTAGACAAAGAGAATACTGCTCTGATAGAACAATACATCTATCGGCTTAGTCCTCTCAAAGCTAGACAGGTCCATTTGGAGATGGAGGCCATGCTTGATGAGGACATCATTGAACCAAGCCAGAGTGAGTGGAGCTCGCTGATTGTCTTAGTTCCCAAACCAGATGGGACTCAACGATTCTGCATGGATTATCAGAAGGTCAACACTATTACAAAATCAGACTCATATCCAACTCCTGGATTGGAGGACTGTATTGAGAAAGTCGTACAAGCCAGTTACATTACCATAAAGGCAGGTACCCTTATCAGAGTCAGTGAAAGAAATTTCTGCATTAGTAACCCCAAATGGGCTATATCAGTTTAAAGTGATGCCCTTTGGAATGAAGAATGCACCCACCACATTCTAAAGACTCATGAATAGAGTTGTGGCTGGGATAACAAACTGTGCAGTCTATTTGGACAACGCAGTGATCTTTAGTAAGTCCTGGAAAGATCACATGGTACAGTTGGCAGAGCTCTTTGAAAGATTACGAGAAGCAAAACTGGTGATAAACTTAAATAAAACAGAATTTGCAAAAGCAGAGGTGATGTTCTTGTGACATAACATCAGTCATGGAAGCTTGACCCCATGGAACGCAAAGGCGAAGGCCATTAAGGAATTTCCATGACCAGCCTTGAAGAAAGAAGTGTTTTGATTCTTAGGACTCAGCGGATTGTCTTGGAAATTTGTCCCAAACTTCAGCAGTGTAGTTTCACTGTTAACCAGTTTACTGAAGAAGAACACAAAGTTTTGATGGACAGAACCATGCCAAGAGGCATTTGACAATTTGAAAGCCATATTAATCACCAAACCACTTTTAGCTACACCAAACTTTTCAAAACCTTTTAAAGTCGCCATCGATACTAGTGACATAGGAGTTGGAGCTGTACTCCTACAGGAAGGTGAGGTTGGTATTGAACTGCCATTTGGTTACTCTTCGAAGAAGGTCAACATTCACCAGAGGAAATACTCCACAATCAAAAAGGAACTATTGAGTTTGGTACTGTCCTTTAATGTGTATGTCATGAACAATGTGTCAGAGATGGTTGTGTACACAGATCACAATTTGCTTATCTTCTTAGATGACTTTAAAGACAAGAATATGAGACCAGTTCATTGGAGTCTAATGTTAAAGACTTTTAATTTAAAAATAATCCATTTTGCGGGTTGTAAGAATGTAATCGCAGATGCGTTATCGTGGACTTAACTGATGGAGTTGAGATGAAATTTGTATCTATTTAATGTAATATATATACAGGTATATGAGAAGAAGTTAAGGCGAAATTAGATTAAAGTCATCTGTATGTTAGAGCAATGTTTTGAAAAAAAGAAAAAATAAAGCTATCTTTTCATTTTTTCTTAAGGGGGGGAGGTGTTATGAAGATGTGGGTATATTGTAGCTTTAAGAGAGTTAAAAGCTAGCAGTGACAGCACCAACTGTTGTCAATAAGACACAATGTAACTTATGCTTCAGCTACTGGGATGGCCATGGTAGTTGGTTGCCTGGAAATAACAAAACAGATTCAAATTAGGCCAATCAGTTTAAATTATACCACCAAAAATATCAAACGCCAATCCAGTTTGAGTTTAGTATATTGACAATCTTAAAAGCCAATAACACAATCTGATGCTTTGAGGGTATAAGACCAGGGAAAATTGAACAGTCGGGGGGAGAACTGCCAAACTACCAGCATGTAAAAAGACTGCCCAAAAACTGGCTCTTTTAAAGGTACTTTTATTGATCAGTAAGCTGTGAAGCAGAATCCCGAAGAAAAAACAAAGAAGATAGGAATCCAGAGAAAAGTGAAAGCTGCTTGGTTTTGAGATAAGAAGTTTTGTTTTGTAAATCTTAATCAGGATTTTATCGGGTCACTATTATAGATGAGAAGGTAAATGATAGGTTAGAGGAAGGAGTTGTAAACAGTTCTTAGTTAATTATTCTCTGTTATACTTCAGGAAATACAGTTGTTAATTTTTACTTTATGACATCTCAAATTTTCACAGATTACTGCATGGGATAGATTTTTTCTGTGTTGCTGGTTTTTAAATAGTCAGGAGGGTTTACAATACCAATCAGACTAAAGAGACTGGACATAATGGTAATGCAATACCTAGTTCAAATTCTTCCACCCAGGTTTCCTTCAATTTTCAATCTACTTTGAATTGTCAGCTGCCAAAGTCCTGAAGAGGGGATGCAAACAAGTAACAAGGGTCAGCCACTAGGTCCTTTGACCCGACTCTACCATTCAGTAAGAGCATATCTGATCAGGTTTTACTTCAACTCTACATTCCTGCATACTCCAGATAATCTTTTATTCACTTGTTAATCAAAAATGTTTCCACACCAGTCTTAAAAATATTTAAATACTCTGCAATCATAGTCCTTAAAGAGAAAAGAGGTTGCTTATCTCTGTCATATGTGGTTGGCCCCTTATTTTTAAATTAGGACTCCTAGCTCTCCCAGAATACCAAATATCCTTTTGACATCCACCTGATGAGGTCTTCTCAGGATCTTATATGTTTCAACCAAATCACCTCTGATTCTTCTAAACTCCAGAGGATACAGGTCTAGCTTGTCTAGCCTTTCCTCAAGGCAATCTGCTCATTCCAGATATTGGTCTGGTAAACCTTCTCTGATTTGCTTTAGTATCCTTCTGCAAGTTTAGTGAACAGTGCTGTACTCCAGACATAGTTTCAGATATGGTTTCAGCAATTCTCTGTGTAACTGCAATATTACCTTCTTACTCATGCATGGAATTCCCCTCACAATAAAACACAGCTCTCTATCAGCCTTCCTGATTACTTGCATATTAACTTTCTGAGATTCATACATGAGGACACCCAAATTTCTCTTCATCTCACAGCTCTGCAACCTCTCATTATTTAGACAATAAAGAACAGAATTTAGTCAACACATGGACCTTACAATAAAGGGGCATTGTGAGGAGTATGTACCTCAATAACAGCCCAGGCTTCACGGCATATGTAACAAGGGCTACAATTTAGGGAAGCACTGAGGCTGACTCATACTGGAATTAGTAGTTTGCTCTAGAAACCACATCAATATTTGGCTCATGCTCCAAAATGAGCCACAATATTGGTTAAGCTGTTCCAGGATAGCTACAATGCTCATTTGTACCTGTCAATGTGGGGAACCAAGCATACGTTCTGTACACAAAAAAAACAGGCCAAATCAAAGTAGATCAATTACTAATTACTTCTCTCAATCATCAGCAAAACGATGGAAGATATCATCAGTAGTACTGTCAGAATGTATTCAGCAATCTTCTGCTCACTATTTGGTGAGCTTAGTTTTAGCTGTCATAGGGAAGTTTAGGTCCTGACCTCATTACAGTCTTAATCCAAACATTGACCAAGGAGCTGAACTCAAGGTGTGAGGTGAGAAGGACTTAATTTTACACCAATGCAGCATTTAACTAAACACTATCAAGTAGGCCAGCCTATCCCCAGAAATGGAAACAGAATGTTGAGAAAGGGAAGAGAGGAGCAAGATATGAACGAGATTAAGGTGAGACCAAGGTGGAAATTGGAAGTGAACTAGGTTGATTTTTAACATTCTGGATGAGAGCGAGAAGCAGCACTGATGATGTCATCAATATACCGACAAAGAATTATGGAGAGGATATGGGTAGGACTGGAATAAGGAGTATTTCACGTACCTCACAAAGAGACAGGCATAATTGGAGCCCATTGCAAGTATCCATTGCCATATCTTTGACTTGAACAAAGTGAAAAGAGTTAAAGCAGAAGTTGTTCTAAGTGAGAATGAACTTAGCTGAGTGGGTGGGGACGATTAATTATATTTTTCTGGGAAGAACGGGGGAGTCCTGAGACCATCTTGATGGGAGATGGGTGTGAAAAGGGATTGCACGCCCAAGGTGAAGAGGTGACGGCTGGAACCTGCAGACTGGAAATTCCGATACAGATGTAGTGTCAGAATAATTGTGGATCTAAGTGAGAAGGGACTGGACAAGAGGACAAAAACTTCAGTCAAGGTAGGAAGAGATAAGTGTCATAGGGCAGGAATGGGCAGAAATAATGGGTCAGCCAGACAATCCTGTTGACTTTGGGAAGGAGACAGAATTGGGATATCCAGGCTTGGGGGACTATGAGCTTGGAAACAGTGGGGTGGGGTGATGGGTATGATCCCCAGAAAAGATTAGATTAATGAGCATCATGAGCACAAGGGCCTGATGTTCCATGATGGGGACATGGTCTGGAGGAGATAGGAGGAGGAGACTGAAAGCTGCTATTGAGCTTCTGCAAAGCAAATGTTAGTATTCCAGACAATATAGCAATAACCTTGAAACAGCACGCTTGCAATCAAGCTGTATCTGAGAGCAGAGAGTGCAGTCAGTTCAGAAGGAGATACATTCAATTTGGTAATGGGGGTGCATAAAAACTAAGGTGACCAATGTCACAATAGCATTTCTCAATGAACAGGTCAAGTACAGGTAAAAAGCCAGAGAGAAGAATCCAGGTGGAGAGAAAGTGTTGAAGGCAGGTGAAGAGGTCTGTGGGACAGGATCAGAGATTTTGTTCAAAGAAATGGGATTGGAGGCAAAGGTGGTAGAAGAGGAGGTTAACATCACATTGCGTCAAAAATACAAACATCTCTTTGCATTCAAATTGCGTTACCATTGCCGAATCATGTACTATCAATTTCCTGCAAGTTACCATTGACCAGAAATTGGACGGTTTAGTCATGCAATTTTAACGACACGTGCAAGTCAGAGATTATGAATTCTGTGATCAGTACTTCATGACTTGGCTCCCTAAAACTACCATCCTATCAATGCACACGTCAGGAGCGTGATGGAATGTCGTCCACTTGGTTTGATGGATACAGCTCCATCAAACCAAGGCGGCACGGTGGCACAGTGGTTAGCACTGCTGCCTCACAGCGCCAGAGACCTGGGTTCAATTCCCACCTCAGGCGACTGTCTGTGTGGAGTTTGCACATTCTCCCCGTGTCTGCGTGGGTTTCCTCCGGGTGCTCCGGTTTCCTCCCACAGTCCAAAGATGTGCAGGTCAGGTGAATTGGCCAATCTAAATTGCCCGTAGTGTTAGGTAAGGGGTAAATGTAGGGGTATGGGTGGGTTGCGCTTCGGCGGGGCGGTGTGGACTTGTTGGGCCGAAGGGCCTGTTTCCAGCACTGTAAGTAATCTAATCTAATCTAAAAAAACACTCAAGTAGCTGAACTCCAGAATAAAATGAGCCAATTTATTTGCACACAATTCCACAGCTGTCCATGTTCACTCCCTCCATGGCAGTAGTGCTAGTGTGTACCCATCTTAAAGATACACTGCAGCAGCTCACAAGGCTCCTTTGAAAGCATTTTACAAACCCATCCTCTTCATGACCCAGAGGGACGAGAGCAATAGATACTTAGAAACACCACGATCTGAAAGTTTCCTTCCAAACCTCCCACCACCCTGACTTGGAACCATATCTGTAATCCCTCACTGCCACTGGTCATAAGGACTGCAAGAAGGCAATTCACCACTATGTTCTCAAAGACAATTAGGAAGGGCATTAAATGATGTCCAAGTCAGCGATGCCAACATCCTGAGAAAGAATAAACTGAATGAACATTCTCCTTTCTGTGCAATTAGTGGTGGTTAGATTCATGCAGACGAACACGGCACCTGTCACATTTTATACTGAAATTTTGCACACAATCACAATGTCCTATTTCTTGTTCAAAATGCTTTGCAATGACCAAAGCTGGTGGCAGAGTGTCCAGGTTCACTATTTACCTGTCTACCTTGTTGCTACAAAATAGAGTGGAGTTGAGTATTATGAAATTTAATGTATTTATTTAAAGTCATAAAATTAATTTAGCACTAACATTTAACTGGTTGAACTCTGGTAGCCATGTCATAAATATTGCATGCAGAATTTCAATCATAACACCAACTATCATTCAAAGTGAACTTACTGAAGGTATATTTGTCATCACCACTATCCTGCTGAAGCCATAAGATTGTCTGATACAATAAAAATCTCTGTTTAATGCAAATAATCTTATCTGCTCAGTTATTTTAATTAGTATAAGCACATTCAATGTGAAGTGTTGGAAATTGAACCTCTTAAAAACTGAAGTTTCCCAGTATTTACTATGCAGCATGAGACTTCATTTAACAGCTAATGATTTGATTTGATTTATTACTGTCACATAGAATCAAAGAATCCCTATAGTGTGAAAACAAACCATTCAGACCAACGAGTCCTCACCCTCCAAAGAGTCCAGACCCACCCCTTATCCAATAACCCTGCATTTTAGCATAGCCAACCCACCTTACCTGCACACTTTTGGACTATGGGAGGAACAAAACCACCCAGAGGAAACCTGCACGGACATGGGGAGAATGTGTAAACTCCATAAAGACAGTTGCCCAAGGGTGGAATTGAACCCAGGACCCTTGTGCTATGAGGCAGCAATGCTAACCATTGAGCCACCTTGCTGCCCCTGAGGTGTACTGAAGTACAGTGAAAAGTGTTGTTTTACAGCAGTAATTAACTTTCCAAATTTCCAGCTTATGAAAATAAAGGGAAGAATTACAACATGCAAAAGTCACAATGCTCCATTGAACTAGCATCAACTATTAACCTGTCACCAAATACACCTATTATCAGTGTATTTCTTGGTGAAGAAAAAAGTATTTGTTCTTAGAAAGAACAATAAACTAACCGTCAGATGAAGGTAGACAAGAGGACAATCGTCATCCTGGCATCATGAGTAGCTACCCTGGTCATTGGCCGAATTGGTTTAGACAGTGATTGACACAGCATAGATTGCCAGCACCTAAAGTAATGTATTTCAACAGAAATAGGTGAGGCATGTGAGAAGTCGTGAGAAGATCCAGGGAAATAAGCTACTATCTTTGTTGGAGAAGACGTGGAGATTCCTTACATCAACCAAGGGATGAAAAGGAGAAACAAATAAGACACCACTTCAAAATCAACAACCTGTCTTCTCTATTCTACAGAATAGCTTTGGGATTGGTAAAACATTCTTATCTGTCATGCATGTACACTTTCTTTGCCTAATTAATCGTTGTATGATATCTAAAATGCTGCTTCTTAACAAATTCAATCAACCATCAGAAAATTGCTACAAGTCATCAACTGATGATATTAGGTAACTGTAATCATGAATTCCTCAAAATCAACAGAAGAGCATTTGACTCCTGTTAATCAAAATGCATTAGTGACTGCAGTTCCTTGCATCGTATCGTTATATTGCCTCCCTTTTAAAATAATTCTTCTTTGACGTTTCACCTCACACTTGGAATCAATACTAAGTTAGCCATTTTTCCAACTATGCATTTTCTCTTTGAGTGGGACTACATCACTGGCTAGCCTAAATGTTTCCGTTTATCTAATTACTCCTCATCTCCATCTCATCCCCAAGGCTCTTCAGCTTTATTAAGTAGTTTGGATCAATGTTCTGACTAATGTAGTGGATACGTGCATCTACATACATCATGTCATGCATGACAATAGTTATTGCTTCAGGAAACATATCAAGCTTAAAAATTGAACACCACTGAGAGATTAATTTCAGAAATCACTTTTTCCATTTCTTATATTCATGCTGAGCTGAAATAATTTGACTGGAATAAAATTTGCCACAGCGGAAATTACAACCGACATGATGCTTACTGAATTTGACACCATCTATAGGCACATTAAGGCAATACTTTGAATGATTGTTTCCAAGCAACTCTGTGGTTACTAGCAGATCATGTTAAATGGCTGATCAGTAAAGTCTGGAAGGCAGCAATGCACAAGAATGCAGTCGACGAGCTCAACAAATAAAAACTGCGGGTGGGGAATATGACACATAATTATAACTACAGTCATCAGAGTAAATACCATGGTTTTGGATCCCTGTTTTATTAAAACTTAAGGCCTATAAGAATAGGACTTAAAATTCTAGTCATGCCAATCACTAAAGTGATCCCAGAATTGCTGCAAGCTTCAAATTCCAATTCATCCTCAATAAGATTATTATTACTTAGTTTTTTATTGCTAATATATTAAAGAGTAATTTTAACAAAAACTCCCCATGGGAAATTGATGGAATCAGATTGTGATATGCATTTGTCAGTTTCCATTGACTTCAATGCAGGAATGATTTGCTTTTTTTTTGCATGACAGAGAATAAAAAGGAACATTATGCAAAAAGAAGGAGAACACAAATGTAATTTCAAAAGAGATACTGGGTATCTGTATATTGGACACAAGCCAGTTGCAGAAGAGGAAAAGAAAAGTATATCTGGGTTAAAATGCTGTGGCTAAGATTTAACATAAAATGCAATATGTCAGGGTGGATATCTTCAACATTGGCTAACTGCACAACCTTCAAAGCAAAAAAGCCTGCTGGATCAATTAGGCAGTTAAGTGTTGACCACTGGGCTTCTTGGCCTACGGGGTGCCTGGTAATAAACTCGGCCTTGACTGGAGCTGCTGGTCAGAGACTGGCAGCCAATGGGAGCATGAGCCCAAGCCATATAACCAAGAATATCTGTACCAACATGAGGTCAGAGCTTCTTGGGGGAGGTTTACATAATACAGATATTGGTGAGAGGGTATCATTAAGCTCATAGGGAAGGGCAGGATAGTGGCTTTTATTGACATCCTCCTGGCTCCTCATCCGTGTCTCAACTGCTCCCAGATTTGAGTAACTCCCTTCCATGCTACAGGCAATTGGCACTTATCTCTGTGAGGAAGCTAGTCACTTTTCATCAGTCAGTGGCTAGTTGAGCCCCTTAACCTGTCATTAATGGACCATTTAAGGCCCTTAAATCAATAGGGGTCTGGAAGTTCACTGATGGATCTTCTTACCCAGAAATAAATTTCTGAATGGTGGGCAGGGGAAAGTATCTCTCTGATGTCAACTTAACCCATTATGTGCCTTTCCTGATTCCCGTCACATCACTTCTACAGAGCAAAATTCAACCCTATGAGTCTCTGGAGTTTGTGGGGAGTCTTTTCTACTGGCAGCATGCAGATAAAGTTAAACAGGAAGTTTCCCATGAAAAAAATTCTAAAAGGAGCCTTTGGTGGAAGAATCTATCCTATGGTACCTTAAACTCACTAAATTACTAAAGTTGTCCAAACTTCAAAGTGGACGAAATTATAAACATACAAATAAACTCCACCTCCTCTGCTCCCCCACTCCCCCACTCCCAGTCTGTACCTTTCCTCATGAGACAAGCCATTCATTGCAAGTAGCAATATAGAAAATCTCTGAACTAACTTTAATGCAGTTACATCCTTTCTTAAGTAAGGAAACTCGGAATGCACACAGTACTTGAGATTTATTCTCATTCATGCCCCATCTAAATTAAGCATTGCATCCTTATTTTTATTGAAAAATGTGGTGCTGGAAAAACACAGCAGGCCAGGCAGCATCCGAGGAGCAGAAGAATCGATGTTTCGGGCATAAGCCCTTCTTCAGAGATTCCTGGCCTGCTGTGTTTTTCCAGCACCACATTTGTCAACTCTGGTCTCCAGCATCTGCAGTCCTCACTTTCTCCTAGTGCATCCTTATTTTTATGTTCATTTCTTGTCATAATAGATTATATCATGCCATTTGCCACACCTCAATTAGTTGTTGTACCTGCATACTTACGTTTTATGCACTTAAGCGCCCAGATCTCCTGCACCTCAGAATTTTACAGTTGTTCTCCATTTAAGTAATAGTCTATTTTATTATTCTTCCCACTAAGTGAACTACTTCACATTCCCCACAATATATTCTATCTGCTGAGCTTTTAGATAATTCATTCAACCTATATCTGTCTCCAACCTCACGTCATCATAATATATTTTCTACCTCTGTGTAATCTACAAATTTTACTAAAATACTTTCACTTCTTTCATCCATATTATTGATATAACTTATGAAAAGCTGAGGCCCCAGCATAGACCCCTGTATGATTCCATTCATCCCTTGTAAACATCAGAAACATAGATATTTATGCATACTCTCTTTTCTATCAGCTAGCCAATCCTTTATCTATGCTAATATGTTATTCCCTACATATTAAAATGTATTATGAATAATGGAAGTTCAATGTTGCATATTGTCAAATGGTGTTTGTGAAGGCTGCACTTGCTGATAATGTGGAGCATTTGCACTATTCCCTGAACATGTGCATATACAATTATGGGTGCAGCTGTCAGTGGGGAAGGCTTTGGGGATGGACTGGGGAGGAGGAACAGATTGGGCTTGGGGAGAGATCTGAACGAGGTCAGGGAGTTCAGAATGAGGGGGTGGAGGCTTGGGGTTGCAGGGGAGGGACATCGTGTGGGAGCGCATGGAGTGGATGAAAGATCAGGCAGGTAGATATAGGCGAGGAGGCATTTGGCAGGAGTTGGGAGAGATTGGACTGGGTGGAGGGAGATCGTGCTCTCGCCCCACCAGCCCTGTCCATTCTCTCCCTGAACAACCATTTGTCCATTCTCTTTCTCCAGTCTGATTTTGCCCCCAGCAAAATCTTTCCCCTTAGTCCTCCTGGATTCCCATTCCAATGCCATGTTTGTTCTGTGCACATACACAGTGCAAACTTTGCGCATAGTATGACAAGAGAGAGAGTTTGGAACCATGCCATGCACATTCCTGACTGAGCAAGCGTGTAGTTACTCCACTGTTCCACTGTCTGCAGACATTTCTTTCTCTAAACCCAAGAACATAATGTAGACAGGCTCCCCTTTAACAGTGTGCATTGCACTCTTAAATAATTTCAATAAATTAGTTTGAATGAATTCCCTTTTATAAAATCATGCTGACACTTGCTGATTACATTGAGTTTTTAGAAGTGCATATCAATAACCTTCTTAAAGATCAATTCTAATATTTTCTCCATGTCAAATGTCTGTTAACTGACCTATAGTTTTCCACTTTGTGCCTTCCTGTTTAAATAGAAGAGCTATACTTATTGCTTTCCAGTTGAATGGAACCTTTCAGAATCAACTGAATTTTAGAAAATTAACTACCTCATTAGCATTGTTTTTAAAGAGCCTAGGAGGAATTCCATCTGGACCTGGGAACCTGCCTAACATATGCATGAGAATAATTTACCAGGACAGTTTTCAAATGAGTGTAAAATTCAACCTTCAAAATGAGAGCACAATCCTTACATCACGAGCACCACTTCCATGCAAGACAAATTAAAAATTAGTTTAGCTCCTGGATAATTTTTATCCCTTTATGATGTATGTAACATGAAGCCGATACAATCTAATGGATTGCATTTTTGTGGATAATTTTATAGCACTTCAATAGCATGCCTTTTATTACAGTAAATGAGCCATTCTCACTGTTATTGTAGACAGATGGTTGGATTTAAATATGCATCCATGTTGGGAGTACCAGCTAAGAGGGACTGGGGAGAGGTAGATTGGGATACAGGGAAGGGGTATGATAGAGGGAAGGGGTTTAGGAAATCCTCTTTTCAGTAGCTTTTTAACTTTTGATTTTCATTGTCTGTGGACAGGATCTATAACATAAAAGTGATGTCTTTATATCACGAAAACAAATGCCTGGATTATTGCTCCATAGGCAGCTGTGGGAATTTAAATCTGATAATGAATACATTTCCAATAAAAGGCTGCTCTTCCTAATGATGATGTTAAACCTACCAGATAGTCATATAAAACCAATTTGGTTTACCAATGCCTTCAATGAAAGGGATCGTCCAGCCTTGATGTTTTCATATGATATAAGCATTACTGACAATGGTGTGACATTTGGTGTGCATTGCTAACTGCAGGCTAAAGTTTCCTAGCTTCCTTCCTTTAAGAAACTCCTTAAAACATACTTTTTTAGACTAAGGTTTTACTCATCTGATGTAACAATCTCCTTATGTGGCTCACTATCCTACTAAGTTTCATCATGGCCCTGTGAGGTACAGGTCGTTCTGCTGTAATGTGACAGTTGTGTTCCTCAGTTACCTCACGCTATAGAAAATTGCTCTGTGGAAAACCGCTATCAAAAATTGCACTGTATAATTTTGCTGATAGAAAATCACTATACCCATGGTGGATAAAGTTTGCATTGTCCAAACAACGTCCATAATTCGTCAATCACGTTATAGCCAATTCACGCTGACGAAATGAGTGTTGCAGCAGAATGACCTGTACTGTACTAAAGTAAGTTGTTGTTATTTCTTAATGTTGTCAGACAGAGGTTTTATGAGATGCTGTTGAAGAAGTCTTACTGTGTTGCTGCAGTATACTTAGATGACATACACTGAATCAATGAGATGCCAGTAATGGAGGGAGTGAATGCTTAATGTGGCTTCAGTTGATGTATATTCTCACATTGCTTTCACTGATCAGTTCCAAAACCTCCAGGAAGACCATTCACTCACTATTAAATTAGATATCCTTCGATGGTATTATTCTGATCAACATTTTGTTTCTTCCAAGGGGTTGCTTGCACATTATGTAACATGTCATAAAATGTAAAAGGTTGTGGGTTGGAGTAGGCTTCCTAGCAGGCTGCCAATTTTACCGGCTTTGACATCTGCCTGTACCTGTACCCACTGAAACCTGCAAATTCAATTTGAGCTGAGGAAGTGGAGCTCTGAATGTAAATAATTTGCTGCTATTTACAATTAATAAGTGTCTGTTTGAGGAAAATTGGGATAGATTGTTCAGTCATGTAAATACGGTACAATTAAAATTACAAACAATATCAAGGAGGTCAGTTTCAAAGCAAAAGCAAGATGTTGATATAATCCAAAATATTCAGTGGTGTTGATGAATGAAACTTTAATACTTCTTCGAAAGAAATTAACCAGCTCAAAAATAGCATTGCAATGGATGTTTATCCAAAATGCTGATTGGACAATGGTAATCAGTATATTGAGTCCTGACTTCGTGGTTCATCTGGTTTCCCCTTCCTGTCTGCAATAAATTGTGTCACTTCCATTAAATGCTTCCTTACAAGATACATCTGAAAACATGAGCCAACTTGTTTACAGTTATCATGCCTAATCTGTGGTACTGTAACAGACGTTAAATTAATGGAATATTTGAAAACTGTTCTGATGATTTCAGTACATGCCTTTAATTTTTAAAAAGTAGTTTGAACTCCAAGTTATCAATTGTTAGAATTACACCACACTTGATTTCCCAAGTGGTTTTAGTTATCTTATTTCAGTTTCTAAACTCTAAGCTTTACTCCTAAAACATATGAACTATAAAATCAGATACTCATAACAACGTAATAAACTGTAATGCTTTACAAATATATTTAATTAAAACATAGCAGTGTGGAACTTGAGTAAGGCTACTGATTCAGGACAACAAGTACCCCACCTCCTGTGTGCGTTGCTACATTCCTGTCAGCTCAACTATTAATTGAATGGCAGACCTGTCTCTAGAGTTATGAAGACCCTGAATACATGAAAATCAAAATTCCCAGCACGCTGGGGATGCAGAGGTCTTTGCAACCTGGAATCAATGGCAGCACAGTGACTCTGTGGCTAGCACTTCTGCCTCACAGCATCTGGGACCCAGGTTCAATTCCAGCCTCGGGTGACTATTTGTGTGGAATTTGCACCCTCTCTCTGCGTCAGTGTAGGTTTTAGCCGGGTGCTCCAATTTCCTCCCACAGTCCAAAGGTTTGCAGGTTAGGTGGACTGGCCGTGCGAAATTGCCAATAGTGTTCAGGGAGGTGTGCAATAGCCATGGAAAATGCAGGGTTACAGGGACAGAGTAGGGGAATAGGTCTGGATGGGATGCTCTTCAGAGGGTTGATGTGATCTGTTTCCCCACTGTGAGGATTCTATTAAAAATCAATTTTTCATACCTTCCAAAGAAAGGTCTAGCCAAAATATAATTTTTTTGGAACTCTGGATGGCTAGATTTGCAATGTTGGACATGTATATTAACAGAGCATCTGATATTATCTATTAGAACCATTGGAACCACCTTTCTTCTTTACTGGCATAATTTCTACAAAGCTCTTCTTGAGTCTAACTTCAAGGTATTGGTTTTAATGTATTATGCACAATGTCACTTGGCGAGTTCAATGGTTTGTAAAGTTATCCAGCATGACTTTAAAAGTAAGTTTATTACTTCAATTGAATGATTTGATGAGTCAAGATTAGAGTGGTGCTGGAAAAGCACAGCAGGTCAGGCAACATCAGAGGAGCAGGAAAATTGATGTTTTGCGGAAAAGCCCTTGCTGCCTGATTTGAGGAAGCAACATAGTTTAAGCTCCCCTATAATTACCGTTGTGTACTTGCTGTCACTTCTGACTTCTGGGAAGTCTAGAAAGCTCTTGAATTCAAAATTGAAGTGTGTGAACATGACTTTTGAAAATATCAAAATAAATTTCCATTGGAATTTGCTATTTAGACAAAAAGTAGAAGCTAGCAAATTTAGCTCAGTAGCACTCACTTTTTCAGTGCTACACACCGTTTATATCAAAAATGCTACCTGTATCTTAATTCTGCATCAATTATTGTTTAACTAGTTCATTCCCCATGTTAACGCCGTTACCAAATCAGTGTCCACTTGTAAAAGAATTAGCACTCTCCTTTTATACAGAATAAATGTTATTTCCTTTTTACATTGCTATTTCTTGGAAATCGTCATGATTACAGCAACGTGAAAATCTTTGACAAAATGTGTCTTGCATGAACAATTCTGGTGTGGGCCAAGCCAGATGCTATGTTGGTAAAGATCAGATAAGAGACATTGATTATCCATGTCTGAAGTCTAAATTAACTAACATGTGCAAATAGGGGTGTAGCACTTGCTTCTGTTTTGATTTGTACCACAGCCAACCATCACTAGCAGAACTGTAGACAGCACTGGTACTGGCTGCCTACATGAAAGCCAATAGTAATTAAATAGAACAGAATTAATAGAAAGAAAGTACTTACCATATTTATTGCTGTAAAACTTGATCTCTGACTTCACTCTTGGTTCTGACCTCCAGACCTTCCTGATCACCTCCTCAATCCTATCCTCTTAGACACTATTGCATGCTCAAGATAATTCCAGACTCTCTTCTCACCCCTGCAACAACATACTAAACATTCTTGGTTTTTTTCCCAACATCTAATCACACTGCAGCCCAGCCATTCTTTCTCCAAAACTCCCTTCATCAATCACTTAGCTGTACGTTGCCATGTGAACCCTTGTAGGTAGTTATTGTTATGTAATTGCTATGATATTGACATTCAAGGTTCAAAATCATGGGGTCCGTAGGTATCCTCATTTGAGTGTAGACTGTTAGTGCCCTGCAGGAGAGGCACCAAAAAGACAGACCTTATCAAATTTCTAGCTCAATAAGAACTGCAATAAACGAAATGTACACTTTTTTTTAAAATGGAAGAAAGTGAGGACTCCAGATACTGGAGATCAGAGTCAAGAGTGTGGTGCTGGAAAAGCAAGGCAGGTCAGGCAGCATTCGAGGAGCAGGAGAATTGACGTTTCGAGAATTCCTGATGAAGAGCTTATGCCCGAAACGTCAATTTTCCTGTTCCTTGGATGCTGCCTGACCTACTGTGCTTTTCCAGCACCACACTCTCGATATATTTAAAATTTACAACTCCATGGAAAATCACTTCACCATTAAAAGTCATGCAAGGATTCAAAGCCCAAACATCTTTTTCATGTTTGACTAGCAGTTAAATAATCATGAACATCAGGAAGGTATTGTGATCAACAAAAAAAAAGGTTTACGGAACTTTATAACTGAACAATCACTAGTGTGGAATCACTGTGTTCCCATTATTGTGACTTTAGTATTCTTCCATCTCACTGGAGCCAGGTCTTAATTTTTCCTCAGATTAGTTGTGCTTTAAGGTAAATCTAGCTTGACATCCTTCAGTTGTCCCCACAGAATTGGTTACAACCTAACACCCAACAAACATTTTCTAAGCTAACCAGGTATACCTCACTAATTGGGAGTGGGATTTGTGCCTTATTTTGGTGGCAGGATCACATGGCAGTAACAGAATGAATACTGGATTAGTGGTGCTGGAAGAGCACAGCAGTTCAGGCAGCATCCATCGAGCAGCAAAATCAACGTTTCGGGCAAAAGCCCTTCATCAGGAATAAAGGCAGTGAGCCTGAAGCATGGAGAGATAAGCTAGAGGAGGGTGGGGGTGGGGAGAGAGTAGCATAGAGTACAATGGGTGAGTGGGGGCGGAGATGAAGGTGATAGGTCAAGGAGGAGAGGGTGGAGTGGATAGGTGGAAAAGAAGATAGGTAGGTCGGACAAGTCAAAGAGACAGTAACTGAGCTGGAAGTTTGAAACTAGGATGAGGTGGGGGAAGGGGAAATGAGGAAGCTGTTGAAGTCCACATTGATGCCCTGGGGTTGAAGTGTTCCGAGGCGGAAGATGAGGCGTTCTTCCTCCAGGCGTCTGGTGGTGAGGGAGCGGCGGTGAAGGAGGTCCAGGACCTCCATGTCCTCGGCAGAGTGGGAGGGGGAGTTGAAATGTTGGGCCACGGGGCGGTTTGGTTGATTGGTGCGGGTGTCTCGGAGATGTTCCCTAAAGCGCTCTGCTAGGAGGCGCCCAGTCTCCCCAATGTAGAGGAGACCACATCGGGAGCAACGGATACAATAAATTATATTGGTGGATGTGCAGGTGAAACTTTGATGGATGTGGAAGGCTCCTTTAGGGCCTTGGATAGAGGTGAGGGAGGAGGTGTGGGCACAGGTTTTACAGTTCCTGCGGTGGCAGGGGAAAGTGCCAGAATGGGAGGGTGCGTCATAGGGGGGTGTGGACCTGACCAGGTAGTCACGGAGGGAACGGTCTTTGCGGAAGGCGGAAAGGGGTGGGGAGGGAAATATATCCCTGGTGGTGGGGTCTTTTTGGAGGTGGCGGAAATGTCGGTGGATGATTTGGTTGATGCGAAGGTTTGTAGGGTGGAAAGTGAGCACCAGGGGTGTTCTGTCCTTGTTACGGTTGGAGGGGTGGGGTCTGAGGGCGGAGGTGCGGGATGTGGACGAGATGCGTTGGAGGGCATCTTTAACCACGTGGGAAGGGAAATTGTGGTCTCTAAAGAAGGAGGCCATCTGGTGTGTCCTATGGTGGAACTGGTCCTCCTGGGAGCAGATACGGCGGAGGCGGAGAAATTGGGAATACGGGATGGCATTTTTGCAAGAGATAGGGTGGGAAGAGGTGTAATCCAGGTAGCTATGGGAGTCAGTGGGTTTGTAAAAAATGTCAGTGTCAAGTCGGTCGTCACTAATGGAGATGGAGAGGTCCAGGAAGGGGAGCGAGGTGTCAGAGATAGTCCAGGTAAATTTAAGGTCAGGGTGGAATGTGTTGGTGAAGTTGATGCATTGCTCAACCTCCTCGCGGGAGCACGAGGTGGCGCCAATGCAGTCATCAATGTAGTGGAGGAAGAGGTGGGGAGTGGTGCCGGTGTAATTACGGAAGATCAACTGTTCTACATAGCCAACAAAGAGACAGGCATAGCTGGGGCCCATACGTGTGCCCATGGCTACGCCTTTGGTCTGGAGGAAGTGGGAGGATTCAAAGGAGAAATTGTTAAGGGTGAGGACCAGTTCGGCCAAACGAATGAGAGTGTCAGTGGAAGGGTATTGTTGGGGACGTCTGGAGAGGAAAAAACGGAGGGCTTGGAGGCCCTGGTCATGGCGAATGGAGGTGTAGAGGGATTGGATATCCATGGTGAAGATAAGGCGTTGGGGGCCGGGGAAACGGAAGTCTTGGAGGAGGTGGAGGGCGTGGGTGGTGTCTCGAACGTATGTCGGGAGTTCCTGGACAAGGGGGGATAGGACAGTGTCAAGGTAGGTAGAGATGAGTTCAGTGGTAACAGAATGAAGGCTGGTAAGTGACAAGAAACACAAGTGCCAGGCAATTATCATCTGCAACAAGAGAGAAACGATACATTGCTCTGTGTCACTCAAAGGCATGTCCATCACTGAATCCCCCATTATCAATATCCTGGGGATTACTATTCACCAGAAACTTAACTGGACTGGCCACATAAATAGTGTGACAACCAGAGCATTTCAGAGGTTAGGAATAAGACCATAAGACATAGGAAGTAAGGCCATTTGGCCCATCGAGTCCACTCTGCCATTCAATCATGGCTGATGGGCACTTAAGCACAACTTACCTGCACTCTCCCCGTAGCCCATAATTCCTTGTGACATTAAGAATTTATAAATCCCTGCCCTGAAGACATTTAATGTCCCGGCCTCCATTGCGCTCCGTGGTAATGAATTCCACAGGCCCACCACTTTCTGGCTGAAGAAATGTCTTCTCATTTCCGTTTTAAATTGACTCCCTCTAATTCTAAGGCTGTGCACACGGGCCCTAGTCTCCCCGCCTAACGGAAACAAATTCCCAGCATCCACCCTTTCTAAGCCATGCATTATCTTGTAAGTTTCTATTAAATCTCCCCTCAAACTTCTAAACTCTAAAGAATACAATCCTGGGCCGTTCATCATATGTTAGGCCTACCATTCCAGGGATCATCCATGTGAATCTCTGCTGGACACACTCCAGTGCCAGTGTGTCCTTCCTGAGGCGTGGGGCACAAAACTGGACACGGTATTCTAAATGGGGCCTAACCAGAGCTTTATAAAGTCTCAGTAGCACATTGCTGCTTTTACATTCCAACCCTCTTGAGATAAATGACAACATTACATTTGCTTTCTTAACCACGGACTCAACTTGCAAGTCAACCTTTAAAGAATCCTAAAGGATCCTTGACTAGCACTCCCAGATCCCTTTGTACTTTGGCTTTATGAATTTTCTCACCGTTTAGAAAATAGTCCATGCCTGTATTCTTTATTCCAGAGTGGAGGACCTCACACTTGCTCACATTGAATTTCATCAGCCATTCCTTGGACCACTCTCCTAAACTATCTAAATCTTTCTGCAGCCTCCCCACCTCCTCAAAACTACCTGCCTGTCCACCTAACTTTGTATCATCGGCGAACCTTGCCATAATGCCCCAAGTTCCTTCTTCCAGATCATTAATATATAAAGTGAACACTTGCGGCCCCAACACTGAACCCTGTGGGACACCACTTATCACAAGCTGCCATTCCAAGAAAGAACCTTTTATCCCACCTCTCTGCCTTCTGTCAGACAGCCAATCCTCAATCCATGCCAGTCGCTCACCTTGAACACCATGGGCCCTCACCTTACTCAGCAGCCTCCTGAGAGGCACCTTATCAAAGGCCTTTTGGAAGGCTAGGTAGATAACATCTACTAGGTTTCCCTGGTCAAACCTACTTGTTACCTCTCCAAAGAATTCTAACAGGTTTGTCAGGCAAGACTTCCCCTTACTAAATCCATGCTGACTTGTTCTAATCCAACTCTGCACTTCCAAGAATTCAGAAATCTCATCCTTCATGATGAATTCTAAAAGTTTACCTACAACCGAGGTTAGGCTAATCGGCCTATAATTTTCCATCTTTTGTCTTGATCCTTTCTTGAACAAGGAGGTTAGAATAGTGATTTTCCAATCATCTGGGACTTTCTCTGACTCCAGTAATTTTTTTTAAAGATTACAACCAATGCCTCTGCTATTTCTTCAGCCACCTCCCTCAAAAGTCTATAATGAGGCCCATCTGGGCCAGGAGGTTTATCAATTTTTAGACCTTTTAGCTTTTCTAGCACTTTCTCTTTTGTAATGACTACCATACTCAACTCTGCCCCTTGACTGTCCTTAATTGTTGGGATATTACTCATGTCATCCACTGTGAAAACTGATACAAACTATTTATTAAGTTCGTTAGCTATTTCCTTATTTCCCATCACTAGCCTTCTTGCATTAATTTTGATACAGAGAAAAACTCACCTCCTGACTCCCCCAAAGCCTGTCCAACGTCTGCAAGTCATAAATCGGGAGGAGTGTGATGCAGTACTCCCTACTCGCTCCAAGTGCAGTTCCAACAACACTCAAGAAACTTGCCATCATTCAGGACAAAGTAGCTTGTTTGATTGGCACCAAATCCACAACCATACATTCCCTCCACCACCGATGGTTAGGAGTGGCAGTCCATACCCATGCACTGCAGCAATTCACAAAGCTCCTTCAGCAGCACCTTCCAAGCCTCAACCATTACCATCTAGAAAGACAATGGCAGAATATACATGGGAACACCATCTCCTGCAAGTTCCCATCCAACCCTCTCACCATTTGACTTTGAAATATATCACTGTTCCTTTATGGTTGTTGGGTCAAGATTCTCAAACTCCTTCCTATTGACATATGGGTCTACTTACAATAAATGAATGGCAGTGGTTTAAGAAGGCAGCTCACTACCACCTTCTCAAAGGCAACTAGGGATGGACAATAAATGTTGGCCCAGCTAATATCATCCACATTCCATAAGTGAATTAAAAACAAAACATTGCTGAGTTACCATTTATTTTTTGCTCTTTTAAAAAAAATGCCCCTTATGGATGCCCCTTGGAGACTTGTAAGCCCATCTCTGAGAAAGTGGCCCAGCCAGGACAGAGCTAGCAAACAGCATGGATCCACATGTCTAGCTGTCTCGATGCTCTTCCACACTGAGGGTTAAAAATCTTGTTTCAGTAAATTATTTGAGACACTGATAAATATATTATTTATATATATATATATATATATATATATATAAAGCTAAAGTGTCTAATTGTTAGTTCCTACTTCAAAGTAAATTTCAAATAATTATTGAAATTTGCTTCTTAAAATCACATAAGCAAGAAAGCAATATGAAACCTTGATTGGTTCCCCAATTTCATTATCCATAGTGGTGTCATGCTGTTCGCTTGATGGGAAAAATTTTGAACTTCATTAAAGTTATAAGACAGAGGATAATGGATCAGCCACTGTTTCTAAACTCCAATGGAATCAATGGAAATAAAATTTAGGTGGGATGTGGAACAGGCAGCAAACTGTTTATGCCTATTTTATGTCTACCACGGGGGAAAGGTTTGTTAATGAACTAGAAAATGGTTTTGATAACATTCATCTTCAATTAGTAAATGCTATAAAATGAGTTTTTAAGTTAGCAACACAGAGAAAATTGATACATTAAAGACTAATTGAGATAAATTTGGGCAATGTAATACTTATGTATTGTGGACTGGTGAGTCAAGTATACACAGGTTTATAAAATGGTACAATATCTTTTAAAAGAAACACGTTAAGAAAAAGACCTTGGTGTTACAGCTGACTGTCCATTAAAAGTCAAAAAGGCAAAGTCCACAAATAGAAACAAAGTAGTATGAAATCGCAATGGAGAAAACAAACTAGATTTGCTTGCACTATCAAATTCAAAATAAGGAGAATTTGAGCTCTCAGAATATAATGGATCATTGAATCATTCAACGCTGAGTATGTAATAAAGTGACCCAATGTGATGTGTTTCTTGCCTCTGTGAAGTGGCCTTATTTCCCTGTTCTTACAACAAACCTTCTTTTTATTATTTTCAAATATTCATCTACTCCTTTTAAAAAGCTATTATGGAGGAGCCATCTTCTTGTACTTCTGTATGGTATTTCCTCTGTACCTCTGCATTTAACTCTCCTCTTTGTAATGGCCTTAAATTTTTGCCTTCTGGTTACCAAATGTTATGACATAGTGGGGTAGCACAGATAAATATAAATGGTGGAAAGAAACACAAGGATGCAGGGAAACCTGGGAAATAAAAATCCCTGGACTTTGCGCACAAAATCTGTTGGTTTGGTTTTTGTTGATCTGAACATTAGTCTCCTCAACTTTCCTTTTTCCAAACATTTCCTTTGGTTTGAAAGAGGCAAGGAGGTGGCTATTGCACTTATGAAAGGTCTCTTACTTATCCAAATCAAAGTCACAACTTGTAGCATGTGCTAAAGCTTTTTTTTTTGGTTTAAAGTGGCTTACTGCAGAGAACAGAGAGTTGTTGTTTGGCTTCTGCAGACCTGCTGGATTCTGTATTGGTTGAAGGAGCTTATCTCTGTCATGTTTACAGCCCAACTCACTAACAACTAATCACCTGTAGTTCATAGATAGAGGACATTTTTTGTTGATAATTGATAAATTGTTAAATTCACTTTGACACTATTGTCTGCTGAGCTGGAAAATGTGAATGGAGATTTAGATGAAAATATAGAAGGAATCACAAACATGATTGGGTACTAGCTGCTAGAGTTTAAAAAAATGTTTAATGCTAGCTTTAAATTTAGCAAGAATACATAATATATATGAAAACAATTTGCTATTTTAGTTTTGAATGATTGCGTTTTGTCTTATTCAGGTATATTTTATGTACAAGTCAAAATTTCAATGATAATACTGATTATGTAAATTGAAATATGGTTGAAGCTTACACTCACTGCACTGAAATATATTAATATGAAATGAGGCAAGAGTTTAAGGTGAGAGGGGGCAAGTTTAAAGATTGTTAGATAGAGGGTAGTAAGTGTCTGGAACATGCTATAGAAAGGCTGGTAGAAGCAGATACATGGCAAAGTTTAAGAGGCATTTAAACAGACACATGAACAGGCAGAGAATAGAGGGATACTGACCATGTGCAGGCAGATAGGATTAGTTTAGAATAGCATTATGGTGGACTGAAAAGCCTGTTCCTGAACTGTAACGTTCCTTCTTTTATGTAAGTGTAATAATTTATTTTTGTTCTTCCCTGTGAATGCAACTTCTGCAATTATTGCTTCACTTGCACAGACGTCCATTATCTCCATATCTCATGATTTTCTGAAGATGAAAATGTCTTCATAATGACATATTTAAAAAGATTATTGTCAATGATATTATTTTAATCTGAGTCAGATGGCCAAGGATTCAAGTTCCTCTCTAGAGATTTGAACAAATAATTGATTTTAGCAATCTAAAGCAGCATGAATGGAGAGCTGCAGTTTTGGACTTGCCATCTTATGGATGGATGTTAAATAAAGTCCTGATCCACCCTGTCTGATGGATGTACATAATCCTATGACATATTCAGAGGAGAGCAGGAAAAATCTATGCCAAATTTCTTTCTCAATCAACATCACAGAAAGAAAAATAATCTGAGGAAATATGCCTTTGCCGTTTGCTAGATATCACTGAGCACAAATTTCTCTGATAAAATAATGATCACACTCTTAAAATAGTTAATTGGATTTTGGTATTTTACAATGCCCTTAGCATCTCTAAAACACTACATATATAAATGCACATTTTAAAAATTTTTTCTGAAAACAAAAAATGCTGGAAGTCAGAGGGTCAAGCAGCATCTGTGGACAGAGAGCAAGCTAACATTTTGAGTCTAGATGACTCTGTTGTTCAGTGACAATGTTAGATATTATATAGTTTCAATAACTAATGTATTCTTGATATAAATTTTGAAAATCTAACAACAGAATCTATGTTTTTTTTTGTCAAATAGTACTCTTACCTTCCAGTGTTCAATTTAATGGTGAGAATGAAAAATAAACCCATGTGTGAACAGCGACATTGGCATGTGCCTTTTACATTTACACTGCTAATTATAGGTTAATGCAATGCTTGTCATATTTGTTATAATTACTGTATCAGGTTTTTGAAAACTACATCCTAATTTTTCCAGCCATTGCATTTAGATTGAATAATGTAATTATGCATATTATGCAAATAGAACAGTTTAAAGAGGATGCTACATTAAGCATTCTATAGTGACAGTTAATTTATTAAGAAGGGTTCTATTATTTATTTAAACAATGTGCATGATTTCAGACATTGAAATAAGCTAAATAGATATTTGAATTCCATTTTTATGAAAAGTTGGAAATACTAAAATACAAGAAACATAATATCTAATATATGGCATTGTCTACTTTACAAGTGAAAGCGCATATAGAAAATATAAAAACACTAAAAGTTTCTGACAGTGTAAACACAGCATACATTATTCAGAAATATTCTTACAATTATCCCTTTGTCAGTTGTTCAGTTTCGGCATCCCTTATTCAGATTCATGTGCATGCTCAGTGCAAAAATTTCGTGGAGAATATTTGAATGTCACTTTGGCAGGGACAAGGGAACAGAAATACCATACATCAATCCGTATAGTGAAGCATACATCAAAATAATCAATCAATGATCTTAAGTCTAACAATGAGAGATGTATTATTATAAGTCAAATCTCAGGTTTTGTTTTTGAAGTTGGTTAAACTTTTGACGAATGAAAACTAAAAGTAGTATTAGTTACATGAAACTGTAAAAAAACCATAATTTTTGAGTGACATGCATATTCTTACTTACTAGCTATTTGTAAATCTCAAAACGAAGCATCCATAGAGAGGCCTACTCCTTGTTTGCAGATTTGAAATTCAATTTGTGAAGGTGACTGGAATTTTCTTAACCTGTAAACTTCTTTGGTTCATTTTTTTTTCACATGCATGCCTGTCATTGAAAGCTTTGCAGCCCTTCATTTTAGTAAGTATTATGATACTAAACGTATACCCATTTTAAGAAGTATTCAGCTGATTGAGTTGAGCTTTATATTTTCAACAAAATCATAACATGAAAAATATTTAAAATCTGCCATTTCCATTAACTTCTGTGAACTTATAAACACAGTCTGTCACTTGTGAGTGACATCAAAGTTTACAAACTGCTTCCAATCTAAAGACTTTGCTCATCAGTAGCAATGAATGTGCAATTAACTTAATAATATGCTAAGTTAAAAATCACACAACACCAGATTATAGTCCAACAGGCTTAATTGGAAGCACACTAGCTTGCGGAGCGACGCTCCTTCATCAGGTGATAGTGGAGGGCTCGATCGTAACATCGAGCTCTCCACTATCACCTGATGAAGGAGCGTCGCTCTGAAAGCTAGTGTGCTTCCAATTAAACCTGTTGAACTATAACCTGGTGTTGTGTGATTTTTAACTTTGTACACCCCAGTCCAACACCGGCATCTCCAAATCATAATAATATGCTGACTTTGAAGACATCCTAACTTTACAGACTTAAGAGGACAATTACAGTTAAATACCATTAACAGTTGGTTGAATGCATTTAAAACAGAGTAAAAACAAATTAACATTCACCCGATAACATATAGTAATCCACTGAAGGAAATTTTATTTCCCTCTGACTGCTTGAAACAAAGTAACAGCAATGTTCCAGTGGAGGTGATATTGCTTTATTTTTGTTATGGTGCCATTTAATGGGTCCTTCCACAGCAAACAAATTCACTTGAGTTCTGAACAACAGTCTGAGGCACAACCATCATGTCATGTTTCTCTGAAAGAGGAGTTTCAGAAAACATATCCCAGAATCATTAAGACTCTCGTTTCTGGCTTTGTAGCATTACCTAATGGCATCCCTATCCCTGTTCATCTGCTGTTGAAACCACTATCCATGCATTTATAAGCACTATACTTGACAATTCCAGTGCATTTCTAGCCAAATTCTATCCTCCCGTAAATTTGATGGTTGGAGATGCTTCCGTGGGTATACTTAAACCTGTGTTGCTTTGTCCCTATAATTTCTGCCTACAATGGCATTGGGACATCAGTTACTGAGAGGTTACCATCTTAGAATAGATTGTCACTCCTTTCGGCTGAATTTTGTGTTTTCTTTTGACTACGTCTAAGTTTTTATTTTCACGAGGCCGAGTGTGTTTTCACCCTACTTTACCAACTCACTGCATTAATTGCCATGCCCTTATTCCATCTCTCATGTCTGCTTTCCACCCCATCTTACCATGGGCCATTCCCACAACATCTCAGCACTCACCGGATATCCTGACATTTACCGTCAGGGCTTCCACCTGCACATCTTTAAAATCCGTTGTGCACCTGGACAAGCACTGCCAATCTGGAGCAGTGGATCTACATGGTTCCTTATATTTACTCTGGACATTGCAGCTGGCACAAGACAATATCCTACTTAGGAGGCAATATCCTTAGATTGTCATGGATAGGTGGTACTGCCATGGGATTTCATCCACTCTCAGGACCAGCAGAAGAGCCATACCAATCTGGCCTGATGTTGCCATCCAAGTTAAAGCAATCTCAGTCAACAAAAGGAATCACAGCACTGTGAGAAGGAGGTTAATACCTTTTCCACTTTGCCAGAGTTAGTTTCACCATCTTATCTGATACATTAAACTCACTATGAATTCTACTTTACTCATCCCCTACCAAGGGTCATTCCCTACCACTCTTAGTATTGACTGCAAAATCTTCCTTCACTCGCAGTCACCAATTCGAGCCCCAACACTATTAACCCCTGTATCACTTGCTGGGAACATCTCCCCATCTGCAACAACAACAGTAGCTGTGTCACACACTTTCATCTCTTATAATACCTGGTATTCTCTCATTCCCTGAGCTGGAGAGCAGTGAAAGTGGATTATTGAGTATATACGTAGCTGAATTAGACAGGTACTTCTTCAACAAAGAAGTCAAGAATTTTGTTCAGATAGACAGAGTTGAGGCCTCAATCAGATTAGCAATGATCTTATTAAATAATGGGGCAGGCCAAGACACCTGACTGCTTTCAGTGAATAGCCAGACCAAACCAAATCAGCAAAAAGCTGAGTTGGGAGAACTGGCCACTCCCCTTTCATTCTACAAGTATTTTTGAAAACTTAAAAACCTTTTTGCCTGAGGCACCATCTGTTCGCTGTAATCAAATTGGCCCGAAAACCCATCTAAGACCAGACTTTTCGGAGCCTGTGTCTTTTATGACCTCACTGGAAAAAAAAGCCAAGGACAACATAACCTTGTCAAAGGAGCAGCATCATCAGAAACAGGCAAAATGATTTGATTCAGAAATTCATGAGGCTCTGTACGTTAGTTTTTTGAGATTTGGATGTCTAACAAACTTTATCATGATCCTGCAGCTGCTTCATAGTGATTCCACCTCATGAAGGGTTTATGCCTGAAAGGTCAACTGTTCTGCTCCACCGATGCTGCCTGACTCACTGTGCTGTTGCCAGTGCCACACCTTTCAAATCTGATTCTCCAGCATCTGCAGTCTTCACTTTCTCCTCATAGGACATCCTTCGCCATATAAAGATTTGCTGGTCAAGAATTGGCCTTTTCAGCCATGATAAGTCCCATGGTAGTCACTTGCCTGAAGTAGATATCATATCTATTCAGCACAGAAAAAAGCCCTTTGGTCAATTTTGTCATAGAATCCCTACAGTGTGGAAGCAGGCCATTCAGTCCAGTGAGTCCACACAGACCTTCGAAAAAGCAACCCATCCAGACCCAACCTATCCCTGTAACCCTGCATTTCCCACGGCTAATCCAGCTACCCTGCACATCCCTGAACATTATAGGTAGTTTAGCATGGCTAATCCCCCTAACTTGCCCATCCTCAGGCTGTGGAAGGAAACCAGAGCACCCAGAGGAAACCTACACAGATATGGGGAGGATGTTCAAACTCCACACAGTCACCCAAAGTAAGAAACGAACGTGGGTCCCTGGCACTGTAACGCAGCAGTGCTAACCACTGAGCTATCATGCTGCCCATTTACCCAGCCTTTATCCTATCTAGGCTTGTTAAACCTAACTATTCTCATTCAATTTTCCAGCATTTAGTCCATTGTCGTCTATGCTTTGGCAGTGCAAGTACACATCCAGATACTGTTTAAATGCTGTTCGGGTTTCTGACTCTATCATCCTTACAGGCAACTCCTTCCAGATTCCCATTACCCTCTGGGGTGAAAAAAAGTTCTTTCTCACCTCCCCTATAAACCTCCTGCCTCCTTCCACCAACAAGGGAAACGTTTACTCTATTTGTGCCCCTCATAACTGTGTACAGCTCACCCTTGAATCAACTGACATACAATGACATTGATGCATCTTGGGACTTCCTGTTGCAATAAATGCAAATTAGCTTGAAGGCCAAGATATTCTCTTACAGACATAGAAAGATTGGTACAATTTTAACTCCCTTCTGAGCAGGTAGTATCCTGTCAGTAGTCCACACTTTAAAGTCTGGAGTGGTACACCAAAGGAGATCTCAAACAGGTATGTCTAATACAAAATCAGAGTGCGCTGAAGACAGTTTAATCTAAAAATATTTAAGCAATGATATGTTTCTTGAATTCCAATGTCTCAAACTAATGGGTGGTTATAATGTGATACTACAATAGAGAAAGATTATCTTCAAATTGCAATGTGCTGAATCATCAGAAATGACTTCCACTTTCACCACTTGAGTAGCAAAATGATGGTGTACAGCATCCACTCATTAGAGATCATAAATGATTTTCATTTCAAATTTCACAATACTTATAAAAAAGCTCACTTTTAAAAAGCTTTCAACTTCTGTGAATTCAACATTGAACTACTTTGATAGAAATATATTGAATACAGAAGAAATATTTGCAATAAAAGCTATTTCAATACATTCCAAGATGCAAACATTTTGTTGCACAGGAACATTGTTTTTATCCACTGATAGTTAATTTTAGTAAGCTTGCAAACTAGTCCCATCTTAGTAACGGAAATGCATGTTGAATAGAAACAACTGTTCAACATGCGAGAGTTATTTTTAAACAGCAAGTTGCTTTCCTGAAAGGCAGACTCTCTGGGGAGGAGGAAGGTCAAATTATGCTAAGATTTATATTTGTTGGCTTCCATTGTTTCAAAGTTACACAAACCTGCATAGGTAAACATTTTAATGTGTGTTCGATCTATCAATTGATACAGCTCATTAACACTTCAAAACTTTAAAGCTTTCATCCACTAACAAAGAAGCATTGGGTAACAATAAATAAGATGGAGTCATAGAGTCACAGAGATATACAGCAAAGAAACAGACCCTTCGGTCCAAATCGTCTATACCGACCAGATATCCAAACCTAATCTAGTCTCACTTGTCCATAACCCTTCCTATCCATACATCCTCTAGATGCCTTTTAAATGCTGTAATTGTGCCAGCTTCCACCACTTCCTCTGGGAGCTCATTCCATACATGCACCACCCTCTGCGTGAAAAAAGTTATATCTTTCTCCTCTCACCCTAAACCTCTCCCCTTTAGCTCTGGACACCTCACCCCACCACCCCCCCCCCCCACCTCCAACTCCAGGGAAAAGACCTTGTCCATTTATCCTATCCATGCCCCTCATCATTTTATAAATGTCTACAAGGTCACTCCTCAGCCTCTGACGCTTCAGGGAAAACAGCCCCAGCATATTCAACCTCTCCCTATAGCTCAAATCCTCCAACACTGGCAATATTCCTGTAAATCTTTTCTGAACCCTTTCAAGTTGCACAACATCCTTCTAATAGGAAGGAGACCAGAATTGCACACAATATTCCAAAAGTGGCCTAACCAAAGTCGTGTACAGCCGCATAACCTACCAACTCAACATTCTGACGAATGATGGAAGGCATATCAAACACCTTCTTCACTATCCTATCTACCTGCGACTCTACATTGAAGGAACTATGAACCTGCACTCCAAGGTCTTTTTGTTCAGAAATACTCCCTAGGACCTTACCATTAAGTGTATAAGTTCAGCTCTGATTTGCTTTGTCAAAGTGCAGCACCTTGCATTTACCTAAATTAAATTCCATCTGCCACTCCTCAGCCCACTGGACCATCTGATTAAGATTCCATTGTAATGTGAGGTAACCTTCTCTGCTGTCCACTACACCTCCAATTTTGGTGTCATCTGCAAATCTACTAATTCCTATGTTCACATCCAAATCATTTGTATAAATGACTAAAAAGCAGTGAACCCAGCACTGACCCTTGTGGCACACCACTGGTCACAGGCCTCCAGTCTGAAAAGCAACCTTCCGCCACCACCCTCTGTCTTCTACCTTCAAGCCAATTCTGGATCCAAATGGCTAGTTCTCCCTTATTCCATGAGATCTAACCATGCTAACCTGTCTCCCATGGGGAACCTTTTTGAACGCCTTACTGAAGTCGATATAGATCACATCTGCCACTCTGCCCTCATCCTTGTGCCCTCTTTGTTACCTCTTCAAAAAAACTCAATCAAGCTCGAGAGACATGATTTCCCATGTACAAATCAGTCATTGCCTTTCCAAATACATGTAGATGCCATGTGGAATTTAATTCTTTGCCCACTGAATGTAATCTGTACTAATTTCACAACATATCTTTTTTTTTGAAGAAAGATGGGCCATAGGAGCAAAAGTTACACAATGTTACGCAACTTTGATAACATTTTCTTCTTACCATGTAATTGATTGATTCATGAATTGCTGAAACCAACTCATGTCAGGTATACACAGAATAGATCAAGTGAATCCTTTGAAGACTATAAAGGTGATAGGAGTACACTTAAGAAGAAAATCAGGAGGGCAAAAAGGGGACATGTGATAGCTTTGGCAAATAGAGTTAAGGAGAATCCAAAGGGCTTTTAGAAATACATTAAAGACAAAAGGGTAACTAAGGAGAGAATAAGGCCCCACAAAGATCAGCAAGGCAGCCTTTGTGTGGAGCCATAGGAGATGGGGGAGATACTAAACAAGTTTTTGACATCAGTGTTTATTATGGAAAAGGACATGGAAAATGTAGAATATGTGGAAATAGATGGTGTCATCTTGAAAAATGTCTATATTACAGAGGATGAAGTGCTGGAGGTCTTGAAAAGCATGAAAGTGCATAGATCCCCAGGACCTGATCAGGTGTAACCTGAAACTCTATGGGAAGCTAGTGAAGTGATTGCTCAGCTCCTTGTGGAGATGTTTGTACTATAGATAGTCACAGGTAAGATGCCAAAAGACTGGAGGTTCGCTACCGTGGTGCCACTATTTAAGAAAGGTATTAAGGACAAGCCAGGGAATTATAGACCAGTGAGCCTGATGTCAGTGGCGGGCAAGTAGTTGGAGAGAATCTGTAGGGACAGGATTTACATGTATTTCGAAAGGCAAAGAATAATTAGGGATAGTCAACATGGTTTTGTGCTTCGGAAATCATGTCTCATTAATTTGAATGAGTTTTTTGAAGCAGTACCAAAGAGGTTTGGTGAGGGCAGAGAGGTAGTTGTGATTTATATGGACTTCAGTAAGGCATTCGACAAGGTTCAACATGGGAGACTGGTTAGCAAGGTGAGATTTCATGGAATACAGGGAGAACTAGCCATTTGGATACAGAACTGGCTCAAAGGTAGAAGACAGAGGGTGGTGGTGGAGGGTTGTTTTTCACACTGGAGGCCTGTTACCAGTGAAGTGCCACAAGGATCGGTGCTGGGTTCACTGCTTTTCATCATTTATACAAATAATTTGGATGTATGTATAAGAGGCACAGTTAGCAAGTTTGCAGATAGCACCAAAATTGGAGGCATAGTTGTCAGTGAAGAAAGTTACTTCAGATTACAATGGGATCTTGATCAGATGGGCCAATGGGCAGAGGAGTGGCAGATAGAGTTTAATTTAGATAAATATGAGGTGCTGCATTTTGGGAAAGCAAGTCTTAGCAGGACTTATACATTTAATGGTAAGGTCCTAGGGAGTGTTGCTGAACAAAGAGACCTTGGAGTGCAGGTTCATAGCTCCTTGAAATTAGAGTTGCAGGTAGGTAGGATTGTGAAGAAGGCATTTGGTATGCTTTATTTTATTGGTCAGAGTATTGAGTAGATTAGTTGGGAGGTCATGTTGAGGCTGTGCAAGTCGTTGGTAAGGCCACTTTTGGAATTTTGCATGCAATTCTGGGTTTCCTTCCTCTCAGAAGGATGTGAAACTTAAAAGGGTTCAAAAAGATGTTGCCAGGGTTGGAGGATTTGAGCTATAGGGAGAGGTGAAGAATCTGGGGCTTTTTTCCCTGGAGGGTCGGAGGCTGAGGGGTGACTTTATAGAGGTTTATAAAATCATGAGGGGCATGGATAGGATAAATAGGCAAAGTCTTTGCCCTTGTTTTGGGGAGACCAGAACTAGAGGGCATAGGTTTAGGGTGAGAGGGGAAAGATTGAAAAGAGACCTAAGATGCAACATTTTCATGCAGAGGGTGGTACGTGTTTGGAATGAGCTGCCAGAGGAAGTGGTGAAGCCTAGACCAATTGCAACATTTAAAAGGCATCTGGATGGGTATATGAATAGGAAGGGTTTGGAGGGATATGGGCTGGGTGCTGGCAGGTTGGAGTAGACTTGGGTTGAGATATCTGGTTGGCATGGACGAGTTGGACCGAAGGGTCTCTTTCTTTGCTTTACATCTCTATGACTATGTGTTTATCCACTCCTTTCAACTCAATAATATGTCTATTCACCCTCATGGAAATTGCACAGAATTTTCTCATTTGATCAGAATTTTCCAGTCCACAGTGAACATGTGCACTAAAGGACTTTCCATTGATTTTCTTTGTGAATTCACAACATCAGAACATGCTGAGAAAGGCTATTCTACACAAAGGAAGGTGTAAGATTAAATAAGTGAATTTTGAAAACAAAATTACAGTCCACATTGGCTGGAAGTAGAGACTAGATGTTACACTTGCTTGGTGTCCCTGCCCATTAGTACAAATATCATGGATAAACTTACCCCCACTCTAGTGTCTTGCAGCAGTGTAATGACCTGCAGGTCATTTACTGGCTCACAACAAGAATTCAGCTCCCACCTGAGGAAGAAGCCATGCCTCTCAGTTGCTGGCAATCAACTGGCTGATCGGCATCTGTTTCCAACAATACTACCAGGAGTGGCAGCCTCTGTTGGGTTGCATTTGGTTCCTCATGAAGATCATTACTGAAGCTATACACTGAGCTATGTGGGGAGGGTATCATTGAGGCCTGTCAGCCTGAGAGGTCCCAGGGAAATGGAGTGAACATGTTGCAGGGGTACAGTTCACAGGATAGAAGGAAGGGGAAATGTCAGAGTGGTCAATCTTTGATGGGTCCATTGGGACCCTTAACCAGACTCTTTTCTTGCCCATCACTAAGTTGCATAGTGAAAGCTACTTGGCATTCCACTTGGCTCCAGTCTCAGCATGAGTAAACCTGTAGCTCAACCGAAATAGGCACTTTAATGGTCATTAATGGGACAAAATATGCGCATAAGATGCTTGTAAGAGCATTTGAGGACCATGGTGATAGGAGATTGGGCAGGCAAGTAATTATATAATTGAGAACTGAGGTGACAAAGGCACACATTTAGAATTAATGATACAATCAGAAATTGCTGGAAAAACTTAGTCACGCTGTCAGTATCTGTGGACAGAAAGCAAAGTTAACATTTTGGGTCCAGTGACCCTTCTCAGAACTGTTTTTAGCTGGAAAGAGATTGTCATATAGATTGAAGATAGAGTGGGTGTGTGGGGGAAGAGGCAAGGTTGAAGTAAACATCAAGGTGGAGATACAGCCCAGAGAAAGGAAAACAGTTGGGCGTTGAAAAGGGACAAGTAAAGGTCAGCCTGAGAAATTGAATAGCTGCTGGTGGGGACCGTTAATGGTTGTCTAAGGGCTGTTTCAGGTAGCAGCCCATAGCAAGGCCAGATCTGTGGGGGTTGGGGTAAGGACGTGGGAGGTGGTGCTCAGGCCCTAAAATTATTGAACTGAATAGAGATCAGAGGGCTGCAGACTACCCATGGAGAAAATGAGAGGCTGCTCTTCCAGATTTTAGTGACAGTTGGCTGAGGCAGGGGAAGGCTGATTAAACATGTTGTCTTTGTGAGCAAGATGTCGGGTCAGGGTTGGATAATAAGTGGTGCATTGCTACTCGATGAGTGATCAGAAACTCCATATTCAATTGAATGACATTATTTCTTTAACTGAAAATGCGAAGATTCAGCAGCAGCAGCTTGTTTCTTCACAACCCAATCATACTGTGCCAAACATAGGCTCTATGAATGTGTTATGTAATCCAGCCAATTACTAACACATGTTAACAGCTCTAAACTTTGGAGAAAATATTTTACTATTAGCCTTTCAATTTTGAGATTAACACGAATTGTTTGGATTGTTTTATTCTTGCAAGGAATCGCCACACTGTTGATTTGCTTTTTTCCCCAAAAAGCAAATTGACAGAATTCATAAAGGGTTCACTCTGAATTTTTTTCCTCAATACAGTCGGTCTAAAATATCCTTTCAATTGTAATAGCTTTAACAACGTCGACTGAATATTGATAACCAATGTGTTAGCAGTAGGGTTGCAAAATCGAACAGGGACAGCTGAGGTGTAGAAAAAAATAGAACATAGAACAAAGAAGAATACAGCGCAGTACAGGCCTTTTGGCCCTCGATGTTGCACCAATCCAAGCCCACCTAACCTACACTAGCCCACTATCCTCTATATGCCTATCCAATGCCCGTTTAAATGCCCATAAAGAGGGAGAGTCCACCACTGCCACTGGCAGGGCATTCCATGAACTCACGACTCGCTGAGTAAAGAATCTTCCCCTAACATCTGTCCTATACCTGCCACCCCTTAATTTAAAGCTATGCCCCCTCGTAATATCTGACTCCATACGTGGAAAAAGGTTCTCATGGTCAACGCTATCAAAACCCCTAATCATCTTGTACACCTCTATCAAGTCACCCCTAAACCTTCTTTTCTCCAATGAAAACAACCCCAAGTGCCTCAGCCTTTCCTCATACGATCTTCCTACCATACCAGGCAACATCCTGGTAAACCTCTTCTGCACCCGTTCCAGTGCCTCCACATTCTTCCTATAGTATGGCGACCAAAACTGCACACAATACTCCAGATGCGGCCGCACCAGAGTCTTATACAACTGCAACATGACCTCAGGACTCCGGAACTCAATTCCTCTACCAATAAAAGCCAGTATGCCATATGCCTTCTTCACTGCACTATTTACCTGGATGGCAACTTTCAGAGAGCTGTGTACATGGACACCAAGATCCCTTTGCTCATCCACACTACCAAGTATCCGACCATTAGCCCAGTACCCCATCGTTTTGTTACTCATACCAAAGTGAATCACCTCACACTTACCCACATTGAACTCCATTTGCCACCTTTCTGCCCAGCCCTGCAGCTTATCTATATCCCGCTGTAACCTGACACATCCTTCCTCACTGTCAACAACTCCACCGACTTTCATATCATCAGCAAACTTGCTCACCCAAACTTCTAGCCCCTCCTCCAGGTCATTTATAAAAATGACAAACAGCAATGGTCCCAAAACAGATCCTTGCAGAATACTGCTAGTAACTGCACTCTAAGATGAACCTTTACCATCAACTACTACCCTCTGTCTTCTTCCAGCCAGCCAATTCCTAATCCAAACCTCCAACTCACCCTCAATGCCATACCTCCGTATTTTTTGCAGTAGCCTACCATGGGGAACCTTATCAAATGCCTTACTAAAATCCATATATACCACATCTACCGCTTTACCCTCGTCCACCTACTTAGTCACCTTCTCAAAGAATTCAATAAGGTTTGTGAGGCACGATCTGCCCTTCACAAAACCATGCTGACTATCCTTGATCACATTATTCCTATCTAGATGTTCATAAATCCTATCCCTTACAATTCTCTCTAAGACTTTGCCCACAACAGAAGTGAGGCTCACCGGCCTATAGTTACTAGGGTTATCCCTATTCCCCTTCTTGAACAAGGGAACCACATTTGCTATCCTCCAGTCTTCTGGCACTATTCCTGTAGACAACGAGGACATAAAAATCAAGGCCAATGGCTCTGCAATCTCCTCCCTTGCTTCCCAGAGAATCTTAGGATAAATGCCATCAGGCCCAGGCGTCTTAACTATTTTCACCCTTTCCAGAATTTCCAACACCTCTTCCCTACATACCTCAAAGCCGTCCATTCTAATTAATTGTGACTCAGTATTCACATCGGCAACAATGTCCTGTTCCTGAGTGAATACTGACGAAAAGTATTCTTTCAGTGTCTCCCCAATCTCTTTAGCCTCCACACGCAACTTCCCACTACTATCCTTGACTGGACCTATTCCTACCCTAGTCAGTCATTCTTTTACTCCTGCCATACCTATAGAAAGCCTTTGGGTTTTCCCTAATCCTACCAACTAAGGACTTTTCATGTCCCCTCCTTGCTGCTCTTAGCTCTCTCTTCAGATCCTTCCTGGCTACTTTATAACTCTCAATCGCCCCAATTGAACCTTCACGCCTCGTCTTTACATAGGCAGCCCTCTTCCCTTTAACAAGGGATTCCAATTCCTTATTAAACCACGGCTCCCTCACACGACCCTTTCCTCCCTGCCTGACAGGTACATACTTAGCAAGGACACTCAATAGTTGCTCCTTGAACAAGCTCCACATACCGACTGCGCCCTTGCCTTGAAGCCTACTTTTCCAAGGCACGCATCCTAAGTCGTGCCTCACCGCATTATAATTTCCCTGCCCCCAGCTATAACTCTTGCCCTGCAATGCACACTTATCCCTTGCTAAAAAGATAATGTTCTTTAGAATATAATTTTCATTGGTCAACTCTTTTCTTCAGAATTTTTGATAATCTTCCATAGAGAACATAGCGAGATATTAGCAGAATCACACATAAATTCCACTACTTGAGACTTCTGCAATTTGCTAGTATTTAAACACATAGGAATATAGATTATTTTGCCAATGATGCACAAGTTTTGATCTGAACAATTTTCTTCACTGCAGTTAAATCCAGGAATTCCTACAACCAAAAGTTTACTCTTTCGTTATCACCTCACAGTTGGCACTTTGCAGCAAAAGGCAAATAACTGCAAGACCAAAAAAATGTCGAAACAACATCATTAGACAGACAGAACTTTCAAATCCATCATTTACATAAGCACTCATATTTACACTCAAGTATAAAATGGGTATGTTAGATAATTTCTATTTTCTCTCTTTAAACCATATTTGTTTTTTCATCTCTTACTATTTACAGAGGGAAAAAAAGGAACAAGTGGCTTTGGAACTGGAACAAGTATTCTATTTACTGTAGCAGCAGGGGACAAAATTTGTTTGCACAGGAGAAAATATCCAACACACAGTAACATTCAAACCGTTTTTTTTTCTCTCTGACAACAGCCAAAATAATCAAATTAGATTGCATCTGGAAACATTCCAGCAAGTATACTGATACATCTTGATATTGTAAAATGCATTTGTGACAACTGCAGAAAAGACGCTTGCCCAAGATTTTTCTGAAAAAATAAACAATGTTGCATAATTGTTGGTGTACCTGTTTGACGTCATATGCAAGAAGGACAAATCTGAGATCTGGAGACACAGAGTATTTTGTTGCTTTAAAAATCACCTAGGAAACAAAAAAAAATACAAAATATATTTAAATTGGAATGCATCTTCAAAATATTAATCTAATCTTATGACAATCATTCATTTGATAAGCAGTTTTGTGTTGGGTTTAAATCTTTGCTAGGGACTGGAGTAAAACTGCCATTATTCAAATAACTTGCACAGAAATGCAAGTTCTTAAATGTGAAATTACTCTCAAGCTGAATTTTGGACAAATACAGCTCCTTGAAGTATCTTATGGATTAATATCTTTTTTTAAAAAAATCCCCTGCCTCTTGCAAGATAACAATTTTAGATTGGTCTCAAACATCATTTGAATCATTTCATTTTTGAGTTGTTGATGTTATGCAAGTCACAGAATTTACTTCATGAATATATCTGATTATATCAAAACTTGTACCACAGAGAAAGAGGCACTAAACATCTGAAAAAACTGCACAGCAGTAAAATTAAACACCTATGGGAATCATTTTCTGAATAATAATGTTTTTACATCACTAGCCCAAACTGTTTGTATGAACATTCTACTTTCTTTCATTATTTTCAATACCTACTTTCTCTCAGTGGTGAGAAACTTCAAATCTGTGAGATTATTCATGAGTAATGAATGTCTCAGCTGTCAAACACTAGGGCTCATCTAACACTTCTGATAACGTGAAGTTGTCTATTTCTGTCAGGTATTCTCAATGGCATCAGCAACAGGGTAAGAATGCATTTCAATGAAGTGTTAAATTGCTTCTGAAAGTATCTGTCTTTTAAAGGCAGTGCTGGCATCAAAAGAAAAATTACTTATAACAAAATTGGGTTTTATCTTAAAAATATACAGAAATCTTGCAGCATGAGAGCTGATATTTATTTTTAATAAATATCTTGAGTTTGATATCTCTTTTTTTCTTGCATGGGAGCACAAAAGAGGCTTCTTTTAGAAGGAAAGTGGACAAGTGTTTCTCCCTTTCATAATGTGCATTAAAGTGTAAATTATAGAAATTGAAGATTTGCTAAGGAACTCAGCTTTTGGTGTCAATAGAAATAATGAGGGACACAGTTTTACAAATTCAGTTCAGCAAGAGCAACAAATATTGGCAGCAATGCTCACATCCTGTACATTCAATTGAAAACAAAACTGACTTGGATCGAAAACTAAATACACAAACCATAAAGATGCTTTTTTATTGCCATACTATTGCCACTGAGTTGCTCAACCTTTTAGCAGACCAGTGTGCTGTTCCACCAGGTTTGTAGAACAAGTATTTGCTCCACAGATGCTGTCAGACCTGCTGAGTTTCTCCAGCAATTTCTGTTGTTTTTTTCTAGAATACATTTCTCTCATTAGAGTTCCTGTGATTACCAGGGATTCTTCTGAGATTCCACTTTATCACCTGCACATTATTTGATTCTAATAACCATGAACATCTTGACAGAAATTAGTTCTCTCTCTTAAATGGATTAACTTAAAAATCACACAACTCTAGATAATAGTCCAACAGGTCTATTTGGAAGCACTGGCTTTTGAAATGCTGCTTCTTCCTCAGAACTTAGTGTCATGGAGATGTGATAATACATTAAACAATTTTAGATCAAGTCTTTCATTTTTTAGAATGGGATGCACTGGTTTCTGTTCTTTGGTTTGCAAATCCCAGAACTTCTTTTAAATAACATTCTCAAGAAAGGTCTAGCTACTCTAAGTTAAAAATCACAGAACACCAGATTATAGTCCAACAGGTTTATTTGGAAGCACTAACTTTCGGAGTGCTGGTCCTTCATCAGGTGGTTGTCACAACCACCTGATGAAGGAGCAGTGCTCCGAAAGCTAGTGCTTTCAAATAAACCTGTTGGACTATAACCTGATGTTGTGTGATTTTTAACTTTGTACACCTCAGTCCAACACCGGCATCTCCAAATCATAGCTATTCTAACAATAGGTGCTATCTCAGTTTAGCCAATCCACTGGGGTGTGAGGTCTGTCTGTGTCCCAACATTGACTTAGACTGGTTCTATTTTTAAAGTGGGATTTACAGAGCTTTACACAGATTCATGCAGTTTTTGCGCAAAATAAAATGTAATTCTGAAGAAACAAATTAACCCCATAAACTTATATAGGTGTGCATGTAGGAGAGACAGAGCTAGTGTGTGCGTGCATGTAGGCTTGGTTCAGTGTGTTTGAGAGATTATTGGGGTACATCCCTGGGAGGAGGTGTGTATGTGTGTGTGTGTGTGTGTGTTTACGTATGCACGCGTACAGGGTGTGTGTGTGAGTGCAAGTGCGTGTGTGTGGTCACTTGTAGTGTGACATGAACCCAAGATCCTGGTTGACGCCATTCCCATGGGTTCAGAGCTTGCTGATCAGTTTCTGCTCAGCCACTCTGCGTTGTTGCTTGTCACAAAGTCTGCCTTGGAGGATGGTCACCCAAGTGCCAAAGGCCAAATGGCCCAGACCGCTGAAGTGTTGCCTTACTGGGAGGGAAGACTCCTACCAGATGATTGTTGTGCAGTGTCCACTCATCTGCTCAGTCTCGCTAATATACTATGCCTCAGGGCTATCCTTGCCTGCAACATATGAGTTCGACAACGTTGGCAGAGTCACATGAATACCTGCCACGTACATGGTGAGTGGTGACTCCACGTGTAATGGTGGTATCCGTATCGACACTCTGACACGTCTTGCAGCAGTTCCCATGACAGGGTTGTACAGTGTTTTTGTCCTGAAGACTGGGCAGTATGCTGTGAACAATTATCTGTTTAAAGGCGAGAAGTGGATGCGTGGACAAGGTGTAGGTGAGGTGCTCATCCTCATTGATAATGTGTTGCAGGCTGCGAAGACCATTGCCATAGTTGTTCGGCTCCTGGAAAGTACTGGACAATGAAGTGTACCCTGTTGGTTGCAGCACGTGTCTGTCTCCTCAGGAGGGAACTCCAGTTTCTCACTGTGACATGTCGGAAGTGGCGGTTGATGAGTTGGGCATCGTACCTTGTTCTTATGAAGCCATCCTTGAGCACTTTCAAGTGTCCATCACATTCCTCCTCATCTAAACAGATCCTGTGTATGCAGAGGATTTGTCTGTAAGGGATGGCTGTTTTAATATATTTCAGGTGGAAGCTAGAGAAATGTAGCATTGTGAGGTTATCCATGGGTTTGCAGTAGAGTGAGGTGCTGAAGTGCTCATCCTTGATGGAGATGCATGTGTGCAAGAATGAGACAGATAGTAAAGAGTAGTCCATGATAAGTCTGATGGTGGGATGAAACTTGTTGATATCACTGTGTAGTTGTTTCAGTGACTCCTCATCATGGGTCCAAAGGAAGAGATTTTGGTCAATATATTTGGTGTATAGTGTTGGTTGGAGGTCCTGCGCAGAAAAGAAGTCTTGATCAAACTTGTAAATGAAAATGTTGGCATATTGGGATGCAAATTTGGATTAAAACATTTATTTCCAATATATATATCTTGCAGAGTGTGATTTTCTCTGCATCGTGGCCTTATGCAAAATAGTTAACCTTATGTGACATTGGTTCCATCTGGTGTATTACCTTTAATCCACTTTCAGACAGGATGGAAAGCCTGTGTCACAGATTTCCCTGATCGAGCTGCTGTAATAAATATATTGCAGTCACAGTGTGCTACTGAGAGAGAGGTTGTATACTAAGCCCGGTGGCAGGGTGCCACAAAGTGAATCACTCTGTGTAGATCATGTTGAGCTTCTTAAGCATTGTTGTGGCTATACTGAAAGAGGTGTATAGTGGCTATTCCATCATACCGGACATGAGTATTCTCGAAGGTTAACAATTTTTGATGGATTAGGTGGGCCACTCTGTGAATTTGCTCTGCTTTTGAAGCCAAAGAACCGACATGGATGGTCCTGATTAGATCCCACTCCATATGAAGAGGTTGGTAGTCAGGTCTCGCTAATGATAAGGTAAAAACAATGACTGCAGATGCTGAAAACCAGATTCTGGATTAGTGGTGCTGGAAGAGCACAGCAGTTCAGGCAGCATCCGAGGAGCAGGAAAATTGACGTTTCAGGCAAAAGCCCTTCAATGTCAGTGAAGGTTAAAGGGGGTTGGCTGAGCTTTCTCTTGCTTTAGACGATCATTCCCTGGATCTCAGATAGCACAAATAATGCCAATTAATGGCCAGTCCAAGTTAGATATCATGCTATTCATATTGCAATTTGTAATGTGCTGCTTCATTATTGGAGAAGGTGGAAAGGGTATTTTCCATGGAATCATCAATAAATATTTTGACACAGACCTTACCATGAAGGGAAGGATGTGGATGAAGTAACTGAAGAATTTTTAGTAGTGCACCCATTCTTGAGGAAATCTTGCAGTGATATTTTGGGGTAGTGATGACTGCCTTTCAATAACTTAATTATCTTTTTTTTTGTCCACTGTGACTCTAACCATGACAAACCTCCATTTTACAGGTGACATTTATTGCTGAATGCTGAATGTCAAGGACAAGAACTCACTCCTTTCCTCTGAATTAAGGCTATGATGCAGACTGTAGGCAAAATGTTGCGTCCAGAACCTGAACTGGTGAACAAAGTATTAGTGAGTCGGTGACACTTAATCACAAGGTTAGAAGAATTAAAACTACCCCATCCACTCAATTCCTCAACCAGTTTGTAGAGCTTCACTGGTGCAGATCGCACAATTGAGATCAGAAACCGTATTTCTGATCCTGGTCAAATGTAAAAGTAACTACTTACTTTCTTCTGAATTTTCTGAATGATCATCCGATGGAGGATCCTTCACATCCAACTCAGTTCAGGAATCTCTTTAGAGTAGTGCAGGGAATCCATGCAGAAACATGCCCTTTTGAGAGCACTAGCTACTGTATTTCAGTACGTAAAGCACAAACATCCCAGAGCTTCTCTATGGCCCAGGTCATCTGATAGGAAGATCATTGAGGCGGCAGCGTACAGGGAGGAGTTATGCATCGGGATCGTGTGGAAATGCAGATCCAGGTTTTAACTGTTGAAACTTCTTATGGGCAATTGTCTTACACTTGGAACCCTTCAAAACATTCACTAAATCTGAGTCAGAGTCATGTGGTTCTGACATATTTAGCATAACACTTATCAGAGCAATTAAGCCGACTGTAATCCTTTACAACTATTAAACTGACTCCCTCAACTCAACATTGAACCCCCTCAACCATGGATACTCCACAGTTGTAAAATTACTCTAATGTTAGAACTATTTTTTGTCTGCGTAGTAGTTCCTGTGTAACTATCCATGTGAGTATTTTGGAACCTGCACAAGTCTCGAACCCTTAACACAGAGTTGATGATTTTTTTGAACAGTTCTGGATGCAAGATAATTGTCAATTGGATACTTTAATTTTGCAGATCATTCCCACATAGTAATTGTGTCAGGACTTCTGAGAAGCTCTGACCTGTATTTTGAGTAGGTACATCTGCTCTCCAAATATCTGGAAACCAAAAGATCTGGCTATTGTTTGCCAAATTTCTCCTTTCACAATGGCACACTGGCATGCACCCCATTAGCTATTGCTGGCATGCTTCACTTAGTCACTCCAACATATCCTTTTGGTGTCTCTATCCTTCCACCAACCTCCCAACTTCCAACGTAACCCACAAAGGTCCCATTGGTATTTTCCCTTGTAAGCTCCATTTGCCTAATATATTCCTCACTCCCTAAAAGTGCCTTATGGAGCCTTTTCCATGCTTGAACCATTGAATCTACCCTCTCTTCATTATTCTCTTTGTTCTTTGCTTTTCATATCCAATTTTCTCAGCTCAACACTTTGGAAGATAATCACAGCTACTGCATCAGTGGCAGCAATTCCTATTCTCATGACAATGTCTACCCAGCAGATGGAGTAGTCAGAAACACTGCTGTTACATAGTTGCAATATAACTTGCACTTTGTTACATTAAGAGGAGACTGATAAGAAAACTGGACAGGTAGAATATCTTCACTATTCCCATTCTCCAACTCTCTCAGGCTCACTGAATCATCTTGTGTCACATCCTCACTGACACTAATTTTCCATCAGAAAGAAACAAGAGCAGAGAGGTGATGCACATTTCTATTAATCTTAGAGTTTACAGTTCCTGTGCCATCTCCATGTACATACATACAAAACAATCTTAAACAGTTTCTTTCCTTCTTGTCCAGTGTAATGGTCTAACCTACTGCCCAGGTTGGTTGATGAGATAGAAATTGTTGATTTTCAGGTTTAGATTGGGTAGGTGGAGGATGAAAAGTTGACAGATTACACACAGATGGAATATTGGACCAAGGCAAATCAAAATGAATAGTTGAAATTGTCCATGTGGAGAATGTTTGCTTCCGATATTGTTTCAAGGTTGTTAGTCTAATGTATTTCCAGCAACCTTTGCCAATTCACAAAGGAAAAGTCTGGCCTTTCCAAAAATCAGTCTCTACTTGCTCAATCATCTCAACACCAGTAAATGAAACATCAATACAATGAAACATAGTCATAAAACTGGAAATCAGCTTAATCTGGCAGGAACACACTTTCCATTTTCTGTCAAGTCAGACAAATTAATGGTCATTAAACCTTGCTCACTTCACACTGTATTTCCAAATCCTTTGTGATCTGACAAAAGAAATGGTACATTACACTTTCCATTGAGGTTCTTAGCTTTTCAAATTGTATTATATCCCTAGGGATAACAAAACAGATAGTTAAGTTCAAATGTCTATTGCAGCAGGGATTTACAGAAAGGACCTGAGCAGAGGTCCATGCTCTATTACCTGAATGAACAACTTGTGACAATGAAAAAAATCTTAATGATTTTCTGAATACAAGCCTAGTTTTGATTATTAAGCCACATATTAAGTTAGTTCCTAGGAGAAATCAAACTCAAAGTATTCACATACATTATTCAAGCTAGCCCTAACAATTGGCATCAGCCTTTGTTCAGTGCGGAATTGTACTCAGCTCTGTGTCAGGTGGCAGTGTGTTCAGGTCTCACTCCAAATGCAGCACATAATGCAGGCTGACAATCCAAATCACTTTGGAGTGCTGCATTATCAGAGGAATAATTGTTTGAAGAGATGTTAAACCATAGCCCTTTCTTCCATCTACAATGGATCTAAAACATCTCATGGCACTTGTCAATATATAGTTCTACAAGTGATCTAGTAATTTATCTGGCAACATCATTAGAACATATTATCCAACTAGTTGTGTTGTTACTGTTTGTGAATCTTTGCTATGTGCAAATCGTCGGCTGTGTGTCCCTACATTATTAGTGATGACACTTCTCAATTACTTAATTGATTGTTGATATATTCCATACACAAAAGGTACTCCCAACTGTAAGGTTTCTTTTAAAAGGCACAAGGCCTGTGGAATTTAAAAAAAAACATGAAAACATAATCCTAGGCAAAGCAAGTAGCATTTATATTACCTTATACTGATTAACATTTGCAGCAAGTTTCTGAAGTGTATGAATGGTTTGCTTATCCAGTTTTAATTATGCTGATCTTTGTTGGAATGTGCTGCATGTTTTCAGAATGCTGGGTTAGGTTGCTTTTTCTGTGTTGAATCTTAAACTGTGTTTTATTTATAATAGGACTGCTTAATGTTTCTTATTGAGGTGTTTTTCTGATCTAGCATCTGTTTCATTGAACTGTCTTGCTGTTTTGGAAGTTGGTTCTTTTGATCTTAGTTCTGTGCACATTTTAATTCTTTCTGTTGGACTCCAGCTGCTATCAGTTGAATATTGTACTCAAACTCCAATTTTTATGCTGGGAAATTTGCTACTTGCCCCATGCCAGTCATAGACATCACAATCTTCCCTGGTTTTTCAAGTGATTCATTATGTGCTCCAAGGAGTATTAACAAGTGATGACTGTGGAGGCTTGTGTGTATTTGCCTGCCAAGTAACAATTCTGCACTTGTTCTGCAGTATGAAGTTTGCAAGTTCAAAATGAGTTTATGTATTCACTCATGTCACTTCAGGGAGTACAAGGTGGAGGGTATAGCCTAAAAAATTGGACTAAAAAATTCAGTAGTGAGAATATGAAGGACTTCTATACACAAGGGTAGTAGATATTTGGAACTTTCTGCCACGATGACAATTCATATTAGCTCAATTGTTTAATTTGAAACTGAGTTTGTGAGTTTTACAGGATATGATAGAAGGCAGGAGTAAAGTTAGAGATCAATTATGAATCAGCTCGAGAAAGTAAGTGGCCTACTCTTGTTTCTACATTTCCTACAAATGCTTTAACTGATCCAGAGGCCTCTCTGTCTGATGAGGTGGGCATTGAAAATTATGGTCACATTATTTGTGACATTACTTACAGCAACATGTTGAATTGCTCGCAAGCATTGGTATTGAGCATGGCACTGACTTATCTTCTGCTGCAAGTTCTTCAAGATGATCCTAAATGTACTGTAAGTGCAATGGACATCCAGCAGCCAAGAAAACAAATGGAAAGGTGCTGAAAGATTCGCAACGGTCAGGGCAATAATTAGCATGCTTTGACCATACTGGTGAGATTGGTCAACCTTTGTATTTAAAAGAGGCACTAAGATTTTGAATATGGCATTCACTGCCAGATATCACATATTCAGTGCATCTCTGTACCCAGTTCAAACCAGGTTTTATATCCTTCTATTCCATTTGCTTACTGCCTTCTCTTAGCTCTCAACACCCTCCTTTCAGAAATTTTCTGTCTAAATAACCCCCTCCTCACCACAATCAACAACTACCACCTTCCCCCATCACCCCACCTCTAACTTGCACTTTCCCCATCCTCTACAAATTTAATGCTCTGACCTGCGCATTGCTGCATCTGCTTAAATTAGCTAACCATGCAAGTTACATTGGAATCAACATTATGAAGCAACATAGAAGTTCAGCTTCTGTTCTAAATGCACTTTTAGAATTTTGAGCCCTTAATATTAAGCATTGTATGTTTCTTGCAGAGGTAATTTTACTTTCGTACAGCTGTTAGGGGCAAGAGAAACCTTGCATCAGCAAGTCCTATTATTCACTTACGTTGATAGTTTGTATAGTAATTCAGTGCAAAATTGGCAAAACTGAATGAGGATTGATCTCTGAGACACTAATAAAGTCCAGCACTGCATGTGCTCCAAAAAGACAAAAATGAAAGATGCTCTGAAAGATCAAAGCACACAGTGAACTTGCTGATATATTAGCTTTTAAAATAAGAAAAGATAGGCAATTAAGTTGCCAAAATAAAATGTCAAGGAGGAAAAGAAATGCTATTCACTATGTCTTATACATGAAAAAAAGTGCAAATCAACAACACACAAGATTAAACTGAATGATTTAGAAATGGAACGTTGGGATTCACGCACCACAGATTTGACAATAAATGCTTTCTTCATATCAGGCAATATCTGAAAAGCTTACATAATTGATCAGCTTGTAATATCAATAAATATTACATTTGATCATTCATCTTGCAGAGGGATTAAAATAAAAAAAATTCAGCAGAATTGTTTCCAAGAAATTGTATGAAATTTCTCTACCTTTGCAGAGCTATGAACCTACTTAAAAGAAGTCAGTCAAAACCTCCATTAAAATAATGATGAGAAATTACGTAATTCAGATAAGATTGAATGAGGTCTGCTATCTACATAGAATCAGAAGAATTTCCAGACAGACATTAGGAATGTATTGCAAACCAGATGGTTGTTGCACCGAACTGGCAGGAAGAGGCAGCTGATTGTTCTTAGCCCAACAAAGGAAACATAGCCACCCATCATAGGACAGATCAGACCTGAGCCTGTCATCAGTGGTATGGGAGAAAACATTGCAGAGGATAGTCCATTCAATTTGGCACAACTGAAACATCGCTTATGCATTTGATCCTGAAATGAGTTTCAAACTCACAATCATGCCATTACTGTGGCACCTTATTTCCACTTCCATAAAAGCACCTTGACTTCACCCTTATATATCTCTAGTGCTACTGAAGTATTCATTTATGCCTTTGTTCTCTTTATATTGACTATTCCAATACATTCCTGATTGGTCTTTCACATATACACACCTGCATACTGGAAGTCATAGAACATAGAACAATACAGCGCAGAACAGGCCCTTCGGCCCTTGATGTTGCGCCGACCTATGAACTATTCTCAGCTCGTCCCCCTACACCATCCCAAAATCATCCATGTGATTATCTAAGGATTGTTTAAATCTCCCTAATGTGGCTGAGTTGACTACATTAGCACATAGGGCATTCCACACCCTTACCACTTTCTGCATAAAGAACCTGCCTCCGACATTTGTCTTAAATCTATCACCCCTCAATTTGTAGCTATGCCCCCTCGTACAAGCTGACGTCATCATTCTAGGAAAAAGACTTTCACTGACTACCATATCTAATCCTCTGATCATCTTATGTGTCTCTATCAAATCCCCTCTTAGCCTTCTTCTTTCCAATGAGAACAGACACAAGTTTCTCAGCATTTGCTCATAAGACCTTCCCTCCAGACCAGGCAACATCCTGGTAAATCTCCTCTGCACCTTTTCCAATGCTTCCACATCCTTCCTGAAATATGGGGACCAGAACTGTACACAATATTCCAAAAAACTCTAAGCAGTGTGACCTCTCCTCTCCTCTTTCTAACCTCAGCCCACACTACCCCTCAGTCGACGAGTCCTCACCAAAAGTTCTCCCAGGCACCATTATACTATCCTCGACTAACAAGGCCATTCCTCCCCCTCTTTTACTGCCTTGCCTGTTCTTAATGAAAGATCTAAACCCTGGAACCTGCAATATCCATTCCTCACCCTGCTCTATCCACGTCTGAAATGGCCACAACATCAAAGTTCCAGGTACCTATCCATGCTGCAAGATCACCTACCTTATTTCAGATACTTCTAGCATTGAATTAGACACACTTCAAACTAGTTTGCTGACTGTCAGCACATTCCTGTGACCCTCAAATCCTGTCCCTGTCCTTCCTACTCTCATCGTTCTTTGCATTGCAACTACACCTCAGGTTCCCAGCCCCCTGCTGAGCTAGTTTAAACCCACCCGAATAGCACCACCAAATTTCCCACCCAGGATATTCATACCCCTCTGGTTCAAGTGAAGACCATCCTGTTTGTACAAGCCTTACCTTCCCCAGAATGAGCCCCAATTATCCAAGAACCTGTAACCCTCCCTCCTGCACCATCCTTCCAGCCACGTGTTCAGCTGATATCTCTCCCTATTCCTTGCCTCGCTATCACGTGACACAGATAACAAACCAGAGATAACAACTCTGTTTGTTCTAGCTCTCAGCTTCCATCCTAGCTCCCTGAAATCCTGGCACACATCCCTATCTCTCTTTCTACCTATGTCATTGGTACCTACATGGACAACGACTTGAGGCTGGTCACCCTTTCCCTTCAGGACCCCAAAGATACGATCCGAGACATCACAGACCCTGGCACCTGGGACGCAACACACCAACCATGAGTTTCATTCATTTCCAACAAACCTTCTATCTGAGCCTCTAACTCTTGAGTCCCCAATGACTAACATTCTACTCCTTTCCCTCCTTCCCTTCTGTGCAACAGGGATAGGCTCTGTGCCAGAGACCTGGGCCTCACTGCATACCCCTGGTAAGTCCTCCCCCTCAACAGTATCTGAAATGGTATAAATGTTTTTCCAGGGGAACAACCACAGGGGATCCCTCCACTGACTGGTTTTTCCCCCTTCGAACAGTCACCCAGCTTTCTTTGTGCCTAGGAGTAACGACTTCCCTGTTACTCATATCTATCACAGCATCTGTCTCCCGAATGATCCGAAGTTCATCTAGCTCCCACTCCAGTTCCCTAACACGGTCTTGGAGGAGCGATAGTTGGGTGCACTTCCTGCAGATGTACTTGGGTGGGAGACTAATGGCGTCCCTCACCTCAAACATCATGTAGGAGGAACATTGCTCTCTCTGCACTGCCATCCCTGCTAGTCCCCTAATCACAAAGTAAAAAATAAGAGACCTGATATGTCCTGGGTCTTTCAGGTTAGAGGAGGTGGTTGGGTGGGAGGCCCTACAAAGGAAGGGTCTCGGGTTGAGAAAACACTGACTTATATAGCTGGATGGAAATTGAAATAAGAAGTCACTCCTTTCCCAGAAACCTCTGCTCTCTGACTTCGAATTTAAAAGCACAAATCAGTGACTCACCGCTCCCGGCAGGCCCCTAGTCCAAGCTCCCGCCCTTCGAATTGCTGCTGCCGCTGAAAAACATTCAAAATCTCTGCTAATTGTGTCTTAACAACAGAAGATCCAGTTTGATATCTCCTGTAATGGTCACTGACCCTTACCAGCTCCCAGGTAAACAACCCAGAGTCATAGATGTACAGCACGTAAGCAGACCCTTTAGTCCAACTCGTCCATGCCATCCAGATATCCTAATCAATCTTATCCAATTTGCCAGCAATTGGCCCAAATCCCTTGAAATCCTTTCTATTTGTAGACCCATCCAGATGCCTTTTAAATATTGTGTTTATACTTGCGTCCACCACTTCCTCCGACAGTTCACTCCACACACGCATCACCTTCTGTGTGAAAAAGTTGTCTCTTAGATCCTTTTAAATTTTTTCCTCTTCACCCTAAACCTCTGCCCTCTAGTTTTGGATTCCCCTGTCCTGAGGAAAAGACCTTGTCTATTTACTCTATCCATGCCCCTCATGATTTTATAAACCTCTAAGGTCACCGCTCAGCCAGTGATGTTCTCGAAGAATAGTCCCTGCCTATTTAGCCTCTCCCCGTAGCTCAAACCCTCCAACCCTGGCAACATCCTTGTAAACCATTTCTGAACACTTCCATGTTTTCTGAACACTTTCATGCTTTCTGAATATTAAAATTCTCATCCTTGTTGTCAAGTTCCTTGAAGGCCTTGCTTCTCCCTGTCTCTGTAATCATTTTCAGATTTTCACTTTTGAGATATCTGCCCTCCTCTAATTCTGGCTCTTGTGATCTTGCCTTTAATTAATGAGGCTCCAAGCTTTGAAATTCCTTAGCAACACCTCACCTCTTCACTTTTCTTGCTTCAGATAATCCTTAAATATATCTACGTAAAAACCAGAAGAACTATGAATGCTGCAAATCAGAAACAAAAACAGAAATTGCTGGTAAAGCTCAGCAGGTTTGGCAGCATCTGTGGAGAGAAATCATTGTTTGATATCATCTTTGGTTCTATATTGCTTCTGCATCAAGACATTATTATTTTTGAGCCAATTATCTCTACTGGAGGAAAATATGGATTTTGGCAAGTAACTTTCTTCCATTCAATCCCCACTCAGATGCAATCCATTTTGGTACTTTGACCTGTTTTTACTACTCCTACCAACAAAATGTTCCTAGAAGCATGACTACGAAGTAGTATTAATGGTAGCAGAAGTTGTTCAAGAAAGAAAAATCACATTCTTATTTAAGTAACATGTCTCTCATAACTATGCAATTTTACACGAGAACAATATGGACTCCCATAAATGTAATTAGAAATGGCTGCTTTGCGGTTTGCATTTTTCACAGTTTGTTGCCAGAAACTGAAAATGATTATAAGCAACGTGGATTAAGATGGAAATGGCACATTCTGCTTAGATTTATTAATGAAGATCTGGTATATCAATGAGTCTGTGTGGAATCTGGTGTTAAGAAACCTTCTCACACTGCTTGTCCTGTGATGTATCCTTATAATGGAATTTCTGAGACAGCTGCTTTTATAGCCTCATTGTCCTGCCATTTTTTAATTCACTTGTGGAAAGTGGGCATTGCTTGATGAACAACAATAGTTCATCCTTCTGTCATTCCAATACAACAGTTTCATCCCTTTTAAAATTCCAAAGCAAAAATACAACAATGCTGGAAAACTAATGCATTTATAGATGTCTGGTTTGCGGTTCTCTTCAATAAGTGTTCTTACTTTTAAAGTTTGCATAATTGTATGCAGAACATAATAATCACTTCTAGGTGTCAAAGTTAAACCATCTACAAATGAAAAGAAACAAATCATTTACTTACAAAAGTGCTGTTTTCCAGCAATACAGTTGTTTCATTTGTAACTACATTCAGTTTGATCACATGCCCATCTCTGGTCCGATATACCACTTCTTCATCTATTGAGAGAAGGTGAAGTAATTTAGATTTTTGTTTCTCACAACATATCTTAATTATAAATTGAAATAGGGCATCAGTTTTACATAGAAAGGTAAAAAAAGGAATTACAAACAGCTTGTTATAAATACACAACAGATCATTAGCATTTGAAAGAGAAATAAAAGAAGAACATTCAGATCTTTCGATAGTCTGAGAAATTATTTTCACTCAGAACTTTAACCCTTTTCAGAACAACCTTTTCTTTGCAGATGTTACTCGATGAATATTCGCAGTGCATCCCATTTTTAAAATCAATTTTAGATTGGGATGAAAGGATCTTAAGTTTAAGTATTCTTGAAAAAAATAACACAAAGAAGATCTGTACACTAGTTCCTCTTGATCAATGCAATGTACAATTTACAAAATAAATTAATGCATCTTTACAATTTATCCTTTAATAACTAAACAAGAATCAAAATTATCTACTGTTGACAGCAATCCAAAAAAAAATTGGCAAGACATCTATTTCACACAAAAACCGAAAGTATTCAACAGTGACTTCATTCATGTTTATGTTCTTACATGATGTTTACTTTATTTTTCTCCAAATCATGACAACTTTATTTTTGTTAGGTATTTATCCAGTTTCTTTTCAAAGGAACTAATTACTATTGGATAGGAGACTGTCCCTAAAAGCCAACATTCCGTGGGTGAGGTACAGACAATTAAGTTCCCTCTGCTCAATATCTTGTCATATTTTCAGTAGATGAACATTGATACTGAAACAAGGTATAACATGAAAAACGAACATTGCTCTGATGCCATTCATTTTATCACTGTAATTCTAAACAAATATTACTACACAATGTTAACAATGTATCACTAACACACATTGCTTCGTTGGCATGATTGTATGTCACCCTTTCTGACTGGTTCAATGTTCTTTTTGTAAAAAAAAAGTTGCCAACTATTTCTTACTTTCTTTCTTCATTTATGGGATGTAGGTGTTGCTGTGAGGTTAGCATGACTTGCTAATCCTAATTGCCTTTGAACTCTGTGGCTTACTGGGCCATTTTGTTGACAGTTTAAGAGTCGACCATAATGCCTTCAGTTTGAAGTCACATATAGGCCAATTCAGGTAAAAAAGGTATTGTTTCTTCTCAAAACAAACTCTATTAGTTTTTACGGGGAGAAAGTGAGGACTGCAGATGCTGGAGATCAGAGTCGAGAATGTGGTGCTGGAAAAACACAGGTCAGACAGCATCCTAGGAGCAGGAGAATCGACCTTTTGGGCATAAGCCTGACACTCACGACCTCAATATTAGTTTTTATGGTCACCAGAACGGAGAATAACTTTGTCGTCCTGGATTTATTATTATTATTATTATTATTTATTATTTAAATTTATATTCCTGCCATGGTGGAATTTAAGCCAATATCCCTGGAAGAGTTCTGAAGAAGGGTCACTGGACCTGAAACATTAAGTCTGATTTTTTTCCATAGATGCTGTCAGACATGTTGAGCTTTTCAAGCAACTTTTTTTTTGTTTCAGATTTCCAGCAAGCTAATTTCTTTCTTTTTCCCCGGAAGATTAGCTTGAGCCTCAAATTTATTCGTCACAAGTGAGGTGCCTGAAGACAGGAGGTTGGCTAACATGGTGTCACTGTTTAAGAAGGGTGGCAAGGCAAACCAGGGAACTATAGACCGGGAAGCTTGACATCGGTGGTGGGCAAGTTGTTGGAGGGAATCCTGAGGGACAGGATGTACGTGTACTTGGAAAGGCAAGGACTGATTAGGGGTAGTCAACATGGCATTGTACATGGGCAATAATGTCTCACAAACTTGATAGAGTTTTTTGAAGAAGTAACAAAGAGGATTGATGACAGCAGAGTGGTAGATGTGATCTATATGGACTTCAGCAAGGCGTTCGACAAGGTTCCCGATGGGAGATTGATTAGTAAGGTTAGATCTCACGGAATACAGGCAGAACTAGCCATTTGGATACAGAACTGGCTCAAAGGTGGTGGTGGAGAGTTGTTTTTCAGACTGGAGGCCTGTGACCAGTGGAATGCCACAAGGATTGGTGCTGGGTCCTCTACTTTTTGTCATTTAAATAAATTATTTGGATGCGAGAAAGGAGGTTCAGTTAGTAAGTTTGCAGATGACACCAAAATTGGAGATGCAGTGGACAGCAAAGGAGGGTTTCCTCAGATTACAACAGGATCTTGACCAGATAGGCCAATGTACTGAGAAGTGGCAGATGGAGTTTAATTCAGATAAATGCGAGGTGCTGCATTTTGGGAAAGCAAATCTTAGCAGGACTTGTACACTTAATGGTAAGGTCCTAGGGAGTGTTGCTGAACAAAGACACCTTGGAGTGCAGGTTCATAGCTCCTTGAAAGTGGAGTCGCAGGTAGATAGGATAGTGAAGGTGGTGCTTGGTATGCTTTCCTTTATTGGTCAGAGTATTGAGTACAGGAGTTGGGAGGTCATGTTGCGGCTATACAGAACATTGGTTAGGCCACTGTTGGAATATTGTGTGCAATTCTGGTCTCCTTCCTATTGGAAATATGTTGTGAAACTTGATAGGGTTCTGAAAAGATTTACAAGGATGTTGCCAGGGTTGGAGGATTTGACCTATAGGGGAGGCTGAATAGGCTGGGGCTGTTTTCCCTGGAGCGTCGGAGGCTGAGGGGTGACCTTATAGAGGTTTACAAAATTATGAGGGGCATGGACAGGATAAATAGACACAGTCTTTTCCCTGGGGTTGGGAAGTCCAGAACTAGATGGCATAGGTTTAGGGTGAGAGGGGAAAGATATAAAAAAAGATCGAAGGGGCAACTTTTTCACACAGAGGGTGGTATGTGTATGGAATGAGCTGCCAGAGGATGTGGTGGAGGCTGGTACAATTGCAACATTTAAGAGGCACTTGGTATATGAATAGGAAGGGCTTGGAGGGATATGGGCTGGGTGCTGCAAGGAGGGACTATATTGGTTTGGGATATCTGGTCGGCATGGACGGGTTGGACCGAAGGGTCTGTTTCCATACTGTACATCTCTATGACACTATGACTCTATCTAGTGACATTACCACTGAATCACCATCTCCTTCTCAAAAATAATTCCCACACTTCAGAGTGTTAGCGCTTGTCATATAGAACATGCAAACAGGCACTAGGGCAAAACAGTCCACTGCTGCTGTTCTGACAGTTTAACTGTGCAGAGCAGTCTACAAACCAAATGAAGAACAAACATCTTGACTATACCCACTGACCTATGGAATCTGTCCCTCATTGCTCCAACATTTTCCAAACATCATTGTCACAAATAGTGAAATGCAATTTAAATATCTTAAAGCTTCTTCAGGTTGGTGGCTAATGAAAGAAGATCTACCAGAATACTGCCAACTATTGTTGTAAAAGGTAGGCACTGTTTGGATTCCTCGATAATTCTGTGCTATCAAGGAGGACTCCAAAAACAGGAACCCTCTGCATTTATGAAGAGGCCCAGTTTGGAAATCTGGGTCAGATATTCAAACCTCTGTCTTAATGTAAATGAAAGGAGCAGAGTGGCAATTCAAGAACACACAACAGCATCTCTACATCCTCAGGAGTTTCGGGAAATTTTGCATGTCCACAAGGAATCTTACCAATTTTTGTTGATGCACCATAGCAAGCAACCTACCTGGATGTATCACAACATGGTATGGGAACTGCTGTTCTTGAGAGCACAGAGTAGGGAACACAACCCAGTCCATCACACACACCAGCCTTCCATCTATTGGCTCTGTCTATGCTTCCCACTGCCTCGGGAAATCAACCAACATAATCTAAGATTCCTGCCACCAGGTTATGCTCTCTTCCACCCACTTCCATTGAGTAGAAGTAGTTTTTAAAATGCATACAATCAGATTCAAGAACAACGTCTTCCCCACTTTTATCAGATTTTTGAAAGGACCTCTCAAATGTAAATCCTGATCTCTCACTCTGCACCTTCTCTGCAGCTGTCACACTGCATTCTGAATTCTGTTCTGCTAACCTGATGCACTTTTTAAAAGATATCGCCTACCCGTACAGCGCACGAAACAACACTTTTCACTCTATTTCAATACATGTTACAGCACTAAATCAATCAATGGTTATTGCCACTCTTCAATGTTTGTCTCATTGATGAGCCATTTAAGATAATCAGTTCTACTGAAAGCCAGAAAAGAAAATATTAATCACTTCATCAGCATTTAACAAAATGTTTCATTTTCACTGAAGGACAACAAAAATCTTTCAACCACAAGCTAATATTCGTTTGCAAGCACATTTGGTTCCAACTTTCCTGTGAAAACCTGCAAAAGGATGAAGGTGTATATGATGCACAAAAAGTTAGTAAATAATTAGGAAAGAAAAAGTGTCATTGGCCTTAACTATAAAGGGATCGAATATAAAAGCACAGTCTTGCTCCAGAGCCATGGTGGGACCACACATGCATTACTGCAAAGGAAAGAAGATATGAGCTTGCATTGGAAACAATTCAGCAGAGGTATACCAGGCTGATAACTGGGATGAAACAATTGTTTTGTGAGGAAAGGTTGAGCATGTTGAGTTTTTGTTTGTTGGAGTTTAGAAAAATGAGAGGTGATCTTATTGAAACATGAAATACTCTGAAGGGGTTTGACGGGGTGAATCTTTGAGGAATTCTGGGGGCAAGCCAAATGGAAAGACCACAATGACATCAACCATTATTTTGCAAATGATGGAGCAGGTGTGAGGGATACAATAGCCTAATTCTGCTCCTATTTCTTATTCTATTTAGATGGAAATTTAGCTTTAAATTTAAATGCTTACTTTTGTAATTTAGGAAGCCTTGTAAATTTTAAATCAGCATTTTATTCCTCACTGTAATAATGGAAATGATTGGAAGGGTGACATGGTGGCTCAGCGGTTAGCACTGCAGTCTCACAGTGCCAGGGACCTGGGTTTGATTCCAGCCTCGGGTGATTGTCTGTGTGGAGTTTGCACGTTCTCCCAGTGTCTCTGTGTGTTTCCTCCAGGTGTTCCAGTTTCCTACTACATTCCAAAAGATGTGCAGGTCAGGTGGATTGGCCATGTTAAATTGCCAATAGTGTAAGGTGAATTAGTCAGAGGGAAATGCGGCTGGGTGGGTTACTCATCAGAGGGTTGGTGTGGACCTGTTGTGCCAAATGGCCTGCTTCCACACTGTAGAGAGTCTATTTTTATATGCGTTGATTTACAAGATTGAGTTTGTAGATAGGTACAAATTCAAACAAGAATATTTATAATTGTGTTTACATAATACATGGAAATGATCTGGAGGTTGAGTAACTAAATCACACTTAAGAATTTCAAAATTCACTATATCACACTTTTTACACATCAATTTGCAGTGAAGGCTATAAAATGCTGGAAACAAGGATAGGCCCCTTTGATACAACAAGTTGAAGAAAGAGGGATTAAAATGTTTCATTCTATGTTTTCATGCAATGTTATTTCTCTTCTGTACATTTCAATGTCTGTTCAACAGTGGTATAATGACTACACATCTTGTTTAATGAAGGAAATTATTGTCTAATAAGTGGTGTAGATATTTCTATTTTCATCCGATAGTTTTCCAATTTAAATGCTCAAATACTTAATAGCGTAAAGCAATCATCCTGTGTTCACACTAATGAAGTTTTCATCTCTTTTGAGCTAGTTGCCTTTTCACAGAATCCATTATGAAAACTGACTGTAAAATTCCTGATTTCTTTCTCTCCATCATGTTTAACATAATTTCAAAAGGTTATTCCAGGTAGTTGAACATAGTGGAAAGAAAGTTAGCTTTTTTCTCCCCTTCTTTACTCACTTGCTAGATACTATCAATCTTTGGGAATGCTTGCTCAGGGAAAAATAACAAAATTATTGCTGAAGAATAGATGGACCGGTCAACTTGGCCGAATTAGATTTGCTTCTTAGAATTCAAAAGGTCTTTAACTGTAAATATTTACTTAAATTTTTAGCCTTTTGTTCTGAAGTGGCTGGTTTAGATTGATGCAAACATGTTGCCTAAGGCAAATATATCTACAAAGAATTTAGGAGAGCCAAAGCAATCACCACAGGTTAGTAGATCCTTCGCCACCCAAGATTCTCTGGCATTGTAAGTTTCTGAGTTCAGCTACAGTGAGTAAAAGATAGTTACTTTATCAAAATATGGTACCTGTGGCGTCTTGCTGGTCACATCCTTCCTTTCACTACAGGTAGAAATACTTGTTACTGCTCAGACCTCCAAAGACTCCCAGTGCTAGTATTGTCGTTAAAGTCTAACTCTGCACCCAATCAAGTGCTGCCAACCAGGGGATGCCCCTACTTCTGTGCATGTAATGGAGGGCAAGCAATGGAAGGCTCATTGGTAGCATGGCTGACATTCCATTGCACATTTGTACATACATTATTGCTCTTTAAGAGCAAAATTACACAGTTTACTAGTCCTCAACTTATCTGATCTTTCTGCAATGTCTCATGTCACTCAACAACCTCTCATAGCTCAATGTGGGACCATAACAGGAAAACCTTCAAACATCACAAGACGCGGTTTGTTTTGCTGTTACTAATAGGTGACTGAATAAAAGCCAACCAATAAATGCACTTGACAATGGCAACAGGCAGCTTGCATTTCAAGCAACAGAAAATTTACAGTCGATGAGTAATCACTGCACCCAACTCACACCTCTTGCAAATGGTGTCCATTGCATCCTGCCTGACTTGTGCTTGATACTGCACTGCTCGATCATGGATAAGGTAATGTTCCTCTTTTTCAAAGTCCTCATCTTCCTTCTTGGAAGACTCTCTGAGCTCTTCAGCATTTATCACATCGTCTTGTTACCTGCTCCAGTTGTGCAGAGCACAACATGCAAGTAGAATGCAGTACACACAGCCTATACTGCAAGTTTCCTTGCAGGCTGACCCAAGCAGCAGAACCTCAGCAGGCCTATCATCTGCTATATGCTGGCCCTGGTCAAAGGATGGGCTGTATTGTATCTGCAGTCTGCCTTGGTGAGTAGGTTACGTAACTGAATCATCAAATGTGTTTGCTGACAGTAGCCATTTTCTCCCAGTAACCATCTTTGTAAGGCAGCTGGCCCTTGAATTACAGCAGAATTATAAGAGTTTGCAGGGTATAGACATCATGGCAGCTCCAGGAAACTTGGGTCTTATTTCTCAGTTGTGGCACTGATGGTCACAGACTTGTACATTGATGGAATGGAACCCCTTCCTACTGATGAATACAGTTGTATCATGATAATCTGTTCTCAATGTGACATGTGTACAATCTCTACTGCACTGGGGAAATGTAATGAGTTTGGCAAAGCTTGCTGCCCAGGCTGCATCATTGATCTTGTTCTGTGAAAATGGGATAAAGTGGTGTCACTATCTGCATTGGGCAAGGATGTTGATGGTCCCTAGTGGTGGCTTCTTGGAAGCAGCCAGTTGTATAAAGGTTAAGTGCAGCTATCCCATTGACAGCCACTGGGCTAGGAAGGCCATCTTTTAGTTCATGTCTCAGGTCCCAGTGCAGAAGTTGGCATAGTTCTGAGATGGCCTCAGACTGCAGTAACACTGCACCATGTTCATCTGGAGGAAATGGCATTGCGAATGAAAATCTCTGACCTTGCTGTGCCCCAACTACAGCCTGAGGAGACCTTTACACTGACCACTTTACATGGAGATTGGTCAGCTGGAAGTTGCTGCTACTCCTGGGATTGCTGATACATCTGTTGGTCCTTCATATCTTTGTACTTTAGTTGAAAATTAGCCACAGTGATAATAACCACTGCTGTGCCTGGATCAATTGGCCACAGTTCTAATGAATCAGTCTGGAAACATTAGAAACAGACCCAAATCTTCGGAATGTCAGCAGTCAGGATTTGTATCATCCACTTTTCTGAACAAAGTCACCTTGGAGTGCAGGTTCATAATTCCTTGAAAATGGAGTCAAAGGTAGCGAGGATAGTTGAGGTAGTGTTTGGTATGCTTGTTTTTATTGGTCAGTGCATTGAGTATAGGAGTTGGGAGATTATGCTACAAATGTACAGGACATTGGTTAGGCCACTTTTGAATACTGTGTGCAATCCTACTCTCCCTCCTATAGGAAGGTTGCTGACAGATGCAATAGAGTTCAGAAAAAAATAACAAGGATGTTGCCAGGGTTGGAGGGTTTGAGCTATAGGGAGAGGCTGAATAGACTGGGACTATTTTGCCTCGAGCATTGGAATTAGAGGGATGACCTTATAGAGATTTATAAAATTATGAGGGGCATGGATAGGGTCAATAGACAAGGTCTTTTCGCTGGGGTGAAGGAGTCCAAAACTGGAGGGCATGGGTTTAAAGTGAGGGGGGAAAGATTTAAGAGACCTAAGGGGCAACTTCTTCATGCAGAGGGTGCTAGCATATGAAATGACCTACCAGAAGAAGTGGAGGAGGGTGGCACAATGAGAACATTTAAAAGGTATCTGGATGGGTATATGAATAGAAACAGTTGAGAGAGATATGGGCCAAATGCTGGCAAATAGGACTAGATTTATCTAGGATATCTGGTAGGCATGGATGAATTAGTCCTGCGCTGTACATCTCTATGACTCTATGACCAATGACAGTTTAGCATAGTCCTCCATCAAGTATGTCATGAACAACTCTGAAAGGAGGAGCAGGAATGTCTCTACATGACCCTTGATGAAGGGACCTTATAGTGGATAATGCAGCTGAAACCATATTACATGAATACTGAAAGCAATTGTAGGTGCTGTATGATTACCAATACCTTGTCCTCCCAGTCTCTTCATCACTCAAGAAAGGCATAATTTCATGTAAGAGTTCATTGGTGAATGCATACAGTTCAGGGTTAGAGCAAATCATTTCCATGCCCTTGTGCAGCCGATGATATCTTGGCTTATCTTCATGAATTGTGTCTCTCAGATGCCACTCTTTTTGGGTTTCCTGTGATTACTTCTACTTCACAGAAATGGATTTGTTTAATTTGCAATGACCAATGGCATGGTCAACATTGCATGTGTCCATGATTTGTGTCATCCACCAATGGACACTGAGTACATTTCGCATGCTATGATTACAGATGAATTTAAACTGTACTATGCAAGATTATTGCAATTGCTCTTTAAAGGACCTCATATTGTTCACTCGGAAACAGAAGAAGAAAACATTTACCCTCTCCACTCTGAATGTAACAACAGCCATTTTCCATTTCCAGTAGACTTTTTTGAGTCATGATAATGGAAGGCAAACGGGTTGTTCTTGACACAGTGAGACACAAGCTCAGCCTGGTAATTAAGGTCCCTTCCCAAAACTTCAATTATCTTTTCTTCTTGGTATTCCTTGGCAAGCCCATCAGTACTGAGCTTCCATACATGCCCAAACACCTTTTTGAACTATGACTTCATCTTTCAAAATTATCGTTGAGCCCAGTAGTCCTATAGCATAGTCATGCAAAGCATCATGCCGAACTCCAGTTCTGAAAACTGCAGGGCGTTTGTGATAGTTGATGACTCACCTCTCGACCTGTTAGCTCTGCTCTCTAATGCACAATTATCTATCTCCACTCTGACATATTGCATTTTCACCCTTCACAATGATTGATCTCTGCATCTCAGCAAGCCACCACTAGTCCAGAACGGATTTACCCCAATTTCCCTATCAGAGTAGTGACCCTTGATAACCTCCTTGACTTTCACTGAACTGACCCTCAGGACTGACACTGGCCTACCCCTGACTGACGCATGAAAAGCACTGACTGAAATGTAACTAGACCTCTGCTCGATCTGTGTGCAGTTGCCAAGTGAACTGATGTGACACCCAGATTAGTTTCACTAACCTGCAAGAAGATGCACATGGCCCATTTCTGGATTAAAATTATATGTATTCCCTGAGCATCCCAAGTAGTCAACAGACAATGTCCAAACCTCTGGATTGTTAGCAGATGACATCCCTGGTTTACTGTGCTGGGAACTCCTGACTGTGTACGGTCTCCCTTGGTTTGACTGAGGACTACTATGTGATTTTGATACATGGCCATCTGTTTGAGGCACAAACATTGTGAGATTGACATCTCAGGACATCCTTTCAATGATGGTTGCTGACAATCATTGTGTCTGTACTAAAAAGCACAGTAACAGAGAATTAATATGTGCCATTAAGCTCTGATTTAATTGGCAAATCACAAAAAGGCATGGCAAAGCTGTAAGTATTGAAGTGCAAGGTGCGTGTATGTTAAGGGAGCTTGCAAGGTTCACCCAGTTGAATACATGAGTTGGCAGTCTGTGTCTGCATGCAAAGTGTTTTGGCAGCAGGGTTCCAGTGAAATGTGCCAGTGAATGATAAAGAGCAGCAATGAAGTTTAGTACTAAGTGGATCGAATATGTGCCACGTGAGTGTGGAAAGGCTGATACACAACTAGTGCCAATATCTATAGATAAAGGTAGAGGTGGTGGTTGCAGGTATTTTCTGTCCATGGATTGTGGCTCAAGATGTTGGGGACTGCAGTCCAAGCTGAGGGACTGAAGATTCAAGCAGTGAGCAGGAATTGAGCTCATATTCATGCAGGAATTGTTGTTGTCTAGTTTCTAACCAGTGCATGTTGAGAATGGGAAACTGCAGAGCAATGATGCAAGATTAACTAATAATGATAGGTGAATGCATGCAAATGATTGCAAATGGACTTCTGATGGCTCATGAGAAATTCTTATCTCACTAAATAACTTTCAGGTGGAAAATGGGACTTTTTGCTCTTAATATTGAGAATCTCCTGACAATAGATTTCACTATATTTTCCCAATTTTTTTTGGAAAGGCCTATGTTGTTCAGCTGTTGGGCAGTTTCCACCTATAAGGTCTTCATGTAGCTCAATGCCATACTTCATTTCATAATGCTCTTGTGAAGTACCTTGGAAAATTTTGTATGTTAATGTCATATATAAATTATTATTGTAGATGAATCACTGAATTTGTAGCAATACTTTGCAAGACATTGATATTTTCCACATTGAGCTAAATGTATGAGATATGACAGGAAGAAATAGTATATAATTTGCAATATAGCACATATCATTGCGAATCCTTAAAATAACAGAATAATCCCTCAGTATCATATATTGATATGATATTAAGAAATGGAATTCTTCATACTTTTTAAACAGGAAGACTACCGACAGTTTCTATTCATTGCACCGTAGCAAGGATTTTTAATGTGGTTGTCAAAGGCAAGGATAACTTGGCAAGTGTTAACTGAGAAAGGGCTTTTTTTAAATGGAAAATTAAAGTATTTGAATGTAAACATAACGGGGTAATGTTTTAACTTGTGAAATAAAAATGGCAGTCATTAAGCTTCTATAACTGGTAACTGTTTGGCAGTACTAATTTTATGCATGGTTAGAAATTTTAAAATGTTCATAAATTTACATTGAGATGTCTCTTCTTTTCATTTGTTCAGAGAATGCAGACTTTGTTGGGTATCCAGGGTTTATTGCCTGTTGCTACTTGCTCCTGAGAAGGTGAAGAGAAGTCTTCTTTAAATGCTGTGAATCATAGAATCCCTGTAGTCTGGAAGCTGGCCATGGGTCCCACTGAAACCACACCAATCTACTAAACAGCATCACACAAAGACCCACCCCTCTACCCTATACCTGTAACCCTGCATTTCCCATGGTTAATCCATCTAGCCTGCACAGTCCTGGACACTATGGGCAATTGAGCATGGCCACTCCACCTAACCTGCACATCTTTAGTCTGTGGAAGGAAATCAGAGCACTTGGCTGAACCCCCTATAGACATAGGGACAATCTGCAAACTCCACACAGACAGTCACCTGAGGCTGGTATTGAACCCAGATCCCTGGCACTGTGAGGCAGCAGTGGTAACTGAGCCACCGTGTCATCCCTTATTTCCCTGCCTTCCACAGTCCAGAGGGATCATTCTCCACCCCCCCATACACTCTGGCGCACTCCTCGTCCATTCACAGCATCTCGCCACACCTCCATTGCACCCTCCCACGCAATCACAAAAAAATGTAATACCTACTCATTTACTTTCTCTCTCCTCAACAACCAAGGCCCAGACTTACTTTTCAGGTGAAATATTGATTTATCTGTACTGCATTCAATCTCATCTAATATATACACCATTCACAATGTGCTCGTATCTCCACTGGGGAGACAAAACACAGACTGGGTGACTGATTTACAGAACACTTGTGTTCTCGCCGCAAAAATGACCCTGAGTCTGCCACTTCAACACACCATCCTTTTCCTTTATGTCGCGGGACTACTGTGAGCCTCAGCACAAGTTTGAAGAACATCTCATTTTCTGCTAGAGACCATGCAGGTTCTAGAATTCAACATTGAGTTCAATAATTTTAGAGCTTGATCCCATCCTTCCATTTTTTTCATTCACCCCACACCATGTCCTGTAACGACATGGGTTGGTTTTAGCAAAATGACCCATCACCAAGTGCTCCTGGACCCATTGTCACATTATGTGGGTTGCAATCAGTGCAGCTAACCCATTTTCTCATTCTTTGCTCTTGTTATCACTTATTCAGTTTTTCTTCCATTCTGGCCTGCTATCCATTTTCTCCCTGCTTAACTGACGTTTGAATATCTCTCCTGCTCTCTGGGCTCCAACTACACCTTTCTCTTCATCACTCAACTTCCTGCAACCCCACCTTCCCCAAACCTTGTTTTCTTTCCGCAGATGATGGCAGACCTGTTGACCTGAACTTCATATCATAAATTAAAACAAAGAAGAAGGAACCAAAACAGATACTGCTGGAGAACCTCAGCAGATCTAAATTTTATTATGGGTACTGAAAAAGAATTTATTTAAAACTAATCATGGGCTGTGGGCATCACTGATCAGAACAGAAATTATTGCCCATCCTTAATTGCCCAGAGGGCAGTTAAGAGTCAACTACATTGCTGTGGGTCTGGAGTCACATGTAGGAGATGCTGGAGATCAGAGCTGAGGATGTGTTGCTGGAAAAGCACAGTCAGGCAGTATCCAGGGAGCAGGAGAATTGACATTTCAGGCATAAGCCATTCATCAGGAAGGCACATGTAGCTCAGACCAGGTAAGGATGGCAGATTTCCTTCCCTAAAGGACATTACTGAACCAGATGTTTTTTTTTCTTCTGACAATTGACGACAGTTTTGTGGTCATCATTAGATTGTTAATTCCCAATTCTTCATTGAATTCATGGTGGGATTCGAACCTGGGTCCCCAGCAAACTAGCTGTGTCTCTGGATTAACAGTCCGTCACATCTCTTTCTTCATGTGCTATATCTCTTCATAATTAAATCTACTAGAAAACTCATAGTGGCACAGATCTAACTTTATGGAGATCCTTACCTGACATTTCAAACTAGCTGATACAAACAAAATATGGTTATACAAAAACACAAATAGTGAACTACTCTGATCCTACTGTTCCCGATGCAATAGTCAGTCGTACACTCCCATGTTTCATTTCTAGCTTTTGTTTGCTGGATACAACCCAAGCAGGAATGATGTAATTTTTCCAATGTCTTGAACCTAAAGAAATAGAAAGTGAGTCAACTAATCTATCTAGAAAATTTCTGCTAATGATAACACAAATGATTAATGTCATTTTCAAAAGTTTATAAGTCACACTTTGATATTACATTCATCAATACTAATTTTGGTTGTGATTTGTGTAAATGATCAGATACCACAATATCTAGAATCAACAAAAAGTACTGTAACATGCATAACCCATATGAAATATCATCATAAACAATCAGGCAAGTGACATTTAGTGTTGTGTATTTCTGACAGTCAGAATGTCAGTGTATATTTAAGAGATATGATATCACCACTGTATCATAGCAGGTGAGTGTGTAAAGGTCTCACATACCATTTTACCCCAGGGAACACGTGAAGCATGAAACTTCACTGGAAGCTATTCTCTACTGTGCTCCAATATCTTATCTTTAGCTAAGACACTTAAGAACAATGTTTGTATATAATAGTTAGCTGTAATAAACATTCATTGGATTCTTCAATACAATGTCACCCATGCCCAGTTTCTTACAATTCAAAACATAACCTAAGCATAGCTCCATCAGGTGAGATATACTGCTGGCGGCTAAATCTCGCCATTTATCCTTCCAAAAATTTTTTATAATACAAAATACTTGACACTAATCCATGAAGTTAAGTCCGACACTACCATTGTTAGGTGTTAATATGATAAACTATATTATACAGTAATCCTTTGTACACATTTTTTAACAGGTCAAGCTAAGATCAAGGCAATGTAAATCATGATAATAAAGATAGGATATTTTGGGTCAACTTTCATCCTTACTCCTAAGGTAATTCTCGATTGATTCGATCTGACACTAATAACAGAGGAATGTAAATGGAGTATCATTAAATGGAGGGAAAAGAATTATAAGCTTCCTGAAGAGAACTAAAAGACACTTCAATGTATTAGCAGCCTTTGTTAAGTCTGAAGGATAGGATGTTCATTAGGGACAGGACAAAGATATAGGTTTGCATCTGGTACAAATGCTAAGTGTTCTTTTGTAACTAATGACAGAGGAAGGGGCTGAAGGTTTGCTGGGTTTCGTCAAATCTGCTGGGCTTTTGGCATCTGATATGCCTTCAGGTTGAAAATTGGACAGCTAATAAAACTGCTACAAATGAAAAATTGTTAATCCTTATCGCTGGCCAACCAGAAAAATCAGGACAATAAAACGAATAGGAAATTGGTGGAATTCATCGTGCCCTATTCATGCTGCAAACTTGGAGCTGATATAAAAAAAATGCCCCTGCTAAATAAAGGGCAAAAGAAGCATGATTTCAAAGATGGTTGAGTGTGCACTGTGCTGAACCTTTTTGAGGAAGTAATAGGCATGGTTGATGAGAGAAAGGTCATAGAAATACACCTCCTGAAAATGTAAATTTGTACACCTCTATGAAAATGCAATACATTAGAGACTAGAAGAGAAAGAAAGAAAGAATTAGGAATAGGGGAGCAACCCAGATTAAAATTGTTTGAAAGGAAAAAGCAAGGAGAAGGTACAATTTTATTGAGCAAATAAAAATCAGAAGAACTGCAGATGCTGTAAATCAGAAACAAAAACAAATTGCTGGAATAGCTCAGTAAATCTGGCAGCATCTGTGAAGAGAAATCAGAGTTAACGTTTCGAGTCAAGTGACCCTTAATCAGTGTTCTGTTGGGAATGGATACCGGTATCACATGGGATTCAACTCTGTTGTCATGCCATTCACTGTGTGCTTCTAATGATTTGGAATTTGGGTATCAATTAATATTTGATGCATAATAACAAAATATAAGACATAAATCTCAATATAAATAGACAGTGGATTCCGGGCAGATTGGGTGTGGGACTTGAAAGGGTTTTCAGTACGTCTCTTGGAACAATTTAACACCTCGTATTCACTTAAAAATCAAGAACATGCTGCCCTTTCAGATGCTTCCTGAAATGCCAAACCATCCTTTATCTCACACACAACTTTCAGCCTAATTCTGGTTGGTACTTCAAACAAGGCATAATTTTTAAAGTGAGGCTTTATTCCCTGTTTTCATCTCTGCACCTTTTAAAATGCTCCAAAGAACAGAAACACATGACCTGGAAGGCAATGCAAACGAAAAGGTTGACCCATAATTTATTGATACTTCCCTGGAGATTTTAATTGAAGAAGTGAGAGAAAGGATAAATGAACTCTTCCACAGAACCCACATGAGTGTCACAAAGGCCACTGTGAATCAGTCATCGACAGAAATAGCTGAAAGGGTCAATGCCTGCAGCATCACCCCCTGCAAATGTTTTCAAAGTTTGAAGAGGTTCCATAATCCCACAACAGCAAGGCTGAGATAAGCACTAGATTCTCAAATCTTCCTGCTTAATAGCAAATCCTCATCTTTTTACTGTTGTATTGAACATGTGCTTCATCTATTTAATCACTTTTGTATCTTTCCTATAATAGGGTGCACAAAAATGCACACATTGCTTTTAACTAATTTATTGCAGAGTTCAATATTTTATCCCACCTTATGTATTCAATGCCTCTCCATGCAAAAGTAATTACTCCATATCCTATTTTATCATGGCCTCAATTACTTGCAGTGACACCTTTAATTATCTCTGAATCAACACACCATGGTCCCTTTCCTTCTCCACTTCTTTATGCTTTTCTGAAATTTCATGAAATCCTCATCTGTTAAATCTAAGCCACAGCTTGGATCATAAAATACAGAACTCCAGTCTTCTCCTACTCTTAACATTTTCTATCAATGTAATTACAATAATTTTTAAAATGTGCAACAGCAATTATTAAATTTGTGATAAACTCTCAAATTTGCTAATATTTCTTGTATTCTAATCTTTCCTGAAACAATATGCAATGAGATCTAAGTCCAGAGAATATAAATTTCTTAAATCATCTTATTCCACTCTCTAATTGAAATGCTTCAACACAGTATTATTGATTTTATAATTTACTATACTAAGGTAAATAGGAATTCATTACACACACACACACACACACACACACACATATACATATATATATGTATGTACACACACACACTCAGTATTCAATTAGAAAGAAATGTAGATAAAAGGACATAAGGTTGAACATATCTCCTGTCTGTTCTGTAGATTATCTCCATGCCTGTGGGTAATTTGCTGGAGGTGACTGCAGTATTGCAGCAAGGAATAAAGGATTTATGAAAGAGCCAACACTGTATGACCCTAGTTTCCATTGAAATAGGATTCAGATTGTTCCATTTGGTCAGAAGTCAGTGTGCGTGTCATCATAGAGTAGGTGGAGGATGATGAAAACTTCTTACAAAAGTCAAATTTGAGGAGGATGCATAAGGCTGCACAGTTGACAAAGTCAAAAGCTTTTGAGTGGTTGCTAAAAGGGCACGTACAGTCATTAGCACTGTTCTTCACACTTTCCTTGATTTACTGCAAATACCTGTGATGCCTCTTAATGGCTGAGAGTCTGGAAAAAGCCACAAGGAGACTGTGACTGAGCGGACAATCCTTGTCTCTGTGGCACACAGCAGGGGCATTTATCACAACCAGACTTGAATATAATTACAGTCACAGTGCCCTAAGATCCTCTGGCATGCTTCCCATGTGAAAAATACGAGGGTTGTATAACCATGTCAGGAGTGCATGTCTGCTGTGTTGTAAAGTTTAAGCAGGGATCCCATCTGCCTCATCACTTCTCAGCTATCTACAGGCTGTCTCTACTTCACTCGGATCTGTGACAGACCCAAGACTGAGCAAAATGGGGTATTAAACAATAGAGCTGAGGATATTCGAGTCAAAACCAGAAGCCTGGCTGAGGAATTTTAAAAACAAACTGAAGATAAATCACTTGTCATTGGTGTCAGATGTCTGCTGGATTTTCCATGGTATTTACACCTACTATTTGTTCTTTAAGATGCATCCTATTGTTGCTTTAGGTCGCCATAGAACCTCTCTATTTCTGCTCTCGCATGATGAAATTTGCAGTCTACGAAGGCTCTGTACTTATGTTTAATTAGGTCCTGTATCTCTTGGTCATTTTCACCAAACAAGTCACACTGATTGCTGGGAGAAAGGTTTCTTTATAGGTGCTTGTTAAACCAAAATCACACTAACCTCAGCTTTAGTATTCTTGTGTGCATACTGACTCAGAAACTAAATCCAAGATCATTCTTGCTGTCTTTTCCAAAGTAAATGAGAAAATGGACCATCAGTAAACACCCAGAAAACTAAGGTCCTTTTCCAAAGAACTCTCACAGCAAAAATCTCCCCAAGAAGTATGGTGGCATGCTGTAAGACATTGATCTCTTTCTACATCTTGGTAGCTTTCTCTCAACAAAGACACTGATGGCAAAGTTAATCACTTTCTGCAATTTGTCCTTGACTGACAGAAGAAAAGTGTGTTTGAAGAGGAGGAACTTAGTCTGAGACAAATTTCATGGTTTTCCAGACAGCAGTAATGCGCCCATGCTCCTATAAAATGTGACGTGTTAAACAACACACAGATGCTACCTTAAAAAGGACTGAAGTATCACCAATGATGCCTTTGTAAGATCCTTTAAAATGCAGGTAACAAAGGCAGTGCAAACACAATATCCTGACCCAAACCAATACGCCCAGCCTCACAATGTGAACTACTCAAAACCAGCTAGATGTGTTGTTTGTACATCTAATACCAAACTTCCAAAGCAAATGTTTTATTTGGAGGTGAGTCACAATGGCAGATTCCCACCAGGAGGGTAGAAACACTCCTATGACATCTGCAGAATAACATTAAATAGATGAAACTTGCCCACCAATTAGACAGCAAACATGGTTGAAAAGTCAGTGAGCGAGCATACAGGTAGAGTCAAGGCATCATGGGGGGCTGATAAACCTCCAAACAACTCATAATCCATGGCCTCTTAAGCAGCACCTGTCTTGTGTATGTGAGAGTCTGGAGTCTACACATTGGACTTAGCAAGTACGCCAGAATCCATCAAACCGAAGTGGAAGCAGGTCACTTTTCTTCCTGAGGTCTTGCTTAATAGAAAATAACTTGTTAAAACTGCTTTACACTTGTTTTAAAGTTTAGCATTACTAACCAAAAATTTCTACTTTTGATAAAAATAAAATGTAGAGTCATAATTTTCGGTAATGAAATTTATGATTAGACATTAAGTCCAATGCTCATATCCTCACCCTTTGTAAAAATGTTATTAAACGCAACAAGTAACCAATCTTATGCTTTCAGGATATTCCAAAATGCCAGAAACTAACCATAATCTTGAAACTGTAATCTTAAAAACAATGTGCTGCAAAGTAGACCCACCAAAGTAATCTTCATGATTTTCATTCAGTTCAAATTGTACATCCACAGTGTGTCTTTCAAACAGTGTTTTCCATCAGTTCCAAGATATAAAATTTTGAAATCAATGTTGTTTTGAGGAGGATAACAAGCCTGCAGTACATGTATCTTTCATCACACTACATCATTTTACTTTTGTAAGGAACTGGCCAAACGGAAATAGGGGATGGTAGGAACATGATTGGAGTATATCCTGTGATAAATGATAAGTTACACAAGGTCACTTTCAATAGTCTTCAGGGCACATCACTGTCATCAGTAACAGGATCTGAATGTCAGGGGAGCTGAAAAAATTCCACAATGCTTTATCTGAAAAGAATCACATTAAATGATAAAAGTGGGATTTGATATTGAATACAATGCAATTCTGTGTCTACACACATCTTAAAATGTTGAATAATGAGGGTTACCAGACTGCGACAACCCAGTGAGGATGTAAAAAAATGAATTTTTTGCATTTTAACCACAAGACTCTTCTGTTGATGCTCCATCAGTTTTGTTGATCTATCAGATACAGATAAAAATTAACTCCTGCTCATCCGTTTCTTATCTGAAGACATTTTTTCATGGATATGCCTCTATCAATACATCTATTATGGAATAAACATTATGCATTCTTGTCAGTGAGAGTTTTGGTGGTTTATTTGGTAATATAAGAGTTTCAGAATAGAATGTGATATCCTCCATGAGTGTTCTCACAGCTAGATTTACCATAGGACAACTGGCAGGTGGATAAGAATGGAGGCACCAGTTTATATTTGCCTCTTCAATCTGGTGTAATGAGAACGGTGACGAGCACCAACAATTTGACCTGACTGAGATCAGTTCTCTCAGCGCAGAGCACTATTGAAATCTGCCACGTTCCTGGATGGCTCAGCTGCTCTCTGGATAAACTCATTGAGTTGCCGCATAAACATTTTCATGTAGTCATAAATAGCTTAAATTCCAGCAAATTCAATGATTTTCCTAATCCATCAGCATTATCAGTGCATATTTTCTTATATGTGATCTTCTATTGAATGTTGTCTTTTGTTTACTTTCATTTTATTCAATCAGGCTTTCCATTATTTTCTTGGTAATACTTTTTGTGTGGATGTTTACTCCCACCACCTGTTGTAATAGTAATCCTATTGTTCTCTGCCACTTCCTGTCTTCTATCTTTTGGCTTCTTAATGTATTAATTCCCTTGCACAGTATGTCCGAAACATCTTGAGGATAAACAACATCTGAATTGAAGAATTTACAAGCTGTGCAATCTCATCAAACCTCATAATAATTAACTTACAGTGCAATTTCAAATAATTTTTATTCTGATTAGGCTGAATTGAGACCAGAAATAAAGAGTGACTTCTCCATTGCAATGGAATTCAGCCTGAAGAGCTCCTCACTGGTCAGGTTCAAGTTTATCTGCAGGATAGAGATCAAAACTTCCAAATTGCAAAGCAATTTTAGTTTTCTGGAAACAGGTTATTCATATCAAAATGGAAGGAGAAGTAAAGTTCTCTGATCTGCAGAACAGTGACTGTTTGGAGAAAGCCAACTGCACTCTTTACTATTGGATGGCTTGCTGAGGTCAGGTGACCTCTATCTCCATTGCAAGTGTCTTTGTGTGCAGTCTGTGGTAGCCATTAATAAATCTTACCTTGAAAAATGGTGTCAAAAGCAGAGCAGCAGAGGATATGTGGATTTTCAGGGCTGAGAGAGAGTAAGCTACTGAAACTAACAGTAAGGAAGTAAAAGATAGAGGAGTCAAAAATACGTTTTCCATCATGGTAAAGAAGATATGGAACAGAATTGGAATTATTTCCATTCTCAGTGGCAAAAGCATGAAATAAGAACAGAATTAATAACACGAAAAGAACTATCAGAGGATATCAGATTTGCAATCTTGCTATCAATGCTGGGAGAATGCTACAAACAGTAGTGCAGCTGTAGATCTTACTGAGGAGCAGAAAAGCCAGAAGGGAGAGATTTTTCAGGCTTTGAAAACTCACATTGAACCCCATATTAATTTTAATTATCAAGAGTATTTATTTAACAACAGAGTTCAAGGAGAGAGGGAGATTTTTGATCAGAGTATGATCACAGTGGTACATCTAGCTTAGTGCTATGGATTTGGGCAATCGTAAGATGATCTCAGCAGAGATAATTTGCACATTGTTTCAAAGAGGAGAAATTTGCTCTGAAGTAGAATATTGACTTGTACAGAAGCTTTGAGGCCATCAACCATCAGCTGGAGCATAGTTATGGGAGAACAGGTGACATTTTGCATTATGCTGAGAGACATCTTTGACTGAATGAGAAACAAGAATTGGGAAAAAGGAAGCAATACGTGCAGAAAAGCCAAAACAAAGATCAAGGTCAGAGGTCAGGATATAAATATCGTGGAAATCATTAAGCAAAAGAAAAGGATGCATGTCCAATGTGAGGAAAGCTGTAATCAAATTGCAAGGAGTTGAGTCACTTTGCGCATCAGTACTTAGCTATAAAGAAGTAATACAAAGCAATATAAATGGCTGTTGGAGAAATATCAGCTAATGTGTCTGACAAATCACTTTACAATATTCAATAGGTTAGCATTGTAAAGCTAACAGTTATACATACTTTGTGATTGTTAGAATAATGACTGCAAAAAGACAGCAATGAGTGAACAAGAATAATCAGATGGACACCACTGCTTTATACAATATCATGATCTTAATAGACATGAATGAAGTGGTTCAAGCTAAAAATTGAAAAAAATGAAGTGCTTGAAGGTAAGGTTCAGACTACATGGTGGAATGATATATAAACCAAGAGGACATATAAAAGGTACAGCCCAAATGAAAGGAGAATAATGAAGATCTGGAGCTGAATTCTTCCAGAGATCAACTAAATGTCATTTTATATCACATTAGCATAAAGTCTGCTATTACACGCAACACATTGTTAGCACAAACAGTCTTCATTAATAGCTATTCACCCTCCTAGCCAGGCCATTACTCTAGGATTCTCTGAGAAACTAGGGAGGAGATTGCCGAGCATTTGGCTTTGATCTTTGTATCATTGTTGTCAACAGGAATAGTGCCAGAAGACTGGAGGATAGCAAATGTTATCACCTTGTTCAAGAAGTGGAGTAGAGACAGCCATCAAAATTATAGACATGGCTGCCTTGCTTCGGTCGTGGGTAAAGTGTTGGAAAGGATTCTAAGAGATAGAATTTATAATCATCCAGAGAGGTATAAGTTGATTAGGGATAATCAACACTATTTTATGAAGGGTAAATCTCACAAACCTTATTGAGTTCTTTGAAAAGGTGACCAAACAGGTGGCTAACAGTAAAGCGGTTGATGTGGTGTATATGGATTTCAGTAAGGCGTTTGATAACGGTAGCTATTGCCCAAAATACGGAGGCATAGAATTAAGGTGATTTAGTGATTTGGATCAGAAAAGAAGACTGACAATGGTGATTGATGGGAAATATTCATCCTGGAATTCAGTTACTAGTGGGGTAATGCAAGGATCTGTTTTGGGTCCACTGTTATTTGTCGTTTATATAAATGACCTGGGTGAGGGCAGAGAAGGTTGGGTTAATTTGCAGATGACACTAAGGTCGGTAGAGTTGTGGATAGTGATGAAGAAAGTTGTAGGTTACAGGGAAACATAGATAAGCTGCAGAGCTGGGCTGAGAGGTGGAAAATGAGCTTAATGTGGAAAAGTGTGAGGTGATTCACTTTGGAAGGAGTAACAGGAATGCAGAGTAATACGCTAATGGAAAGATTCTTAGTAGTATAGATGAGCAGAGAGATCTCAGTGTCCAGATACATAGATCCTTGAAAGTTGCCACCCAAGCTGATAGGGTGTTAAGAAGGCTTACGGTGTGTTAGCCTTCATTGGTAGAGGGATTGAGGTTCAGAACCATGAGATCATGCTGCAGCTAAAAAAATCTCTGGTGCAGCCACATTTGGAATATTGAGTATGGTTCTGGGCACAGCATTATAGGAAGGATGTGGAAACCTTGGAAAGGGTTCAGAGGAGATTTACTAGGATGCTGCCTGGTATGGAGAGAAGGTCTTACGAGGAAAAGCTGAGGTACTTGAAGCTGTTTTTGTTGGAGAGAAGGTGGAGAGGCGACTTAGTTGAGACTTATAAGATAATCAGAAGGTTAGAAGGGTGGGCAGTTAGATCCTTTTTCCTTGGATGGTGATGGAGAGCACAAGGGGACACAGCTTTAAATTGAGGGGTGATAGCTATAGGTCAGATGTCAGAGGTAGTTTCTTTACTCAGAAAGTAGTAGGGGTGTGGAACGTACTACCTGCAACAGTAGTAGACTTGCAAACTTTAAGGGTATATCAATAGTCATTGGATAGGCATATGGATAAGAATGGAATAGTGTAGGTTAGATGGGCTTCAGATTGGTTCCACAGGTTGGTGAAACATCGAGGGCCGAAGGGCCTGTACTGCACTGTAACATTCTATGTTCTATATGCTATAATCCACTCCTTTGTTTGCCCACCTCTTCTTACCTCCCTTTGGGTTTTATCCCAACCTATCATTTAATCCTTACCCGCTTTGCCCACCTTATCTTCTGCATATGACATGACATTTTCCTAGCTACCATCAGTTCTAAGGAAGGCTCACTCCACAGATGCTGCAAGACCTGCTGAGATTTTCTGGCAATCTCTATTTTTGTTGCTGATTTACAGCATCTGAAGTTCTTTTGGTTTTATCTCAATCTTCCTTCCCACCTATCCACTCCACCCTCCCCTCCAATTTATCACTATCACCCCTCCTACCTGCATCGACCTATCGCCTTCCCAGCTACCTTTCCCCACCTCCTATATATTTCTCAGCCCCATTTCACCCTTCACCCCCAAAATTCCTAATGAAGGGCTTATGCCTGAAACGTTGATTCTCCTGCTCCTCGGATGCTGCCTGACCAGCTGTGCTTTTCCAGTGCCACACTTTTTGACTCTAATCTCCAGCATCTGCAGTTCTCATTTTCACCAAAGGAAATGGTAGATGCAGGGACAGTGACAACACTTAAAACATGTTTTGACAGGTACATGAATCAGAAAGGTTTGGAGGGATATAGACCAAATGCAGGCAAAAATGGGACCAATTTATTTTGGAAAAATTGGTTAGCATGGAACAGTTGGACTGAGGGGTCTGTTTCTGTGCTGCATGACTCTATGACCTTCGCTATGAACTAATCTTTAACATGCCAGAACTCCTACCCCTCATTCACGATGCATTCTCAGTCTTGCTTTTGTGAAAGCCTAAGTTGCACTAGCACAGTCTCCCTGGCCAAGAGGACAGAACTGCAAGATATCCCTCCTCCACCCCTGAGAAAGAAATCAGGGATGCCTCAAACAGGGGAAATGTCTGACCTGCAAGCTGCTTTGTCTACCCCAATTAGTATTTTGCAGGTTTCAATGGGACCATTTCTCATTTTTCAAAACCTTAGAGAACACAGTCCCAGTTTGCTTAAGCTGTCTTCATGGCAGAGTCCTGCCATCCAGGTGGACATTCTTAGCACTTCCGCCATGGAAATAATATCTTCCCTGAGATACGAAGATCAAAATTGTGCACAGTCCTCCATGCACAGTGTCACTATATTCTTTACAAATATAACAAAGCAAGACTTCACTACTTCTGTGCTCAAATCCTCTTGCGATACAGGCTAATATTCCATTCGGCTTCCTCATAGCTTGCAGGCCCCCGCATTTAGCCTGCAATGGTTTATTGACAAAGTCACCCAGGTCCCTTTGCACAGCGACACTTTTTAATCACTCACCATTTAAGAAATACCTTGCACATCTGTTCCACCTACAAACATGGATAAACCACGTTTTTCTATATTATATTTGACCAGTCATATTCTTACCTGTCTTCCTGAAAACATTTCACATTTGCCTCACAGCCTATACTCCTGCTTACATATGAATCATTGGCAAAGTTAGAAATATACTTGATCCCCACATCCAAATCACTGCATTATATTTTTGCGTATCTTTAGGTCTTGCATGCTTCAACTACACCAATTTCAGTCAGAGTGCATCCTATTTGTGCTGTCAGACCTCCTTTTCACTCAAACTGTAAACATCCAGTGCATGCATAGCTGATGATACAGAAAGCCTCACTGAACACTTAAATATTCAGGTCCAAAAATTGATCTGAGGTGGTATAGTGTAAGAGGTTCACAACTTTTAATTTGGTCAAGCTCTCAAATGTGCAGAAAAATAAATCTAATTCTAGTACTCTAAACAGGATTTTTTTTCACGCAGTACAGAATCTATTTAGAACTTTTTCATAGATTATTAATAGGGTCTAGATCCTCTAATCATATGGAATGAATTATTTACATGAACCATCTATGTGAGAATGGTTGACCAGCTGAACTTTTATGAAGCATTTTATTGATCATGGCATGACTTCTTTTACAAGTCCCTTGTAGAAAGTGCTTTCTGCTGGGCTATTAATTATGGTATTTACTTTTTCACATCTGTCTCACACATTGATAAGGAAAGAGAACTTGCCAGTTAGAAACTTTTGAAGTGTCCCAAGTGCAGTCACTACCCACTTCTCCATAAATTTCTCTATGATGTTAGTTTTCTCCTTACTTAAGTATTATTCTAGCAACCCAGAGCCTGGTCAATAGCTCTACAAAATGGAGGATGCAAACATTTCTGTTTCATCCCTTTACATCATTAACAACTAGCCCAGATTGGAGCATTACATAGGGAATTTGTAGATTAGATTACAGGTTAGATTACATTACAGTGTGGAAACAGGCCCTTCGGCCCAACAAGTCCACACCGACCCGCCGAAGCGCAACCCACCCATACCCCTACATTTACCCCTTACCTAACACTACGGGCAATTTAGCATGGCCAATTCACCTAACCTGCACATCTTTGGACTGTGGGAGGAAACCGGAGCACCCGGAGGAAACCCACGCAGACACGGGGAGAACGTGCAAACTCCACACAGTCAGTCGCCTGTAGGCGGGAATTGAACCTGGGTCTCTGGCGCTGTGAGGCAGCAGTGCTAACCACTTTGCCACCATACCGCCCACAATGATGTAACCCATTTACTTGCCTGAAATAGTGAGACACCATGCATGGTAAATTCTGCACTCTTAAAACATGATGTCTAAGGGAGACAGATACTGATGCACAGTGATTTTAAATTTGCAGAACAAATGCATATGTATGTTGACAGTACTTGATGCTTGACAGAATTGATGCTTGTTCCAAAATGACAACAAAAGACACTTTCACAACAAACCATGAAAGAGAGGTCAATTACATATTTTTGTTTCTGACTTAATGGCAATTATCAATGAATATCAGCAAGTGCTAACAGAGAAAACAATTCACAGTTTTGACAGATGTCACAATTAACGTTACACCTCAATGAATACCTTGTATGATTATGTGCGAGTTTGAATTACCAAGCAAGACAATATCAAGCATTGCCTCTGTAAAATGTATGTGCATTCATTCAAATGACATTTTTAAGTTAGATAATCTGAATGACCTGAAAGTATCCTACCAATCATTTACAGAAGCCAGCTTTAACAATTCATTCTGTAACATACAGAAAATTGTTCAGGTTTTACCAAACATTTTTGAATTTCTGAAAGATTTCAACGTACTCTGGTAATTTCTGAGGCAATTTGAACATGTCTAATTTATATTCAATGGGAAATGAATAAAAAGCTTTATCATAATGTGTGCCTGAGGGTTGAAGCCACAAATTGGGTTTATTGAAAGCAAAAATTAAAAATGGCTGAACAAGAGTTCACCAACAAAAATAGTCTTCACCCTGATGGTTCTCAATTAATAAAACAATTATGACACTTCCAAGCTCTCCTAATAACATGGAAGTTGAATTATTGCACACTTACATAAAGAACATCAAAACAGGATTTGCAATGGGTTTTTCATAACGCAGCATTCACAACTAAATAAAGATATCGATCTTTTATCTTGTTTAAACCACAGAGCTAACTTTCTGCTTTAGAAACATTTGTCTAAATGAGTTTTCAAACACATGAAATCCAATAGCTTGGAGGCACTTTCTACTTTGGACTTCAGTTGAAAGATGGTGATTATAAACTGGTGACCTTTTATACATGTGCCCAATTTAGTTTCCATTGCCTTCAGAGCACAGTGCTTAGTGATGTAAATAAATGCAGTGTTTCACACAAGTCACCAATGATGCATGAGAAGTGCCAAGAAACTACTAGCTAAGCAATAGAAAATCTGGATGCTTAGCAAGGACAATTCAGTACGAATATTTTTTAAAAAGGGTTGAATTTTCTCATTTTGTGGAATTTCTTTTTAAAAGCAAATGCATGGTGTCCAGTTTGCCATGGCAATCTTCGACTCTTCATCTTGTTAATAAAGCAACTGGCTGCTTTGGCATCCATTGCAAGGAATCATGCAACAGCAGAGTCATAGAGTCACACAGCACATAAACAAAGAGACTTCAGTCTAACTAGTCCATGCTAATTTTTCCTAGTCATGAACCTGTCCAAATGCCTTTGAATATTGTAATTATATCCACCTCTACCACTTCCTCTGGCAGCTCATTCCATACACACACCACCCTGCGTGAGAAAAATATATCCCTCAGGTCCCCTTTAAACTTTCCCCTTTAACCTCAAAGCTATACCTCCTAGTTTAGACTCCCCTACTCAGGTGAAAAGGCAGAAATGTTCATCTCTGTATGGGTTTTGTTGATTCTGCACCACTGCTAGACCTCAGCTGTGCCGCATATCAGACACTGCAAGCCAGGAACTGTACAGCCCTCTGTGATTCAGCACATTTATCTTGAAGAAAATGGCCCAGAAAATCAATTTAGCTCCTGACTTTGCCTACAAGGACAAGAGTCGCAATAGAAGGGAGGTGGAATTTTCCTGAATGCTGCAACCCTCCTCTTTCTTGTCCTCACCATTTCCATTTCCGGTGATAGTCTCCAGACTGAGGTTTATTACAAAACTACAGACTCCTATAACTACCTTGTCTAAACATCCTTCCAGCCAGTATCCTGTAAGAACTCCATCCCATTCTCCCAATTCCTCCACGTCCGCCACATCTGCTCAGACGAGGAGAGATTCTCCTCCCAAATATCCTCCTACTTTGAACAACATGCTTTTCCTCCCCCCTTCACCCAGCCACCCCTCCATCGCACCATCTCCATTCCCCGTTCCACTGCAGTAACCTCCCCCCAACACAATAAAGACAGTGTCCCCCTGGTCCTCACCTACTACCCCACCAGTCTCCACATCCAAAGCATCATCCCTATGTACTTCCCCCAACTCCAACTAGATCCCATCCAACTAGATGGTGGAACAACGCCTCATCTTCCACCTGGACAGCCTACAGACTCAACATTGGAGTTCTCCAATTTCAAATAACCTCCATCCCCATCCCCGACTCTCTTCCCAGCCCGTTCCCATCCATTCCACTGCTCCCTGCCACCAACCAGATTCATTCCTCCCATTGACCATCCAGGTCACACCCTCTGCCTGTCTTCACCTATCCCTACTTCACCAGCCTGCCCCCATCACCCCATTGATCTGAAAATCCCCTTACACCCACTCCCAGTCCTGAAGAAGGGTTACACCAGAAATGTTGACTTCTCCATCTCCTGATGCTATCTGGCCTGCTGTGTGCTTCCAGCCTGATGTCTGTTTATTTTGGATTCCAGCATCTGCAGTTTTTTTTGTCTTTAACTGGCAAAGGAAGACATGCAGACAGACCCTGCCAGCTCTGGACCAAGATAGTGGTCTGGTTCAGTACAGAGCCCATTGTGAAGGTTAATGATTATCTATACTCTGTAAGGGGAAACAACATCACCTTCTCTCTTCTACCTGGTATGCAGTGATTATGGAGAAAAAGGAGATTGGCACTAGGGAGTACAATCATTGCAGGAGCGATGGGCCGCCTTCTGCATTGTATACATTCCAGTAATTCTGTGAACTCTCACTCACAGAGTCACCTCTAACCCTAACTCTGCCATTGCACACATTTTTCACCAAGGATCCTGAATGAAAACTCTCACTACTGCACATATCATGTACACTAAATAGCTCTCACTCATCATTAACTACAAACACTTCTTGCCCTCTGCTCTTTTGAATGGGGAAACTCACCACCTCTCCTGCTTCTGCATTACCACCAACTGCTCTTCCATACATTGTGTCAAATAATCCGCTGGTGCATGCTCCAGATATGACATTGATATAGCATAGTGCCGTACAGCAACATGTCAACCCCTGCTATTGTTTACTGCGCCAAACAATCATAAGCTGCTCCCTCTCCCGATTGGATAAAAGGCAATTCAAGCCACAGAAACTGGCAGATTCCACATAAGCTCAAAATCTATGAATGCTCAAAAAAAATGAAGTCAACAGCCATCATAGCTGCATGAAATGAATATATGCCTTTACAGGCAAAGTGATCTGGAAAATACATGAAAGCTGTAAGTGACCCTGAGGTTCAAACTGAAGCACTGGGGTGATAAATGAGTCGGTCAACGAGCAAGCATGTTGATGTGATGAAGCTGGTGGATTACCTTTGCTGACTTGCTTGGATAAAGGATGGATAAAAACGGTATCCATGGAGCATGTCAGTATTTTGTCATGAAAGGGAATTGCCTAGAGAGGCAAGCAGTGAGTTGCTGTTACCAGGTTACCTCTCTGATTTTCATGTCAAGAAGTGGTACCATCAACTTTCTTAGTGAAGGAAAGAAAAAGTGAAATCTGCATAGAAATGAGTCAAGACTTGCTAATAATGACATGAAAATGCATGGAAATAGGATGGTCACTACTCTGGAGTAAGATTCTAAAGTTATCATTTCAACTTAAGAGAAAAATGAAATTTATTTTCTCAATGTTAAGTTTTTTATTTTTCTTCTTTCTCATCATATTTTCCCACATTGCCCACACTAATCAAGGGAGTAGGAAATTCTGCCAATAGGTTCATGATTAGGGTGTATCTGCTGTACTGTGACTAATTTTGGTTCCCTTAAAATTATGGGATATTGAGACCTTGAAAAAGGTTCAAAATCAGAGTTGTAACCTGGGTTTAACTATCACCAGGAAGCAGGAGATAGAGTTTCAGAGATTTACAATACAAAGTCATTTTTCAGTACAGGCCAGGGTGATGAAATTCAACAGCATTGTGGGGTTGGGCCTTGATGCGAGGGCAGCCATGCTGTGATTTGGAAGGCAGCAGGCAAGTGTCTATCCTAATGCTTGCCAGCAATGATTTATGGCTTTTGAACTTTTGCTGTACTTCCAGTGAGACGTGAAATTTGTAGCAGTAAATTGAGGAAGTGCAACAGAGAAGTGAACAGCGGTAATGACATATCTTGGAGCTTGGGCATCCATTTGTGTGGAAGCAAATGGGGTAGATTGGTAACACAGATTGAAAAAACAGCAATTAGGGGCAATCATTTTATTTGGGGGTTGGTTTAGCAAATGGTTGAAAGAGGAATTTTTGTTCACTTGATGGTCACTGGGATCCACAATCATTGAGATTACAGGGTTTAACAGAAGAGGAGAATGTCTGCACTGTCACAGCCATTACAGGGCACCTGAGGACAAAAAAGAAATGAGGATACTGAGTTCTGACAGAATTAGGAATGCAAATTTCAAAAATGTGAAGAGGTTTTAAGTCCTATCAACACAAGAGGTTATCAAATCTGGAGGGAAAGCTTTGCAGAATCAGAAACCAACATGTGATCCTCCATGGTTACTTTTGTTCTCTCTACAGTCTACATTACATGTAAGCTGCAATAACCCAAAACATTCACAAACATTAAAATGAAACTTAAAACACAGCTGAAACTCATTTAGCTGGTCTTCCTGGGAACTAAGGATGTTATGCAAATAGAGTATTAAATGGCAAACACTTTAGTAATGTCTAAGGAATTCAATCATCTATCAAATTCCTTTAATAATATTCAATAAATTACACATTAAATTCACTGGCAATTCTCATGGAATGAGCAAGAAGATAATATGCACTCAAGATGTCTATGTCTTCATGTATTGGATTATACCGCAACTGAACAAAAGATTCACTTCCTGTAACTTCAGGTCTACCTAACCAAATAACCACTTTTAGTGCTGTCACATAATGACTATCGTAATGAAAAGAATAACAGTAGCAAATTTATGTCAATCAAGGTCCCTCAAACTTTAGTGAAAGACAAAACCAGATGATCTGGTTAACTAAAATTGAGATGTTGGTTGAATAATAAATATTAGTCAGGAGATCACAAGATAACTTCTATTCTTCAAATAGTGCCAAAAGATTTTTTAAATCCACCTGATAAGATAGATAGGGCTTAGTTTAACATTTCACCTTTAATTCACCATCTTTAACACTGGAGTATAACCTCTGTATTGTACTGAAGCATTGAGCTGAATTTTATGCTCATGTCATGAGAACTTCCGTGAAGCCCAGGTTTTGGCTCAGAGATAGTATAACCAATTAATCAAGGCTAAAGACATGCATGAATAAAATCCTACAAAGCTATAGTTGATAGAGAAATGTTTAAAAATGTGCTGATGCAGCTTCTAAACTTATATGGAAAATGTAAGGATTGCAAAAGACAATCTAAACCTAATAGCATGCCTGGTGATGAAAAACAATTGATAATACCTAATTAATGATTGCAACATTATGAATTCAAGATACAGAACAGAATATCTAAAAGGTAAAATGTGAGCCAAAAGCATCGAGAAAGAGTTGTGGAACAGTATTTTATGGCCAAGCATGAATAAGCTATTGTAATTAGGAAGTGCATTGAATATGCAAAGAACAAATAATGTGAAGCTGTGGTTCTTTCTGGTCCTCCAAACGTCTGTAGCAGAAAGATGGGACTGGCATATTTGAAATCATCTCAGACAAGATTTCTACTAGTACATAAACTAATTCGCAAGAAGTGATATCATATATGAAATCCAGAACTACCCACTCTAACTTATCACAGGAAATATCAGATAATGGATATTTATATATATGGCAGAAGGATTTGCAAAGTTTCACAAAGAATCTACTGCTCATCCACAGATTATTGCAACAGAGATGTTAAAAACTATACAAGGTTCACCTGAACAAAGTAATACTTGGCATGGTTGGGAAAAAAAAACAGAATGCCTCTGACAAGTAGCACAACCCAACATTATTAATGGAGAAACATTTTTTTCTGATATTGTTGGGAAAGTTTCCTCCTTAATGATTGCACTAGGTTATAGGGAGAGTCAGGGTGCAGGGTGGTATAATTTTAAACCCAGTGATGGGACTAATGCAACAAGTCGCCTCCTTGATCTGGTTGATGCAAAGGCAAAGGGTTCCGTAATAAGAAACATGCCAATGGTACACACCACAGATAACCTCAACCTAGAATTCTGGAGGACAGAAGATTTTCCTTCATAATCATGAGATATAGGAATTAATTTTAAGATCTAGAAAACTCTCTAAAGTGACCGAATTCATTCCTGACATTCCAACAAATCGAATATTCCTAGGAAGACAGTTGCTTTAACTAGGTGAAAGAAACAAATGTATTGGAATCAGTACAAAAAAAATTCTGAAGTTTAATGTTCAGAAATTAACATATTTTCATTACGTTTTTAGCAAGGGGAAAAGGTTAAGCTGTAATGTAAATGATGACCAGCAGAGGGAGTGCAACATCCCGATGTAGATACAACAAAGGCTAAGATTTGGATAGAGATCATTGAGCAATGCAGAGTTTCAGCAGAGCTAGAAACTAGAATGCTTTTGAAAACCATATAAATCAAAGAGTGTTTAGGAGGCCATCTGCATCAGAGTCCATTTCCAGTAGAATCCATTGTACTCTAAAATGAAGTGCTATTGGATGTTATATATTGGAGCTGTGTTGAAGTGATCTGAGTGGAGCGATGCTGTAGGATTATATTGTGTTTTTCCTTAGACATCTTAATGAGTCTGGTGAACAACCTGCATTCCAATGATCAGCATTGCAATGGATTATAAATGACATATTCAGTGAGCACACAACCAACCTGATTATGAGGCAGCATTGCTTTCGAAGAATAACAATTATTAGCCTCTTAAATTATTAAGACAGTTCAATGGCTCTAACTTGCATTTAAGCTTCATCGAGTGAAACAAAATCTACGTCATCGTAGAGCATTGTCTTTTGTCGAAGTGTTCAACAGACAAATATTTCATCTAAAAGTGTCATTACACATGAAGTCTACAGGAAGGCACTTATCCTTTTTGAACAACTGGTCTTGGTCTATCTTTACATAGAACATAGAACATAGAACAGTACAGCACAGTACAGTACAGTACAGGCCCTTCAGCCCACAATGTTGCGCCGCACATTTATCTTAATCTAAGATCAACCTAACCTACACGCCCCTCAAATTACTGCCTTCCATGTCCAGCAGTCGCTTAAATGTCACAAATGTCTCTGACTCTACTATTACCTCTGGCAGTGCATTCCATGCACCCACCACTCTCTGTGTAAAGAATGTACCTATGACATTTCCCCTATACCTTCCTCCAATCAACTTAAAATTATGACCCCTCATAGCAGCCATTTCTGCCCTGGGGAAAAGTCTCTGGCAATCTACTCCATCCATGCCTCTCATTACCTTACTCTCCTTCCTGTTTTCCTAACTATATGCAACATCCATGTACTGCTGCTTTTTCAATGTATATGACTTGGAAAAGAGTTGATTAGTTTCAGCCTGAATGCAACAACCTGGCAGTGTGGTATTTTCTACTTTTTAGAGATTTAGAGAAATTCATCTGCATGATACATCATATCCAGTTCATTATATTATAATTAAAAGTTTTTTTTTTCATTCCATGGCATCAATTAAGCTGCAAATATTGGTTGATAGGAACCTTTTTTTCTGTATGTAGAAACTACACCGTGGGCAGCACAGTGGCACAGGTGGGCAGCACAGTGGCACAGTGGTTAGCACTGCTTCCTCACAGTGCCAGAGATCCAGGTTCAATTCCCACCTCAGGTGACTGACTGTGTGGAGTTTGCAATTCTCCCAGTGTCTGCGTGGGTTTCCTCTGGGTGCTCCGGTTTCCTCCCACAGTCCAAAATAAATGTTCAGGTTTGGTGGATTGGCCATGCTAAATTGCCCATAGTGTTAGGTGTAGGGGAATGGGTCTGGGTGGGTAGCGCTTCGGCGGGTCAGTGTGGACTTGTTGGGCCGAAGAGCCTGTTTCCACATTGTAAGTAATCTAATCTAATCTAATCATACTACTTCACGATGAGCTATTTACAAAGTTTTGGGAGACAATAGGGCGGCACGGTGGCACAGTGGTTAGCACTACTGCCTCACAGCGCCAGAGACCTGAGTTCAATTCCCGACTCAGGCGACTGACTGTGTGGAGTTTGCACATTCTCCCCGTGTCTGCGTGGGTTTCCTCTGGGTGCTCCGGTTTCCTCCCACAGTCCAAAGATGTGCAGGTCAGGTGAATTGGCCATGCTAAATTGTCTGTAGTGTTAGGTAAGGGGTAAATGTAGGGGTATGGGTGGGTTGCGCTTCGGCGGGGCGGTGTGGACTTGTTGGGCCGAAGGGCCTGTTTCCACACTGTAAGTAATCTAAAAGATATCTAAAAATTGATCTGTAAGTGGGTAAAGAGTGCCTTGAAACATTTTGAGCTGTTCATGAGCATAGCACATAGAAATTGTGACCAATCAAAATCAGATCCGTTCTTTTGTTTTTATGTTTTAAAATAAGTAATCCATGGAACATAGGAATTTGAAATGGAAGTAGACCATTCAGCCCTCCAAGACAGCTCCATTTTTTTGACAAGTCATGAGATCTCATTTCCTTGTTGAATAGCAAAGCAATTCTCTTTCTCAATATTGTACTTCTGAACGATGTTATAGAAAATATCTTGAGCAATAGTTAATCCTTCAGATGCAAGTCTATAATATGTCAGAACGTTATTTGCATTTGGAGGGGGTAGGGTGCTTGCAGCCAGGAATAATCCTGAATTCACTTGTGTCTACACTCACAAATCCCTCCTCTCCAGTCATTCAATATTATAAGGCAAAACTCTAGTTAATATATTCTGTCTCGAGATTTGGGGCTATTTCCTCCAGTGAGGTAACTAAGCAAACCAGGTGATCACACCAGGAACACTATTCCAGCCTATGCGTAACTTAGCACAATAACAAATGACAAATTACCACTTGAACCATTAGGGTGCTAAAAATAAATTTTTTACAAGTCTTGAACTGTGTTTGAGATTTCCACTGACAGTGTTCAAATCAAAGTCAGCACAGGAAATGCTGAACATAATAGTAGCTCCACCAGTATCTGTGAAGAGAAAAGGAGAATTGTATTTAGGGTTACTGCCAGAATCCAGAAACCCAGTGATAACAGTAAAGCTGTCAGAACTGGTTATTATTACTGTGTAAAACTGCAAACAGCTTTATCTTGTGCTTAAAGTCAATTCTGTATGTTGAGATAGCAATCTGTAGTATCGCTGGGTTGTGGCTATCTGCACATATATTGTCCCCGAGGCTCTTTGCTCCTTATCACTAAGTGGAGAGTGGAGAGTCATAATGTTTTTACCACATGGAAAGAGGCCCTTCAGCCCATCGTGTTTGTGATGATCATCAACTATTTATCTACTCTAATCCCATTTTCCAGCACTTGGCCCATTGCCTTGTATGCTTTGGAGTTTCAAGTGTTCATTTGAATCATTCTTAAATATCTTGAGGGTTATAGATTCATACACTATGGAAGCAGACACTTCTGTCCAACTCGTCTGCACTGACCAGACATCCCAATCTGACCTCGTCTCATGTTGCAAATATCCCTCTAAAACCCTTCCTATGCAAATACCTATCCAGATGCCTTTTAAACGTTGTGATTGTACCAGCCTCCACCACTTCCTGTGGTGGCTCATTCTGTAAACACCATCCTCTGAGTGAAAAGTTACTCCTCAGGTCTGTTTAATTATTCCCCTCTCACCTTAAACCTATGACCTCTAGGCTTGCGCTCCTCTACTCTTGAAAAAAAAAACTTGTCTATTCACCCTAACCATGCCCTTCATGATTTTATAAACCTCTCCAAGGACATGCCTCAGCCTTTGATAATTCAGGAAATAAGTCCCAGCCAATTCAGCTTCTCCAAGTCCCAGTAACATTCTTGTAAGTCTTTTCTGCACTCTTTCAAGTTTCATAACATCCTTCCTATAGCAGGGAGACCAGAATTTAATGCAATTATTCTAAAGTGCCTCATCAATGTCCTGTATAGCCACAACATGGCATGCCAACTCCTGTTCTGATCAATGATGGTAAGTGCACCAAACACCCTCTTCACCACCCCATCTATCTGCGGCTGCACTTTCAAGAATCTATGCATCTGTTCTCCAAGGTCGCTTTGTTCGGCAATATGGCTCAAGTCCCTACCATTAAATGTATAAGTCCTGCTCTGGTTTGGCTCACCAAAATGCAGCACCTCACATTTATTTAAATTAAACTCCATCTGCCACTCCTTGGCATGTTGGTCCCTCTGATCAATGTCCCATTGTACTCTGAAATAACCTTTTCCATTATCTGTAATTAAGAATCCAATGATGACCCTGAATCCATTGCCAATTGTTGGAAAAACCCATCTGGTTCACTAATGTCATTTAGGAATGGAAACTGCCATCCTTACTTGGTCTGGCCTACATGTGACTCCAGACCCACAATGATGTGGTTGACTTTTAACTGTCTTCCTGTCAATTAGGAATGACCAATAAATGCTGACCTAGCCAGTGATGCCCTCATCCTGTGAATGAATAATAAAAACTACACCACCTATTTTGGAGTCATCTGCAATCTTACGACTCATACCTCCTGTACTCACATCCAAATCATTTATATAAATGACAAACTGCAGTGGACCCAGCACTGGCCCTTATGGCATACTGCTGATCACAGACTTCTAATCCAAAAAGCAACTGCTCTACCACCACTCTTCCTGCCTCTACCACCCTTTTAGACAGAGAGTTCCAGATACATATAATTGTCTGAGTGAAAAATTACTTTCTCAAATTCCCTCTAAATCTCTTGTTCCTTGCCTTAAAATGATGCCTCCTGGTAATTGACCCTTAAACTAGGAGGAAAAGCACATCTTTATCTATCCTATCTGTATCCCTCAGAACTTCATACATCTCAATCAGATGCCCTTTAGCCTTCTCTGCTTTAGGAGAAATAACCCCAGCCTTTCTAGTCTCTCATAACTGAATTGTCCCCATCTAGGCAACATCCTGGTGAATCTTTCTGCACCCTGCCCAATACAATCACATCCTTCCTGTGGTACGGCAACCAGAACCACATGTGGGCCCCAGCTGTGGTCTAAACAATATTATATACAGTTCCATCATCACCTCTTTGCTCTTCTATTCAATGCCTTGACTAACAAAAGTGCATCCCATATGTCCTCTATATCACCTAATCTATTTTTTCTGCTATTTTCAAGGATCTATGGGTATGCACACCAAAGTCCTTTGATTTTCTGTACTTCCTTGGATTCTATCATTCGATATGTACTCCCTTGCCTTGTGAGTCTTCGCAAAATGTATAAGACCATAAGACCATAAGACATAGGAGTGGAAGTAAGGCTATTTCGGCCCATCGAGTCCACTCCGCCATTCAATCATGGCTGATGCGCATTTCAGCTCCACTTACCAGCGTTCTCCCCGTAGCCCTTAATTCCTCTAGACAACAAGAATCTATCAATCTCGGCCTTGAAGACATTTAGCGTCCCGGCTTCCACTGCACTCCGTGGCAATGAATTCCACAGGCCCACCACTCTCTGGCTGAAGAAATGTCTCCGCATTTCTGTTCTGAAATGACCCCCTCTAATTCTAAGGCTGTGTCCACGGGTCCTAGTCTCCTCGTCTAAAGGAAACAATTTCCTAGCATCCACCTTTTCCAAGCCATGTATTATTTTGTACGTCTCTATTAAGTCTCCCCTTAATCTTCTAAACTCCAACGAATACAATCCCAGTATCCTCAGCCGTTCCTCAAATGCTAGACCTGTCATTCCAGGGATCATCCGTGTGAATCTCCGCTGGACACGTTCCAGTGCCAGTATGTCCTTCCTGAGGTGTGGGGACCAAAACTGGACACAGTACTCCAAATGGGGCCTAACCAGAGCTTTATAAAGTCTTAGTAGTACATCTCTGCTTTTATATTCCAACCCTCTTGAGATAAGAGACAACATTGCATTCGCTTTCTTAATCACAAACTCAACCTGCATCACACACTTTTTAGGATTCAATTCCAGTTGTCACTGTTCAGCCCATCTATATCATTTTGTAGATCACAAAATCCCTACAATGCAAATAGAAGCCATTCACTCATCAAGTTGGCAACAGCCCTCTAAAGAACATCTCAATCGATTCCCATAACCCTGCATGTACTATAGAAAATCCACCAATCCTGCATATCCATGGATACAATGGGCAATTTAGCACGGCCAATCCACCTAACCTGCATAGCTTTGGACTATGGGAGAAAACCAGAGTGCTCAACTCACGCAGAAATGGGGAGATGTGCAAACTCCACATAGTCTGTCACCCAAGGTGAGAATTGAACCTGGGTCCCCGGTGCTGTGAAGTAGCAATGCTAACTACTGAGCCATTGTGCCACTCTAGCAGGCTAACGTTTCCCCTTGTTATTTACTACATCACCAATTTTCAATGTCATCTGCAAAATTAAGCAAAGCTCTTCTTTATGCTTACAAATGCAGCTCTCTAGCATAGTGTATATTTTCACATGCATGTTCTATATTGATGTCTTCTCCCTTATTGATGCCAGAGTTGTGATCAGTTATATCATGATGACTATATGAATCTTATTATACCATAAGAACACCTGGGTGCTCACACATGTACAATTAAACCTGGAAGTTTGGAAGGTGCTGCCAGAGATATTCTTCTCCATCACAAACTGAACCATTTTAGTCTTCATTATGGAATACTTTAAAATCATTAAGTAGTCACAAGCTTAGACAATGTTGAGAGCACTATTAAATTTAAGCCTTCTTCAATCAGGACTAACTGAACTTTTACCTTTCCTGATGAAGGGCTTTTGCCCGAAACGTCGATTTCGAAGCTACTTGGATGCTGCCTGAACCGCTGTGCTCTTCCAGCACCACTAATCCAGAATGAACTTTTAGCAGTATACCAGTAGCTTCATCTTTGATTCTGAAATTCAACTCATTAAGCATTTTTTTTTCAAACTGAGTGCTTTCTGTGTTATTTATTTTTAATTAAGTTCACAGCATTTACAAATATTTTAAATTCATATTCAAAGTACACTTGTAGCATTGATAAAACATACAGCAGCTAATTTGGGAACTACAGATATGTTACAGCACAGAAAGCCACTATTCAGCCCACCCTGACTGTGCAGGCTGAATACAACAGTCTCCCATCTTAATCCCACTTTGCGGTACCTGATCCATGGCTTTGCAAGCCACAAAGCTTCAAATGCAGATCCAATTCCTTTGAAATGAGTTAAGTGTTCCCACCCGAATCACCAAACTGGGCAGAAAACCCCAGACTCCTACTACCTCAGAGTGTAGTTCTTCATGTTTCCTCTATTCTTTCTTGCAAATACCTTAGGTTTGTTTTCCCTGGTAATTGAACTCACGAGGGGAAAGAAAAGGCCTTCCCTATCCATTGTATTCAAGCCCCTCAATATTTTGTACACCTGGACTAACCCACCCCTCAGCCCCCTCCAAGGAAAAATGATCTTAGCCTGCCTAAGCTTTCCTTATATTTGCAATTTTCAAGCCCCAGCAACATTATAATAAATCTCCTCTGTACTCTCTAGAGTAATCATGCCCTCTGTGTTGTGGTAACCAGAACTATACACAAAACTCCAGCTATAGCCTAACCAATACCTTATGTATTTCCCTGATGTGGAGGTAGTCCAACAGGTCTATTTGTAAGTACAAGCTTTCACAGCGCTGCTCCTTCATCAGGTAGTAGTGTTCCGAAAGCTTGTACTTCCATATAAACCTGTTGGACTATAACCTGGTGTTACATGATTTTTGACTTTGTGTATTTCCAGCATCACAACCCTTCTCATGTTGAAAACCTTGCCCAATGACAGAAAGGATCCTATTTCGATTCTTTACCACTTTACCTACCTCGACTGGCACCTTCAAGAATCTGTGGAATTGCATTCCATGACCTCTCACCTCCTCCACCCCTCTTAATATCCTTCTGTTTGTTGTGAATTTACTTAATTTATTTTCCTTATTTGCTCTTTACAATAGGAAATGGAGAACTAAAGTTGAGGCAAATAGAGACTTTTTTGACAAAGCAGCATTCAGTAATCAAAGCAAACTGATTAATCTGGTGCATTTGGATTTTCAAAAAAAGCATTTGATAAGGTGCCACAACTAAGGTTGCTACACAAGATAATGACACATGATGTCGAGGTTTATCTATTTGGGTGGGAAGACTGCACGTCAGGTTGCTAAATTTGCTGATGGCAATGAAATAGGTGGGAATGGAAGGTGTTAAGAGGAGATAGCATGTTTAAGAAGGTATGTAGACAGATTGAGTGAACGGGTAAAATCTTAACTGATGAAGTACAATGTGGTTAAATGAGAATTGTCCATTTTGTTAGGAAGAATAGAAAAGCAAGATACTACTTAAATTAAGAGATATTGTAGAACTCATATGTACTAAGGGATCCAAGTGTCCTGGTACATGAATCACATTACGGTTATTAGGCTGGTGCACCCAAGGTAATTATGAAAATAAATGTTGTTTATTACAATGAGAATGGAATATAAAAGTAGGAAACCCTTACTGCAGCTGTACAGCACATTTGTTGAGATTATATTGTAATATTTTGCACAGTTTGCTCTAAACTTGAAATAAAGATGCAGTTTCTTCACAGGTAGTTCAGAGAAGGTTCACTTGATGCATTCCTGGTTTGAAGCACTTATCTTGTGAAGAAAGCCCTAATCTGTTCAACCTAAAGCAATTGGAGTTTGGAAGAATTAGTGATGATCTTAAATGAGATCTTGATGGAACTAGATTAGGTGGATGTTTGGATGATGTTTCCTCTTGAGGAGTAGACTGAACCTAAGGGATATGAAGTTAAAAATCACAACACCAGGTTTAATTGGAAGCACTAACTTTCGGAGCGCCATGCCTTCATCTGGTGGTTATCATCAGAGGATATGAATAAGAGATCTCCCTTTTAAAATAGAGGTGAGCTTTTCTTTCTCTTAGAGGGTCATTAGAATGTGGAATTTTCTTCCCCAGAGTTAGTGGAAAATGTGACTTGAAATTTATTAGAAGCTGAATTACATATAGAACATTGAACATTACAGCGTAGTACAGGCCCTTTGGCCCTGGATGTTGCATCACCCTGTGAAACCAATCCGAAGCCTATCTAACCTATACTATTCCGTTCTTGTCCATATGCCTGTCCAACGACCACTGTAATGCCCATAAGATTGGCGAGTCTACAGCTGTTGCAGGCAGTGCATTCCACGCCCCTACTATTCTCTGAGTAAAGGAACTACCTCTGACATCTGCCATATATCTATCACCCATCAATTTGAAGCGATGTCTCCTTGTGCTAGCCATCACTATCCAAGGAAAAAGGCTCTCACTATCTACCCAATTTATACCTCTGATTATCTTGTATGTATCAATTAATTCACCTTTCAACCTTCTTCTCTCTAACGAGAACAGTCTCAAGTCCCTCAACATTTCCTCATAAGATTTTCCCTCCATACCAGGCAACATCCGAGTAAGAATGGAATAGTGTAGTTGAGATAGGTTTTGGATTGGTTACACAGGGCAGTAGAACATGCAAAACATATTTTGAAAGATAAGGTCATGAAAAGCAGACAGAAAAAACAGAGATGAGAGCACAAGACAGACAGGTATGTTGAGTGGTGAAGCAGTCTTAAAGGATCAAAATGGCCTACACCTTGTTCTAATTCCTATGCTCCTCGGAGTATGAGTACCATTGACATCAAGGCAACATTTCATTGAGTATGGCATCAAGGGGTCCTTACAAAACTTGAGTCAGTGAGAATTAGGGGAAAATTCTCCACTAGTTGCAGAGCCTGTGGTTGCTGGAGCGCAGTCATCTCAGTTGCAGGATATCACTACAGACATTCCTCAGTCACTTTTCAGCTGCTTCATTAATGAGACTCCCTTCAACAGAAGGTAGGATTGGGGAAATTCGCTGTTGATGCACAATGTTCAGCATCATTTCTCACTCTTCAAACTGAAACAGTTCATGTCTATATGCAAGATTTGGTCTCGCACTGGAATGGCAAATAATGTTTGCATCTCCCAAGTGCCTGGCGATAATTATCTCTAACAAGAGCAAATCTAACCACCCCATTCCTTAACATAAAATATAATTTCCACCACTAAATACTCCATTTTCAATGTCCTGGGATTACCAGTAAGCAGAAAATGAGTTGAACTGGCTGTATAACTACTGGGATTTCAAGACTGAATCAAAGGCTGGGATAACTAAGGCAAGCAACTCAACTCCTGTCTCTCTAATGCCTGTTACAAGGCTCAAGTTAGGAGTATGATGGAATACTTCCCACTTGTTTGGATGGGTACAGTTCCAACAGAACTCAGGCAGCTTTACACCATCTAAAACAAAGCAACACTCTAGATTGACACTTCCATTTAATACCTTCAACTTACTCTACCAGGGATGCACAGTGAAAGTAGTACAAACTATCTACAAGACACAATGCAGAATTCATCCAAGCTCAAACAGCACCACTTAATAAGCCTGTTATCTCTGCCATCTGGAAGAAGAATGGCAGCAAATACGGAGAAGGACCACCACCTACCCAATCCTTGCTAAGAAACACATATTTCTGACTCGAAACCATATTGCTATTCCTTGACTAGCTGGGTCAAAGCCTGGAAAGTTCAGTTGTTAGTTGCCATCATACATCTATCACTATGGGTTCCTACATTTGCTGTTTCCTTGTTTTAGCACATTAGAAGTGAACTTGCTAGGCACTATTCAAATCACGTATGACCATTTTATTTTGTAACAAAAGGGCAGTATATGGAGCACCAATGTTTTTAGCCCTTAAATTGAAAGGCACCTAACAAGGAGCATAACAAGGGCTGTAGACAGGGCTTTAAACTAAATGGGTGGGGGGTTCTCAGTTATGGGGGAAATTATAAAACCGAAATTAAAGGAGGAGGTAAGAGTGCAGAATTCAGGAGAGGTTATTAAATCTCCTGTACAGACACAAATAGGACAGAGTGTATGGAAAGGGTTAACAATCAAACTTCAAGCACACTGGACAAATGAATGACAATGAGAAGAGGGACAGTTAATACAGAACTGAAGGCATTATATCTGAATGCATGCAATATAAGGAATAAGGTAAATGTGGTTGTGGTGCAGATCGAAACTGGCAGGTATAACATGATGGGCATCACAGAGAAATGGCTGCAACGGGATCAGGATTGGGAGCAGAACATTCAAAGACATACATCCTATCGAAAAGATAGGCAGGTGGGCAGAGGGGCTGAGGTTGCCTTATTAGTAAGAAATGAAATTAAATCAATAGTAAGATATGAAGTAGGGTTAAATGGCATAGAAACTGTGTGGGTAGAATTGAGGAACTGCAAAGGTTAAAAAAACACATAGTTATGTATAGGCCTCCAAACAGTAGCCCAGAGCTGGAGCACAAAATACACCAGGAGATAGAAAGATGTGTAGGATAGGCAAAGTTACAGTGACCATGGGGGATTTCAATATGCAGGGAGACTGGGAAAATCAGTTGGTAGTGGATTGCAAGGAAAGAAATCTGTGGAGTGTCAGTGAGATGGCTTTTTAGAGCAACTAGTAGTGGAGCCCACTAGGGAATAGACAATACTGGATTTAATGTTGTGCAATGAGGTAGACTTGATAAGGGAGCTTAAGATGAAGGAACCCTTAGGAAGCAGTGATCATAATATGATTGAATTTACTCTGCAATTTGAGAGAGAGAAGATTGAGTCAGAGTAAATGGTGTCACGGCTCAATCGAGACAACTACAGAGGCATGAGGGAGGAACTAGGTAGAATTGACTGGGAGAGGAGCCTAGCAGGAAAGACAGTGGAACAGCAATGGTCGGAGTGTGTGGGAGTAATTCAGGAAACACAGCAGAGATTCATTCCAAGCAAAATAAAGCATGGTACAGGGAGGATGAGGCAACCATGGCTGACTGGGAAGTCAGGGATAGCATAAAAGCAAATAATATGGTGACGGGCAATAGGAAGCTGGAGGATTGGGAAGCTTAGAAAGATCAACAGAGGGCAACAAAAAGAGAAATAAGGAGGGACAAGATTAAAGATGAGGGTATGCTAGCCAATAATATAAAGGATGACTGTACGTGTTACTTTAGATATATAAAGGGCAAAAGAGAGGGAAAAGTGGACATTGGGCTGCTGGGAAATGTCACTGGAGAGACAGTAGTGGGGAACAAGGAAATGGCTGACGATCTAAATACTTTGTGTTAGGCTTCATGGTGGAAGACTTGATAATATCCCAAATATACAAGAAACTGAGGGGGCAGAGCTGAGTATGGTGGCCATCACCAAGGAGAAGGTGCTAGAAAAACTGAATGGCCTGAAGGTGGATAAATAACCTGGACCAGATGGATGACACCCCAGACTTTTAAGGGAGATAGCTGAAGAGATAATAGAGAAATTAGTAGTGATCTTCCAAGGATCACTAGAATCAGGGAGGGTCCCAGAGGATTGGAAAATCATTAACATGACACCCCCATTTAAAAAGGGAGTAAGGCAAAAGATGGAAAATTACAGACCAATTAGCCTCATGTCAGTTCTGGGTAAGATCCTGGATTTTATTGTGAAGGATGAGACTTCTGAATACTTTAAAGTGCATGCTAAAATAAGGCAAAGTAAGCATGGTTTCATCAAGGGGATGACATGTCTGACAAATCTGTTAGAACTCTTTGAGGAAGTAATTCGCAGGTTGGACCAAGAAAAGCCAATCGATGTTATCTATCTGGACATAATAAAGGCACACACTGGCACATACTGCATAGGATAAGGGCCCATGCTGTTAAAGGCAAGATACTAGCATGGAGAGAAGCTTGGCTGTCTGGCAGAAAGCAGAGAATGGGGATAAAAGGGTCCTTCTCAGGATGGCAGCCAGCAACAAGTGATGTTCAGCAAGATTCAGTGTTGGGACAACAATCTTTCACTTCATACATTAACGATCTAGATGAAGGAACTGAGGGAATTCTGGCTAAGTTTGCAGATGATACAAAGATAGGTAGAGGGATGGGGAGCATTGAGATGGTGGGGAGGTTGCAAAACAATATGCAGAGGTTACAAGAGTGGGCAAAGAAGTGGCAGGTGGAGTACAATGTGGGAAAGTGTGAGGTCATGCAGTTTGGTAGGGAGAATAGAGGCATTTTCAAAAGGGACAGAAAGTTCAGAAGTCTGAAGTGCAAAGAGACTTATGAGTTCTACTCCAGGATTCTCTCAAAGCAAACTTGAAGGTTGAGTCAGTAGTTAGGAAGGCAAATGCAATTATGGCATAGATTTTGAGAGGACTTGAATATAAAAGCAGGTATGTATTTCTGAGGCTCTGGCAAGACCACATTTAGAGTATTGTGCACAGCTTTGGGCTCCATATCTCAGGAAGGACGTACTGGCCCTGGAGCGTGTTCAGAGGAGGTTCACAAGAATAGCCCCAGGAATGAAAAGCTTAACATATGAGGAATGTTTGAAGACATTGGATCTATACTCAACAAAGTTTAGAAGGATGAGGGGGTATCTAATTGAAACGTGCAGAATACTGAATAGCCTGGACAGAGTAGATATTAGAAAAATGTTCTCATTGGTAGGAGAGACTAGGACCCGAGGGCACCACCTTAGAATAAAGGGAAGACATTTTAGAATGGAGATAACAAGAAACTTCTTCAGCCAGATGGTGGTGAATACATCGAATTCACTGCCACATTCGACTGTGGAGGCCAAGTCATTGAATATATCTAAGACAGACAGGTAGGTAGGTTCTTGAATATCAAGGAGATCAAGGGTTATGGGGAGAAAGTGGAGGAATGGAGTTGAGAAATGTATCAGATATGATTGAATGGCAGAGCAGACTCAATGGCTGAATGGCCTAATTTCTGCTCCTATGTCTTATGATGCTTATTGGCACACCACATTGTGCATTGACTGTTCAGTATTAGGCAGCCAATTAAATGCATTTCAGTTTGACCTTGACATGGTGCTCCCATTGGCTGGAAATGCTATTTACTGATTACTTGTTTAGTCTCATTGCTCTCCATTGGCAATCAATGCTATGATCCTTACAGTTACAAAACAGCAATAATTGATTATAAGTGTGATTTCATTACAATCAATTTTATGGAATTTGGGTTGCTATAGCTTCTAACTCCAAGCCAATATTTAAAGAAGTAATTAGTTCTAGTATGCATCAGTGGATGGAGAAGATCTTATACATGCTTTGGAAGTCAAGGCTTGGATCATCCTACTGTTTGGACTAGATCCAGGACACTACTGCATAATTTGTAATGTGATTTAAACAGAAGACTAACACTGATTATAAATGGCATTAGAACACCAATGGTACAAATCAAGTCACTGGTTGTTAGTGTTGCATAATGAGAACTGGTCCTGACTGAAACTGTCACATATTGACTGTGACATTGCTAACGCTTGCATTGCAAGGAGACTAAAAAGATTAACGTGATTGGGGGGAAAAGAATCAAAATTGCTTCATTTATTAGTTTTCAATCAAAACAGAATAGCATTAAGATGATAACATTTTAAAAGCCACTGAGGAAGCAAAATGCAACAAAGGAGGCGATATTATTTCTTGTCATTTCAAGTAAGATCTTGACAGCATTTTTAATATTCAGGTAATATTACAGAATTTTGAATATAAATGATTTTTTCCACAACCACACTGACCCCTTATAAATATTGAGTGGCTAATGTATATTTCTGACTCATACTTAACATCTAGTGTTTGAAGCTTTGTTTAACCCCTTCCTTTTTGTGCCATTTAGTTTGTTCATTATATTTAGATTTCATGAAACACTTAATAGATTGTGAAATTTGAAAGTTACATTAACAATTTGGTCATGCCTTACCTGCTGAGAAAATGCTTTTCTTGTAATGCTTTGTTGGAATTTATTAGATGCATATTTGCAGTAGATCCAGTTATTGCCTTTATGACTAATGTTTACACTAACTTAGTCTGTTATCTGAGATAATACATTCTATATATCAATTCTTATGTGACACTCCTCAGAAGAATACCACTCCTCTATGCAAACGCAAGAATGTTGGAACCAGTGAAGGACAATAATATTACAAAGAACATCTACACTTAGCAACAATCATTGAAAGGAATCAAATCTCCAGGCAGCTGTACTTTTATGGGGACAAGTGTGACCAGGAAGAGATGCCCATTCTGTGAAAAATGACAACTCTCACAGTGATCTTGTCACAATACATGAGGAAATGTATTGAACCCTGTTAATGATCAGAATTACATGTTCAACTCCAAGCTTCAGTGGAAGAAACAAAATGATGCACTCATCCTATCTTTTTTTCATTAATTCATAGTGTGTGAGCTTTGCTAGCTGTGTTTACTGTCCATGCTTAACTGCCCTTGGAAAGTAGTTAGTGGGGTGCCTTATTAAGCTGCTGAAGTCCTTGAGGTCTGGGTACACCTAAAGTGCTGTTAGAATAGAGTTCCATGATTTTGACTCAGCAACAGTGAGAACACTCAATATAGTTGCAAGTCAGGATGGTGTGTAGCTTGGAGAGAAATTTGTAGGACTTTAGTATTCCTGTGCATCTGCTGATCTTGTCCTTTGAAGTAGTGGAGGTTATGGATTTGAAAGATGCTGTTGAAGAAGCCATGGTGAGTTTCTCTTGAGTTTCTTGTAGATGATACATACTGCAGTTACTACGTTTTGATAGTGATGGGAGTGAATGCGGATAATGGTGGATTGAGTGCAAATCAAGCAGGCTGTTCTGTTCTGGAAGGTATCCAGGCCTTGAAACCCATTGGAGCTGCATCCAATCAGGTAAGTGGTGAGCATTCTATTACACTCCTGACTTGTGTCTTGTAGATGGTGGATAGGCTCTGAGGGGTCAAGAAGTGAGTCACTTGCAACAGAATTCCCAGCGTTTGACCTGTTATTGTAGCCAGAGTATTTATGTACCTAGTCCAATTTAGTTTCTGATTCATGGCAACCCAAAAGATTTTGACAGTGGGGCGTTTAGTAATGGTAATGCCTTTGAAATTAATGAGCAATAGTTAGGTTCATTTTTTGCTGGTGACCAACATTGCTTGGCACTTGTGTGGAGTGAATGCTACTCTCCACTTATCATACTGACCCTGAATGTTGTCCAGGGTCTTTCTGCTTATGGACATGAGCTGCTTTACAGTCTGAGGAGGCAGGAGTTGAATATTGTGCAATTATCTGAGAATAGTTCCATCCCAGACATTATGACCAAGGAAATATTATTGTCAAAGCAACAGAAGATGATATGGCCTTAGTCAATACCCGAAGGGCATCTTGCAGTGATGTGCTGGCTTTGGAAACTAGCTAGAATTGATAGCAATGGAAAGCCAGAATTATGTAATTGGCATCGATTGTGAATGGCCCCTGGCAACTAGGAAATTTGAGGGTTGGGGGAAGCTGAGGTGGTTTAGGAGAGATCGTAGGCTGGGGTGGAGAGATGTTGATGGAAGAGAGTAAAATGAGCATTTGGATAGGAAGAGGAACCAGCTCAAAGCCTAGGGCAAAAGAAAGGCTAGGGGTCAGGTTGGTAACTGCAAAAGGAGGAGGAACCATGAAAACCATGAACCATAGAGAAAGGACCATGAGCATGGAAAGCAGGTGAGGCTGATGAAGGTAAAAGATTTGCTTGAGGGGCTCAGGGATTACTCTTGCACCTCTGGGTCTCAAGGAGTGCTATTAAAAGCAATTACTTGTTTAATCTAGCTGTTCCTGTCTTCACATAACTGCAGGCTTTCTTTTACCAGCCAAACAATATTAAATTTAAATTATGGTCCCAACTGCACTTTAAGAGACTAATTTAAAGACTGTCTTGTGGTAATCTGCCTGTGGGAACAAGCCATAAGCACACCAATGCTATTCCATATTAGAGAAATGGTAACAAGTGTAAAATGCATTTATTTTCTTTTAACCCATATCTCTCCCACTCCCTTTCCTGACCAGTTGTTGGGAAATTAATATTCATTAATCATATAAAAGCCCATTTCCAGTTCTGAAAGTTTGAAAACTTCCACATTTATTATATAGTATTTCAACTCTCCGTTGTAAATATATTAAATTCTAATGCTTTGAAAATGCTCCTTCTCCTAATAGCTGCTTTGATCCATCGTAACAGTGTGTTAGGTTTCTATAATCAAAATAAGTACAGGAAACTTCCCAGTTTGTGGGGGCACACTAATAAATTCATCCAAGATATAAACCCAGCAGAGATGGCGGTATTGTAGTATGTATTCAGTAGAGAGTTGCCTTGGAAGTCATCAATATTGACTGCAGACCTCATGATGTCTCATAGTATGAGGTTACACATGGGCAAGGAAACACCCTGCTGATTACAGGCTGCTCTTCACTCAGCGGATGAGTCACTACTTATCCATATTGAACAGCATTTGGAGAGCTGAGTGCAGCAAGGCTGCAGAATGCACACTGAGTGGGGGACTTCAATATGGCTTGGCTGTAATACCACTAGTGACTGAGTAGATAAGTCCTAAAGGACACAGCTGCCAGACCTGGACATGGTCAGTGGTGAGGGATCTAATAAAAATACTTGACCTTGTCCTCTGTCTGCTGCATTTGTAGCTGTGCATGACAGCATTGGTAAGAATGACCACCACATAGTTCTTATGGAGGATAATCAACGGTGGAGGGCATTGTGGCCTAATCTGTCTAGTCCTGACCAACACTCCATCAGAGGTCATTCATTAGTGGTCTGGAGTAGGGCGAGCTGGACAGGGCAATGTTAGATTTCACACGAGCATACGAGTTAAGAACAGCAGAAGCCCCCGACCCCTCATTCAAGCAGATTACGACTAATTTAATAACTTCACATTCCTACCCACGCACAATAATCTATCATAGTATTTGGGCATTGTGTGTGTGTGTGTATGTGTGTATATGCAGATTTCTCCAGCTTCCTCATTTCCCCTCCCCCCACCTTAACTCAGTCCCAATCCTTGGACTCAGCACCACCTTCTTGACCTGCAATCTTCTTCCCGACCTCTCCGCCCCCACCGCCTCTCCGGCCTATCACCCTCACCTTAACCTCCTTCCACCTCTCACATTCCCAACGCCCCTCCCCCAATTCCCTCCTCCCTCCCTTTTATCTTAGCCTGCTTGGCATACCTTCCTCATTCCTGAAGAAGGGCTTATGCCTGAAACGTCGATTCTCCTGTTCCTTGGATTCTGCCTGACCTGCTGCGCTTTTCCAGCAACACATTTTTCAGCAAGTCTCATTCATACCGTGCAAGTGACAGGTAATGACTGTCTCCAACAAGAGGGTATCTAACCATCATCTACTGACATTCAATGGCAATGCCATCACTGAATCGCCCCCTGTCAACATCCTGGAGGTTATCATTTACTAGAAACTGAACTGGGCCATATAAGTACAGTGGCCACAAGAGCAGGTCAGAGGCTTAGAATCATACATTGTGTAGCACACACCCTGACTCCCAAAAGCCCCATTTACCATATACAAGGCGCAAGTCAGAAGGGTGTCAGAATACTCTCCACTTGCCTGGGTGAATGTCATCCCAGCAACACTCACTTGATACCACTGGGAATAAAGTAGCCTGCTTCAATGACAAAACATCGTGAAACATTGATACTCCACCACCATCCGGCCAGTTACATTGTGCCCAATCTATAAGATGTGCTGCAGAAATTCACCAAGGTTCCTTACACAACACTTTCCAAACCCACAAACATTACCCTCTGGAAGAACAAGAACACCACATATACTTGCGAATACCACTACCTACTTGTTGCCCTCAAAGCCACTCACCATCCAGACTTGGAGATATACCAACATTGCTTTAGTTCATTGAGTCAGAGTTCTAGCATTCCATCCCTAATGGCACTGTGGGTTTATCTGAACCAAATTGACAACAGCAGTTCAAGGGAGTATCTCGCGACCTCCTTCTTACTAGGATAGACAATAAACACTGATGTCAAGATTAGAGTGGTGCTGGAAAAGCACAGCAGGTCAGGCAGCATCCAAGGAGCAGGAAAATCGATGTTTCAGGCAAAAGCCCTTCATCAGAAATAAACACAGGGTGCAGCCAGAGAAACACCCTTACCATTAATGAACGTATAAAACATTTGATAGTTAATAACAACACCTTAGCTTTTCTAGTATAGTTAGAACAGGAAGAAAAGCAAATTGTTTTCTATGGGCTTTTGGATTCTGGATCAACAGGTTGCTAGTGTGAAGACTGCTCCTGACTGGGCATAAAGAACATGTGGGTAGAACTAAAAGCAAGAGACAAATACATTGAAATCGAGACAAAGGTCTGAAGTCTAGCCCTGTGGATGTTCAAAAACTGTGAAGAGGAGCATGTATAGTAGACTGATATATTTTGGATATTGTACCACCAATTGCTAAGTCAGATGAGAGCTTTGCATGCCTCTGACTATTGTGTATTGGTACATTAAACCTTAATATAGATTAAACAGTGTTACAAAGCTGTCCAAGGCTGAAGACAGTTCTTGACCTTGCTTTATCTAGGAATGGTTCAATTTGAATCTAAACTTTGGTTGTGGGCAGAAAACAACACAACAGAAAATGGTGGCAGTGGTGGGATCCAATGTCTAGACATTGTATAGCAAATGATCAAGAAACAGACCAGCTAAATTAAGCAAGCTTTTTAAGGGTCTGCAGTGAAAGGTTGAGATTTTCTTTATTGTTAAATCAGAAATTTAAAAGTCGACACGTGTTTTCAATTTTTTTTTAAATTGCAAAAGTTTTTATTTGAAAAATTATTTAAACAGTTTATTTTAGATAATGAGTTGTGTTTTTGTTCTGGAGAGTCCTACACGTGGTCAGCTCTGAAGAGGATTTTCTTTCTTTGAGGAATTTATTGAAGAGGAATCATTTTTATTCAGTTAATTAGCAAAACGGCTGATTTTATTTAAAGTTTTATATATAAATTTTCCATTTTTACATTATTGTCTGCAAGTAATGAAAGATAGGTGATTTTATATATAAGGCATTATTGAAACATCCTTTTTTTAGGCTTAATTTTTCCGCAGACCATATATAAGGTGCAGAGTGAGATGGCTGGTAGATTTAGAAAAGTTATTACCCAGCAAGATCAGTCAGATAGATGGGTGACTGTCAGGAGATGTAAGAAGATAGTTTAAATGTCTCTGCTGACTATTCCTCTATCAAATAGATATTCAGTTTTTGGAGCTGTTGAAAGGGATAGTCTCTCTAAGGAAATGGAAGTTATTGGACACTTGGAATGATTTTTACGTTAGGCAGTAGTTGACAAGATTTCATTGAATTATTCTTAGAGACGACTCTGCCGCCAGGGGCATAGACAGGAGATTCTACGGCAGTGTGAAAATTTAGGATGTTTTGTTGCTTTCCTGGTGCCAGGATTAAGGACATTTCTAAACACTTCAACTACATTGTTAACGGTGAGATTGAGAAGCCAGGAGTTATTGTACACATTGGGAGGAATAACATTAAAGCAGTACAGAATGAAATTAAGAGGTTAGGTAGAAGATTGAAAAATAACACCTTAAAAGTATTAATTTCGGATTTACTTCCAATGCTAAACTCAAATGAGGGAAGGAACAAAAGACTGAAGGAGATAAATCATTGGCTGAAGAGCTGGTGCATTGTTCAGGGATTCAGATTTTTGGACAATTGGAAAGTCTTCTGGGATAGAAAAGATCTGTTCAAAGAGGATGGGTCTAACCTAAACTGGGAAGGGACCAATATTGTCTTCAGATAAACTTGCAGATTTAGTCAGTAGTTAGGAAGGCAAATGCAATGTTGGCATTTATTTTGAGAGGACTTGAATATAAAACCAGGGATGTACTTCTAAGGCTCTATAAGGCTCTGGTCAGACAATATTTGGAGTATTGAGTGCAGATTTGGGCCCAATATCTCAGGAAGGATGTACTGGCCCTGGAGCAGGTTCAGAGGAGGTTCATGAGAATGGTCTCAGGAATTGTGAAACGTATGAGAAACATTTGAAGACTCTGGGACCAAACTGGATGGAGTTTAGAAGGATGGGGGGGGGGGGGGGGGAAGAGATCTAATTGAAACGCATAGAATATTGAACAGCCTGGACAGAGTAGATGTTAGGAAGATGTTTCCATTGGTAGGCGAGACTAGGATCCGAGGGCATAGCCTTAGAGTAAAGGGAAGACCATTTAGAATGGAGATAAAGAGAAACTTCTTCAGCCAGAGAGAGGTGACTCTATGGAATTAACTGCCACAGAAGGCTGTGGAGGCCAGGTCATTGAAAATATTTAAGACAGAGATAGATAGGTTCTTGATTGTCAAGGGGATCAAAGGTTACTTAGAGAATTAGGCTGAGAAACTTACAAGCCAAGATTGAGTGGTGGAGCAGATTCGATGGACTGAATGGCTAAAGTTCTGCTCCTACATCTTATGGTCTAATATCCTAGCAGGGAGATTTGATCATTCTATTGAGGGAGACTTTGTACTGATAGAATTCCTCCACTCGCCTTCTCTAAGCAGCTGTGTTACTGGATGGAGGTTTGCTTGCTGAGCTGGAAGGTTTGTTTTCAGATGTTTCATCGCCATATAGGTAACATCTTCAGTGAGCCTTGAGTGAAGCACTGGTGGTGTGGCTCACTTTCTATTTTTGTGTTTGGGTTTCCTGGGCTTGATGATGTAATTCCCTGCAGTGATATCATTTCCCATGGTGATGTAATTTTCTTTTCTCTTTCTCAGGGGTGGCCAATGTAGTGTTTGTTACAGTTCTTGCAAGGTATTTTGTAAATGACCTTAGTTTTGCTTGTTGTTCGTGGAAAACACATCCAAAACCCGAGCCACTCTGCCCGACAAAGTCACCTCAGAAACGATTGCCAGACTACTCAGACCAAGGCAGCATGGTAGCCCACGAAACACACCAACACACTAAAACAGCAGCTAATGAACTTGAAAGACCGTATACAGACAACAACAAAACTAATGTCATACATAAAGCACCTTGCAAGAACTGTAACAAACACTACATTGGACAGTCAGAAAACTAGCCACCAGGATACATGAACATCAACTAGCCACAAAAAGACAGGACCCACTCTCACTAGTATCCTTACATATTAGATTATATTAGATTACTTATAGTGTGGCAACAGACCCTTCAGCCCAACAAGTCCATACCGACCCTCCGAAGAGCAACCCACCCAGACCCATTCCCCTACACCTAATACTACGGGCAATTTAGCATGGCCAATTCACCTAACCTGCACATTTTTGGACTGTGGGAGGAAACCGGAGCACCTGGAGGGAACCCATGCAGACACGGGGAGAATGTGCAAACCCCACACAGACAGTTGCCAGAGGCGGGAATTGAACCCGGGTCTCTGGCACTGTGAGGCAGCAGTGCTAACCACTGTGTCACCGTGCCGTCCTCATATGGATGAGGAAGGGCACCACTTCGACTGGGGCAACACATCCATTCTAGGACAAGCCAAACAGAGACACGCACGTGAATTTCTAGAAGCAAGGCATTCCAACCGGAACTCTAACAATAAACACATTGACTTGGATCCTATTTACCACCCCCTGAGAAAAAGAATAGGAAATGACATCACCATATGAAATGACATCACCAACCCAAAGAAATCCTAACACATAAATAGAAAGTAGGCTACACCACTAGTGCTTTATCAAGCAGCTCACTGAAGATTTTACCTAGTATGGTGATGAAACGTCTGAAAACGAACCTTCCAGCTCAGTGAGCAAACCTACATCCAGAACCTCAACCTAAGCTATAAATCTTCTCAAAACTTACTAGCTGTGTAAATGGAAGGATTGATGGGGAAAGTTTCTGAATGTAACCACGTCAATTAGAAAAATAGAGACAAGAGCAAGTCAGAGCTTGCAGTAGCTCTGAAGAACTAAATTGCATCTATTTCAATGCAAGGGGTATTAGAGGTAAGGCTGATGAATACATAAAATAGGGATGTCATTGCTGGTACAGAAACCTGCCTGAGAGATAGAGAAGACTTGCAGCTCAGGGTTCCAGGTTCTAGGTGCTAGAGGAAGCATAGAAAAGGAGGCAAGATAGGAGAGGGTGTGGTGTTTTGATTAAGGAATACATGACTGCTGTTACTATTCCTGAAAAAAAAAGTGTTTGGTGATAATACAAATAAGAAAGGAAAGATCACTTTGATAGGATTGTACTATAGACCCCACAATAGTAATAGAGAAATTCAGAAACAAATATGTAGGGAGATGTCAGACATATGTAAGCATAATAAGGTTTAATAATGGGTGATTTGAATTTTTCAAATATTGACAGGGACATTGTGTTAAAGGTTTGGATGGTGAAGAATCTGTCAAATATATTCAAAAAGATTTCCTTTATCAATATGTGGATGCTCCTACAAGTGAAGGTGCAAAACTAAAAACTTTCTTTTGGGCAATAAGGCAGGACAGGTGACTGAAGTAAGACTGGGGGAAACATTTGAGAGGGTCTAGCAATCATAATTCTATTTATTTTGAAATGGTTTTGGAAAAGATAAGTCTCCATCAAAGTTATTTTTTCTAATTGGAGTAAGGCAAACTTTAATGGTATGAGACAAGAACTTTCAAAAGTTGATTGGAGTAGACTGTTCACAAGTAAAACTATGTCTGACAAGTAGGATGTGTTCAGAAGTGAGATGACTAGACTTCCTGTTAGAGAGAAGACAAGGTTAGTAAGATTAAGGAACAATGGATGAATAAAGATATTGAGGTTCTAATCAAGCATAAAAGATAATCTTATTTTAGATAATAGACAACTTAGTTCAATTGAATCTTTTAATCAATATAAACAGAGTATAAAGGCATTCTTGAGAGAGAAATCAGGAAGGCAAAAAGAGGGGTATGAGATAGCATTGGCAGATAAGGCTAAGGATAATTCAAAGAGATTTTACAAAATTCTTTAACAGCAAGAGGGTAACTAGAGAGAGGGTAGGGCCTCTTAAAGATCAAGGAGGTTGCCTTTGTGTTGAACCCCTGGAGGTGGGAAAGATACTAGATGAATATTTCCTATCAGCTTTTACTGTGGAGAAAGAAATGGAGTCTAGCGAATACAGAGAAATAAATGTTGATGTTCAAAGTTTGTGAGAAGATTTGTAGCTCGGGTGCTCGCTGTTGTGGTTCTGTTCGCCAAGCTGGGAATTTGTGTTGCTGATGTTTCGTCCCCTGTCTAGGTGACATCCTCAGTGCTTGACAGCCTCCTGTGAAGTGCTTCTGTGATCTTTCCTCCGGCATTTGTAATGGTTTGAATCTGCTGCTTCTGGTTGTCAGTTCCAGCTGTCCGTTGCAGTGGCCGGTATATTGGGTCCAGGTCGATGTGCTTATTGATTGAATCTGTGGATGAGTGCCATGCCTCTAGGAATTCCCTGGCTGTTCTCTGTTTGGCTTGTCCTATGATAGTAGTGTTGTCCCAGTCGAATTCATGTTGCTTGTCATCTGCGTGTGTGGCTACTAAGGATAGCTGGTCATGTCGTTTCGTGGCTAGTTGGTGTTCATGGATGCGGATCGTTAGCTGTCTTCCTGTTTGTCCTATGTTTGATGTTTTTGATGTTTTTAAAACATTTCCTATTACAGAAGAGAAAGTTTAGGAGGTCTTAGAAAATATAAAGGTGGATGATTCTGCAGGACCTAATCTAATGTATCCCAGAACTTTATGAGAAGTAAAGGAGGAAATTAGAAAACTCCTTGCAGACATATTTGTGTCATCTGTAACTACAGGTGAGGTGCCTAATGACTGGAGGGTGACTGATGTTGTATCTTTGTGTAACGAAAGGTTGTAAGGAGAAACTGGGTAACTACAGAGCTGAGAGTCTGACTTTGATTGTGGGTAATTTGTTGGAGGTGATTATAAAAGATAGGATTTTTGGACATTTAGAGAGACAAGAACTGATTAAGGATAGTCAGCATAGGTTTGTGTGAAGAAAATCATGTCCCAGAAGCTTGACTGATTTTTTTTGAGCAAGTTACCAAAAAGGTTGATGATGCTAGAGCAATACACTTTGTTTATTTGGATTTTAGTAAAGCCTTTGACAAGGTTCCACATGGTAGACTAATTCGTAAAGTTAGGTCACATGATATTCAGGATGATCTGCCCAAATGGATGCATAATTAGCTTAATGGCAGGAGACAGAGAGTAATGGTGAGGTTTGTTTTTTTGGACTGGAGGCATCACACCAGTGGTGTTCCACAGGGATCAATTCTGTGTCCCCTTGTTTTTATTTATATAAATGATTTGGATGAGAATATAGAAGGCATAGTAAGTTTGTAGATGATACCAAAACTGGTGGCATTGTAGACAGTGAAAGAGGTTTTCTAAGATTACGAAAGCATCTTGATCGAATGGGTCAATCATGGGAAAAATAGCAGATGGATATCAATGCGAGGCATTACATTTTGGTACAACATACAATGGTATAACTTATAAAATTAACAGTAGAGCCTTGGATAGTGTTGCAAAACAGAGGGACCTATGGGTGCATGTACATAATTGATTGAAATTTACATCGCATATAGACAGGATGATTAAAAAGGCATTTGGCACAGTTGTCTTCATTGCTCAGTCCTTTGAGTATAGGAGTTGAGACATTATGTTGAGGTTGTACAGGACATTGGTGAAGCCTCTTCTGGAACACTGTGTCCAGTTCTGGTCACCCAGTTAAAAGAAGGACATTATCAAGCTGGAGAGTGTTCAGAAAAGATTTACCAGGATGTTGCTGGGTATGGAAGGTTTGAGTTCTAAAGAAAGGCTGGATAGGTTTGGATTTTTTCCACTGGAGAGAAGCAGCTTGACAGGTGACATGATAGGAGTTTCTAAAATAATCAAAGGTATAGATAGAGTGGATGATAGTTGTCTTTTCCCTAATATGGAAAATTTCAAGACTGTGGGCACATTTTTAAGGTGACAGGAGGGAGATTTTAGAAAAAGATATAAGAGGAATTTTATTTTTACACAGAGGGTGGTTCGCATGTGGAATGAGCTTCCTGAGGAAATGGTAGATGTGGGTGCAACTATAATGTTTAAAAGATGTTTGGATGGATACCGGAATAGGAAGGATTTGGAGGGATATGGGCAAGGAGCAGGCAGGTAGGGACTAATTTGGGATTATATTCAGCATGGATTGGTTGGACCAAAGGGTCCGTTTCCATGCTGTATGACTAGCTCAATGAGAATGCTGTAGTACAAAAATTGAAAGCTAAGTTTCTGCTATTCTAAATATTTTATCAATGCAAAAGCTGTTTTCCTTCAATACTTCCTCTCGATGATTTTTGAATCTATTAAGGATGGATTCTGTGATATCACTTGTGCCATTTTATTTTTAATCTTAGTTTTTTTTATACATTAATACCTGTAAAGTAACAAGCTATCAGATGCATATAATAGATTAGAAAATTCACAGATATGGAAAACACAATTCCTAAGATTTCAAATAACTCTGGAATTGGACATCAAATCAATTGCAGAACAGATTAATACACTTCCCTACTATATTAAAAGATCAAATCATGTGTTACATTGACAACAGATTGGTAAGAATCAAAGTATGTTTGACAACCTCAACTTTTAATTGGTATCTAACTTGAAAAGCACATGGGACACTGGCAGGATTGCACTTCAATTGCAGATCCCAGCACCTGGGAGAGTGTGTAGATAGTGATGCTATCTTAACTATTCAACTATAGAAACTTACAACTTACTCACTTGTGACAGAATCCTCATTATTCGCTTAGATAAATCAGTGACTGCATTCCCTCACTCAAAAGAAGATTTAGCTCTAGAAGGAAGTTCCAAATAACAATGGATACAAGGAGTTGGCAAAATTGCTTCAGAAACATGATGCAGCAAAACATTAAATATCAAACATTTACAGAGTGTTTGACTACTTAAGGCACAACAGAGCATTTGAATAGAGACCAATCCTCTTATCTAAATAATATTCTGTGTGACCACATCAGTGCAAAGTCCGAAGCAACTAAGACCAGCACCTTTAAGACCATAAGAAATAGGAGCAGAAATTAGGACATTCAGCCCATCAGGTCTGTTCTGCCATTCTATCATGGCTGATAGCTGGAAAATGAGGTTGAGAAACCTTTCTCCTTGTAACCTTTGACCCATTGACAATCAAGAACTTACCAATCTTGGTTTTAAATATACTCAATGACCTGGCCTCACAGCTGTCTGTGGCAATAAATTCACATATTTGCCACTCTCTGGCTGAAGAGTTTCTCCTCATCTCCATTCTAAAGGTCTTCCCTTTATTCTAAGGCTATGCCTCGAATCCTCATCTCTCCTACCAATGGAAACATCTTCTTAACGTCCACTCTGTCTTGGCTGTTCAGTATTTCTGTAAGTTTCAATTAGAATCCACCCCCATCCTTCTAAACTCCATCAAGAATAGTCACAGAGTCCTCAAACGTTCCTCGTATGTTAAGCCTTTCATTCCTGGGAACATTCTTGTGAACCTCCTTTTAACCCACTCCAGGCCCAACACATCTTTCCTCAGGTATGAGGCCCAAAATTGCTCACAATACTCTAAATGTGGTCTGACCAGAACCTTGGAGGCTCAAAAGTACACCTTGCCATAGGTGTGGTTCCAAAATCCCATGTCAACAATGAAAACATTGTCCAGCCATATATTCATAATGTATTCATTGTAGGAAAACAGGATATTTTTCAAACATTTGATATAGCATAAACAATATTCTCAGCATCAAACTAAATAATTTCTAAACCAACATGTATGTTCATGTATTGAAGGACAGGTTGAAATGGTTATGGAATAAGTTTCTTCACATTGTAACAACTCTCAATGGACATGCAACATCACTCTTTTATTGACTAATTCACACCATCACCAACCTAGAAACTAATAGCAGAGAACAAGAGACACAGCATCCCCATACAACCCTGCATTTGCATCAACACAAGCACAGCTAACCAAACTGAAACCAGCAGAGGTAGAGATAGCTCACCAACTTTACCTCAACTGTTTTGATACCTTGACTTAGACTTTTCTGATACATTTGCCAACAGAAATTAATTTATTCAAAAGGTTGGTAAGGGATGCAAAACATAGGAAAAACGCACAGTAAATGTTGTCCAAACATGAAAAGTGGCAACTAATTTGAGCATGTCCCTCAGTGTCAATGATCATGATTGAAAAGAAAAAAAGTCTTTTTAAGAATTTACCATACTCAATGGCTTGTTTTGTGACATAATAAATCCAAAACAAATATTTAACATTGTAAAACAACAGATTCAATTTTTTTCTGTTATTAGTTACAGCATTTGTTTTCTAAATACACAAAAACCTTTAATTTTGAAGACCAATTGTAAAAAGTGTTCATATGGACTTTCTGAAAGTTCATTTGAAACAAAAACTTCAAAGATATCACTGTAACAGTTTAATACAGCAAAATAAAACAAAATACATAACAATAAAAAAATTCTTCTGCATTGCTGCGAAAAAAAAACCTAAAGTGAATAACCCAAGTTTGAATGCAATGCATCATTGTACATGTATAGCCTCATGGACTGTAACTACCCATTCACATATACTTGAAGATGAGCTCTTAATCCTGCATTCACATAATCAGATTCAATGTCAGCTAAGTCATTTCAACACGAACGTGCCTGTCAATTGGAGGGAGATTAGAACTGCAAAACATTCTTTGAGACACTGCTTGTTCACGTTCTCCATGTTTCTCATTCCCATTTTAATTATCTTTTTCTCTATCATTCATTCATTCTTTTATCACCTGTTTTGCCTCTCTCACGTACATCTCCTTGAAGCTCTAATTCACTCTCTGACTCCTTGATATGGATTTGTTGAGAAACCGTGTTTGCAGTTCTTTTGCTTTATCAGAGTTCCATCACTTGACAGATAGCATCTGTAAGCAAGTTTGTAACATACTGCCTGCTGATGTTCCACAATTCCATCAATGATTTTTCAACACCTTAAAAGTCTACATATTCACAAATCATTTATCTCGCCTGCCATTGTTCAGTTTTGACTAATGCTTCCTTTTGCCAAGTCTTTATTTCCTCATTCGTTCCCTCCCATTTCCAATGCAGTGAATTTTATTGCACCTGTGAATGGGGTGGCAGGTGAATGATGCATAATGTGCCATGACTAATGCTCATCTACATAATGTAAGATTACAGACCATAAGACATTGGTGCAGCAATTAGGCCGTTCAGCCCATTGAGTCTGCTCTGCCATTCAGTCATGGCTGATAAGCTTCTCAACCCAATTCTCCCACTTTATCCCCATGACCCTTCATCGTCTTGAAATTCAAGAACTTATCTCTCACTGTCTTAACTATACTGAATGACCTGGACTCCACAGTCTGATCTGGCAATGAATTCCATAGATTCACCACACTCTGGCTGAAGAAATTTCTCCTTATTTCTGTTCAAAAAGGTCTTCCCTTTACTCTAAGGCTATGCCCTCGGGTCCTAATCTCTCCTACCAATGGAAACAAATCCTAACATTTACTCTGTTCAGGCTGTTCAGTATTCTGTAAGTTTCAATCAAATCCCCCCTCCCATCCTTCTAAACTCCATCGAGTATAAACCCAGAGTCCTCAAACGTTCCTCATATGTTAAGCTTTTCATTCCTGAGACCATTCTTATGAACCTCCTCTGAACATCCTTCCTGAGAAATGAGGCACAAAACTGCACATGTACTCTAAATGTGGTCGTCAAGAGCCTTATACAGCCTCAGAGGTACATCCCTGCTTTTATATTTAAGTCTTCTTAAAATAAGTTCCATCATTGCATTGGCTTTCCTAACTACTGACTCAATTTGCAAGTTTACCTTGAGAGAATCCTGGACTATAACTCCCAAGTCTCTTTTCACTTCAGCCTTCTGAATCTTCACCCTATTTAGAAAATAGTCCAAGCCTCCACTCTTCTTATCATAGTGCATGTCTTCACATTTTTCTACATGGTACTCCATCTACCACTTTGCCTACTTTCCTAACCTGTTCAAATCCTTCTGCAGCCTCCCACCTCCTCAATGTTTGTAGCATCTGCAAACCTACCCAGAATGCCCTCAGTTCCTTCATCTAAATCATTAATGTATGTCCTAAGGTAATTTTACCAAAGGGCATCATAGATTCATTGAATCCTCATATTCAGCCCATCAAATCCATACCGACTGTCTGAAAAGCATTCCACTCAGACCTGCTCCATAATTGCATTTCCCATGGCTAACCCACTCAACCTACACAACCCTGGACACTATGGGCCATCCACCTAACCTGTATATCTTTGTACTGTGGGAGGAAACTGGAGCACCCAAAGGAAACCCATGTGCATATGGGGAGAATGTGCAAACTCCACAGAGACAGTCGCTCAAGAATGGAATCAAACCCAGGTCCCTGGAGCTATGATGCAACAGTACCAACCACTGAGGCACTGTGCTGCCTAAAATTTAAATTTCACCATGCCAGGATTTGAACCCAGGTCCCCAGAACATTACTTGGGTCTCCTGATTAATACCCAAACAATAACACCACTAGGCCCTCCGTCACCTCCTGGAGATGAAGGCATTGAAAGGCTGTCCTGCGCATAGGCAACTTGATGTCTATGGTCACTTAAATAGTTTATTCCAGCAACTCAAAACAAGGATTTTGACATCTGACAGCTGTCATTGTGTGCAAAGGGGACTCACTGGAAGGGTTCTTGTGGTACAGTGGTAATGGCCCTACTTCTGGGCCAGAAGTCTGGGTTCAGGTCCCATCTGCTCAAAAGTCAGTAATTACAGTCCTGAACAGATCAACCAGGTAAATGTCAATAGCACTCGTGGGAAAAGCAATAGAATAATTGCAGCCCCATTCCAGAAGAAACCCTTCACTTCTGAGTTGGGAAGAGGCACATAACAAAATTGTAGGCTATAAAGAGAGTAAAAGCGAGATATACTGGAAATAGACTAGGAGTTATTTGTGTAGAACACTCTGTGGGCGTGACTGGGAGTTCAGGAAGAAATGTTAGAGATCCCCGAGGCCAAGGACAAGCTTTTGCCCGAAACGTCGATTTCACTGCTCCTTGGATGCTGCCTGAACTGCTGTGCTCTTCTAGCACCACTAATCCAAAATGATTTTTACAATGGTGAAGCAAAGGAGCAAGATGAGATGGTTAGATGTGTCACTGTCACTAGGCTCATTGAGGCACAATGTCAGTAGACAGAAGAGTAAAATTATAAAATCCATTGATATAAAGACTGCAAGTTTCAGAGGGACAACTGTGAATGTGAAATACTTGCAGAAATAAATAAACAGAATAACAATATTTGAAGAATTATGCGCACTTTAGAAGATTGGGACAAATAAATAAATGTGGCCTTAATGTGAAGTTTTATTGAGGTCACAGTACAGAGGTGCATTTGGAAAAGATGTGCAAGGGCCTGTGAAAGGAATTTGCCCAGAAAAAAGATTAAAAATGTCACCTAGGCTAACAGGAGAACAAAGCATCAATTTCACTAGCAGAATGCTAGAAACCACAACTTCCTTTGTTAAAAATGTTGAAATAAATCTCTAGTAATTAAAATAGAGCCACAGTAATGAGTACCTTTGAGAAAACTGTTCTGAGGATTCAGAATTACTTCACCATTCAACATCAGTTCTTCAGCTGAACAAGTTAATATACTTACTGTGTTCAGCAGTCTAAATAGCAGGAATTAACAGTTAATATCAATACTGTAGAAAAAGGCCATTAGACAAGTACTCAAGAATAATTGTAACATTTATTGGGGAATTTTGCTTTAACAGACTATCATTTGGGGTCACCTCAGCCTCAGAGACCTTCCAATGGACATTGCTCAATTTGTTACAAGGTTCAGAAGATGTCATATACCACATTGATGACAATGATACATGGGGTGATTGTGATAAACAATATCAGACGATCCATGTGATTTTAAAATTCCTATATGCTAAATGTTTACCCTCAGTGGAAGGTGCAAAAATTTCAAAGAATCTGTTCACTTCTTAGGGAATTTGGGGATGACAAAGATGGGATAAGGTCAGACCATCGGAAAATGAAATTGTTAAGGAGTTCCCTATTCCGAAGGAAGTTCGTGACTTGCAAAGATTCCTAGTTATGGTAAACTGGTTGGAAGAAATGTTTGCCCCTCCAGACAATGGTGACTGAATCCTTGAGACAACATCTCAAGAAAATGCAAGGATGGTACATGGACTCACATTAAGAGGACTTTTCAAAAGACCAAGGACATGCTGATATCCAAAGAAGTCCAGACAATCACAATCTATCCATTGATCCTTTTTGACTTTGATAGCTAAGGATACTTCAGTGGTGGGCATAAGAATAGTTCTGGTGATTGAAGAATTCATTGTATTATGCCTCCAAGGCATTGCTATATAGCTGAAAATGTGTTGCTGGAAAAGCACAGCAGGTCAGGCAGCATCCAAGGAACAGGAGAATTGACGTTTCGGGCATCAGCCCTTCTTCAGAAATGAGGAAAGTGTGTTCAGCAGGCTAAGATAAAAGGTAGGGAGGAGGGACTTGGGGGAGGGGCGTTGGAAATGCGATAGGTGGAAGGAGGTCAAGGTGAGGGTGATAGGCTGGAGTGGGGTGGGGGTCGGAGAGGTCAGGAAGAAGATTGCAGGTTAGGAAGGCGGTGCTGAGTTCGAGGGATTTGACTGAGACAAGGTGGGGGGAGGGGAAATGAGGAAACTGGAGAAATCTGAATTCATCCCTTGTGGTTGGAGGGTTCCTAGGCGGAAGATGAGGCGCTCTTCCTCCAACCGTCGTGTTGCTATGGTCTGGCGATGGAGGAGTCCAAGGACCTGCATGTCCTTGGTGGAGTGGGAGGGGGAGTTGAAGTGTTGAGCCACGGGGTGGTTGGGTTGGTTGGTCCGGGTGTCCCAGAGGTGTCCTCTGAAACGTTCCGCAAAATTTATGGTATAGTGGATAGTGAAGTTGGTTTTCTAAGATTTCAAAGAGATCACGATCAATTAGGTCAATGGGCTGAGGAGTGGCAGATGGAGTTCAATTTGGGTAAATGCGAGGTATTGCACTTTGGTACAACAAACAAGTTCAGGAATTATACAATTAATGGTAGGGCCTTGGGTAGTGTTGTAAAACTGAAGGACCTAGGGGTTAAGGTACATAATTCTTTGAAATTTGTGTCAAAGGTAGACAGGGTGGTTTGGAAGGTATTTAACATGCTTGCCTTAATTGCTTACACCATTGAGTATAGGAGTTGGGACATCATATGATGTTGCACAGGTTGAGGCCTCTCCTGGAATACTGTGTACAGTTCTGGTCGCCTTGTCATAGGAACAATACGATTACACCGGAGAGTGCACAGAAAACATCTACCAGGATGTTGCCAGGAATGGTGGGTTTCAGTTATAAAAATAGACTGGGTAGGCTGGGTCTTTATTCAGTGGAGGGTAGGAGATTGAGGGGTGACCTTCTCGAGGTTAATAAAATCATGAGGAGTATAGAAAATGCATTTTCCCCAGTGCAGGGGAGTTTAAAACTAGGAGGCATATTTTTAGATGAGAGGAGAAAGATTTGAAAAGGACATGAGGGGCAACTTTTTTTATACAGACAGTGGTTATTGCGTGGAATGAACTGCTCGAGGAAATGATGAGATGAAAGAGCATTTACAATGTTTAAACAATGTTTGGAAAAACTCATGTATTGGAAAAGTTTGATAGGATTGGGCCAACTGCAACCAGGTGGCACTAGTTTAATTTGGAAAAATGGTTGGTGTGGACTAGTTGGACTGAAGGGTCTGTTTCTGTGCTGTATGATTCTATGACTCTGTAACAGGCTTGGTGAGCAGAACAAGCTTTTTTTTTTCAGTTGTCCTCAAAGATTTTCAAGTCTTCAAGATTGTTTTGATACAATTATGGTTTATTCTGAATACTTATTTTCTCAGGAAGATGTATTATTAAAATTGCAATGAACTTATGTGCAGAGTAACTATAGAAAACCAATCAGCATACTTCCTTCTTTCAGTTGGCATGACCATTGTCAAGGTCACATAACATTTAACTGACTGTCTGTGCCAAACCATTGGACCTGAAACTGCCATTTGCTTCTTCCAATGTAATTATCCCAAAGTATAACACCTAATGTGCCACGATACTGTATGAATTATTTCAGCTATGATACTTATAATAAATCATTCAAAATACTGCCACAGTAGTTACTGTAATTATTGACATGCCTGTCATGCAAAGCTTAAAAATAATCCCATGCTAGTCAATTACAAAGGACAATTTTTTGCACCTATTAACCAGCTCTTCATGTGGTGCAGCCTTTTTCAGAAATGAGCTCAGAATTATTCATTAAATAAAATTCTTTCAAAAGATTCCCTGGGCTATTTCACACCTCATTTCTGTTAAGACCTGATCTGCAACAAAGAACTTTAAGATATGTTACCTTAATGGCTAAGTACCAATCTACCTAAATATCCCATTGCATATTTTTGGTGACATAAAGTGAGCAAAGAGAAAACTATTATAGAGCACTTTAAAAAAATTGTCAAATAAACAGATTCAAATAGTTCTGACACAGCCCTAAATCATACACTTCCAACTCTGTAGATCTACTTTAATTCTAATTCAAGGATAAATACCAAGAAAGTTACTTCTCACAGATGCTGCAGACCTGGAATTAAAAAGAGAAAGTACTGGAGAAACTGAGCAGGTCTGTCACTATCTGTGGAGAAAGAAACAAAATTAAATCAGACTTGAAATGTTAACTATCCTTCAGAGCTGAAGGGGATTGGAAAATTATGGTTTTCATACTGTTGACAAGGAGGAAAAGGAGTGGAACAGATAATGACGGTGCACATGGCAAAAGATAAAGGGTGTGCTGGTTTTATAAAGGAATGATATGAATGCAAAAGAGATGTTAATGATGGACGTGAATGGAGAAAATAATTCAGCTCTGCTGAGAGTAAACTGATGCCATCAAGCCTCAGAGCACAGCAGGTGGGAACAGGTGTTAGGATTGTTGGCAGAGTGGACCAAGTAACCTGGAGTGAAAGGTTTCTGGAAATGCTGTCAACGGAGGGGAGGGATGCCTCCAACAGGTTCTCCATTTCTCTCAAATGAGGATTCCAAAGTTGAGAGGGTCATCAGCTGTGTCCAATCTATTTCTCACACTTCTGCCTGTGTCCCTTCCCCTTCTTTCAGAACAATGGCTGTGTTTCCTTTACCCTTACTTTCCAGCCCACCAGCTTCAGTGAAAGGATTTTGGCCGCCACCAGCAGGATGCCACCACTAGACATATTTTCCCCTTCCCTCCCTGGTCAGTTTTCTATAGGAACCATTCCCAATCTAATACCCTGGTCTACTCATCATTCATACCTAACATATCCTCACTTCCCACTGTCACCTTCCCATGCAATCATATAAGGTGCAACACTTGTCCTCATATCTCCTTCTTCCTCACTACCTAAAGACAGTAACATACCTTCAAGGTGAAGGAGCGCATTACCTGGACTTCTTTAAATTTGGTCTACTGCATTCATGTTCACAATGTGGTCACCCCTCTGATGGCGAGACCAAACAGTGACGTTTTTGCAGAATACTTCTACTTTGTCTGTAAAATTCACCCTAACCACCCTGCTTCCATTTAAATACACCAAATTGCTCTCTTTCTAATGCTTCTGTCTTAGATCTGCTGTAGTATTTCAGCTAAGACCAACAACAGCTGGGAGAGAGATGTTGTTTTCTGATAGGTACTTTAAGTTCACTTCAAGTTCAACAATGTCAGACAATAGACATGTTCCTCTATTCTGATTGCACTCTTCTTTCCTCCTTTTCTCTGGGGGCCTTGATGTCATGGGTTTGCTGTCAGCAGGGCTGGTCCATTTTCTACTATTGATTCCTCTTATAAGCATCAATTTTGTTTCTACATCATTTCTTTACTACCATACACATTCTCCTTGGCTTTTGCTTTGTGCACCTTCACCATATGTTCCATTTTCTCCATGCCCCCCACTTTGTCAAAATTGAAGGGGGCTGGAAAGTTATATTTTTTTATATAGTGTTGATAAAGTGTCATATTGGACAAAAATATAAACTTTTTTACTCTCAAAAATTGTGTTCTTACTCTCTCTACAGATGCTGTCAAATTTCAAGTATTTTTCCTATTTCTGTTTTTACTTTTCACCAATTGCTGAGCAAGGTAACCGTTGAAGTTTGGCTGATCTTACACTCACCTCATCACATAGGGGAAAACAGCATAGGATAACCTTAACTGTGAAATATGAAACAAAACAAAAGGAATCACCTTTCTTACCTCCATTTTACATGAAGCTTTTATGAAGCTGTTAGAATTTTGGAAACAACCCTTAGCAAGTTGACAAATGTACTTTAGTGAGACCCTGTCCTTACCCAGTATAAATCATAACTGACTCCAGATCCACAGCAACTGGCTGATTCTTACATGTCGCCCTGTTTTGTTAATTGAAAATGTAACATTATAATTGCTGTAATTTGTGAGACGGAGAGGAGACAGAAACACACAAATGTGGTCACCAAGTAATGCAGCTTCAAGACAGTGTAGCTGCTATGACATCCTGGGAAGCTAAATTGATCCTGTTGGGAAGATAGCTTGAGATTCATTTACACACAATTATGTGCAGAGTTTGGAATTTAATAAGCAGTGTATGGGGATTGTAGGCCAAGAGATCCTCAACCACTTCAAAATGAAGCCAAGAGGCAAGCTCTCGATTCTGATGTGGGAGTCAATCATGAGTTGCCTTTATACATCTTAAACATCAAGTGGAAGGAGAGGGGAGAGGAGAAGTTTGCTGTATTGTGGTGGCAGGCCTTTAAGACGGGGCATTCATTTGCTTATGACTTCAAAGGAAGTGTGGGAATTAGGACATTAAACTACTGATGGATTTATAAGAGCAGTGGGAGCAGATGGGTGCAGGTGGATATTTGAGTCAAGATTAGAGTGGTGCTGGAAATGCATAGCAGGTCAGGCAGCATCCAAGGAGCAGGAAAACCGGTGTTTTCAGGCAGGAGCCCTACATCAGGACTCCTGATGGGCTCCTGCCCGAACCGCCAATTTTCCTGCTCCTTGGATGCTGCCTGACCTGCTGTGCATTTCCAGCACCACTCTAATCTCCAGCATCTGCAGTCCACACTTTTGCCTGCTGGTGGATATTACCAATAGTTAGAAGGACACTACCAAGGGCAGAGATCCAGGAGAATTTCAGAGGACAGCATGTAAAAAACAGAGATACCACCTGCTGCATATCCCATACATCGTTTTCCTGGATCACAGAGTGGAGAAGGTGGGTTGGAAAAGAAACAAGGTCAGGTCCCAGTCACGGGCCTTTTCTAATCCCCCTCCATTAGACAGATCTCCAGCTGCAGGGACCCAGCAACAGCTGGCTGCAGCGAGAAAGGCCCGATTGTGGCCAAAGTGTACCTGAGGCCAATGACCTGCCGATGTTCAAGCAGCTGTGCCAACAAAGGCTGTTGTTCTCAAAAAATGCCTTTATTAACATAAAGAACTGTGATGCTTGCGGCTCAGCAGACATCGAACGCACGTGGTCCCGAAGATCACTGTTGCACAGAATTTTTTATTTAACCAACTTTTTCCTAGATTCCAAAGAGGTGCATGGGAAGTTTCCCAGGCAGCAGCAGATTTCTGCATTGGGGGGTTGAGCAATGTCATATTTCAAAGAACAACAACAAGTGCTCTATTAGGTCAATCAGATTCTGAACCACTGCTGGGTTATCCCAGATGCAGAGGGTCATCAACTCCTGCATTTTGCCATCGGGGCTCTCCAGGGCAACCCAGCAACCTTGATACAGAGGAAAGAAAAATCCTTCCTATCAGTTCCAAATAGTCTGCACCTGTTCAGCCCTTTGATTCCCTGAGTTGACTGCAATCTTTGCATTGGCTTAAAGACTGCTCAGTCTAACAGGTGTGCAAATTTCTAAGGAGATATTCAACCTACATGATCTCTATTTCTGTCAGAATTCATTTTGATCTGATTTGCTTTCTGATTTTAGCTTCAAAATGAAGTTCACAATTTGTCAAATGATCAAACCTAACATGAAAGATAGGGGCACTACAATTCAAATCAAATGAAACATAGGAACATTGTTTGTTCTGGAGTTGAGGTTAACAGTGCACAAATTGCAAAGAAGGTTTTAAATATAAAGGAGAAAATCTGATGCTGTTTATGTAAATGTCAAGATTTAATACTGACATGGCTGATGGATTAGGAATGAGAACAGTCATGGGTGATAAGTTTCAAGCTTGTTTGTGAAAATTAGTATTTCATGTCAGGACTTAGAATGACTGGGTTATTAAGTTATTTGTAAGTAAAGCATGGGTATACACTAAATTAACCAGCTGTTTTATAATTTCACTTATTGAGCAACTGTTCATTGCCAATAAATTTATTCATTCACTCACTCACTTCTGTGTCTGAAAACTGGTTCTGATGTGCACGTGATGATGACATATTCTTTTCCACTATTGGCTTGGAATGAAACCACCTGCTCCTATATGAATTCCTTTGTTCATTCATCAAAATTAATCCGACTGTGTTGACAAGTAAAGTAGACACACAGACCTGTACATCCACATTTACACATCTGTTATTTTGTAGAGGTCTTCATGGTGAACTAATGGAACATAGAACAGCACAGCACAGTACAGGCCCTTCGTCTTTCAATGTTGTGTCGACCCTTTATCCAACTCAAAGATCAAACTAACCTACATACCCTACATTTTACTACCATCCATGTGCCTATCCTATCTCAACAAAGGGCAATTCTGGGTAATCAAAAAGTGAAAGGGGAGGGCAGGGATTATATCAAAATAGAGCTGGAGGGAGAAATCAAACATTCCACTCCCTGCAGTGTCCACTTCTTCCTGAAAATCTAGAGGATATTGGTGGACACCGCATGCTCCTTCTCAAGGGACACCCGGCCTCTGACATAACTGCGGAAGAGGGGCAGGCAGTCAGCCCGAATGACCCTCTCCACAGGCCCGCTGCCTGGACCTGTTACAGTCCTCTTTTTATCTGTCAGCTAGGGCTCCCTAATTAGACAAAATTAACAGCCCCAGTCAAGGAAGTCAAATTCTATGAGGTCCACCTGGCTGAACTCCTTACATCACTACATCCCTCCCCTTCTTAGTCCGATGACATAGGACAGTCCTGTTTTTGTAGCGCCTCCTACAGCATTTTTGCACCAAGTCATGTTCCTCTGACTCTGTGTTGGATACTGGTGGCATATTATGGACAGGAGCTTGCCTCCTATGCCCAGAGCACCTGGTGAGAAATTCACTCCCTACCTCTAGTGGCAAAGGTGTCCAAGCAGTGAGATCAGCGACATCCATCTCCAATTTCAAGGTCCAGTCAATGTTTGACAGTTAGGAGCAGGGCATGTTTTATTCTTTTGCGCAGTTGCAAATTCACAGTTTTCATATGGCCCGCATGCTTGATCAGGACCGTTGCTCCTCCCAAAATTTATACGTCACTTGACCTGACCTTCTGTCGACCATACAGTGCAGTGGCATTTCTGTGGTTCCTACACCAAGGTTCATCCCCTGCAGTGAACTGTTTCTCTCTCTCATGGTGGAGCCTGGTATCCATCACTGGCATTCTGACCTCTTCCCCACCCCCACCCCCAGCCCCTCCCCTGCCCCATCCCAGGAAGACAGATTTAACCTGGTGCAGATTCTTCTCTATGTTAACAATTCTGCTGGAGCTATCTCTGTAGTTACATAAAAGATGGTCCTATATTCAAGTAGGAACCAGGACAGTTTCACATCTAGCAAAGCTGCAGGCTGATTCTTCAAGCCTGCCTTCAAAGTTTGGACTGCTCTTTCCACCAGCCATTTGATGATCGATTGTATGGACCTGTCCTTATATGTCCTTATTTGACTTTAGGAAATATTCAATTTCCATGCTGGAAAATGATGGCCCATTATCTGTCACCAACACTTTGAGGAGTCTGTGTATTGCAAAAGATGCAAGCAGTTTTTCTGTCGTCGCTCCCATGTTTGACAAATAAACCTTATGCATATCTAACCACTTTTCATTTGCCCGGAAAAAGTAATGCATTCGTTCCACATATTAGACCCAGTCTTCGATGGCAAGGATCGAACAAGTCAAGCTCCCAAATAATGCTGTGATGCCAGAAATGCTTACCCAAGCCCAAAGATAAACTTTGAGAGTGAATTTCTTCATGAAACTGCTTTAGACTCATTGTCACTGAAATACCTCCGCAAAAGGCTGGTATCCCATCACAAAGTTGCCATTTATGCAGAAAATGACAGACAAAGCCGAGAAGACATGAAAAAAAAACAGAGACAGGTGAGGAAAGGGAAAGTCCAGTAAGGCAATACTTAAGTTTGCACTTAAGTGAAAAAATTCCGTACAAGTCTGATATCCCATCACCAAGTCACCCCTTATTTACATGCAAAGAGTTCATAACACTGGTCCAGCTCCCTTACAGTCAGCTCTCAGCATGTCATGATGTCTGAAACTTCTATTTTTTAAATGTTTGTCAAATTAACAGCCCCAGTCAGGGAACTCATATTCTGTGAGGTCCTCCTGGCGGATCTTGTTACAATGACTACATGCACACATTCTACCGAAATTTGAGGAAAAGGAAATGGAGGCATTCTTCTTGTCATTTGAAAAAAAAAAGATGTATCGCCATCATAGGCGATTTCCAGGCACTATGATGCTGTAAAGCAAATGTATATTGACTGCACTTGAGTTAGTGCCTGATATATTTTGGCAAACACTCCAGAATATAAGGAAATAACTGTGGCAAAATATATTGAATTTGAAAGGTTTAAGCAAAGTAATTTTGAGAGGCAAAGCTCTCAGATATATTATCCTCCTAGGGGAACTTAAAAACTCATCATCTTCCCACTTTGAGGACCAAAGGGTTGCATCTGCTAGACAGGCAGAAATAAATAGCTGACAATTATGAGCTAATCCAGAGAAATAAACCTTTTTATTCTCTCACCCCCATAAATTTGAAAGGGACTGATAGAACAAAAGCCTTTTTGGTTGAACCCAGAGAGACAAAAAACAAGCTCACACAGAAATATTGATTCAATATATGCTGGCAAGCTACTTGATTGAGTCTAGTCAAAGCAGGTGGAATTCACCAATAGTGCTAGTTCATAAAAAATGAATCAAATAGACTCAGTTTAGATTATGGAATGGTAAATGTGGTCATAAAGACAGATTTGTACTTTTTGACAGTTAGGAAAATGTATTTATAGGATTGGCTGTGTCGCTTTTCTTTCTAAGACTAATTTGTTGAATGAGACTGGCAAATGCCATTAACATCAAGGGCTAAAGAGATATCCATCATTATTTTTTAAACTGAATGGTTTACATCATTCGAGTTAATGATAATTCAGCTACATTCCAGAGGCTGATCAACCAAGTTGTAGCTGAGGTTCAAAGCTGTGTTGTTAATTAAATGATATATATAGTAACACATGAAAAGAGCATGTGAGACAAGTTAGAGATCTGACATAGCAATTACATTTGTCACCATAAGTGTTTTTGCAAAAGCAAGAGTAACTTATTAGGACAAATTGTGGAAAACGAATGTGTTGCCAAGGACAGCAAATGTGAGGGCTTGAATAAAGTTTCCTGTTCCTTAAGCTAAACAAGAAATCATACATTTGAGAAATGCATGGCTTTTACGAGAAACTTTGGCATGATAGCTGTCCCTTTAAAAACCATGTTAAGGAAACAAGCAAAACTGGCATGATCAGCAGAATGTAATTTAGTCTTTGAGAAATTGTGGGCAATCTTGATAAGTGACACAGTGTTAGCTGCCCTTGATGTTCCTATACCTTTGAAAATAACAATTAATGCTAATATCTGGGGGTAGGTACAGTCTTGTTGAAGGATGATGAGTCAAGAATGATTAAATCAACAGGGTACTTCCATAAGAAGCTAAATCAGTATCAACAGAAGTATACTACAGTAGAAAAAGAGAAGTTGGGATTGTTACTGGCCCTACAACACTTTGATATCTATGTCTGACTCGATAACAAGGAAATACCAATTTGTCCACATTCAAAGATTGCAGGTCAGGTGAATTGGCCATGCTAAATTGCCCATAGTGTTAGGTACATTAGTTAGGGGGGGAAGGGGTCTGGGTAGGTTACTCTTCGGAGGATCGGTGTGGACTAATTAGGCCAAAAGGGCCTGTTTCCACACTGTAGGGAATCTAATCTAAAATAAATCTAATGGCTGTCATTGAAAAGTTGTAAAGAAATTAAATTTGGAATGCTAGACTATACAGATTGAGTCTGTTGCTACAACCATTTAAGGTAAAGATTACTAACATTGCTGGAACAAAGTGTAAAATGTTGGCATAAGTTAAAGTTAAAAGTGCTGAGTTTGTCTTAGGTTGTATAGCTGTGTGTGTTGGGGAAAGGAGGAATGGGTGTTGGTGAAGAATGCATAGATGTAAGTCATATGTTAGTTTAGATTTGTTTATCATGTATTTTGTAATGAAATGGATTTTTTAAATGGCATTTCATTTTTTTAAGGGTGGATGCATATAAAGGACATCTGTTTGTTTTTCTGGACTTTTGGTTGTGGACTGAAATGTGAATAGAACTGGTTAAAAAATTAAAAATCAAAGGATTGTTGAATAATTTCTGCATTTCTTAAAAGCAATATACCTGACACTCGTCATAAGTGCTGTTTACACAGCTGTTGGTTCAAGGAGTGGGGAATGCCAGGAGGCTGTGTATGCATGGAGATACAGTCAGCAACAAGTGGCCAGTTGGTCTGTGAAATGGTGTCCAGTTATTAAAGACAAAGGCTGCCAACTACTCTGATTGGTTTCCAGATTGCTCAGCAGCTTGGGGATGTATATATTCAGAAGTGGTTAGTCTACTGGGGAAGGAAGGAACTGCTTTTGCTCTGTGGTGAAAAAAGCATCTCAAGGCTCATTGCCAGTTTATTTCCAATTACCATTCACTGGAAGCTTTGACTTTCAACCAACAAATCAGACTCCTTTATAAGTGCAAGCCAGTCACCCTGTGCTTCCTGCAATAAGTGAAAGTACTTAAAGGAAAAGGATTGGTCCTCAGTCTTCCCCTCCACCCTGAACACGCTTCTTTTGTGTCTCTTTCTATCTGTGTATGGAGTGGAAGTGTTATTAGTGGGTTAGAGTTTTAACTACTAAAGTTATATGCTGACAGTTCAGAATTGATTCCATGTACCTACAATCTTTTTTTGTAATAAATAGTAACTCTTGTTAAGTACAGAAACTTGGTCCAAGCTTTCTATCAAGCCAAGTATAAAAGACAGGAAAGTCGGGGAATTTTATATATTTTTTTTAAAAGTCTCTAACTTTTGTGATGACTCTGAGAATAGCAGAGCTTGATTTCCAGCACACTTCCCTTGACGGAATCATGGTCCTCCGATGAATTAGAACGAGAAACTGGGATGAATAAATCAGAGAACACAAACAATATTCAGATTCCATTTTTTCAAACTTTGTCCATAACCTAATTTTTCTGCAAAAAACTCTTGCACCCAGTTCTGTCATGAAACTTGTCACATAATTATATCCTGCCTCCCATAGTCAGAATGTGGACCTTCTGTCAAACCCCATCCTCTCAACTGAATTCAGTGTATGTTGCCCCCTACATGTCTTATTAGGAGCCATGGAACGAGGCACCATCTTACTGGAGAAATATTATTGGCTGATCATAATCATGCAGCCACTAGCCAAATGCAATACTCTCTGTCGAAGAGTATTGTTGGATTAGGCACCAATTTCAGTGTGACATGTAGTAAAAATAGGTGCTGGTGCCATTTTCAAAGGTTTGCTGGTTCTGCTGTTAATCAAGCCTTATACATTGTAAACAGCTCATAGAACGACACTCTAAAGAGTCAACTGTTAGAGAGTTCTGAAATAACTCAATAATCAAATAAACATAAGATAATTACCATGCATTCCCAATATCATACCAATACAAATGAAATCTTACTAATGGAAATATTTTTGTGGTGCACATAAGTTAATAGCATAATAATTATCCTAAAAGATTTGCATGATCCTCAATAGTGATCCCACAAAAACTCTCAGTCCACCAATGTGACTGCACTGCAAAAACTAATTCAATTCTTTTGACAGCACGCCTCTTTCTACAACCTCTGCCACTAAGGAGGACAATGATAGCTCTGATGTGATACAACATTTGACAGGAGCATACATCACTATTTCTTCATTGTCACTAGATCAATATTCTAGTACGTTCAATATAACGCAATTGTGGAGACACAGCACAACAGAATCTACAATTTTACAAATGAAAGGATGACTGTCCCCTTCTCAGGGCAACTTGGCATTGGCAACAAACCATGGCATTTCTTTTGGGTAACAATTTTAAAATTGCAGCAGTTCTATAACTTAAGTTAGTTTTATAGTCACAGCACAATGAATTAAACCTGAAAGTTAAAGTTAGAGGTTGATTGTGTCCATAAACTATTATAAAATTGGACCAACATGTCAATAATTGAGGAATGATCAGGAGTTGTCTAAAAAGCCAGAGTAAGAGGAGAAGGGAGCTTGCAAGGACAGTTGGGTGGCAGTTACTATTGAAACTTATAGAGATATTCTTTAGACTACGAAGGGTTTCAAAGCTTCAGACAACTGGTGAAGCTAACTGTCTCACACTGCTACTATAGAGTAGCAACACAAATGGTGCTCACCACGAACAGGATGCTATTGTTAAGCCAAAATAATATTCAGCCTATCACACAAATGAGTAATAAAAACAGAAATTGCTGGATGAACTCAGCAAATCTGGCAGAACTGAAGAAGGGTCACTAGACTAGAGAAGTTAACTCTGCTATCTCTGCATAGATGCTGCCAGACCTATCGTGGCTCTCCACCAATGTCTGTCTTTGTTTCAGATCTTCAGGTTTTTTTGTTTGATGCACAACTGAGTAATGTCATCTAAGAATTTCAAAATCAGTGTGATACCAGATATTATAGAGATTTTCCTTGATATCAAGATGCCTTTGGACCCCACGTGGCATCAAGATGCCCTGGTAAAACTAGAGGCAATGGGAATCAGGTGAAATCTCTCCATGGGCTGGAATCACACCTAGCATAAAAGGAAGATAATTGCAATTAAAGGTCAGTTATCTTAACTCCAGAACATCTCTTCAGGAGTTCCTCAGGGTAGTTTCCAAGGTCAAACCATTTTCAGCAACTTCATTAATGACTGTCCCTCCACCATACAGGGGTCAAAAGTGGGGATATTTGCTAATAATTACATGCTGTTCAACGCATTAGCAACCCCTCACATACTGAAACAGATCATGTTCAAATATGGCAAGAAATGGACAATATCAAGGTTTGAGTTGACAAATGACAAGAGGAATTCAGGCCACACTAATGCCAGATAATAAACATCCTCAGCAAAGAGAACATCATTGCTCCTTGACATTTAATGGCCTTACCATCACTCAATGCCACACTATCAACATTTTGGTTGTAATCATTGACCATAAACTAAACCAGACTAGCCATATTTCAGACTGTGATTTTGAAGACAGGTCAGAGGTTTGGGATCATGCAGCAAATAACTCACCTCCTGATTCCCTAAAGTCGGTTCACCATCTACAAAGAAAAATCAGGAATTTTATGAAATTTGACCTATTGCCTGGATTAATGCAGTTCCAACAACACTTGTGAAATTTAACAAACTATCCAGGTCAAAGCCTACTTGATAACCACCTCATTGACAAACATTCACTCCTTCTCCATCAATACACAATAAGAACAGTGTGTCTCATCTCCAAGACATATTGCAGAAACTTATAAAATCTCCTTCGCCAGCACCTTCCACAACCATTACCATCTAGAAGGAGAAGGGCAGCAGGTACATAGGAACATCACCCCTTCTGATTCTGCCTCCAAGGTAATCACCATCTTGAATTGGAAATAGATCACAATTCCTTCAGTGTTGCTGGGTCAAATTATTGGAACTCCCTCCCTGAAAGCATTGTGGATGTATCTACACTGAATAATTTGCAATAGCTCTAAAGGGAAGCTCATCAGTGCCTTTCCCAGGACAACTAGAGATGGGCAATATATGCTGACCCATACAATGAAGCCCATATTCTTAAATGTGCAAAACAATTGTAAGCTATACTTTCCAAATACTGGTGGATTATATGAAACTGCATATCCATTTGGCTGCTCATAGCAGCAAGAAACTGAGCCAGTCTGAGTTTGTGAATTCCACAGCAGTGTCCAGCATTGTGTATGTTTCTGCAATTAGACAACATTCACTGGATAATGCGAAGCATGAATCGAGTCACACTAAAAATCAAATTACAATTGTCAGTCAGGCTTGTGTTTGAACGTACTGAAAGTTAAACCTGTTAATATACAGAGCTCTATTCTTTTCACAGAAAGAACAAGTGAATGCACTGTTCAAATCTTAACTGAACAAATGGCAGCAGGGCATTGCCCTGACTATTCAGCCCAGGCTGTCTGGTTAAAAATCTAAAAATATCTGAAGGAAGGTCACTGAACCCAAAACATTCATATTGCTTTCTTGCCACAGATGCTCCCAGACCCGTTGAGTTTCTTCAGCTATTTCTTTTTTTTCTTTCTGATTTCCAGCATCCTCAGTTCTTGATTTTATTTATGTGTAAAAATCCTGGCTGTTAGTTGTCAATCAACATTAATGGATCCATTCTCTATGGAAATCCTACTCTTCAGTGTCCACTTGCCAACTAAGCAGTACTCTGCTCTCATATAGATTAAATGCGGTTTTCCTGTTGAATACGTACTCTTGTGAAAGTCTTGATGAGTAGAGATCAAACACATTGATAAAATGTCTTGTTTTGCAATAACACAGTTATCTAAAACAAAAAAATACACTATATAAAAAAAATTAAAGGTTTTTCCAGTCCAATCACACCTAAGCAGATGTGAATATTGCAAACATAGAATCTCTAAAGTGCAGAGAGGCGATTTGACCATCGAGTTTATACCAATCCTCTGAATACCATTGCACCCAGAACAGCACCCTAACCCTATCCCTCCATTTGCAATGGCTAATCCACCTAACCTGCACATCCCTAGACATTATGGGGCAATTTAGCATGGTCAATCTACCTAATTTGCACATCTTTGGACTGTGGGAGGAAACTGGAGCTGCCGACTGAAATCTATGCAGACATGAGGAAAGCATGCAATTTCTACACAGTCACACAAGGCTGGAATTGAACCCAGGTCCCTGGTGCTGTGCAGCATCAGTACGAACCACCAAGCCACTTTGTCATCCTTTCACTGTGAAGGTGAGACTGGTTTATACCAGATAAATTGGTAATAGACACTATAGTATTTTCATTTTTCACTGGCTGTTAAATATCGCAGGAATTTAAATTTCAAACCAAAAGGGACACTCAGTGGAAAAATAAGTTTCTTAGAGTCTCACAAGCTTGGGGGACTGAGTGACCTACTCCTGTTTCCAAATTCTACTTTTAACTATCACTCTGTGAGCTCCAGAGGAAAGAAGCTAAAGCGCAACAAAACATCATTTGCTACTAAACAATAAGCCATTTTGAGCTACCAGCAGGGATAAATTTGACCTCATTTACTTCATTTGGTCATACCAGGCTAGACAGCAAGAAAACTGTAAATGCTCAGCACATGCCTCAGCTGTACAGTAATCATTTGGAATCACAAAAGGAAAAATCAGACTCAAATTCCTATAAGAATGACGGGTAAGAAAAGGAAAGAAACAAATGAATTTATTGATTCAAACTGCTTGCAGAAATATGAAGAAGTATGTAACAGTTCTGAAAAAACTGAACAGAAGTCAGGTACTTCATTTCTCTTTCTTGTGACTTTTGGTTTCTCCTATGTTACCTTGTGTTACTGCAATGCTGGTTGGCCACTTCATATCATCCATGTCTTGGATTTAGCAACTGTCGTATTCAGCTGGATACCCTTCCTCCATCAACCCTCTTTATTTATCCAGGATTGGGTTAGCCTTTGCGGTATCAGCCTGATGTCCTCTACTAGGACCTTGTGGTATCTGTTACCTCTGCCAGTATGTGGTACAGCACATGGTTTGAGATAGGATTGAATGGCAGCGAACTCATTTACCTATGCTTTGTGTAGGGATTGTCCAATGATTAGTGGTAGAAGATACCTTCATTCTTTATGGAACAGACATTTTTCTTAGTTATTAATATGGTACATTATATGTAAGCAACATTCCCTGTGGCTTTTTTAGTTTGCTGCAGACCTTTCCGTCCAATTTGTTCATGCTGACCAGATATCCCAACCCAATCTAGTCCCACCTGCCAGCACCCGGCCCATATCACTCCAAATCTTTCCTATTCATATACCCACCCAGATGCCTTTTAAGTGTTGCAATCATACTAGCCTCCACCACTTCCTCTGGCAGGTCATTCCATACACACACCACCCTCTGCATGAAAAGGTTGCCCCTCAGGTCTCTTTTATATCTTTCCCCTCTCACCCTAAATCTATGCCCTCTAGTTCTGGACTCCCCTACCCCAGGGAAGAGACTTTGTCTATTTATTCTATCTGTGCCCCTCATGATTTTATAAACCTCTAGGAGGTCACCCTCAGCCTCCGATGCTCCAGGGAAAACAACCCTAGCCTATTCAACCTCTGCCTATAGCTCAAATCCTCCAATCCTGGCAACATCCTTATAAATTTTTACTGAATCCTTTCAACTTTCACATCTTTCCGATAGGAAGGAAACCAGAATTGCTTGCAATATTCCAACAGTGGCCTAACCAATGTCTTGTGCAGCCGCAACATGACCTCCCAACTCCTGACCAATAAAGGAAAGCATACCAAATGCCTTCTTCACTATCCTATCGACCTGGGTCTCCACTTTCAATGAGCTATGAACCTGCACTCCAAGGTCTCTTTGTTCAGCAACACTCCCCAGGACCTTGACATTAAGTGTGCATGTCCTGCTAAGATTTGCTTTCCCAAAATACAGAACCTCTAATTTACCTAAATTAAACACAGCGTCTTATGCAGCATCAGCAGCACACTCCTGCTCTTGGATTCCACTCCTCTTAAAACAAATGTTAACATTGCATTTGCCTTTCTAAACTGAAACTATATGTTAATCTTCAGGTGAATTCTGAACTCTGACTCCCAAGTCACTTTGTACTTCAGACTTCAGAAGCCTTTCCCATTGAGAAAATAGTTTATGTCTCTTTTTGTTCCACTAAAGTGCATAAACCTCATAACTTAACACCTTGTATTCCATCTGCCACTCCTTTTCTCACTCTCCTTGCATGTCCAATTCCTTTTGCAGCTTCTTCAATACCACCTGTCCATGCACCTAGCTTTGTGTCATTTACAAACTTAACAACAATGTACTCAGTTCCTTTGTCCAGATTTTTCATGTGTAACGTGAATAGTTATGGTCCCAACACAGACCCCTGCAGAACTCCACTAGTCACTGGCTGCTATCCTCAAAAAGACACTTTATTCCCATTCTCCGTCTTCCTCCAGTCAGCTAATCCGCTATCCACGCCAGTGCCTTGTCCAAACACTATGGGTTCTTATTTAGCAGCCTCCTGTGTTTCAGGTTTTCTGGAATTCCAAATAGATCATGCCCACTGGCTCTCCTTTGTCTAACTGACTCATAATCTCCTCAAAGAATTCTAACAGATTTGTCAAGCTTGACTATGCCTTGCTGAAGCCATGCAGGCTCAGTCTTATTTTGCCATGTACTTACAACTTTAATAATGGATGCTAAAATCTTACCAATGGCCAAAGTCAAGCTAACCGGCCTATAGTTTCCTGTCTGAGTTCCTCTCTGCTTAAATAGGTGTATATAGCATTTGCCATTTTCCAGTTCTCTGGGATTGGCCCAGACTCCAGAGATTCCTGAAAGATCACTATCTAAGATCTCCCCAGCTATCTGCTTCATAAATTTGGAGTAGAGTAAGTCAAGTCCAGGTGATTTATCCATCTTCAGAATTTTCAGCTTCCCCAACACCTTCTCTCAACTAATGACCACCATATTTACCTCTGCCACCAGCCTCTCTTGAAGTTCTGGTATGCTGTTGGTGTCTTCCATTGTGAAAACTGATACAAAGTACCCATTCAGTTCCATTTCTTTGTTCCTCATTACTACTTCTCCAGCCTCATTTTCCAGCAGTTCAACATTCACCCTTGACTCTTTGTTTATATATCTAAAAAAAGTTTGTAATTTTCTTTTATATTCATAGCTAGCTTACAATCAATAGACAATAGACAATAGACAATAGATGCAGGAGTAGGCCATTCTGCCCTTCGAGCCTGCACCGCCATTCAATATGATCATGGCTGATCATTCCTAATTAGTATCCTGTTCCAGCCTTATCTCCATACCCCTTGACTCCACTATCTTTAAGAGCTCTATCCAATTCTTTCTTAAAAGAATCCAGAGACTGGGCCTCCACTGCCCTCTGGGGCAGAGCATTCCACACAGCCACCACTCTCTGTGTGAAGTAGTTTCTCCTCATCTCTGTCCTAAATGGTCTACCCCGTATTTTTAAGTTGTGTCCTCTGGTTCGGCACTCCCCCATCAACGGAAATATGTTCCCTCCTGCCAGAGTGTCCAATCCTTTCATAAGCCTATACGTTTCAATCAGATCCCCTCTCAGTCTTCTAAACTCAAGGGTATACAAGCCCAGTCGCTTCAGTCTTTCCGTGTAAGGCAATCCTGCCATTCCAGGAATTGACCTCGTGAACCTACGCTGCACTCCCTCAATAGCCAGAATGTCTTTCCTCAAATTTGGAGACCAGAACTGTACACAGTACTCCAGGTGTGGTCTCACCAGGGCCCTGTACAGCTGCAGAAGCACCTCTTTGCTTCTATACTCAATCCCTCTTGTTACGAAGGCCAGCATGCTATTAGCCTTCTTCACGACCTGCTGTACCTGCATGCTTGCCTTCATTGACTGGTGTACAAGAACACCCAGATCTCTCTGAACAGCCCCTTTACCTAATTTGATACCATTGAGGTAGTAATCTGCCTTCCTGTTCTTGCCACCAAAGTGGATAACCAGACATTTATCCACATTAAACTGCATCTGCCATGCATCTGCCCACTCACCTAACTTGTCCAGGTCACCCTGTAATCCCCTAACATCCTCATCACATTTCACCCTACCACCTAGCTTTGTGTCATCAGCAAATTTGCTAATGTTATTGCTGATACCATCTTCTATATCATTTACATATATTGTAAAAAGCTGCGGTCCCAGCACGGATCCCTGCGGTACCCCACTGGTCACTGCCTGCCATTTCGAAATGGAGCCGTTAATCACTACCCTTTGTTTCCTATTAGCCAACCAATTCTCTATCCAATCTAGTACTTTGCCCCCAATCCCGTGCGCCCTAATTTTACTCACTAACCTCTTGTGTGGGACTTTATCAAAAGCTTTCTGAAAGTCCAGGTACACTACATCCACTGGATCTCCCTCGTCCATCTTCCGAGTTACATCCTCAAAAAATTCAAGAAGATTAGTCAAGCATGATTTCCCCTTCATAAATCCATGCTGACTCTGTCCTATCCTGTTACTATTATCCAGATGTGCCGTAATTTCATCCTTTATAATAGACTCCAGCATCTTTCCCACCACTGAGGTCAGACTAACTGGTCTATAATTTCCTGCTTTCTCCCGCCCACCCTTCTTAAAAAGTGGCACAACATTAGCCGCCCTCCAATCCTCAGGAACCAACCCCGATTCTATTGAACTCTGGAAAATAATCACCAGCGCATCCACGATTTCCCGAGCCACCTCCTTCAGTACCCTGGGATGCAGGCCATCAGGTCCCGGAGACTTATCAACCTTCAGACCTAACAGTCTCTCCAACACCAAATCCTGGCAAATAGAAATTCCCTTAAGTTCAGGTCCTTCAGCCACTGTTACCTCAGGGAGATTGCTTGTGTCTTCCCCAGTGAACACAGATCTGAAGTACCCATTTAATTCCTCTGCCATTTCTTCGTTCCCAGTAATATATTCCCCTGCTTCTGTCTTCAAGGGCCCAATTTTTGTCCTAACCATTTTTTTGCCTTGGACATACCTAAAAAAGCTTTTACTATCCTCCTTTATATTCTTGGCCAGTTTACCTTCGTACCTCATTTTTTCTCTGCGTATTTCCTTCTTACTAATCCTCTGTTGTTCTTTAAAAGCTTCCCAGTCCTCCGTTTTCCCGCTTATCTTCGCTAAGTTATACTTTTTCTCTTTTAACCTTATATGTTTCTTTACTTCCCTTGTCAGCCACGGCCGCCCATGTCTCCTCCTGGGATCTTTCTTCCTTTTAGGAATGAACTGATCCTGCATCTTCTGCATTATACACAGAAATATCTGCCATTGTTCCTCCACGGTCTTCCCTGTTAAGGTATTAAACCATTGAACTTTGGCCAGTTGCTCCCTCATAGCTCCATATTTCCCTTTATTCAACTGAAATATTGTCACTTCAGATTGTACCCACTCCCTCTCAAATTGCAGATTGAAGCTTATTGTATTATGGTCACTACTTCCCAATGGCTCCTTCACTTCGAGGTCACTGACCAATTCTGGTTCGTTACACAATACCAGATCCAGAATCGCCTTATCCCTGGTCGGCTCCAGCACCAGCTGCACTAAAAATCCATCTCTGAGGCACTCCACAAAGTCTCTTTCTTGAGGCCCGATACCATCCTGATTCTCCCAGTCTACCTGCATGTTAAAATCCCCCATAACAACTGTAGTAACATCTTTGCGACAAGCCAATTTCAGCTCCTGATTCAACTTACCTCCAACATCCAGACTACTGTTTGGGGGCCTGTAGATGACTCCCATGAGGGTCTTTTTACCCTTAGTGTTTCGAAGCTCTATCCACACTGACTCTACATCCCCTGACTCTAGGTCCGCCCGCGCAAGGGACTGAATATCCTCCCTTACCAACAAGGCCACCCCACCCCCTCTGCCCGTCAGTCTATCCTTACGATAACACATGTAGCCTTGAATATTCATTTCCCAGGCCCTGTCCCCATGAAGCCACGTCTCAGTTATCCCCACAATATCGTATCTGCCAATTTCCAAAAGAGCCTCAAGCTCATCCACCTTGTGTCTAATGCTTCGTGCATTCATATATAGAATTTTTAATTTGTTACTGCTCTCACCCTTCCCCTCAACCCTTATTTCACTCAACTTTACAGCATGATGCCTTTTCCAGTTTTCTGCCTCCTTGATACAGTTGTCTTTCTTGACTTCTCTTGTTCTAACTACCCCTTCAATTTCCTTTTTAAACATCCAGCTTGTCCCCTCCCCCCCGCTACTTAGTTTAAATATTTACATTATTGGTTTTTAAGTTATCCTCTGCTGGTTCTTAAAGACTTCACGATCTGCTGACTTATCACTAATCTTCACGACATTGTATGCTTTTTCTTTTGCTTTTATGCTGTTCCTGATTTCCCATGTCAGCCATGTTTGCCTCCTCCTCCACTTAGTATGTTCCTTCTTTCTTGGGACGACTTTTTGCTGTGCCTCCTGAATTACCTCAGATACCCCTACCATTGCTACTCTGCCATCTTCTCTGCAAAGGTCCCCTTCCAATCAGTTCTGGCCAGTTCCTCTCTCATATCATTTTTGTTGCCTATATTCAATTGTAATATTGTTACATCAGAGTCCAGCTTCTCTCTTTTAAACAGGGTGAATGCTATCATATTATGGTCACTGCCCGCTAGAAGTGATATGTCACTGAGTTGGCTTACATTTGAAGAAACCACTATTAGATTAGATTAGATTAGATTACTTACAGTGTGGAAACAGGCCCTTCGGCCCAACAAGTCCACACCGCCCCGCCGAAGCGCAACCCACCCATACCCCTACATCTACCCCTTACCTGACACTACAGGCAATTTAGCATAGCCAATTCACCTGACCTGCACATCTTTGGACTGTGGGAGGAAACCGGAGCACCCGGAGGAAACCCATGCAGACACGGGAAGAATGTGCAAACTCCACACAGTCAGTCGTCTGAGGCGGGAATTGAACCCGGGTCTCTGGCGCTGTGAGGCAGCAATGCTAACCACTGTGCCACCGTGCCGCCCAATCATTCACATCTCTATGACTCGATGACTTCATGACCAGACTGCATTTAGAACGTTGTGAGCCTGTATTTAGGGAAGATAATGCTGGCATTGAAGGAAGCCGAAAGAGTTGTATAAGAATGCTCTCAGGAATGAAGGGCTTGTCATATGAAGGGTGGTTTGAGTGCTCTTGGTCTGTACTTGCTGGAGTTTAGAAGGATGAAGGTGGGGGGAGATCTGATTGAAGCTACAGAATACTGAGTAGCCTTAATTGTGTGGGTATGGAGAAGGTGTTTTCACTAGTCAGAGAGACTAGAACATGGGGGCACAACGTCAGAGTGAAGGGACAACCCTTTTGAACTGGAATTAAGGAGACCTTTGTCAGCGAGAGGGTGGTTAATCTGTGAACTTTTTGCTCTATAAGGCTGTAGAGGCTGAGCCATTTAATGTATTTAAAACAGATCTAGACAGGGTTCTTGATTAGTAAGACAATCAAGGGTTACAGGAAGAAGGTAGGAGAATGGAATTGAGAAACATACCAGCACAGCAGACTCATTGGACAGAATGGCCTAATTATGGTCTTATATTTTATGGTCTTATGGATCCTCCCAGCATGTTAGCAATATGTACAATGATATTACATGTTAGGCATAATTACTTCTACTCTGGGGACCTGGACCAATTACACCTCTCTTAATTTAGCGTAGAACGCATTGTCTCCATCCACAGACTGTGTTGAAATAAGAACATTAACTCCTTCAGAACAATTACCTGAAATAAAATACTAATATACATAGGCTTGCCTGCACCAATAACACTTTAAAAATTGATTCATTAGACATGGGTGTCATTGGCCAGGACAGCATTTATTGCCCATACCTAATTGCCTAAAGGGCAGCTAAGAGTCAACCACATTTTTGTAGACCTGCTGTCACACATTGTTTCCTTCACAGCTTCCTTTCTTAAAGGACTTTAGTGAACTAGATGACTTTTCCAACAGTAGTTTCATCATCATCACTAAACACTCAATTCTATCTTCTTATTAAATTCTGCCATAGTGAAATTCTAGCCTGGGTTCCCTAAACATTATTTGGGTCTCTAGATTAATTGTCTTGCGATAATACAGCTAGATCATCACCTCCCTTTAAAGTTATTTTGTAGCCAGCAAGTATTGGAGAAAAGCTGGTGCCTTTTTGGCTCAAAGGCTGGAGAGTGACCTATTGAGCCTCTCCACATTCTGTCTTGTATATTTGAACAAATAATCAATGTTAATGTTGACAAAACAAAGGAGTTACTCAGCAATTTCAAGAAGCAGAGTGATGGACATGCCCCTGTTTGTATCAGCGGTGCTCAAGTGAAGGTGGTTGGTAACAATCTATCCCGGTCCATCCACATCAACCGACAATCAAGAAAGCACAAGAGTGCCTCTCCTTGCTCCGAAAGCTGAGGAAATTCAGCATGTCCACATTGACTCTTACCAAATTGGTGCACCATAGGAAGTATCCCATCCGGATGTGTCACAGCATGCGATTGCAACTGCTCTACCCAAGACTGCAATAAATTACGGAGAGTTATGAACACAGTCCAGTCTATCATGGAAATCAGCCTTCATTCCGCAGACCCTGTCTATACTTTCTGCTGCCCAGAAAATCAGCCAACACAATCAAAAACCCCTCTCACCCCAGTTATACATCGGGTAGAAGATACAAAAGTTTGAAAACATGTACTAACATATTCAACAATTCCTCACTATTACCAGACTTATGAACGGACCTCTCACACCTTCTGTATAGCTATGTTCTGAATTCTATTCTATTATTCTGAGGCACTTATGTAAGGTATGATTTGTCTGGTTAGCATACAAAACAGTACTTTTCACTGTGCCTGATTATATGTGACAATAATAAATCAAGTCTAAATAAATGAATTCATAGAGTTAAGTTATCTCCAATAAGGTGCTGTGGCATGGTATGGCAGGGCAGGAGGTATGTAATTCAGCAGCAGCACCTTCTGCCATTCAAATTAATGGCGGTAGGTTTTGGTGTTACCAGGACACTGACATGGGGCAACTCCCACGATTAAATGGGTCCAACTGCGTCACTGTTTCCAATGCTGCAGTAAACCTAATATGCTGCCTTGAGTGTGGTGCAAAAGTTTGTTGTGGTCATTAGCAGAATCAAAAAAGTATTTTCTGTAGTTTCTTTATAAATATGTAATAGAATAAATATTGTTGATACAAAGCAATGACAATAATATAGGAATGATTCATTTTTGTTCAGCACTTACCATTACTGGTATGGCTCATGTAGAATTCATCAACAGGAAACTGTGGAGTAGAATCCACTCCTTTCACTCCAGATCCAGTATTGGTTAATTAACAATAAGAACCTATGTCTGGCTTCCAGAAAAGTACATCTTCTTTTGAAAAAACATTGTTGACCAATTTTGCTTTCTGATAAATGATGATGGAATAGCTTTACCTTGGGTAAAGACAATGGTTTATACAATTTATTTGTTCAATATTTCTTACTGACTACAATAAACTGCCATCTGTCATTTGATTCTATTTGCATGGCCTAATTTACTGAAAAGAGAATGAGAACAAAAAGCAAAGTCAGATGAAAGAGTGTAAAAGAGATGACTGAATGGGTTTATTTTGATGTCTGTCAGCTCTTGGAGAAGGTAACAAAATATCACTGTGAAGGTGCAATTAAAACAAGATTAAAGATAGCTTAGAGGTGTTACAGAGAGAAAAGCCAATTGTTTTTCATGTACACATCGAAATTCATCAAGGCTGTTAAAAATCATTTAACAATTCAGCAATTCTACTAATCCTATAATGCTGTAAACCTCTGTTTATGTTGAACAAAACTTGTTTCAGTTTCAGTTAATCTATTGTTTAATTTTTCAAAAATTTACTAATGGCATTGTGCACAGTGAATCATGTGTAAAATTTATGTTAAAATATGCCTAGTCTTATAAATTAGAATAGAAGTGTTTAGCCAGCAAATAAAACATTCTAATACTAGCTAATATGTCCTGAACATAATGTATATTGACAGTTTCTGTTTATTGACAACATGATTAAAACATGACAAACACAACATTTGGGAGAAAATTACCATATGAACTGACCAGATTTAAATGACTTGTCTAATGCCAAAAGGTAAAAGATTCAATGCTGTTATGATTTCCATAGAGAACAGTAACCTTTGAACAAAGATCAAAAATTCCAGTTCCTCGGTGAAAAAAATTGCACATCAAAATTTAAAACTTTTATTGTAACAAATGATTAAAAGCATTATTGACTAAACAATATTTTCATTTTGTAGTCAACATACTTTATAGATATTTTTTATCCATAACATTTGAATTCAGGCGTCAAAGCAAACTTTCCATATTTGAACCCAGCTCCAATGGGATCCTGTATTCCCAGTTCACTGGGAAGTAATCTTTAGTGACCATCTTCAAACACTTTCCTCAGGTTTTGGAGACTTGTTTAAATCCACCACCAGTCATAAAGCCTGTTCAAATGACTTTTCTTTTCTCCTAGCGATGCCAGAACAAATCTCCTAGAATTTCTCAAAGACTGCAAGATATGCCTCTTTGATCAGAGCTATTGTATCTTGTGTCGAGCTTTGCAATTTTTTTTGACAATGAAGCAACCTTTTCTATCTGCTATACCAACAGAACGTCTGCTGTCTTTGATATTAATTAATTTGTAATGAAGCTTGTCACTTAATCTTAAAAATGGCTTCCTCATCCCTTTCCCCATGGCTCATAGAACATATTAAACTTTTAAATAACTAGAAATACTAATTAACTACTCTGGATCCCAATTTCATTCCAGTAAGCAGTCTTTCACACAGACAATGCGAACAGCATCTTTCTGGGACTTTGAAAGAGACAGAGTCTATGTATAGTATAGTCAGACACTACTGCAAATGTCCACTTGCTTACAAAGCAATTATTGTACTTCAAAATATTATTCATTTTTCTAGGTACTCAAGCATGTTTAATAGGAAGAGACAAAAAAAAATAAGCATGGTTAGGTATGTAAGGCCAGGTTATATTGTTGGAGAAAAAGTGAGGACTGCAGATGCTGGAGATCAGCGCTGAAAATGTGTTGCTGGAAAAGTGCAGCAGGTCAGGCAGCATCCAAGGAACAGGAGAATCGATGTTTCGGGCTTCTTCAGGCTTATGCCCGAAATGTCGATTCTCCTGTTCCTTGGATGCTGCCTGACCTGCTGCGCTTTTCCAGCAACACATTTTCAGCAGGTTATATCGTTACACACCTGCAATTTCTTGCCTATTTATTTTAGTATTCTTGGGAACAACCTCTCCAATCCCTTGACTTACTTTCAGATTCCCTTCACGGTTAAAATTTTGTCATGATCTTTCTCTGTGAAAACAGATATAAGGAGTGGATTGATTTTTTATAGTTGGTAGATTCAGTGGACTGTCAAAAATGTTGGGCAGGACCTGGGAGACCACTCCCATTTCTGTTAGAGCCAAAGGATTCAATTCAGATTGTTGCAAGTGCCTTAATCTGCAGGGTCAAAGTTACAAATTTATAGAGTAGATATAAATAGTTTTGGAGCTCACAGTTAGTGTAAATGCTAGCATTTAAAACTGCAAAAGGAAAAAAAAACAGGCTGCAGGATTTATTGAGAGTTAAAAGAATGCTGCTTATTGTTTTGATAAGGTGATGGTGGAACAACTATTCTAGTAAGAGACATTTCTGGTATAACATGATGGTTACAACCTCGTGCTGTAGAAAATCACACTGTAGAATACCGCTATAACTGTGCAATAAAAATGTTCACATCATCCAAATATCCACTATTCAGCATACTATTCGCCAATTGTGTTATTGCGAATTCATGTTGGCGAAACATGCCTTATACCAGAAATACCTGTAGCTTCAATAGTTGTTTATTTACAATTCCCTAAGGATCCATTATGATGCGTGGCTGATTTTCAAAAGGTAAAATTATCGCAACAGGGGAGTTATAAGTCCATAGTTACAATAGATATATGATCCAATTAACTGATTAGCTGTCTTTGATGTTGGATATGCATAGAAGTTTAACTGTCAAGAGAATTCAAACATTTTTAGATTTTTTTCATGGGCTTTCATGAATGTGAATTATTTTTGCGATTGATTTTAACCTGGTGATGTGTGATATTGAACTTTGTCCACTCAGTCCAACTCCAGCAGCTCCAAATTATGATCTTATACAGTGAGCTGTATTACATCTTTATGAATGTATTTTATTTCACTGCTGTATGATTCATGGGGTCTAAGTTGACATTGGAATAAAATGAGCATAAGGATGGTGGTGTGTATAAGTTAGAATGAAGGCTATAAGACACCATAGAAGATGGGTGGGAATGTGAAGAATGACAGCTGGAAGATCTAAAATCATATGTAGCCCTAGAGAATTAACATAGGCCTTCTAACCGTTGCCATGACACTCTGTGCCTTCTTTGGCCAGCTAAACACCGCATCTTGGGCCAGCAAGCCTAACCCTCCCACCATCTTGCAGCCACCTCACCAGAGTTAGGGTTGAGGTTAGCCATAGAAGTGCAGGAGGACATTTGGGATCCTTTACTCCAAGCTGGGTGTGGTCAGTCAGGAATCTTTCCTGACTCAAGATACCCACTTCATTTGTGAAAAAGCAATGCAAAGTACTCATCAAAAAAATCTGTAAGTACCTTAATTTTCCATCTTTATCATGGTCTATGTTATTCCTGTGTCACTTACTCCTCCAGTTTGCTGTATTGTATGATGCCTTGTATTTGTGAAGGCCTTTTTGTTTGGGTTGATAATATCTCACTTGCTGAGATGAAGCTGGACAGGAGTGCCCCAACTAGCATATTTGAATGTGGGGGTGCCATAACAAAGGAATTGAGCTTCTCACCACCTTCCCACTGAACTTGTAGTTCACACAACCTGAGGCTTGTTATGGTCCTTAACTGGATAAGAATCTGAGACTTAAGGCCTCATTTTGTTTCTACCATTGTTTCACCAGCAGCAAGTAAAGGCAGAGGTATAAGTGAGCTGAGAAGCAGGAAACAGAAGGTGGTGGTAATGAAATGTTTGTTTCCAGTATAGTTCTGCAGGACTCATTGTTGGGGCCCTTGCTGTTTATTGTGTAGGCTAATGATTTATACTTGAACATCATGAGTATTATCAAGAACTTTATTAAGTCAAAAATCACACAACACCAGGTTATAGTCCAACAGGTTTAATTGGAAGCACTAGCTTTCAGAGTGCAGATCCTTCATCAGGTGGTTGCGGAGGACACAATTGTAAGACGCAGAATTTATAGCAAAGGTTTACAGTGTGATGTAACTGAAATGATACATTGAAAAATACCTTGATTGTTTGGTGAGTCTTTCATCTGTTCGAATACCATGATAGTTTCACTTCTTTCTTGTGTAAAACACAAAACCTTTTTTAAAAAAAGTTACATTCTCAGGTTAACTGTAACAATTGGTGTTAGCCAGCCATAATGTAACTTTTAAAAAAAAGTTTTGTGATTTACACAAGAAAGAAGTGAAACTATCATGGTATTCGAACAGATGAAAGACTCACCAAACAATCAAGGTATTTTTCAATGTATCATTTCAGTTACATCACACTGTAAACCTTTGCTATAAATTCTGCGTCTTACAATTGTGTCCTCCGCAACCACCTGATGAAGGATCTGCACTCTGAAAGCTAGTGCTTCCAATTAAACCTGTTGGACTATAACCTGGTGTTTTGTGATTTTTAAACTTTGTACACCCCAGTCCAACACCGACATCTCCAAATCATAAGAATTTTTATGGAAGATAAGAAAATTAGCAGAGTGATACATAGTGAGGAGTGTAGCCATTGAGCTACAGGTGGATATGAATGGACTGATCAGCTGGGCAGAGTCATGGCAAACACAAGTGAGGTAATACACTTGATGATGGCAAATAAAGCAATAATTTCACAATGAGTGTAGGACCCTGGAATGAACTGAAAAATCAGAGGGTCCTAAGTGTGCACATCCACAGATCACTGAAAGTAGCAGGACAAGTGGACAAGGTAGTTAACATGGCAAAAGGGATACTTGCCCTTATGAGTCAAAGCATAGAATATAAAAGCAAGGAGGTCATACTGGAACTGTATACAACACTGGCTCGACCACAACTGCAATACTGCATGCAGTTTCGGTCTTCACATTATAAGAAGGGTGTGATTGCACTAGAGGAAGTGTAGAACAAATGCACCCAGGATGCCGCCTGGGATTGGATGATATAAGATTGGATAGACTGGGATTATTTTAATTGGAGCAGTGATGGTTGAGAGAGGATCTGATAGAGGTGTAGAAGATTGTGAGGGGCACAGAAAATGTGGCCAGGAAGGCACTATTCCATTAGTGGAGTGTTCAAAAGCCAGGATGCAAAGATAAGGAGTAGAAGACGAAGAGAAAGTTTGAGGAGAAATGTTTTCGTTTAGAAGGTTATAGGAGTCTGGAACTCCTTGCAATGGTGGTTCTATTAGAAAGTGTTCCATAATTTCAGCAATATTTAGATATTCACTTGTATTGCCATAGGTTCTGGCAATAGGCCAAAAGCTAGAAAATGGTATTAGTGTAGTCAGATATATATATATTTACCAGCTTGGAGACAATGGGCAAATGGCAACCTTCTGTACAGGAAAGTCTATAACTCCATGAACACTTCACCACAACCTTTCTACAATGACTATGTATCCATCTCTTCGACCTTGCTATTCAAATTCACCAATTTACCTTAAAGTTCAGGTTTGATCGCTTTGTCTTCAGGACTGTGTTTAGTCCCAGCAGTATTCATTGTCCAATCCAAATGCTGGTACACAGATTGGCTGGCATCTCTTTCACGGAACATCGACCAGATTGGGGCAGAAATTGCACCCTGAATATTTAAGATTGCTTCCACTTAATATCACTGTTAGGCAGCCAGGATTCAAATGAGCAGACTAGCAAATGACTTCTTGGTCAGTGGGGAAAGGGTTGGCAGTCAATACTGCACCCTTATAAAATTCTGCTCATGATGTTTAGTCACACTAGTGAGCTAGTTCTTTCAAGGTAAAGCAAAAGTTTTGTATCATAGACATCATGACTGATTTTTCTTTCAGATTTCTGCGGAATGTCAGAATTGTACCATCGCCAAGCAGGCAACTGTCAGTTGTGCTTTAAGTCACAGTGACACAGTTAATTTTATTGCTTGATTTATGGAGGAGAGTGTGTTTGAGAATTCAAATAAGAAGCTGATGTTTAAGTCTTGCATGTTGAAAGATGCTTTTGATTTATAACAATTTTACAGCAGATACACTTCATGTCTCTGGCAGTGCAATTTTAAACACTCAGACTAATCAGGCATAGAGCGGACAATGTACTTGTGGCCCAGCTGACCCTTGAGCTGTGATGACAATGATCAAAGCTCTATTGGCCAAGGACGACACTGGTTAAACTTCAAAGAATGAAAGAAGCAAATGATTTTTGAGAATGGAAAAATGAAAGAAGCTTTTCTGGTACCACTGGTATTGTCACCTATTGAGCCATATTTTTTGCAACATAGTTTCATCATCATTTTAGATGGATTCATAAGCACAAGATAGCGTCAAACTCAGGTCTAGCTGAACATTGAGCTCTTCAAACAGAGGGAGATGAGTAATGATGTAACTAATTATAAATAACATTGAACCAGCATTTGGCAAATAATATCAACATCTACCTTCCAGGTTTCAAGCACTTCGTGTGGGTCCATTTAACTCTTTGATTTTCTGGAGAAAAGTCATAGGATGCAATATCTTAACATTGCTAACATTTAAACTAGCTACAGTTTACACAGCTGACAGTAATTTTGGCCATCTCCCAACTGATATGTTGATTAGGTCACAGAGCTGTGATCCGAACAAGCCTTGCTTATTAGAACTGCATATTGGAGACCTGCATCTAGAAAATGACAATGTTGTCAAGGAGATTACTGAGATACAGGCTATTAGACTAGGTGCGATTGAGGTTCACAAGGAAAAGGTATTTGAAATCCTGCAGAGTGTGAAAATAGATAAGTACCCTGGGCCAGATGGGAAGCCAGGGAGGAGATTGTTGAGCCTTTGGCATTGATCTTTAAATCGTCATTGTCTACAGGAATAGTGCCAGAAGACTGGAGGATAGTAAATGTGGTTCCACTGTTCAAGAAGGGGAGTAGTGACAACCCTGGTAATTATAGACCAGTGGACTTCAGTTTTTGGGAAAGTGTTGGAAAAGGTTATAAGAGATAGGATTTATAATCATCTAGAAAATAATAATTTGATTAGGGATAGTCAGCACTATTTTGTGAAGGGTAGGTCGTGCCTCACAAACCTTACTGAGTTCTTTGAGAAGGTGACCAAGCAGGTAGATGAGAGTCAACTGGTTTATATAGTGTATATTGATTTCAGCAAGGCGTTCGTTAAGGTTCCCCACAGTAGGCTATTGCACAAAATGGGGAAGAATGGGATTGTGGGAGATATAGCAGTTTGGATCAGTAATTGGCTTGCTGAAAGAAGACAGAGGGTGGTGGCTGATGGGAAATGTTCATCCTGGAGTACAGTTACCATTGGTGTACCACAAGGGTCGGTGTTGGGTCCACTGCTGTTCGTCATTTTTATAAATGAGCTGGATGAGGGCATAGAAGGGTGGGTTAGTAAATTTGCAGACAACACTAAGGTCAGTGGAGTTGTGGATAGTGACGAAGGATGTTGTAGGTTACAGAGAGACATGGATAAGCTGCAGAGCTGGGCTGAGAGGTGGCAAATGGAGTTTAATGCGGACAAGTGTGAGGTGATTCACTTTGGATGGAGTAACCAGAATGCAAAGTACTGGGCTAATGGTAAGATTCTTGGTAGTGTAGATGAGCAGAGAGATCTCGGTGTCCATGTACACAGATCCTTGAAAGTTGCCACCCAGGTTGACAGGGTTGTTAAGAAGGCATATATTGTTCTAGCTTTTATTAATAGGGGGATCGAATTCCGGAACCATGAGGTTATGCTACAGCTGTACAAAACTCTGGTGTGGCCGCACTTGGAGTATTGCGTACAGTTCTGATCACCGCATTATAAGAAAGATGTGGAAGCTTTGGAAAGGGTGCAGAGGAGATTTACTAGGATGTTGCTTGATATGGAGGGAAGGTCTTACGTGGAAAGGCTGAGTGACTTGAGGCGGTTTTCATTAGAGAGAAGAAGGTTGAGAGGTGACTTAATACAGAGACATAGAAGATAATCAGAGGGTTAGATAGAGTGGACGGGAGAGCCTTTTTCCAAGAATGGTGATGGCGAGCACAAGGGGGTATAGCTTTAAATTGAGGGGTGATAGATAGAGGACAGATGTCAGAGGTAGTTTCTTTACTCAGAAAGTAGTAAGGGTATGGAATGCTTTGCCTGCAACGGTAGTAGATTCACCAACTTTTAGTACATTTAAGTCACCGTTGGTCAAGCATATGGACGTATATGGAATAGTGTAGGTTAGATGGGCTTCAGATTGGTATGACAGGTCGGCGCAACATCGAGGGACGAAGGGCCTGTACTGCGCTGTAATGTTCTATGTTCTATCTGCCAGATTTTAATATCTGCTTCTTGCCTCCACCTTTTGAAAATTTGAAAAAAAAGAAACTTTAAAATTACTGAACAAGAAGCTTGTACTTAGGTTAAATCCGTTAGCCTTGAAGTACATCGGAAAAAGGACAGTTAAAAATGCACACTTCAATAAATGCTTGAGGTGAGTCTAAAAAAAACAATATTATCCACTTACCAAGGTAGATAGTAAAAAAAAATTACCAGTCAAAATGAAGCAAAATTAACGCAACGGTAGACTAAAAGTAAGCAATGCAGCAGCTCAACACCAATTCCTTACCAACATTGTTTGATTAGAGCTACAAGGGCATTGGTATTGTCAAAGATGATTCCAGAAAATATGACTCTGTTTACCAATCTGGGGCATACTTCTCATAAGACAGCATTAGAGCAGGTATTTAAATAGCGAGCAATGGGGGAGGAGATAATGGCTGAATGGCATTCTTACTAGACTATTAATCTAAAGACTTGGAGCACGTTTTGGGGACCTGGGTTGGAATTCCAACATGGTGGATGGTGAGATTTGAAGTAGAAAATCTGGAATTGAGATTCTCATAATGACCATTTTTGATTGTTGGGGAAAAGTCCATTTAGTCTCCAGTGGAGATATAAAGGAAGGGATTCAACAGGAATCAACAGGAGATGCACTCAAATATTTTGTGGGGTCATTTGGATAGAGTGACCATATATGATAGAATTCATTAAAATGGAAAGTGAAATAGTCATATCTGAAATTACATTTCAAAATCTAAATAAAGGAATTATGAGGTTATGAGGTATGAAGTGGCAAGGATGGATTGAGGAACATTACTAAAAGTGTTGATTGCAGATAAATAATTGTTAATATTTAAAGAATGTGTTCATGAATTATAACAATTATTAATTCCTGTCTGATCGAGAACTGAAAGACGAAGGTGGCTCAACTATAGGTTATAAAAGAACTTAGGGATAGTATCAGGTAGAAAGAGGAAATGTACAAAATTGTCCCAAAAACTTGCAAGCCCAAGGATAGGGAGAAGTTTAGAATTGAGCTGAAGCGGACAAAAATTTTCATCAATTAAGGGAAAACAGAATGAGAGAGTAACATTAAAAGGAATATAAAAAACTATCCATCAAACTTTCTATAAATACGTGGAGAAAATGATTAAATACAACTGTATGTATCTTACAGTCAGAAGCTGGGGAAATTTTAATAGGTAATAAAGAAATTGCAGAAGATTTGAACACACACTTCACAAAGACACCATAAATAATGTTAGCCAACTAAAGAGCTCGTGAAAGGGCAGAATTGAAGGAAATAAGTATTAGCCATTAAACAGTGCTATAAAAATTAATGGAATTAAAGGTTGACAAATCACTAATGTGTGATAATCTACAAATACTAAAGAAAGTGGCTTTCTAAATAATGGATGCATCAGTGGTCATTTCTCCAAAATTCTATAGATTGTGGATCATTTCCTATAGATTTGATGGTAACACATGCGACCCCACTATAATTTTGGGGGAAGGAGGAGTATTATTACAGATCATATTAGCAAGATTGGACATGGTAGCATGAGTTCATTAAAGCCATATCATGCTTAGAGTTTATTTTAACATGTGACAAGTAAAAGTGATAAGGGAGAACCAATAGATGTGGTGCATTTGGATTTTCAGAAAGCTTTTACTTAGATCCCACATAAGAGATTAGTGGGCAAATCAAACACATTGGTATGACTTGAGAATTGGTTGATAAACAGGAAACAGTCAATGGGAATAAATGGTTCTTTTTCCAGGTGATAGACAGTGACTAACGAGGTATTCCAAGAATAAATGCTTTAATGTCAGCTATTCATGATCTATGACCTGGCTAAGGGAACCAAATTTACTGATGACACAAAACTGGGCAGGATTGTGAATTGTGAAGAGAATGCAAGGACACTTTAAGGTGACTGAGATAAGTTGAGTGACTGGGAAAACAGGCAGCAGATGCAGTGAAGTATGGCTAATTGTGTGATTATACATATCGGTGTGAGAAACAGAAAGACAATGTATTATTTAAATGGTGACATGTTGGAAAACATGGATATACAAATGATTTGGAGATGCTGGTGCTGGACTGGGGTATACAAAGTTAAAAGTCACACAACACCAGGTTATAGTCCAACAGGTTTAATTGGAAGCACACTAGCTTTTGGAGCGTCGCTCCTTCATCAGATGGTAGTGGAGGGCTCAATCAATTTTTCAATGTATAATTTCAGTTACATCACATTGTAAATCTTTGCTATAAAATCTGTGTGTTAGGATTGAGCCCTCCACTACCACCTGATGAAGGAATGACGCTCCGAAAGCTAGTGTACTTCCAATTAAACCTGTTGGACTATAACCTGGTGTTGTGTGATTTTTAACTGGATATACAAAGGTAGACTAGTCAATGAAAATAGACAGGAAAGTGCAACAAACAGTTAGGACAAATTGTATGTTGGTTTTCATTGCATGAAGATTTGAGTTTGGAAGTAGGTAAGTCTTACTGCAGTTATACAGGATCTTGGTAAAAAAAACATCTAGTCTACTGCATGCAGTTTTGGTCTCCTCACCGAACAAAGGATATATTTGCCTCAGAGTTTACAGCAAAGCTTCACTAGGCTGATGGCACACACACCTTGATTTTCCTACGAGGAGAGATTGCACCAACTAGTTTCTATTCATTGAAACATATAAAATTCTAACAGGGTTAGACAGAATAAATGTAGAGAGGCTGGTTTCCCTGGTCGGGGTGTCCAGAACCAGGAGTCACTGTCCCAGGATAGAGGGTTGGCCATTTAAGGCTGAGGTGAAGGAAGAATTCTTCACACAAAGTGTGAACCTGAGAAATTCACTACCACAGAAGGTTTTTGAGGCCAAGTCACTGAACATATTCAAGAAATGAGAGAGATAAATTTTGATATTTTTAAAGGCAACAAGGAGTATGGGGAGAAAGCAGAAAATGGCTTTGTGATAGAGAATTATATTGAATGGCGGAGCAGGTTAAAAGTTCTGGATGGCCTACTCCTGCTCTCAATCTCTATAGTTCTATGCAAAATTTTTAGGAATGACAGTAACACTGCAAAAGTCAAAGGATGATTCTGTTTGTTAGTGCACCACAGAGAGGGATGCCCTAAGCCAAACACAGAAAATGCTGGAGAAACTCAGAAGGTTGGGCAGCATCTGTAGAATGAGAAACACAGTTAGCGTTTGGGTCTGGTATGATCTTTCTTCAGAATTCCAGTTATCAACAAGGGTTATTCTGGACTCAAAACATTAATTCTGTTTCCCTCTCCCCAGGTGCTTCCATGCCTGTTGAATTTCTCCCGTATTTTTGGTGTTTGTTTCAGATTTCCAGCATCCACTCTATTTTCTTATATTTCCTTCACAGTACTTTCTTTCTTGTATTGAATGGTGGAGCAGGATGGAGATGATGATTTGTTTCTAATTCCTATGTCTGTGAACATGTGAACATACATGTGTAGATGTATTAGAACTGGACAGATTATTGGCAGATGCAGTTTATTGTGGGCAGGTGTATACAGAATGAGCAGATGAAATAAATTTTGAAAAGTCATTCATGAGATGTATATGTGCAGTCTAGTCCAGCATTTATTGGTCTTTTTTGGCCTTGAGAAGATGGTGATATGCTGTGTCATGAACTGCTATTGACCATTCGGTGTACGTACTCACACAAAAACATCAGTGTGGGGGTTCTAGGATTTATACCCAGCAAAACCAAAGGAACATTGACAGGCTTTCAAATCAGGATGGTGAATAACTTAGAGAGGAAGCTTGTAAGTGGGAGTATTTATCCCTTTGCCCTTCTTCATGGTAGTGATTGAAGGTGCTATCTCAGTGAATGGAATGAAAAAAAAGGCTTAAGAATGATATGGCAACTTGAGAGGAAGCAGAGATGGATTATTTACTTGGCGCTTGTGGCTGAGGATTGTTTCAGAAACTTCAGCTTTATCTTTTGCACTGATGTGCCAGGTTTCTCCAGCATTGAGGATGATGATATTTATGGATCCTCCCCTTCCAGTAAGTTATTTAGTTGTCCACCATCATTCATGACTGGATATGGCAAGAAGGGATAGCTCAGGTCTGAAACCTTGATTGTAGAATTGCTTAGCTCCAGATATCACTTACTGTTATGCCAATGGACTCATATGTAATCCTATTTTGGAGCTTCAGCAGATTAACCAGGTCTCATTTTCAGATATGCCTTCTGCTCCTGTCATACCTTCTTGTGCTTTTCATTGAACCAGGCTTGAATGCATTGGCAGAGTGCTTTTTAAAAATTCATTCACTGGATTGGGGAGTTGCTGGCAGGGCAAACATTTATTGCCACTCATAGTTCATAGAACCACAGAATCCCTGCAGTGTGGAAACAGGCTCTTTGGCCCAACAAGTCCACATTGACCCTCCGAAGAGTAATCCATTCACACACCCTATTATCCTATATTTACCATGACTAATGCACCTAACCTACACATCCCTGAACACTATGGGAAATTTAGCATGACCAATTCATCTACCTGCAGAATTCTGGATTGTCGGAGGAAACCCAGGCAGACATGGGGAGAATGTCTGTGTGGAGTTTGCACAGTCGCCTGAGACTGGAATCAAACCCGGGTCCCTAGTGCTGTGAGGTAGCAGTGCTAACCACTGAGCCACCATACCGCCCTAATAAAATTGCCCTTGGTAAAATGGTGGTGAGTTGCCTTCAGGAACTGCTGCAGTCTATTTACTATAGGTACACCCAGTATGAAGGAAATTCCAATATTTAGACCCAGCAACACTGGGATCGGATGTTTCCAAGCCAGGATAGCAAGTGATTTGTAGGTGTTCCCATGTATTTGTTGCACATGTTCTTATTGGTGATAGAGGTCATGCATTTGGGGGGTCCTTTCTCGGGAGGCTTGGTAAATGTTTGCAATAAATCTTGTAGATGGTATACACCATTGTGAATGAGTATTGGTGGTGGAAGCAATAAATGTTTGTGTGGTGCCAATTGAATAACCAATTATGACCTTAACTTGTTAAGAGATTGACCAAACTTTACTCCCAAAAGCCTTTCATTCATTTGAGTTCGCAGTATTTTCTATTTCTGGTTCACTAATACCCTTTTGGAAAGGAAAATTGCCATCCTTACCTGGTCTGGCTGACATGCTATACCAGATCCACAGCAATGTTGTTGCTGTCAAAAAGATTTGAGATGTTAGGTTTTATAAAAATAATTTTTAAAAATTGTACATTGAGGCAAGTTATGTTTCTTTGTAGAGTACTGATTGATCTTAAGTATTGCAGAAATCTTGGATAGGGCGAGGTGAATTAATTAAGTGGAATGATTTGTAACTCATTATTTGAGGCTAAATGGAGCGCACTTTATTAAAGGTAGGCAGACTTTTTGCTGTCAATCCTTTACCAGGGCTGTTCTTTTTTTCTGTTTGCTAAATGGTGCCTCTAAGCAATCCAAGTTAACTTTGAAGTTTCTCTCTTTCCTCCTGGGAATAGCGCCTTGTATGTTACAGATAATTTGCTTGCAATCAGAAACTTGGTATGCAGAGAACAGTAACAAAGAAGCTGCATCCCACAGCACTGTAGTACAACATTTTGATACATTAATAAACTATCCCTAGAGGCTGTCTTCAAGTAATCACCAGATTCTCTCATCTTACTTTAAACTGAAGCAGTGTGAGACCATATTCTTGCACACAGACCTACTCAGTGTTTTAACTGAACAGTTAATGACAAATGTATAATTACAAAAATACAAAAATTATGTTTTAAAATAAAACTATGACAAAAGCAAAAAAAACTTCCAGTAGGAAATATTTTAGAATTCAAACATAGAAATTTATTATTTAGAAATGTGAACTGCACTTAACATAACGCATTAAAATCCAGGAGTTTTATTTTAAACAGATATTCTTCATTCAGGATACAACTTGCAATAAATTGGAATTCATCATCAATGCTTCTTCATTTGGAAACCAGAGAATTGCACGTGTAAACAATGACTGATTACTAAAGCAAACCAAACAATATGATTTGGAGATGCTCCAAATAATATGAGTTTTCCTTAATTTTCAAAATATGCAGATTTGAAATAGCTTCAAAAGGACAGAAGGGAACTTTAAATGCATTTAAAATCCTAATTTGATTGGTAAAGATAAGCTTTATTTACATAGCAACTCTCTTGACTTTTCCAAAGGCTCTCTTCATAATCGGGTGTTTTAGATGTGTAGCAATTGTTTTTAAATGAAGTTTTAGCTAAAATATACATATGCTGAGACACAGATTAGAATGCCCGATATTCTTGGATAATGCAAGAAAATCTTTTATATCTACTTGAGAGAATAGACAGGACCTTGGTTCAGCAACAGGTCTGAAAGCCAGCATCTCCAACAGCGCCCCGACGTGATTGCATTGATATGTCAACCTAGATTATCTGATCAAGGATGAAGTTTAGTGCTGGCAATGGGCATGCTGCCCTTTGGTTAGAACAAGTTGGGTATTCCCGTTACCTTTCACCAGAAGGTTGAATGCAATTAACATATAAGCGATGCAGCATCTGGCTACCTATTTGCCAAAGTCCCTTATTATGGGGAATTCTACTCCCAAGAGCTGCAAGTCAATCAGAGGCTGACTGTTCTCCAGTACTGGCAGGCCCAGCAGAAGTGGTGGTTTTGACTGCCTTTCATGAAGGATCAACAATGAATTCCTGGAGAGAGGTGAGTGGAGCAGGATGGTGATTGCAATGAGATCGTCACTACGGAGAAGGGGACTGGAGAATCAGAAGCACAGGTGGCTTCCAGCAGATCCCTCTTCCTGAAATCAGATCACTTGATCAAATACAAATTGCCAGTCAATGGGAGGTCATCATACCCCCAACCCAAGGCGGCCATTGGCAAGCCTGCTGGATAGATTTATGGAAAGTAGACAAGCAGGAGGCTGGAAGAACACAGCAAGCCAGGCCACATCAAGAGGTGCAGAAGTCAACATTTTGGGTGTAACCCTCTCTCACTCGAAACATCAACTTCTCCACTTTCTGCAGCTGCCTGGCTTGCTGTGTTCCTCCAGCCTCCTGTTTGTTTACTTTGGATTCCAGCAACTTCAGTTTTTTTTGTCTCTTGGATAGATATATGGAGGCAGAGGACTCCCATGCAAAATTTGTTTAATACATGATCCACCAATACAATTAGTCTCAGTGAATTTAAGGATGTTGTTAACAAGCCTAATTGACTTCTTGTCAGCAGGAAACTCTTCCATGTCAGTCCCTTCATGCTGCAAACCTCACACAGGACAGAGCTTCCACTGCCAGGAGTCAGTCCCGTGGCCTCCCACCCAATTTGTCTGGTACCCCTACCATTTCACCCACTCCAGCAAGCTTCATCCAAGTCTCTTGAATGGAATTTGTGTACACCACCTTCTAACTGTGAGATCTCAAATAATAAAGGGTATATTTGACATTATACACTGTATGATATGCAGATACAGCTGATAGATTAAATACATATTTCTACACTGTAAACTATGTTTTCTTGTGGCATTTTGCAAGATAAATTTGCATTTATCATCATAAAACTAGTACCTTAAAATAAATTGCACATTATAAGATCAACAAATGTAGTTACCTCTCTAATAGCAGAGCTGTCCATTACGTGAAAGATCTTTGGCATGGTCCTTACATCATGTCCGTGACTTGAGCTGAACAATGCTGAAGCTGCTTTGATGAACCACTCTGTTGGTAAATTGCACCTCCATGAGCAACACTGTGAAGGTGACTGTCAGTACTAATGAGGCATCTCATCTAAACTTACAGATGGTAGCAAAGATGCTGTTGTTGAAAGCTTGTAGAAAAAAAGGCAATGCTCAGAGAAGAAAAAAAGTTCATTTGGATCCTTGGGAATAATTTGTCTTTCTTTTCAGATTGAATACCTCGTATCATTCATCAGATGCATGCAAAAGTTAGTTCAATTAGGACTAGATGCATCCCTATTAGTCACTGAACTTCCCTCTTCTGCACTTGACAAAATAGGTTAGAAAAAAGATATGACCTTCATGTCAAAATATCAGGAAACAACAATTCACAAACTGTTCCTGAGAAAATGGTGCAAAAAATTAATAGAACCGACAATTGCCATGTAATGTCCGACAGCAATTATGTTTTGTGTTGATTATGCAATTTTGGCCATTAAAAGCATGAATCTCATGAGAGATGGATGAGATTTAGTGGAAAGTGTGTGGAAAGAAATAATGCATCTAATGAAGGCAGCTGGCTGGCTCCCCAGAAGGGATCAAAACCCATAATGTTTATCATTTTCTGTAGTTAAAAATGTCATTTTGTAGTGGCTGTTTCTTTACTCTGAACCTTTCTTAATCACTCAACCATCACAGTTCCATAAATTATGCACACAGAGCAGAATATTGCTAAATCCAAAGAGACAAGTAACTTTCTGGGATAAAATTCATCCAGATCCATTTGGTAACTTGCACTATAACTGGAAAATAGAGATTGTAGGCATCTCCTGATGCATGTTTAGTCGAACAGAGTACAGAAGTAATAACTTTGAATGACACAATCATTAAATATCATTAGTAAGATTTCTTAAAATGCATTAATATTGAACAGTTCTTACACATAGCAGTATGGTGTGCTATATTGATAACCACTTCTATAACTTTTATATAACATCAAGGTACCTTAGAAATAGCCTCCATGAGAGGCGATAAGTAGCTGAAATAGTGGACTAACTACCTGACAAAGGAGCAGTGCTCAGAAAGCTTGCATTTCCAAATAAACCAGTTGGACTATAACCTGGTGTTATGTAAGTTTTAACTTTGTTCACCCCAGTCCAACACCGGCATCTCCACATCATGGCTACAAGATCAGGTCAGAAGCTGGGAATACTGTGGTGGCTAACACACCTCCTAACTCTCCAAAGCCTGTCCACCATCTACAAGGCACAACTCAGGAATGTGAAAGTTAAAATCTATTAATAACAACTAAAATTATGTATTTCAATATCCAAACTTGGGCTGGTAAGTGGCAAGTAACTTTTGCACCACACAAATGCCAGGCTCTTACCATCACCAATAATAGACAGACAATCTAACCACCACTCATTGCCATTGAATGGTGTTACCATCATTGAATTTTCCATCATCAATATCCTGGGGTTTATTGTTGATCCGAAAATCAACTAGACTCACCACATAAACACAGTGGCTACAAGAGAAGATCAGAGGATAGGAATACCGCGGCAAGTAACACTCATAGAACATAGACCATTACAGTGCAGTAAAGCCCTCAATGTTGTGCCACCCTGTGAAACCAATCTGAAGCCCATCTAACCTAAACTATTCCATTCTTGTCCATATGCTTCCCCAATGACCACTTAAATGCCCATAAAGTTGGAGAGACTACAACTGTTGCAGGCAGTGCATTCTATACCCCTACTACTCTCGGAGTAAAGAAATCACCTCTGACATCTGTCCTATATCTATCAGCCCTCAAGTTGAAGCTATGTCCCCGCATGCTAGCCATCATCATCCTAGGAAAAAGGCTCTCAATGTCCACTTGATCTAACCTCTTGATTTTGTGTTTCAATTAAGTCACCTCTCAACCTTCTCTCTAACGAAAACACCTTCAAGTCCCTCAACCTTTCGTCATAAGACCTTCCCTCCATACGAGGTAACATCCTGGTAAATCTCCTCTGAACCCTTTTCAAAGCTTCCATATCCTTCCTATAATGTAGTGACCAGAATTGCATGCAATACTCCAAGTGCAGCTACATCAGAGTTTTGTACAGCTGCAGCATGACCTCATGGTTCCGAAACTCGATCTCACTACTAATAAAAGCTAACATACTGTATGCCTTCTTAACAGCCCTATCAACCTGGGTGGCAACTTTGGGGGATCAATGTGCATAAGCATCAAGATCTCTCTGCTCAACTACACTACCAATAATCTTACCATTTGCCCAGTACTCTGCATTCCTGTTATTCCTTCCAAGAAGTGAATCACCTCACATTTTCCTGCATTAAACTCCATGTGCTATCTCTCAGCCCAGTTCTGCAGCTTATCTATGTCCCTCTGTAACCTACAACATCCTTTGGCACTGTACTGGCCTTAGTGTCATCCACAAATTTACTAACCCATTCTTCTAAGCCCTCATCCAGGTCATTTATAAAAATGTCAAACATCAGTGGACCCAAAACAGATCTTTGCAGTACACACTAGTAACTGAACTCCAGAATGAACATTTCCCATCAACCACCACCCTCTGTCTTCTTTCAGCTTGCCAATTTCTGATCCACTCCACTAAATCACCCTCAATTCCGTCTCTCCATAGCTTGTGCAAGAGCCTACCATGGGGAACCTTATCAAATGCCTTACTGAAATCCATATACACAACATCAACCGCTTTACCCTCATCCACCTGTTTGGCCACCTTCTCAAAGAACTCGATAAAGTTTGTGAGGCATGGCCTACCCTTCACAAAACCATGTTGTCTCCCAAGGCCTATCTACAAGGGACAAGTCAGGAGTGTGTTGGAATATTCCCCACTTGCCTCAATGAGTGCAGCCCCAACAACACTCAAAAAGCTTGACATCAAGTCTGCTTGATCGTTACTAAATCCAATAGCATCCACTCCTTCCACCACCGACACCCAGTAGCAACAGTGTATACTTTCTACAAGATGCACTGCAGAAATTCACTGCAGAAGATCATCAGACAGCACTTTCCAAACCCACGACCACTTCCATCTAGAAGGACAAGGGCAGCAGATACATGTGAACACCACCACTTTCAAGTTCCTCTCCAAGTCCCTGACCATCCTGACTTTGAAATTTGTCACTGTTCCTTTACTGTCACTGGGTCAAAATCCTGGAATTCCCTAATGGCATTGTGAGTCAACCCAGAGCAGGTGGATAGCAGCGGTTTAAGAAGGGCAACTATGGATGGGCAATAAATGCTGGAGAGCCAGTGATGCCAACATCTCACAAATGAATAATAAAAGGAACTCATTTGGTCATTTTTATGAAAATAAATCTATTCAATATTGTGCCTAGCTTTTACAGCATCCTAATATCAATGTTTCAACTTAAATTGAATGATAATGAATTCACAGTAATGGATTTATCATAGAATACCACTTCTGGCTATTTAATGAAGTATAAGGAAATTCTGGCACCATGATGGCAGATTTTGAATTCAGTACCTGGTAGCAAAAATTTACATTGGAAATAGATTCCCACGAAATACTGAGACTGATTTTCCTTCTCATTCCTTTCAAGTTTGTTAACAAACTGTAGGGGGAAACAGTTGCTTCCAGTGCTGCTAGCAGACATAGGTCAATTCCCCAGATAAAAAGTGATAATGCCAGATATATTTGTGTGGTATTCCCCATCGACATTGTTGAGACATACTATAACCATGACACACTCTGCCCCAGGAGTCAATGTAATCTGAATGGAGTATCATTATGTGAACACATTTCTTCTCACTGTGTTTTTTTTAAACCTGCTCAATCTCTTCTAACAGCTCCATTATACCTTAAATAGGATAGAATAAAAATCACCTGATCCAGTATGTTGTCCTCCTCTCACTTCTAGGCTGCAATCTTTCTCTACACTTTGCAAACTCTTGTCACTCCATACATTTTATTGAAACTGATAAAGCATTGCTCTTTTCATTACCTAAATGGTCAAATGGCTTCAACCTCTGACTTTGCATTGAGTAACTTATTTTTGGTTACTCGATTCTCTATCACAATTTGACATTTCCCATCTCCCACGATAGTTCTTTCTTTTGAAAGTTTAGAAGTTGTCTATTTCCTTTTACACTTCCTCCATTATCCTTCCATTCCTTCTTATTTCATGAATTTGAAAGAACATGCACTGCTTAAAAGGATAGTGGAAGCAGACCGAATACTGTAGTGATATGCAAAAGGGAATTAGATAAATACCTGATTGAGAAAAAAAGATGGACATACAGAGAAAGGAAAGTGAATGGGATTCATTGAATAGCTCTATCAAAGATGAAATAGGCTGAATAACATCCTTCTGTGCTGCATAATTCTATATTTTGCAAAATAATTTATTTGAAAAATTATGATTGCACATTCAAGTTCTCCAGTACAAGTGTATCTGGTTGATTTTTTTCTTTTAATATGGAATAATCCAAGCTTTTATGGACAGTTGGATTTTTCTGCATTATCAGGTGCAGCCGTAGCTCAGTGATATCTTGTCTAAAATTCATTAAGACAGCATGGTAACTTAGACCTGTTTACAGTTTGGTACGTCAGAGAATCAACATGTCGTTTCTTTACTAAACTTGAATTCAAAGTTTTTCATCTCTTTCAGCCATGAAGCGCAATTTCAATTACTATGTTGTTGAAAAACCATACATTAAATCCAAACATTTAGATAAATAATAGATCAGCTTTGACAGCACAAAACGTTTTTGATGCTAATGGCTCAAAGTTGAGTGGGCCACATGTAAAAGAATGAGTTCCATGTCAAAACAAGCAAGAGAGAAAATGAACATTTACTTGTCGTGGGAGTTTGACATTTCAGATGGATTGCTATCATGAAAATGGAAAACCTTTACACATGGTTTGAATCAGCAGGTCTACATACTTTTCACCACATGTACCAAGAGACAGTGACACACAATTTGTTTGTATCCTAAAAGCAATTACGCTGATCAAGATATTAGCGCTTATAGTTTTGAATCCAGTCTGCTTTTCTTTAAATGGAAATAACATAAATTTTGAAAATGACTTATTGTGCAGATCAACAGTTTGTATTTAGTGCATTTGAAAATGTAATTGACTTTGAAGCCCAACAATGATAAAATAAAAATTATCTTTATGGTCTGGACTTTGTAATTTGTTCCCATCAATTGTACTGACAAGTCAGAAGTAATTATATTTTGGATAAAATGACACAGCTCACAATAGCTCACTAGTCTTATATTGTATGAGAGCTTTGGCCAACATGTCCTGAGCTATATGGAATAGAGAGGTCTTGGGTTTGAGTTCTGGCCTGTGTAGTTAGCTGGGGCCTGATTTTTAGTCCAGGATCCAGAACTAACCAGTTCTGGGTGCTGATACTCATTGCGTTTTCCAGGCATACACAAATTGACATTTTAAAAAAGATGAAACCTACCAATGTCAGGGAGGCCACCAGCCTTGACAAATCAGCAGCATCAGTGACTAAAGCACAAGTTGCCAAGTTTGGATAAAGAAAGAGAGGCACTTCTACACGGAGCAAAGTCCAATAGTTTAGAGACTTAGAAACACTACGGCTGCCTGGCTGTGATTGTGGCAAGGCATCATATCCACAGTGTAGCCAGTGGCTACAGTTGTGGCCTGACAGCCATGATTGATGGGGTTTGGGGAGGGTGTCTCTACTTTCTGAAGAGAATCCAGTATCGCTGTCTGAGTCGTGGCCCAGACCAACACATCCATTGCCATCAGTGGCTGATTGTGGCACTGAACGGATCAGCAGCCATAGATGCATGATTGTGGACCTGCCCACCTCTGACCCTGCCTTGCATTTAAGAATCTAATCATAACAAAATTATATCATTGGCCTCAGTGACTTTCAGTTTGACAAGTTAAATCAGACAGCTTTCCCATTATGGATCACTAGCCAATGATCTACTGGAAAGTGCACATATGAACAATAAGGCCTGGATTACTTGGGAGTTATGGTGGGAGCTGGATCCAGATTAGTCAGCTCTGACAGGTATATTTTTGTTGATAGGGAGAAAGGAACGGTGGCACTCAAACTGAGCAGAGCCATTTGAATTCAGTGCGGAATTCAAACTGAGCCTATTTTTGCTGCAGCAAGGACAGAATCCCTAAAGTGAGTTCAGTTGATAGAGTTTTCAATGTCTTGACAATAAGGTGAAATTTTCAAAATCCATAGCATCTTCACCCCTAAAAGCAATTTTTGACACTTTAAAGGGCTTTACACTAATGTGTTAAGACAAAACAATGATGAGGTAGCAACCATATTCAGCATTATCTTCTTCCTCTCATTCTTTAAGACTTATCACCAATTATACTTCCCATGTAAATTAATTTCTAAAATACCCTTACAATGACAGGATATAGACCTAAATCTTCCCTTTGTGACAAAGCTATTTAAAATCACTCTGAGCTTGAAGTAATCTCTTTTGTGCACCAATAATAAAGATTAGATAGCTAGAATGTAAAGCACCGCTCAATATTTCATATAGAAGGAAACATGAAATGTAATCATCTGTGGCTTTGTTTAGACATATTGGCTGCAAAATTCGATAAGAACCAAAGTGGGTGCAGGGATTGTGATGCGTGATTAAGCCATGCTTGTTGCTTTAAATGCAGGCAGCCTGTAAACTTTTAAATGAACAGGCAGCACAATGATTTTGGAGTGCAGCCAACCTGAAATGTGTTGATGAGTGGTTCCACGCATCAGCAGAGGTGTAAAATCATGAGAGACTAGCACTAATTTGGTTCAGGTGCTAAAATTGGTTGCAGAAAAGATTGTGAGCTCATTGAATGCTGAATTACGGTACAGAATGCACAAATTGGAATTCCAAGTTGCTCTATCACTGCACAAAAGGCCTTGGTTAAAGAGGGCAGTTGTATGGAGATGTTATCCATCTGCAAGGGGGCAGAAGGCTCTATAACTCTCAGAAGGTAATAAGGACAGATAGCGATGACTATAAATAGCAGCCTCATCGCTCCTAGGATTTTGATGCAGTGGAAAACAAAGTTCACATGATTAGTCTAGGTCAGTAACTGCATCTCCAAATGTAATTTCCCACTGATTGCCATCACTCAGCAACAAATAATCTCTACCAATTATGACTGAAACCTAACATTGACATACTTTACCTCACCTTTACACATTTTGTACTAGTGCAAGATTCACATTGACATCTCACAGCATGCACATTACATTGCCCACTGTTCAAAAATGAAAACCACGTCAATCGAGCTGCACCACACTCACTGATACACCTCATTTTCAATTGCAGGACCACATGGCACACAACTCAAGGAAACAGGAAATAACTTGTCGGGGTGAGGCACATAGTCCAGATCTTTGTACCCACAGAGGAGATAACCTGGCACCTTTGGAAAAGTAGTAACTGAGGTGATGACTCAGAGTGGCTGTGAAACCACTGAAGATGGTCTGATGGTATGCTTGTACCTAACCTTCCTCCTCCTCAGAAGACTATTTTCAGTTTCATCACAGAATGCCACACGCTGTGATGCAAACAGTATCTTTTCAAAGGGGGAAGGGGCAAGTCAAAACATACAGTTATCTCTTGTGATTGCAAAGCTAACGAAGGGTGAACAACCCCCTGTTCAACAGGAAGATACTCCCTGTGGATTACATTTCAAACTGCCAACATATTTTGTGGGTTTCCTTCTTAAGAATACATGAGGCAGAAGTTAAAAACTCAGTTTCAACACTTCTCATGTGCGCCGGGGCGACGGCTTACCAGTGCCAGCAGATTAAGATACATATGTCTGTGTGTTTGAGTGCTAATGTGTGTTGAAAGTTATAGTTGAAGAGCTATGCCCTAGTCACCTATGTGTTGTGTGCTAGCAGCCAGCAAGGTGGAAAGGCAGACCAAAGGAAACCAGTCAGTCATCGAACGGACTCGCCCTCACCATGAATTTTGAAATTTTGTCACGGTTGAAAAGAATCAGAGGAACAGAATTTCAACCAAGCTGCAAAAAGAAAAATCTTGAAACTAACTATTCAATCACCAATGTCAATGTTATCAGTACCCTCCACTGCAATAGCCATGACATTTAACTACCCTCTCCTTTGTGAAAACTTCAAAGACTGCTCCTTATTTTTTTTCAGAAAAGCTTCTGTCAGTTTATGCTTACCTCGTGTCTAATCTATGTGCGTATATGTGCTGTATAATTATTAATTGTTAATTAATTTTTCATTCCATTCTGAAGAGGAGTCGCTGAACCCAAATCATTAATTCTGCATTCTCCCCAAGGATGTTACTGGATCTGCTGAGATTTTCCCAATAAGTTTTGCTTTTGTTTTGCTCCTTGTTAACTCAAGAAAGCCTGGTTCAAACAGTTCTTTTTAGAACATTTGTTCATTTAAGTATGGCAAAAAAGAGAAAGTATTTGTTTTCAAATTAAAATTATCGTGACCAACTGAGGGGATGGGTGAATAAAGAAGGGGAGCCAGTTAATCTCTATCAGGTAGGTAAAAACAATGACTGCAGACGTTGGAAACCAGAGTCTAGATTAGAGTGGTGCTAGAAAAGCACAGCAGTTCAGGCAGCATCCAAGGAGCAGTAAAATTGACGTTTTGGGCAAAAGCCCTTCATCAGGAATACAGGCAGAGAGCCTGAATGCTGGAGAGATAAAAGTTAATCTCTATCACCTGGGAGTTTATTGATTTGAGATACATTGTTTGGAACTGTGACAATTTGGGGAACCTTTGCCAGGGTCTGGGAATAACAATGTTCTTCAGGATGTAGGAAACCACCAAGTCAAAGCAGGATGGGCACCCTACTGAGTACTGAAGACCACCCCTTGGTCTAGTGGTGTTATCACTGGACTGATAATCCAGAGACCCAAGTATGCTCTAGGGATACAGGTTCAAATCTCACCTGGGCAGATGGGAGAATTTCAATTGAATAAAATTCTGGGATTACAAGTTCTAATGATGACAACAACTCCATTATCTGCCATCCTTACCTGGTCTGGCTGACATGTGACTTCAGACCTATAGCAATTGTCCTCTGGCCAATTAGATAGGCAATAAATACTGGTCTAGCCAGTTATGCCCTCAGCCTATAAATAATTTTTTTTTAAAAGACTATTGCCTATGTCGACCTGATATCTACACAGGGCCATGAAGAAAGGGAAGCTGTTTTTCATTCTCCAAGCTAACTGCCTGCCAGAAAGGAAAATAACCAGGAATCAAAAATCTCAAAAGTGGAAATTTGAAGGCTATTGGTGAGGTGATGATTGTAGGAAAAATCTGAGATCTTGAAAGTTTAGAAATGGGATACTGTAGAGGGACGAGCTGAGAATAGTTCACAGGTCGACGCAACAGAGGGCCGAAGGGCCTGTTCTGCGCTGTACTGTTCTATGTTCTAAATCATAATGGGTTGGGTTGCTGGTTTTGGGAATCTCAGAAACTGAGGAGACATTAATCAAAGGGAGTGAGTAAAATGCTCATGATCTTTTTGTCTCACATGCGGTGCTTAAATGCACTTAAGTACACTCTTTTTACCTCTTTGTACCAGCCAGAATTTCTGAGTGTCAGGAAAACTGGCTAACAATGAAAATGGTATTAAAATGAAGAAATCCATCTTCCTGAAGTGAATTTTATTGAGTGACAGGCTTCAGACTGTTAAAATTCTAATTAGGTAGGTTGGGACTTGGCTTCAAAATTTTGAAAACTTCACTTCTGTTGCTAGTGTTAACAATTGCACTGTTTATTGAAAAAAAATGCATTCATATCACAACAAAACTCTTTAAATGTTTCTTATACAGATCATAACGTTGACTATCCATATTTTGTTTTAGACATCGTGCGTCAGCATTATACTACACGAGCCGTAGCAACAGCCATCTTGGGGCTTCAGTGTTATTCGACTTTCAATGAGCAAATAATATTCGCTTGTGACTTCCTGCTGATACTTCCCAGGCACTAAACATGCTTCAGATCAATTTATAATTTATAAAAATTAGAAGACTGTCATCTTTCTACCTTGAAAATTCTAACACTCTATTTTTTCAATAATTGAAGCTTGGAATCCATTCATTCCAAACGTATTTACATCTGAGATTCCAGCACTCAAAGAGATAAAATAAGATTGAACTGTTGTTAAGTGAATCAGAGGGCTATATAGTTAGACTGCTGCATGTTTGCTGCTTGAGAGTTCTTTGAAACATAATGGGTAATGAGTACAATCATAGAGACTTTGGAAATTTCTCTGCAACTGTAACATAAATACCAATGGTTTTTCTCACTCCCTTTTTGGAGTTATAGCAGTTGTTTTGAACTTATTAATAACAAGAATGAGATCTAGAACAATTATATGCTCCCAACTTGATTTGAGCAACAACGTGGTATCTTTCCAGAAAGTCTAGATCCTTGACTTTTAGTATGCTACTTGTCTGCCTGATCTTCAGTCCCAAACCCAGGTAATTCCAGATTAAACAAATGAATTAAAACCGCCATATAAATAGCAAATGCATGAATGTAGATGATCTTCGATGATTAGAAGTTTTGCTCCGTATGTCCTCAACTGTGTTTGGTTGCTGAAAATGTGATTGAAACAAGAAAGCAGCAAAAGCTTTGTACTTTGTCATGGTTGAGATTGTGAATAAAAAGTTATACAATAATATTTTAAAAAACTTAAAAATGCAATATAGTGTAACTTTTGCTCATATTTGGTTGAAAAACACTTAACAAGGGAACTGTGAACACATTCTTTGACTTGGATAAGGTATATGCTCATTAAGTATGAACAAAGTGACTGACCCATTTATCACTCTATCCAATTTTCATTAATCATACATGCAACCCGAAGTATAAAAACTCGATGTATGAAAGCTTAGCTTTTTACCAGGTATCTACTTTCTTCTATAAACTTAAGATCATTCAGTCATATTAAAGCAATTTTACAAGTTATGTAAACTACTCCACGAAGAAATAACATACAATTTCCTATTTAACAAATCGATCTTCCAATATAACTACTGAAATCCAAAGAATACTGTGAAGAGGTATTATGTTTAGTTTCAAACAAAGCCTAGCCCCTGGTGAATTAAACCTCTGGTACACAAGATTATTGCTTTGTTTTAGTCTAACAATATGACAAGCTCCATAGTCTAATTAAACTAATCAAAATGTTTTCACCTTGCAATAAATTTTATTCACACACCCTATTAGCTTGATGTTTGAGCATTATTGTTGAAAATAGGAATGCTTACAACAAAGAACTAGTCTTCGATACTTATATTCAAACTTGAATTTTCAATTTATATCTTAGTTAATTTGTCTTTGTTTTGGAATTAATATGAAAAGAAATATATATTCACTTGCAATAGGATAGGATTCTTTCAATGATCTGGATACATTCTTGTAGAAATGCATAAAGTGCTGAAAACAAGAAAGTTGAGCCCTAAATGATTCTTCCTTGCAAACCGAAACCGACTGAGTTTTTCCAGCACCTTGTTTTGTTTTTAATTTTATATTTCTAGCATCTGCAAGGTTTGATTTTATTATAGTGGCATAGATAGAGGACTTGGCAACTAACAGGAAATAGAGTCAGGATAATTGGATTATTTTCGGGTTGGTAAACTGTAAGTAATGATGTGTTGCAGGGATTAGTGCTGGAGCCTCACTATTTATGATGTATATCAATGATTTGGACAAGGGACTGACTATTGCAGCCAAATTTGCTAAAGATAATAAGATAGGTAAGAAAGAAAGTTGTGAGGAGGAAAGAGATTTGACAAAGGGATACGATAGGCTAAGGGAAAAGACTGGCCATTGGACTATACTGCAAAGAAATTTGAGGATGGCCCTTTGACAGAAATAATATAAAAAGAATAATTTTTAAATGGATTGAGATTACAGAATAGCACACTATAGTGTGATCTGGGGACCCTTGTAATTGCATCACAATAATTAGATGGCTGTAAATTAAGAGAGGAGAGTGTGCAGTGGGATCTGGGTGTCCTTGTGCACCAGTTGCTGAAGGTAAGCATCCAGGTGCAGCAATTGGTAAAAAAGGCAAATGGTATATTGTCCTTCATTGCCAGAGGTTTCAAGTACAGGAGCAGGGATATGTTGTTGCAGTTATACAGGGCCTTGGTGAGGCCGCACCTAGAATACTGTATGCAGTTTTGGGGGTCTCCTTTTCTGAGGAAGGATGGTCTTGACAGAGTGCAGCAATGGTTAACCAGGCTGATTCCAGAGACGACGGGACTGATGTATGAGGAGAGATTGACTAGGTTAGGATTGATTTGGAGATGCCAGTGTTGGACTGGGGTAAACAAAGTTAAAAATCACAATACCAGGTGATAGTCGAAAAGGTTTAATTGTTAAAAGCAATTCAACACTAAATGTATAAAATGTAATATTAACAAACAATCAAGGTATTTTTCAATGTATAATTTTTCAATGTATACCTTGATTGTTTGTTAACATTACATTTTATGATATAGTGTTGAATTGCTTTTAACAATTAAACCTGTTGTACTATAACCTGCGGTTATGTGATTTTTAACTAGGTTAGGATTATCTTCATTGGAGTTCAGATGAGTGAGGAAGGGATCAGGACGAGACAGTGTAGATACAGAGAGAATGTTCCCATGGGTGGGTATGTCTAGAATCAGGGATCACAATCTGAAGATTTGGGGTGGACCATTTGGGACAGAGATGAGGAGGCATTTCTTCACCCAAAGAGTGGTGAGCTGTGGAATTCATTACCACAGGAAGTAGTTGATGCCAAAACATTGACTGTATTGAAGAGGCAGCTAGGTATAGCACTTGGGATGGATGCCATCAAAGATTACAGGGAGAAAACAGGATTAGGCTGTTGAGTTGGATGATAAACCATGATTATGATGAATGGCAGAGCAGGCTCAAAAGGGCCGAAAGGCCTCCTCCTGCTCATATGTTTCTACATTTCTATGTTTAATTAGCAAGCAGGTACAGAAAATAATTAGAAAGACATATGAAATGTTATCCTTTATTCCAAGGGGGTGGAATATGAATTTGGAATGGCTGTTTCTGTGTTTAGCTTTGTGAATACGCTTGTTCAACAGTCAACATTCACTGGGCAGAATCCTAGAATGAAAGTTTGTCCTGAAGGAAAGATGAGGAGGTTGGGCCTATAATCATTGATATTTAGATTTTTGAGAAGTGATATTGAGATACGCAGTGTCTTGAAGGAGATTTGACAGGGTAGGTGATGAGAGGAACTTTTCATCATGAGGACCCTAATGTTCACGGCCATAGTTTTAAAATCAGACAGAGTCCATTAAAGATGGAGATGATGATGTATTTCCTCTGACAGAGTAATTTGGAATTCCTTGCCAATAGGAAGCAGAGAAGGCTTGACTGAGAAAGATTTTATTTCACAAATGAGTCAAGGATTATGGGGCAGGCAGGAAGATGGAATTGAGGCCAGAAATTATATGGCCCACAGGTTTGATGGGCAGAATCAGCTACTCCTGCCAATTTGTTGGGATTTCCTGATCTTATTAGTAGACGCATATAGACATGAAATTGGCAATAACAGTTGTCATTTAAATCCCATTCTGATTTCTAAACTAGCATAAACAGTGATATCATCAGTGAGGTCATTGCACCAATTCCTCCTTATTTCTACAATAAAGCCAGCCAGGGTAGGAGTGCCAGGTGAAAGTTCATGACCCAAATCAGCCCACATTTAAAAAGAGACCTCCATGAAAATCAGAGTGCCTGCATATTACATTTTATGCATTTAGTGTTGAATTTTTAACAGTAGATAAAAGCAGATGCTACTACCTGCCCCTTCCATTAAAACAAAATCATTGTGTGAGTGAAACATTTGCATATAAAGTTGTCTATTGCTGGCAAGCATAGATGTTAAAAATTCATAGGCCATTTTGTCACAGAGTTGTATTCAGTTAGGATGCTTTTAAAATCATGCACAGATCTTGATTCCAGGATTCCTGATCCCATTCTTAATCCTTTCATTTTCAGAGCTTTGTAAGACTGCAAGTCGGTTGGAATCAAATGCCCACCCTCGACACTCCTGACCCTGACTGATCCTTAATGGTTGATGTTAAGTAGTTGGAGCCAGTTTTTCATGGCACAGCAAAGGTATCCTGAACCACGATCTCCATAATGATTGCCTTCTTTCTTAGGCAAGTATCGGAATGTCTGCTTAGTGAGAGCCCGATAACCATTATCCTGTTTAAAAAGCTGCACTCCTTCCTGAATAATGGCTTTGGTTGTCTCATCTGTTAATTTCACAATATTGAAACATGAGAAACATTTTCAAATGGCTCGCCCTTTCAGGTCGGGAAACTTTAAAGGGTCTAGATTGCTGATGTTTTTTATTGGACAATGGTGACTATTTTTTTCTAAAATGGGTTATAGTGGAAAGTTATTAATGAAATGTTTGCACTTCTGAGGAAGCACCAAGCATTTATTGCTTCCATGCAGCTGGAGCAGCACAGTGGTTAGCACTGCTGCCTCACAGAGCCAGGGACCTGGGTTTAATTCCAGCCTCGGGCCACTGTCTGAGTGGCGTTTGCACATTCTCCCCGTATCTATGTGGGTTTCTCTGGTTTCCACTCACAATCCAAAGATGTGCGAGTTTGGGCAATTTAGCATGGCTAATTTACCTTTGTGTTCAACGATGTGTAGGTTAATTGCATTTGTCAGGGGTAAAATATAGAGTGGTAGGAGATGGAGTCTGGGTGGGTTACTCTTCGGAGGGTCGATGTGGACTTGTTAAGCCAAGAGTCGGTTTCCACACTGCAGGGATTCTGTGATGAGATACAGTGTTGAGTGGGTATGGAATTGCCAAACCTTTACATGGGGAATGCAACTGCCATAAAAGATGGGAAGAGGGGTGTACCAGGACATGGCTGCATGAAAGATCATGAGGTGGGATGATTTAAACAGTGTCAAATGATGTGGATGTGATGTGGGGAAGAAGCGAGTGTGACAGTGAGAGGTGCAGGGCCTTTCTTTTTTATTTACAGCTGAGACAAATCCTACAGTACCCAGTCAGGCTGCTTAAACAACTTGTTCTTGCATCTGGCAATTGATGTTGCTTGTCTAAACCAATTGGAGGTTCATCTGACCTGAATGCAGCTGGCACTCACCCCCTGACAATGACGATCTCAGCCCTAGAGTTGGCATTTTCTGAGGCAGGCGCATGAAGCTTAGACTTTTCCCAACACCCACTAACTGCCTCAGGGATGTTAACCTGGCCCAGTTTGAACCTCCAGATCTGCTGACTGCATTTCGTATCTGCTGAACACAAATCTGTATGGTAAAGCTGTAATATTACCTGCGTTTAACATCATTGGTTCCTGATTTCAGAGTGAATGTTTTCATGAGAAACTTGTAATTATTTACAACCTCCATAATATTTTATTGTCCTAATTGTGTTTGTGATCCTGGTTATATAATTGCTTTCACTTGTGTCAATAAGTAGAAATGGAAATAGACTATATACCATTCTTGATTGGAAATTCAACATAGCTGGGCGAAAGTAAATATAGTGTTTACATAGAATAGACCTGATTTATGCAGGTCTCCATATTCCACCCAAGCATTCTTCCACTATACTTCAATTAGCCCTATCAGCATTCTTTCTGTTCCTTTCTCTTTCAAGTCTTTATCTATCTTGTAAATGAATCGATTCAGTAAAACAAAAGAATTAGAGGACTCTATTTTAGTAATTTAGCATTGAATGTTATAATTGACACTAATATATTTGCCACGATAATTTGCTTGAAATCTTGAATCTTGGCCACCCTTTCTGAATGGAATGTTATAATCCCAGCTGTTACTGAATAAGTCAGACTCCAGACTGAAACCTGGTTTTCAGATCATATTTCTTTAATTTTTAGTTTTGGCATCATGGTCTTACACTGAAACAAAAGTATGCAATGCTGTGGATTTGCTGTTTTAAAATAAAACAAAAGTTTATTATGCAAAAAAGAAATGAAATAGAAGAAACCAAACTATTTAAATACAACACAAGTTTAAAGGTTTGAAAATATGCAGTAAAGTACAATTCATATTCCATACAAGAAAGACCATTAGATGTATTCATAACATCATGTCAATATGGGCATTCTTTAGGTTTCCATAGAAGTTCATTATAATTCATGAATAAATGCTGCCTTAAGTAACTACTTATACTTTACCACAAAAAGCATGTCATCACACAATCACTAAATCTCTTCACTGAATATTCCATTTTCACTATGGCTTGACTCCTGACAGTTTTTAGCTCCTTTTCAAGTTCTTAAATGCTCAAATACTTTCTTGGAACTAATTTCCAAACTTTTGCACAGCTGCCTTGAAAGGTTTGGAATGTTTACAACTCAAGTCCAAATTTCACATACAATCCCTGAGCAGTGATTCCAACAGAAAATTAGAAACTAATCTCATTTCTAACCATTTTTGTTTCATTTCCTGGCCTTGACCAGATACAGATTGCTTTCTCCCAATCTGGTGCTAAGCTAAATGCCTTCATCTACATAGGTTAATAGGTTTCCTGCTTCAACTCCAAAACAGGTATAACATCTAATCTCTCCTCCCCTCCTGAATTCTCTCACGGGCACAAGCTCCCATATGCAGTCTGTACAGTGAACATTCAATATGTATTTTTCCTGTTTAAGGTGCTGGGTTGGCAATTGCTCCCTTGATACAGCAAGTTGAAAACTACACAACAATAAAGATGTCATCGTCTCTATTTGCTGTATTTCTGGATTGATAGGAAAGCCTGTAATTTAATCCCAAAATTGGATTCGCCATCCCTTTTGCTTTTTCCTTGGGAACATCTTAGCCTTCTCTCTAAGAAGAAACATAAATCACCTACACTTGACCACAAGAATCTTTCATACTACAAACAAAGAGGTAGGTTTCAGAATGACTATTAATATTCTTGACAGTGGTGTCATCTTTGAGTTTCAGGAGATTTAAAGTCTTTTGATCATAGACACAGAAAAAGCTGTGATTGTCCTCAAATGTAAGTATTGGCTACGTAGTGTTCAGTAGCACAATTTGAGTGTTCCCTTTCATCTTTGGTCATTACCTCCCAACTTTTACAGTCAGGTAGATGCAAGCACTGATGACATGATCTTTCTCATTTATCCTAATTTGCTGTTGAGACCATCGCTACTTTGTTTCTCTCATTTTTGGTTTGAAACAGAGTTGAACTTGGGAGTTTCAATAGTTTTGAACAAAAAACAAACAAACTGTTATTCGTTTAACGGAACAGGCCTGGAAAGTTAATTGCAGATTGGTAATTGTTCCAAGAATGCTGCAGACATTTTGGTATTTGATGTGGACTATGCTTGAGAATTGGCAGCTGCTTGAACGTTCAAATAGACATCAGTGCCAGCCAGTCAAACAAAGAGAATGTTGAAAACAAGAAAGAGAAAACAAAGATTGAACTGCTTTGGACTTTTCTTTTGGCAGAAGGGAGATTGGCTGTGAAAGCTGCTAGATGGACTTTTGGTTGCTCTGTAGTTTTTTGCCAGTTATCAAATTACTGAAAGCTGTGAGAAAAGAACTTCAGTCTGCATAACATAAGAAGTCTCCTGCAGTCTGTGGAATCTGTTTGCATTGACTAATAACTTTATAATTCAAGATATAGAATCCCATGCCCTAGAAAACAACTCATTATTCCAAGATTGCTTGAAGGTTTAGCAACTACTGCTCAAAACTGCTTAAATGAACTGGCTAATTACAACTTTTTTGTTTTTCCTGTATTTTATCCCTTAACTCTGTTATTCGGTATGTGTAAGTGAGTACTGCAGATGCTGGAGATCAGAGTTAAGATTAGAATGGTGCTGAAAAAGCACAGCAGGTTAGGCATTCCTGATGAAGGGCTTTTGCCCATTTAAGGTGTATTAATAATAAATTGTTAAATATCAGACACCAAGGTTAAAAATTATTTGGAAAGTCTGGTCAAGAAACATTGGGCAAGTTTGAGTGTAATTGTATATTTTAATTTTACTATGTTGAAAATATATGTTGTGTCCTATCCATTTAATTTCAAATGGGTTATTTAGACAGTTATTATAAAACCAGTAGACAAGCAAATTTTATACAAACATGACAAATGGCCATACAGTGGTATTGCACAATTCCTTTCAAAGCTATGGTTATGGATCAAATATAGCCATCAACTGAAAATATTAAATTTTTGACAAAAATAACTTGAATAAAAAATGTTTAGAACAAAAGGTCTACTGGACACATGAAGACCGACAGTAATCTGCAAAGAGTGCCGCAGAGAACATCCAGTCATTATTGACTTTTCTTTCATGCATGTGTACAAGACTTTGTATTCAAATACTTAATGAGTGGTCAGCCCACTGATGACTGCAGGAGTACACAGTGTTGGAGTCTATGATGGCAAGCTCAATGAAAGCTTAGATCACAGCTACCCTGGGAATTCAACGTCCCCTCTGACATACACAGCCTGAAAATAAAAACTGTGTTTAAGATCTTTGTGAACCTCTCAACATGTATACACTCTGTTCTCATGCTGAGGTGATCCATGGAAGATGTACCTGTCACCCTCGCAGGATTACAGGATAGCTGATTTTCTGAAAAAACCGTCAACCATCACCTGGACTAGAACAGACTAGTCAGGTTGCTTATCAAAATAAACAACATTCCATGCTCACTTCGATACAGATGTAACAATAGTGTTTCAATTCCTATGCAGAATCTCTATCAGAATTACCTGACACACTTGCATGTTGAAAGTGTTTGTTATGGAAGTCTACCAAGTGTCCATACCTACATGATGTTGGAAGCACTCTCAGGGCCTTTCTGCTGTGACACTTCCAAATCATCATTGCATAACGGAGTCTCAGTACCTCTACTTATACTTCAAATTTGTCAAAGGATAGTCACATATTTTCAGCATGAAATTTCCTCTCTTTTCTCCTCAGCAAAACTCTGTTGCTTATCAGATTTAGCTGACATGATTAGTTTCCATGGTTCAAGCTCCTTCCAGATGATATTGGTGACTCTTGACCAGATGCATTTGCAGTGGGAATAAAATGGCCAATTATCCTGGGTTCAATCATAATTACAAGTATCTCACTATAAAACAGTTTTGGCACAAGACTATGAGGATTTTTTTCCCCATCTCTTTTTAATATATTTATAGCATCTGCCTTTTGCTTTGCTCATGTTAATGACTTGTTGGTAAGTGAGTGTTGCCAACATGTTGAGCACAACTCCCTTTCTATCTTCAAAAAGGAAAACCAGGAGAACGCTAATAAGAGACCAGGTTGGGTGAGCATTCACAGCACAAATGAAAGGCTTCTCCTAAAGTTATAGCACCTGCTGTTTTACTTATCCATTTCACTGTACCACTGAAGGTGTGGTAACACTCAGCAAAAAAAATTCTTTCCTTCCAAAAGGAAAAGAAAAATTACTGAGTGAACTCTGATGCCAAGAACACCCTGTTGATAAATGGAGCAGGAAAAGAGACAAAACAACATCTCTGGACTTGGACCATTGAATCTAATTGCTACAGACTAAATTTCACACTCAGGTTTGTTCAAATGTCAGTGTACAAAAAAAAAAAAGAGTCATCATATACACAATTAGAAACATAATGTTTGGGCACTATTTGATTATTCACACTTTTCTTTCAACACCACAAGGCAATAAATTGATAGAAAATACATTCCCTTTATTGTAGTTAGACATTTATCATTCATTTATGGGATTTTAATGGTTGCTGGAGAGGTTAGCAATTACTGTCCATCCAAACTGTCCTTGCAGAAAATAAAAGTGTTGAGCCACCTTCCTCGGGCTTTTTGACCCTGGGATAGTGAAAGAATGGCACAGACTCCCAAGTCAGAATGATGCCTGACTTGGAGGGGGTCTTGTAGATGGCAGCATTCCAAATCACTATTGGCTTTGTCCTTCTAGGCCCAGTAGACATAGTAGGTTGGGAGATGCTTTTGAAAATGTCCTGGCAGTGAATCTTATCATTTTGTTTTCAGTTATTCATGGATGTAAGCATCTGCAACGAAGCCAACTTTTATTTCCTTTGTCAAATCATCCAAGCATGCTGACAGTGAGCTACCTTCCTGAACTGTTAAAAGAATAATGTAATGTCAGTGCACACATGATATATGTAGGGAGGGGAGGCTTCCAGGAAAGAGTGAAAGGTTATAATGAAAGAACATTGAAGTACTTCCAAATTGGGAGTGTGTATGAAATGTTGAAGAATTTGCAGACGATGATTTGTATGAATTGCTCTTGTCCTTCCAAACTTTGGTGGATGAAATTGCCCAAAGCCAGACAAAAACCAACGCTGCACTTGGCCAGTGCAACCAAAGGCTTTAGTGACAGGAAGGAGTTTATGTCAAAACACAGATCAAACTTTACCAAGCAGTGATTCTTACTTCACTTCTCTACGACTGTGAAGGATGACCAGCATCACAGAATACATCCAGTTGCTTTATCTTTTCCTTTTTATGCTTACTATGGATTCATGTAAAAGCCTTAACACTGAACTTCTTGTAAGATGCAATCTTCCTGGTACTGACAGCATATTCATCGGAACTCACCTTTGCTGGGTCAGCCATGTGCATGGATGATTCCTGTGCATGAAAGGAAGTACTCCACAATAAACTAAACACAGGAACGGCACCAAGGAGACCCAATGTCAGACACAAAGACATTTTGAAAATTAATCTTATGAAGGTGAATCTTACTGTGTGTGAAGTAACAATCCTGGACCAATTCAAATGCAAAGTCTGTCATCAAGTAGTCTCAACATTTGAGGGGAATAGACTTAGGTCCCTATTAGACATGTGAGCATGCCACTAAGCCAGTGCTTTCATCCTCCCCTCTATCAGTAACTTCACATGTAATAATCGTAATTTGATGTGGAAATCAAGATTTTATATATTATGAATGAAATGATACCACCCTAGATGGTGAACAATTTTTTTCCTTTGCTGAACATTCAAAGGAAAGGAAGAATCCATTATAAATAAAAACTCTTTTATATTCACATCTTATGTGATGATATATTTCAGCCTATCTGGAACCAGGTGATGAAATACCACTGAGATGAAATAAGGAAATAGAAGACTCAAAACTGATGTTAAAAGCTCAATATTACTTCTTTGAATTCTCAATACAAATTCAAAAGAAAGAATTCTAGATGAGAGGCATGACGGTGTCACCAAGATAAAATTACCTGCTGTTACTTTGAGCATACTATCAGTCTAGCTTAAGTGCCAGATGGGAATTCATTGATCTATTAGATAAGTATCCCAGGTTGCAGTGATTTGATGGAGTACTGTGGAAATGAGGCCCACAGCTTTTAGGTGTAGTTACAACAATTTTTGTCTGTATGTTGGAAGATCCTGAATAAAATGTTCTGAACAAATGTTCCAAAATGTTGACTCTGCTTTTGCTCCACAAATGCTGCCAAACCTGCTGAGTTTCTACAGCAATTTCTGTTCTTGTTTCGAAATAAATGTTAACATCTCTGAGATTTAAATCCAGTGTATATCCAATTAGTTCTGTTGGCAGAACCCACATATTTCTCAAAGATAACTACATCAGCTTATTAACGATATGGAGAATACTCACGTTAGGCATGTCTGTGATGTTCCTGAATGAGCATGTCACAATGTTGCCTTCAGAGAGTGAATTAGATGAGATTCCCTTTAGTATGGAAACACATCCTTTGGCCCAACAAGTCCACACCGACTCTCTGAAGAGTAACTCACCCAGACCCATTCCCCATATTGACCCCTGACCTTATGGGCAATTTAGCATGTCCAAATCACCTGGCTTGCACATCTTTGGATTGTGGGAGGAAACCGGAGCACCCGGAAAAAACCCTCACAGACATGGGGAGAATGTGCAAACTCCACACAGACTGAGGCTGGAATAGAACCCAGGTCCCTGGCACTGTGAGGCAGCAGTGCTAACCACTGAGCCACCGTGACATCCCAGAGGCCAGCCTATAAGTTGAAGTACTGCTCAGGGATATATCTTCCCAGGCAATTATGTACCTCACAGCTCATTGCATATGCAAGCTTATGTAAAACAGCAAATTTTATGGGATGGGGACAGGGGGCTCTGTCCCACATCAGTACTTTCCAGGCTCCTATTTTCAGATGCCCTGTTTAAACTGTATCTGGGCAGTACTTCACTCTCTGAAACCCAGGAGCATGAGCCCCACTCACCCACCCAGGAGATGTCAGAGACTAGTAAAAAGCAATATCAGTTTAGCAACAGCTCCCTCGAGGTTATCCTGAAGATTGTCCAGGAGAGAAGGGAAGGATATTTTCTCAGGATTGGCAACGGGAGCTGTTGGCTGATGAAGAAAGGCTGGACAAAATTGGCTGCAGAGGTCAGTGGCAATATGTAGCTCAAGTTTGTTTAACTGCTGCAAGAAGTTAAACAATCTGTTACACCTCACCAGAGTATGTAACATTTTTGACTTATTCATTATGCCCCTATGAGGGTGAATTAACACCATAAACATGCCACTGCACAGATATGCCATTCACAAGATTGGGTCCTGGGTACCTCCATCAGAAACATCATATACAGTCAATGTCTGTCACTTCATTGCAGTTATAAATAGGGCACAATTTCTTACCTGCTCTCACATATCAGCCAGAGTTTACTTTTAAAATATAAAGGATCTCTGAGACCCTGTGGCTCATGCACAAGCAGCTCACTGACCTTGCATCACAACGAGGAAAATCTACATATCTGAGAGATTTTCATTAAAGACTTGAATGAAACAAGAACACCAATACAAAACATAGCTTCAGGGTGACCATCTCACAGCTATCGCAGGCATATATATCACATATTTTCTTGATTTGGATTAACCCTGCTCTTTGATAAATCAGAACCCTTTAATTCCTAATCCCCTCCCTCCCCCACCCCATACCTCATCCTTCTAACTGGAAACACACAGAAACAATTGCAGCTCTGGGACTGCATCGCTATCGGTATCCATCAATGCAGACAAAGTGCTCATGCCCAGATTCTAATTTCTCTTGATGCTCCTCTCTCTCTCTGCAGAAGAAAATAGACACCCAAAACATATGAGCCCAGAAACAGATTGGCAGGGGTGCCTAATAAAAGCCACCTTACCTGTTTCAAGAAGCAGGATGCAGGAGAGCATGGGAATGTGCCTCTGCTGTGAGGAGAGTTGGAGATCTACAACCATCTAGTGAGTAAGCCTCAATCTGCTACTCCCAGCTGCAGACCAGGCAGCAACATCTCAACAAAACCTTTGCTAAAGTTGGTAGCTCCTGACCCTTACAAATCTTTGTGATTTTCAGTGTAGCCTCAGAATCCCATTCTCTCGGCATGACAAAAAGAGGATGACTCTTGGTAGCCAGCCTCACCATTACCAGCATCGCCGAGGAGGGAACAGCACCATTAAAGCCTCCCTCCCAACTCTCCACCAAAGCAGTTCATACCACATTTTAGAGTAGACTCAGGGTTTCATTCTGATGAACACAACACTGGCACAGAGCCAGAGCTGGAGAAGAAAGAAACGTTTGAGGTCTCTGACACTCAGGACTGATGGAGAGAGGCTCCCACTGAGCCCAGTACTTATGATAAGCCTCTACACCTCAGGCATTAATGAGCTGACAGAGATGCACAGACAACAGGGGAAGATGCAAAAGACCACACACAAAATAGAGCAAAGGACAGAAGAGTCGATCCAAATTCTGTCCGATTTTCATGGCTCCAGCACATGACTACATAGCTGTCTCCATGGAGAAGCTGAAATTGCTCTGGAAAGTGAGATGCAACAGAATATTCAATATAGCCAGACATGAACTAAGACCTTTACTCCAAGGCTTGAGATACTAATTAATTCAATCACAGGCTCAGTGATGGTGCGCTAAGAGAACCTGACATCCCTCCAGGTGCTGCTCAAGGGGTAAGGGTCACTGCTCACGGATTAGGAGGAACAGGCACCAAAGGATTATCATCTGAGGACACTCTAAAGGTGCCCTATTGCACCATCTGCCTTTGTCTAGGGCCTAAAAGCCTCCCGAGAAAAAGACAGGTGCTGGAAATCAGAAACAAAAACAGAAATTGCTGAAAAAACTCAGCAGGTCTGGCAGCATCTGTGGAGAGAAAGAGTTAATGTTTCAAGTCCAGTGACCCGTCTTTAGAACGAATTGTAGCGCGGACAAGATTGATATATATGCTGAAGATAGGGTGAGGAGGGAGGGGTAAGGAGTAAACAATAGGTGGATATAGTGCAGAGAGAGACAGAAAAATAGTCGGGCAGACAAAAGAATGGATAAGGAGGAGTCTGGGAGAATCTATAGCTGCTAATTAGGACCATTAGTAGCTGATAACAGGGTGGTTGTGGTAACAGCCCACATGATGTTAAGTTCTAGTAGGTGAAGATTGGGATAATGAACAAAGGAGAAGGTATTTGGGCCTATAATTATTGAAAATGACTGAAAGAACAGCGGATGAGAAAAATACAAACTGTTAGAGAAGCTCAACAGGTCTGGCAGCATCTGTAGTAAGAAAATCAGAGTTAACGTTTTGGGTTGAGTGACCCTCCCTCAGAACTCAAAATTGTTGATATTGAGTTCCAAAGGCTGCAGCATTCCCAAGTGGAAAATGAGATGCTGTTCTTTAGCTTGCACGGAGGTTCACTGAAGCACTGCAGAAAGCTAGAGGCACAGCTGTTGGCCAGGGAACATAGCAGCGTGTTAAAATGGTAGGCAACAGGAAGCTCAGGGTCATTTTGTGTACAGAAAAATGTGTGTTCTACAAAGCTGTCACCCAGTCTGCACTTCATCACCTGATGGAGGATGGACATGTAAAGGGATTACAATGTCCATGGTAAAGAGGAGGCAGCTGAACCCCACAGCCTGGAAAGTCCGAAGCTAGTGTAAAGTTGAAGTATTACAGATTAGTTAATCGTAGATGTGAGTGAGCAGGGATTGGACATTAGGACCCCAAAGCCTCCATTAGGTCAGGTCAAGGAGACTGCATCTTCACCTTCACAGGAAACCTCAAAGTACTGCAATCCTCTCAGGTCAAAGTTATCTGAGGCAAAGCATAAAGCAATTGTCAGGATGCCTCAAACTCAGTAGAGGCTACCAAGGCAGCACCAAGATGTAATGTTAGGAAGGGGAAGGTTACAAATTGTTGAAAACAGTGGTAGATGGATGCCAATTTCCACACGTTACACTTGACAGAAACAGAGCAGTTTGCATGGCAGTCCTGAAGTCTCTATCACTCTGCTAAAGCTGCTGACTATTAGTGCTTTCCTTGTAGACTACCATAAAAGACAGAGATCTCCAGATCTCCAGATTATGTGCAGCAGTGTGACGAGTGCTGAGGCTCACATTTGTTGGTGTCCTCAGAGAGGAACATACCCTCTGGGAATTCAAGCCAGATGTTTCAGTTTGGGGAGTCAATCAGCATACTTCAGACCTTCTACATCTCAATGATAATTGTATCTTGCAAATTAAGGTTTAAGTCATACCTTTTCATATAATCCTGCATTATTCCATACTCTGGCCAGAAAACTAAACTGAAGTTTATTTATGAAAAGGGAGAAACTAACTTCCAATTTATGCTAAACAAAGTGAATATTTTAAAGCATAAATTTTGAAGTTAAAGGCTTATGAATGCTTCTGAATGGCTATCAGTGAAATAACATCCTCAGCAGCATCACTATTGCTGGGCATTTTTTGACAAATGTTAATGAATGATGTGACAGGGTTGGGATGCTGGTAATTGCAGCAGTAATGTTATTTTCATTTATTTTGCAGCAAGGGTTTCCTTTCAGTGCAAAGCCCAGAATGAAATTCTTGTACAATAGGATTTTTCAGTCTCAGATTTGCCTCTCCCAGTTGGATGGGTTTGTAAATGTGTAAAAACACATTCAAATAGATCTTGGAAATCCTTCTCTTTTGCACTCTACATTCTCGGAGAAGCCTTAATTTAATAAATCAATAAAATAATCACCAAAAGAAAGATGCTGATTGTAAACTTTTCCTTTGAGTTGTTTACCCTTGAACCTCTGTTCTACAGATGGTCTACTTCTTTTCCTCTGTTCAATCTCCCCATGATTAATAGTCATTTCACTACCTCCTTCAATATTTCAACTCTTCACCAGCCCTACTGCCATCCAGATCCCCATACTCACCCTCAAACTGCACTTTGTTCAGTATACCTGCTTGTTCGCTCTTCCCAGCATACAAAAACACTTTATTCTGTTTGCAAAACCTAGCATTTGGCTCTCATTTTTCCTCATCCTTATTGCCATATCACTGATACTTTCTCTCCTAACGATCCTTCTAGTGTGCCTGACAAGTCCTTTACTCCCTTCTGTTCCTTTCCACCCAGCCCACCTTCCAATGAACCTTTACCTGTTGAACAACCTTTCCATTTCTTACTCCCTTTCAGTCGAGTTCCACTTCACTGTTCCAGTGAGTTTTGTTGGCCTGAGTTAAAAATCACAACACCAGGTTATAGTCCAACAGGTTTAAATTAGAAGCACACTAGCTTTCGGAGAATCGCTCCTTCATCAGATGATAGTGGAGGGCTCAATCCTCCACTATCACCTGATGAAGGATCGATGCTCCGAAAGCTAGTGTGCTTCTAATTTAAACCTGTTGGACTATAACCTGGTGTTGAGAGATTTTTAACTTTGTACACCCTAGTCCAACACCGGCATCTCCAAATCATTGTTGGCATTAGTCAGTGTAGTTGCCCACCTTAGGCTAGTGAGCAAGTCCTAGGCATCACACACCACACTAAGTACAACAAGCAATACTGCATATGATTGACAAGTTAATTTTAATGGACAGAAAATCACAAGGAGGCTATCAGGCAGTTCAGGATAAATCCACCCAGTGGGTGCACATAAGATGAGTTCAAAAGTCACTGCATCTAAAAACTGCACACTATTGTGTTTCATGTTTTACAAACAGCTAACTCAAAATGAAATTGCACTATGAAATACAAGCAAATTTGTATGAGTAATATGAATGCAAGTAACACATTTTAAATTATACAGACAGCTAAGAACAGCCTGTCCTAAAGATCTGCGAATGCAAGTGACATAATTGGCAGCGAACAGCTAGGCTGAAAATATCTGTGAATTTTGTAACAAAAAAAAAGTGTCTTCTGATTAAATGTAGAATTGTTTTTTTCATCATACGGGAGTAGTAGTATTGTGGTAACTTCTTACAAGGTTGTCCACTACAGTATTAAAGCTAGGCATAGAACACAATCTCCAAGGTGACAAATCTAACCACCACCTCTTGGCATTCAATACTGTGAGCATCACTGAATCCTCCAGTATTAACATTCTTGGAGTTACCATTGACCAGAAGCTCAATTGTACTCCCCATACAAAATACTGATGACAAGAGCAGATCAGAGGCGAGGAATACCGCAGCGGGTAACTCACCTCCTGACTCCTATAGCCTGTCCACCATCTACAAAAGTCAGGACTGGAATGGAATGCTCCCTAAAGGCTTGCATCTGTACAGCTCCAACAACACTGAAGAAGCTTGATACTACCCATGACAAAGTGGCCCACTTGACTGGTACCACATCCACAAGCATCTACTCTCTCCACCATTAATGCGCTGTAGTGTGCACTATGTACAAGATGCAGTGCAGAAATTCAAAGATCCTGTGACAGCATCTTCCAAACCAATAACACTTTCATCTAGAAGGACAAGGGCAACAGATACATGGAAACACCACCACCTTGCAAGTTTCTCTCCAAGTGACTCCCCGTTATGACTTGGATATATATCATCGTTCCTTCACTGTCGCTGGGTCAAAATCCAGGAATTCCCTCCCTAGGGCATTGTGGGTCAATCCACAGCAGACAGACTGCAGCAGGCAGCTCACCACCACCTTCTCAAGGACAACTCGGGATTGGAGAAAGTAGGGACTGCAGATTCTGGAGATCAGAGTCGAGAGTATGGTGCTAGAAAAGCACAGCAGGTCAGGTAGCATCCGAGGAGCAGCATAATCGATGTTTTGGGCAAGCCATTGACCAAGAATCTGTTCTAGACATGTTTTGCCAAAAATCACAGTCTCGACAACTAGGGATGGCCCATAAATAGTGGCCAGATCGTGATGTCCACATCCCACAAGTGAATATGACAAAACAAAAAACAAAAAAGAACAAAACAATGAGAATATAAGGCACTTTGCTGTAAAGGTTCATTTCTTTCTGATCAAAAATCTAAACTTTTACTACAAACAGTATAATAACTTGTTGCACAAAAGCATCTAAAACCACTTCATCAGTTAGATACATGCACTGTCTCCTGCCATATCTGTTGCAGCCTGTTTACCTCATTGCAGAGGACCTTGAATTTTGTTTTGCAAAGGCACACGTACACAATGTCTTCATTTGGTTGAATTGTACTTGGTCTATGCCAGACCAATTGAGTTTAGAGTTTAGGATGCCTGTTTAGGATGTTTTTTAAAACTGCTTGTCAATTTGCAGCGAATGCAAGTTGACAATATTGCAGAGAAGGATACAGTGTCTGGGTCCTAAGTGAGAAGGCAAACAACTGCTTAACTTCCAAATAAATTTGATGGAAGAACCATAAGGTCTGAGAAATTGTGCGAGTTACAGAGTGGATAATTTCAATGTTAAATCAACACTGAAAGAAAAAAATGAATATAGGCAAAAAAAGAGCAATTAGATTAACAGTGATAAACAGAAAGGAAAATTAAAACATTTAAAATTGAGCATTTAACAAAATGAAGAATTTACAACAAATATAATCTAAAAGAATAGACTTCATATTTGTAAAGAGTTACTTTTAAAAATCCTACTGGATGGTAATTAAGAGTTAACACACAATTGAAAGAATATTTAGTTTGAAATTAAAACAATGTAATCTTCAACAACAAGTTTAATTTCTTATCTATTGGACAAAATAATATTTTGCTATTTCAATGAGGAGTCAGAGAGAGCGAGAGAGAGCGCGCGCGCGATATCTGTCGGACAACATTAAAAACAACTTTTGAATGTTGTCACCAAACCACATTTCTAGCCTAGTTTTAGAATGCTACATAATTTACATAAAGTTACATTTATTTCACAGCATTGAAATGTGCCACTTATCCCAATGGTTTACACTAATGTTAATGCCTCACATGAACCTCCCAGACCTCCTCCTGTGATACAATCAGTATATCCTTCTATTTCTTTTACCTCAATGTGTTTATTAAGAGTTTCCTTAAATACACCGATGCTGTTCCCTCATTTGACCTTGTAGTTGCTCATTACCATCACCATAAGTGCAAGAATTTAGGTATTAGTAATGCTTGGTGCTTTCTACAACCTATCATTGTCAATGTGGAGATGAGATGGTTGCACATTCACAAATTGATAGTTCAAAGATTAAAGATCAAAGATAATTGAAGGATTAGATTGTATTCTTAATCCAATGTCAAAACTATGTTTATTGTACGGACTGGACATTCATGAATCGGAGGATTTAGGACTTAAACTCTCTCTCTCAAGCATAGCTGCTGAGGTCTAGCTTTGGTGAAAATTAGGCAAGCTGGCATGAAGAGCTAAGGTAAAAGAATTGTTCGTGGGTGGTATGGGGTTGCATGAGTTGGAATTACATTAGCACAGGGAATACAAAGGGCCATAAGTGGGGGACATGGATTGAGGATACAAGGGCCTTTGGTAATGGATGAGGAGCATGAGTTGGCATGGAAAGATGAGAGGCATTAGCTGTGCATTGGCATACATTTGCTTGTGGAGTTGGGTGACAGGTATATATGAGGGGGGAGAACGAGAGCCCTTGATGTTTAACAAAACAACCAAAATGAAGTTGGAGACAACTAGGAAGACCACCTCGGCACTCAGTAACCTGGGGCCACCTCCGATCTGTGACTGGATGGTGATGACTGGTGGGCCAGATACCTTGTGCCACCCTTCAATCTGAGAGAAAGGTCCAGCATTTTGAGAGACCTTTCCCCAAGTGAGCACATCAAGCAGAAGCATTAGCCTCAGGCCCATTTTCTATATGTCTGTTCTGTTCCCTTTTGTTACCTGAAGATCTTTATCAGATCAACCCTCAGCCTTTACTTGTGGAAAAGAACCTCAAACTTATTCAGCTTTCCTCTCTGCTCTCGTATCACACATACATTTTGTTTTCACTTTCTCCAATAATTTTAGATTATTTTAATAATGTCGAATGCAGACCGTCTGCCGTATTCTAAATGTGGTCTCACCAAGATTCAATACATGTTTAACCTAAGCTTCCCTGTTAGTTTGACAGCAGATTATGGACGGTTTTAAATTTAATCAATGCGTGCACTTGTTTAATAAATCATTCTAATCAATAGCTCACTGAGAAATCCTTGGTGTTAACATGCTATTTGTACTTTGTGAACAACTGTAGTTCTCCTGTTAATAAAGATCTGTTCCATCCGACTTAAAACATATGCAAAATGAGAGATTATTTTCCTTTCTCTTGGTGGGGCTATTCAGCTACATTTAATTCTGAGTGTTTTTCATCACCAGAGTAACTGATGCAAAGGACATAACTTGTTTGTCTGATTCTATCTCATGAATGATGAGCATACCAACAGATGGCACCACACAACATATTCACCCGATGACAGATCCACCTCTTGGAAAATTCAGCTCTGTACAAGTTATTCCCTCTCAAAATGAATACGCTAAATTTCATAAATAAGGCTTTTGCTCAAAAATAATTGCTTGAAACCAAATACTCAATTTATAATGGGAGGTATTTCCCAAATTAACATTTCCAATTCAAAGTGCATCTGCAGAAAGATTGGAGTTGAGCCCATCAGGGCCAAAATGACTTTTCTTCTGGACTCAGCAGAATCAGCTCTCAATACTTTCATAGCTTGTAAACTGCATATACAATCAACGTTTGATTTCATGTAATTTTTTTTATTATTACATTTGAGTGTGTCTGTAGTGTAGTTTGTGAGCCATGAACCACCGTACCATCCAGTAGGAAGAAAGCTTTCTGCCCTATCAAATAAAACATTGCTACTTGTAATTCTAGTAGATTGTGCCAACAAACCAGAAACCACAGTTTTTTATTACAATTTCTTGAAAATGTCATTCACACAGAGACATGGCATGGAATGATAATTTGAAACTCAAAAGACCATGTTGACGACAGCCTTGGGTGCCACAAAAGTAGCTGGGAAGGCACAAAGTGTGGGTGACACAGGAATAAACAGAGAAATAGTGACTGGTCAAATGAATGAGCAAAAAGCTTGGCTGATGGAATGTATGTGGGGAAAATGTAATGTTATGCAATTTGGCAGAAAGAATAGAACAAACAAATATTATTAAAAGGAGAAAGACTGCAGAAAACTGGGATTTGTGGGCCATTGTGTATGAATCTAGAATTTAAAAGCTAGCATCCAAGTTCAGGTGGCATTAGGGAAAGTAAATGGAATTAGTGAATTTTGAGAAGATTTGTAGCTCAGGTTGAGGTTCTGGATGTCGGTTTGGTCGCTGAGCTGGAAGGTTCATTTTCAGATGTTTTGTCACCATACTAGGTAACATCTTCAGCGAGCTTCCAGATGAAGCACTGGTGGTATAGTCCACTTTCTATTTATATGTTTAGGTTTCCTTGGGTTGGTGATGTCATTTCACGCTTCACTGCTATAGTAGTGTATGCAAGGCATAATAAGTTCATGGAACTAATTTTTTTTAGATAGGTTCTTTATTGTGCAAATTATTATTTGAGGGTGGCCAGGCCACCAGAGTCTTTTGTTTTTATTTCAGAATCTCAAAATCATGATCTAAATTGTAACAGATTGTACAATCCAACACAATGTTAGCAAGTGTAGGCTCAGTATATTCAGCAAGTCCTGATGGCAAGGTTCTGACTACGAGGAAATTAAGCCCAGGATTCAACATGCTGTCAATTAAGTTTGATTTTTATACTGTAAAGATTTTTGTCGTCACCATCCAATTGGTTTTGATAATTAGTTTAATTTGATCATCAATTTATTTCTGGTTGAGTAAATATGTCACAATTAAAACACAAGTATCAGTATTAGTATCCATTTTCAAAGAGCTAGGAATAATTAATAACATTTAACACTGCTTTGATATGGAGCTGTAGTTATTTGTCACTGCTTGATTTTGAAAAGGGGCCATTTTAATCGGGGCTGCCTTGCATCTGTTCTTGGTGAGAGAACCTTATTCATGCCAAGTGAGTGAACAGCAACACAAAATGATTACATAGACAAGATTTGACCTTTGGATACCAATGTGATCAGTATTTCAGTCAAGTAGGGCACATTAGGTGCCAGGTGCATTTCCTTTGATGATGTCATTTTCTGTTCTTTTTCTCAGGGGGTGGTAAATGGGATCCAAGTCAATGTGGTTGTTGATAGAGTTATGGTTGCAGACTACTTAGATCCCTTGGCATTGTGGTAGTCCACAAACCTACCAACACACTAAAACAGCAGCTAATGAACTTGAAAGACCCTATACAGACAACAAGCCAAATTAAAGTCATTTGCAAAATACCTTGCAAGAACTGTAACAAACACTGCATTTGACAAACAGGCAGAAAAAACCACCAGGACACATGAACATCAACCAGCCACAAAAAAACATGACCCACTCTCACTGGTATCCTTACATATACACGACGAAGGACACCACTTCGATTGGGACAAAACATCTATCCTAGGACAAGCCAAACCGTGACATGTACGAGAATTTCTAGAAGCATGGCATTCCAACAGGAATTCTAATCAACAAACACATTGACTTGGATCCCATTTACCACCCCCTGAGAAAAAGAACCAGAAATGACATCACCATAGGAAATGATGTCTCCACAGGAAATAGCATCACCAATCTACGGAAACCCAAACATATAAATAGAAAGTGGGCTACACCAACAGTGCTTCATCTGGAGGCTTACTGAGATGTTACCTAGTCTGGTGATGAAACATCTAAAAATGAACATTCCAGCTCGGTGAGCAAACCTACATCCAGTTAAATGGAATGTTGGTCTTTATTTCAAACTTAATGAAGTATAACAACATGGAAGTCTTGAGAAAACTTGTAAGGAACTAGTCAGACCACAGCTGGAATACAGTCAACAATTTTGGTCCTCTTACCCATGGCTGATATACTAGCACTGAAGACATCCAGAGAAGTTTCACTTAGTCGATGCTGGGTATGGAGAGAGTTTCTCATGAGGAGAGATTTTCTCATGAGGAGAGTTTGGGTAGGTTGGGCTTATACTCTTTGGATTTTAGAAGAATAAAAAAAGACACATAAAATTCCTTACAGGCTTGACAGAAATAAAGTGGAGAAGTTGTTTCCTCTTCTAGGAGGATCGAGGATCAGAAGCATTAAAAGCAGAATAATGAATTGCCCAATTAAGACAGAAAAGATAGGGAGCTTTTTCTGTGGGTGGTGAAGTTGTGGAATTCTTTACCACAGAAGATTGTCGATGTTGAGTCATTAAGTATATTCAAGGCTGAGACAGATAGGACTCCAGGGTTGTGAGGTAATCTTTGAGCAATTCTTAGCTCATAAAACATTTTTCCCTCTTCAGTCCACAATCAAAATGACAAAGTTAAAAAAAAAGTAGGTTTTACAGAGTTTTATGGAGAAAGAGTGAAACTAATTGTAGATATTATCAAGTGCGTGCATGATAAACTGAATGATTTTGTTTTATGCTGCATTATTTTGTGAATTAACACTAACATATTCCATTGCTTATGGAAATGACTCATGCCCTGCAAATCTATTACAATGCTAAAATTGGAAGCATGCTAAACAAGATTGTTCATAAAAGTGGATGATTTTGAACATCCTGTTTAAAACCACTAACCTGCAAGATATTGGAGAAGTAGACAATTTGGCTCATTACATCTACTCCATCATTCACTGAGATCACTGGTGATTTCATAATCCTCAACTCTACTATCCTGCTTTTTCTCCATCACCCTTGATTGCCTTACAAGTTAAAGACGTGTCCACAGAGTCACCCTTCATTTACACATGCATAGTACTTCACACTGGTCTGGCTTTCTCAGAGTCAGCTCTAAGAGTAAACAGAACCTCTGACACAGAGCCATAGAGATATACAACATGGAAACAGACCCTTCGGTCTGCTTCATCCATACCAACGAATATCTGAAATGAATCCAGTATCATTTGCCAGCATTTGGCCTATATCCCTCTAAACCCTTCCTATTCACATGCCAATCCTGATGTCGTAATTGTACCAGCTTCCACCACTTCCTCTGGTAGCACATTCCATACACACACCACCCTCTGCATGAAAACGTTGCCCCTTAGGTCCCGTTTAAATCTTTCACGATCTGACCTTAAAACATATGCCTTTGAGCTTTAGACTCCCCCAATCTGGGGAAAAGACTTCATCTATTTACCCCGTCCATGTCCCACATGATTTTGTAAACCTTTATAAAGGTCACTCCTCAGTCTGTAATATTTTAGGAAAAATGGCCTCATTGTATTCAGCCTCTCTCTGTAGCTCAAACCCTCCAACCCTGGTAAAATTCTTGTAAATCTTTTCTGAATCCTTTCAATTTTCACAACATCCCTCCTACAGGAGGGAGACCAAAATTGTATGCAATATTGCCAACCAATGTCCAGCACAGCCTTAACATGACCTCCCAACTCCTGTACTCAGTGCACCGACCAATAAAGGAAAGCATACCAAATGTCTTCTTCACTATCCCATCTACCTCTGATCCACTTTCAAGGAGCTATGAATCTGCACTCCAGGGTCTCTTTGTTCAGAAAGACTCCCCAGGACCTTACCATTAAGGTGAATAAGTCCTGCCCTGGTTTGCCTTTCAAAAATATAGCACCCCACATATATCTAAATTAAACTCCATCTCCCACTCCTCAACCCATTGGCCCTCTGATCCCATTGTCATGGAGGTAATCTTCATCACTGTCCACCACACCTCCAATTTTGGTGTCAACTGCAAACTTACTAACTGTACCTCCTATGTTCACGTCAAAATCATTTATATAAATAACGAAAAGCAGTGGATTCAGCACTGAACCTTATAGCACACCACTAATCATGAGCCCCCAGTCTGAAAAGCAATCCTCCACCACCACCCTCTGTCTTCTATCTTCGAGTCAGTTCTATATCCAAATGCATAGTTCTCCCTCTTTTCATGAGATCTAACCTTGCTAATCAGTCTACTATGTGAAATCTTGTCGAACCCCCTACTGAAGTTCATATCTATCACATCCATCACTCTGCCCTCATCTTTGTTACTTCAAAATAAAAAAACTCAATTAAAGAAAAAACAAAGAAAAACGTACAGTCCAGGAACAGGCCCTTTGGCCCTCCAAGTCTGAGTCAATCCAAATCTACTGTGTAAACCTGTCGCCCAATTCCTAAACATCTGTATCCCTGTGCTCCCCACTTACTCATGCACCTGTCCAGATGCATCTTAAACAAATTACTGTGCCTGCCTCTACCACCTCTGCTGGCAATGCATTCCAGACACACACCACCTTCTGTGTAAAGTACTCACTGCATATATCCCCCTTAAACATTTCACCTCTAGTTATTGAATCCTTCACCCTGGGAAAAAAGCTTATCTCTATCTACCCTGTCTATACTCATGATTTTGTAAACCTCAATCAAGTCCCCCTCAATCTCCTTTTTTCTAATGAAAACAAACCTAACCTACTCAACCTCTCTTCATAGCTAGCACTTTCTATACCAGGCGACATCCTTGTAAACATTCTCTGCACCCTATCAAGCGTCCACACCCTTTTGTGGATGTGGCGACCAGAACTATACACAGTATTCTAAATGTGGCTGAATTTAAGTTAGTGAGACATGATTTCCCACACACACACACAGCCATGTTGACTATCCCTAATCAATCCTTGCCTTTCCAAATGCATGTAAACCCTGGCCCTCAGGAATCCCTCCAACAACTTACCCAACGCCGATGTCAGGCTCACCATTCTGCAGTTCCCTGGCTTTTCTTTACCACCTTTCTTAAACAGTGGCACCATGTTACCCAATCTCCAGTCTTCCAACATCTTGCCTGTGATGATCAATGATGCAATTATCTCAGCAAGCAGTCCAGCAATCACTTCGCTAGTTTCCCAGATGTTTTAAGTGCACCCGATCAGATCCTGGGAGATTTATCCACTTTTATGCATTTTTAAGACATCCAGCAGTTCCTCCTTTGTGAAAGGACATTTTTCAAGAGGTTGATATTTATTTATCCACATTCTATATCTTCCAGATCCTTCTCCACAGTAAACATTGATGCAAAATACACATTTAGGATCTCCCCCTTTTCCTGCGGTTCCATCCATAGGCTACCTTGCTAATCTTTAAAGGGCCCTATTCTCTCCCGAGTTACCCTTCTGTCCTTAATGTATTTGCAGAACCCCATTGAATTCTCCTTAACCCTATTTGCCAAAGCGATCACATGTCCCCTTTTTGCCTTCCTAATTTCCCTATTAAGTATACTACTACTGCCTTTATACTCTAAGAATTCACTCAATCTCTGCTGCCAATACCTGACATACGCTTCTTTCTTATTCTTGACCAAAACCTCGATTTCTCTAGTCATCCAGCATTCCCTATACCTACTAGACTTGCCCTTCACCCTAATATGAACATACTAGGATGTCAAATGTCTTCAAGGCAGAGATTGATAATTCTTTGCGTGATCAAGAATTTAAGAGGTACGTGGAAAGTGCCATACCATCTGTCATCCAATGGACTGCCAAGAAGCGCAGTACAAGAAAGGCTTAAAGAAACCACGTGGAACCTCAGGTTAATAAATTTCTTTTTCTACACACCAATGAGTACAAGCCCAAAAAACACAACTTCACACCAGAAACTGCCTGAGTGAATCATTTCTGAACTGCCTCCAATGCCAGTATATATTTCCTGAGAGAAGGGGACCAAAATTGTTTGAGTATTCTATTCTATAGAAGTATTCTAAGTGTACTATAACTGGTATACAGGCTTAGAAGGCTTTTTTTTAGTATTCAATTTCTTTTGAAATAAAGACCAATATCCAACTTGCTTCCCTATTTACTTGCTAAAATCATACATTAGCTTTTTGTGATTCATGCTTGAGGATCCCCAAATCCCACTGCTCTGCACCTTTCACCAGTTAAATAATACACAGCACGTCTACTCTTCCCACTAAAGTAGCTAACATCATATGTTTTATCTGCCAAGATTTTACCCACTCAGTCAACCTGTTTATATCTTCTCTAAACTCTTGTATTATCCTTCCCATTTACCTGCTCACTTTTTTTAGGTCATTTGCAAACTTGGCTACAGTACATTAACTTTATTTACCCAAGTCATTAATATATAGTAAATAATTGTGACCCTAACAATTTTCTCTGCAGTGCACCACTAGTTACATGTTGCCTTCCTGAAAATGCCATTGTTATCTGAATTCTCTGTCTTCTATTAACTAGTCAATCCTCTACTCATGCTAATATAAAACAGCATAACTCTTATATTAAATAGCTGAACTGTGCTACCGTATCAAAATCCTTTCCGAAATTCGAATGTATTCCATCTACTGGTTTCCCTTATCCTGCTATGCTTGTTATCTCTTCAAAGAATTCTCAAGTTCTTCAGGCATGACTTCCACTTCATAAAGAAATTCTCACAGTTTGAATATATTATGTATTTCTAAATGCTATGCTATTTCATCCTTTGTAATGGACCATAACATTTTCCCAATGACTGATGTCAGGCTAAATTTGTTCTGCAAAGCTTTAATGATAAACTATTCTATCCTCAGTGCAAATATTCTTCATTTTGATGATTATGAAATTCCAAAATAAGTCTTATGCAATGATTAGAGTTTGGTTTAAAAAAGCTAAATAATATTCAGAGTTTTGAATAAAGTTCACTGTATTTACAGCTCAGTCCTAATGCAAATAATACAACTTGCAATTATGGAAAAAGTAATATGTTTCAAACATTTCACTTATCAACAACTTCTTATTAATGGATTGCTTATTTGTAATTATCTAGCAACTACTGGCAAATATGCGCATTAGTGTGTATTGAAAGCCTGCATTTCAAAATAAATTTAGAAACTTTAAAAGGAATGTTATTGAATTTTGTAAACAAATACAATTGATTCACCATTTGCCTTTGTTTCACTGGCTAAATTATTTGCAGTGTACTGGTGTACCTAAATAGGGAGCTTTTCATTTAGAAACTGTGATCAATCTGTAAATTATACCAAAGTAAAATATGCATGGAACATTTGTTACAACTATATTACTATATTAAGCTACCAGCAATTGGGATTATGACAGACAAAAGTTACATCTGATTAAGTCAAACTTATTTTCTGTTACTGAGTGTTGGCTTGTTCAAGAAGAAAAAAAAAGATCAGTTAGAGAGCCTGGAAATACACATTTGAGTTTAGTTAGAATCAACCAAATTCTACTTCATATGAAAATGAGTAAAGATATTTCACTTCATTACAAAGAAAACTACTTACTTAAAATTAATGCATAAGTTCAGATAAGTTAAGGATTAATTTAGTCTATAAACTTTGCAAGACTTATTTTTTCCTCTGAAATATGGTAATTACATCATTAAATTATTTGTCTGAGCAAGTTTTTGGAGAAAATCTTTTGGCTTTTAAAACCTACATTAATTTTAGGGATAATGTTTGTGTTCACTTGAGGAGAAGCATGCCAAGGATTTGATTGTTTCCCCACTTCTTATGCTCAATACAAGAGAAGGGTTCTATATTTGTAGTATGGGTTATTTGCAGAGCAAAATACTCTTATCTTTCCTTGGCAATATGTCTTGATGACAAAATCAGAAGTGAAGGTTTTGAAACACTTTCAGGTTTTATTTTCTAGTCTCTCTTTTCAGTGGATGGAAGGCATTCTTGTTCATGTTGAAAATCAGTTGTAGAATCAAAAAAAAATTACACTATAAAAAGGAGGCTATCATCCATTCTGTCCATACCAGAGAAAGAAACATCTGACTTTTCCCATATTCCACATCTCGATGCTTCTAATCCAAAGCACATCAAGTGGACATAACAAATAACATTTACATTTTAAGAGGGTTTCTGCTTCTGTGCAACCAGTGTGTTACAAATCCTCACTACCCCCTAGATGAAACAACCTTCCCACCAATCCCCTCTAAACCTCGTACACCTTACCCTAAATCTATGCCAACTGGTTGCAGACCCCCTGAAACACAGAAATAGAGCCTTCACATCCACTTTGTCAACCTTTAATCATTTAATATGATGTCCCGTCAGCCTTCTGTTAAAAACAAAACAACTTCACTTATCTAATATTTCCTCATTTCTCAAATTCTCCAGCCCAGGCAATATCAGTACAAAGGACATTTATAATGTTTCCACTGCAATCACAGCTTTGCTGTAGTTCAATTACCAGGACTACAGGGCTTCAGGAAAGGCTGGCTAGGCTGGGACTTATTTCCCTAGAGCTTAGGAGGCTGAGAGGTGGCATTATAAAATCATGCGGGGCATAGATAAAGTGAATACTCAAGGTCATTTCCACAGGGTAGAGGAGTCCAAATCTAGAGAGTATAGGTTTAAGATAGAGGGTAAATATTTAAAAGGAAACAAAGGGGCAACTTTTTCCCCACAGAGGGTGCTGCATATATGGAACAAACTACCAGAGGACGTGGTAGAGCCACATTTAAAATGACATTCTGAGAGGTACATGGAGAGGAATGGTTTAGAGGGACATAGGCCAAACTAGTTTGGTTTAGCAAACACAGTCAGCATGGACATGTTGGGCTGAAGAGCCTGTTTCCATACTGTATGACTCTATGGTCCAATTACATTATGCAATACCTCAGCTGTGGCTCAACTGGTATTTATAATTTCCAACATAACCTATTTTAATATTCTAGAATAGAATATTCTATTCACAACTAATAAACATGTGCTTTCTCAATACCTTTATCCATCTATTCAAACACCATTATGGAATTGGCAACAAGCACAAAGTCTCTATATTTCATTCCATTTCTTAGTATCCTTTCATTTATCGATTAGTCCCCTTCCTTGTTAGACTTCCTCAAAGGCCTCACCTTAAGATGGTCAAGATGACGTATGGGATGCTTGTTGTCATTGATTGGGGCATAGACTATAAAAATTGGCAAGTCATGTTGCAGCTATATCAAACTATAGTGAGATCACATAAAACATTGCTACAGTTCAGTTTGTCAAACTACCAGAAATAAGTGGAAGCTTTGAAGAGGGTCCAGGAAAGGTTACCAGGATATTATCTGGTTTGGAGGATATTAGCTATGAGCATAGATTGGACAAACTTGGTTTTCTTTCCCTTGAACATCATTGGCTGAGAGATGACTTGATATAAGTTTACAAAATTATGATGGCCACGATGTGGAGGAGCTGGTGTTGGACTGGGGCGGACAAAGTTTAAAAAAAATCACAACACCAGGTTATAGTCCAACAGATTTATTTGGAAGCACTAGCTTTCGGAGTGCTGTTCCTTCATCAGGTAGCTGTGGAGCAGGATTAAAAGACACTGAATTTATAGCAAAAGATTACAGTCATGCAACTGCAATGCAGTAGTGAACAAACCTAGATTGCTGTTAAGTCTTTCATCTTTTAGAATGGGTTGCAGGTTTCAGTTCATTAAATATGTAAATTCCAGTTCTGGGATATTAATGAACTGAAATCTGCAACCCATTCTAAAAGATGAAAGACTTAACAGCCCCATCTAGGTTTGTTCAATATACCATTTCAATTGCATGACACTGTAATCTTTTGCTATAGATTCAGTGACTTATGATCCTGTTCCACAGTGACCTGCTGAAGGAGCAGCACTCTGAAACCTAATGCTTCCAAATAAACCTGTTGGACTATAACTTGGTGTTGTGTGATTTTTATAATTCAGATAGGCACAGTTAGAATTTATAGTTGGCATCATTTTTTTTAGGCAAAAATGTCAATTACAGGGGGACATAGGTTTAAGGTGGGGTGGGGAAAGTTTAAAAGGAGATATGAATGCAAGTTTTGTTTACACAGAGGATGATAAGTGTCTAGAATGCACTGCCAGAGGATGGGGTAGTAATGTTTAAGAGGCATCTTGACAGATATAAGAATAGACAGGGAATAGAGGGATATGGGCCATCTAGAGGCAAAGGGTTTTAGTTTAGAAGGGTGTCTTATGTCTGTACAGGCTTGGTGGACCGAAGGGCCTCTTCCTGTGCTGCATCATTGTTCTTGATACATTTGTCAAGAACAGTCCATTGATATCTTTCTAGTTTCTTCAGCTTGCTTCTTCATTATCAATCATACAACCATTTTTTGTAGTGTTATTATTCATACATGGAATGTCGGCACTGCTGGTTGGGCCAGTATTTAGTGACCATTCTGCATTGCTCTTAAGGTGATGGTGGTGTTGCTACCTTCTTCAACTGTCACAATCCATTTGTTGTAAGATAGACCCACAATGCAATTAAGAAGCAGTTACTTACTGGTTACCCACAATACTATCAGGCAGGGAATTATTAATCACACCATTAAGAGATTCAAGTCTAAAATATCTGTATTGACTACAAAAATAAATGGGCATAGTACTATGTCTTCTGGAATACTATTGGAAACAGCCTTTGTCATAAATTAATTAACTCTTTCTGGACAAGAGATCAGGAATGAATTTGGACTGCTCTGCATTGATGTCACTAAACTAAAGGAACACCAAATAAAACTATTTTAGAAAATGATGAAAAACATTAATACACAGAAAAATTGATAAATCATACATGCCAAGGACAGACAGGTACCGATTTGGAAAAACATTAAGATCAAGGATTAGTCTAAACTACAATTCACATTAAGATTTCTCCAAGAAGAAATAGCAATTCTTGCATCACTGAAACATACTTCACTTCTAAGTTCATCCTTAAACCACAGTTTTGACACAAAGCAAAGGGAACTTCACACTTGATATGATGTATTGTATAACTTTAAAGGACTGTGATTTTAAATGATAAACATAGAAATTCCACAGGGCCAGAAAAAGCTATTTCAGTTCATCTAACAAACCCCATAAATTGCAAACTTAAATAAACAATACAATACCGATATTTCAACTTTTTAAACTAAATAACAACATCTGTAATTTAAGAAGGAATTGTACTATCAGCTATCATTGGCTGCTACTCTAAACAGTTACTGTTTGAAACTGAGAAACTTGGTTTGTTCATCCAGATCCTTTCTGAGCTTTACCTTATGTCCCTTAAATGTCATCCACAGTGCCATGGTAATCTTTCTCTGGGTTCAACTTTTTTTTTTATTTGTTCATGAGATTTGGGGATCATTGACAAGTCTAGTATTTATTGCCCATCTCTTAGTTTTCATTATCCTGGAGGGATTTGATTGTCTAAGATTTCCACCTTGCCTTGCTAGCACTGGTAAAACAGCTCTCAAGTCTCTCCTTGTAGCTCAAGTATTTGATAGACTCTTTCCCAATGACACAATAGTTTCTTTGCAGTGTGTTGAAACCAGAAAAAACATGAGGATTCTCTGTCAGAATGAACCAAGATCAGTAGCACATCTATAATCGATTCCATATGCCATACAATCCAAGATCCTATTTGTCTTATTTACCACAGGCAATTACAATGCTCTGTCCGCTTACAATTTCACATTATTTACTGCACATATCTTCCAGATAATCAAATAATTATAGTTCTAATGTTTGTTCTCCTTCCCTGGTGTTATCACTTTGTACTTGTATTCACTGAATTTCAATTCCATTTCTCAAACCAATTTCTTAATTTATCTCATCTCTCTGCATCCAATTAAACTGTTCTTGATTTTTTTTTGAAGGCATCCACTTTGGTGTCATTGGCAAATGTTGATAGTGTTATATCTATCCCCATTCAAACATAACTCCTATCCTCTTTCTTATTTAATGCAGCCCAGTGCCAAGTTCAATGATTTCACTGTAATTCCATGCTTCTTTATTTTATGGGAGAAAGTGAGGACTGTAGATGCTGGAGACCAGAGTTGAAAAATGTGGTGCTGGAAAAACAGAGCAGGCCAGGCAGCATCCGAGGAGCAGGAGAATCGACGTTTCGGGCATAAGCCCTTCTTCAGGAATGAGGCTGGTGTGCCAAGTGGGCTGAGATAAAGTGGGGGGGGGGAATTTGGGGGAGAAGCGCTGGGAATACAATAGGTGGAAGGAGGTGAGGGTGAGGGTGATCGGCCGGATAGGGGGTGGGGGCAGAGAGGTCATGAAGAAGATTGCAGGTCAAGAGGGCGATGCTGAATCCGGCAGTCAGGACTGAGATAAAAAGGTGGGGGGAGGGGAAATGAGGGAGCTGGAAAAATCTACATTCATCCCGTGTGATTGGAGGGTTCCTAAGCCAATTTCCTGTAATATATGGCATCAAACAGTTTATGATGTTGTAATTGTTACAATGTTCATATTTATTGACAGAAGAATAATCACCAATAGCATGGGGTATTGAGGACCTAATTGGGTACTTAGGAGAATCATGAGCCTGTCCATATATTCAGTGCACCCATTGTTTTAACAACCCAGAAACTGTAGTTGATTGCCCCCTAGTTGGCTGCTTCCACACTCAATCCTTTTAAGGAGGTCAGGCAGTCACCACGAAACTGTGGACACAACCAGAGGTGCTGCAGAAATGCTATACTAATAATTCCACCGTAAGAGGTGGGTACTGTCCAGGCAGATGGGTGAGCATGACAATGTTTCAATACAAAGGTTGCCTGGGCTGCGCATACAGAAGCAATAGATTAAAAAAAAAACTCAAAAACTGATTGGACCATGATTTGGAGTGCAACTCTCTCTGCATTCAAATGCAACACAAAGATGCAACATTTCATTACAACAGCTCCGATGACTCTTTAGCTTGCTCCAGCAGTCTGCCTTGTTTGAGTTGATGGCCTCTGCACATAGTGAAATAATGGTGCCATAGTAGAATATTGGTGCCAGCACAATATGGCTTCTCAGTGGGGTATTGGATACAATACTTGATTGGTGTTATAATCCCTGTGGTACTAATAACTTAAAATTGAAGCATTTTCAAGTGATTAATGAAGTAACTGAAAGACAAGATTTCGTGTCTCAAGACTTTTACTAGAACAAACTAAAGTCAACATGGGTCAATCATTGACAACAGGCAGTTAATGGACCAAACTGGAAAAAAAAATATTTTTCCATTAGCTGATGTTCATAAAGAAACTTTTTGCTATATGCCACACTATTACTAAAATTTGTGACATTTCTGTATTAGTTCCATAGTGGGTCTCCATTGGATGCAGTTATACATACCATATTAAGACAAGATTTGGAGATGCCGGTGTTGGACTGGGGTGTACAAAGTTCAAAATCACAACACCAGGTTATAGTCCAACAGGTTTAATTGGAAGCACACTAGCTTTCAGAGCGACGCTCCTTCATCAGGTGGTAGTGGCAAAGCCTCCAAAGTTCTTTGGAAATTTATAGAATCCCTGCGGCATGGAAGCAGGTCATTTGGCCCAACAAGTCCATACTGACCCTCCAAAAGAGCATCCTACTCGGATCCTCTCCAATACCCTATCCACTTAACCCTGCATTTCTCATGGCCAACTCACCTAATCTGCACATCTTTGGTTTGTGGGAAGAAACCGGAGCAAATCCATGCACACACATGGATATTGTGCGCATTCCACAAAGACAGTCCATTGAGGATGCAATCAAATCCAAAACCCTGGCGCTGTAACCACTGAGCAACCATGCTATTCAGGTAAGTTCTTCCAAATCTAATTTTTTAACCAAAAAGATCCACCTCAATGATTCTCTTATTCTTCAAACACCAATAAGTTCTCACTTTCCTTTTAAACAGAAATTGAACTCTTGCCAGCATTGGGTCTGGTTGTTGGCATAAAGCAGTCCACCTTCAAACCTATAATAGAAGGTTCTTTGTTTGCTTGCTTCTCAAAAAGCAGATTTGCATTTCCTTTGCGATACAATGTAACTGTGAAAATGCGAAGCCTGTCACCTGATATTCCAATAGTGTTTTTTTCATCTGAGCTTTTCCCCATAAGGCAACCAGGTTTGTGCTCAGTTAGGGGCATATGAGCCTGTTCTAAGTTTGGAGTGATTTTGGGGTTATCTGCCTCACAATGGGCAAACACTACAATCAGGCTTACAGAATCTCCATGCTTGCCTCAATGAGAATTGAGCCATACCATACAAAGAAAATTACAGCACAGAAACAGGCCCTTTGGCCCTCCAAGCCCCTCTTTTTTAAAAAGGGGTCAATGGAGATCCATCCCTGAAAATCTCAGCCAAAAATGTTAAGAGATGTGCAAGTATGGATGCTATTGATGCAAAAAATGCAAACGGGGAAAGAACAAGAGGAAAGAGCAATACAGTGAAGAGAGCAAAAGACAAAGAGCTAAAAATGCAAGGTAAAAGGGTACGGTAACAGAACACAAAAACATGTATAAATGAAATGCAAATTACATTAGAAACAATGAAATCAACATTCATGATCCAAAAAAAAACAATTCTTATGATCTGAAATAATTGAACTCTGTGTTGAATTTGGACTTGACCAGTTCCACTGACTACTACTTAAAGTCCCCTTGTGTTTGAGTCATTTTGACCAACAGTTTTATCCTCTTCCAACATTTCCATCATTTTCCACTACTTTTACTTAGGTCCATTAAACTTTCCAGAAAATCAACCATCTGTTGTAATATGCAGCAGCATCTTCCATGAATACCAAAGGAAACCAAAACTTGCGAAACACAAGAATTCAACCAAAATACATAAACTTAAGTGAAAATAAACATGCAACATATACAAGCAGATTGAAACAATACATTTTTATACAGGAAAACATTACCACAGCAAAGGTTTTCAATAGTTTGTGTTGAATTTTTTGTGCATGTGAGCAGATTTAAGCTGATTTTGTGATGTTTCCTGATTTATGGCTCTTCCATAGATAAAACTTTAAAACTGCTGTTGCTGGCTCACAGATTTTTAAAAAAAGGTAAGATTCATTTAAAAAAATAGTAAAACCTACTCGCTATATCAGGAAACATGGGTTGAAAAATTGCCTTGTGTAAGATTGTTACAAAACCCTGTGCCATTCCTGGTGTTTCCAACATGGCCAGCCATTTCCTCTGTGGTCAGTGTAGCATTCTGCCAGGAAAGAAAACATCATTTAATCTGCTGAATTCATTGGAAGGTTTTGATATAGCTTAGTCCTAATGAGACACATTCCAAATATTTTTTGCCAACTCCTAGGGGTTCAGAATGTGAAAGGTGAACTTTCTGGTCACTGGGTCCCATACCCTTCTGAATGTGAAACCTAGTGGACAACTGTGCCCACTGACAAATAGTATCTTGACCCACCTGTATTCCCAATGCCTTTCATGCTACATCTGTCATTACGGATCTTGCTTTTGGCCTGGTATTTTGTAATTTACTTTGTCATATTATGTGCAGGTTCCTTTTAAGATACAGCCTGCATTTCAGACAAACCAGACTACCTTCACTGCTCTGCCAACTGTACTGCCAATCTGTCACTCCTGCCACGCACAGGGATCACAGGTAAAGTTTAGCAGTAGAAAGGAGAGCAGGAGCCATTTCGGCTAACCTTCCAATCATCCATACAGAGTTTGCTGATCTGAAAAGCTAGAACATTCAGAATCTTAACTCTTGCATTCAACAAAACAATTTCTAGACCACTAAGCTGAGATACATTGCGGTATCTTTTCCTTTTTTGAAACAATCACAATGAATGATTATATAAACTTCAACTATATTGACCGAACAGCTTCTTGACTACAGATATTCATGTTTTGAAATGGAATTCCGTGCATTGTTAACAGAAATGAAGTATGATGTGCTCCACTGAAATAAACAAGTGATAAGTCATATTCCTTTTGTAATTCAACTTCAAGAAATACTGTTCACTCTTAAATTAAGATTTGTTTCTTGCTGATAGCATATTTTTTAGTTCGCACTTGCAGAAGGTTAGTCCCTAATTGATTACTTCCTCTCATTACTGACTGATGAGATGAAGTTGAGCAATTCATCTACTTTGAAAGTACAGAAAATAAATATTCTGAAGCCACAGCAAAATCCTGAAAAGTGGATCTCTCTGGCTTGGTTACAAATTCAACTTCCCTTCATTAGTATCAGACTTGCGATTACAGAAGTTCACAAACTCAACATCTGTGAAAATCCACTAAGTGGCTTGAAACAGAAAATTCCATATTTTTCTCCTCTTCTGTATCTCATGCAATGACTCAGTGCCAGGGACCCAGGGTCAATTCCAGCCTTGGGCAACCGTCTGTGTGGAGTTTGCACATTCTCTGCATGGGTTTCCTCTGAGTGCTCCGGAGATGTGCAGGTCAGGTGAATTGGCCATTCTAAATTGCGCATAGTGTTAGGTGCATTAGTCAGAGGGAAATGGGTCTGGATGGGTTACTCTTCGGAGGGTCAGTGTAGACTTGTTGGGCCGAAGTGCCCGTTTCCACACTGTAGGGATTCTAATTCTAATTTAAGAGCAAAATGAGTTGTATTTTCAAGTTTGATCCCATAGAGGTGAGATTTGTCTGAGTTGCAGAAGCTCAGGAATCCATTTGTCAATGGAAATGTCATTTAACTCAACTATGAGAATGAGCAAACTGCTACTTCGAAGTTTCTCAAGCATACCTGAGTGGGCAGGAGGTTAGTCCTCATAGAAGGATCTCTACTTAAAAATGCAATGGCTTTATTCATTCTAATGACTGAATAGTGCAACAGCATTTTGCCACAATAAATGGTGCAATGCCATACTTGCAAGCTGAGATATTATGCATTAGTTTGAAAATCAACAAAATGGGGCTACAGTAATTGAAACAACAGAACAAATTTCCAATCGATGCCCCAAAGCTAAAATGTGAACCTGAACATAAATTTTGCTGAGGCATAATTCAAGCAAACTTTCGATTTCTATCTGAGGCTTCAACTTGTTGAGAAATATGTGAAATGGGAGTGCTCTAAACCAAAAAGGTATGATACATGAAAGAGTATACACAACAAATTTGTTATGAAACAAATTGCTATCTGAAGCTAACTTGCAATGATCAGTGATCAGTCACGTCCTGGATGATTGACAAGAGAAGCCCAAAACACTTGCATCATGTACATTGACCAACAGTGAATATAACAATGCACAGATAGTAATGAAAGCACTTGAAAGCATCTTTGGAATCAAAACATTTCATATGTTTTTGTTGATAGAAACTTTATATCAATAACAAAGCATAAAACCCTAGAAGTTATTGTGGGATCAAAATCTACAATACAGATGATGGCAGCATCAAGGATGTTGTGTGGGCTGAATTTCTCCCACACAAATTAAATTTGAGAGTTCAAAAGAAAATACTTTTGCTACAGAAGGCTTCAGCAAAGCCTGCGAATGTGCAATCTTCACAACACAGAGAAGATAGGACATTCTAGCCACTGCGAATGAGATTGTAGTTGAAACTCAAAGGCTCAGTCTTATTAATTGTCTGTAACAGTCAGTGAGTGGAAGAACAACATTTGAACAATATACTAATGTGGAACTGAAGTCAGTCCACAATCTTCACAATGAGTTGTATGATCAGGACTGCATCTCAAGTGGAATCAGAAAATGATAGTACTGATAATTAAGGAAGAACTTCACACTGAACACACAGGAATAGTTACTGTGAATTACATAGGCAGAAGTGTATTGATTTGTCAGGTCTAAATAAGACTGGGTCAGAGGCTAGGAATACTTTGGCAAGTAACTCACTTCCTGACTCCCAAAAGCCTGTCTACTATCCTTAAGCACAAGTTAGGAATGTGATGGAATGGTCCCCATTGTCTGGATGAGTGCAGTTTCAACAACACTTAATAAACTTGACACCATCCAGGACAAAGCTGTCCACTAAATTGGCACCACGTCCACAAGCAAACATTCCCTCCACCAATGCTCAGTAGCAACTGGTTATTGCAAGCTAAATACACGTCAGAAATTCACCAAAGATCCTAGACAACACTTTCCAAATCCATGGTTATTTCAATCTAGAAGAACAAGGGCAACAAATATATAGGAACACCACCACCTGCTAGCTCCCCTCAAGCCATTCCCATCCTGACTTGGAAAAATATTGTTGACCCTTCACTGTCGCTGAGCTGAAATTCTGGAATTACTTCCCCAAGAGCATTGTGGGCCTCCTGCAGCCCAGGGACTACATTGGTACAAGAAAACAGATCATTGCCACCTTTGCATAGGCAACTCGCAATGAAAAATGATGTTACAATTATTGTGAAGTATTGCTACAATTATGTAAGGCATGGGTGAGACCGCATCTGGAGTATTGTGTCCGGTTTTGCTCTTCATACTTAAAGATTATGGTGGACTGAAGGCAGTTCAGAGGAGGGTCACCAGGTCGATTCCACAGATAAGAGGACTGTCATATGAGGAGCGGTTGAATAGCTTGGGCTTCAAGTTCAGAAGAATAAGGGGGCATATGACTGAATTATATAAAATGCTAAAGGGGATTGAGAAGATGGACATTGAACAGAAGTTCTGCCTTGTGGGATAGTCTAGATAGGGCATATAGAGTGAGAGGAGGTAGATTCAAAACTGAAGTGAGGAAAAACTACTTCTCTCAGAGGGTTGTCAACTTGTGGAACTCACTGTTAAAGTGCAGCAGAGGTAGAATTAATCATCAGAATCAAGAAATAATTAGGTTTCTGATGAAAAGTGGGATCAAAAGGCTTATGGGGAGTAGGCAGGAAAAAGTGGAGTTGAGACCAGGATAAGATCAGCCATGATCATGTTAAGTGGTGGAATGGGCTTGAAGGACTGTATTGCCTACTCTAGCTCCTAAATCCTATATTCCTATGGCATTAAAGGCTGGCCCAGCAAGTGACACACACATTCCATGAGTGAATCAAATCAAAATATATCAAATCAAATACCTACTTAATCTAGTGCTCAATCTTCATGTCACAAATGCATTCTCGTAAAACAGTATTGGTATGAATGACAACCGCATAGTCCTTGTGGACAGGAAATCCCACGTTCAAATTAATATAACCTCCAATGTGTTGTGTGGCACTACCATCATGCTAAATGGGACAAAATTTGAACACACCCAGCAACTCAAAACTGGATCTCCATAAGATACTGAGAGTCATTATCGGCAGCAGAGTTGAATATAACCTCAATTTATAACACTATTTTCCATTATATCCCCCACTCTTATTACCATATTTGCAGATAGTCAATCTTGGTTCAATCAAGGGAGCAGGAGAATATGCCAGGAGCTCCACAAGGCAGATCTATAAATGAAGTGTCAACCTGACAAAGCTTCAAAGCAGAGCTATCTGCCTGCAAAACAGTGAAGCAACAAGCAGTAGACAGGACTAAGCAATCCTATGACCAAATGAAGCATTGTAGTCCTGCCAGTTATGAATGGTGATGGACAATTAAACAGCTAACAAGAGGTAAAGGATCCACAAATGTTGGCATCCTCAATGATGAGAGACATCAATACACTGGTGCCAAGAGACAAAGCTGAAGTATTTTTGCAGCCAGAAATGCCAAAGGGATGATTTATCTTAGCCTCCTCCAAAGATCTGCAGTATCCTAGATGACAGTCTTCAACTAATTTGATTTACTTCACACGGTACCAGAGAATAGCTGAAGGCACTGAATACTGCACAGGCTATAGGTCCTGACAATTTTCTAGTAATAGCACTGAAGACATACTCAAGAACTAGACACTCCCTTAGCTAACACAGCCAAAACACTGGCATCAATCCAACAATGCAAACAAAAATCACCGAGGTGTGTCCTCGACAAATCCAAAAAAACAACTAACACTCTGGCAACTCTCAATAATCAGAAAATTGTGGAAGTTATCATCAGTGCTACCAAATGATACTTGCAAAGGAATAGCCTGCTCATTGTTGATCAGTTTAATTTCCAAGGGCCACTTAGTTTTTGACCATGTTATGGCTTTGGTCCAAACGTGGATAAAAAGAGCTGAACACCAGAGTTAAGGTGAGAGTGACTGCCATTGACATCCAGGCCACATTTGATCAAAAAAATCTTCAAGGAAAAAACTGAAGACAATGAAAATAGGGGAAAATCTCTTCACTAGTTGGAGCCATATCTAGCACAAACAAAATTTGTGGTTGAATTATCACACCCTCAGGATATCACTGCAGTAGCTCTTCAATGTGGTATCATAGGCCCAATCATCTTCAACTACTTCAATGACCTTCCCTCCATCCAGATGATCAGAAGTTGGGCTGTTGGCTGTTGGCTAATTTTGAGCCCCATTTATCACTGTACATATACAGGAGCAGACCATGCCTAATACCATGCCCAGGTCTTATGAGGAAAGGCTGAGACACTTGGGTCTGTTCGCATTGGAGAGAAGGCTAAGAGGGGATTTGATAGAGACATATAAGATGATCAGAGGATTAGATAGGGTAGATAGCGAAAGTCTTTCCTAGGATGATCACGTCAACTTGTATGAGGAAGTATAACTACAGATTGAGGGGTGATAGATTTAAGACAGATGTCAGAGGCAGGTTCTTTATGCAGAGTGTGGTAAGGGTGTGGAATGCCCTACCTGCTAATGTAGTCAACTCAGCCACATTAGGGAGATTTAAACAATCCTTAGATAGGCACATGGATGATTCTGGGATGGTGCAGGGGGGTGAGCTGAGAATAGTTCACAGGTTGGTGCAACATCGCGGGCCGAAGGGCCTGTTCTGCGCTGTATTGTTCTATGTTCTAATAGAAAACTGGATTGGGTAACATCCATGTTTGAGTTAATAAATAGCAAGTAGCATTTGTGCCATAAAAATTCCAAGTAATTACCATCTCTAATAACAGAGAATTCAACAATTTCTCCTTATGTTTACCATTCTTGAGTTCCCCATTCTGAACATTATGGGAAATACCATTGAACGGAAACTGGAATGCACCACCAGATAAATAGATCTGGGCAAAGACTAGGAAATGAGCGGCAATTAACTTTTCTCCTGTCTCCTAAACACTCATTTACAAGGAATTATTCAGAGTATGATGGAGTACTCTCTGTTTGCTTGGACGAGTGCGACTCCAACAACATTCAAGAAGCTTGACACCATCTAGTTCGAAATATCTGACTTAATTAGCACCCCATTCACCACTTTCACCACTCACTCAATTCTCAGTTGTTACCATTTACAAGATGCATTGCAATAACTAACCAAGGCCCCCTGAGCATGTTCCATATCTGAAACCTCCACCATTTAGAAGGGCAAGGACAGCAGATGTACCACTATCTGAAAGATCCCTTCTAAACCTTTTAGGACACTGACCTGGAACAATACGGTCATTCCTTCACTATTGGGGTAATGGATTTCTCAGCCTAATAGCATCGTGGATGCATTAATACTTCATTGCTTGCAGCGATTCAAGAAGACAGTCTTCTCCAGGGCAATTAGGAGTGGGCAAATCATGCGGTCATGCTAACGATGACAACATCCAAGAAGGCATAAAAAAAATTAATCTGCAAATGTACCGTGTGGAAAAGTAAACTGCCAAAAACTCTTAAAAGCATGATCATGGCCACTCAAACATTTCAACAAGTTCATATAGATGTTTGTGAGAAACTTTCTTGGTACTTATCGATAATCATTCAAAATGTATTCAAGTAAAGCACGTGGGTAAAAACACTAGTACTGAATGGACAATAGAAAATTTGCAGTCTAGTTTTGCTTGCCATCGATTTCCCGAAGAGCTTGTTTCAGCATAAGTCGATAAATTTATTCTGCCCATTCCAAGACTTTATGAAGCAAAATGATATTAAACAAACCTGCACTACTCCTTCGTATCTAGTAAACATAACAGCAGACAAACCCATTAGGATAGTCAAAGAAGCACTCAAGAAACAACTGTGTGCACTTGTTCAAAATCCAGAATGAAATATGAGCTGGCTAATTTCCTATTGAAGCATAGAACAACTCCGCATTCCATTACAGAATAAACACCTGCTGAGCTTTTGATGACGAGATGCTTAATGATACAATTTAGTCAGGTCATACTAAATTTGACTTTTAAACTGAACATGAACAGCTCAGTCAAAAATGGCAATATGATACAAATAAATGAGAACATTGTCTCAATACAAATGACCATGTTTGTGTTTTGAGGCATCCTCACAGGAGACAGAAGTGGAAAATAAAAAAAAACAGCAAAAGTATATGGAACCAAAAAAGATATTGTGAAAATTTTAACTATATATATGGATTTACATGTTCCTGGCCGGCTGTGAACCAAAACACAGCTACAGATCTTCAGATCTAACAATAGTATGAACCAGTTCAGAAACAGAGTTTCCTTTGACCTGAACTGAACCTGAACAGTAAAAACTTGGTTGTACACTAAAACCTGTAAGGAGGAGATGAGGAAAACGTTGTAAACAATTTAATAAAACTAAACAGAAACAAAAAATACTAACAATAGCTTTTTTCAAAAAACATAGTAGATTTTCTGTAATGCGTTATGAAGGAAGATGGATGTCAAGTATGGCCAGTTTAAGCAAATGTCATTACATCATTAAGGCACTATAAAAATCACAGCTATTAGAAAAATATACAAATACTTTACAAGGAGGACCCTGGCAGAGAATGACTCCACTCTGTAGAGCTTTCAGAGGCTTCAGAAAACAGACAAATTGAAGTGAATTATGAGAAGGCTAGCTCTTGATGGTCTGACTCTTCTTTCAAAGTTCTGGATTAGTGGTGCTGGAAAAGCACAGCAGTTCAGGCAGCATCCGAGGAGCAGGAAAATCGACATTTAGGGCAAAAGCCCTTCATCAGGACCTGAAGCGTGGAGAGACAAGTGAGGTCTTGCTGTGGTTGTATGGGCTCAGTTGGCCCAGCAGCTGGTTTGCCATGCAGAGTAACTTGAACAGGACAGGTTCAACTCCTGAACTGTTTGAAATCACCAGGCAGGGGTCACTTTCTCAAACTTGCTAGAGGTGTGGGGCTCCTCAGATTCAAAACACCACCAGTCCTTAATGGGAGCAACCCATGGTCCTCTGGGACTATGGTGACTTTTACTAATAAGATGTGCTTTTCAGCATGGGTGTTGGAAGAAGCCAACCTCTTAAACTAAGCAAACATGGTGACAAGTGGCTAAAGAAGGTATGTGCAATCTGTGGTTCCCCAGAAATTTCATGAAGTGTATTCTAAGAAGAAGTGCTCTTCATTTAAACAATATTTAGTTTCTATGAGTCATAGACTCAGATGAACAACACAGAAACAGACCCTCAGTCCAACTCATCTATGCCAACCATATATGCTAAACTAATCTAGTCCCATTCACCAGCACTTGGGCCATATTCCTCTAAAACCCTTTCTATTCATACAAACATCCAGATGCCTTTTAAATGTTGTAATTGTACCAACCTACACCATTTCCTCATTCCATACATGCACCACGCTCTGCATGAAAATGTTGTCTCTTAGGTCCCTTTTAAAATCATTCCCCTTCATCCTAAACCTATGCCCTCTAGTTCTGGGGTCCCCCACCCTGGGGACAAGACCTTGACTATTTACCCTATCCACGCTCCTTATGATTTTATAACCCTCTATAAAGTCACCCCTTAGCCTCTGACACTTCTTCAAGGGGGGGTTTCCAGCATCTGCAGTCATTGTTTTTACCTCGTTGATTTTAACCCTACTACGAATCCTCTTGCAAGGATGCCTGCCTTGAAGAAGTTTTCCTCCTCTCTCTACAAGAATCTCAGGGAGTCCCTCTCCCACTGCAACTCCCAGGTCATTTCCTCTGCCCTGAAGCTCTTCAACCATGTCGTGAAACAAAAATTTTTTATAGCTTTTATTCCTGATGAAGGGCTTTTGCCCGAAACGTCGATTTTGAATCTACTTGGATGCTGCCTGAACTGCTGTGCTCTTCCAGCACCACTAATCCAAAAAAGGTGACAGCCATTCTCTGCATCGTTCCTCAGGGCAATGGTTTCACCAATCAGAATCAAACTGTTTGATTTACAAATAAAGAAAGCTTGGCAAACTACCTCACACAGTCATCACTGAACTACTTCATTCTCCATGGCAACGCCTCTACCATTAGAGTAAACCTGTCAACCAGAGTCCACTCACCAATCAATTAGCATTTTCTTCTCAGGAGTATAATTTTTTTTCTCTTGACATTAGCATTCTCACAAACTTCTTAATGAGGGCAAAATGAAAGACTTTGACAAAACGTGAGTAATTCAGAAATTAATAATTACAAATAAAATTAAGGGGTTATAAACTCCACTGTTAATTAATTTAATTATGGTAAAAAATTATCTTGGGCAGTAAGCTAACCAGGTAAAAACAATGACTGCAGATGCTGGAAACTAGAGTCTAGATTAGAGTGGTGCTGGACAAGCACAGCAGTTTAGACAGCATCAGAGAGCAGGAAAAATCAACATTTCGGGCAAAAGCCCTTCATTAGGAATAAGCTAACCAGGGGAGTGAATAATCCCAAATGTGGTATCACAGATCTGTCGGATATAAGAAAAAGAGCTTAAATGTCTCTACCTGGAAGATTCAATGCATGTCTATCTCAACTACTGATTTACAGCAAGACCTGAGGATTTTGGTAGATGCAAGAGAAGGCAGTTCTGCACGACCACATTGAGAAAGAAAATAGTGTTAATCCTGCTTTCTGGACTTCACCAACAGCACAGTATTAATACAAATTAAACTGGTGGGATTTTAAAAATGAAATGAAGTATTCCTTCAGGTTGTAGAGCTTGTTTACATGCAATGCTTTCCGAGGCTGTTGTGTGAAATTCGAAAGGTCTGAGAGTTGGATTTGCGACAAGATTGAAATGGTCATAGTGAGGGAATGGTTTGAATTTAAATTGATCTGGAAGTGGAGTCAGTCTTGTGATGGGCTTAAATATAAAAACACTGAACAAAAACACATCAGTTAAGAAATTAATAATGAATTAACATTATAATCAGTAATAGACTGGAAAATCTAAAATGTCAAGGTTACTGAGACATTCCAAGCAGTTATGCCTCTGCAGTTTGGGCATAATGATCAGAAATGCTCACTAACCAAAATTACTTTGGCTTCAGGATAATGTGCTGATGAGGAGACAATAGCTGTGAAATTGAATTGGGAAAACAGCTCAGATTTGAGCTAAGATATGTCTGGCATTACTCTGATAGGAATTGGGCATTGAAGGATACTCTGAGACATCACGTGGTTGAGCTGTGGGCTGGCAAGGAAGTGGTGATATGATGAGCATCACAAAAACAATTTGGACATTTCCATTGTGGGACTGTTTGTCAGCCCAATGTGAAAAGGTAATGGGTCAGTCATTATGAGAGGTGGTAATTTATTTGCCTAGGGGAGGTCATCCTACCCCTTCTGAAACATAATGCATGCAGTATCGGGTTAGCATGGATGAGTTGGACTGAAGGGTCTGCTTCCATGCCTTACAACCATGTGAACTCATGAATCAAGCTCTTCTCATCACATTTGACTTCTGCAGGTTTCCAAAACACAGTATCCTTTAAAGCTTTAGTTGAAATGAAACCACATAATCTCCTTAAAATGTTTAAAATACTCAAAATTCCTCCTAAGGGCCTAATAAAAACAAAATACAGCAGATGAAGATCTGAAATAAGATAAGAAAATGCTTGCGAATCTCAAAACAACTGGCAGCGTCTATACAAAACAAAACAGTTAACATTTCAGGTTGAATGACAGTTTTTCAACACTCTCTCAGACTTGCCTTGAGCAAAATGATTATACATTACCTAACATTCCAGAAATAAGTGTTATTTCTGGGCGGCACGGTGGCACAGTGGTTAGCACTGCTGCCTCACAGTGCCAAAGACCAGGGTTCAATTCCCGCCTCAGGCGACTGACTGTATGGAGTTTGCACATTCTCCCCGTGTCTGCGTGGGTTTCCTCCGGGTGCTCTGGTTTCCTCCCACAGTCCAAAAATGTGCAGGTTAGGTGAATTGGCCTGGGTAGGGGAATGGGTCTGGGTGGGTGCCCTTCGGTGGGTCGGTGTGGACTTGTTGGGCTGAAGGGCCTGTTTCCACACAGTAAGTAATCTAATCTAAAGTGGGTTGCAGGTGAGTTTGGGTCTCATTTGAGATTATAAAAACATTTATCTCCCTACCTACCTACTTTTCCTTTGCTGTTCAAATTTCCCACATCACTGTGGCATATGTAGGTAATGCGGGCACTCTATCATGCTAAAAGTGAATGGTTATCCAGTCTAGAGGAATAGAACTGCTACCAAGGGCTTGAATGCATCCCACGTGAATCCAATAACAGAGTTAAAGTTGTGCATTACTCACATGGTTCTAACAGGGAAACAGCAATATTCTCATAGATTGTACAATTGCCTGATAAATTTAACCAGCTAATCCTAGACCTAATCTTATTAACCCTAGACACATATGAGGATTTCTATCCTTCTCTTTTTAATTACTTGCACCCTAATCCTTGAATTGTATTCCAGTTGAAGAAATTAGGTAGTTCATATTGGCAACTGAATGTTCAAGGATGAAAGTCTACAAATAGTGGGGTAATTTTACACAGCAATTGATGCACACCCACTGAACCCAATAATTGGAAAATGAAACAATCATTGAAAAGGAAACAAAGATAGGAATTGCTGGAAAAGCAATTGGGGAGAAATCAGAGTTAACATCTCGGATCCAGTGACCCTTTCTCAGAACTTACAGTTGCTTGGAAAAGTTGTTTTTTAAGCAGAAGGAAGTGTTGGAGAAAGTGTAAGGACTAAACAATAGGTGCAGATAGAGCCCAAAAGAGAGAAAAGAGCAGCTGAACAGACAAAGGAGTGGATAACAGTGAGCCAGGGAGATGAATAGAGACCAATGGGGACAATTGGTGGTTGACAAAGTTTTGGAGATGCTGGTGTTGGACTGGGGTGTACAGAGTCAAAAATCACAACACCACGTTATAGTCCAATGGTTTAACTCGAAGCACTAGCTTTTGGAGCACTGCTCCTTCATCAGGTGGAACCACACACCTGATGAAGGAGCAGCGCTCCGAGAGCTAGTGCTTCCAATTAAACCTGTTGGAGTATAACCTGGTGTTGTGATTTTTGACTTGGTTAACAATGAGTAGTGTGTAATAGCATACCATGTGATAACAAAGCCTAGTGTGTGGGGGTTGGGGTAAGGACATGGGAGAAAGTGCCTCAAGTCCTGAAACTGTTGACTCAATAATGAGTACAGAAGTCTGTAGAGTTCCTGACAAAGGTTGAAAATGAATGGAATAAGATAATAACTTAGTTTGTTTAGGCAATACAACAACATTTTCATCTCATCCTGATACAAAGTCTCAATGGTTATTTCCCTTTCTTTGAGTCCTTCATGCAATAGTTATACACAGATCATTTCTCCAAACATTCTATTGCAGAAGAAGAATGACCTTTGAAAGACCAAAAAAGTAGCATCAACAAGGATAAGAATGAATAATGGTCTCATGGAATGCCTTCATGAATTTCTATAAAAGCATCCTGATAAAATTTGCAACCTATGATAAAAAATCCTATGACCAACAGCCCTGTTTTACTTCATGTATCAAACATTCAATGTACCAATATACTATACTTGAAAAGTTGACATACTAACATTTGTGTTGGAGATATATTCAATTATAAGTACAGATGAACACCAGTAGATTCAATGCTTTTCAACTTATTTATTCATCAACCTGTTCAGAGAATTTATTATGCAGTCTTGGAACAGTTGGGACATGGACTGGGCCTCGTGGTCAGAGAAAGGGATACTACCCCAAGCTCTCTTCTACTGCCTGGGAATACCAATTGCAGTCTCCCATCCAAGTGCTAACCAGGCCAGAGTCTGCTCAACTTCTGAGATCAGATAAGATCAAACGCTTTCAGTCGAGTATGGCCGTATCAAAAATGCAATTCACATGAGCAATGAAAGATTTTCTATAATGTAGAATTGAAATGTAATTTTATTTTACTTATTTATTTATATTCTGAATACTTTTACATCCAACAATAGCTGATACGGATTATGTTGGGTTTGCTTCCGGAGTTCACAGCCCTCTGGGAGGCAGCCATACACTTTGAAAATTAAGGTCATACCGCTTTTGTTTTACTATCCATTCAAATTAATCAATGAAATTTCTGAGGAGAATGCCTATGATTTTGTGCTCTGAGAAACTGGAGGAAGAGTCATCCTACTGATAATGCAAACCCAGAAATTCAGCACTTTTACCTAAGTAAGAAGATCGCAGTTCAAAGGCACTGACTCATTAATTTCTTGTTAACTTAGGAGAAGTTATGGAAATTACATTTGCGAACATGAGAAAACATAATAGGCTGTGTAGTATAGTTTATTTCTGTTGGTTTGCTGGATACACAATATTGTTGATGAGAAAGAAATGCGTTCAAATAGCTGAAAAAATCCTTTGAGATGATGGCTCAACCTATCATCCAGTCAGTTATTCCATAAATCAAAGATTTTAATGTCAGCAGCAATGGGCATCTTTTCACCCCTACCTATAATGACCCAAAATGTCAGCATTTTCATAAGATAATGAATACAAGTGACTGGCATACAATGTGTTTAATGAAATATGTATTAGCAGCTCCTGAAGATGTAGCGCTCAGAAATAGTAAAATAAGCATAATATTTAAAAACTAGACACCAGCTATTGAGGTGAATGAAAGATTTCAGACAACGGAACAGATTGTACATTATAGATTTAGGCTGAAAACTGATGGTAACAGATTGACCTAATATACACCAATTAAGCCTTCCTTTGCCAGTGAACAGTAGCTCATGGAATCATACAAGTGTTATATGCAGAAGGCGGCCATTTGGCCCATCATTCATGCACCTGCTTACTGAATGAGCACCATTACCTTCCACATTTCCAGGGAGTGCATTCCCAACTACTCACTGAGTGAAAATATTTTTTGTCACTTTAGCCTTACTTCTTTTGCAGATCATTTTAAATTTATATCCCTTTGTTCTTGTTCCTTTTATGATCAAGAACAGTTTTTCTCTTTATCTTGCTTATCATTTTGAAAACCTTAACCAAATCTCCTCTTAGCTTTCTTTCCAAGGGCAACAGTCCCAACCTGTTCAATCTATCTCCACAACTGAAATTCCTCATTCCTGGAAACATTCTTATATACGTCTTCACATTATTTTCCTAAGTGTTCATATCTTCCCTACAATGTGGCACTCAGAACTCCAGTTGAGACCTAAGAATTGTCATGTACAAGTTCAACATCACCTTCTTGCTCTTGTATCCTGTGCCTCTATTAATAAAGCAGAGGACACTATGAGTTTTATTTACTACTCTATCTACTTGGCCAGCCCCATCTCCAATCATATGCACCCAGATCCCTTTGCTCTTGCACCACTTTAGAATTATATGCCCTATTTTACATTGTCTTTCACTGTTCTTCCAAACTAAAATACATCACCTCACACTTCTCTGTAATGAAACGCATTTGCCACCAGGCTTCCCACTCCACCAACTTGCCTATATCCTTCTGGAGTTCTACCTTCTCCTCCTCACAGTTTAGAATTATTATAATGGTTTTCCATCAATAGCTGAAATTCAAGAAGTTGCCCAATATATAATACAGAAAAGGATCATGTTACTTCACCCAAATTAGATTGATATTCCAGTTAACCACATTTTTGCATTGATCAAGAGAGCTCATTTTTTCCTTCAACACAAATTGGAGTAGTGTACTTCAAAATATGTATCTGCAGCATATCAGTGCCAAAGCATTACTTTTGCAAAATTTTGAAATAGTTTAACAGTGATATTTTTTTTCAATTCAAAGGGTTAAAGGTATCTATAGCAATGAGGAAAATATGTGATGTTTTGTCTGACTTATTAGCAAGGTTGAAAGCTCTACTTACAATGTCAGTATCAAATGGTGCCTACAGACTAAATGTCAACAATAAGTTTAAAGCTATTCTCCTCAAAACAAAGTAGGCAGAAGAGAAATGAGAAATTTTCCAAGTTATGATGAGTTGGCAAGAGGAGATGAGAAGAAATTGCTCCTACTGTCAGCAGTGGGGTCAGTAACAAGACAAATTTAAGTTAATTGACAAAATACCAAAAGTGAAAGTGAGGAGTAAATTACTAACACAGTGTTTGTTTATGGCATAAATTGCACTTCTTAAAAGGGTGAGAAAAGCAGATTTCTGAGCAAGCTTCAAATGTAGATTAGATACATGCCTGGAAAGGTATAAACAAAGGATTGGGGGGAAAAGAGCGGGTGTGAACCAATTGGATTTCAAAGAGCTGGTTGAGGTACTTCAGATGCTGTGCTTCTTTACTGCACAATTCAATGGTACATTAGATTTGCTCTGTGTCCTGCTAATTTCCCTTTTGTAGTGATTGGAACCAGGTTAACCTCATTGATGAGGTCGTGATTGGGATTGTTAACAGGGGCCAATTAATGAAACCCAAACTGACATGGTCAGCACTCACTTTAACTCTGCAAATAAATGTACCTCTCACCAAGGCTCATGGACTACAATCCTCACTATTACACACACACACACACACACACACACACACACACACACACGGAGTCCACCAAACCTCATCCATCCAAACTACAAACCCTTCCTGTCCTCTGCATTTTCCTTCTCAATCAATGAGGATCACTTACCACCTCTCCAGTTCCTGCATCATGACTGACTACTCTTCTATCCACTGGCATCATACTCAATTCCTTCATTTTTCAGATGGGACATTGATGCAACTTAGCATCATATAACAACATGTCCATCCCATTTGATTGTTCAGCACTCCACATGTCGACAAGTTGCCTACCTTGCACTCTGCATTAAAAAGCATTGTAAGCCAAATGGACAGCAGCCTGCAACTGAGCACTAAGGAATGAGGCTGGCAACTTCTAAGTAAGCGAGCAGCAAGAATGCAAATGAAGATGTATAAGAGCATTTTATGCAAATACATAAGAAGGATGTGTGCCCCTGCATGCATACTGTCTTGAAAGAAGCATAAAAATGTTTGGATTTGCCTGACTTCTAAAGGAAACTGTTAGATGTCTGAAGTGCTTTTTGTGGTACACCAAGAGCAGGCATAATGATATGGTAAGACTGGTGATTTGCTGATGCTGACTTGTGTATAAGAAGAGTCAACGAGCATGATGATTACTGACAATGCTGAGACATTGTGTTGAAGACTTAATTGGGTGATGGCCAGGACAAGGATTCGGTGAAGTGCAGCCACCAGGTTCTCACTCTGCCTTACGTGGTGGGAATTTTTGCCTTCTTGGGAAAGGAGAACAGATTGGAAATGGTGCATAACGAAGGGCTTTTTAAAAATGTGGTGCAAATATAATGAAATAAGGTAGATGCCCAAAAGCCAGGTTCTGAAGTTGCTGTTTAAGGCCCAAGGAGAAAAATAATTGCAGACATTTTTCTTGAAGTTAGGCCTCTGATATTTTCATTCTTGCCATGTTTTCTCACTATAACTCATGCAACACCAAGGAAGGAAAAATGTTATTCCACTGCCTTCTGCATGTAGGAGTTCAGCCCTTGTCAATTTTCTGAGTCTATGTTAATGTTCCACTCAAATAGAGAAAACAACAGGATCAAAGTTAGATCCTTGAGAATCCATAGGCAATTTTGTGGGTTCAGAAAAAGAGGTACCATGTGAGAGAGTCTGATTAAGATTGATTTGAGAAGAGTGGAAATAGAAGGGCAATCCTACAGAAATGGAGACAGGGTGAGAAATAAAAATGGAACTTGGTGTCATCAATACGAACAAAACCTGTAGAAAGGTTGAGACTGAGAAGGATACTTCCAGAGAATGCTATTTGAAATGTTGAATAGTGTGGTGAAAGGACTAGAAAACTTGATTGGAGTGACCTGTTCTAATCTATATATTTTCCTCTTGTGATACCTGAAGACAAGAAGTGTAAATTTAGTTGTCAGTTTGCCATGGGCAGATTCAATCAGATGCACTCCCTATCTTCATTCTTCCACATTTTATTTACCATTGACTTCAATTCAGGATTCAATGTTAGATGTCAAAGTTTGCTTTTGCCAGCTTTGATATCACTTTATAAATGTTTCTATTGTAGTTATATCTTATTCATGAGCATATTAGCTGGCCCAGCATTTATTGCCAGTCCTTAGCTGCCCTTCAGAAGACGGTGAGAAGCGGTTTCTTGGTGCTGTAGGTAGATCCACAATGTAATTGTAATAGTAAAGGTTCTGGTTGGAGATTACAATAAAACCCCAGAAATTCAGGTGACACTATTTCAAGTTTCAGTTTCAGTAAAATGTATTTAAAACTTCGTTTTGGGTGTGTTTGAATATTTTCTAAATAAAAGTAATGCAGTTTTCAAGTTACTGAGTGAGTTTATACAAAAGTACAATGTTTTGACCTATCCGATTTGCTATTGTGTTGCTAAGCATTTAAAATGATACATAACCAAACCTCAAACAATTACTGCAAGAAAACTATTCAGAAATGCATTGCCCATTATGAAAGCACAGCTTCCTGAGGTGTGAAATAATAGTTCCTTGAAGCACAATGAAGAAATGATCTTCTAAAGCAGCTCCATTTAAAGCTGTTAAGCACATTAAGTAGAAATTTTGTTCTTTTTATTGATGATAAAAAATCAACGTTATTATTCCAAAGAAAATACAGCAATGGTTTCCACAGGATTTCTTTACAAGAGTCATTTTAGTTTTTTTTTATTAGCCAGCTGACAAATAATTGAACATTATTACTTTTTATGTCAAGGCTGAAGTTTTTGAATGAGCAGGATAAATAGTTATCTGAACACACGATATTTGATAAAATGTATTTTCCATTTAGCTACAAATAGAGAGACTGGCAGAGGTCAGACCATTCTCCAGGACTCAGGTTATGGCTACTTTTTTCTAAAAATGTCTAATTTCCAAACTCAAGAGCATGTTCCTATCTATACATGCTGTGAACTTGATTGGTATATTTAGATTACCCATGGAGAAACTAAAAGCTTGCTGTGACATGCTAATTCAGAAATCTTTCCAATATCTAACAAAGTGAAGTGAATATCCTCTTATAATGAGAAAATAGTGGTTCCATTAAACCTTAAATAAGATGGCTCTGCAAGGGTTTACCGGGCAGTTGCAACTTAGTTTTATATCCCATCGCAACAGTGGAAGCAATGTGCTCATTCCTGGCTCGTGCTAATTTTGTTGACCTCTGAGCAGGCGGCAAATAATAATACAATTCCATTAGCAAGTGCAGATGCAACTAAAGGTTAGGATTATTCCTGGCCATTTACATAATGGCCTAAAGTGCAAAGTGGTGTATCAATATGGATGTCAGCTGGAGGCAGAATTGCATTGATCTGTGATTACCTTTATCCATAGGTTTTCAGGGCTTGATTTTTCAGCTTCAGTAGAATTTGAGTGGTGAGCTGTGTGCTCACCTAACTACTTATCACCAATCATGGTGAATGTTCCCATATATCATTTTGGCCAATTTTGGCAAGTTGAGATGGGGGGGCGTGGTACGATTAGAGACATAGATGCAAATCATTACTTTGATGTTTGGCACCTGCTGCAGAGAAACAGAGCACAATGTCTCATTGGAAACTAGAAATGAGATGGAAAATATTTGGAATAAAGATGGGGAGGTGGAATTTAATTCAGTTGGGCACAGTGCAAAAAACAAATTGGCTGAGTCCACTCAATCACTGGACATGCAACAATAATCAATCTCCCAACAAAGGAAAACCTCCTGTAACTATGTTGGAGGTGGGATGACGTCCATGTAGAAACTCACCCACTCACACAGGAATCTTAGTTTGGCTCATTTAATGAACCAATAAATATTAATAACACCTAAATTGCTGGAATATCATGGTAGCTCAAAATTTAAATGGGAGTCACAAATGTCTTTCCCATACTTAATAAAAGGACATCCATCAAACACTTTCAAATTTCTCAGCAGTGTCCCTGGAAATATCTCTCATTATCAGGCATTCAGTACCCAGCAGGTTTACCTGCTTGGGCCTCAATTGTACAGGTTTCTATTGGATTGGGGGCACCATCATTGGCCCCATTTCTAGAAATAGATACATCCTATAGAAGTGTTCTAATCCCCACCCACACTTTTTCCAACCCCAGACCCCAGGCTTACATAACTCTGTCCACTCTGTTGCTTAGACTGGTCAGTTTGGTCAGAGATCCAGCAGTGTCCACTACTCCCGAATTGCACTTTTTGGGAGACAGAACTGTTGAACACTCAGGTTGCCTGGCAGCTCCTTGATAATAAGGCCATTGCAGTTAGGGGTAAAAGTAGGCCAGTCAGCTCATTGGGGTCTTCTCTGCCATTCAATGAGATCTTGGCTGATCTAATAATCCTCAATTTGGTTTCCTGGCCTTATCCCCATAATTCTTGATCTCATTATTGATTAAAAATCTGTCTCTCAAACTTGAATATACTTAATGACCCCATCGTGGCAGCCCTCTGCAGTAAAGAATTCCACAGCATCAATACCTGCAGAGAAGAATTTCCTTCTCCTCTCAATCTTGAATGCACACCCTGAAGTTATGTCCTTGGGTCCAATCTGCCACAAGGGAAAATCGCCTCTACACATCTACCCTGTCAAATCCCCTAGGAATATTATGCATTTCCACATCTCCTCAAATTTGTCTAAAGTCCAAACAATACAAGCTCAATTTACCGCTTTCATAAGAAAACCCTTCACAGCCTGAATCAACCTTACCTGGTTGGATGTAGCTCCAACAACACTCAACAAACTTGACACCATCCAAGACAAAGCAGCTCGCTTGATTGGCACCATCATCCATTATCTCCACCACCAATGGTCAGAAGCAGTAGTGTGTACAATCTACAAGATGCACTGCAGAAATTCACCAAAGATCCTCAGACAGCAATTTCCAAACCCATGACCACTTCTATCTAGAAGGACAAGGGCATCAGGTACATGGGAACATCACCACCTTCAAGATCCTCTCCAAGTCACTCACCATCCTGATTTTGACGTACATTGCTGCTCCTTCACTGTTGCTGGGTCAAAATGCTGGAATTTCCTCCCTAAGGGTATTGTGGGTCTACCTACAGTAACGGACTGCAGCAGTTTAAGAAGGCAGCTCATCTTCTCAAGGGCAAGTAGAGACAGCCAATCAATGCTGATCAGCCAGAGACACCCACGTCTCACAACAAATAAAAATCTAGTGAACTATTTCTGGACTGGCTTCAATGCCAAAGTATCTGTATTTAGGTTAGGGGAACAAAACTTTTCACAATATTCCAGCTGTGATCGGACTATGCCTTGTGTGGTTTTGGTAAGACCTCCCTATTTTTTATATTAAATTCTCTTTGAAATAAAGGTCAATATTCAATTTATCTTCCCTATTACCTGCTGACCCACAAAGCTGGCTTTTTTTGATGCACACAAGGACCCCCAAAGCCCTTGGTCCTGCATCTTCCTACAATGTTTTTTCAATTTAAATAATATTTAGCAACTGTTCATCCAGCCAAAGTACACAACTTCACAAAACCTTCTTTCTTAATACTCTACTCCAAGTTTTCTTCCACTCAGTTAGCCTGCCTGTATATCTCTGTTTATCCCAACTCGCCATCTTTTGTTAGTTAGCCAATCTTCAGAATTTTGGAGGAACGTCTCGTCTTCCACCTTGGGACACTCCAACCACACAGGATCAATGTGGATCTCACCAGTTTCCTCATTTCCCCTCCCCCCACCTTACACCAGATCCAACTTTCCACTCAGCACCACCCTCATGAACTGTCCACCTTCCTTTCCACCTATCCACTCCACCCTCCTCTCCAACCTATCACCATTACCTCCATCTTCAGTTACCTATTGCATGCTTAGCTACCTTTTCCCCACCCCCACCCCCTCCCCCCAGGGTGCACCGCCCTCCCATTTATCTCTCCACCCCCTTGGCTCATAGGCCTCATCCCAGATGAAGGGCTTTTGCCTGAAATGTCGATTTTTTTTTCTGCTGCTCGGATGCTGCCTTACCTGCTGTGCTTTTCCAGCACCACACTCTCGAATCTTCTATCCATGCTAACACACTATCTCCAAGATCACAAGCTCTTATCTTATCAAGTAATCTTATGTACTTATTAAACATCTTTCAGAGTGAGGGGCGCAAATCCTGCCTCCAACAAATTAACGTTCCATGAAGCTTTAAATGACCACAGGGCAGCCAACATTGGTCAGGTCCCCTGCTAATACTTCAACTGATTGGGCTGGGACACCCCAAAAATCTGACACATATCAAGCATTGTCATGGTAGCAATAACAAGTGTTGAATTGTTCATTGTGAGGTTATTGTTTGAATACAGTCCACTTTTTGCATATTTGGCAGATATGCTTAATAACTACTAAGTTTCCTGATGATTGACAGGAGTTAATGGAATGAGCTCTGAGGTTAAAGTTACACTCCCCATCAGAAATCCTGTGAAAACCCAAAAGGGAAATTCTTGACCATTCAGACTAGCTTCACAAGAGAAAAAAATTACTTAAGTAAATAATTGGTCTCCATGGAATCTACCATAGCCTTCCAGTATCAAGGGTGAGGAAATTACAAATAATTTATAGTAAAACAATACTATATGGAATAGGGTAAAACAGAAAAAATAGCATGTGCTGGAAATCTGAAACAAAAGAAAATTGCTGGTGAAATTTGGCAGGACTGGCAGCATTTGCAGACAGAAAGCAGAGTCAACATTTTGGGTCCAGTGACCCTTCTTCAGAACCTTGTAAAGAATCTTTTTTACCACTATCAATATCAAACTAACTGATCTATAGTTGATTGTTTTCTCTCTGCCTGTCTTCTTAAATATAGTACGATTATAATAGCTACCTTGCAATCCACACGAACTGTCTCAGTGTCTATAGAATATTGGACGATAACCATAAGCACATCTATTTCTTGGACAATTCCTTAAATACTCTGAAATGAATCTTATCTGGCCCGAGGGATTTATCTGACTTCAACCGTCTTAGTTTTCCTAATACCTTTTTCCCTATTATTATTAATTTAGTTAATTTCAGTTCTTGCTTCCCATTAGATACTCTGTTCCTCCATATTATTGGGATGTTATTTTTGTTCCTCTGTAAAGACATAACTAATCCTAAAGTTTCATTGTACCATTTTGTATCCAAATATATCTGATTTAACTACCTACTTCTCCCCTATCGGAACCCTTGCATCCGATTCCAGTCCCATCTTAATGTATTCTATTGTCAAAACAACTTACCACTCAGTGGGTATCTGCTCACAGACTGGCATCTCTTACATCTGGGCTATCATGTGCACTGGGATTCCAAAGCAGTTGGAACCCTTGTTAGATTTACCCAATTTAAAATCTTACAATTGCAACTTGTATCCAATTTCCATCATGAAACAAAATACATTTTGTTGAAGACAAGAGCCTGTTTTCATTAAGCCGCACTCAAAGTATTCCTTCACTACTGTGAAGCAAGTAAGCCCTTAACTCCATTCAAGGAAAGAGGATGATGCAAGCAAATTACCTAACCCACAAGCTGGTAGTGCTCATGCTACAGCACATAAAACAAAAACATACTCTGAAATTGAAAGAGATCTCAAAGAATAGAGCACCAACTGTTTCACCATGTGTCATACAGTAGGAAAGAGCAAAAAGCTGACAGCAGGAAAGGTTAGGTACTTTGATTTTGACAGGACCATTGCTGCTGTTTTCATGTTGTCAGAACCCACCAAATAGTTTAACATGATTGATGAAAGGAATCCTTGGGAATTTTGTGTCATTAGGACTTTGAAGATACAAGTGAGAGACGGTTCATTGATATTCACTTTGCCAACAGAAATTGCATCAGGGACGCCAAATGGAATATGCTTCTGAGCATAATTCAAGGACTGAGACATTTGAGTGGGAAGTGAAAGATCCTACATAGTGGAGGCTGAGTTGCAAACTGAGAGGCTGAAAGATTGCATGTAGTCCAATGTTTGTATGAGAAGGACTGAAAGTGTTGGTAACTACATGAGCTGTATCATTGTTGCATAAATGATTTAAAGTGACTTTTTTGAAGATTTAGATTTTTAGATTTTAGATTTTGTCACATTTTAGCTTTGTATTTGAAACACTTTTGAATTATTTTAGTTGGATTGTTAGAGTAAAATAATTTTTAAAAAACTTTGCACTGTGGCTTTTTTTCTGTTCTCATTATGGGGATTTTTTTTTCCAAAAGACTCTACAGGAATTGCAGACATCAGTCAAAAGAACATAATATTTAATACTGACACTTCATTATAACCCTTGGGAAGATTAACAATTCATCTGAAATTTTAGAAATGCCAGTAAATTTTGGGATTGTTATTTACCTTAATGGAGGGTATCTAACTAAGCCAGACATGCAATATCACAATTCATTGTCTCTACCTCATCCAACTAAACTGGAATGGAATTTATTGCTGAGCAAAGCATAGCAATGAATTCACAGTAACATATGTGTGGGTGTGTGATCTGTGGTCAGCAAAGACAATTCTGTGTTCTTGGCTGTAATAACACCAGATAATATATCAAATAAGCACATAAGTCTAATTAATTTAGTGAGGAACACTGCAAGGTGAAAACAATACAGGTGACTGAAAAGATCATATACATTGATGAAGGGACTGCTTCCTCTGCCATGCACAAATACATCAGCTGAAATAATTAAGAATAACATTGTACACAAAATTAAGGATAAATATCTCATTAATCATTCAACTAATGATTAATTAATCATGTAACTATCAAATGGTCAGCTCATTTACAAAAGTTAGATGACCATACGAGTGTAAATGTGCAATCTGCGCTATATTTTCTCTCATTCTTAAATCAGTATGAAATATCGAGTCATGCATATAATTTGTCATAGTAAAATTGTTGAAGTATTGTTGTGAGCAGAATACCAACCACTCTCAATGTTATGATGGGGTGGTGACCTCCATGTCCTGTTTTACAAGTAAACTGAACTCACATATTCAAGTGACTGTCCTTCAGCTTGCTGGCATTAGCTCCGTCAGCAATTACTTTGTTTGCATTTCATATGTAATTTGTATAATAGCAATAAAAACAATGTTTCCAATGATTTTAATTATCTGAAAGATTAAATGCTATTTTTACAAAACAGTGGACAAACTGTGATCGGTATATCAAGCCAGCAATATCATAATTCAATACACCATTTTTAAAAAGTGTTGTTAGTTAGTTTAAGAAAACCTGACAATCTAATTTGGAAAAATAACCACATGAAGATTATTTTGATTCAAAACAAAATACTGTGATGCTGACAATGTAAAATGAAAATTGAAATGATGTAAATATATCTGCCATCATCTTTGAAGAAAGAAACATTTTTGAATCATGTTCTTTTCTCAAAAGTGGAAACAGCTGTCAATAATTTTATGCAAAACAAAAAGTAAGTTCTATGACTGAATAAAGTGGTTAAATGATTAAAAAACAAACAGTGCAAGGCAAAAAAGGATTGTGATAGGATAAGTCATTAAAAAAAATGGACCTAAAGAAAATTTATTCCAATAGTGACTACAAGCCAACTAAAGGAATGATTTCATAAGGTATCATTTTAGTCATTTTCTGTAATTAAAATAGTACAATACTCCAACTTTATTTTGAATAAAATCTATGTGCTTACATGTATTGTGTTGCTCTTTTAAAGCTTCAAGTATTCCATCCTAAGACCCTAAAGTGTTTTTTGTTCCCAATTGTTATTACATTATGTTGTTGAATTAGAAATATTTTACAAATGTCAAATGAAAGGCTGAATTGTGTTGACAAGTATGGCTGCTTTTCAATTAACTTTGATTTCGCCAATCCAATAAATTTTAAATAACATTTCATTTCATTTCTCTTAATGAATTGTATTCAATTTTAACAAGCTTCTTTTTACATTTTATCACAAAGAAGCTATTATCTTTAATTGAAATTTTAAATGGAATTTATATTTCATTTCGCAAAATTGTGTCCATTGCAAACCTGTGCCCATAAAAGCAATGCAGGGAACAAACAATTTCTGCCGATAAGAAATTATCACCCTTTCTATATCTAAATGAGCAATGATTAATGAAAATTGAATTGCTTAACAATAAAATAAACAAACTTACAATGCACCATAATATAATATATGGAGTTGGATTTTACCAGGCAATGTTCTGTGTCCTTGTCCAGGTTCAGGAAATTTTTCCTGAGTGAGTTATAATCAAAAGAGGCCAACAGTTCTTGGTAAACCAATAAACCTACTGGGAAACCAGTGGTCACTGTCAACAAGATAATTGACCAACTTGGGCACATATTCTCATCACAAGTTGTTGGATGATGAAAGCTGTAATAATGATGTACACACTAAATTCATTATGACCAATGCTGGCAAATCCTAGGCTCAAATGTTTACTTAGTTTATGATGTACATGTTGATTTGATTGATTCTTGACAGACCAAAGAAGAAACTATTTTTATTATTCAGATAATGTAGTGCAAGGTTTAAATTGTCACATTTGTAATTAAAGCATTATGGTGAGTGAGTTTAAGAGTGTTCGCTATGGCCACGGGACAAATTTTCACAAATGATCTTCCACTTTTCTCCTCATTAAGCATGTAACCAAGATCTTGGGCGTGGTTCTTAGAGAATCTTGTAGTGAGCAAAGCAGAAATTCTCACTTGCTAGGATCTTCCAGCTTATACACTTCTTGTATTCTATTTAAAGCACAGCTCACACACCAGCTTGGATGCTGCAAGCCAGGAATTATGTCTCAACTGTGGTACTCAACTGTTGAAATATCTCAAATGAAAGGCAAGCCAGAGATCTGGAGGTGTTTCTGGATAGAATGGTGGAGCAGACTGGCAGCCTCCAACTAAGTCCTAAGCACCACTGCACTCTCCCATGAATGAATAAAAAAAAATCAAAGACTGCCAAGGAAGCAAGCAAATATCATAACATGTACATTCATGTCAGTGTTACTTTATTCAGCTGACCATTAAAAGCCACACTAACAGACCCAGCCATCTTGGACAGAAATTGCAGCATTGGTCAGTGTTAAATCCCAAGTGAAGAGGGTCACCCAGCAGTGCTGAAAATTGGACAATGATCTTTTGCACACTTCAAAGATAACTTTGAAAAAATGGGAAACTTATCTCACAAACTAAGACCACTAAACCTAACAGTGGCACTGCATATGCTTTTCATCAAGACTCATTGACTGTGACTCTCACTATTGCATGCATAATGTTCAATCAAACGGTCTCACCCACCTCATCTTCCCACACTACTAACCTTTCCTGGTCTTTGTTCTTCCTACTCACTGTGAACACTCCACCATCCCTCCTTTTCATGTATGACCACGAATTGCTCATTAATCTACTTTTATTTTACTCAATTCTCATTTATTTTCTCATTGTAGAAAGAATTGCCATTCACCCTGCCATCAGACTGATGTTTCAATGACACCATGACTGACATACGATAACCCCAAAACTGCTTGTACTTGACTTGTTGGACTGACTGTGGCCAGCCCCCTGGAGAGAAATAGGACAAACCCTTGATTGACTGTGGCAACATCCTCTAACTGCCTGCACAGCTATTTAAACCAACTAATGACACTTTCCCATATCACATATATTATGTTTACCATATAAGCTGCTGACAAATCTTTCAGCCCTGACTTTGATGTAGCACAGACCAATAAAGTGATATGTCCACTGTCTATCTGACTGATAGATAGATTGTTCAGTGCACTGCACCATCACAAGCTGGTGCACATCTTTATCTTCGTGTTAAAGATAAATTAAACAGTAGAGACTAGTAGCTTGGAGCCGAGCACTCAAGATCTTATGCGCTAAGACAGGAATATTGTCCAGACAGACTGGCAGCCTCCAACTAAGTCCTAAGCACCACTGCACTCTCGCATGAATGAATAAAAAAAAATCAAAGACTGCCAAGGAAGCAAGCAAATATCATAACATGTACATTCATGTCAGTGTAAAGGCATTGTGCATAGATGATTCAGATCTGTGGATCCCTGCATACAAAATTGCCTGGAAGATATATCCTTCCCTGAGCTCCAAAATGTTTTGAAATATGGTTAAGTTGACCGGAGAGTAGACATGCTGATAAGATGAGGCTGCTAATTTACTGAGGATGAGTTGTGCAGATAAAGAGTCAAAGAGGACATTGGACAGGAAGTTTAGTAGGATGTTGTGCAGAAGGAACAGCTGCATGGTGGTCAGCCATTTGGCAGCAGCTGTGAGGTACACACTGTTTGTCTGACTGTTTTGGTGCTATTTATTTTCTCACTGAGGGAAGGAGAATCAGAAGTGGGAGGTAAGATAATGACGGGTTGTGAATCAGTGCAATTCTTTACTTCAGCTTGATGTAGAGAGTGAATTAGAGAGTATATTCAAGGCTGGGATACAGGGGATCAAGGTTTCTGGGGGAAAAGGAGAAAGTGAAGACTGCAGATGCTCAAGAGTCAGAATTGAGATGTGCGGTGCTGTAAAAGTGCAGCAGGTCAGGCAGTATCCAAGGAGCAGGAGAGTTGACATTTCAGGCATAAGCCCTTCACCAGGAATATGGGGGAACGGCAGGAAATTAGAGTTGAGTATTAACATATCAGACATGACCTCATTGAATGATGGAGTGGACTCGATGGGCTGAATTACCAACATCTCATCCAATACCTTCTAGTCAGTGGGGTGAGATGGAAACACATGAAAATAAGGAGTTTAAGGATAAAATTCTGAAATTACCAGAAAAAGGTTTGAGGGGAAATTGTGTGATTTTTGTTTCTTGGTTTCTTTTTTCATTCTTGCCATTGCTCTCAGCAAGGAGGTGGACATTCTGTAGTGTAACATCTTTTGAACTGATCAATTGTAAAATTTAAAACTTTTAAATGTCAGCGAGGTAAATTTTCATCTTATTGCCCTATAAGACTAACATTCTGGATATGCCATCCATTTTAGAAGTCACCCAATTTTAGTTTTCATTAAAATAGGCACATTTACAATGTCAGTTTATCACTCAGGTGACAAGTTGAAAATCAACTCAATTATTTCCTCCAGATGAAATTCCAAAATAGATACTGCAAAAGATCTGGTTCATTTTATTTTTTAGTAAGAAAAGATGATTAGGCTGATTCTACATGGAAAATGGTCAAAATTCTAACCCAGTACATGTGAAGCACATGCAAATTTCAAGCAAATTGACCTTGAACAACATTAATTTTCACAAGGGTTTTCTTGTTTGAGGAAAGAAATGCTTTAATACCTCAATGACATTCATAGATCTCCACATCTATCAATGATGATTGATAAGGAAGTGGATGAACTCTACAAGTACATGTCTTAGTCTGATTGATTAATTCAACTGAAAGGTCACTTACCTGCAACTTGTGAGGTTGTGAAAAAGTGAAAGTAAAGCTGGTTCAAATACTATGGTTTGTGCAAAGAGTTTAACTAATAGAGGTGGCTGTATTGTTGAAAGGAGTTTATTGACTCTGTTATCATAACTGCATCCTAGGAAGGAGGAATGTTTACTCAGCTGAGCTGCTTGTAAGATTGTAGTTACTAATACAAATGATAGTCAATGATTAAACTGCATTGGCAGCTATTAACTCACCTGTTTAAAGAACTGTTCTCAGAAAAACTGCAGATTTTGATAATTGACACAATTAATACTGATCACTTATTAATGTTAAATTGAACTCTGTGTGTAACTTTGGTGATTCATGTTAAATAACTTTATCAGTCACTTGCTTTTAAATCTTGTACATAACTGACTAAAATATTATATAAATAAAAACATCATGTACTTAACATTTGTAAAGTTATGACATTACAAACAATAAACACTCTGTGGGTAATGATCAGTTTTTTAAAGTCCATTCTTGATGCTTCAACAAGGAGGAATAAACTGTAAACAGTAGCACTGTGTTAAGCATCAGGTGGCAGCAATGGTGTGAAGATATTGCCACTGCACTTGTAATCCAGACACCCAAGTTTGAATCCCTCCATTGCAAATCTGAAAGTAACAATCAACTGGCAACTGTGCAACCATTTAGAGTCCTAGAGATGCACAGCATGGAAACAGACTCCTCAGTCCAACCCGTCCACACCGACCAGACATCCCAACCCAACCTAGTCCCACCTGCCAGCACCCAGCCTATATCCCTCCAAACCCTTCCTATTCATATACCCATCCAAATGCCTCTTAAATGTTGCAATTGTACCAGCCTCCACTACATCCTCTGGCAGCTCATTCCATACACGTATTACCCTCTGCGTGAAAAAGTTGCTCCTTAGGTCTCTTCTATATCTTTCCCCTCTCACTCTAATATGTTGTAAAGTCTCACCTGGTTCACTTAATAACTTTGGGGGTATTTGAGAGGCCGTAGTGGTGTCCCTACCTCTGAGCCAGGAAGCCCAGGTTCAAGTCAAATATCATCAACAAACAGGTTGATTAGAAGATATCTAGCATTGTAGTAATGTGACTGGGTTCATAATCTAGACACCCAGGATAATGGTTCAAATTCCATCATGGCAGCTGATTCATTTTAAATTCAACTAACAAATTTGGAATATAAAGTTAGTCTCAGTTATGATGATTGTGACAATTGTCTGTGACTATCACATAAAATAACTGTTTCACAAATACCCTTGGGGGTGTGGGGGTACAGAAATGTGCTATCCTTGTAGTCTTCCTGTTACTCCAAACTCATAGCAATGTGATTCATTTTTAACTGGCATTCAAAATAGCTGACCAAAGCATGCAGTTCAAGGATAATTAGGGATGGGTAATGAATGCTGGTTTTGCTAGCAAAAGCAAAAAGCTTCTACAGATATGTAAAAAGAGAATTATTAAAGTAAGTGTGGGTCCCTCAGCTGACACAAACAGGAGAACTGGTAATAGGGACAGTGAAATGGCAGATATTTTAAATCAATATTGGTCTTCACTGTTGAGGATAACAGATAAGCCATATACTAATGGGAGGAAATAACGTTTATCAGTATTTATTACAAAGAAAAGAGTATTTGACAAAAAAAACCCCAAAAAACCCTGCAGATGCTGGAAATCAGAAACAAAAACAGAAATTGCTGGAAAAAACTCAACAGGTCTGGCAGCATCTGTAGAAGGAAAGCAGAGTTAACATTTTGGTTTCAGTGACCCTTTTTCAGAAATGGTGTTTGACAAAATGATTTGACAAAATAATGGAATTAAAAGCAGACTAATCACCAGGACCTGATGACCTGTGTCCAAGGGCTTTAATGGAAGTGGCTTCAGAGAGAGTGGAGGCATTGGTCAAAATATTCCAGAATTTTGGGAGGTTTCCAGAGGATTGGAAAACTGATAATGTGATGCCCATGAAGTCTCATGATATCCAGTCAAGCATGAAAAAGGGAATCTCCTGCAGTTGAATCAGTACTGTTCCATGTTGAACATCAATTGGAGGAAGCACTGAGGGTGGCAAGGTCACTCTGGGTGGAGAACTTCAATGTCCATCACTAAGAGTGCCTCAAGTAATAGACAATAGACAATAGGTGCAGGAGTAGGCCATTCAGCCCTTTGAGCCTGCACCGCCATTCAATCTGATCATGGCTGATCATTCCTAATCAGTATCCTCTTCCTGCCTTATCTCCATAACCCTTGATTTCACTATCTTTGAGAGCTCTATCCAACTCTTTCTTAAATGAATCCAGAGGCTGGGCCTCCACTGCCCACTGGGGCAGAGCATTCCACATAGCCACCACTCTCTGGGTGAAGAAGTTTCTCCTCATCTCTGTCCTAAATGCTCTACCCCATATTTTTAAGCTGTGTCCTCTGGTTTGGCACTCACCCATCAGCGGAAACATGTTTCCTGCTGCCAGAGTGTCCAATCCTTTCATAATCTTATATGTCTCAATCAGATCCCCTCTCAGTCTTCTAAACACAAGGGTATACCAAGCCCAGTCGCTTCAGTCTTTCAGTGTAAGGTAATCCCACCATTCCAGGAATTGACCTCGTGAACGTACGCTGCACTCCTTCAATAGCCAGAATATCTTTCCTCAAATTTCGAGACCAGAACTGCACACAGTACTCCAGGTGTGGTCTCACCAGGGCCCTGTACAGCTGCAGAAGCACATCTTTGCTTCTATACTCAATTCCTCTTGTTATGAAGGCCAGCATACTATTAGCCTTCTTCACTACCTGCTGTACCTGCATGCTTGCCTTCATTGACTGGTGTACAAGAATACCCAGATCTCTCTGTATTGCCCCTTTACCTAAATTGATTCCATTGAGGTAGTAATCTGCCTTCCTGTTCTTGCCACCAAAGTGGATAACCATACATTTATCTACATTAAACTGCATCTGCCATGCATCTGCCCACTCACCTAACTTGTCCATGTCACCCTGTAATCTCCTAACATCCTCATCACATTTCACCCTGCCACCCAGCTTAGTATCATCAGCAGGTTTGCTAATGTTATTGCTGATACCATCTTCTATATCATTAACATATATTGTAAAAAGCTGTGGTCCCAGCACGGATTCCTGCGGTACCCCACTGGTCACTGCCTGCCATTCCGAAATGGAGCCGTGTATCACTACCCTTTGTTTCCTATCAGCCAAACAATTTTCAATCCAATCTAGTACTTTGCCCCCAATACCATGCACCCTAATTTTACTCACTAACCTCCTGTGTGGGACTTTATCAAAAGCTTTCTGAAAGTCCAGGTACACTACATCTACTGGATCTCTCTCGTCCATCTACAGAGTAGCACCAGAACTGAATGAGTTGGTTGTGTGCTAAAGGACATAGCTGCTAGACTGGGTCTGCATCAAATGGTGAGGAAACCAACAAGATAAAAAAAAAATTGATTTCATCCTTCCTAATCTGCTGGCTGTCAATGCATCTATCCTTGATAGTACTGGTAAGAGTGACTACCACACAGAAATAGTACAAAGTCTTGTGTTCACATTGAGACTATCCTATAATGTATTGTGTAGTACTAACAATCTGTTACGTTGGATATACTTTGAACAGATTTAACAACTCAATACTTAGTCCACAACAGCTCATGAATGCTATCAGTTACAGGAGAATTGCACTCCCACACAATTTACCATATCTGTCATTCTATAATTAACAGCAAGCTAAGTGATCAACCCTAATTCAGTGAAGGGTGCAGGATGGCATGCCAGAGGCAGGCACAAGTCATATCTAAAATGAGGTATCAATTTGGTAAAAACCCTAAAATGGAACCACTTGCTTCCCAAACTGCATAAACATTAAGTGACAGAGCGAAATAATTCTATTATGGATGGATCAGATTTATGCTCTGCAATCATATCATTTCCAGTCATAAATGGTGATGGAAAATTAAACAATTCATTGTTATTGATGGCTCCACAAATATCCCTATCCTCAATAATCAGGAGAAGTGAGGACTGCAGATGCTGGAGATCAGAATTGAAAAGTATGGTGCTGGAAAAGCACAGCCATTCAGGGTGCATCCAAGGAGCAGAACCTATGCTTGAAACGTCAACTCTTCTGTTCCTCGGATGCTGCCTGACCTTTCAACTCAACAACTGGAGAGCTGAGCACCTCAGCGTAAAAGGTAAGGCTGAAATACTTATAACACTTTTCAACTAGAAGTGTCCTGCTGAGGATCCATCTTGGTCTCTTCCAGAAGTCCCCCAGCATCACTGATGTTAATCTTCAACCAATTCAATTTACTCCATGTGCTATCAAATAATGGTTGAAGGTATTGGATACTGCAAAGTGCCTGACAACATTCTTACAACAGCCCTGAAGATGTGTGCTCCAGAACATACTGCATCCCTGACCAAGCTATTATAATACAGCATTAATACTGGGATCATTGTAGTTACAAAAGATACTTTACTCTTCACCATATCAAAAGGACTGTCATTTGGCCTTTGTTACCTTTCCATAAATCTTCTAATTCCCCCAGATAATGCTGAATTTGAAAAAAATCTCAGGATAATTTCAGGCTTTAAACTATTATATTCACCAGTAATTGGCAAAGGTTTCTTAATACAAAGATCAATGTCTTGATATAAACTTTAAGCAGCTTACAGGTATTTATGGAACTGTTATTGAAAAGCAAACAGAATGCAAAGCTATTGTTTTGGCATTAGTGCAGTAGACCAGCTCATGAACAAAGTCATATTGTCTCGATCTGAAGTTAATGCAGTTATAAGACAAACGAGAAGGAGGTCTAGTCGCAATGTTGTCATGCTCACAGAAATCTTTTTATCCATTGAAGCGTGATGATGAGCCGAAAATGGGCTCACAATATTCAATGAGCTTATTGTAAAGGCTGGGTTTTGCAACCATTAAACTGAAATGTTTTGGATGAGAAGCAATCAATAGGCTATTACAGATGGTTTGCATTAAATTGTCACTTATCTCAGATTAAAAATTTGGAGAAGCTTACAAAAATAAAACAGTCAAGTGCACTTGATCAGATGGGATTGCCAGCTGGAAGGACAGCTATCAATGTACACTGGAGAAAATACAATTACAACACATGTACCTGATGATAAACTGTACTGGTATGAAGTGAGACCTTTACTGCCATATCAAAGAGAATTTTCAGGTCTGCCTATCATTCTTTACTTACAAAAGCCAAACAACAAACTGAGAGTCTTTCAAACTTCTTTGTAATTTCTCAGCACATCATGTGTGTATGAAATGGAGCTTTTTCTAATACCAGACTTACGTTACTTTCTTGAAACCTCAGACATTTTAAAGCTCTTCACAGCCAATGAAATACTTCCTGATTGTAGTCACTTTGGTTATGGAGGGAAGCATAGCTGTCACATTGCAAACGGCAAGGTTTTAGAAACGACAATGATTAGGTGGCTGTTTTGACGATGTTTATTAAGCAATAAATGTCACTTTAAGTCTCCGTGGGGAATCTCAAAAAAAACAAAGACTGTGAATACTAGAGATCTAAAACAAACAAAAACAAAACGTTCTGGAGAAACTCAGCAGGTCTGGCAGCATGGCTGGAGAGAAAACAGAGTTAATGTTTTGAGTCCAGAGACCCTTCTTCAGATCTTCCAATGGGAAATCTCATGTTGTTCCATGAAATATACTATAGAATCTTATAGGCTCATTTGAGAGGTATATAGGGGGTCATTTAACATCTTAACTGAAATATAGAACTGCTGACAATGGAGCATTTGCTAAAGGTCTTGGTATAATAATGTGCTGAAATTTCTGAAATAGAATTTAAACTCTCAACTTATGATTTAGAAACAAGAATACAAACATTAAAATAAAGGTAATAATTGTCAATGGGTATATGATCATCAAGCTTGATTATAAATTCTTTCCCTGTTTTGCACCAAGATAGCCCTTCCTGATGAAGGACTCCAGCTCAAAATGTCGATTTTCCTGCTCCTTAGATGCTGCTTGACCTGCTGTGCTTTTCCAGCAACACTCTTAACTTTGATCTCCAACATCTACAGACCTCTCTGTCTCCTGCATGTAAAAAATATTCTAACCTTCTTCTTCCAAACATGTTGTGCAACAATAGCGTCCATATGTAAAAATACATTGACGTAGTATTTTCGAATAGCTGTACATAGAAAGTTAAATATTAGCAGAGAAATTTATTCTGATCAAAACCAAACCTGATGTATTCATTTTCATAGCCTGTTCTTAAATACATCTTATGAATAATAATGGGTATGTACTTTTGAGAAGATTCGGAGCTCAGGTTGAGGTTCGGGTTGTAAGTTTGCTCACTGAGCTCGAAGGTTTGTTTTCAGACATTTCATCACCATACCAGGTAACATCATCAGTGAGCCTCTGGTGAAGCACTGGTTCTACTTCCCACTTTCTAATCATGTGTCTTGGCTTCTTAAGGTGAGTGACATCATTTCCGGTTCTTTTTCAGAGGATGGTAGAAGGGGTCCAAATCGATGTGTTTATTGATGGAGTTCGAGTTAGAATACCAGGCCTCTAGAAATTCCTGTGCACAGACCAAACACTTAATGACAGAAGCAATCATCCCAACACCCACAAATTAAGCAGTATCAAGACATTATTGCAATGAGCCACAACACACTGCAGCCTCCAGGAATTACGAACAGCCGAAGAAAAATACCTATACAGCCTATTCAGGAAGAATGGGTACCCAATAAACATAGTCTGCCTATTTCCCAGTAACAAAACCAAACAAACAGAGACAACGCGGCCAGAAACTCTAACCATATGACCTTACATCAAAGATATTTCTGAAATGACAGCCAGACTACTCAGGTCCCTTGGCATCATAGTAGCCCACAAACCTGCCAACACACTTAAACAGCGGCTAATGAACCTAAAGGACCCAGTACAAGCAACCAGCAAAATGAATGTCATTTACAAAATACAATTGCAAGGACTGTAACAAACATTACATCTGACAAACAGGCAGACAAATAGCCACCAGGATACATGAATACCAACTAGGCACCAAACGACATGATCCACTATATCTACTATCCTTACATACCGATGAGGAAGGACACAACTTTGATTGGGACAACACATCCATCATAAGACAAACCAAACAGAGACACGCACAGGAATTCCTAGAGGCCTGGTATTTTACCTGGAACTTCATCAATAAACCCACTGATTTGGACCCCATCTACCATCCCGTGAGAAAAAAAGAACACTAAGTGGTATCACCCACTTTAAGAAACCAAGACACACAAATGGAAAGCAGGACACAACACCAGCGCTTTACCATAGGTTCACTGATGATTTTACCTAGTATGGTGACAAAATGTCTGAAAACAAACCTTCCACCTCAGCGAGCAAACTTACAACCCGATAATGGATATTTCATAAATTTGAACAACTGAAAAAACAGTTTTATGAATAGCTTTAAAACAGACATTTTATGAGTAATTACTTTTAGTACATACCTTTGATCCACTTCACTTCTGGGTCATGTGTAGTGAACTCTATTCTGAACAAGTCATCCAAGGATAGTCTAGCATCTGCTGTTTTTGAAGTATCATCTGAAGTAAAACAAATATCATGGTGATAAGTTACATTTCTATAATATATAACATAGAACTGACCAGTAAATTTTTAATTTTTTTCCCCGTAACTTCAGGTATTCATTTGGGATAATATTTTCTATCATCTACAATATTTATGCAAAATGAAAATGGAGTTTCACCTGATTGTCTAAACATGTATTACATTTACATCTGCGTTTTTAAAAAAAATATTCTAAAGGATATAAATGGTGGCCTGGGTTTTTTTTAAATCAAATCCTTTTCTTGCTTCCAATGATTAACATTTATTGTAAGGATGCTAGAAGAACTAAAGGCATCTGTGCAATTAGCTTAAAGATTTTGCTTTCAGTCATTCACACGTTAGTGTAAGTATTTTAAATAATGGGGCACACATACAAAGCAATCCTCATGATTTCCTCATGTTGTATAAGACTTTATTTACTATTATTATGTACCAGTCCAAATCTCCTTCAAACACAAACAATGAGTAAGCCTTGACCCTGGCTTTTATCTTATTTAAAGATAAGTATAAGGTGCTTTGTTCCAAGTGTAATTTGATTAGTTACACTACTTGGCTTTACACAAAACACAATTTATTCTTACCTTATGGTTAAAATACAGAAAAAAGAAAGAAGAATTTGTATAACTTCAACTCTGTTGCGAAAACTTAACAGAATAATAGATTATCTAACTATTAAACAACAACTCTTCCAATATAGTAGCAACTTATAAACACATTCTTGGCAAAGAAAAATTCAGTAAAATGGATTGTCTCACATGCAATATTTTTTCAGGCCAGCAGAAAAGAACACTAAGAGAAATTTCTGGTGGAGAGAGAAGTATGGCAGCTTCCACAACCAAGTTCAAAACCCCAACAACTGCTGGAGGCTAAACTAAAACTCTAGTTCTGAGGGAGCCTAAATCCACCCATTCATGAAGCATCTATTGTTCCAACTTAAAAAAAAGCAGGGCCTCACATGCAGTTTACTTTTTTGGCCTGGAAGAGACAGCTCTGTACAGATGAATCAAAATCTCTTTTCAAAGAAGAAACACAGAAAATACACCTCTTAAAACCATCATATTATCATACTATTCAGAATGCATTTCCTATACGCCGGTGAGATAAAATAATTTGGATGGCACTTTATTTTATTTCTTATATCCCTATTTAGTCAAAAATGTGATCCCAAGCAGCCTGTGGCTTATTATTTCAAACCTCACTCTTCTTTTTGTGTTCGACACTCTTCTCCCTGAGACCAATATATGTTTAAGAAACAGTCTCTGACATTTGATTTGTAGTAAGAACATATAACATAATATTCTATCAGGAGTTATCATTTTCCAATTTCTGTATAGAGATGGGATGCTGGAGATGTTTGAGGCAGAAGGGTTATCTGGGTGGAGAAGAAAGGTTTGTGGAGAGTCCTGGTGTGAACTGTTCAATCACATCGGTTTGGGAAAGGGAAAACTGCATGCAGAATACTGGCCAATATTTTTCATGCTCACAATTGTTTCCAGTTTAATATCAAATTTACTGCAGTACTTTTTCCATTATATTTATCACAGTTTCCATGGCTTCAGTCATTTGGTCTCTCTTTTGTTTTGTATTACCTAAAAGAGATGATGGCCCAAGTGTGGAGGCGAGGGAAGTGTAGTAAGACTTTTGACAAAGTCCTTCATGGAAGATTAATCAAGAAGATAAAACCAGGGCAATTTGTCAAATTAGAGTCACACAGATGTACAGCACAGAAACAGACCCTTCCAGCCAACTTGCCCATGCCAACCAGATATCCAAAATTAATCTAGTCCCATTTGCCAGAAATTGGCCCATACCCCTCTAAGTTCTTCCAATTCAAATATCTATTGGGATGCCTTTAGCCTTTGTAATTGTACCAGCCTCCACAAACTCTGGCAGTTTATTTCATACACACATGAAAAGGTTGCCCTTTCGGCCCCTTTTAAATCTTTACCCTCTCACCTTAAATCTATGCCCATTAGTTTTGAACTTCCTCACCACAGGATAAAGAGCTTGACTATTCACCCTATCAATGCCCCTCATGATTTTATAAGGTCACCCCTTCAAAGGCTAAGGGAAAAAACAGTCACAGCCTATACAGCCTCTCCCTGTAGCTCAAATCTTCCAACCCTGACAACATTCTTGTAATTCTCGAAACATTCAAGTTTCACAACATCCTTCCTATAGCAAGGAGACCAGAATTGAACACAGCATTCCAATGTTCCATACAGACGCAACATGACCAACTCAGATGCTCAATGCACTGAGCAATAAAAGCAAGTATACCACACATCTTCTTCACTACCCTGTCGACCTGTGACTCCACTTTCAAGGAATTATAAACCTGTACTTCAAGATCTCTTTGTTCTGCAACACTTCCCAGGACCTTACCATTAACTATGTAAATCTAGCCCTGATTTATCGTTTCAAAGTGTAGCACCTGACATTTATCTTGATAGCCATCTAGTCACGGTCCCATTGTATTTTTGAGGTAACCTTCTTCACTGTCCATTATACCACCAACTTAGGTGTATTCTGCAAATTTACTTACCATAGGCTGAGAGTTAGGGTTGAATCCAAAATTGGCTTAGCGGTAGGAGGTAGAAGGTAATGGTCAATGTTCCTTTTGTGACTGGAAACCTGGGTCCAGTAACACACTGGAAGATTTGGGTCACTATCTGTTTGCAGTGAACATTAAATGATCTATATAAATGTAGAAGGATGATCGGTAACTTCTCAGGTGAAAAGATTTGGTGCTGTGGTAAATGGATGAAAGCACAATATAGAGGAGTTGGTCAAATGGACTGAATATCGATATAATCCTGAAAAGCAGGATGTGAAGCATTTAAGGGGACTAACAAGGCAAGCGAGTACACAATAAATGGTAGAATCTTAGTATGTACAGAGGAATCTGAATGTGCATGGCCACAGTTCCTTGAAGGCAGCAGGGCCAGTGGATCAGGTGGTTAAAAATGCATTACATAAAAATTAATCCAGGAGGTATGGGTATCACTGTCCAGGTCAGCATTTATTAGGAGAAAGTGAGGACTGCAAGTGCTGGAGATCAGAGTCAAAAAGTGTGGCAATGGAAAAGCACAGCCGGTCAGGCAGCATCCAAGGAGCAGGAGAGTCGATGTTTCGAGCATAAGCTCTTGATCAGCAATTCCTGAGGAAGAGCTTTTGCTTGAAACATCTACCCTCCTGCTTCTCGGATGCAGCCTGACCAGCTGTGTTATTTCCTAGGTCAGCATTTATTGCCTATCTGTAGTTGCCCAAAGGTAGTTCAGAGTCAACCACATTGCTGTGAGTTTAGAGTAACATGTAGGCCAGAACAGTTAATAACAGCAGTTTCCTTCCTGAAAGAACATTCGTGATCCAAATGAGTTTTTTTTTAAAGTCAACATAGATTTCATGGTCAACATTAGACTCAATTTCAAATTTCTATTAGATTCAAATTCCACCAAGTGCCATGGCAGGATTCAAACTCCGATCCCCAGAACATTACCTGGATCTCTGGTTTAATAGTTCAATGATAATACCACTAGGCGATTGCATTCCCAGATATTTGCCCTCATTAGTTGATATATTGAGTACAAGTGGATAAAGAGTAGAGCTGGGAAAACCACAGCAGGTCAAGCAGCATCAGAGGAGAAGGGGACTCAACGTTTCAGGTGGGAACGTTTCATCAGTCTCAGTGGAGATGGGTTCAATGGGGCTGGAGCAGGCACAGACGATCGACTGACTGGGCCAGTCAGGTTTATGAATTTCAGGGCGAAGATAGAAATGGGAGGTTTGGGGACGGAGAACTATGAGGTTGGAGGCTGTGGATGGGAGATCTCCCAATGTAATGAGATTGTGAACGGTCTTGGAGATGATGGTTTCATGTTGAGAGGTCAGATTATGATCGAGGTGGCAGGAGAAAGAGGTATCAGCGAGTTGGCTTGTGGGTTCAGAGGTTGGTGCGCCAAACTATCACCATGCTTCCCTTGTCAGCTGGTTTGATGGTGATATTGGGGTTGAAGTGGAGGGAACAGAGGGCTACATGTTCAGAAGAGGAGAGGTTGGAGTGGGTGAGAGGAAGTGGAGAGATTCAGGCAGTTGGTGTCATGATGGCAGTTGGACATGAAGAGGTCAAGGAAGGGTAGGATGTCAGTACTAAACTGGTGGTTATAATGGAGCTGTATTAGCTAAGGCACAGCTGGAGTACTGTATGTATTTTGGTTAACCACACTGTAGGAAGGATGTGACGGCTTTAGAGAGGATGCAGAGGAGCTTCACCAGTTTGCTGCCTGGGTTGGAGTGTGTTAGCTATGAAGAGAGGCTAAGTAGGTTGGAGTATTTTTCCTTTGAGATGAGGGGTGACCAGATTGAGATGTCTAAATTATGAGGGGCATAGATAGGTTAGATAGTGAGAAACATTTTATTTAATGCAGCGTCAGGGACAATGATTTCAGGTGAGGGAGCAGAACGTTTAGAAGGGGATTTGAGGAAAAGTATTTCCATCCAGAGAGTTATCAATATCTGGAACTGTTTGTCTGAAGGGGTGAAAGTGAGGACTGCAGATTCAGGAAATCAGAGTCCAGATTAGAATGGTGCTGGAAAAGCACAGCAGGTCAGGCAGGAGCAGGAAAATTGACGTTTTGAGCAAAAGCCCTTCATCCGGAATGAAGGCCTGAAACATCGTTTTTCCTGCTCCTTGGGTGCTGTCTGACCTGTTGTCTGAAGGGGTGGTTGATGTGGGAACACATCTTTTTTAAAAGAAATATTTAGGTAAACACAATGAAATACATCTGATATACATGGATACAAGCTATGTGCTGGAAAGTGTAGATAGGTGCTTGATGATTAGTGCAAACATGATGGGCTGAACAGCCTCACTTCATGCTGCAGAATTCTAAAATACTTGATAGCATTTATACAAAAGTGACTATGTTTTTTCTAGTCAATAGGAATCAGGAATGAACTGACATGACCTTAAAATGGAGCAAGACCATGCATGAACAAAGTCAGGAAGCCTTTATAATTCACAAGCGTTGTTTGAAATTTGTAACACTGTCCAAGAAATACAGTGAATGTCAGGATAATCCCAGCTTTCAAGCCTGAGATAGACATTTTTTGCTGGTTACGGACCCTTCAGTAAGGGGAAATGTTTTTCACTATCTAACCTATCTATGTCATTCATAATTTACATACCTCATTCTGATACCCCCTCAGCCTTCTCTGCTTGAATGAAAAATACTCCAAGCTATCCAGTGCTGACCATATCAATAGATTTGGAGGGAACTGAACTTGAGATCTAAACTGATCTATTTAAAGAGTGCATCAGAATCTAGCTTCTGAATGATGCACTTCTTAATGTTGACATTTAAGGTTACAAAAACCTAACTAACGAAGGATATATGTTTTCCACTGGAACATTTCATAGTTAACAAATAAATCAACCCACAGCTATATCACTTGAAATTAGGTAATCAAGTTGTTCTTGCAAATTGCATCTAGATTACGGGGTAGTCTCGCTGGGCCAGGGGGTATTTAAGAATACCAATAAATCATCAGGCAAACAATTACATTACCACATAACAATCTGCCACAAAAAGTACCATGAACATTGATTAGAATTATGGCCTCTCTTGTTAACAACAGAACTTTATACAGAGGAGATTTTTGAAATTATCTTTCCAATACACTGTGTACATGAAATATTATTGTGCATGCACAATCTTAAAATAAGATTCAATACTATATTTTTGTGCAATCAGTGCACCATATAAATCTAATACAAGATGTATTTTAATACACCCCAAAGTATTAATTAAATATGTTTTCAACTAACATGTAGCTGGATGACTTAACATACTGTCAGTAATTAGTTAAGAAACAGTGAGTTGGAAAATTGAGTTTTTCACTTCAGTAATACTTGCTGCCTGAAGAGTTTTAATAGCCACTGCCTGAAAGTAAGATGGTAATTCCTATAAATTTTAAGTTTATATCTTAGGTGATTTTAATGCATCTGTTATTAACTTTTATTTTCATCCCCTCCTTTTTCCCTCTGTCTAATAGTATTACATTCGTTTGCCAGATTTCTCTTCCCCTGACTAACCCATATAGCAAGGGTTCCATGCTAAACGTTTCTTTCATCTTCTTGCAGTGGATGGATGGTTTCTTCACAATATTTTCCACTCATTTATTAACTGGAAAATCCAGGACTCAAGAGTCAGCAGGCACCTTTGTATGCATCTCACTGTGCAAGCAGAGACCTTAAGGCTGTGTATTAATCTTTTGACTGAAAAGTGAAGACTTCTTTCAGTAGACAGATTCACATTGTTAAATATATAACAATAAAATATCTATCAACAAACAGATAAAACAGCAAGAGCGTTACTCATAGGTGTTCTCCTTCTGCTGGAGACATTTATACTTTGACAGACAAAATTGCTCAAATGTAATTTTGTTCATGTCTTCTCTCTGCAAATTAGTGTAAAGCTTCATGTAGGAAGTGTCTAGATTCTGTACATGCATAAAATTTGGAATGGCAACCTGGTGTCAAATATTCTACAAAAATTCTGTTGTGTTTAAGTGTAATTTGTGTTTCTTAAGGCTTTCATTGCAGTTAAGATAAGCTGATAGGTGCATTAGAAATGATTGAGTTCCTTTATCAGCAATACAAACCAATTAAGCAACCGAGTAAAACTTATGCTTACAAATATGGCTGGCTGAACCAAAAGAGAGGTCATTGTACACATTGGAACCAACAACATAGGAAGGGAAAGGGATGAGATTCGGAAGGGAGAATATAGAAAGCTAGGCAGGACTTTAACAAGGACGTCCTCGAGGTGAGCAGTATCCAGATTACTCCCAGTGCTACGAGCTAGTGAGGGCAGGATTAGAAAGTTAGAGCAGTGAATGCGTGGCTGAGGAGCTGGTGCATGAGAGAAAGGTGCACATTTTTGGATTATTGGAATCTCTTTTGGGGTAGAAGTGACCTGTACAAGAAGGTCAAAATGCACTTGAATTATAAGGGGACTATTATACTGACAGGGAGATTTGCTAGAGCTGCTTGCGAGGATTTAAACTAGTAAGGTGGAGGGGTGAGACCCAGGGAAATAGCGAGGAAAGAGATCATTCTGAGACTGGCATAGTTGGGAAAGGGAGCGAGTCAAACAATTGGGGCAGGAAGGAACAAAGCAGAGAAGAAGGTAGGACTGATTAAAAAAAAACTGACCTGATCAGGTGTACCCTAGAACTCTGTGGGAAGCAAGAGAAGTGATTGCTGGTCCTCTTGCTGAGATATTTGTATCATCAATAGTAACAGGTGAGGTGACGGAAGACTGGAGGGTGGCTAACATGGTGCCACTGTTTAAGAAGGGTGGTAAGGACAAGCCAGGGAACTATAGACCAGTGAGCCTGACCTCGGTGGTGGGCAAGTTGTTGGAGGGAATCTTGAGGCATAGGATGCACATGTATTTGGAAAGGCAAGGTCTGATTAGGGATAGTCAACATGGTTTTCTGTGTGGGAAATCATGTCTCACAAACTTGATTGAGTTTTTGGGGAAGTAACAAAGAGGATTGATGAGGGCAGAGCAGTGGATGTGATCTATATGGACTTCAGTAAGACGTTCGACAAGGTTCCCCTTTGGAGACCGATTAGCAAGGTTAGATTTCACAGAATACAGGGAGAACTAGCCACATGGATACAGAACTGGTTCAAAAGTAGAAGACAGAGGGTGGTGGTGGAGGGTTGTTTTTCAGACTGGAGGAGTCTGTGACCAGTGGAGTGCCACAAGGATCGGTGTTGGGTCCTCTACTTTTTTTCATTTACATAAATGATTTGGATGCGAGCATAAGAAGTACAGTTAGTAAGTTTGCAGATGACACTAAAATTGGAGGTGAAATGGACAGCAAAGAGGGTTACCTCAGTTTACAACAGGATCTTGATCAGATGAGCCAATGGCTGAGAAGTGGCAGATGGAGTTTAATTCAGATAAATGCTAGGTGCTGCATTTTGGGAAAGCAAATCTTAGTAGGACTTATACACTAAATGGTAAGGTCCTATGGAGTGTTTCTGAACAAAGAGACCTTGGAGTGCAGGTTCATAGCTCCTTGAAAGTGGAGTCACAGGTAGATAGGATAGGTGAAGAAGGCGTTTGGTATGCTTTCCTTTATTGGTCAGAGTATTGAGTACAGCAATTGGGAGGTCATGTTACAGCTGTACAGGATATTGATTAGGCCACTGTTGGAATATTGCATACAATTCTGGTCTCCTTCCTAACGGAAAGATGTTGTGAAACTTGAAAGGGTTCAGAAAAGATTTATAAGGATGTTGCCAGGGTTGGAGGATTTGAGCTATAGGGAGAGGCTGAATAGGCTGGGGCTGTTTTCCCTGAAGCGTCAGAGGCTGAGGGGTGACCTTCTAGAGGTTCACAAAATTATGAGGGGCATGGATAGGGTAAATAGGCAAAGTCTTTTCCCTGGGGTCGGGGAGTCCAGAACTACAAGGCATAGGTTTAGCGTGAGAGGGGTAAGATATAAAAGAGACCTAAAGGGCAACCTTTTCACGCAGAGGGTGGTCCGTGTATGGAATGAACTGCCAGAGGAAGTGGTGGAGGCTGGTACAATTGCAACATTTAAGAGGCATTTGGATGGGTATATGAATAGGAATGGTTTGGAGGGATATGAGTCCGGTGCTGGCAGGCGGGACTGGATTGGGTTGGGATATCTGGTCAGCATGGACGGGTTGGACCGAAGTGTCTGTTTTCATGTTATATATCTCTATCACTCTGCGACTCTATAACTGCATTTACTTCAATGCAAAAGGCCAAATGGAAGGCAGATGAACTCAGGGCATGGTTGGGAACATGGGACTGGGATGTCATAGCAATTACAGAAACATGATTGAGGAATGGACAGAACTGGCAGATTAATGCTCCAGGATACAAATGCTACAGGAAGGATAGAAAGGGGGCAAGACAGGAGGCGGAGTGTGTTTTTTGATAAGAGATAGTGCCACTGCTATACTCAGAAAGGATATTCCCGAAAATATATCCAGGCAAGTTTTGTGGGTAGAAGTGAGAAATAAAAAAGGGATGATCACCTTATTGGGATTGTATTACAGATCCCCTAATAGTCAGAGGGAAATTGAGAAACAAATTTGTAAGGAGATCTCAGTTATCTGAAACAATAATAGGATAGTTATGGTTGGGATTTTTAACTTTCCAAACATAGACTGGGACTGCCATAGTGTTAAGGGTTTGGATGGAGAGGAATTTGTTAAGTATGTACAAGAAAACTTTGTGATTCAGTATGTGGATGTAGCTACTGGAGAAGGTGCAAAACTTGACCTACGTTAGGGAAATAAGTCAGGGCAGGTGACTGAAGTGTCAATGGGGGAGCACTTTGGGGCCAGCAACCATAATTCTATTAGTTTTAAAGTAGCTATGGAAAAGGATAGACCAGATCTAAAAGTTGAAATCATAAATTGGAGGAAGGTTAACTTTGACCGTATTAGGCAAGAATTTTCAATAGCTAATCAGGGCAGTTGTTCTCCAGTTAAGGGACGGCTAGAAAATGGGAAGCCTTCAAAAAAGTGATAACAAGAGTCCACTGAGAGTTTTTTTTCTGTTAGGGTGAAAGGCAAGGCTGATAGGTCAAGGGAATACTGGATGACTGGAGAAATTGAGGTTTTGTTTAAGGAAAATAAGGAACTATATGTCAGGAATAGACAGGAGAAAGTGAGGACTGCAGATGCTGGAGATCAGAGCTGAAAATGTGTTGCTGGAAAAGCGCAGGTCAGGCAGCATCCAAGGAGCAGAGAAATCGACGTTTCGGGCATGAGCCCTTCTTCAGGAAAGGGCTCATGATTCCTGAAGAAGGGCTCATGCCCAAAACGTCGATTCCCCTGCTCCTTGGATGCTGCCTGACCTGCTGCGCTTTTCCAGCAACACAGTTTCAGTCAAGTATAGATAGGAGAGATTGAGAGAATCCTTAGAAGAGTATAAAGGCAATAGCACTTTTACTTCAGAGGGAAATCAGGAGGGCTAAAAGGGGCATGATATAGCTTTGGCAAATAGAGCTAAGGAGAATCCAAAGGGTTTTTATATGTTAAGGACAAAAGAGTAACTAAGGAGAGAATAGGGCATCTCAAAGATCTGCAAGGCAGCCCATGTGTGGAGCCACAGGCAATGGGGGAGATACTGAACGAGTATTTTGCATCAGTGTTTACTGTGGAGGAGGACATGGAAGATATAGAATGTGGGGAAACAGATGGTGATATGTTGAAAAATGTCCATATTATGGAGGGGGTGGGAGGGGGAGAGGGAGGTTTGCTGTATGTCTTGAAACACAAAAATGGATTAATCCCCAGGACCTGATCAAATGTGCCCTAAACCTCTGTGGGAAGCGATTGTTCGGCTTCTTTCTGAGATACTTGCATCATCGAGAGTCACAGGTGAGGTGCCAGAAGACTGGACGTTGGCTAACATGGTGCCACTATTTAAGAAAGGTGGCAAGGGAACTATAGGCCAGTGAACCTGACATCAGTGGTGGGCAAGTTGTTGGAGGGGCAGGATGTACATGCATTTGGAAAGGCAAGGACCAATTAGGGATAGTCAGCATGGCTTTGTGTGTGGGAAATCATGTCTCACAAACTTGATTGAGTTTTCTGAAGAAGTAATCAAGAGGATTGATGAGGGCAGAGCGGTGGACATGATTTCTTTGGACTTCAGTAAGGTGTTCAACAAGGTTCCCCATGGGAGACTGGTTAGCAAGGTTGGATCTCATGGAATACTGGGAGAACTAGCCATTTGGATACAGAACTAGCTCAAAGATAGAAGACAGAGGGTGGTGGTGGAGGGTTGCTTTTCAGACTGGAGACCTGTGCCTAGTGGTGTGCCATAGGACTGATGCTGGGTCCACAACTTTTTGTCATTGATATAAATGAATTGGATGTGAACACTAAAGGTATAGTTAGTAGGTTTACAGATGACACCAAAATTGGAGGTGTAGTGGACAGTGAAGAAGGTTACCTCAGAGTGCAACGGGAACCTAATCAGATAGGCCAATAGTTTGAGGAGTGGCAGATAAATTTTAATTTAGATAAATGCGACATGCTGCATTTTGAAAAAGCAAGTCTTAGCAGGACTTACACACTTAATTGTAAGGTCCAAGGGAGTGTTGCTGGACAAAGAGACCTTGTAGTGCAGGTTCATAGTTCCTTGAAAGTGAAGTTGCAGCTAGACAGGGTAGTGAAGAAGGCGTTTGGTATTCTTTCCTTTATTGGTCACAGCACTGAGTATAGGAGTTGGGAGGTCATGTTGCGGCTGGAGGATTTGAGCTGTAGGAAGAGGCTGAATAGACTGGGGCTGAATTCCCTGGAGCATCGGAGGCTAAGGGGTGACCTTGTGGACATTTATAAAATTATGAGGGGCATGGATAGGGTGAATAGACAAAGTCTTTTCCCTGGGGTCCAGAACTAGAGGACATAGGTTTACAGTGAGAGGGAAAGATATAAAAGGGCCTAAGGGGCAAATTATGCACACGTAGTGTGGTGCATGTGTGGAATGAGCTGCCAGAGGAATTGGTGGAGGCTGGTACAATTGCAACATTTAAAAGGTATCTAGATGGGTATATGAATGGGAAGGCTTTAGAGCGATATGGACCAAGTGCTGGCAAATCAGACTAGATTAGGTTAAGATATCTGATCGGCATGGAAGAGTTGGACCGAAGGGTCTGTTTCCATGCTGTCCATCTCTATGACTTTACAACAGTTTTTTTTTCATCATGGAAGCTTCCCGCAGTAATACAACAACTGGAAAAAACACTTTTAAATGCAATTTCAAAAATGAGAGAACAAATTGCGACAACGAAAATTGGCATAATCCTTAACTCACATGAATGAATGATACAAATGATCCTACATAGACTATCCAAAAGTGAATTTTCATGCAGTTGCTTCATTTTAGATTAGAACACATAGATGGCTATGTAGGAAACTACCTTACACCAACATATTTGAGAATGATTGTGTTGATACTTTTAAATCCATGTATTTCCTCTATTTATCAGCCAATTATCAAGGAGGAAACTGTCCTGATTAACAGCAAAATGGAAATGTATCCAAACAAAAACATCCTATCATTCCAATCACTTCTTAGCCTGATGCCTAGAATTAGGCTGAGTAATGTGTTTTTCTTGAGGTGACATATCACGAAGATCTACTCAGGTGCTAGCATTTTATTGCGCCAGGAGTTTTATTTAATTGTAATCAGGGTCAAGAGATACCAAATGATATAGAAATGTCAAATGTCAAACCTCAAAAAAGAAATGTCATGCTGTGCTAAATTAATGTTCATACCTAGAATGTTGTCTGGAAATACAGCAACATCATATTGGATATGGTCAGAAGTTGATAGAGTAGAGTGGATTAGGTTTATGGTCTAGGGCAGCACAGACATTGATGACCTCCAAATGTCAGAGCATGGGGATTGATAGTTTCTTTCAGGTTTCAGTTTAGCTTTGTCCCATATCATGTTCTGTCAGTGTACTAAATACAGGAGTTGGTGTAGTTATTCTCTTGAAGTAACTCCTCTGGGAATCCAAAGGATTACAATGTGACATAAATGTCAACTTTTGCGATAAAGGTCACAGTTTTGAGATCTTTACTTTAATAATATTGCAGTGGCAATGACATGTTAGAGTTATTGAGCTAACTCTTACTTTTAATGATTACAACAGAATTCTTCATTTCTAATATTGCTAACAGTCATCTAACGTTCCAGCCTTAACTACATATTGTTTGCTGTTCTTGTAAGAACTTTCAAAATAGCCATTTACAGTAAGCTAATATTGATATTAAATGTTGGCAAGTTATAACCAACAGTGTTAGGAGCATAGTTTTGTAAAGGTAGAATTGCTGGTAATTTTATACAGCTGCTCTTGAAATCCTCAACTTTGTCAATAAAATGGAGTGCTGGGCTTCTGTGGGGGAGGTCATTAAAGTCCGTGATCATCAATGTCACATCCCTGAATGAGCAGCACTCAAAATCACTACTCAACCTTGACAAACATATATCAGAATTTTTGGGAAGGCTTCTTCTCTGACTTGTCAGACTTGATCTTGCACCTCCAGGTCAGGTAACTCCTTAGGAAACACAGAATGTAACTTACTGTACCTTACAATATGGTGTCTAACATAAGTTATCATCATGACACCTATAGGGCCAATACAGGACAAAAGAATGAAGAGGGTTCAATTTAAGTCTGAGATGAGGAGGAATTTCTTCTCTCAGAAGGTTAAGAGTTTTTTGTCACTTCTTGCCACAGAGACCTATGGGGATAGAGTCCTTGTATACATTTAAGGCTGAGATAGATAGATTCTTGGTCAGTCGAAGAATAATTACGGGGAAAGGGCAGGAAAGTGGAGATGAGGAGTATCAGATCAGCCACAAGCCTATTGAATGGTACAGCAGGCTGCACGGGTTAAACCGCCTACTTCTATTCTTTTTTTCTTATGGTCTTCTACCTTTCTTTGTTCCTCACTGTATGGTCAGATATTGGCCAATAGATCAGAAGTGGCATTGTTGCCCTGAATATCTGTTCAGTGCTCCAAGTGTGTTTAGAGACCAGAAGTGACCATGTAGGGTATTGTGGATATCATATAGGAAACATATAACCATTTATTCTCCTGCCTGAGATAGAGAGCTAGGAGACAACTGCCAGGTTTTTGTGGTTGAGTTAAAACTAAAATGCCTGAGCAAGAGAGACCAGTTTACTACTGGTTAAAAATAAAAACAATTGAAAGCCAAGTCAGAGCACTGTGTGGACACTTCAGCTTGGTTATCATCCAAACAATGGGATGTGTACAACTTTGATCTCATAACTTAAATTTAGACAGGACAGTTATTCTGTGAATTGGGATGATTCTGTTTCTCTGGGGTTTTCATTAAATGAGGACACATCAATTGAAATAGGTCAGCTTGTAAGTTTTTGTTTCTTATTAATAGGACCTGTATGGAGGTTCATCAACAATCATTTTAACATTCATATTCGTGTAGTTTTCAAATTTTAATTTGATAATTTTATCATGCTATATCTTCACCAGTGTCATTATCTATTTTACTTCTATGAATCCAGCCATGAATTCATGCCAAACTACATCATTTGCATCCTAATGGAAATTCATTATTTCTGGATGGATCTTATGCGGAAAGACCAGGGCCTAAGGAGGCATTTGGGCTGGCAAATCTAGGTGCAATGAGAGGAGAAAAAAAATAGGAAAACAACTATTGATGGAGGAGTCCATCCATTCCTTTCCAGGTCTGCACAGAATAATGTGTCAGCCTGAGCTTTACATCAATCAGCTGCACCATTCCTGACATCCTCCATCTCACATTCAAATTAAGGCAGAGCAGGAAGCAGCTCACACGTAACAATAATTGGCAACTTCAGTCAGGAGCCCTTCATCAGGAATAAAGGCAGTGAGCCTGAAGCGTGGAGAGATAAGCTAGAGGAGGGTGGGGGTGGGGAGAAAGTAGCATAGAGTACAATGGGTGAGTGGGGGAGGGGATGAAGGTGATAGGTCAAGGAGGAGAGGGTGGAGTGGATCGGTGGAAAAGAAGATAGGCAGGTAAGACAAGTCCGGACAAGTCATGGGGACAGTGCGGAGCTGGAAGTTTAGAACTAGGGTGAGGTGGGGGAAGGGGAAATGAGGAAACTGTTGAAGTCCACATTGATGCCCTGGGGTTGAAGTGTTCCGAGACGGAAGATGAGGCGTTCTTCATCCAGGCGTCTGGTGGTGAGGGAGCGGCGGTGAAGGAGGCCCAGGACCTCCATGTCCTTGGCAGAGTGGGAGGGGGAGTTGAAATGTTGGGCCACGGGGCGGTGTGGTTGATTGGTGCAGGTGTCCCGGAGATGTTCCCTAAACCGCTCTGCTAGGAGGCGCCCAGGCCCAGATGGGAGGCCCAGCTATGCTCAGATTAAGTGTCTGATTGGAATTAAAAGTATTGGTCCTCTTCCAAAAAAAAGCACCATCGAGTTTTCTAACCAGTCAATAAGAATCCCACCCGCCAAATTTAACTGTTACCTTTTTCCTCTTTTCCCAGAAACCATTCTCTGATTCTTCAATATTTCCCAAAGATGAACATACAACACATCTGAGGATTTTTTTTTTGCAGCTTGCAGTTAACCTCATCAGCCTACAGTCTGTCTGATTCTGAATAACTATTCATTGTTAATAGAAGCACACCATTTGATGGACCACTTACAAGACACAAAGTAAGTAATTAAAAGGGTTATTATTTTATCTATATCTGATTTGCTGATGTATAACATTTTCTCAACCAGTCATATGTGTAATTATATTGGATAAGATCATATTTGCACAGATTCATGATATAAACTCAGTTTTGCAATTAAATAACTCTTTAGAATTTGATTTCATACCTAGTGCAATGATACTTATGTAGAATTCAATTCATTTAAATTATCTGAAATTCATCTTTCCATCATTTTCCACGTAAAAATGGCAATAAACCAATTTTTTTCAGCAGTTTAAAAATGTTCAGGTTTGTGAGAAATCAGACTCAATGAAAGTCAGTTTCTTCTCTGTTTTTGTGTTTAAATTGGAAGTAATGTGTTCCTTTGGGCTTGTGAGCTATTTATGACATTATTTTTAAGAGGTATCACTTGGTTACATTTGGACATTGTCCTGCATGAAGTGCAATATTTTGAGAATCATATGAACAAAACTGTACAAATTGAAAAACTAATGCTAATCCATCAAAACATGAATGCTTGATTTGATGGAGATTATATGAAGTCATATGAATTACAGAAGGGGTAATAGAAATAATTTCTAACAAAATACCTGTTTTATTAGAATAGGTTTATAGAACTGGATTTGCTTCTGTTATTTTGGAAACATGTCGACTTGTAGATGATATTTTTGTGGTGTTATATTTTGTCCCAGTGGACAGATATATTGGCCTGAATGAAATACAATGCAGCTTCTGATCTGCCACTGTGATTTGAGTTTTTGCCTCCGGCAGGGTATTTATACTTGATGAGGCAATACTTTGCTCCCATCGGAATCCATCAGAGCTAGACATTGTTAACACCATACTGACATTTATTACAGCTCTCAGTGTACTTTGGCAGGCACTTCAGTATCCTGGCTAATACTAGCTATTCAGTTACAAACAGAAGCACACTTCCTTCAGTGTATCATGCTTAAAATGGACCGAGTAAAGATGGATTCACAGACTATGTCTTTGGATCACATTCTATTATATTATGATGATACCATTATATTATGATACTAATACATTATGATAAGCATGTCTATTAAAGGTGTACTACATATTATTTGTGAGACAAAACAACAATAATAGGTTATAAAGGTTTAAATTGAGATGATAAGTTGCACAGAGCTTGTCATCTTTAAATGCAGCTGTTTAAAAAGTCATCTATTTGAGGATTTTAAGATAATTGAATGAGTGGATAGACTAGAAAAAGAAACTATTTCTTTTGGTGGGACAAGTACAGAACAAGTGAGCATTCCATGACATCATCAGGAATCTGGATCACTCTTCACCTACTGGATTAAAGGTTTGAAGACCTTTATGGTAGATGACAATCTTGGTGTTTTTGAGCCATTATTCCTGGTGGCTTAGCAGTGGAAGGTACATTTAATAATGGAAACATGTTCCAGTTCTCAACTGATTCGGGGCTTTCCACATGCCTGTTTATTGATTTAATAATTGTAAAATTTTATACAAATCTTAGACCAGTCAAATGCAACTCAAAATTGCACAATTATCATTATAATAAATTTATACAGGACTAAAAATAAAAGAAAAATAGATGCTGTAGTCCCATTGAGAGATGACTGGTGATGGCTTAACCTAAGGGTCATCATGTCTCAGGTTAGGCATGAGACTGAGAAAGTGGGATCTTTGTGGTAGTCTCAGCCATATGGGAATTAAACCCACACTATTAGCATCACTTTGTAGCGCAAATCAGCCAACCAACTGGGTTAACTGACCCTCATACAAGTCTACTGTCTATATTAGAAGATCAAATAATTATTTTGGTGATTAGATTTTTTTCTAATGTGCTATTAATATGTTATTATCACACATGGATACAAATTCACTCGTAAAAAGTCATCATAGTCAATGACAATGGGACCGTTTGACAGCATAGTAGAACATAGTACTCAGTACAATAAATTATGCTACATATAAAATCAACTCTTGTTTATGTCATGACACTTTTTAGTAGCATTAGATAGACATTCTGAACCAAGATTGTATTTTACTCCCCTGTTGACAATTCCAAATGATGTTTACACCACTGTGGCAAGTGAGTGTAATGAAACAAAACTGTGGTGTTTGAAGTAGCAGTAGCATAATTGTAAAACTGTTTTAGTGGTGTGTGGGTTAATGTCCTGTGTTGCAGAAAGCAGTGTTTGAGATTAGATAGTGAGTAATCTACAAGGAAAATCTCATTGGATTTACTTCTTCAGGGTTTCAGCCAAATCATGATGGTATCCTGAAAGCATGCCAGCAATATATTTAAATATTGCACTGAAAATTTATTGAACATTGTTAGCCTCTAACCACCACTGCATAAAATTGTCTTAATTGTAGAAAATGCAGCTAAATATATATAGGCCTAATCATCAATTTGTATATTAACACGGATTACAAAAATAAATACAGCTAAAAAAAACCTACAAGTTATACCAGATTATCTTTTGAAACAATTATTCTAGTTTATACTTTGTTAACTATCTTTAATGTTTTTTATTCACACATTGGACGTGAGCATCACTGACTGGCCAGCATTTATTGTGTGCCCCTAGTTGCCCTTGGGAAGATGGTGATACGCTGCTTCCTTGAACCACTGGAGTCCATGTGCTGTAAGTTGACCCATGATGCCAAGGGAGGGAATTTCAGGGTTTAAGCCCAACGGCAGCGAAGAAACAGTGATATAAATGTCCAAGTAAGATAAATTGCTTGGGGTGGATCTTGAAAGTGTTGGTGTTCTTATCTATCTGCTGCCCTTTTCCATCTAGATGGAAATGATTATGTTTTTGGAAGATACTCTCTCAGGAGTTTTGCTGAATTTCTGCAACGCATCTTGCAGATAGTACACATTGCTGTTAATGAGCATCTGTGGAAGAGAGGGTGGATGCTTGTAGATGTAGTGCCAATCAAGTGAGCCATTCCATCTTCTCGCGTGTTGTTGGAGCTGCACCCATCCAGGCAAGTGGGGAACATTCTATTGTACTCCTGACTTGTGTATTGTAGATTTTGTACACGCTCTGGAGAGTCAGGTGGTGAACCCAACCTCTGATCTGCTTTGGTAGCCATTGTGTTTATGTGGCATGCCCAGTTGAGTTTCTGATCAATGGGGTAATCCCCAGGATTGTTAATAGTAAGGGATATAATGATGGTAACACCATCGCATGTCAAGGGTTTGTGGTTAGATTTCTTTTTTATTGGAGATGGTCATTGTCTGGCATTTGTGTGGCACAAATATTACTTGCCACTTATTAGCCAAGCCACATATCCCACCTTGATATTATCTAGATCTTGCTGCATTTGAACATGAACTGCTTCAGTATCTGAGGAATTGTGAATGGTGTGAACATTGTGCAATGATTGGCGAATATCTCCTCTTCTGAACTCATGATGGAGGAATGGTCACTGATGAAGCAGCTGAAGATAGGTGGGCCTAAGATACCACCCTTAGAAAACTCCTGCAGAGATATCCTAGAGCTGAGATGTCATCATCTTATTATATTTGAGTATGGCACATAAATGTGGGCTATGCAAATGATGACCTCCAACACCCACAATCATCTTCCTACATGTGAGGTATGTCTCTAATCAGCAGAGAGTTTTTATTCATACATAGGAAATGAGGGTCACTGGCTCGGCCAGAATTTATGCTCTTCCCTAATTGTCCAGAAGGTAGCAAAGAGTCAGTCAAATGGCTGTGGGTATGGAGTCACAAGTAAACCAGACCAGGTAAGAATGACCGTTTCCTCCCCGAAAGGACATTTGTTAACCAGATGGGTTTTTCTGACAATCGACAATGGATTCATGGTCACCATTACTCTCTTTAATTCCAGGCTTTATTTTATTGAATTGAAATTCCACCATCTTCCACTTGATACCCATTGATTTTAGTTTTCCAAGCACTCCTTGATGCCATGCTCAGTCGAATTCAGCCTTTATGTCAAGGGCTGTTTCTGTCAGCTCACCTCCGGAAATCAGCTCTTTTGTCCATGTCTTAACCTAGACTGTAATGGCGTCAATGAGCTAAGTAGCTGTGCAGAACCCAAACATTAATTATCATGGATATTGCTCAGCAGTAATTAAAATTCAGTGGAATTTTATTTCATGTAATAATAATCAAAACAAGCTGGAATTATTCCTTACTTATATGTTGAATTTGGGCATCATTTGCATAGCTCACATTTATGGGCCATGCCCAAAAGATAATAAGGTGATGAAATCGAGCTGGCTTCTTGATCCATCACAGTTCATTTGGTGAAGATATCCTACTGTGCTCTCCAGCAGGGAGCTCCAGGAGCTAACTACAATGAAGGAACTGCAATTGTAAAATATTTTCAAGTCGGGATGGCATATAAGATAGAAGGGAACTTCTTGGTGGTGTTACTTTGATGAACGAATTACCTTTGTCCTTCCAGGCAGAAATCATAAGTTTGGCTGATGCTGTTGAAAAAGCCTTGCAAATTGCTCAAATGCTTCATGTGTATTGTGTCACACTGGTACAGGAAGTGAATGAGTTTCTTGACTATTGGTGCAGCTACATGCATCCGAGCAAATAGACAGCATTCAATCACATTACTATCTTGTGCTTTATAATAAGGTGGACATGCTTTACATAATTTGTAGCCCGAGCTACAAATCTTCTACCAAACTTTGAATAATTTGGAAATAAACCAATCATCATTGAACACCCAACCTCTGACCTGCTCTTGCAGCCAAAACATTTATGTTGTTGACCCAGGTAAGTAACTTTTCAAAAAGGACCTTGCAATGTGGCAAGAGCAGTGTCAATGAATATTAAGGAAATTACTAGGCCCTCTCCTACTGGAAGAAGTCATTAAATATTATTTGCATGGTACATAATTTACTAAAGATAAGTCCTAATTATCAGCCCACATATGAATCTTCCTTAGGTCATGCTACATACGGGCAGAACATGTTTAGTATCTTCAAAGCTCTGAATGCATCTCAGTGTTGTGTAATCAGCAAAATTCCACATTTCTAAACTTATGATACCAACTACAAATACCTGATACAACCGGGCTGAGATATTATCCCAAGGAACTTCTGCATCAATCCCCTAAGCTTAGATGATTATGTTTCAACACGCACAATTATCTTGTTTCGGGCTATGCATAACTCTGCTAATTAAATGTGATCTCCCTTACACCCCAGCCCTCAGATTTATTGACTCCTTGATGCCAGATGCAACCAACGATTCTCACTTCACTTTTGGAATTCAGCATTTCTGTCCAGATCTGGATCAAGACTATACTGTCTCAGAAATGCAGAATAATTACAGGAAGGAGACCATTCAGCCAATTATATCAGTGCTGGGTCTCGGATAGATTAATTTTCCTAGTACAAATTTTCTGCCTTCTTGACATAATGCTGAACATTAAACCTGTTGGACTATAACCTGGTGTTTTGTGATTTTTAACTTTGTATACCTCAGTTCAACACTGGTGTCTCCACATCGAGATCAGCCATGAATTTATTGACTGATGGAACAGACAGAAGAGTCTTTTTGGCCTTGTCTTGTTCCTATTTCTTATGTTCCTATGTTTTCATGGACAGGACATACCTGTGAAATTTTCCACTCTGTGTAGTTAACACCAGTGTTGTAGCTTTACCGAAGGTAACCTGATCTTTCCTTCATGATTTTCCTCTCATGACTTACTGCAGGGTCAGCCTGGCAGATATGCCCTTGAAGACTTAGCTAACTTGATCAGTAGCAATCCAACCAAAGGGATCAATATTAACATCCCTCAACCACGCTGCATTCTGCATCCTTGCTAAATATGATATCTGCTTCTTCTAAGTGTTGTTCAACACGATGGAATACTAGCAAAGTAGCTGAGGAAAGGAGATTGAGGGAGATTGGGTGGCATGGAGGCTCAGTAGTTAGCGCTGCTGCCTCACAGCACCAGGGACACAGGTTTGATCCCAGCCTTGGGTGACTATGTGGAGTTTGCACATTCTCGCCGTGCCAATGTGGGTTTCCTCCAAGGGCTCCAGCTTCCTCCCACATTCCAAAGATGTGCAGGTTAGGTGAATTGGCCATGCTAAATTACCCAGTGTTTAGGGATACGCAGGTTAGCTACATTAGTTATGGGTAAATGTAGGGGAATGGGTCTGGGTGGGTTACTGTTCATAGGGTCAGTGTTGGGCTGAAGGGCCTGTTACCACACTGTAGGGATTCTATGACATAATCAACAGGAGGTTTCCCCATCCAGGATGAGAGGAGTTTGAATTTTTTTTGCAGATAAGGTGCTGCATTTTGGAAAGGAAAATCAGAGCAGGACTTATACACTTAATGGTAAGGTCCTGAGGAGTGTTGCTGAACAAAGGAACCTTAGAGTACAAGTTCACAGTTTCTTGAAAGTTAGGTCACAGGTGGATAGGATAGTGAAAAAGCCATTTAATATGCTTACTTTATTGGTCAGAGCATTGACTATGGAGTTGGGAGATCATGTTGCAGTTGTACAGGATATTGATTAGGCCACTTTTGGAAAGTGTGTGCAATTCTGGTCTCCCTTCTATCAGAAGGATGTTGTGAAACTTGAAAGGGCTCAGAAAAGATTTACAAGGATGTTGCCAGGGTTGGAGGGTTTGAGCTATAGGGAGAGGCTGAATAGCTGGGGCTGTTTTCCCTGGAGTGTCAGAGGCCGAGGGGTGACCTGATAGAAAAAGATTTATAAAATCATGAGGGGCATGGATAGGATAAATAGACAAAGTCTTTTCCCTGGGATGAGGGAAGTGGGCATATGCTTAGAGTGAAAGGGGAAAAATTTAAAAGGGACCTAAGGGGAAAATTTTTCACACAGACACTGATGCATGTACGGAATGAGCTGCCAGAGGAAGTGGAGGAGTCTGGTCCGATTACAGCATTTGAAAGGCATCTGGTGGGTATATGATTAGGAAGGATTTAGATGAAAATGGGCAAAATGCTGGGACTTGATTAAGTTAGGATATCTGGTTGGCATGGACGAGTTGGATCGAAGGGTCTGTTTCCGTGCTGTAGATCTATATGACTCTATGACTCTAAACAGCAGTTGATGAAAGATCAGTTGTTAGTTTTAAATCGGAGGTAGTTTTTTTTGTGAAGCAAAATATATTGAAGAACATGGGTCAAAGACAGGCTTATGGAGTGGGGTCACAGATCAGACATGATCTCATTGAAAGTGGAACAGGCTCAAAGGATGGAATGGGCTACTCCTGTTCCTGTGTTCTTCTTTTTGACTTAACTCTGAGTGATCATGAACTTTATTAGGAAGTCCCCACATCATTTTTTTTCCTGCATGTAGAATACAGTGTTATCTTTAGTGTGTCTGTCTTGTCAGTGAAAGAGGAAATACCAGGGATGGTTTTAGAGGGGATGTAGGGATGTTGACTGAAAAGTATGATTTTATGAGTATATCTACATCAGGATATTGCTTAGCTTGATCGTGGAACATGTCTCTAATTGTCACAAGTCCCCAGATGTTAGTGAGGAGAATTTTGAAGAGTTGATGTTACTGGGTATTTCTTCATTGATGCCATGAAGATGGTCCATTCATTTTTATCGGTAACTTTTTTTGTAGTAGTTAAACTTAACCGAGAAATCTTTTCAGAGGGCAGCTACAAGTCAACTACATTGCTATGTGTTGGAGTGATATGTAATCTAGATTGAGTAAAGTCAGAAGATTTCTAAAGTTTTAAGTAAGCCAGATGTGTTCTAAAAACAATACTGTAGTTTCATGATCACTATGATGATACTACTTTTTCAATTTGTTATGGACCACACTAAACCACCTGAAATAGAGTCATAGAGTCATAGAAGTGTACAGCATGGAAACAGACCCTTCAGTCCAACCCATCCATGCCGACCAGATATCCCAACCCCAATCTAGTCCCACCTGCTAGCACCCAGCCCATATCCCTCCAAATCCTTCCTGATCATGTACTCATCCAAATGCCTCTTAAATGTTGCAATTGTATCAGCCTCCACCACTTCCTCTAGCAGCTCATTCCACACACGTACCACCCTCTGCATGAAAACGTTGTTGCCCTGTAGGTCTCTTTTATATCTTTCCCCTCTCAGTCTAAATTCCAAACTCCATCTGCCACTTCTCAGCCCATTGGCCCATCTGGTCCAGATCCTGTTGTAATCTGAGATAACCCTCTTCGCTGTCCACTACACCTCCAATTTTGGTGTTATCTGCAAACTTACTAACTGTACCTCTTATGCTGACATCCAAATCATTTATGTAAATGACAAAAAGTAGTGAACCCAGCACTGATCCTTGTGGCACTCCACTGGTCACAGGTCTCCAGTCTGAAAAACAACCCTCCACCACCACCCTCTGTCTTCTACCTTTGAGCCAGCTCTTTAATTAAGAGGATAGTCTAGACCCAAATGCTTTCTTATTTGAAAGGCAAGTGCCAGACATTATGTTTTGGATGCAATTCAACTGGTCAAACCACCAGTCTTGAAGCAAAACACACATTATTCATACACTATACACTCAATGGGAAGGTCTTGGAGAGTGTTGCTGAACAAAGAGACCTTGGAGTGCAGGTTCATAGCTCCTTGAAAGTACAATCACAGATAGATAGGATAGTGAAGAAGGCATTTGGTATGCATGTCTTTATTTGTCAGAGTATTGGGTATAAAAGTTGGGAGGTCATGTTGCGGCTGTACAGGACATTGATTAGGCCACTTTTGGAATACTGCGTACAATTCTGGTCTCCTTCATATCTGAAGGATGTTGTGAAAGTTGAAGGCGTTCAGAAAAGATTTACCAGGATGTTGCCAGGGTTGGAGGGTTTGAGCTATACGTAGAGATTGAATAGGCTAGGGCTGTTTTACCTGGAGCATTGGAGGGGTGACCTTATAAAGGTTTATAAAATTATGAGGGGTGTGATAGGATAGATAGACAAGGTATTTTCCCTGGGATGGGGGAAGAGGACAAAGGTTTAGGGTGAAAGGGGAAAAATTTAAAAGGGACCTAAGGGGCATTTGTTTCACACCGGCGGTGGTGCATGTATGGAATGAGCTGCTAGAGGAAGTGATGGATGCTGGTACGATTGTAGCATTTAAAAGGCATCTGGATGAGTATATGAAAAGGAAGAGTTTAGGGGCATATGGGCTGGCTGCTGGCAAATGGAACTAGATGAGGTTATAATATCTGGTTGGCATGGACAAGTTGGACCGAATGATCTGTTTCCGTGCTGTATATCTCTATGACTCTATGACGATAGTCAAAATACAACAAAAAGCAAAGTAAGTGGAATAACTTAACTCTATTGGACAACTTAAAAGAATAATAGATTAACCACTAAGCAGTAACTGCCTAATAAAGTAACATCCCATAAATACATTCTCACATATAATTCCAGTCATAGGAAGAGAACCCGAGCTTTTAGCTGTAATGGAGAGGAAAAACAACTTCCACATCCAGCTTCCACAACCAGCAGCTGCTACTGAAAATCTACATCTAAAAATCCTGGCTTTGCAGGAGCTTTACCCCACCCATGTGGGCTGCTTTTACTGTTCCTATTTTTAAAAAGCACCAACACCTCACACGCTGTTTAGACAGCTTTCCTCTTCTATCTTAAAACCTCACATCAAAAATAACCAGGTCAAAATACATGTCTTAAAGCCATAGTATTATCACCAATTACAGTTTTTAAATGTAATTAAAGGACTATAAGTTCCCCTGCAGTTGATATGTGATTTGAACATAGGTCTGTGATAATCAGCGCATCCACAGGTCTGACCTGCCCACAGCAATGCAACAATAGTTTTTGCCAGCAACTTCATTTTAGTCCTATCTCCCTGATTACTCTGGGCAAAAGACCTGATTATTTATGTAATTACTTAAAGTCCAAGGTTGAGTTGACATCTGCACTTAATAGGAATACAGCAACAATTATTTTCATTCATTTGCGGGAAGAGGATGTTGCTGGCTGACCAGCATATGTTGCGCATTCCTAATTGTCCTTAAGAAAGTGGTGGTGAGCTGCCTCCTGAAACCACTGCAATCCACCCAATATGCCATTCGGGAAGGAACTCCGGGATTTTGACCCAGCGACAGTGAAAGAACGCTGATCTATTTCCAAGTCAGGATGGTGAGTGGCTAAGAGGGGAATTTGAAAATGGTGGTATTCCCATCTATCTGCTGCCCTTGACATTTTAGTGGAAGTGGTTGTGCGTTTGGAAGGTGCTGTCTGAGCATCTTTGGGGAATTTCTGCAGTACATCTTGCAGATAGTACACACTGCTGCTACTGACAATTGGAGGGAGTGGATGCTTGTGGATGTAATGCCAATCAAGCAGGCTGCTTTGTCTTGGATGGTGTCAATCTTCTTGAGTGTTGCTGGGACTGCACTCATTCATCCAAGCGGGGAGTATTCCATCACACTCCTGATTCATTCCTTGTCGATGGTGGACAGGCTTTGGGAGTCAGGATGTATGTTACTTGCCGCAGTATTCCTAGCCTCAGATCTGCTCTTGTAGCCACTGCATTTACATGGTGAGTCCAAATGAGTTTCTGATCAATGATTACCCCCAGGTAACACCATTGAATGTCAAGGGGCAGTGGTTAGATTGTCAGTTATTAGTGATGGTCAAAGCCTGGCATTTGTGTGGTGCAAATGTTACTTGCTGTATATCAGCCCAAGCCTCAATATTGAAATACATAGTCTTAGCTGTTATTAATAGGTTTTAACTTTTAAGTGAGGACATCAGCAAATAACAATACTTGACAAAGATGAGCTTGAATCAGGGTGTAGTATGCTTGGCCAAAGAAAGCTCTGTTCAATTGGATTTAGCAGGTGCCAACCAAAATTAGCCTTTTTAAAACAATTTAATTTTAATGAAGCTTTCTATTGAGGATTACTTCAAATTTTCTTTCAGTTGTCAGGACTGTTGATTGATCAGGTACACACAACTCTGGTGGAACATATTCCATTTGTTCGCAAGTTAGTTTTCATTTCTGGAACTGTTAAAAGCCAAATACAAACACATCACATAATTTGTAATTGTTCTGGTAAAGCTATTATGACTACGCTACCACCAGATAGAACAAAGAACAAAGAAATTTACAGGCCAGGAACAGACCATTTGGCCCTCCAAGCCTGTGCTGATCCAAATCCACTGTCTAAACCTATCGCCTAATTCCTAAGGATCTGTATCCCTTTGTTCCCCATCTACTCATGCAGCTGTCTAGACACACCTTAAATGAACCTACCGTGCCTGCCTCTACTAACTCTCTGGAAACATGCTCCAGACACCTACCACCCTCTGTGTAAAGTACTTTCCGCATGTGTTCCCCCTCAACTTTTTTTCCTCTCACCTTGAATGTGTGACCTCTCATTACTGAATCCCTCATCCTGGGAAAAAGCTTATCTCTATCCATCCTGTCTACACCCTTCATGATTTTGTCAACCTCAATTAGGTCCCCCAATAATCTCCTTTTCTATAATGAAAACAATCCTCACCTACTCAACGTGTCTTCATATCTAGCACCTTCCATTCCAGGCAACATCCTCGTAAACCTTCTATGCAACCTTTCCAAAGCATCCACATAATTTTGGTAATGTGGTGACCAGAACTGTATACAGTATTTTAAATGCAGCCGAACCAGTCTTGTATAATTTTAACATGACCTGCCAGCTTTTATACTCAATAGCCCATCTGATGAAGGCAGGATTACCATATGCCTTCTTGACCACTCTACCCACTTGTGCAGCCACCTTCAGGGTACAATGGACCTGAACTCCCAGACCTCTCTGCTCATCAACGTTTCCCAAGGCTCTTCCAATTACAGTATAGTTCACTTTTGAATTACACCTTCCAAAATGCAACACCTCACATTTGCCCAGATTGGATTCCATCTGCCACTTCTCTGCCCAACTCTCCAGTCTATCTATATTCTCCTGTATTCTTTGACAGTCCCTATACTTTCTGCTACTCCACCAACCTTTGTGTCATCTGTTCACTTACTGATCAGACCACCAATGCCCTCTTCCAGATCATTTATGTATATCACAAACAACATTGTCCCAGCACTAATCCCTATGGAACACTATTTATCCATTTCAAGAAACTCAAACTTCAACTACTGCTCGCTACCTCCTGTTGCTCAACCAGGTTTTTATCCACCTAGCTAGAACACCTTGCACACCATGTGACTTCACTTTCTCCATGAATTTACCATGGGGAATCTTATCAAATGCCTTACTAAAATCCATGTGTATAATATCTACAGCCCTTCCTTCATTTATCAACTGGCTCGCTTCCTTAAAGAACTCAAGTAAGTTGGTAAGGCATGATCTCCCCTGCACAAAACCATGTTCCCTATCACTGATAAGCCCATTCTCTTCCAAATATAAATTGATCCTACCCCTCAGTACCTTCTCCAGCAACTTTCCCAATACTGACATCAGACTCACTGGTCTGTAGTTACCAGAAATATCCCTCCTAGCCTTCTTGTACAGCAGGACAACATTAGCAACTCTCCAGCCCTCCAGCACTTCACCTGTGTTTAACCAACATGATCAACCACATACTAAATCTGGTGAGACTTATTTGTATGTGATGTTGAAAAACAATGCATGGTTTGTTGGAGAAATAGTGAAAATGTAGTGAAATGAAATAAGTGATGTGGCAGAACTAATGGTGTGACCTCAGTGGCCTGCAACAAATACAGTCTGTAAGAGCATCAAAGCAGAGATTCCCCATAAGGGCAACTGTGAAAATATTATAAGGACAGGTGCTGTTACATACTATGTACATATCAAAACATTAGAAAAGTGGCTTTCTGGGTCAGTTCAGCTTTTCATTAGACATACATCATATTACATGACAAGTACTTTTGTAAGTGTAACCCCTTTCTAGTACTAATGATGTTGAAGACGAGTACTGCAATATACACTATGAAACATCCATAAACATTCCTTTCTATTTTCCCTCTCTTAAAGGTTCCCTCATTGTTTGTGGGATTGAAAGAGGTAAATTACCCATTGAATACCTTTATCTGGTCTGATATTATAAGTGGAAATGTTGTTTACCTGGAGTTAAGAGGATGACCGAGATGGTGATGAGAGAGCACACAGCAAGGATCACAAGCAGTGCAATTGCAATTCCTTTCCAGTTTCTTTGTGGAGGGCTTGCACCTCCTATCTCCTAAAAAGGCAGAAATAAGAGGTTTCACAATCAAAATTTCATAATCATATCATGCTATTCAAAATGTGAAAAACACAAAGAGTTCACTGCAGTACTGATTATCATAATTTACATTCTTGGTTGCTCAAATTTACAGACACTTGGATGTTCTCTTGAATTTTACAACTGCTTGTTTTTTTAAAGTTCTACATTTATAACAAACATTAGATTTTACTTGCTTTTCAACTATCCTCATGGTGATGAATTGAATCTAACAGAAGCAAGGCCATATTAAAAGAAAACTACTTTGTAATTGAACAACTCCATTTGTAAAGTCTGACTGGCTGTCAGAAAAGTGCTCCTTATCAATATCTTAGACAAGGTTTCAGGACCTGTTCCACCCAGACTTATATCTCCCATCAACTGGTAAATCAGTATGAGTAAGGATTTTGTGGAATAGCACATTGTAGGTCACATGCTCTCCTGTGCATTGAGGGAAATTCAAACAGCAAAGCAGCTTTTTCAAAGAAAAATAATCATTAAAAAAAGAGCAAATGTTCAATAGAAAAGCTGGAGAGAAATTTTGAGAATAGTCCCCTCAATATAATTTCAGAACATCATTAACATCTTTAATGCAGGGAAATATCCTGAGGTGCTTCCCAAGAGTGATATCAGGTGAAATTTGGCTCTATCTTCATAAACAACTATATGCCACAACATTTTCTTACAGTTCTATAAGTCTGGAGTCATTCTGTGAATTTAGTTAAATGCTATGATGCTAACTGTAAACAATTAAATGCAGTCATATATTATCACTCGGGAATAGTCAATGGTTGAAAGAGGTAAAAAGGTAAAATTTCTCCCCCCCCCCCCCAACCCTCCTCTAGCTTATCTCTCCATGCTTCAGGCTCTCTGCCTTTATTCCTGATGAAGGGCTTTTGCTCGAAACATCGATTTCGCTGCTCCTTGGATGCTGCCTGAACTGCTGTACTCTTCCAGCACCACTAATCCAGAAAATGGTTGAAAGACACAGCTTATGTCCCTGCAGAACTATGAAAGGAATCAATACCACCAGGAACTGACTGAAAACATGCCATCATATTTTGCTGCAGAGGAACATTTTCTTTTCAGTCAGTGGTGTTCCTTACGTTAATGTAAATTTTTCAGCATGTTCGCCAAATTCCCAACTGAGAAATTCACAGTGAGAGAATTGATTTACTCAATATAGAATTTACACTCAGGTCAATAACTGAATTTGAAGGGACAAGCAGAACTAAAATTGATGAGTGAAGTACTACATTATGCAAAAGAAAACATTCTGAATTGCATGTGGGAATCCTGGATGAAACGCAGTTGGCAGGTGAATTTGTATGAGAGTATTTAGAATGTGTGGACAGGCATAATTCACTCACTATTGTAAAATCATTCAGTTTGCATTCACTTTTATAATCCAAGTTTTCTATACACCCTCAACCACATCACTGTCCCTGGATATGTCCTGCCCTGCCAACAGAACAGAAGGTGGAACAACGGTAAACAGTGGGAGGGAGTTGCTCTGGGAATACCTAAAACCAACTGCAGACCCCACAAAGTCTCATGACATCAGGTCAAATACTGACCAGGAAACTTCTGCTGATTCGCCAAAACCCCCTGATTTTGCCACTCCTCAGTATTCCTCTATGTTAAACATGACTTGGAGTAAGGACTTGATAATATCAAGAGTGCAGAATGTACTCTGGGAGGGGGAGCTCAATGTCCATCACTAAGTGTATTCAGCAGTTCGACAGTCAGTGAAAGGATCATCAAGAAGGAGAAACATACTTGACCATGTCTCCACCAATCTGTTTGCTGCAGCTGCATGTGTTTATGACAATATGGATTGGAGTGACCAATACACAATCCATGTAAAACCAAACTGAGGATACTGTTAGAATGTCAGGTCAAAACCCCAAAGTGCTACAGACATTTTTAGACATTAATTCTAAAATGTGTTTCTAAAATTCAAAGACAACTGCTACATAGACAAAATAACTGTAGGCATAAACTAAATTCTATGTGGGACCAATGGGATGTAACATCTAAAAAAGTAATAAAGAAATTTTAAACAGATTGGATTGTGACCTGTCATGATTACAAAAGTATTGAGGAATTGATGACTCCTTGTTTAAGAGAAAGCCATCTCCTGTGGATTATGTTCAAAAACTGCAGACACCTTTTGTGTTTTTGTCTTTGAGGAATACACAAATATTGATGTTAAAAAACAAGATTCAAATCTACTGGAGTGTCCTAATCAGTCTGAAAGACCTTGTGTATACCAGCTTGGGTCTGATGTGCTCTGAGTGTGCTGTGACAGTCAATGAGAAAACCCCTTGTTAGTCGTGGTGCAGATAAAATCGTGCTATAAGTCCAAGTGCTACACAAGTTAAAAAGGAAACATGAATTAAAAAAAAACACTGGCTCACCCTGATTGCTGGATTTCAATCAAAATTGAAAGAAATCACAGAATGACAGAATCTCATCTAATCTTTTAAAGATTGTGCAATTGACCATTCAATTAGTAATGACACCTTTATCGTTATCATTCATTTCAACGGCAAGAACTTTCAACCATTCACTCTGCACAACCGTATGGGAGCCTAATAGGTACACCTTAGTTTTTTTTTAATAAGCTCGTATCTTTTTTGGACTCACATCTAATTTATAGTCTGTATATATTGTATCAATAACACTTCTCATGTTTAGGAATTAATAGACTTACTTATTCTTTTTTTTCTAAGAATGTCCTTTTAAATTGCTCATATAAAACACAAATTAATTTGGGTCTGGGAGAAATGTATCCACAAGGACAGGAACCATTTTTGAAAAAAAAAATCCTTGCTGTAATGAATCAAAGGGGTGGATGAATAAAAAAGTGGAGCTAGATTGTCCCTCTTCACCTGGGAGCTTAACGGTTTAGGGTATTCCATCTGGAACCATAAGAAATGGGGAACTACACCTGGGATTTCCTCACAGTGGAAATAGCACTCAGGGTTAGAGAGATCAGAATTTGTGGTGGAAAAGTGGGAATAGGTTATTGAGTTGGATGATCAGCTATGATCATAATGATTTGGTGGAGCAAATGGCCTATTGGGATGAATGGCCTATTTTTGCTCATATTTCCTATGTTTCTAACAGTACTCTTCATCTCATAGTGGGAGTACTATGTTAAACAGGATAGATTTCGAGCAGAGCTAGCAACTCAAAACTGAGCATGCATGAGGTGCTGCAGACTAATCAGCAGACACAATGACAAACACTCAAACACAAAAGTCAATTGCATGATTTCCCACTCTACCATTAGCATCAAGCAAGAAGATCAGCTCAGGTTCAATGAAGAATTTAGACATGCTAAAAAAAATCAGGATTCAAACTGGCACAACTCCAAAACAGGACTACTTCCATGCCATTCAGCATGAGAAGCAAGTAATAGACAGAAGTAAGCAAGCAATGGATCTGATTTGAGCTCTGAAATCCTGAATGGGGTGAGCAATTAAACAATTCACTGGAAGAGGAGGTTCCAGAAATATCCTCATCCTCAAAAATGGGGGAGACAGCACGTCAGCGTAAAAGAGAAGACTGATGCACAAGCAACACGTTTCAACCAGAGGTATCAAATGGATGATTCTACTTCAGAGGGTCCCAACTTCATCAATGCCAGTTTTCAACCAATTTGATAATCAACAAATTGATGAAGGCACTGGAACTTGGCTGTGCCTCTGGACAAGCTGTTTCAGTACACTTTCAATACAGACATTTACCTGACAATGTGAAAAATTAGCCAAGGATGTTTTGTGGACAAAAAAAAAGAACCAGACCAATCCAGCCAATTACTGCCCCATCAATCCACTCCTGATCATCAGTAAAGTGATGGATAGAGTCATCAATATCAGTGCTATCATCAGTACTTACTCAGCAATAACTTGTTCTCTAATGTTCAGTTTAGGCTCTGCCAGGGCCACTCAGCTCCTTACCTCATCTCAGCCTTGGTTTAATCAACAATAAAACAACAAAACTAGAAGGTGAGGTGAGAATGACTGCCCTTGTTACCATGGCTGCATTTGACTGTGTGTGGCATCAAAACTGGAATCAAAAAAGTCAGAATGAAAACAGAATGATACTGGTTGATGTCATACTGGGCACAAAGGAAAATGATTGCAGTTGTTGGGGGTCAGAAATCTTAGCTCCAGGATATCTCTGCAGGAGTTCTTCAGGGTAGTCTCCTAATCTCAATCATCTTCAGCTGCTTCATCAATGACCTATCCTCCATCATAAAGTCAGAAGTGGGGATGGTCACTGATGCTTGCACAAATGTTCAGCACCATTTGCAACTCCTCATATACTGAAGCAGTCCATGTTCAAATGCAGCAAGACCCTAGCAGCATTTAGGTTTATGCTGACAAGTGGTAAGTCACATTCATGCTTCAGAAGTGCCAGGCAATGACCATCTTCAACAAGACAGACTCTAGTCATCACCCTTGGATATTCAATGGCATTACTATCGCTAAATTACCCACTATCAATATTCTGGGGTTTACTGTCAATTATAAACTGAATTGGATGAGCTATATCAATAGTGTGATTAGAGTAGGTCATAGGCTTCGTTAGTGTGTAAATGACCTCTGAACTCTTCAGAACTGTCCATCATCTTACAAGGCACAAGTCAAGAGTTTGATGGACTACTCCCCATTTGCCTGTATAAGTGTAGCTGCAATACACTCAAAACCTTAACAGCATCCAGGGCAAAGCAGCCCATTTGACGAGCACCACATCCACAAAGACTCACTCCCTCCACTGCCAACGCACAGTAGTAGTATTGAGTACCAGTTACAAGATACACTGCAGAAATTCACTCAGGTTCCTAAGACAGCACTTCTAAACCCTCAACTCGAAGCAGACATCGAAGGAGCATTACCACATACAATTCTCCGTCCAAATCAAGCACCATCCTGACTTGAATATATATCACCATTCCTTCACTGTCACTGGTTAAATCTTCAAATTCCCTCTCTGACAGCATAAGAGGGCAGCTCAACATTATCTTTCCAAGGGCAATTAAGAATGGGCAATATAGGTTGACTAGCCAGTGAAGCCTAAGTCCACTGGACTGACTGAAAATCAATTCTCATTGAATACACAGCCTCATGCTGTTGTGCCTCACAGTGGTAAAATATAATTTTGCCATGACCAATTTAAAGAGCCAGTTACCATTATATCTATGGAAAGTGAAATGAATGCAACAAAAAGTTGACAGGAAGATTTCTAATATTGTGGTAACCATCAATCAAGTATTTTGTACAGCATATCATTGTAGGACTCTTTCCATTCATTTATACAATTATTTCATTTGATATGAATTGTTGCGAGCATACAACTTTCCAAAAAGAGTTCCAGAGCTATTAAAGTCAAGTAGAATAAACAGAAGAGTGAGATTAATTGGATAGTTCTTTCAAAGAGTGAGCACAATGGCTTGTATTACCTCCTTCAGTGCTTACAAACCTATAATTTAAAAGATGATTGTTTCTGTGGATTTGAGTAACAACAAATCACTTGCCATAATAATTTTAATATTATTACTGGAACTATGTTCACTCTTTTGTAAATTTACTTGAAAGAAAGTGTTTGAAATGCAAACATCCCTGACACATATTATGCACGTGTAGTCTAATAACTATGCTGTCTTCAATATCACTAGAATTAATTACATTAAGCATCATTAAATCCATCTTTTCCATTGATTAATGTTATCCAACATTCTTCATTGGCTTAGTTTTAAAGCATAATGAACAGAATACGTTATGAGGACCAGTGAAGATTTATATTCCAAATTATAGTTACAGGTCATTATAATACATCTCAGATCTATTCTTCTAGTCTTGAGCTTTACATGTGTATACTTTAAATATCTATATATAAAATACATTTCACATTATAGTGCAGAATGCGAAATTAGCTATACACACATTTCCTCTTCTTTTTTGTTGATGTAAAATACAGATAGAGCTGTAGAGATATATAGCACGGAAACAGACCCTTCGGTCCAACTCTTCCATGCCGATCAAATATCCCAACATAATGTATTCAGCACTTGGCCCATATCCGTCTAAACCCTTCCGATTCATATATCAATCCAGATGCCTTTTAAATGCTGTAATTGTGCCAGACTCCACCACTTCCTTTGGCAGCTCATTCCATACATGCACACACCTCTACATGAAATGGTTGCCCCTTAGGTCCCTTTAAGACTTTCACCTCACATTCTAAACCCATACCCTCTAGTTCTGGGCTCCCCCACCCTATCTATGTCCCTCATGACTTTATATACCTCTAAGATCACCCCTCAGCCTCTGATGCTCCAGGAACAATAGCCCCAGCATATTCAGCCTCTCCCAATAGCTCAAATCCTCCAACCCTGGTAACATCTTTGTAAATCTTTTCAAAACCCTTCCATGTTACGAGGGGGCATAGCTTTAAATTAAGGGGTGGTAGGTATAGGACAGATGTTAGGGGTAGATTCTTTACTCAGCGAGTCGTGAGTTCATGGAATGCCCTGCCAGTAGCAGTGGTGGACTCTCCCTCTTTATGGGCATTTAAGCGGACATTGGATAGGCATATGGAGGATAGTGGGCTAGTGTAGGTTAAGTGGGCTTGGATCGGCACAACATTGAGGGCCAAAGGGCCTGTACTGCGCTGTATTTTCCTATGTTCTATGTTTCACAACATCTTTCAGATAGGAAAGAGACCAGAATTACATGCAATATTCTAAACATGGCCTAACCAATGTCCTGCAGAGCCGCAATGTGATCTCCCAACTTCTCTACTCAATGCACTAACCAATAAAGGAAAGTGTACCAAACACCTTCTTCATTATCCCATCTACCTGCAACTCCAATTTTAAGGAACTGCACGACAAGGTCTCTTTGTTCAGCAACACTCCCTAGGACCTTACCATTAACTGTATGAATCCTGCTCTGATTTGCTTTTCCAAAATGCAGCATCTCACATTTATTTAAATTAAACTCCATCTGCCACTCCTCAGCCCATTGGATCAAGATTCCATTGTACTCTGAGGTAACCTTCTTTGCTGTCCACTATGCCTCAAAGTTTGGTGTCATCTGCAAACTTACTAACTCTACCTCCTATTTCATATACAAATCATTTATATAAATGAAAAAAAGTAGTGGGCACTGCACTGGTCAGAGGCCTCCAGTCTGAAAATCAACTATCCACCACCACCCTCTATCTTCTACCTTTGAGCTAGGTCTGTAATCAAATGGCTAGCTTTTTCCCTGTATTCCATGAGATCTAACCTTGCTAACCAGTCTCCAATGTGGAACCTTGTCGAACACCTTCTGGAAATCCATATAGATCACATCCACTGCTAGCCCTCATCAATCCTCTTTGTTACTTCTTTAAAAAACTCAAACAAGTTCATGAAACATGATTTCTCATGCACAAAGGCATGCTGACTATTCAGAATTAGTCCTTGCCTTTCCAAATACAGAGGAATCTCAATTATCTGAATACCAATTATCCGAAAATCGGATTATCCGAAGGAGATCTCAAGGTCCTGATAGAAACATTACATCAAAGACGTGTTTCCAACAGTGATCGCGTCTTTTGTTTACAGTGATTAAACAAGCACCATCTCCAGCCCTCTCTCCCCCCACACTTTTCCTGGAGTGCTACACAGTGGTGTACCCTAAACATCCCCTTCCCCAGATAGTCTCTCTAACATTGTCCTGTACAGGGCAAAGGTGGAATCTGTCTAAAAGTTGCAGAGGTAGGGGTGTGTGTGTGTGTGTGTGTGTGTGTGTGTGTGTGTGTGTGTGTGTGTGTGTGTGTGTGTGTGTGTGTGTGTGTGTGTGTGTGTGTGTGTGAGAGAGAGAGAGAGAGAGATGGAGACTTACCCCACAAAGGCAACTGCACCAGCTGTCTTGTTGTGATGCCATAGAGAGGGGGCGGGTGTGTACGGGGCAGGTGGAGGGCGATATTGGATGGAGGTCGGTAGCAGTGTTGGACAGGGGTGGATGGGGTGTTGCATGGGGGCAGGGGCGGTGTTGGATGGGGGTGGGGATGGGGGCGGTGTTGCGTGGGGTTGGGAGCATGGGGATGATGTTGCACGGGGTTGGGAGCAGGGCGGTATTGGGGATTGGGCAAGGTGTTGCATGGGGTTGGGGGTGGGGGAAGGTATTGCATGGGGTTGGGAATGGGGGCAGTGTTGGGGGGTGGAGGGGAGGTGTTGCACGGGGTTGGGGTGGGGCAGTGTTGGGGACGGGGGGGGAGGTGTTGCACAGGGTTGGGGATGGGGGCAGTGTTGGGGGTGGGGGAGGTGTTGCATGGGGTTGGGGTTGGGGATGGGATGGTGTTGCAATTGGGGGAGGTGATGCGGCAGGGCAGTGTTGCACGGGGTTGGGAACAGGGGGACGATGTTGCAGGGGGTTGGGGGCGGGGGCGATGTTGGGGATGGGGCAAGGCGTTGCACAGGCCGGGGGCGCGGGCAAATGTTGCATGGGGTTGAGGGTGGGGGAGGTGATGGGGCAGGGGGTAGTGTTACACGGGGTTGGGGATGGGGGTGGTTTTGGGGTTGGGGGTACGTGTTGCACGGGGTTGGGGATGGTGGTGCGGTGTTGGGTGCTGGGGAGGTGCTGCAAGGGGTTGTGGGCAGGGGGAGGGGTTGCACGGGGTTGGGGAATGGGGGCAGTGTTGGGGCCGGGGGAGGTGTTGCACGGGGTTGCGGGTGGGGGACGTGATGGGGCGGGGGCCAGTATTGGGGATGGGGCGAGGTGTTGCACGAGGTGGGGGCAAGGGCAGGTGTTGCATGGGGTTAGGGATGGGGGTAGGTGTTGCACGGGGTTGGGGATGGGGGTGCGGTGTTGGGGGCGGGGGTAGATGTTGCACTGGGATTGGGGGATGGAGGCGTGGTGTTGGGGACGGTGGTCGGTGTTGCATGGGGTTGGGAATGGAGGTGGTGTTGGGGGCCGTGGAAGGTGTTGCATGCGATCGCGGGTAGGGAGGCGGTGTTGGGGGTGGGGTCTTGGGTGCTGTGTGCTGCTGCAGTCTCCTGAACGACGACCAGACTTTAAAAACTCCAACCGCAGAGAAAAGGCATTTAATTGATTAACTGAATAATCGATTATTCGAACAAAATAGTGCCTGCCTATCCTGTTTGGATAATCGAGGTTCCTCTGTACATGGAAATCTTCTCCCTCAGGATTCCCTCCAACAGCCTCCAAACGACATCATTCTGGATTAGTGGTGCTGGAAGAGCACAGCAGTTCAGGCAGCATCCAAGGAGCTTCGATATCGACGTTTCGGGCAAAAGCCCTTCATCAGGAATAAAGGCAGTGAGCCTGAAGCGTGGAGAGATAAGCTAGAGGAGGGTGGGGGTGGGGAGAAAGTAGCATAGAGTACAATGGGTGAGTGGGGGAGGGGATGAAGGTGGTAGGTCAGGGAGGAGAGGGTGGAGTGGATAGGTGGAAAAGGAGATAGGCAGGTAGGACAAGTCCGGACAAGTCATGGGGACAGTGCTGAGCTGGAAGTTTAGAACTAGGGTGAGGTGGGGAAGGGGAAATGAGGAAGCTGTTGAAGTCCACATTGATGTCCTGGGGTTGAAGTGTTCAGAGGTGGAAGATGAGGCGTTCTTCTTCCAGGCATCTGGTGGTGAGGGAGCGGCGGTGAAGGAGGCCCAGGACCTCCATGTCCTTGGCAGAGTGGGAGGGGGAGTTGAAATGTTGGGCCACGGGGCGGTGTGGTTGATTGGTGCGGGTGTCCCGGAGATGTTCCCTAAAGCGCTCTGCTAGGAGGCGCCCAGTTTCCCCGATGTAGAGGAGACCGCATCAGGAGCAACGGATAAATTAAATGATATTAGTGGATGTGCAAGTAAAACTTTGATGGATGTGGAAGGCTCCTTTAGGGCGTTGGATAGAGGTGAGGGAGGAGGTGTGGGCGCAGGATTTACAGTTCCTGCGGTGGCAGAGGAAAGTCCAAAAGACATCAGGCTCACCGGTCTATGGCTCCCTGGCTTTTCCTTACCACGTTTCTTAAATAGTGGCACCGTGTTAGCCAACCTCCAGTTTTCCAGCACCTTACCCGACTATCGATGATATAAGTATCTCAGCAAGGGGCCTAGTAATAACTTCACTAGCTCCCACAGAGTTCTAGGGTTAACCTGATCAAAACCTGGGGGTTTATCCAAATGATTTCTCAGCATATTTATTTGTCTCCCACCACAACTTTAAGATGAAGGACAGGAAAAATTTCTGGCTGTAACAGCTGCTCCTTCATATTTTTAGGTAATTTAGGTGTTGGAGGTGATTTCCTCAAATTACAGGAGCAGCAATGCCTGTTTTATATGCTGTTACCTTGTTCAGGAACTGTCGGAGAAAAAAAAAGTCAAAACAACAACTCGTTTAAAAGGGAGAGGAACTTACAAAGGAAGCACATGTTCAGGCAGTGCAGAACAGAGAGAGAGAGAGAGAGAGAGAGAGAGAGAGAGAGAGAGAGAGGAGAAGCCCACACTGCTCACTGATACAGCAGTTATGCCTTTGCTGTTTGAATTCATGGATCGCTGGACATCAGAGTGCATTTGGGAAAATTAGCAAACACTGACATTCACAACTAATCTTGGAAGGACCTGTTTGGGAGAGGTCACAGCACAGAAACAGATAAATGAATATCTTAAATGTGGCCTTACAGCAAGTCTGCAGTAGTGAGTAGAATGGGTTCTTTCTTGATTATATGTTACATTGAGATACATCTCTTGATTAAACTTAAAAATATAAGCCATAACTATTAAATTAGCCTGGACCAGTGTTTTGCAGAGGAATGAGGCATTGCTATTTTCTGGGTCTGCAGATTGAAAGAACTAAACATGGCCTTTAGTAGAGTGATACACTCTTCTCATTGGATGTGGTAGTCTAGGGAGAGTTTACGTGTTCCTGAGGATTAAATCTGCAATAAATGCCGTTGGCTACAAATCTTATTGGATCGAATGGATTGGTTGGAGAGATAGTTACAGGCAATGAGGAATTTACAAGAGCAAGGGGATGTGATGGATGGCAGTTATAGGAAGGGAGAGAAGTTGCAGATGCAGTCACAGAGATGGGTTAACTCCAGGAAAGGTGAGAGAGATAGGCAGATTGTACAGAAGTCTTCTGTGGCTATCCCCATTTCAAGCAGGTGTGCTGTTTTGAAAAATACTGGATACTGATTGGGAATGATCAGCCATGATCATATTGAATGGCGGTGCAGGCTCGAAGGGCTGAATGGCCTACTCCTGCATCTATTGTCTATTGTCTAAATGTAGGGGGCGATGGATTCTCAGGGGAACGTAGCACAAAGTTTCTGGTATGGAGACTGGCTGTAATGCAATGAGGGGTACGTCGGGTACCAAGAGATCAATTGTGTTTGGGGTCTTTCTAGTCTGAGGCAAAGACAGACGTTTCAGTGGCCAGCAGTGAAAAATCAAAATGGTGCGTTAACTCCCTGGTGCCAGGATCAAGGATGTCTCAGAGAGGGTGCAGAATATTCTCAAAGGGGAGATGGACCAGCAGGCAGTCATTGTACACACTGGAACCATGACATAGGAAGGGGAAAGGATGAGATTCTGAAGGGTGAATATCGAGAGTTAGGCCAGAATTTAAAAAGGAGGTCTTCGAGAGTAATAATATCTGGATTACTCCCAGTGCTATGAGCTAGTGAGGGCAGGAATAGGAGGATAGAGCAGATGAGTGCGTGGCTGAGGAGCACATGCAGGGGAGAAAGGTTCACATCATTGATCATTGGAATCTCTCTGGGGTAGAAGTGACCTGTACAAGAAGGACGGATTGCACTTGAATTGGAAGGGAACTAATATACTGGCAGGGAGATTTGCTCGAGCTGCTCAGGAGGATTTAAATTAATAAGGTGGGGGGTGGGGTGGTGGGGAGGGAGTGGGACCTGAGGGATAGTGAGGGAAGGGAAGACATCAATCTGAGACTGGTATAGTTGAGAGCAGAAGCGAGTCAAACAGTCAGGACAGGCAGGGACAAAGCAGAGAAGAAGATAGTACTGATAAATTCAACTGCATTAATTTAAATGCAAGAGGATGAACAGGGAAGGCAGATGAACTCAGGACATGGTTAGGAACATGGGACTGGATTATCATCTCATAAAAGAAACGTGACTCAAGGATAGGCAGGACTACAGTTTAATGTTCCAGGATACAATGTTATAGGAAGGATAGTAAGAGGGGCAAGACAGGAGGGGGAGTGTCGTTTTTGATAAGGCACAGTGTCACTACTGTACTCAGGGAGGATATTCCCTACAATACATCCAGGGAAGTTATTTGGGTTGAACTGAGAAATAAAAAAGGGATGATCACCTTATTGAGAATGTATTATAGAGCCCCAAAAAGTCAGAGGAAAATTGAGAAACAAATTTGTGAGGAGATCTCAGTTTTCTGCAAGAATAATAGGGTGGTTATGTTAGGGGATTATAACTTTCCAAACATAGACTGGGACTGCCATAGTGTTAAGGGTTGAGATGCAGAGGAATTTTTTAAGTGCGTACAAGAAAATTTTCAGATTCAATATGTGAACATAGCTATGAGAGAAGGTGTAAAACTTGACCTACTCTTGGGAAGTAAGGCAGGGCAGGTGACTGAGGTGTCAGTGGGGGAGCACTTTGGGACCAGCAACCATAATTCTATTTGTTTTAAAATAGTGATGGAAAAGAATAGACCAGTTCTAAAAGTTGAAATGCGAAATTGGAGAAAGGCTAATTTTGATGGTATTCGGCAAGAAGCTAATCGGGGGCATATGTTCGCAGGTAAAAGGGTGGCTGGAAAATGGGAAGCCTTCAGAAATGAGATAACGAGAATCCAGAGAAAGTATACTCCTATTAGGGTGAAAGGAAAGGCTGGTAGGTATAGGGAATGCTGGATGACTAAAGAAATTGAGGGTTTGGTTAAGAAAAAGGAGGTATATGTCAGATACATACAGGAGAGAGTGAGTGAATCCTTAGAAGACTATAAAGGCAGTAGAAGTATATTGAAGAGGGAAATCAGGAGGTTAAAAAGGGTACATGAGATAGCTTTGGCAAAGAGAGTTAAGGAGAATCCAAATGGTTTTTACAAATACATTAAGGTCAAAAGAGCAACTAGGGAGAGAACAGGGCCCCTCAAAGATCAGCAAGCGGCCTTTTTGTGGAGCCACTGGAGATGGGGTAGATACTAAACGAGTATTTTGCATCGGTGTTTACTGTGAAAAAGGACATGGAAGATATATAATGTAGGGAAGTACATGGTGACATCTTTAAAAATGTCCATATTACGGCGTAGAAAGTGCTGGATGTCTTGAAACACCAAAAAGTGGATAAACCCCTAGGATCTGATCAGGTGTAACCTAGAACTCCGTGGGAAGCTAGGGAGGTGATTGCTAGGTCCCTTGCTGCGATATTTTATAATCGATAGTCACAGGTGAGGTGCTGGAAGACTGGAGGTTGGCTAACATGGTGCCACTGTTTAAGAAGAGTGGTCAGGACAAACCAGGGAAATATAGACCAGTGAGTCTGACGTTGGTGGTGGGAAAGTTGTTGGAGGGAATCTTGAGGGAAAAGATGCACATGTATTTGGAAAGACAAGGAATGATCAGGGAAAGTCAACATGGCTTTGTACATGGGAAATCGTGTCTCACAAACTTGATTGAGTTTTTTGAGGAAGTAACAAAGAAGATTGATGAGGGCAGAGCAGTGGACATGATCTATATGGACTTCAGTAAGACGTTCGACAAGGTTCCACATGGGAGACTGATTAGCAAGGTTAAATCTCATGGAATATAGGGAGAACTCGCCAGTTGGATACAGAACTGTTCAAAGGTAGAAGATAGAGAGTGGTAATGGAGGGTTGTTTTTCAGACTGGAGGCCTGTCATCAGTGGAGTGCCACAAGGATTGGTGCTGAGTCCATTACTTTTCATCATTTATATAAATGATTTTGATGTGAGCATAAGAGGTATAGTTAGTACATTTGCAGATGACACCAAAATTGGAGGTGCAGTGGACAGCGAAGAAGGTTACCTCAGATTACAACTTGATCTTGATCAGTTGAGCCAATGAGCTGAGAAGTGGCAGATGGAGTTTAATTCAGATAAATGCGAGGTGCTGCATTTGGGAAAGCAAATCTTAGCAGGACTTATACACTTAATGGTAAGGTCCTGGGAGTGTTGCTGAACAAAGAGACCTTGGAGTGCAGGTTCCTAGCTCCTTGAAAGTGGAGTTACAGATAGATAGGATAGTGAAGAAGGCATTTGGTATGCTTTGCTTTATTGGTCAGAATATTGAGTACAGGAGTTGGGAGGTTATGTTGCGGCTCTACAGGACATTGGTGAGGCCACTTTTGGAATATTGCGTATAATTCTGGTCTTTTTTCTAACGAAAAGATGCTGTGAAACTTGAAAAATTCAGAAAAGATTTACAAGGATGATGCCAAGATTGGAGGGTTTGAGCGAAAGGGAGCAGCTGAATAGGCTGGGGCTGTTTTCCCTGGAGCATCGGAGGCTGATAGGTGACCTTATAAAGATTTATAAAATCATGAGGGACGTGGATAGGATAAATAGACAAAGTCTATTCCCTGGGGTGGGAGAGTCTAGAATTAGAGGGCATAGGTTTAGAGTGAGGTGGAAAGATATAAAAGAGACCTATGGGGCAACCTTTTCACACAGAGGGTGGTGCGTGCATGGAAGGAGCTGCCAGAGGAAGTGGTGGAGGCTGGAACAGTTGCAACATTTAAAAGGCATTTGGATGGGTATATGAATAGGAAGGGTTTGGAGGGGCATGGGCCGGGTGCTGGCAGGTAGGACTAGATTGGGTTGGGATATCTAATTGGCATGGACAAGTTGGACTGAAGGGTCTGTTTCCGTGCTGTACATCTCTATGACTCTATAACTCTTCCAATTCATCACATTGGCTTCTCTGAAAACAGCTGAACCCATTTACTCTGGCAGATTCTTCCCATTTAGTGTAAAGTCAGGTGTAGAAGTTGCATACAACATGTGTTCTTGCTTCATTGGCTGAGTAATGAACCCACTTATTTCTGAGTCAAACAAGTTGAGCCATAGTCACCTCCAGTTAGACTCAAAATCATGGGTTCCACTCCATGAAAACACCCAAGAAATTACTGTACTTTTATAATTAAAATAATTACTCTCAGAATCAGAAAGGCTAGCAAGTGAAGCTGAGGTCTTCCAGTCAAATGCTTAACTCTTTCACCACATGTAATAAGTAGACACCAGGGATGCCAGCATTGTAAAGGAAAATTGTTAGTCCTGGTGAATTTCACTTAGTGTTGAAAGAGACACTGCTAAAGCCAAACGTCAACTCGAGGACACCTCTTCCTACTGCCCCCTCGACCATGACCCCACCCCCCCCCCATCACCAAACCATCATCTCCCAGACCATACAGAACCTCATTACCTCAGGAGATCTCCCACCCACAGCTTCCAACCTCATAGTCCGGGAACCCTGCACTGCCCGGTTCTACCTCATTCCCAAGATCCACAAGCCTGACCACCCTGGCCGACCCATTGTCTCAGCATGCTCCTGCCCCACTGAACTCATCTCTACCTACCTCGACACTGTCCTATCCCCCCTAGTCCAGGAACTCCCCACATACGTTCGAGACGTATGTGGACTTCAGTAAGGTGTGTAGGTCAGGTGAATTGTCCATGCTAAATTGCCCGTAGTGTTAGGTAAGGGGTAGATGTAGGGGTATGGGTGGGTTGCGCTTCAGCGGGGCGGTGTGGACTTGTTGTGCCGAAGGGCTTGTTTCCACACTGTAAGTAATCTAATCTAATCTAATCTAATATAATCTAACACCACCCATGCCCTCCACCTCCTCCAAGACTTCCGTTTCCCCGGCCCCCAATGCCTCATCTTCACCATGGATATCCAATCCCTCTACACCTCCATCCACCATGACCAGGGCCTCCAAGCCCTCCGTTTTTTCCTCTCCAGACGTCCCCAACAGTACCCTTCCACCGATACTCTCATTCATTTGGCTGAACTGGTCCTCACCCTTAACAATTTCTCCTTTGAATCCTCCCACTTCCTCTAGACCAAAGGGGTAGCCATGGGCACAAGTATGGGCCCCAGCTATGCCTGTCTCTTTGTTGGCTACATAGAGCAGTTGATCTTCCATAATTACACCGGCATCACTCTCCACCTCTTCCTCCGCGACACTGATGACTACATTGGCGCCACCTCGTGCTCCTGCGAGAAGTTTGAGCAATTCATTAACTTCACCAACACATTCCACCCTGACCTTAAATTTACCTGGACCATCTCTGACACCTCTCTCCCCTTCCTGGACCTCTCCATCTCCATTAATGACGATTGACTTGACACTGACATTTTTTTACAAACCCACAGACTCCCACAGCACCTGGATTACACTTCTTCCCACCCTACCTCTTGCAAAAATGCCAGCCCGTATTCCCAATTCCTCCGCCTCTGCCGGATCTGCTCCCAGGAGGACCAGTTCCACCACAGAACACACCAGATGGCCTCCTTCTTTAGAGACCGCATTTCCCTTCCCACTTGATTAAAGATGCCCTCCAATGCATCTCGTCCAAATCCCGCACCTCCGCCCTCAGACCCCACCCCTCCAACCGTAACAAGGACAGAACGACCCTGGTGCTTACCTTCTACCCTACCAACCTTCGCATAAACCAAATCATCCACCGACCTTTCCGCCACCTCCAAACAGACCCCACCACCACACCTTTCCACCTTCCGCAAAGACTGTTCCCTCCGTGACTATCTGGTCAGGTCCACGCCCCCCTACAACCCACCCTCCCATCCTGGCACTTTCCCCTGCCACCGCAGGAACTGTAAAACCTGCGCCCACACCTCCTCCCTCACCTTATCCAATGCCCTAAAGGAGCCATCCACATCCAAAGTTTTACTTGCACATCCACTGATATCATTTATTGTATCCGTTGCTCCCGATGCGGTCTCCTCTACATCGGGGAGACTGGGTGCCTCCTAGCAGAGCGCTTTAGGGAACATCTCTGGGACACCCGCACCAATCAACCACACCGCCCCGTGGCCCAACATTTCAACTCCCCCTCCCACTCTGCCAAGGACATGGAGGTCCTGGGCCTCCTTCACCGCCACTCCCTCACCACCAGACACCTGGAGGAAAAACGCCTCATCTTCCGCCTCAGAACACTTCAACCCCAGGACATCAATGTGGACTTCAACAGTTTCCTCATTTCCCCTTCCCCCACCTCACCCTAGTTCTAAACTTTCAGCTCAGCACTGTCCCCATGACTTGTCCTACCTGCCTATTTCCATTTCCACCTATCCACTCCACCCTCTCCTCCCTGACCTATCACCTTCATCCCCTCCCCACTAACCCATTGTACTCTATGCTACTTTCTCCCCACCCCCACCCTCCTCTAGCTTATCTCTCCACACTTCAGGCTCACTGCCTTTATTCCTGATGAAGGGCTTTTGCCCGAAACGTCGATTTCGAAGCTCCTTGGATGCTGCCTGAACTGCTGTGCTCTTCCAGCACCACTAATCCAGAATCTGGTTTCCAGCATCTGCAGTTATTGTTTTTCCCAGATAGACCACCACCCCATCAAAATAATTCCAAAACATTATGATTCCAAACAAATCATAATGCAGCTGTTTTAGATCAGAAACATTAAAGTTCGGTAAAAGGACAGAATTTAAAGAAAATATAATAAGGTTAATTTGTACTATAAGTTTAGTCACTGTGCAAAGTGCTTTTGATTTCACTTCAATGCAAAACTTATATAGTTTAAATTGGATATCAAAATCCTGACTGTATCAGCTTCACTCTGGTAGTATAACTGTCGGAGTCAGATGGAGGTGGGGACAACTCCATACCATGGTCTATGATTGCAATTCTGTATGGCACTGAGATTGTAGTCTATTGTATGCAATGTTAAATTAGGGTTCCACCTGCTTGTTTAAGTGGACATTATAAATTGCATGGCAATAGTCAAAGTCAATAAAGTGTGACGTTGGAAAAAGCACAGCAAGTAAGGCAGTATCTGAGCAGAAAGAGAGTCAATGTTTCAGGCATAATCCTTCATCAGTCTTGATGAAGGGTTATGCCCGAAAGGTTGACTGTTTTGTTCCTCAGATGCTGCCTGACCTGCTGTGCTTTTTCCAGCATCACACTAATCGATTCTGACTCTCCAGTATCTGTAGTCCTCACTACCTCCTAGTTGCTGGCAATAGTCAAAAGCTGGCAGAAAATTTTGGTGTCCATGTTAAATTTTATTTTGCAACAAAAATTTTGAATAATCATTATCTTAATGCTGCTTAAGGGACAATGCTGTATGCAAACAAACTACATTATCCATTTTCTTTAAAAATATATCATTCAGGGGATGTGAGCTCTGATGGCTCAACTAGCATTTATTATCTGTCACTTGATACCCTTGAGAAGATAGAGGTGAGCTGTCTTCTTGATAGACTGCAATCTGTGTGGTTAAGGTACATCCAGAATGCTATTAGGGAGGAAGTTATTAAGTGACATTCCTTGATTGCAAAATACTTGGGATCATCATAATGAGGCGAATAATGTCACCTATTAATCTGTCAACACTTTCTTGAGTTCAGTAACATCAATCACTCTCATAATCAATCTATGTTTTAATGGTAGTTACCCAGCTTACTATTCATTTTCTCACAGCAAGGCTTGGGGATACTACAATGTAAACTCTGTCAACTGGATCGGATTTCCATGTAATTTCTGCAAATCCATGACTTGATAATGCAAAGCTTGATTCAAACTATTGCTTCAGTCCACAAGAAGAAGGAGTACGTGATTGTCTCATTGTTCTTTCAATAAAAATCTAGCTTCACATAATACTTGAAAGACTAAAGATCCTAGACTAACATTCTTCAGTGGACTATCACATTTGGATGAAACGGAAGAAATAGTAAAATCATCTTGCTCCACTTTGACTGAGTTGTCAACCACACTTTTTTAAAATGAATGCTATTCAGAGGGATGATCAATTTTGTATAATTTAGCATGCATTTCAACTGATGCACCGCAGGAACTGTAAAACCTGTGCCCACACCTCCTCCCTCACCTCTATTCAAGGCCCTAAAGGAGCCTTCCACATCCATCAAAGTTTCACCTGCACATCCACCAATATCATTTATTGTATCCGTTGCTCCCGATGTGGTCTCCTCTACATTGGGGAGACTGGGCGCCTCCTAGCAGAGCGCTTTAGGGAACATCTCCGAGACACCCGCACCAATCAACCAAACCGCCCCGTGGCCCAACATTTCAACTCCCCCTCCCACTCTGCCGAGGACATGGAGGTCCTGGGCCTCCTTCACCGCCGCTCCCTCACCACCAGACGCCTGGAGGAAGAACGCCTCATCTTCCGCCTCGGAACACTTCAACCCCAGGGCATCAATGTGGACTTCAACAGTTTCCTCATTTCCCCTTCCCCCACCTCATCCTAGTTTCAAACTTCCAGCTCAGTTTCTGTCTCCTTAACTTGTCCGACCTGCCTATCTTCTTTTCCACCTATCCACTCCACCCTCTCCTCCTTGACCTATCACCTTCATCTCCTCCCCCACTCACCCATTGTACTCTATGCTACTCTCTCCCCACCCCCACCCTCCTCTCGCTTATCTCTCCAGGCTTCAGGCTCACTGCCTTTATTCCTGATGAAGGGCTTTTGCCCGAAACGTTGATTTCGCTGCTCGTTGGATGCTGCCTGAACTGCTGTGCTCTTCCAGCACCACTAATCCAGTATTTGATTTTCAGCATCTGCAGTCATTGTTTTTACCTTGATGCCCATGATGTCTGTTGATAAAATCTCAGCATCATAATCAAACAGTTTTGCAACTAACATGGCTTTTTTATAAATCTAATTCAGGATGACAAAAAACAAACTGTCTTTTCCAACATGGTGAAACTTGTATTGCAGGAGAAGACTGGGCATGGTTGTTGCACGCCTACATTAATAATTTTCATCTGCATTTTTATTTGGTGCAATGGCAACCAATTTTTATTCCCGAGTTGTCACACTGAGCACAAATTCAGGCAGAAACGCTTCCCTTCACAAAAATGTTTCTCCTTTTCTAATTGCCAAGTCACCAAATTCAGAATTTTTTTGGTACTTGTGTCATTTCTCTTAACTGTTGTCTCACAGACAAAGAGCGAAGAAATTTTCCAAAACTGTAAGCAAGATGTATTTGTCTTATGACATGGATAAATTAATGGATCTTTTATTCCGAGAAAAGCAGGTCCCATATATTATATCAATGAAACTTCCTCTGGTTGCCCTTGTTCAACAGTATATATTGCTTTTCAAATAGAATATTTTTTTCTTTGGTAAAACAAATTGCAACATAGCAACACCATATAAATGGGTTCAGAATGCAAGAAATCTCACATTACTTGGGACCAGTATAAGGTTAAGTGCTGATTCTGGATTTATGTTGCTTTATTAATGAATTGTAGAACTTGCAAAGCCAATCTCATTTCTTCTTCATCTGTCCCCTGAAATAACTCCATGAGGGCCAGTACCCCATCACCAAGTCATCCTTCATTTACACATGTATAGCACATGACACTGACTTAGCTCACTCAGAACCAGCTCCTGCAGTGAGCAGAACCCCTGACAATGCTGTTCATATCATCAGCCAGGACTCCCTGATTGAACCAGGTTAACAACCCCAGTGAGGGAATTCATATTCTATATGAGATCCACCTGGCTGACTTTGTCCCAGTCACTGCATCCCCAATACTCATTTAAATCGTGGCTGAATCGCGACATGTAGAAATTAATGCACATCCTGAAGTTACATTTACTTCCATTTTAGGCTCATTAGGATAGTTCTGTGAGCGCAGAATGAATCAACCAATGCAAACAACACTAAAACTTTCAAAAGAGTTGAGCAGTTGGGGAGGTGAATAAGTTTGAAAACATTGAAATTTACCATTTAATAGCAGTCTCCACCAGTAACTTTATTCATCTAGCCTGTGCTCTGGTTGTCTATGGAGCAGCTCAACCCAAATGGTAATGATATAATTCTGGTGTGGGTCAAATAGGCATACAGTCAACACCTATTGCATCCTTAAAATGCACTGGGGTCAAATTTCAAAACTCATTGTTCTTTCTCTGTTCCTGAAAACCATTTAGTTATGCAGTTTTAATGTTTTTCTCTTTCTTTCTCAAGTCAGTTTTCTGGTGGAATGCAGCAATGAAATTCTGCTAACTATGATGCGAAGTAACGACAAATTATTAAAATTTTTGTGCCGTAGTCTTGTATAAGATCTTAGTCTTGATCGATGCATTTGAGCTTAATTTTTGAAGTATGGAGAAGAAGGGGAGCAGGAAGCCAAATTTTCCCAAGCAAGAGGAGACAGATTCACTTTTGGGTGCATTATGCTAAATCCTCTGAAATTTAAGTTTTACTGCAATCCTTACATCAGTCCACCTTTTTCCAGCTTTAACTTGGAAAGGTTTCAAGGCAAGCAAGGAACCCCATGCAGCTATTAGTCAGATATTTTTATGCTGCAATAAGCAACTAGGTTTTGCGTTACTGAAGATTCTGAATTTAACAGGCAGAAATCCAAGCTATCTAGAGGTCACCAAAATCACAAGATGAGTGTACAGTAGCTGTTGAAACTGTAAGACCCAGGGCCAGATGAGATACGACTGCTTATTGCACTCTATCACTTCTTCTCAATCCTCTTCAGCTGCACTTTCCTGTTGCCAGTTTTCACCATGACATGGAACCACAAGGTTTAGCTACCACACAGTTCTAATAAAGAGCAAGAGGACAGCAACACCAAGATCTGAGGCAACGACAGGAGAAAGATCAGTGGTAGCTTTCTTTTCCTCTGCTACACGTTGTTCCAAAGGACAGAGGACAGAGTTGCAGAGGTCTCACTCAAAGGGGGCAAAACCCAACATTCAGAGCACAGAGAGATGATCTTCTCTTTCAACATGCTAAAGCACTAGTGACTCAGAAGCATCAGGTTTTCATGACAGATTATTGGTGACGTTTATAGCCTCCCGCAACAAGACCCATTCCTCTGGACGGGCATTGCAAAGTGGCCATCAGGTTATCTGTCAATGGAGAACCACTTCACAGTGCTCATTTTCTCCACAGTCTTGTGTGGTCTCCTCTCCTCTCCTTCTGGAATATCTAGGAAAGATTCTGAGCAGCAGCAGTGGCTCATATGGGTAAAACAAAATGTTGTGGAGATGTCTATTCTCACCAGTCATGTTTCATTTAATTGAATGATTTAAGGCGGTAAGGGCAAGTCAGGGAATAATAGACCAGTGAGCCTGGCGTCAGTGGCGGGCAAGTTGTTGGAAGGAATCCTGAGGGACAGGATGTACGTGTATTTGGAAAGGAAAGGACTGATTAGGGACAGTCAACATGATTTTGTGCATGGGAAATCATGTCTCACAAATTTGGAGTTTTTTGAGGAAGTAACAAAGAGGATGGATGAGGGCAGTGTAGTGGACATGATCTATATGGACTTCAGTAAGGTGTTTGACAAGATTCCCCATGGGAGACTGGTTGGCAAGATTAGATCTCATGGAATACAGGGAGAACTAACCATTTGGATACAGAACTGGCTCAAAGGTAGAAGACAGAGAGTGGTGGTGGAGGCTTGCTTTTCAGACTGGAGGCCTGTGACCAGTGGAGTGCCACAAGGTTCGGTGCTGAGTCCACTACTTTTCATCATTTATATAAATGATTTGGATATTGCTGAACAAAGAAACCTTGGAGTTCAGGTTCATAGCTCCTTGAAAGTAAAGTCACAGGTAGATAGGATAGTGAAGGCGGCATTTGGTATGCTTTCCTTTATTGGTCAGTGTATTAATTTCAGGAGTTGGGCTGTACAGGATATTGGTTCGGCCACTTTTGGAATATAGTGTATAATTCTGGTCTCCTTCCTATCAAAAAGGATGTTGTGAAACTTGAAAGGATTCAGAAAAGATTTACAAGGATGTTGCCAGGGTTGGAGGATTTGAGCTATAGGGAGAGGCTGAACAGGATGGGGCCATTTTCCCTGAAGTGTCAGAGGCTGAGGGGTGACCTTATAGAGATTTATAAAATCATGAGGGGCATGGATAGATAAATAAATAAAATCTTTTCCCTGGGGTGGGGGGAGTCCAGAACTAGAGAGCATAGGTTTAGGGTGAGAGGGAAAAGATATAAAAGAGACCTAAGGGGCAACTCTTTCACGTGTATGGAATGAGCTGCCAGAGGAAGTGGTGGAGGCTAGTACAATTGCAGCATTTACAAGGCATCTAGATGGATATATGAATAGGAAGGGTTTGGAGGGATATGGGCTGGGTGCTGGAAGTGGGATGAGATTGGGTTAGGATATCTGGTCAGCATGGACGGGTTGGACTGAAGGGTCTGTTTCCATGCTGTGTACCTCTATGACTCTATAACTTTCCATGTCGGACAGGTATTGCAGATTGTGTGAGTAAACAGTGATTTTTAATGCAAAAAAGTTCATCATTTTGTTCATGATTATTGGACAGAATTTTAAGATTATTCTCCTGTAGGTCTATGTATTTGATTGTTCCCCTCGCACACTAAACTTCATTGTCAAAATGGTTCAGAATGAGAGTGTGCGTGCATGTTGACTGCTTAAATATATTTGAGAGGCATCCGGACAGATGGAAGTGAGTATAGCATCCTGTGGAATACGGAGCAGAAAATAGCTGGGAAAGCCAGAATGTGAGATATCGTACCTGAAAAAAAAAAGAGTTCTGTCACTTATCTTTCCCACTTTCCTGTCATCCTGATTTCTCTTCATGCACTGTCTCCAAGTTTGAAGGTTTTTGCAAGTGTTCTGTTTAACCCATGAGAGGGTACCCTTTAACTATGAATTCATCCTTTGACATAATTGTCTCCTTTGGCAATGAAACAGACTACAGACGGGAGGTGGAAGACCTGAAAAAATGGTGCACTGAGGACAACTGAGCTCTCAATGCCGGCAAAACCAAGGAACTCATTATCGACTTTCAGCAGGATGTTACTCATGCCCCCCTACACATTAACAGCACAGAGGTGGAACGAGTGGACAGTGTCAAGCTCCTGGGAGTGGTCATCCACAATAAGCTTTCTTGGACTCCTCAGGTGAACGCACTGGTTACAAAGGTCCAACAATGTCTCTTCTTTAGGCAGCTGAGGAAAGTTGATATGACATATAAAAATTGTCAAGGGTATTTACATGTGCCATCGAGAACATTCTGTCTGGATGTATCACTACCTGGTATGGTAACTATACCATTCAAGATCGGAGATGGTTACAGAAAGTGGCAAACTCAGCCCAGTCAATCACAAAGGCCAACCTCCCATCTGCAGAATCCATCTACCAGGCCCGCTGTCAAGGAAAGGCCACCAGCATTCTTAAAGACCCAACCCACCTTGGCAATGTTTTTCAACAACCTCTACCATTGGGGAGAATTTACAGAAGCCTGACCACATGCACCAGCCGGTTTCAAAACAGACTCTACCCTACTGTTGTTAGAATACTGAATGGACTCACAAACTCTTAACATTCGCCTGGACCTGTGTTTTTGTTTTTGCTGCTGTTTACCTATTATTTACTATCTATGCTACTTGACTATGTGATCTGCCTGTAGTGCTCGCAAGACAAAGCTTTTCACTGTGCCTCGGTACACGTGACAATAAATTCAATTCAATCAATTTGGTCTTCTTGCCTGAGCTCCCAAAGAGGAAATAAAGAAGTGAGGATTAAATGCCAGAAAACTTCAACAGCTTTTGCAAAGCTATTAAAGAGTTCACTAGATTCCCAACCCACTAATGTTCCCATTATTTCAGCAGGGATGCAGGTGAGATAATTTCTCCCACATGCCTAAGATATAAACGGGCACCACAGGTATCGATTAGAGCTAATTTCTGTTTCATTTCTCTCAGTCGGTTTATACATGATGTTATTTCTTTTACTTCTCACATTACCATAATCCCTCCTTCCCAGCTGTCTAATGATCTTTCAATTTGCTCTGTATTCTGATTACTCTCCTATCCACATTACTTTTCCCCAAACAGCAGTGACACTGGCTTGAATCTCAAGTATCACAGTGGTCATACAGTGTCAGCAACCCCTGTGCATTCTAAATAAATGGTCCAATAAAATGAATAAATAAACCTTTTCATTTTATTCGACACAAGGTAAATTGAAAATGGTGTATATGTCAAACATACCATGTTGTTGGTGCACTTTTAAACCAACAGAAACAGCTTTGTACTTTGCATGAACTACTTCCGCTATATCATGTTGAATAAGCAGTTGCTTAAAAAAATTTCCAATAGAAAATATTTGTCAAACAACTCCATTAGAAAACCTCTGAAATTACTTGAAAACTCATTCATGTAACTGTTTGTTATGGGCCATGCATGAATTTGTTACATTTGCTACAAAACAGGGGCTACACTACAAAACAAATTCATTTATTGTGAAAATGCTTTGAAACACCATGAGCTCATGATAAAATGCATTGTGAAAAATATATGTCCAGTTCATCTTGTCATTTCTTAGTTTAATGAACCTTTAAACATTGAGCACAATATTTAATAGTATGGATTTAACTAATTGAAATACAAATGTACAATTAGAAGAAATTTATAACTATATTTGGTTAATGTAAATGTATACACTTTCAACACAGCTTTTAAAATAAAACTCTATCCTTGTGATGTTTGCTTATTTTCTACTTGAGATTCTCTTTCCCATATGTTAAATTTAGCCAATGCAAATAGCCTTTTTGCTGGGCTCATTTAGTGAGGTTGTAATTTAGAGTCATACAGCTTGGAAACAGATCCTTTGGTTCAACCAGTCCATGCCGAACATAATCTGAAGTAAACTAGTCCCACCTGCCCATATCCTTCCAAACCTCTCCTATTAATGTACTTATCCAAATGTCTTTTATACACTGCAATTGTACCGACAATGACTACTTCCTCAGGAAGTTCATTCCACAGGTGAACCACCCTCTGAGTGAAAAAAAATGCCTTTCATGTCCTTTTTAAAACTCTCGCCTCTCATCTTGAAAAATGTGATCCCTCATCTTGAAATCCCCTATCTTAGGGAAAAGACAACTATCACTAACTTTAGCTATACCCCTCATTCTAGTTAGATTCTTGATCAATGGGGGAAGTCAAGGGTGATCAGGAAGAGAGGCCAGAACATGGGTGTGAGAAATGTTGGATCAGCCACAATTCTATTGAATGGTGGTACAGGCTTGAGGGACGAAATGGCTTACCCCTGTCCCTGTCTCTGCCCCAAATGTATCAGCAAGGTCAGGACTAGCAGCATCCTCCAGCAGATGCCAAATAGCATGTGAAGAAGTCTTAGCCAAAGTTTTCCTCAGGATGCAGAGGCAGTACAGAAGGCTCAGAGTCTCATGTCCTGAAAGCCATTTCCCCAGTGAGTGAGGTGCGTTGCCACCGTAAATTGTTGATGGCCTTGGAGACCATCCTGACCCTAGGGGTGTGGGTGGTTATCCTATTCCACTGGTCTCCAAGGTGACAGATGAGCTACAGTTTATGCAACCAACAGCTTCCAAGCATCTGCTGGGTATATTGAATCTCACAATCTTCAACCCATAAATGAATTAAGATAGTTATTAATGCAATGTGTGACAGATGATATCACTTAATCTTGTTTTCCTTTGAGGGAGACAGTGCTGCAGTCTGAAATGTAACTGGCTGCCCTCCAAATGCTGGGCATCATGGACTGTACAGAGGTTGCCTTGAGGACATCATATCATAAGGCAGCTGACTTCAAAAGTAAAGGCTCCATTCTATAAATTACAAATCATTTGTGACCATTGCTATCACATCGAATACACTTGCACCAGGTACCTTTGAAGACAACATCAATGAAAACTATCTGGTTCCTGCTTCAGTTCAAGAGTCAGATGCCTTAAAAAAATCTCTGCTGGGAGACAAGGGATACTCTCTGCAAACATGACTGATGGTGTGGTTACACAAACGCGTATCTGATGCCAAACATAGATACAATGCAGAGCGAAAGTGAGGACTGCAGATGCTGGAGATTAGAGACGAGTGTATGGTGCTGGAAAAGCACAGCAGGTCAGGCAGCATTTGAGGAGCAGGAGAATCAACATTTTGGGCAAAAGCCCTTCATCAGGAATGAGGGAATAGATACAATGCAACCCATTCTTCCACAAAGGTCATTGCAGAGTAAATGATAGGCCTTTTGAAGTTGAGGTTCTGCTGAGGTCAGTTGAGGTGGGAACTCTTGCAATACGGTCCAAATAGAGTCTGTTACATAATCCTTTCATGGTGTTCTTTACACAACTGAAGGGGGCAAACAGGGAAGTGATGAACAATGAGGAGCTGGGTGAGCAGTACAGAAGCAATAACATTTTCACCATTCAGTAGCAGGTGTAACAAGCCAGACAAAAAACAAACTGGCATTGAATTATCTGCACTATCTGAAGAGCAGAGCACCCAGAACCACCTTATCCCTGTAACCCTGCATTTTCCACAGATAACCCATCTAGTATGTACATCCCTGGAAAGTGTGGGCAATTTAGCATGGGCAATCTACCTAACCTGGGCATCTGTGGATTGTGAGAGGAAACCAGAATACCTGAAAGCAACCCACAGAGACACAGGGAAAATATGCAAACTACACACAGACATATAAGATAATCAGAGGGTTAGATAGGTTGGACAGTGAGAGCCTTTTTCCTCAGATAGCGATAGCTAGCATGAGGGGACATAGCCTTAAATTGACGGGTGATAGATATAGGACAGATGTTAGAGGTAGTTTCTTTACTCTGAGTAGCAGGGGCATGGAATGCATTGCCTGCAACAGTAGTAGCCAATTTTAAGGGCATTTCAATGGTCATATGGACATGATAGGCATAATGGACAAGAATGGGCTTCAAATTGGTTCCACAGGTTGGCAGAACATCGAGGGCCGAAGGGCCTGTACTGCGCTGTAATGTTTTATGTTCTACAGTCATCTGAGGCTGGAATTGAACCTAGATCCCTGGCGCTGTGAGGCAGCAATGCTAAGCACTGTTGCTTCCAATTGTTCGGTTTTGGGTGAATGATCATTCACTGACTGTAAGTTTGTTGTGTTCAAAAGGCAAGCCGTCCCTGTTCAATCTCAGAATAAAATGCAATTTTAATTGCTTTCTTTTCTTCGCTTTACCTATTTTTCATTAATAAACATTGTCTTCAACTATCGAAGGCTTTCTAAAATGTGATGCTTTCATATTGTACAAAGACCAGTTATGCTACACTGGGCATTCTTGAAAGAGTAGTAGGGTTCCAACAAGCTATGTCACTCAGGTAGGGTCACCTGTATAGCCTCATTCTGGCAGCTGCCGTTGTCATAACAGTTGAGCAGCCAGGTAATGATATAAAATAGCAATACATTTGCAAAAGTGCGATTTTATTCCCAACAAAGTGTCAGCCATGCCACCTACGTAATCTCCAAAGCTTTTCTATTCACCTTCCCTCCCACTACATGTACTGTGAAGGGCTATTCATGGCTGACAGCCATCACTTTGATGCACCTCCACTGCTGGCAAGCATATGATAGTGCAAAGAGTGATGCTGTAGAGATGTGGTGCATATGTAATGAAATGAGTGACAAAGAATTGCATTAAATAACTTTCTGTAACTCACAAAGAGAAAAACTTCCATGAAACCCTTGAAACTGACATTTAGTCAATTTTTGATAACATTCAGCCCTGTAGTCACCTGACATTCCTGCGACTGCATCATCTGGGCTTCTCAGCATTTGAAAAGAATGAATCATCTCTGTTCTTAATCGTCTTTTCATCAATGAAAATAACTATCACTTTCAACTTACGAGAAAACCCATGTAACTTACACATTAAGTTCCCCAAAACCCTACTTGCATCTTGATGATGCAAGAAGTAAATAATATAATGGTGCATTTCAATATGATTTATATCTGCATCCTGTGCTTATAAGTCAATATACATATGCAACATTCCTTCATCAGGGCAGGGTTGCTTTGATTAGGACATTCTCAAAATCTATCAAGACAGATTTTTGTCTTACTCAGTTTAGTGGTAACCTGGTAGAAATCAATGGAATGGAAATTTGACAATTTCTGTGAAGGAATCTGTTCCATCTAGGCAGTGCAGTTGAAAGTTTAGCATATTCCCAACTATAATTTTAACCATTAAAAAAGCAGATGCTGTGCATTTATAGTCAGGATCTAATAATATTATACCAGAATTTTAGTTTCTTGCCACAAATTGGCTAGATTTGTGGAACATAATGGTCCCTAACCCCCAGCTAAATAGCAAGAGGTGAGCCTGCCCACAATCCCAGCAATGCCTTTCATGCTTCTGGCAGCACTGCTAAAGCCAAGCTGCACACCATGTCTGGTGCAGCAAACCAGAGACTGGCCTTCACCCTACTGCGCTGGACCATTATAACAGGACAAATAGCTCCCGAGGAAAGAAAAGCTTACTCCATGCTTCATGGATATTGACTTGGAGATGTTGGTGAATGGGACAGTGGAGAGGCAGGCAGTCATTTGTTCCCCCACAGACTTCCACAGAAGGCCATGCCATCAAACACAGCCACTCTGGGCACAGAATGAAGTCCTGTATTCCTTTTGATCAGGTACCTTCAGCATTGTGGGAAAAAATAACTGTTCTTCAGTGCACTGCAAAGGGAAGGACCATCATTTTTTCTCTGCTACCTCACACTCAAAAGGCTTATATTTGCTCTAACTTTGACACAGTACATGTCTCTGCCTCTCACCAAAAGTAATGGGCTGCAACTATCATTATTACATGTTTCATATTCTTATTAAGTCTCTCGCACAGTTCATCCTCATTAACTGTAAACTCTTCCTCTACTCTGTACTTCCTCACTCACTCACAAAGACACCTCAACACCTCTTCTGTTCATGCATTACTGCTAACTGCACTCCTATCTACTTCTTTCATATTCAATCCCTCTCTTTGTTTTATTTCAGGCAAACTTGGCCCACCCCAGGACTGATATCTGAACAGCTCATCTGCTCCATCATTCGATTTTGACTGGTGTGTTTCTCAATTTTTCAGAATACTGTAAGTTTCAATGAGATCCCCACCTCAACCTTCTAAATTCCATCAAGTGCAGACCCAGAATGCCCAATCATTCCTCATATGACAAACCCTTCATTCCCATTATCATTCTTGTAAAGTTCCTCTGGACTCTCTCCAAGGCTAGCAAATCCTTTCTTAGATACAGGATCCAAAACTACTCTCAATGTTCCGAATGCAGCCTGCATTCTTATGCAGCCTCAGCAGTACATTTTTGCTGTTGTATTCCCACGCTCTCAAAATTGACATGAACATTTCATTTGCCTTCCTAACTGCCAATTGAATCTGCATGTTAACTTTATGAGAGTCTTGAACTAAGACTCCTAAGTCCCTTTGTGCTTCAAAATTATGAAGCCTTTTCCCATTTAGAAAAATCGATGTCTCTATTTTATTAAAGTGCATAACCTCACACTTTGCCACATTGTATTCCATCTGCTACTTTTTTGCCTATTCCCCTTGCCTTTCCAAGTCCTTCTCCAGCCTGCTCACTTCATCAGTACCTGGCCCTCGACCTATCTTTGTGTCAGCTGAAAACCTGGTAACAATACTTCAGTTCCTTCATCCGGATCATTAAATGTATAACAGTTGTGATCATAACACTGACCCCTGTTCAAGTCCACTAGCCATTGGCTGTCATCCTGAAAAAGTCCTTTTTGTTCCCATTCTCTGCCTTCTGCTCGTCAACTAATCCTTTATGCATGCCAGTAGTTTGCCCCAACACCATGGACTCTTATTTACAGTTGTCAAAGACCTTCTGGAAATCCAAACAGATCACGTCCACTGCTTAACATGCTGTTTACCTCTTCATAGGATTCTAAACGGAAATCAGACATGGCCCCCACAATCCTCCCTGATGAAACTGTGCTGACTCACATCTATTTTACCAAGCACTTCCAAGTACTCAGTGAACCTATCCTTAATAGTGGACTCTAAAATATTATCAACGATTGACGTCAGGCAAATCAGCCATAATTTCACATCTTCTGCCTCCCTTCCTTCTTAAGTGTAGGTGGTACATTAGCCATGGTCCAGTCCTCTGGGACCCTTCCTTAGTCCATTGATTCCTGAACGATCACCACCATAATTATGGACCCTCCATAATTTCTTCAGCTGACCCCTTCAGAACTCCGGAGTGTAGCCCTTCTAGTCTGGGTGATTTATCCATTTTCAGACCTTTAAGCTTTTCCTTGCACTTTCTCCTGCAGGACTGATCTTGGCCTAATTCCTGGTTTGCATAGACACCGGTGCCCAGATTTTGATAGGATGTAGTCCTTGCATGATCAAGGCAAACCTGATGTTGTGTACTTGGCTGATTCTCTTTACTGACTGTGGTGGACTCCTGACTGACTAATCCCCCTTTAACCCACTGAAGATTAGTTCCCCTTGTACTTTCACACATTGGCATTTGATTTCAGCACGTTGCATTTATACTGACATTGATGTAGCTCAGTGCTGCACAGCCACATATCTACTCCATCTGACTCATATAAGGACTGTTCACTGTTTCCCAACTGCCTACCTCTCTGATTGCAGTATAAAACAATGCAAGCCACAGAAGCTGAAGTCAGGGAGAGTGTATTAAGAAAGCAACATGCAATATGCATAGGATGTCAGCCTCTAAGGAAGCAGTGAAGTGAGTAAGCAATAAGAAAACTAAGAGCCATAGGGTACATACTGCCCAGAATAAAAATAACTTGCAAATGACGACAATTATAGGGTATATACTGAAAGGTCATTTCCCCTTGTGGGAGAACCTATGACCAGAAGGCATCATTTCAGAATAAGGGTTTGCACATACAGGACAGAGATGAGGAGCATTTGTTTTCTCTCTCAGAAGGCAGTGAATCTGTGGAATTCTTTATCGTAAAGGGCTGTCAAAGCTAGGTTGCACAGTATATTCTAGGATGAGGTAGACAGTTTTAAAGGGAAATCAAAATTATTTTCCCACTTTCTTGGCCATTACTCTTGCCACACTAGAGAGTAGAAAAAATCTGTTTTATAGACTTTATACATTTTTACCAGAATGAACTACAGTTAATCAAAAAAAAACATGTTGCTTAATCATTGGCAACAAAGTTTCTCACATGAAACCTGCCAATTAGTATTTACTCTCTTGGGACTTTCTAAGATGTCTCTACCTGCAGAACAACTTAATTTATTTATCTTCGTAATTCAAGTTTCATTTGATAGGTAATAGTGGTGTTGAGTAATTGCGATCCCAAACCAAAGATCATGAATTAAATTTAGTCTTGTTCTCAAACTGCAGTTATATAACATTACAATTCTACTGTAAGTTTAAGGACAAGTGAAGAATTTGTGGCTGTTGCGGTATTTTTCACTTAGAAATAAATGGAATGGCCAAGTTAACAGAGACCAAGCTGCAGCTAAATAACAAGGACTGATGATATAATGTGAAGTTGGGTTGAGACTGATTTTTTTTTGTTTGCAAATCTAGGAAAATACCTAAGCAAAACACACTTCCTATTTTAATATAAGTAATATCTCACCATTACTTTTGGTTAGATATCTTGTTTAAATTAGAAGCTAATTGAAAATGTGTACAAAGGATACTACTCTCTCCAAGAATTTTCCATTTACTTGTCAACATGAGGAATTACTTCAAAACGATTTTCAGGTTTTAAGTCTGATAACTAGTTGAAGGATCTTTATTTTTTCAGATTTAAGCATTTAAATAAGGATTTTGATGGCAATATCACAAAACTAAAATACTGCATGCTGTAAATCTGAAATACACAGAAAATGCTGGGATTTGTGAGACCAGAGAAATCTGCGATAGGGAGAAAAGATATCTAGACATTGACTATCCTCTTCTATCTTGTCCTGCAACCTTTAACTTTTTTCTTGTGAGAATTTAGTTGATGCTAAAGAGTTGTGTGGTTACATGATCTGCATGTGTAAAGAGATACAGTTTACTTGCATTATTTTTTTATTATTGGCCAGCCAAGTAATGCAAGAATAGTTAAGATATGATACTTTGTGAGTATTATAGATCAGTTTATCCAGGGTTAAACTATGTTCATTAAACAAAATGATCCCATTCACTGTGGTTCATGGAACATGTTCAAATTTATTGCAAGATCATCACAGATCACATAACACTGCAATTCTGTTGAGGTCGAAGTTATTCAGTATGCAGAAGTACAGTGATAATGTTCAGTCATCACCACAGAGACATATTATACTCATGCATCAATCAGTGTTTCAGTAGGTGCTGTCATTTTCTATCACCAGCCTTCACTAATCAACTAATGTGTAAAGTTCATCATTCTTTTACCATTGACAAGATTGAACACCAAGCTGTGAAGATACAAAGGCTGAAATCCCACAGGGCCCTGAATTATGTAGACTTTGGTGAGGAATCTGGCAAAGTCACGTGAGAAGACCAGTGAGGTCCTTCTCGACATTGTGAGCAACTAATTACATTTTACAATGAAGTTCCAGACATTGCAACAAAATTCTTACTCAACAATGACAAAATGCATGCTAAGGAAGATTATCATTTGTCATCAGCTGCACTAACTGCATATCTCATCCCATTAATACGCACTTTCCTTTCCTACAACTCACCATAAGGAAAGTAGATGCTGACAATTTTCAACATGAAAGTCAGAGCAGGTATCCAGCAACTCCAGCTCACTCTGGACCATTATCTTGGACACCTGACAACAATGTCCCAGAACATGCTCCTGGCCAGCTGTAGCATACACCTCTTTGTCCACGGACACTGTCATCCAACAACTGCTGGCCTCTCAGACCCTAATGGCAACTCTCTGATCCACTTGCAGGACACTTATGCTCATTAAAGCTGCACCATGAGATGCACTGGCAATCAGTATTGCCATGCTGCTGGAAGGCCGCTTTGCACTCAAGGACTGGCACTCACCTCTCAGGAAGGACTAGGCTACATCTCAGGGCTGTTTGCTTGCTCTCATAGTGCTCACTGACCTAGTCCACGACATGACTATAGCACCCTTGCCTCGATGTGCTGTGCACTTAATGCATTGTCTGAAGATTCACAGTTCTAATAAGCTGGCTTACTGTTTAGAGCAAACAGTGCCAGGCTGCTTGTCATAGCAACCAATTAAAAGAAGTGGATATCTTGTTGTACAACTTAATGATATGTCAATCTCACATCTGTGGCATGTACCTGCTACCTTTGCCACAAACATACGGCATGATCTTTCAAGCAAATGGCCTTGTCAGAAAGTGCAGGGAGGAATAATCAGTCCCAGATCAAATCAAGGGGGAGCTGCTTTTAATCAGGGATCCTTGTACAGTCAAGAACAGTATCCACGTGCAGTCCAGGGGTTTGGGCATGGACATTCATTCAACTGGAATGATTATTCAAGGGATATATTCAACTGCCATCGAGGGACTGAGCCATGATCAGTCCTGTGGGGCAATTGCAAGCAGTGAAGGAGATCATATCAGGGAGCTTCAACAAGGGCTGTCAGGGGTCTGGTCAGTCATAGTCAGTCAAGGGGCTGGACAGAAGTCTGTCTCAGTGCTCCATACATTGGGAGGAGGAGCTGGGGTGGCAAGGGGTGTTCTGTAGCGATACAGGGTGGCTGCATTAAACATTTGGTGTGGGAGGAAGAAGCATAGATTAAGGTAAGGACAAGAAGTGTGAATAGGGAATCCTGGGGTATGGAGGGGGGGAGGGGTTGATGGGGTGGAGGTGTTACACAACGAAAAGGGCATGAAAAGCCACTGGCAGGAGAGATACTGACAATGAACATCACTGTGTCTTTCATGGGAATGTATACAGAATCACAGAAGACATCATCAAGTTGCAATGCCAGGGCTTGGGGGAAAGGTAGGAATTGGTGAAAATGGGCTGTCTGGGTTGAGCAAGGTGAAAGGGCTTCATGGGCAGCTACCTGACAACTAGACTGAGATTAGTGCTGAGGGTGTTCAATGTGAGCTGGGTTCCCTGTCATCACTTCCCATTTGCTTGAAGCAACCTACAACTAGAAAATGCCTGGGATAGTGCTCACAGTGAACAGGTTCAGTGTCAATCTGATGGATAAAAGCACAGATTTCACTTCTGCTGGAGAAGAGGGTATTGTCGTGGCAAATCCATCAATAACTCACTTGAAATGCTGGCAGTGTATCCAAATGCTGATCAATTAGCAATGTCCACTATGTCTTTGGTCTTTGCAAATTACACGTAAATCGAAGTTATTGCCAACAATTTTTAAAGAACCAGACATTAGTCACAACTAACACAGTTCTTCCATTACTTCCAAGGATGCTGTGAGACAGGGCAGATTCCCTCTTCACCTGCACCATGAGTATTATGGTATACACTGCAGTATGTAATGGTAACTTTCATGGTGGCTGTGAGGGCTGAGATGGGAAGAGCTCATTGTATGGAGCAGTCCCAATTTTCTTCTACGTTTTGGTCAGTCAGTTGGTGCCACATATCTATCAAATAGGTGGCTATCCCAAAGAAGCATGATAACTTGAAATAAGTCCCTCATTGCTGGGTCCACTGCACATCTCATTGTGTGAAGGAGCGTATGTAGCAATCATCTACATGGCAAGACAGCACTAACTCTTCTCAAAGCTAAGAACTAATTCTTAGTTCCTTATCTTTCTAACACAGGTTATTGCCTGCAGGATTGATGGAACCGAAGGTTTCTTCATTTTTAATATTTTATTAGATTTTTAATTAGTAATGGGTTGAAGGGTTATGGAGAGAAGGCAGGAAATTGGAGTTGAAGCCAAGATGAGATCAGCCATAATCACATTAAATGCTGGAGGAGGCTTGAGGGATACCTAGTTTTTATTTTCGTATGTTCACTGTGGCTGCTTTGATAACAAGCCTACAAAGGAGATACGATGGGCTAATAATGAGATGCAAATACATGTATATAAAGTAGTCAACACTTAATGAGATTCTGAAGTTGCATTTGAGAAAAAATCTGGAATTATTTCTGGATATCATGAATTCAATTTTTTCATTCTTGTTATATTTTCCCAACTTTCTTGCCATTTCTCATTCCACTTCAGGGAGGGGAGAATTCATTTTTAAAAACTCATTTAATCAAAGAAAATAAATATTTAAATTCCCAACTGCATATTTCCTTGTGAATGTAAACGTCTTATTCACATGAATAGTCCATTATAATACAAAGTATTGGAATTTATAGTCCCACTTCAAACAGTGAACAACTTGGGGCTGGATATGAAAATGTGAAATGTTAGTCACCCTACTTTCATAATGAAAAGCTGTGAAATTAGTTATTTAATGGTATTTCAGTAATAGTAATCCTTGGACTTATGTCAACAGGCCTTTTTTTCAAACAAGATTTAAAGGACAGGAATTTTAAATGCCTTGACACTTTTGACATTTGCTTTGGCATGTCCTTTTGACTTGCTTCCGATAACTTTTTTTTGACAAGTCCATTTGATAGTTGCTTTTAATGACTAAGATTAGGGAGAAGTATGTTGAAATTCTATTAAGGAGGAAAAGATATTGGGTATCTTGAAAAAAATTAAGGTAGGTAAGTCCCCAAAGCCTGATGGGATCTATACCAGCATACTTGCTGGCACCTTGAAGGAGATCTTTGCATCCTCTTTAGTCACAGATGAAGTCCCAGAAGACTGGGCAATAGGCAATGTTGCTCCTTAGTTTAAGAAGGACAACAGGGATAATCCAAGAAAATATAGATTGGTGCTGAGTCCTACGTCAGTGATTGGGAAGTTATTGTAGAAGTTTCTTGGGGACAAGATTTATTCACATCAGGAGAAGAATGGACTTAGTAAGAATTGTCATCATGGCTTTAGAGCAGGGAGAGGGAAAAGAGATTTTGTCTCTCAAATTTGATTTTTTGAGTAAGTAACAAAGGTGACTGATGAGGGGCAATAAATACTGATGTCTTGAAAATAGTCCACATTAAAGAAGAGCAGGTACTGGAGATCTTAAAAAGTGTAAAGGCAAATAAAACTGCGAGACCTGATCAAGTGTATCATATGCTTTTTTTTTGGAAAGCTAGAGAAGAAAAGCAGGGATATCTGAATCATCTATAGCTACAGGAGAGGTGTAGGAAGACTGGAAGATGGCTAATGTTGTGCCTTTTTTTAAGAAAGGGTTCAAAGAGAAGCCTGGAAACCTTAGACCAGTGAGTTCAATATCAGTGGTGATTACGTTGTTGAAGGGGATTTTGAGAGACAGGATTTACAGATAAGGCAAGGAATGATTAGGAATAGTCAGCGTGGCTCTGTGTGCACGAAATCATAACTCACAAACTTGATTGAGCTTTTTTTTGAAGATGTGTCCAAGAAAACAGAAGAGGGCAGAGTGGTTGATACTGTCTTCATGGACCTTAGTAAGACCTTTGACAATGTTCAACATTGTAGACTCGTTAGTAAAGTTAGATCACATGCGATTTAGGGACAGCTTACCAACTGATTACAAAATTGGTTTAACAGTAGGAGACAGAGGGTTGGTTTTCAGATGGAGGCCTTTGACCAGAAGTGTTCTGCAGGGAACGGTGCTGGGTCCACTGTTGTTTGTCATTTATATAAATGATTTGGATGAGATTATAGGAAGCACGGTTAGTCAATTTGCAGATGACACCAAAATTGGTAGTATAGTAGACAGTTAGGAAGGTTAATGAAGATTACAAAAGAGTTCTTGATCAATTGAGTCAATGGGTCAAGGAATAGCAGATGGAGTTTTACTTTTCTAAATGTGCGATGTTGTAGAATGAACAAGGGCAGGACTTACAAAGTTAATAGTGGGGCCCTGGAGAGTGTTGTTGAACTGAGAGAGAGGTTGTGTCACAGGTAAATAGAACGGTACAGGATGCAATTGGAATGCTTGCCTTCATTACTCAACTATGGAGTGCAGAAGTTGGGATGTGATGTTGCAGTTGTACAGGATGTTGGTTTGACCACTTTTGGAGCATTGTGTACAGTTTTGGTCACCCTGGTATAGGAAGGAAATTATTAAATTGGAAACGGTGCAGAAAAGATTCACAAGAATGTTGTCAGATTTGGAGTGTTCAACATAAATATGAGAGCTTGGATAGGGTGGGATTTCTTTCACTAGAGGGTAGGAGGTTGAGGGGTCACCTTATAGAAGACTTTAAAATGAATAACAAAGGTCTTTTCCCCAGAGCAAGGGAGTTCAAAACTAGAGGGCATAATTTTAAGATGAGGAGAGAAAGATTTAAAAGGGACCTGAGGGGCAACTTTTTCATAACTTCCCAATCATCTTTCATATAGAAGGTATTTGGAGTGAACTGCCAGAACAAGTAGAAGATGTAGTTACAGTTACAATACATAAAAGACATTTTAAAAGGTACATGACTAGGAAAGATTTAGACAGATATGGGCCTAGTTCAGGCAAATTGGATTAATTTCATTTGGAAAACTTGGTTGGCATGGACAAATTGGACCAAAAGGTCTGTTTCCACACTGTATGACTCCATGATGTTAGGGCAGTAAATGTTGTCTGCATGGACATTACTAAAACATTTGATAAGTTTGACTGGCCCAAAAGTTTAAGTCACGTGGGATCTATGGTGAGTTGGTAAGTTGGATACAAAGTTAGCTTAGTCATAGAGACAGAGGGTAGTTATGGAGTGGTGTTTCTCTGACTGGAGCTCTGTGAATAATGGTGTTCTGCCAAGATCAATGCTGGGACCTCTGGTTATTACCTATATATTATTATTTGGATGAAAATGTAGGTAGTCTGATTAGTAAGTTTTCAGATGACACATAAATTTGTTAAATTGTGAATTATAAGGAAGGTTGCCAATTAATACAGGATATAGATCAGCTAGAGAGTTACACAGAGAAATGGCAGATGAAGTTTAACCTGGACAAGTGTAAGGTGATGCATTTTGGTAGGTCAAATACAAGAAGAAAGTATACAGTAAATGGCAGGATCTTTAGGAGCATTGACATACAGGGTGCATGTTCATAGCTCTCTGAAAGTGGTGACACAAGTGGATAAGATGATAAGAAAGGTGTACGGAATGCTTGGCTTCATCATTCAGGGCATTGAATATAAAAGTTGGGAAGGCAATACTGTAGCTGTATAAAACTTCAGTTAGGCCATGGTGTACAGTTCTGTTTGCCATACTATTGGAGGATGTGGAGGCTTTTAAGAGGGGACAGAATTGGTTTACCAGGATGTTACCTGGATTGAAGAGTATTAACTATAAGGTTGAACAAACTTGGATTGTTTTCACTAGAGCTTCAGATGCTGAGGGGTGACTTGATGGAAGGATATATAATTTGAGGTATGGAGTGTCTGATTTTTTTACTCAAGATGGAAATATTAAATACTAGGGGACATAGGTTTAACGCGAGAAGGGAAAAGTTTAAAGGAGATGTATCAGATAAGTTTTTTTATGCAGAGCATGATAGGAACAGGCTGTCAAGGGAAGCAGTAAAAACACATATGATAACAAATTTAAGACATTTAGACAGACACATGAACACACAGGGAATAGAGGAATATAGACCAAGTACATGCAGATGGGATGGCAACATGCTCGGCCCAGACTCAGTGGGCCGAAAGGCCTGTTCCTGTGCTAACTTTGGAAAATACTTTTTACAAATCTGTAGATAGTTCCAATGTGCTTGATAATTAATAAGTTTTTGGGCTTTTTACATAGCTTCTTGTCTACTTTGCAACTAAAATGGACACCTTACCTTTCCCAAGGGATACCTGACCTCTCCCAAACACCAAATCCAAAGGGGGACTTCTCCTCTCCAAAAGGTTACCCTGACTATCCAAATAAATTTACAAAGTTGAGATCTCCTCTTAGCAAGTGTCATCTTCATATGTTCTTCCAAACACTTGGATAGTAGTCACTACAAAGCATGCATATTTAAAACATAACCTGCCCTTATGCCCACCCCTGTGAAAATGGGAGGTGCCTACCTCAGATTTTTGGCTTCCCTCAGTTTTGCACAATGGAGATGCTCTCAATCATCACAAAAATCTGCACTTTGTTTGGTAATCTTTGAGTTTTTGTTTTTTTTGGGTTAATTTTGGGAGAAGAAATAATTTGTACAATTTTATACTTTTTGCAATGAATGTGCCAACAAAAGCCTGAGTTTTAGGAGGGTCAGGGATATGGGAGGTAGTGGTGGATGACTGTCAACTTTGACCGTATTACCACTCTGAAGCAGACTGTTCATTTAAGATGTCAACTTTACACAAAATGGTGTTATAATCCTGTCATGGCAGTCTCTCAGTTATCATTCCATAATAAGCTACATTGTGCCCTCTCCTGACAATTAAAATTATTAGAATTAACACATTCATCAACTTTCCTACTCTCAAATCACGGTTAGAAACTCCATAAAAAGTTTACCTTGTTCAGCCATGTGTAACTGGATTTTTAAATGGTCATGACATTAATGAAAATTGATGAACAACAGATTGGTCCTGAAAAAAGTATTTAAATTAATGCTGCTAAATGGTATTTTGAAGATTTAAATTTAATTGTTCAATAGCTTTTCTTTTCAGATTATTTTCACCTCATGTATAAATCTATAAAAATGTTTTAAAATGGATTTAGTTTTACTGCTTTTCATTTTGTGGTTCTGTGAAATTCCTTTAATGTGGTTGCCTGCTCAGATAATTGAATGACATCACTCACTTCTGCTCCACACTCGGAATGTTCCAGCAAATAACACTGTCATGTCACTCTACCCCACTAAAGGTGAAATTCATATCCTCTCAGCAAGATTACTCTACGTTACTGATGATCTCCATTGTTCTGCCTTTTAACCACTAACTCCCAGTTATTGGGCTTTTCTTCTGTGGATAATTTACACTCTAATTCTAGTTAAATGTAAACTTTAAATTGTGATTCAATTTCAAAATATTGACTAATATGTTACTATGATTATGAAGATTGTGTATTGTAATGTGAAATGAAAACCAAATGAGAATATTAAAAAGATTTCCTGATTATTCACACAAATTGATCCCAATTTCAGAAGACTTATATGGTTAATCAGTTTCTGTTTTTACCCAGATCAGGCTACTGCATTCAAACATCTTTAATAATAGTACTCAGCTATTACTTGTTCAGACTCTTTGATCAGTTCAAGCGATGCTTTATTATTTTACTCTTTTGTGAGCATTGTTAATATGGACAGCATTTATTGGTCATATCTGATGAAGTTACACCCACAGTGCTGCCAGAAAAGAACATTCTAGGATTTTGGCCCAGTGCCAATGAAGGAATGGCAATTTAGTTCCAAGACGGTGTGTTCCTTGGAAAGGTATTTTCAAATGATGGCATTCCCATGCATGCTACACAAGACTGGATTGAGACTATACCTAGGCCAGGAGCTGAGTGGCCCTGGCAGAACCCAAAGTGAGCCTCAGTGAATGGGTTATTGCTGAGTTTGAGCTGGGGTCAGGGAGCTGGGCAGCTGGCAGTCGGTGGACTGGGGCTAGGTGTCGTCACCCTGTCACAAATGGTGGTCAGCAGTTTGCAAGCCCAATTGCAGTCAGCCCAGCGTGAGGGAGAGCAAGATCATGTGTAGAAAGCCCTCAGTGTGAAGTGACTGCAGGCTATCGAAGGACTGTAATGTATATCTTTTAATGTTATTTCTTTATTTTCCTACTTTCTACTATGAAGGACTGTAATGTAGACGTTTTATCTTCTTTCCTTTTTCTATTTTTGTACCTAATCTACATCAGTACCAAAGAATTGTAACTAGGTATTTTGTATTTAGGTTGTTGGTCTGCCCACCAAGCTGGTTAGTTTGTATGCAGATGTTTTGTCACTCAACTAGGTGACATCATCAGTGCACCTTCCAATGAAGCAAAGTTGTGCTACTCTGCTCATTATTTTTTATCCGATCTGGTCTGTTACGGTGGGTTGTGTCATTTATGGTCCTGTTCATTTTTGTGTAGTTCCATGGTGCTACAGTATATTATTGCTTGCTTTAATAAGTTTTGTACAATGCTCGGTTTGTAGGTGGGGTGATGGATTTGGTCTGTGTGGGTTGTCTTCCTGAATACATAGTCATAGAGATGTACAGCATTGAAACAGACCCTTCGGTCCAACTCGTCCATGCCAACCAGTTATTCCCAACCTAATATAGTCCCATTTGCCTGCACTTGGCCCATCTCCCTCCAAACCCTTCCTTGAATCTCTGACCAATAAATGAAAGCATATCAACTGCCTTCTTCGCTATCCTATCTATCTGCGACTCCACTTTCAAGGAGCTATGAATGTGCACTCCAAGGTCTCTTTGGTCAGCAACACTCCAGAGCTGTTAGTCATTCTTTCCACTATTACCTCCAGAAATGGGAGTTAGTTGTTGTTTTCTTCTTCACTGGTGAATTTAATAATGGTTAAAAAAAAAGTTTGAGTATATTATCCTTGCTGATGGTGTTGCTGGGGGTTGACAATTTTCGTTCTTCTCGTAGTGTGGCTAATGTTTCTCTTGCTAGTGGTGTGTTAATGGATGTGAACAATGCAGTGATGTCAAAGGAAACCATAATTTCGTCTTCATCAATTTTGACGTTTTTGGGGCTTGTGAGGAACTCCTGAGCTGAATGGATTGAGCAGTTGATGAGATGTTTGAGACTCAATTGTAGCTCTTTGGCTAATTTGTATGTAGATGTGGCCGGTAGGGAAACTTTTGGTCTGACTTGTTTGTGTACACTGGGGAGCCCATAGACGTCGGTGTGTAGGGGTGTTGTTTGAGCCTTTTGGTTTCATTTTTAGATAATCTGTCTTGGTGTATCCACCATTTTGTACCTAAAATGGCAGTCTATGTGGTGACATTGCACTGTTTTTATTGTGCTCCTATATTTTTGTAGTTGAATAGCTGTGACAATAAAACTCAGTTCTAATTCTAAATTAGTTGATTTATCAATGACAATCTTCTAAGATTTTGCTGATTATTGGGAGTAGACTGCAGAGTGGCAATTGGCCTCACTGTTTTCTGTTGATTGCCAAAAGAATGCCAGTGATGTAGCTGTATTAGTCATAATTGCTAGAGGCAATTAGTTCTGGAGTACGATGACAAATTGTTGTCAGTAATCATATTTTTTTGAAACATCAAGTGTCTTCAGCCACTTCTTGATATCATCAAGTGTGAATTGAGTCAGCTGAGGTTTGGTTTATTTGATACTGTGAATCTCAAGAAAGAGAATATGGACCATCCACTTGACAAGGTTGGCCGAAGATGTTTTTAAATGTATTAGCCCTGCCTGTTGCACTGACAAGTTGTTATCTCTCATCTCTGGGGAGGGGGGTATTTTTGGAGCCTCCTCTTCCAGTGAGTTGCTTAATTATTCACTACTATTTTTGACGGTTGGTGTGTTGATTTGGAAGGGGGCGGGGATTGGTACACATGGAATTATTTGAGGTATGTGGAACACTGGAGCATGTGCTGCACCAATGATTATTGGGATTACTGGTAGATGACAACAACAGTTACCCTTTAGTGTTTGTTTCCATGAGGGACAGGATGGAATTGATGACAGAGACAGGGATGGCATAGGAAAGATGGAAGGATTAAGGTAAGGATGACATGGGAAGATGGAATGACATCGGACTAGCATGGAATGGGAGGGAAGACGTGTGAGAGCGGCGAAATGAGATGATTGAACGAGGTAGTAAAATTAGTTAAATATGGAAAAGTGTGCAGATAATTATTTTGTACAACTTATTAATTAAAAGCTATTCTTTGAAAACACTAAAGATGATTAGATTTTCTAAAATATTTACACATAAATGTATCATGAAAATGAATTAAATAGAGTACAGTAGAATTGATGCTATCGGTGATGAAAATGTCAACAATCTATATCATTTCCAGTTTCATCAGTCTCTCCAATGTGCATGCTGCCACAAACCAAGACTCAAGAAAAGAGCAGATACAATGTAGCTTCAAGACACAAATCATGAACAAGTACTGCATAACAGAACAAGATTGATCATTAGCAAGCTTCTTTTTAGAAATAATACATTTTACAACAATAAAAGGCAAGTTTCAAAGAACTAAGGGTATTTGTTCCAAATAATATTATGCCATCAAATCTCACCTTTGGAGAACGCACTTCCTAATTAGTTTATCATATTCAAGTCACAAGTCATAGGAATGTAGAACATGGAAAAAGACTCTTCAGTCCAACTCATCCATGCTGACCTGATTTCTTCAACTAATCTAGTCCCATTTGCTAGCATTTGGCCCATATTCCTCTAAACCCTTCCTATTCATAGGAGGGTGCCTTTTAAACATTGTAATTGTACCAACCTCTACTGCTTCCTCTAGCAGCTCATTCCATACAGGCACAACACTCTGCGAGAAAACGTTGCCCCCTAGGTCCCATTTAAATCCTTCTCCTCTCAGCTGACTCCCTTGTCTGGAGAAAAGACATTGTCCATTCACCCAATCCATGCCCCTCATGGTTTTATAAACCTCTACAAGGTCACCCCTCAGCCTCCGACATTCTGGGGAAAACAGCCTCTCCCTAAAGCTCAAACCCTCCAACCCTGGCAACATTCTTGTAAATCTTTTTTGAACCCTTTCAGGTTTCACGACATCCTTCTTTTAGCAGGGAGACCGGAGTTGAACGTAGTATTACAACAGTGGCCTAATCAACATCCTGTACATCTGCAACAATTCCTCCCAATTCAGAAACTCAATAAAATCAAATACGTGACAAAATTTGAATTATACTTATAGGCCTGTTTTTCCAGATAGGAAGCTATTTCTAACTTTTTTTTCTGTTGTTATAAAAGTTGTTTTGATTAAAAAATTTGTTTGAAGTATAACGAGCAATTTGACATTATGCAAAGTACCACTACAGTAAAGATACTAATTTCACAGCAAGTATCTTGAATTTCTGCTACTTAAGTATGACATCATTCATGAAACAAAAAGTGTTTACAGTTGATAATTAAAAATCACACTGCTTTTCCACAGTGAAGATTTCATGATAAATGCTATATGATTAATCCATTCAATCCTCATTATGAATCTGAAGAACTAAAATTAACCAAAATATCTTAAATCAAAGATGGAATTTTTAAAAATCATTACTGAAAAGATTTACAGCGTTCTTCTGTAATTTATTGAAAGACAAATTACTTCCTGACAGGGAAGCTTTATGATCTTCCATTTGTTGGTTATCTTTGATGAGAAAGCAGTAACTTTACAACCATTTTCCAACACTGTTTCTATATTTTTTTTAATCCATCTTTCTTTCAACCAACTGTCTTTTCTTTCTGAAAACAAAACATACTTGAAATCTTGGCGGGAGAGAGTAGACTACCATTTCGAGTCGAGATGACTCTTCATCAGACTCAAAATGTTAGCTGGCTCTCTCTCCACCGATGTTGCCTGATACACTGATTTCCAGCATTTTTTTCATCTTCAGTACAGATTCCAGTGACTGCAGTAATTTGCTCCTGACTATTATTTCTAGTTGACAAAAGTCTCTGTTTCAATTACATACATTCCACAGTCTCAGCAATACCTGCATTAAAAAGAGATTTTTTTTTCCTTTAGTCCACATTAAACTTTAAAAAAAAATCTTCTATCTAAATAATGTCATTTTGGAGCAGCAGATAAGTGGAAAGTTTGCTTCTATCTATTGTACCCACCCAATGCAACAATTTCTGCAACATTCAGCAGATCTTGCAGCATCGTAGTATGAGGAACAATGTTCTGATGGAAATCATTGCTCTGAAATATTACTGCTGTTTTATCCTCCAAAGATGCTACCAGGTTTGCTGAGTATTTACAAAGTTTTGAGTATTCATTTCAGTTTTACAGCATTTGCATTAGTTTCATATTGAACTTAACTTGTGGTTACATCTTTTGATGACCTTAGCTCTCAGTTTCTCTGCAACCTTCACAGTGCCACAACTCCCTTTCCCCAATGATACACCACCTGTAATCACTTGGTCACTTACTCACATATCACTTCCTTTCCATATGCCATTTTTAACCTTGCCTTTCATCATTTAAGGATTCTAGGATTACTTCCTCTCTGCTTCTGCACTTCTCTCTTTGCAAACCCACTTCTTAAAATTGATTTAACTTTGTCTTATCTTTATTTTAACTCCTATTTAGCAAAGTCCTTAATTTTACATTTCTTTAAATTTCTTTTGCTCATTCTTATTGTTATCTCTTTCTTTGACTTGACTTTGATTATGGTGTGATTCTCTGAATTATTATAATGCAAATTGCACATTTGTTTTATCAATTTGTTGTTTTGAAGAGTGCTGTCAAATCATTGTGATTGCTACTGAAAATAATAAACTGTGTTAAACACAGCTAAATACATTGACTTACATGTTCCTATATTTAGGATGTTGCATAAACAATGGTTCTGAAGGGTTAATTTCAATTACATTGGCTTACAATCATTCTATTGATGTCACATACAGTTGGCAGATGGAGATAAGGAGTTCAACTCAAAATTTTGAAGGGAGTTGATGTATCTTTACCAGTTCCAAAAAGCAATAAATCTTCTTGATATCTAGCACAGTGACAATTCTGTAGATCTTCTATGGTGGTGTATCCTCTACTACTAAACACTGGGGAGGTCCACGATAAAGCAAATACAATGGAGGTTTGGTAGCAATGAACTGAATTGATAAGGTCTGAAAGATGTGCATATGGGAGTGGGCTGAGGAAAGTGTGGAATCAGTTTATTAGTTACTCAGGAATAAGAGTAAATATTGATGAGTTTAACTTTTCCTGAGTAATTTCAGTGGACTGCTCCAAATCATTCAATTTAAATGAATACTTCGAGAGGGTTCCAGATGTGGGGAATTACCCTGCAGAATCTTCAATTCCCAGGCAATTCCTTGGGAATCTGTTACATTTGGGACTGTAATCTTGCTGGAACAATGACTATCAGACCATCATAAAATCCAGGCATTTTGATATTGTGATGTATTCTTAACCATTTATCATTGGATAGGTCCAGGATAAAACAACCACAAAGGAGGATTGGTGATAGTGAATCACCTTTCATAACCTTAACCCACACAGGTAGAGATAGCATTTACCAAAATTATGCAAACAAAACTTTCGTTAATAATAGAAAATAAGTTAGTCTTTTGAACAAATTGCAGAGATATTCATTTCACTGATGTCCTTCCAAATATTTATTTCATATCCTTGTTATGAATAAAGAATTGCAAGTTATGCCATGTATATTATTGTAATGCTAAACAATTAAATGAGAAGTTGTAATAGGCAAACAAATAGAATGAATCATGAAATGTTGTATTTAAGGCAAATGTCAAGGATGCTTTTATAATTGCTCATTTTTTTCACTTTCACAGAAAATATCTTGAAGGCATAGTGAAGTTCCTAAGGAGCTCTCAAAAACATCAACTTATGTTCATAGTGAGCAAGTACAGTACATGGGAATATTATCTCAGAGTTTGTGTTACGTCAATCTGATTTCAGGTTTGCAAAATTCAAAATTAAGAAAGGATAATTTAGCTTATACTATTCATACCTTATCATTGTATCAGATGATTTATGAAACAAATCAATTTTAAAAATTTACCAGAAATTTATAATAGCACATTATATTCATCCAATCTACAGAAGTGAGATTAGTTGAATGTAATATGGTTATTACTTCCATTTTTAATATTTAATACTAAACATATTTGCCCCTCCATATATCACAATTAGATCTTGTTTCTGCAGTGGAGAACTTCTTTGATGATCAAAGTTCAAGCCGCTAAGCTGCTTTCAACAGATTCAATCATCATGTCCATTGATGCACATAAGCCAATTTAACAAAGCCCTTCAACGAAACTCGTGTTATTAGAAAACAATGAAAACAGCCAACAAAGGAAACATCAAGAAGGGTCGAGACAATGTGACTCCTTCTGTTTTCATTTCAACATCAGAAGAACACCTATATTTCTAACTTTAAGTAGAGTCATTTAATGTTCTTTTTAGAAATTCAATGTTCTCCAAATGTTTTTTTCTTTATTTTACTGCTTGTGTGTTTTTAAATTTGAACTTGATAGCTAATAGTTAATATCTGTGTTGTGCCTGCTATTTGTTGAAGTAATGTCCAGCTATAAGTGCTTCCTAGGAAATTAGCTGCAAATATATACTGGAATTCCTCGTCAGAGCAGAAGGATCTTGTGGTCAAGCAACTTTGAACCCAAAATTGTGCTTTTGAAATTGACCCACAGATGGAGAAACCTGGCCTGACAGAAAATTAGCCAAACTAAATTAAACAGCAGCCAACAGGTGTCGGTTACAAAGAACAGGTGAAACCAAGATCAAAGAGGTTACAAATGTTCAAGAAGAACCAGTTACACCAGCCCAAGGGACGTGTATTTGAGAAGTGTTAGTCAGACTTTTTGGCACCTTGACTGCCTGAGTATGTGTACCTTACACTTCCCAGCATGGCAATAATAAAGGGTACTGGTGTGACCCTATTGGATGATTCGAATTTAACTCTTCACCACATTGGCAAAAGGTGATCGAACATTTTGGAAGGTCAGGGTGAGGGGATATACAAGCACACACCTGGAAGGTAGCATCTCAGTGAAGTAAAATGAGTGAAGACTCTCAAGGAAGATTTGAAACAAGACCAATGGCATGAAGACCACGCAGTGAGCCAAGAGCGCCCAGGAGAAAATTTATCCTGGTTCAAGAGGCCCACTTTTGTGGAAGAGAGCCAACCTTACAACAGAGAGGAAGGACATTTCAATGGCCCAGCTCAGCACATGGATCATTGTCAGTAATATCCTTCCTCAGATGGCTCGAGCAAGTTAGAGTGCAAACATTGGGGGAATTTGGGAAATGGTCAAAGTATTTTTAATAAGGAATATTTTGTTAATAAAATACAGCTGAACTGGAAACCAAATTCTGTGTCCCTTTGTCCATCTCAGCCTAACAATTACTTGGGTGAAGTGCTTTTGATGCATTAACTAGTTGAAACGTCCAAAGAATGGACACCAATCTGAGCTTCAGAGAAGATGGCGATGGCATGTAGGGAGTTTGAGAAGTTAAAGATAAGATGGCTGAAGAAGTTGTCTCAGATAAAAAGGTAAAGTTCAATATTTCTTAAGAAAAGGTCAGAGCTAAGGGACTTTGGCAGAGATAAGGGAGTTTGAGGTGCAAATGATTTTCTAAGAAAGTTCTTCAACCAAAATAAAAATCAAACAATGGAGATTTTGGGAGGAACCTAGGACAGAAAGAGATTAAAAAGTTATTGGAGAGACACATTGTTGGTGTCAAGGCAATGCTTGAAGGTAGATTCTGTTTAGGGATAGAATAGTCAATTGTTTACACTAAGTCACTTCCTTATTCAGTGAGAACACAAGTATACTTATGTGCAAAGTGGAAAAAAAATTACAGCTTTTAATGTTGTGTTATGGAAATTTGTTGAAGTAATTCGGAGAGATATTCTCCATGGATTGTTCAATGCTACTGGGCGGCACGGTGGCACAGTGGTTAGTATTGTTGCTTCACAGCGCCAGAGACCCGGGTTCAATTCCCTCCTCAGGCAACTGTCTGTGTGGAGTTTGCACACTCTCCCAGTGTTTGTGTGGGGGTGCTCCAGTTTCCTCCCACAGTCCAAAAATGTGCAGGTTAGGTGAACTGGCCATGCTAAATTGTCCATAGTGTTAGGTGAAGGGTACATTTAGGGGAATGGGTCTGGGTGGGTTGCTCTTCGGAGGGTCAGTGTGGACTTGTTGGGCCAAAGGGCCTGTTTCCACACTAAGTAATCTAATCTAACCTAGTAATTATTATAATTGACAACAAGGTCCAAAGTGTGGTATGAACATAATTGATTTGTTTGATAAGTGAAAGTAAATTTTAAAATGTGCAGCAGTGTAGTGTTTGAAGTAAGCCAAGAGTTCAGATGATAAAATAGAAGCTTAGTCTAGAATGTGGAGGTAATGTATTTGTGGATTTTCTTTTTTTGTGATCTGCTCGCAGTTAAATGTGTAGTAGTGAAGGGAAGGTTGAAAAAAGGTAGAATCTTGCCACCACAGTTTCTTTACTAGAAAACAGGTAATTTGCTCATTAGAAACTGTGGTACTCTGATAGTGGGCCTTCCAGTTTAAACTTCTTAAGGCATCTAATTAGCAGCCTACCTCTTGGTTAATGTGTGGGTTGATGGATTCGGAGTTTGAGTTAATGTATTATGCATAATGAGCAATCGATGAGGATAGTGCTGTGAATGTTGTATATTTGAACTTTCATAAAATATCTGATACAATGACACATGGTCAGTTGGTGAATAAATTAGAAGTCTTTGGGATTGATGACAGCATGGATTAGAAGTTGGCTAAAAGATAGGAACTAGCAGTAGATATAGAGGGGCATTTGTCAGATTAGAGAAGAGTTGAAAGTGGTGTTCCTCAGGGATCAGTGCTGGGACATGATTCTCTGAAGGTGGCCAGGCAATTTGAAATAGTTGTTATGAAAACTGATAGGATTCTTGGGTTTATAAATAGCGGCATAGTGTATAAAAGCAAAGTAGTGATGCTACACCTTGACAAATCATTGGTCACATTGAAGCTGGAGTGTTGTGCTCTGTTAGTTCTGGACACTATATTTCAGGAAGGAGAGAGTGTAAAGCAGATTTAGTAGAATAAAACCAGGAATGAGAGATTATAGATAAAACAAAAAAAATTAGAGAAATTGGGCTTATTCTCTTTGGAGCAGTGAGGATTAAGAGGTAGCCAAGTTGAGATGTTCAAAACGATGAACTATTTTTGAGACGGTAAACGAGGATATTTTGTTTCCATTAGTTGTTATAACAGGAACTGGGGTTTGCAATTTCAAGGTTCTCAGCAAGAGAACTAGGAGTGAGATGAAGATGAACTTCTTTACTAAACGTTGTTAGAATTTGGAATGTGCTACGAGGGAAAGTGGTGGAAGTGGATTCCATTAGATTTTCAAGAGAGAGCTGGATATATATTTGAAAGTGATGAATTTAAAGGGCTCCAGGGATAGGCTGAAGAATGGGACTAGCTTATAAACAAACTAATGGTCTATTAAATTGTTGCCCTTATTTGTAATTGGCTACAATCTAATAGCTATGGTCATCTCAGAAGCCCACATTGGTCTTTCAATAGGCTGAGACTAACAGAATAGGTTTGTGATTAGAGTGGTGCTGGAAAAGCACAGCCAGTCAGGCAGCATCCGAGGAGCAGGAAAATCCACGTTTCACGCAAAAGCCCTTCATCTGAATAGGTTTGTGTCACCGCAGTTCCCTGGGAATTTTGCATGCACTTTCAGGATCCTTTTGCAATGCTCAAATACAAGCTGCACATTGAAATAATGGAAATCCTTCTTATTTACAAACAGCTTGGTCTTGTGCATAGTGCTTTGATGACCATGTGAGTGGTTAACAACCATAGTTTAACAACTTGCACCTGAGGAATCATAGAATTCCAGTGTGGAAGCAGGCCATTCAGCCCATCGAGTCCATACTGACCCACCGAGAGCATCCTATTCAATCTTGTCCTCTTCTACCTGATCCCAATAATCCAGTATTTCCCATCATCAATCCACTTAACCTAATGTTAGGACCTTGGGAGGAAACTAGATGGCCTAGAGGAGACCCATGCGGACACAGGGAGAATGTGCAAACTCCACACAGACAGTTGCCCGAAGGTGGAATCAAACCCGGGTCCCTGGGTCCTGTCAGAAAGTTGATCCAGCCCTGGCAGACAGCACCCATTTGGAAATTCATGTAGTCCATTGCCTTCGCAGGCAATGCACCATTCAGCTGTATGATGCAGTTACAAGCAGCAGATTGTGAGATCCATTGTTAGTCAGAAGCTGATTCCTGAAGTAATCGGAATACAAAAATATCCACAGCCGTTGTTGACCATCACTGCTACAGGCTAATGATGTTTCTGACCTGAGATCCTCTTACAAAAGGGCTGAAAGAGTCCTCTCTCCAGGGTCAGTGCTGCTCCAAAAAGGCCCAGGAAACTGACCATCTGCACGTAGGACCTGTGCTGAGCTTAACCACTTCTTTGATCCCTGATCGTTGGCCAAGCTCTCTGCTGCAACCAGCTGCATTTCATTCTGCAGTTGCTGCTCCTCTTCTGATTGTTGGCCGTTTGAGCTCTGAGGTGAGAAACATTATGGCTCCTCCTTAGTGGTCCAGCCAACATGATAGAGATGAATTACAGGCCACTGTACAGGCTCAAGGACATGCTGATTGTGAAATTAGGGTACAGAAATAGGTAATGTCTTACCCATGCCCAGCAAAAGCAGTCTCAATTAGCTACTATTATAAGGGCAACCTCTGTCTATTGTCAACGACATTTCAGAGTAATGCTCATTCTTCATTAACACCTGCAAGTTCCCAGCTGAGCCATAAACCATGCTGAGTTGGAATATATAACCATCCCTTCATGATTGCTGGGTCAAAACCCTGGAGCTTTCTTCCTAACAGTACTGTGAGTGCATCTACAATTGTGGCATTCAAGGATGTGGCTGAGCATTATCAATGAGAAATGATTCTAAATAATGGCTTTGCAAACGACACCTCCATCACATGAATGAAGTATAAAGTTGGTGGTTAGCCATGGTGCTTAAATGGCTGCATACGAAAGGTAAACTTACCTTAGTCCTACCAGATGATAGGGCTGCTCTCTTATTACAGAGAGATGACAGGTGGCGGTTTAACCCGGGGGTCATCATGCCTCAGGTGAGGGGAGAAGTTGAGCAGGAGAGTTTTTAACAGCAACCTCAGGTGGTACAGGAATTTAACTAACACTGTTGGCATCACTTTGCATTGCAAACCAGCAGTGACCTTTTAATTACTTTAACATCCTATCCAACATACCTGAGGGGTTTCCAACGTATCTTCAATCCCTCTTTGCAGAAACACTGAATAGAGTGGGATAATGTTGGGATCCTGAATTTGCCTCAAATTTAGAATCATAGCATCCCTACAATATGGAAAGAGGCAAATTGGCCCATTGAGTCTGCACCAACTCTCCGAAAAGCATCTCACCCTGACCTAACCCCCTACCTTATATCCTACATTATTTCTTATGCCTAATCAATCTAGCCTGCACATCTCTGGATACTATGGACAATTTAGATGGACAATCCACCTAACCTGCACATCTTTGGATTGTGGGAGGAAACCGGAGCATCCAGAGGAAACCACACAGACACGAAGAGAACCTGCAAACTCCACACTGTTACCCAAGGCTGGAATGAAACCTAAGTCCCTGGTGCTGGGAGACAGCAGTGCTTGCCACTGACCAGTCTTGCTGCTCGTATATATTTGGAGGTATAACTCCTGAAAACATGCAAACGAGTCCCCCGCCCACACAGTTATCTGGGAAAAACAAAGTTTGCCCAAAGCTTTTCAATGAAGCAATTTTAAAGCAAAATTTGACATTTTAATATCAAACAACTGGTAGCCTTTAAACTGATGAATTGATTCATGAATAGGGGCTGTCAGTAAATAGATTCATGCAATAAAACATTTATGAGTTTTTTTTCCAAGAAAGGCAGAAATAATTAACAGAAGTCACAGAAGGGCAATCTAATTTGAATTGATACAGATTTTCAATGTAAGCCTTTAAAATATCCAAGAAAATGAATACTACGTACCTTAATAGGAAACAGATATTTGATTAGCCGAACATATTAAAGAGGAGCATTGATGATCTCACCCTTTACCTGAATAATAACATATTTTACCTTAAAGGCCCACACTGTAAACAGATCATTTTCCAATTTCTGTAACTATGTTAAATGCATATCAATGAAAATTTGCTTTAAAACAAGCCATTGTATTCTGAGACATATTCATCTTCCTTACTTTATGGCAAATATACTGTATTTTTCATTTAGATATTCTTTCTTAATAGTAGTGGAAAGCCATCATCTTTAACTCTTCCCAATAAAACTAAATTATCCCAATGTCTTTTAATGAGGAATTGAAATATCTTAGTAGCTTCCATATAACTGAAAATATTCCACCACCTAGTTCTTGGGAGAAAAAGGAGAAGTACTTGTGTACATGTGTTACACAGATGCACTTTGTATTAATTAGTCAAATGTTTAAAATTTGCTTGAAGGTTTTCAAGGTGAAAGGAGTTACAAAGTAGGTGCTTTTACAGTTAGATCACGTAGAATTTGATCTGGCTATCTGAAAAGAATTCATTCGGAGAACTAGTCATTGTCAATACTTTGGGCAACAGACTCTGCCTGTTACCTGGTAGATTGACGAGAATAGATAGATGGTGAAGTATAGGAATACGGGTGAGATATTACTGCTGATTTTTCTCGGTTGTATTTCTACTTTAGCAAAATTTGCTAACATTCTTGGTGCTATTTGTTCTGCTGTGTGACAGGCAGATATCACTGACAAGAAGCTCATTATCTCAGAAGATGGTCTGATGTTGGTACATCTCCATGACCTCCATAATAAATCTTGTATGCCAGTGCAAAATGGAGGATTTAAGTTTAGAATTGGGGCACTAGATACATTGGTTTTGATGATGTCTTACTATATTGTAAATGTAAGATAGCTTATAGGTTAAAGGTTTAAAAGCTTTTATGTACTAACCAAGAAACAAATTATACTGATGTCTCACATCCATATTTCACGCTCCAAACTGATTTCTTTATAGATCATATTAAGTTATTTATTCAGCTTTCTAATTAGTACTTAGTAGTTAATTCTTCTTAGTAAATCTGACATTTTCTATTGCTGGGCTTTATGTTATTACTTTATTGCACCACTCATGTGCATATATAATTCCTAAATACAGGTACTTAAATACTTGTATCTGTTCCAGTCTGTTCCTTCTCTTAATATATGCATCTTTCTTGATGATTTTGAAATTTATATTAGAGCTTGATTTTAAGGATTGTTTCATACAGATAAGAGGTCTGCACCTTGTGGAAGTAAAGACCAACTTTTTAAACAGCTTTAAATAATCACAAACAAAAAGAAAAACACAGGATAGAAAGGTATTGTGTGATTACTATGAGTCAAGGACCAACATTCAGTCAGAACATATATTAAACAATAATATTATTACTACGTTGCAAAGAAGGTTGATAATGGTATTATTTGGAAACTGTGATCTAATGTGAACAGAACCTGTAATTCCATATTGCATGTGCCACCCAGGTTCAAATCCTGACAGGGCAGATTGTAGATTGTGAGTTCAATAAAAATCTGGAGTTAAGAGTCTACTGGTGATCATGAATCCATCATGCATCATTGGAAAAACCCATCTGGTTCATAATGTCTTTTAAGGAAGGGAACAGCCATCCTTACCTGGTCTGGCTCTTAATGTGACTCCCAACCTACAGCAACATGGTTAAATCTTTACTGCCCTGTGCACAGTTAGGGATGGGCAATAAATACTGGCCTAGCCAGCAATGTTCTCATGCCATGAATGAAGTTTTTAAAAACAGAAAGACATATTTGATTTCTGAATCAGTCCTGGGTTGCCTGGAAATTTGTATGCATTTAAATAAGCTTTGAAAAAAATCTTTAGGTGAATAGTTCAGTGCTTCAGAAGCAAAGATAGAAGAGAGAAACAAAATTAGGCTGTTGCCAGGCAAAAATGCATCCCATGATGGAGGTGTGGGGGTGGGACGGAGGTGTGGTGGGGGGAGGAAAGAAAGTAGTTCCCTTTCAAAATGGCAACCATCCAGAAGGTTAGTGAAATTGCAGATTTCTGTCACAGAGAACATGTCTCCAAAGCAAAAAAAAGAAAATGCTGGAAAATCTCAGCAAGTCTGGCAGCATCTGCAAGGAGAGAAAAGAGCTGACGTTTCGAGTCTAACTGACCCTTTGTCGAAGCTTTCCCAGAAGATGGCTGAACATATGAGTTTAAGGAACAATCGGCTTGCCCTTCATTTTCTTTTTTTTGATAAACATCCTCATTATCTACTAAAGGTACATATTTCCAAGCTTGCTAGCTCTCAGGTTATTTGGTCAGACAGAACTATCAGATTAGGAGAAAGTGAGGACTGCAGATGCCGGAGAACAGTGTTGAAAAGTCTGGTGCTGGAAAAGCACAACTAGTTAGGCAGCATCTGAGGAGCAGGACGATCGATGTTTTGGGCATAAGTCCTTCATCAGGAACATGAGCAGAACTATTGGGTCCCCTTTCTTGAAAGATATCAGTGAACTAAAAATAACAAACAGTTGACAGAGTCATTTATTTCTGGTGCTCGCCCACAGTTCCCAATATTCTAAAATGTAATTTTCCAACTTTCTACACTGGCACTTGATCTCATGACCATCAGATTACTAGCCTCAAGTAGTAGCCAGGCTTAAACTTGAGTCAGAAAACAATCTAACTAACTTGAGAAAAATGAACAGGCACCTTCTCTTTTGATTCAGAAATCAAATATGTCTTTCTGTTCTCCTTCACCTTCTGCAAGCAGTGCTAGTCATCGACTAGTTACACCAAGTCAGCATCGGTGACAGTAAAATCTCTAAGGCAGCTGAAGTTCTATTGATTAGACGCAGATTTTACCAACTGAATCATTATGTTCTGAAATTCTTTATACCAAATGTTGGAGATGTAAGAAAAATACAAAATACTGCCAGCAACTTTGTGTTGCTTTCAAGCATTTCCAATTTTCTTTTCACTTTAGAATTACTTTTGAAGTAATACATGTTGTGTGCCAATAAATCTGTAATACATTAATCAGCATGGCGACTTTGAGGATACTTGGAGAGCTGCAGTCAACTATGCCAGATACGAGTTGCTCTCCTGAGGAAATATCTATTTCTAAACTCATAACTCAGTACTTGCTTCCAAAGCCTATCTATTTTAAATTTAGCACTGTGGAATTACCAAACATCAAGCCCTCGATGGTTTTAGATTCATTACAATTCAGAAATTAAATGTAGTTTTGACATGCCACAATCCTAATAGGAGCTAAATTTGTGATGCATCTCAGAGCACTGGGTTAAGAATGCTGGAACCCAGTGCACTTATGGTATTAACTGACAGTAAGCAGTAAGCTTCATTTTATTTCTATGGGATGTGTTCAACGTCAAGCCATTTCTTTTTAATAGAGTGGAAGAAATTAAAATTTGCTGACGCTCGCACCTACTGCTTACTCACAGGGAAGTAATTATTTACCACAGTCCATTTAGGTTAAATGATCCTTAAAGCATCAACCGAGTTCATATTCAAGGCTATTTATTGTGATTTGCTGCTTTGAAAAGAACATGCTGCTACACAGTCAAAGGAGGGAAGGTTAGATGAAAGGGAAGGGTCAAGAATGTATTTCCTCTATTACCCTGACTGGTTAGGAGGAGAGGGGCAAAGCATCATAGCTGTGAAATATAGCAATCTCATAAGTTATAAGACCTTTGATTCCAGTCATTTATTATGGGGAAGAGTTCATCAGCCACCATCTGCACGTCACTGAAGGGATTAAATAAATTCAGCGCAAGGAATAAAATATGTACAAGGTTCAGTTATCCTGGTGAAGACTCTAAGGTATCAGAGTTTCATCTGACAAGGATCAGCAGTTCAGTTAAATGCTTGTGAAAAAAACATTCTGCAGTGTTTGCAGCCATTTGAATTATAATTGGACCATATACCAGTTTGTCAAATTTACTTAACTTTCACTGCTATGGATATATAAATTGATCTTTTAATGTCATACCATACATTCTGCAAATTGGTTCCTCCTGTATCATTTAACTGATTTTTGTTTTAAAAGCATTATATTAAGAATTGCAGCCAAGCATAATCTGACATGAAGAATGCAACTCAATGCAGTATATTTTAGATTTGTGGCAAAAATTCCAACCATAAATAAGAAAGACAACACTAACTTTATCACCAGTCTTTGCCAAGAAATGTAATGCACTTTGAAATTGTGAACGCTGGAAATTCTCTCCTATTACAACAAATTAACTTCTGTTTTAAAAATGTCAATTTTACCTACAGTTGCAATGACAATGCCAGGATTTGTAATTTTCTGCTTTGGAAGATATACAGACATTAATAGCATGTGCATTTTCTGAGTTTTAAGAAGTCTTTCACCTGTAGCTCCATACTCATTATTTTACTCAAGAATGTTCTGTACACAAGTGACTAGACCCAAGCATTAACTCTGATTTCTCTCCACAGATGCTGCCAGACCTGCTGAGGTTTTTCCAGCAATTTCTAGTTTTGTTTCTGACTTGCAGCAACTGCAGTTCTTTGATTTTTCATTGCTTTACTGCTGCTTCTAGAGTCCCATTACCAAAAGCTATCAATTCTCCCAATCATTCGGAGTTGTTACAACCAGAACATACACACGTGGTTCCCCAAATTAATATGGTTCCAGTCAAGATACCACAATGTTAAGGTTCTGGGTGAGGAGCGATGAGCTAGCTCCCCTTCTTTTTACACCCATCTGTTTGGGTGATTGCAATAGGTTAAGTTGGAAAGGATCCTTTCTCTTGTAAAACATTTCTCATAGATACAAATGTACTCCTGTTTTAAAAGGAGTGAATTTAACCAGGCTTTTGATAGTTAGGAAAGAAAGACACTTCATCAGTTACTAAACTTGAGAAGAATTAATAATGCAACACACAAAGATTAGAAGGAAGAAGTAAGTCCGAAAGGATAAAAGCTAGAAAAAAAAAGTACGCATCATTATGTAAATTATTCACAAAGAGCACATAGTTGAATGTTATGACTATTTCAATGGAGCTTACTGGTAGTGTTGACATGAGTAGTTCACCAGTCTGTTTCACAATCCTTTGTTTAACAGAAAGATTGATGCTCTGTCGTCAGATTCATTTTAGCTCTGATTGAATTCAAGCATTCAGGGTAAGACATTTTTCTCTTTGATTTTACCTACAGCATAGGAGTGCTTGAAATTGTGGTTCTCTAAGCTGTGGGCCTCACAGCACTCTAGTCCACAAACTAGAATACCCAGATAATGTAACACACAGAGCAGTTTTATCTCTCTTTTTGTTTATTCCCATAGGATAAAACAGAAATGTCTGCAATAGATACAACATAAAAATTCTATGTTACAGTGTGGAATCTTTGTTCTAAGTGACATGCTCATTACATAAAACATAGAACATAGAACAATACAGCACAGAACAGACCCTTCGGTCCACGATGTTGTGCCGAACATTTGTCCTAGCTTAAGCACCTATCCATGTACCTATCCAATTGCCGCTTAAAGGTCACCAATGATTCTGACTCTGCCACTCCCACAGGCAGCGCATTCCATGCCCCCACCACTCTCTGGGTAAAGAACCTACCCCTGACATCCCCCCTATACCTTCCACCCTTCACCTTAAATTTATGTCCCCTTGTAACACTGTTGTACCGGGGGAAAAAGTTTCTGACTGTCTACTCTATCTATTCCCCTGATCATCTTATAAACCTCTATCAAGTCACCTCTCATCCTTCGCCGTTCAAATGAGAAAAGGCCTAGCACTCTCAACCTATCCGGTACAACCTATTCTCCATTCCAGGCAACATCCTGGTAAATCTCCTCTGCACCCTCTCCAAAGCTGCCACACCTTTCCTAAAATGAGACGACCAGAACTGCACACAGTACTCCAAATGTGGCCTAACCAAGGTCCTATGCAGCTGCAACATCACCTTACGACTCTTGAATTCAATCCCTCTGCTAATGAACGCTAATACACCATAGGCCTTCTTACAAGCTCTATCCACCTGAGTGGCAACTTTCAAAGATCTATAAACATATACCCCAAGATACCTCTGCTCCTCCACCTTACGAAGAACCCGACCGTTAACCCTGTATTCCGCATTCTTATTTGTCCTTCCAAAATGGACAACCTTACACTTGACAGGGTTGAACTCCATCTGCCACTCCTCAGCCCAGCTCTGAATCATATCTAAGTCCCTTTGCAGCCGACAACAGCCCTCCTCACTATCCACAACTCCACTAATCTTCGTATCGTCTGCAAATTTACTGACCCACCCTTTGATTCCCTCTTCCAAGTAATTAATAAAAATTACAAACAGCAGAAGACCCAGAACTGATCCCTGCAGAACTCCACTTGTAACTGGGCTCCAAGCTGAATATTTACCATCTACCACCACTCTCTGACTTCGACCGGTTAGCCAGTTCTCTATCCAACTGGCCAAACTTCCCACTATCCCATGCCTCCTGACTTTCTGCATAAGCCTACCATGGGTAACCTTATCAAATACCTCGTGGATCATAATACTATGCAGATGCAAGAATGCTGGAGGAAGAATAATAGAAGGTCCTGTTGTTCCTGTGCTAAATAGGAAAGAAATCCTGAGGAACAGTATTGACATTCAAGATGGGCAAGGGACAATTCATGGGACAGCTGCATTGCAAGCCATTAATTAATCAGTAACTGAAGTATGTTATAAACATTTCTTGACTACAAATCATGTAAGATGTACAAAGGAATGATATTTGCACTTCACAGTGGCACATAGACCATTCATTTTGAGGTGTGTCACTTTGATAGAGGTAAATATTTAAGATTTAGATATGCATTTACATGTGTCAAGAAGGCCTTGATATTATTTTGGTGGATAGAAAGACACCTATATAGGCAGCCAGACTGCTGCAATTGCTTTGAACATGCAGTGTGTCAATGGTATATTTAATTTACCTAGAAATGCCTTTCAGGAAGATTTAATAGTTTTGAAGACAATTAGTGTCAGAGTCATAGAGATATACAGCACGGAAACAGACCCTTCAGTCCAACTTGTCCATGGCGACCACATATCCAAAATAAATTGACTCTCACTTGCTAGCATTTGGCCCATATCCCTTTAAACTCTTCCTATTCATATACCCATCCAGATGCCTTTTAAATGTACTAGCCTCTACCACTTCTGGATGCTCATTCCATATATGCACCATCTTCTGCGAAAAAAAAAGTTGACCCTTAGGTCCCTTTTATATATTTCCCCCCTCACCTTAAACCTATGTCCACTCGTTATGGACTCTCCCACCCTGGTGAAGAGACCTTATCTATTTACCCTGTCCATGCCCCTCATGATTTTGTAAACCTCTAAAAGGTCACCCCTCAGCCTCCGACACTCCAAGGAAAATAGGCCCAGCCTATATAGCCTCTCCCTATCACTCTAATCCTCCAATCCTGACAACATCTTTGTTAATCTTTTCAGAACCCTTTTAAGTTTCACAACATCCTTCCTATAGCACAGAGACCCAAGCAGTATTCAAAGTGGGCTAACCAATGTCCTGTACAGCCACAACATAATGTCCCAATTCCTATACTTAATGCACTGACCAATAAAGGAAAGCATACCAAATGCCTTCTTCATTATCCTAACTACCTGTGATTCAATATTCAAGGAGCTATGAACCTGCATTCCAAGGTCTCTTTGTTCAGCAAAACTCCCCAGGACCTTATCATTACGCGCATGAGTCCTTTCCTGATTTGCGTTTCCAAGATGCAGCACCTCACATTTATCTGAATTAAACTCCATCTGCCACTCCTTGGCCCATTGGTCCATTTGACAAAGATCCCATTGTACTCTGAGGTAACCTTCATCGCTGTTCACTACACCTCCAATTTTGGTGTCATCTGCAAACTTACTAACTATACCTCTTACGCTCACATCCAAATCATCTATATACATGACGAAAAGCAGTGAACCCAGTACCATTCCTTGTGGCACATCACTGGTCACAGGCCTCCAGTCTGAAAAGCAACTCTCCACCAGCACTCTGTCTTCTACCTTTGAGCCAGTTCTGTATCCAAATGGCTAGTTCTCCCTGTATTCCATGCGGTCTAACCTTGCTAAGCAATCGCATGAGAAAACTCGTTGACTGCCTTACTGATTTTATAAACATTTCAGCTAAGTTAGCTTCATTGGTACTAAAGTGCATTGATATTTGTCTTTAAATGAGTTGATGGTTTCGCCTTGCTCTTGTCACAAACTCAGGTCTGTGTATTTTAAAAATTGACTTTGTTTTTAAGCTGAATTTCTGGAAAATTGGAAAGTTTGACAGGATCTCCATTTGAAATACCAAAGTCTTTTATTCTCTTTAATCATTTGTTTACAAACTTTGATTGTATGTCTTTGTTTAACTTCTATCTATTGATGTATGAAGGAACAGATACATTCTTTCATTAAACAGCTAGAATTCTAACAATATGGCAGTGCAGTGCCACTCCATATTCAGATGTTTACTTTCCATACGTATTGTGGAAAATAGTACTTTTTGAAAAAATGCCAATATATAAAGAATCTGTTTTTCAGTGTAATGTTTTTGCCTTTTTGATGCATTATTTCTCTCTTCTGTCTCTCTCTCTCCTTTTTGAATCTTCAAAGGTTGCCACTCTTCTTTTAATAAAAGAGCTAACTAGCACCGGTGTGTTCATGTCAAAATTAGATCAAAGTGACATGCAACATTCATCTTCTCCACTGTCTCTGAAGACAACAAAATGGTGTAGTGGACTTACAACTATGTATGAGTCAGGCCTTAATGGTATGACAGCAGGATTTTCTTTGCAGCATTTTTATCTGTATTTCATTCCAATTTCATTCCAATACTTTGCTGAAGTATAGTTATCTTGGGCCTCCTATCAACTGCCGCTTTTTTAAAAAATTGGGCATTTTATTTTTAAGGAGCGAGAGAGAAAAGGGGCCACACCACAATTCTTGCGCTGTGAATGCTGTGTTTCAGTACAAGTTGCAGCTTTCAGTCTTGATTGTTAGATGTGAGCTTTAGCTCTGAATTCAGGTAACTGATGAGTGATGACAAAAGAACCACACCACTATCATCCTTTTAGCCATAAGTAACAACTTGCTGAAACTACCTTTTTTCAAACAATAAACACAACTGTTATCAGCTTCCGGTGTCCACTTACTGCTGCCATGATGTGGTTGCCTTGGGGTAAAACATCATTGCTAATATGATATGGTCTTACTGCTTCCCTGTATGTTACCCCATAGAAGATAAAACATGAAGACTAGGTGTTTGTTGAGACAGATTTCATCAAGTTTATCATCAACTCGTTGAGCACATTGGCATGATACTTCAGATTTACACATAGCCTATGTTCCAGGCTTATGTTCCTGCTACATTATGTGGATAGCTAATTGACTAAATAACTGGTTGCTAATAAACTAACTGATCAACCAAGGCAAAGACCTTTTATATTATAGAATCACATTTCATGACATAATTTTGTTATTTTAAAAGGTAAAGCGCTTGGTTGAGATTTGTGCAATAATATAGAGTGTGCTTGGTTTCTGGAAGTATGTTTCCATATGCTTAAATGACTGCTATTTTCTAAAATTGAACACTGGAAGATTCAACATAAAAACAGAAGTTATTGGACAAACTCAGAGTTGAGTAGTGTCTGTGGAGAGACTGAATTTAATGTTTCAAGTCTGCTTTGACTCTTCTTCACAATGATGAGAGGTGGAAAAGTGAAGAGTTTTATGAGATTGACAAAGGTGAAGAAGGAGAAAGTGAGGACTGCAGATGCTGGAGATCAGAGCTGAAAAATGTGTTGCTGGAAAAATGCAGCAGGTTAGGCAGCATCCAAGGAGCAGGGGAATTGACATTTCGGGCATAAGCCCTTCTTCAGGGATGAGGAGGGTGTGCCAAGCAGGCTAAGATAAAAGGTCGGGAGGAGGGACTTGGGGGAGGGGCGTTGGGAATGTGATAGGTGGAAGGAGGTTAAGGTGAGGATGATAGGCTGGAGAGGGGGTGGGGGCGGAGAGGTCAGGAAGAAGATTGCAGGCCAAGAATGCGGTGCTGAGTCCGAGGGTTGGGACTGAGATAAGGTGGGGGAAGGGGAAATGAGGAAGCTGGAGAAATCTGCATTCATCCCTCGTGGTTGGAGGGTTCCTAGGCGGAAGATAGGGTGCTCTTCCTTCAGGCGTAGTGTTGCCATGGTCTGGCGATGGAGGAGGCCAAGGATCTGCATGTCTTTGACGGAGTGGGAGGGGGAGTTAAAGTGTTCAGCCACAGGACGGTTGGGTTGGTTGGTGTGCGTGTCCCAGAGGTGTTCTCTGAATTGTTCCACATGTAGGCGGCCTGTCTTCCCAATATAGAGGAGGCCACATCAGGTGCAGCTGATGCAGAAAATAATGTGTGTGGAGGTGCAGGTGAATTTGTGACAGATATGGAAGGATCCCTTGGGGCCTTGAAGGGAAATGAGGGTGAAGAAGGACCAAGTGAAACACTTGGGGAAGGTGGCCAAATCAAAGAAGGTTCTGGAGAATTCTGGAACATTCCTCTTGCTGGGCCAGAGCACAAGTCATTTCTACTGAGAGTGCAGGGTAATGCATGAATTTAGTACAGTGCTTTTGATCAATCATGATTGTCTTTCTGAAATTTAGGGTAGTAGTTCCCTGCTAATTCATGTTTTGTTAATGTCTGTTTTAGATTGCTTGTTACTGTAAAAGTCTTAAAACGTGAAATGTTGGTGTGCTGAAAACAAAAGGAGCTGGAGAAACTAAGCAGCTCTAGAAATGTCAGTGGAGAGAGATAAAAAATAATGTTATATTTTATCTCCTATAGAACTGAAACATTAATCTTTTTTCTCCGTCTATAGATGTTGCCAAGCCTGCTAAGGTTCTCTGGAATGGTCTGTTTTTATTTCCCATCTTCAGCACCAGCAGTACTATACTTTTATTTAAATATTGCTTGGATATTTTCATTAGTCACTGGGAAATTCATAACTATTTTAATGAGTTACTGGTCTTTACAGGAATAATAGCCCTTGGACAAGCAGTACGCTAAAGGAGGACTGAGGATTAAAGGTTTGGAGATGTTAGGTAGGTGATTCCAAATCAATGACTGACAGCCAAACGACCAAGCATCATTCTTAGAGAAATTAAAATCAGAAGTGCATAATATTCCACTAGCTGTCTGGCTTAAGCTTGTGAACAAGCCAATACTTATAGGGAAGGGCTTAGTTAAGGAAAGCTTTAAAAACAAGGATGAAGCTTTAAAAATAAGGCTGAGACTTGTACAATTAAGGCATTAGTGGAGCAGGAAACAATGTGGGTCAGAAAGACAATGAATTTAACATGTTTGAATCTCACATATTTAAATGAATCTCAGCAACTTTCCCTTTTCCAATGATAGCAGAATCTGAATTCCATGTTCCTTTAATCCTTTTGGTTATTTTCCTTTTCATTTTGTGAATAGTTGCAATAACCAGAAATATACAAAGTAACACAGAAACAGAATATTTAAATAGGAGGAAGCAATTTAGCCCTTTCAGCCTGCTCTGCCACTCAACAATATGATCATGATCATGGCTGATCATCCAACTTACTATCTTGTTCCCACTTTCTCCCCATATCCTTTGATCCCTTTAGTCCCAAGAACTATATTGACATCTTTCTTGAAAGTTTCAGTAATTCAGCCTCAACAAATTGCTGTGGCAGATAATCTATGAGTTAAGATATATGCCTCCTCATCTCTGTCCATCTGCAGTCCTCTGTCCTTAAAAGGCCTATTCCTTATCCTGAGGCAGTGACCCCTGGTTCTAGACTCCTTAGTCACTGAAAACATTCTTCCTGCATCTACCCAGCTTATTCCAGTCAGAATTTTACAGATTTTTATGATATTACCCCCCTCATTATTCTAAATTCCAGGAAACAAAGCCCCAACTGTGAGTCTCTAACCACATATCAGTCCTGCCACCTCAGGAATCAGCCTGGTAAACCTGCTTTTCATTGTCAGAACATCTTTCTTAGATAAGCAGACCAAAACTACACACAATACACCAAGTGTGGTCTTACCAATGCTCTACATAGTTTCAGCAAGACATCCTTGTTCCTGTACTTGAATCTTTTCACTATGAAAGCCAACATATCATTTGTCTTCTTCAAAGCCTGCTGCACATTCATGCTTCGTTCCAATGACTAGACACCCAAGTCCCATTAACCTACCCCCTTTCTCAATTTATCACCATTCAGATAATAATAAATAATAATAAGTTATACTGCATCTGCCATTATTTAGTCACTTACTTAACTTGCCCAAATTACATCGAAGCTTCTCTGCATCTTCTTCACAGCATTGTCTGCCAGCCAGCTTGGTCATCTGCAGACTTAGAAATATGAAATGTAGTGACCTCATGTAAATTATTAACATATTTTGAATAGCTGAGGTCCAAATATTGATCCCTACAGTATGCCATTTGTTACTGCCTGCCCCTCGGGGGAAAATAAATAATATTCCTACTCCTTCTTTCCTGTCTACCAACAATTTCTCAACCTTCATACCATGCTTCAATACCATGCATTTTAATTTTGCACGTTAACCTCTTATATCGGTCCTTACAAAAATGCTTCTGAAAATTCAAATAAACAAATCCCACTGGCTTCCCCTTATCCACTCTATTAATTACATAGTCAAAAAATTCCTTTCCTTTTCATAAATCCATGTTGTATCCGATCTTCCAAGTGCTCTGCTTTTATAATAGCTTTTAGCATTTTTCCCACTACTAATGTCAAGCTAACTGGTGTAATTCACTGGTGTCCCTTTGCCTTTCTTCTTAAACAGTGTAGTTACATTAGCTACCCTCCAATCCATAGGAATTGGTCCATCATCTACAGAATTTTGGAAGACGACCACTAGAGCATCTATTAGTTCCAGTATATTCTAAATTTAACCACACCAATCATTTAAAAACTGGCAGGATAACATCAATGCTTCAGTTTAACATTCACATTTTAATACGTTCTAACATCAGTTTTCCTTTACTTAGTGCCACAGTTCATTGTTCTGATTAACAATAAATTGAAACCCAAAATCCCTAGATAGCTTTCATTTTCCAAGCACATTGTTTTCTTTCCATTTAATTGATGTTCCTTCCCTGCATCTTCTGCCCTCATGTGAAGTACTCTGCACTTTTCGATATTGAATTTCATCCACTGATACATTAACATTTCCTGTAATGTATCCCACTGTGCTTTGGAGAGCTGTCACTTTTGTGAGCTTTGCAACATTCACATATTTAGCCATTCTGCTTCAAGTTTCCCAACTTGAAATCATTTGTGAAGATGTTGAAAAAAAGATTGGTAGAAAGTGATCCCAGACATTTGACATTAAGAAAGACACTAACATTTATGCCATTTGTTTTCGATAATGCCTCCCTAACACATCTCATAATTTTAGATGCTAAGGAAGTGGCCACACGCTGCCCACCAAAGAAAACACCTCAGCCAAGAATTTAATTCTTTCACATTTTATTCCTGTAGCATTTTTTTTCAAAAGAAAACAGATGTAACATAGGATGATCAATATTGTCCTTAACTATCTTACGTGGGAATGGCTTCCCCTATTCTAATGTTGGATTCGAACACTCAGGCATTAAACAGTGTTCACAAAATTAGCAGACATATTAGCCTTAGCTCAGTCAGTAGCATCGTGCTTCAGAGTCAGGACATTGTTTAGAGAGCGGAGTTAAATATCTAGGTTTGCACTTCAGTACAGTACTGCACTGTTGGAGGTGGTGCCTTTTCAAGTTGGGATATTTAACTGAGGGCACGTCAGCCCACAGGAGTGGAAGTGACGGATTCGACATAACTATTTGAAGAAATGTAAGGGGATGCTTCCAGTGTGCTGGTCAACATTTATTCCTCAAACAAAATTTTGAAAACTGATTATTTATTCATTGTTTGCTGTGGTTCCATAAACTTTTGTATTTAAAAGCCGTGATACACTCTGAATGATGTGAAAGCTGCTAGATAAATGCCAATTCTTTAATTATTACAAAGTGTTAAAAACAAAATGATAAAATATGGCATGAACAATGAAAATATATCAACCCAAAATACATGCAATTGCATTTTTAAAATGTATTCACCTTTATCAGACTAGAACGCTTAAATAGATTAGATTATTTCATTTCTTTTCTGAAAACAATTCCCTAGAACCTGCAAATACCAGACACCCAGCTTAATCAGAGCTGACATTGGTTTGTCCACCCAAGCTGGTAGCAAATGTTACATTGTAGTTTTTGGCCAATGATCTCATTGCACACAAAGACAATAAATTGCACCTGTCCCTCACCTTCCTCCTGTTCTTAGTCAAATCTGCTTGGTTATATTCTTTCTTGTTTCCAAACCACAGAAGCATAAGCTTTTGGGTCCCTTGTGTAAATCTGATGCTGAATAATTCATGACGTTCAGGCCTCTGTTGTATAAATTTTTCATTAGATATTTGGCAGCAGATACATTCTGCAATCCATCAGGCTGTGACTCTGGACAGCACTGGGCTCCCCTATGGGTTCAGGGATGGTAACGTCACAATAAAACAAGGCGAAAGACTTTCAAATTGACAACTTCAGCTAATTAAGTTTGAGGTAGACAGTGAATCAGCGTGCTGATAAACAGTTGATGCAAGCCTATCAAAAATAAAAGATAAAATATTTGATACATTTTTATTAGCCTACTGAAATTATTTGGTACAGTAATGATTTTACAGTGCCTGTAGAGAGCCGAAGGATGGTCAGAAGACATTGTTGCAGTCATTTGCTATAATGACGATTACTGTTGAATCTAACATACAACATTTACACCTTTTTTTGAAAATGCACTGCTGCAATATTTTACCATCTATATAAAATCACTATCAGTAGAAATGTGAGAGTCAGGGCCTATAAACAGTTGTAATAAGCGGAATGAAACAAACAATTGCAGCATATAATATGAGTGCCTTGTGACACGATAAAGGTTGATTGAGAATGAATGCTATTCTTTATTTGTATCTGTCATATTGGACTCGGAGAATAAACAATGAAAAATTATTTAAGTAACACCTGAAATAAGAGTGTTGAGTATTTGGGTCGGATTTTTACTACCAAGTTGAGTTGCTCAAGTCAGGAAATTATCCAGTTTTCACTCTAGAGAGGTTGGTGCGAGATGAATTGGGTTCACTAATCCCAGCAGAGGAGCACAGGCAAGTGCTGAGGTTGGTTAGAAGGCCTGACCTGGGATCTCATCCTAATTGTGTCAGAAGCTGTTAAGCCCATCAAACCTCACAGCATAGAATTCCACCTACTCACCCCTCCCAGGACTTAGCATGGTGGCTCAGTCATTAGCACAGCTGCCTCACAGCACCAGGGACCTGGGTTTAACTCCAATCTTGGACAACTAGCTCTGTGGAGCTTGCACATTATGCCCATGTCTGCATGGGTTTTTACGGCTTTTCTCCCACAGTCCAAAGATGTGCACGTTAGGTTGATTAACCCACCACGGTGGTGGGTGAAGCGCCTTTCAGAGGGTTAGTGTGGACCCGATGCGCCAAATGATCTCTTTCTACATTGTAGGGATTCGATGATCCATCATTTATTCCATGCCACTCATTTCCTCACTTCGCCTCAAAAGGTTTCCAAGCTCCCAGTACCAACTCATGCACCCCCAACCATTTCTTCAATTCCACACAAACCCTCTATGTCAACTCATGACTCCACCTAAACCTCTTGGTGCCCTCATATACCAGTACCCTGTATACAGCATGTGCACATCATGGGATGAAAATAAGCTGCTAATACTCTAATATATACTCTAATACTCTAATATCTTACTTATACACACTTGATGGTGAAAAACTCTCATTCTTAAAACCTATTCAAAGTTTTAAAATCTCATCATGTTGTGATTTCTTATAAAAACAAGGAAATTTCAATTTAGAGACAAAGACAGCTAAACCTTTAATAGCCTCTTTAAACTGTTAATCAATCTGCAAACTCAAAACCACGTCTTTAGAAAATTGTTGCTTTTGAAATGAGATGGAGCATTCATAATGACATAATTATACCCTACGAAGAAAGAAATCAAGATAAACTATATGAGCAGATGCTTCTGTGCTTTGGTTTCTAAACTGTGGCACATCGTCTGGAGAAGAAAGCAGAGCTGCTTTTTAAAAAAATTCTCAACAATAGCAGGCATTTCTTTTAAAATTAAAAAAACAACAGATTTAAGAAACTTCCAATCATAACAGTTATATAAAGTTCAAGATTTGGAGATGCCAGTGTTGGACTGGGATGTACAAAGTTAAAAATCACATAACACCAGGTTCTAGTCCGACAGGTTTAATTGGAAGCACACTAGCTTTCGGAGTGTTGCTCCTTCATTAGGTGATCAGCCACTATCACCTGATGAAGGAGCGATGCTCCGAAAGCTAGTGTGTTTCCAATTAAACCTATTGGACTATAACCTGGTGTTGTGTGATTTTTAACTTAATAAAGTTCAAGAGCTTTCATATCTACTCTCATCAATTTGTGACTCTCGCATTGCAGATTAAGGACTTTGCAACAGAGAAAGATAGAAAACAGGAGCAGGAGTATGTGATTAAGCCCATAGATCTTGGTCCACCAGTCAGCAAATATGATCATGCCTGACCTACTATGCTAATACCATATTCTGCTCTCCCTCTATACCTTTCTTGATGTTTTTCATACCTCGAAACATATCGACTTCTTTCTTAAACATATTCAGTGAATTGACCTTCACTGCCCTATGAGAATTTCACTGGTTTATTGCAATCTGAATGAAGAAATCTCTCATGTCACTCCTAAATAGCCTCCTCCATATCTTAGGATTGTGAGCTCTTGTTTTGTACAATCTCTCCATACCCCTCCACACAAGGGAAACATCAACCCTACATGCAATCTGTCCAATGTTTTCTGACCTATTTGACAAAACTCATTCTCTTAGGATGATCCTGCCACCACAGGAAACAGTCTGGTGAACCGTTGCTGGTCTCCTTCTTTAGTGGATATATATCCTTTCTGAAGTGAGGAGACTAAATTCTCATGATACTCAAAGTGCGGCCTCACTGAGGCACTTTATAGCAGCAGTAAGACGTATTTGCTTTTGTATTCAAGTCCTCTTGCAACTAAAGGCCAACATACCATTTGTCTTCCTAATTGCTTGCCATAACTGTGTGCTTGCTTTCAGTGACAGGTGTACAAGGATACCCAGACCTCTTTGTAAATCAACATTTGTCAATCTATTTCCATTTTGTTAAAAATCATACAACACCGGGTTATAGTCCAACAGGTTTATTTGAAAGCATTAGCTTTCGGAGCACTGCTCCTTCATCAGGTGGTTGTGGAGGTTAAGATCATGCTCACAGAATTTTAACATGATCTGGTTCCAAATAAACCTGTGTCCACCCCAGTCCAACACCGGCATCTCCAAGTCATATTTCCATTTAATAATACTTGTCATACTTTTGTATCTGTTGAAGTGGATAACTTCAAACTTATCTTTATAGCAGTGCATTTGCAATGTTTTTTGCTCACTCACTCACTCTTTAAAATCTCCTCACCACTCACACTAATTTTCGGTCATCAGCAAACTTAGAAATATTGAATTGATTCACTCATCCAAGCTATTGATGTAAATTATTAATTGCCATACATTAAATTACAGTCTTGCTGCACTCTGATTTCTCTCAATAGATGCTGGCAACCCTGCTGAGCTTTGCCAGTAATTTCTGTTTTTGATGTACAGTATCTGCAGTTTTCTTTTGGTTTTTACCCAATAATTCCTACTCTCTAAACAATTCTCAATTTATGCCAGTATATTATCCCAATTCCATGCATTTTTGTTTGGCACGGTGGCTCAGCGGTTAGCACTGCTGCCTCACAGCACCAGGGTCCCAGGTTTGATTCCAGCCTCGGGCGACTGTCTGTGTGGAGTTTGCACATTCTCCCTGTGTCTGCGTGGGTTTCCTCCTACAGACCAAAGATGTGCAGGCCAGGTGAATTGGCCATGCTAAATTGCCCATAGTGCTGGGTGCATTAGTCAGGGGGAAATGGGTCTGTGTGGGTTACTCTTTGGAGGATCGATGTGGACTGGCTGGGTTGAAGGGCCTGTTTCCACACTGTATGTAATCTAATCTAATACTGCACCCAATTTAAAATATTAAACACTGACCATTCATTCATTTTAATGCTCTTTAAATTAAATTACCAATCATGGTCAACTCACCCCTCATTTCACTGTAGTGCCCTTGTTCAGATTTAGGACTCTAGGTTTTTTTTATACTGTCATGGGACGTGGACATCTCAGATAAAGCTAGCTTTTGATGCCCATCCCAAACTGTCCTTTACTTAAGTAACTTTTTACAGCATCAGAGAGGACAGTTAAGAGTCAATTACATTGCTGTGGATGTGGAGTAACACATAAGCCAGACAGCTAACTATGGTAGATTTTCCTTCACTAAACGTCAGTGAACCCGATAAGTTTTAACAACAATTAGCAGTGGTTATATGGCTGTCATTGTACTAACTTTTGATTTCTAATTTTATAGAGTTTAAAATTCACCATCTGCTATGGCAGGATCCAAATCCAGGTCCTCAGAACATTTGCCTGGGGTACTAGATTGCTAGTAACATTATGATACACTAACACCCAACTCTACCAAACAACTCCTTTCTTGACCCTTACCCTGTTGCTAAATTCCCAGTTTGCTTATCTGGAATCCAGAACGGAACATCAAAAATTTATACCAATTAAATAACAAGAAATCTTGATTTGATTTGATATAGAATAATCATGTGTCCCAAGTTTTACAGGTAGATCATACTATACAAGTGCATCATGGTCACAGAACAGAGTGCAGAGTACAGTGTTACAGTTATCGAGATGATGCAGAGATAGAGCAAAATTAACCACAAGACCATAAGAAATAGGAGTGGGAGTGTGGCCATTTGGTCCATTGAGTCCACACCGCATTCAATCATGGCTGATAGACATTTTAACATTACTTAACCACACTCTCCCCATATTCCTTAATTCCTTGTGAGGACCTCTTAACATTTGAGAGGTCCATTCAACGTTTGATAACAGCAGGGATGAAGCTGTTCTTGAATTTACTCATAGTATATATTTAAACTTTTTGTATATCTTCTGCCCAATAGAAGAGAGTATAACTAGGGTGGGAGGGATCTTTGATTAGTTTGGTTGCTTTCCTGATGCAGAAATATAGATGGCTGCTTTGCAGTATGGGCTGGGCTCTGTAGTTTCCTGCAATCTTGCAAAGAGTAGTCACCATGTCATGCTGTGATACATCCAGACAGGATGCTTTCTATCTTTCATCTATAAAATTTGTAAAAGAATCTTTATGGTCATGCTGAATTTCCTTAGCCTCCTGTGAAAGTAAAGGTGTTGTTGTGCTTTCTTGACCATAGTGCCAACATGGTTGAATCATAACAGATTGTTGGTGATCATCACACCCAGGAACTTGATGCTTTTTACCATCTCCACAACAGCACTACTGATGCCTTCACTCCTTTTCCTGAAGTCAATGACTATATACTTCATTTTGCTGTTTCGTCATTATTTGAGATCTGACAACAGTGGTGTTGTCAATAAACTTGGAAATGGAGTTGGTGTGTAATTTTTTTCTTATTCATTCATGGGATGAGGGTGTCACTGGTTAGATGACATTTATTACTCATCCCTAATTGCCCAGAGGGCAGTTAAGAGTCAACCACATTGCTGTGGGTCAGACCTCACATGTAGGCCAGACCAAGTAAGGATGACAGTTTCTTTCCCTAAAGGACTTAATGAACCAGGTGTTTTTTATTCAACAATTGACAATGGATTCATAGTCATTATTAGATTCTTAATTCCAAATATTATTGAATTCAAATTCCACCGTCTACCATGACGAGATTCAAACTGGAGTCCCCAGAAAGTTGTCTGGCTCTCTGAATTAACAACCCAGTGATAATACCATGAGGTCATCATCTCCCCCAAGGAGGAGAGTAAGGATTGAGTACACAGCCTTGCAGGCACCAGTGTTGAGGATTATCATAGAGGAGGTGTTGTCGCCCCTCCTTATTGACTGCAGCCTATGGGTCAGGAGGTCAAAGATCCAGTTAAAGAGTGCAGAGTAGAGACTTGGTCTTGGAGTTTGGAGATGTGTTATTTGGAATTTTGGTCTTGAAGGCGGACCTGTAGACAGTAAATAGGAGCCTGGTGTAGATATGCTTGTTATCCAGATGTTCCAGGGATGAGTATAGGGCCAGGGAGATGGCATTTGTCATGGACCTGTTGCACCAGAAGGTGAATTACAAGGAATCAAGTCAAGTTGGTAGGCTGCAACTTTTTTTCACAATCCCTACATTGGGGAAACAGGCCATTTGGCCCAAGTCCAGACTGACCCTACGGAGAATAACCCACCCAGAACCATTCCCTTTTACTCTCCTATTACTCTACATGTCCCCTGACTGATGAACCTAACCTACACATCACTGAACATAATGGGCAATTTAACATGGCCAATTCACCTAACCTGTACATTTTTGGATTGTGGGAGGAACCCGGAGCACATGGAGGAAACCCACGCAGTCAGTGGGAGAATGTGCAAACTCCACACAGTCACCCGAGGCTGGAATCGAACCTAGGTCCCTGGTGCTGTGAGGCAATAGTGCTAATCACTGAGCCACCATGCCGTCCTTGAAGCGGATGTGAGCCATGACCAATCTCTTGAAGCACTTCATAATTATGGAAGTCAGAGCCACTGGGCTGTAGTCTTTGAGATACACTGCATGATTTTGCTTTGACACCAGGATGATGGAGATCTTTTTGAAGCAGGTGAGGACTTCAGATCGTAGCAAGGAAAGGTTCAAGATGTCTACGAATACTCTTGTCAGCTGATTTGTCCAGGATCGGAGTCCAGGGCTTGGGATTCCATCTAGGTCAGTTGTTTTCCATGGATTCATTCTCAAGAGACTACAAAAGGTGGTGTGCACAGCCCAGAACATCACAGATGTTCCTTACATCCATGAAGTCCATTTACACGGCCTGCTGCTGCGGATCGGCTGAAATCATCAAAGACCTATTGCACCCCGGCAAAGATCTCTGACAACCTCTTCTGTCAGCCAGAAGATAGAGGTTTGAACACATGCACCAGCAGCTTCTTCCCTACCACTATTAAGCTGTTGAATGGACTCTCTGACTTCAACTAATGCTGATCTTGCTAATGTTGATCTTGCCTAGCACACGCCTCGTGCTGTGTAACTTGTCTGCTAATGATCTGTACATCCCTGCTTACTATGATTCGCCTGTACTGCTCGTAAACAAGGTTTTTCACTCAACTTAGGTACACGTGACAATAAATCAATCAAATCAAAGAAAGCCAATCTAACATCTGCAGCAATGACCAAGGGTACAGGTGCATCCTGTACAGGTGCATCACTGCCCTTCTGTTCAAAGTGAGCAAAGAATACAATGAGCTCAGTAGCTAGGGATATACTGTTGGCTATGATTCTATTTGACTTCACTTTGTAGCCCATTATGTCATGTAGGGCTTGTCACAAATTATGGGGTGGTTAGTCTGGGTTTCAAGCTTAATTTGGTATTGCCTCTTGCCATCTATGATGGCCTTGATTTCCTGTATAGATCGAGGTCATTCGACTTGAACACCTTAGACCTGGACATTGATTAGGCATGGATCTCTCAGTTCATCTATGGTTTCCTGCTGGGGAACATTCAGATTAAGTTCTTTGGCACACAGTCTTCTACACACTTACTAACGAAGTCTGTAACAGTAGTGACATACTCATTTAGGTTGGCCACTGAGTTCTTGAATATGGCCAGTCTACTCACTCTGAGTAGTCCCGAAGAGGCCCTTCCTTTGCCTCAGACAGACACTGCACTACTTTCTGTATTGGATCCACATACTTCAATTTCTGCTTGTAAGCCAAGAAGAGCACACTACTGTGGTCTGATTTTCCAAAATCAAAGTCCTGTCTTTGGTCCCCACCACAAATTTCAAGAGAGGGAAAGAAAGAAAGAAATGAAATCCAGAAAGTAAAAATAGAAGGCAGAGGAAATTAAGATGAGCAGCAAAATAGTCATTGTAACATTTTTATACAGCATTGTTTGTACTATAACAAATCTAAGGGAACTGTATCTGAATGCATGGAACATTCACATTAGGGTAGTTAAATTAACAACACAAATTCTAGGATATGATTGTGATTATGGAGATATGGCTGTGGGGTAATCAGGGCTGTGAACTGAATATCCAAAAGGTATTCAGTATTTTGAAATGACCGGCAAAATGGAATAAGAGATTGTATTATTAGTACTGGGTGAAAGAAGTACAGTGTGGAGAAAATATATTGAAATGGAAAATCCAGCTGTAGAATCAATCTGGTTGGTGTTAAGAAGCAACAAGGATGGAAAGTATTCATGGAAGTTATTGATCAGCTTCAAAACAGTCATAGAATCCCAACAGTGCAGAAGCAGGCTATTTGTCAGACTCACCACCCCATCATTTGTGACAAGCCCTACATGGCATAATGGGCTACAAAGTGAAGTCAACAGAATCAAAGTCAACAGTATATCCCTAGCTACTGAGCTCATTGTATTCTATGCTCACTTTGAACAGAAGGGCAGTGAATAGTTGTCATCTGTCCTTATACAGGATGATCCCGTACCCTTGGTCACTGCCGCAGATGTTAGATTGACCTTCTTTGATTTGGTCTCTGGATTACTCTAATTCCATGTTGAACTATTTTACATTCCACTCCAATGAAGAATTTGATCATGATAAGTCACCCTTCCCTAAAGAAAACCGCACATCAAAATTATTTATTCACCCCTTCTCAATGTCTCACATCAAATCTAGGTTAGCCTATTCACTAACTGGTTTCTCAATATACTGGTCTAAAAAACTCATTCCAAGTTAAGTGGATAGGTAAATTAAATTTGTCCAGAATTACTGTAGTATCCTTGTTACATATTTCTCCAATTTTTGTTTAATGCCATCCTCTACCTTACCTCAGTGGTTCGCACCGCTGCCTCACAAGCACCATGGTCCCAGGTTCGATTCCCACCTCGGGTGACTGTTTGTATGGAGTTTGCACATTCTCCCTGTGTCTGAAGGAGTTTCCTCCGGGTGCTCCGGTTTCCTCCCACAGTCCAAAGATGCACAGGTTCGGTGGACTGGCCATGCTAAATTGCCTGTTGTGTCTAAGGATGTACGAACTGGGTGGATTAGCCACGGGAAATGCAGTGACATGGGTAGGGTTGCCGACAGTGTGGGGGAGGTGGTGTGGATGCTGTTTGGAGGGTTGTGCGAACTCGGTTGGACAAAAAGCCTGCTTCTGCACTGTTGGGATTCGATGACTGTTTTGAAGCTGATCAATAACTCCCACGAATACTTTCCATCCTTGTTGCTTCTTAACACCAACCAGATTGATTCTACAGCTGGATTTTCCATTTCAATATATTTTCTCCACACTGTACTTCTTTCACCCAGTACTAATAATACAATCTCTTATTCCATTTTGCCGGTCATTCTAAAATACGGAATACCTTTGGATATTCAGTTCCCAGTCATGATTACCCCACAGCCATATCTCCATAATCACAATCATATCCTAGGAATTTGTGTTGTTAACTACCCTAATGTGAATGTTCCATGCATTCAGACACAGTTCCCTTAGATTTGTCATAGTATAAACAAAGCTGTGTAAAAATGTTACAATGACTATTTTGCTGCTCATCTTAGTTTCCTCTGCCTTCTATTTTTACTCTCTGGATTTCATTTCTTTCTTTCTTTCTTTCCATGTCTTGAAATTCCCCATTCCTGTTTCCCATCCCCCTCACTACTGTAGTTGAAAACTTCTTCCAAACGTAAAGTGAATGCCCGTGAAGATATTATTCTTGATCTTTCTGGGGTGCAACCAAACCAGACTGTCCATGAAGTTGTCTCAATGCTCAGAAATCTAAAACTCTCTCAACCACACCATTTCTCCAGCTATGCATTCATCTAGTCTATTCTCCTAGTCATAATCCCCCAGTTCCCTATTGTCTGTTATATCAGAATTCATCCCTTATACCATTGGTATCAACTTTACATCCTCTTCAGAATGTCCTACAGCCTCTCCATGACATCCTTGAGGCTGGCTCCACAGATTGGTGTCACATCAGTGGCTGCAGAAATATCTGATCATCTAACTGGCGAATTCTCAATTACTATCACTCTCCTACCCTTTCTTTCACTTACCCTCTATGCAGCTAGATCACTCATGGGCCAAAAGGATTGGACGTTTGCTGCATTCTCCTGAGAAACTCCATTTCACTCAGTAGTTTTCAAAATTAAAAAGTTGGTTGAGAGGGAGATGAACCCAGATGACCCTTGCACCACCTTTTAGTCATTCTGTCAATTACCTATTCACTCTCTGCCTTTGCACTCTTTACTTGGTAGACTTCATTGTCCATGATATCTGCAAAGATTGCAGATGGATTTCAAATAGTTGCAGCTGGGGACACTTCCTGCACACATGGTCACATTGGACACAGAAAGTGCTCCCGACTTCCAATATCACATGGGAGGAATACTACATGTGACTGAGCTGTTCTGCCATGACGTCTTCTAAAATTACTTGACATAAGTTTACTTCCTCTAATTTAAAGAGCATTAAATATAATGGAGAAAAATAACCTTCCTTCATATACTTATAACACCCCTTAATCTGAACAAAAAAAAACTCAACAATCAATCAACTCACAACTCCTCTGTGAAGTCACTCTTAGATATTTTTCATGCACAGCTCAGCTGCTGATTAAAGCCCAAACCTGCTGTTTTGATACTCTTCCCAGCTGCAGGTGAACGAAGACGCTGAGACTTGTTGTGGATTTATACACCATTCTGTTCAGTTTACACCCAAGTCCAACTCTGTTGAGGTGTTCCCCCTCCTCAAAGTGCAAGTATGTCAGTGATCTCAGCACTGAATTCATACAGCCTGACAACATTCAAATTTCCTTCCTTTGTTAACCATGGTCCAGCCCCTCATAATCATCATCAATATTTGGAGCAGTCAGAAATCAGAATAGAACTTTCACATACATGGTCCTGTCCACAGTTTTTAAAAGATCTTCAGAGTGATCAGTACTTCATGAAAATCTAGTGGTTTGGACGCAAGAGGACTATTGGGCTAGCTCTCTGGAAGCTACAACAGATTGAAATGGGAGTATGGTCACTAAATGACTTTTTAAACTGCAATTGGACATGTACTCTTAAATGTTGTCTGATTTGTCAAAGATACAAATGTTATAGCTTGGAAATTTTCATTTGTGCAAGTTACATTTTGGCAATAGAAAGATAACGTTTATTGTTTGAAAATTAGTTCCACAATTTTGATTCAATGATGGTGTAGAAAGCGAAAAATATATCCAAGCCACGGTGATATGTAATTTGCAGGTGATAATACTGCTATGCATCTGCTGCTTTTATCCTTCAAGGAAGATATTATGTGCTTGAAAGATGTTCTTGAAGAAACTTTGGTGAACTGCTGCAATGTGTCAAGCAAACCATAGACACTGCACCATGTTTTTGTGATGAAAAAAGAAATATGTGGTGGTGAATAGCCTGCCAGTAAAACAGGTTGTTTATCCTTGATTGTGTTGAGCTTCTTGAGTGATGTTGGTGCACCACTCATCCAGTTAACAGAGAACACATTACAATCCTGATTTGTGCCTTGTATGAAGATACTTTACCTTTAACACGTGTAATTTATCCTGCTTTTTTAAACAGACATTTTTAAGGTAGAGGTGTGAAGCTGACTATTGAAAACTCAAAGTAAACTGTTGAGGCCTTGGGGATTTTATTTTCTGAAGTTGGAAATAACAGAAGAAGCCTGAATGGCTATGGTTAATCTCACAGAGAACCTGGATTTTTAGTTTTAGCTTTCAGCAGTTGTTGCTGAGGTCTCAGTAGGGTTTGGAAGCTGCAGTACCTCTCTCCCAGCTGCACCTTGAGTTTTCTCTTGATGTTTCCCTGCTGCTGGGGTTTTGAAAAAGTGGAAGCTGTCTTTTCTGTCTCTTGGTTACAGCTAGAAGCTGGGGGTTCTTTTGTTGTGCTTTAGTTAAAGCGTGTTTTGCTTTAAATTGAATAGTTTGACCAATATAATTGCATCAGAATGAAATGCCAGGCTTTTAAATTAAGAAGAAGTTAGAGTCCTAATGTGTTTGAGGGGGTCTGGTCTGGTCCATAATACTTGTAGAAAGTGGGCAGGCTTTATGGAGTCAGGAGGCAAGCTACTTACCTCAATATTTCCAGTCTCTGATTCATCCCCTCAGGAGCAGTTTGTAAATAGCCAGTTTATTTAAGTGCAGTTCTGAGGAAGGGTCACTGAACCAAAACGTTAACTCTGATTTCTTGCCACAGAAGGTTCTAGACCCACTGAGCTTTTCCATCATTTTCTGTCCTTGTTTCTGACTGACAACGTCCACCATTTTTTAGGCTTTTATTTGGCCTATTTAAGTTTCTGGCTAATTACAAACAGAGGATGTTGACAGTGAGGTACTCAAGATGAGAGGGGAAAAAGTTTAAAAGAGATACACGTGGAAAATTCTTTACACAGAGGGTGGTGGGTGCCAGCAGAATGGTAGAGACGGGCACAATAGCATCAGTTAAGATGTATCTAGACAGAGGGGCAGGGAGCAGAGGGATACAGATCCTTAGAAAATAGGTGACAGCTTTAGATAGAGGATCTAGATCGGCGCGGGCTTGGAGGGCCAAAGGCCTGTTCCTGCGCTGTAATGTTCTTTGTTCTTTGTGTATAATTCAGTTGAACTTTCAGGCTAAATGGCGAGACAAGCTCTCCTTGGAGACAGTTATTTTTGGACATTTGCATGATGCATTACTTTTGCATTACTTGCCACTTACTGACTCAATCCACAATCTTGTCCATGTCTTGCTGTATGCGGGTTGCTTCATTATCTGAGGAATTGTGCATGGTACTGCTCTCTGGACAATAATCAGTGAACATTCACTTCTGACATTAGAATGGAAGGAAGATAACTGATGAAGCAGCTCAAGTATGTTTGGTCCAAGGACAGTACTGTGAGGAATTCCTGAAATGGATGATCGATTTTTAACATCCTTCACTATCTTCCTTTGTGCTAGGTATACATTTAGCCAGAGGGCAGTATTCACCTTGAGACAAAATTTATTCCAATTTACCAAATGCCATAATCCTCATAGAAAGAGAGCACAGAAAATCAAGCCTATTATTCCATGGTCATTAACACATTTGTGATGACTCAATCTAATCATTAGGATGGTTAATTGGCTGACTATGACTACTATCTAAGATGAAAGGAACTCACTTGGGGATTATTAATAAACAATACAATAATGAGGGGGAGAGAGAGAGAGAGAGAGAGAGAGAGAGAGTGTGAAAGAAAGCTCCCTCTTAAAACTAATCCAAAAGCTGTCTCTTTTATTCCCCCCAATCTAAACACCCCTGGAGCCAGCTTTTCCTTTGTTCATTTACGGGATATGGGTGTCGCTAGTTAGACTGACATTTATTGCCCTTCACTAATTGCCCGAGGGCGGTTGAGAGTCAACAACATTGCTGTGGGTCTGGAGTCATAGGCAGGTCAGACCAGGTAAGTGCAGCAGTTTCCTTCCCTAAAGGGCATTAGTGAACCTGATTTTTTTTTGATAATCAACATCATTAGACTTTCAATTCCATGTTTTTGCTGACTTCAAATTCCACCATCCCTCAGGCACGATTTGAATTTGCATCCCCTGAACATTACTTGTGTCTAAGGATATTCACAAAGGCATCAAATTCAATTTCTCTAAAAGTTACAAACTCGTGTATAACAATGAGTGAACATATCACAGCTCCACTTTTGCTTCAAGTTATTTAAAAAGGTGTTTCTTTCTCAGCAGCCCCTCAGTCCAAATTGCAATTTCCCATTTATCTGTCATCTGCAGGGCATTCCTTTGCTCCTAACCTCTAGCATTTAGCTCCTTTTCTAAGTTTGAATCTTAGCTGCATTGTTAAGTGGCCATAGCAGAATCCAAAATAAGCATTAGTGATCAGAACTGCAAAGTAAATGCCACCTAAGTTAATTGAACAAAAGGACATTGTTTAAATGCAGATTTTAATTGTGTTCATTCAGGGAGAAATTGTGAATTTTGGATTAAGTTGTTAGAGATTGAACTGTATCTGCTCTGTCAAATTGTACATAGAAATGAACGAACATCAGTTCTTTAAAGGGACCATTGGAGGGTACTGTATATAATGTCCCAAAAAAATTCAGACTCAATTTTAATGGGCCTTGGCGAAACGGGAACACTCCTGATTGCAAAACAAACAAAAAAAATTACCAGCTGCCAGAGCATCACTATCCCATTTCTATTTATATTATCCAACTCTAACCTAGGTGTGACATGTCAACTAACTGACTTTGCCTTTTTTGGGTGTAGTTTTTATTTCTACCCCAATAGATGGCTTTCAATTGTTAAAGTTGTTTCTTCAGACTCCAATTTGTGAAACCTTCAGATGCTTGATGATGATTTTCTGGCAATATCTCTTCTCATACCATAAATCATTATTACTAAGTAACGATTCAATATCTTGAAATAAAGTCAGCTCCTTCAGCAAAATAAAAATCAAAATGCTTTCTTGAGCCATTGCATAGGACTGAAGAATTGCAAATATCACACGCTTGTTTGAGAAAGATTGGAAAGATAAATGAGGAATTAACCCAATTGAATATAACATTTTTGAAGTCTTAAAATCATTACAAATTTTGAAATGTAAGAATTTTAAACATCTAATACAGACTTTGATCCTTTATCAAAAACAAGACAGAGGGTTGTTTTTCAGACTGGAGGCCAGTGGAGTGCAACAAGGATCGGTGCTGGGTCCACTAATTTCATCATTCATATAAATGATTTGGATGTGAGCATAAGAGGTATTGTTAGTAAGTTTGCAGATGACACCAAAATTGGAGGTGTAGTGGACAGTGAGGAAGGTTAACTCAAATTACAACAGGATCTTGATCAGATGGGCCAAAGGGCTGAGGAGTGCATTTGGAGTTTAATTTAGATAAACACAAGGTGCTGCAATTTGGGAAAGGCAAATCAGAGCAGGACTTATACACTGAATGGGAGAGTTGCTGAACAAAGAGACCTTGGAGTACAGAATCACAGCTCCTTGAACGTAGGGTCCCAGACAGATAGGGTAGTGAAGAAGGCGTTTGGTATGCTTTCCTTTATTGATCAGAGTAATAAGTATTGGAGTTGGGAGGTCATGTTGCAGCTGTACAGGACATTGGTTCGGCCACTTTTGGAATATAGTGTGGAATTCTGGTCTCCTTCCTTTTGGAAGGATGTTGTGAAATTTCAGAAAAGATTTACAAGTATGTTGCAAGGGTTGGAGTAATTGAGCTATAGGAAGAGGTTGAATAGGCTGGGGCTGATTAACCTGGAGCATTGGAGGGTGAGGGGTGACTTTATAGAGGTTGATAAAATCATGAGGGGCATGGATAGGATAAACAGACAATGTCTTTTCCCTAGGGTGAGCAAGCCCAGAACTAGAGGGCATAAGTTTAGGGTGAGAGAGGAAAGATATAAAAGAGATCTAAGGGGCAACATTTTCACGCAGAGGGTGGTACATGTATGAAATAAGCTGCCAGAGGATGTGATGGAGGTGAGTACAATTGCAACATTTGAAAGACATCTGGATGTGCATACGAATAGGAAGGGTTTAGAGAGAAATGGTTTGAGTGCTGGCAAGTGGGATTAGATTAGGTTGGGATATCTGCTCAGCATGGACAAATTGGACCAAAAAGGTCTGTTTCTGTGCTGTACATCTCTATGACTCTATGACTCCAAAATAGTAAATAATTCTTCCATCTTTGAAAGAGACACCTTGTGTTTAGCTGCAAAAGCCATTTACAAGTGACATGATTTGATCCAAAAGCTTTCTTGAACAGATTTAAAAACAAGCTCTTTTCCAAAGTAGCAGAACTTCTTTAAAACTAGCTAGTACTGGGGGGAAAATAAATCAAATGAGACATGCCATAATTGACAAAAAGAATCATAGAATCCCTACAGGGCAGATAGAAGTTATCCAGCGCCAACTGTCATTTGAAATAAAAACTTAAGTGAGCTGAGCTCCATTGTATTTTACGTGAACTCAAATGGGGATATTTATTTATTCAGTTATTCTAATTATGTTCTGTAAGACACTGGTTTTCAATTGAAATAACTCCTCAAAGCCTGGTATCCTGTCACACTTTATTTACATGTGCATAGTACATGATACTGACCCAGTTAGCTCAGAGCCAACTCCTAGAGTAAACCTGAGACTCCTGTTTATATCTGTCAGCCAGGGCTGCCTGATTGGGGCTATTAACCTAGTCCAATTAGGGAACTCATTCCATGAGATCCACCTAGCTGACCTTGTTCCAATCACTGCAGCATCACAAATTCTTCAGTAAGTCACTATTAAATTGTCAAAAAACAAATCGATTAAATTGAATTTGTAGTTGTAAACATTATTTACAGCCCAATGAATCTATACAAACTCTCTGAAGGGTTACCCTACCCCAGAAACCCTGCATTTACCATAGCCCGCACATCCTTGGACACTTCGGGCAATTTAGCATGGCCAAATCACCTAACCTGCAAATCTTTGGACTGTGAGAACTCAGACAGACACAGGAGAATGTGTAAAGTCCTCACAATCACTCAAGCTTGCAATTGAACCTGGGTTCCTGGCATTATAAGGCAACAGTGCTCACCACTAAGCCAACATGCTGCCCAAAGAGACTTGAGATCTTAATATGCATTGCATTTTAATCGGAGACAAAACATCAAAACTTACATTTATTTGTGACTATTACCTTAATTTATTATTTGTTTGCATATCCTGCACTCATTTGCAAGTGAACTTGAATACTTCTCACTTCATTTTACGTGGATTTATTACTGAAGTTTTACTGCTGAGGAACTTTGTTCTTGCAATTCTATCTATGGAGTTATCATCTCAATATTCCTGTCTATGTGAATTGGCTATTTTAATTTATTCTATACTGTACAATGTTGGAATCATTACTATAAATTTATTTGAAGACTGATGCAAATAATAAAATATTGTTAAGTCACAAATTTTATGTCAGGATCCAAAACAAAAAAGTCTCTAGAATACTTAAATTAACATTCTATATACCCGTAATGAAATTGGTAAACTCTTTGCTGGAATGTACTGATAATAGATGTATTTTATTCTGAGATACCTTTAGTAGTGTGAATACTTGAGGGGCTCGAGCTATTTTAGAACAAAAAAGAAAACTAGTAACGCTTGCCAAGTTCCAATGATGATTTAAAAATCACACCCAGGTGAGGATTTAGACTAGCAACAGGTCTGATTGCACTTGTTTAACCTGCCAGATGTAACCATAGGGTGGGGGAGTTTAAAATTAGATGGCATATTTTTACAGGTGAGAGGAGAAAAAATTTGAAAAGCACATGAGGAGTAAATCTTTTTCACAGAATGGTTAGTGAGTGGAATGAACTGCCAGAGAAAGTGGTGGATGCAGGTACAGTTACAATACTTAAAAGATATTTTGATAACTTCATATATCAGAAAGGTTTGGAGGAATGTGGATCAAGTGCAGGCAGGTGGGACTAGTTTCGTTTGGGAACATGGTTGGTGTGGATTGGTTGGACTGAAAGGTATGTTTACATAGGGGGAGGGAACGGTTGCACAGTGGTTAGCACAGCTGCCTCACAGCACCAGGACCCAGGTTCGATTCCAGCCTTGGGCGACTATCTGTGTGGAGTTTGCACATTCTCCCCGTGTTTGCGTAGGTTTCCTCCTACAATCCAATTCAGGTGAATTGGCCATGCTAAATTGCCCATAGTGATCGGTGCATCATTCAGAGGGAAATAGGTCTGGGTGGGTTGCTGATTCCTGATGAAGGGCTTTTGTGGGCGGCACGGTGGCACAGTGGTTAGCACTGCTGGCTCACAGCGCCAGAGACCCGGGTTCAATTCCCGCCTCAGGCAACTGACTGTGTGGAGTTTGCACGTAATCCCAGTGTCTGCATGGGTTTCCTCCCACAGTCCAAAGATGTGCAGGTCAGGTGAATTGGCCATGCTAAAATGTCCGTAGTGTTAGGTAAGGGGTAAGGGGTAAAAGGGGTATGGGTGGGTTGCACCTCAGCGGGTCGGTGTGGATTTGTTGGGCCGAAGGGCCTGTTTCCACACTGTAAGTAATCTACTCTATAACTATAACATGGAAGCTTCCAGAAACAGTAAATCAGAATAAAACTAATAGTTAGATGACTAAATGTGGATTGGTTAAGAAAGCCAGCAGGGAATTAATAAGGCTAAATCTAGGATTTCGGTGTGTATTTTCACAGGTGATTAAAGGTGTGCTATTTATGCCAAGTGGAGAGGACCTCTGTGACACAATCACAAAGTTGCTACAGGGCTCTAAAGCCCTTACTCTACAGGAAAAGCAGACTGGTGGAGAGCGCTATTGCTCTGAGTCATAATAAGTCAGTGAAATGACTATGGCTATTTTTAACATATTACTCCAAAATTGATAAATAATAATGTCACCAATCACAAACATATGCATTTAACTCCAACTATCAGATTTACTTGTATATAAACAGGAGCAGAGAGACAAAGATTTGTGTCAGGTACATCATTTTGAAGTAACAAAAATAAAGGCAGTTGATAATGGTTAGATAGTCATCCTACCTTAGAGAAATAACAACTGATTCCTTCGTTGGTTATTAAATGCTTTAGATCATTGAAGGTCATGAAAAGTGTTATTTAAATCAAGTTTCATTCCTCTTTGCCTTTGGATATTTTTAATAATAATAAGCAGAACATTGAATTTTCTAATCTGTTGATATCCATGACATGATGTTGCATGTGGATAGCATTAGTTTCTAGCTCATGGTTTTTAAGTCTTTTGCCAGGGCTAGAGATTAAAGGATAGTCCCTGCCAAGAGTAACATCAAACACTTAAGCATGTTTACACAAAGAAACAATTACATGGCATGTTTAAAATAGATTTATTACACTTTGATTTCCATGCCTTTCAAAACCACAATGATGCAGCTTTGAATATCTCCTGCACTGAAACCTCATTTTGCTTAATTTTCAAAATTAAATGGAGTTGTTTTACTCTGGTTTCCATCCTGAAATTTGATATGGAAATACAATTTCCAATTCAACCTTAGTTATTTTGATAAATCTTGTATGAAATAATTGTTTAAAAAGTTTATACTTTGATACAGGTTAACACCTATAATTTCATCACAAGAGATGTGTCAATGCAGGCAGATAATTCTGCTCTTTGTAGAAAAGAAAAGGTCTACTTCTGCAGATTTCTCAGTAGCATTGTTTGTAGATTCTTAAATGATGGGTTTCCAAGCGAATCAGACAACCGTTGACCAAAAGAAAAATCAATGTCTGTCGTTGTTCCAATTAGCAAACAGTTTGAACCAGATTGCTGCAGGCAGGATGGGAGGATGGAATTTTATTAGCAGATACTGAATGCTGTTGTATATAATTTCATTCAGGCTTAGAATAATTTCATGCTTTTTCATCAATGTTGAATTACAAAGGACCTTGAGAAAAACATAGTGTTATCCTGGTGATTTGACAGGAAGAGCACAAATATGATCAAAATGTTCACTGAAGCTTTTCACAACTGACATTTTCAACTGCTTGCAAAATAAAAAGGTTCTGAATGCTGCTAAAATTAACTTACTTTTGAGAGCATTGTCCATATCTTAGGACATACTAAACTGCTTCTCATGAGTTTTATCTTGATGATGTAGTCACTGTTGTTGTATAGACCAACATGGCAATCAACTTGATGCATAGAAAGGTCTCAATGTTAACCAGAATAGTTGAAGAACCGGCTTACAGTTTGATTAAATGTTACAAGAACATTTACGCTCACTGAAACAAGCAGGTCACACTTTCCACAACTGAGCCCCTCCTCAGCATTGCAGTAACATGTCAGTCAATGTTTTATTCTCAAATCCTAATTCACAATCAGAACACAGAATTGGAAACACTACCTCAGTAATATATCTAATTGACACAAATTATATACATTTGTTGAGGCATTTTTTGGGAAAGGTATATATCCAACCTCACATTTAGCATGATATAAAGTGACCTTCAGGCTTAGCTACAGAACTGTTTATAATTTGAGCTTTATGTTCAAATAACTTCAACATATACAACCCTATGCTAAGTTTATTTGAAATTCCACATATTTCAGCGAATGTATTTGGTGTATCTTATGAAGCACCAGTGTAACCACAGTGGAATGAAAGACGTTACGTCAATTGCAAGGTCCAATTGGTTGAATTCATAATCTCAGCCATGACCATTATCAAGAAGAAACAGAAAGAAAACATGCAAATTTCTGCCCCTTTAATAATAGGCTCAAGAGCAAAATATGCAGAGTACCTGAGAGAAGATCATTTGTCCAACTTTACAGTTAGGAGAGAATATGCATTTCTGATAAAAGGTCACGAGTATGAAATCACAGCCTTGTTTTTCTCTGCACAGATACCGTCAGACTTTGTGGAGTCTTTCCAATATTTGCAGTTTTTATTTCAAATTGGCAACATCTGCAGAATTTTGCTTTTGAGAAAAAAATAGACACGTTTTCTTTGGGAAAGTAATTTCTGCCAGCTGAACTGCCAGATCAATGTTCAAATGTCCTATTCTAGAGGGCTCAGTCGCAGCCTTATTATCTTTGCGGTATATGTTCAAATCCAAGGAAGGTTGCATTCACTCTCTAGTGAGATGCATCATCATTTGCATCCTTCTTTTGAAAAATTTCTTAACAGCTACATGATAAACTCTCAATGGCACAAAGCTGAATAAATTGCAATGCAGTCACTTGTGAAGATGATCAAAGTGACCACATGCTACAAGGAAACCTGCCAATAACCTTAGCATCAGCTGGAGATGCATCCATGTGAATCAATGGGTGCCTGCAGTTCTTCCCCTGCAACAGAAATTTATTTTCTTCTGTACCCTTTTTTAATTGATACTTCTTCAACATTCCTTGCTCACTAAATTGTCCTTCAAATAATTTCAAAATAATTCAACTGTGCTTACATATAATAGCATCAGTTGCTGCTCAGTTTATGCACAAGTAAACTCTATAAGTGCTTAAAATTGAAAAGAAATTAAGTTAAGCTTGCCTGCTTTACAATGTTATAGAGACTCTTTTTCAACAGCTATAAACTCTTGATATTTTTTGACCAAGTAGAAGGTGACAAAACTGGAAGATGACTTCCTCATGGTCTACAAAATTCAGAACTAAGCTGCAGAGAGACGTGGTTAAAAGCTTACTTAAAGAGATAGACTTTACAAAGCATTTACGAGGTGGACTGAATCAAAAACAGGGTCGTGCAGAGTTTTTGGGCTTTGTAGCCCTAAAATAGAGCCACCAAACTGAGCAATTAAAAAGGATGGGAATTTTAAAATCAAGGTGCTGCTGAACTGAGGGCCAAATAAATATTAGCAAGTGCAAGAGTAATGGTGAATAGAAGTTTGTAGCAGTTATTTGGGACATATAGACTCTTAATTGTTTCCTCTTGACATCCAAATTCCTGTGCCTGCTGTTTGCTCATGCAAACTTCATACCAAAGTTTGGCAGGAGCTGGGGAATGTAGATTGTGGACTTACCTTCAAATAGCTGCTCCCATTCGATATGTGGAAGGCTTTTAAAGAGAAGTTGATTTGAGTTCAGGAGAGGTATGTCCCCATGAAAACGAGGGATAGAAATGGCAAGATTAGGGAGCCATGGATGACATGTGAAATTGTGAGACTAACCAAGAGGAAAAAGGATGTATGCATTAGGTCTAGGCTACTGAAGATAGTCAAAGCTTTGGAATAATATCAGAAATGTAGGACCAATCTGAAACTAGGAATTAAGAGAGCTAAAAGGGGGCATGCAATATCTTTAGTACACAGGGGTTAAGGCAAATCCCAAAGCCTTTTTTTTCCAGACATAAGGAGCAAGAGGGTGACTGGAGAAAGGGTTGGACCACATGGACAAAGAAGGAAAGTTATACGTGGAGTCAGAGAAAGTGGGTGAGATTCTTAACAAGTACTTTGCATCGGTATTCACTGATGAGAGGATTCTGACTGATATTGAGGTTAGGGATAGAATTTGAATACTCTAGGTCAAGTCAACATGAGGGAGGACGTTTTGGGTATTCTAAAAGGCATTAAAGGTAGACAAGTCCCCAGGTCTGGATGGGATCTACCCCAGGTTACTGAGGGAAGTGAAAGAGGAAATAGCTGGGGTCTTAACAGATATCTTTGCAGCATCCTTGAACACGGATGAGATCCTGGAGGACTGGAGAATTGCTAATGTTGTCCCCTTGTTTAAGAAGGGTAGCAGGGATACTCCAGGTAATTATAGAACAGTGAGCCTGTCGTCAGTGGTAGAGAAGATGCTGGAGAAGTCATTGAGGGATAAGGTCTATTCCCATTTGGAAGAAAATTGGCTTATCAGCAATGGGCAGCATGGTTTTGTGCAGGAAAGGTTATGTCTTACAAACCTAATAGAATCCTTTGAGGAGGTGACAGAGTTGGTTGATGGGGGAAGGGCTGTAGATGTCATGTACATGACTTTAGTAAGGCATTTGATAAAGTTCCCCATGGTAGGGTGATGGAGAAAATGAAGTTGCATGAGGTCCAGGATGTTCCAGCTAGATGGATGGAGAACTGGCTGGGCAGCAGGAGACAGAGTGTAGAAGGGGAAGGGTGTTTCTCAAAATGGATCCATTCTGGGACCACTGTTGTTTGTGATATATATATATATATAGAATGATCTGGAGGAAGGTATCAGTTGCCTGATTAGCAAGTTTGTAGATGGCACCCAAGATTGGTGGAGTAGCAGATATTGAAGGGGACTCTCAGAGTATACAGCAGAATATAGATAGTTTGGAGAGATGGGCAGAGAAATGGCAGATGGAGTTCAATTCAGACAAATGCGAGGTAATGCATTTTGGAAGATCCACTTCAAGAGGGAATGATACAGTTAATGGAAAAGTCCTGGGAAAAACTGACATACACAGAGATCTGTGTGTTCACGTCCGTTGTTCCCTGAAGGTGGCAACACAGGTCAGTAAAGTGGTCAAGGGAGCATACGGCATGCTTTCCTTCATTGGACAGGTATTGAGTACAAGAGCTGATAGTTCACATTACAGTTTTATAGGACTTTGGTTCAACTGCATTTGGAATACTGCGTACAGTTCAGGTCGCACATTACCACAAGGATGTGTATGCTTTGGAGACGATGCAGAGGAGGTTCACCAGGATATTGCCTGGTACGGAGGGTACTAGCTATGAAGAGAGTTTGAATAGATTTGGATTATTTTCATGAGAAAGATGGAGTTTTAACAAAAGATATCTTACCCCAGCTATTTCCTCTCTCGCTTCCCTCAGTAACCTGAGGTAGATCCCATCTAGACCTGGGGACTTGTCTACCTTCATGCCTTGTAGGATACCAAAACATTCCTGCCTCCTTATGCTGACTTGACCTAGAGTACTCAAAGATCTATCCCTAATCTCAACATCCATAACGTCCTTCTCCTCAGCAAATACCAATGCAAAGTGCTCATTAAGAATCTCTCACTCATTTTCTCTGACTCCACATATACCTTTCCGCCTTTGTCCTTTAGTGGGCCAACCTTTTCTCTAGTTACCCTCTTGCTCCTTATTATGATTGAGGTCTACAAAATCATGAGCGGTATAAAAGTTAAAAATCACACAACACCGGGTTATAGTCCAACAGGTTTAATTGGAAGCACACTAGCTTTCGGAGCGATGCTCCTTCATCAGGTGATCCAGGAGCATTGCTCTGAAAGCTAGTGTGCTTCCAATTAAACCTGTTGGACTATAACCTGGTGTTGTGTGATTTTTAACTTTGTACACCCCAGTCCAACACCGGCATCTCCAAATCATGAGCGGTATAGACAGGGTGGATAGCAAGAAGCTTTTTCCAGGAATGCGGAACTCAATTCCTAGGCGTCATGAGTTCAAAGTGAGAGGGGAAAGGTTTAGGGGAGATATGCATAAAAGGTTCTTTACACAGGGGGTGGTGGGGGCTTGGAACACGTTGCCCGTGGAAATGGTAGAGACGAGAATGATAGCATCATTTAAGATGTATCTAGACAGATACATGAATGGGCAGGGAGCAAAGGAATATAGATCCTTAGAAAACAGGTGGTAGGTTTAGATAGAGGATCTGGATGGGCACAGGCTTGGAGGGCCAAAGGGCCTGTTCCTGTGCTGTAATTTTCTTTGTCCTTTGTTCTATATTTTCACTTTGGAATTGACTTGTCAATAATGATTTACAACTGCTAATTTAGTTTACTGATTTGTTTTCTGACAATTTCATGTCAATTTACTGAAAAAATCTGTGATTTCTGTAGTGATTGGAACAAAGTTAGCCAAGTGGACCTCAGAATATGAGTTCCCTGACTGGGGCTGTTAATCTGATCAAATCAGGGAGCCTTGGCTGACAGAAAGAAACTGGTGTGTCAGGAATTCTGTTCACTCAAGGAGCCGGCTCGAAGCTAGCTGGGTCAGTATCATATATTATGCATGCATAAATAAAGGGTGATGACATACTGGCCTTTGTGGAGTTATTTCAATTGCGAATCAAGGTGCTACAGAGCACAATTATGAATTATTGAATAAATAAATATTACCATTTGAGTTAATGCACAATACAACGGAGCTCAGTTTACTTTAGGTTTTGTTTCAAATGTCTGTTGAGGCCGAATTTTGTGCTCCCTTTCTGCTGTACTGGAAGGTAGAGAGCTATTAAATGCAATCGGATTAGCCAGCAACCCACTAAAGGTGTGGCTTGGTCTCTAGATTAGGGTGATCTGTCATTCCAAAGCAAAAAGAAATCCCAGGGAGCATAAAATGCTTCTGAGATAGATGGTATGATGGTGGACAGACACCTAACTAACTTTTCTCATCACGGTGTGATAGTGGGATGGAAGGTGAAGGGCAGGGAATATAGTACTTTGCAAAATTATTTACACTGATAATGCACTGAACATTTTATCATACCTGCTCTTATTCTAATTTATGATCCACAACTTATCATAGAATTGAATAAAAGAACCTTTAAATTCCCTGCAGTACGGAAGCAGGCAATTTGGCCCATTGAGCCCACATCAACCTTCCGAACATCGTCCTACCCAGACTCACCCCCTTTCCCTATCCCTGTCACCCTATTTTTCTAATGGCTGATCCATCTTGCTTTCATATCCCTGAACACGGAGGATAATTTATCATGGACAATCCATCTAACCTGCACATCTTAGACTATAGGAGGAAACTGAAGCACCTGAAGGAAACCCAAGCAGACATGGGGAGAACGGGAAGACTTCACACAGATAATCACCCGAGAGTTCAATCAAACCTGGGTCCCTTATGCTGTGAGGCAATAATGCTGACCACTGAGCCACCATGCCACCCTTCTCAATCTGTCGATTGAACTATGATCAGATGAAATGAAAATTTATGTTGATATAAAGTTAATTGAATTACAGTAATTTGTGTTTCAGTCCCTTGCTGGTCCAGTGCTCTTGTTTATGTCTATATTTCCTACTAGTACAGTTGAGAGACATTCTGTGTGTTCTCTTTTAATTTACAGTTATTCATGAGTGCCCCTCTGGCACACTCGGTTCAAATTTGGCTCAGCAAATTAGTTTTATAGGCCAGAGCCAGAAGCAAAAAGCTCCAACTCCATTTGAAAAATAATTAAAGAAAGCCCTCAGAAATCTTGCAAACTGGTTCATTGGATGAAGACAGAAAGCTCCAGCATTGTTTATGGGTGAAATATAAGTAAATAGGATGCTGTGCTTTTCGGGAACAATGCACCCCATGACAAGGTTGAGTCAATCGGTGAAAGGAAACCATAGAGAGAATCAGTTTGGGAAGTCTTTAAAACATTTTGGTTTGAATTATCATTACCATGACACAAATAGGCCAATGTTCTGCAGAACAGGCTGTGGTGTAGGGAATACTGTAACTGATGATAATTCACTGAGTCTATTCTAAAAATGAACCTGCCCCAACATGTCCCTGGAGACAAAATTGTAAGCTGCACATGAGCAGTAACAATTGTTTAAACATTTTAATTCATATTTCATGCATGGCCAGTTTTATGTTGAAAATTAGAAATATAATTATTTTTTGTGACACCATCTAATGATTCAGTTGTAGAGGACTTCTCATCATTTTGTGTGTGAATGACAGAGATTTAATCTCTACAGGGAATATCTTTGACATTGCAGAATAATGTGAAGTGCTAAAGATATTCTATTAGGACAGGTAATATGACAAATAATTATATTTTACATTGTTGCTCAGAAATCAGGAACAGGAATCACATTTTGAGATCAGGTTTCTGCATGAAACAAAACAGGTACAAATTTGGGCAAACATTGATTTTGGTTTTCGATTTTTTTTTTCTCTCCTTCACTTTTTGTTTAACTTTATGTGCAAATTGCTGATTCATAACACATACATATTTTGAAGGGACCTCACTAAGTAGATACTATGGGAGTGTTTTCCCTGGCTGTAAGATCTGGAACAAGGGCATACATGGTCTCAGGATAAGGGCTGGTTACTTAGAACTGAGAAGAGGAGAAATTTCTTCATTCAACAGAGTTGTGACTCTTTGGAATTCTCTACCTTCAGGTGGTTATGAGTGCTTCAACTTGAAATGCATTTAAGAATAAGATTTTTGTTCTAGCTGTGAATAAAGGGAACTCACTGGAATGTAGTGTCAAAACTGAAGATTAGCCATAATCATAACACATGATGGAGCAGTTTGAACAGGCTAGAGTATTCCTTCTCCCTTTTTTATGGTTCTTATGTTCCGCTGTAAATAAATCTAACTATTAGTGTCGTAAAATTGCAAAATTAATTTAGTTCCTTGACATTCTCTTTGAAGGCCTGCAAAGAACAGCCAGAGCAAAAACATCCAACTTGATGTAAAAATAGTTCAAACAGTTTCGGTTTGATGGTATTGGGAGGATGGATGAAGGCAGAAAATCAACACTGGTGGTAATTTCAGTAAAAGGAGTTGTTGTGTTATGTCTCACGGTCAATATGTCAATACACCTTCAGGAGACATGTTCATGACACCAATGTTATTATTGCTCGTGACTTGAGGATCACTTGAAGCATGACACCACTGGAAGCATGCTCCTCTGTCAAAGAGCTTAGTAATAGCTGTGTCTGGGGAATGCAATATTTGTATAGAATAGCTGGTTGTGAAAAATGTCATAGAATCAGAGATGTACAGCATGGAAACAAACCCTTTAGTCCAACCTGTCCATGCCAACCAGATATCCCAACCCAATCTAGTCCCACTTGCCAGCACCTGGCCCATATCCCTTAAAATCCTTCCTATACATATACCCATCCAAATGCTTTTTAAATGTTACAATTGTACCAGCATCCACTATTTCCTCTGGCAGCTCATTCCATACTCGTACCATCCTCTGTGTGAAAAAGATGCCCCTTAGGTCCCTTTTATATCTTTCCCCTCTCACCCTAAACCTATGCCCTCTAGTTCTGGACCCCCCGACCCCAGGGAAAAGACTGTCTATTTACCATATCCATGCCCCTCAATTTTGTAAGCCTCTATAAGGTCACCCCTCAGCCTCTGGAAGTTCCATGGAAAACAGCCCCAGCCTGTTCAGCCTCTCCCTGTAGCTCAAGTCCTCCAATCCTGGCAACATCCTTGTAAATCTTTTCTGAACCCTTTCAAGTTTCACAACATCTTTCCGAGAGACAGGAGACCAGAATTGCACGCAATATTCCAACAGTGGCCTGACCAATGTTCTATACAGCTTCAACATGAACTTCCCACTCCTGTACCCAATACTCTGACCAATAAAGGAAAGCATACCAAACACCTTCTTCACTGTTCTATCTACCTGTGACTCCACTTTCAAGGAGCTATGAACCTGCACTCCAAGGTCTCTTTGTTCAGCAACACTCCCTAGGACCTTACCATTAAGTATATAAAGTCCTGCTAAGATTTGCTTTCCCAAAATGCAGCACCTTGTATTTATCTGAATTAAACTCCATCTGCCACTTCTCAGCCCATTGGCCCATCTGATCAAGATCTTATCGTAATCTGAAGTAACTTTCTTTGCTGTCCACTACATCTCCAATTTTGGTGTCATCAGCCAACTTACTAACCATACCTCGTATGCTCACATCCAACTCATTTATGTAAATGACAAAAGGTATGGCACTCCACTGGTCACAGTCCTCCAGTCTGTAAAACAACCCTCCACCACCCTCTCTCTTCTACCTTTGAGCCAGTTCTGTATGCAAATGGCTAGTTCCCCCTGTATTCCGTGAACTCTAACCTTGCTAACCAGTCTCCTATGGGGAACCTTGTTGAACGCCTTACTGAAGTCCATGTAAATCACATCTACTGGTCTGCCTTCAGCAATCAAGTTTGTGAGACATGATTTCCCATGTACAAAGTTATGTTGACTATCCCTAATCAGTCCTTGCCTTTCCAAATACATGCACATCCTGTTCCTCAAGGTTCCCTCCAACAAATTGCCCACCACCAAAAAAAACTATTAGGAAAATCCAGCAGGTCTGACAATATCTGTGGAGAGAAAGCAGAGTTAATATTTCTGGTTCAGTGTTGAATTCTTCAATTTCATACTATCGATGTTTATTTTCGCATGGAAGATACATAATCATGTCTACATCAGATAAAGCAGCCTGTTGAAGGCAGTTTTACACTAAGGACACCTTCTGATGTGAGGTTTTGTAAACTATTGCAAACAAAAAGGGAAACTGGAGTTGCACACAATTATTGTTTGTGCTTGTTTTGCTTACTTTAGTTGAATTATGCCGACAAATATTCTGGATCAGGTCCACAAGTGCCATTACTGATTTACTCTCCAACATTTATCATCACTGGTAAGAATTCTTAAGATACTTTGCTGTCTCAGAGTTGAAACATTGCCTAATCTCTCAGCATTTGGCAATGGTGCCCTTTGAATTTAAGTTATCATTCAAAGCCAAGGATTCATATAAAACAATTGATATTTCAAGTGAACAAAGTGAACCATAAAATATGCAAAATCGGTAGAAAATATTGCAAAGAGCATTTGATCTATATTTTTTCCACATCTGTGAATGTCTTTGTTCACTTCTTCATACTTTAAAGGAAAACATTTTATGGGAACTAATAAATTTATTTCAGAATCAATAATAAAAATGTAATTGTGAATTTGATACTACTTAAGTGTTAAATAATTAATTTTTCCCTGCGTTTCTATATTGTTAATTGCTTGGGAAAAAGGATTCTCCCTTTCTCCTCTCACTAATTCCAGTTTGTTTCTAATTCTTGTGAGCTAAGGTGTTCAAGGAAATTAAAAGTAAATGTCAGCTGCTTTTCATGACACTGGTTCCAGTGTGCTGGATTCCAACTTATGTGTGCTTAGTTGTTTACTGAATTTTTTGAATGTCACAAGGGATCAGTTTAATCAAAACCATTATCCCTATGCAAATACAAGTTGACAGGTCTTGTGACTATCACTATGGCTACATCTCTGCAGGACTTAAACCCCTTTCTGTAAAACACATCCATTAAAAAAAATCAGAAACAACAGTAAATTATAAATAGAGTTTTGAACCTTATAATTTGTGTTAACGCTATAATTTATCAACAATATTTTATACCTACTAATAAACGTTGGTCAGTTACTAAACATTTTATATTTCGGCACCATGAATGATTGATATGGTTGTAAGTATTCTATTGAATAAGATGTCCTATTATGCTGCAGCTAATGTATGAATTGTATCTGTTACAAATTGTCAAGGACAACAGTATTCCACTGATCAAGATTACTTCTTTGAACCCCAGGATTAAACTAAAGATGGTGAAGATAGCTTTAAACAGTATTATGTTATCACCACATCTGAGACATATTAAAACAAAATTAATATCAGTTTAGTTATGATCATCCAGTCCCTTGCTTAATAATCACATTAATGAAAGAAAGCTGTATTTTTGAATATTCAGTAAATTCAACTGTGCCATGCTAGTTGTTAATATATAACAATTACTGAAAACTCATGACAGATAAGTATATTTAGAGGCAATATACTCTTCAACAACAGTCTGTATTTTAAACAGACACGGTCATTCAAAGGGAATGAAAACAAGATTGGAGGAGCTTAAACACATTAAATTGTTCAATCCACAGGGAGTTGATCTTTGCAAAGATAAAATTTGCATTATATTATAAAGAAAGCATTTAGCTAATCAAAGGTTGCTTAATACTAAAGACTGTCATAATCAACATTCTGTAATTGAAAAGAAAAATAAGTATTTTCACAGCAGTTTTATGAGATTGATCCAACTGATATTATTTGCATATTGAGGGTAATTTTAAATCATAAACATCTGGGTTAGTGAAGTAGATTTTTAAAAGTATAAAAGTTTTTCACTCGAATCAACTTGTGAATGTTTGGGACTGGCAGAATAGGGTGGAAACAGATTTGAATGGGGCGGGTCAAACAAGAGTTTCAGGGTGGCTGACATTCTGGGAAATCCATTCTTGGAGTTGGGCCAACCAGTAAAAGCTGGTAAAAAAGTGGCTGCCTGAGAATGATTGGGAAATCTGACATTTTTTAAAGAAACAATCATTGGAAACCTGATGCTTTTTATTTAAGGAACAAATCATTGGAAAAGCTGGCAGGTAAAAAGGAGCTGAGAAGACTGGCATCCGAAAGCAATTTTTACAGCACCACTTGTGGGCAGGGGAATGAAGGTCTCCTCTCAGTACCTTGCTTTAATGGAGGATTTAGTTTTCCCAATGCCCCCACCCCCGCTGATTCTCCAGACCCTCATCTCCATACCCTGCTAACCTAATGGTGGAGACATTGACTAGCCTACCACTACTGCAGCCTTTGGGGCCTTTAAGTAGCCAAATAGTTACCATTTCATGGCCTCATCTGTCCCTGCTGCTATTTTATCCGTGCAATGCATCCAACCCATGTGGGAAGCTTGAACTGCAATGTTCTCCCTTCACTGATATCTCAAACCTGGTCCTCTACCTCATCATTGTCTCCTCTATCCTTCAATCCTCACCCGGACTTGATATCTGACCTTAGTGATATAGTCTTTCACTTACCATGATATCCAGATCAAGTTATACTCTCCACTGGGGTCTGCTTGTATTACCAGTTGAGGACATTGCTCACGCCTGATATTGTGGGACTGTAGAGTTGCGAGCAATCTAATTGGTAATCAATTCTCTTAGGCTGGAATTTATGTCTCTGTGGAACAAAATTCCATCTCCAACCTTTTAATGACTAAGTAACTGAGAAAAGACAATGGAATAGCCATTTTCTTTCACTGGGCAGTCTCCTCACACAAACTCTGTACTGAGGGAAGCAAGTCCCATGGCATCTGTAGCATCCACAATTCCTGCCTTGCTGACACATAAAATGGGACAATAGATTCCTCAGCATAGACAATTTTAGAAAAAGCTATGGCAATTTGAATAAAGAAATATATTCCAGAATGCTTCACACAAACATTATCATCCAAACATTGCTACCAATATACAAAACAAGATATATGGCTGACTAATAGCTTGGTCAAAGAGGTTCTAAAGGGTCAGGAAGAGATGGAGAGTTTCTGAGAGAGCATTGATGCCTAACTGACTGAAGGTACGACCACCAAGGAAGGGGAAAAGGGAGTAGGGGATACACAAAAGGACAAGAATTGGAGGGTCAAAATTAGAAAAGGATTATAGGGCTGGAGGAGGATACAGATATCTGATGGGAACAAATAATATTAAATTCTCAGTAGTTTCAAATTGTAACAAGTGGCCACACAAATGATAAATAGGTTTTGTTGGTAATGATATGGAGTTTGTGGTGGGAAATTAGACGATGGCCGTAATGTCTTACCTGATGAAAGTACCACTCATTCAGGACTGTACGTCAGACAAGCAGATGAAAAGTCAAGAGAATTGGTGCCAAGATTTATCATCAATGTACACTTGAAAATTGATGACATATGTTCACATAGGATTGCAAAGTTTCTGTTTGCAGATGAAGAATAGGAAAGAGTCACATATAGATTGGAGGGGGAGCTCAAATTTAACAGTTCAGTGACAGAAGGTTAAGCCATTAAAAGGAAATGCTGTAGCTACAACTGATTAACTAAGATTGGAGCTATGCGAAAAAAATCACACCCATTCAGCTGAATTATGTATAGGAAATAGTGGAGAATAGATTATTCAAGAAAGAGGAGGTTAATATGTCATGCCTAAAACCTTAGAAGATAACTTTGATTCAGACAATGTTGGGTCAGTGGCAGTAGAAGAAACCTGAGAGGAAAGGTATAGGCATGGAACAGAGAGAATGACAGTTATGAATTTGAGAAGAAATATATTCAAAGATTTTGAAAAGGACTGTGAGGCAGTTGATGGACATTAGCTTGCAAGGGAGGATGCTAAATTTGACAACTGGATGGTAGCTAATAAATAGAAATAATTTATACCGTAGTCCAGCATGAGAAATTGAAGTTAGGAGGGCAGCAATTTATGATTGAGAGAGTCAGATACGGATCTCATGGACAAGAAGACATCAGAAAGGGGAACACAAAGAATTCTGGGTAATCCAAGATGGAGGACAAGGAAAAAGTTCTGGCTGTAACAGCTGCTCCTTTTTTGAGGTATTTTAGGTGTTTTCCTCAAATTCCAGGAGCAGCAATTAGTTTTATATGCTGTTGTATTGTTTTGGAACTTTGGAAAAAAAAAGTCAAAACAACAGCAGTTTTAAAAGGGAGAAGAGCAGACAAAGGAAGCACATGGTGAGGACAGTGTGGGCCGGGGAGAGAGAGAGAGAGAGAGAGAGAGAGAGAGAGAGAGAGAGAAGAAACTGACAGAGCATTGAACCTGCACAGTCAGTGCCTTTGCTGTTTGAATTCATATACCGCTGGACATTGGAGTGCGTCTGGGAAAACAGTGAAATTCACAACTGATCTTGGAGGAACCTGTTTGAAGAGATCACAGCACAGAAACAGATAAGTGGATTTTAAATGTGGCCTTAAAATAATCTGCAGTAGTTAGTAGAGTGGGTTCTTTCTTGACCATATGTTTAATTGAGCGATGTCTCTTGATTAAACTTGAAATACAAGGCATAAGTATTATTTTATCCTGGAGCAGTGTCTTGTAGAGGAATAAGACAGTGCTATTTTCTAGGTTTGTAGATTGAAAGAAGCAAAAAATGGCCCTTAGTAGAGTGATATGCTCTTCTTGTTGGATGTGGGAGTTTAGGGAAAGTTTACAGGTTACTGCGGATTATATCTGCAATAAATGCTGTTGGTTGTGAATCCTATCAGATCGAGTGGATCGATTGGAGAAGCAGGTAGAGGCAATGAGGAATTTACAAGAGCAAGGGGATGTGATGGATGGCAGTTACAGGTGGTGGGGGGGGAATCTCAGATACAGTCACATAAATGGGTTAACTCCTGGAAAGGTGAGAAAGATAGGCAGGTAGTGCAGGAGTCTTCTGTAGCTATCCCCATTTCAAACAAGTATGCTGTTTTAGAAGATGTAGGGGGTAATGGACACTCAGGGGTATGTAGCACGAGCAGCCAATTTTCTGGTATTGAGATTGGCTCGAATGTAATGAGAGGTACACCAGGTTCCAAGCGATCCATTGTGTTTGGGGATTCTGTAGACCGAGGCACAGACAGACGTTTCTGTGCCCTGCAGCGAAAAAGCACAATGGTGTGTTGCTTCCCTGATGCCAGGATCAAGAATGTCTCAGAGGGTGCAGAATGTTCTCAAAGGGGAGAGGGACCAGCAGGAGGTCATTGTCCACACTGCAACCAATGACATAGAAAGGGAAAAGGTTGAGATTCTGAAGGGAGATTACAGAGAGCTAGGCAGGAATTTAAAAAGGAGGTCCTCGAGAGTAGTAATATCTAGATTACTCATTGTGCTACAAGCTAGTGAGGGCAGGAATAGGAGGATAGAGCATGGCTCTAGGAGCTGATGTTTGGGAGAAGGATTCACATTTTTGGATCATTGGAATCTCTTTTGGGGTAGACATGACCTGTACAAGAAGGACGGATTGCACCTAATTTGGAAGGGGACTAATATACTGGGACTAATATATGGAGGAAACCTACACAGGCATGTGGAGAATGTCTGTGGAGGTTGCACCGTCACCCGAGGCTGGAATCGAACCTGGGACCCTGGTGCTGTGAGGTAGCTGTGCTAACCACTGAGCCACCATGCTGCCCTTCAGGACAAAAGGGCATCAGTATTTACTGTGGAAAAGGACATGGAAAATATAGGATGTAGGGAAATAGATGGTGACATCTTGCAAAATGTCCCTATTACAAAGGAGCAAGTTCTAGATGTCTTGAAACGCATAAAAGTGGATAAGTCCCAGGACCTGATCAGGTGTACCCGAGAACTCTGTGGGAAGCTAGAGAAGTGATTGCTGGGCCTCTTGCTGAGATATTTGTATCATCGACAGTCACAGATGAGGTGCTGGAAGACTGTAGGTTGGCTAACATGGTGCCACTGTTTAAGAAGGGTGGTAAGGACAAGCCAGGGAACTACAGACCAGTTAGCCTGATCTCAGTAGTGGGCAAGTTGTTGGAGGGACTCCTGAGGGACAGGATGTACATGTATTTGGAAAGGCATGAACTGATTAGGGATAGTCAACAAGGCTTTATGCGTGGGAAATCATGCTGCACAAACTTGATTGAGTTTTTTGAGGAAGTAACAAAGAGGATTGATGAGGGCAGAGAAGTAGATGTTATTTATACTGACTTCAGTAAGGCATTTGACAAGGTTCCCCATGGGAGACTGGTGAACAGGGTTGAATCTCATGGAACACAGGGAGAACTCGCCAGTTTGATATAGAATTGGCTCAAAGGTGGAAGACAGAGGTTAGTGGTGGGAGGTTGTTTTTCAGACTGGAGGCCTATGGCAAATGGGTCCTCTACTTTTTGTCATTTACATAAATGATTTGGATGTGAGCATAAGAGGTACAATTACGAAGTTTGCAGATGACACCAAAATTGGACGTGCAGTGGACAGCAAAGAGGGTTACCTCAGATTATAACAGGATCTTGACCAGATGGGCCAATGGGCTGAGAAGTGGCAGATGGAGTTTAATTCAGATAAATACAAGGTGCCGCATTTTGGGAAAGCAAAATTTTGCAGGACTTTATATACTTAATGGTAAGGTCCTAGGGAGTGTTGCTGAACAAAGAGACCTTGGAGTGCAGGTTCATAGCTCCTTGAAAGTGGAGTCACAGGTAGATAGGATAGTGAAGAAGGTGTTTGGTATGCTTTCCTTTATTGGTCAGAGTATTGGGTACAGGAGTGGGAAGTTCATGTTGAAGCTGTATAAAACATTGGTCAGGCCACTGTTGGAATATTGCGTGCAATTCTGGTCTCCTATCTCTCGGAAAGATGTTGTGAAACTTGAAAGGGTTCAGAAAAAATTTACAAGGATGTTGCCAGGATTGGAGGACTTGAGCTAAAGGGAGAGGTTGAATAGGCTGGAACTGCTTTCCCTGGAACGTTGGAGGCCGAGGGGTGACCTTATAGAGGTTTATAAAATCATGAGGAGCATGGATAGGATAAATAGGTAAAGTCTTTTCCCTGGAGTTGGGGAGTCCAGAACGAGAGAGCATAGTTTTATGGTGAGAGGGGAAAGATATAAAAGACACCCAAGAGGGTACTTTTTCACTCAAAGGGTGGTACATGTAAGGAATGATCTGCCGAAGAAGGGTGGAGGCTAGTACAATTGCAACATTTAAAAGGCATCTGGATGGGTATATGAATAGGTAGGATTTGGAGGGATATGGGCCAGGTACTGGCAAGTGGGACTAGATTGGATTGAGATATCTGGTCATCATGGACAAGTTGGACCAAAGGGTCTGTTTCCGTGCTGTACATTTCTATGACTCTATGATAAAGAGAAAGGAATGAAACTGGAGAAATACGTGGGTTCAGAGTAGAAGAAATCCTTGGGGAAAGATTGGCATGCCAGACTATGTGAAATGTTATATGTAGCAGATCTCAATTGAAGTGAAAATGTCCTTATGAGAGATGAATGCAGAGGGGAAACAATTGTGTATAAACAGTTGGTTAATTTTATCCTGATACTGGATTAGTGGTGCTGGAAGAGCACAGCAGTTCAGGCAGCATCCAACGAGCAGCGAAATCAACGTTTCGGGCAAAAGCCCTGATGAAGGGCTTTTGCCCAAAACGTTGATTTCGCTGCTCGTTGGATGCTGCCTGAACTGCTGTGCTCTTCCAGCACCACTAATCCAGTATTTGATTTTCAGCATCTGCAGTCATTGTTTTTACCTTGTTAATTTTATCCTGAGGTCATTTAGCAAAAAGAAAGTAGCTAAGGGCTGTTCATTAAAATAGTTGTCTCACAAATATAGTATATACAAAACTAAAATGGACACACACATGCAAAAAAGACTCAAAACCAAATGGTGGATGGCCCAAACCATGCTGAAAATGGGTAGGAATGACTTGAATACTATTCATTAAACCAGTACACCTAAAAGGTTTGTGGCACAAAGATTTTCTAATGAGCTCCTTCATTTGCCATTTGTAGAACTCCTGATTAAATGTAACATTGCTTGCCAAACTGGTTATATTTATCAGAATTCAGTTATGGCTAAGCTGTGCGCCTGAACATAATTTAGTTTTCATTGTGGAAGCCAACTGCTGGTTTGACATTATTCACTCTCTTGTGTATAATATATTTTTGTTCCATAACAGCTGACCTACAGTGCATGACACTGTTACACAATTCTCAAGTGTTTCAAAAACTGCGTAAACATTTTATGCTATCAGAATTTTTTATTTTTTGTTATACTACTTTAGTGCACACCCAGTCAGCTGTCATCTGGAGGAAAATGGCATTGAAATACAAAGATTTCTCCAGAAGGATATCATATTTCCAGTGTGTGTTTCATTGATAAGTGACTAAAACAAATTGCTCGTTAACAAAAATATACTTTCATTGCGATAATTTAACATAATTATGCAAGAGTGAGATAAACAAATATTGCCAGATGAAATGCATTATATAAAAGTATTGAGTGGAATGAATTTCTGAGAGGACTCAAGCCTCAGTTAAAATTGCAGCTGAGACCCAATGATGTCTGTAGGCTCCAATCTGCCTATTTGAAACATTCATCTGCTGGTTTTGTGTGGATAGTTTACCCAGGTCTCCAGTAGCATAAACAACTGGTCAAATCAAGTTACGTTAATAGCAGACAAGTAACCCAATCATTTTTAATCTCCCACCCTATCCAGAGGGGTGAGCTTAGAATCACTGAAAGGATTTTGATTCCACTAAAATTTCTCCTTGGTTTGAACTTGGGAATTTAAAACAGACTTCTTTAATTATTCAGTTTGGCTAGCAATTTATGTACACAGCTGCAGTGCGAAAAGAAAACCATGAGCAGAGAAAATTAACATTGCAACTCCCAGCCCCCAGCATTGCCCCAAGAGAGGAATGTGAATATCTATTGGGTGGGGTTCTCTTGAACACCTGCCATGTTTTCATGTTTTTGTGTTTCTCTATTGTTTTCAGCAAAAGTTGCAGTACACAGTATGGAGCAGCTCAAGATATTATCCTTAGGGATATTTACAATTTGCTCTAAATACAGAGAAGGGAAAAAATATGCTGAAATTAGTTATCAATAGCAATGAGTTATAATTTTCATAGGAAAAGCCTAGGTCTTAAAAATATTGGTGTAAATCTCATAATAGAAACACAACTTTAATTGTGTAGATCTCGCGAACCATCTGAAATAATTATATTGTCCATTTTATGAGACCTCACACACTGTGCTGCATAATAACATATTCCCCGTATGTATAAAATAAACACAGCATAGCAGAATAACACTTGTCACAAGAGAAGCAGATCAAAATACTAGGAGGTTATGGCTAGAATTGATAAGTATTGCTTGTATGATCAAGATACAAGTTTTACTCCCTGTGTGAAATAACATTTTTCACTTTGAGCATAAACCACAGAGAACAATGAGAATGATGATTTTCTTTTCAACTTGTTATATTGTTTAAATTAAATGGGAACTTAATTTAACAAAATTTGTACAAAGAGTCTTTTTGCACAACTGATATTAGCTCTTGGGTGAGAGAAGGATATTTATAAGTAACACGATGGTCAGACCTTTTGGTATCAGTACCAGAAATACACTGAACTCCTTGACTATGACTCTATCCATACTGATGTCAAAAGTTTTTTTCCAAAAGACTGTTTTTAAAAATAGAATCCCTACAGTGGAAAGAGACCATTCAGCTCATCAAATTCATACTGCCCCTCAAAAGAGCATCCCATACAGACCCACACCTATAGCCTATCCTCTAACCCTGCATTTTCAATGGATAATCCACCTAGTTGGCACATCCCTGGACACCATGGACAATTTAGCATGACCAATCCACCTAACTTATACACCCTTGGATTGTGGGAGGAAACTCACGCAGACACAAGGAGAAAGTGCAAACTCCACACACACCATCACTCAAGGCTAGAATCAAAGCTGGATTCCTGGCGCTACTAGGTAGCAGTGCTAACCAACACCTTGCCACCCCAATCTTTATCATCGTATCCTTTTACTTTCAATTATCTGCATGTATAAGTTGCCTTTTTCGAGCACTTCCTTTCAAAAGCAATTTAGCTCCTATTGCCTCTGCTAATTTTGCTTAATAACACTCCCCATTTCAGATTTTCATGTCAAAATCCATTTGCATTGTCTCTTCCCATTTTTCCTGAAGTTTGTCATCCTGAAGACTGTCACTGTCCTCTACACTGTTCACTCATTTTCTGTTTTATCCCTGCAAATCTTAAAATGATACCGTGTATCCCATGTCCAAGTCAATTATATACATTAAAAAAGAACATTCCAGGCAAATGTTCTGGGAAAAATAACTGCTCCCTTGCAACTGAAAAATAAACATTCATTAGGATTTTCTGTTTTTTGTCCTTTTGTCCAATTATGTGTTGCCTTTAATGCCACGGGTTTTAATTCATTTAAGAACTCAGTAGTGTGGCATTTAGTGAACACAGAGATCCTCTACTGTGAAGATAAATTATCTTGTATATTCAGGTGAAGTCTTGAAGATCAAAGAGTACAAGATAATAAAAATAAAAGGTGTTTGCATTTTAAGCAAATAGCTTGAAAGCACTTGGACAGGTGATGCAAGTCAGAATTTGTATTACTGGTTGAATTTTACCAGCCTGCTGGGAGGTAGGTTGGAGGGTGTGTTTGAGTGTCAGTAAAATCATCAGAAGTTGTGCTAGCTTGTCAATTCCTTTTATCGATGGGATCATAATTAAGGTCCAATTCAAAGTGCCAATAGTGGTTTGCCCACCAGGCCCTCCCACTGCAAGAAAAGGCAGTCACTAAAAGGATGTGGTCTCCCAGGAACAACCCAGTGAAAGCCACATGCTGGGGAAGCAATCCTCATGGTTGCACAGTGATCCCCAGATGGGTTTCTCCTCCAGGACCTGACTGTTTCAAAACTTATATTCAGCTGCCTGCTGCAGGTTTCAGGTTTGTTTTGTCTTCCTCAGCAACACCTACTGATCCTGGTGACACTTTGAAACTGCTGTCCCTTTGACTGGCCAGCAGCTCTTGGGAGTACATTGTCGTCCAAGGGAGCAACAGCTCTAGTTGTGACCATGTGAAGTGGTCTGAAGTAAGTGCCACTATCCAACGCATTGTTAGACCCACACATTCCCTCCAGCTGTTGAGATCTTTGATTAAAGTGCAAAATCCTGGCTTTAACATCAATAACAGGGTCGAGGTATGCAACATTCAGTGTGTGTCAATAAGGAAAATGATAGATTCAATGTGAAAGTATCAAATTACATTCACTTCCTTTAAAAGCAATGTTTAGGTTGCAATTGAATTGGAGAAAAATTCAAAAACTGCAAGGCAAATTACTGACTGTCCACAGGTAATGCCAAACAAGATCAATAAAATGTTTAGAAAAGGTGCCCAGATGAATGAATAGAGCAACAATGAGTTAAATCTGCAAATGAATATTATTTTGTCCACACTTTAGTGTTCTTTAAGAAGAATAGATATTTGAAAGGTAAGGAAAAAAGCTTACGAAAGAGAGGATAATGTGTTAAAGATGAAGATACATCTTTATATTGCATGGTTGCCCAACCATTGGGCAGATTTTTTTTCTCAGCACTTTGGAAATTCACTGATGAGACCAAATGATAGTTCCGTACTTTTGCTAGGACTGAAACCAGTTGAACAATAGTCTTAGAATGGAATTTTCTAATTGTCTGCCTCTGCATTTGCAGTTTCCTTAAGGATAGTGAATGGACTTTTGATCCTTCTGGTTCAGTTAGAGGGCTGGCACAGCACATCATGGTATCTACTGTGGTAGGACATGGACTGAAAGGGTACCCCAACATGAAGGTGCCCCCAAAGCAATAATTAAATTCCAGGTCGGGAGGCACTCAAAGTAAAGAGAAGTTCCTCCTGTGTGTGCTACAAGTGTGTCATTCTTACTAGCAGACTTCGTTTTGAGTAATGGAGTTCCTGGCACTGATGTCAAAATGCTCACCCCAGAGGGACATCTTTTGCACTTGGCAGAGGCCCAGTCTACGTAACCACAAAATCTTCCCAGTGGTGAGAATGCTTCGGGGAATCATCCTGGCATGAATCTCCCATTTCTACATGGAGATGGGAAAAACATCAGTCCATTATTTCACCAAAAGATAATGGTACTACAGGAATTGTATAATTGGTTGGATATTCCCATCGCAACAGGTTATAGATTGACACTGGGCAGATGTTAAAAAAAAAGCTGATAGCACCCAAATCTCAAATTCCTATGGAATATGAGGGTCACTCACAAGCCTGCACTGATATTCTGACTTTTCCAGTTCCCTTCAGAAGTAGGTATCTCACACATTCTGCAATTTGCAAGGTATAGGGCCAGATTTGGAAATCAATATATTTTATTTTAGTACAGGCCTTTCATGAATCATGTTGGAACCATAGTCAGGAAACATATGAAAGGTAAACACAAGAGTTATTGCCAACTTCACATTGTTAATGAAATGCTACAAAATTATATACATTTAATCTAGAGAGTAATAACTGGGACTTCTATTGTAAAGTGAATGATAATTAAGCAAATTGTTTGCTATGTAGTCATTCCTGACATTTCATGATGAAGACTCTAAGCAATAAGCAAGGTTCTGAATGTGGAATAGTCTACATATGCATTAGAGTCCGTGATTAAATGAATAGAGTGCTATTGTCCACTGCACAATATGAAATTCAGAGATATAATGTGAAATTTGCCGAGACCTTTTTTTTGTCGTAGATATTTTTAGTGCATTCAGCTCAGGAGCTCCTTGGTTAGGATTCAAACCCATTGATGAACTCTACTGAGCTAGTACAGCTGGTACAGCTGTCCACCAGAGGTCTACCTAAACAAGTCTTCAAAATGAATTTTTCATGATGCACCCTTGAAAGGGAAAGAAAAGAACTAATACAGACAGCATTCCCCTAGAGAAGTGATTGAAATATTTTTGGTTGTCTGGCTGTTTCTTATATTGAATGATTGCAAGGGAATATTGGTCCATGCATGCTGCGAGTTTATCTGAATTTATGGTCCTGCCTCCTGACAGGCAGTGCACATCAAATTTACTAACATGGCAAGGGTTCTGGGACGGACTGGAGCCAGGAGTGCCACTGCTGGTATCAGGATCAAGACAGAAACAAGAGGGCAGCCAATGTCAATGTGGTCATTTTCAAGATCGAATCTGTTCGGTGAGGCAGTGATGCATTCTATATGTGCAGATGCTGCATTCATTCCAGAATAACACTTCCCTGTAGACCAGTAGTTTCCCACAGCAAAACATTGGGCTTGCCCTTTTGCTCGGCTTCCCATTCCTCCCCCAGTGGAAGGATGGCATTCTGTCCAATCTTAATCAGTTACAAGGAACTTTTCTCAATTCCATTGCAGTGTTCCTTGACCAGCCAATTTTTCTCCAGCCTGCAAGCCACTTAATAATTCCTGCTGTGTTTCGGTGAGAGTCTGACCTCAAATCATTGAATTAAGTCCCATCAGTAAAAAAAATTCCCTCAGCCTCAAACTATGCTTCACACAATTCCATTTATGCTGGCCCCTGCACATTACACTTGTGACCAGGGTAAAAGCCAAACTCTAGCTTCAGTCCCAATAACTATTGCTTTCCAGTGTGCCGGTGGCATTTTGGAAAATTACTTCCGAAAAGATCAGTATTATAGCAATTAAAAAAAACTTACATCAACCTCCTTGGCATCATTTCCCTGCTCAATTTTTATTCTTTAGGGTGTCAAAGATTGAATTATTATTATATTGGACTGCCATTTATGTTAAAACAGTTATCCATTATGTTTTATTTTGTTTGTTGTTCTCTATCACCTTTGGTCACATGACTAACCACACAAGCAATATACATTACATTTACAAACAGACTTTTAAAAACACTTGAAATGTTATTTTTCAAGAATACATACTCATAAAAGTAATTTGCGCAAAACATTCTACTATGAAAATCCATTATACCAGTTTTAGGTCTTTTTTAAACTCTCAGGCATTTTTGAAATAAACCTGTGTTGGAATTGGGACCATATTTGAACTATTTGTTGAAAATTAAACTTCCAGTCCTCCTGCCCTATTAATTTAAACCCACCAACAGAAATCTACAACACATTTGGTTATCCAGCAAACAAAAATGGACAAAGGAGCTACACTCGAGAGGGGAAGTGAGTGTGTGTTCTTGATACCAAAGTGACATTTGACAAAGTCAAATCAAGAAGCTGTTTCAAAATTGATATCAAACAGGAATCAGGACCAAACTCTTCAATAGTCAGATCATCATCACCATCGGTGGTCCCTTGCAGACAAGAATGACTCTTTTCCACTCTCAGGGTGAATCCAGCGGAAGCTGTGCAGACATATATGGCTACCACAGGTTTGGTTACACTTGGTTCAGGTGGTGGTCACGGGAAGCAGTGGGTGCAGCGTTGGTGTGGCAGCAGACTTCTTTCGCTGTTTTCACCTTACTTCCATTTCTTTTATGACTGCAATTGTCGGAGTACTCGATACCATCCCAGATGCTTCTCCTCCATGTCTTGGGCCAGTGATTCTCAGATGTCTGTGGGAATGTTGCACTTCACCAATGAGGCCTTGAGGGTATCACTGAAGTACTTCCTTCATCCATTTGGGGCTTGCCTGCCATTTTGAAGCTTTGAGTACAGCACCTGGCTGAGGAGTCTCGTGTCGGTCATGCTGACAGCGTGCCCAGCCTATCATAGCCAATCAAGAGTGATCAGTGCCTTGATGGAGGCAATGTTGGCTTTATCATAAGATAAGATAGCTGCAAGTCAGTCAACCCAGCTGCCAGACATCATTACAACAGTTCCTTGGGGTAGTGTTATAGACCCAACCATCTTCAGCTCTTCATCAATATTCTTTCCGAGAGCATGATGTCAGAAGTGGAGGTACAAAGTAGGAGAAGTAGACCATTCAGTCCATTGAGCTTGTTCCATCATTTAATAAGATCATAGCTGATTGACCTGATTTTCAAGTTCCACCCTGATAACATTTGATTCCCTTGCTGAACAAGAATCTATGTGCAATATTTACTAATGATAGAGTATTCACTGCCACTCAATTTCTCAAATCAAAGCAGTAAGCTTGGAAAATCATCAGATTTGGCTTCACAAATGCATTTTCTTTTATTCTCCGATGAGATGCAGGTGCAAATGGCAAGGCCAGCATTTATTATCCATCATTAATTTAATTGCCCTTGAATTGATTGGCTTGCTCGACCATTTAAGAGGACAATTAAGTATCAATTCCATTGCTATATCTAGGTCTGACTAGGTAAAGATGGCAGATTTCCATCACTAAGGAACATTAGTGAGCCTTATGGTATTCCATGTCAATAGGTAATAATTTCATGGTCACCAATATTAAGACTAGCTTTTAATTGCAGTTGTATTATTTGAATTTAACTTTTATGATCTGCTGTTATGATATTTGAATGCATGACTCAAAAGCGTTCACCTGGACATTACCATTGGACTTGCATCTTCCCTAGGTCTCAGCTTATGATGATTTCCAAAAACAGGGAGTCTATCCATCTCCACTTAATTTTCAAATCTATGATGACTGCTGGATCATCTTGAGGGAAATGGAGTACCATCGATCAGACACCAGGAACATCAACAAGTATTCTGAACTATAAGAACAGCTCAGAGAGCTGGGAATTCTGTGAAAGGTCACTCACCTTCTGGTATCTAACGCTGTTCAATTACCTGCAAAACAAGTCAGGAACATGTTGGAGATCTGTCCACTTCCCTAGATTAGTGCAGTTCTAACAACATGAAGAAACTCAATACCAACCAGCTCAAAGTCATCCACCAGTTTAAAAGTTTATTCATACCACCTCTGGCATATTGTGGTTGATTGTGTACCATCAGATCTCCGTAACACCATCAAAATCACTACCACTATAAATGAGCAGAACAATGTCCACGGGTGGTAACTTAGTGGTAATATCACTAGAATAGGAGCCACATCTTGAGGAAATAGGCTCAAATCTCACCATGGCAGATGGAGAAATTTGAATTCAATAAAAAAAAATTGGAATTAAAAGCTATCCTAATGGTGACCATGAAACCATTGCCAATTACTGTAGAAAATCCATTTGGTTCACTGGTTCCCATCATCTAAGGAATGATGATGTGGCCTACATGTGACTCCAGACCCACAGTAATACAGTTGTCCAGGGAGGGGGTGGGGGGTCTACTAGGACTGGCCAATAAATGCGACCTGAACCAGTGACAACCACATCCCATGAACACATTTTAAAAAGTTGCAGAGAAATAATATTACGTGCAAGTTTCCTCCATATTGCAAACCATCCTGTCTTGCAGATTGCTGTCAATTCTTCTTCCAAGATTCTTATCTAGCTCCTATTAGAATATGTATACCACAGCAATTCAAAATGTTTCATCAGCTTCGTAAGAACAGTTGGGGATGGGCAATGTATGCTAACCTCACCAGTAAATGCTGAAGTCCATAAGTAATATTAAAATTTAAAATAAAACAAGGATAAATTTTCAGTGTATGAATCAAAGAAGAAATTCTCCTGCCAATGTCCTTTATCATAACTCAAAACTCTACATTTGATGCTCAGAAATGTACCTGAATTTGCCACAATAATGCTATGGCTACAAGAACAAACACAAACTACGTTCTCTACAATCAATAATTTAGTCCTGATGAACCACTGAATTTCCATCAGCCTTGGGATTCAACTCTCGCTGCTCACCTGACCAATTGTGCTCTGCTGGAACAATGTTGAAAAGTTCAACGTTTCATCTCGGCTCAATATCTGACTCTTGTTTTTTTAAGGTAATGATCTGGCTGAGTACATGTAGTTAATCAGATGTGCTACAATAACTAACCTGAGCTACTTTGAAAACAATTTTCTTCCTTGGAAACTCTACCATGGAGAATGACAAAGGCGTCAATTGTATGGGAGCACCATCGTGACATATGCGGTTCTGACTTTGACATATATGATGGGTCCTGTATGGTCATTAGATCAACATTCTGAACTCCTTACCTCACATCATTACAGAACCAGCATTGTCACAAAACTTGCACTAATTTAAAAATAATCCTATCATTAACTTCTCAGCAGACTGAAACATGGCTAATAAATGCAGTTATATAAATGCTGTCATATTTTGTGATAAAGTAAGGAAACGCTTTGTTCAATAACATGAGAGAAATACTTCATCTTTGAACACAAATGAAAACCCTTTGAGACCAAAGCCTTTCAGTTCCATAGTGACTGCAACTAAATTATCAAAGCAAGAATGGAAGAAAGACAAAGAAAGAGTAAAAGAAACTTGGGACACAGAGAACGTAATACAGTTTGAAGACCAGAAGACCACAAGACATAGGAGTGGAAGCAAGGCCATTCAACCCATCAAGTCCACTCTGCCATTTAATCATGGCTGATGGGTGTTTCAATTCCACTTACCCGCACTCTCTCTGTCGCCCTCAATTCCTTGCGAGATCAAGAATTTATCAATCTCTGCCTTGGAGACACCCAATGTCCCAGCCTCCACTGTGCTCTGTGGCAATGAATTCCACAGGCCCACCACTCCCTGGCTGAAGAAATGTCTCCTCATTTCCGTTCTAAATTGACCCCCTCTAATTTTAAAGCTGTGCCCACGGGTCTTAGTCTCTCCGCCTAATGGAAACAACTTCCCAGCATTCACCCTTTCTAAACCATGCTTTATCTTGTAAGTTTCTATTAGATCTCCCCTCAACATTCTAAACTCTGATGAGTACAATCCCAGGATCATCAACCAATCATCATATGTTAGGCCTACCATCCCAGGGATCATCCGTGTGAAATTTTGAGGGATGCAAGAACCTTATAAAATGAAAAAAAAACTCCAGTGCAATAAAGGAAGGTTAATTTTAAAAAATACGTTAAAAGAATCACATGAATTGAAACTAAACTTTGTACAAAATAACTGCACACCAGAATATAAGAAAATCTAATTAAAACTGTAATAAGTAGATGATATTTAAGGAAGAATTCAGTGTAAAAAGAAGAAGCTATAAAATCATTACCTTGATAATTAGAATTGACTTCTTCATATTACATTAATAGTAATCAAGGGTATTATAGAGAGAAAATTGGAAATGTCAGAGATTAGAATGGATTGCTTTGTAATCCCTTTGGGACCGGAAAAGGAAGGTTCATTTCTTACTGTAGTGAGAAAAAAAAAGAGAAAATACACCTGCTGTATGAACTAGATAGAACAAACCTTTACTTGTGATAAAATATTTATTTAAAAACTATCAATGTTTTGTTTATGTTTTTCCAATCCATTCACAAAACAGCCATAATACAAAGCTGGTGGTGTAGATTTGGCCAATCCAGATTCTTTATATACTTTTGAAAAGATATGAAAATCAATTTCCACTAGAAACTACCCTCCCCCGAAGCCTCACCCCACACTCTCCGGATCTCACCTGCAACATACTGTCTGGCATGCTCACAAAGCAAGTGTGACACAATCATGCATTTTCTTGGGTGGAAAGCAAGAAAATAAAAGAAAATGAAACAGGCTTCAGTTAAATTGTCTGAATAAAATAGCTTAATGTAAGTGAACAAAGCAAGAAAGCTAAGAGAAAGCAAATCTTAGCAGGACTTATACACTTAATGGTAAGGTCCTGGGGAGTGTTGCTGAACAAAGTACAGGTACAGGTTTACAGCTCCTTGAAAGTGGCATTGCAGGTAGATAGGATAGTGAAGGAGGTGTTTGGTATGCTTTCCTTAATTGGTCAGAGTATTGAGTACAGGAGTTGGGAGGTCATGTTACAGCTGTACACGACATTGGTTAGGCCACTGTTGGAATATTGCATACAATTCTGGTCTCCTTCCTATCACAAAGGTGTTGTGAAATGTGAAAAGGTTCAGAAAAGATTTACAAGCATGTTGCCAGGGTTGGAGCAATAGGGAGAGGCTGAACAGGCTCAGGCTATTTTCCCTGGCGTGTCGGAAACTGAGGGGTGACCTTATAGAGGTTTACAAAATTATCAAGGGCATGGACAGGATAAATAGACAAAATCTCTTCTCTGGGGGTAGAGAGGTCCAGAACTCCAGTGCATAGGTTTAGGGTGAGCGGGGAATGATATAAAAGAGACCTAAGGGGCAACATTTTCATGCAGAGGGTGGTAGTATATGGAATGAGCTGCTAGAGGAAGTGGTGGAGGCTGGTACAATTGCAACATTTAAGAGGCATTTGGATGTGTATGTGAATAGGAAGGGTTTGGAGGGAATATGGGCCGGGTGCTGGCAGGTGGGACTAGATTGGGTTGGGATATCTGGTCGGCATGGACGACTTGGATCGAAGAGTCTGTTTCTGTGCTGAACATCTCTATGACTCTGTGTAGTAACTTTGAACAGAATTTCCCCAAATCCTGGCTGGTATGGGCAATGGCATGTCAGTTAGGAAAAACAAAAATATAAAATGAGATTTTCACCCAAGAAAAAAAATCCGATTTTCCACTGAAGGTTTCAACAATAAAATGGGAATCTGATTCATGAGTGGTGAGAGGCCCATTGTGTGCATTAACATTGTATTACTTATCTTGTCATATTAATTTTCACACAGTAAAGAGAATCGAGGTGGTGACAATCCTCAACATGAACTCCAGAATGGGTACTTGTGGCTCCAGTTTATTGCTTGTTTCTCTAAGCTTTCACCTTGACCAGCAGTCCCTGATACTTCAGGGTGTGTCCATAAACAGAGACTGCCTGTCCAAAGAGGTTCGCATTGGACATGCAGAAGCCTCACCAAATCATCAATGCACATAACTGATCACTTAGAATACTTATTCATTTTAAAACTGTATGTCAGATTGCATTGACACTTTTCACTGCAATTGGCTACTTTGAGTTCAGGGGCAGGCACCTGTCTCATGCATTGAAGCAACCTGCGTCTCAGCACTCTTTGCTTGCCTCTATAGTGCTTACACTCTTTGCATATCCAGTCAGTTGTGATATAAAGTGAGATCGAAACTATCACGTTATAAGAAAATTGCGCAATAGCCACCATTTAAACAATGGGGCCAAAAACGCATCATAGCCAATACAGGTAAGGAAAGTTCAGTGTAAATAATGGTCTAAGTTCTTCAATCACGGTATAGCAGAAGCGAATGTGTTTGGATGCTCACAGCATCTGTCTTGCCCTGCCATTTTTGCACTTTTGCGCTTCATTCAGAATTTACAGGCTCACAGCAATCCTGTTTTGCCTCGCCTTAAAGAGCAGGGTCAAAGTCAGGCAGCTTGCCATGGTTGTCATCAGATCAATAATAAAGGGATGGACATGTTACTGACAACACCTTGTTACATTAGTGTCACATCTATAGCATGTCCCTGCAGCTTTAACAGTGAACAGACTGTGGCTCCAACTGTGGCTGTTGACTTCTTTTTTGAATTCATTCATGAGATGTGGGCATCACTGGCCAGCCAACATTTGTTGCCCATTCCTAATTGCCCAGAGGGCAGTTAAGTGTCACCTACATTATGTAGGTCAGGAGTCACATGTAGGCCAGATCTGGTAAGGAGGGGAGTTTCCTTCCCTGTAGGACATTAGAGAACCAGATGGGTTTTTGCAACAATGGTTCTTTTTTTTTTAAGGTCACCAATAGACTCTTAATCCAGATTTTTGTTTTATTGAATTCAAATTCCACCATCTGTCACAGCAGAATTCAAACCCAGTTCCCCAGAATACTGCTATTGTTTCTGGATTAATAGGCCAGTGATAATACCTCTGGGCCTTCACCTCCCCCTTGTGATTTCATTGTGTATCCCTTAGCTGAGAGTGAATGTAGAGAGAATGCAGCTTATTCTTCAACCATAATAATTGTGGAATAGACAACATGCCTCCTGAGTATGAGTTTCTGATTGCTGAATCAGTCTGGGTGGGGTGGGGGGAAAGGGGGGGGGGGAAAGAGTTCCTTGCAGTACAGTTCTGACAGTGTGAATGTGCTTGCCTATTACGCTCTGTTCAACTGAATGAGGAAAAAAGGTGATGCTATCGAATTGGGAGAGTAGCAGCAAACTCCTGAGAAGGAAGATGAGGACATTGAGCTAGAGGAACATTACCTTTACTGTGATAGAATGGTGCATTGCCAAGCACACAAGCCATATATGACTTAAGTTGATATCGACATCCAATAAATTGGAGTTGGATGATCACATTGTTGCCTGTAAAGCAAACAGTGCTGATTTATTTCCAGGAGTGGACACTTTGCTTTATTGGGAGACAGTGAGGTCTGCAGATGCTGGAGATCAGAGTTGAGAGTGTGTTGCTAGAGAAGCCTGATGAAGGGTTCCGGCCTGAAACATAGATTTTCCTGCTCCTCAGATGCTGCCTGACCTGCTGTGCTTTTCCAGCAACATACTCTCAACTTTGCTTTATTGTTTGACCTTTTGCTTTTCCTATTCGATAAAAGTTAAGTTTTCAAATGTTTGAAGGCTCTCCAACACGTGATGCTCTCACTTTGAACAATGACAAGATATTATGCAACACTGGGCATTAGGGAAACACTTCCTTAGGTAGAATTATAAGAGACTATGATGTTCAGTACAACTATCCTTTGTTGCTTCAGTCTTATAGCTGCAGTTGCAATGACTATCAGATAGATGATGATACAGAAACAGCAATCCATTTATGAATGTGCACTTCTATTTGCAATGAAGTACTGTCCATGCCACCTTAGTCCCGAAGGATCTGTTTTCTCTTCACTTCCTTCCCACTACATGTACTTTGAAAGTCCAGTCATTAATAGCTGCAACAGATCTGGCACATAACTGGATTTTTTTGAATATTAAAAAACCGGCAGAAACTCCTGGTAGTGCTGAGTATCTGTGCTACTGGTGAGCATAAGATAGCTGAGAGCACTGCCATAGTGGCATGGTATAAATACACTGAAATTAGCTGCAGAGAATTGCATCACAATAACTGAGAAATCCTCCAAACTGAAAGGCTAAGACCATTGTGGAAGACCCCCCACACCCCTCACTCAAACTCTTCTCACTCCTGCCATCTGGCAGAAGATGGCATTCGGTCTCTCATGGCCAGACTGCAACAGTTTCTTCCTCCAAGCCATCTGGCTCCTTAACACAGTATGATCGGACTCTTTCCCATCTGAAATTTTTTGCACAACTTTGAATTGCTACCCGAAAAATTCCGTTATTTATCATTCTTCTATTTACACTGTAACTTGCGTATTTTGCACTTCTCATGCACCTTATGCCATGTACGGTTGTGTAGTTTGTTCTGTCCATGTCCTGGAGGAACGCTGTCTCATTTTTACTGTATCAGTTGTACATGGGAGAAATGACAAATAAATAGCTACTCTTGTACTCTAATCTGAAATTGACACTCAGCCAATTTTTGAAAAGATTCAGCCCTCTAAGACCAACATGAGAAACAGACATGAAAACTGGAGAGCTAAGCAGCGATAAGCTTTGATCTGCCCAATAAGACCAGAGTAGAAACTACTCTCAAGGTTACCAAGAACTGTGCATATATTGAAAATAGATAATACAATTGCAGAACCTTGATGATGTGCAAAATTCCATTTGCAAAAGTGATTCTACTACCAAGAATCTCTGTTGCTAAATTGCTAATAGCTTCCTGCATGACTGAGGTAATACCACTTAATTCCTATTTAAATCAAATTAATTTCACAAAGTCCAGAGGATGTAATGACAGATCAGCAAATTTAAGGTTTAGAATTCTTCATTGGTTAAACTGAACAGATACCAATATCATGTTTCTTTCATCTACAATATTTTATTTTTGTTACAAATACCAAACATAGATTAATGTCAGATACAATTCTAGTTCATTGCCCTTGACTTGCAATGTTAGTTAAAACAATACAAAATGCACTTAAATAGTGCCTTTAAATTTGAAATTCAAAATGGCTGCTCACAAGAAATGGAAGGACTACCAAATAAGTGATCTAGGAAACAGTGGAAGGAATCTGAGCGACAGAAGACAAGTAGGATTTTCCAACTTCTCTCAGTGAGCCCAACTGGCTGGTCAATAGTCAATAGGGCCCTGATTCTGACATTGGATTTACACTTTACACTTGCCTGTTTCTGGCATTGAATTATCTAACTTGCTAGTGAAATATTTGGGTACTAAACTTCCTTTCTCCACCATGTTATCTCTGAATCATTTCTATCGAGATTCTTCTCCCAAGAAGGGTGGTCACTCACTGCTCTGCAATTGACAAGTGCACATTAAAGCACATGTGGAGTTAACAACAGGTATCAAAAGCTTCTGATGATGGCATGGTGAGCAGTACAACAGATTATAACATAACTGAGTCCATTTCTATCATTTTCTAATGATGTGGACATTGCTGTCTTGATCAGTTTTTATTGCCCATCTCTAATTGGTCAGAGGGTACTGAACAATCAACCACATTGTTGTGGGTTTGAAGTCACATGTAGGATAGACTAGGTAAGGATATTAGTGGTCCTTTTTATCCCATTATATTCATTGAATTTAGGTTTCACCATTTGCCATGATGGGATTCTGACTCATAGTTTGGTTTTTGAGTGTATATTTCCGACGGTTACATTCTTAAAACTTCTAAACAATGAAAGAAAACTAAATGCCTGAGAATGTTGCTGTCAAAGAATAGACAATGCAAAACAAAATACACTTTACTGTTCTCAACCTGTTTCCAAGTTGGTATCAACTATATCAAATCAGCTGTTTATTTTTTGATCAACACATTGAGATTCTGCCCAAATTGTGAAACGATAACACTGTATAAAAACATATTGGATCAATGGGCAACACATTGGTTTGATATGGTGAGAGATGCGTGTTAGACTTGCCACTTTACAACCAAGACAGTTAATGAAATTTCCTGCCAGATATGAAAGGTATAATACAATCACTTTCTCTCTCCAAGTGAATCCAATGACACATTATCATCTGGGAAAATGGTCACTGTGGCAGAACATCAGATCGGGTTATCTTGCTGTACATGTGCAAGGAAATAGATATTAAGGCAGAAAATGAACAAATAAGCAAAATAAATCTAGTCAGAGGCTGTAAATAAGAGGTATGATCTCTTAAAGGAGGTGGTGTTTGGAGAAGAGTCCAGTTGACTGGATTATGGGTAATCCAAGATGAAGGACAGGAAACATTTCTGGCTGTAACAGCTGCTCCTTTTTTGAGGCATTTTAGGTGCTGGAGGTGATTTCCTCGAATTCCAGGAGCAGCAATTACTGTTACATATGCTGTTGCATTGTTTTGGAACTTTGGAAAAGAAAAAGTCAAAACAACAGCAGTTTTAAAAGGAAGAAGAACAGACAAAGGAAGCACATGGTGCGGTCTGTGCAGGAAAGAAAGAGAGAAAGAAAGAAACTGAGACCACAGTGTACCTACACAGTTACTGCCTTTACTGTTTGAATTCATATATCGCTAGACATCAGAGAACGTCTGTGAAAATTAACAAACAGTGAACTTCACAACTGATCTTGGAGGAACTGTTTGGGCAAAGTTCACAGCACAGAAACAGACAAGTGAATTGTTTTAAGTGTGGCCTACAGAAAGTCTGTAGTAGTGAGTGGAGTGGGTTCTTTCTTGATAATATGTTTTTTTGAGATATGTCTCTTGATTAAAATTAAAATATAAGCCATCATTATTAATTTAACCTGGGCAGTGTTTTGTAGAGGAATAAAACAGTGTTATTTTCTGGGTCTGTAGATTGTGAAGGAGCAAAAGTGGTGTTTAGTAGAGTTATATGCACTTGTTGTCAGATGTTGGAGTTTAAAGAGAGTTTAAGGGTTACTGCAGATTATATCTGCAATAAATGCTGTTGGTTGCGAATCCTATCAGATTGAATGGAACGGTTGGAGAGACAGTTAGAGGCAATGAGGAATTTACAACAGCAACAGTATGTGATGGATGGCAGTTATAGGAAGGGGGAAAAGTCGCAGATACAGTCACATAGATGGGTTAACTCCAGGAAAGGTAAGAGAGAGGTAGGCAGCTAGTGCAGGAGTCTTCTGCGGCTATTCCCATTTCAAACAAGTATGTTGTTTTGGAAAATGTAGGTGGTGATCGATTCACGGGGAACGTAGTACTAACAGCCAAGTTTCTGGTATTGAGATTGACTCTAATGCAATGAGGGGTACGTCGGGTTCCAAGAGATCAATTGTGTTGGGGGACTCTCTAGTCCGAGGTACAGACAGACATTTCTGTGGCCAGCAGCGAAAAAGCAGAATAGTGTGTTGCTTCCCTGGTGCCAGGATCAAGGATGTCTCAGAGAGGGTGCAGAATGTCCTCAAGGGGGAGAGGGACCAGCAAGAGGTCAATGACATAGGAAGGGAAAAGGTTGAGATTCTGTAGGAAGATTACAGAGAGTTAGGCAGGAACTTAAAAAGGAGGTCCTTGAGAGTAGTCATATCTGGATTACTCTGGGTGCTACGAGCTAGTGAGGGCAGGAATCGGAAGATAGAGCAGATAGAGCACATGGCTGAGGAGCTGGAGTATGGGGGAAGGATTCACATTTTTGGATCATTGGAATCTCTTTTGGGGTAGAAGTGACCTATACAAGAAGAAAGGATTGCACTAAATTGGAAGGCGACTAATATACCGGCAGAAAGAATTGCAAGAGTTGCTTGGGAGGATTTAACCTAGGAAGGTTGGGGGAGGGGTGGGACCCAGAGAGATAGTGAGGAAAGGGATCAATGTGAGACTGGTACAGTTGAGAACAGAAGTGAGTCAAACAAACAGTCAGGGCAGGCAGGGACAAGATAGGAATAATAAATTAAACTGTATTTATATCAATGCAAGGGACCTAACGGGGAAGGCAGATGAACTCAGGGCATGGTTAGGAACATGGGATTGGGATATCATAGCAATTACAGAAAAATGGCTTAGGGATGGGCAGGACTGGCAGCTTAATGTTCCAGGATACAAATGCTACAAGATAGCATTACAGTTGTACTGAGGGAGGATATTGCTGGAAGTACATCCAGGGAAGTTATTTGGGTGGAACTGAGAAATAAGAAAGGATGACCACCTTATTGGGATTATATTATTGACCCCCTAATAGTCAGAGGAAAATGGAGTAACAAACTTGGAAGGAGATCTCAGTTATCTGTAAGAATAATAGAGTGGTTATGGTACGGGATTTTAACTTTCCAAACATAGACTGGGACTGCCATAGTGTAAAGGGTTTAGATGGAGAGCAATTATTAAATGTGTACAAGAAAATTTTCTGACGCAGTATGTGGATGTACCTACTTAAGAAGGTGCAAAACATGAGCTACTCTTGGGAAATAAGTCAGGGCAGGTGACTGAGGTGTCAGTGGGGGAGCACTTTGGGACTAGCGACCATAATTCTATCAGATGGAAAAGGATAGACCAGAGCTAAAAGTTGAAGTTCTAAATTGGGGAAAGGCCAATCTTGACAGTATTAGGCAAGAACTTTAAAAAGCTGATTTGGGACAGATGTTCGAAGGTAAAGGGATGGCTGGAAAATGGGAAGTCTTCAGAAATGAGATAATGAGAATCCAGAGAAAGTATATTCCTGTTAGGGCGAAAGGAAAGGCTGGTTGATATAGGGAATGCTGGATGACTAAAGAAATAGAGGGTTTGATTAAGAAAAAGAAGGAAGCATCTGTCAAGTATAGACAGGATATATCAAGTGAATCCTTAGAAGAGTATAAAGGCAGTAGGAGTACACTTAATAGGGAAATCAGTAGGGCAAAAAGGGGACATGAGATAGCTTTGGCAAATAAAATTAAAGGAGAATTCAAAGGGTTTTTACAAATACATTAAGGACAAAAAGGTGACTAGGGAGAGAATAGGGCCCCTTCAAAGATCAGTAAGGCAGCCTTTGTGTGGAGCTGCAGAAAATGGGGGAGATACTAAATGAGTATTTTGCATCAATATTTACTGTGAAAAAGGATATGGAAGATATAGAATGTAGGGAAATACATGGTGACACCTTGAAAAATGCCCGTAATACAGAGGAAGAAGTGCTGGATGTCTTGAAATGCATGGATAATTCCCCAGGACCAGATCAGGTTACCCTAGAACTCTGTGGGAAGCTAGGGAAGTGATTGCTGGGCCTCTTGCTGAGATATTTGTATCATCAATAGTCACAGGTGAGATGCTAGGAGACTGGAGGTTGGCTAACGTGGTGCCACTGTTTAAGAAGGGTGGTAAGGACAAGCCAGGGAACTATAGACTGGCGAGCCTGACGTCGGTGGTGTGCACGTTGATGGAGGGAATCCTGAGGGACAGGATGTACATGTATTTGGAAAGGCAAGGACTGATTCGGGATAGTCAACATCACTTTGTGGGTCAGAAATCATGTTTCACAAACTTGAATGAGTTTTTTGAGGAAGTAACAAAGAGGATTGTTGAGGGCAGAGCGGTAGATGTGATCTATACGGATTTCAGTAAGGCATTCAACAAGGCTCCCATGGGAGACTAGTTAGCAAAGTTAGATCTCACAGAATACAGGGGAACTAGCCAATTGGATACAGAACTGGCTCAAAAGGTAGAAGATAGAAGGTGGTGGTGGACGGTTATTTTTTAGACTGGAGGCCTGTGACCAGTGGAGTGCCACAAGGATTGGTGCTGGGCCCTCTACTTTTTGTCATTTATATAAATGATTTGGATGCGAGCGTAAGAGGTACAGTTAGTAAGTTTGCAGATGACACCAAAATTGGAGGTGTAATAGACAGCCAAGAAGGTTACCTCAGATTACAACATGATCTTGATCAGATGGGCCAATGGGCTGAGAAGTGGCAGATGGAGTTTAATTCAGATAAATGCGAGGTGCTGCATTTTGGGAAAGCAAATCTTAGCAGGACTTATACATTTAATGGTAAGGTCCTAGGGAGTGTTGCCGAACAGAGCCCTTGGAGTGCAGGTTCATCTCTCCGTGAAAGTGGAGTCGCAGGTAGATAGGATAGTGAAGGCGGCATTTGGTATGCTTTCCTTTATTGGTCAGAGTATTGAGTACAGGGGTTGGGAGATCATGTTCTGTACAGCTGCAACATTGGTCAGGCCACCGTTGGAATATTGCGTGCAATTCAGGTCTCGGAAAGACGTTGTGAAACTTGAAAGGGTTCAGAAAAGATTAACAAGGATGTTGCCAGGATTGGAGGATTTGAGCTATAGGGAGCTGCTGAACAGGCTGAGGCTGTTTTTACCTGGAGCATCAGAGACTGAGGGGTGACCTTATAGGAGGTTTATAAATTCATGAAGGGAATGGATAGGATAAATAGACAAAGTCTTTTCCCTGGGGTGGGGGAGTCCAGAACTAGAGGGCATAGGTTTTGGGTGAGAGAGAAAAGATATAAAAAAGAACTCAGGGGCAACTTAGTTGTGGTATGTGTATGGAATGAGCTGCCAGAGGAAGTTGTGGAGGCTGGTACAATTGCAACATTTAAATGGGTATATGAATAGGAAGGGTTTGGAGGGATAGGGGCCAGATGCTAGCAGGTGGGACTAGATTGGGTTGGGTTATCTGGTCGGCATGGACGGGTGGACCATGCTGTTCATCTCTATGACTCTATGACTGAAGGCTTTGTCACTAACATTGGAAGGGGGTGGGAGAAACACAGATGGTCAAATGGCACATAAACAATGCATGAGGAATATAATAAAAGCCTGGAGATGATTATAGAGATACCATGAGCAGGGGTAGCATAGTACCTCAACTGTTAGCATTGCTGCCTCACAGTGGTTTCACTTCCAGCCTTGGGTGACTGTCTGTGTGGAGTTTGCACATTCTCCCTGTGTCTGGGTTTCGTCTAGGTGCTTTGGTTTTCTCCCACAGTCCAAAGATGTGCAGGTTGTGTGGATTGACCATGGGAAATTAAGGGTTACAGGGATAGGGTTGGGTTTGGGTGGGACGCTCTTCAGAGGGTCAGTGTGGACTCAATGGTCAAATAGCCTGCTTCCATACTGTCGGGATTCCATGATTCTATAATGATTCTCTCAGATGACAATTAATTCAGACTTGTTTATAACAGACACACATTTTGTCTTTATAATGCTCTCATCTCCAAAGTTCTTATTGAAATGCACTTGAGAGAAATGCTTATTTTTTTTCAGGCTGGGATTGAGTTTATTACTCACAGTTAGACCTGACTTGTTCATCAAAACAAAAGTTTAGTGTTTGTGGAATATTGATGGAATACACAGCTTGGGAGCGTTGGGACAAATAAGATAAACCATAGGCAGAAGCATCTGCTCTTGGGACAGAAGCTCATACAATATATGCAGCTGCCCAATATTTGTGGTGAACTAGCACAGGCACAAGGGACTTCCCAAGAATTAGTCAATGTGCTCATCAGTGATGCATTAGAAAGGCAACTGGAGGTCCTTTTCATCATACATTCAACTCATTGACAGCACTTCCCAATCCTGCAACCTCCATCTGCTAGGAGGACAAGGTCAGCAGCTGTATGTGAACACCACCACCTCTATCAAGTTTTCTTCAAAGTTACATACAATCCTGAGTTGCAAAAGTATCAGTTTGTTTTCTACATCACTGGGTCAAAATCCTGGAACTCTGTCTCTGACAGCACTAAAAGAATGTATTCATCACGAGGACTACAGTGGCTTAAATAGACAGGTCACCACCAACTTCTCAAGGACAATTAGGGTTAGGCAATAAAAACTGGCCTTTCCAGTGACACTTAAATCCATTAATGAATAAAAAAATAACTTACATATATTGCAGCAGGGACCAGCAGAACAGGTAGCAATAGTTTGCTAGTCACTTTAGCTGTTTTATTTCTTCCTCTCAACTGCACATATTCTCTCTGGTCTACTTTTGTTAAAATTAAAATTATATTTCCTCTTTCATGAATAAATTTATGACAGAATACAAGATGTATTATACACAACATAATTTGATTTAGCTTATAAGTGCACGTGGTGTAAGCCTTCAAGGTATTTTAAAGTTCCTCTGCTGACATGTGAGCCATTATGTATGAGCTGCCTGTATGCACTGTTCCTACGGGATCTCATAGCTGAGTGAACAGCAGAAGCAGTTGATTCGTCAGCCAACTGGTCAACTGAGTGGGATACAGAAAGCCAGCTGCGTACTTCTGTGATTGCAACCGTCTCTGATTCATTTGCAAAAGGGTCGGGAGGATCCAGTGCTGTTGAAGTAATGGGCTTTTTATTAAGCATAACATGGAATTCTGCTGCCATAAACTTTGTTGAAGACCTGTTTAAGAACTTTTTCTTTCAAAAGTTAGGCAATAAACATTTGCTTATAAAAACTGTCATTCAAGGAATGTCGAGATGCAAGCAGAAAAAGATGGTTTGGGTTAAGTAGCTAAAGTGGATGAAACACATAACCATTAATGGATAAAATTCTTAGATATTGTTGCAATTATCTCAGTTTCAAAAACAGCAGGTTAGACTAATAGGATGGCCTCATGACTTGCTGGTAATTTAGAATAAAAGTTTATGGATTTGTGCTCCCAGTGTGGAGCTTTAGCAACAGGAGCACATATAAAGTGTGGAGTATAGTGGTGTCACAAAGCTAGTCCCTTTTTTTTCCCCCAAAAGCTGTTCCTTGGCTCAAGGAGACTCTGTCCTTGATTTTTTTCAGAGGGGTAATAAACCTGGCTGGGCTCCAATCAGTCTGGTTTGGTACAGAAATAAAAATAATTTTGAGAGGCCTTCCATTTATATGTAAACAGATGGGACTTCAGGCCTAAGTGGTTCAGTTTTAGAATGACCTGTAGAATGAAGGGGGAGTGGTCAGCTCTCTAGTTAGCAGAGCTGGGCTGAGCAATTTAGTTCAGTTCAGTCTCACCTGGTGAGAAGTTCAACAGGGAGCTGTGTAGAAACTCTCTCTCTCTCTCTCTCTTTCTGCTCTTCACTTCAAACTGTATCCATTTTTAAAGGGAGCTTGCTTTTTGGGATTGTTGTGTATGTTCGGAATTAAGCTTAATTAAGTGTAGTTGGCTCGGCTGAGACCTGTAGGGGTTCTTTATTCTGTTCTTTGTGTTTCATTGTGGAACTTTGTGAATAGATTTTTGTCTGTTTTAAAATCTAGTAGTCAACATAGCTATCTTACTCCGGGTAACTTTCGCTGTACACTTACTGGAACAAATTGCAAAGTTATGGTCTGAGGCTGCCTGCTTAAAAAAGTTTTGAGTGGTCTGGCCGAGTCCATAACAGTGGGCTCTGTATGAATGAATGCAAAAATCATTTAGAACATTTTTGTCCATGCACAGGATGCGAGCTTTGCTGACATTTATCCCTAAATGTCCAGAGGTCAACTAAGAGTCAACCACATTGCTGTGGGTATGGAGTCACATGTAGGCCAGACCAGGTGAGGATGGCAGATTTCCTTCCCTAAAGGACAATAGTAACAATCAGTAATGGTTTCATAGTTATTGTGAGACTAATTTACCGATTATTATTCAACTCACATTCCACCATTTGCTGTGGCAGAATTTGAACCTCGGTCCCCAGAACATTACCCAGGCCTCTGGATTAACTGTCCAGTCATAATAGTACTAAGCCATTGCCTTCCCATTTTGACCACTGTACCCAGATCCCTGACATAGTTATGATACAGCAAATAGATCCTCCATGGTGTAGTGGAGAGATTTGAGAGTTCCGATAACCTTTAAAGAATTACACCAGCAGCGTTCGTTCGGTCCCCTTTGATATAAAGATCAGAATGTGGGATGGGGAGGGGGCATGGGGTGTGGTTGGTGCAAGAGAGAGTGCAGTCCTCAGTGTCCTCAAATGGAGAACAAGTGAAAGATGACTGCATGTTACTGCAGATGTTTTGGAAACCATTGAGGCATTTTTCTCCTGTTCCCCTCCCCCCCCCCCCCCCTCCCCACCCCCCCACCCCCCAAGGGGAAATCTGAGCAGATATCCCCAGAATTACAGAATTGTTATGGTGTAGTGAGACCCTGTTTGGTCTAATGAGTCTGCACTGGCTGTCTGGGCATTTTACCTTGGCGCCATTTCAGTATTTTCTCCACAACTTTGCACTTATTTCTATTTGAGTAATTATTCAGTGCCCCCTTGAATGCCTTGATTGAAGAAAGTCCATCAAACTTCCAGTCCCTTCTTTGAGAAAGTGATCAAACAGGTGGATGAGGGTAGAGCCGTTGATGTGGTATATATGGAATTCAGTAAGGCGTTTGATAATGGTAGGCTATTGCACAAAATACAGAGGCATGGGATTGAGGGTGATTTAGTGGTTTGGATCAGAAATTGGCTAGCTGAAAGAAGACAAAGGGTGGTGGTTGATGAGAAATGTTCATTGTGGAGTTCAGTTACCAGTGGTTTACCGCAAGGATTGGTTTTGGGGCCACTGCTGTTTGTCAATTTTATAAATGACCCAAATGGGGCTGCAGAAGGATGGGCTAGTAAATTTGCAGATGACACAAAGTCAGTGGATAGTGCTGAAGGATGTTGCAGGTTATAGAGGGACATAGATAAACTGCAGATCTAGGCTGAGAGGTGGCAAATGGAGTTTAATGCAGAAAAGTGTGAAGTGATTTACTTTAGAAGGAGCAACAGGAATAAAGAGTACGCTAATGGTAAGATTCTTGGTAGTGCAGATGAGCAGAGAGATTTTGGTGTCCATGTACATAGATCCAGGTTGACAGGATTGTTAAGAAGGCATAGTGTTTTAGCTTTTATTGCTACAGGGATTGAGTTTCGGAGCCATGTGGTCATGTTGCAGCTGTACAAAACTCTGGTGCAGCTGAAGTTGGAGAATTGTATACAGGTCTGGTCACCCCACTATAGGAAGGATGTGGAAGCTTTGGAAAAAGTTCTAAGGAGATTTACTAGGATGTTTCCTGGTATGGAGGGAAGGTTTTATTAGGAAAGGCTGAGGGACGTGAGGCTGTTTTCATTTGAGAGAACAAGATTGAGAGGTGACTTAATTGAGACATGCAAGATAATCAGAGGGTTAAATAGATGGACAGTGAGTGTCTTTTTCCTCAGATGGTGATGGCTATCATGAGGGGACATAGCTTTAAACTGAGGGGTGATAGATATAGGACAGATGTCAGAGGTAGTTCTTTAATCAGAGAGTAGGAGGAGCAAGGAATGCCCTGCCTGCAACAATAGTAGACTCACCAACATTAAGAGCATTTAAATGGTCATTTGATAGACATGTGGTTGAAAATGGAATAGTGTAATGGGTTTCATATTGGTTTCACAGGTCAGCACAACATTGAGGGCCAAAGAGCCTGTACTGCGCTATAAATGTTCTATGTTTTAATGATTTGCCATATGAAAAAAGTTTTGTTTTCTCACTTTGCATTAGCTTGTTTTGCAAAACACTTTAAAACTGTGTCCTCTGGTTCACAATTTATCAGCATGAACAGTTTCTCCCTATCCACCCCTTGTGTTTTTGCAGTTTTCTGTGAAATCTCCTCACAGCTCTCTCATTTTCAAGGAAAACAGTCCCAAATTCTCCAATCTTTTCTGATAACTGAAGTGAATGAGACACTTCATTCTCACAAACCTCTTCAGTACACTCTCAAAGCATTCACATTCTTAATAAGAAGTGGCATGCAGAACTGCACACAATACCCCTGCTAGCCAGCTCCTTCGGTCATTCAGCTTAAGAGTACAAGCGTAAGGAGGCTATCTCCCTATTTATGAAAGCTGGAATACCCTAATCGTTATCAACAGCTCCCTGTACTTGTACTGTCACCTTTCATGATTTATACACATGTACACACTTTAGTGTACACCTCTTCAGCACACAAAATAGAATGTATTCTCTCTCCATGTTCATGATATCAAAATGCTTCACAGAATACTTCTCTGCTCTGAACTTCTTCTGCCAATTACCTTCCCACTCCATCCACATATTTGCGTACTTTTGAAGTCCTTCATTGTCATTCCAACACTTTACAATATTCTTAAGTTTTGTGATATTCATGAACTTTGAAATTGTCCCCTGCTGAACAGGATCTGCATCATTTATACTAAGGTCCCAGTATTGATCTCTGGGGAAATCCACCACAAACCTGCTTTTACCCTGAAAAACACCCATTAACCATTTACTCAATTTTTCATCAGTAAAGGCTGTATCTGTTTGTTTTTAATTTTTATGTATTCGTGACTGTGGACTGAAATGGGAAAAAAAGGCTGTTTGAAAAATTAAGCATTGTGGTAGGGATGATTGTGCCTTTTAAAAGCAAATTGCTTAACACTCATTGCAAATGTTAACATTGCTGTCTGCTCAAATAGTGGAGAGAATACGCGAGATGAGCTGGATGCAGAGGGTGTGTACAAAGGCACTTTAAGCTGGCAATAAGTGGTTGTTTGGTCTGCAGAATGCTGACCACTTGTCGATACCAACAGCCTTCTGTCTGCAATAATTGTGTGATTGGCTCCCAGATAGGCGAAAAGTTTATTGACCTGAATGTTTGGTCAAAAGTCAGTGGAACTCTGAAAAACATGTGTTTTTTTCCTGCAGTAAAACTCACCTCAAGCCAAAAGAATTTCACTTTATTTGATCACATCAATTGTTGCCTTTTAATGAACTAATCAGAGACTTTATAGGTGTCAACCAGTCATTCTGTGCCTCCTTCAAGCAAGTCAAAGTACCTGAGGAAGGTCAAAGGAGCGACAAGTGAATGGAATTCTCTCAGCAAACTCTGTGGACAGGTACCATTAAGCTGCCTTTCTAGTGTTTCCCTCTTATGACACCCTTTTATGGTATGTAGAATGAGTTAGAATCAGAGTCATACAGCATGGAAACAGATGCTTCAGTCCAATTCGTCCATACCAACCAAGTATCCCAGACTTCACTAATCTCATTTGCCTTCATTTGGTTCATATCCCTTTCCCTAACCCTTTCTTATTCACATACCTGTCCAACTGTCTTTTTAAATACTGTAATTGTACCAGCCTCTACCACTTGCTCTCGCACTTCATTCCACACACACACTGCCCCCTAAGTGAAAAAGTTGCCTCTCGGGTCCCTTTTAAATCTCTCCCCTCTCACAGTAAACTTATGCCCTCGAGTCTTAGTCTCCAAAGTTAGCGTTTTAACAAGTAAAGTTGTATGTTAATGTTAGATTAGATTAGATTAGATTCCCTACAGTGTGGAAACAGGCCCTTCAGCCCAACAAGTCCACAACGACCCTCCGAAGAGCAACCCACCCAGACCCATTTCCCTCTGACTAATGCACCTAACACTATGGGCAATATAGCATGGACAATTCACCTAACCTGCATATCTTTGGACTGTTCACAATTGTTTCCCTGCATCTAGAATCAATTTACTTGTAACCAAGTCATTTTCATTACACAGAGACAAATTTGAGAATTTTGCAAACTTTTATAAAAATCTTTAATTTTTCTGAATACCCAGGAAATAGTGAGGCTTGATTTCAGCATGTTACCAGAATGACGTATGACATCTCCCTTTGCCAATTTAAAATCCATGTTGTTACTATCCCTTTTATTCCATGGTCTAGAACTTTCCTCAAAGGTTTGTTATATGGCACTATATCATATACCTTTTGGAATTCCATACACATTACTTCAAAGCCTTCCTCTTACTAACCATCCCTGGTGTCTCTGCAAATAACTCTAGTGAGTTGTTTGGGTGAAATTTCCCCTTAAAAGTTAATGCTGACTGGTCCACATTAATCCACATTTTTCCATGTGACTATTAGTTCTATCCAGAATATTGTTTCTTAATGTTTTCCAAACACCAAATTTAAACTGATAGGTTGAAGTAACTAATTGTTGTATTGATCTTTTTCAAAAAGGGGAACAATGTTTGAAATTCTCCAATCTTCTTGCAGCAACCTTAAATTCAGGGCAGATTGAAGAGAATTGCCAGTGCTCTTCAATTTCCACTCCCTATTCTTTCAAGATCCTTGAAAGGTCTTGAAATATTATCTGGTCACAGCGCCAAATCAACTTTAAGAACTGATAGCTTACCCAATACTACTTTCTTATTATTTTAAGCTTTCCGAATGACTGATTTTCCTTTTCTGTCACATGGCTGAAACACCGTCTTTCTTGTCAGTAAAGACACTGCAAAGTATTCATTTAACACCTCAGCCATGTCTCTTGCCTCTCAATGTAAATCCCCTTTTCAGTTCCAAGTTGGCACTTTTTTCTTAATCATTGTTTTCTTAAGTTGCCCACTTACATGACAGAAGAAATTCACCCTGAGACACACTGTCATGTTAGACATTCCAGAGCAACCTCTGACATGAGCTTAGTGTCAGAAAAATCCAAAAATAATATCAACAACTCTTCATTAACAGGCTTGACTTTGACTCCGCAAAGTATAGGGTTCTGTGGTTTTGATGCAAGGGTTTGGCTGTCCAAGAAATTTAATCCAAATCCTGTACCTGTTCGTAATGATATGACTGAAATGCTCTTGAGTGGGACATCTAAAACAGACACCTTTAAAATCCTTCAAGTGACAAGCAAGGCTGTGCAGGAGCCCCTATTCTACTGAAAATCTTAAGAAAAAGTAACTATTTCATCTCATCAATGATGAGCTGTCCCCTGGTGTAAGTATTGAATACCTGCTAGATATAAAACTCTATCGCCTTAGCTGCCTCCATGCCTAGCTAACCTTACCAGCGTTGATACAAATGACCTACTGTATGTAGATGACCACTGTGTTGTTGCTTATTCTACACCAGATTTGTAAGCCACTCTCAAACTCTACAGACAAGAAACTCAGCCTATCCTTGCAAGCTGTCAAAACAGAACTTACATCACCCAAACCCACTTAGCCAAATATTTCACCTTCCAGATATGTTGAAAGAACGGTTCTTCTTTCCAGCTCTTCACACAGTTGGTAATCAACTGTCAAAAAGCCTCAATTGATGAGGAGATCCACACCAGGTGAGATATACCAGTTCAGCCTGCTAAACAATACAATAGCAAAAATTTGACAACAGACCTCCAAAAGTCGACAAACATCCTGGTACACAAATTAGTTGACCCCACACTGTTGTGATGAAGTGAAATTTAAATTGCACATCATTGACACAAAGTCTTGCTATCAACATTGCACCAACAATGCCTCTGCCATACTCTCTGGATTGAATCGGAGCAGAAACAAACAAATGTCAGTGTTCTTCTTGAAGCCAACTTCACAGCATCCAGGCAAAAGTGCAAAATCAATTAAAATGGAGTGGACATTTTTCAGTTGACTGAAATCCACCTCAGCATGATGTGTTTTCTCTCCTAAATGGACAATGTTAAAGGGAAGATGAAAATAAAAACATTTCAAAAGGTATTTTGTCGTTCCCATTGAAGTGCAACATTAATGTTGATGACTGGGAGAAACTTTTGCCCAGCCACTCAAAATGTTGTTAACTTGCCCATTAAGCTGCATCATATTTTGAGTCAGAATCTTAATGATGATGGCAAAATAGGAAAGGAAATGAATGTTGAACTTTGGATCCCACCAGTTAAAAATCACCCAACACCAGGTTATAGTCCAACAGGTTTAATTGGAAGCTTTCGGAACATTGCTCCTTCATTGGGCATCTCCAAATCTGGATCCCACCAGTTTATGTTCTCAATAATCTGCAGGTTGATAATCAGCCTATTCAATCACATGAAACCCATTGCAGAAACTTGCAAGCCTTCGTGGAGACCATTGTCAACCAGAGAGACAGCTGATGATGATGATGACAGGTCATCACGGATAGAATATCAGAAGAGATGGTGAGACAAAAAAGAGGGGAGAAAGGTTGCGAAGACTGTTTTCAGCTCCTAGTTGAAGCTTAGCCAAGATGGAGGCCATCAGAATTAAATGCCGGATAGGAGTGAGAGGAGAGAAGGCATACGTATATTCCCCTCTTTCCAATGCAGCTCCCAGCAAATTTAATCTTACATCAATGAGCAATGCTTCCTATATTGCAACAATCACTGCTTTGAAAAAGATTTAATTAGGCTCTCAAATACTTTGGGATGGCCCGAAAACAGAAAAGGCACAGTTTACATACAAGCCATTTCTTTGTCCCTTCATTTTTTTGGTTGCTACATCCTTGGACCTACTACTACCTTTCATCTGTTGGCTGCAAATAACAACATTAGGTAGAAGGGCAGGAGGAAAAACCCATGGGATCCCAAGTGCTTCACTATCCCACCACTATTTACATAGTGGCATGGAGTGCTCAGTGATAGTCCTATTAGCAGAAAGGTTTTGTGGATTTATGTAGAGTGATGGGATGAATTCTGTTTGACTGGGAGGCCTTTGTTACCATGTAAATATTTTAGGCAGGATCACATGAAAATCCAGCCCTATGGCTTTCAAAGTTCCACCATTGCCAATAGAAATGGCAATCCTTTGAAATACATTCCCAACTTGTGACACATGTGTTTGGCTATTCACAAAACCCATGCTAATTCAGGGATCATACTCAGGATTTCTGAGCACTTATAAATAAAATAATATATTGTGGTCAAACTTAGACATTTATTAAAAAGCTGAAATAAGAACAGAAAATTAGCAAGTTTATGGAGAGAAAAACAGCATTAAGATTCTGAGGGCAATAGGATTCTTCTTTGGAACTGAACTGTTAAAAAGCTGGATTGAATAAAGTCAACCAAGAGACACAAAGCATTTTACATTAAATTGAAGAACTTGAAAAGATATTGGACATATAAAATATGCTGTTGGCTCACCACTTTGGCAATAGATTAAGTGAATTTATATATGTGAACGAGGTAATTGGAAGAATTTGTTGATCTTTTCAAAATTTCTTCACAGTATGTCAAGCGTTTTAACTCAGTTTAGAGTAGTCACATCAGAGCTTATTGAAATCGTCTAATTGTCACTATTCTGAGCTAACCTTGTCATAAAACTGATAACTTTAAATTGACCTTATAAGACAAAAATATGTTATCACAATTGAAATGTGTTATTATGGGATGAGTGGATGTTCTGGGAATTTGTGTCCATGTGCTGATTATAAATAATTCTGTTAATAACCTGAATGGTTTGGTTGAAAATGGTTGTAGGGATGAGAAAATATAGTACTTTACATATTGATTAAGTCTGAGTGAATAGATCTGATTAAACCTTGTGCATTGCAGAATGGCTGTGTAGAACACATTTTTTTGTGCAATTGCTCTTATGCTTTTATCGTCAAATCTCTAGAATTCTGAATTTTAAGTACATCTTCTTGGGTGCTTCTAAGTATGGCAAAAAAATATAGTTTTCAGTTATATCACTCATTCACTTCGTTATTAGGCATGCACCCAGGGATAAAAGGAAAACCGTTCATGGAATTGGAAACATAATAGTTATAGCATTGAAAAGTAATTGTCTTGAGCTCTTGTATCTATTTGAATGGATTCAGGCTTAAACATTTCTGAAGAATGTGCAACATAAATGTGAATTTGTTACTACTAGCTTATTAGACATTTGATTTCTTGGTTATAATCCCACATACTCAAGAACTAAACAGAAAGCATATTTGTTTCCTTAGGTAATATACTTTTACCCTGGAGCAAAGACCTAGTCAACAATTGCCCTAGGAAAGAAATTCATGAGAATGAGAAATAGTAAGACAAAATACAATATTTACATTAAATACATACTTTGTCATTTCATTTCCCTTTTAAATCGGAGGTGTTTCACAGCCTCCTTCTCAATAGTATTTATTTAATTTTTAGATGAGATGATCATGTAAGTGCATTAAACATTGGGATGATACTCAGTTTTTGGTTAAGAATTTTTCAAGGGGATTCTGGTAACTTTGCATGTTACCAAATATGCCTGATTAACTATTTAGCCCAGTCCCTGGGTATCCTTATATCCGATTCTATCCCCACCTTACCATACACCTTTCTGCAATGAATCATCACTCACTGGACATCAGCTAAAAGACTTGCATCCCTGCTGCCCATGCCATTTTGAAAAAGCCAACGTGCAACCCAACACAAATGATCATTCTGAATATGGACTGTTCATGTAAGGACAAAATTCAGACAGGTCAACAAGGGAACAGTGGTTGCATAATTCTTTGATGGGAACCTGGAGGTTTTAGTGACAGGGACAATGATAAGGGTGTGTGCGTGTGTGTGTGTGTGTGCGCGCGCATGCATGCATGCATCCATCCGTCCGTCCTCTTTCTGGAAGCAAGTATAGGAGACCATGCCACCAGGCCTTGGCAGCCTGGTCTGAGGTTGACATCTGGGTCAGTTCCATCTGAACAGTGCAGAAGAATGGTCATCATTGCCACAGGAAGATCAACAACTTTTTCCACTGTGTCAAGGTGAGTACCATACTCTTCTCTTTGCTCCCTCACATTCATTATGTCTGCTACTGCATCCACATCCCACTAAGGCTCATGTTCTTCCCCTCTATTGGGGAAGCATTGGCCTGTTAGTATTTTCATTAGAAACCCATCTAGTGTTCTGCCATGGTAGATGGTGGAGTGTCTATTCAGTGAAAATCTGGAATTATGAGTCTACTGATGGCAATGAAAGCATTGTTAATTGTCAGAAAAGCCCATCTGGTTAACTAATGTATTTTAGGGAAGGAAATCTGCCACCCTTACACATAACTGCAGATCCACAGCAATATAATCGACTCTTAACTGCCCTCTGGGTAATTAGGGATGGCCGTGAAGTGCTGGCCCCTGCCAGTAATCTCCACATCCCAAAAATAGAGTTTTGAAAAAAATATTTATTTCAATAGCTTCACTCATTCATCTGCAATGAAGAACATCAATAACCCGGTATAGCCTTAAGAGTGCCTCCTCACTTGGCCAGGTCACCTCAGCACCTTTTGCCCACCCACACCAGCACAAACAGCCATGCCACCTATCTCCATCACACTCAACCCTCCTTTTCTCTCATTCCAGGTGAAGACAGCTCACAATTGGACGGAAAGGGACCAGACAGATGGAGGGATGCCTAACATTTGACTGCTCAAACCCAATGAGGGGGCAATGCTGTCCCTTGCAGGAGAAGGCCAGGACAGCACCTGCAGGGGATGCTGAGGCATCCTTGTCCCATCAATCGAGTAAGTATGCATGTATCATGCAACTCTCCCATTAACCCCACTCTCAGTCTCCTTCATTCCCTAGCACTTCTAACCACTGACTGGGAACTCTTCTGTCCCTTGTTGCATGCAGCAGCTCCATCACCTCCATGGAGAAACAGCCAGCTCTGTGAGAAGCCACCTTCCTAACCTCTGAGGATGAGAGTATGGAGATTCAGGAGTAAGCAGCAGCAAGGCTGCCTCCTGCACATCCCATCAGCTCAGATACTGACACCTTGATGGGAACTTTAATTTTGAAAAGGTTTAAGAGCACAATGAAACAAGCATTTCACAGTGACAGATCCACAAGTGGCTTAGGAAGAAATGGTCCAGACTGTTGGCACTCGGAGACTCAGCAAAGACTAGGCCCAGGCAGAAAAGCTCTCTGTGGTGTCAACAATCAGGGACTTCATCAGAATGCATAGGGGGAGCAGCAGCAGCAGGCAGGTACATGGGATGTGATGACCCAAAAAGCTGTAACAGTGCAGTGACTCACATGACAATCTGTCTGCCTTCTTGGAAAGCCAGGCCCAGCACCCTCTGGGGCAATCTATTGGAGAGGCAGATGCATTCCATCAGCCCACCCATTGGGTCTAAGGATTGAAGGGGGGGCAACAGGAAGATAGAGAGCCTTGCACACACAACCTGGGTGTCCCTTCCTCACAAGGAGAGATGGCGATGCCAGGAGAAATCTAGCCAGAGGCGAAGCCACACAGATCCCCTCACAAGTCTTCTATCCATATACCATAGAACTGTCCAAGCCCTCTCTATGTCCCCTCTATTGGTTGCCACCTTCTGACTCTTGGAAGTTGAATCTGTGGAGGGTTCACTTGCTTCTGACAAGACAACGGTCGGTCAGCCAGACACGAATGCCTTTAGGGTCACCTGACCAAACCTCAAAGGCCAATGGACTCAACTGTCAATTGGGCTTCCTCCACCCCAGTCACCAAGAACTACACAAAGATGCTAGGGAAAAAGAAAATCTATTGAGGGCACTCTGGTGGCATGAGTGATATTGTAATTTACATGAATTTTCATGTTTATTTGTTTGTTTGAATGTGTGTCGCCTTGAATGCAGGTGTATCAGCATGATCCCCAACTTCATGTCCACACAGAATGTACATGGATCGATGTCTGTGTGGAAAGCCTGTTGTAGCATGAGGCAGCAATAGAAACTGCTGACACCATTGCCTCTTAACCTACAACATCACTATTCTTTCCCTGGCTTGTGTTTGTCTAAAACTGTTGGTTTGAATGATGTAGTCAGCAATATTTGCTGTGCACCTCTCTGCCAGACAGAGAGTTAATACATTGCAATGAGCACTGATTAGGGACCTCACAGGTCTTTGTCCTGTCCAAAGCATGGGTTTGTGTGTTACATTCTTTCATTTTAAGGACTTCAAATCAGTTGGTCCTGCAGTCCATTCCCCCATAATTAGAAGGATATACCCCCCCTGCAAAACAGATGGTCATAGGAAATGGGAGAAGAAATAACTATTTTCAATTTGCAGCATGACAGAAGGTAACAGTGAATGCTCTTCAAACTCGTGGCTTCCAGTGTTTGCTTCTTTACTTATCTGCAAAACCCTTAACTTCCAGATCCCTTCCTTGCAGCCTACTGAGTGAAAATATTCCTAATCTCATTCTAGTCTTTGAGAGTTCCACACAAACATGTATATGTGTACATATATAAGTGTGAGATGGGGGTGGAGTAGGTGGAGGGAAGGAGGAGATGTTTTGCAGAATAATGAGGAACATGATGGTCACTTACTAATACAACACCAATCTACGGTTTCATTTTGGTGAATTCTTGGCCTGATTATCCTCAATTGTAGTTATCTTGAGATTTATTCATTGTGAAATATGTTCAAAGTATTTTGGATAGGGGTAATACTTGACTAAGTCAAATAATCTCTCGCCACAGTGATAGTATCATGCTTACTTTTGTGGGATCTCATGGGAAGCAAACTTAAGGCTAGTTCCTCTCAACATATAGTAATTCAGAGTCTATTATAAACAGTAAATAGCTTCAGAGGTACAGTAAACTACATCATGTTTACAAGTCTCTTCTCATTAGAATTTGCCTACCCTCACACATTCTAATTCATTGGCCCTTAAAGAACTCACACAGTTAGAAGATGTGTACAGCAGCACACAGTAAAGATACTGCTGACATTTGACCTGGAACTCTCAAAGACTAGAAACAGAGCAAGACATTAGCCTAACCAAAACATCCACAAGTTCCATTAAACTAACACATTTCATAAAACGATCACATAATTTAATACATTTGGGGCATGCTTTCCTTTTGCCCAGTGCATAAGAAATGAATAATGCGAATAAACGGAGGCCAATTATAATAGGAATCCATGAACACGCACAAAAGGAAGGCAGGAATCTCACATATTTGCAAAGATTATGTTTACCAAGTCACAGAAGGCAACATCACTTCTCAAATAACATGATGCTCTAAACCTCAATTCCCACCATATTTCAGCCAGAACTCTTGTCTGAATGGTTTGGCATAAAGCATCCAACTATTGCATGAGGATTTTTTCTCATTTGGAACTGTAACACTGTCAAAAATGAAGCCACCCAGGAGAAAGTCAGCAATGAAATCAAATTACAAGCCCATTTTTAAAAATGTAACAAACCAAATTTTGGAATGACAATGAACTCTCAATCTCTCAGAAGAGGTGCAGTCAAGAATTTGTGAATATTTTCTGGTAATTTGGAGACTTTTCCAATAGCTGAGCATACTGATGTCACTTGCTTTCAGTCATGCATGCAAATCATAGATCTTTCAACAGTGCAACTAAAATATGCATGATATGAAGGCTATAACATACACAATTTAAATATCATTGGTAAGCTGGTTTGCCATGGATTGCTTGTCCACTTGGGATTGTTAAAATAATCAGGGAATCTGAGGCAGAACACCGTCCTATAGTTGCTCCCACAGATTGTCTTTTCCTTTAAAAGCAGTCTAGAAATAATATAGAATTATATGTTAAACTAATAAAAATCTTCTACAGGGTCAAGTAATGCATTATTGAATTTTTTTCTCAGCAAGTAAGAGACATACTCTTCTAAGGAATATTAGAACAAATGTTGAAATTTATTCTTGCATCTTGTGTACAAGATAAGCCTATGATCTTGACTGCACGGTGATAGACAGATATCAAGCTTCACCAAAGGGAGGAAATGAAAATTGAAAAGCCAGTCTTCCTAAGCTACTCCTTTTTTGCTCAACTGGAATGGCATTGGCAGAGATTTGATAGCAGATTTCTGGGCACTACTTCAACAATGTAAGAATACGTAGTCCAGGAGGAACAAAAGAACAATAAATACAGATTCTAAAGTGAGACCATGTTTTGTAATTCCAAGAGAATTAGAAACAAGTTATTTAAATTTGACTCATTCCCTTTGCACACTATCATTTTGAGTCAAACAAAGACACATTATTGTAATGTACAAAATGAAGAAAACACAGCATCAGAGTTATTGAGGGCTTGAACATAACCATTAAATTCTATAGTCCAACTGAAATTCTTCCCTTTCCAATTCCTAACAAAATTGGAAAAACATACATGGTGGAAAACAATGGATATAGCATTTGGATTATTAAAAAATGAAGACACAATTAAGGATTATAATTTTCTATTTAATATTTCCAAGATGTGGCTGTTTGGAGGGATATGGGCCAGGAGTAGGCAGATGGGACTAGTTTAGCATGGACTGGTTGGACCAAAGGCTCTGTTCCCATGCTTTATGACTATGGCTCTAATAATGAGGGAACAACAACATATGGAGGGGTGAAGTTAGATTTTAGATTAGATTACATTACAGTGTGGAAACAGGCCCTTTGGCCCAACAAGTCCATACCGACCCGCCGAAGCGCAACCCATCCATACCCCTACATTTACCCCTTACCTAACACTCCGGGCAATTTAGCATGGCCAATTCACCTGACCTGCAATTCACCTGACCTGCGCATCTTTGGACTGTGGGAGGAAACCAGAGCACCCGGAGGAAACCCATGCAGACATGGGGAGAATGTGCAAACTCCACACAGACAGTCGCCTGAGGCAGGAATTGAACCCGGGTCTCTGGCGCTGTGAGGCAGCAGTGCTAACCACTGTGCCACCATGCTGCCCACAAGTTGTCATGCTTCTGATGTCATTGTTCTTCTCGAGGGAAAGAGGTTGTGACTGAGGAAGGTGTGATTGAAGAGGGCTTGATAAGTTGTTATTTATGATACTTGGTTTTCCACAGTACATCACTTGTTGAGGGAATAAATATTTAAGATGCTGGATGGTGTGCTAAACAACTAGGCTAGTTTGTCTTGGATGGTGTTGAGCGTCTTGAGTATTTTTGGAGTTGCATTCATCCAGGCAATTGCAGAGTATTCCATTGCCTTACAATTATTACAGAGGATTTGGGATTCAGAAAATGAGTTACTAATCTCAAAATTCTAAACCCAAGTGTCATTGAACAGACATTTACTGAGCAAGTGCCAGAGCATCATCAAGACCATCTTCCATCATTTTGCTAAATAGTTGAAAGATGACTGATGGGTCAGTAACTCACAAGGCTAGTGTTGTCCTGCTATGTACAAAGGACATACCGGAACAAGTTTCCACATTGGCAGCCATTGTAGTTGTGTTGGAATATTTTGGCTAAGCCAGGACTTGTTCTGAAGCACAAGGCCATTCTGAAGCACACTGTAACTGCTGGAATGTGGTTATCAGAATCCATAACCTCTGTGTATCAAGTACTGCAAACCTTTTCTTGATACCATGGGAAGAAGTCCAACAACCATCTAATATTAGTACATTTGGTGCTGGGGACCCAAGGTCCAGAGTTGTTCCTTTCACACTTCTGGGTGAAGAATGCAAATATTTAAGTCTAGACTTGAATTTCTTGTACATTTGATAACATCAATTTCTCAATATTTATTCAAAGCAAAACATGAGAGACCTTGATGGAATTAAAACAGAAAGTGTTAAAGATAAACTAACATCACCCATGGCCAGGCACCAAGCTGGAATGTAACTTTTTAAACTTGCAAGACAAACATATTTTATTTTGAAGCATTCAACAATATCCTTGCTCTATGATTCAATTTTTTCTGTCAATTTCTAAAGTACACAAACTGCAGTGAAAGTAACTTTCTCCATCTGGCTTTAGGTCAAGGAAATGATCAATACTGCAGCAAAACTACTGCATCTTTTTGTTAATAGTATGCAGTCTGAAAAGCAAGAACACTCTAGGCAGCTGATATATAACATTTATGTCTCCATCCAAATTGCAGAGACACTTTTCTACTTTTTGTTACAAAATGGCAACAATTGAGACTAACATACAAACTAATCAACACTGTAATTTTTAAGTTTGGCAAATAATTATGAAAAATACCATAATGTTAGGATGTGTATCATTAATAAATTCAGCCAAAGGCATATTGTTCCTTTAAACCCAATTAACCTTTTCAATATCTAGAGAGATTAAAACTTCATTATACTGAAATTATGTTCTGGATAAAATGTCACTTATGCCAACCATGCACTTTCAACTGCGACCAACTGGGCTTTACATATTTCTGTGACTGACATTATCATAAAGATCCTAACTCCATGCAATGGCAAGCTTCACTACAATGGATTGCAGATGCATTCACACCAGGTAGAGGTTAACAGCTAAATCCAACCAATAGGACAGGGTTCTCATCATAGAATACCTGAACTGTCAAATTACAGGCTCAAACTTTCTAATGAGCAAAGACATACACCAAAACATAGGCCTGCACCTGCTCTAACTATTCTTCTCTTTTCATTCTCTACATGATCTCCCGGAGGGCTGCTGTCAGCATTACAGTCAGCTTAAATTGGAGCTCTGCAGATGTCCTGGAGGTCCAAAAGGAACCCACAGCTCAGCAAAAATATTGATATCAGGGCCAATTTAGGATGTGCCTCAGGCTTTTGGTTTCTGGTGCATGTGCTGAAGGCACAATCCACATCCAAAAAACTAAGCCTAAATCAATTTCTAGACTGCTAAGTCTAGGCTTACTCATGTGCACAAAGTTGGGTGATTAATTTTTATGCCAAGAAAAACCGAAGGTTGCATATGTAATTTCATTTCCTCATAAGGTACAAAAGGCTGAAGAGAAGCAGAAACATTAACTAATGCGTTCCCAAATAAGTATGAAAGAAAAATGAATCAGAAAGTGGCTGATCAGTAGGAATTACCAACTGGGGTACTGGTAGTTCCAAAGATTGCCTTCTGAAAGAATGCCAGTGCTTTAACCTGGCTGAAGTTGTACTTACTGTCCAGTCATACAGTACCAATGGTCGTTTAGCAATTAACCTCTTTAAAACATACCACCATTTATTGGATATTGTTGCATTTTAAACATGGAAGCCAACAGACAAAATGTTGTTCTCTGGAGGCCCTACAGAAAACATAGAGAGAAAGAAAGGTAAACAAGATTATATTAGCAGGCCAAGACAGAAGAAAAGCTGAATAAGTGATAATAAGAGGTAAGGGCAGGGCAGAACAGGCAAGTTGCACTGAATACAACCCATATAATATGCTAATGGATCTGGGAGCTGGTTAAACAGTGACTGCCCCAAAAGCAATCCATGTCATTACAGGACCAGATATGGGGAGTGTCAGAACATGGATGGATGGAATCAGGCTGTGTCCTGTAGGCTGAAGAGTCCCCAGGCAGAAAATGAGATGTTTCTTAAGCTTACCCTGAGGCTCACTGGAAGACTGCAGAAGGCTGCAACATAAAATATTAGTGTGGAAACATGGTGGTGTGTTGAACTGGAAGGCAGTTTAGATACCAGGAGTCATTTTTACAGACAGAACATACATGCTCTGCAAAGTGGTCATCCGATCGGTGTTTCACTTCAACAGTTCTGATAAAGAGTCACTGAAATTGAACCTTTCTCCCTGCAGATGCTGCCATACCTACCGCGCTTCTCCAGCAGTTTCTATTTAGTTTCAGATCACCAGTATCCACAGGCCTTTGTTTTATTTGGAAGAACATTGAAGGTATTACATGGGGTTCCAATCAAGTGGACTGCTTTGTCCTGAATGCTGTTAAGCTTCCCAAATGATATTGCAGCTGTTGTGGTTCTGTTCGCCGAGCAGGGAATTTGTCTTGCAAACGTTTCGTCCCCTGTCTAGGTGACATCCTCAGTGCTTGGGAGCCTCCTGTGAAGTGGTTCTGTGCTGTTTTCTCCAGCATTTATAGTGGCCTGTCTCTGCCGCTTCCGGTTGTCAGTTCGAGCTGTCCGCTGTAGTGGCCGGTATATTGGGTCCAGGTCGATGTGTTTATTGATAGAATCTGTGGATGAGTGCCATGCCTCTAGGAATTCCCTGGCTGTTCTCTGTTTGGCTTGCCCTATAACGGTAGTGTTGTCCCAGTCGAATTCATGTTGCTTGTCGTCTGTGTGTGTGGCTACTAAGGAAAGCTGGTCGTGTCGTTTTGTGGCTAGTTGGTGTTCATGTATACGGACCGTTAACTGTCTTCCTGTTTGTCCGATGTAGTGTTTTGTGCAGTCCTTGCATGGGATTTTGTACACTACATTAGTTTTGCTCATGTTGGGTATCGGGTCCTTCGTTCTGGTGAGTTGTTGTCGGAGCGTGGCTGTTGGTTTGTGTGCTGTTATGAGTCCTAGTGGTCGCAGTAGTCTGGCTGTCAGTTCAGAAATGCTCCTGATGTATGGTAGTGTGGCTAGTCCTTTGGGTTGCGGCATGTCCTCGTTCCGTTGTCTCTCCCTTAGGCATCTGTTGATGAAATTGCGAGGGTATCCGTTTTTGGCGAATACCTTGTATAGGTGTTCCTCTTCCTCTTTTTGCAGTTCTGGTGTGCTGCAGTGTGTTGTGGCCCTTTTGAATAGTGTCCTGATGCAACTTCGTTTGTGTGTGTTGGGGTAGTTGCTTTCATAGTTTAGGACTTGGTCTGTGTGTGTGGCTTTCCTGTATATCTTTTGTGGTGAATTCTCCATTCGGTGTTCTCTGTACCATCACGTCTAGGAATGGGAGTTGGTTGTCCTTTTCTTCCTCTCTAGTGAATCAGATTCCTGTGAGTGTGGCGTTGATGATCCGGTGTGTGTTCTCTATTTCTGTGTTTTTAATTATTACAAAAGTGTCATCCACGTATCTGACCCAGAGTTTGGGTTGAAGTTGTGGTAAGACTGTTTGTTCTAACCTTTGCATTACTGCTTCTGCTATGAGTCCAGAGATCGGTGAGCCCATGGGTGTTCCGTTGATTTGTTCGTATATTTGGTTGTTGAATGTGAAGTGTGTTGTGAGGCACAAGTCCAGTAGTTTAATTATGCCGTCTTTGTTGATAGGTTCAACGTCCTGTTGTCTGTGACTACTGCAACCACTAGGACTCATGACAGCACACAAACCAACAGCCACGCTCAGACAACAACTCACCAGAACGAAGGACCCGATACCCAACATGAGCAAAACTAATGTAGTGTACAAAATCCCATGCAAGGACTGCACAAAACACTACATCGGACAAACAGGAAGACAGTTAACGGTCCGTATACATGAACACCAACTAGCCACAAAACGACATGACCAGCTTTCCTTAGTAGCCACGCACACAGACGACAAGCAACATGAATTCGACTGGGACAACACTACCGTTATAGGGCAAGCCAAACAGAGAACAGCCAGGGAATTCCTAGAGGCATGGCACTTATCCACAGATTCTATCAACAAACACATCGACCTGGACCCAATATACCGGCCACTACAGCGGACAGCTGGAACTGACAACCGGAAGCGGCAGAGACAAGCCACTATAAATGCCGGAGGAAACATCACAGAAGCGCTTCACAGGAGGCTCCCCAGCACTGAGGATGTCACCTAGACAGGGGACGAAACGTTTGCAAGACAAATTCCCAGCTTGGCGAACATAACCACAACAACAAGCACCCGAGCTACAAATCTTCTTCCAAACTTTGATATTGCAGCTGCAATCATCCAGGTAAATATGGAGTATTCCATGACATTCCTGACTTGTGCCTTGTGGACATGGACAGGCTTTAGGGTATCAAAAGAGGAGTTACATGCTGTAGGGTCCCCAGCCTCTGATTAGCATTTGTAGCCACAATTTTTAAATGACTGGTCCAGTTAAGTTTCTTGTTAAAGTTAAGGTAACTTCCAGGATTTTATTCGTGAGGGATTCATGGTAATGTCATTGAATGTAAAGTGCAAATGCTTAGATTCTCTCTTGTTGGATACAATCATTGCCTAACACTTATGTGAAGTGATTATTATCATCCATAGTTGATGTGTTTGAACATAACCTAACATCAGAAAAATCGAAACAAAACATTATAAAAGTATTGTATTTATATAGTATCTTTTTGAGCCTGAGAATATTCCAAAGCAATCGGTCAATTAAATATTTTTGAAATACAGTAATCAGTACAGAATGCACAGCAGCCAATTTACAAAGGGCAAGTTCTACAAATTATGTCTTAACAATCGGATAATCTATTTCTTTTAACAATGCTGATTGAGGAATAACACTCCTATTCTTCTTAAAAATGAAGCAATTATACTTTTTTCATCCACTTGAGACAAGTCTGCAGTTTAATGTCCTGTCGAACAGACAGCATCTTCAACTTGCAACACTCCCACAATACTACACTGGACCATCAACTGTGAATTATGTGCTCCTTGTCACGGCCTTGGAACTGAACTCTCAACCTCCTGACTCAGATGGTAAGTTACATTAGACACGTATTCAGAAATTACATCTTCTGAATATGTTCACTTTATCCATAAGAAATGAAAATGTTGCAGATTACCTGAAGTAAATTTCGTTTGAAGTTGATGATCTCCAATAAAAAGAATCTGCATGAATATTGTCCTAAGGATGTCCCATAGTCAATTCATTACTTTTGATTGGATTAACCCTGGTTATGAAAGTAAATCTCAATTTCCACACAATAGGCTCCACCAGCAGCAATGGGATGAATGACAATTAATCATTTTCAGTGAGTTTTGACAAACACTATTGTTAGAATTGGAGGTTCTGCAATCCATACAAGTTTCAGACAGGATTCCACAACTTGTTAACTCCCAAATGAGGAGGGATAAGCAGGTTTCCCTTTTTGTTTTGGTACACCCTCTGTTGTTTGAAACAGGGTTACACTTTCCCCATGGATACCTTATTCTCAGACCCAAATGAACCTGTTTTAAAAGGAGCCAATTTAACAAGCCTTTCTGGAGTTAAAAAAGTGAATTTTATAAATTACAAAATACAGGGACAGGTGATAATGCAACATGTATACCAACAGATTTGAAATAGGAGGCAAGTCCAAAAGAACAATCTTCTAAAAAAAAACCAGATGTATGGGTCAGCCTTTGAACTGTTCCCAAAGAATATATAGTTGAACATTAAAATCATTGTAGTGTAGCTACTGATAGAATTGACATTTGTACTTGAAAGATTAAGTTTTGAGTTATTTGATTTTCTAGGCTGATTGAAGTCTTTTTGTCCTGATTTCATTTTTGTTTTAAAACTGGCTTGACTACAGCATTCAGACTGAAAAAAGAGCATTTTCCCCCTGTCTGGCAGATAGCTGGCTGACTTCTAGCACAGGGTGGGAGAGTCTCTTTACTGGCAACATGAGAATGGTTATCCTATGACCTCTAGTTTTGTACTTCCCCATCATAACCAACCTCCATAATGTTACCCCTCAGCCTGCAATGCTCCAGGGAGAAACTGCCCCATCCTATTCAGCCTCTCTAACTAAAACCTTCCATTTCTGGCAATATCCTTATAAATCTTTTCTGCACCTTCTCAAGTTTAATAACATCCTCCTACACAAGGGTGACCAGAGATGGATGTAGTATTCTCAAAGTGGCCTCATCAATGTCCTGTACAGATGCAGCACGATGTTGCAACCCCTATACTCAATGTTCTGACCAATGAAGGCAAGCATGCCAATGCCTTCTTCACCACCCTGTGTACCTATGACTCCACTTTCAAGGAAGTATGCAACCTGCACCCAGAAGTCTATTTGTTCGACAACACTCCCCAGGATCCTACCATTAACTGCAAAAGTCCTGTCCTAGTTTGCCTCACTAAAATGCAACACCTCATATATATCTAAATTGATCTCCATCTGCCAGTTCCTTGGACCATTGCCAGCCCTTCTTTAAAAAAAAACATTTCAGAAGTGCAAATTAAAAACGTTTATTGTACTTTGGGTTTCTGACCCATTGTCATGGCACTTGGAGACGCCCCTGATCGTTACTGAATGTCAACAAAGAATCTTTTGTATGTATTGAAGTTGGCAGTAAATATTTCAACGTAACTCCTCATACAACAAGCAGTATTCATTACTGTAATGAAGTGTCAGTTTGCATTATGTGTTCAAATCTCAGAAGTGAGTCCTTGCTTATGACCTCCTTGCTGATCCAAGCTGTTGATATGGTATTATTCCAAGGTCCCAAGTCCACTGCCATGATTAAGACAAAGAAACAGCATCATTGTACATTAAATAACGGAGAATTCTATATTGGAATCACTTATTTTGCAGTACAATAGAAATGTGTTTCTATTGACATAGAACCATTTAAGTGCATGATTTGATATATATAAATCTGATCAGCAAAGATTATTACTATCTTGAGATTTTGAAAAAAAGATTAGTTAGGTAATATCCATATTAGTGTCATTTTAAAAATAAACTTGAAATCAAACAGGATCAAATTGCTATATACTGTAATAATGCAGTCGCATCTGAGAAACACTTCTGTTTCCCCTGCAACTATATCTCAAAATTATATACAACCATATTTTCACCAAAAAGAGAATACTCAAGTCCACTTCCCTGTCTTTTGAAATATGTCAGTAATGAAAAAAGCAGTTCAGTAGAAGGTAGAATAACAAATACAAGTTGTTGAAATGGTAACAAATTTTATACAGGCACTGCACTGTAGGAATGCGTTGAATTGAAAATTGAATAGTAAAGTGCATGGATTCCTCAAATCAGGAAGGAATGGAAAAAAAATGTCTTTGGAATAATTGAAGTTCGCAGCTTCATGTTTTATCCCCAAGTAAATGTATGCAAGGTTAAAAATGATCTTGATTTATGTCCCCAAGATTATTCTCATTAATTGATTGGTCTTTCTGTTAATAGTTTTATATTGGATACTTTCAATGAGTGGTTGATAATCAGCCCCAAATCCTTTCCATTTCCTCTTTCTAATGGACAGCCATTAAAATAATACATCTCATATTTCCTATACCAATGTGCATTATCTTATATTTATTCACTCTAAAATCCATTTGGCATTTCATACCTCATCTACTTAATTGATCCAAATCCTTCTGACTGCAATAAATCTCCTTTAAACTAGTCACCTGGTCACAAAGTTTGATGCCATCTGCAAATTTTATAATACTTTATTAATTATATTATACTAGGAAATGACCCATTATATTGTTCACGGGTGACAGTGAGCCTAAGGATCCAGGGTTAGTTTCTGGGATAAAAATCGGAATATTTTTAATTATAACAGCTGAAGCTGCCAGCAGTTAGCAAGCTTTTCGCTATACTCTGAGACCATACAAGATATACTACATGCAAGTATTCTGGAAATATTTGGAAAGCAAAGTGGTAGATTTTAATAAAAGGGTTGGTAACTTGCTCTATTTTATATCAGAAATGAAGAAATCCATTCTTAAAAAAGATTTGACACCACTTTGCTATGAATTAGCATTGGCAGGAATGAATGCAATGGCAGGGTTTTTAACCTGAATCATACAACAAGCTGAGAGATTAAAATACTAGCACAGTGGGATAGAAAATGGTCAGCAAAATGCACAACACGAAAATTTGACAACTACAGGAATGCTGTCAGATCAGACACTAACTTGGAGACCACTTTAATCAATTAAGTGTTTAAATGTGGGCCTACACAGGGAGCAAAGCATCATAACATGGGGAGACTATATGAGACTGAATGGACCCCCCATCAGACTTTCAAGGGCCACCTTTTGTTTTGGGAACTCCATGGTGAGTCCCCATTCAGCAATGTCTGGCCCATGGTAATAGCAACATCCCTGGCCAATCATCGTGACTGGACAAGGTAAAAACAATGACTGCAGATGCTGAAAATCAAATATTGGATTAGTGGTGCTGGAAGAGCACAGCAGTTCAGGCAGCATCCAACAAGCAGCGAAATCAACGTTTTTCTGATGAAGGGCTTTTGCCCGAAACATTGATTTCGCTGCTCATTGGATGCTGCCTGAACTGCTGTGCTCTTCCAGCACCACTAATCCAGTATCGTGACTGGACAGTCTGGCATCCTGCAACTGCATTTATCTACTGCTGAATGTGCCTTAACCGTTGCTATAATCCCAGCAACAACACCACAAGCACTGGCGCTGCTGAGGCTTGTCAGCTGCTGGCCCTTTGACCGAGCCACCTAGACTTGAAGTATGCCATAGTCCTTAACAGAATCACTTAAAACATTGTCCCAGATTCTGCTGTCAGCCTCAGAATGGTTGCTCCCTGCTTTTGGCCTAGGCAATGGAATTTTAAACCTTTTTGTAAAAATCTAGCCAATGTAAGTTGTACAGTGCAACGTATAATAAAAAAATAATGATACCCCAAAAATAACAGTACATACAAAGATCACCTAAAGAAGCTCAGTCTAAATTGCAATCTAAAAAAAGTATTCAAGTTGCAAACTTCCTTTGGAGTTACATTTCTTCAACAGTGATAAAGCTTTTAGCAGAGATGAAAACCAATTGTGGGAGGAACATGAGCTATGGTACCTCTGCACTGTCAAACACTGATGGAAAAATCAACAAGTGTTGTTGCCTGCGTTCTGAAAACAGAGTAATAAGAAACAGCCACCTGTCCAAAACCATTACCAATTAAAAGGAGAATTATACTGTGTAACAGATTGTTAGAGTGGGTGTGAGACAGGAAACTAACTTGAAGGGAGAAAAATATCTAGATAATAAATTAATAGCAATTTTAAATCTTAAATGCAATTCTGCGCAATCAGTATCCATTTATCAATGTACAGTGCACATATGTATCAAATACAATACACTATCAACACAACACCAGGCTTTTCATAAACCTAAGCATTTATGCTATCCACGTGGTTCAATTGTGATCTGAATTTTTGTTTATATAATGGCTATCGTAAATATTGCAGAAGTGTAATTTTGTCTATTTAATTAATATACAGTGACTTTGCATTTCTTTCAAATTATTAAGATTCGGGAAATAGTTATTTTTTTGTTACCTTTAAGATAAGTACACAATATCATAAACATCAACAACATTATTATAAACAGTACTGTGAAATGAAAGGATAAAAATGTTGGTAAAAAACTCAGCAAGTCATTAATATGAAAAGTTAATGGTTTCTCTTCCCACAAATGTTAGCAGATCTGCTGGGTTTTTCCAGCAATCATTTTTTTTCTGCAAAAAGCAACTGAGAAAATAAGTCATAAATATCAAAAGCTTCCATTGTTAGGTACGTGATCTGACATTTCCTCAGTGATGCAACTCTTTTGGTCCATCAGTCATTTGACTCCACATGTCAAAATGGAGATTTCCAATTCAAGGTCAGGGATACAGCAACATGTTGATAAATGCATAACTAATTCTGCAGAAATCAGTATTTCTAAATAACAGGAGACAGGCTTTTGGATTTATCATGTATTAGAGGTATTATGATAAATTGTTGAGGGTTGAATTATCTTTGAACAATGAAATCAAGCCTTTTTTCTCATATCAATGTTACTCTTCTTTTACCTTTTTAGAAATACTGACGATCGCTGGAATACAAATCCACAGATCCCAAATGCCTGTGATATCTTGTACAATATTCACATATGGATCTGACATTGATTGTTGTAGACTATGCTCCAACAGAGAATATCATTAGGCCGGTACACATGGGCAATTCCAGGTAGCATTATTGGACAGTAATCTATAGCAACAATCAACTAAACTTCACCAACTGGAGTCATCAACATCAGCACAAGGTGTGGATCAAAGTTGTTGCCATTCTTACTTGTATGACAAAATTAATCACTATTGGCACATAATGTGGAGGTGCCAGTGTTGGATTGGGGTGGATAAAGTCATAAGTCACATAGCACTAGGGTATAGTCCAACAGGTTTATTTGAAATCACAAGTTTTCGGAGCATTGCTCCTTTGTCAGGTGAAGTGAAAGTTTAATATAGATAAGTGTGAGGAGTTCACACATTCTCCCTGTGTCTGCATGCATTTCCTCCGGCTGCACTGGTTTCCTCCCACAGTCCAAAAATGTGCATGTAAAGTAGATTGGCCATGCTAAATGGCCTGGGTGTCCAAGGGTGTGCAGGCTAGGTAGGTTAGCCATGGGATTTGGAGGGTTACAGGGACAGGTTAGGGATGTGACTCTGGGTGGGATGCTCTTTAGAGGTCGGTATGGAGTTGATGGACCAAATGGCTTGCTTCCACACCTGTAGGAATTCTATGATTCTGTGAAGCATAATTCTGCAATGGTTTCAGAACTGTCCACTAAGGTACCAAATACAGATTCTGTAGCAGTTTTTAAATGAAAGCTCGATAAATGCAATTTAATTTTCTCCTTATATGTAAAGTTATGGGGACAAAACATTGGAATAAACTAACTGGAAAGATTTGCACAGACTCAATGGGACAAATAGCCGCTTCCTGTGCCATATCATTCAATGATTACACAAGTGCCCAAGTTTCCTTTATGCAGTCTGTTTGGCAATGCTCTATGTTCATATACACATTGCACACTAAATCAATAATAAGAGAAGAGAGCAGATTCACATCATGTGAGGGGTATCCATAAGGAATTAGTTTCAATGTAATGGATGCTATTTCATTTTTCTTTTTGAATAAACATGAAAGAGAGATCTTTATCACAGCTGTTTCAAATGTTTTTTCAAGCCAGATTCCAGAAGCAATAAACTTAACATTTTGATTAACCTACATGCCAGAAAATCAACTTCATAGTTAATGTCTTGTTTTTCCCAATGAAACTTTTCCCTTGTCAGAAAAATATAGATATTGGCAGTTGGATTTCTCTAAAATAGAGAATGAAAATTACCTCAACTAATATCACAAGGGATTTTATTTTACATACAAATCTATAATTCCACAAGCATTCTGCTTCAACCATCAAATCTTTGATTAATTTATTTTGCATTCATTTAGAATATGAATAAACCCAGGCTAATTTTTCTCTATTTTGGTTTGGTAAAGTTAAAATTGTCTCAGTACAATTCACTTTAAACCTTTTTTTCTGGCTTTCTCTGATTCAATTGTAATTGCTGTCAGCACTTAAGAATTTTAAGCACAACGCTTGCGGTCTGAAGACCTTGTAATGCCCTCTGATAGGACTTCTGTTAGCCATACAAAAACCGAGCCTAATCACTTTGTATCTCCTGCTGAAATATAGTTCTAATACTTTATTAGACGTCACTATTGAGAATAGGGGCTGTCAATAGTCTTACTCTAACAAAATAGGGAAATAACGAAATATATGCCAATGCATAACAAGTAATATTAGCAATCATTGTAAGTAGTAACTCAGGCGGACAGAGCAGGAGCTTTCATATGAGCCCTGCACAATGACATGACCTAGGAGCATGAAATGATAATGGAAGTACAGTGTAAAAGGAAAGAACATGCAATGCAAGGTTACTGTGCCCTTAAAGAATAAAAGGCAACCAAATGCTTCCTGAAGTTTTATTTGAAGTTTTAATAGATCAATATTAGTTCATAATTTATTATCCAAACAAGCTCCTACACGTAAGTTTTTAAAATGATTAACAGCAGTTCAGTAATGCAGGAATAACTGAAGTTTTTTTCAATCCTACATCATATTTTAGTAAAATGTTATGTTTGAGTTGTGACTTTCAATTGCTGTTCCCAAATTATCATGATGATTTATGTAATTTCCTCTATGTAAAAGGAATCAGTCAGCTATATACTGTGTGTAATGCACAATAACATCAATATACTCAGAATCCAGACTATTTGCTTAAGTTTGACATTTTAATCATGTAAATAGATAGTAGTGTAAATAAATTACAGATATTGGATTCAAAAAGAACATCCTAGCTATTGTCTATATTTTGCACAAACTAATGTAGTGTATGGAATCTTAGTGACCTTAACAATGTGGGCTTCGGTAAAAAAAACTTGGGGACAATGTCTGCAAGGCCTATATAATGTCAGGTAGAATTGAATGCATCTAAGTTCCAGGTGTCAAGCTGAGATTCTCATTGGCAGTGGCAAGTTGCCTATTAGAGGGGGATTATTGCTTGTTAATGGCCTTAAGAACTTCACATCATACCTCATTAATCTACAGATGTCGATCTGTCACAAGTACACTGGATACCAAGGATTCTTTAAATACAGCGTGGAAAGTGTTTGTTTGGCTTAAGTTGTCCACACTGCCAATTGCACCTAGTAGTCATCATAAAATCATATAATCCCTACAGTATGGAAAAGGCTATTTGGCCCAACAAGTCCACACCTACCCTCTGAAGAGTTAACCACCCAGACCTATTCCCCTATCCTAATACTCTACATTTACCCCTAAATTACACACCTAACCTACACATCCCTGAACACAATGGACAACTTAGCATGGCCAATTCACCTAACCTGCACATCTTTGGATTGTGGGAGGAAACCGGAACATCTGGAGGAAACCCACATCGCCACGAGGAGAATGTGCGAACTCCACACAGACAGTTACCAGAGAGGCTGGAATCGGACCTGGGGCCCTGTCGCTGTGAAACAGCAGTACTCTTTTCCAGCCCATAGGCTTATGTCCTATGATACTTCAAACAACCATCTAAAATGTGATCTTCTCAGCATGACTAACCTTCCTGGGAGAGTCCTAGATACCCACTGTTCTCAAGTTGGAAAAAAAAGTCTTCCTTAATTCTTCTTTCAACCCATGGACCTTTACCTTAAATCTATACCCTCAGTTATTAATCTCTCTTGTAAGGGGAAAGGTTTCTTCCTATTCATGCATCTCAATCAGGTCTCCTCTCCGCCTTCTCTGCTGTAAGGAAAACAACTCCAGCCTGTCTAATCTGTCTTTATAATTAAATTGCTTCAATTCAAGCGATATCCTGATGAATCTGCTCTGCACCCCCTCGATTACAAATCAAATCCTTTCTATAGTGTGGTCACCAGAACTGCATCCTGCTCATGGACTCAATGTAAGCAACGATCACATCCACCTATCCTGTTGCCTTCCAGGAGATGTGAACATTAATACTTAAGTTCCTCTGATCCTCTGTATTTTCTAGGATCCTACCATTCACTCCATTGCATTGTCAATCCTCAGGCCCAAACAGGCTAATCAGATCAGATGCCTGGTGAGTTCATTCTGTGCATGCTCCAAAGGACATCCACGTTGGACACCAGGCACCATTAGGACACACTCAATGAGCACCAGCCACATGCTCTGCGCATCTAAGGAAATTGGCATTCAACATGTGCTAGCATCTTAGAACATTCATGGCACATCTCCAATTCATTTACAATACTCTTTACACTTTACTGAAAGTGCTGCAGCAAGGACACATTGCATTCAGAGATATATGCCCAACTGCAGCCTGGACCATATGATTTGCTTGCTTTCTTAATACTTACTCACACCTAACATACCTGGATGCTCACAACATCCCTAGCTTGCCTTGCCTTTTTGTGGTTTGCCCCTCAGCCTGAGATACCATGCTCTTATACGGATTTCTTTTTAGCACAAACACAAAGATTAGGAAGTTGGTTGTGGTTGTTAGCAGTCTCAGTCAAGTCAAAGGAGATATATGATTCTACAGATAGCCTTCAGTGAGGGCGTCCTGGCACAGTATGTCTGAAGACAATATCCGTTACTTGGAGCTTGGACATGGTTCAGTCAGCCATTCAGAGAAGCCAGAGGTTAGATCCTCTTCTCATATGTGGTGAGGACATATATGTGGGTAAACCCTACCCATCTAGAATATTTCTACCCATTGTGGATGGTTTTCCTCTAGGAATGTGACATTAATGGAGATGAAATGGGTGGCACAGCTGTTACCTCTGATGTGATAGGATGATACTCCAAGTGAGTGAGCTGTCTAGGCAGCATGCAGGGCTATTGGTTCCAGGGTTTGTGGTGAATGACAGCAGGTGAGGGAAATATTGAAGTCAGTAGTTAGAGTGGTTGAGCATGAGCCTTGGTCAAAGGTGGGTATGAGGACAAAGAGGAAGTGTGAGGAATTGGTTCCTTCATATTCCTTCAAGTGGCTGACTGCGCACAGACACAGGTGGCAATCTTAAAACAGTCTAAATGTTACACCTCCTCTTGCAATAGGATATCCTGACTCGGTATATCCAATCCACAAGACCTCCAGGTCTCTGCCCACAAAGCAGGACACCAAATTTCCCTTCTCCGTGTTATCTGGGAGAAATGCCAGGAACAATGCAGGGCAGGTGGGGACTAACACTGCCTGTCCTAGTGCACAACCACTTTAAAAGATGGTGCCAGTGTCAGAGATGCCAGTCCATTCTGGGATATCCTGGCAGTGGAGAGTTATGGGTAAAGCAAGTGGAAGAAAAGCAAGCCCATGGAAAACCACAAGTGGTGTCAACGGCCAGATTTTTGGAGATGAAGTGTTTGTGGTATTGTTTTGAAAGGAATTACCTAACAAATATAATTTGAATTCCGACACTTAAATAATACCATGAAAATAAACCTAAAAGTTTGTGCACAGCATACAAGAGAGAGAGATCTGAAATTTGTGTCCTTCCCCACAGTGAGAGCTCCCACTACCACCAACCCCCCCACCCCAGGGGAAATGGGGACTGGCTTCTTTTTCTTACAGAGAGTGGCATGCCAATCCCATTCCACTCTCTTCTGTATTTTTCCTGAGTAGGTTTCAAGTCCAGTGGGAAACTCATTCGAACCTGCTGGGAAACTAATTAAAACAATTAAAGAAGCAATTAAGAGCTTCAAAAGCACTGCATGCTGACGTTCCCAGACAGAGCCCAAGTTTCATGCTGTTTCTGCATCTCACTGGCTGGAGGTGGTGAAGGATCTGTAAGAAGTTGATGTCGATTGAAAGTACTCTGTCAGCTGTAAGCCTGAGATTCACCACAGTGAAAAGGCAGGCATTGAAATAAAACTGAAATTGAATTCAGCCTGAATTCACTATTTACTTTAGGAACACTAACACCGTCCACAAACTAATGCCGGAGAGACGGCAACACTCAATCTTTGCCTGCAAACTCTTTTGGCATTCCCTTAGACAAAATTCCTTCATTGCTTATCCAGCTACATCATGCTGCCATTACTATTGGTTAGCTGGGGAAACTAAGAGCAAGACAATGAAGTCAGGTCACTGGAAAAGAGCCATCGCAATGCTCAACAATTAGCAAACACAATCCCCAATCCACAAGTAATTCTGTTATGCCAGCTAAGACTAAGACCAGAAAATTTTGCCTGTACATCTGACCATTTCAAAATAACTGCACCAACCAAGCACTCCCTTAGAAGAAGCTATCGGATATGTTTCAAGTCTTTTTTATTCCTAGTTCTTAGAATATTCCATTCTATTCTATCAAAGGCTTGATAACTATTAGCTTTTACCTTTTCCTAGGAAGAGTAAGCACAACACTATCGAGATTCTCTATCTTGTTGTAAAATAAATGATATTGACAGGCTAAAGACGATAACTTACAACAATCAGATGTACAACATCAGAAAAGGCCCTTAAATGGGCTTTCATCTTGTAATTGTGATCTAGGATTGCCGTGTGGTACATGACACATGTTATGGATAGTATGCAAAGTAAAGCACCCTACTTGTTGAAAAACATTGTTTTGCCATGTTTACAAATCAGTTTAACATCATTTGAAGAATCAGAACAGATTAATATTTGTATGGCTGTGTACTTAATGTACATTTCTGCTTCAAATAACCTACACCTGGTATAGTATGCACAAACATTCATAGGAGCTTTTGTAAATATGATAAATCTAGGTTTCTTCTGGGGTTTAAAACCTGATTGACACTATCTTGAAAATACCAAAGTGATCTTTTATTCTGAATTTAAATGCCCATCAAACCTACCAGCCTTACCTGGACTTGCTTCTATGCAACTCCAGTTGACAATATAATTCATTCTTATCTGTTATTTAAACCAGCTTGCCAAATCTCACAGTTTTATAAAACCACTATGTAGAATACTTCATAGATTTCAATAGCTCAAAGAAGTTGGCCACCTCCTCCTCGAAGCAGCTATAGATTAGCCATAGATATATTACACATAGTATTGCTTCAGAAGTCCACCATTAGAGATAGAAGTGATTCAAATCAGTTGATCCAACTACCTCCTGGGGAAAATGGGACAAAAAAGGTTATGTGGTGAATTTGGTACTTTCAAATATTTTGTAAAATGAGTAACTAGGATTTAGAGAGGATATACAACCAATTAGCAAAAATAGAATGTCCAAGGAGTTGCAAGAGGGATGGAACGTGGTGAGGAACTTAAATGACAAGACCGTAAGATAAAGACAAAAAGTGCCACCACAGCAATTCTAATAAGATCAGAATTGTAATAAAAAGCCAACTGGGGAGGCTTCAACCCGGACATTTGTCTTTGAATCAAAGTATCTTTAGAAAAGGCAATGTCAATGCAATTACCCAAAATGAGGTTGCCTTATTTAGGAACACAAACATTTTGAAACCATGCAGAGAAATGATCACCGGTCTGCTCGCAGCTTTCAAGTGGTCACGAGTGAGCAGGTTGAGTGAAATGGAAGATCAGTATGCAAGCATTCTCATCTTTCCTCCAAACATACTTCCTCTGAACAATGGTAAATGTATTCCTTTACCCAGTGTAGATCAATATTAAAGTTTGAGCTAAAATAACTCTAAGATACATTATTATCTCCAAGGCAATTTTCAGATGATGTCATTTTGAAGGTCAAAGACAGCAATCACATGCCTATCAACGTAATGATTTGATTTGCAAAATTCAGGACTTCAAATGTTATTTTCTAGGTATATTTATGCGTTGTATTCTCAGCTGATTCATCAGTTGTCTTAATGGCCAAAATTCACTTTTGTGTTTCTAACAAACTAATAGAAGGTGTGTATAGGTGAGTATTGAGTAAAAACCAAATTGTACTGTGATATTCCAAAGATTTTGTCATTACCAACCACTTTCAAATACTGCATCTACAAGGACTGTGGATATTTAAGGAGAAAATTTACCATCATTTCTAAGGGAAACTGGAAATGGATGGCAAATGAAGAATTTCAAGCATCACCTGTATTTTGGGAATAACTTTTAAAAAAGGTCAACAGCATTGAGAAAGGAAGGGTAAAATAGATGTAAGGGAGGTAGAAATCATTCCAAGCAGAATTGGAAATACAGCAATGATTTAATTTACAATGATTATATTAACTTTCCAAGTCTTCCCCTGGGTTAAACAAATTCAAAGATTCCACAGAGTCATACTGAGAATTCTTAATCCAACTTATCTCGAATGCTAACAGGTTATTGAATGGCGCTTCAGTTTTCCAGTGAAAATGATGTGTGACATAATTTAACAATTACAAATATTATAAGTAGCTGCTTGAGCAGTTAATCTCCGTTGAGGTTTTAGTTCACATTTTAGTTACTGCATTGTTCCATTGATTCTTACTCACTCATTCAGATAGATTTTGACTTACTGATGTTCTTTTGTTCATATTTTTTGCTTGCAATGTTAACTCAAACAGCTAACGTTAACCTGAATCTATCCATCTGACAATGAAGTTTTAGCGTTTGAGGGGTAATTGCAGCAGCAGACCGACCAACAAGATGCTCTGACAATTGTGCAGTCCCAGACCAGCTGGTAGTTAATGAGAGGTCTGAATCAGTGTCAAAACTGTCTATCTGAAGCCTCAAAACTTGCTTAAATGCCATATGGTTCATTCTCATTCCATCCATTATCACTATCAATCTGCACTTTTAGGGCCAGCTATAATATTGTTGGTTAGATTACACAATTACATACCTCTGATAGAGCTTGGCAAAAATGAGAATTGATTGTTCCCAATGAATTAAGTGTTTTTTCACCACAAATAAATTTGATTTCCAATTCACTGTTAATGTTCTTTAACATAAATCATCATGCTGAGATGGTATTTTCAATTCTTTTTAAATCTGGTAAACTTGCATGATCTCATGAATTTGCCAAAAATATTGTGACAGTATAATGATTATGGGATGCTCAATCTCTCACATGCTCCAGTTTAATAACCAGATTTCTGATTTGATACATTTCATATTATATTTCAAAGTACTGAGGCCACTATAACTGTAGTTATACATCCATCCTAAAATTCAAAACCACAATTTTTACAGGACCATTATAGACTAACAATAATGAATAGCTGCAGAAAGCAGATAAAAGTGGAGAATTCTAATATATCTCTATGTGAGTTGCAACAAGCAATGTGATCCCAATGATCTTGAGAGACTTAATTACTTCAATTCCCACATCACTCTTCTTTTGTGCCACTATTGTTCATCTGATTAAGTGCACATATCAAACATAATGTCAGATAACAACTTACATAGTTCTTAAACTCTAACCCCTTTGACTAAAATGGGTAGCTTTGAGATCTAAAAAACTCCTTATTTAAACAAAATGGCAATAAACGTTTTTTTACAATGATGAGAATTAAGGTTTCAATTATTTCCAATTATCTTAGAAACTCATTCACAATCATTCTGTCAGACTAAAGGCAAATCAGTTCCTGAACACTTAAGAATAGACTATGAATTAACAGCATTCACTGTTATATGTGTACTGTATCTTTAACGGAGTTTGCCTTTAAAGGACTGTGCATAAAAGAGTGTGATTCTGCCTGGACACACTATACTGCTACAGATTTTCAAGTAGCACACACAGAAACTAGTTGTTTGCTGTAATGTCTACTTGACAATGTCCATTAATATTTCAAATAAATTAACCCACAGAATTAATCAATCCTGACAAGTGCTGATTATCAGACCAATTTCATTAGCATGATATTCATGTATAATGATAGATATTACAAACATCAGACTTGATTTGAACAAAGATCTATTGTTCCTTATACAATAGAAATGTGTGAAAATGCAGTTATTATTGTATACACAGTCAAACCATGCAATAGATTTGATTACCACCATCCAAGTATAGGAATTTATTGGGCTTGCTTGATCTAGTGGGGTAGAGGAAAACCACTGACAAGAAGTTGTATTGATATTGATAATAACTCTTACAGATTCCATTGACATGAAAGATGTTGTGACAGAGACTATGATGTGGACAATTATGTTAGGTCACACTCCTTTGATATCCTAAGCTGTTCTGCACACAGGTCTGCACAATATCAACATGGTGTGTGGTCAGACATAGACCTAGAGACACATAAAATATAGAAAGCAATTTAGACAATCGAGCCTGCTCCCACCATTCAATACGATCAATGCTGATCTCCTATCTCAGTGCCAGACTTCCACTCTCTCCACATATGCCTTGATATCTTTTACACAGAAATTAGATTTCTGGATGCTAAAGACATTGAATGACTCGGTTTCTGTGGTAGACAATGTAGACAATTTCGTAGATTTACCAAAGAGTCCTCATCTCAGTCAGAAATGAGCGAGCAAGTATTCTGAGACCATGAATCCTCATTCTGGATTATCTGGTCAGAGGGAAACATCATCCCTGTGTCAGGTTGAGCACTCTCAGAATTTTATATGTTTCACTCTGTCATTATTCTAAAAGGCACTTGGCAGAATAAACTGCGATAATTTTGCAAAATCTTTATTTTGGGATAATTGAGCTGAACATTTAAATTATAGGCCTACGAGGGATTTTTCTTGGCACTGTCAAGTTGACCAGTGTATGGTCAAAACAAATGTGGATGGATCCAATACATTTAGGGACAGAAATCATGCTAGAGTACCACACATATGCTGCTTGAAAATCTCTAACAGACTAACTGTCCAGGCAGAATCACACTGTTTTATAGACAGCACATAAAGGCTGTTAAAGGCATAGTACAGTTATAACTGTAAAGATTATTACATTATGGGTGTGAGGGCAATCTGGCTGTGACATCTGTCACCCCAATAATCATTAGGGTTAATCTGGCTGCCTTGGCAGGTGTCCCAAGGGTGGCACAATGGCTCAGTGGTTTCCTCCCACAATCCAAAGATGTGCAGGGCAGGTGAATTGGCCATGTTAAATTGCCCATAATGTTAGGTGCATTAGTCAGAGGGAAAATGGGTCTGGGTGGGTTACTCTTCGGAGGGTCGGTATGGACTTGGTGGGCCAAAGGGTCTGTTTCCATACTGTAGGGAATCTAATCTAAATTATAATTTATTCTTAAGTGTTCTGAAACTGATCTGCCTTTAGTTTGATAGAATAACTGGAAATGATCCCCGATTTGGTAATCACAAGTAGCATGCTTTGTTAAACTATGCAGTATATTTTAAGAATTTATAGAAACATAATAATTTATTATCTTTCTTCATTCTGATGCTGTATTCAATATTAAATCTTCTCTATTTCATTGGGTAATGTATGGTATTCCTGTTCAAAGGAGCTGTAGCCTTTGCAGTTTAACATCTTCAGCAGTTTGTAAAAGCTTGACAGCAAAACATACATTGCTATTTAAGTGAACATTTAAGGGCTATTTAAGGGCGGCATGGTGGCACAGTGGTTAGCACTGCTGCCTCACAGCGCCAAAGACCTGGGTTCGATTCCCGCCTCAGGCGACTGAATGTGTGGAGTTTGCACGTTCTCCCAGTGTCTGCGTGGGTTTCCTCCGGGTGCTCCGGTTTCCTCCCACAGTCGCAAAGATGTGCAGGCCAGGTGAATTGGCCATGCTAAATTGCCCGTAGTATTAGGTAAGGGGTAAATGTAGGAATATGGGTGGGTTGCGCTTCGGCGGGTCAGTGTGGACTTGTTGGGCTGAAGGGCCTGTTTCCACACTGTAATCTAATCTAATCTAAAGTGTGAGAATTCTTGATTCAGCAGTCCATTTAGGTTTTCTATGATCTAGTTTCCCTTAGATTTAAGATAAGGCACAAGCAACTCTTCAATGCAAGTCTTATCTCTCATGGAGCATGGAGCTGCACTAATTTTAGACAGCTTTCTTTTCCAATTATGGCTAGTTTTCCGACAATATAGCAATATTTTCCATAGTATCTGAACATAAAATTCATGAGATGCCTACTGGCATAAATAGTCCCTTGCCAAAAAAGCTTGGCCTGGATCACCTTTTTCTCCATGCATACTTGATATTTTCTTCCAGTGAAGACTACTTTACCTCATTGACCTCTATTGAGCAACTATTCACTTCTTTAATTTTCTTTGACTGTCTCCTATTTCCATACATTTTCTGAAAGTGACTTGTAATGCTACAGATAAAACTTTCACTTAAATAGCTTCGCGCAGTCTGTGCGCCCCCTTTGCTCCATTTTGCTGACAAGGACTTCTAATGCCTGGTGTCCATAATAGTTGCTGTGTTGGTTTCTCACAAATGCCTCTTGTGGTTTTGAGTATTTAAACAACTGAACAAATTTTGCTCATCTTATGTGCCAAAAATAGTCTTATTTAGGATTTATCTGTGCTATTTCTACTTCTCTCATCATTTCAATGGTTTTCTCTAGAGTTAGATCTTCTTTGGACTATAATAAATCTGACAATGACTCATCAGCAATTCTGACAACAATTTTGTCTCTTATGAATGCTGACATTAACTCACCATCATCACTTTTTCCATTAACACATAAAGATATTTAATTAAATGATCTATGGATTTACTTTGATGCTGAAGCTTTCATTATATCTTGATCTTTCAAGAGAGCTATTTATTCTGAGGTTGAAGTAGCTGTCAAAAGGTTTTCAAAAGTATCTGTTGATTCCTTTATACCTTCTACCTCTCACAATTGGAAGTATAATTGATGTTGTATGTATAAATGTACGTATTTTTCAGCTTGAGATATGATAATGGGTTTGAAAGTTATTCTGTAAATTAAGTTGTTTTCACCAAAATATCCAGTTCTAAAGTTCTACTTAGCTCATAGCTGAAATTAAATCTTCCTGGTAATATTTTCTCTCATGCCATGTCATTCTCATGTGATTGTTTGTTCTATTGCTTAAAAAGGCTTCTATTTTTCAGTAATAGTTTTGCTACTGCTCTGTGCTGCTATACTGGAGCTTTTTCTCAAATTGTGTGGTTAAAATGGAGGATTACTGCCTTTTCACAGCTTCATTAGATGAATCCTGCTGTTCCTGGTCTTAGTAAACAAACAATTTCCATTTCCTAAGTGACTTTACTGAATGAATCATATTGCCTGTGATTTTAATAAACAATGTCCTCTTTAATTGCAAATTTTCTAAATGCCTTGGTCATTTCATAAGCTTAAGAAATGAATCCCACTTCCTTAATGGATTCTCGAAGTGATTCCTGCTGACTGCAGCTCTAATAATAATCCTGAGTTCATTCGTTTTTGTCCTAGATCATTCGCATTTTCTTCTGTTTAAATATACGCTTCCCACTTTTTACCGCAGTTAAAATGAAAGGTTTCCCATCTTTTCTGTGGCCTCAATATAGTTTCCAAACTTTCTTCTTCTCCTAGCATAGTTTAAGAATGTCATGGTTTATAATATGCCTTTTTTTCTGCTTTAATTCTAGCTGTGTGATATCTAAAGAACTGCAAACTTGGTTTAAATGCCTTTTGTGGTCCTTGATATCCCTCACTATATGGATGCCTCATGGTGCCCATCTCCTATGGCTGTGGTAATTGACCTGAGCTTTAAATACAATCCTTATTTTTCACCTTTGCAGCCTGTAACAACAGTCATGTTCCCTTGTCCGTCAGGAATTTTCGCATTAGTTTTGATGCCTCAGATGTCCACTCATTCCTTGGCTGAACCCAGACTAAAGATTGCTTTTACAGACTAATGCAACAGGATGAAGTCTCTGTTTTGGAGGAACTGAGTCAGCTTTTTCAGGAAGTTTTGAATTCTCCAGCTGCAGGTTTTACCCCTAACTTAACTACTTTTCCTTGTTGAATATTGCCATGAGTTTCCTTTTTTATGGTTTTTTAATCTTCAGCTCTCCCTGCTGCTACTGACCACTTGCGTTCGCAGGAACTTAAAGCTGGTTCTGAAGTTACAGACAAATCTTCAAACTTCCATGATGACCTTCATGTGCACATGACAGCCAAATGAAATCCAAACCACTGATCACAATGTTGTAAGTACAGCCATCTCCTCAGTGTATTGCAATTTTGCTGAGATCATCCTCTTTGTGTGTAGAGCTTTGCAAGTCCTGCTTGATCCTGTGTGGTAAATGAAAACCTCTTACTTGCCTGTCTAAAAGGGGTCTTGTATCGAAGATGTAGTAGTTTACTGCATTTCCCAACTAGTTACCGGCTACATTGAAATGAGAAAAATTGCAACAAAGACTAATAGGAGGACCTGGATGTTAAATCTTACTCGTTACAGCCCCTAAGCTGTTCTATCCACAATCTACATGACATAATCATTGGGGTAGTGTTTAAGTCACTCCTCAGCATTAACCTTTTCACATCTTTGCATCATTACACAATTATTTCCTTCTCAACAGAAGAATACTTGAATTAATTAAGTGTGAAACTTATAACAATATTAGATTATTCAGGTTAAATTGTTGTAATGGCATATTTCATATTGATTATTCATAAAATTAGTTTAACTAAAAAGTAGGAAATATAAAAGAGGTGGCAATAAATCCCTGCACATCTACTTTAGGTTGTCTTTATATTCATTTTGGGAGTTGATATTCCATATCCATCATGCTTCCCAAATAGGCTTTTATGAAATCAGAATAATGAATTGAAAAATACCTATACAGTATATTCAAGAAGAACAGGCACCCAATAAACACAATCTGCCGATTCCTAAACAACAAACCCAAACAAGCAGACACAACGTGCCCAGAAACTCTACACATTACCTTACATCAAGGACATCTCTGAAATGACTACCAGACTACTCCAATCCCTTGGCAACATGGTAGCCCACAAACCGAGCAACACTATTAAACAGTGCCTGATGAACTGAAAGGACCCTATACAAACAACCAGCAAAACAAATGTAATTTACAAAATAACATGCAAGGACTGTACCATAGACTACATCAGACAGACAGGCAGAAAACTAGCCACCAGCATACACAACCACCAACTAGCCACCAAAAGACATGACCCACTATCAATAGTATCCTTACATTCTGATGAAGAAGGACATCACTTCAATTGGGACAACATATCCATCCCAAGACAGGCTAAACAGAGCCATGCATGGGCATTCCTAAAGGCCTGGCATTCAAACCAAAACTCCTTCAATAAATATATCGATTTGGACCCTATTTACCAATCTCTGAGAGAAAGAACTGTAAATGATATCCCCCACCTTAAGAGGCCAAGACACATAAATAGAAAGCAGGACATAACAAAGCACTTCACCAGAGGCTCACTGATGATATTACCTAGTATGGTGATGAAACACCTGGAAACAAACCTTCCAGCTTACCGAGCAAATTTACAGCCTGATGTGAAGCAATTTGAAGAATGTTTTTAAATAACGGCCAGATAACCGAATGTCATGAAATGTGAAAGGTTGATGACATACAATATATGCAAGTCCCTTACTGCTACTGAGAAATGTAAAGTCACAAATATTGTCTAATAAGCATTTGCTGAAAACTTTGTTTCAGCAAAATGATACAACAATTCTTAAGAACACAATATCCAAAGTAAAACAAAATGGGGCAGAAATCAAAAGACATGATCTTCTGCAGTAGGTAATTACCTTGGGGAACAGCAAAGTTGCAACAGGAGCATGTTTGTTCTTGTTGATGAAAATCTAATGTTTGTTATAAAATGAGTAATTTTGACTCATGCACTGAATATGGCATTCTTTTACAATGCTACCACAAAATTTACAAAGTATTATTTTGATTCTATGATTGAAGTGGTATATAACTTAGAAACCGGTTTGTAAAATAAATGAATTGTTGTGTTTATTCTTCCATTAGGGATAGAAAACAAAATTTCTGTGGATAGACTTCAATAATCGAGATGACATAACTCATTATGATGCTGATGTTTCACTGAATCAAAAATCAGGTATGGCTTTAAAAGAAAATATTACCAAAGTTTAAAGGAAACCTTATTGATTTTTATTTTGCATTTATGTGTTTGGTGTATTATTTTGTGTTTGTCAAGGTAAGGGGTGTCAGTGTTAGTGATTGAATAGCTTTCCAGTGTTTGGTTTCCACTGACGGCACCAGTCACCTGCCAGCAGTCAGATGATACATGTAAACTGCATAGATTATTTACTGCAACCTAAAGGCTTGCCAAGAAAACTTCAAAAAGAGCAATCCCAACATTTCCAATGTCCAATTTCAGCCTTTCTTGAAACACCTGAGTAAACTTAGCAAATTACTGCCAAACTAAACTTCCTTTTGTATCATTGATTTACACCCATTGGGGATGCAATTTATATTGCTACAATTCATATGAGTAGGAGTCTTGAAGCCAGCCAAGAGAAGAGGAGACTTACATCCCATAAATCTGAGCTCGATTCAAGTTTACATCACAAGTTAACACACACCATCCAACCCCATCATTTTTGTTTCAATTCCAATTTAGAATCTGCATTCAGAATAATTTTTGAGGTTTCTGCCTCATTGTTGATTGCTGCCATGAGCTTGAGCTACATTCACTGCTCTTTCCTCACAGCCGAGTCATTGCTTTCAATTCCAATACTTATCCAACTCCCTTTTAAATGTAACTATTGCATCTCCTTCCACCATTCTTTCTGTCTTTGCACCCCACATAATAATAACACGTGGTATGTGAAATTGTTTGCTAATGTAATCGCTGGTTCATTGCCAATCACTTTAAATCTGTTTCATCTAGTTACTAACACTTCTATCATTGGGAATAGTTTCTCCTTATTTCATTCCATTAAAACTGTTCATGAGTCAAAACACTTATAACAGAGAATGTTAAGAGGAGATTTGATATGACAAATACAACCTCAGAAATCTTAATCTATCTGCACATGATTGAAATCTATAGTTTCTAACACTGTCCCAGTAAGTCTCTGCTGAACCATTTTGAATGCCTTATATCCTTCTTTAAGTGTGACACCCCAATTGAAAAACATATTTCAGCAGAGGTCTAATCAGCATTTTATAAAGGTATGGGCACAATCTTCTTACTTTCGTTCTATGTGATTCTATTAAATAAAACGAAGTATTCCATGTTATTTTGAAAGAACAGCCTCGTTAATTTGTTCTGTCACCTCTAATATTTGTGAACATTTAGTTCCAAGTCTCCACATGCTTGTGCCTCTTTTAAAATTATGCAATTCAGTTTATAATGCCCTTGCTCATTCTCGTGACCAAAGTGAACAGCTGGCACTTCCCCGTTTAAATTTAATCTGCCAGAAATCTGCTGATTTCACTATTCTAACTTTCCACCCATGTTCCATTGAAGTCTGTTACTATTTCCCTCATAGCTTACTTAATCCATTTCTGATTATCGCATCAATTATGAAATTGCGCTGCATATCCAAAACAAGATCAGTAAAATGGCTCAAAAAGGACCAAAGATATTAATAACAGAAATCAGCATTACATATTTCCCTTAAGTCTGAAAAACAAATGTTTACTGCTATTCTCTGTTTTCTGTGTCTTCAATTTCAAACACATATGACATTTGGCCCTTTAGTCCTGTGAATGACAATTTTTAGGATTTTCTTATTTTGAACTTAAACTCCATAAACACAACATTAATACCAATAGTCCAGTTAATCATTACCAACACCCCATTGCTTCAAAAAATCCCAAGCAAGTTAGGCAATTCTAACTTATCTCAGAATCACAATTAACTTTGTCATTCACCACAACTTATGCTTCCCTCTCGATCCTCCCTTTAGCGGGAAAGGGTTTTTCCCATTTACTCAGTTCTGACAACCCTCATGATTTTGAATACCTTTTTCAAGTCTCCTTTCAGTATTTTCTCCAAGGAAAACATTTATAACCTCTCCAATTTATCTTCAACACTGAAGTACCTCAAAACTGAAATTATTCTCATGAATCCACCTTGCATGAAAATCAGCACACAATTCATAATTAGCTCACGTACCACTAAAATTAGCTCTGAATTATAATCTTAGTCTAATGTCTGTGGTGGGGCAATTGATGTAAGTGTTATTTTTAAAACAAAATATTTCTATGTTTCTCCCTCAGCTCAGTTCTTCTGATAAAACAGTATGAATTTGCAATCATCCAGCACTTTGCTATCATCTGCACAACTAAGGAGTACTGAATAATTATGGCCAGAGCCATTGTAATTTCCACATTTACTGTCCTACCCAAAACGCTTGCCTTCTCTACTTTGAGTACTGACAACCATTTATGTAGCTCTTCTTTAATTCTAACCTTTCCAACATCACTGTTACCTTGATTTTTACTATACTGGCAGCATCCACTTATGTAATAAAATTGATGGAAAATAGTCATTAGAACCTCAGCCTTGTCTTTTGTCTCCGCAAGAAATGTACTTGTTTCGGTCCTGCATTTGTCGACCTTCCTTTTGCAATTACAAAAGTAATAGAAGGCTCATAAAAAAATCTGTTGGGATGCCTTTATGTTAGCTGCTAATCTATTTTTGTATTTCCTTTGCCCTTGTTATGCTCTTTTTTAAGATCTCCTTAAATCTTGCAGTTCATTTTTGCTGTCAGCTAAATTTAAAATGTACAGAAATGAAGGAATGTTATTGACCTGTTCAGGAAGTTAACTGAACAAGCAGGAGACAGACAGTAGTGGTACAAGGGGTGTTAAACGATGTGCAGGTTAGGTGAATTGGCCATGCTAAATTGCCCATTGTGTTAGGTCCATCAGTCAGGGGAATGGGTCTTGGTGGGTTGCTCTCGGAGGGTCGGTGTGGACTTGTTGGGCCGAAGTGCCTTTTTCCACACTGTAGGTAATCTAATCTAAATAAAGACTGGTATGCTAGAAGCAGTGGTACCCCACCAAAGTTTCACTGTTTATTAATGACTCAGACAACATGAAAGACAGTCACATCTCCAAACACCAATGGCACAAGGATACAGGAGCTATTGGAAACAGTGTGAATGAAAATATAAAATTCCAAATAGTGTGACAGAAAATATTTCCACCAATAAGGGAGTCAGTGATTAAGGGAGTATAGTCTAATTGTATGCTAGAATTTAAATTCGTTCCAGTCTGCACGACAGAAATTGCTGAGATTTTGTTCTGAAGTTGGGACACCGATTTTGGGTGAATATCTGACCCTGTGTTGTGTTGGGCTGGTGCCTGATGTAGTTTTTGACAAGCAGATCAAGGTATGACCCCAATTCAGGGGTCTCCTAAAGCTTAATTGCCAATATTGGTACAATACCATTGAACATGGGAACTGTGTCATGGTGGGAAAAAGCAAGTACCTTTAGATGCATGCACCTTTGAAGTGATTTTAAAAATTTTGAGTGTGAGATATTCCATATGCAGCCATCATTGTGGAGGGACAATCTCATAATTTGGTAACCAACAATTGCAAACACAGTATAATGGCTGTGATAGACACAGGGAAACTGTAATTGAAGAAGCACTGGTCCCCACTATTCACGAACCCCTTCCTCTCATCTCCTATCTGGAAATTATGTCCATTTCTTGAAATTTTCAGTTGGAGTGTGATCTTAATAGGATCATTACTTGGCTTAAAAGCCAACATTCTTCCAGTTGCCCTGGGGTTGGGACCATAGTGTGAGACCAACAGTTCAACTGATGGTGGGAAACAACATACCTGCCCATCTTTTATCCTGTCCCCATAGCTGTTTCAAAGTTTAGCCCTCTGAAATACTTCTACATTCCTGGGACTATGGTCTCTTCAACACTGAGTGTACGTACACTCCTAGATCAGTAGTAGTTCAACGCAACAACTCACCACCACTTCACAAGGGCTTTTAGAAATGCACAAAGATGTGGGAAGGTGACACCCATAAACAAATAAAAGAAAATCACATGAAGGGTGATCACAAGTTTGGAACTTTGGATGCAAAATCATTTACAAATGTTCAATCTGAGACTGATAAATGTTTGTTAACAAACGATATGAAGAAGTATAGTACAAACACAAATTTGCAGTTGTATCGTTCAATTTTCAACAAATGGTGGTTTAGGCTCAAGGCTTAAATGGCCTATTCCTGGTCTCACATTCCTACTTTTTTTATAAATTCTGAATTCATCTCGATTCTCCTCTAATGTGAAATATAACTAATATAAACTTTCTAAATCCATTTAATTTTAATTTCTATATTGATTACCATTTAGTCATTTCCACTTTTGAACGGTCTTCCTGTTCACTTCATGTGAATATGTTTACTCTATCATAAACGTCTGCTCTTTGAAGACCTCTTTGAGAACCTTTTTCCACGTATGGAGTCAGCTATTACAAGGGGGCATAGCTTTAAATTAAGGGGGGGTAGATATAGGACTGATGTTAGGGGTAGGTTCTTCACTCAGCGAGTCGTAAGTTCATGGAATGCCCTGCCAGTAGCAGTAGTGGACTCTCCCTCTTTATGGGTATTTAAGCGGGCATTGGATAGGTATATGGAGGATAGTGGGTTAGTGTAGGTTAGGTGGGCTTTGATCGGCGCAACATCGAGGGCTGAAGGGCCTGTACTGCGCTGTATTCTTCTATGTTCTATGTTCTATTCAATTAATGTCTTGCCTGCTAAGTTTTCATTCCATTCTATGTGGGCCAGGTCCCTTTCAACTTACTGAAATTAGGTCTCCTCCAGCCAAGTAATGTTTTTTTACTTTATTGTTTCTTAATCCTATGCCTTGGAAATTTTAAATCTGATAGTATAATTCAGTCTGGTCCCCAGTGCTCTCCCACATACAAATGTTCCACTTAGCATGTTGCTTCAGAATTAGGTGCATTATTGTTTTCCTGTGCATTGGGCTAAAAATACAGTGATCAAGAGAGCTATTTTGCATAGAGTTCAGGAACTTTTTCCAGTCTTGGTCTCATATTTTCATAACACCAGCCTATTAATGTCCCCATTTGGACAGCATTATCATTTTGAAATCTTTCTGTATGTTACCATGTTTTATCCAAATTTTTGCCACTAATTGTTAGCCAATTCTTTTAGCAATTGATGTTCACCCCCACCAGTCCTATACATAACATATTCCTCATCTTTCATGTGTCATTTTGGTTCATATCGATGGAGAATCCACACACCACCCCACTATATTAATTATCCTCCCCAAGAAGATATTGGTCCCAGTTCTACTAAGATGCAATTTTTCCTCCAGAACCAGTACTTCCTGCACCAGAATTGGTTAACAGATTTTAAATGAATAAAATTAAGAGGGATATGACTTTGTTATAAAACTGAAAAAAAGAGAAAATGCTGAAAATACTCAGCAAGCCAGGTGGTGGATATTGAGAAGAAAGAGAGGCAAGGGCCTAGATTTTCGTCTTGGACTCAGGAGACGTGAGTCCAGCTGATTCCAATATCAAAATTCCAAGCCCATCTCAGAATACCATTGACATCAGGTTTTCAACTCAGAGACAGGGACAGAATGGGGTCAGGTTTTTCAAATCATGATGTAGTGTGGGAAGGTTATGGATGTGGAAGCAGGCTGGATAGTAGAGCCACATCAGTTATTGGGGTTAGCAAGGCAACTACCAATCCCACTTCTATACAACCTTAACCTCACTCCTTACTGCTTTCAATCATCCAATGACACCCCCATGCTCCTTATACCCCTCACCTCATATGGTCTAGAACAGGTCACCCATGATTATCTGACAGCAGACCGCAGGACAGATTTAAAATGGCCATCAACAAAAAAAAAATTGACAATTTAATACAGCTCTAAGATGAATATACTTCAGACTGAAAAAGATCTTTGCCTAAACTGTTGCCAATTTTTTCATTTTCTTTCAGATTTCTGGCATCACAGTATTTCACTTTTGGATCCAACTTTAGTTGGTCATATTATTTGTAACAACACTGCATTTCCAGGGAAAAAAAAAACTTATTTAAGAGACATCAAATTTCCAAATAAAGTTACAGATTTGTCTTTTGCACATTTTGATAGGTAGTTATCTTTTTCTTTAATTAGCTTCCCTGCCCTAGATTAACACAAGGGCTTATTTTTGGTACATCATATTGCATTTATACTGTTATTTATGAAAGAACCAAAAGGTCACTTTGACTGTAACATTGACTTATTGTCTGCACTAAGCATCAGTGAGGTGCCAATACAGAAACAAATGGAAGAAAAGGTTCAGTGAACAAAAACTTTCTTATTTCTGATTCTGCTCCCAATACTCAGTAGCTTCAAATTACTTCTTCCTTTGCAAATAAATGAAACAAAATCAGTTGTGCTCCTAGAGAATTTTGACAACAACACGTTGTTTTTTCTTTCCCATTTAAAAATATTCTCAGTACAAGTAGGAATTCTGTAAAGTCTGGTTACAATTTATGAAGGTCATAAGCATACCAATTTTCAGTCGCATAATAAAATTATGGATTAACTAAGCTTTGGCAAACACAGACAAGTTTTACAATAAGATGACCTTTAAAAAGGCATTTTTTAAAAGTGTGAGAAAAGTAACAGAATAGCCGGGCTTTCCAGCAACAGTTTGTAGTCACAGTACAAAAGCAAAATACAGTGGCTGCTGAGAATCAAAGCCTGAAAAATGCTGGCAACACTCAACAGCTCTGCTCTCATCTGTTAAGAAAGAAACTAAGTTCATATTTCAGATCAATAACTTCCAGAATTCCAGTGAAAGGTCACTAAGCTAAAATGGTAACTTGCTGTTTGTTCTCCACAGATAAACTGCCCATTGTCTGTAATGTGCAGCAGCATACCTGAAGCCCTACAATCAGTTTGTTGTGGGCATAAGCAGTTCTGATAATGGCCAGTAGAGCAACAACCCCAAAATCTATTGTTTTAAGGATATTCAGGAGATGATTAGCAAACTGTGCTGAATTTTGAAAAACACTTCTGGATAAGCACTCAAAGTGCTACAAATCAAGAGTTGGAAGGTGTGATATTAGAAGATAACTCTTTCTTTTGCCACAGGCAATATGAGCTGAATGATCTCCTTCCATGCTGTAATGTTTCTATAACAGATATTTCTTTACTGCCAACTGAGAATCCTGTGTGACTTGGGGATATCAACTGATATTTGGTTTATTAATAACCATGAAGATCAAAGATATCATTTATCCCATATACAATTTTAATTTGTTGGACCAGCAACCTTTAGTTTTCTCATTCATAGGATGCAGGTGTTGCTAGTTAGGCCAATATTTATTGTACATTCCTAATTGTCCAGAGGACATTGAAGAGTCAGCCACATTTTCTGTGGGTCTGGAGTCTGGTCATATAAACCAGATGATGTAAGGAGGATAGATGTTCTCTAAAGGACATTAATAAATCAGAAAGGTTTTCATGACAATCAACAGTGGTTACATGACCACCATTAAGCTAGTTTCTAAATCCAGATTTTACTGACTTCAAGTTCCTCCTGTAGTGATTGTAATGAGGTCAACCAGATGAATGTGATAGAATATGTGTTGTCTGATTGTACCAGATTAACAGCCCCAATCAGGGAGCCCTAGCTGATAGATAAAAAGTGGAGTGTCAGAGTTACTGCCATTCTGATAGCTGACTCTGAAAAGCAGTACTCAAGTCAAGAACTGTTCATGTGTAAATAAAGGGTGACTTCATGATGGGATACCAGCCTCTGTGGAGTTATTTTACTTCCATGATGATAAAATGATAAATTCCTTGAATCAGCAACTGCTTTATCAACATATTCACAGTGTGATTGAAACAATGTTTGATGTGCACTCTGGTAGGAAGAATAAGGAAGCCGTAGAGACTTTGGATAATAATAGTCCAAAAGACATGTAGAAGAAATCAGTCATTAGAGGTATGAATGCATGAATCAATAAAAATAGGAACACTGCTTAATAAATCAAAAACTCACAAGCCTGTCACAGGGATTCATTCCACTGAGACAAAATTGATTACTGGTGAAGTTTGTCAGACTTGTATCAAATCTTGGTTAGGCCTCACTGCAGTACTGTTCATGTGCACCACCTGGTTTCCATATTAAAATAAGATGCAAGAGCTTTGGAGAAGATGAAGAGACAATTCACATGAATATTCAATAACAGGGAAAATATCCAAATTCAAGAAAGGATGGGTGTCTTTTCTCTGGAAATGAGTAGGCTGTGGTGTGAATCTGAAGTTTTTTTTAAGAATCGACAAAAAATGTTTCCATATGTAGTGGCATCCAAAACTGGAGATCATAAACGTAAGCTAATATCTAATATTACCAACACTCACTTCCCAGGAGGCCATTCAGCCCATTGTGTCAACACCAGTTCATAAAAATCTGACCGCACTCATACTATTTTTCAACTTTTAGCTCATAATCCCAGAGGCTATGGCAACACAAGGGAATATTGAAAAATTGTTTAAACATGATGATAGTTTGTGACTTGGTCACTCTTTCAGGCAGTGACTTTCCAAGGTATGACCATCGTCAGTGAAAAAACTCCTCCTCTATTCTCCTCTTAGCATAGTAACTCTTACCTTAAGTCTTTGCCTCCTGGTTATTGACCCTTCTACTAATGGAAAAGTTGCCTTCCTATTCACTCTCTGACACCATATTGAAAACATTGGGAAACCCAAATGCATAACATCTGCTCTTCTCCTTTATCCACCTTACTTAGATCCTCAATGAGCTGCAATATATTTGCTTAAAAGTGATTTCCTTTTCACAAAACCATACTGACTCTGCATGATTGTTTACCTCCATTTTAGGCAGCTTCCAAGGGAATAACCACTGCATTCTCTCTAGTGCCATCATACCATTCTGATTGCAGCCAGAACTGCTGGCTGTATTTCAGTTGTGGCTAAACTAAGATTTTACACAGTTAATTCAGGAGCAACCTCTTTAACCAGGATGGTAAGAACATGCTTATCAGTTTTCAAGTTGCGGTAAATAACATTCAAAGATTCACGAAGTTAGATAAGCACTTGAAAGAGAAAAGGGAACGGAAGGACTTGCTAGTGGAGCGAGATAAAGTAGACAGCCCTTCTGAGGAACATCAGTACTAGCTTCGAGTAGCTAGCTCAAATTGTTTGCTTCCATGCTGTGCACCTATTTAGGGGGTTGAAACATAATAATGCAGGGAGGACTGTTCAAATGAGGACGGAATTCGAAAGATACCATGATCATGCACTGCAATAGTGCAGGGAGGTGATATGGGTAACTTTACTCAGATTGCGACAGGAAGGGGCAGATCATACAGAAATGAATGCAGCACGTGATGATGTTGCCCCTTTAACAAGGTTATGTTGTTCTTGGATTTTTTTCAAGAGGGGTCAAAAACGCAGGAGGTACTGATTGATCAAAGTATCCATTTCCAGACAATGGCAGAAGAATGGCCAGTTCAGGTTTTTATCTCTAGCTTGTTTTTTAGCAGGGAATGAGAAAACTGCTGGGGACCGAGAGAAGCAGTTCCAATGAAAAAAAGAGGTTCCAGGCTTCTTGCCTGATTTCTCTCTGAAATCTCCCCTACCTGTGTTTGAATTTATCTGTTGCCAAGGGATGTTGCAGGAATTGGAACAGCTTTGTTAAGTTGTGATAGAGTCGGTTGGGTTATCACATCTTATTCTAAATTCTGTTTTCTTTTGTTTGTGTTTCAACCATACGGTGTAACTAAATTCTGTTTTGCTTGAAGCCAAGTGGTTTCACCAATTGCATTACCCCTGGAATATCTACTTCACGTCTGTCTTTAACATAAAAAAGTTAGTGTCTTGTCTATCTTCTTAAAATATTTTAAGCAGGCCTGGCCTCGTCCATAACAACCAGCAAATAGGATCAGAGAAGGTGCAAATGGTAAAAAGACAGAATTAAAGGTTGACTTGATCACAAACAGGAAAAAAAACATGATATTTTCCAATAGCCATTATAGAGGCATGGTGACTAAGTCTGGGAACTGAATATTCAAGAAAGTTTGACATTTTAAAAATATAGAAAGAAAAGAAAAGTAGTGAGGCAACTCTGTTCATAAGGGATGAAATCTGTGCACTGCTGAGAAATGATCTTGACTTAGAAGATATATAATCTATTTAGATTAGATTAGATTACTTACAGTGTGGAAACAGGCCCTTCGGCCCAACAAGTCCACACCGCCCCGCCGAAGCGTAACCCACCCATACCCCTACATCTACATCTACCCCTTACCTAACACTACGGGCAATTTAGCATGGCCAATTCACCTGACCCCTGCACATCTTTTGGACTGTGGGAGGAAACCGGAGCACCCGGAGGAAACCCACGCAGACACGGGGAGAACGTGCAAACTCCACACAGTCAGTCGCCTGAGGCGGGAATTGAACCCGGGTCTCTGGCGCTGTGAGGCAGCAGTGCTAACCACTGTGCCACCGTTTTACCATTTGCATGAAGATAAAGGATAAAAGGAAAGGAAATCATTAGAAGTAGTCCCCCAATAGTAGCTATATTTCAATACAGAGTATAAATCAAAATAGTGGAGGCTTATAAGAAAGGTACTGCAAAAATTGTGGATGATTTTAATCTTCATTTTGACTGAGTGAAACAATTGGCAAAAGTAGTCTTGTGGTTGAGTCCATAGAGCATATTCAAGACACTTTATTTGAATAATTCATTGCAGAACTAAAATAATGGAGCATATATGAGGCCAGCCAACATCCATTGAGATAGGACTAACGATGTCATGCAATGGTAAACATAAAGAAAAGTCATAATAATGTGGTAAAGTTTCACTGTAAGTCAATTAGAATTGGATATAAGCGTACAAACAAGAACAACAACAGGTGACTCAGCCTTTTGAGCCTGCTTTGAGCAAGCAGAATCTGAAAGAGTGCCTTAAACTTACGTAAAGACAATTATTTAGTATAAAGGCTAAAACCTAACTGAGAACATATGTCAATAGGCAAGGCCACAGAGAAGGTGTAGCAAAATTTAAGGAGTCATTTTATTACTCTCACAAAGGGTACATTTCATTGAGAAAGAAATCCTCTCCAAGACATTTGAACCACCTATGATGAGCTAAGGAAATGAAGGATAGTATCAAATTGAAAGAAATAATAAAAACCAAAAGAACTGCAGATGCACAAATCAGAAACAAAAACAGAAATTTCTGGAAAATGTCAGCAAGTCTGGCAGCATCTGTGAAGAGAAATGAGATTTAACGTTTCAGGTGAATTTTATCCCCCAATGTAAAGGCGACCACATTGTGAACAGTGAATGCAGTAAACTAGATTGAGGTCTCCTCTACATGGGGGAAATGAAGCATAAACTGGATAATCACTTTGCAGAACACCTACATTCTATCCGCATAAAAAAAAGAGACGGACCTTCAAGTTGCCTACCACTTCAACATGCCACCTTGTTCCCTGGCCAACATCACACTCTCAGGCTTGCTGCAGTGCTCCAGAGAAGCTCAGTGCAAACTGGAAGAACAGCACCTCATTTTCCTATCGGGAACTCTGCAACCTTCTAGATTCAGTATCGAGTTTGACAATTTTAGGGCCTGAGAAACCTTCTCCTATGTCATTACCCCAACCCTCACACAACAGACCTTATTATCACATGGTCTGCTATAATACGCAACACATTCTTAACCACTAATTGTCCACATTAGGAGCCACTTATTATCCCAGGCTAATCTTGATCCGTTACTTTGTCTGTCCGACTGTCCTTCTCTCTCTTTGGGAGAAAGTGAGGACTGCAGATGCTGGAGATCAGAGTCGAAATGTGTGTTGCTGGAAAAGCATAGCAGGTCGGGTAGCATCTAAGGAGCAGGAGAATGGGCTTATGTCCAAAAACATCGATTCTCCTGCTCCTTGGATGTTGCCTGACCTGCTGTGCTTTTCCAGCACTACACTTTTTGACTTCTCTCTCTTTGAGATCTACCTCCACCTATCATTTACTCCTTCACCCTTTCCCTCACCATATCTTGTGAATAAAAATCAACTAGCTACGATTAGTTTCGAAGAACAGGCACTGGACCCAAAATGTTCACTCCGGTTTCTCTTCACAGATGCTGCCAGATCTGTTGAGCTTGTCCAGCAATTTCTGTTGCTGTTTGTGAAAGAAAACAATATATTGTGCTACAAAAGGTTAGCAGTAGGCCAAAAGACTGGGAAAATTTTAGACACTAGGAAAGAATGATCAATAAATAGGAGACAGAGAAACTGAAGTATGCGAGGAGACTATTAAAAAAATATAACGGCAGAAAGTAAACACTTCTACAACTATATTAAATGAAAGTAAGTAAATGTAGGTTCCTTAAACTCAATGGAAAACATGGAAATGACAGACTTTAAACAAGTGCGTCATTTTATATTTCTCTTCACAGTAGATGACACAAAGTACCCCAAGTTAGTCGGCACGGTGGCTCAGAGGTTAGCACTTTTGCCTCACAGTGAGCGATTCCAGCCTCGAGTGACTGTCTGTGTGGAATTTGCATATTCTCCCCATGTCTGTGCGAGTTTCCTCCCACAATCCAAAGATGTGCAGGTCAGGTGAATTGGCCATGCTAAATTGCCCATAGTGTTCGGTGCATTAATCAGACAAAAATGGGTCAAGGTGGGTTACTCTTCAGAGGGTTGGTGTGGACTTGTTGGGCCAGATGGCCTGTTTCCACACTGTAGGGATTCTAACCTAATTGTAGTAAGTCAAGGTAAAAAAAGAAGAAACTAAAGCAATAACAATCACTAGAGAAGCAGTGATTGAAATCCTAATCAGTCTGAAGACTGACAAGTTCCCCAGAGTCTGAAAAGCAGCAGCCTTGGAGATAATCAATTGTAATCATCCAAAATTCTCTCAATTTTGAAAAGGTCCCAGCAGATTGGAAAACAGCAAATATAACATCTCTATTAAAGCAAAGGAAGCATACCGAATACAGGAAATTATAAAAACTGAAAGAACTGCAGATGCTCTGAATCAGAAACAAAAACAAATTGCTGGAAAAGCTCAGCAGGTTTAATGGTGTCTGTGAAAAGAAATCAGAGTTAATGTTTCAGGTTTAGTGACCCTTCCTTAGAACAGGAAGATCCTACGAGAAACTATAACCCAGTTAATCTAACAACTGTCACTGGAAAAATATTGCAAATCTTATCAGGACATTTAAAATATCATAAAAATCCAGCACAGTCAGCATGGGTTTGTGAAAGGGAAATCATTTTTGTTAATTTTATTACAACTCATTGAGAATGTACCAAGTAAGGTAGATAAAGGAGATTCAAAGATGCTATGCATTTGGATTTCCGAAAGTTTTCAGTATAATGCGACAGAAAAGGTAACCCCACAAGCTGTGGTAAAATGGATAGAGAATTAACTAAGTAATTGGTAACCTGCTATCGTAAATAGATCATTTTCAGATTGACAAACTGTAGCTAGTGACATACAAAAGGATCTGTGCTGTAGCCTCATGCATTCACAATCTGTCCTAGCAAATTAGCTGAAATGACAGTTATTGCAAAGGTAGGCTAGAGAATAAGTTACAAGGGATGGTGGAGGGGGGAGTCAAAGGTCTGTAAAGGAACATTTAAAAATTTGGAAGCTATAATGTTTGTTTATCCACTTTGGTCAGAAGAAGAGAGAAGCTGAGTATTATTCAAACGGACAATTAGACAATTCTGCAGTACAAACGAATCTTGCTGTCCTTGTACATGAATTATAAAACATTGGCATATATATGCTCTGTGTGTCCAATGTTTTTAAGAGAGTTCACGGTTATAGACTCCAATTGTAATGTGTGTATGTTGTGTGCCTCTGCCTGGCACTTAGTTTGTTTTACTTTATCAAGCTGCACACACTAATCAATTGTTTGCTGAAATGCTTGCTTTATAACTTGCAATGCATTTTATTGTTTTGAATAAATGAACACACAGAGTTAATTAATCCTAGATAAGTGAATGATTACTCAACCACTAAGTGCGGCAGGTACAGTAAGGAATTAGGCAAAAATGAGGACTGCAGATGCTGGAAACCAGAGAGTTTAGATCAGAGTGGTACTGGAAAAGCACAGTAGGTCAGGCAGCATCCGAGGAGCAGGGAAATCGACATTTTGGGCAAAAGCCCTTCATCAGGAATACAGGCTGAAAGCCTCCAGGGTGGAGAGATAAATGGGGAGGGGGGGGGGGTGAGGAAGGTAGCAAAGATTACAATAGGTGAATGAGGATGGAGATGGAGGTGATAGGTCAGAGAGGAGGTTGTGGGAAGGTAGCAAAGAGTACAATTGGTGAATGGGGGTGGGGATGGAGGGGAGGGTGGAGCAGATAGATGGGAAGGGAGATTGGCAGGTAGGACAGGTCATGAGGACAGTGCTGAGCTGGAAGGTTGGAACTGAGGTAAGGTGGGGGGAGGGGAAATGAGAAAACTGGTGAAGTCCACATTGATGCCCTGGGATTGAAGTGTTCCAAGGCGTTTCAGGTGTCGGGTGGTGAAGGAGTGGTGGTGGCGGCGGCCCAGGACTTGCATATCCTCGGCAGAGTGGGTGGGGGAGTTGAAATGTTGGGTCACGGGATGGTGGGGTTGATTGGCGTGGGTGTCCCAGAGATGTTCAGTCTCCCCAACCGCATTGGGAGCAACGGATACAATAAATGACATTGGTGGGCGTTCAGGTGAATTTGGACAGTAAGGAATTAGGAAGGCAAAAAGAATGCTAGCCTTAACTGCAAATGGAATGAAATCTGAATGTGGGGAAGCCCTGTTGGGAACATTAGGATATTACTGAGACATTCAGAAATTCTGTATGAAGCTTTGGTTCCCTTATTTGAAAGAGCAGCATATTCCACTTGAAGCATTTCAAAGAAGGTTGATTAAGTTAATTCTGTGGTTCGGGTGGTTTGTCTCATGAGGAAATGTTGAGCAGACTGGTCCAATACTCACTGAGATTCGGAAGAATAAATCCCATGAAGGTCAGAATGATCCCTTTTTTTTGCAAAAGTGCTTTGTTCAGGGGAAATTCATGGCAGTCAGTCCTCCAATGGCCTATGTTAACTTTTCTCACATAATCCTCTGATCCTCGGTCATTAAAGTGGTCCCTTTGGAGCCAGACTCATGGAATTGGCTAGCAGGAGAGGTAGAAGTTCTTGCTGCTCGGACATTATGATAGGTTCACCAGGCTGATTCCAGGGATGGTGGGACTGACATTTGAAGGATTAGGTTGAGATTGTTTTCGCTGGAGTTCAGACGAAATGAGGGCGGTGCTCAGAGACTTATAAAATTCTAAGAGGATTAGATAGGGTAGATGCTCGGAGGATGTTCCTGATGGTAGGTGTGGCCAGAACTAGTGGTCACAGTCTGAGGATTCAGGGTAGACCATTTAGGACAGAGATGAGGACACATTTCTTCACCCAAAGAGTGGTGAGCCTGAGGAATTCATTACCACAGGAAGTAGTTGGTGCCATAACATTGAATGTATTCAAGAGGCAGTGAGATATAGCACTTGGGGCTAATGGGATCAAAGGTTATGGGAAGAAAGCAAGATTAGGCCAAGTCGGATGATCAGCCATAATTGTGATGAATGGCAAAGTAGACTCGAAGGACCGAATGGCCTCCGCTGTTTCTGAGTTTGTCAGCATCACACCTAAACCACAGTTGCCTACCACTTCAGATGCTGCAAGCCTGGAAATGTCCTACACAGTGGTCCTGCACCATCGCCATGAAAGAAGTAGCCCAGAAACCCCATTAAAAAGCCCTGGAAGAGCTAGTAGTGAAAATGAAGGCTATCATTTTTCCAGGTGACCACCAAAGAAAGTCATGCAAATGGAATCAGCAAGCCTATTCAGAGATAGCTATCTGGATCAATGCAGTTTCCCAGGTAAATGAAATGCACAGCAGTGCAGAAAGAAGTTTAATGACTTTATATCTTCTGTATTTGTAATTGAAAGCATTTTTTCTCTGCTCCCTCACACTCAAGTGGTCACCACTCACTCTCACTCTGTCATTGCACAACATCTCTCACCAAAGTTCATGAACTTCTCACTATTGCATTCAGGTGTTCATTCAATGGCTTTCACACACCTCATCCTCCCAAACTATCGATCCTTCCTGGCTGGTGTTTCCGACTCATACAGTGGGCCACCTCACCATCTCTCCTAACCTTGGATCACCACTACTTGCTCTATCAACTTCCTTTGTTTCACTGCAAATGTTTATAACTGGACTGAGAGGGTGAAGACTGGTGGGAGGGAGGTGGACATCAGGTCCCTTATTCCCTATGGGGAGAAATTGCTTGATTTAGCCAGAGAATGGTACAATCACACATATGGGGGTGTGGAGACCATCATGGGTAAGCAACCCCAGTCAGCTTCATTGTGCTGCACTGCACAGCTCTCCTATTAATACCAGTGCTGATTCTTAACATGCACAAGCTTTTATCTTCTTTATACAACTGATGCCTTGTTCTCTCTAATGCAGGCACTATTGAGACCCAGTGAATCACTGCCAGGGGTCAGCACCACCAAACCTCAACTCCAATTCCATTTCAGAGGAGGAAGTGATGTAGACGATGCACTACCAAGACTTTTGCCTCTACCCTCTACCAACTTAAACACTTGATCCTCAGTGCCTACCCTATCTAGATTAGACTTGGGAACACAATCTGGGGAGCAACATCTCTGCAGCTGGTCAAGGAACAAATGCCCTTAGTCTCTAGCACTCAAGGTCTTACTATAGATCAGGTTCCTGCTCAGCCCAAGTCATGAGACAATCTCATAGTCGTGGCCATTAATGACTTCGCCAAAATGCACAAACTGATATAAGACAAGCAGGCAGGTTTGTCAGAGCCAGTCAGTTAACTGGATCAAATGATGGAGGAGTCCACTAATGTTATCATGCAGTGTTAACATCAACATGTCATAGAGTCATACAACGTGGAAACAGAACCTTTGGTCCAAATTTTCCGTGCTGACCAAGTATCCTAAACTGAACTAGTCCCATTTGCCTATATCTGGGCCATATTCATTGAAACAGTTTGTATTCACGTACCTGTCCAAGTGCCTTTTATGTGTTGTAATTGTACCAGCCTCGACCACTTCCTCTGGCAGCTCATTCCATATACGCACCACCCTGTGTGAAAAAGTTGCCCCTCAGGACCCTCTTAATTCTTTCTCCTCCTATCTTAAACATATACCCTCTAGCCAAAGCCTTTTCAAGATTACTGGAGTCCAAAGTTATTCACCTTATCCATATTCCTCATGATTTTTTAAAAACCTTTATAAGGTCACCCTTTATCCTTCAAGTCTCCAAGGAAGAAAGTCCCAGCCTACCCATATAACTCAAATCCTCCAGTCCCAGCAACAATGTCTATGTACTGTCTCCATGGACAGGTTAGCAGCCACCATGGAGACTCAGGTCCAGCATGCTCAGCGTCTGTCAGATAAGTGCCTAAATCAGCTCTCTTTCACTCAAGCCATAGATGCTCTGCAGCAACAGCAAGGCGAGAGGGGGACAAAGGACCTTGACCTCACTCCCAATGCCCCTTCCTCTCAGAGCGACAGCAGACATCCATAGGACTCTCAGAGTTTTCCTGTAAGGAAATCAAGACATCCTCAACATCTCCACCTCCCCATTGCATGTGATGCCAAAGTCTGCAGAAGTTGCAGCCAAGAAGCATGTGCCTGCATTGCGGCAGGAAACTCTCAGGAAACTCTCTAGGCCTCACGATTCCCAGGGACAACAGAGCAGCTGCAAAAAAGTCAGAACCGCACTTAGACGTAGACAGAGGGAATGCAAGAAAACATATTACTGAGGGCATACAGATGGCCCATTGCAAGTAAACTTACACTCTTGTAAATATATGTTCACTTGCACTTTAAACTGTTAGCTCTAGTATCTTTGTCCTTAACATTCTGGGGAAGTGTCATTCAACCCAAAATGTCAACTCTGATTTCTCTCCACAGATGCTGCCAGACCTGCTGAGTTTTTCCAGCAACTTCTGTTTTTGTTTTTGATTTATAGCATCCGCAGTTCTTCTAGCTTTTATTTCACTTTTAAATATAGAGAGGAGGAGGAATTCCTGCTCCATGGGTTCCTTGTCTTTGGAAACTTTCCCACATCCCAGCAAGTATTAGTCACTGTGCATGTGAATAAATCCAAATTGAGTTAGACAGATTCATGATTAGACTTAATTAGGTTGTTAAGTCAAGATTTATTTGGGGGGGTTGCAGGGGGTGGGGGTGATAGATAGGAAAGTGGAGTTAAGGCCACACTCTGACTCACCATGGTTTTAATGGATAGTAGAGCAGGAATCATGAGCTTATGGTTTCTTATTCCTATTTCTTCTATTAAAATGTTCACTTGTTATTGACATTTTCCAATCAACCTGTTCAGGGATGATTTGGAGGTGTCAGTGTTAGACTGGGGTGGACAAAAATCACACAGCACTAAGTTATAGGTCAACAGGTTTATTTGGAAGCACTGCTTCTTTAGCTAATGCTTCCAAATAAACCTGGAGGACGATAACCTGGTGTTGTATGTTTTTTTAAGCTTTATTTTTAGTTTACTTTATTAAGTGGGAAAAAAACCAAACTGAATGTTCTCCTTTTATCTTAGTAAAGGCCTTTCCATTATCTAAGTAGTAGGCAGATAGTTGCTGTGCTTACTCCCATTATTGACTTAAGATTCGACACACATAATTCTTGCTATATTACTATAGCAACTCATTTTTCAAAATATAATAGGCATTTACCATCTAAACAGTCAATTTTTGTTTTCCGGTTTTTATCTCAGCAACTGGAATAAACAGCACTATCAGGAAATTAAAGTAACAGCATGTTCCAAAAAGTCTATTCAACGGGGCCACTTGGTAACAAGAGGGGTGTGGATGGGAGAAGAGTCATTTGTAATATGATAAGTTTTATTGATATAAGCTTAAATATTCAACAGCCACTGCCATTACCTTAGAGGTACATTAGCAGTATTTGCTATTCCTCCCCCTCACCACTAAAGTGCTGCACTGTATCAAGAACCAAACTTAATGAGATAGAATTTGGTATGCATTGTGTATTTCCAGCATACAAATTTAGCATTGGTACAGCCTTCCCTCTTTATTCGGACAGCTACGTAAGCAATTTTGTTCAACATCCCCATTGGATGCTTGAAACAGGAGTCGGGCCTTCCAAATGTTTAAATAATGTAAATTAGGGGTCTATCACCTGTGGCAGGGATCTTGAATGAATCCTTTTCTTAATATTTATTAGTATTGCTTGATGGTTTCCAATGTAAGGCAGTTGTTTTTTTTTAAATGGTGAAATCCTGTGGAGCTGTAAGAACAGGAATGCTCTCTGGACACAAAAGTGCAATCATGCCATCATGACCACCTCAAACCATAATTTGCTCTTCAACTCTCCCAACTTTGGACTTAGTTATTGAAACTCTGTCATCAAATTAAGCACCTAAGACTGATCTGTTTTTTTCAGGCATGCCTGTTACTCAACCAATCATGGTTGGTATCTTATATGCTGACAAGGCCTGAAAAACAATTTCCATTAATCCTCTGTTCTCCTCAGTTTGGATAGACGTTAGTTGTACAATATTGAGTCTGAGCCTGAAAATAGGGCCAGTACAAAATCTACCCAGTTACCCAATGAATATAGAAAGTTTCAGAGTACAGTAGTTATGGATATTTGAAATTATTACAATAAATTAATGCCTTTTACAGAGGAGCAACAAAATTGTTTTTGAGAAATGAAAAGCAATGAAACCTTTTTTTGCTACAGCTGCTAAAAAAAATACCGAGAGTAACTTAATTTCAGCAAGACCTCAAAATTGGCAACCAGTCAAACGTCCAGGCTGATTTTAACCTCTGTTGATTTTAAAGGAACAATAACTCTCACAAAGTGCAGGAAACCAACACCAAAGTTGGAAGTTACCCACCATGCATCTGGATACACAGGACTTCAGCTGTTTGAATGGATGGAAAATCGCAAAAGGAAGAAAAATATTACTTTTGCATTAATGATAACAACTGTGCATAAAAAGTCATAATAAAAATAAAATTTTTAAGGACACAATTATCATGAATGATTTCAACCACATTGGACTGAAAAAGTACAAAGCAACTTAACTTACCAGACAAAGGAAACACTCAAATGGCACTGCATGTGCCTGGAGCTGTCCAACCTCCTTTGAGTGTCTTTGGTTAATACCAAGTTGCCAAATCACAGTTCAGCTCAAAACAACTTCACATTCATATGAGAATTTAATACTCATGTTTGATGCTGCAATAATTATGAACAAGGTATGTTCTCTAATAAGAGATCTCACATTCATTAAATACTCAGTTCAATTGGTAGCACTGTCATCTCAAAGTCAAAGTTTTGCTGTCAAGTCCCACTTCAAGATTTAAGCAGAAAAATCAGGGTTGACAATATACCACAGTTTTGTAAGATTGTTGTGTGTTTAGGGTAACATATTTCATTTAACTCTAAACTGAGGTGCATCTGTACTCTCAGGTGGTCATAAATGATCCCTAAAAACTATTTAAAGTTTACTTCATGTATTACTTCAAAGTGTTTTAGCCTATATTATCCCTCAATCAACATCACAGATTATCTAATCAATATTGCCATGCTATTTATAGTAGCTTGCTTTTGCACAACACACTTTTTAAAATTACAACAGTTCAAAAATAATTCATTAGCTGTAAAGTGCTTTGGGACATTCAATTGTTGTGCAAGTCTTAATGTAATTGCAAATATTCCTTTTGGATATGGCCATGTGTTTTCATTGGTTTTATCTTATTTAAAATTTAGACTTCTTTCATTTGCTAGGTGTGACACTTGAAGCATGAAACAACTCAGAAGTTAAATTCAAACACTAAGGCTAACCAGTGCTATAATTGTCCGTGAACTATTTCACTGTTCCATAATAATTCGCTTCAGAACTATATCATTCATAATTGTCTGTTGTTAACATTTCTGGTACATGGGGTAGACAAAGTACAGCATCAGAAAGAACCACTTTTAACATCTTCTGCTCAGGAGTGATAATAACTAGTCCATTTTTCCCATTGGCAATATCTGAAAGCCAGACAGAAAGGTCACAAGCACAATGTAAGATGAAAAAAATTGGATTCAAGCAACAATCCTGTGACAATGGTGCTGAATGTGTGAACACTTGGAGACCTCTGATCATTAAATTACTATGATTAAACTCAAAATCTTAAAATCATGCCAAGTTTTTTTGTTTTCATAAATGGTCATCAACCTGAAACGTCAAAATCATCCTGATTTTAACTCTATGTAAGTGAGTGAGTTAACATCAAGCTGACATATAAACTCTGTTTCTGCCTGCGCAGATAATATCTGACCTGAGTATTTTCAGATTCTATTTAAAGTTTACTGTGCCAGCAAAGACAATGATGACTTTCTATGAGTTATATTCGTGTAAATTATTCATTTGCGGAAGATGTACATTATGTGGTAGCTGTAGTTCGCTTCATCAGTGAAAGGTACTCAAAACTTTTGCCTGGCTCTTAACTTCAGAATCTGCAATTACTGACTGTGTAAGATCAAATCTGACAAAATGATGTCCCTAAGAAACATTACTGGACCACAAGGGGTTCCCACTAAATATCTATTAAAAGTGGTTTTGGTTGGTAATTCATTAATATGCAATTGTATTCACATTTGACAATGCCTTATGACAGACTGAAGCAATTGTAATGGATTATCTCCAAATTAAGACACAAGATGATCTCAAGGGGGAGTAAAGGATAACAGAATTTGGTACAGCTCTGCTTTAGTGCAGAATTGTCACAAATCCCTTATGATCTTGCATACACTGCAGAACATAGACCTCAGACAAAAACCTAGCATCGCTGATTTGCAAAATATTTGTGTGTCCCAAATGAGTATGCAGCACCAGAAAGAAAATGCTCCTTTAATCAGATCATATAGATAAACGGTTCTACGATGCCATATGTCTCATTTCTTTAACTTAATTTCTTTCAAATAAGTTTATTTCCATATTATTTGACTTCCTTATTATTTTAACTTGGTTCAATTTTCACTATGTCATTTTAGCAATTTTCATTTTAAAAGATGTACATCCTGCTTAATTTTATCGGCTTCAATGACTGACTGAATTTAATAGAAGAAAGACAGTCATCAATAGAAAGGAATTGAATAGTAACTTGATCTATAAATAACCGTATGTTAATACTTCAACCTGCCTGGCAAGTCAAACAGCTGGGGCAGAGTACTGCTTGGTCATCATGGAACTGTAATTCGGTTAAATTGTATGGCATTATTAAAATGGACCAGAGGTAATAACAAGATGGGAGATCAAAAAGTACTATTGATTAGTTCACCTACTTTATTACATTCATTATACTAAGCCAGAACTATAAGTAGTACCAAGACATCTTTTTATTTTAACCTTGATGAAATCCTTTGAAATCTGTTTTAAATCCCTTCTGTTTCAGTAGTCTCATGGCATGTAATAGAACACTGGAAATACGAATGATCAGCACATTCGAACCTCTGGCAATCTTTTCCCTTTTTCAGGAGAAGGGATTTTAAAGATTAAAAATGAATTGCTCCAGTAGGCAATATGACAAGAACAATAAAACAGCACCAAGCTGTGCAGCCTTTAATGTTAGTATAAATCATATGTTGATTAACATCCCAGTGATGAGACCTAAGCTTGAAAACTTTATCCAATACCATCAAAAATAATGGCATTTGATTCAGCAATGACGAATGAATAATAATATCTGAGAGGCAAATAATTCAGAAGGTGAACTTTGCACAGTAGGTTCACGTCCTGCTGCATTGAAGAAATGCAACACTGTGCCTCATTTGCATTGTTAAAAACGTTTTTATAATAAAAAAAGAACTTGCTTATATTCTTGTTGGAATTCCAATTGGCAGACAATATGAGCAGACAATATGAGCACAACTTAATAAAAATTCTATCTTGCCTTCGGCAGAATGAATTTCACGTCCACTCTTATGTGCATATTAGTTTTTGTGGTAAAAGCAAGCACAGACTGGAGCTCTCTGCTGCCACTTCTTGTATAGAGGACATGCCACGATTTTGCATACATCCTAATTTCAGACATAACCCTCACCCCATTTTGCTCTGAATGCAAAATAACCTAAAGGAGTATCTTACACTGTGCACAGCGTATGCTCTAGTAGACTTTGGAAAGACTTTAATACACTGTTTGTCTTCATCTCAAAACTGCTTTATCTTTAGCAATCTAGCTTTTGAAGAAATTATTTAAAGCAATAATAATTTAATAATTTGTATAGGGAAGTCTATCATAAATTAGATGGAGAAATTTGTAACTAATTCTATACTGTGCATCTTTATATCTGATAGAGTGACTAAGCCAAACAAAGTAAATAATTTGAATGCAAAGCTGCTAGATACTAACATTTCAAAGGAACAATCGTTGAAGTGGTAATGATTTGTCCAGAAATGCTTATCAAATAAATACTAATGGGCAACTATTGGCTCAATGTTATTTAAACATGACCACTGTGGGGCAGGATAGCTTTCAACAACTTCAGAATAAATCATTTTACAGGATTTGCCCTCAAAAGATCATGAGCTGCAGACATTAATATTTTAAAATCCCATTGTAGCTGCTTTAATAACTAAATATCATATAACCTATTTAATTACTGCGCAGAGATTGTGCCATCTAATCCTTTATTCGCCAAATCCCTAGATGCAGTATATTATTCTACATTTGCAATGCCATGGTTTGTCTTCGATATCCTTGGTATAACGTCTAGTTCAGTTTACTGAGCTCTCTGTGCAATACTGCACAACCCTATCATAGTTTATAGCTAGCACTGCAGTGCAGACATCCAAAAAAACTTGGAGAAAAAACAGTAAAAGCTGAAGAATAGTGCTGGGCATACAGAAGGAAATAACTGAAAATACTAAGCTTCTCTTTAGGATTACCGAATCACTTCAAATCCTTAATGCAATAATATTCACACACTTAGGTGTATTGCTAGAGAGTCAGTGAATCAAACACTATGTAACACAGAACTGAAAACTAATTGGATTATTTTAACTCATCCTTTACTGAAACTTACTCTGTACTATATTATACTTTCTTCAGCTTACATTAACAGCATTTCCTAAGCCCATTGTTATTATAAAATGTTGTGGAGGAAGGAACAGAACTTCTCATTTTTGAAAATATACCTAACTGAATTATTAACTGAACATGCAACAGTCAAGGTACCATCAAACCTGAAAAATGCAATAAAACTCCCAGAGCAAAGATAATGTGCACCAGGGAAGAACCAGGGAAAGGAGGAAGTACTATTTAAGCTTCTAATATATCTAACAAATTGCAACAGTGGTATTATTGTCAGTATTTGCTTCGTTCACCAGCTCTACCTCAAGCAAAGCACACCACCTAGCTAAATCTAAGTCAATGACCACTGTTATGAAGTGAAGTCAACAAGAAAAATACTTGTCTAGAAATAAATCATGAGCATTATATTAACTTAGAGAAAATTAATTCTGAATTACCATGAAATTCTGTAAGAACCTCGATTTATTACTTGGTGCACTTTTAGAAATAAAAGTGTTAAGAATTATCTAACAGCTTTCCTGATGTTGCAACAAACTTAACCTTCATCCAAGAAAGCAAATACTGTAAAGTGGTGAGGGTTTGTCAGTGCAACACCAATGCCAGACTCTGCGAATCACATTTCATGACTAACCGGTGTGAACTATTACAGAAAATAATGTTTTAATGGAAACATCTACTTGCATATCATAACTAATGTTACAAAAGTCTAATTTGGTAAACAGTTTTCAATTTCTCCTTGATGATTTAGTTTTATATTAAAAAGACATACTGCACCTCTTGAAAAGTGCACATTCGTTACTGTTTCCAATAACATCTTGTCAAAATTTATTGCAAAATGGTGCAAAAGTTTTTAAAATTAGAATATTTTGAAAATACTGAAAATTAACAAGGACAAACAAATAAAACTTATAGAAGTGGGCTTAGTCTGTAAAACTGGAATGTGTTAGACATTTATATCATAAAGCTTTGTATAGAATAAACTAGAATGAGTAAGCACACACCTTGGAGTTAATTGGACATTAAGATATTAAAATGTATTTTTCACTTAATATATTGGATGGCTAGCTCTTCTTTATTTAAGTAACATGGGTTACTATTCAAATTATGTGGAATATCATGATGTTCTCTTTATACTTAAGTAAGTGGTCTCAATCACATTGGGAATATAATCATGAGTCATCTGGAAATACATGGCAAAACCGAAGTATTGGTTGAAATTTGTCAACACCAGTGGTGAGCAAATTATTAAAAGAACACATTAAGAATCTATTTGTTACTCTCAATGATCTGCATATTGGATTTTTTTCATATTAATTAATCTGCTGCAAAATGTTAATTGTCTTCTATTTCAATAATCCTAGATATAGGATGTGCTTCAATTACTCTATTAACCCTTTTATGAGCAAAAGTCAGCATTTATGTTGCAGGAAGATGCATTTCGAACAGTATGAATCAATTTTCCTTCTAGCACATTAACTTTTTGTACAACACACTACAAATGTTCATCTTATTAATAGGCTGTATGCAATTAAATGAAATATTCAGCAAAATAATATCACAGTGTTTAAGTAACATTTCGGGATCACTTCACAATAAGTAAAACTTCAAGTTGCTTTGGGACCTTTTCAATCAAAGCCTGAAGTGCAAGATGTTATTTATCTCTAGGTATTTGTTCTCATTTTAGGGAAGCGCATGGTTTCACAGAATAACTGTGATCTAATTCATATTTATAATGAATATATTGTTTAGAAGCTAATGATGTAGAATAATTCTGTAGTCATGTCAACAACTTTATATTTGTGAGCATTAAATTACTGTGACACATCAGTCTCATTCCATTTTAATCTATAGGAGCCTAAATGTTGACATGAAAAAGATTTGTGTGGAAAGAAGTTAGTTTTCCCATTTTCCACCGTGAGAAATCAAAACGTTTTGATGAAGCATTCTGTAATCTCAACCAATCCACTTCCAGGTGTTGGTAAATCCCATGATAAACTGAATGACAAGAAATGAATTACAGCATAACATACAATGAATACAGAGCATTTCTACAGCAGCGAGACTCTGTCTTCCTTCCGGTTTCACTAGTTACACAATAACCAGAGAGTTTATAATGTATACTTATAAACACTAGCTGGTTTAACACAGCTAAATACTGATATAGGGAATCATTGCATCCTGCTCACAGAAACAGCTTTTTTAAAATATGTGGCATACCCCTATGTAACCTTGACAAGCAAGCAAATAAGGTTCCCACACTGTAGCTCTGTCTACTGCAGTTTATGCCTCAGCTGACAGTTGCTGAAAGCACAGTGTCAAGATCGTAAATAACCAGTTTCATCTCACAAAGCAATTCAAAAAGGCACAGAAGAAAATCATGCTGTAGCTCAGAGTTACGCATGTGATTTGCTCTACCCCGGTACAATTCGGATATAAACTGTTAAGAAACTTTATATAGGTAAACATGTTTATTCTCAACTCTCAGTAAAATCATAAAAACAGTAATATTGCTCACAAATCAATTAGTTTAGCTTATCCTCATTTTTAAAGAAAATACCTTCACATTTCTATGATGCAAGATGACAAACTCTGATATGACATGTAAATAAAGAGACTCACTGTAAATATCAGCTTATATGGATTATCACATTTAAAATTATTCTGCTACAACTGAAAAATATGTCTTAAGAGACCAATACCTGGTCCTGTTGCTGTTGGCTTCCCCTCCCCATGTTAGGCTGTTCCTTCATGGCTGTCATTGTAGATTTTGGGCACACTTACTCACTCGCAGTTCAGTATTAGGCTCCTAACTTGGCAGCTGATGCATGACAGGTCTGTTTCTTGAAAGCCTGGAAACTGCAGCTGAAGATAACAGCAAAGCAGGAGCAGCCCCTGAAGTTCTCACTGCCCAGCCTGCCAACCTGCTGCAGGTCTCCTTAAACAGGACAATGCTATAGCGAATCGTCAAATGTGAAGAGGCGGATAAAAATTAAACTGTCAAAACACTCAACTCTAGGCAGCCCGAGTGACAAGGTGCCAGCACACCTGTGTGCTGTAATTCACATTCTCAAGGAACTTAGGAACAAAAAGACAAGGCCAAGGGCAAACCTCAAAGCTCAGCTGCAAGCATTTAAAACCTTACTGTCATGTCAGTAAATGACAGAATCTGACAGGTAAGCTTTCGCTGCTCTCTGCTCTTCTCTTCTGCAGTGTTCACTGCCACTGATTAGCACATCTGGAGGAAAATCAAATGTCAAATTCAGTTTCCCTCCCTCAGTTGGAAGGAACCATTTCAAATGAAAAAAAGAGGGGGAGAATGATCCTGCGAGCAGCTATGATCAAACAACAGCATTAAGCAGGCCACTTAGTGATTAGTCAGGTCCTTCCTAGCAACCTCATCTGTCAGTGAAGATGCAAGTGCTGCTTCATGCAAATTAGCAGCCTTAATAAATACAGTGACCCACCATGCTGCAATGTGTATTCTTTAATTATGCCTGCTTGTGAGAAATAATGAAACCTTAAAATAGTGAGTGCATAGAGATAGCTTGCTGCATTAAAATATCAATTAACTGATCTCCATGGAAATACATGGGAGTTGTTAGTTCAGCCTTAGAGGGCAGTCAATATGCTGTGTCTAAAGACAAATCAAACCAGGTTTGTTGTATTTTTGAAAATCTATGTTAAAAATGGATGACAATAATAATTAAATATGCATCGATGTATTTGCAATGTTAAATCATACAATATTTTAGGAATTTTTGCTTACAATGAAAAATAACTAAGAGCAAGACATTTTCAAATATTTTAAAAGCAAATTACTGTATTTAAGATTATGAAATGTGTAGAATTGAATTTCCACATAAATATTCATTTTCAAAACCAATTTATAAGATTAGCTGTACATAATGCAAATAAAGCATACAGAAGATTCTATTTATATTTTTTGTATAGTAATTAATTCAAATAAGCTTAATAGAGTATCAGCTTATTTCTGCAGTACCAGTTCCTCATTTCTGAATAACTGATAAGGTAGAGCTATGTTATTTTCTCCTGTGTTGCATTATTAGCTAAACACTTTAAAAAAGGCTTCTCTCCTATTTAAAATATGGGACCTTATGCTAGTTACTACACAAAACAACTATCTTGTCGTGTTGTTCAATTTATTATTTGACTGGGAATAATATTAGCAGAAGGAGGTGAATTTAGTGTGATTGTAATATTAGACCTTGGGAAAGGGATATCAGTCTGGACTCAATTTTGTCTTCTGTTTCAACATTCATAAATGCAAATTAATCTTGAGCAATGCTTTCTTTCTTTTGCATTGGACTTTCATCATAAAAATGGACAACGGGAGCTAAGTCTGTTTCCAGTAGGAAACTGCCTGAAGTTCAGTTATCCATAACCAGGGGATCTTGATTGATACAGAATCAAGTTCCCTGTCCAACTAAAGCCATTTCGGACCTGAATGGATCAGGTGAAGTGTGGGATCAGATAAATGTGGAAGCCATCACTGAGGATATTGTTCACCTGGAAGGAAGAAAACAGCAGTTTGTGGTGAAGCCTTCTACTACCCTGGGGGAAGTGAGATTTAAAAAAGGGGGAACTGTGTATGTGGTGAAGAAACTCAAGGCTACAGTACCCTTGACTGCCACTGGCAGTAGGTGGCCATCAATGGAAGTTAGCACGATGGTTCAGTAATTAGCAATGTTGCTTCATAGGGCCAGAGACCCAGGTTCAATTCCAAACTCAGTGACTGTCTGTTTGGAGCTTACACATTCTCCCTGTATCTGCACAGGTTTTCTCCAGTTATTCTGGTTTCGTCCTGCAGTCTAAATGTGTGCAGGCTAATTGGATTGGCCATGCTAAATTGTGCCACAAGCTAGCTATGGTAAATGCGGGGTTATGGGGATAGGGTGGAGGAGTAGATCTGGGTGGGATGCTCTTTGGAAGGTTGCTGAAATTTCAATGGGCTGAATGGCCTCTTTCTATTCTATTAGACATGGACTTTAGCAAGGCCTTCAACAAGGTTCCCCATGGTAGACCGGTTAGTAAGGTTAGACTGCATGGGATCCAGGGAGAGCTAGCTAATCATATACAAAATTGACAGAAATATACAAAACAGAGGGTGGTGGGAGAGAGGTCAGACTGGAGGCCTGTGACCAGCAGTGTGCCACAAAGTTTGATGCTGACTCCACTGTTGTTCTACATTTATATAAACAATTTGGATGAGAATATAGGAGGCATGATTAGTAAGTTTGCAGATGCCACCAATATTTGTGATATAGTGGACAGTGAAAATTGTTATCTAAGAGTCGAATAGGATCTTGATCAAATGGGCCAGTGGGCCGATGAATGGCAGGTGGAGTTTAATGCAGATAAATGTGAGGTAGCTGCATTTTGGTAAGACAAACCAGGGCAGGACTTATACAGTTAATGGTAGTGCCCTGAAGAATATTGAGAGTGTGGTGCTGGAAAAGCGCAACAGGTCAGGAACAGGAAGATCGAAGTTTCAGGCAAAAGCCCTTCCTCAGGAATGAGGCTGGGAGCCTCAGGGGTGGTGAGATAAATGGGGCTGGGGTGAAGGTAGCTGAGAGTGCGATAGGTGAATGGGGGTAGAAGTAATGGTGAAGGTGGAGTGGATAGGTGGGAAAGAAGATGGACAGGTCATGAGGGCGATGCTGAGCTGGAAGTTTGGAACTGGGATAAGGTGGGGGGAGGGGAAATGAGGAAACTGGTGAAATCCACAATGATGCCATGGGGTTAGAGGCTCCTAAGGCAGAAGATGAGGCGTTCTTCCTCCAGGCGTCAGGTGGTAAAGGAGTGGCAATAGAGCAGGCCCAGGACCTGCATGTCCTTGGCGGAGTGGAAGGGGAAGTTGAAGTATTCGGCCACGGTGCAGTGGGGTTGGTTGGTGCAGGTGTCCCGGAGATGTTGTCTGAAGCCCTCTGTGAGTAGGCATCCTGTCTCCCAATGTAGAGGAGACCACTTTGGAAACAACGGATACAGTAAATGACATGTGTGGAAATGCAGGTGAAATTTTGATGGATGTGGAAGGTTCCTTTGGGGCCTTGGACGGAGTTGAGGGAGGAGACGTGGGCACAGGTTTTGCAATTGCTGCACTGGCAGGAGAAAGTGCCGGGAGAGGAGAGTGGGTTGTTGGGGGGGCGTGGACCTGATAGAGAATGATGTGATGGATACCACCTACAAACGCATGCCAGCACCAGAGATATATATCCCTCCTCACTCGTATCAACTTTCCATAAAGACCATTCCACCTGTGACCACCTTGTCAGGTCCATGACCCCCAACAACCCACCCTCCCCTCCCGGCATCTTCCCCTGCCACCGCAGGAATTGCAAAACTGTGCCCACACCTCCCCCCTCACCTCCACCCAAGGCCCATAGGAGCCTTCCATATCCATCAAAGTTTCACCTGCACTTCCACACATGTCTCTTACTGTATCCATTGCTGCCGGCGTGGTCTCCTCTACATTGGGGAGACAGGACGTCTACTCACAGAGGGCTTCAGAGAACATCTCTGCAACACCTGCAACAAACAACCCCACTGCCCCGTGGCCAAATACTTCAACTCCCCCTTCCACTCCGCCAAAGACACGCAGATCCTGGGCCTGCTCTATTGCCATTCCCTTACCAGAAGGATGCCTCATCTTCTGCCTCGGGACCCTCCAAACCCATGGCATCAGTGTGGATTTCACCAGTTTCCTCATTTCCTCTCCCCTCGCCTTATCCCAGTTCCAACCTTGAAGGTCAGCACCGCCCTCATGACCAGTCCCTTCTGTCCATCTTCCTTACCACCTACCCCCTCCACCCTCCCTTCCGACTTATCACCATTACCCCCACCTCCATCCACCTATCACGTTCTCACTATCTTCCCCCCAGCCCCACACCCCCTCCCATTTATCTCTCCATCCCCGAGGCTCCCAACCATATTCCTGATGAAGAGAATTTGCCCGAAACATCGATTCCCCTGCTTCTTGGATGCTGCCTGATCTGCTTGTGCTTTTCCAGCACCACATTCTGGGATAAGGTGGGGAGAGGGGAAATGAGGATCTGCAGCATTTCTCTTTCTCACTTTTTCCCTGGGGAGTATTGTCGAACAGATAGGCCAAAGGGTGCAGGTACATAATTCTTGAAAGGAGGCATCACAGGTAGATAGGGTGGTGAAGAAAGCGTTTGTTCACTAGCCTCCATTGGTCAGAGCATTGAGTACAGGAGTTGGAATGTCATGTTACGGCTGTACAAGACATTGGTAAGGTCTCCTTCAGAGTACTGTGTGTACAATTCTGGTTGTCCTGCTACAGGAGAAATGTTATTAAACTGGAAAGGGCGCAAAAAGAGATTTACAATAATGCTTTGAGTTACAAGGAGACGCAAGATAGTTTGGGACTTTTTCTCCCCTGGAGTTTAGGAGGACAAGGGGTGGACTTAGAGAGGTTTATAAAATTATGTGGTGTAACTAAGGTGAATAGTTAATGTCTTTTCCAAAGGTAGGGGAGTCTAAAACCAAAGGCGTAGGTTTAGGGTGAAAGCAGAAATTTTAAAAGGGACTTGACAGCCAACTGTTTCACAGAGGGTCGTGTGTATGTAGAACAAGCTGCCAACATTTAAAAGACATTTGGACAGGTACATGAATCGGAAAGGTTTAATGGAATATGGACCAAATGCAGGCAGATGGAACTAGTTCAGTTTAGGAAAACTGGTCAGTATGGATGAATTGGACCGAAGGACCTGTTTCCATACTATATGAGTCTATGATTTTTCTATGAATGAGGATTATACTGCAGGAACACAAACATCTGAACTTTGTCTCCTTTAGTACTGGTTCTCAGTCATGACAAGGTTTCTTCACCTCTGCCTGTAAGTATCATTCTCGAGGTAGTGTCTCTTTTTCTTTCATGTACTCACATCTCTTTCTTCTGGCCTTCTGATGGTCAGGACTCTGACCTGTCTATGCAAGCTGTGGTTCATCATCCCCAGTAGCCTACGTTTGTGAGGTTGCAGTACACGTACCTAGTTACACACTAAATAGTGCTCATATGGAGTCGAAACAGCCAAGCCCATTGTGATGGGCACATGATCCTGGGCGGCTGATGACCCATAAAACTTGCAAAATGTGTAATGCTTTCTCTCCTCCAGCCTGGTGGAGCTTCTACTTCCAAGGGGTAAACCATTTAGCCCGTGATTACTGATATTCCACTTACCTTCAGAGGTGTCTTGTGCACTCCAAGCAGGATAAATTGAGTCTAACCAATTACCAACACTTCAGTCTATTCTTCATTAGCAGCAAAGAAAAGGAAGAGCCTGTGCAATAAATTGGCATTTGCAAAGGAAAAATCATATTGTAATCAACAATTAATTTTTAAATTATGCCAAGGTTACATGGCTCCTGACCTCATGACAGCCTTGGTCCAACTATGGACAAAACAACTGAACTCCAGAGGTGGGCTGACTGGTCTTAACAGCAAGGTAGCATTTAATGCAGAATGGAATCAAGCAAATCTAGGAACACAAAGGGAATTGGGGTGGGTCATGAAGGCTGGTGTTATTCTCCATTGGTTAGAGTCATATCCGAAAAAGAAACATGTTTTCAGTTGTTGCCGTCTCAGCTGCAAGATATCTCTGCAGGTGTTCCTCAGGATTGTGTCCGAGACTCAACCATCTTCAGCTGCTTCATCTATGATCTTGCCTCAATCATAAGGTCAGAAGTGAGGATGATTGCACAATGTTCAGCAACATTCACAATTCCTCAGATACTGCAGCAATTGTAGCCATACACAGCAGGACCTGGACAATATCTAGGCTCAGGTTGATAATAGGAAGTAACATTTGCATCATTTATGTGCCAGGCAAGGACCATCACCAGCAAGAGCGAATAACCATTGCCTCTCAATGTTCAATAGCATTATCATCATTGAATTCCCCAATTCCCAACACCTTGTGGATTATAATTGACTAGAAACTGAATTGGATCAGCTATATACATATCGTGGCTTCAAGAGCAGAGGACAGAAATCCTGCATCTAGCAACCCATCTGATGACTCACTATGCTTATCCACCATTGAAAAGACAGAAGTCAGAAGAATAATTGAATACTTCAAACTTGGGTGAGTGCAAATCCAACAACAGTCAAGAAGTTGACTTCATCCAGGACAAAGCAACCTACTTGATTGGCACCCCATTAACCACCTTTAATTTTCACTGCCAATGTCTCCAATGCAGTGGCATCAGTGTGTACTAATAACAAGATGCACTGTGGTATTCACAAAGGCTCCTCAAGGAGCACCTTCCAAATGCACAATCTCTGTCTCCCAGGATGACATCAACAACAGATGCATTGGAATATCACTGCTTGCAAGTTCCACACCAGGCCAGATACAAACCCGAAATAGAATGATATTGTTTTTCCTTCAATGTTGTTGAGTCAAATTCAAAGAATTCACTAGCTAACAGCACATTGGGTATCCTTTCATTCTAAGCATGGCAACAGTTCAAGAAAGCAATTGACCATCACCTTCTGCAGATCCTGTAAAATGAGACAACAAACATTCTGGCCTCCAGCACTCACCTCTTCAACTGGAGAAAGTGAAGTCACATGGTGTGCAGGGTGTTCTAGCTAGGTGGATAAAGAACTGGTTGAGCAACAGGACACAGAGTAGTAGTTGAAGCGAGTTTCTCGAAATGGAGAAAGGTGACCAGTGGTGCTCCACAGGGGTCAGTGTTGGGGCCGCTGTTGTTTGTAATATACATAAATGATCTGGAAGAGGGCACTGTTGGTATGATCAGCAAGTTTGCAGATGACACAAAGATTGGTGGAGTGGCATAAAACATAAGGGACTGTCAGAGAATACAGGAGGATATAGATAGACTGGAGAGTTGGGCGGAAAAGTGGCAGATGGTTTTCAATCCAGACAAATGTGAGGTGACGCATTTAGGCAAGTCTAATTCGAAAGCGAATTATACAATGAATGAAAGAGCCTTGGGAAAAGTTGATGGGCAGAGAGATCTGGGAGTGCAGGACCATTGTACCCTGAAGGTTGCTGCACAGGTGGATAGAGTGGTCAAGAAGGCATATAGTATGCTTGCCTTCATCAGACAGGGTATTAACTGTAAGAGCTGGCAAATCATGTTAAAATTGTACAAGACATTGGTTCGGCTGCATTTAGAATACTGGGTACAGTTCTGGGCACCACATTACCAAAAGGATGTAGACGCTTTGGAGAGAGTGCAGAGAAGGTTTACGAGGATGTTACCTGGCATGGAAGGTGCTAGCTATGAAGAGAGGTTGAGTAGGTTAGGTTTATTTTCACTAGAAAAAAGAAGATTGAGGGCGGACCTAATTGAGGTTTACAAAATCATGAAGGGTAGAGACAGGGTGGATAGAGACAAGCTTTTTCCCAGGGTGAAGGATTCAATAATGAGAGGTCATGCTTTCAAAGTGAGACGTGGAAAGTTTAAGGGGGATACACGCAGCAAGTACTTCACACAGAGGGTGGTGGGCATCTGGAACGCATTGCCAGCAGAGGTGGTAGAGGCAGGCACGGTAGATTCACTTAAGATGTGTCTGGACAGATGCATGAGTAGGTGGGGAGCAGAGGGATACAGACTCTTAGGAATTGACCGACAGGTTGAGACAGTACATTTGGATCGGCTCAGGCTTGGAGGGCCGAAGGGCCTGTTCATGGGCTGTAAATTTTCTTTGCTCTTTGTTCTCCATAACAAGATCTTAATAATCTTGTTTGGCCTCATTAGGAATATTGTAATTTTAGTAACCTGCACTCCCATGAGCCCTCACAAAAGTTTCAGGCAAAGTGAACAAAAATGAACAATGCCACCATTTTTTCTACACCCTTTCAGGTGCAATTCTAACAATGAAAATTTGGTACCTTGTCTCACCAATGAATTTAGAACATGTCACTTTCCTTTACCACACTCGGTAGTTGTTTTGAGTCACCCGCCTCAGCAATGCCTTGAACAAAATGACATTGCCTCTTTAGTCCGAAATTATTCATGTGATTCACTCAGGCCTATGCTTGGTCAATGTTGTTGAATCTTCTTTCTTAGGGGATCTTTACTAGCCACATTCTGAAAAGAAGCATTTTATTCCAAGAGCCTAATCTGGATTTGAACCAGGATTGCAAGGATAGTGTACAAATTCACCTCTCCATGGTTACAATTTTTACCCACTGGGAACATCACTGCATTTTTTCCATTGATGTATTTTAGACAATAAGGTATTACTGAGACCACCATGTGTTGAGCAGCTGTACTACATTGAAAACTTTGATCCATACGTGCACAAGCGATGATGTGTTTTGAATAAGTTATTAATGTTTATAAACTGTAATAGCTGTTAGTTCCTCACAGCATCCTTTCGCTCCCTGGCCTAGGATACTGTGCATGATCAAAGCACTTACATAATTGTTTACTCGTCATACATGATATCAGTCTCGAGTGCAAAGAAAAAAAAAATTCAGAAAGTAAAAACAAACAAGCAAACCGAAGCATCAATTTATAGAATATACTGGTCAAAGGGAGTAAAGAACAGAATGATCTGGACCTCCCACAAAGAAGCTATTATCATTGGAGAGCAACTCTGCTTCTCATCTTACCTCCTCTAAACCTGCTATTCATTTCTGGCCAAACCTGCCAAGCCTTAGCTTTTTAGAAATGCTCAACATAACTTCAAACACAGAGGTTCATTACAACATTGGAATGACAGAGGGGGCTACGGGTATGGAGAGAGGATTTCAGGATGATGGGACACCTTTCTGAGGTGCAAGGAGAGAGATTTTTTTAAAAAACAATTTTTTTACTGAGGGCGGTTCACGTGTGGAGTGAACTTCCTGAGGAAATTGTGAATGTGGGCACAAATACAATGTTTAAAAGACATTTGGATAAGTAAATGAACAGGAAAGGGTTAGAGTGATGTGGGCCAGGAGCAGGCAGGTAGGACTAATTCAATTTGGGATTATGTTTGGCATGGACTCATTGGATGGAGGTGTCTGTTTCTGTGCTGTATGACTCTATGACTCTGTCCCCTTTTTATGTCACGAGCTGTAGGAAAGTAAAAGTATCCCATTTGAAAGCTGGTGAATGTGTAGGTGGATGAATGAGTGAATGATAAGGCAGTAGGATGGTTAGGTGAGTGAAGTAATTTTTGTTACAGTGGCTAGGTGAGTCATGGGATGGCTAGGGTGGCAGGCAGTTGGAGGGTCAAACAGACAGGTAGGTTAAGTGCATTTGTAGATCACAGCAATCAGGTTTGATCAAGAGGGATAGTAAGGTTGAGTTATAGGGGTGGGTAGTCATTTGGTGGAGATAGATAGGCTGAGAGTTGGGGAAGAGTATTAACTAGTTAGTCTGGGGTTAGTATGGTCAATGAGGAAATTTGGATCAGGTCAGGGGTTAGATTGTGGGTCAGGGTGGGTAGTTGAGGATGGGGTCAGATTGGGTTGGGTCCAGGATGAGAGACATAATTGGGAAGTTGGGTAATGGGAAGGTTCAAGATGCAATCGGTGCACGGAGCGGGGGATTGTGTGTGTGTGTGTGTGTGTGTGTCTGTCTGTCTGTCTGTATGTGTGTTGGGAATTAATTGTAGTTTTTTTTTCCAAGTGTCAGGCTAGGATTTTTCTGTCTTACCTTTTTTGGTCACTATCCAGATTAATGATTTAGAAATATCCAACATCTCCTACTATACCTCAGAGCTAATTTTCGAAGATTTAAAATTCTTAGACAATTCCTTCACAGGTCAGTGCATCAAGACTTTACAGGATTGTTGGGCACGTATTGGATCATACACCCTGTCTCCAATAGTTTGGAGTCCAGCACATCTGAGCCAATAAAATCACAAAGTAAAAGGAAAGAAATAAAACAATCCAATGAAAGTATTTACATAATAAGTGTGTTAAAGGTTAATTTTAACTAATATAAATACAAACTGATTTAGCACTTAAACAGCAATGAGAAAATTGTGACAATGTTTTTAACATGCTTATCATTCAAATATTTTGAGGATCATCTTGTTGACAAATTGCAGTTGCCATATTTAATTGATTAGCACATGTCCAGGTCATTATAGCTTCATAATTGTAATAAAAACATTCTACTAACAAAACTCTCCTTATCGTGTTCATCCATTGAGAAAGAGAGTGGCACAATTGGAAATGGAAAAAAAAATCAGTACATGCCAGATTCTGTTCACAGGGAGCCAAATTCCATATGACCTTGCCTTGGATTAATGCATTTAAAAACAGTGGGGACACAGTATGCTAATAGAATTGTTCTTTCATTTCTGAAAACTGGGTTCAACGTTGTAGGGGGTAGTGTAATTTTTAAACGGTTAGCTGCCTTTTAGTCTTTTCTACCTCATAGTAAACACAAGCAGACACTCGAAACTGTTGCCGGACCTCCCCCACGTTTATATGAATGAAACAGTTGTAACAGCTTTCCTCGATAGTTGAGAGGCCGCCCTTAACCACAGTTGTACAACATCATCCATATAAGGGAAGAACGGGAAGCTCAAACACTGATTGGCCAAGTGAATGATAAAAGAATCCCAGGCACCAGAACCCAAAAAAGGAAAACAGTGCGGAATCCGAGCACTCGTTGGTCAAGGCAGCAGTAGTAAACCCAGCCCACATATACATGTATATAATGTGTGGAGATTACTATGCTTGTGTGTGTGTACCTTTGGGAACAGCACCCGACTTTGCAAAGTTGAATGAAAAGTTTTGGACTGACTCCTCCGTGTCTTTGTTCCTGGGAAGGGAAATGAAAAGTGCCGTAGATGGGGCTGGATAGCTACCTATCTCGCACAATTGGGGGCTCCTCCGGGATGAAATAATTATTGCCGGGGGGGGCAGTCTCTTCGGCTCACGGATCAAGCCTGATTACAACAAAGACGCGTCTAGTATATATTTATACTTCTCACTGATCGGCTTGGTCCGTTGGCCGTCGGCCAAGGGACGATGTGACCCGGCTCATTTAAAAATAATTTTGAATCCTGGAAAAGGAACACACGGACGAGTGCTGGGACGACCGGTTAGTGACTATACACGGGGGTACACACATTTAAAAAGGCCAGACAACTCCGTGCACGGATCAAGGTAAGAGATTCTTTTGTTCTTCCTTGTTGGCCGCGTGGTTTTGACGGTCATCTGTGAAAACGCTTTGGGCGTTTAAGACCAGGACTGAAGATAAACCACGGGAAATTGTGGTTTTGACGGTCATCTGTGAAAACGCTTTGGGCGTTTAAGACCAGGACCGAAGATAAACCATGGGAAATCAGACTTCTAGATTTACTAAGGAAAAGTCAGGGAAGACTGCAAATGGGAAAGAAATACCCCCCGATAGTCCATTAGGTCGGAAGTTAAGTCTATGGACGGACAGTAGTAGAACGAAGGACTTAAAGAAAGAGACCATGATAAAATATTGTTGTTTTATATGGACCAAAGAACCTATCCGCGCCCCCTCGGTAGTTTGGCCCGAGTATGGGTCTGATGAAGACTGGGTGTGTCAAATCCTAAATGTATATGTTAACAGAAAACAACCGTTTGACCCAGAGGAGAGCAAATATGCCGCCGCCTGGTTGGCGGGAGACGGCGAGAGTCCCACGCGTCTCTATCCTCTGACTCCCCAAACAGACCCGAGGAAGCCCCAGAAGTCTTGGGACATCCTCACCGACGGTTTGCCACCGTCTTCCCCGCCCCCATATATACCACCCGCGCACGACCAGGCGTCCAGCGCGGACCTCCCTCCTGCGATGGATAATTCCGAGTCCCAGCAGGCTACGACCAGTGAGGAAGGGACTGCTGGGGGGGGGTGTACAGGAGGGGGCACAGAACTCACCCCAGGCACTAGGAAATCAGTCCGACTCGAGATGCGGAGAGGTCGAGAAGAGGGATTGAGAGCTGGGAGGAGTGATAATATTGAACAGCTGAACCCCTTACGAGAGGTGCCGTTTGGGAACGAACGGACCGGGTTTGTAGTACAACCTTTAAATTCTGGGGATATCCGGCATCTCCGTAATGAACTACCCCGTCTACTGGACGACCCCGTCAGTGTGGGAATACAACTGGACCAATTTCTGGGGCCCAGTATATACACATGGGCTGAACTGCAGGCCATGATGAGAATACTATTTAATTACGATGAAATTGTTATGATCCGGAATAGTGCAATGGCCATTTGGGATAGGGAGCATCAGGACGGCCCTCAGCGTGGAGAGCAGAAGTACCCCTTAGAGGACCCCCGGTGGGATCATAACGACGCGGGGGGAAGGGCCAATATGACAGACCTCAGAAGCCTTATAATCAGGGGGATCCAAACCTGCGTGCCCAAACAGCGGAATTTAGCAAAAGCATTTGAAGTTGGACAGAAAAAGGATGAATCCCCGAGTGAGTTTTTAGACCGTTTGCGGGAGTCCATGCGAAAGTATTCAGGTTTAGACCCCGATGGGGAAATAGGCAAGAGCATGCTTAAGGTGCACTTTGTGACTAAGTCATGGCCTGACATTCAGAAGAAATTACAGAAAGTGGAGGATTGGGCTGAAAAGGATGTTGCAGAATTATTACGGGAAGCACAGAAGGTGTACGTTCAGAGGGATGTAATAAGGGAGAAACATAAGACAAAAATGATGGTGGCAGCCGTACGGGAAGCTTGTAAGTCCACCGGAATGGGGGAGGGAGATTATGGGGTGGAAAGAGGAACGTCGAAGAAAAGTTGGAGAGGGAGAGAAGCGAGACGGGGCAGAAGTGAGAGAGGAGGATCTTATGGAATTGAGCGCCCTCAGAAGGCCGGATGTTACCATTGCGGGAAACTGGGACACTTCAAAAGGGATTGTCCCGAGTTTAAAAGGGAAAGAGAAGGGATGTATGAAATGGAGTGTGAACAAATGGATTAGGGAAGTCAGGGGAGGATCGGAACACGGGCCTACCAAGAACCCCTGGTAAATTTACGGGTGGGCCCATTTAGACAAGATGTTACCTTCTTAGTTGACACAGGCGCTGGCAGGTCCTCAATTCCCCTCCATCCGAGGGGGGTTGGCCTCCAAGCTAAAACATTAAACATTTCAGGAGTTAAGGGTGGGGTTTTTAGTGCGAGAATATTCGAACCACAACCCTTGCGGCTGGAGGAGGAGGAACTCCAGGTTGAACTCCTTCACCTCCCCCATCTTCCCTATGGGTTGTTGGGACGGGATTTGATAGTCCGTTTCGGATTGCGAATAGAAGTGGGAGAAGAGGAAGAATTAGCCGTTACCATGTCATACCTTAGTGAGTCCCGATTGACAGAGATAGACCCTAGGGTTTGGGTCGCCAAAGGGAACCGGGGGGGACTCGCAATTCGACCTGTGGAGGTAAAATTAAAGCCCCGACGTCAGAGTGCGCCAATACCCCATCTCTTGGGAAGGGAGGCAGGGCCTGAAGACAGTTATGGAAGACCTAATAAAAGATGGATTGGTAGAGCCCTGTATGTCACGATACAATTCCCCAATCCTGCCGGTCCGGAAGTCGGATGGGAGCTACCGAATGGTCCAAGACCTAAGGGAGGTAAATAAAATTGTCCAAGTACGGCACCCTGTGGTACCGAACCCATACACAATTCTGGGGCGAATTCCCCCGGACCACGGCTGGTTTAGTGTTATAGACTTAAAGGATGCCTTCTGGGCGTGTCCCCTGGACAAGGACAGTAGGGATCTTTTTGCTTTTGAATGGGAGGATCCTGATACTGGCAGAAAACAACAGTACAGGTGGACCGTACTCCCCCAAGGATTCACTGAGTCCCCGACTCTGTTCGGGCAGATTCTGGAACAATTATTGGAGGGACTAACCTTGTCCCCGGCCCTTAAGCTTATACAATACGTGGACGATCTCCTTTTATCCGGACCGGCGGAGGAGGACGTCCTACTTGGGACTAATGCCCTGTTAAATTACCTAGCTGAGAAGGGGTTAAGAGTGAGTCAGAAGAAGCTCCAATATGTTGAGAAAGAGGTTAAGTACCTGGGACACTTGATAAGCCAGGGACAGAAACGAATAAGTCCGGAAAGAGTGCGGGCAATAATCGAACTAGGCCTCCCAACGACCAAGAGGGAGTTGCGGAAGTTCTTGGGACTCTTAGGCTATTGTCGGTTATGGATAGACGACTATGCCCCCCTTACTAAAGACTTGTACCTAAAACTCATTGAGGAGGCACCCAACAGAATAAAATGGGAGGAGGAGGAGAAAAAGTTAATTGAAATCCTAAAAGGAAAATTGATGGCTGCACCTGTTTTAAGCTTGCCGGATTTTAGTAAGACATTTCGCCTCTTTGTGAACTCCAGAAAGGGAACCGCTCTTGGAGTATTGACCCAGGACTGGGGGGGTAAAAGGAAGCCCGTGGCTTTCCTGTCAAAAATTCTGGATCCAGTCTCCCGAGGGTGGCCGGAGTGTGTCCAAGCGGTGGCAGCCACGGCAAAGCTGGTAGAGGAAAGCAGGAAGTTGACTTTCGGGGCCCCCTTGACAGTCACTACTCCCCACCAGGTTAGAACTATCCTGAATCAGAAGGCCGGGAGGTGGCTGACTGACTCAAGAATTCTGAAATATGAAGCCATATTGTTAGACCGAGAAGACCTCCGAATAGAAGTCGGGGGCTGCCAGAACCCGGCGGACTTCCTTTGGAAAGGGGAGGGCGAGGAGGAACTGGAACACTGCTGTTCAGACATAATAGAGTACCAGAGTAAAGTGAGGGAAGATCTGAGGGATACCCCCTTACATGCAGGAAGGCGGTGGTACATTGATGGGTCCTCTCGAGTGATAGATGGGAAGAGACACAACGGTTATGCAGTCATTAGTGAGACTGGTTGGGAATTAGTGGAAAGTGGACGGCTACCGAATGCCTGGTCCGCACAAACGTGCGAATTGTACGCCTTGCACCGAGCTCTGAGGAATTTAAAGGGAATAGCCGGGACAATCTACACTGACTCTAAGTATGCCTTTGGGGTAGTACACACCTTTGGGAAGATCTGGAAAGAAAGGGGAATGATAAATAGTAGAGGAAAGGAGTTGGTCCACGAGGAACTAGTAGCCATGATCTTGGAGGATTTGTTGCTGCCACAAGAGATTGCTGTAGTACATGTGAAAGGACACCAGAAAGACGATAAAATAGAGACCCTGGGGAATCAATTGGCAGATGAACAGGCAAAATTGGCTGGGATGGGGAAGGAAGTAATAAACTGCCTGGTAAGGATTCCACAGATATCCGAAATTACCGAAGTGCCCACGTTTACTGACAAAGAAGAAACTCTTCTCGCGTCTCTGGGGGGTACAAAGGATAGGGAAGGCAAGTGGACCTTACCCGATGGCCGCCAGCTACTAAATCGACCGTTGACGCGGGACATTATTGCCCGTTTACACCAAGGGGGTCACTGGGGCGCCCAGGCACTGTGTGATGCCTTCCTGCGCCGATATGCTCACCCTGGTCTGTACACGGTAGCCAAGCAGGTCACAGGAGATTGCATAACGTGTCAAAAGATTAACAAAAGGGGGCTGCGGCAGCATGCAAGACAAGGGGGTAGGAGTCCGGCCTATAGGCCGTTTGAGTATATCCAGGTAGATTACACTGAGCTCCCCCCCATAGGTCGACTGAAGTATCTATTAGTAGTGGTAGATCACCTGACAGGATGGGTGGAAGCTTTCCCCACTACCACGGCAACGGCAACTCAGGTTAGCAAGATTCTACTCGAGCAAATCATCCCACGATTTGGGCTACCCCGCGCTATTGACTCTGACCAGGGGAGCCACTTCACCTCGACCATCCTCCAGAATGTAGTGCAAGCAATGGGGATTGACTGGGATTTGCACACCCCCTGGCATCCCTCCTCCTCGGGCAAGGTCGAAAGAATGAACCAGACCATCAAAAAGCAGCTAACCAAGCTCACTAGTGAAATCGGCCTGCCTTGGACCAAATGCCTACCCCTTGCCCTGTTGCAAATTCGCACCCAGCCAAGGCGGGATTTGGGCGTCTCCCCTTTCGAAATGTTATTTGGCCTCCCGTTCCATGGGCCGAAGGGGGAACCTCCTGTATTTGAGTCTCGGGATATGTTTGTGCAAAAATATGTGGTGGCTCTGGGGTCTGCTCTATCTCGTTTACGCCAACAGGGACTTTTGGCACAGACGCCGCCCCTCGAGTTTGCGGTGCACACCGTCAAGCCGGGTCAGTGGGTCCTGATTAAAAGCTGGAAGCAACGTACCCTCGAACCAACTTGGGATGGTCCCTTCCTGGTACTTTTGACGACCGAAACGGCTGTCCGTACGGCCGAAAAGGGCTGGACACATTACACTCGAGTCAAGGGACCAGTGCCACAACCGACGGAGGACGAACGAACCTCTCTGACAAAGGCATCTAAGGAACAGAGACCCTGAGAACGAACTAATCGGACTTTGGCGAGTCTAAAGGAACTGTGCCCTCGGGCTACGGGTGTCGCGACAAAATGCGGTCAATCGTATTGTTAACTTGCTATGCCATTATCCTTGGGCTGGGTCTTTGTGTGCGTGTTACCCAATTTGGCCTCTGGTTAAAACAAGCAGAGGACCGTCAGTGGTTCACCATCTCCGTGCTTGCCAACCAATCAACACAGACACTTAGCTTAGACCTATGTGAGTTGGTGCCCTGTAGGACTAAAAGTCAACTGAATCAAACTAAGCAGAATCTAGAGAGAGAAAGGGGATTCCAGGGTCAGACGTTAGTATTACAATTGTATGGTAGGGAAGGCCTAAGTAGGCCTCCAGCCCCCGGGGTCCAGGCTATGGTGTCAGTTGTCCGTGATCCCATCACCCCTGGACGGGATTGTGCGCAGAATCAGTGCAATCCGCTCTATCTGACCATAAAGAACTTGGAAAAGAACGAGGCGAGCCTTAATAGAACAATACTGGGTATTAGAGTTGGGGGGCAGGCAGGATGGAGGGGGATGCAGCTGTGCTGCACGTATATCACGGTCATTGAAGCTGAGTCTGGGGGCTCATCCACCACTGATAAGCAGGAAAAGATTCGAATAATTGAGACGACGGATTTGGAAAAGACCTTTGAAATAGAAACGGGATACGGGGAGGCGAATGCCTGGATGGAATGGGTCAAATATACTGTGAGGAGCATAAAAAAGAGTGATTGCTACGCATGCACGAGTGCCCGCCCTAACCCTCAGGTGGTCCCATTCCCGCTGGGATGGGAGAAACACCCACGAGCCATGGACTGCATGATAAGGCTGTACCAGGACCGAGAGGCCTGGAACGACCCCACTTGTCGACCCTTGAGTTTGAAGTTTCCCCCCGTCAGGTCTGAGGGGGCGCCCCGCCCGCCATCATTCTCAGGGGTAACGGGTACGCACCAGGCCTGCGTCTCTCGGACGGGACTACAGTGGGACGACGATGTGGGGACATTTGACAAGTGCAGCGGATCAATCCGGCTGGTCAATGAAACTACCGGGGGCGGGAATTACTCCCACATTCATGTACCTAGGGCAGACCTCTGGTGGTACTGTGGTGGGAGGGTTCTGCGACCGACCCTGCCCCAAAAATGGACGGGCACTTGTGCGATCGTTCAATTGGCCATCCCATTCACCCTGGTATTCGAAAAACAAGAGCGACCCCGTTCTAGTGGAAGAACGGAGAGAGCTTTGGAGACCTCTTTCGATGATAACATATATTTAGATGCCATAGGGGTCCCCAGGGGTGTTCCTGACGAATACAAGGCGAGGAACCAGATAGCGGCGGGTTTTGAGTCGTCACTGTTTTGGTGGGTGACCATCAATAAGAATGTGGATTGGATTAATTATATTTACTACAATCAGCAGAGGTTCATTAATTATACCCGGGATGCAGTGAAAGGAATAGCAGAACAACTGGACGCCACTAGTAGGATGGCGTGGGAAAATAGGTTGGCCTTAGACATGATGTTGGCAGAGAAGGGGGGTGTTTGCGTCATGATAGGCACTCAGTGCTGCACTTTCATCCCCAACAACACAGCCCCTGATGGGTCCATCACCCGCGCCCTGGATGGACTCACCACATTGGCGGACGAACTGGCCGAAAACTCGGGCATTGACTCTGGCCTCATGGACTGGTTGGAAGCTTGGTTCGGTAAATGGACGGGGGTGGTCGTTCCCTTTCTTGTCTCATGTATAGTGGTGGCAGGGGTACTCACTGCCCTTGGGTGTTGCGTTATTCCCTGTGTCCGGGGATTAACTCAACGACTGATCGAAACCGCCCTTACTAAGAAAGATGTTCCCTATGGGCAGGTTGAACGAATAAATCTCGAGATGGAACAACGTGAATCCCTCTTGGGCGGGGGTAGTATTAGAGAAGGGCAGTTTGATGAACAAGCTCGGGAGTTATTAAATGCCCTGGAGAAGAAACTTACGGTTGAAAAATTACAGGCCGTAAGAAAAGACACGGGGGATTTGTAGGGGGTAGTGTAATTTTTAAACGGTTAGCTGCCTTTTAGTCTTTTCTACCTCATAGTAAACACAAGCAGACACTCGAAACTGTTGCCGGACCTCCCCCACGTTTATATGAATGAAACAGTTGTAACAGCTTTCCTCGATAGTTGAGAGGCCGCCCTTAACCACAGTTGTACAACATCATCCATATAAGGGAAGAACGGGAAGCTCAAACACTGATTGGCCAAGTGAATGATAAAAGAATCCCAGGCACCAGAACCCAAAAAAGGAAAACAGTGCGGAATCCGAGCACTCGTTGGTCAAGGCAGCAGTAGTAAACCCAGCCCACATATACATGTATATAATGTGTGGAGATTACTATGCTTGTGTGTGTGTACCTTTGGGAACAGCACCCGACTTTGCAAAGTTGAATGAAAAGTTTTGGACTGACTCCTCCGTGTCTTTGTTCCTGGGAAGGGAAATGAAAAGTGCCGTAGATGGGGCTGGATAGCTACCTATCTCGCACAACGTCAGTTTAGATGGATGGAAAGAAATGGAAAGGTGACTCGGTCTTTCAGCCTTTAAATCAGTGTTGATGTTGAGAGTTGAAAATCAAATGAATTTAGAGGACAAAAGTCACCCTAACAAAGCTGTAGAGTAGAACTTTTGATCTTTTTGGATACAGTATGAGAATTTGAAGGTAAAATCTCCTCCAGTCTATGACAAAGAATTCTATAGAAAGATATAATAAGAACAAAATTCAACATAAAATTCTTATTATGTTCAGTACCTAGAATCATTGCTCAGAGCATTTTTCTGATGACCTAGTATATGAGCTTATGCACATAATATTTTGATCCCCATTTTATAAATAGAAGTGACACATTTCAACAGAAAAATCATCATAAGCAATATCCAGCAGAGAAGAAGACCATTCTGACGATTAACTCTGTGTCATTTTTTTGATGGTGATATTAACTGAATCTCACTCTCTGGCATTTTTTGCCAAAACCCTGTGAATCTTTTCCATTCGAGAATTTATTGACTTCCATGTTACAGGCTACTTGTTCGATTCAATGCAGGTAATAATAGATTTAATTATAGGAAATAAAATGGACAATTATTAAAATGAAAGACGACATCAAGGGAACAGCAACTATTTGGTTTGATAATAGAAATGAAATGGAGAAAAGTAAAGGTATTTACTCATGGAGTTATATAGCATGTTAACAGACCTTTCTGTCCAACTCATCCATGCTGATCAGCTATCGCAATCTGATCTAGTCCCATTTGCTAGCATTTGGCCCATATCATTCTAAACTCTTCCAAATCATATACCCATTCAGATGTCTTTTAAATGTTGTAATTTTACCCATCTCCACCACTTTGTCTGGCAGCTTGTTCCATACATGTACCAATCTACATGAAAAAGTCACCCCTCAGGTCCTTTTTAAATCTTTCCCCTCTCACCTTAAACCTGTGCCCTCTAGTTGTGAACTTTATAGGGAAAAAAAAAGCAAATTCCACCAAAAGTTGATTTGGGCAGCAACAGATTAATAATCGATATTACAGCTGTGGTTGATAAACAAGTTTGGGAAAGGAACAGACATGATTGGAGATGGCAGCAGTAATGCGGGATAAATGTTAACAGATCTGCAGCATTGGCAGTGCCACTGGAATACTGGCTGCCCCCAGACAGAGATGAGTCTGGACAATTTGGAGGTGCCAGGGAGTTGCGACATTGGCTGCAGAAAATGGAGTGAGGAGGGGTTCTACAGCAATATCTTAGAATATTATGAACTTTCAGTCAATATTTTTTAAAATTGCACAAGACTATTAAAATGGCTGTTGATTCAGGGAGCAATGGTGGCATGGAATATCACGAAACCAAATTTCCAGAGGTTCAGGCTAACACTTGAAGGACGAATAACAACATGACAGCTGGTGGAATTTAAATTCAACTGATAAATATAATTTTTTAAAACAATCTAATGTCACTGATGGTGAAAATAGTGTCAATTATCTTAAAAAGCCAACCGGTTCACTGATTTCCTTCATGGAAGGAATTTGGTCTAGTCCAAATATAACTCCAGGTCCCCATAGCAGTGTGGTTGATTCTTAATTGCCCTCTGTAATGGCCCAGTAAGCCAGTCAGTGCAAAGGCAATCAATGTTGAATAACAATTAAGAATGGTTGGCCTTGCAAGTGAAATCCTCATCCCATGAAACCGTAAAGAAAATAATTATCTGACTGTTGGTATTTAAACCATGCCAAGTTTTGCATTATAAGTGAATATCTACTTAAATTTGAACAATCACAGTCATCTGGACAAGTTATGTAATGGAAGTAAGGATTGATCAACAGAAAAATGATCATAGAAATCCATTTGGATTGTTTGTTTGTTTTTACACTCGACAAAAGGGAATGCTAAAACCCAATGTGTATGTGGTGAATGTTAATGGATCTGTCGACATTCCATTGTATTATGGTGGTCTTCCATCTGAACTAAATTGGCTGTCTCAAACTCTCAGGGTGTTAAATTACAACCTAGAATGAATGAAATCAAAATGAATTTCATCCTATGTTTGGAAAAATGACTCTGAACCTGTGGAAGTCAAACAATGAGGGAACTATTTTGTTTAAAATGCTTTATCTCAAGAAGAAGCTGTTTTGGAGACAGATTGTTCCACTGAATGTTATCAAGTAAGTTACATGTCATCCAAGCAGTTAAGGTAATAAACAGCATAACACGAATTTCGGAGATCCCATCAAAAAGAAGACCTGTATCAAACAACCTCCAAGAAAACTGATCAGACAAAACTTCACAACTTACCAAAAATCCTTTGTTTTACATGATCTTCACTTCAACTAAATCATTAACTACATCTAAGAAACCACAGGCCTTCCATGCAAGAGGCTGAAACAATTATAAGCTGCAACAATATTTTACCTTCATCTGTATCTAAGCTTTGTGTGTGTAAAAATGAGTGACATATGTGAATGTGACATTGCATTATTTCATGGTAAGTGGGTGAGCCTAAATAAACTTCTTTATTTTAAAATGCACAGAAAGCTTATTGCTGGAATTATTAAATTGGGGCACACAATCTGAAGATAAGAAAACGCACACCAATTACATGCAAATTTACTGATCATGGGAAATAAAAGGAAACATTCTGTCCAAAACACAGCAGCTCCCTACAAAGAACACTTTTCCTAAAGCTGGAGAATCCATGATTGAGGGACTTCACCACCTGTAATGTTCACTTGGAAATCTCCCCAGATGATAAGTTCCCTGCACCACCAACAAAGGATGAGGCCAATAAGTTGCCACTAAGAGGTTCAATTGACTTCCAGAGAAGGGGAAAAGCTTGGGGAAAGTTGTTAGGAAGACAGTGGTCTCCTCACCTCACACTCAACCACCCAGTCAAAAGTTTCTTCAACTATCTTTGAACATACATTGAAGGGAGAGATGTTAAACTCTGCCAATGAGTAATAACATAAGACAACAGATAGATGATTGGTCAGTGAACTTTCAGGGTTCTTTTATCTCTTTGTAAGTTGGCATGGTGATTTGAACTAGAACCAGCAAAGTATAAAGAATTATATTCAATTTACAGTTTGGCTTAATTACGTACAAGAAGTAATTGATGTGTCTATTAGCACAGAGTATGTCAACAGGCATTAATTAAAATGAACAATTTATTAAAGGTTGCAACTTGATTACAAAGAGGGGATAGTGATCTTTTTTCTTAGATTATACTTCAGTGTGGGGAACTTGTTGCTTGCAATTGCCATAGTATGTTCAGGAAAAATTGAACATCTTAGAGGATCGGACATGCAGGAAATGCCTCCAGCTGCTTGACCATGAGCTTAGGCTTTCTGAGCTTGAAGAGGTGTTTACAGCCAAAGTAAGAGCATGACAAAGGATGAGTATTTCCTGGATTTTACACATTTCGGGATATGGTCACTCAAAGGCAGCAAGAGTTCAGGATGATAGCTATGTGACTATTTAGAAGATTGGGAGAGGGCAGGAGGTATCATTGTTTGCAGTGTGTGTCCCACTCTGAAAGAGGTACTCAGCATTGGAGATACTAGGAATGAATACTCTCCAGGTGAAGTCATCAATGACCCTGCAGACTCTCACGGTGTAATGTCAAACTTCAGAACTGTAATTATTATTGGACATTCCATAGTTATGGTTGTGAAATTTCTGTAATGTCTTCATTGGTCCTGAACTGTGCATTACCTCCCTGATGCTAGGATAAAGAATATCATGGAGAGGTTGCAGAATATCCTGTATGGGCAGGTGAGGGGTGAAGGGGCACAGGAGGAGAGGGCCATAAGTTATAGTACATGTTCAGATCTCAGTGCAAATTTTCAAGACAGAGATGAAGTTAATTTGTAGGACATTGAAGGTACAACTATCAATATATGGCTGAAAGGCACACAGAACTCTTTATGAAGGCTGGGGTCTCAATGTGACAAATACAAGAAAATTGGACTTTTTTAAGCTCTAAATGACACATCTCCTCGGAGAGTCTGTGGTTACTAGAATAAAGCTTAGCCAAGAACATTTTGATAGGAAAGTGCTCGGTTTTGCCAACTTCAGGCATAGCTTAGATGCTTTGTCCTCAAATGTAAGTTGACCAGTGTACCAATCAGCATTATTCAAATGCTTAAAGATTGATCCCACAGCCAACAAATTGGAATAAAGCTTCATAGTCCTGCCATAGCATGTTGTGAATGGTGGCCATAATTGCTCCTTGATGCTCACTTTTGTTTTGTAACTTGTCATTCTCTTTAAAGAATGACACAGCAAATTAAGAAGAGGTTGAGGCATCAAGAGTTATTTCTGAATGCTCCACTGGGTCAATGGCTTTGTAATTCATGTCAGGGGCACCAGGCTGCTATTTGAAATAAACTACAAATAAAGAGTAACGTTAGTACTGAAAACCTGCAGCATGGCTGGAATTGACATCACAACCACTCCAAATATATGGGCTGTGAGTGCACACATATGAGCATAGAGATCACAACCACAGCAAGAAAAAGTAAGCCTTTAATTGAACATAGAACAGTACAGCACACACTCTTCAACCCAACTTGCCTGTGCCAACCATGAGGTCATTCACCTGTATGTGGTCAGTGTCCCTCTATTCCCTGCCTTTCATAAGTCTGTCAAAATGCTTTGGAAGCTTTGCTATCATCTCTACCTGCACCATCTCCCCCAGCAACACGTTACAGGCCTCTACCACACAATGTTCAAAAAATGTTTCTTGTACGTCTCTTTTAGACTTTTCCATTTTCACCTGTGCACCCAAGTATTTGATATTTCTACCCTGGGAATATCTGGGAAAATAAGACTCCCTCCATCCACCTTATCCATGCTTCCCATAATTTTATATACTTCTATTAGGTTACCCCTCAGCCTCTGACACTCTAGTGAAAATAATCCATGTTTGTCTAACCTCTCTTTTTAGCTAATATGCTCCAATCCAAGCAATATCCTGGTAAACCTCTTATATACCCTCTCCAAAGCATCCTTCCTATAGTGTGTGATGAAGTCTTCAGCCTTCTCTTCTCCAAAGAAAATAAAGTGAGCTTATCCAGCCTCTCTTCATAGCCGAATTGCTCCATCCCAGGTAATATCCTGGTGAATGTTATCTGCACCCCGTCCAGTGCAATCACATTCATCTGATTAGTGCAGTGATCAGAACTGCACACAGTACTCCAGCTGTGACCTACCTAAAGTTCTGTACAGCTCCAACATGATCTCACGGCTCTTGTAATCAATGCTACCACTGATAAAGGCGAGTATCCTGTATTGCCTTTTAACCTGAAGCAGAAGTCTCCAGCAATATCACCATCCTTGACAGCGAGGAAGCCAAGCATAGCAATGCAAGGGGTAAGGCTGAAGCAGATGCAGCCATATTCTGCCAAAGGTGATAAGTAGATGATCCATTTTGGACTCCTCTGGACATCCCCAACATTGGAGATCTTTTGCCGATTTGATTCACTCCATGTACTATCAAGAAATGACTGAAGGTATTTTATCCTTTCAAGGTATTGCCCTCGACAACATTCCAGCAATATTACAGAAGATGTGCCCCAGAACTTGTCGTGCCCCGAGAAGAGCTAGAAAATCTGTATCTAAACGTCAATGTAAAAAATTAATCAGGTATGTCCTGTGCATAAAATGTGCAATGAATCCAACCCAGCCAAATACTTTCCCATCTTCCTATACTTCATCATCAGTAAAATGATGGAAGGTGTTGTCAAAAATGCTGTCAAGTCTCACTTGTACAGAAATAATCTGTTTATTAATGCTTAGATTGGATTCTGTCTCAGCTACTGATCTCATTACAGTTTTGGTCAAAAAATTGAAAAATGAGCTGAAGTTCAGAGGTGAAGTCCTTGATAGCAAGGCAGCACTGGACTGAGGGACTGTTAAGGAGCACGATTAAAAGTGAAGCCAACAGATAATGGTTAAAATTATGTCCAGAACAAAGGAAGATAATCGTGCTTGATGAAAGACGGTCATCTCAGCCCTTGGACATTGTTCCAAGTATTTCTCAAGATGGAGTCCTGGGCCAATCATCTCCAGCTGCTTTATCAATGACTTTCCCTCCATCATAACATCAAAGTGGGGATGTTCAAAATAATTCCCAACTTCTCAGATATTGAAGCTGTCCTTGGCAAATTACAGCAGTACTTAGACAACATGACAGCTTGAGCTAATACGTGGAAAATAAGTGCCAGACAATCACTTCCTCCAACAAGAAAAAAATGAACCATTGCCTCATAATAATCAATGGCATTACTATCACTGAATCACCCACTATCACTGCTATTAGGTCTTTTCCCCAGGGTAGGGGTGTCCAAACCTAGAGGGCATAGGTTTAAGGTGAGAAGAGAAAGGTTTAAAAGGGACCTGATGGGCAACCTTTTTGCACAGAGGGTAGAATGAGCTGCCAGACGAAGTGGTAGAGACAAGTACAGTTAAAGCATTTAAAAGACATTTGGATATGGGCCAAAAGCAGGCAAATAAGATAGTTCAGTTCAGGAAAACTGGTCAGCGTGGACCAGTTGGGCCAAAGGGTTTGTTTCCATGACTTATCAACATCTTGGGTGCTACCATTGACCAGAAACTGTACTAAAATAGCCATGTATGTACTGTGGCTATAGGACCTAGTCAGAGGTTGGACATTCTGCAGCAAGTAATTCAATTTACTGCCTCTCCAAAACCTGTCCACTATTTACAAGGTGTAAGTCAGAAGTCAGTCAGGTAGAATATTCCACACTTATCTGAATAAATGCAGATGCAACAACACTCAAGAATCTTGACACCACACAGGACATAGCAGCTGCTTGATTGCACCCCATTTGGTACCTTAACTTTCAGTCCCTCTTCAGTGACAAAACTACAAGGAGCATGGTAGTAAATTAATAAAGTCTTCTTTGATAGCACCTTCCAAAACTATAACTTCTGCCATCTAGAAAGACAAGGACACCATTTTCATCACAACATCCACCACTCGCAAGTTCCCCTCCAAGTCACACAGCTTCTTGACTTGCACCTATTTTTGCCAGTAAATCACTGTCTCTAAGTCAAAATTCTGGATCATATCTAACAGACAGGAACTGCAGTAATTGAAGAAATCTGCCCACCACAGCCTTTTTTAAAGGAATTGAAAATGGGCACAAATGTTTAATTAGCTGGTGGCATGCACACCATGAAAAAGTGTCATAATGGATTCAATAATCGACTATTTGTGTTTCCATTCCCTTGTTTTTGGGCATAAAATGTCAACTCTGTTTCTCTCTCCAGAGATGCTGCAAGACCTGCTGAGTATTTTCAGCAATTTTTACTTTCTTTTCCAGCAACCACAGTTCTTTGGGTTTTTTTTTCTGCCTTTGATATTTCTGCTGTGCTTCACTCAGCAATTTAGACTGCATTATATAGCAGGAGTTTTTTTTTAGATAAGATTAGATTACTTACAGTGTGGAAACAGGCCCTTTGGCCCAACAAGTCCACACCGCCCCGCCGAAGCACACCCACCCATACCCCTACACCTACCCCTTACCTAACACTACGGGCAATTTAGCATGGCCAATTCACCTGACCTGCACATCTTTGGACTGTGGGAGGAAACCGGAGCACCCGGAGGAAACCCACGCAGACACGGGGAGAATGTGCAAACTCCACACAGTCAGTCGCCTGAGGCGGGAATTGAACCCGGGTCTCTGGCGCTGTGAGGCAGCAGTGCTAACCACTGTGCCACCGTGCCGCCCAAGTTAAGGAGAAGGTGATAATAATGCTTCTGAAAGAAAGCAGACTCGAGAGAAAGAGAACCATGTATAATGTCCAGTAGTATTAGAGCTGTGAAATAAAGGAACAGACACTGAACATCATAGACTCAGAGACCCCCAGGACTCCCTCACTAAGTACATGCCCCCCCACCAACCCACTCTTCACATCCTGCACCTTCTGTTGCTGCCGCAAGAGGTGTAAAACCTGTGCCCACACCTCTCCCCTCACCCCTGCCCAAGGCCCCAAAAAATCTTTTTACATCTGACTTTTCCTGCACATACACCTACTTTATCTACTGTTCTGTTGCTCTTGATGTAGTCTCCTTGACATCTGCCAACTCGCGGAATGTTTCAGGGAACATCTCTGGGACTCATGGACCAAACAACCCCACTGTCCTGTGGTCAACCACTTCAATTCCCCCTCCCATTCCGCCAAGGACATGCAAGTTCTGGGCCTCCTCCACCGCCAAATCCAAACCACTCGCCAACTGGAGGAACAACACGGTGGCACAGTGGTTAGCACTGCTGCCTCACAACGCCAGAGACCTGGGTTCAATTCCCACCTCGGGCAACTGTCTGTGTGGAGTTTGCACATTCTCCCTGTGTCTGCGTGGGTTTCCTCTGGTTGCTCCAGTTTCCTCCCACAGTCCAAAGATGTGCAGGTTAGGTGAATTGGCTATGCTAAATTGCCCGTAGTGTTAGATGAAGGGGTAAACGTAGGGGAATGCATCTGGGTGGTTTGCTCTTCGGAGGTCGGTGTGGACTTGTTGGGCCGAAGGGCCTGTTTCCACACTGTAAATAATCTTAAAAAAGAACACCTCGTCTTCTGCCTTGGGACTCTTCAACACACAGCATCAACATCATCTTCATTAGTTCCCAAATCTCCCCTCCCCCCAAATCATCTCAGAACAAACCCTCCAACTTAGCACTGCCCTCTTGACCTCTCCTACCTCTGTCCATCTTCCTTCCCACCTATCCGCTCTACCCTCCCCATGTACCCGAACATAATTTACCCCCCCACCTGTGTCTATCAGCTACCTTCCCCTCAGCCCCACCCCCAAAATCCTATTTATTGCTCAGCCCCCTTCCCCCACCTCCCCACATTCACAATTAAGGACTTTTGCCCGAAACATCGATTCTCCTGCTCCTCGGACGCTGCCTGACCTGTTGTGTTTTTCCAGGGCCATATTTTTTGACTCAGGTGTAAGACACCTGTGAGGAAATTTTGCACTTGCTATGCAAAGAGTAACTAAAACAATAGTGCCAAAGAAATAATTAAACCCATCAGTTGTGGTTGAAAGGAATTGGAGGACCGTTTTCAGGCGATGGTTGATAGAACATAGAACATAGAACATAGGACAATACAGCACAGAACAGGCCCTTCGGCCCACGATGTTGTGCCGAACTTCTATCCTAGATTAAGCACCCATCCATGTACCTATTCAAATGCCGCTTAAAGGTCACCAATGAATCTGACTCTACCACTCCCTCGGGCAGCGCATTCCATGCCTCCACCACTCTCTGGGTAAAGAACCCACCCCTGACATCTCCCCTATACCTTCCACCCTTCACCTTAAATTTATGTCCCCTTATAACACTCTGTTGTACCCGGGGAAAAAGTTTCTGACTGTCTACTCTATCTATTCCTCTGATCATCTTATAAACCTCTATCAAGTCACCCCTCATCCTTCGCCGTTCCAATGAGAAAAGGCCGAGAACTCTCAACCTATCCTCGTACGACCTACTCTCCATTCCAGGCAACGTCCTGGTAAATCTTCTCTGCACCCTCTCCAAAGCTTCCACATCTTTCCTAAAGTGAGGCGACCAGAACTGCACACAGTACTCCAAATGTGGCCTAACCAAAGTCCTGTACAGCTGCAACATCACCTCACGACTCTTGAATTCAATCCCTCTGCTAATGAACGATAATACTCCATAGGCCTTCTTACAAACTCTATCCACCTGAGTGGCAACCTTCAAAGATCTATGTACATAGACCCCAAGATCCCTCTGTTCCTCCACCTGACCAAGAACCCTACCATTAACCCTGTATTCCACATTCTTATTTGTTCTTCCAAAATGGACAACCTCACACTTGGCAGGGTTGAACTCCATCTGCCACTCCTCAGCCCAGCTCTGCATCATATCTAAGTCCCTCTGCAGCCGACAACAGCCCTCCTCACTGTCCACAACTCCACCTATCTTTGTATCATCTGCAAATTTACTGACCCACCCTTCGACTCCCTCATCTAAGTCATTAATAAAAATTACAAACAGCAGAGGACCCAGAACTGATCCCTGCGGAACTCCACTTGTAACTGGACTCCATGCTGAATATTTACCATCTACCACCACTCTCTGACTTCGACCGGTTAGCCAGTTTTCTATCCAATTGGCCAAATTTCCCTCTATCCCATGCCTCCTGACTTTCCGCATAAGCCTACCATGGGGAACCTTATCAAATGCCTTACTAAAATCCATGGACACTACATCCACTGCTCTACCCTCATCCACATGCTTGGTCACCTCCTCGAAGAATTCAATAAGACTTGTAAGGCAAGACCTACCCTTCACAAATCCGTGCTGGCTGTCCCTAATCAAGCAGTGTCTTTCCAGATACTCGTAAATCCTATCCCTCAGTACCCTTTCCATTACTTTGCCTACCACAGAAGTAAGACTAACTGGCCTGTAATTCCCGGGGTTATCCCTATTCCCTTTTTTGAACAGGGGCACAACATTCGCTACTCTCCAGTCCCCTGGTACCACCCCAGTTGCCAGTGAAGACGAGAAGATCATTGCCAACGGTACTGCAATTTCCTCTCTTGCTTCCCACATAATCCTAGGATATATCCCGTCAGGCCCGGGGGACTTGTCTATCCTCAAGTTGTTCAAAATGTCCAACACATCTTCCTTCCTAACAGGTATCTCTTCTAGCTTATCAGTCCGTTTCACACTCTCCTCTTCAACAATACGGTCCCTCTCGTTCGTAAATACTGAAGAGAAGTACTTGTTCAAGACCTCTCCTATCTCTTCCGACTCAATACACAGTCTCCCACCACTGTCCTTGATCGGACCTACCCTCGTTCTCGTCATTCTCAGGTTTCTCACATACGTATAGAATGCCTTGGGGTTATCCTTGATCCTATCCGCCAGGGATTTTTCATGCCCTCTCTTAGCTCTCCTAATCCCTTTCTTCAGGTCCCTTCTGGCTATCCTGTATCCCTCCACTGCTCTGTCTGAACCTTGTTTCCTCAACCTTATGTAAGCCTCCTTCTTCCTCTTTACTAGACATTCAACCTCCCTCGTCAACCAAGGCTCCCTCACACGACCATTTCTTTCCTGCCTGATCGGTACATACATATCAAGGACACGTCGTATCTGCTCCTTGAAAAAGTCCCACATTTCCACCACATCCTTCCCTGACAGCCTATGCTCCCAACGTATGCTCCTCAAATCCTGTCTTACAGCATCGTAATTTCCCTTCCCCCAATTGTAAAAACTTCCTATCTCTCTCCATAACCAAGGTGAAAGTCACAGAATTGTGGTCGCCATCACCAAAATGTTCACCCACTAACAAGCCCACCACTTGTCCCGGTTCGTTACCGAGTACCAAATCCAATATGGCCTCCCCTCTGGTTGGACAATCTACATACTGCGTTAGAAAAGCTTCCTGGACACACTGCACAAACACCGCCCCATCCAATCTACTTGATCTAAAGAGCTTCCAATCAATATTTGGGAAGTTGAAGTCGCCCATGACTACGACCCTGTGGCTTCTGCACCTTTCCAAAATCTGTTTCCCAATCTGTTTCTCCACATCTCTGCTGCTATTGGGGGGCCTATAATAAACACCCAACAAGGTGACTGCACCTTTCCTATTTCTGACTTCAGCCCATACTACCTCCAGAGGCAGATCCCCCTCAAACTTCCATTCTGCAGCCGTTATACCATTTCTAATTAGCAATGCCACCCCCCCTCCTTTTTTACCACCCTCCCTAATCTTACTGAAACATCTGTAACCAGGAACCTCCAACAGCCATTCCTGTCCCTCATCTATCCATGTTTCCGTGATGGCCACAACATCGTAGTCCCAGGTACCGATCCACGCCTTAAGTTCACCCACCTTATTTCTGATACTCCTTGCATTGAAGTATACCCACTTGAGCCCATCTCTGTGTCTGCAAGTAGTCCCTGTCAGTGCTACCTTCTCCACAGCCTCCCTACAGTCTTGGACATCCTGACACACAGCTAGCTTACTTGCTGGACTACAAGTCCGGATCCCATCCCCCTGCCAAATTAGTTTAAACCCCCCCGAAGAGTGCTAGCAAACCTACCCCCCAGGATATTGGTGCCCTTCTGGTTCAGGTGCAACCCGTCCTGTTTATACAGGTCCCACCTTCCCCAGAATGCAGTCCAATTGTCAAAATATCTGAAGCCCTCCCTCCTACACCATCCTTGATGGTGCAGAATATTTGCTGTCCAGAATGATTTGAGTATTTGGGATTTTGTCAGATGAGTCTTGGTGTGGTCCAATCAGATTTGCTTTAGTGCTCAAAGAATTGTGTACACTGTGATTTAGGGATCTATGTGGGTGGAGAGAGATATAAGGAAGTGTTCAAAGGTCAGGAGGTGACAATGCATATATATTGAGGAGTTGACAGGGAGAGGTCAAGAAGGGCATTGAACTCATAGGAGGAACAGCATGCCAAATTGAGAGAAATGTTGAAATCATCAAAGATTACTGCCTCAGGGCAGAGATGGAGGATGGAATCAATAAAGATAGCTTGTTTAAAAAAGTTATGACAGGTGGGTGACCAGTTCACGATGAGGAGATATAGTGTGGAACAAGTGACACAACACTGTAGTTAGCTTTAGAAATATTAGAAGAGCACAAAGATCTAAAGGATCAAATACATAATGGTTTGAAATTGGAAACTTTCCCGAAATGCAATATTTAAAAAAAAGATGGCAAATTTAATAATTAGGAGGACACAGTACAAATGGAGTTATTAGTTAGACTGCAGTTAGAATGCAGTGTACTTACTTTATGAAGAATTTGAAAGCCATGCAGAGGTTACAAGAGATACATTAAGATGATTTACATGATGAGAGATTTTAATTCAGAAGAAAAGTACGGGGCTGCTTTAGCAGAGGTGTTTAAAGTTAGAAAAAAATGGTTGATTAAGAAAATAAAACAAAATACATTTTCCTGGCCAATGTATTAGTAACTAAAATTGTCACAAAATAACTTAACAATGTAGACAGGGGAAAGTTTTGACATAAATGATAGATTAGATATAGAATGCCCAATGAGAAACAGTAGTAGGAGAATCCAAAACATGGCTCTTAAAAGGGACCTTGGATAATTTCTGCAAAAGAAATATTTCAAAGGATATAGCCAAAGCCAGAGGAATGGGACTAAGTGACTTCTATACTGAATCTGCTAAGCAGGATGAGCTTAATAGCCTCTTTCTGTACTCAGCAATTTTATGATTTGATAATCCTAAATTCCCCTTGACATAATTACAGTAAAAATTAAAATGAACCTAATAGATTAAGTTCTAAATCAAGGCTTTGCAAAATTAATAAAATTCATTTTTGTGCCAGCCATCAAATATTCTATATTCCATCATTACAAAAGCTATTAATTAACACTTCAACCTCAGAAGAACAGACCCTAAATTTAGATTTTGAAAAGCTACAGCTTGCTTCATTATTTTTGAACACAATCTATCATTGACATATGGGAATTTAGGAAGCGAGGAACTGAAGTAGGCCATTCAGCCCTTTGAAACTGTTATTCCATTCAAATAGGTCAAGCTGGATGTGAACATCAATTCACTACTACATTTACAACACATTCTTCAATACCCCAAATTAAAAAGTAAAGTTCCACCTTTAAAAATATCAATTTTGTTATTCTCAGGGTAGGCTTAAAAATCTTACAAAATTTAGTCTTGGGTTGAAAAAAGGGTGTGCACAAAAGTTTTAAGATGGCTGCAGTATACATTGTGAATTTTGGCATTTGAACTGCATGTAATAGATTCTATGACTGAAACTTGATTAAGTACAGATCTGAGTGAATGTATCTCACAGCTATTTATACATTTCACAAATCACTTTTTTTTAAGGATGGACTGTCAACAGAAATAGGTGAAAGTGAAGATTGCAGATGCTGGAGATCAGAGTCTAGATTAGAGTGGTGCTGGAAAAGCACAGCAGGTCAGGCAGCGTCTGAGGAGCAGGAAAATCGACGTTTCGGGCAAAAGCCCTTCATCGGTTCCAGTGCTTTTCCAGCACCACTCTAATCTAGACTGTCAACAGAAATAACCAACTTAGCACTTGCCTTGTTTTTCTGTTTCACAATAGACAAAGGATACACTGAAACTCATGGGTGTTCGACAAATGTGAAATGGATTCCATTATGCTGTGATGGTCCTTGTCAAAACACAAATAACTTGGCTGTCACAAACTTTCAAAATATGCAAAGCCAGAACATAGATATTTCTTGATCTAATGCTGAATCATATGCATGAGACAGGTATTTTTCTTTGATTTTTAAATAGAAAGAAAACACTCTGTAGAACCAACTGCAGGCAACTCAGCAACAAGCTAATAAACAGATATACCATGAATGTGAGAGAAGATCATTCCACATTGTGCTACAACTTCAAGTTTTCTTGATAACTAACCTGCTGGAAATTTCACCACAAAAATGCTTCACAACATAACAGGAATTTTCTCTTTATCTGGGTTTTCATTCCTGCCAAAAGATTAATTCATCCAAGAATCTACAGGTCTACGACAAAAAGACACCCAAACAATTTACAGATTGTGAGTACATTTGTTTCTCCTCTGTATTTACTTTTTACGTTGCTAAAAGCATGGAAGACACATTGCATTTTCAACCTTCAGGGCAAGTCTATGACAAAAACACTATTACTTTTTTAAAAATTTACAAAATCTAGACATGCTTCTCATATCCCAGTGATATTTCCATTCCAACTTAAGCCCTCACCAGTTATGTTAGTACCCACTTCTGGAGCATGTGGGACTTAAACCTGGGCCTCTTCGCAAGGGCCCAATGAAAGATGACAATGTTTTAATCCTAATCTACAACATATGATCTTTCAATCATAATACTCAATTGAATCATACTTTTTCTTTCACAGAAACCTGATACTATCCCACTCCCTCACTCAAGTTTAAAGAGCAGAGGATTTATAAAACTCATATAGCTAATAGCATGCTGGCCTTCATAACAAGAGGAATTGAGTATAGAAGCAAAGAGGTACTTCTGCAGCTGTACAGGGCCCTGGTGAGACCACACCTGGAGTACTGTGTGCAGTTCTGGTCTCCAAATTTGAGGAAAGACATTCTGGCTATTGAGGGAATACAGCATAGGTTCACGAGGTCAATTCCTGGAATGGCGGAATTACCTTACACTGAAAGACTGAAGCGACTGGGCTTGTATACCCTTGAGTTTAGAAGACTGAGAGGGGATCTGATTGAGACATATAAGATTATGAAAGGATTGGACACTCTGGCAGCAGGAAACATGTTTCCGCTGATGGGTGAGTGCCGAACCAGAGGACACAGCTTAAAAATACGGGATAGACCATTTAGGACAGAGATGAGGAGAAACTTCTTCACCCAGAGAGTGGTGGCTGTGTGGAATGCTCTGCCCCAGAGGGCAGTGGAGGCCCAGTCTCTGGATTCATTTAAGAAAGAGTTGGATAGAGCTCTCAAAGATAGTGGAATCAAGGGTTATGGAGATAAGGCAGGAAGAGGATACTGATTAGGAATGATCAGCCATGATCATATTGAATGGCGGTGCAGGCTTGAAGGGCTGAATGGCCTACTCCTGCACCTATTGTCTATTGTCTATTGTCTATTGTCATATCAAGACATTTAAAACACATTATCCATCTTTCAAGAGAACTTAGGTCAATTCATTCAATTTGGCATATTAAGGCCCTTGGATCAGCCAATATGGTGACTCTTTGAACTCCACATTGAGTTCAAATGGTGCCGCTGTATTTTGGTTTCACTCCTGGATGATTCATACCCTGCTCTGATTCTCTGTCAATAATTGTTGGATCTGGTGTAAATGGAACTTCCATGTCAGAGTCCTGCCTACCAATTTAAAAGTTCTGTGGAAATTCAGTCGTGAATGTCTTTAGTAATAATCAAAACGTAGTTGCATGATTCTGAAAAAGAGCTTTTAAATAGTTCTTTGTATCTTTTGTTAATGATAATTTTCAGCAAATACTGGCAATCCTTAAAATTCTACAAGAATAAGACAAAGAACAGATATTCAATGTGCAAACAGAAATCTGTAGCTCATTAATTTGTTAAGTATGAATAAAAGTTGAAAATTTGTATTCAAGGTACAGCTAAACTTGATAACTCAAGCTAATTAATTGGCCCTGTGAGGTTTGTTTAATGCCAGTCTTATATGCTATCAGCCATGTTTCAGCTGTTCACTACAGCTCACCCCAACTAGAATTATATATCTGTACATCTTTGACTATTTGCCTTCACACAACCAACACATTCAATAAAAGGCTAGCATGAAATATAACTTTACAGTGTCACAAATAAAACTACATATAAAATTGACAGAATAAATTACTTTTTTAGAGTTTATTATTAGAGCAAATTCATATCAGGTTATGCAAAATTTGCACATATTACAATTACCAATCTATACCAGCCCGGGCTGCATGCTTTGGAGTAAACAGAATGATATCACTCGCGTCAATTTTATGGCAGAAAACTGTATGGCTTAGAAAATACTCTGATTTTAAATGCTAATAGTAAAATGATGGAGAATTTAGGAAAGTGACTTTGTCAAGGATCAGATCTAATCACTTAACGTCGGCAAGTTGCAGGAGTTAAAATATTTTATTCATGTCCCTAAGAGGTGGTGCCCAATTTCATTCATGCATGCTGAAAAACATTTAAACTACAAGTCAAAGTCTGTATCAATTTATTTCTGACTATATAACTAGGAATCCTTGCAAACTAAGATAAGCCATAGCTTCAGTGATTATGTCCTAGCATAAATAGAAGAGTGACATTTTCTCATGGAGAATGAACTGAAAGGAACAGAAAGTTTTTCAAGTCTGATTCATTTAATTCACTCATTGTTTGTTGAAAGATCAAATTAGGTCACTTTACTTGGTCATCAACCCCAACTGAAAATAACTTCTATGATGTGACTATTGGCTTACAAATATGGGGCAGATGTACAATGCTCCCTGTTTAAGCCAATTGACACATTGTGACGCTTCCATCCTGAGGTAATATCACTCTAAGTTATTAGCAAGACATGAACATAGGTAATACAAAGAAGGCTTATGGCTGTCCAAAGTAAACAAATCTATTATTGATTATGTGATAATATCGGACATGAAAAATTGTTCTCAGCAGCCAGTAGTTTCAACGAGAAATGAAAATAAATTAGGAAGAAGTACATCATGATTTCACCAACTGATGCCTGAACTGTATAATCAAATATGATTCTTGAAATATTGTGTTTGCATATTGTGGTAGATATATGTGATCATGTAGTACTAGACTCATTGATGGTAGGACTACGATGGTCTGGTCTTCAGGAAAAAATAATTTATGTATTTTTATAAAGCCAATCAATGTGACCAAGTATTATTTTCTGCTGACTTGAGGTCAGCTTGCAACAATTATTTGAACTCAATATCCTTCAACTCAAAAAGTGAAAAAGTTTTTTAGGAGACATTATGTATTAATTTTAAAAATCACAGATAGAGCAAAGGTAAATGGGAAACAAATGAAACTCTTGATAAGAACTGCTGTGGCTAGAAACATTGTTAGATGTAATGATGCTCTTGGATATACTTACAACAAACAACAGATAGAAATACTTTGAAAATATTGTCCTCACAAATTGTAGGCATCAGTTACTAGAACAAAAGGACAGGGTTTTGTTCTCCGATGGGATTTGGTGGCATTATATTGATTCATTATATTATTCCACTTTGATTATATAAATAATATGAAAGCATGATTGAGTGGACTTTTTTTTAAATTAAAAATCCATTCTTTGAAAATCTGCAATCAATAGCTAATCATTCTTCAACCAATGTGCATATGACATATCTTGTTATCCCCAATTTTTTGGGCTTACTGTTGACCAGAAGCTGATCTGGCCAAACCAGGTCAAGGCTATGGCTACAAGATGAAGCCTGCAATATCACTTATAGAGTCATAGAGATGTACAGCACAGAAACAAATCCTTCGGTCCAACTCGTCCATGCCAACCAGATATCCCAACCCAATTTAGTCCCACCTGCTAGCTCTAGGCCCATATCCCTCCAAACCCTTCCAATTCATATACCCATCCAGATGCCTTTTAAATGTTGCAATTGTACTAGCCTCCACCACTTCCTCTGGCAGCCCATTCCACACACACACAACCCTCTGCATGAAAAAGTTGCCCCTTAAGTCTCTTTTATATCTTTCCCCTCTCACCCAAAACTTATGCCCTCTAGTTCTGAACTCTCCCACCCCAGGAAAAAGACCTTGTCTATTTATCCTATTCATGCCCCTCATGATTTTAACAACCTCTAATAAGGTCACCCCTCAGCCTCCGATGCATCCTTCAACCTCTCCCCATAGCTCAAATCTTCCAACCCTGCCAACATCCTTGTAAATCTTTTCTGAACCCTTTCAACTTTTCCACTCTGATAGAAAAGGGTTCAAGTCAGGAGCACAGCAGGACGGTCAATACTTATCTGGATGAGTGAAGCTTTATCAACACCCACTGGTCCTACCAGCACTCAGGTCAGAGCAGCGCATATGATTAGCAGCCTTGCTAGTGAATGCAAATATCTTGTCACTTTCATTGTTTTACTGGTCACTGCAATATGTATTATCTATAGGAGATACTACAATGACTCAAATATATTTCAACAGCAGTTTCAGACTTCTGATCATAATCATCAAAAAGAGAAGTGTAACGCAACTAGACAGGCAGTTGCAACAAGCAATTGGAGAGGCAAATGGTGTATTAGCCTTCATTGCAAGCAAATTTGAGTTCAGAGCAAGGATATCTTATTGCACAGGGCCTTGTTGAGACCACACTAGGAGATTTGTATCTAGTTTTGTTTTCCTTACCTAAGAAAGGATAGATATGTCATAGAGGGATTGCAACAGAGGTTCACCAGGCTGATACTGGGCACGGCAGGATGAGGAGAAAGTGAGGACTGCAGGTGCTGGAGAGTCAGAGTCAAAAAGTGTGGCACTAGAAAAGCACAGCAGGTTAGGCAGCATCCAAGGAGCAGGAGAGTCGATGTTTCAGGCATAAATTTTGAATTATCCCATGAGGAGAGATTGGTTCAACTGGGTCTGTATTCGCTGGATTTTAGAAGAATCTGAGAAGATATGTTTGAAATGTATAACATTCTAACAGAGTTGGACAGACTAAATGTGGAGAGGATGTTTTCCCTGGTTGGGGAATCGAGAACCAGGGCACACAGGATAGAATATTTAGGACTGAGATGATGAAAAACATCTTCACTCAAAGGATGGAATTCTCTACCACAGAATACTGTGGAGGCCAAGTCACAGAATATATTCAAGAAAGAGACTGATCAATGTTTAAATTTTCAAGGCATCAAGGGGTATGGGAAGTGTGACATTGAGATAGAGGATCAGCCAAGATTGTATGAATTGGTGGAACAGGCTGGAAGTGATGAATGGACCATTTCATGGACACCCCATTCAACACCTTCAATATTCACTCCCTTCATCACTGATAAATGGTGGTTGTATTTGCACCACCTGCAAGGTGCACTGTAATAACTTACTAAGACTTCTCCAAGTGCAATAATGCTAGTCTTGTGCAATGAATGCTGGCCTAGCCAGTGATGTGCATATCTCACAGGCAAATAGAAAAAAAAACAATGGTTAAAATGCAATTTGTAAATAATTGTGAAAGGTTAGGTTTCATGTTTTATAGTTATTTTTGGATAGTAGATTGGTCTTAAGAAGATATTAAAATATGCTTTCAAAAATAGGCATTTGTATTCCATGTAGATTAAGAAGAAGAGGAGTGTTTCTCTGAGCTTACCATGTAATCCTTAGACATTTCAAGCTCTATCTTCAATTCTCCTACCATAAGCAATTCTTTACAGGCATGCCCACCAGCACTAACATGTGGACTGTTCCCTTGGGTTCCTAGTAGTGCTAAACTTCTGACCAATTTCCATCAATCTTCTGTTTCATGGGTTTTGTGTTCTTGTGTTTAGTAGAATTTTACTCCCATAGCATGAGGTGTTCAGTCCAACAAAAAAAGAAGGCATTGCTGGACTTGGTCTCAAGAATGAGTTGGAATAGTGAGAACAAATGTCGGTGGGGGAACAGTGATCATTGTATCATAAAGATTAAGATGATGGTGGAATGACACTGAAAAATCTAGAGTAAGAGTAGTCAGCTGGTGGAGAGCTAACATCAATGGACAAGAAAGGAGCTGGGCCGGATACATCAGAACCAAAGAATGGTGAAAAAGTTAACTACCTTCAAAGAGAAGATAATTGGCATGAACAGGTACATTCCCTCAAAAGGGAAAGCTAAGATTAAAATAATGCCAAAGTTTCCTGGATGTTGAAGGGGATAAGAATTATCTTAAAGAAGAGAACATGTGCTTGTGACTGGTGTCAGCTAGAAAATACAATTGAGACCTGTGTTAATATAAAATGTTCAGAAGGCAGCTGTAAAAACTGTAAAAGCAAAGAAGAGAATAAAATATTGGCACTTCAACAATAAAGGAAAATAAAAGGAGGTGTAGGGCTGATTAAGGACCAACAAAGGGATTTACATATGAAGGCAGGAGGCATGGCAGATGTGATAAATGAATGATTATTTCTGACGTTATCTGCCATGCAGATGCTGCTCAAGCCATGGTGATAGTGCAGGAAACTCTGTCACAAGAAGGGTTTAAAATTGATAAGGAAGAGGGATTGGATAAGCTATTCGTACTCAAAAGTTGATAACAGGGACAGATGAAATGTATTCAAGGATATTGAAGGAAATGAAAGTGAAAACTGGTGATAGTCTTTCAATCTTCCCGAGACTTGGGACTTGTGTCAGAGTACTAGAGAATAGCAAATATCATACAATTATTTGGTAAAATTGGAAAGATGCGGCTAGCAATTATAAACAAGTCATTTTAACTTCAATAGTATTTAAACATCTCAAACCAATTATTCATGATAGAATTAATATGGAAAAATATTGTTTCATTCAGAAAATCACATTTTTTTTAAAGGGAAGCTCATCGCTAACTAATTAGCTGCAGTTTTTTGAAGAGGTAACAGGAAGCATTGATCAGAGCAATGCAGTTGATGTTTTGGGCATGGATAACAAAATTGATCACAGAGCAATAGTTAATGGGTATTTTGTCAGGCTGGAGAAAACTTTGTTGTGATGTTCTCTGAGTCAATATTGGGATCCTTGCATTTTCTGATATAAATGATTTAGATCTTGATATGCAGTGGACAATTTCAAAATTTGTGGTTGATACAAAACTTTGGAGCATTGTAAAGTTTGAGAAGTTCAGTATAAAACTTCAAGTTGACATTGATAAATTGGAACGGGTGGTTAAGTGGCAGATAAAGTTCAATGTGGAGAAGTGCGAGTGATACAGTTTGGTAGAAAGAACAGGAAGAGACAGTATGAAATAAAGGATACAATTCTAAAGGAATTTTAAAGTTGCAAACAGATCTGAATTTGTCTGCACATAAGTTATTAAAGGTGACAAGATAGATAGAAAGAGTGAAAGAGGGTAATTAACAAAGCATACAGTATTCGAGGTTTCATTAATAGGAGCATAGAGTATATGAGCAGGGATGTTATCCTGAACTTTTATAGGGCACTAGTTAGATATCATCTGGAGTAATACGTACAGTTCTGGGAACTACTCTTTCTTAAAGATGTGAATGCACTGGAAGAAGTGCTAAAGTATTTAGAAATGATTCCTGGGATGAGAAACTTCAGTTATGAGATAGATTGGAGACATTTGACTGTTTTCCTTGGGTATAAGAAGACTAATAGGAGATAAGTTGAAAGTTTTTAAAAATCATGAGGGATCTGGACAGAGTAGGCAGGGAGAAACTGTAGCTGAGTGTAAGAGGAAATAGAAGCAAAAGGCACGGGTTTAAACTGTTTTGCAAATAAAGGAAATATATGACTCTATGACTCTATGTGATGAGAATAAAAAACACTGAGTCTGGAATTCACTTCCTGAAAGTGTTGGGGAGACAGCCATCAATCAAGGCATTCATGAGAGTGATTATTTAAAGAGAAAAAGTGTGCAGGGACATGGAGGAAAATACAAAGGAATATCACTAACAGTCACAATTGCCCAAATGGCCCCCATCTGCATTGCAACAATTCTGTGACTCTTGCTGATGTGAACACACAGTTACATATGGTCAAGGAATTCAACAGGCAAAGAATTTGATGCAAACTGCATCATATGTTTCTAGCCCAGACTAAAATTACAAATGAAAAGTGACACATAACACAATTGAAAATCAGAGTTAATTCTACGTTATACTTTACTTTTTGTGTCAGTGTTACCATTTTAAAAAGTCCATCTGTTATTTTCTAGGACTGCAAGGATTAATTATGACAATTTGAGAACTTGCATTTGATATAGCCCAGAATGAAAAGATGAGAATCTGTTCTGAAATGACTAAATTTAATTAACTTCAACATTATTCCTTGAAAGCACATAGCCACAGGGAAAAAAAAATCCCTAAATTGGCAGTCTCAGAGTACATAGGCTAATGCGTAAAATTGAAGTCACATGAAATATGTATTGTTCTGCTGAATTAAACATTGTGAAGGTACATTTATTTTCCACATAACCTGCTCAATACCTGACCCTAAGCCTACTTAATACAAAGTAAAAAAAATTGATGAACAATTGGATTTTCAACTACTCTATCATTTTTGTATTGTTTTAGGGCATTAATGCATTATGAATGTAGACTCTCACATTAGATATTGCACATCTGAGTCAGTTCCTGATCTTTTGGCACATTGATTCCTAAGGTGTCAAATGCTTGCATCATTTATGCATTACTCATAAACACAGTCTATTGACTAGTGGACATATTGCTAGGAGTTTGTGAATAGGCCATTGAAATATCCTTTCTTTATTAACAACTTATTTTTGTGTATGCATGGGTTACAGGAGGAACATCTGTGGAAAAACATTACCTATAAGCCAAGGGGATATGCAACATATTTTTCTGGAATATGTTTAACCAAAAGAATTGTTTAAATTGTTCATTTTCAATAGTAAAAGGTCTATTTATTTATTTTCTATTCTCGATATAGCAGGAAACTATATATTCAGAATAAGGCTACTGTATAAAATATTAAATGGAATAATATATTTGTAGTGCACCTTTGTATCAATATTTGTATTATTTCTGCAAAGTTTTTAAAAGTTTGAATGCACATTTTTCCTTTGAAAAAGACGTGAAACAGCTTTCAGCTGTGGGTAGTGAGAAAAAAATGTTGCACTCATTTGGTAAGGAGCACAGCAAAAACTGCAACAACCATAGTGGGATATTAAAGATAAAACTGAAGATTTCCTGAGGCTTTTTGCACACACCATCAGTTCTATTTCAGCAGGTGCTGAATAATTCTGGTTCAGAACTTTTGCTTACGAGGAACAGAGCTCCAGGTTACAAAACTCCAGCAGAGTGTTCCAGAGAATGGCGAAGCAGCTGTTGGAAGAGTCGAAGGCACTGCCCATTGAGAGACAAAATGGGCAACATGTGTAAAATAAGAATAGTATAATTCTAGCTGCCAGTCTATCTGAAATGTCTTTGTTATTAAACATCTTATTCCAGAGATGGCCAAAAGCTTTATTAAGATTCTGAAAATGTTGCTGAGTTCCATTGCCGATGTCTACTCTGTTGTAGGGCCAGGGAATTAATCCACATGGTGCAGTGGCTCACCATGGATCTAAATTGCCAGAGGTTCAGGGTTAGAAGAAGGGGTGGTGGAAGAGATGCATGGTGGAAGCAGGCTGGGGGAAAGCCTTTGTTTAAAGTAAGACCCCAGTTTTCGTATGTTTCCATGAATGCATTGACTGGGGATTGAATGACAGCCTTTCAGTGTGCATACTTTCATGCACTCTCTGTGTACAGCTGCTCAATTACAGAGCTTGGAGGGTGAGTGTAGGTGTGAGAGTGTGTGAGTGTGTTAGTGTCTGAGTGAAAGAATTAGGTAATGAAAGAGTGCCTGAATGAGTGAATAAGCCTCCATCTGCACATTGGGCCCTAGTCTCAGATACCCCCACCATTGTGAAGAGATATTTCTCCACTAGGAACGTGTGATGTTTGGTATTAAACAATTCCATGCACAGGCATCGTCCACTCCATTAAAATGATGTCAGGACACGGAACATCAATAACCTAATGGACAAGGCCAGCAGAGCTCGAAAGTCACACTATTGATCAAAGCCTGGGAATTCTAATGCCGCCCTGCCTGAGACATGGCAGAGGGAGAGGGCTAACTTAAAGAACAAAGTTGTGGGTGCACATTCTTCTGGAGAAGTAAATGAGAAATAAAATCAAGTAGGATTCACCATAAATTAGCTAAGTGTACTTATCTCAGTCGGCCAGCTTCAAAAACAAATGTCTTATCACCCTTCAGCTCACCAGAACCCAGAAGCAAGTCCCCAGAGTTGTATGTGCTGATGTCCCAACTTCAAGGGACCAAGCTTTAACAGAAAAGTGCCTGCTGCACAGACACAACTGTACAAGTTTGGAAACTCTACCTGAGCACTGTTAGAGCATTGTCAAAAGTGGGAGGAGTATACTTCCACCATGTGTGGTATTCTGTTGCAGGGCATTAGCAGTATATAATTAGCAGTATATATCTTACTGTGGCAGGCTCCATGTGCAGTCCTTGTCACTTAGCGAAGTTGTGTAAAATGCAGCACAAAATAAAATACAGGAGAGCTTGAAGAGATCCTTTGCAGAGATTTTCAACTGCCTGGGCTTATAGTATGATTTGACTCCTGTTCTTCTCATAGGTCCTACAGTATCTGTAGTAGTCAAAGTAACAATAACCTTTGAAAAAAAAATGGTTTTTTGGTTGATTCTAAGCCAAGGTATGTGATATAAATTTTATAATTTAGCCCTTGCAGATGACCACATCAGGAGGTCTTTTCCAGAGCCATTAGTTACTGAACATTCCCCTTGAATGTCAGCAGATAAGAGTAACAGATTTTATTTCAAAACTAATTGTCTGCAAAAAAAAAAGCTGTAGTGAGAGTGACATCAAGGCTGCATCGACTATGTGTGGAATCAAGAAGCCCAAGCAAAATTGGAATCAATGGTCATCAGGGAGCAAGCTCTTTCCTAGTTGGAGTCATGCCTGGCATATGAGATGATGATTGTGGTTGTTGGAGGCTAGTCATCCTAGCGCCAGGGCAATCCTGCAGGAGCTCATCAGGGTAGTGTGACAGGCCAAACATCTTCAACTCCTTCACCAATGACTTTCCCTCCATCATAAGGTCAGAATTAGGGATCTTCACCAATGATTGCACAATGTTTTACACTATTTGCCACTCCTCAGATAATAAAGCATTCCATGTTATTGCAATAAAATCTAGACAATATCCTGGTTTGGGCTAACCAATGGCAAGTAACATTTGCGCCACACAAATGCTAGGCTATGACTATGAACAATAAGTGTCAATCTAACTACCAACTTTTGATTACACATTGGTGTTACCATCTCTGACTCACCTACATTTTTAGAGGTTACCATTGACCAGAACCTCAACTGGATTCATCGTACAAAAACAGTGACTACAGGAGCAAGTCAAAGGCTAGGAATTCTGCAGCAAGTACCTCAACTGCTGGCTCCCCAACATCTATCCATCATCAACAAGGTACAAGCGCAATGGTTCAAAAAGGTAGCTCACCACATTTTCTCAAGGACGAGGGGTGAGCAATAAATGTTGGCTCACAATTGACTAAAGATTAAAGTGGTGGCCTCTTTAGTAAACAGTGATTTCCTGATACATTGATCCTTTGAAACTTTATAGTTCAGTGATGCTAAACCTATAAATGTAATAGGTTGGTTGAAGATACATGTGAAAATAATTTAAGAATGGTTTGCTGAAGGCCCACCTGCAGATTCTTCTTGTTCCCTTTCCTCCTGATTCTTTTTTACTTCCTACAACAGTTTACTCCCTGCTTTGCCAAATGTGCATGAATTCTCAGTGAACTTGATATTCCATTCTGTGCTATTGTAGTCAAGGCATTAATTCATGCTCAATGACTAACATTTCTTCTAGGATAATGGAGAAAAAAAATCAAACAGACGTAAAAAGCATTTTATATGTCAGCGTCCAATGGCCAGGGGCTTCGGAATGAGTTCAGAAAGCACTGCAGAAATAAATCCTGGAGCAGCTTGAAGTAATAAAACATAGTCTACTAATTTGATATCATGCACGTTAAAACACACCATTGATTTCACTCCTATCAATTTATGTTTCTGTAGTGGCGAGGTGTTTGAGGTTGTTATGATGCTTCTGTGTTCATGAAGAAAATGTTTCTGATTCCCAGGAATACAACATGTCTCTATTAATAGATTGCTATATTGAGAAAATTGTTCTCCATTCCACAAGAGGAACATGCCAAAATCTGACAAGAACACATAAATAATCATAATTAAGGAGTTAAGGTAAAGACTTGTGGGGCTCATCTGTCATTAATGGTCAATTAGGATAATGCCTGTCAAATGGTGGAGGTTTGAGATTGAGAATTTATGTAAGTGCACAGCCTCTCATATACCACTGAGGCTTTTTTTTCCAAAAAAAGTGTTGAGCAATAATATTTGATTAAATCTGTTCTATTGCTAATTGTGAAGTGTGGATTTGTGCCTGCATCATTTGTTTTTATTTCTGCTAATTTATTAAATCATGTGACTGTATTTAAGCCAATTTAATCACATCATTATGCTCTAGACACTATAAATTTATATATAAAGGTCACATTTATAGCAATTTACAATGTATGTATTGAACTGCAATTAGCTTAACTTTATTTCTTTCAAAACATGTCCCACAGATTTACAGGGTTACTAGTTTTACTAAATAAACAGACAGGCAGTCTTTGGTTGTGACCGGGTTCCATTCTAGAATCTGTTCACAAGTTGATTTATATGATAGTCGGAATGCAATTCAGAACAATATAATGTAACCATTTGTGAGTACATGGAAACACGCACATGTCACATCATTAAAATTAACCCCAACATGGGATTGTGTTTTTGAGTATGAGCATTCCTAAGTTTAACATTCGTAATTCTTACCCCTTAGAGTCAAATATTTTAGTGAAATAAAGGGAGCTCATCCTGATTGCTGAGTTCGTATCCTATATTAATTACCAAGAGCAAATGTATCTCTGCTATAAATCTTCACTGCCAGAAGAAAAAAAAATTGATAATTTGTTACGAAGTTGGGTAGAGTAATTGTAGATTGGGAGACAGGAAGTAAGAATTTGGTGTTTATAAAATTGTAAAGTGGGGAAAGAATTGCTTGGTACCTTTTTCTCGGTGCTTAGAGATTTTAAAATGTATGTCTGTGAACAGCAGCATCAGTTTCAGTTTTCCAATACACAGATAGCCCAAACTGAAACCTTTATATTGAAAGGCTGTACAGTTAGCAGAACAAGCAACAGTTTTTTTAAAAAAACAAAACAACAGGTTTTGAATGTAGCCGATCAATTTGAACCAGGCACTTATATACCAAAAACCTATTAAATGTAAATCTGATGGTTTTGGCAACATAGGACCGAGAAATATTGTTATGTCATCATGGGTACAAAAGAAGAGGGCAGTTGGACAGAGACCCCAGAGCTAACTGCCATCTGTCAGAGCTGACAGCCCTCAGCTCTTAAAAGAGAAATTTGCTCTCATAGCCTCATCTATGCATTAGAGAAAGCACCATCTAAATAATAACTGTACCAATGACAAAGAATCAGAGGAAAAAGCATTCCAGACAGAAGAATTGGAGGAAGCATTCCCGACAGAAGAATTGGAGGAAGCATTCCAGACAGAAGAACGACAGAAGAAGGCACAGAACATTCTGGAGGATGCATAACCTGGCTGTAATTTTGAGAGACTGAATTCTTTTTTTTTGTATATAAGTGGGAGTTATGTTTATTGGAACAGCATAACATTAGAATCTTATATATTTGGGAAAAGTTAGTAGTTAGAATCGACTAATAGGCTTGTTAATTGTTTAGTTAATTTGTTCACTATTGGAGTTAGATCAATAAATTGTTACTTGTTGATTTTAAAGTGAGTGTCAGGGAGTTATTTTATTTACACATGAGAAGTTATTGAAAAGCAGGTTACACTACTTTTCACACTCTTTTTACAGATTATAGGGTGAGATGCTCCTCTTTGGGTGTTTCAGTTTTAGGACTCAGAGGGAGGTCAACCTTCATTGTGTAACACATTCATAGTAATACGATTGACATATTCTGACAAGATAATGCAGAAAAAAATTAAATTTTGCATTATGTTATAAATGCATTACATTTATACACCATTCCTTTGTCCATAAACTTAACAGCGGCATTAACGTGGTGAAATGAATATGCAGATATGTGCACTAAAACAACAGACATGATAGAATCAAATGAAAAAAGTACAAATTTTGGACAATACTACATCATTTTAATTAATATCATAATATTTCAGGCACTCCAAGTTATTGTTAGGAGTTTTATCTCTGCTAGATTTGAGTAATAGTTGATAAATTGAGAAATTTGTAATTAGCTGATTTCTCAAATCTCAAACAATTGTGTCTTTTGGCATATTCCAATTCAAAAGCACAATCACTGTATCTAGAGAGCTATTTTTTGTTAAATTCATTTTCGATATCTTCATTTAATTCTTTTAATACCTTGGTGAAAATCACTTAGTCCTCATTAGTGGCTTGACTCATGTCCCATTATTTTCTCAAATAGCGTACTTTTTGTTTGTACTAAAGCTATTAAGTTCCACCTCAAGACTTATTTTTAGATTATTTGTACTATTAGTATTTGTATTAATTCTCTGTTATGTTATGTCAATATATCTTAAACATGGTCACGATATCATTGCTGTATTGGAGTGTGAGACTTGAGGGCATAAAGATCTCCTATTCCTCTTACCCTGGAACCACATGTCACACGATGCAACATATTGCTGTGTTGTCATCTGATACCTTAATATTACACCAGATGTTGATGAACCTGTTAAGATAATCTTTGTACATAATTGAAAATTGTTATAAATGTCCATTGGATTTGTCAATATCATGATGTCCATGTTGTTTCTTATGTTATAAGGATAACATAAGTAGCTGGGTGGCACGGTGGCTCAGTGATTAGCACAACTGCCTGAGATCACCAGGGAGCTGGGTTCAATTCTACCTTTGGGTGACTGGACTTTGCACATTCTCCCTGTGTCTGTGTGGGTTTGCCCCCGGGTGTGCTAGTTTCCTCCTGCAATGTGCAGGTTAGGTAGTTTGGCCAAACTAAATGCCCATAGTTTGCAGGGATGCACAGACTAGGTGGATTAGTCATGGGAAATGCAGGGTTAGAGGGATAAGGTAGGGGTGTGTTGGAGTAGGTGGGATGCTCTTCATAGGATTGGTGTGAACTTGAAGGGTTGAATGGCCTGCTTCCAAACTGTAGGGTTTCTATGATTTCTAATCAGGTGAAGTACTAGGCTGGAGGTAAAATCAGAATTTTTTTTAAAGTTACTTAACAAATCTTTCATTTGCTTATTATTTATTACAGTTATATTTGCATTCATTTCTAACTGGCTAATATTTCCCTTTATTATTTTTTGACATATTTATTTTTGCAGTGGATTTGCAACATTTATCTTCTTGCAACACATATTACTTTTGCTGTTCCCTTTCTCTTTTCTCATTTTCAGCTGATACAGACTTGACATCATAGATAAATAGTGAGAACTACTTGGTGTTGTTTACCCACTCTGAAGTCACATGACACCAGGTTATAGTCCAACAGATTTATTTGAAATCACAAGCGTTCATAGTGCTGCTCCTTCAGCATTAGCAGCTCAACACAATTAACAATGATTAACTTATTTACACACATTTTAAGAATTCTTAAAAAATCGATTTGCTTTTGAGCCTGCCTGTCAAAACTGATCGGAAAAAATGAAGACTGCAGATGCTGGAGATGAGAGTCAAAAGTGTTCTGCTGGTATAGCGCAGCCGGTCAGGCAGCATCCGAGGAGCAGGAGAGTCAACGTTTCAGGCATAAGCCCTTCATCAAGAATGTTGGGGGTAAAAGGGGCTGAGAGGTAAATAGGAGGGTGGGGTGGCAGAAGGGTGAGGTGGTTGGGAAGGTGATAGGTAGATGGAGGTGAGGGGTGATAGTGATAGGTCGGAGGGGAGGATGGAGTGGACAGGTGGGAAGGAAGATGGACAGTTAGGACACTTCAAGAAGGCGATGCCAAGTTGGAGGGATGGATCTGGGATGAGGTGGAGGAGAAGAAATAAGGAAACTGGTGAAGTCGCTGTTTTTGTGCCATGTGGTTGGAGGGTGTTAAGGTGGAAGATGAGGTGTTCATCCTCCAGGCATCCGGTGGCTCAGATTTGATGATGGAGGAGGCCCAGGACTTGCATGTCCTTGGCGGAATGGGAGGGGGAGTTGAAGTGGTCGGCCACGGGACAGTGGAGTTGTTTGGTGCATGTGTCCCAGAGATGTTCCCTGAAATGTTCTGCGATTTGGCGTCCTGTCTCCCCAATATAGAGGAGACTTCATTGAGGTCAAAGGATTCAGTAGTTGAGGTTTTGGATGTGCAGGAAAATCTCTGCTGGATGTGGAAGGTAGGTTGGTGGCGGGGGGATGGTGTGGACCTCATGAGGGAGTCACAAAGGGAATGTTTTTTGTGTAATGCTGATATGGGTGGGGAGGGAAATAAATCTCTGGTGTTGGGGTCTGTTTGTAGGTGGTGGAAATGGTGGAGGATAATGCGCTGCGTCCAGAGATTAGTGGGGTGGAAGGAGAGGACCAGGGGGTTCCATCCATGTTGTTAAAACTAATATCAAATATAATTATTTTTTCAAGGCACTGTTTGCAGTGAATCTGATATATGCACACACACACTTCCTGATCGTGTGTCTTAAAGGAACTTTCAAATTTGCTTTTGGATTCAATGATGTAGTGATTCCTGTAAGAGATCCCTATTGCGAAGAATGTCCAATACTCCCATAATGTCCAATATCTATATGAGTGATCATTGCAAACAACTCATTAATGTCACTTATTTTAAGCAGCTTCTGTTATCTAAGAAAAATGAAAGACCAACCTGCCTGATCAGTTTAGCACTTAAATGAGAACAACAACTTTGCATTTAATAATGCCAGTTCGCAACAAAATCTAATGATGTTTCTACCAATCCAAAACATTTTTGCTGTCATTACTAAAGGAAGATAAGACAGCTGATCTCCTATAAATGTGAATACCTGAGTAATCATAGCATTGGATATTACCTAGATAACACGCCAAACATCTTATGTCAAAGTTTCTGTGGCATTGTATTAAAGAAGACAATCCAGGATATTCAAGAGGCAGTTTCGCCTGATTTGCTATACTATCAAGCATTTCTGTAGGCTTTGGCACGACTACCTGGCAATGACCACTAGAAAAAACATTTGCCAGACTTTGGGACAACAGAAAGACAGATTCAGAATTGTACCATCTGTTGCAAGGACATCAGCTACCACACAGCATATGGATAGCACATGCAATGACTGTAGTCATTAGCAGTAGCTTGAAACTTGGCTGTATCTACTTCCACAGCAAAAAAACTGGGAGCTGTATGCAGGCCAAGCTGTCATTTAGTTGCAGTCTACGCCTACGCTTTTGATTCTCTTTTCCTTAATTTTCACGTGTTTTGAATCTGTTTTCAGCCTTGGTACAGGTTGTAAATGGGTTGAATTTTTTGAATTTCTCAAGTTTCAGAAAGTTTGGCTTGTTATTGTGATGCTCAATGGTAAATGTCACAATTGCTTTGATTTCTACCTCCAGCCAATGTTTCTCTTTCATGCGAATCTGAGAGAAAAAAATAAAACCTGTCAGAAGTGGCTTCTCAGCCAAAAGAGGAAAATCTAGTCTTGCATGTTTGAAAGACACAAATTGTAAATAAAGTCATAGAGATGTACAGCATGGAAACAGACCCTTCGGTACAACACATCCATGCCAACCAGATATCCAAACCAATCTAGTCCCACTTGCCAGCACCCAGCCCATATCCCTCCAAACCCTTCCTATTCATATGCTCATCCAGATGAGTTTTAAATGTTGTAATTGTACCACACTCCACCACCTCCTCTGGCAGCTCATTCTATATATGCACCACCCTCTATGTGAAAAAATTACCCCATAGGTCTCTTTTATATCTTTCCCCTGTCATGCTGAACCTGTGCCCTCCAGTTCTTGACTCCCTGGGAAAAAGACTTTGTCTATTTACCCTATCCATGTCCCTCATGATTTTATATAAGGTCATCCTTCAGCTTCCGAAGCTCCAGAGAAAACAGCCCCAGCCTATTCAACCTCTCCCTATAGCTCAAATCCTCCAACCCTGGCAACATCCTTGTAAATCTTTTCCGAACACTTTCAAGTTTCATAAAGTTCTTCAAGTAGGAAGGAGATAAGAATTGCACGCAATATTCCAAACATGGCCCAACCAATGTCCTGTACAGCCGCAACATGACCTCTCAACTCCTATACCCAATACTCTGACCAATAAAGGAAAGCATTCATCAATATGCTATCTATTTGTGACTATATGTTCAAGGAACTATGAACCTGCACTCCAAGGTCTCTTTGTTCAGCAACACACACTAGGGCCTTACCATTAATTATGTAAGTCCCGCTCTGATTTGCTTTTACAAAATGCAGCACCTTGCATTTATCTAAATTAAACTCCATCTGCCACTCCTCAGCCCATTGGCACATCTGACCATGATCCCGTTATACTCTGTGGTAACCTTCTTCACTGTCCACTACACCTCCAATTTTTGTGTTGTCTGCAAAGTTATTAACTCTGCCTCCAATGTTCACATCCAAATCATTTATGTAAATGACAAAAAGTAGAGGACACAGCACTGATCCTATTGGCACTCCACTGGTCACAGGCCTCCAGTCTGAAAAACAACCCCCACCACTACCCTCTGTATTCTACCTTTGAGCCAGTTCTGTATCCACATGGCTAGTTCTCCCTGTATTCCATGAGATCTAATCTTGCTAATCAGTCTCCCATGGGGAACCTTGTTGAACGCCTTACTGAAGTCCACATAGATCACATCTACTGCTCTGCCCTCATCAATCCTCTTAGTTACTTAATCAAAAAACTCAATCACGATTGTGAGACATGATTTCCCATGCACAAAGCCATGTTGACTATCCCTAATCAGTCCTTGTCTTTCCAAATACATGTACATCATATCCCTCAGGATTCCCTCCAACAACTTGCCCACCACTGAAGACAGGCTAACTGGTCTATAGTTTCCTGGCTTATCCTTACCACCCTTCTTAAACAGTGGCACCACGTTTGCCAACCTCCAGTCTTCCGGCACCTCACCTATGACTATCAATGATACAAATATCTCAGCAAGAGGCCCAGCAATCACTTCTCTAGCTTCCCACAGAGTTCTCAGGTACACCTGATCAGGTCCTGGGGATTTATCCACCTTTACCCATTTCAAGACATCCAGCACTTCCTCCTCTGTAATATGGACATTTTGCAAGGTGTCACCATCTATTTCATTACTTTCTATATCTTCCATATCCTTTTCCACATAAAATACTGATGCAAAATACTCATTTAGTATCTCCCCCATTTTCTGTGGCTCCACACAAAAGCCGCCTTGCTGATCTTTGAGGGGCCCTATTCTCTCCCTAGTAACCCTTTTGTCCTTAATGTATTTGTAAAAACCCTTTAGATTCTCCTTAATTCTATTTGCCAAAGCTATCTCATGTCCCCTTTTTGCCCTCCTGATTCCCCTCTTAAGTATACAGCCATACGAAATTTTGATGCGGCCGCACTTGGTGTATTGCGTGCAGTTCTGGTCGCTGCATTATAGGAAGGATGTGAAAGTATTGGAAAGAGTGCAGAGGAGATTTACCAGGATGTTTCCTGGTATAAAAGGAAGGTCTTATGAGGAAATGCTGAGGGACTTGAGGCTGTTTTGTTAGAGAGAAGAAGGTTGAGATGTGACTTAATAGAGGGATACAAGATGATCAGAGAATTACATAGGGTGGACTGTGAGAGCCTTTTTCCTTGCATGGTGATGGCTAGCATGAGGGGATGTAGCTTTAAATTGAGGGGTGATTGATATAGGACAGATATCAGAGGTAATAAGGGTGTGGAATGCCCTGCCTGCAACAGTGGTGGACTCGCTAACATTTAGGGCATTTAAATGGTCATTGGATAGACATAGGAATGTTAATGGAATAGTGAAGGTTAGATGGACCTTAGGTTGGTTTCACAGGTCGGCACAACATGAAGGTATGAAGGGCCTGTACAGCACTGTGTTTTATGTTCTATGTTCCAACAGTACCTCAAGGAAACAATTGGAGAATGAGGAAACATTTCTTCCATTATAAATGCTTTACCAAAGGACTGCCTGCAATCTCTCAGAGTTCTGCTTAGCGTTCCTTTAAATAGATAGGCTTCATTGACAGATTAGGGGCATTGCATTTTACTCACCCTCTCTAACTGGCTAGCAATCACAAATTTGCAGAAGGGGCTGCTCATGCTATAGTTGACATAAACGGCGATTATAAATCCTGCTCCTTTGACAGTTGGACTCCTGACACATACAAGATTAGAAAGATTTACAAGGATGTTGCCAGGGTTGGAGGATTTGAGCTACAGGGAGAGGCTGAACAGGCTGGGGCTGTTTTCCCTGGAGCGTCGGAGGCTGAGGGGTGACCTTATAGACATTTACAAAATTGTGAGGGGCATGGATAGGATGAATAGGCAAAGTCTTTTCGATGGGGTTGGGGAGTCCAGAACTAGAGGGCATAGGTTTGGGTGAGAGGGGAAAGATATAAAATAGACCTAAGGGGCAACTTTTTCACACGGGTATGAAATGAGCTGCCAGAGGAAGTGGTGGAGGCTGGTACAATTGCAACATTTAAGAGGCATTCGGATGGGTATATGAATAGGAAGGGTTTGGAGGGATATGAGCCGGGTGCTGGCAGGTGGGACAAGATTGGGTTGGGATATCTGGTCAGCATGGACAGGTTGGACTGAAGGGTCTGTTTCCATGCTATACATCTCTATGATTCTATGACTCTATGTAACATGACCTCATGGCTCTGAAACTCAATCCCTCCACCAATAAAAGCTGTATGCCTTCATAACAACTCTATCAACCTGGGTGGCAATTTTCAGGGATCTATGCACATGGCCACCAAGATCTCTCTGCTCATCCACACTACCAAGAATCTTACCATTAGCCCAGTACTCTGTATTCCTGTTGCTCCTTCCAAAGTGAATGACCTCACACTTTTCCACATTAAACGCCTTTTGCCGCCTCTCACTCCAGCTCTGAAGATTATCTATGTCCTTCTGTAACCTGTAACATTCTGCCGCACCATCCACAATTCCACCAACTTTAATGTCATCCACAAATTTACTAATCCATCCTTCTACACCCTCATTCAGGTCTTTTATAAAAATGACAAACAGTGGACAGGCACAAGAAAAGTCCTGTTCCCTGAGAACAGGAGGAAACATTGTTTGAGCTTCATAAAACAGGCTGAGGATAGTAGCGGCTGTCAGTATTAGGAGTGTGGTACTGAGGAAAGGTTTTAATTGGCTCACTTGTTTAATGACTGTGGATATTACTTACAATGGCATTCGTCGCTCTTTGACCTTCCAAACAATGATTGACTCATGGTGTCATGATAGGTGGGAAAGGGAGAGGGAAGCCAGGAGCAAACAGGAATATGTGGAGCATCAGCAAGAAATATGTGTGCTGCTTCCAATTCCCAGTGGTAGTGTACACCCTGGGGAAGAGAACGAAGGAATCTGTCTCCAGCTTTAAGGCAATAGACAAAACTAGAATCAATGGGTATCGGGGGCAAACTCTCTGATAGTTGGAGTTGTAGCTGACACATAGGAAGATGGTCATGGTTGTTGGAAGTCATCTCAGCTACATGACAGTTTGCAAAGTCAAATCAAGATAGAAGTTTCATAGTGAATGATAGGGCCTTAATAAGGAGTGTAGTGAAAGAGAGGGATTTTGGAGTTCAGGTGCACAGTTCTCTGAAAGTGGAGCCATAGGTAGACAGGGCAGTGAGAAAGGCTTTTGGCGTACTGGCCTTCACCAGTCAGGGCATTGAGTATAGAAGTTAGGAAGTTATGTTGCAGTTATACAGGAATATTGGTGAGGCCGAACTTGGAATAGTGTGCAGTTTTGGCCACCTTGTGGAAGAATATTATTGAACTGGAAAGAATACAGAAGAAATTTACGAGGATGTTGCCTGGACTCAATGGTCTGAGTTATTGGGAGAAGTTGAACAAGCTCAGACTTTTTTCTTTGGAGTGTAGGAGACTAAGGGGGTACTTTATAGAAGTGTATGAGATCATGAGAGGCACAAATAGGGTAAATGCACTCAGTCTTTTTTCCAGGGTTGGGGAAATGAGAACTGGAGGGTGTCTTTTTAAGCTTAGAAGGGAAAGAATAAAAGGGAACCTGAGGGGCAGCCGTTTTACCCAGAGAGTGGTAAACATACGGAATGGGCTACCTGTGGAAGTGGTTGAGATGGGTACATGAACATTTAGAAGGTATTTGGACAAATACATAGGTAGGAAAGGTTTAGAAGTATATGGGCCAAGTGCAAGGAAATGGGGTTAGCAAAACTGGACATTTTGGATGGCTTGGGCCAAAGGGCTTGTCTCTATGCTGCAGGAGTCTATGACGCTACGACTCAATGATGTCTCTGCAGGAGTTCCTCAGTGTAGGTCCTAGGCTCAACCATCTTCAGCTGCTTCATCAATGATCTTCCTTCCATCATAAGATCAGAAGTGGGAATATTTGCCGACGATTGCACAATGTTTAGCACATTTTGCAATTCCTCAGATAATGGAGCAATCCATGTTCAAATGCATCAAGATCTGGACAATATCCAAGCTTGGGCCAATAAGTGGCGAGTAACATTTATGCCACACAAATGTCAGGCTCTGACTATCACCAGTAAGAGACAATCTAACCACCACCCCTTGATGTTCAATGATGTTACCATAATTAATCCCCCACTATCAAAATTCTAAGGTTATCATTAACAGAAGCACAAGTGGACTCAACACATCAACATAGTAGCTACAAGACCAAGTCAGAGGCTAGGAATACTGCAGCAAGTAACTCACCTCATGACTCCCCAAACCCTGTCCACCATTTACAAGGCACAAGTCAAGAGTGTGATGGAATATTCCCCTCTTGCCTGGATGACTGCAGCTCCAACAAAACTCAAGAAGCTTGATACCATCCAGGATAAAACAGCTCACTTGATCGGCACCACATCCACATGCATTCACGCTCTCCACCACCGATGTTCAGTAGCAGCGGTGTGTACTATATACAAAATCCACTGCAGAAATTCACCAAAGACCCTCAGACAGTACCTTCCAAACCCATGACCATTTCAACTAAAAAGACAAAGGTAGCAGATATATGAGAACACCACCACATTCAAGTTTCCTTCCAAGTTTCTCACCATACTGACTTTAAAATATATCATTGTTCCTTCACTGTCACTGGTTCAAAAATTGGCAACTACCTCCCTGTGGGCATTCTGGGTTAGCCTACAGTAGGTGACTGCTGCAGTTCAAGAAGGCAGCTCACCATCATATTCTGAAGGGCAATTAGGAAGAGGCAATAAATGCTGGCCACCCAGTGACACCTACATCACACAACTTAATTTTAAAAAGGCCCTTCTGCCCAACTCATCCATGCTGACCAGGTTACTTAAACTGGGCAGGTTAGGTGGATTGGCTGTGTTAAATTGCCATTATATCCAGGGACTGTGTAGTTAGGTGGATCAGCCATGGGAAATGCAGGGTTATGGGGATAGGGTAACGGGTGAGTCTAGGTGGGATGCTCTTCAGAGAGTCAGTGTGGTCTTGTTGGCCTGTTTCCACACTGTCACAATTCTATTGATTCTATGAACTAGTTCCATTTGCCTGCATTTGGCCCATATTCTTCTAAGTCTTTCCTATCCATGTACCTGCACAAATGTCTTTTAAATGTTGTAATTGTACCGACCTCTGCCACTTCATCTGGCAGCTCATTCCATATGTGCACCACCCTCTGTATGAAAAAGTTACCCTTCACGTCCCTTTTAAGTGAGTAAAACTGTTCCAACCGCAAATAGGGAAATCTTTCCCATCAGGGAGTCAATGTAGGGGATTCGGTTTGGATGGGATATTCTTCAGAGGGTCAGTGTGGACTTGCTGGGCCGATGGACCTGTTTCCACACTGTAGGAATTCTATGATCTTCTATGATCTAAATCATTCCCCTCTTACCTTAATCATATGCTCTCTAGTTTTGGACTCCCTACCCTGGATAAAAGACCTTGGCTACTCACCTTTTCTGCGCCCCTCATGAGTTTATAAGCCTCTATAAGATCACCCCGCTCCAGGGAAAAAATAAGTCTCAGCTTATCAAACCTCTCCTTCTAACTCAAACTTTCCAGTCTTGGTTACAGCCTTGTAAATCCTTTTTTGCACCTTTTCCAGTTAATAACATCCTTCATATAGCTGAATGACCAGAATTATACACAATGCTCCAAAGCTGGTCTGACCCCTGATGTTCACCACAATGGAAACAGTGCTGACTTCATGCAGAGTTGGACACATCAGGCCACACTGGAGTTTATACCCTTTCTCAATGTCAGCATTAAATTGCGTCTAAGGATATAGGGTAGGCCATTTAAGCCTGAGATCAAGAGAAATTTCATCACCCAGAGAGTGGTGAACCTGTAGAATCTATTGCCACAGAAAGTTACTGAGGCAAAAGCATTGAATGTTTTCAAGAAGGAATTAGATACAGCTCTTTGGTTTAAAAGGGATCAAAGGATATGGAGGAATGTGAAAACAGGGGACTGAGTTGGATGATCATATTTGGATGGTGGAGAAGGCTCGAACAACTGAATGACCTACTCCTTATGATATTTTCTATGTTTCTATGTTATTCATTAGCCACAGACCTATGAGCTTTGACTGTCACTGGATTAATCAAAGCCTTGCCTTGGTGGTTTTAAGATTCATTGATAAGCAACCAAGACCTGTCCTCCATTTTGCTAACAGGTGGGTTCTGAGAAGATCAATGCAGAAAACATATATTGGCCTTGTGAGGGTGCCACAACTCTCATCCCTTACTCTCCCACCATCAATCAGAGCTCCTTTCCTCTGGCACATAACACGGAGGCAGAGAGGAATTAAAAGGTTGTGTCAAGTTCTCTGTAATTTCCTGTCTCTCCTCCCTCAGCAGCCTGGAATGCAATTCATCCAGGCCAAGGGATTTGTCTGTTTTTAAATCTGAAACACACTCTAATACTTCCCTATTCCCTGTGTCAAATTGTGCAAATTCCTTACAGTCCCTTTTCCTGAATTCCATGTTTATATTCTCCTTTTCCAGAGTGAAGACCAAAGAGAAGTATTCATTCAATGCCCTTCGACTATTCTGAGGCTTCACACACAGATTGCCCACTAGGTCCCCAGTTGTTAACCTGTTTAGTTAACTTCTTCCCTTTAATGTATTCATAACATATCTTCAGATTCTCCCTACTCTTGTTCGCAAGTTGTTTTTCATGCCTTTTATGGACAAAGATAAGACTGGTCCTTGGTGAAAGTGCTAAATTGGGGAAAGGCAAATTACAATAGTATTAGGCAGGAACCGGAGAAATTTGAGTAAGGTGGCTGTTTGAGGGAAAATCCACATCTGACATATGGGAATCTTTTAAAGGTCAGTTGATCAGAGTTCAGGACCAGCATATTCTTGTGAGGATGAAAGATCAGGATACAAAGACTAAGGAATCTCAGATGACAAGAGGTATTAAAAGGTTAATCAAAAAGGAAAAAGGAAGCATATGTAAGGTTTAGGAAATTGATATCAAATAAGGACCTTAAGCTCCATTAAAGGAAGCAGAAAGGAACTTAAACAAGAAACTAAGAGGACGAGAAGAGGCCATCAAAATTCCTTGGCAAGAAGAATTCAGGAGAATCCCAAAGTATTTTATAAGTGTATTATGAGTAATGAGGTAGATAGGGAAAGGGTAGGTCTGCTCTAGGGCAGAGAGAAAATTTATGCAAGGAGCTGAAGGAAGTGGGTGAGGACTTATTGAGTACTTCACATTTGTATTCACCAAAGAGAAGGACATGGAATGGGTAAGATGAGGGAGGAATGTTAATATCCTGGGGCATGACAATATTAAGAAGGAGGAGGTGTTAGTTGTCTTGAAAAACTTTAAGTTGGGTAAATCCCCAGGGCCTGATGGGAACTATCTCAGGATATTGAAGAAGACAAGGATGGAGATTGCTGTGGCCTTGACTGAGATTTTTGTATCCTCTTTAGCCGTGGGAAAATCCAAAAAGACTGGCAAAAACCAGTGTTGTTCTTTTATTGAAGAAGGGTAGCAGGGATAATCCAGAAAATCATAGGTTGGTGAGTCTTACATGAGTGCTAGTGAGATTTCTGGAGTAGATTATTAGGAACAGGATTTATTCACATTTGGAGAAGAATGGTCTTATTGTAGATAGTCAGCATCCTTTATACAGGGAGGGGGGAGTCTTGTCTCACAAATTTGGATTCATTTTCTAAGGAAATAACAAAAATGATTGATGAGGGTAGGCTAGTAGATATTGTCCAAATGGACTTTACTAAAATATTTGACAAGGTCCCTCTTGGTAGGCTGGTCCAAAAGATTAAATCACATGGGATCTATGGTGAGTTGGTAAGTGGTAAGTTGGTTATTGGCTTGGTAATAGAAGACAGAGGGTTGTTGTGGAGTCTGTGACCAGTGGTGTTCCACAAGGATCAGTGTTGCGACTTTAATTCTTTGCAATAAATGAATGCTTTGGAAGAACATTTAGATGGTCTAATCAGTAAGTTTGCAATGACACAAAAAATGGTGGAGTTCTCAATAGCGAGGGAGGTCAACAAAGGATATAGTAAGATATAGACCAGTTTGAAAGTTGTGCAGAGAAATGGCAGATGAAGTTTAATCAGGACCAAGTGAGAGGTGATGACTCTTAGGAGGTCAAATGCAAATGGAAATTACACAGTAAATGGCAAGACCCTCAGGAGCATTGACGTACAGAGGGATCTTGGAATGCAAAATCCATAGCTCCCTGAAAATGGACACACATGCAGATAAAGTGGTGAAGAAGGCATATGGCATGCTTGCCTTCCTCATTTGGTGCGAAAAGAAAGCCCTCCTGAAGAAGGACTTATGCCTGAAACGTCGATTCTCCTGTACCCCTTGGATGCTGCCTGATCTGTTGTGTTTTTCCAGCAACACATTTTCAGCTTCATCATTTGGTGCATTGAGTATAAAAGTTGGCAACTCATGTCACAGCTATATAAGACTTTAGTTAGGTGACACTTGGAGTATTGTGTGCAGTCCTGGTCACTACATTGAGGAAGGATGTGGAGGCTTTGGAGATGTGCATATAGATGGGATTAGTTTAGAACGGAATCATAGTCAATACAGACATGGTGAGCCCAGGGGCCAATGCCTATGCTGTAATAGTTCGATGTTCCAAATACCTAATTCTGCAGGAGGTAACTCATCTCTTGACTCCCTAAAACTATCTGCAAGCTGCAAATGACGAATGTGATGTAATGAATGATTTTCTTTTCATTTGTTCGTGGGATAAGGGCATTACTGGCCAAGCCATCAGTTATTACTCATCCCTAATTGCTCAAAGGGCAGACAAAATTCAACCACATGGCATTGCTTTGCTCCTGGAATCTACTATGGGCCAAGCAGAGATGGCAGGTTTCCTTCCAAATCAGTGAAACCATATGAGTATTTACAAAAATTGCCAGTAGTTAGACTTAGGTTAGCTTTTTATTCAACATTTTTAATGAATTCAAATTTCTGGTCAGGTGTGATTCAAACCCATTTACCCAGATCTTTAGCTTTGGGTTCCAGATTATTAGCCATAAATATTATTTTGAGTTGACCACAGCATACAAATCTTCACTTTTTTTGTTTAAGTGCGACTTGAACACAATGAGGTTTGACAGCATTCAGGACAAAGCAACCCATGTCATTGGAACTTCCCCACATATTCAACACTCACTTGCTTCACACAATGGCAACAGTGTACACAAGCCGCAAGATATAAAGCAACAATCAACCATGGCTCTTTCAGCAACACCTTCCAACTTGACTATCTAGAAGAATATGGACAATGGATGCATGGGATAGTCACCACTTTCAAGTTCACAGTCAAGCCAATACCATCCTAACATGGTATTTCTTTACTGTTGTCCAGTCAAAATCCTGGATCTCCTTTCCTGATATCATAGTATGTGCATCAACATCAAACCGCAGTGATTCCAAAATGTAGCAGATGGTCATCCTCTCAAGTGCATTAGGAATCGGCAATAAATGCTGACCCAGCCAGTGACACCCCATGAAATAGTGTATATTTTTAAAAATTCCTCAACAGGATGTAAGGAACTTCAGACCTTGATGGCTAGCTGGTTGTCCTGAGAAGACACCCTGTTTCAGGTGTCTGGACATATCATTTCTACTTGACATGAAAGCCTAAGCTTTATAAAGCAATGGTGCAAGATCACCTGTGCCCTCTGAACCCTGGGATCGGGTATCACATGTTTTGTTTTGAACTGGACCTTTATATTTATCCTCCCTGTCATGTGCAAGGACACTTGGCTTTGGAAATGTCCGTTGCTTCTGCTGCTGCAGTTATCCTCATGACTGTGTTTCTGATTTTGTTGCTCCTTCTCATAGGCCAATGTTCCTGCTGCATGATTTCATCATTGTCGCAGGAAATGATGGTAAAGAAGCTCAGTTGCAGGTGAGTATGTGCCAAGACAGAAGTAACTGCAAAAAGTTGCAATTGACACTCTAACCTAGTGGTTTCATGATGAGAGCAGTAATTCTGCAGTCTCAAATCTTTCCCTGTGCCTGATCACAAGCTGGATCATTTCAGTCTCTAAAGTCTTTGCAGTACATCAATTTCAATAAATAATCATTGCCCACTGTGTAATCACCTTGCTGACCCAGTGAGATTTCGAGAGCTTGTGGAACCCAAGCACTGACTGTGAAAGTCAAATACTGGATTAAAGTGAAAGCTGCAAACCTATTTAAATATGTTAATTCGATTCCCAACTTGCTTCTGAAACAACCTAGGTCAAACCGTGAAATGGGTGGGATGATATTAGGTTCCAGTCATGACAACCCCCTATCTGAACCGGTGTATACTGCCACTTGTTAATTAAAATTCTGCCTACATAAATGATTTAATAATCATAATTTAATAAACATATCAATAACATTGACAATTGTTCTCATGGACTTACATTTCTCTCTTCCTTTATATTAATTAATACAATGTGATTAAAATTTTTTGAAAAAAACGATTTTGAATACAGTTATGAAGGCTAGATTTAAATGTTCTTTTACTTTATTTCTTGATCATCAAAACCTAAGATGGTGAGGGAGTAACAGTACAGCATCAGAGCTCCTACCCAGAACTCATCTGCCCTGTTCGCTTTTACTTTTCTGTCTTCTTACACTGCTTTCTTTTCTTATTTCAATCTACTTACTGTATGGATTATAACGAGGTCAGCCAGGTAGACTTCTTGGTATATGCCTTTCCTGATTGGAGCTGCTAATTTGTCCAAATAGGGAGCCCTGGCTGACAGATAGGAACAGGGGTGTTAGACATCCTATTGACTCTGAGTACTGGCTCTGAGGGAACTGGATTAGTGCCAAGAATGCTCCACAAACAAATAAAGAGTGACTTGGTGATGGGATATCGGCATCTGTGGAGTTATTTCAGTAACAATGAGAGAAAAGCATGTTCTTCAAGACATTCACTCGTAACAGCAGTCTTTAAGTTGGGGTAAGGATTTGTGGCATCATGCTGTTATTTCAGGAGCTTGACTCATTTGATTCTCCTGTGAAAGAGTGGGCATAGTATATGAAAACAATGTGTTTTTTTTATGGTCAATTGGCATTGGGGCAGATGTAAAATAATTCTCCTGACAGCCTGTAGAGTCACAGCCTTTTTGATTATTAGGAAAGTAAAAACAATGACTGCAGATGCTGGAAACCAGATTCTAAATTAGTGGTGCTGGAAGAGCACAGCAGTTCAGACAGCATCCGAGGAGCAGTAAGATTGACATTTCGGGCAAAAGCCCTTCATCAGGAATAAAGGCAGAGAGCCTGAAGGGTGGAGATATAAGCTAGAGGAGGGTGGGGGTGGGGAGAAAGTTGCATAGAGTACAATAGGTGAGTGGGGGAGGGGATGAAGGTGATAGGTCAGGGAGGAGGGTGGAGTGGATTGGTGGAAAAGAAGATAGGCAAGTAGGACAAGTCATGGGGACAGTGCTGAGCTGGAAGTTTGGAACTAGGGTGAGGTAGGGGAAGAGGAAATGAGGAAACTGTTGAAGTCCACATTGATGCCCTGGGGTTGAAGTGTTCTGAGGTGGAAGATGAGGCATTCTTCCTCCAGGCGTCTGGTGGTGAGGGAGCGGCAGTGAATGAGGCCCAGGACCTCCATGTCCTTGGCAGAGTGGGAGGGGGAGTTGAAATGTTGGACCACAGGGCGGTGTGGTTGATTGGTGCGGGTGTCCTGGAGATGTTCCCTAAAGCTCTCTGCTAGGAGGCGTCCAGTCTCCCCAACGTAGAGGAGACTGCATCAGGAGCAACGGATACAATAAATGATATTGGTGGATGTGCAGATGAAACTTTGATGGATGAGGAAGGCTCCTTTAGGGCCTTGGATGGAGGTGAGGGAGGAGGTGTGGGCGCAGGTTTTGCAATTCCTGCAGTGACAGGGGAAGGTGCCAGGATGGGAGGGTGGGTTGTAGGGGGGCGTGGACCTGACCAGGTAGTCACGGAGGGAACAGTCTTTGCGGAAGGCGGAAAGGGGTGGGGAGGGAAATATATCCCTAGTGGTGGGGTCCCCAGCCTGTTCAGCCTCTCCCAATAGCTCAAATTCTCCAACCCTGTCAACATCCTTGTAAATCTTTTCTGAGCCCTTTAACATTTCACAACATCTTTCCGAAAGGAAGGAGATAAGAATTGAATACAATATTCCAAAAGTGGCCTAACCAATGTCCTGTACAGCCACAACATGACCTCCCAACTCCTGTACTCAATACTCTGACCAATAAAGGAAAGCATACCAAACACCTTCTTCACTATCCTATCTACCTGTGACTTCACTTTCAAGGAGCTATGAACCTGCACTCCAAGGTCTCTTTGTTCAGCAACACTATACTGGATCTTACCATTAAGTGTACAAGTCCTGCTAAGATTTGCTTTCCCAAAATGTAGCACCTCACATCAATCTGAATTAAACTCCATCTGCCACTTCTCAGCCCATTGGCCCATCTGATCAAGATCCTATTGTAATCTGAGGTAACCTTTGCTGTCCACTACACCTCCAATTTTGGTTTCATCTGCCAATTTACCAACTGTACCTTTTATGCTTGCATCCAAATCATTTATGTAAATGACAAAAAGTAGAGGACACAGCACTGATCCTTGTGGCACTCCACTGGTCACAGGCCTCCAGTCTGAAAAACAACCCTCCAACACCACCCTCTGTCTTCTACCTTTGAGCCAGTTCTGTATCAAAATTGCTAGTTCTCCCTTTATTCCCTGAGGTCTAACCTTGCTAACCAGTCTCCCATGAGGAACCTTACTGAAGTCCATATAGATCGAACGCCTTACTGAAGTCCATATAGATCACATCTACTGCTCTGTCCTCATCAATCCTCTTTATTACTTCTTCAAAGAACTCAATCGAGTTTGTGAGACATGATTTCCCATGCACAAAGCCATGTTGACTAACCCTAATCATTCCTTGCCTTTCCAAATACATGTACATCCTGTCCCTCAGGATTCTCTCCAACAACTTGCCCACCACCGACGTCAGGCTCACTGGTCTATAGTTCCCTGGCTTGTCTTTATCACCCTCCTTAAAGAGTGGCACCACATTAGCCAACCTCCAGTCTCCCGGCACCTCACCTATGACTATCAATGATACAATATCTCAGCAAGAGGCCCAGCAATCACTTCTCTAGCTTCCCACAGAGTTCTCGGGTACACCTGATGAGGTCTTGGGGACTTATTCACCTTTATGCATTTCAAGACATCCAGCACTTCCTTCTCTGTAATATGGACATTTTGCAAGGTGTCACCATCTATTTCATTACTTTCTATATCTTCCATATCCTTTTCCACAGTAAATACTGATCCAAAATAGACATTTAGTATCTTCCCCATTTTCTGCCAAGTCTGTCTTGCTGATCTTTGAAGGGTCCTACTCTCTGCCAGGTTATCCTTTTGTCCTTCCTGGATTTATAAAAGCCCTTTGGATTCTCCTTAACTCTATTTGCCAAAGTTATTTCATGTTCCCTTTTTGCCCTCATAATTTCCCTCTTAAGTATACTTCTACTGCCTTTATACTCTTCTAAGGATTCAATCGATGTATCCTGTCTCTACCTGACATTTGCTTCCTTCTTTATCTTAACCAAACCCTTAATTTCTTGAGTCATCCAGCATTCCTTATACCTGCCAGCCTTTCTTTTCTCCCTAACATGAATATACTTTCTCTGGATTCTCATTATCTCATTTCTGAAGACTTCCCATTTTCCAGATGTCCCTTTACCTGCGAACATCTGCCCCCAATCAGCTTTTGAAAGTTCTTGCCTCATACCATGAAAATTGACCTTTCTCCATAATGGTTTTAAATTTTCTGGACACACATATTTGACTTTGGACACAGAAATGTTTGATCCTGGAAAAACTGAAACAGCTAGTGGAGATGGGGGAAAACAAATGGCTGTCCCAACCAGAATTAAAACCTTTTTTAGAGTCATGGAGACTCGATCCCAGTCGAGGATGACATATTATTACAGGGAGCAAGGGTGAAATGTTGCTGATCGATATTGGCTGAACTCCACTAGGGTTTTCCAAACTGAACATCTTGGTAAGACGAGATGCCTGGTGGTCAGGTTTGGATGCAGATGTAGCAGCATTGGTGTGGCAGTTCTCAGAGTGCCAACATAGACTTGAATTACCACCAGCAGTTCCCCCACATGTGAGTGAATGATAGAGTAAGCCCTGGCCTCAGTTATACATCAAATCTTCAGGTCCTTTCATAGGCTTAATGTTCTTCAGCATTGTGGGTGTCATTGTAGGTGTCATTGTAGACACCCACTCAAAGTGGTTGGACATACATAGAGTTCATTTGTCAAAGAAGGCGACAACAATAGAAAAACTGCATACATCTTTCACAATACACGGACTCCCCCAGAGGTGTTGGTCACTGATAACAATCAATCATTTACCTGCAGGTAGTTTGACTATTTTCTAAAGTCGAATGGTGTTCGACATATAAGGACAACTCCATACCATCCAGCATCCAGTGATCAGGCAGAAAGAGCGGTCCAAACTTTGAAGGCAGACTTTGAAGGCCAACAGCTTCACTAGTTACCAAACTGTCCCATTTTCTATTTGATTGTAGGATGCAACTAGGAACCATAGGAATGGCCCTGTATGGGTAAGTGGGTTGACGTCTGGCCAGGTCCAGAGACATATAAAGTTCAGGTAGATCTGACAGTCCTGATAAGCACGTTGACCATATGAAAGCTGCAAACAGGCAACTTGTGTGGTAGCAAAATGTGCCCGGCTCCTGGATCAACTTTCCGATTGTTCTGAAATCCGTGGGTACGCCCTCTCCATCAGCAGTGAAGATACCTCGAAATCCATGATGGACACAGCAGATGTTGCCAACTTTGCAGCCAGAAGAAGAGAGTGAATTCCTTCCAACGTGCGCCAGGTGCAAGAGGTGAGCTACTGTGCATCAAACAGTGTCTGTACTAGAGGCAGAGATAGAGAAACCTGACCCGGTACTAAAACTCCCTAGGAGAAGTTCCACAAGGAAGAACTGACCTATGTGCATGGACTCAAATAGGGAGGGATATAGTGGTTGTAACGAGGTCAGGCTGGTGGACTCATAGCATATGAGTTCCCTGACTGGAGCTGTTAATCTGGTCCAATCAGGGAGCTCTGGCTCAGATATAAACAGGATTGTTAGACATCCTGTTCACTCTGGCAGCTCATTCTGAGGAAGTTGGATCAGCACGAAAGACTGCTCACGTGTAAATAAAAGATGGCTTAGTGACAGGATACCAGCCTCTGTGGAATTATTTCACTTACCTTCTGTGGAGAGCAAGTTTGTGCAGTGTGGAAGATGTCAGCATGGAGGAGAATGAGCCCAGCTCATGGAGGATCAAGCTACTGCAGGGTGAATGAGCCCAAAGCAGTGATGAGAGAGGTCCCCCAGTATCTGCAATGGTCAAAAACATTGGGGGAGGTTAAACAAACCTTCTGGAGAAAGCTTGTTGTGAAGAACCGCAGCAATGGCATTGCAACTTTGTTGGAGCATGGCAACTAATGGATTCTGGAGTGGGAACTTTGGTAATTAGCAGCTCATTACAGTCCAGTGCCTGGCAACAGCTGGGATCTTGACAGTTAGGGATTGAGCCCAATGTGAAAAGAGTGAACGCAAAGCTGCATCTGCAGTGGCAGTGAGAGCAGGCAGCCCAAAGTCTCCCGGAGAGCAGGCGAAAGCAGAGGAGATCAAGCTTTTGTAGGGAGTGTGAGCTCACTATGGCTAACTACTAATGAAAGACTATTGAACTTTTAATTTTATTTATTTATTTTCTATTTAATACTAAGAAGAACCGAATTGTTTAACTTTTAACTTAGTTTCTTTTTAATTGTCGGTTTGCTCGCTGAGCTGGAAGGTTCATTTCCAGATGTTTCATCACCCTACTAGGTAACATCGTCAGTGGGCCTCAGGCGAATAAGTCCTGATAAAGAGAAAGTGGAACTTCTTTTTAATTTTCTACTTTGTACCCAAGAGTTTGTACCTAGGTACCTTTGTACCTAAGATGATGCTGGGAATGGAGACATTGTAAATAAAGGGTGACATTTCACGGTACTCATGTACTTCTGCACTTGAGTACAAATGACAATAAAATCTGATTCTAATTCTAATTTTAAATTCTAAAAATATAACCAGCTTGGAAATCACATGATGTGGCATATTGGATTCCAGAAAGGGATGCAGAACTTGCAATTCTTGTGTCAAGATTGACAAAAAATGATGCTAAAAATAGGCAAGTGCTATTTTATGTAGCATCTAATTGTGCCTTACAGTGAATTAACCCAATTGTGCTTGCCTATGATCGCCTCACTAAGTGGTAGGTACACTTAGTTCTGAGGGGAGATGGATCATATAATTTGGAATTTTAACTGGGACAAAACATTTTATATAAACAGCATGTCAAATTAAATGACTTGATCGTGTTAACCTGTGACGTGTATTCTGCAGAAAAATGGCCTAACGTACTGTCTAATTCAAGTGTATTCTAAATGTTTTATTTTCCTGAGTTATGTGATTAACGTATTTAATGAGGTAGAAAAGAGGAATAATACATTGTGCTTAGTCACACGACATAGCCCAGAATAAACAAGAACTGCCCATATATCTTTCTGACTTCTCAATATTTACTAGCAATAGAAACAAATGAATGTTTTTTTTCATCTCCTCCCTGCCATTAATTTTTTTTTCACCCCTAACTAATTTTGTGCTGTATTCAGGTAGAAAATACTGTTGGTAATTGCTATGATGGCTTATTTTATGAAATGACTATTAGAAGTATTTCCCACACTTTATGTCTGCAGTACAGTATATGATAACAACAAAGTTACTGCATGAGATATTCACAAGCTCGGATTTAAAAGTCATCTTACAACATTATTTTTCAGAAAAATTTATTCATCATCATATAATATCCCTTGCCTTTGAAAAAAAAGCTACCTGTTTAGTGCATTCTGTTACTACATTAAATGTATCACATTAACTCCACAAATGTAAAAGAGTCATACCGTATTTGCCATGAATTAGACAATTGAAATGATCCTACTTGTTAAATGTTTAAACATTTTTAAAGATCATTGTCAATTGGAGTTAGAAACTTAAATTTCTTTCTTCAAAATATTTGACAGTAAAGTCATTTAGATTTCCTGTTACTTCACGTATTTTGAAATGCTTCCAGTTTAAATCCAGATGGATCATGTGCCTCTAGGTCCTAGTTAAATGAAACAGAAGCAGAAGCGTTTGGTTTAATGTATAAACATCATGTGATGAGTTGTAAATTACCAGTCCATGACAGCAAAGTATGAGGAGAAACAATATTTTTAAAGTGAGGGCTTATCTTAATACTGTACAACTACTGTCATTTACTACTTTTACGGAAGGGTCAACTTAAACAAATTTGTTGGGAAGAATAAATGTTCCAGTGACATTGCTAAATTTTCTTAGCTACGTAAGTGAAAGGAAGAGTGAATACAAATGTAAAAGAAAGGAGGAAAGATGAGAAACAGGACAGCACATGGAGAAAATGAGACAAAGCAGTTGCTCAAATGAATAGCTATAGTAAATAGACCTCGGAGGGCTCAGATTCCATACCTGTTCTGTACTGAGCTTGCTTATCTCAACTGAGGTGTCATAAGGTGTTGAATTTAACAGCTATAACTCAGATACATGGCTATACCCAGTAACTTCCAAGTGCTTGCTGTTTGAAACTGAATCAAACACAATGGGATAGTTTCCGGCTCTGTTGTTTCACACATGAAGAGAGCTTGCTGGACATTCACCATCAAATACAATGTAAATAATGCCCAAGATGCTTGAACTGATTGAGAAGTGAATTTTCAGGAATGTCAATGAGCTGAATATTTGTCAGGCTTTGGAGGCATATCTCAGAATGCAACAGGATACATTTATGTTTTCTTATGGGGGATATTTGATTTTCCACTGCATCCAATCACCAACTTCACCAAGGATCCCTCGACAGCACTTTCCACACCCATGACCACTTCCATCTCGAAAGACAAGGGCAGCAGATACATGGGGACACAATTACTTGCACATTTTGGAAGTGGGGAATGTCTAATTTGGAACACACACACAGCCGAAAGAATCTGTAAAGGTAAGGTCACTGTTACTAGACCAGCCTTATAGATTTTGTCATGTGTATTACAGTAAAAATGTCAAAATATCCTGTCAGCCAGTGCTGTCATCTTTTCTATTTTGATTTCAAAGGTTTCTGGCTGGTAGACATGTCTGATTTAAGCAGATGAAAATAATTTAACCATCTGTCTCCCAACATTGAATTGTGAATAACTGGCACTTGCAAAGAGATATAATAAAAAGTTGTGTCTTTCTGGTTTCTGATTTGATGATACAAGATAATTTGGATTATAAGCATGACAAAGTTTGATATTAAGGATAAAATGGATTCAGCCATGTAAACAATGATAGCATGTGGAACCCCATAGGGACCTGAGTGGACTATGGTGTGATTGCTGTCAAAATCTGATGAGATTTTCAGAATGGCCCACCTTGATGCTAGGAGCATCTTGCACCATCTTTTACGTTTTGCTGAGCACCTTGACGAGTTTCTTGCTCGGCAGTGGCAAGTTGCCAATTAAGGGGTTTTATAGATCATTAAATACCTTATTAATAGTGCAACTTGATCCATTAATGTTCAGTTTCCCGTCTTACCAAGCATGTCAAACAAACCACATGTTAAGAAAATTGGAGCAGATATTTAGCGGCATCAACTTTCTGCTTGCTCCATGCTGAATAACAGAGAACGTCTCAGGGCACAATCCATGGGTACCAGTCACATGTGGCCCACATCCATGGACATTAATACTCAACATCTGCCTCACAGCGCCAGAGACCTGGGTTCAATTCCCGCCTCAGGTGACTGACTGTGTGGAGTTTGCACATTCTCCCCGTGTCTGCGTGGGTTTCCTCCGGGTGCTCCGGTTTCCTCCCACAGTCCAAAGATGTGCAAGTCAGGTGAATTGGCCATGCTAAATTGCCCATAGTGTTAGGTAAGGGGTAGATGTAGGGGTATGGGTGGGTTGCGCTTCGGCAGGGTGGTGTGGACTTGTTGGGCCGAAGGGCCTGTTTCCACGCTGTAAGTAATCTAATCTAATCTAATCTAATCTAATCTAAGAATCCTCATGACGCATCTCTGATCGACTTATGGTACGCTTCTGCTCTTCAATGCTGCACTAGCAGCTATCATTGTAATGCTGCAGCAAAGATACTCAGTGACACAAATCCGATTCATGGCTTGTACCATGCTACATCTTTGTGTTTTACGTTTACTGACACAGGCTCAGAGCTGGTGAGCCTTATCTGGATGGTCTCAGCTCCATGCATTGCATTGCCTTGCCTTTTTGACATTTACGCCCTCAGCTAGAGTGACCAATCTTAAAACCTTTATCTTGCCATGCTCTTTAGTGCAGACACAATGCCAGGAATCTTGCCATGGTTGTCAACAGTCCTCAGTAAAATCACGGGGGGATAGAATTTGTTGAGTGGGTCCAGCCCAACAAGTCAAGGGCAGCCTCTGATAACAACCCAGGGGCTTAGACACAATCAGTCAGCCCATGAGCGCCACCAGAGTCAGCAACCTTTCTACATAAAGGTGAGAACCCAAATGTTGGGGAGCCCACCACTTTTCTATATTTTCTTGGCTAATGTGGGCTTTTCTCCTCCTGGAATATGAACAAGGCAGGTATTAAGAGAGATGATTGTGGATGGCACAGTTGTCACTCTGGCAAATAGGAGGGTTCTGAAGTGGGTAAGTAGGTAAGCTGCAGCGACAGTGGTACTGATATAAGATGGGTAAGGGAGCTATTGCAAACAGTAGTGAGAGTGATAGCACATGAAACTTGATGGGAAGACTGTGCAACTGCAGAGTGTGAGGTATTAGAGAAAGGATGACGGTACCACTTATGCTGGTCGAGTGTAGAAGGTCATTGACTATTTTTCTACATTGCTGTGCATTCCTCCAGATGGCTGAGACCGAACAGACCTGGGAACAAACTCAGATCAGGCTAGTAGTTTGGTGTCATAGCCTCCACTGCTGGTCTGGGGTGATAAGGGGGAGGAATTTCCACATATACACCACCCAGTCCAGCAGGACCATAGAATGTCTACCAAGTACTTCCTGTCTGCTACGTTCAGGGCAAATTTCATATGGAGCAACTGCAAGCGATTCTGGGCTTTTGCCATATATGCAGAGATAGACAAGTTGTTCTAGGAATAGCACACAGTAAGAAGGGTTTGGGATGAGATATGGTGCACACCATAGGGCTGGGGCAAATAGTTAATGAGGCGCATTTGGTAAGAATGAGAAATCTCTCTGGACCTTGCAGGAAGAATCCTTTGAAAAATGTAGAAGCAAGCCATGCTTACTTTTATTGGCAAGATTCAGCCCAATATTTTTGAGGGAGGCGATTTGGCTATTTTTTAAGATGGTAAGAGGGTTTTTTTCCACAGGAAAAATGTCTTTCATTGCTTTTTCAGAGAATCTGAGGAATATACATTGTGCATATTGATTGACAGGCAATGAAAACATCAATAAGTGGCATTGATGTCCTAGATTAGATTACTTACAGTGTGGAAACAGGCCCTTCAGCCCAACAAGTCCACACCGCCCCGCCGAAGCACAACCCACCCATACCCCTACATCTACCCCTTACCTAACACTATGTGCAATTTAGCATGGCCAATTCACCTGACCTGCATATCTTTAGATTGTGGGAGGAAACCGGAGTACCCGGAGGAAACCCACACAGACATGGGGAGAATGTGCAAACTCCACACAGTCATTTGTCTGAGGCGGGAATTGAACCCAGGTCTCTGGCGCTGTGAGGCAGCAGTGCTAACCACTGTGCCACCATGCTGCCCCCACCGTCCTGTGTGATCTAAGATAGCGTACAGGGAATATGAGGATTATTAATTAAACAGGTAGCATTAGTGTAATGTAGAAGATCTGATGAATCATAACATGACATGGGGAGTGAAGGAGGTGAATGGTAAGGTTTAGGTGGTATATAAAGTTAAAAATCACACAACACCAAGTTATAGTAACAGATTCAATTGGAAACACTAGCTTTTGGAGTGTTGCTCCTTCATCAGGTGGCTGTGCATGATGGATGAGCAGCGCTCAGAAAACTAGTGCTTCCAAAAGAACCTGTTGGACTATAACCTGGTGTTGGGTGATTTTTAACTTTGTACACTCTATTCCAACACTGGCACCTTCAAATCATGGTGTATAAACACTGCTAAAAGCTGGAATATTGTGTTGCAGAAATCAGGCAGCCCTTCTAACCATTCTACCTCTTCACCCACACTCCTCCCACACTAGTTCACAGTTTACACACTGCACTATAAACCTAACTTCAGTGCTAACAGATTAAATTGCTGTGTGAAACCACACATGGTTGGGTGAGGTTTACCAGCTACAAATGTGCAGAGTTTGTTTATCCCTGAGCTTGGAGAAGCATTTGACCCAGTATCTTCAGGCGGCACGGTGGCACAGTGGTTAGCACAGAGACCTGGGTTCAATTCCCACCTCAGGCGACTGACTGTGTGGAGTTTGCACGTTCTCCCCGTGTCTGTGTGGGTTTCCTCCGGGTGCTCCGGTTTCCTCCCACAGTCCAAAGATGTGCAGGTTAGGTGAATTGGCCATGCTAAATTGCCCGTAGTGTTAGGCAAGGGGTAAATATAGGAGTCTGGGTGGGTTGCGGGTCGGTGTGGACTTGATGGGGCGAAGGGCCTGTTTCCACACTGTAATGTAATCTAAAAAAGAAGTTATAAACCAGCAAAGAAAATGATTAAGTGAAGTAAATTTGGACCTGGATCCTCAGCAAGTGTTTGATAAGATACAATATATCAGGCTACTTGATAAGATAAGAACCTGTGGTGTTGGAAGTAGTGTACTAGCATGGATAGAGGATTAGTTAACTAATAGAAACAGAGTTAGGATTACAGGGACATTTTCAGAAAGGCAACCTTGAATTATGGCATATAACAGGGATCAATGCTGGGGCCAGAATTATTTACAATAAAGTTAATGATTTGGATGAGGAAAGTGAATGTATAGTTGGCAGAGGACACAAAAATAGGTGGGAAGGCAGGAGGTGAGCATTTTAGAGTCAGTAGGGGGATATAGATTGATTAAGCAAATGAAATATAATATGGAAAGACGATGTTATGCATTTTGAGAGGAAGAATAGAGTTGAATATTATTTTAATGGAGAAAGACAGCAAAAAGCTACAGAACAGAGGGATTTGCATAACTCACAAAAAGCTAGCATACAAGTTCACCAGGTAACTGGGAAGGCAAATGCAATGTTGGCCTTTATTTCTAAGGGAATGGAGTATAAACTACAGTGATCTGCCGAAAACTGTACAAGACGCTAGTCAGACAACAGCTGGAATACTGTGAATATTGTGGGCCCTTATCTACAGGAGGATAATGTGGGGGTGCCAGTGTTGGACTGGGTTGCTAGCACCTGAAGAAGGAGCGGGGCTCTGAAAGCTTGTGTTTCCAAAAAAACCTGCTGGACTATAATCTGTTGTCATGTGATTCTTTTGACATTGTCCAACAGAAAAATATACAGTCACTAGCTGCAGTACAGAGAAGATTCACTGGACTAATCTTAGGTATGGAATGACTGTCTTATGAGGAAAGGTTGAGTAGGTCCGAGCTATATTCATCTGTGTTTAGAAGAATGCAAAGCAACCTTATTGAAGCAAATAAGATTGTGGGGCTTGACGAGGTTAATGCAAACAGCTTGTTTCCCTTTGTGGGAGAGACTAGAACCAAAGGCAGAAGATAGGAATTCAACAAGGCAGAAACAACAGTCAAAGGTAAAAGTACTTCAGACCAGGAAAAGACCCACAGCAGCTGGTTGGAATGGTTGGAACTCCCTGGATCTATTGTATTAGTGACTCAAAGGCAATGAACAATAAACTTGCAGCTATTATTAAGCATTGATGTCAGAGCAAACAAGGACTATAAAGCACATCTACAATAAGAGAAAACAACGGTCACAGAATTAATTTAAGATAAGGTTGTAGATCTGGTGACACAATGAAGCCAGAACTAATGTGGTAAAGGGGCATTTTAGAAGCTAAACAGACAAAACATGACCAAAGAAGAAATTCTGGAAACTATTAATGCCACAGAAAATGTGGGAAATTGATTTATCAAAATCAGAAGCACAAATTCAAGTTGCAAACAATGGTTATCATTTATTGGAGTCATTTAAGGCCATGATTGGTGGAATTCATCTAGAAAGCCACAAAAATAGCACAAATCCTCCCTGTTATTCACTTTTACTTGGACTAATTAGCAGAAGAAAATCTACATTGCAGCAGTACACAGTGGCAGCATTGTTATGCTCCAAAGTCAAAAAAAAGCTTTGTAAGCAAGTAAAGTAAATAATCACATTAGGAAGGCATAACTTCAGAAATAATACTGTCAGGAAGACTTAATTTAAGAGACAGGACAAGTAAAACTCAGGCTGGCTAGCTTGGAGACAACAATTTCTGAGATCTAGACAAGCTTCCAAAATAGATACAAAATCAGAAGTGGAGCAATTTTATAAATTTCTCAATACAATTTGAAGCATAGCTAATGACATTATTTTAAGTGCAAGCAGCAGCGGAGGTAGGATGAACTTGGAAGACTGCAGATAAGGTAAGGCAGTTTTTATTAAAATTACTTACCGGTAGCGGGCAGCGGTGTTTTTCTCTTTCACAGAAAGAGCAGGAGCAGCAGAGGAAGTGACGGGGACCAGAAGGGTAGCCGGGAAGGTAAGCAGTGAGTATAAATATTCACCCTTCGACGCCAACAGCCATTTTAAGTGCAAGTAGCAGTGGAGGTAGGACGAACTCAGAAGACTGCAGATAAGGTAAGGCAGTTTTTATTAAATTTACTTACCGGTAGCGGGCAGCGGTGTTTTTCTCTTTCACAGAAGGAGCGGAAGCAGCGGAGGAAGTGACGGGGACCAGAGGAGTAGCCGGGAAGGTAAGCAGTGAGTATAAATACTCACCCTTCGATGCCAATGGCCATTTTAAGTGCGAGCAGCAGCGGAGAAGGAGCGGGAGCAGCGGAGGAAGTGACATGGACCGGAGGGGCAGCTGGGAAGGAAAGCAATGACCGTATATATCAGCAAGGCGGCTAAACCCGAGACTCTTACTACTGTAGTGTCTCCCACCCGCCCTCCTTCTCTAACCTAGTTAATAAGTAGGAAGAGCAGGAGTGACGACCAGGGGACTGCCGGTAATATATCTGGGCAGTGGCTGAACCCGAGACACTATACGTGTTGTGTCTCCCACTCCCCCACCTCCTCTAACCAAAAATAGGACTCTGGTTTGTTAAGGTAAGGAGTTTCTCTTTCTTTATCAGTGAATGGTTAAAAATTTACTTTTTATGGTTTATCTATTAATTGGTTTTTAAAAAAGACAATAGCAGAGAGGTATCACAAAGTATTTTAACTCAATAAAGTAATAAAGTAATTAACTAAGCAGAGATGGCTGGGCAGGTGATGTGCTGTAGCTGTATGATGTGGGAGCTGGCTGATCCCATTGTGAATGGCAGTGACCACATCTGCAGCAAGTGTTGGTTGCTGGAAGAACTCTGGCTCAGAGTTGATGATCTGGAATCTGAGCTTCAAACACTGCGGCACATCCGGGAGGGGGAGAGTTACCTGGACGCTTTGTTTGAGGAGGCAGTCACACCTGCGAGATTAAGTAATTCACATTCAGTTAGTGATCAGGGACATCAGAGTGTGACTATAAGTGAGGCAGGCAGGGGGAACTTGTGTTCAGGAGTGCAGGAGCCTCAGCCCTTGACCTTGTCCAACAGGGAGGGGGAAGGATCCAGTTGTTCTGGTCCACGTTGGGACTAACAACATAGGCAAAGCTAGGGTGGAGGACCTATTTGGGGATTATCAAGCACTAGGAAGAAAATTGAAGTACAGGTCCTCAAGGGTCATAATCTCTGGATTACTGCCCGAGCCACATACCAATTGGTATAGGGATAAGAAAATTAGGGAAGTAAACACGTGACTAAGGGATTGGTGTGGGAAAGAGGGATTCCATTTCATGGGGCATTGGCATCAGTTTTGGAACTGGGGCATCTGTACCATTGGGACGGTCTCCACCTCAACCGATCTGGTACCAATGTTCTAGCGAAGAGAATAAATAGGGTGGTCAGTAGGACTTTAAACGTCTGAGTTAGGGGGAAGGGAAAGTGAAAGCGACAAGGAGTATGGAGTTAAATGGAAAGATAAGCAGGAGGATAGCATGTATACAGGTGGATTTAACCTTTAGACAGATTAGGAATGCAACAAAAAGGAAGGATAACTTTGGACATCTTATGACTTCCAATATCTCTAATGATAAGAATGTTAGCATTAAGGCACGTTACCTGAATGCTCGTAGCATTCGTAACAAAGTAGATGAACTAACAGCACAGATCATCGTGAATGATTATGATGTGGTAGGCATCACAGAGACATGGTTGCAGGGGGTTCAGGACTGGCAGTTAAACATCCAAGGATTTACAACTTATCGAAAAGACAGGGAGGTGGGCAGAGGGGGGTGGGGTGGCCTTGTTAATTAAGAACAAAATTAAATCTATGGCACTGAATGACATAGGGTCGGATGATGTGGAGTTTGTGTGGGTGGAATTGAGGAACCACAAAGGCAAAAAAGTCATAGTGGGAGTTATGTACAGACCTCCTAACAGTGGTCAGGACCAGGGGCGCAACATGTACTGGGAAATAGAGAAGGCATGTCAGAAAGGCAAGGTCACGGTGATCATGGGAGACTTCAATATGCAGGTGGACTGGGTAAATAATGTTGCCAGTGGATCCAAAGAAAGGGAATTCTTGGAATGCTTACAGGATGGCTTTTTGGAACAGCTTGTCATGGAGCCCACAAGAGAGCAAGCTATTTTGGACCTAGTGCTATGTAATGAACCAGACTTTATAAAAGATCTTAAAGTAAGGGAACACTTAGGAAGCAGCGATCATAATATTGTAGAGTTCAGTCTGCAGTTTGAAAGAGAGAAGGCAAAATCGGATGTAATGGTGTTATAGTTAAATAAAGGTAATTATGAGGGCATGAGAGAGGAACTGACGAAAATAGACTGGAAGCAGAGCCTAGCGGGGAAGACAGTAGAGCAAAAATGATAGGAGTCTGTGGGTATAATTGAGGACACAGTACAGAGGTTCATCCCCAAGAAAAGAAAGATTATCCAGGGAGGGATTAGACAGCCATTGCTGACAAAGAAAGTCAGGAAATGTATCAAAGAAAAAGAGAGATCCTATAAAGTGACCAAGAGCACTGGGAAATCAGAAGATTGGGAAGGCTACAAAAACAAACAGAGGATAACAAAGAGAGAAATAAGGAAAGAGAGGATCAAATATGAAGGTAGGCTAGCCAGTAATATTAGAAATGATAGTAAAAGTTTCTTTCAATACATAAGAAACAAATGACAGGCAAAAGTAGACATTGGGCCACTTCAAACTGATGCTGGAAGGCTAGTGATGGGAGATAAGGAAATAGCTGGAGAACTTAATAAGTACCTTGCATCAGTCTTCACAGTGGAAGACATGAGTAATATCCCAAACAATTAAGGGGAGTCAGGGGCTGAGTTGAGTATGGTTGCCATTACAAAAGAGATAGTGTTAGAAAAGCTAAAATGTCTTAAAATTGACAAATCTCCTGGCCCCATTGGGCTATATCCTAGAGTTCTGAGGGAGGTGGCTAAGGAAATAGAGGAGGCGTTGATTGAGATCTTTCAAAAGTCACTGGAGTCAGGGAAAGTCCCAGATGATTGGAAGATCACTGTTGTAACCCCATTGTTCAAGAAAGGATCAAGACAAAAGATGGAAAATTATAGGCCAGTTAGCCTAACCTCGGTTGTTGGTAAAATTCTAGAATCCATCATTAAGGATGAGGTTTCTAAATTCTTGGAAGAGCAGGGTCAGATTAGAACAACAGTTCAGGCAGCATCCAACGAGCAGCGAAATCGACGTTTCGGGCAAAAGCCCTTCATCAGGAATAAAGGCAGTAAGCCTGAAGCAGCACCACTAATCCAGTATTTGGTTTTCAGCATCTGCAGTCATTGTTTTTACCTTCAGATTAGAACAAGTCAACATGGATTTAGTAAGGGGAGGTCGTGCCTGAAAAACCTGTGAGAATTCTTTGAAGAGGTGACAAGTAGGTTAGACCAGGGAAACCCAGTGGATGTGGTCTATCTAGACTTCTAAAAGGCCTTTGATAGGGTGCCACACGTGAGGCTGCTGTGTAAGGTGATGGCCCATGGTGTTTGAGGTGAGCTACTGGCATGGATTGAGGATTGGCTGTCTAACAGAAGGCAGAGAGTTTGGATAAGAGGTTCTTTTTCGAATGACAGCTGGTGACAAGCGTTGTCCCACAGGGTTCAGTGTTGGGGCCGCAGCTGTTCACGTTACATATTAATGATCTGGATGAAGGGACTGGGGGCATTCTAGTGAAGTTTGCCAATGATATGAAGACAGGTGGACAGGCAGGTAGTACTGAGAAAGTGGGGAGGCTGCAGAAGGATCTAGACAGTTTGGAAGAGTGGTCCAGGAAATTGCTGATGAAGTTCAATGTGAGCAAATGCGAGGTCTTGCACTTTGGAAAAAAGAATACAAGCATGGACTACTTTCTAAATGGTGAGAAAATTCATAAAGCCAAAGTACAAAGGGATCTGGGAGTGCTAGACGAGGATTCTCTAAAGGTAAACATGCAGGTTGAATCCGTGATTAAGAAAACGAATGCAATGTTGTCATTTATCTCAAGAGGGTTGGAATATAAAAGCAGCGATGTGCTACTGAGACTTTAGAAAGCTCTGGTTAGGCCCCACTTGGAGTACTGTGTCCAGTTTTGGGCTCCACACCTCAGGAGGGACATACTGGCACTGGAGCATGTCCAGCGGAGATCCCTGGAATGGTAGCTCTAACATACGAGGAATGGCTGAGGATCCTGGGATTGAACTCATTGGAGTTTAGTAGGTTAAGGGGAGATCTAATAGAAACTTACAAGATAATACATGGCTTGGAAAGAGTGGATGCTAAGGACTTGTTTCCATTAGGCAGGGAGACTCGGACCCATGGGCACAGCCTTAAAATTAGAGGGGGTCAGTTCAGAACAGAAATGCAGAGACATTTCTTCAGCCAGAGAGTGGTGGGCCTGTAGAATTCATTGCCACGGAATGCAGTGGAGGCCGGGACGCTAAATGTCTTCAAGGCAGAGATTGATAAATTCTTGATGTCACAAGGAATTAAGGGCTACGGGGAGAATGCGGGTAAGTGGAGTTGAAATGCCCATCAGCCATGGTTAAATGGCAGAGTGGACTCGATGGGCTGAATGGCCTTACTTCCACTCCTATGTCTTTTGGTCTTATGGTCTTATTATAGCTCAGCAAGGTGTAATAAGCAACTTATACTTTTGAAATAATACTGAAAATAAATTGACAATTTTTCAAGTCCAGTATAACTCTTCTTCAAAAGATGAAGGGCTCCTGCCCGAAACATTGATTTTCCTGCTCCTCAAATGCTGCCTGACCTGCTGTGCATCTCCAGCACCATTCTAATCTTGACTTCTCTCCCTATGCTGCCAGACCTATTGAGTTCCACCAGTAGTTCCTGTTTTTATTTCAGCTTCTGAGCATCCACAGTATTTTGTTTTCATTTAGACTGCTATCTAAACTGGACAGTACAAAGTGCAAGACTCAGCAATGTTTGAAAACACATGCAATCAGATAATCAGTGTATTCTGTGCAGTATATTCCCCTTGAACTCATTTGTGAATTCTTTAACTGATACAATATACAGTTTGGTGAACAAATAATTCTGACAAATTTCAGTTGAGTATCATGAGCTGATAGCTTAATATTTACTTGTTGGAGATATGCTTATTTGGAAGTTGTGTGGCGCAAATGTTACTTGCTACTTTTCAGGCCAAGCAGGATACTGTCCAGCTTTTGCTGTGTTTGGACATCGACTGCTTCAATAATTAAGGAATCATAAATGACAATGAACCATTCTCAAATTATCAGTGAACATCCTCACTTCTTAGCTTATGGTGGAGGGAAAGTCATTAATGAAGAAATTGAAGATGGTTTGACTGAGGAAACTACCCTCAGTAAATTTTGCAATCATGTTCTGCGACTAACCTTCGTCAACTACACTATTTTCCTTTGTGCTAAGTCAGGCTCCAATCCACAGAACATTTCCCCCCAGTCCCATTGATTCCAGTTTTTCCTCAGGTTCCTTGATGCCACATTGTAAATGCAGCCCTCATGTGGGGAACCATTTCTACCTTACCTTTAGAGTTCAATTCTTTGTTTGATTTGTTTCATCCATGTTTGGACCAAAGTTGTAGTTAACAGCTAAGTGACCCTGGCAGTGACTCAAACTGAATGCCTTTATAAGTGCTGCGTACTAGCTCTGTCAATAACACATTACATCACTTTGATGATGACCGAGAGTAGAGCGATTGAGCTGAAATTGTCCGGGTTGGATATGCCCTACTTTTGTGAGCATGACACCCCTGGACAATTTGCCACATTGTCAGATTGCAGACTATCTTAGAATAGCTTGCTAATGGTTGCAGCAAGTTCAGAAGCACAAATTATCAGTACTATTGCTGAAACCTTGTCAGGGCCTCTGGCCTTGGCAGCATCCAATGCCTTCACCCATTTCTTTATCATATTACTTAGTGTGGGATCTATGATGCATGGAGCCTCAGGAGAAGTCAGAAATGGATTTTTCACTTGGCACTTCTGGCTGTAATATAGAAGTGATTTATAAGATGCAAGCTCAAATATAAAATTTAATTTTCTTCTATCGGTATGTCAGGAATGAAAGAATGACTAGGGTAAGACTAGGGCCAGTCAAGGACAGTAGTGGGAAGTTGTGCATAGAGTACAAAGAGATAGGCGAGGTGCTAAATGAATACTTTTCGTCAGTATTCACACAGGAAAATGACAATGTTGTCGAGGAGAAGACTGAGATACAGACTATTAGAATAGATGGGATTGAGGCTCATAATGTGAAGGTATTAGCAATTCTGGAAAATGTGAAAATAGATACATCCTCTAGGCCAGCTCGGATTTATCCAAAGATTTTCTGGGAAGTGAGGGAGGAGATTGCAGAATCTTTAGCTTTGATCTTTATGTTGTCATTGTCAACAGGAATATTGCCAAATTGGAGGATAGCAAATGTTGTCCCCTTGTTCAAGAAGGGGCGTAGAGACAATCCTGGTAATTATAGACCAGTGAGCCTTACTTCTGTTGTGGGCAAAGTTTTGGAAAGGATTATTAGAGATTTAATTTATAATATCTAAAAAGAAAGAATTTGATTAGGGATAGTCAACACAGTTTTGTGAAGGGTAGGTCATGTCTCACAGACCTTATTGTGTTCTTTGAGAAGGTGACCAAACAGCTGGATGAGGGTAAAGTAGTTGATGTGGTGTACATGGATTTCCGTAAGGCATTTGATAAGGTTTCCCATTGTAGGGCTATTGCAAAAAATACGGAGGTGTGGGATTGAGGGTGATTTAGCAGTTTTAATCAGAAATTGGTTTCTGTAAGAACACAGAAGGTGGTGGTTGATGGGAAATGTTCATCCTGGACTTCAGTCACTAGTGGTATACCGCAAGAATCTGTTTTGGAGCTGCTGCTGTTTGTCATTTTTATAAATGACCTGGATGAGGCCGTAGAAGGATGGGTTAGTAAATTTGTGGATGACACTAAACTCAGTGGAATTGTGGACAGTGCAAAAGGATGTTGTAGGTTACAGAGGGACATAGATAAGCTGCAAAGCTGGGCTGAGAGGTGACAAATAGAGTTTAATGTGGAAAAGTGTGAGGTCATTCACTTTGGAAGGAATAATAGAAATACAGAATATTGGGCTAATGGTAAGATTCTTGGTAGTGTGGATGAACAGAGAGATCTCAGTGTCCTGAAAGTTCCACCCAGGTTGATAGGGGTATTCAGAAGGCCTACAGTGTATTAGCTTTTATTTGGAGAGGGATTGAGTTTTGGAGCCATGAGGTCATGTTGTAGCTGTACAACATTCTTGTCCGGCCGCGCTTGGAGTATTTCGTACTGATCGCCATATTATAAGAAGGATGTGGAAGCATTGGAAAGAGTACAGAGGAGATTTACCAGGATGTTGCTTGGTTTGGAGGGAAGGCCTTATGAGGAAAAGCTGAGGGACTTGAGGCTGTTTTCGTTGGAGAAAGGAAGGCTACGAGGTGACTTAGTAGAGGCATATAGATGATCAAGGATTAGTGAACAGTGAGAGCCTTTTTCCTCAGATGGTAATGGCTAGCATCAGGGGATATAGCTTTAAACTGAGGGATGATAGATATAGGACCAATGTCAGATGTTCTTTACTCAGAGAGTATTAAGGTTATGGAATGCACTGTTTGCAACAGTAGTAGACTCACCAACTTTAAGGGCATTTAAATGGTCATTGGATAAACATCTGGATGACAATGGAATAGTTTAGGTTAGACAGGTTTTAGATTGGTTTCACAGGTCGGTGCAACATTGAGGGTCAAAGGGCCTGTACTGCGCTGTAATGTTCTCTGTTCTCTGTTTCCAGGAAGCAACCTCTGTGCAGGTAGTTCGAGGATAACCAGCATTTTGACAGCGCGATTTAGCTATAACGTTGCTGAAGAATTACCTCGGTTCACAATAGCACGATTCTAGCGGGGATCACTTTGCGTGCTTCGTTCTGTACCTGCGTGATGTTAGCGCTGGTCTCCAAGCCATAGCGTGCATGCTCGGATGCCAGTTGTAGATAGAGCAGCATCTGTAGAGGCGCTGTACAGAGAGCAGCTTTCCTACATTTTTGAAATGTAACATGTCAAACATACTTTTGTTTAATTGATATGATTTCAACCTTCATTCAGGCTATGTTATACTTTGTGTTAGACTGCTGGGTGATTTTTGAGCAATTGTGAGTGATATTTTTTGCTGACCTGCCCCTAATCCCACTTTTTCCAAATGCCTATTATTTCTATTCAGCAATTTTCTTTTCAGTGAGGTTTCTCAGGAATGCAACTATGGTGTTACAGGAGAACTAATGGCAATTATGTCACAGCAAGTGTCAGTCCTCACGTTGTGTAACTGTTGGTTTCATCAATGTCACATTGATAGAGAGTGAGTGAAAGCATTCAAGTTAAGCAAGTAGTTTAACTAAAGAGTGTGTACACATCAGCGTAGATATATCTGCAGATTGAGACTAAACATCTACTGAAACAGCTTGAAAATGTATTGATCTCTCCATCCTGGAGGCTTCCTGCCTCTACTCCTGATGAAGGGCTTTTGCTCGAAACGTTGATTTTCCTGCTCCTCGGATGCTGCCTGACCTGCACCACTCTGATCTGAAAATATATTGATACAACTCCATGAAAGCTTCCACTCGGCATCATGACTAATTTCTAAAATTCAGGCCTTGGTCAAGAAGAAATTGCCTTGTGGAGATCCAGATTATTGCACTTAAGAAATGGCCTGGATCGGTAATGCAGGACATTACAAAAAATAAGGTATCTGTTTATAATGGTGCAGAGTGCTGTATAAAGGAAATTCAGGGCATTAAATGTCCTCTGACATTGTACTGGAGTAATTTCCTACTTCAAAGACAACCTCTTCAAAGGAAATTCAAGAGATAAAATGTCTTCCAGTTTAAAGGAATTTTCAGATGTCAGAACAGAATCAAAGTTAACAGTCTCACATTTGGACGCCTGTTAATCAACCAAGTCTAAAAGGAAGACCTTCTGGGAGAACAATGAAACAGTGAAATAAGGCAGTGCTCAAATAAGTAAAATACACAAATATTAAATCAATAAAACTTGAGTGGATATTTTATTAAAGTGTAAGAGTCTGAATGAGTCGATGCTGAGGATATCCTTAAACAGAATTCCCTATGATGATGTCATAGGGGTTTAGTGGGAGATTAGGTAAGGATCTCAAAGGAGTAAAGCCCACCATCTGAACCTTCTTTATATTCTCCATAACAATGTCTGTCACATTTAAGGAAGCTGATGACCTGGTGGTATTTTTGTCAGTTTTATTAATCCAGAAAGTCAGCTAACGTTCTGAGGACTCAAGTTTGAAACCTGCCATGGTAGATGGTTGAATTTAAATTTGATGTTGAATAAATCTGAAACTAAGAATCTACTGATAACCATGAAACCATTGCTCATTGTCAGAAATGCTCATTTGGCTCACTAATGTCCTTCAGGTAAGGGAATTTGCCATCCTCTGGTCTACATGTGACTCCAGACACACAACAATGTGGTTGACCTCAAATGCTAACTCAAAAGGCCTAGAAAGCCATTCAGTTCAAAGGCAGGCAGGGATGGGCAATAAATGCTGGCCAGCCAGCAATGTCCATGTCCCATGAGTGAACAGAAAGAATATATCAGTGTAACAGTATATTGTTGCTTGCATTCAATAAACTGCATATTATTTAAGAGACTCCTCTCTGTGGACTATCAAGTTGATTGTTTCTACCAAACCAGACTAGTGGACCATACAAATAAAAGAGGATGGTGGCTGTAAACTCTCTTTGTGAGTGATGTGTTATGGAGAGTTCAGAAACATGATAAGCAGCAGTGTGGATGGCTAAATAAGATAACCACTTCTGTATCCTTGATGCTGAAGGAGACTGGAATAGATAATTCACAAACCTTACTGCAGAGTAAGGTTGGCCTTTAGTGTCTGAACTGAACCTGCACTTATATAGAGATATTTGCAACAAGCACTTTTTCATGGCTGTACTTATAAAATCAGCAAACACGCCAAACCCCATGAGACCAAACATTCTTGCTTCTTGCTTCAAATACTCTTGTACAGTTAATCCAAAAGAAATCCAAGTTGTCCATCTTCTTTGTCACGGATGACTTGGGATCTCAGATGGACTTAATCATCTTTGCAAAACAGAAAATGAAGCTTAATAGCTTTTAAGGGATTAGTTAATTAATGATTCAGAACAGCATGTAAAGTTTGTAAAGGAAATTTTTGACGCCATGGAATCCCTACAGTGTGGAAACAGGCCACTCAGTGCAACGTCCACACCGACCCTCTAAAGATTATCCCACCCAGACCCATTCCCCGATCCTATTACTCCACATTTTACCCTGACTAGTACACTAATTTACACATCCCTGAGCATGATAAGCAATTTAGCATGGCCAATCCACCTGACTTGCACAACTTTGGACTGTGGGAGAAACCAGAGCACCCGTACAGAGAACATACAAACTCCATACAGGCTGTCATCCCAGGCTGGAATCAAACCCGGGTCTCCTGGCGCTGTGAGGCAGCAGTGCTAACCACTGAGCCACCCTGCCACCCTAGTTAAATATCAAAGTTATTTTATAAATATATTGCCAAACTATAAGCTCAAATTGCAATTGCAAAACCTATTATATTAACTGATCTATTTTCCCAAGTCAAACAAGCTGCACAGCTTATCTTTCACAAAACTTGTGTCCTTGTGCCAGTGCCCTTCTGTTTGTTCATTTAAGCATATTTCCACTTTTCTACCAAACCCAGATTTAGTGTATGGACATAGCAAAAACCGATTGAAATAATGTATACTTGCTATTAATAATATATTGTTTATGATCAACTTGCAGCAGTATCTCTGCCACAATAGGTCCGGTCAACATTAAGGTAGGATATACAAAGGTAACCTATTTCCACTGGTTGGATATTATAGATCAGATCATTCCGAAAAGTTGTTCCATTCAGAAAGACTAGTAGAAGTTTAGAACTCTCTTTCACAAATGACAGTTGATGCTAGATCAATTGATCATTTTAAACCTGAAAGCTTTCTTTTGGTTAAGCAAAGGTGCTCAGGGATATGAGTCAAATGCAGATATATAGAGTTAGGCTATAGATCAGCCATGATCTCACTAAATGGAAGAACAGGCTTGAGAGGCTGAATGACCTACTCCTGTTCCCATGTGTTTTTGTTGCCAACTTGAAAGACCAAAAGAAACGGTTAACTCTGTCCTTCCAAACACTTCAGCACAAAACAATCATTCAGAATAGAGGGTGCCATCAAAATTGAGCATTGTAAATATTCTCTCTGGAATCCTGCAGGCCACCATTTTAAGTGTTCACTGCATTTCATTGGCTCAGATGACCGTTGATAATTTGGAGTCGGGATGCTATAAAAATTCGAATCCCATTGGGTCAACAGTTCTTGAGTAGCACTTGACTCTGGTCTGAGAGGGAAATCAGTTTGTATTTCTATCTTTTTCTGACAGAAACAAGTTGGGTATTTGTTTTTTTCAGATTTTATCTACAGTCACACAAAAAACTGGCAGTGAGTCCAGGGTTAAAGTGCGAGCCAGGAAAACTGAGTCAGGTTCAGAGAAAACTAAATTGCAGTTTGAGCATCACCAAACCTCAAGAAAACAGTTTACTTCGCCAAGCTTAAACAGAATATGTATTTGTATTCATAAAATATGTTCTTCATGCTTTGAACAATGAAACTAAAAGATGATGAAATCAATAAATATTTCAGAAGACATAAAGGCTTGACTGAAGAACTGAGCATGATTGTGAAATGCCTGAAGCCACCTGTGACATTAAGAATACATTAAATCCTCCTGAAAGTATAAAGCTACAAAACAAAGCCTCTGTATGTGCACAAAAGCTAACTATTTTGATGCTGACAAATCAGGGAATTACTTTCACATGCATTGATCTCTTTATAATCTTTGCATAACAAAATAACAAGGCTCAGTAGCCTTAAAGGGGTTAGTTAATTAATGATTCAGAACAGCATGTAAGTTTAGCAAACGAGATTTTTGACAACACAAGTTAAACATCAAGTTAATTAGTTAAATTTATTACCAAAATTTAAGCTCAAATTGCAATTGCAATAACTATTATATAAACTGATCTATTCTCACAGGTCAAACAAACTGCATAGCTCATCTTTCAGAAGCCAAGAATATTATGCCCTTGTGCCAGTGTCCTTCTGTTTTCTTAATTAAGCTTCTCTCCACTTTTTCACCAAATCCAGATTTAGTGTACTGAAATAGCAAAAGCAAATTGAAATAATGTGTACTTGCCACTAAATAATGTATTGTTTATGATCATCCTGCAGCAAGTATTGCAGTGGTAAGCGATCTAAAAATACTGTTTGTCAGGCAGCCAAAGTAATTACAAAGGTAAAATACTGGATATTGAAAGATATTGGAAGTCCAAGCTAAAAAGGGAAAAAAAGACACAGAAAGGAAAAGGAATGATAAAACTATTGGCCTGATTCTTCCTCTGAACTAAGTAAAAAAGAACTGATCTATACACATTCATAACACTCAAACATCACTCCTAACCCATGTGATGCCTTCACACACTTTTTTATGGAGCTTGTGAACTGTATGCCAGTGTGGGAAGAATGTAGGTATAGAGCGAGGCTGCTATGATGCTCACCTGGATTCTTCGTGCACAGGTTCCAAGATTCCAGCCATAATTAAAATCTTACTCACCTTTTCAAACCCCATACCCCATGCTATCCAATGCACTCTCCGATCATCCATTTCACTTGATGCCCACATGTAGCCTCCATTGCCATCATCCATTTTATAAAATGTACAGCTCTCAGATTTCATGCAAAGTCTATGAAAAATACTTTCCATTTATTGCAAGTAAATGAACCTCTTGATACAAAATAAAAGCTTCTGTATCATTGATACGGAGAGGAAAAATGCACTCCAGCATGAGAAAAGACCATTGCAAATTCTGTATTCCTATTATTGTGTGTAAACCAACCAGAAAGCACAGCAAAAGCACAATCTGTGACGATAACATAGAGTCATAGAGATGTACACAGCGGGAACAGACCCTTCGGTCCAACTCGCCATGCCGACCAGACTTCTGAACCCAATCTAGACAACCTGCCAGCACCCAGCCCATATTCCTCCCAATCCTTCCTATTCATATACCCATCCAGATGCCTTTTAAATGTTGCAATTGTACTAGCTTCCACCACTTCCTCTGGTAGCTCATTTCATACACCTACCACCCTCTACGGGTAAAAGTTAACCCTTGGGTCTCTTTTATATCTTTCCCTCTCATCCTAAACCTATGCCCTCTATTCTGGACTCCCCCACCCCAGGGAAAAGACTTTGTCTATTTATCCTATCCATGCCCCTCATGAATAGGATAAGGTCACCCCTCAGCCGCTGATGCTCCAGGGAAAATAGCCCCAGCCTAGTCAGCCTCTCCCTATAGCTCAAACCCTCCAACCCTAGCAACATCCTTGTAAATCTTTTTTGAATCCTTTCAAGTTTCACAACATCTTGAAACTAATTTAATTTTCAGATAAAAGGCAGACCTATTAAGTTGAAATAATGGCCAGAGATGACAAAAGAGAGAATGCTCTCTTGGAAGGAGAGAATGACAGGTATTCATGTGAGTTTCTATGCAGAGACTTTCAATCAATCCAGAGGAGTTTATTTTTAAACATTGAGACTTTTAAAAAATAAAATCGTCAGCCAGAAACATTGAAATCACAGTAGAAGAGATGACAGTCCAGGCTGACAAGATTTTGAAAAATTTTTCATGGCTTTACGATGCTTTTTGTATTGGAAAAGCAACTTAATAAATGTAAATAAATACACAAGCCTGATCAATGCAAGGGTGAGCTTTCATTTAAATGAGAGATCCTGATGATGTGTCATTGCATTAAAAAAATGCATGTACATTACAATATAGCACTTAATAATGGTATTTGAAAGTGTGAAACACTTCACACATACATTTTAGAATGTTCCAAATTCCTCAGCAGGCTTTCCATTTCCTCACAAGCTATCAAATCTGGTGTTCTTTTAATGAGTTTCCAGTACTGATACTTACAAATTAATGGTGGGAGAAAATTTGATTTTTGTCCCCATTTAAAATGGAGAAACAAAGTTCGGCCGTGGTGAATGTGCTCTTTGCAAGCTAAACTTTCCTGACTCTCAAAGCAGGATAAAGTGAGGACTGCAGATGCTGATGATCAGAATCGAGAGTGTGGTGCTGGAAAAGCATAGCTGGTCAGGCAGCATCCGAGAAACAGATGAATCAACATTTCCGTCATAATTCCTGATGAAGAGCTTATGTCCAAAATGTCGATTCTCTTGCTCGGATGCTGCCTGACCTGCTGTGCTTTTCTAGCACCACACTCTCAATTTTGACTCTCAAAGCAGCCTGAGAAAAATAATTCAGGTCAGGAATGTGAGGTTAAGTCAAATTTCTTAAAAAAAAACTTAATATGGCCATTCATGCACTAAAAAGCACGTATGGATCGATATTTGACCCACTCCCTTCTTCCTCTCTCTACAAGTGCTGAGTATTTATAGCATTTGTATTGTAAGCCAAAGGAATTATTTAAATAACAATTGTAATGTAAAATCCTGAAGGCAGAAAATGAATTAGATGAGATAAACATTAACTTTGTTGGTTTTCATAATTTCCTTGAAATAATATTCTCTACCGAAGATCTATATGCCTTTTTAGATAACACAGTGTATGTGAACCACGCATAGTTGCATATTGACAATACTGACCCAATTTGCAAGCGTGCACATATATTAACACACTCTGAAGATCACTTACGTAGTTTTTTCTTTATTCAAGGTCCCAGTGAACAACACACAGAAATAAAGTTTTATATATGCCATGATAATATTATAATCATTACATATTTTTAGAACACCTTTCAGTAGCCTTTGCACTGCATACTGAATTAGATGAAAAAGTTTTCATTATACAGCTATCATATTACAGAAGCTACACGAAAGCCAGAGGTTATAGTGACTGAAATTATGCATTGTTAGGAATTGCAATTATGTAACATGAACATCACTGTTTTTTTAACTGTACTTTAGAAAATGGTTTCATTTTAGCTTGACATCCTCTCCAAGCTGCAAATTAATAATAGGTTAAGTTAATGTTTTCTAAGTATCCCTCATGATCATCTGATCTCAATATTGTTGCTGGGAGACCTCAGAAATACCCTTTGATAGCTTGATGTCAATGCAATAGGAACTATTTAATTTCTTGTCTTTTCTGTACTGTGGTTGCACACAGCAGAAATATTAGATTAAATGTTGCAGATAGCGTTCTCTCTTAAAGCTGCACCATTCTAATTTTTGCCTTTACACATTTTTATATTTAGAAGTAATGATCGAAGATCCATGGATTCTGGATTAAGCTGTGATTGATCTCTTCACTGTCAACTCGCATGGACCTTAACAGATGAGCACAACAAGACATTTGTGAGCATGAGTTACATTCAATAAATGCACACCGTGGATGTTGGAAACTTTAGAATTGACTTCTTACATGACAGAAGTTGTCCAAGACCAGCTGTCCAGTCATGAACTCCTTTGCTATGTGATGAAAGGTCATCATGATTTTCAAAAATTGCTCCATCCAACACGTTAGGCTCTTGCCTGATTAGAACTCCTCGGGTGTAGCCCATTTGTAAAAGCCACTAAACTTCAACTCACTCAATGTACCAGCTTTCACAATAGTATTCAAATAAGATGAAGCAGAAACTGCAGATGTACCTCACCCTTATGCTTAGTTTCATGCTACGACTGTGACTAACATGAGAAGAAGGAAACTCAACTCTATACCTGGGAATCTAAAAACTTCTAGAAATGATAAAGAAATGGCATGTATGTGTACATGAGGTTGCAACAAGAAACCAGAGGCATTCAAAAGAATTGAAGATTTAACATCTAAAATACATGCCAGCCATTCATTGATTTTCCCATGAAGCAATGACTGATGGATAGTTCCATTACTGTATGTGACCCATGTGGATGGCATAAATAACATGAAGAAAAAAGCTTTCTCAACATTGTAACAAAGCAATAGTCTAACACTTTCATTACTCTTATCATTCAGTATTGAAAAAGAATATTTGGACCCAGATACAACTTTACAATTCAATGTTGTAACCATAAAGAAATCAAATTGACTCACCGTGGGTTTTAAAAATGCCAATTTTCCACATACCTTCTCCCATAAAAATGAATTTATCAAGTACTTTGGTATTAAATACAATGGGGAACCACTGCAATTGTCCTGAAGGAAGTACATATACCAGGTCAGCTAAAACACAATTTCCAAATTTGCTTAAGTAAGAAGAAAACTTTTCATGGCATTAAAAACCAGACTTAAAATATGGAGTCAAAAGCAAAATAATAAAATTCTGGCTCTGGCAGCGCATCAAAGTAATCAAGTCCTTGGGTGGTGGGTGCTGCATCCCCTGTAGTATAAGGTCATTGCTGGGAGTATGCAAGGGGTCTGGGGAAAATGTATTTGGAGTGTGTGGAGGTAAGTATGGAGTCAGTCAAATAGTTACTCAGGAATTAGACTACATATATTATAGTCTAAATTTTCCTAAGTAATTACTTAGTTACACCAGAACATTTCAAATTCTGTGATTTATTTTACATTTTCAGCAGGTTTCAGGCATTGATAAATTGCTCAGCAGTATCTTCAACTTTCCACTCAATTACAATGGGGGATGTACCCCTTATGCACCTCCCATCTATGCTGGACTAACAATTGTTTGACAATCAGAAAATCTGGGTCAATGTGTCCACTAATTGTAGTCTCTCTCAAAAGAAGAAACATCCTTCTGGTATCCACTCTATCTAATCCCCTCACTATTTTATATGTTTTGATAACATCTCCTCTCATTCTTCTCAACTCCAATGGGTACCCACCCAACCTCTTCAACCCTTTATCATTGGAAGAACCCTTCAACTCAGAAATGAGTTGAGTAAACCTTCAGTGAACTGCTTCTAATACCATTATATCTTTTTACCAATAATACCAGAATGGGTCTGAGGAAGGGTCACGACTGTAAATGGTAACTCTGATTTCTCTTCACAGATGCTGTCAGATCTGCTGAGCTTTTCCAGCAACTTCTGTTTTTTGATTCAAGATTATAAACTAGCTTGACAGAGTAGGTGCACGAATATTTTCTTGCTAGCTAGAAGATCTATAACAAATGGACGGAGCTTCATAATAAGGGGCTGGTAATTTAGATAGAACATGGAACTGTACAGCACAGAAACGGGCCCTTCGGCCCACAATGTTTGTGAAGAAAGATTTGGAGAAATTTCTTCACTAAAAAGCATAAATCATTAACATTTTCTACACCAGAGGATTATAGATGCTGCATCACAGAAGACAATTAAGGTTGAGATAGACTCTATCTGAAATGGTCTCTTAGGGAATCAAGGAATACTTGGGACAAGTGAGAATGTGGAGTTGAAATCCATGATTACTTCAAGAAATGGAGCAGTCTTGCTTTGCAAAATGTTTTCTCCTATTCCTGTTTTGTATAATATGTTTCTCTGTGTACTGAAAATACTCCTGAGTACAATCAGAACTGTAGGATCTTATCCCAGGGTCAACAACATATTTTAAAGCAGAGATAAGCTAAACAAAAGATGATCAACACTTGGTGACTGACTTTGAAATGTGAATTGCAAGTAAAAGAGGATTATTTGTTTCTTCCCACTGTGCATAACCTTGGTTTGAAATACCTTGGAGTTCTGGCCTGCATTCAATTGGTATTGCATTTGCATTTTGACAGAGTCTCCTGCTATTCCACCAGTTCTCTGTACCATAGGCTATCAGTAATTGCAGAATCAAATTTCCTGCAGTCTGTTCAATTTTCTTCCACAGGTCAAACCTTACTCGAGGCAAATAATTCCAACTTCCAACACCAACAGTTGCTAATTCCTGTGTTTAAAGTTGCACATATCGCTATTTCTTCCTGAGGCATCGGAGTTTGAACTTGCTCTCACTTGCCGAGCTCAACATCCCACAAATCTGAAGTTGTTTGGTTTTCCTTGTTAAGTAATCATAAATGGGGTTGGAGATGGAAAGAGTTAAATATCTAATTGCTAGTGATTCAAGATGGCCTTTGTGAAATGGATACTTTTGGTGCCTGTGGGATTGCTACTGCTAGTTGTGGATTGGTCACTTCTGTTAACTCATGAGCTGACTGGTCTTTCCAATGGTGTGATTCGGAGGTTGCAGTACTGGACTGGGATGAACAAAGTTAAAATCAAGATTAGAGTGGTGCCGGAAAAGCACAGCAGGTCAGGCAGCATCCGGGAACAGGAAAAATCAATGTTTTGGCAAAAGTCCTTCATCAGGATTGAGGCTGGGAGCCTTGGGAGTGGAGAGATAAATGGGAGGGAGGGTGGGGCTGGGGAGAAGGTAATTAAGAGTGCAATAGGTGGATGGGGGTGAGGGTGGAGGTGATAGGTCAGAAGGGAAGGTGGAGCTGATAGATGGAAAGGAAGATTGACAGGTGGGTCAGGTCATGAGGATGGTGCTGAGCTGGAAGGTTGGAACTGGGGTAAGGTGGGGGAAAGGAAAAAGAAGAAACTGGTGAAGTCATGGGGTTGGAGGGTCCTGAGGCGGAAGATGAGGCGTTCTTCCTCCAGACGTCGGGTGATGAGGTAATGGTGATGGAAGAGGCCCAGGACCTGCATGTCCTCAGCAGAGTGGGAGGGGGAGTTGAAATGTTCAGCCACAGGATGGTGGAATTGATTGGTGCGGGTGTCCCAGAGATGTTCTCTAAAGCGCTCTGCGAGAAGGCATCCGGTCTCCCCAGTGTAGAGGAGACCACATCGGGAGCAACTGATGCAACTGAGCAACATGTCATTTATTGTATGCTCCATGATGCGGTCTCCTCTACACTGGGGAGACCGGACGCCTTCTCGCAGAGCGCTTCAGAGAACATCTGCAGGACACCCGCACAAATCAACCCCACTGTCCGTGGCTGAACATTTCAACTCCCATCCAGCCCCCCAACTCTGCCAAGGACATGCAGGTCCTGGGAGTCCTCCATCACCACTCCCTCACTAACCGATGCCTGGAGGAAGAATGCCTCATCTTCTGTCTCAGGACCCGCCAACCCCATGGCATCAATGTGGACTTCACCAGTTTCCTCATTTCCACTCCCCCCACCTTACCCCGGTTCCAACCTTCCAGTTCAGCACCCTCCTCAAGTCCTGGCCCACCTGTCTATCTTCCTTCTCACCTATCCACTCCACCCTATCACCTTTACCCTCACTTCCATCCACCTATTGCACTCTTAGCTACCTTCTCCCCAGGTAAAAGCAATGACTGCAGATGCTGGAAACCAAATACTGGATTAGTGGTGCTGGAAGAGCACAGCAGTTCAGGCAGCATCCAAGGAGCAGCGAAATCAACGTTTCGGGCAAAAGCCCTTCATCAGGAATAAAGGCAGTGAGCCTGAAGCACGGAGAGATAAGCTAGAGGAGGGTGGGGGTGGGGAGAAAGTAGCATAGAGTACAATGGGTGAGTGGGGGAGGAGATGAAGGTGATAGGTCAAGGAGGAGAGGGTGGAGTGGATAGGTGGAAATGGAGATAGGCAGGTCGGACAAGTCCGGACAAGTCAAGGAGACAGTGCTGAGCTGGTAGTTTGAAACTAGGATGAGGTGGGGGAAGGGGAAATGAGGAAGCTGTTGAAGTCCACATTGATGCCCTGGGGTTGAAGTGTTCCGAGGCGGAAGATGAGGCATTCATCCTCCAGGCGTCTGGTGGTGAGGGAGCGGCGGTGAAGGAGGCCCAGGACCTCCATGTCCTCGGCAGAGTGGGAGGGGGAGTTGAAATGTTGGGCCTCGGGGCGGTTTGGTTGATTTGGTGCGGGTGTCTCGGAGATGTTCCCTAAAGCACTCTGCTAGGAGGCGCCCAGTCTCCCCAAAGTAGAGGAGACCGCATCGGGAGCAACGGATACAATAAATGATATTAGTGGATGTGCAGGTAAAACTTTGATGGATGTGGAAGGCTCCTTTAGGGCCTTGGATAGAAGTGAGGGAGGAGGTGTGGGCACAGGTTTTCCAGTTCCTGCGGTGGCAGGGGAAAGTGCCAGAATGGGAGGGTGGGTTGTAGGGGGGTGTGGACCTGACCAGGTAGTCATGGAGGGAACGGTCTTTGCGGATGGCGGAAAGGGGTGGGGAGGGAAATATATCGCTGGTGGTGGGGTCTTTTTGGAGGTGGCGGAAATGTCGGTGGATGATTTGGTTTATGTGAAGGTTTGTAGGGTGGAAGGTGAGCAACGGGGCGTTCTGTCCTTGTTACGGTTGGAGGTGTGGGGTCTGGGGGCGGAGGTGCGGGATGTGGACGAGATGCATTGGAGGGCATCTTTAACCACGTGGGAAGGGAAATTGCAGTCTCTAAAGAAGGAGGCCATCTGGTGTGTTCTATGGTGGAACTGGTCCTCCTGGGAGCAGATATGGCGGAGGCAGAGAAATTGGGAATACTGGATGGCATTTTTGCAAGAGATAGGGTGGAAAGAGGTGTAATCCAGGTAGCTATGGGAGTCGGTGGGTTTGTAAAAAATGTCAGTGTCAAGTCGGTCGTCACTAATGGAGATGGAGAGGTCCAGGAAGGAGAGCGAGGTGTCAGAGATGTCCAGGTAAATTTAAGGTCAGGGTGGAATGTGTTGGTGAAGTTGATGAATTGCTCAACCTCCTCGCGGGAGCACGAGGTGGCGCCAATGCAGTCATCAATGTAGTGGAGGAAGAGGTGGGGAGTGGTGCCGGTGTAATTACGGAGGATCAACTGTTCTACATAGCCAACAAAGAGACAGGCATAGCTGGGGCCCATACGTGTGCCCATGGCTACCCCTTTGGTCTGGAGGAAGTGGGAGGATTCAAAGGAGAAATTGTTAAGGGAGAGGACCAGTTCGGCCAAACGAATGAGAGTGTCAGTGGAAGGGCACTGTTGGGGACGTCTGGAGAGGAAAAAACGGAGGGCTTGGACGCCCTGGTCATGGCGGATGGAGGTGTAGAGGGGTTGGATATCCACGGTGAAGATGAGGCATTAGGGGCCGGGGAAACGGAAGTCTTGGAGGAGGTGGAGGGCGTGGGTGGTGTCTCGAACATATGTGGGGAGTTTCTGGACTAGGGGGGATAGGACAGTGTCGAGGTAGGTAGAGATGAGTTCAGTGGGGCAGGAGCATGCTGAGACAATGGGTCGGCCAGGGTGGTCAGGCTTGTGGATCTTGGGAAGGAGGTAGGACCGGGCAGTGTGTGGTTCCCGGACTATGAGGTTGGAAGCTGTGGCTGGGAGATCTCCTGAGGTGATGAGGTTCTGTATGGTCTGGGAGATGATGGTTTGGTGATGGGGGGTGGGGTCATGGTCAAGGGAGCAGTAGGAAGAGGTGTCCTCAAGTTGGCGTTTGGCTTCAGCGGTGTAGAGGTCAGTGCGCCAGACTACCACTGCGCCCCCTTTATCCGCTGGCTTAATGGTGAGGTTGGGATTAGAGCAGAGGGATTGGAGGGCTGCGCGTTGTGAGGGTGAGAGGTTGGAGTGGGGGAGGGAGGTGGACAGGTTGAGGCAGTTAATGTCCTGGCGGCAGTTGGAAATGAAGAGGTCGAGGGCAGGTAATAGGCCAGCGCGGGGTGTCCAGGTGGATGCAGTGTGTTGGAGGTGGGCGAAGGGGTCCTCGGAAGGTGGGCGGGAGTCCTGATTGTGAAAGTAAGCTCGGAGGCGGAGGTGACGGAAGAAGTGTTCGATGTCACGGCATGTATTAAATTTATTGATGTGTGGACGGAGGGGGATGAAGGTGAGTCCTTTGCTGAGGACTCAGTGAGTGGGAGGTCTGGAGGGATGGTGAAAACTCGGCAGGGCCGGGAGCTGGGATCTGGTGTAGGTGTGGAGCTGGGAGTGGGGTCAGAGCCAGTACCTGGAGTGGTTGTGATGGTGGGGGGAATGGGGGTGGAGGCATGACCCAGGGTAATGTTGCCCTCGGGGTTCTGGGGGGTGGGGATAGTGACAGTGGGGTCTGTGGGGGGCGTTTCAGCAGAATGCAGGTGAGTGGCGCTGATGGGGGCGGAAGTGGTGGTGATCATGGCAGTAGGGGTGGCGGAAGTCACTGAGCATGTGGCATCAGCGATGATGTGAGGGCCGGAAGTGGCTGTGGGAGTGGCCATGATGGGGGTGGAAGTGACATCATCACTTAGCGTGGGGGTGGTAGCTGCGTCAGCCGCATGGCTAATGGCATTTCCGAGGCCAGGGGAATCTTCTGGAAACCTCCAGCCCCACCTGCACCCACCTTCCATTTATCTCTCCACCCCCAAGGGTGCCAGCCTTATTCCTGATGAAAAGCCTTTGCCCGAAACGTCAGTGTTCCTGCTCTTCAGATACTTCCTGACCTGCTGTGCTTTTCCAGCACCACTCTAATCTTGACTCTAATCTCCAACATCTGCAGTACCCACTTCTGCAAAGTTAAAAGTCACACAACACTGCATTATAGTCCAACAGGTTTATTTGGAAGCACTATTTGGAAGCTAGTCCTTCCAAGTAGTGCTTCCAAATAAGCCTGTCGGACTATAACCTGGTGTTGTGTGATATTTAACTTTTACCAATGTTGTGTAGTGCCTCAACTCCTTGATATACTTGGCAGACTATTAAGGGATTATGGCTTTGAATGATGTGTGTTTGCACATAGTCAAATAAGTAAAAAATGTCATTTGGCGAGAGCAGCCATAGGTCATGATTCATGTGAGAATCAATGATGTAGAAAAGAATAGCATAGAATTCAAGCTGAGGAAGTTTAAAGAGTTAGGTTTAAGGCTAAAGACAAAAATATTAAAAGGTAGCAGTTTTACAATTAATTCCTGTGCTAATCACAACATAGGCAATTACAGATTACATCTATTAATGAGTGAATTGTGAATGATTTCAAATTCCTTATAGCATTATTCTAAAGCAGGATGAGTATTAAAAGCAGTATTTAAGCCTAATTATGTCACATCCTCAGAGTTTCTGTCATCAACCAGGTCCTTCAATTTTTCATGGAACTTTAATATATTTGTTAATAGGAAGAAAATCCTGCTTTTAACCGTCAACCAGACTCTCAAAGCACTTCGCAACCAATGAAGTATTTTTAAAATGTTGTTACTTTTCTAAATATATGAAATGCAATAACTAATGTGCACACAGCAAATCCCCACAAACAGCCATGTGATAATGATCACATAATCTGTTTTTTTTTTGTGCTCATAGATGGAAAACATTGCCCTAAAATACCATGTATAATTTCCTTGTTCTACTGTGAAATCATAGCACTACCTGTCATTCATTCAAAACAGGCAGATGGGACTTCAGTTTAATATTTCATCCAAAGGTCAACAGTTCTAGAAGTGCAATTTTCCTTCAGTACAGCTGCACAGGAATGCTAGCATTTACTTCTGAATCTCAGTCATGGCTTAATATGAACACACTACCACAATATTCCTATCAAATCCCCTCTCCCCACCCCCAGAACAGGTTGCCTGTGCCATAGATCAGTTTTGTTCTACCCTACTGCCCATTTTTTTGTCCATTTAAGCTGTAAGAATCTCAAACATGTTGAACAACTGTAAAGGCGCCCACAGTCACACCCTCCTGTCTGTAATCGTGGACCAAATCACAAGACTCTGGGCTAAGGATATGACTGCTCCCTGGGTCCATGTATCCAGATAACTTCCATCTTACCTGATACATCATTGTCCATAGCTTAGAGTTCAGCTCATGTCCTCTGAACTGATGTTCTCAAAGCTATTGACACTTACAGGATGATACTTGACAATGGATCATACTGCTATCAATAGGCTCCCACACAACTAAGTTGCAACAGATCAACTGTCCTGCTGTCCTTATTCAGTTTCAATTAATTCATAATTCTATTAATTAAATTTTAATCAATACCTCAAATACTGACTATTTCAACTGAAGTTCTAGTTACTCTGATTGAAACAGCCTTTTTTTTTAAGATAGGAGAAATGAGGCACCATGATTTTTCATTCCAAGCAAGGATCTAACTCACCCGTGATGGCAGTGGCAGACGACATCACTTTCTCAAGCTGCCTCTTATGCTTTTGAAGGCTCTGAACTCCCTCTCAACATTTTTATTGGTCCGCTAACTCATAGGTGACGATCAAAGAACTCAAAAGCTCTCAACCACAAATCTAGGCAAAATCCCATTTACCATATAATCCCTTCTCTCTTAGGTTCTCTAATACCCACAGGAGGTAGTAAACATACTGCTGTCTCTGGAGGCTCTCTCTTTTTGGCTGCTTTCCAAGCCTTGGGGACTTTTCCCACTTCTTGCAATTCTCCATTAGTAAATAATGAGAAGGATATGTTCGAATTATCTCACCACTTCAAGAATTTTTATACAAATTCCTTCTAAGTTTGGTACCTTGCCTAGCTTTCTACATTTTCTCATTCAATAACGGTTGAGCCTTATAAACTTTTGACTAAGTGCTAGTTGCATTGCGTTTTTTTTGGAAGGATTCTCACTATAGGCCCATTGATATTCTATACCCTAATTTACAAAACATGCCTCTTTATCTATTTACCTCACCCTTATGGCATCTCTCGTGTCCAATTCTATTCCCATCTTACCTCACACCATTCCCAGAACAAATCACCAATTGGCAGATACCTGCTGAAATACTGGCATCCCTTGTACTACACTTGCTCACTTTAGCCAACACGCTTTTGACAGGAATGATCAATGTGAGCAGCCATCCCAGGCCAGTAATGCCGTTCTCTTGTCAAGGTAGTCATCTTATACATCGTTTAGTACCCTGCTCAATTACGAATGGCTACCAATGCGTGTGGCTGTCAGGAATGATGAGTTGCTTCACCGCTTTCTCATTGTCATGAACCAGCCAATACAGGATTGCATCCTATTTCCAATCCTCTTCTAGACTCTCAACTCCTTCTGTGCTGGTTTAGACTCCTTCTTCAACTGACCCTGTGATGGTAGATGTTGGGCTTTCTGCTAATGGTGCAGTCTACTGATATTCCCATCACTCACTGAGGTTGGCAGAGATCCTCTTTTTCAAGATAGATGGGAAAGATAAAACCATATCTGAGTCTACCTGTCTGGACCTTATTTGGATCTCACTTCTAAATGCATTATTAACACTGTGTTGGATCTTAGTCCAAATTTCTTAAGGAATGGGATTTTGATTTGGGATTGGGCAGTGAATCAGCTACAGCCTCCTCCAGCCAGGCAAGTGTAGGTTTCCTCCTGTGGTTGGTCTTCTGATTTAAGAATATCAGCATTTGTATTACTTTTGCCTGACCTCTTACAGATCTGGAATCAAAACTGCTAAAGTTCATTGATCCATTGGGTCTCTCTTGCTCCCAGCTTTGTGGACATTTGAATGTAGTTGAATGGGCTTTTGTTGGTAACACTTCAAACTCTGCACTGATAAGGGACTCTCTGAATGTTTGGGAAATAGCTCACCTCAGCCTGAATTTCGTCCTGTCATAATTCTGCATATTCCACTAATCTGGCTCATGTTTCAGACTGGTATAAGTAATAACTACTCTTTCCTGCCCTTGGTCACGTGACAACACCACTCCTAAGCCAAGGAAACTGGTGTCAGTTTCTGGTCTGAAAAGGAATTGGAAATCTCAGTCACCAACGACATGTGATGAAACAAGCTTTGGTTGTTTGCCTTGTCCATGCTCTCTCAACCATGCCTCGAGCATTGTAGGACTTCCTTAGCAAATTATGGAATGGGTGAGCAAACTGTATGCAGCCTTGCACATGTTTCCTCTAGTAGTCAGCTTGTGTAGTTCCCTTTCTGTCTTACACCAGGATGACTCCTCTAATGCCCAGTTCATCAGGAGTAATGCATTTGTTGGTAACAAAGTGCCCAGGTATGATATTTTGTCCCAATAAGTTGGCACTTTGCTGGTTTGATTTTCAAGTGAAACTGCAAGAAGTAGACTAAGACAATGTCTAGTGTTGCAAGAGTCTCCTCAAATGTTATGCTGAAGCTGAGGGTATCATTCAGATATGCAATGATGGGCTGAAGATTAAAATCGCCAAACACTTTATCAGTTACATACTTGAGACATTACAGAGTTCATATCAGGGTATTCATAAAGTCCCCCAGTGCCTGTTTGGAATGCCATCTTTTCAATGTCTTGTTCAGCGATGGATCGATGGTTATAATCAGAATTACTTTGCATCTTTAAGAGCTTGAAAAGCTTCCTGAACCAAGATAGAAGGTAGTCATCATTCTGAATCATTGCATTGAGTGCCTGTTAATGGACACAGAGTCTCAGTTTTCCACCATTCTTCCTCACAAAGAGCATAGGGGAATGACTTTCAAATGACACCTCACTCCAAAGACCTCAGCAAATAGACCTAAAATTCCTATTAGCAATGGGGTGGGATCCTGAGGTGAGGAATCTTTACTCGACAGCTACTTGTTGTCACAATCATATGGCGTCCCAGGTCGAAATACCCAATGTCATCATCACCTTTACTGAAAGTCCTCTTGAACCTGATGAGACTAGAAACAAGCTGCCTACTCTGAGTCTCTTCCAAATTGCCAATGTCCATTTTTGAAATGAGGTTAAAGCTATTGCCTCCGGTCAGTCCATTGTCCACAACAAGTTTAAGGGCACCTATGAGTGTTCTAAGTTGGAGGTAAACATCTTTGTTGTTGAAATTGGCAATCTACGTGAGTACACTGTTTGTTCACAGTAATGAGGGTGGCTCACAGAGTTACATCAACTTGAAAGGGTTCAGAAAAGATTTACAAGGATGTTGCCAGGATTGGAGGGTTTGAGCTACAGGTAGAGGCTGAATAGGCTGTTTTCCCTGGAGTGTAGGAGGCTGAGGGATGACCCTATAGAGGATTATAAAATCACGAGGGGCATAGATAGAGTAAATAGACAAGATATTTTCCCTGGGGTAGGGGGGTTCAGAACTAAAGGGCATAGGAATAAGGTGAGAGGGGAAAAATTTAAAAGGAACCATGGGGCAACATTTTTATGTAGAGGGTGGTGCATGTATGCAATGAGCTGCCAGAGGAGGCAGTGGAGGCTGGTACAATTAGGCCATTTAAAAGGCATCTGGTGGATATATGAATAGGAAGGGTTTAGAGGGATATGGGCCAAGTGCCGACAACTGGAACTATATTAGTTTAGGATACCTGGTCAGCATGGACGAGTTGGACCAAAGGGTCTGTTTCCATGCTGTATATCTTTATGATTCTATGACTCTCAGTGGGAGCTCTGCTAAATGTGACATGTGACACTGTAGCAAGGTCTAATGTTGACCACTATCTGTAAGACATCTGTAGTGTTGCGACAAAAGCTGAAGTTTCTTTGAACACCTGCAGAGACTTTTCGACACTCCACTCACACCATGTCTATGATCTTTTGATCTCTCTGCTTATAGATTCTTTACCTGTCTGCTTTTCTTCACTCCACCTGATGAAGGGGGAATGCTCCAAAAGCTGGTTATTTCAAATAAACCTGTTGGACTATAACCTGGTGTCGTGTGCCCTCTGACCAAAAACCATTGTCAGTACATTGGTGCATCAGCCAGAACCAAAGGCTAATTGGCAATGGCATGGTAATGTATGGATGCTGTAAGCATGCAAGTCGGCGCTAAGTGAGAAAGTGCTGAAAGAATAAATGAGGGATCTGAGAAGCAGCCTAGTCAAATTTGTGATCTGGGTGCAAAGTGTCCCTGTACAGCCTTCTCAATGCTAGTTGCTGGTATGTACTACAGTGCAAGTCTGTATTTCCAAAGCAGCCTGGAAGTGGATTACAGAGGTGACATGATATTTGGAAGTATTTGGCAAAATGCCAATGTTCTGAGATGTTCTTTGCTGCTGATCAAAATGGGGGGTCTTCACATTGAGTGACAAGCTGTGGTTGTCCAGTGCTGGCTCTAACTTTTGTTGACATCCAGATACAAATTTATATTTCATAAAGCAAGTTGTGACATTAAGCGCACAATAATCTCCCTTGATTCACAACTCACCACTGCCTCACAAGAAATTGGCTTTGTCATGAAGCAAAATCAAATGGTGCAGCAAAGTTTTCCCAATTTCAAGGTAGCCCTTGCTGGACTTCTCATCTGCCATTACCCAAATAAGATTCCACCTTATGATTTTATCTGAAACTCACCAGGTAATTCATCAGAGAAGTATTAATTCTGTGTAATTGCTGGATTTGACCATTTCATACCACTCTATTGAGCTCAATTGGGATTCTTCAACTAGTGCACCATTGTCATTTTTAACTGCATAGTGTGAATATATTTATAGATATATGTTGTGTATGAACTGATTTGCATCTAATGGAATTATTTTGGATTGATACCATGAAAGGGGAAGGTTAATTTCTAAGTTTGAAAATATCAATCTTGTTAAGCTATTCATCAAAACTGTTAGGTTTGACATTGAAATAAGAATACAAATTGAGTGCTATGTATGCCCATTCTTATGTCTAGCATTCAATTAACCATTTTAATTGATTGATTTGGTGTGGTGACCATAACTGTGGACAAATTAACAGTTAGGAGACACTAATTAATAGCAGAGTCAAATAAAAAATATAGCATATGTATTACTTAGTCACAATACATAACAATTATCTCAATGAGGTTGAGTAGCTAGTGTTCGAATGTCACCTACGATTTCTATGATAATCTAAATGGTGAATAATACAGAAAAATAATAAGCAAGTAAACAGATTATTATGTCAATATTACAATATTCTTTGTGGAACTTTGCTGTCTATAAATTGGCTGCTGTATTTCATCGAACAGAGCAATGACTATGCTTTCAAAGTATGTCATTCGATGTAAAATGCTTGAAAATATCTGATGGTTGTGAAAGATCCAATGTAAATGTAAGTTTTTTTTCTCTTCTTTTAACATTGCATTACTATACAAACTTTTGTTTCAGTTAGTCTGGTGACTGATAATGGTGAAGTCTTCATTCCAAATTACTGACAAATCTACACCCACCAGAGTGCACACTCTCACCAAAGTGACACAGTCCATTTACATCACTCAGTCAATGTTCCCAACTGTATGTTAGTTCAGTGGCACAGTTTTAACTGGTCTAACAACTTAATAATAAGCTTCCTGTCACTTTTCAGGTACAAGTATTTCATTCATTAGGAAGTTTGTCTGCAAAGTTAATGGATCTGAGAGTTACAGAAATCCAATCTGCCACCAAACCTGCCTACCAGCCAGAGTGTTAGTTGATCGTCAGCAGGAAAGAGTGTGAGTCTGCTTGATCAGGCATTGAATTTCAGATCTGTCACATGTCCTGACATTGTTTTAGTTACCACCTTTCAAAAGCACTGCATGTCTTATAATCCTTTAATACCAATTATATACTTTGAGTGTAGTGACTGTCATAATGTAGGAATTGCTGCAGTAACTTGTGGATTGCAAACACCTATTAACAACATTGTGATATGGCCCAGATATCCACTTAGTTTTTGAGTTATTTGATTTCAATATTTTCTGAAGTTTGGTTTATTGAATAAATGAATAAAACTTACTTGCTCAAATTGCTGCAGTAATTTATGTATTGCATCCACCCAATGTATGCCCAGACCCAAATCACCCTTGTTTATTCCTAAACTACTCCCTGAACTTTGTTTCCATGGAAGTTGTAGTTTTGGGCCTCAAGAATAGCAGATACTGGGTTCTTATCACAAATTCAAAAGATTTGCAATTATATGGTGCCTTTCATAACTACTGTAAATCCTAAAGCAATTCACAATAAATTATGATTTGGAGATGCCGGTGTTGGACTGGGGTGTACAAAATTAAAAATCACACAACACCAGGTTATAGTCCAACAGATTTAATTGGAAGCACAGTAGCTTTTGGAGTGTCGCTCCTTCATCAGGTGGTAGTGGAGGGATTGAGCCCTCCACTACCACCTGATGAAGGAGCGTCGCTCCGAAAGCTAGTGTGCTTCCAATTAAACCTGTTGGACTATAACCTGGTGTTGTGTGATTTTTAGCCGAATAAATTAAGTACTTTTGAAGTGTACTTACTGTTTTAAGGTAAGAAATGTAGGAGGCAATTTATACTGAGTAAACTTAATCAAAAAGCAATATAATAATAATCAGATAATTTGTTTTTGCAATCTTCATTAAGGGGTAACATTGAGTAGGCCTCCTCTATTTTCAACATATTCTGAGGTGCTTGACAGAGTTGTTGCCAAGAGATGTTTTCCCAATGTGGGAGAGTCGAGAACGAGAATGCATAGTTTCAAAATTAGGAGTCTTCCATTAAAGATGGTGAAAAGGAGAAATTTCTTCTCTAAGAATTTTAAGTGTTTGGAATTCTCTTCCCTATGGAGGTTAGGACACTGAATATGTTCAAAAATGATTGGAAAGCCTTTTATTGGAGGGAATCCAATGTTTTAACAGTCAGGACACAGGCAGTGAAAAATGGACTTAGCCTTAACTATCACATCAGCTATGATCTTACTGATTGACAGGGCAGACTCGAGAGGCTGAGTGGTTTACTCCTGTTCTTATTTCTTACATTCTTACATCCACCTGAGAATGCAGATGGGAATTCTGTTGAATATTTTAGCAAAAACAAGGCAAATTTAACAATGAACACCCCTCACTACTGAACTGAATTGGCAGCCTAGAATTTACTTGTAGAAGGGGAGGCAAGAGACGAGGGGGAGTGGCATTTTTGATAAGAAATAGCATTACAGCTGTGCTGAGGGAGGATAGTTCCGGAAATACATTCAAAGAAGCTATTTGGGTGGAACTGAGAAATAAGAAAGGGATGATAATCTTATTGGGATTGCATGATAGACCCCCTAATAGTCAGAGGGAAATTGAGAAACAAACTTGTAAGGAGATCTCAGCTATCTGTAAGAATAATAGCGTGGTTATGGTAGGGGATTATAACTTTTCAAACATCGACTAGGACTGCCATAGTGTTAAGGGTTTAGATGGAGAGGGATTTGTTAAGTATGTACAAGAAAACTTTCTGATTCAGTAAGTGAGTGTACCTACTAGAGAAGCTGCAAAACTTGACCTACTCTTGGGAAATAAGGCATGGCAGGTAACTGAGGTGTCAGTGGGGGAGCACTTTGGGGCCAGCGACCATAATTTTAGTAGGTTTAAAATAATGATGGAAAAGGATAGATCAGATCTAAAAGTTGAAGTTCTAAATTGGAGAAAGGCCAATTTTGATGGTATTAGGCAAGAACTTTCAAAAGCTGATTAGGGGCAGATGTTTGCAGGTACAGGGACGGCTGGAAAATGGGAAGCCTTCAGAAATGAGATAACGAGAATCCAGAGAAAGTATATTCCTGTCAGGGTGAAAGGAAAGGCTGGTAGATACAGAGAATGCTGGATGACAAAAGAAATTGAGGGTTTGGTTAAGAAAAAGAAGGAAGCATATGTAAGGTATAGACAGGATAGATTGAGTGAATCCTTAGAAGACTATAAAGGCAGTAGGAGTATACTTAAGAGGGAAATCAGGAGGGCAAAAAGGGGACATGAGATAGCTTTGGCAAATAGAGTTAATGAGAATGCAAAGAGTTTTTACAAATACATTAAGAACAAAAGGGTAACTAGGGAGAGAATAGGGCCCCTCAAAGATCAGCAAGACAGCCTTTGTGTGGAGCTGCAGGAGGTGGGGGAGATACTAAACAAGTATTTTGCATCAGTATTTACTATGGAAAAGAATATGGAAGATATAGACAGTAGGGAAATAGATGGTGACATCTTGCAAAATGTCCATATTACAGAGGAGGAAGTGCTGGATGTCGTGAAATGCATAAAGGTGAATAAATCCCCAGGACCTGATCAGGTGTTCCCTAGAACTCTGTGGGAAGCTAGAGAAGTGGTTGCTGCGCCTCTTGCTGAGATATTTGTATCATCGATAGTGACAGGTGAGATGCCAGAAGACTGGAGGTTGGCTAACATGGTGCCACTATTTAAGAAAGGTGGTAAGGACAAGCCAGAGAACTATAGACCAGTGAGCCTGACCTCGGTGGTGGGCAAGTTGTTGGAGAGAATCCTGAGGAACAGGATGAACATGTATTTGGAAAGGCAAGGACTGATTCGGGAGAGTCAACATGGCTTTGTGAGTGGGAAATCATGTCTCACAAACTTGATTGAATTTTTTGAGGAAGTAACAAAGAGGATTGATGAGGGCAGAGTGGTAGATGTGATCTATATGGGCTTCAATAAGGCGTTCAACAAGGTTCTTCATGGGACACTAGTTAGCAAGGTTAGAACTCATGGAATACAGGGAGAACTAGCCATTTGGGTACAGAGCAAGCTCAACGGTAGAAGACAAAGGGTGGTTGGTGTAGGGTTGTTTTTCAGACTGGAGGCCCTTGACCAGTGGAGTGTCACAAGGGCTGGTGCTATATCCTCTACTTTTTGTCATTTACATAAATGATTTGGATGCAAGCATAAGAGGTACAGTTAGTAAGTTTGCTGATGACACCAAAATTTGAGGTGTAGTGGACAGCGAAAAAGGTTATCTCAGATTACAACAGGCAGATGGAGTTTAATTCAGATTGATGCGAGGTGCTGCATTTTGGGAAAGCAAACCTTAGCAGGACATATACACTTAATGGTAAGCTCCTAGGGAGTATTGCTAAACAAAAAGACCTTGGAGTGCAGGTTCATAGCTCCCTGAAAGTGGAGTCGCAGGTAGATAGGATAGTGAAGAAGTCATTTGGTACGCTTTCGTATTCGTCATAGTATTGAGTACAGGAGTTGGGACGTCATGTTGTGGCTGTACAGGACATTGGTTAGGCCACTGTTAGAATATTGCATGCAGTTCTGGTCTCTTTCCTATTGGAAAGATGTTGTGAAACTTGAAAGGGTTCAGAAAAGATTTACAAGGATGTTGCCAGGGTTGGAGGATTTGAGCTACAGGGTGAGGCTTAACAGGCTGGGGCTGTTTTCCCTGGAGCGTCGGAGGATGAGGGGTGACCTTATAGAGTTTTACAAAATTATGAGGGGCATGTATAGGGTAAATGGACAAAGTCTTTTCCCTGGGGTGGGGGAAGTCCAGAACTAGAGGGCATGGGTTTAGAGTGAGAGGGGAAATATATAAAAAAGACCTAGGAGGCAACTTAGGTGTGGTACGTGTATGGAATGAGCTGCCAGGGGAAGTGGTGGAGGCTGGTATAATTGCAACATTTAAAAGACATTTGGATGGATATATGAATAGGAAGGGTTTGGAGGGATAGGGGCCAGGTGTTAACATATTACTACAATATGAATATATCCCAGATCATTTGGAAGGACTCACAACTTGTGAAATGTCAGGACTTAATGATCCAAGTCCTTGTCCTCAAATTCAGATTCCCATATGACAATGTATGTTTCAATCATCCATTATTGCAAAGTTATGAGGTTGCTTTCTTCCCTGGAATTATAGGTTAGGATCAGAATTTGTTAAAGCATTTTTATGTTTTGCAACAAGATTTATTGGTGTTTACTTCTAGATCTCAAGCATGGGTTAAAACAAGTTCTTCTGTAGTAAACCTACTTTGAAGGATGTGTACAGCAGTTGATAGACAAGTTTGGAACCCATGAGCATGGCCTCAACCAGGACCTTGGGTTCATATCACACTACAGGTGACCCTACTTCAGTATATACTCTCTCTCTTTCACACACACACACACTCACGCAGACTTCTATCAAACATATGCTCTCTCATACACTCACACATACACCTCCCAAACTCACACCCACACACACACACCCTCTCGCAGGCTTCTACTCCATCACACTCTCACAGACACTTTATCAAGCATGCACACACAAACATGCACTCTCTCATACGCACTCGCATTCACATGCACATACTCACATGCATACACTTACACTCTGTCTCCTTCATACACGCACACACAACATAGATCTAAGGGGTGAATTTGCATTTGCAGAAATATATTTGCAGATACATTCTATTTTGCTCAAAAAATGCACAATCTAAAGGCAGTCAATGTATGCAGTCAATCCATGTAATATTCCTACTTTGGAAATAGAACCAGTCTGACTCAAGATTGGGATACAGACAGATTCTAGCCTCACACCTTTAATTCATTATCTGAGCTGAGATGTCACATTTTTAAATAAAACCTTAAGTTATCTTGTTAATGCGACTTAAAATATGTTCTGGGATTTACATGTTAATGAACCAAAATCTGCAACTCATTCTAAAAGATGAAAGACTCAACAGCAATCTAGATTTGTTAAATATATCATTTCAGTCATATGAAACTGTAATATTTTGCTATAAATTCTGTGTCTTATGATCCTGCTCCACAGCAAACTGATGAGGCGGCAGCAATCTAAAAGCTAGTGCTTCCAAATAAACCTGTTGGACTATAACCTGGTGTTGTGTGATTTTTAGCTTTGAAGGATGAAGGGGAACAAATACAATAGTCATGTATGTCACAAAAATAACCTAAATTAGCAACCTAAATAATCAATGAAGAATAAGGGGGGAAAGGCCAAAGCACCTATTTCTCCTTCTCAACATGTTTCCAAAGAACTCGGCTGAAGTTGCCATCCATCAGGTTCTTATGCCAGAATGCCCTAAAATTTGTTGCCATTATTTCATTAGCACTGGATAAATTCAGAAACTCCCTCCTTATGATACTTTACGTGCATGTGCACCTGATAGATTGTAGCATTTCAAGAGGTAGTGCATCACCACCTCCTCAAGATCATTCAGGCATGAGTAACAAATATTGACCTCGCCAACATTAGCCACAATCCACTAAATAATTAAACATATCTTCAAAATGAATGTTTCAATATTTTCAGAAATAGAACAAATACTTAATAAATAAAAGTCTCATGTGGCACAGTAAATACCCCTCAGTAGGAGACTGCCTCATAAAGATGTGCAGGTCAGGTGAATTGGCCATGCTAAATTGTCCATAGTGTTAGGTGCATTAGTGGGAAATGGGTCTGAATGGTTGGTGTGGACTTGTTGGGCCAAATGGCCTGTTTCTGCACTGTAGAGAATCTAATCTAAACACTTCAAGGACACAGGGCTCCTAACATAAAGAGATGTTCAGAGAAGGTCATATATTAAGGCGAGAGAAAGTAGTTTTGGGAAACATCTGAATCACCTTTGAAGGCTTAGGAGACTACCCTGTCATACAAATTATTTTTAAAATGCTCTCCACAGGACTGATTGACTCCTCAGTCCTCTTCCCATTTGTTTCAGAATGACAGGAAAGCCACCAAGGCTGGTCTATTCGGGCATGACTTGAATTTGGTTAGGACCTAAGTAAATCATTGGACCTATGCTCCCTCTTCAGAGCAGCTAGATTAACCCAAAAGTATCTGAACAATGGTAGCAAATCAGCTGAGAAATCATTTGAGACATTGTAGTTGTCTGCTCACTCAGTCTTTGCTCAGTGGGTAGACTCAAAATCATCTCTTAATGTTATCTCTTCTGATACTTCTACTCACATGCTGGGTAATACTCATTCATTCCTCTCAGAGGCAAAAAGCAGCATCATGTGAAATGATGCATATAAAATCACATTTTAAAGGCATTTCCATATATGTCAAAGCAAAATTCCATTTCTCCTAAACATTATTAGAGAAACGATCCCCATCACATTTGGAAAACCACTGGAAACTTGACATGGTTATAATGGTGCATTTACCTCAAATTTATAATAATTCAGGGGATAATTTTACAATCACTTCTTCAGCAATAATCTGACAGATTAGCTGCCTGTTGTAGCATCCATCAATCTTTCACCATAACTAAAGCAGTGGATCCGACAATAGTTGGAGTTAAACTCTGCCAGAGTATCACCCAAACATTGCAATGAAAATAGAAAATGATGGAAATACACAGCAGGTCTGTTAGCATCAGAACAGATGGATTTAGCTTTTAGATTGAAGATGTCTCCATGCCTGCATAAGTGATTTAAAAACAAGAAACAAGTTTAAATGTTACGCATGGGAGACTAATTGTTATTTAAAATTAAGTAGGTTCAATCTACACTCGAGTAACAATTGAAATGTGACACAAATACATTTAAGTATATTGAATGAAGTTTTACACTGAAAAAGATTTTGAAGTTTTAAAAGAAAACATTTAATTTAAATGAAATAAATTTGCCTCAAGGACCAGTTTTCTAGTTCTGTGATTCTATTGCCTTTGCTTGTTCAACATCCAGGGTCCTTCATAAACAAAACTTCCCGCCAACAAATATTATAGCAGACTAAAGTCAACGAGCAGGATTAGTCAGCCATTGATGGTAAGTTTAAACCAGAGTTTGGACTGTCTGGAAATGCATGTTTACACACTAGAGTAGAAATAGGCTATTCGACACTTCAGTCAGACAGGAGTATTCCATTACACTTCTGACTTGTGCCTTTATAAATGATGGGCATACTTTAGGGAGTTAAGAGGTGAGTTATTTGCTGTAGGATTCCAAGTCTCTGACCTGCTCTTGCAGCCACAGTATTTATATGGCTAGTCCATTTCACTTTTTGGGCGAAAGTGAGGACTGCTGATGCTGGAGATTAAAGTTGAGAATGTGGTATTGGAAAAGCACAGCAGGTCAGGCAGCATCCAAGGAGTAGAAGAAGTGACATTTCGAGCAAAAGTCCTTCATCAGGAAGGGTATATCTCATTTCATTTTCTGGTCAATTGTAGTCTCCATGATGCTGATAGTGCAGGATTTAGCCATTGATATGCCATTGACAGTTAAGGGACAATGGTTTGATTCTGTCTTGTTGAAGACCATCTTTGCCTGGTACTTGTGTGGTGTGAATGTTACTTGTGACTTATCAGGTCAAACCTTTATATTTTCTAGCTCTTGCTTCATTTGGACATGGACTGCTTCAGTATTTGAAGAGTCATGAATGGTGCTGAACATTGTGCAATTATTAATGAATCTTCCAACTTCTGACTTTACATTGGAAGGAAAGTCATTGCTGATGTAGCTGAAGATGACTAGACCTAGGATACCAAACTAAGGAATTCCTGTAGAGAGGTCCTGGAGCTAAGCTGTCTGAACAAACAAAGTCATAACCATCTTTGTGCTGGCTATGACTCCAACCAGTAGAGAATCTACCCTCTTATTCCTAATGATTCTAGCTTTGCTAGGGCTCCTTGACATTCAGTCTATTGTGACCTGAATGTCAGAGGCCGTGACTCCCATTTCCCCTATGAAATTCAGATCTTTTGTCCATTTTGAACCAACACTGTAAAAAGATAACATTTCAAATGTACAATGTAGCAAATGTTCCCAACACAAGGATTTCATTGAAATAAAGTCTAAGATGCTGTTTTCCTCATGGTAGTGTCACATGACTATGGCAAACTAGACAGACATTAATACATGATTGCATTACAATCGAAAAGGCCCCTCTTTGTTACAGAAGAAAGAGCAAAAGAAAGCACTATCACATATATTTTTAGTTACCCAACTATATACACTACTGTTCTCATGCCTTAGCAATTCGAATTTCATCAGCTTCATGCGTTGATCACATCGTCCTTAAACTATTTTGCTCTTCTCATGACATGCCCACATGTAGTGGCATGGGCTGTTTATCTGGGTAAAGCTGTTTGCTGGGAATGGCGCTCCTCTGTCATTTGTTGTTGCTGAGGTGACCATTCTTGTTCTATACATGTTGTTGGATGTCAGCAGACATCTGTGTCTGATGGTTGACATATGATTTATGTAGGTAATGTATTCACTTCTTTCTTATCAGCTACCTGCCACTGAGGAAGAAGAATTGTCCTGAAGAAGGGTTACACATGAAATATAGACTTCTCCACCTCCTGATGCTGCCAGGCTTGCTCTGTTTTTCCAGTCTCCTATTGTCCTATTTCCAATTAGAAAACCTGCACCTATCCAGTTTCTTTTCTTCTTTTTGCTTTTGCATTTTTTGCTTTTTTGTCTTTTTTCTTTAAAGCCTGGAGAGTAGCAGGTGAAGGAAGAGGCCTCTGGCGGAGGCAGCAGCAGCAACAATGCCAGGATGAGCGAGACCTGGCTTCGCCTCCCCAGCTCAGGGTCCCCCGTCAAGCAAATCCTGGGCTGATTCCTCCGACCCAGACCTGCAGGCTGTGCTGAGGCTCCAGGTCTGTGGCAATGCTCAGGTGGCTGAAAGAGCAGAAGTGTTAGCAAAAGGGATGGCGGAGGATCATGACAACCAATGAGCGGTGGCAGCGTCTGGAGGAGCATCAATTGGGGAGCAGGAAGGTACAGAACCCACATACAATCATGCCCATGGCTCCCAGCTCGGACACAGCAGTCATGATTGTGGCAGCTGCGACGGGCCACAACCGAGATGCCAGGGCCCATTACAGAGACCCCCCCTTTACAGAGACCCCAGGACCCATTACAGAGACACCAGGGCCCTTTGCAGAGACTTCAGGACCCATTACAGAGACCCAGGGGCCTGTTACAGAGACCACAGGGCCCATTACAGAGACTCAGGAGCTCATTACAGAGACCCAGGAGCCTGTAACAGAGAAACCAGGAGCCTGTAACTGAGAAATCAGGTGCCTGTTACAAAGACCCAGGAGCCTGTTACCGAGATCCAGGGTCCATTACAGAGGCCCAGGGCCCATTACAGAGACCCAGGAGCCTGTTACAGATACCCAGGGCCTATTACGGAAACCCAGGAGTCTATTACAGAGACCCCGGGCCCGTTATGGAAACCCAGGAGCCTGTTACAGAGACCCAGGGCCCGTTACAGAGACAGGGCCCATTACAGAGATTCAGGAGCCTGTTACAGAGACCCAGGAGCCTATTACAGAGACTCCAAGGCCCGTTACGGGGACCCCAGGGCCCAATACAGAGACCCCAGAGCCCTTTACAAAGACCCAGGAGCCTGGGCCAGAGAATTCAACTGATATCAAGCAGTGATTTGAGGAGCAGCAGAGTAGAAACAAGAAGAGAGAAAGATGAACTATATTGCAATAAATCTTGCATTATATTCAATGTTTCAAGATGGTACTGGAATGTGGTGACACTGTGTATAAAACATAAAAAAACACTTTTCACTGTATTTTTATGTACATGTGGCAAAAAATCTAAATCTAAGTCTAAATTTAAATTACCTCTACATCTATTGGTTGCTGTTAGATACCATGACTCTCACCTTTTCAATATTGGGTGAGGATTTTTTGCATATTGGTATATGAAAATGTAATGGACTACTGCCGTCTTTAATTATAACAATTTCTTATTTACCTCAGAATCATTTGGCAAACTCTGTCAAGTGGTTCATCGTTACAATATTTTGTTCATTGTTAACAATAGCCACATATGTCTTTTCCTACTTAAACTAGCAGACCATCCACAATTACTTCCACTTCTGCAAAATCATTAACTATCTCATGTCATCTTCATTGTTAGTCTTCTGGAGCACTGGAAATGTCAAAAAATATGTACAACCATCTGCACCTCCTAAAAGGCATCAAGACATAATAACAAAGCTACGACTTCCATTTCATTTCATTTTTTAGTTACCATTCTTCATATCTAGATTTGTGAAGAGTTTTATCTTTGTAAATTGTGGCAAAATATTTTTAATGTCTGGCATGAGGAAGTTAGATCACTTTGGAGTTTTATTTGGATTATTTGTATCAATACGTGCTCTTACCTTTCCAGGCTGTATCACTGCTACCATTCTGCTACTCCATTCTGTGGGATTTGTCACTTTACTGATGATTCTCTTCTTTCTCCAACTTTATATTTTCTTTCAGTCTTACTTCAAGGACAGTGGGATCTTTCTTCATCAACTACTCTTTTGACCTACTCTTGGGAAATAAGGCAGGTGACTGCGGTGTCAGTGAGGGAGCACTTTTGGGCCAGCGACTATAATTCTATTAGACTTAAGATTGTGATAGAAAAGGATATACTAGATCTAAAAGTTGAAGTACTAAATTGGAGAAAGGCCAATTTTGACGGTATAGGGCAAGAACTTTCAAAAACTGATTGAGGGCAGATGTTCACAGGTAAAGGGAGGGCTGGAAAATAGGAAACCTTCAGAAATGAGCTAACAAGAATCCAGAGAAAGTATATTTCTGTTAGGGTGAAAGGAAATGCTGGTAGGTATAGGGATTGCTGGATGACTAAAGAAATTCAGGGTTTGGTTAAGAAAAATAAGGAAGCATATGTAGGGTGTAGACAGGATAGATTGAATGAATCCTTAGAAGAGTATAAAGGCAGTAGGAGTATACTTAAGAGGGAAATCAGGAGGGCAAAAACGGGACATGAGATAGCTTTGGCAAATAGAATTAAGAAGAATCCAAAGGGTTTTCACAAATACATCAAGGACAAAAGGGTAACTGGGAGAGAATAGGGCCCCTCAAATATCAACAAGGTGGCCTTTGTGTGGAGCCACAGAAAATGGGGGAGGTACTAAATGAGTATTTTGCCTCAGTATTTACTCTGGAAAAGGATATGGAAGGCATAGAAAGTAATGAAATAGATAGTGACACCGTGCAAAATGTCCATATTACAGAGGAGGAAGTGCTGGATGTCTTGAAATGCATAAAGGTGGGTAAATCCCCAGGACATGATCAGGTGTACCCTAGAACTCTGTGGGAAACTAGAGAAGTGATTGCTGGGCCTCTTGCTGAGATATTTGTATCATCGATAGTCACAGGTCAGGTGCTGGAAGATTGGAGGTGGGCTAACATGGTGCCACTGTTGAAGAGGGGTGATAAGGACAAGCCAGGGAACTATAGACCAGTGAACATGACGTCGGTGGTGGGCAAGTTGTTGGAGGGAACCCTGAGGGATAGGATGTACATGTATTTGAAAAGGCAAGGACCGATTAGGGATAGTCAACATGGATTTGTGTGTGGGACATCATGTCTCACAAACTTGATTGAGCTTTTGAAAGAAGTAACAAAGAGGATTGATGAGGGCAGAGCAGTAGATGTAATCTATATGGACTTCAGTCAGTCGTTCGACAAGGTTTCCCATGGGAAACTGGTTAGCAAAGTTAGATCTCACGGAATACAGGGAGAACTAGTCATCTGGATACAGAACTGGCTCAAAGGTAAAAGACAGAGGGTGGCGATAAAGGATTGTTTTTCAGACTGGAGGCCTGTGACTAGTGGAGTGCCACAAGGATCAGTGCTGGGTCCTCTACTTTTTGTCATTTACATAAATGACTTAGATGCAAGCATAAGAGGTATAGTTAGTAAGATTGCAGATGACACCAAAATTGGAGGTGTGTGGACAGTGAAGAAGGTTACCTCAGATTACAACAGGGAACTTGATCAGATGAACCAGTGGGCTGAGAAGTGGCAGATGGAGTTTATTTCAGCTAAATGCGAGGTGCTGCATTTTGGGAAAGCAAATCTTAGCAGGACTTATACACTTAATGGTAATTGTTGTGGTTCTGTTCGCCGAGCTGGGAATTTGTGTTGCAAACATTTCATCCCCTGTCCAGGTGACATCCTCAGTGCTTGGGAGCCTCCTGTGAAGCGCTTCTGTGATGTTTCCTCCGGCATTTATAGTGGCTTGTCTCTGCCGCTTCCGGTTGTCAGTTCCAGCTGTCCGCTGCAGTGGCCGGTATATTGGGTCCAGGTCGATGTGTTTGTTGATAGAATCTGTGGATGAGTGCCATGCCTCTAGGAATTCCCTGGCTGTTCTCTGTTTGGCTTGTCCTATAATAGTCGTGTTGTCCCAGTCGACTGGGACAACACTACTATTATAGGGCAAGCCAAACAGAGAACAGCCAGGGAATTCCTAGAGGCATGGCACTCATCCACAGATTCTATCAACAAACACATCGACCTGGACCCAATATACCGGCCACTGCAGCGGACAGCTGGAACTGACAACCGGAAGCGGCAGAGACAAGCCACTATAAATGCCGGAGGAAACATCACAGAAGCGCTTCACAGGAGGCTCCCAAGCACTGAGGATGTCACCTTGACAGGGGACGAAACGTTTGCAACACAAATTCCCAGCTCGGCGAACAGAACCACAACAACGAGCACCTGAGCTACAAATCTTCTCCCAAACTTTGAATTTAATGGTAAGGTCCTATGAGTATTGCTGAACAAATAGACCTTGGAGTGCAGGTTCATAGCTCCTTGAAAGTGGAATCACAGGTAGATAGGATAGTGAAGAAGGCGTTTGATTTGCTTTCCTTTATTGGTCAGAATATTGAGTACAGGAGTTGGGTGGTCATATTGCAGCTGTACAGGTCATTGGTTTGGCCATTGTTGGAATATTACATACAATTCTGGTCTCCTTCTTATCAGAAAGATATTGTGAAACTTGAAAGGGTTCAGAAAAGATTTACAAGCATTTTGCCAGGGTTGGAGGGCTTGAGCTATATGGAGAAGCTAAACAGGCTGTGGCTGTTTTCCCTGGAGTGTCAGATGCTGAGGGGTGACCTTATAGGGGTTTACAAAATTATGAGGGGCATGGATAGGATAAATAGACAAATTATTTTCCCTGGGGTCAGATCCCTAGGATTAGGGTGAGAGTGGAAAGATATAAAAGAGACCTAAGGGGCAACGTTTTCACACAGAGGGTGCTTCGTGTATGGAATGAGCTGCCAGAGGAAGTGGTGGAGGCTGGTACAATTGCAACATTTAAAAGGCATTTGGATGGATCTATGAATAGGAAGGGTTTGGAGAGATTTGGGCCGGTTGCTGGCAGGTGGGACTAGATTGGGTTTCGATATCTAGTCGGCATGGATGGGTTGGACCGAAGCGTCTGTTTCCATGCAGTACTTCTCTGTGACTCTAACTGCTGAATTGGTCTTGCATTCTCATTTTTTTGGTAATCTCCTGAAAAACATGATAACTTTGAGAACATATCTTTGTACTCATCAAGGATGTGTTCCATGGTTAATTCTTCAGTGTTCTGTGAGCCTTTTTTTGGGATGTTCAGCAACAGTAGTCCAAGCTTTAACCTTGCTCTGGCTGGAATAGTGGTTTGCGGATGACATCAAAATTGGTGGTATATTGAACAGTGAAAGAGGTTATCACAGATTACAAAAAAATCTTGATCAATTGGGTCAATGGACTGAGGAGTGGCAGGTGGAGTTTAATTTGGATAAATATGAGGTATTGCATTTTTGTAAAACAAAAAAGAGCAGGACTTATACAATTAAAAGTAGGGCCTTGCATAGAGTTGTAGAACAGAGAGAACCAAGGTTCAGGTACATAATTCTTTGAAGTTTGCACCACATGTGGTTAAGAAGGTATTTAACAAGCTTGCCTTCATTGCTCAAACCTTTGACGATATGATTTGGAATGTCATGTTGAGATTGATATTGGTGAGACCTCTTCTGAAGTACTGTGTCCAGTTCTGGTCACCCTGTTGTAGGAAGGGCGTTATTAAGGGAGAGAGGGTTCAGAAGACATTTACAAAGTTATTGCTGAGAAGGGAGGGTTTGAGTTATAAAAGTCGGTTGGAGTGTAGAGGGTGGAGGGGTGACCTTATAGAGGTTTATGAAATCATGAGAGGCTGTTAAGGTGAATGGCAGTTGTCTTTTCCTTATAATGGGGATTGCAAGAGGAGGGGACATATTTTTATGGTGAGAGGAGAAAGATTTTAAAAAGACATGAGGGGCAATTTTTTTACACAAAGGCTGGGTCATGTGTGGAATGAATTTCTAGAGGAAGTGGTGAATGCTGGTACAGTTACAATATTTAAAAGACATTTGGATAAGTACATGAATAGGAAAGGTTTGGCGGGCTATGGGCCAAGTGTAGGCAGGTGGGACTAGTTCAGTTTGGGAACATGGTTAGCATGGACTGGCTGGATGATTCAAGATTAGAATGTTGCTGGAAAAGCACAGAAGGTCAGGCAGCATCCAAGGACATTTTGGGCAAAAACCCTTCTTCAGGAATGAGCAAGGAGGAGAACTTCTTCAAGGCAGGCATCCTTGGAAGAGGATTCTCAGTAAGGTTAAAATCAATTAGGCAAAAGTGAGTACTGCAGATATTAGAGATTAGAGTCAAGATTAGAGTGGTGCTAGAAAGGCACAGCAGGTCAGGCAGCATCCAAGGAGCAGGAAAGTTGAAGTTTCACCAGGAACGAGGGGTGATGAAGGGCTGATGAAGGGCTTTTGCTTGATTCATTGATTTTCCGGTCCTTGGATGCTGCCTGACCTGCTGTGCTTTTCCAGCACCACTCTAATCTTGACTCTAATCTCCAGCATTTGCAGTACTCACTTTCTCCATGCTATATGACTCTATGACTGCGATTAGTAGCATTTGGTTGGAGCTCCAGATTTTTGTAAATGCTGTTGCAATAGGCTAACAGAGGAAGCTATACTTTTAGCTCAAATATATGCCATCAAATGATCATATCTTTACTTTCAAGGGCTTAATTTTTAGATCACCATATTGAGCCACTTTGTGAATATTATAATGTTGCGTAATACACAAGCATGTATCTGACACTTTATGTTAACATTTTTTTCTTCTTCTGTAGTCCTCATTCCAATAATCACATCTCATGCTTCACTTATTGACTTGCAAATAACAACCTGTTCAATGTCATATGGTGATTCATCAGAATCTTCAGCTGTTATCTCTCCGGTGGCCATCTGTAACTGCTTGTTGTGCTGTCATAGTTTTTAGCCACACTCTTGTGTGCAAAATGAGACTGCTCTTTGCAATAAGAAGTTTTCCCACACTAGACATGCTTTTTTTTAAAGATTAGATTCCTTACAGTGTGGAAACAGGCCCTTCAGCCCAACAAGTCCACACCGACCCACCGAAGCACACCCACCCAGACCCATTCCCATACACCTAACACTACAGGCAATTTAGCACAGCCAATTCACCTAACTTGCACATTTTTGGACTGTGGGAGGAAACAGGAGCACCCGGAGGAAACCCACGCAGCCACGGGGAGAATGTGCAAACTCCACACAGTCGGGAATTGAACCCAGGTCTCTGGCGCTGTGAGGCAGCAGTGCTAACCACTGTGTCACCCTGCTTTCTTCTCCTTTGCATGACAATTTCCACAGTATTTGCATCTTGCCCTTTATCTGTGCTTGTTTTGCCCTGCATGACTACAGAATCTGTCAGCATCATGCCAGACCTGGTCTCTTCTGCATGAGTTTGCTTGAATTGTTGATCCACAGCCTGAGCATTTCTGCAGAGGTCAATTGCTGAGTGTAAGATTGTCTCCTCTGAATAAAGTGTACTTTCATTTTTATATCCATTATTCCTAATACAATATCCACTTTAATTAGCTCATCCTTTAACTGTCTAAATTCAAAGCTATCTGCGAGCACTGTTAATGACATTACCTTCTAATCAGTGGACTCCTTTTTCACTTTATTCCCTCATATTGAATGCATACCAGACAGAAGTAATGTTCACTTTGGGCTCAAAGCATTTTAAAGTTTTGGCTGTATCTATTTTTCTGCTCTTCAGAGAGATTTATGGTGGAACATGTTTTGAAACGGTGTCTTCACAACAGTGATAAAAGAAAGTATAGCCTCTCATCCTTGTCATGGTTCACTCAACAAATCTGTAACTATTGCATAATTCTGTCACTGTTCATCCAACTAAAATTCTGAGTTTAACTCATTTCAATAGGAGCTGGTAGTGGTGAAGCTGCAGCCACTTTCTCTCAAGGGATGGTTTAACTGAAATCTTCATTTTCTTTTATTTTTCAGTGGCAGCTCACAGCAATGCTTTTTATTTTAGTTCTGGATGCTCAATATTTTTGACACATGCTTTGACTGTACCAACAGTGAGGACATCAGTGAGGTGAAGACTAAAATGTGTCCCTAAAGGAAGGGTGCCTCATGGAAAATGTCACATGTTTATTGAGTCATACAGCACAGAAACAGACCCTTCAGAATAACTTATCCATGCTGACCACTTTTCCTGAACTGAACTAGTTCCATTTGCCTGCATTTGGCCCATATCCCTCTCAACCTTTCCTCTCCATGTAATGGTACAAGTGTCTTTCAAATGTTGTAATTACACTTGCCTCTACCACTTCCTCTGACAGCTCATTCCACCCTCTGTGTGAAAATGTTGCGCATCAGATCCTTTTTTAATCTTTTTTCTCTCACCTTAAACCTTTGCCATAGTTTTTGATTCACCTACAGGGGGAAAAGATCTTTGCTATTCACCTTATCTATGCCTCTGATGATTTTATAAATCTCTATAAAGTCACTCCTCAACCTCCAGTGTTCCAGGGAAAGAATTCTCAGCCTATCCAGCCTCTCCTTATAACTCAAACCCTCCAGCATCGATAACATCCTTGTAAATCTTTTTTGCACCCTTCCCAGTTTAATAACATTCTTCCTGTTGCAGGGCAACCAGAATTGTACACAGTACTCCAAACATGGCCTTACCATCATCTTGTACAGCTGTAACATGGCATCCCAACTCCTGTAATCAATGCTCTGGCCAACGAAGGCAAGTAAGCCAAACGTCTTCTTCACCATCATATAACCCCATTTTCAAAGAACAATGCGCCTGCACCCCTAGATGTCTCTGTTTGACAACACTTCCCAGAGCCCTACCATTAACTGCATCTGTCCTGCCCTGCATTTTACCAAAATGCAACACATGACATTTATCTAATCTATCTAATTTATCACATTTATCTAATTTATCTAAACTACATCTGTCATTCCTTGGCCCACTGGTTCAAGATCCCATTGTACTCTTAATAACCTTCTTCCGCAGCCCACTACACCATCAATGTTGTTGTCATCCATAAACTTACTAACTATGCTTCCTATGTTTTCATCCAAATTGTTTATGTAAATGATGAACACAGTGGACCCAACACTGCTCCTTGCAGCACACCGCTGGTCACAGGCCTCCAGTCTGAACAACAACCCTCTACTATGACCATCTGTCTCCTAAAGACAAGCCAATTTTGTATCCATTTGACCAACTCACCCTGGATCTCATATGATCTAACCTTACTAACCAGTTTACCGTGCAGAACCTTGTCAAAGGCCTTGCTAAATATTCTGGCCAACTCAGACATTTTTACATGATTTCATTTTAATCTAAGTAAGGTAAGGAGCTGAGTGGCCCTTGCTGAAAACAAAATATCAAATTGTTAGAAAACCAAAATGAAATGTAACATTTTAGATGGAATTTGACTGAAGGAGAGGAAGCGGCAAGGATGGCAATGTGTGATCATGCTTCTCCTTTAACAAGGTGTTGTCCTTGGTTCTGTTCAAGAAGGGTTGTAAAAGGCAAAGGTTCCAATTTGTCTGGGATGAGGGACTTTGCTAATGGCTAACAGATACTGCCTAAGGCAACAATCAGGAAAAAGACTTTTAAGTTTTTTTTGAAAACAATTATACAATGAAAGGGGTGTGGCCAGTTCCCCTTGTTCAGGGTTTCTTTTCCTGGTTTAGTTTGGTCTGAGCAAACAATCTGTCCAAACTGCTCGTCAAGGAAAGCTACTGCGAAAAAAAGATTCTCTTATTCAACAGATGTTTCTGGCTAACTTTGTCTCTCTAACATCTCTTATGTAAGAACCTGTGTTTGATTTTATCTTTTTGGCCAAAAAGGTGTTTATAGCGATGTTGTAGGAAATTGGAACAGCATCATTAAGTTGGAATCGAGTCAGTTGGGTTTTCAGACAGGCTAAGTTGTTCTATATTCTGTTCACTTTGTTCACGTTTCATTTGGTAGTCTGTGTTTTGTTTAAAACTGTGTGGTTTAACCAGCTGCATCGCTCCTGGCATATCCACCACACATCTGCCCAAAACAATTAGAAAAGTTAGAGTCTGGGCTAACTTCTTGAAATGTTTTAAGGGGGCCTGGGCTGGTTCATAATAAGCATCAATATGAAATGTGCAGTATTCTGCTTTCCTGGTTCCAGATAGAACAGAGCACTTTAACAAAGTAGTCACATGATCTCTTAAATAGCTTGAAAGTTAAGAGCACTGTTTTGTGATCCACAAGTGTAGTTCATAAATACCACTTACTCCCACCAGGGGTTTGTTTTTCCCCAGGCATATTCCCATGCCTGGTGAAGGTAATTTATTATTAATCTGTTCAGTTACGTTATGACACAGGCCTGAAGTAAGTCAGACATGAATCTGATCCATCTGGCTCAAAGGTAAGGTTACTACCTCTGTGCCATGAGACCATACCATGTGTGGTGGCACACTGAACATAAGATGAGGCATTCTTAACTGTTCCTGGTGGGTTCGCAGGACCCACAGTTTTAAACACTTCCTAATTTGGCTTGAGGTGGATGTGAGAGATCAAATGTTAAATGAGTTCATCCGGAGAAGGTCTTCTGAAGTTGGAGCAAAATAGAAAAAAACCCTACTGGACAGGCTGTGTTCCTGCGTACTATCAAATCCTAGTGCTTAAACTAGGTCAAATCATTCATAAGTGATGATATCCATTAGCTCCAATCCTCCAAATATCACCATTGTTGTGGCGTATGACTAAGGTTAGGTTTTGAAAGTACTCTTCATATGAATCCTCTAATACATCAGCCTTAAGAAGAGCTTTTGCAGAGGTTCATTACCATGCACAGTATGACTGGGCTTGATTAAAAATGTGCACTATTACTGATATGTCAGGACTTGGTATATTTATAATTTATTTTCAATAAGTGATATGCATTAAGAATGGCATGATAACAGTTAGGCGTGTGCTTAATAACTTAAAAACTTATTGAAAAAGACATTTTAAGTACACAATTTATGATTTAGGCTGATGGTATTTTGAAGTAATTATTCAAAGATATTCTATGCAGCCATTGTCAATGTCAGATAGATAACTATATGAAATGGTTGGAACAGGACCACCTGCTCTATTGGCACATTTTCCAAGATAATTAGAAATAAGTCAGAAGATATTCTTGACATATTTAACAATGGAGAGCTCTACTTTCTGCAGCATATGTAAAGAAAAATACTGTTGCAATACTAGTGGAGAGTGATCACAAAATTAAAGTCCTTTGTCCATACCACACTGTAAAGTTAGCTCATGAAATGGAAAGGGAAAAGGAACACATATTGCTTGTGTAATGAAGGCTTCATATTTAATCATTTTCATGGCCTTGAGTTTGAAGGAATGTGAATGCCTAGCATCTACTTTTTTTAAAGAGGTCAATGAAAGTATAGTTTAACATTTTTTTTAAACCGGTCATTTCGGAAATGATATGGTTCAAGACAATTACTGATCTTGGATAATTGAACTCACTTGTGAAAAAAATACTTTTTTTTACAACTGGATATTGCGGCTGCTCTATGTAAACAGTGCTTTTCTAGCTTAGAAATGAAATCATAGAATCCCTGCAGTGCAGAAGGAGGCCTTTTGGCCCATTGAGTCTGCACAGACCATCTAAAGAGTGTTGCACCCAGACACACACCCCTACCCTATCCCTGTAACCCTCCATTTCCCATGTCTAATCCACCTAACCTACAAATCCTTGGATGCCATGGGCAAGTTAGCATGGCCAATCCACCTAGCCTCCACATCTTTGCACTATGGGAGAAAGCCAGAGCACCCAGTGGAAACCCGCACACACACACACACACAGGGAGAATGTGCAAACTCTACACAGATAGTAACCTGAGTTTGGGGTCCCTGGCACTGTGAGGCTACAGTGCTAACCACTGAGCTGCTCTGCCCAACAGCGAGAAGCTTATTGAAAGAAAGGAGCAGCTCATCTCGTGTCTCCTGTTTCTGAAGCACCTATATGGTGAAGCCACTTTAAAACCTGATTTCCGTATTGAAAAACAAATGTAAGGCTTCTCAAGACAGTACTTCCTGAGCAAGCTGCACTTGCAAACATAGAGACGTTTGCCTAAACTCCTGACAACCACCTACATGGGCCAGAACAGCAGCCAAATAGACCGTCATCTCAACGTTGCTCTGGCCATCAAAAATTAAGATAAATAGGCCAAAAGATCTTACTCTCAAAGTGAATCTCTGCAGACATAAATTGATTTTTTTCCTCTTTTGCTCTGTAATAACTCCCACGAGGTCCATGGGGAATCATGAACTAATCTCCCTGTGAAACTCATTGAGTATGAGTTCCCATGGTAACAGGCAGTGGCCTGCCCAGATAGTGCACATCACTTGAATCTTTTCTCCAGAGGTTATGCAATAACACCTCTGAACGGGTTGATTCAGAAAGTATAAATTTTAAAGCAGACCTAAATCCTTCCACTCTCCCTTACTTTTGATGGTTTGCATCACTTGTAATGGGATTTGCATGTGAACTTCTAATTGCCTCGATGTGTGATTTAATGGTGGTTTTTAGTTTAAAAAAGAGTCATGGTGATTTGAAGTAAAGGAAATAAGGCCGACCCAAGCATAGAAATTGGGCTGGGACTGGCCTATGCATGCACACTATTTTTGTGTTCGACCATATGTTCCTTTTCAGTCAGCTTTTCCAAATTATTACATTACAAAGAATAAAGCAGATCCAAAGGACCATTTTGGTGCTGTGGTAGACTCCCTATTTCTGTTCCAGGAGGCTGGGTTCAAGTCCACCTGTTCTACATGTGTGTAACCACATCCCTGAGCAAGTTGAGAAAAAATAAAAACCTAAAAAATAAAAAAAATGCAGATCCAAGACAAAAAACAAGCACTGTGATTCAATGATAGGAAAGCTGTCCAGTTGTTGCAAAAATACTTCTGGATTTAGCGATAAGAAAATAAATAAAACAAACCAAAAGGGTTGGTAGTGACCCTATCTCTGACCCAGGAGACCAGGGTTCACCTCCTACCTGCTCCAGAGCTGTGTAATAACATCTCTGAACTGGTTAATTGGAAAATATTTTAAAAAGACAAAGATTCTGGGAGTGAGGGAAGCCAATTGAAAGCCTGTTGACAACTGTAGCAGGCTGAAACTGTGAATAGGAAGTCGGGAGCTGGGGAAGGAGACTCACTGAATGTTTCCAAAAAATATATAAAGCATACCCAGTTTTTAGTTATTTGATAAAACATCTTTTTCTGTGTTTTTGGTTTTACTTCAATCCAATGCTTCTGACCTTTGAATATCTCGTGTGGAGGAGTATGGGCAGATCGGAGGACCTCCTCATGGGTCTGCTCCTGGGCCTGACCAAGCTGGCTATTGAGAAAACCAGGCAACCTGTTGTGGAGGGGGTCATCTCTGTTGACTGACTGCCCCTGTTCCACATGCTTGGGTGTGCTCGGAGATGGAGCACACAGTGTCCACCAATGCTCTTAATGCCTTTAGTAAGAGATGGGCACTATGGGTGCTACAATGCTTTATTTTCCCTCCACTTTTGGTGTGGTGGAGGCCCTTCCTGCTCTCCCTGCACTCCCCTCTTGCATTGCCTATAAGGGGCTTTGCAAGTAAGTAGCCAATTGGCTGCATGGATGTTTTACTGGCAGTGGATAATATTAAAAAAAAGTCATGGTGATTTGTTGTTGGAAAACATCATTCAGTTATGCGTAAGAGCCTTTCTGAATACAAAAAAAGGGTACCCAGGGATGAGTCTCCAGAACTGTCTATCTTGGACTGGGACTAGCCTATGTATGCCATGGGTTGTGGACCTATTTTGGTATTCAACAATAAATATATTCCTTTTCAGTTGGGGTTCTTGAGTTATTGCATTCTGGTTTTGAATGTCTGTGTGCTGTGTTTGTCATTACTTAAGAGTGCTAAATGCTTACATTTTCATTAAACTGTCTGATAGCCACTTCTGCATCTTTATGGAATAGGTTTTGACTTATAATCAATGAGTAATTTTATGTTTCTTCAAAAAACCTGTTTGATGAATCATTTTATTCAATGTCTAATATAGAGAAAGCTAACAATTGGTCCTATCAGAAATCTTTCAAGAACACTGCTCATCATTGTCTTCTCTCAGGCAACTAGAGGTGGGCAATAAATGCTGGCCAAGCATACATACTTATATCTCATGAATAAACAACAATTTTGAAACCAGTTTGCCAGGACAAAGTCTGTGATTGTCCGACCGGCTAACAAAAGACTCCAATTCCAGGAGGCACAAGATCTTGAGGGGCATGGGAAAATCACCATGAAATTTACTCACAGAGGATGAAATATTTGTGAAACTCAATAATTTAAGGAACCAGCAGTTCTTCAGTGTTGACCAGTAATACATACATTCATTTCAAACTTGTAGAGTGAATGTATACCATGTTTAAAAAAAAGGGGCAGAATGGTGTCACAAAAAACAGGCATTGGTTGGTTGCACAAATATTTGAGTACTGCTTTCCTCCATGCCCCCCAAGATAGAGTTAGCGGCAGTAATTAAATGTACTAGACACTCTCCAAGTATTGCCAGAACTGCCAGTGAACAAATCTACAAGCTTGAACAAATGTGACAAAAGTCGTTTGTAGAAGAGTAAAGATTTGCAATAATGCAAGTATATTTTAAAATTACAAAGATGGAGAAACACATCTGAGGGCATTTGTAAAAGGCAATACAACACTTTACATTCATCCAGGGAAATGTCCAGTTACTAGTTAAGTTCGCAATCACATTGTATTGTGAAGATCAGGGTAACTCACTCATAGTTAGGTATTGGGCAGTTGTGCTGAACCCATAAATAAGATGCTAGAATTATCTGTGAAAATGACTAGTGTTGTTTTGCCCAAGACAATATTTATGGCAGAGCTCAAACAAATAATTCTTAAGATTGCAGACCAGAGCACCAAAAACACAAAGAGTATTTTGCTGTACTTTGCATAACATGCAGAATTTTCAAATTAATTATTACACATCATATTTAAAAACAGTGACTATATAAAATCCTGAACAAATGTGCTTAACCAATGCTTGAAAAATATGTACCAGAATGTACATATGCTGATATGGAAAGTACTTGGGATCTTAAGGACTGTTTCTGTTTCATTATATCCCAACAATTCACTTCCTTCAAGAAATCACATTTCAAGCTTTCCATCCAGCATTGGACATTGTATGCCATTGTCCTGAAAATAAAACTTTAATTTCCTTTTTATTGTTTTGCCATCTACTCTATTCACTCATTTTTAATGAGAGACAGACAGAAAGAGAAAAGGAATGTATTCACATCGCACCTTGCATTTCCTCAATATGCCCTGAAATGATTCACATCCAATGAAACACTTTGAAATGTAATCATTGCTTTTCTTGGCAAATTCAACACATGGAGATAAAGCTTAATGAATATGCGGATGAGCCTCTGTGGTATGCTTTAATGTAAGCGTGAACTCAAGTCATGTGTAGGAGACTCTAAGAACGTAGGAATCAGAGAAGATCTAAGTCGAAAAGAAAACAGACATTGCTGGCGAAACCTAGCATCCCTGGAGACAAAGCAGAATCAACATTTTGGGTTCAGTGATCCTTCATCAGAAGTCATTATTTGAAGTGAGGACAAACTTGGACAGGTGAAGGAGCATAGTGGTGTGTGGGAACGGTTCAGGCCTTTTTTCCAGGAAGAAGTAAAGACCCCTGAGACCATCCTGATGGGGAATGGATGCTTAAAGGGATTGCCTGAGTCGGAGTCCATTACTGAGGAATGAGATGTGGCTGTGGAAGTCAATTAGGAACAACAAAGGAAGAAATGATGGTGAACAAGGAGAAAGACTGGAATGTAAATCCTGTCAGAGATAGGAGCAGAACTTGTTCAAGGTGGGTATACCTGGAAGAGATGTGGCAATGAGTCAAACACCAAAAAAAAGTACAGTTACTGGAAATCTGAAACAAAAAAAACCCCAGAAGTTTCTGGAGAAACTCAGCAGGTTTGGCAGCATCTGCAGAGAGAAAGCAGAATCAATATTTTTGGTCCATGATCCATCTTCATCAGAACTCCAGGCAGAAGGTCAAAGTAGAAATGCCTTATGTTAAATCATGTAAATAATATGACAAAATACTTTTGAAACTATACCTTGAGTTGAGAACAAATATATCCATACTAAATCATGTACACAGAATTCCAGAAATAAAATTGAGGCAAGTGTGCAGCTACTCCGTTTGAGTGATTCTGTTTGAGGAATAAGTATTGACCAGTAATTGTTGCCTGCTCTTCATCAAATAGAGCCACAGAATATCTTATGGACCAGAGACCAGATATATAATTCAAGATGCACATTGGGACTCCAAAAGTCCTGTGTATTAACCTCTATCAGAATCAGTTTGAACTTCTGAAAGATAATTGCTATCGTATCTGGAAACCTCCATTAAAGTCTCCAACTAGAATAGTAAACTTTGATCAGCTCTACAGTATTGATCTGAAAAGCTAATAGTTTATCCAAGACTATACAGTGCATGTCAATTGACCAATACTATTCACTGACTAACAATGTTCATTAAAACATAAACAGATATTTCAGTACTTAAGAAAAGACATGGCAACAAGTCACTTGGTATTTCAGTCTGCTGCATAGATATGTTAGATATGTTTATGTACAAGGTTTCATTCTGAAGATTGTTAGTCATTACATCAAACATAGACACATTGCACTAAAACACCAGGATGTGTGTTGTTAGTTGGCTTTTCAAAGATGCTGCTTGAAATCTTCAAAAGTACTAATATTTTGAGTTCACCTGATTTTGTACATGAGCCACATGTAATACAAACAAATCTCACAGGCATCTTATTTCTTCATTTGCTGTTTATAACAGCTGGTTAAGATCAAACACATCTATATGGGTAGTCATTCTGCATCACCCTTATTTTATTTACAACCAACAGCTGTGAATGTTAAAGTAAGAGATTTCATTGTCATTGAAAGATGCTCCTGAACAGGATACCTTTATGGGGGGCTTTTCTCCACTCAATTATATGCATAATTCAAAAAAGAGCATTATTTTTGATACTAGAAATGCCCAGGTAACATTTCATTTGTATACATTGTTAGTAAAACTCCCATGGCATTTTTCTGGTTAGTTTGGACATTTGTAATTTATTGCAAAAAAGTACATGGATCTAATATAAATTGGCACTGCAACAACAAATTTACAGAAGTATTACCTGACTGGGAGACTGGGTCACAGAATCTTGCAATATTTGAGATACCGTAATGTCTGCACTGTATCAAAATCCAAAAATTCCATTACGATATGCCAGCACACTCAATGTGAAGACGACAGCAGTTCAAATAGGAGTTCCACCACTTAGTCAAGACAACAAGAGAACCATGATAAATACAGCCATGCCAGCTTTACCCCAATACAAATTTGAAAAGTAAAATACCAAACATACATATATTTCAGGTATGTCTGATCTTGCCTTCCTCAAACTTCTTATTCTCAACTGAACATAGAACATAGAACAGTACAGTACAGCCCTTCGGCCGTCAATGGTCTGCTGACCTTTTATCCTACTCAAAGATCAAACTAACCTAAAAACCCTTCATTTTACAATCATCCATGTGCCGAACCAAGAGTTGCTTAAATGTCCATAATGTCTCTGAATCTATTACCACAGCAAGCAGTGCATTCCACACACCATCACTCTCTGTGTAAAGAACCTACCTCTGACATCTCCCCTAAACATTCCTTCAATCACCTTAAAATTATGCCCCCTTGTAATAGCCATTTCTGCGTGAGAAAATGTCTCTGGCTACCCACTCTATATATGCCTTTCATTATCTGTGCACCTCTATCAAGTCACTTCTCATCCTTCTTTGCTCCAATGATAAAAACACTAGCTCCCTCAACCTTTCTTCATAAGGTATGTCCTCCAGTTCAGGCAGCAGCCTGGTAATTCTCCTCTGCTCTCTCTCCAAAGCTTCCACATCCTTCCTCTAATGACGTGACCAGAACTGAACACAATATTCCACATTCATCCTCTTCCAATTAAATACTTGCCCATACCGTCTGTTCCTAGTCCTCTCCGTGACTATAGTAAAGGTCAGGGAGTTGTGACCACTATCACCGAAATGCTCTCCCACTGAGAGACCTGACACCTGACCTGGTTTGTTGCCAAGCAACAAATCCAATACGGTCTCCCCTTTAGATTAGCTTAGATTACTTACAGCGTAGAAACAGGCCCTTTGACCCAACAAGTCCAGACTAATCCACCAAAACGCAACCCACCCAGACCCATTCCCCCCCTACATTTGCCTCTTCACCTAACACTACGGAGAACCCGGTCTCTGGCGCTGTGAGGCAACAGTGCTAACCACTGTGCCACCGTGCTGCCCATAAGTCCACCTATCTATATACTGAGTCAGAAATCCTTCATGGACACACCTGAGAAAATCTACTCCATCCAAAGTATTTGCACTGAGGAGGTTCCAATCAATATTGGGGAAGTTGAAGTCACTCTTGACAACAACCCTGTTACTTCTGCACCTTTCCAAATTGGATGAATTAGATAAACGAATTGCTTTCATTATGGAGAGGACCTTTCTGCTTCTATATCTAATCACCTTGTAATGCATGGGTACAATGAACCCTGGCAAATCAGTTGGAGAAAAATATGTTCTTATAAAGAAAGTGACTACTTTCTATCAATTTAACTTTATAAATGGAAAATTGAGCTAGCTCCCTAATGAGGACGTCCTAGCGTCCTACTTCTCTGGCTAATTTCCCCGTATTTTACTTTCTTTTCTCTATTCAGAGATGCTACCACATTACTTTGGCATTTGTTTTGCACCAATTAACCTAAGTTACTTATTAAAATAACAATTAACCAACATGACCCACCAAGGCCAATGTGACAATAACAAATATAGAACATAGAACATAGAACAGCACAGGCTCAAGAGCCCTTGATATTGTGCTGAACATTTATTTTAATCTAAGATCAATCTAACCTACACACCCCTCAATTTACTGCCATCCATTTGTTTGTCTAGCAGTTGCTTAAATGTCCCTAATGTCTCTGACTCTACTGCCACTGTTGGCAATGCATTCCACACAACCACTACTCTCTGCATAAAAAAACTTACCTCTGACATCTCCCCTATAACGTCCTCCAATAACCTCAAACTCTGACCCCTCATGATAGCCATTTCTGTCCTGGGGAAACATCTCTGGCTATCTAATCTATCTATGCCTCTCATTACCTTGTATAACTCTATTAGGTCACCTCCCTTCCTTCATCTCTCCAGTGTGAAAAGCCCTAGCTCACACAATGTCTCTTCAAAAGACAAGCCCTTCAATCCAGGCAGCATCCTGGTAAATCTCCTCTGCAGCCTGTCTAAAGCATCTACATCCTTCCTATAATGAGGCGACCAGAACTAGACACAATATTCTAAGTGTGGTATAATCAGTTTTATAGAGGTGCAGCAAAACCTTGCGGCTCATACACTCAATCCCCCTGTAAATGAAAGCCAAAACATTATACACCTTCTTAACAACCCGATCAACTTGACTGGCAACTTTGAGTGATCTATGTAATAGACTTGAACAGATTGGTATTAAGAAAGTGGATGTGCTGGAAATTATGGGAAACATCAAGATAGAAAGGTCCCAGGGCTGAACCAGATGCATCTAAGATTGCTATGGGACACGAGGAATGAGATTGCTGTGCTTCTGGCATCCTCACTCTCCATGGGAGTAATACCAGATGATTCCCACAATTTCCAACATATCCACTTTCTTAATATCGATCTATTCAAGTCTATTAACCTGGTCCATGGTGTTGTCACTATCAATAAGGTTTCTCTCTCGTGAATACTGAGGAAACAGTAGGGAAGAATGAATGGAACTAACTTAAATTGGTGTTGGAAGGGAAAATTCAACTTCTTCAACCCTGGTTGGATCGCCTTGTACACACCATTGTTATGAAGTTGAAGGCATGTACTGTAACTTTAAGAGAGAGTGAACGCTATTATGAACTTAGAGTTTATATATGAGATGTGATATACTAGATGGCAGTCCCAGTGTGTACTGGAAAATTGAAAATGTGAAACCTGAGTTGGTTGCTGTTTTGAGGACAATTCAAATTTAAACAATTGGTTTAAATTCTGCCCCTGGATACTAAAATCCAATTGAGTTTGAACCAATGAGATGATCCAATGTTGGGGATATAAAAATGCTAGGAGAAAGTGAGGACTGGAGATGCTGGAGATCAGAGTTGAAAATCTGTTGCTGGAAAAGCGCAGCAGGTCAGGCAGCATCCTGAAGAAAGGCTCATGCCTGAAACATCAAAAAAATATTCCTGAAGAAGGGCTCATGCCCAAAACGTCGATTCTCCTGCTCTTTGGATGCTGCCTGACCTGCTGCGCTTTTCCAGCAACACATTTTCAGATATAAAAATGCAGACATTTGAAAATTGGAGACAGACTAACTGTCATCAACACAGATCCAAGAAATTAAGAAACATTCTGTGTCAGAATGTACCTTTACATATGAAATATACTCGCAGTAAAAAGAAAGAAGATGACCGAGGGAGATCTTCAGCTGGAAGAATAAAGACACTAACAATGACACCAGTGGTGTGGTTTTGAAATTAGGTTGATGTAATTTTAATCAGTGCCTTATTGGAACATTATATTGTTATACAGTTGGAGGTAGGTAATAAGCAGTTAAGAGAAAGCAAGGCTTAAAGTTGTGAATAATTGTTGTTTAATGTTCACTTGTTGAGTTAAAGAATCAATTGATACTATTTTCTTTAAATCATGGAATTTGGGAGCTCGCTGTCATTCATATTTTAACAGAATATGAAGCAAGGTGAGCTTTTCTGGATGTGTGGTTTAATTAAGAGAAGGGTTCACCACTGTGTCGTAACACCATAATCAACAATCCATTCCATTTGAATCAGAAAACTTAGTTCTTGCATTGTACCTTCAAGGAATTCTAGGAGATTAAGAGGGAAGTGCTGTGTGTGGGCCTGGAAGGGTTAACACTGAAAAATGCCTTGAGCACTTGCCATTCAGATGATGCTATTTTGATTTGTGGGCAGAACAATTTAGGATCTCGAAGGAGCAAGGTCTGACCATCTTCAAAGTCTCTGCAATAATGGCTAACATATCAAAACAGTATGTAAGCTGTTAGCAACATTAGTAATGTGCAATTAACTATGTCTTGTTAACTATAAGAACTCATATGATAAGACCAATGCCCTGTAGGTTCTTTCATTTAAAGAATATTATGACAACAACTCATCATGAAAATGCTTTATTTATTTTAAATTTGTACTTGCATACATTATTTAAAATACATTTTAACTTACAATAACTGATTTATAGTTTTAGGAAAGGTTGTATTTTGCAATAGTACTACATCAGTTGACAGTCTGTGATCATTCCTTTTAACTTAGGGCTTGATGAGATCATTGTCCAACCATTACCTGCAATGCACAACTTGGAACATCAGAAACATGTTCCTTGGAAAAAAAATCTCAAAACAACTATTAAATATGATGAAGTGCTGGTGTTGAACTAAGGTGGACAATATCAGAAATCACACCATACCAGGTTATAGTCCAACAGATGTATTTGTAATTACTAGCATTCAGAGTACTTCTTCTTCATCAAGTGAAGTGGAGGGAAGCACACACGCATAGAATTTATGGGTAGAGAGATCATTGCAAGATAATCCCAGCTAATTAAGAGTGTCAAAAGATAGTGCAACTAGTATGAGTGGAGTGTCAACAGCCTAAATAACAAGTCTTTGCAGGTGGTCAAAGTGTCAAATGGTACAAGTGTCAACAGCTGAATAGCAAGTGAAAGAACGACCTATTGATCTGATTAATTCAGGCAGAAAGATAATTACAAAAAATCAAAAATAAGATGGTGCTAGGGACAAACCAAATGGCTGGATTAACATGACGAGGGTCTTACCAAAATAAAAAATAATCCAAAACTGTACAAATTAATTAAGGTAGAGAGATGATAATGAGCTATCAAGATAATGGTGTCAATACAGAACACTAAGGTAGATTTTACAAACACAGAACAGTGCGGTGGGGTTATGTGTAACACGACATGAACCCAAGATCATAAGACCGTAAAACATAGGAGTGGAAGTAAGGCCATTTGGCCCATCAAGTTCATTCTGCCATTCAATCATGGCTGATGGACATTTCAATGTCACTTACCTGCACTCTCCCCATATCCCTTAATTCCTTGCGAGAGTAAGAATTTATCAATCTCTACCTTGAAGACATTCAACATCCCGGCCTCCACTGCACTCCTTCGCAATGAACTCCACAGACCCACCACTCTCTGGCTGAAGAAATATCTCCTCATTTCCATTTTAAATTCACCCCTCTAATTCTAAGGCTGTGCCCAAAGGTCCTAGTATCCCCTCCTGAAGGAAACAAATTCCCAGCGTTCACCCTTTCTGAGCCATCATGGCTGAGGCTGTCTTTATGGGTATGGTGATTCTGCATTATTGTGTATGTCAAAGGCCATCTTGGAGGACACTTATCTGAAAGCTTGTGATTTCAAATAAAGCTTTTGGATTATAACTTGGTGTTGTGTGACTTCTGACTTTTGATTAAAATGTTAAATCTTTGCAGGGAAGAGTGGAAATTTTATCAACTTTTTTCCCTAATTGGGCCTCTATTCATCTTTTGTCTGGTTGTCATAATTATGGATTTCTTGATTTATTATGGTCATTATAACTTACAACCTTCTACAGAACTAGAACTCTAATTGTCCATCCTACCCTGAAGCAGGGTTTTCTTTAAGAATGATATCCAAAGTATTGCAGGTTCAGGAAAGTTTTAGACATCTGAAGAAATGTCTGTTGAATGAAGGATGTAGGTTAGTTGGTCGACAGACAACAGACAGACAGACTTGCTTGTTGAAATCTTGTGTAGTCAAGTCTAACATCAAATCTCTTTTATTTTTAATTTTTTTGAATGATGCTTGCTTAATATAAACATCATTCCTACAAATGCTGGAGTTGAAGGCAGAAACGACAGCCAGGTGTCCTTTTTTTCAAATTTTAGCTTGTTTGGTAAGAATTGCTCAGTCCAGGCTGTTGTCATTAAATAAAACTAATCATTTGTTTGGGTAGTTTTGCACGCTTGCACCTTACTGATTTACCACATTGCTATATATGGATTTTATTTGTTTCACTTAGGTTAGCTGGTTATTCATTTCATTGCATTTTATGGGGTCTTCTGTTTATACTTGGATATACCTACAAAATAACAGTGACCGCACTTCAAACAAAATCAGTTTTATTGCAACTGTTTTGAAGTTGTGTATGAAGATGTAGCAAGGCAATATGTAAAGGCAAGACTTTTAAAGATGTAATTGAGTCAAGCCTTATGTTTACTATTTTCTGCTGTACAAATAATGTCTAATTTACAGTAAAAAGCTTTCTGTAGAGCTACATACATTTTCAATCTGGCTTTTAGCAAGGAAGAGATTATACCCACTGAAAATAATAGATGGATTTTAAATAACGGGACACGTTTATGTCCACAACCTTGTTGACATTGCTTCAGCATTAGCACATGATTAAACATTTCTGTTAATTTCCCATCAAATCACAACCTGTCATCTAACACAGGAAACTAGCTCAATCTTTAGTTATAGGAGAAAGGCAAAAAGGAAGCATGTTAACTTACTATCGATTTTTTTTTCTGGTATGTAACATAATAAATGACAGCACATAACTAGCAGAACTGCTAATGAGAACTGAGATACAGTAACATTGTCTGTTACTGGACAAGTAATCCAGAGGCTTGGATGAATGGTTTACATGCATAAATTCAAATCCCACCAGCGTAGCTGGGGAGTTTACATTCAATTAATTAAATATATCCAGAATACAGAACTAGAATCAGTAATGTTGTTCATGAAACTACCAGATTCTCATAAAATCCCATCTGGTTCACTGCTGCTCTTTAGGACATGACATCTGCCATTCCAACACATTTTAATATATGCATGACTCCTAAGCACTAAGACTAACAATTATCTTCTCTCAGTTAAAAATCACACAACACCAGGTTATAGTCCAACAGGTTTAATTGGAAGCACTAGCTTTCGGAGTGCCGCTCCTTCATCAGAAGTTTAATAACCATTCAGTTGAATTAAACATCTACAAAAAATCTACAAGCAAAACTCCATTGGCCAATTGACATTGGTATTGGCACTAGATTTGGTAAAAGGTATTCCCCGCTGATTCCAATCTGGAAGAACTCACACCATTAATCTGACCAACTCCATCACCATCACTATCACTATCACTGTTCATACCTGTCCCAATGGCAGGATAGAATTAATAGCATAATGGTATGTAGTCAGAAAAAAGTTGACCTGGCAACCCTCAACATTAATTTTGAACTCATGAATAGTAATAGTAATGGAACCTACTGCTCCTCTTAACTGATCAATAGTACTTCTCCACTTGGACAAAACTTTGAGGTTGGCAAGAGCAAAGACTGTTTACTGAGCCAGATCTTCAATGTGTGTTGGTAGCATCACAATTGTACAAATTCTGGAAGAAATAACTGTTAGACTAGGCTAGTACAGGTATTATGAGAACAAACCAGGAAAAAACCCAAAAACATGACCTTATCACAGATGCAATCTCCATGACTGCATTGATCGAAATTAACATCACAGGTAAAGTCCTACTGAGGATAATCGCAGTAATCCTACATGACACTACTACCATGGTGAATACAATAGATGCAAAATAGATCTAGCGGCTCAAATCTAAGCATCTGTGAGCCATTTCAGCTGCAGAATTATATTCAACAATATCCTATAATCTCAGGCCAAGAATATTTCTGATTTGCCATTCTCACCAACCCAAGAGGTCAACTCTGGTTGGAAAACAAGCGTAGTAGAGCATCCAAGAAAAGAATCTGGCAGATCTAAATAAGAGAAACCAATTTAAACAAGTTGCAATACAGAACAACATGTTTACTAAGCATGCATTCTCACTGTAATAGATTACGTACTTAAAATAATTGGATTAACTCAATGTGATATTTAGAAATGGTTGTGAACTAGGTTCAGTAAAGACTCTGTGTATTCATGACATCTATACTGCAGTTGTCCTCCTGGATCAGCTGCATCTCTCACTAAGTCAACAATGTGGAAAATAATATAGGTCTGCCCTACTCTCTCAAACTGCACAATTTAAATTTATGTATTAAAAGTCACCTTCTATTATCAGGAAAATGATAAAATGAAAATACAAAGGAGCACTCACCTACAAATATCTTGGTCATTAGTTCTAATTTGGTTGCTATTAGATCACTCAACTCCAGATCTCATGTTAGTCCTTATCCAAAAAATGGACAAAAGAACTGAATTCTAAATGTGATGATTTGGAGGTGCCGGTGTTGGACTGGGGTGGACAGAGTTTAAAAAAAATCACACAACACCAGGTTGTAGTCCAACAGGTTGATTTGGAAGCACTTCCAAATGAAGAGGCAATGCCTCAAAAACTAGTGATTCCAAGTCAACCTGTTGGACTACAACCTGGTGTTGTGGGACTTTTAACTCTAAATGTGATGTGAGAGTTGTTGTCCTTAAAATGGAGATAATATTTTGATCTACTGAGGTATCAATGACCTCATAAAATTGATTAACTAAGTGTGTTCTGTTCACAAAATCACGACAAATCAAATTGGCCAATTATCACCCCATCAAACTACTCTTGATCATCAAAGTATTGGCAATTATCATTGACAGAGCTATTGTATGACAACACAACAATAACCTGCTCATTCTTGCTCTGACCTGATTACAGCTTTGGTTCGAAAACAGACAAACCAGCTGAACTCCAATGATGAGTCAGAGTGACTTCCATTTGATTCAAGGCAGCATTTAAAGAGTGTTAGTGCAATCAAAGTCAATGAAAATCGGGGAAAAACTCACAATGAAGTAAAAGAAAGGTCTAAAGAATAGCAGATGCTCGATAGCAGAAACAAAACCAGGAATTGCTATGCCAACTCAGTTTTTTTTCTCACATTTCTGTTTATGTTTCAGGTAAAGCTCTCATTGTTTGGAGTCAAAACTAGCACAAAGGAACCTGCCAGTTGGAGGCCAATCAGCTCAGCCCCAGAAAATCATTGTAGACGTTCCTTAGGTTAGGCATACAGCATGAAAACAGACCCTTCGGTCCAACCCATCCATGCCGAACAGATATCCCAACCCAATCTAGTCCCACCTGCCAGCACCCAGCCCATATCCCTCCAAACCCTTCCAATTCCTATATCCATCCAAATGCTTCTTAAATGTTGCAATTGTACCAGCCTCCACCACTTCCTCTGACAACTCATTTCATATCAGTACCACCGTCTGTATGAAAAGGTTGCCCCTGAGGTCTCCTTTATATCTTTCCGCTCTTACCCTAAACCTATGCCGTCTAGTTTTGGACTTCCCCACCCCAGGGAAAAGACTTTGCTGAAAAGGTCACCTCTCAAACTCCGACGGTCCAGGGAAAACAGCCCCAGCCTGTTCAGCCTCTCCCTGTAGCTCAAATCCTCCAACCCTGGCAACATCCTTGTAAATCTTTTCTGAACCCTTTCAAGTTTCACGACGTCTTTCCGATAGGAAGGAGACCAGAAGTGCATGCAATATTCAACAGTGGCCTAACCAATGTCCTGTACAGCCACAACATGACCTCCCAACTCCTGTACTCAATACTCTGACCAATAAAGGAAAACATACCAAATGCCTTCTTCACTATCCTATCTACCTGTGACTCCACTTTCAAGGAGCTATGAATCTGCACTCCAAGGTCTTTTTGTTCAGCAACACTCCCTAGGACCTTACCATTAAGTGTATAAGTTCTGCTAAAATTTGCTTTCCCAAAATGCAGCACCTCGCATTTATCTGAAATAAACTCCATCTGTCACTTCTCAGCCCATTGGCCCATCTGGTCAAGATCCTGTTGTAATCTGAGGTAACCCTCTTCAGTTGTCCAATACACCTCCAATTTTGGTGTCATCTGCAAACTTACTAAATGTACCTCTTATGCTCGCATCCAAAACATTTATGTAAATGACAAAAAGTAATGGACTCAGCACCGACCCTTGTGGCACTCCACTGGTCAAAGACCTTCAGTCTGAAAAACAACCCTCCACCATCACCCTCTGTTTTCTACCTTTGAGCCAAGTCTGTATCCAAATGGCTAGGTCTCCCTGTATTGCGTGGGATCTAACCTTGCTAATCAGTCTCCCATGGGGAACCTTGTCGAACGCCTTACTGAAGTCCATACATTTTCTAATCAAACTTTTCAGGCACGTTATTACTCACCACTGAAGCAGTTGGGACTTGAACAAAGGATTGGTGGTTCAGAAATAAGGACCCAATCACAGGACCCCTTGAGTTCCTCTAGTAGCGAGTTTCTCATCAATCCATTCAGAAATATTATAACACAATTTCAACTACTTCAATGATCTTCCCACCATCACAAGGCCAGAAAGAAAAAGGTTTGATAACAAAAAAAGAGAGCTACAGACGTTGGGAATTAGAGAAAAAAAAATCAGAAATTGCTGAAAAAACTCAGCAGGTCTGGCAGCGTCTGTGGAGAGAAAGCAGTGTTAACATTTTGGGTCCAGTGACCTTTCCTCAGAACTAATGGATGGTAGCTTGGAAACATTTGGTATACATGTTAGAGGAGTGGGAGAATGTTGGATAATGTTTTGCAAGAACAATGTAAAAAAAACATTTACAGGAACACACCCAAAAAATTTAGTCCTGTGTAGTATCGATCCATCACTGATGATACTTTTTCACTTTAAGTTTCTACTCTTGTGTTTGTTGAGAGTGTTAATAATTCTTTTGACAACATGCACAACGTATAAACAAATATACAATTATGCAGAACCATTCTGGAATGTCAGTATAAAATATGTTGTTTTAATGCTCTTAAACCTTTCAATGCATTAAGCCAAGCCTCAGTTAATGAGGTGTAAAAATAATAAGCAATGCGAAATAGAAAATTATGTTTTTTCAGCCAGTAATAATTATGGCCATTTGTAATTTCCAGGATATTGACTATTTTGTTTTCAGAATGTTTTGGACTTTTTTTTAATGTTCTCCCATTAGTAATTCAAAATTGCTAAATTCCCATTTAATTGCTAATCAAATTTTATACTGCTACATGTTGCTTGTGTAAGTACTAAGATTCAAGGACAATTTGGGAGCTTTGTGGCAATTGAGAATGAAGGTGAACAGGGCTGAAAAGTGTGACCATTTCTGCAGGTCAAGGGCAATGAGGTCAGTATGGGTATTTATTACCTAATCAACCCATTCAGAGATGTTATTACACTTTGTTCCAATGTGAGACTTGAACGTGGGCCTCCTGGTATGGAAGTAGGGATCCTGCCACAAGGGCCCTTATGGGTAGATTAAAATTAGGCTCATTAGGAGCTTCATTAACAGCATTTTAAAAGGACACTGACAGGTATTTTCTGGTCAATGGTCAATGCTAGCTTTGAGTTTTCTAAGCTGATGGGTCTAATTTAATTTCTTGGAAGCATGTAGCTGTAATAGGTCTGATGCCTTGAGATACAGGTAGGCAACCCACCCTCCGTATCCATGTGTGGGTGTAGATAAAGGCTGCCCCTTTCATGTAATAATATTACTCAAATACCAAGCCTGATCGGTTTTTCTGTATTTTTTCAATTTAAACATTTTTAAAAAGTTGGTGAGTGGATGAAGTGTGAAAGTACTAAAGTGCTACCTCAGGTATTGACCCTCAAGTACAGCCAACTGTTTATCTCAAGCTAGAAGATCTTCGATTTGCCTTTCACTTTGGTAGCCTGCCCACCATCCTTCCGTGGTTGAAAAATGTGGTGCTGGAAAAACACAGCAGGCCAGGCAGCATCCGAGAAGCAGGAGAATCGACGTTTCGGGCATAAGCCCTTCTTCAGGAAGCCTGAAACATCGATTATCCTGCTCCTCGGATGCTGCCTGGCCTGCTGTGTTTTTCCAGCACCACATTTTTCAACTCTGGTACTCCAGCATCTGCAGCCCTCACTTTCTCCACCATCCGTCCATGGACAGAAATTGGCTCACTACCAACTAAAAATGGTCACCTTTGCAAAAATCGTAAAGTGACAGTCTCCATTAAGTTTGGGAACTGGAAATTGTCCAAACACCTATTTCACAAATCCAGAGGTAAAATTCAGCACCATCTATTTATTTAACAGAGCAAAGAGTAATATATTATGGCTCATTATTCAGATAATAAACAAACTGCTTTGCTTTCAGGATATTGACTATTTACATCTGGAAGTTACCAAGTCCAGTGTATCTGTATCAGTGCCATGCATGACCTTTGCTGTATGCGTCTAGCACTTGCATTTTGAAACATTATAGTCAATTGCATAGAGATATGTAATGTTGTTTGAGAGCTGTAGGATTCCGTAGCAATCTTACTTTGACATTACTGTCACTTAATTGTGATGGATCACCAAACATGAGTAGCAAGTCTTCATGATACCCAAGATCTTCTCTGCAGGAGTTCCTCAGTCAGCTGATTGATCATTGAACATACATTCATCATAAGATCAGAAGTGGGGATGTTCACTGATAATTGCATAATGTTCAGCATTATTTGCAAGAGCTGCTTGGGAGGATTTAAGCTAGTAAGATGGGGGGGGGGATGGGACCCAGGGAGATAGTAAGGAAAGAGATCAATCTGAGACTCCTGCAGTTGAGAAACAAAGCGAGTCAAACAGTCAGGGCAGGCAGGGACAAAACAGAGAACAAGGTAGAACTGATAAATTAAACTGCATTTATTTCAATGCAAGTGGCCTAACGGGGAAGGCAGATGAACTCAGGGCATGGTTAAGAACATGGGACTGGAATATCATCACAATTACAGAAATGTGGCTAAGGGATGGATAAGACTGGCAGCTTAATGTTCCAGGATACAAATGCTACAGGAAGGTCAGAAAGGGAGGCAAGAGAAGATGGGGGTGGGGACATTTTTGATAAGGGATAGCATTACAGCTGTACTGAGGGAGGATATTCCCAGAAATACATCCAGGGAAGTTATTTGGTGGAACTGAGAAATAAGAAAGGGACGATCACCTTTTTTGGATTGTATATAGACCTCCTAGTATGCAGAGGGAAACTGAGAAACACATTTGTAATGAAATCTCAGTTATCTGTAAGTAAAATAAGGTGGCTATGGTAAGGGGTTTTAACTTTCCAAATATAGACTGGGACTGCCATAGTGTTAAGGGTTTAGATGCAGAGGAATTTGTTAAGTGTGTACAAGAAAATTTTCTGATTCAGTATGTGGATGTACCTATGAGAGAAGGCAGGGCAGGTGACCGAGGTGTCAATGGGCGAGCACTTTGGGGCCAGCGACCATAATTCTACTAGTTTTGAGATAGTAATGGAAAAAGATAGACCAGATCTAAAAGTTGAAGTTCAAATTTGGAGAAAGGCCGGTTTTGATAGTATTAGGCAAGAACTTTCAAAAGCTGATTTGGGGCAGATGTTCACAGGTAAAGGGACGGCTGGAAAATAGGAAGCCTTCAGAAATGGGACAATGAGAGAAGAGATACAGTATATTCCTGTTAGGTTGAAAGGAAAGGCTGGTAGGTATAGGGAATGCTGGATGACTAGAGAAATTGAGGGCTTGGTTAAGAAGAAGAAGGAAGCATATGTCAGATATCGACAGGTTAGATCAAGTGATTCCTTAGAAGATTACAAAGGCAGTAGGAGTATACTTAAGACGGAAATCAGGAGGGCAAAAAAGGGGACATGAGATAGCTTTGGCAAATAAAGTTAAGGAGAATCCAAAGGTTTATTACAAATACATTAAGGACAAAAGGTTAACAATGGAGAGAATAGAGCCCCTCAAAGATCAGCAAGGTGGCCTTTGTGTAGAGATGAAAGATATGGGAGAATACTAAACGAGTATTTTGCATAAGTATTTACTGTGGAAAAGGACAAGGAAGATGTAGGATGGAGGGAAATAGATGGTGACATCTTGAAAAATGTCCATATCATAGAGGAGGAAGTGCTGGATGTCTTGAAATGCATAAAAGTGGATAAAACCCCAGGACCTGATCAGGTGTACCCTAGAACTCTGTGGAAAGCTAGGGAAGTAACTGCTGGGCCCCTTGCTGAGACATTTGTATCATTGATAGTCACAGGTGAGGTGATGATCATCTTACTGGGATTTTATTATAGACCTCCTAATATGCAGAGGGGAATTGAGAAACAAGTTTGTAAGGAGATCTCAGTTATCTGTAAGAATAATAGGGTGGTTATGGTAGGGGATTTTAACTTTCCAAACATATACTGGGACTGCAATAGTGTTAAAGTTTTAGATGGACAGGAATTTGTTAAGTATATACAGAAAATTTTCCAATTCTGTATGTGGATGTGGTGCTGGAAGAACAGTAGCACTATTTAAAAAGGGTGTTAAGGATAAGCCAGGGAACTATAGACCAGTGAGCCTGATATCAGTGGTGGACAAGTTGATGGAGGGAATTCTGAGGAACAGGATGTACATATATTTGGAAAGTTAAGGACTGATTAGGGATAGTCAACATGGCTTTGTGCGGGGGAAATCATGACTCACAAACTTGATTGAGTTTTTTGAAGAAGTAACAAAGAGGATTGATGAGGGCAGCATGATAGACGTGATCTATATGGACTTCAGTAAGTCGTTCGACAAGGTTCCCCATGGGAGACTGATTAGCAAGGTTAGATCTCATGGAATACAGGGAGACCTAGCCATTTGGATACAGAACTGGCTCAAAGGTAGAAGACAGAGGGTTGTGGTGGAGGGTTGTTTCTCAGACTGGAGACATGTGACCAGTGGAGTGCCACAAGGATCGGTGCTGGGTCCACTAATTTTAGTCATTTATATAAATGATTTGGATGTGAGCCTAAGAGTTAGTAAGTTTGCAGATGACACCAAAATTGAAGGTGTAGCGGACAGCAAAGAAGGTTACCTCAGATTAAAATGGGATCTCAGATTAAGATGGGCCAATGGGCTGAGAAGTGGTAGATGGAGTTTAATTTAGATAAATGCAAGGTGCTGCATTTTGGGAAAGAAACCTTAGCAGAGTTTATATACTTAATGGTAAGGTCCTCGAGAGTGTTGCTGAACAAAAGGACCTTGGAGTGTAGGTTCATAGCTCCTTGAAAGTATAGTCGCAGGTAAATAGAGTAGTGAATAAGACGTTTGGTATGCTTTCCTTTCTTGGCCAGAGTATTGAGTACAGGAATTAGGAGGTCATGTTGTGGCTGTACAGAACATTGGTTAAGCCACCTTTGGAACACTGTGTGCAATTCTGGTCTCCTTCCTATCGGAAAGATGTTGTGAAATTTGAAAGGTTTCAGAAAAGATTTACAAGGATATTCCCAGGGTTGGGGGATTTGAGCTATAGGGAGAGGCTAAACAGGCTGGAGCTGTTTTCCCTGGAGCATCGGAGGCTGAGGGCTGATCTTAGAGAGGTGTATAAAATCATGAGGGGCATGGATAGGGTAAGTAGACAAAGTATTTTCCCTGGGGTCGGGGAGTCCAGAACAAGAGGGCATAGGATTAGGGTGAGAGGGGAAAGATATAAAAAAGACCTAAGGGTCAACCGTTTTACACAGAGGGTAGTGTGTGTATGGAATGAGCTGCCAGAGGCTAGTACAATTGCAACATTTAAGAGGCATTTGGATGGATATATGAATAGGAAGGGTTTGGAGGGATATGGGCCAGGTGCTGGCAGGTGGGACTAGATTGGATTGGGATAACTGAACGGCATGGACGAGTTGGACCGAAGGGTTGTTTCCCTGCTGTACATCTCTTTGACTCCACGACAGATGAGAGCTCGGAATCCTGCAGTGAATAGCTCACCTACTGACTCCTCAATATCTGCCCATCATCAATGAGGCACAAGTCAAGAATGTGGTGGAATACTCCTCCCTTGCCAGGGAGAATGCAGCTCCAACAACAATTGAGAAGCTTGAAAGTATCCAGGACACAACAGCCTGGTTGATTGCCAACACAAATATTCACAGTTTCCATTGCTAATGTTCCGTAGCCACAGTATATGCTATTAACTATAGAAATTCACCATGGTTCCTTAAACAGTACCTTCCGCATCAAACTAGAATGACAAGGGTGGCAGATATATGGGAATACCACCATCTACAAATTCCCCTCCAAGCCACTGACCCTCCTGACTTGGAAATATATCACCATTACATCTGTGTCACTGGGACAAAATCTTGGAATCCCCTTCCAGATAGTATTTGTGCCTACTCCAAATGGTAACAGTTCAAGAAGACCACCACCTTCTCACTGGGCTGGGCAATAAATGATGTACCAGCCAGTAATACCCAAAACCCATGAATGAATAAAAAGAAAAATAGAGAGCATAGAATTGGAGGTACAACACTCATACAGATTGAGAATTGGACAACAGACAGTAAACAGAGAGGAGGAATAAACTAATCAATCTCAGGATGGCAGACTGTTACTGGTGAGGTGTCAAAATGATCAACACGAGGTTCATATCTGTTCATGATCTATGTTCAAAATTTGGATATGGGGAACATGTGCAGTATTTCCAAATATGCAATAGCACAAATGTTAAGGAGAATCTACAGGACTTTGGCCCACTAAGTGAATGGGTCAGAATTTGACAGATAAATTATAATGTAAATAAGTGTGAGGTTATCCACTTCGAAAAAAAGAGTATTTCTTAAATTGTGAAAGATTTGAAAGCTTTGATGTTCAAAAGTTTGCATGCAGACTCAACGATCAGTTTGTAGGTAAATGGCCTTCATTGTGAAGGGACTTGATGCATAAGTAAAGCTGCCTTGCTATACTGTAATGGAGTTGCCATTATGTTTAAAGGTTAGTTGAAGTGAATGAGTGGAACCATATCCTGGTTTTGGGCTAGGGTGTTGTTTTTGTAAAGAAACATTGTGCAAATTGCAGTACCGCTGTGCTGCATTAATAGAACAGGTGTAGTTTTATTATATGAACTGGTACAGTTTAAGGGCGAATACAACTTTACATTCTCTCACTAGATTTCATGTCAGCATTAGATCGTAACAACATAAGAACTAGGAGCATCTACTCTTTTGACCCCACTCCGCCAATCAATAAGATCATGGCCAATCTTTTCGTGGACTCAGCTCAACTTACCTGCATTTTCACCTTATCCCTTAATTCCTTTACTTTTCAAAAAAGCGTCTACTGATTACTGAAGTAGTGTCAACTACTTCCCTGGGCAAGGAATTCCATAGATAAACAACTGTCTGGGTGAAGAAGTTCCCTCTTAATTCAGTTCTGAACCTGCTCCCTCTAATCTTGAGGCCATGCCCTCTTGTCCCGGTTTCACCTACCAGTGGAAACATCATTTCTATTTCATAAGTTTATATGTTTCTACAAGATCTTGCTTCATCCATCTGAATTCCAATGAATATAATCCCAATCTACTCAGCCTCTCCTCATAAACCAACCCCCTTAACTCCAGAATCAACCTAATGAACCTCCTCTGCACCCCCTCCAGTACGAGTACATCCTTACTTAAGTACGGAGACCAAAGACTCTGGGTGTGGCCTCACCAGCACCTTGTACAGCTGCAACATAACCACCTTGCTTTTAAACTCAAGACCTTTAGCAATGAAGGACAACATTCCATTTGCCTTCCAAATTACTTGTACTGCAGACCGACCTTCTGTAATTCATGCACAAGGACTCTCAGGTCCCTCTGCATAGCTGCATGCTGCAGCATTTTACCATTCAAGTAATAATCTATTTTGCTGCTACTCCTACCAAAATGCATGACTTCACATTTACCAACATTGTATTCCATCTGCCAGACCTTTGCCTACTCACTCAATGTATGTGTTCTTCTGCAAAGTTTCACAGTCCTCTGCACACTTTGCTCTGCCAGTCATCTTAGTGTCATCAGCAAATTTTGACACCGCACACATGGTCCCCAACTCCAAATCATCGGCATAAATTGCAAATAATTGTGGTCCCAACACCAATCCCTGAGGCACACCACTAGTCACTGATTGCCAGCCAGAATTCACTCATTTATCCCCACTCTTTGCTTCCTGTCAGTCAACCAATTCTCTATCCACGCGAAAACTCTACCCTGACACCATGCATTCTTATCATATGCAGTAGCCTTATGTGTGGCATCTTGTCAAAGGCCTTTTCAAAATCCAGGTACACCACATCCACGGATCCCTGTTGTCCACCTTGCTTGAAATAGCTTCATAGAATTCCAAAAGATTTGTGAAGCATGACTTGCCATTCATGAAACCATGCTATGCCTGTACAATGAGACAATTTCTTTTGTGATGCCCTGCTATTTCTCTCTTGATAATAGACTCGAGCATCTTCGCCACTACAGAGGTTAAGCTCACTGGTCTATAACTCTCCATCTTTTGTCTACTTCCCTTTTTAAGCAGTGGTGTCACATTTGCTATTTTCCAATCTGCTGACACTGCTCCAGAGTCTAGCAGATTTTGGAAAATTACCTCCAGTCCACCTGCTATTTCTCCCACTATCTCTTTTGGTACCCTGGGATCCATTCCATCAGGGCCAGGAGACTAATCTATCCTTAGCTCCACTAGCTTAGCCAACACGGGCTCTTCTGTAATAACCCCCACTTTAGCAAGGACGCATTGGAATGATGAGATAACTCCTCCACTTTTGCAACCGTTGGAATGTGCTTGCAAGTCATGATTTTAATGAAACACAAAATAAAAATGTTGCCTACTAACCAAAGGTTCTAATACACATGAAGTCTGAGGTCATGGTACTAGTTGTGAACAAGCAACAGGTGTAATATCTACTGATCATGCCAGCCATTACTTGTGCCGTCTCTGAGTTGCAAGTTCACTGCAAATATCCTTACTCCAGCTGACAAATGTTTACTGACCTGTAGCGATTCAAAAAGTGATAATCCTGGTACATTCGCATTTTAGTAAAATGACAAGGAAACAGAAAATATTGGAGATACTCAGTACCTAGCAGCATTTGAGAAAAGACAAGCAGAATTAACATTTCAGGTCAATGATCTTTCATCAGTACATCATTCTGAAACTTTAATTCTGTTTATCTCTCCGTGGATTCTGCCAAACATACTGAGTATTTATAACATGTTTGGTTTCGATCCCAGATTTCAAGCATCTGCAGTATATTGCTTTTGTGATAATGCATGTTATGCATCTTTTTTCATCTTATTAGGGCTTCTCATGCTTTCATGTTACACATTAACAATCTAGATGAAGGAAGTAAGGGCATTCTGGCTAATTTTGCAGATGATACAAAGACAGGTGGAGGAACAGATAATTTTGAGAGTCAATGAGGCTGCAGAAGGACTTAAGTTAGAAGAATGGGCAAAAAGTGGCAGATGGAATACAATGTGGGAAAGTGTAAAGTCATGCAGTTTGTTAGGAAGAATAAAGGCATAGACTATTTTCTAAATGGGGAGAAATTTCAGAAATCTGAAGTGCAAAGACATTTGGGTGTTCTTCTTAAGGTTACTCTCAACTTGCAAGTTGAGTTGGTAGTTAGGAAGATAAATACAATGCTGGCATTTATTTCAAGAGAATTAGAATATAAAAGCAGGAATTTTCTTCTGAGGCTTTTTAAGCTCTGGTCGGACCACATTTAAAGTATTATGAGCAATTTTGTGCCATTACCTCAGAAAGGGTCCAGTGGATGTTCACGAGAATGATCCCAGCAATTAAAGTCTTAACATATGAGGAACATTTCAGGACTCTAGGTTTATATTCAATAGAATTTAGAAGGGTGAAGGAGGATCTAATTGAAGCATACAGAATACTGAACGGCCTGGACAGAGTGAATTTTGTGAAGATGTTTCCATTAGCAGGAGAGACTAGGACCCAAGGGCACACCCTTAGAGTAAAGAGAAGACCCTTTAGAACAAAGATGAGGAGAAACCTCTTCAGCCAGAGAGTTGTGAATCTTTGGAATTCATTGCTACAGAAGGCTGTGGAGGCCAACTCATTGAGTGTATTTAAGACAGAAATAGATAGGTCATTGATTGTCAGAGGGATCAAAGGTTATGGGGCAGAAAGTGGGAGAATGGGGTTGAGAAACCTATCAGCTATGATTGAATGGCGGAGCAGACTTGATGGGCCAAATAGCTTAGTTTCTATTCCTATGTCTTATGGTCTTAAAACATTGTGTGCTTTCGAGACAGAGGTAGATATAGCTTTTGTGGCTAAAGGGATCAAGGGATATGGGGGTGAGGGTGGAATTAAGGTATTAAGTTTGATTATCAGCCGTGAATGACAGGGCAGACTCGAGGGGTTGAATGGCCTACTTATGCCCTTACCGTCTATGTTTTCATGTGTCAACGAAGCTTTCAATGTCATGTACAGAACTAGATGTAATATTCCAGTTGGGATTAAAAGAATATTTTCCATAGTTATGAGATAATTTCCTGGCTTTTCTATGTATTGCCTTGATTTTTAGAAATTATGATTGAAGTGTAACTGAGATTTTAACAAACTGGTAAGTATTAATTATTGCCAAACAACTCATTCTGGCAAATAACTTTGACAATTATGAGGGCTAATTTGTTCAAAATGGTAATAACTTTGAAAGATTAAGTGTGTATTTAAAGAAAAAATTTTGTCTCCTTTATATTTATTAATCCCATTTGTTCCTACCTCTCTAACGGGTCTCCAGATACGACTGAAGCATTGAGTTAAACATTGGAAGTTTTCTATTTCGGATTTAAGCTAGCATGTTTTGGTCATGATTCTTAAACTTGATCAATTAGTGAGATACACAATTGTTTACAACAATTGCAGATCAACTGTAGTGTGCACAAAACTGGTTTTGATTTCTCAAGGTTGATTTTCAAAGTGGAGGTACAAATTTGGAAACAGGAATAATCCTGCCTCTGTCACAAGGTGAAATGTTTTAGCAATCCAAGTGCTGTGTAGCCTGGAGACAGGCCAGAGTTGTAAATAGTAATAGGGTGCTGTGTCCAGAAAAAGCAAATTAAAAGATTTGCCTCCATTTATATTAAAAATAATGTGAAACCTCATGCTCAGAATACAGTCAGTGGTTCATAGATATGCAGTTAAACTTTATGACCACTTTAAAGTGTCCCCTCACTCTCACTGCCAGCCTCATAAATTACCTGTTCTTCTCTTTAAGAATAAAATTCACAAGTCCTACACACAGTTGGATATTAAAAGGATCTAGTCATGCAGTGGCAATGTCCCCACCATTAAGACAGGAGACCTGGGTTCAAGTTCCACTTGCTCCAGAGGTGTCTAATAACTGAGGCTACCATGATGGACTTTCCTTCTCAATCTCTCCCCTCACCTGAAGAGTGGTGACTTTCAGATTAAACCACCACACCAGAGATTAGCCCTATGGTCTGATAGGACTATGGTGACTTTACCATTTCAATCGTGTGAAATTTATTCTACGTTTTATCCATTACGCTTTTTTCATCTGAAGATTTATCCACATTTACAGTATTGATTTTTTACTTGACAGCTGACCAACTGTCAGAAGTAAATCTGGCAAACTCATTGTTTAATTTGTAATTATGCTTTCCAATAATTGCACTGTCATAACCCGCCTTAATGAATTACAAACAACTTCTGCTGTAACATTTCATGAGGAACTGTAAAGAATGAAAACACATTCAACTAATATTTTAAACTCACCACCAATCATGGTTCTTGCCTTCATGCAATTGGACTAAAACCCTGAATCTGTAAAATTTGCCCACCATGAAAATTAAATGCTCAACTAGGCTTTGGATGAATCCACAATCATATCAATTCCTCCTTAATGGGTTGCATGGCCTACTTCCTGACCTGCTGTTGTTGCAATGGTTGAAGGAGAAAATGGCAATGGGCCCACTGGCAGCCATTCTTCCCAGTTCCTTCCTCCACGTGGTCCCTGGTGAGAACCAGGAAAATCTCAACTCTAATCACAAAAACCTTCAATGAGAAACTACAATGGAAAACTGACAACCTTGTTCATTGTTGACCGCAAAATCAGGTAAATAGGTTTATGCTGCAAATTTACCAAGACAATTCATCCAATCAGGGCTGGAAATAGATTAGAAAATATCTAATTACCCACAGATAACATGTGCACTCAGGATTCCTGGACAGGGGCTTTGTATGATTAGAACAAGGCCCAGAAGGATTTCATTGACTATGAGATTGTTTATTGGGGCTGTTAATCTGGGACCATCAGGGATCCCTGGCTGACAGATATAAATAGGAGATTCAGAGAGTCTCCTCATTCTAGGGACTGGCTGTGAGCTGGCTGGCCAGAGCCCATATAGTGTGTACATGTAAATAAAGGGTGATTTGGTGATGATATGCTGACCTCTGTGCAGTTATTTCAGGCTTGCAATTATGAATCTGTTCATGAATTCTCAAATCACAGGAGAGAAGAGCTTTGTGGAAATGCCAAACATTTTTACAACAGTGAGTGCTGTATACTGTAGACTAAATGCCCAACTTGCATCCTCTAACAGTAGCCCTCAAAGTAAGGTGAGTGTGTATGGTGCCAGGTAAGTAGATGAATGCTTAGTGTAGTTTGTGATGGCTGTGTTGGATAGGGCACACAATCAGTCTGGCTGGGTTTTAGGCCACTGGTTCTGTCTCAGGTCAGATTGGGATGGAGGATGTTGGTTCAGAGTGGGTGTCAGGTCATCAGTTCCGATTGGCTGCCAGGTCTAAAGGGGTCAAGTAGAGAGATTGGGGTGACATGTCTAGCAGATATAGCTGGTGGAGTTTGGGATGGGTAGTGGTGAGTTGGGGATGGGTTCCTTTTAATAGTTACCAGAAATTAGAGTGGAATCTTAATTTTCTAAAGTGTTTTTGGTAACTATTAAGCTGAAGTGAGTTGGAATCATCAAAATTCTTTGACTTTAAGGGATTTTTTCAGAAGGTTCTGAATACAGGGCAAATATTCATTAGAATTTTCAATTTCCTGGCTAATTCTGTGGAGTTTGCTGCATCAGGACATCCACATGTTCCTGAAATAAAATCAACTATTTCCTGCTACAATGATTATGCAGCCAAAGAAATATCTTGGCCAACACCCTGAGTTCAACATCACCAACTCACAAGTCATGGGTAGAATTTAAAACATAGGTGTGATGGCTGGTTAAGTGTTCTAGAATCAAAGGCAAAGTTATATGGAAAGTGCTGTGACATTTTTAGTCTGCAGTGAAATGTGAACTGGTGTCTTTGTACAGAATCTGACAATATAGGTCGTTCTCCTACAACACATGAGTCATCAACATGATTTGGCTGTAACGTGATTGGTGAATTGGGGAATAGTTTTTTAAAAATGAATGGGCGATTACATGATTCCATCTCCAGTCTCCTTAAGTCCACTCTCAGTGTTTACTTCTGTAACCTCCTGCAGCTTTGTATTCTCCCCTATTGTGAAACCATCTGCAGTCCCCACAATGCTTCAGATCAGACTACTCTTTCTCTGTAATGTCCTCCACTCCCAACAACCCTTCCTATTTGTGTTACTTCCTTCAGATGTCATCCTCTCCAGCTTCCTGAAACCTCTTCCTGCCATTGTAAACCTCTCTATTTCAGCACCATCCTCCTTTGCTTAAACCCTCCCTATCTTGGTAACCTTCTCCAGACCCTACAGCACTCCCATGCTGTGGAAATGTCTTCAGGTCCCTACAGTCCTCCCGACCTATGTAGCCTCCTTCACCACCATGAAGCCTCACAATTACTGACCTTCATTGTGAACTTTTTACTCATTATTTTAAAGTGGCAGTTTTTGAAATGCAGGAATTGATTTTCAAATGGCCAGAATGAAGCCCTTATCATCAACCCTGATGCATGCAGTGGAGTTTCATTGATTCTGTTGTTCTCTTCAAAGGATTATATAATGAGGAAACAGGGCAAATTGGTAAGAACTGTGGTGGTACAGTGGTTCGCGCTGCTACCTCACAGTGCCAGAGACCCAGGTTCAATTCCCACCTCAGGCAACTGCTTTCGTGGAGTTTGCACATTCTCCCTGTGTCTGCGTGGATTTCCTTCCATGGTCCAAAAATGTGCAGGTTAAGTGAATTGGCCATGCTTAATTCCCTGTAGTGTTAGGTGTAGGGGAATGGGTCTGGGTGGTTGCTCTTCGGAGGGTCGATGTGGACTTGTTGAGCCAAAGGGCCTGTTTCTACACTATAAGTTGTCTAATCTAACAAACTCAGAAACACCTTAAGGTGTTGAATTTATTGTATTATCTCATTAAAATGTATGATTTTAACACTTATTTAGACTATGCTAATATTTGTGTTCAGCTAACTATTATTTTGCATCAAGTTTTACTGATATTTATGGTGGCTTATCCCTAACTCTGTTTTTCCCACAGGCACCATTAATTCTATTGTGTGATTTTCTATGACATGAGATTGCACAAGAACACAACTACCATGTTATAGCGAAACAGTCTATGTAAACAACCAGCACAAGGCATGAAAATAGATTCTGATGATACATAACATTGAAATATTAAATGACCATACAGTGAATAAAATAAGCTTTTACCTATGCCTTACTAATACTTCTCATTATTACTTTATAAATAGCAGATAATTACTGTATTGTGTCTGTAAAAACTGAACATCAATAATATGCATTTTCTGGATCATTAATTGAAAATTTTTGTAGACCATTCTGAATGTAACAATATCAATAACATTGTTTGGTGTCTTTCAGACACTGAATGCTTGATTAGATGAACCTGATGAATTGCAAAAATCACAACATAGTTAAGGATGAGGAAGGTCACTGTTTACTTATCTGGAGGCATATTAAGGAACTGTTATTGCTTGACAGGTTGAAGTCTGCCTGCTCAAACTTTACACAATCTTGCTTTCCTTATTTTTGAACAAGTCTCTATTTTCAGCTCGAGGTTAGGGAGGGGAATTTTTTGGGGGAAAATAAAATGATGTGATTCCAATGACTAGCAAATAAGTTTTTCACATATCTAATCAACTGTGAAAATTAGAAACCTAAAAACATTCTTTCATCAAATGTAATTTACGTAAGACAACTGAAACAGCTGTGAATGCCTCCAGTTAAAGTTCATAGTTTTAAATAATGTGGAACATAATTATTATGCACATGCACTTCATGAATGGTGTCTACAATGAACTATAAATTGTGCTTTTATTTGCTTCTCGATATTATCATTTAAAAAAAACTAATGACCACAGAAAAGTGCAATGATAAAACTCACCTATTTATATGGTTTTTGTTCTTCGTTCACTCTTTGCTGACTGGGATCTGCCCAACATGATACTTCCTTTAACTTTTGGTGACAGTGCACATGAACTGTGAAAGCCAGTAAGCAATGAGGATCATAAAATACTGTTGAAAATCGTAGAAAACAGTGAGGCGCTTAAATGGGGTGAAATGGCTGAAGGAGCATGAAGTCAAGGAGTGTTTGTGCCTATACTTTGTAGATTACAACATAGAATGTGTGAGGAGGTGGGATGCCCTTTAAAGGTTGAGAGAATATCTGTCATCAACCAGTTTTAGTCAAGATTGTTAAACACGCCCAGAATAAGATTAGAAACGGTCCTTTTGTATGGACAATTTGTGGGATGACATCAAGAATTATAAGCAGCAAGGATTTCATTTGCAAGATTTAGAACAGTGAGGTTAGACTTGCATTTAAGTAGTGTCTTATCATGTTGATCAGAAATATTTCACAACACCAGATGTATATTTTAAACCCCAAGGTCTCACAAAGAGAAGTATGATGAAAAGAAAATATTGCTTGGGGGAGAAATACTGGAGAAGACATCAGGAGGAATTTTGTGCTATTCCTTGAAAAAGAGACACCTCATAACAGCCTAAATCATGGCAGTATGCAGATGGAGAGATGGGATCTTGATTGAAAACTTTAATTTGAAAGACTGAGGTATCTGTGTTAGGGTAGGCTTGAATTGAGTTATGTAGATGAGGTTGGAGTAAAATAGACTTGGTCTTGGTTATCTGTAAGTGTCACTGGTTTAGTAGCCTGTAAGGATGGAAATTTAAGGGTCTCAATGACATGGTCTACGGTGAAACATGGTCTGGCAAGACCTGTCTCAATTCCAGGAGCATGTCACAGCATATTTTATGTCCAGGCAGTGGTGAGATTAAATTAAAAAGGATTATAGTTATTAAACACCTTTGTCATGCACGACTCACCTCACTAAGTTTTTGTAGTTTACCAAATACACCAAACAAGCTAAACTTCAATATTTTCAACATTGAAACTTCAGCTTCATATCTCAGGGCACAGCACACTTCATGGGCACAGGCCCCAAAAGGTGCTTATGCTGGTGGAATGGAAACAATCATTGACCTTCTCCCTACATTGCTGGGCATTCCTCCAGACAGTTGAAATTGGCAACCTCAGATCAAGTTGGCATTATCTGTTGTCCTGACCTCCACTGTTCATCTCAGGGGAAGAGGAAGCCCCTCATTCATCCAAACCATCCATTAGGACCTCCAGGTCTCTGTCTGCCAAGTGGGACATCAGTTTCCTCAATCTGCTATATCTGGGACAAATATCATAAACCATGAAGGACAGTTTTGGACTGACAGTGCTTATCTGGTTGCAGAACAGGCTTTTAAAGATATACTGGCACAAAGAAGGTTTGTCTTTCAACAGATAACTGGTGAATGGTGAGTTGTTCCTGGAATAGCGAGTTGTAAAGTGGGGCTAGAATTAGATGTGAAGGCGGGCAGAGGATGGAATAGAGGGTAGTTAATAAGCCACATTTGGTAAGATAGAGCAAAAATTCGTGCTGGACCTCGCTGTAAGAATCTCCCCACAAAATGTGACACAAGTCACATTTTGCCAAGAGTCAAGTGATTTCCCTCCCAGACAATTGGTTGTCCTCTACTGAGCATCATCCCAGACATATTAAAATTGGGAACGTCTATGCAGTACTGTTGATATTGGAATTCCCATATGAGGATAATATACAAAGTGCATAGATTGTTTGACATCCTTAGTTACACTTAAATTGGTCCTTAACATAAAAGAAACTAAAGTACGTATTAATTATACATTAAGAGCTGGCTTGTGCAATCCAAGTTGGAAAAAAAAACAACAATCAAGGTTGGTTGAGGAAGGAGAAAACATTGCAAATTGCAAATACATCAGGAGAATTGCACTGATAATAGACCTCAATTTGTTAACGGTTTTAATGTTTAAGGAAATTCAGCTCAAATTTATTGAGGTTTGACAGTATAAATGGTCTGGATGTGGTATGAAAAATACATTGGTCTACCCGACTTTAACACCAGTAGAATCTCTCAAGAGGCTAATATTTTTGAAAGTATAAATCACAAAAAAACAGACAGATTACGAAACAATTAAGACCACACAGTAATAAATCTCAGTTGATAAATATAAAACTTGGGTGTCTACAACCTCAACGGAATGTTTACAAAACTAAGAACGTTTATTCAGAAAGCATTCCAATTGACCTTGTATATTGATGGAAATCAATGCAGTTTTCTATGTAAGTTTCAAGCCAGTCACTACTGTAGAAAAAAAAGATTAAATATTGACTGTTTTATAATACTTTTCTTTCACTCACCAAAAGACCATGAAGGACATCATTTCAGAAAAGGCTTTCGGTATCTTGACAAATGATCAGTTTAAAGGCAGGCATTATGTAGTTACATTCTCAAATGAGCTGCACCATAAATATTAGTTCAAATTTCCAATCTCTGGATCATCCGTGATGAACATGAGGCCCAAGATATACCTTGGGGTCCATCAAAAGACTTAATGCACTAACTCAATTGGTGGTTGTCTGGGAAGTCTGAACTTCTGATGGGATCACCCTGACCCTGCTAAAACATCTCCAACTCTGACTTAATACACTGCAAAGTTCTGAGTTACCTCAAATAATTGCACAGGAAATTTCAGATGGAAAGGTGAAAAATCCTAGTTTAACTCCTGGGTAACTGTATAACTAATGGCACCAACTAACCTCAGCTACCCACCCTCAGCTCACATGACACTACCTGACACACTAAGCTGCCAACCTACCCAGCTGCCTTCCTATCTGACTGCCAGTCTCTACTTCCTCACACATATTTCTCACATTACCCCCTATATACATTCACTAATTTATTCATATACAATCATTCACAAACACACTGAAAAGCTGGATTAATGTTCCACAGTTTTTCAGTGCATCAGTGAACACTTCCCATAATATGTGTGGTAGTGCTGTTTTAAAAAAAATGGAGTGTGGTTCATCTTCCTCCAATTTCTGTATTATCAGGGAACAGTCAGATAGAAGCTATGGTCTGTGTTATAACTCAGGAAACCTGACTGGAAGGAACATTATTTATTGTTGAATATTAAAAATACAGCCACTACTTGTGACATACAAAACCAATCCCAGCCCAGGGAAGACAGTTCTGCAAAACCATCCCCTGGTCTGCAATGTTTAAAAATGCAGTTGGAAGGGGTAATAAAGCATAGTATTCCCTGCAGTGGTGACTTCTCTCCAAAAGTGATCTTTTAAAAATATTTCCTAATCAACCTCTACAGAGATGTTATTACACACCTCTGGAGCATTTGGGACTTAAACCTAGGTCTTCTGGAGCAGAAGTAGGGACACTACCACTGTACCACAAGGATGCTTAGCTCTGCATTATAATGGGTTCAGGTGATGAGTTCCAACAGGACAGGCCATTGTCTGTTACTGAGGGAAGAACTCCATGAGGAAATTAATTTGTGATTCCAATCAGCCTTGTAGGGGTTATCACAGTCCACATTTCTGAGGAAGCCAGAATCAGAAGACCCAGACAAAAATGCAAAACTCAGTCATGAAACAAATGTAGTTGTGGAGTGGCATGCAATAGTGATTGGCTTTTTCTCAGGAGATTCAGATATTGTTATCTGCAGGACTGATCATGGGGGAGGAAGAAAAATAATCAATGTTTTAATCAAGGTTAATATTTTCCTGATCAAAATATTTAGAATATGGCTGGTTCTGCTATAATTTGTTTATCTTCAGTGCGAATTGGTTTTAACGCGATTGAAGACTTTAGACCATTATTTGCAGAATGCAAAATTTCCTTATCTGTATTGGCTGATATGTGACTCGGTCCCATTGGTTTAAATGGTGCTGCTATTACACAATTTTCTGATAACGCAGGACCACACAAGAATGGAACTATCGCACGACAGAAGAACAGGCTGTATTACTAATTTGCATTTGCATCAAAAGTCCAGCAATTCTGTGACATTATCCCTTAGCAACATAAGTAGTTTTATACGTAAACTTAATCCTGTCCACATACAAAACCTCATCATAAGTATTTGATAAATATTGTGAGAAGTAGGGCCAAGTTGTCTCTCACACTTGCTGTACATTGTAGTTCACAACAGAATGATTATTATCATCATTTTAAAATAGCATTTCCATCCAAAACACTCAATGTAACAAAGGGTCACTATAATAGAATAAGTTCATAAATTATAGCCTTGTTTTTGCTTGCACAACAACAAAGTTTGATATAATTCAAGGACTAACAGTCCATCAACCAAGTTTTCTCCTCACAAAATGAAAAGCAACATAGGAGTAAGTGTAGGCCATTCAGCCCCTTGAGTCTGCTCTGATACTTCAGATCATGACATCTTTTATCTTAATTCCTTTTTACTGAAAGATCCACATATCCTTGATGTCATGGGTGAGTAGAGATCTATCTCTATTCTGAACTTAATGATTGAGCTTCCACAGCACTCTGGGTAAAATATTCCAAAGATTCACTATTGCTGAATAGAAAGATTCCTGAAGATGGGATTATTTTCTTTCTAGGAAAGTTGATACAGCTGCTCAGAATCATGAGGGATCTGGAGAGATGGCAAAAGGATCAAGAATCAGGAAGCATCAATTTAAAGTGAATGATGGAAGAATCAAACAGCAAAGAAAACTTTCTTTTCACAACATGTTTTTAGGATCTGAGATATATTGCCTAAGAGGCAGATTCAACTATGGCTTTCAAAAAAGAAATTGGATATTAATCTAAAGACAAATAAAAAAAAAGCCGGGCTAAACTGTATAGTTTGTGAGGACAGAAAGGACTTTGAAGCTTCCAAAATTGTGTGATTAATCGAGTGTTACATTAAAGGGTCTCAATGCAGATGACAGTGATTAATTTGGCATGATTACGATAACTGATCAGGATCAAGCACATAAGTATTTGAGGATTTCAATTGGAGCAAATTTTACAATTAAATTTTGCTTAAAAATTCTTCAATAAATCCAAGGCTGTCAATGGCATTGAGCCAGGGAAGCTTCAGGATGCTGAGAATATAAAATGATGGCAGGTGAGAAAGCCAACAAGACGCTGTGTGGCAAATGAACCAGTTCATGACAGCCAAGCAAATTAGAACAAAGTAGGTACCTGTAATTGCTTTGCCACTCACAGAGAATACAAAACAGCAGCAAATAATCAGGTGCAATTCTTATTGCACACAACAGTAGAAATAGGGAAGGAGTGGGTAGGTTATAAGAGAATGTTGAAGGGTGAGCAAAAAGACAGCATCATTCAAGTCTCAATTAAAACAACTGGACACACACCGAAGTTTGCGACAACAAGGTCTGACTGCATCGAGCCATATAACAGACAGGCCGAATGAATCTTGTACACTCCAAAGTTATGGCATATTAATGATACATACTTATTAAGATGCTTATGTGCTCATTTTTTCTACATGTGAAAAATAGATGTGTTGGCATCTAATTTCTAGCCCTATATATTTTCAGATAGACAGATTTTAACTAAAACTCATTAGAACAAAATATCGCCAGATAGCTTTCACCAGTAGTAGTAATTGCAAACAATATAAGTTCACATTATTCCAAAAGGAAAATAAGAATGTTCTAAGACCTGTAGTAAAGTATATTGAGGAATACATAGCTTCAAAATGTGAAAAAAAACAAAATATTTATTTGGTAACCTAACAGATTACTGCCAGGAAAGTGGAGTATCGATATCTCCTATAGTTGCCCATTGGAGGCACTGCCATACCTCTAACTGCTGCCAGCTTCTCTCACCCAATCCACTGCCCACATTCTGAGCATCAATATAATTCATATTCATAATATTTACCTAAAACATATTTGTGATTAAAATGGAATATGCGATGAAAATTGTGGAATATAAATTGAACTTCACTTATAATGTGGAAGCAGAGTCGTCTGTGAATTATCAAGTCAGACTAATCACAGAATGCAAATCATATCCTATGGCAGATTGTCACGGATCTTTCATTTCAATTCTTAGTGCAGAGTAAACATTCCTGTTTTCTGAGTGCTTGTTTAAAGCTGCTGCAAATCAATGAGATTCAGATCAGACTGAAGTAAATAGCCTAGTTCAAATCCATGGTTACGTTCTGCCTGAAGGAAAACCATAACGCATGTATCAGCTTGGTAATCCAATAACAGCAAATGAACAGGGTAAACATGATCTAAAGTAAATGTAATCTCTTCCAAGGTACAAAGCGTTTCAAGCTATCTTGGCTGCTACCATCACATTGTCTGAATAAATTTACCCATGACCTCCAATGCAGACTACTAATCTCTATAATCTCTATCACAGTTGCATAGATTTCACTTCCAGGAAATAATGACCTTTGGTGTCGCGCAACTAATATATAAGCAATGTTAATCACTACCATTATAAACACCAACACCAGTCAAGTTAATATGAAACAGGAACATTGGTTTTGAATGAAAAAGTGAACATAAATACAATTTATTTGCAAGAGATGTTCTTATTTATGCCTGAATTGCTTATTTATCTACTTATCTACATAAAACAAATCAAGTTTTCCTTATTCATCAAACACCAAACATTCCCTAAACTGTTCAATAACCATAATTAAAACAACAATCATTATTATATCTTTTTCAATTTGCTTCTGTCCTGATGGTGTCAACACTCACTGAATATGATTCCATTGATATAGATAGTTTACCAATGCTCCTAAAGCAATTATATAACTGCAGTGAAAATGTTCATGAGTTATTTGACCATTGTGGCCAAGATGACTGACTCCAGTAAAATTATCACCAAACAGATACAGATGCATAATTTCCCTCAGTATAATCTGGAAAGAAACTCTTTGTCCAAGAGTTCTAACTGTAATTTTCTAATTGTATTGCCAACTATGTATGGCTGAGAATAGATAACCCAGCGTAGGTCAATGCCCAACCTGGGACAGTCATCCCATTCTTAAACAGCAGAAAATAGGACCTTCTTTAACATGTGAAGTCTTTGCAGCATTTACACTACTGCATAAGAGAATTACACACAGTGGCTGAGATTTTCTCAACAGCATGTCATTTCTGACATTGAAACCAGAACTATACACCATTTCACTTTCCCACTTTATACTGCTTTCCTTGTGACTATAATTAAAATATTAAATGCCAACCTTATGAAAAATACATTTGATTTAGTAGTAGATGAAACCTATCCCCAGATGACAGTGCTGCATTTAAGGGCAGTCTGTTACAGCATCTCCTTGTCAAAAAGGAAGTCTATGAATATAATATCAGAGCATAAGAACTGGGAGCAGAAGTAGGCCCACAGGCCCTTTGGGCCTGCTCAGCCATTTGATAAAATCATGGCTGATTTTTTCATGGATTTAGCTCCACTTACCCGCCCTCTCACCATATCCCTAAATTCTTATTTTGTTCAAAAGAAATCTATCTCAGTTTTTAAAAAGTTTCCTGAAGTAGTGTCAACTACTTCACTGGGTAGAGAATTCCATAAATTTACAACTCTCTGGGTGAAGAAGCTCCTTCTCAATTCAGTATGTTCACTTTCCTGCCAATTACTTTGCCATCTATATAAGACTTACTAAAAGTATGGGTGTTCTTCAAAATGAAATTACACATCCACAAGTTTTACATAGCATTGGTTTCACTTTATTCATGTGTGTATCAACATTTTTGTTGAGACTAGCTAAACCTGAGAACTAAATGAACTGATACTTCATAGTTGACAAATATTCATTATTACATGGGAATTAAGGATATTTTGTTTACTGGGGAAGAAACAATGATGTGTTTTTACACTCACTCTTTATTGAATATTCATATTAGTGTCCAGTGTTATACTTGCATTTCTGTGGAGCCTGGCTGAATTTGTAAGCTTAGCTGAGCCTCTCTTCTATGGATTGCAAACAACATCATTTGAGATTAATCTCAACAGGGATAGACTGAATATTTTAAGAGAATTCAAAATCCTGTATTAACTTTATAAGTTAACATCTTGATTTGGAGACATATTTGGATAGCACCGACCACTTTTCAGGTCCCTCATTTTTGAACCTTGACTGGCTGCCTATACTTCATCCACAACTTCCAACATTCAGAACAAGCTTTTCCCATTTCGCTTCATATGCTTCTGACTTCCACCCTGTGTCATTTCCTGGAACTCTCTCGCAAACTTCCATGCCTCCAACTCCATCCCACAACACTCCCCATCACAGACTTACTCTTGCCAGTCCAGATCCTCAAGACAAGTATTTTTGTTTCCTGCTCACCTCATTTGTACCTTTAGTTCAACAAGAAAATCCAATGAATATCCACACAACAGCACTTTAAACAATCATCAGCTTTTGGTTCCTTGCGAACCAGTGACTTTATTTTGAAGGTAAGACTTAATTTTTTCACTCTCATAAGTATTCATATCATGCAAATGTTTTAGGATAAATCTGCCACAGGCTGTTGCGATGCGAGACAGCTTGCAAACAGACTGCTGACGTTATCTCTGCATCTCAACATTGAAATTTTTCACCCCCCCTTTTATAAGTCGCCATATTTCTTGCTTTTTTAAATTCCAAATTTTTTCCCTTTCTACTGTTTCTATTAAAAAGACTGTGATAGGTGTGACAATGTTCCCATCTGGTTGCAGGTTGTTTTCTGAACCCCATCTGTTGGAGGAGACAAAGGATGAAAATTAGACTATGCAGTCTTATGACGATTTTGCCATGCTGTAATGAAAATTGCATACTCTGAACTCTGTGATAACTGCCATTCTCTCCATTGTATATAATACTTCAAACCTCACCAGGGTATAGGGTACTCACAAGCAAATGGGCACCAACCATTAAAACCTTAAAATTCATTGCCTTTGTTTTCTGGCATTGTTAGCACATTTTTTTAAACTTGTTTTATTTTCATTTTAAAGGTAATGAAGAGAAACATGTTAAAGAACAAAAACTAAAATATCAGTAAGAAATTTAAAAAAAACAAATTAAGAATGAAATAAATCAAATACAGACGTAGGGCCAGACAATGTATTGTACCTGTATGATGTGGGAGTTGGTGGATCCAACTGTGGTCCACAGTGACCTCACGTGTAGCAAGCGTTAGTTACTTGAGAAACTCCAGCTCAGAGTCAATGAGCTGGAGTCTAGATTAGAGCGGTGTTGGAAAAGCACAGCAGTTTAGGCAGCATCCGAGGAGCAGGGAAATCGATGTTTCGGGCAAAAGCCCTTCATCAAAAGCCCTGATGAAGGGCTTTTGCCCGAAACATCGATTTTCCTGCTCGTTGGATACTGCCTGACCTGCTGTACTTTTCTAGCACCACTCTAATCTAGACTCTGGTTTCCAGCATCTGTAGTCCTTGTTTTTACCTTAATGAGCTGGAGTCTGAGCTTCGAACACTGTGACACTTCAGGGAAGAGGAGAGCTACCTGGGCACTGTGTTTCACGAGGAGAAAGTGAGGTCTGCAAATGCTGGAGATCAGAGTTGAGTGTGTGTTGCTGGAAAAGCACAGCAGGTCAGGCAGCATCCTGTTGAAAGGCTCCAGCCCAAAACGTCGAATCTCAACACTGTGTTTCACAAGGCAGTCACACCCCATAGATTAACTGCCTCAAATTAGGTCAGTGATTGGGGCCAAGAGGGTATGACTATGAGCATAGCAGGTGCAGGGATGTAGGACATAGTGCTGCAGGAGTCTCAGTGTTTAGATTCTTGATCCCTGTGTGGAAGAGAATGGGGGACTATAGGGAGGATGAGCAAACTGGCCTTAGTACAATGGTACAGGGAGCTATTCAAGAGGAGGAGAGAAAAGAGAATGGTAATTATAATTGGCAATAGTACAAACAGAGGAATGAACATTGCTTTCTGTGGCCAAGATCGAAGCATCCAATGACTGTGCTGCCTGCGTGGTGGCTGACTTCAGGAAATCTGAACTGGGCTGCAGAGGAACTTGGAATGGGAGGGAAAGATGCAGTTGTTGTGGTCCGTATTGATACCAACAATACAGGTAGAATAATGAAAGAGGTTCTGCCTCTAACGAAAAGGGAATATGAGCAGCTGGGAGCTATTGTATATACTTATGTAAAGGTCGATCTCATGTAAAAGTCAACCCCTTATTTTTGGCCAAAGAGCTTGTATTTTCTATCTATTTCCTGTAAAAGGCACCCCTACTATATCACATTATAAACCTTTGACAAAGGAAACTGCATGTTCCCATTAACCCACTTAAAATCGCATTCATTCATTCATATCGGTAACTCTACTCATCGCTCTTTGTTTACTATATTGCGTCTCTGTTTGTTCATTCAAAACTCTACTTAGCTGATTTAGTTTACTACAGCAAGTTTTGATTGATTGATTCATTCAGACCAATACTACATCTATCAGTACTTATCACACTTGGTTCACTGTACATCCAAACGTTAATATTGTTAAAAAGTTAATCATTTTAATTGTGCCATTATGTCTGAATAAAAGTAAGATATATGAGCTATGTATATCTTTAATTCTTTGACAAATTTGTTAATGTTGCTGAAGTTACATATGAGAGTAAATGGGAGGGAAATGGAAGAATTTGGTGGGAATGTTCAAGACACTTACACTTTCAGAATTTAATAAATGTTTAATCTAAGTGTCCCATTATACCAAGCCATAACAATGTTGAACAGTGTGATTTTGCAGGATTTCAATGATTCTTTGGCATGTTAAATTTTCATGCCATTATGTATAAATAAAATTTACTATCAATAATTCATTCTTGTTTCTCTCGCTTCTATCCTGTAATTCCCTTTATTGTAATTCATTGTGTTTTTCTTCTTTACCTGGGATTAGTTGAGTGATCAAATTGACTTCTGCTAATAATATGGTATTTTGAACAGCAGCATGAATTTCAGCCCCTCAAAACTAGTGCCCGTGTAACAGTCGACCTGACAATTGAACCTTTAAAATAGTCTCATAAATTAGACTGTTACACAAGTATATTTGGTATTTTAAAAGCAGAACTAATACAAATAGAAATTTCTAGATTACTACCTGAGAATGGGTTAATTGACAAAAGCTCAATAAGTAAAATGGGCAAGTGCATGGTTCAAACATTGGTGTGGGAGAAATGGATTTGAATTCATGGGATATTGGCACTAATACTGAAGCATTCAGAATAAAAATAATGAATAAAATAAGAGTGTAAATAAAGGCAAATTAGTGGCATGGATGGCATGGTGGCACAGTGGTTAGCACTGCTGCCTCACAGCTCCAGAGACTCGGGTTCAATTCCTGCCTCCTGCAACTGTCTGTGTGGAGTTTGCACATTCTCCCGTGTCCGGGTGGGTTTCCTCTGGGTGGTCCGGTTTCCTCCCACAGTCCAAAAATGTGCAGGTTAGGTGAATTGGCCATGCTAAATTGCCCGTAGTGTTAGGTGAAGGAGTAAACGTAGGGGAATAGGTCAGAGCAGGTTGCTCTTTGGAGGGTCAGTGTGGACTTGTTGGGCCGAAGGGCCTGTTTCCATACTGTAAGTAATCTAATCTAGTATGATTTGGTGACAGTTACTGAGACGTGCTTGCAAGGAGACCAAGTTTGGGAATTGAATTTCAAAGGTTACTCTGTCTTTTTAGATGAAAAGACAGGAAGGAAAAGGAAATGGTGTAGCTTTATTAGTAAAGGGAGAGATCAGTGCTGCAGTGAGAAATTATGTCAGCACTGGAAATCAGGACATAGAGTCAGTCTGGATAGAAATAAGCAATGGAAATGTGTGATCCCTAAATCCCCAAACAGCAGTCCCATAGTGGGACACAGTAGCAACCACAAAATATGAGTTGGGGGGGTAGGATTTGTATAAAAAGCTACAGCAATAATCATGACATTAATACGGTTACAGAATGCATTAATCAAGCTGGCAATAGTGACCTCAAGGGAGAGTTCATTGAATTTATTAGAGATTGCTCCTTGCAGCAATATGTTAGGGAACTAATCATGGAGCAGACTGTTCTGGATTTAGTGTTGTGTAATGAGATGGGATAAATGATCACATAATAAAGGATCCTCGAAAGAAGAATGATCATAGCATACTAGAGTTTCAAAGGTTGATGATGGGTGAAAACCTGGAGTCCCACACTAGTGTTCTGGTGTTAAACAAAGGTATTTGCAAAGGTGTGCAGACAGATCTGGCCGTAGTCCTAGCAGATTGGGCAGGGACATTAAAAGATAGGACTGTTGATGAGCAGTGGCAGGTGCTTAAGGAGGCACTCAATTGTTTCCAAATGAAATATATCCCAGAAAAAAAAGGCAGTAAGAAGAGGAAACACATCCATGATTAAGCAAAGAAGTTAAAAACAAAAACTAAGACATTACATATTGTAAAGGTGAGTGATTGGCTGGAAAATTGGGAAACCTTTAAAGATCAACAAAGGGTTATTCAAAAAGTCATAAAATGAGCAAAGGTAAATGATAAATAAAATTAGTGCAAGGTATAGAAACAGATTGCAAAAGGTTCTATGAGTATTAAAAAGGAAACCTTGTATGTAGGTAAGTATACTTAACAGGGAAATCAGGAGGGCAAAATGGGGAAATGAGATAGCTTTGGCAAATAGAATTAAGGAGAATCCAATGAGTTTTTACAAATATATTAAGGACAAAAGGGTAACTAGGGAGAGAATAGGGAACCTCAAAGATCAGCAAGGTGGCATTTGTGTGGAGCCACAGAAAACGGGGGAGATACTAAATGAATATTTTGCATCAGTATTTACTGTGGAAAAGGATATGGAGGATATAGGTTGTCAGGAAATAGATGGTGACATCTTGCAAAATGTCCAGATTACAGAGGAGGAAGTGCTGGATGTCTTGAAATGGTTAAAAGTAGATAAATCCCCAGGACCTGATCAGGTGTACCCGAGAACTCTATGGGAAGCTAGAGAAGTGATTGCTGGGCCTCTTGCTGAGATATTTGCATCATCAATAGTCACAGAAGAGGTGCTGGAAGACTGGCGTTTGGCAAACGTGGTGCCACTGTTTAAGAAGGGCGGTAAAGACAAGCCAGGGAACTATAGACCGGTGAGCCTGACCTCAGTGGTGGGCAAGGTGTTGGAGGGAATCCTGAAGGACAGGATGTATATGTATTTGGAAAGGCAAGGACTGATCTGGGATAGTCAACATGGCTTTGTGGGTGGGAAATAATGTCTCACAAACTTGATTGAGTTTTTTGATGAAGTAACAAAGAAGATTGATGAGGGCAGAGCAGTAGATGTGATCTATACGGACTTCAGTAAGGCATTCAACAAGGTTCCCCATGGGAGACTGGTGATCAGGGTTAGATCTCATGGAATACAGGGAGAACAAGCCATTTGGGTACAGAACAAGCTCAACGGTAGAAGACAGAGGGTGGTGGTTAAGGGTTGTTTTTCAGACTGGAGGCCTGTGACCAGTGGAGTGCCATAAGAATCAGTGCTGTGCCCTCTACTTTTTGTCATTTACATAAATGATTTGGAAATGAGTATAAGAGGTACAGTTAGTAAGTTTGCAGATGACACCAAAATTGGAGGTGTAGTGGACAGCAAAGAGGGTTACCTCAGATTACAACAGGATCTTGACCAGATGGGTCAATGGGCTGAGAAGTGGCAGATGGAGTTTAATTCAAATAAATGCGAGGTGCTGCATTTTGGGAAAGCAAATCTTAGCAGGACTTATACACTTAATGGTAAGGTCCTAGGGAGTGTTGCTGAACAAAGAGACCTTGGAGTGCAGGTTCATAGCTCCTTGAAAGTGTAGTCGCAGTTAGACAGGATAGTGAAGAAGGTGTTTGGTATGCTTTCCTTTATTGGTCAGAGTATTGAGTACAGGGGCTGGGAGGTCATGTTGCAGCTATACAGGCCATTGTTGGAATATTGCATGCAATTCTGGTCTCCTTCTTATTGGAAAGATATTGTGAAACTTGAAAGGGTTCAGAAAAGATTTACAAGAATGTTGCCAGGGTTGGAGGATCTGAGCTACAGGGAGAGGCTGAACAGGCTTGAGCTGTTTTTCCTGGAGCATTGGAGGCTGAGGGATGACCTTATAGAGGTTTACAAAATTATGAGGGGCATAGATAGGATAAATAGACAAAGCCTTTTCCCTGGGGTCGGGGACTCCAGAACTAGAGGACATAGGTTTAGGGTGAAAGGGGAAAGATATCAAAAAAGAGACCTAAGGGGCAACCTTTTCATGCCGAGGGTGGTACGTGTGTGGAATGAGCTGCCAGAGGATGCAACATTTAAGAGGCATTTGGATGGGTATATGAATAGGAAGGGTTTGGAGAGATATGGGCCAGGTGCTGGCAGGTGGGACTAGATTGAGTTGAGATATCTAGTCATCATGGATGGATTGAACCGAAGGGTCTGTTTCCATGCTGTGCATCTCTATGACTCTATGACATCAGGTATTGTGAAGAGGCATGGAAATTTAGCGTTTAATGCCAGAAGAGTAGTATACATGCATGGAAGTGTTCCTGCAACTATACAATGTAATAGCAGTCCATGCCTGGAGTATTGCTTACAGTTTTGATGTCCTTACTTTAAGAGGAATGTAATTGTATTAGAAACAGTTCAAGGGACATTCACTAAATTGATTGCAGAGACAAAAAGCTTGCCTGATGAAGAGAGATAGAATAGTTTCAGCCTTTACTGTCTAGAGTTTGGAAGAATGAGGGGAGATTTAATTAAGGTATATGAGGTGCTAAAAGGGATTGACAAAGTAAACATAGAAAGGATGTCTCCTCTTTTGAGGCAATCTAGATTGGGACGTCATAGTTTTAAGATATGAAAAGTAGATTTAAAGCAGAGATGAAGTGAAGTTACTTCTCTCAAACAGTAGTGAATCTGTGGAAATCACTAAAAAAAGAGTGCAGTGGACACTAACATTGATTAATTTAAGGAGGAGATAGACTGATTCGTAATTAGTAATGGGTTAAAGGATCATGGGGAATGGGCAGGAAAGTGGAGGTGTGACTGAGATGAGATCAGCTATGATCATATCAAATGCTGAAGTATGCTTGAAAAGTTGAATTGCCTTCTCCTGCTCCTAGTTCTTATGTATCAAGCTGAATGACAACAATACCTCCATATGGCCTTTTGGATATATTCAGAAATGTGTGTTGCTTTTCTCAACTATCATGCAACTGGGCTTATAAACCTTTTTCCTACTTATGTCATATGTCAAAAAGCTAGTTGCTCTTCACTAACCTTTTGCATCGTTTTCCCATATTTTGCTCTTTGTTTTTAGCTTAATGTGGAGTATATTCGCAGCTATGAATGTGACACCATAACCCATTTGATTGAATGATATACTAGACAAGTGTAAAGAATGCTGGAGAAAGTCAAAAGGTCTGGCAGCATCTGTGGAAAAAGAAACAGGTTTAACATTTTAAGTCTGATGTGACTCTTCTTCAGAATAAACTTAAGCACTAACTCTGATTCTCTCTTTCACAGATGGCACCAGGTCTGCTGCGTTTCCACAACAATCTCCACATTTGTTTCACATTCCAAGCATCTACAGTATTTTGCATTTATCTGAATAAAATTCATAATGCTGCAGCAGTAAAAATCATATTTTCAATTGCAATTACTTACCTTACTGCCTTTATTGATCTCATTGGTATTTTCTTTGATATTGCTTCTGTTTTCCAATACAGAATTGAACTAGTGTCATCTCTTCCAAAATACAAATCCAACAATTCTTATCACTGATCAAGTATTTAATGCTGGCTACACAGCAATCAATCTGTATATGCAAATGCAGCACAATATGATTGGAAGTAGGTAGCAGGTGTTGTTGTTGTCCTGGTCCCATTCCCCAACAAATAGCCAGCTGGTTTTGTTTCAGATTATTAGGATTGAAAAGCCATGTAATAAGTAACAAATCCTCTGCTTATTAATAATTCCTACCCTTGTTCATTTTACCAAAAAGCAACACCTTTCATTTATCTAAATTAAACTTCATCTGCTACTCATCGGCCCACTGACCCAATCAATCAAGATCCCTTTGTATTCTTAAATAACTTGATTCACTGTCCACTCTTCCACCAATTTTGTTGTCATCTGCAAACTTACTAACCATGCTTCCTATATTCTCATCCAAAACATTAAATGACAAACAACGGATTCAGCACCAATCCCTGCAAACACGGCTGGTCACTGCCAAAGAGTATGAACAATAATCCTCCACCACAATCCTCTGTTTCCTACTGTCAAGCCAATTTTGTATCCAATTAGCAAGCGCTCCCTGAATCCCATGTGACCTAACTTTACTAACCAGTCTACCATGCGGAACCTTGTCAATGGCCTTGCTAAAATCCATATAGACAGTAGTCAGACTCTGGGGACTGATAAACAGAGGCCAAGGGACTCAGCTGTATCGTTTCTTGAAAGTTGATCACAGCTGGCCAGCGTGGGAAAGAAGCCATTAAACATGCTTACCTTCATTTCTCAGAGTCTAGATTAGAATGATGCTGCAAAAGCACAGCAGATCAGGCAGCATCCGAGGAGCAGGAAAATTGATGTTTCAGGCAAAAGTCCTTCATCAGGATTTCCAGCATCTGCAGTATCCTCTTCTGCCTAGTTCATTTCTCAGAGCACTGAGTACAGGAGTTGGGATGTCATGTTGTGGTTGTACAAGACATTGGTTAGACCACTTTTGGAATATGTGTAAGGTTCTGGTCACCTTGCAATAGGAAGGATATTATTAAATTTGAGATGGTGCAGAAAAGATTTACGTGGATGTTATTGGGACTGGAGGGTTGAGTTATAAGGAGAGACTAGGTAGGCTGGGACTTTTTTCACTGGTGCATAGGAGGTTAACAGAGGTTTATAAAATCATGAAGGATATAGATAATGTGAATAGTAAAGGGTAGGGGAGTTCAAAACTAGTGGGAAAAATGTTAAGGTGAGAGGAGAATGATTTAAAAGTGACCTGAGTGGCTACTTTTTCATGCAGAAGTTGGTTTGTAGTTGAAATGAACTGCCAGAGGAAGTGATTGATGCAAGTTCAGTTACAATATTTGAAAGACATTTGGACAGGTACATGAATAGAAAAGGGTTAGCAGGATATGGGTTAAATGCAGACAAATGAGACTAGTTTAGTTTGTAAACTCGTTGGACCAAAGGGTCTGTTTCCATGTTATATGAATCTACAACTCTAGTATTTTTTGCCTCTAATCTAAACTACAGCAACCAAGCTGCATCTAAGTTCTACTCTTGGTCACTAAATAATTGCTTTGGTGGAATTTACTGGAATCAGCTGGAAATGGAAATGTTATCACAAATCCTCCTATTTGCTTTGAATAAATATTTTTAGTTAATGCTAAATGATTCATGTGACAAACTGAAGTTCAATGGCATTAATGTCACTGAATCCCCCATTCTCAACATCCTAAGGATTACCATTGACCACAAACTGAACTGGACTGCCATGTAAATTATATGACAACAAAAGTGTGTCAGATGTCAAAACTTCTGCAGACAGTAACTCACCTCCTGTCTCCCCAAAGCTTGTCAATAATCCGCAAGAGTTTAGATTAGAGTAGTGCTGGAAAAGCACAGCAGGTCAGGCAGCATCCGAGGGGCAGGAAATTCAACATTTTGGGCAAAAGCCCTTCATCAGGAATGGAGGCAGGGAGCCTCCAGGGTGAAGAGATAAAGGGGGGTGAGGGAGGGTGGGGGGAGCCGGCTGGGGAGAAAGTAGCAAAGAGTACAATAGGTGAATGGGGGTGGGGCTGTAGATGAAATGTCAGAGAGGAGGGTGGAGTTGGGAAGGGAGATTGGCAGGTAGGACAGGTCATGAGGACAGTGCTGAACTGGGGTAAGGTTGGGGGGAGGGGAAATGAGGAAACTGATGAAGTCCACAAACTCTGGTTTCCAGCATTTGCAGTCCTCACTTCTACCTAAAAATCTGCAAGGCACAAGGATTGTATGCAATGGAATACTTTCCATTTGCCTGAATGAATCAAGTGCTAAAACACCCCAGAAGTTCAATACTATCTGAGACAAGGATATGGCAGCTCATCCATCAGCTTCCACATTCATCTCCTTCAACATTGATGCACAGTGACAATGTTATGTATCATTTACAAGATGCAGTGCAATAACTCAGCAAAGTTCTTTCAACAGCAGCTTTTAAGCTCGAACCTCTACCACCTTGAAGGACAAGTCAGCAGAAGCAAGGATGCACCACCACATTTATGTTCACCTCCAAGCTACACATAATCTTGACTTTGAGTATATTGCCAGTCCATCATAGTTATTGTGCCAATCTCCTGAAAAACCATTCCTAACAGTTCTGTAGATATTGCTAGATTCCAAGGACTTCTGCAGTTCAAGAACTCATCACCATCTTATGTAGAACAATTAGAGATGTGTAATCAATGCTGGCCTATCCAGAAACACCAACATCCCATGAACAATTAAAACAAAATTTTAGCAGTCTCTTTGGTGCTTTCTGGAAGCCAGCATCACTCTGGTCATATTTACTTGTACATCCTGCTTGTATAGTATACTATTTTGAACTTTGGTACAGATATATTCTTGACTTTGTCCTCAGTTACATTGATCTTGCTACTGTTAAATTCACAATAACATTTTGCTTCATGACATTCAAAATGTCTTGTCATCCTTAAAGATTACCATTGCTATCATTCTTGACCCAACATTGTGTGAATGTAGATTGTATTATCTGGCTCTCTACTGTAATAGGTGAATAAAGTATTATAGCTTATTGACAAAAAATATTATACTTATGTTAGCTTATTAAATATAAATATTTGTCTCAGCCAGACATCACATAGTCTCCATCACATACTTTGTCATTCTAGGTTAAAGATCACACAACACCAGGTTATAGTCCAACAGGTTTAATTGGAAGCACACTAGCTTTCGGAGCGACGCTCCTACAATCACCTGATGAAGGAGCATTGCTCCGAAAGCTAGTGTGCTTCCAATTAAACCTGTTGGACTATAACCTGGTGTTGTGTGATTTTTAACTTTGTACACTCCAGTCCAACACTGGCATCTCCAAATCATGACTACTTTGTCATTCTAGATTGACTTTTTAAACAATACTTTATCTCCTCAATTTGTTCAATCTCTCACTGCTCTAGATTTTTACAAATTATGTATTATTCAAAGATTTCCATTTGATATCAAGCAGTAAATTCAAAACCTGCTATTATATTTTTGTGTTGTATGTATCTATTAAATTATCTTGTCATTCTCTTGCTGTTTGTTTTTCTTAGCTTTCCTGCTCTCATCTTGGGTCACTCTTAAATTGGCATGAGAATTATAAGGAAAGACAAGGTAAAATGTCCTTTATCATTTGCTGGAATATTGGGCCAGTTATGGGATCAGAGTGAAGCCCCCTTAACCTTTACTCCCACCCCCACTTAACCTTCACCAATAACCCCTGTTTTGTCCTCTAAACTACACATCCTCTTTTCAACCTTAATCCTCGTCTAATGTCCCTTATACTCTCAGTGCCTAACACCCTTCTAGTTCAACCAATTCACCCAGTCTTCTTTATAAACATAATTCACCGTTCCTAGAATGACATCTGGAATGTCTTTGAGAAGCTCATAAAGTTGTCAAAATGAACAAACATGAATTCTCATCAAAATAAAACTATAATCTTAACAGCTGACAAATCTGTCAAATAAACACGTTTTACTTGAATATCCATTTAGACAAGTAATATCTTAAAAACTAACATTTGTCAAAATAAAACAAGTTCATATTCTTGTTGATAGTCTTGGAAACAACACCTGCTGAGCAGATTCCATTCTCATGAAAGCAAAATAATTTGAATGCAGGAGGTCTGAAATTAAACCACAAGTGGTTTAAGAAATTTGGTAGGTTTGGTACCATCAGTGCAGAGAGAAACAGCGTGAGTGTTTTAATGACTCTTTTTTGAATCTGAAAGGACTAGAAAAGTGAAAGGCTTATTGCTATAGAAGAAATGGGGAGGAGAGCAAGTGGAATAGATGGTAAAGATGCCCCAGAACAAAAGATTAAGGGATTGCTAATTCTTTTGTGTGGTTTTAAGGCCATCCCTGCAGATAAAAATCCATGGAAATTTCAGATCCATCAGATTCTGACCTTATTATTACATGCAATCCTCCATCTTGAATTAATCACCCATTTTCAATCTTTTCTTTTTCTCTCAATGTATGGCTAGTGACTAGAAGGTCAGGCTTATTTTTGCAGATAAAGTCAATGTATTCCACAAAGCAGTCACCCAATCTCCATTTGGTCTCAGCAATATAGTGGAGACTGCACTCTTGGGTGGTAATAACAGTAGACTAGATTGAAAGTACTCAAAATAAGTAATTGCTTCACCACATAGGTGTCATTAGGAACGGTTTCTGTGGAAAGCTGACAATTCAGGGGAAGAGGAGGAGGTGTTTGATGGTGGCATCCACTGGAGGTGACAGAAATAGCGGACATTGACTCTTGGATTATAGAGGCTGGGTGTGTGGAAATTGAGGACAAGGGAACCCCAATATGCATTAGGGAACTGAGGGAAAAGGGTGAAGACAAATGTCAAAGAAATGCCAGTTCACTACCCTATTCCTAGACTTCTGCAAGTTCAAGTGAATCACATCCACTAGCTCCCCTTTATTATCTCTACTAGTTATACTCACAAAAATGTTCAGCAGATTTGTCAAACATGATCTACCTTTCATAAACGCATGCTAACTCTATCCAGTACTGTCACTGTTTTTCAAGTGCTCTCATAATAAATATTTTATAATGTAACCCAGCATTTACCCTACTGCCAATGTCAGGTAACTGGTTTATGATTCCTTATTTTCCTTCAATCTCCGTTTTAAATAGTGAGGTTGCATTAGTATGCTTTGATTCATAGGAAATGTTTCAGACAATATAGAATCTTGAAAGTTGACCATCAATGTATTCATTATTTCAGGAGTCACTTCTTCAAGAACTCTTGGATTTAGAATATCAGGCTCAAAGGATTTCTGGGCCTTCATCAACAACATTAATTTCATCAACAACATTTCCCTACTAATACTGATTTCCTTCAGATTCCCCCTCTCACTTGACCTTGTGATCCCCAGCATTTTTGGACATTATTTATGATCTCCTTTGTGAAGACAAACTCAAAAATATGTATTTAATTACTCTTCAATCACTTTGTTAACCATTACGATTTCCTGTGTTCCTGAATATAAGTGTTCTGCATTTGTCTTAAGTAATCTTTTTTCTTCACATACTTACGGAAGCGTTTATAATCAGTTTGCATGTACCAGCAAGCTTACTCTCAAACATTATTTTTCCCCACTTAATCAATACCTTTGTCTTCCCACTCCTGAAATCTAAAATGCTCCCAATCCTCAGGTCTGCGGTTTTTATGGTCAATTTGTATGCCCTTCCATGGATCTGCTTCTATCTCTAATTTCCTTTTTTAGCTATAGTTGGGCCATGTCCCATTTTATTTTTGTGCCAGACAGGGAAGAAATGTTGTTTGGACCGTCAAGGTGCTCTTTAAATACTTGCCATTGCCAATTCGCTGTCATCCTTAGAAGGAACATTCCCCAATTTATTATAGTCAGCTCGTGTCTCAATCCACTGTAGTTTACTTTTCTTAGATTCAGGATTTTAATCTCAAAATCTTAAACATCACTCTTCAAATAACTCTGAATTATTCATAGTCTTTTCAAAAAAACAAAGACATTTTCAAAACAGAACCCCAATAGTAGTCATTGTTCTCAATCAAAATGGGTCACATCTTTTGTACTTTTCATCTGGTTCCGGCCTCCAAATCATGGTAAAACCACTTGCTGAACTTGGTTAAAAAATGTTCATTCAGTTGGCTAAAGTGAACTTGCTGGAATCCTTAAGAAACTGACACAAATTGACAGTGATTACAAACATCAGAAGTTGTATCTTTTAAATTGCAGAGAAACTGACTTCACAAGAACCTTTTTTTAAAATTTGTTTTATCAGTTAAACTTTGACTTGAAGTCATTAAGCAATAGCATGTTATGTAAAAGGCAACAATTTGGGAACTCCAATTCTTTAATCTTCTCAGAAGCTGCCTTTGATAATGACCTAAGGACATCTGCAGCATCCAAAAGGGATGGAAAAAATGATAGAAGGAAGTGGAAAACAGAGAGACAGCATTAAAGTGGCTGTAGAGCATTGTGGATTGAAGAAAGAAATAGACAACACATTAGACAAATCTGATCTAAATTGATTTGGGTAGGACATAATAAAGCTGTCAATAAAATATCCTGATCAATTTGAAAGTAAATGCATAAAATCATTGCAGGGAGCAATTTATGCTGTAGCCAATGAAATTGTCAATTACTGGATGTTGACTGCTTACTGGGAGATTGTAAAAAAAACTCCTAACAGATTTGTAATTGCATGTGTTGCTAACCCACATTTTGCATAGCTGAAGGAAAGCTGGCAGATAGTGACTGTGGCAAATCTTGGTTGAGAACAATGACACCTGTATGATTGAAACCTTATGAAGGAGATAGTGCTAGCGTCACTGGAGAGAATGAAGGAATGATTACTATCACCAGAAAAAATGGACATACTTTCTGGGTGATGCATTATTTGTGATCAAGTGCCAATTGCACATTGAGGGACTGAAATCACATTTGAGTTGAAAAATAATCAAGTTCACAAAACACAAGCAAAAGAGAAATAAGCAGAGAGTCAATGGCACCATGATGGCATTAAGGAACCCTGCAATCTGAGTAAACCCTTGTGCTTGGTCCATCTTCTCATTTCCTGAAAGCTAGAATGAGATGAAATATTCTACCTTTCAATCAAGAGGCTCAGAGATCTCCTTTATGTAGCAATGTATGTAGCAGGGTACTATAAATTTTGAGAGGTTGTTTTATACTTCCAACAATCAAGTGGAAGCAGCCAGGCTCGTAAAACATTTGAATTGCTGCCAGCTTGACAGCCACAGCAAGTGTGGTCCATGCCCTCCTTTGACACTGCAGTTCTGTTTGCAGTAATTGCTCACTTTCTGTCACAACTTCTTTAGTGAACATAGGACATGTATTGATCTTCACAGAAGCTTAGCTCAAAGAATTCTTCCCTAAAGACTCTGTTTGAACATAGCCCTTCTTCCCTACCTCCTCCCTGTTTTAGCAAAATGTTCTGCTCCACACAGCCTTTCTTTGTTCTTCATGTCATGTACCATTCCAAGAGGAAGGCTTTCAGGCTACCCATTTCTGGAAGCAACTTGCTTTGATGCAGGAATTCATTTCAACATTAGCCCAATCTCTCCACTGAAATGTTAGACAATTATCAGAAGTTTCCAAACTAAGTGTATTCGCTTCAGCTGCTCAACGAAATAATCCAGCACCTCAATTGCAAGTCATTCTAGATCCCCGCTAAATCACACTGGTGAGTTTTGAGTGTGGGAGGTGTGCCTGTCCTTTAAGCAATTTGTCACATTAATAAAACCTCCTTCAAGATCAACAACTTTGAAAACAAGCTTTGAACATTCAGTTAATAACTGAAACAATGACACAAGAAGATTTCACAAGTTAAGACATTAACTATAACAGAAATCTAAAAATATCTATTGACTGAATACTCTGTTGACAGCTTATACTTTAGATCACAGAAACATGCCACTTTTTCATTTTCCGATAACTGAAGGAACACAGTTCATATATATGACAATCTCCTTTAGGTAAACATTCAATTCTCATGAAATCAGTCCAAAAAGATCCTACGGTCCTAAAGGTGTATATTTGTTCTTTTGATTTCTCAGCCTGGTAATGTCAAACCCCAGAACTATCCTTCAAGTTGAAAAAGAACTTCAAGTCTTTCCTGTACCACAAGCCAGGTACATTTTTCAGCTTCGTTATAACTCGCAATAAATGTAGCATTTTTAATCTGAAATGAGCTTCTACTCACAGTCCTGTGTGGTGAGCCATAGAGACTTTTGGCCTCTAATTGTTCTCTCCCTCCCAAACCCTGGCAGATTAACCTGCTTTTGATATTTAGTGATATGTTATGAAAGCTTGGAACGTGATGTTACAATGGCTTCCTGTGTTCCCTTACAATTTCAAACCCAGCACCATGGCAACATACAGCAACATCTGTATCTATATAAATATCACAAGCAGGTATAGGTGCTTGAGATATGAAGGTTGGACACCATGCTGGTGCATAAACATGGACATTTATTCACTATATAAAAGTGGTATGATACAGCACAATTTCCTTAGAACATTCTTTTATCAGTTCCGAGTTCCATGCAATCTGGCATCATTGATGTAACTGAGCTACTACATACTAGATTTTAACCCCTTATGCTACAACACTCCCAAATCTTTCTACTTCCAACACCCCCAACAAAGTCTATTTCACCAAAGGAGATTATCTGCAACAGTATTCTCAGCTTATTTTAAGGAAGGGTGAGATATATGCACTCCATTATTTTCAACTTGTCAATGCAGACAAATTGACAGCCTGGGATGCTAGGCTCATGCATCAGCTGGTATGTGGGCAGTGCCACAGGTATTGGCTTGTGGGCAAAGCAGTGAAGCTGGCTAAAAGAAGAACTGGTTCAAAAGACAAATCTTAATGTAATGGATCAAAAACTCAGGGAAGAAGGTAATGAACTGACATCTTATTTTCTTCTTCTTCTTCTGTTCATTTAAAACAGGAGAAAAGTTAAAGCACTGGCTTGGAAACATGGAGGACTTTAACCTCCCAGAAAAGGTTCATTAGATGTACCACCAATTGCTACTACAACAAAGAAAGACCAAGGATGAGAAGAACAAGGATGATCTTGAAGACTACCTTTAAACTGAACAAATAATGATTTACCTACTACTCCTGTGGCAAGGTTTCTTCCTTTCTGTAGGTCGCAGTGCCACTTCCATAGTCTTGTGATTGTGCATGGACTGCACAAAACACTACATAGGACAAACAGGAAGACAGCTAACGATCCGCATCCATGAACACCAACTAGTCATGAAACGACATGACCAGCTATCCTTAGTAGCCACACATGCAGATGACAAGCAACATGAATTCGACTGGGACAACACGACTATTATAGGACAAGCCAAACAGAGAACAGTCAGGGAATTCCTAGAGGCATGGCACTCATCCACAGATTCAATCAATAAGCACATCGACCTGGACCCTATATACCGACCACTGCAACAGACAGCTGGAACTGACAACCGGAAGCGTCAGATTCAAACCACTACAAATGCCGGAGGAAAGATCACAGAAGCGCTTCACAGGAGGGTCCCAAGCACTGAGGAGGTCACCTAGACAGGGGACGAAATGTCTGCAACACAAATTCCCAGCTCGGCGAACAGAACCACAACAACGAGCACCCGAGCTACAAATCTTCTCACAAACTTTGAAGTCTTGTGAGTGTGCGCCTGCAACTTTGCAGAAGTGATATCCAGCAGAAAAGAAGATTTCACCATCATCAACAACAGTATAAACTTAAAATTAAACTTATGACATAGGGATAGCAAAGTAAATCAAACAGCTTCACTGTCACTGGATTTGCAACACAGTGAAATGACTCTCAAATGTTCCTAATTGTTTCTAACCAGACTTTATGAACAACCAGTCTTGAAACTTAAATTTAGAACTCAAATTAAAAAAAACATATATTTTTAAAAATGCAACTTTAGCACAACACACATAAACAACATAGCAATCTAAGTAACATCAATCTAATTATTACATGGCAATGTAAGCCCAATCTTCTTTGAACACAAGACCTCATTCACATACCTACAAATGAACAGAGTCCAGGGATGACTTTTTTAAAAATGCCAGATTTCCAATTTTCTACTTTGATAACTGTTTCAACAATGAATGACAGGCCTACATGAAATCCTTAAATGTTGAGTGATATTTTAGGCATATAGAACTGAATACATTGCTTGAATTCCAAGTCACCAATTAATACTAACAATTACAGAAGTCTTCTGAAGATATGTGCTTATTTCTTATTGACTGAGCTTCTTTTTCTCAGAACATTCAACATTTTGATAACTGGAGAGAAATTAGAGAGAACAAAATAAAAAATAAAAGCTACCTTGAGAAAACTGCCTCCTGCATCAGTTCACTCTTTTTCAACATTCTGTTAGTGTTGAACCTTTTACAGTGTCTTTAGGGGAGTAATTAACTTGCATTAATTTTCAGGCTAGTTTCCAATCTTTCAAGGATACACAGAGAAATGGGGTTAGAAACTTACTGAAATTTCTGGCTTGGCTGTGTCAGGAACCTAACATGCTATTGTGTGAATTAATGTGTTGTGAAAGTTATAGTTTGTGAACACCCCTTCAACTGTGGGAAAAGAAAGGCAAAACACATTCTCTCATGCTGAGTATTGCCAGCCAGCTATTGTTGAAACAACCCAGGACAAAATAATTCCAAACAAGTTGAAAAGTCAAGAATCTCAAAAATCAGCTACTCAACCACCAACATATGGTACTATCAACATTGTACCATCTACTCTTCATAAATCATACATTGTCATTCTGCAGATAATAGGTTATCAAATCTTCACATAAGAGAGGACACGTAATTTATTTATTCCTTCATTCAATTCCATCTCAGTAGCTTGTCCTGAAGCATTTTTCACACTGAAACTTGAAGACATCTGCATGGCTCCTGTGTTTTATTTGTGTATCAAATTTTGTGAGGAATGGATTAGTGTCTAAAACATGGAAGGTACAGAACCAAGTTTCCCTTCATGATGTAAAGTTCTGTACTGTAAAAACTGTAGTTCATCATGAGACATTTCAGACATGTCCATTTGTGGAGTATGCCTGAGTGAGATTCTTCAAAACTAAATTAAAGGTGGCATGTTGTTTGCCCCTTGGGCTTCTCAGCTGTCAGTTAAACTCAGGCAATTCCTCACCACTAAGCAATTAAAGTGTAATTGCACATAACTTCCTACCAGCCCATAGTTTCCATCATGATTTAAAGCTGTGACTAGAGAGATGAATGCTCAACACTGAGCAATTAAAACTCACTGAATGGCTGTGCTATTACCCAATTCACTGCTGCAGTTTAAACCCATGAATTTAGATAAGTAAAGTATGATACTTCTGATTTACTGAGAAGCTAAGATTGTCAACTAGAAATTCAAAAGAATTATACTTAAGTAAACAATGGACAAGGTTTAACCTCAAATATTGAAGCTATTTCTGTTAATTGGAAGCTTTTTTTAAATCATTTATATTCAAAATTAACCATGCTCATCAGGATTAACGCAGCAATTTAAAATATTAAGGGTCACATTGGAGCCATAATTCTGACTGGATTGATGTTTAAATTGATCATGCAACTCCAGTTAACATCAACTGGTTGTCCATCCCAGAGGGGGAAAAATATTAGTAAAAAGAATATAATACTTGGAAATGAATAGTGGCTGTGTTGGGCCTTCACTTTGATGTATATAAGTTAAGATGGACCAGTATGCATCATTCATAAGTTTGCCACTAGTTTTCCTTCTGTGAAATCACTGTCCTCCTGCAAGTCCCTCAGTTTAGCTGTTCCAAGTATGACAAAGTGGAAGACGGTAGTGTAGGAAAAAAAGCATTTATATTTGTGGTCAACTTATGGCAAATTATATATTTTTGGGACAGTCTGACTGTCATAATAATGGAATTTCCTGGTAGAGAAAAGAACTGTGATTGGATTCTCATTTGATGTTGGGCATTTATGGAAAGGGAACACTGTTAACATGAAAACAAATGGAATAAAAAACATTAGCAAGAAATGCAAGAAGAAAGAGAAAGGCATATTATTCTGAGAATCAGAAACATTGTCATGCAAGATGTCATTTAAAAGAATAGAGGCTTTCCTCAGCAATGAACATCTCATGACTTTAGGAAGAGTAGGCCAGCAAGAAGGGACAGAGATAATAACTCATGTGAATCCAATTCCCATCTTTCTGTGCATTTGGGACCAGTGCCAGAAGAAGGTCCATAATCTTTTCAGGTTATTGACGATAGGGGAAAGCATAATTAACTGAAAACAATACGGAATACTAGGCAATACACATTGATCATAGAACATTTGTTTGGTTCGAGGCTATATTGTAGATTTTGGAAAATTTGCTCTCTGCCTCTTTTCCAGCCCCCTCAGAGAATTCTACTTTGAGTGCAATATGCTGTTTTCTGGAGATGTAATTTCAAGGGTAGGTTTGTAATCTCTGGTTCTCCTTGTTTTAGCCCTCATCTGGATTTGCATAATGTGCTTTTTCAAAAAAAAATCATTCATGGTATGTGCACATCACTGGCAAAACCAACATTTATTGCCCATCACACATTGCATTTATGGTGAGTCAGCTTCTTGCATACAAAAGAATGATATTCTAGGCCACTTCAGAGGACAGTTAAGAACCAAAAGTGCTGCTGTAGGTCTGGAGTTACATGAAGAACAAGCCAGGTAAAATTAGCTTATTTCCTTTCCTAAAAGATGTTTATGAGGCACATAATTTTTTTTATAGCAACAATCTTGTAGCTTCATGGTCATTATTACTAGCTGTTAAAATAAAAAAATTCCATTGTAGTGTTATGTTTCATAGCTAGTATGTCAAGTATACCTTTAAGAGACATGGCTATAACATCATCACTGTATCACGAGACTTGAGATTTCATATTTCAGTTTACCTCAGATTAATTGAAGCATGTCATTGGACTGGAAGCATGCTCCTCTGTTGTAAACTAATCATTTACTATTAGCCAACATGCTTATATGTCTGAGGAATGTAAACTTTGTACATAATAATTAGAAGTCATAAATGTTGTATTGAAGAATCCAACAGATAATAACCATGATCAATTTCTTATGTTACAGGAAATAAAGTAAACATTGCTTTGTCAGGGAAAACACCCTGTCAGAGAAAAATGCACACCATATACTACGCTTAATCAACTGAATTTAAATGTATCAGTTACAATCTGAATTCAAATATGTAGATTAGTAGTCCATTTCTTTGATTTACTAGCCCAGTAATAAATCCAGTTTAGTAGAATACTGCATAGCATTGTATCAACTACTCACAGAAATAAATTCTTAAAACTATAATAAAGAAGAATTAGAAAAGAATACAAGACATTCAAAAATAAGCACCAAATTTTCTCAAAAATCTTTTCTATAGGTTTGTTTAAATTTATAATAACAGTGATATCCTGACAAGGACAACCATTGAGAACTGTCATTTTAGTCTTCTAAATAAATGCCAATAGGCATATTCAGTAACATTCAGACTGATGTGCCATTAAGTAGGTAAAGACACATAATGATCCTTCTATTTTTCAGTTCATTGTGCCAAATTGGTGATCATTTATTATTTTCTTCTATCTCAATTGCAATTTGGTCACCTCTGTTTACATGCAACAACAAAAAAGTACTGATGGAGAATTCAAGTTATTTGGTAGAACAAAAATTCTAAGATCAGAGTGTTCTTTTTTAAAATACTTGAATACCATTTCCCAGAGCTGCACATTGAAAATCATTCAGCACTTCACACAAAAAACTCTTCAAACCAAGAACTGAAGATGCCTATTAATAAGAGAAGCAGAATCCAAACTCTTTCCGTTAGTTGACTCTCTGCTGCAGGCTCCAGATTCCTGTTGCTCAAATATTTAGTCACCCACTCTAACAATATAACATGAACTAATATGGTGTCAGCCTATTCAATAGATTGAACCCTATGCCTTGATGAAGCAATGAGCTTAGCAAGATGAAAGAAAGTCATGTTAAAATACAAGTCTTCACTTGACCATTTTATTGGTTACAGGAGAAAGTGAGGACTGCAGGTGCTGGAGATCAATGTCAAAACATGTGGTGCTGGAAAGGCACAGGAGGTCAGCCAGCATCCAAGGAGCAGGAGAGCCAATGTTTCAGGTATACGCCCTTCACCAGAAATGTGACGAAGAGCTTATGCCTGAAATGTTGACTTTCCTCCTCCTCGAATGCTGCCTGACCTGCTGGGTTTTTCTCATGCCACACTTTTTGTCACTTATTGGTTACATTCTACAATCATCACATCGGGATTGAATTATTTGTACGCAGTAAAGCATCATTTTCAGAAATAAATCTAATTTGCAAGATTAAATTTCTTGCAATATATCTTTGACATAGATTAACATAACTCCTGACCACTGAATTTCTAGAATTTTGATGATCTTAAATCATAATATCAATATAACTCCTGTTACGGAAGTAACAGGATGTATGTTTTGGTGTACATAGAACATAGAATAGTACAGTACAGGCCCTTCAGCCCTTAATGTTGTTCTGACCTTTTATCCTATTCTAAGATCAAATTAACCTACATACTCTTCATTTTATTATCATCCATATGCCTATCCAAGAATTGCTTAAATGTCCCTAATCCATCTGACTCTGCTACCACCTGCCACTCTGTGTGCAAAGAACCTGCCTCTGACATCTCCCCTAAACATTCATTCAGTCACCTCAAAATTATACCCCCTCATGGTAACTATTTCGGCCCTGACTATTCATTCTATCTATGCCCATCATCATCTTGTACACCTCTATCCTGTTGCCTCTCATCCTTTTTCGCTCCAATGAGAAAAACCCAAGCTCCCTCAACTTTTCTTCAAATGACATGCCCTCTAGTCCAGGCAGCATCCTGGTAAATCTCCTCTGCACCCTTTCCAAAGCTTCCACACCCTTCCCATAATGAGGCGACCAGAACTGAACACAATATTCCAAGTGTGGTCTAACCAGTGCTCTATAAAGCTGCAGCATAACCTCATGGCTCTTGAACTCAATCCCCCTGCTAGTGAAAGCCAACACACCCTACACCTTTTTAACAACCCTATCAACTTGGGTGTCAACTTTGAGGCATCTATGGACATGGACCCCAAGATCCCTCTATTCCTCCATACTGCCAAGAACTCTGCCGTTAACCCTGTAATCTGCATTCAAATTCGACCTTCCAAAATGAATCTCTTCACACTTTTCCAGGTTGAACTACATCTGCCACTTTTTAGCTTAACTCTGCATCCTGTCAATATCTTATTGCAACACTATCTACAACTCCACCAACTTCCATCAAACATACTAACCCACTTTTCCACTTCCTCATCCATGTCAGTTGTAAAATTCACAAAGAACAGAGGTCCTAGAACAGATCCCTAAGGTACACCATTGGTCACCGAGCTTTAGCCTGAATATTTTCCATCTACTATCACCCTCTATCTTCAATGGCCAGCCAATTCTGTATGCAGATAGCCAAATTTCACCAATCCCATGCCTCCTTACTTTCTGAATGAGCCTACCTTTGGGAACATTGTCAAACACCTTGCTAAAATCCATGCACACCACATCCGCTGCTCTACCTTCATCAATATGTTTTGTCCCATCCTCAAAGAATGCGATAAGGCTTGTGAGGTATGACCTGCCCCTATGGAGCCATGCTGACTATTTCTAATCAAACCATAGTTTTCCAAGTAATCATAAATCCTGACTGTCAGAATCCTCTCCAATAACTTGCTCACAACTGACGTAAGACTGACTGGTCTATAATTCCCGGGATTATCCCTATTCCCTTTCTTGAACAAGAGCATAACATTTGCCACTCTCCAATCATCTGGCACTCCTTCACTGGACAGTGAAGATGCAAAGATCATTGCCAAAGGTGCAGCAATATCTTCCCTTGCTTCCTGTAGTGGCCTTGGGTGTATCCCATCTGGCCCAGAGGACTTATTTATCCTCATGTTTTTCAAAAGTTTGAGCACACTCCCCTTCTTAACATCAACCTGCTCAAGCATAGCAGCCTGTTTCATACTGTTCTCACAAACAAGGTTCCTCTCACTGGTGTATACTGAAGCAAAGTATTCATTAATGACCTCCCCTAACTTCTCCAACTCCAGGCTCAAGTTCCCTCCACTATCCCTGATAGGCCTTACCCTCACTCTGGCCATCCTTGTGTTCCTCACATAAGTACAAAATGCCTTAGTGTTTTCCTTAATCCAACCCGTCAAGGCTTCTTCATGCTCCTTTTAGCTCTTCTACATCTATTCTTCAGTTCCTTCCTGGTTACCTTGTAACCCTCAAGAACCTCATCTGATCATTGCTGCCTCAACCTTAAGTAAGCTTCCTTCTTCTTCTTGACTAGATGTTTCACATCCCTTGTCACTCAACGTTCCATCACCCTACCATCGCTTCCCTTGCCGCAGTGGGACAAACCTATCCATGACTCACAGCAAGTGCTCCCTAAACAACCTCCACATTTCAGTGGTACGTTTTCGTGAGAACATCTGTTCCCTTTTAGGCACCCCAGTTCCTACCTAATAGCATTAATTCCCCCTTCCCTACTTCAATACTTTCCCAAATGTCTGCTCCTATCCCTCTCCATGCCAATAGTAAAGGTCAGAGAGTTTTGATCACGATATATGATGTTCTCTCGCCGAGAGATCTGACACCTGGCTTGGTTCTTTGCCAAGCACCACATCCAATTTGGCCTCCCCTTTAGTCAGCCTATCCACATATCAAGTCAGGAATCCTTCCTGGACACACCTGACAAAAACTGCGCCATCTATACTATTTGAACTAAGGAAGTTCCAGTCAATATTAGGAAAGTTAAAGTCACCCACGACAGCAACCCTGTTACATCTGTACCTTCCCAAAATCTGCTTCCCAATCTGCTCCTCCATGTCTCTGTTGCTATTGGGAGCTCTGTAGAAAAAATCCCAATGAAGTGACTGCTCCTTTCCTGTTTGTAACTTCCACCCATACTGACTCTGTGGACAAACCCTCCTTGATGACCTCCCTTTCTTCAGCTGAATTACTATCTCTGATTAGCAATGCCACTCACCCGCCTCTTTTATCTCCCACCACCGCCCCACCCCCCCTACCACCCCTGCTGTGATATCAAAGTCTCCATAATGGTCACATCACAGTTCCAAGTACTGATCCATGCTTATTCCTGATCTTCTTGCATGAAAATAGACACATTTCAATCTATCACACTGACTGTAACTTTGCCCTATTAACTGTCTATCCCTCCTCACAGACTCTCTGAATGCTGTACCTGACTGTTTACTAGCTACTCCATCCTCAGATACATAGCTCCGGCTCCTATGATCCTGCTAATCTAGTTTAAACCCTCCCGAAGAGCTCTAGCAAACTTCCCTCCCAGAATATTAGTGCTCCTCCAGTTCTGGTGCAACCTGTCCTTCTTCCACCAGTCCCACCTTCCCCAGAATGGTCTATTCACACCATAACTTTTTTTTTCATATTGAGATATTGTTTCCGAAGATTAGGCTTGAATGTACACCAACCTGCCACTTCCCCTTTGAAGCTCAGGTCCTGTGCTCTGGCTCTAAAGCTTTGGACAAAGTGCAATATCTGATCATGGTCAATGCAAAGTCTCTTCAAAATAGTTATTTTAATTGTGGAAGGAAATAATCATTTACATTGAAGGATTTGTGCAGTGGTGGTATTTAAAATCACTTTTCCTATGTTAATTATAAGATTAAATGACTTTCACATGTCTATTTTAGTGTGAATTAAATAAAAGTTTGAAAGTAATATCTGAGTATTGAACAATAGTTTGTCTGCATAACATTGAAAATTGGTGGATTTGGATCTTAGTTAAGCTGTTGCTATTTAGTCATTAACGTGATATACTCCTTGTCTGCATTTCATGAGTGTCTGATGAATTGTTAGCAGTTATCAGGTATTGATCTCCTGCCAGAGCTAGTTTTAATGATTGTATTCATCAGACCTCTCATTTTCTGTAAAATTACAGCAAGCATTTCAAATGGGTCCTGTTTCTGTGCAACTTCATCTAAGTTGTCTGCTATGGTGTATAGCAAACAAAACTAGCTCTGAGTTGTGACTATGCTTGGCAATCACAACTCATTTCCCAATATTTCATCACTGCAAGTAAGATGCATTGGGTAAACAGGCAGAACAACCAGTTATGCCAGGGACAAATGCTGAAAGTCAAAGGAAAGAGAAGGCAGTATGAATGAAAATGGAACTTCAATCCCATCAAACAAGTGCAAATCTGAAGTAAATACACATTTTCTCCATTTGTGATTTCCCTTCTATGAGTTCAATACCTTTTGTTAAATATTTAATAATTTTTGTTTAACCAGCTAATATACCCCTGATGTTAATTTTTGATACAGCTCATACTTTCTGGCTTTCAATTTCTTATGAGTGCATTTAATTCCATTTTATAAGTTATAGAACATTACATCTTCACTGTTATCGACCTGAAGGTGAGGGTAATGATCTTGGAAATGCCAGCCTGCTCCAAATCCAATTTGTGCTGCAAAAGAGAAGTAATTCAATTCTCTCAGGGTAACCCTCTGAACCTGGCTCTAATTTGCAAAACCTGTTTACATAAGATGCGACTTTTGTAATATCACATGTAAAAAGCAAAATCAATTTAGTGATTCTAGCCTGATTAAAGTACTCCATTTGGATTCCGAACTGGTGCCACTCCTGACTTGCTTTACAGATCGTGAAGTATTTCATTTCAGCCTGTCCAAAATTTTAAAATGAATTATCTTTTGTGTAGACTGCTTTTATTAAGATTAATTCAACATATAACATGGGTCAAAGTATATCATCTCCTGCATTGGAAAAAAAATACAATACAATTAAATGTTCAATCACATTGTTCACCTGCTCCAGTTGAAGACCTTCAGATCTAAACAGTTAGTAAATAAACGGAGATCCTTTTGCACCATGGCAATTTTGTATTGCTGTGATCAAGCAAATCATAACTAAATCATAGCATACAACAAAACAGCAGTTAAAAAAAAATCTTAATTTTTCAACATTTCATGAAAGTTCATAACTTAATTCAAAAATAGACATTCTGGAAAATATTAGCAGCTCTGACAGCGTCTGTGGAGAGAAATCAGAGTTAATGTTTCAGAACGCTCCTGACGATTTTCAACAATTTCTGTTTTTGCTTCTGTTTTCCAGCATCCACAGTTCTTTTGGTTTTTCATAAACTGACGATTGTCTCAAAAAAGAAAGCCAACAAAAATAACAATAAATGACTGAATTGATTTCATTTAAATTGCTTTGCACCTCTGTGTTTAATCATATGTGTTCATCAAATAATAAATGGAATATATCTATGAAGAAGTGGACAACACAAACAATATCCTTGTGTGGTTGAAGGCAAATATCTTTGTATGTGTCCCTGTTGGTCTAAAAGTATTGGGCCAATGATAGTTTTTAAAATGAATTCATGTGGATAAAAATGAACAGCTCATAGAGTCATAGAGATGTACAGCCTCGGTCCAACTCATCTATGCTGACCAGATATCCCAATCTAATCTAGTCCCACTTGCCAGTACCAAGTCCATATCCCTCCAAACTCTTCCTATTCACATACCCATCCAGATGCTTTTTAACTGTTGCAATTGTACCAACCTCCACCACCTCCTCTGGCAGCTCATTCCATACATGTACCACCCTCTGTGTGAAATGGTTGCCCCTTAGGTCCCTTTTACATCTTTCCCCTCTCACCTTAAACCTATGTCCTTTCATAGGGAAAAGATTTCTTCTATTTATCCTATTCATGCCCCTCATGATGTTATAAACCTCTATAAGGTTATCCTTCAGCTTCTGATGCTCAAGGGAAAACAGCCCCAACGTATTCTACCTTTCCCTTTAGCTCAAATCCTCTAACCCTGGCAACATTCTTGTAAGTCTTTTCTGAACCCTTTCAAGTTTCACAACATCGATCCAATAGGAAAGAGGCCAGAATTGCATGCAATATTCCAAAACTGGCCTTACCAGTCCTGTATAGCTGTAACATGACCTCCTAACTCCTGTTCTCAATACTCTGACCAATAAAGGAAAGCATACCAAACGCCTTCTTCACAATTCTATCTACCTGTGACTCCACTTTCAAAGAGCTATGAACCTGCACTCCAAGATCTTTTTATTCAACAACATTCCCTAGGACCTTACTATTAAGTGTATAAGTCTTGCTAAGATTTGCTTTCCTAAAATGCAGCAGTTCACATTTATTTAAATAAACTCCATCTTCCACTCCTTGGCCCATCTGAGCAAGATTCCATTGTAATCTGAGGTAATCTTCTTCTCTGTCCACAATACCTCTAATTTTGGTGTCATCTGCAAAGTTACCAACTATACCTCTTATGCTCACATCCAAATCATTTATATAAATGATGAAAAATAGTGGACCCAATCTGAAAAACAACCCTCTACACCACCCTCTGCCTTCTACCTTTAAGCCAGTTCTGTATCCAAATGGTTAGCTGTCACTGTATTCCATGAAATCTAACCTTGCTAACCAGTCACCCATGGGGAATCTTGTCAACTGCCTTACTGAAGTCCTTATAGATCAAGTTCACTGCTCTGGCCTCATCCATCCTCTTTGTTACTTCTTCAAAAAACTCAATCAAGTTCATGTGACATGATTTCCCACACACAAAGCCACGTTGACTATCCCTAATCAGTCCTTGCCTTTCCAAATAGTGTAAATCCTGTCCCTCAGGATTCCCTCCAACAACTTGCCCACCACCGACGTCAGGCTCACTGGTCTATAGTTTTATGGCTTGTCCATACCACCTTTCTTAAACAGTGGCACCACATTAGCCAACCTCCAGTCTTCTGGCACCTCACTAGTGACTATTGATGATATAAATATCTCAGCAAGGTGCCCAGCAATCACTTTCCTTGCTTTCCACAGAGTTCCATGATACACCTGATCAGGTGCTGGGGATTTATCCACTTTTATGTGTTTCAAAATATCCAGCACTTCCTCCTCTGTAATATCGACATTTTTCAAGATGTCACTATCTATTTCCTTGCATTCTATACCTTCCATGTCCTTCTCCATAGTAAACAATGATGTAAAATACTCACTTAGTAACTCCTGTGATTCCACACAAAGGCCGCCTTGCTGATCTTTGAGGGGCCGTATTCTTTCCCTAATTACCCTTTTGTCTTAATGTATTTGGAAAAACTGTTTGGATTCACCTTAACTGTATTTGCCAAAGCTTTCTCTTGTCCCCGTTTTGCCCTCCTGATTTCCCTCTCAAATATTTTCCTACTGCCTTTGTACTCTTCTAAAGATTCACTCAATCTATACTGTCTATACCTGACATATGCTTCCAACCTTTTTTTAACCAAAGCCTCAATTTTTCTAGTCATCAAGCATTCCCTATACTTACCAGCCTTTCCTTTCACCCTAACAGGAATATACTTTCTCTGGACTCTCATTATCTCATTTCTGAAGGCTTCCCATTTTCCGGCTGTCCCTTTACATGCAAACATCTGCCCCCAATCAGCTTTTGAAAGTTCTTGCCTTATACCATCAAAATTAGCCTTCTTTCAATTTAGAACTTCAACTTTTAGATCAGGTCTATCCTTTTCCATCACGATTTTAACACTAATAGAATTATGGTCACTGACCCCAAAGTGGTCCCCTACTGACATCTCAGTCACCTGCCCTGCCTAATTTCCCAAGAGTAGGTCAAGTTTTGCACCTTCTCTAGTAGGTACATCCACATAATGAATCATAATTTTTTCTTGTACACACTTAGCAAATTCCTCTCCATCTAAACCCTTGATACAATGGCAGTCCCCGTCTATGTTTGGAAAGTTAAAATCTTCTACCATAACCACCCTATTATTCTTACAGATAACTGTGATCTCCTTGTAAATATGTTTCTCAATTTCCCTCAGACTATGAGGGGTCTGTAATACAATCCCAATAAGGTGACCACACCTTTCTTATTTCTCAGTTCCACCCAAATAGCTTCCCTGAATATATTTCCAGGAATATCCACCCTAAGTACAACTGTAATGCTATTCCTTATCGAAAATGCCACTTCCCCTCCTCCTTTGCCTCCCTTTCTTTCCTTCCTGTTGCATTTATCCTGGAACATTAAGCTGCCAGTCCTGGCTATCCCTGAGCCACATTTCTGTAATTGCTATGATATCCCAGTCCCATGTTCCTGTTCCTAAACATGTCCTTACTTTATCTGCCTTCCCTGTTAGGCCTCTTGCATTGAAATAAATGCAGTTTAACTTATCAGTCCTACCTTGTTTTCTGCTTTGTCCCTGCCTGCTCTGACTGTTTGACTTTCTTCTTTTATCAACTGTACCAGTCTCAGATTGACCTCTTTTTTCAACATTTCCTGGCTTCCCCCCCCCATCCCCAACCTTACGCATTTACATCCTCCCAAGCAGCTCTAGCAAATCTCCCTGCCAGTATATTAGTCCCCTTCCAATTCAGGTACAATCCATCCTTCTTGTACAGGTCACTTCTACCTCAGAGAGATTCCAATGATCCAAAAATGTGAATCCTGCTCTATCCTTCTATTCCTTCCCTCACTACGTCGTAGCACCAGGAGTAATCCAGATATTACTACTCTTGAGGACCACCTTTTTAAATTCCTGCCTAACTCTCTGTAATCTCCCTTCAGAATCTCAACCTTTCCCCTGCTATGTTATTGGTTCCAATGTGGACAATGACCTCCTGCTGGTCCCTCTCCCCTTTGAGAACATTTTGCACCCTCTCTGAGACATCCTTGATCCTGGCACCAGAGAGGCAACACACTATTCTGATTTTTAGCTGCTGGCCACAGAAACATCTGTCTGTGCCTCAGACTAGAGAGTCCCCGAACACAATCGATCTCTTTGAATCCAATGTACCCCTCATTGCATTAGAGCCAGTCTCGATACCAGAAACTTGTCTGTTTGTGCTACATTCCCCCGAGAATCCATCCATCATTCCCTGCTTTTTCCAAAACAGCATACTTGTTTGAAATGGGGATAGCCACAGAAGACTCCTGCACTACCTGCCTACCTGTCTTAACTTTCCTGGAATTAACCCATCTATGTGACTGTAGCTGCAACTTTTCTCCCTTCTTAAAACTGCCAGCCATCACAACCCCTTGTTCTTGTAATTCATCATTGCCTCTATCTATTGCTCTAACTGATCCATTCAATCTGATAGGATTCACAAACAATGGCATTGATTGTTATCACAGACGCAATTCTCAATAACCTATAAACTCTCCTGAAACTCCCATATCGGTCAAGAAGGGCATACTAAGAGCATACTAATGGCACTCTACTAAGGGCCATTTTTACTTCTTCCAATCTACAGATCCAGAAATTAGCACCTTCTTATTCTTCTACAAAACACTGTTCCAGGATAACTTAATATTTATGGCTTATATTTTTAAGTTTACTCAAGAGACTATCTCAAATAAAACATATAATCAAGAAAGAACCCACTCTACTCACTATTGTAGATTTACAGCATGGCCACACTTAAAACTATTCACTTATCTGTTTCTGTGCTGTGACTACTCCCAAACAGGTTCCTCCAAGATCACTTGTGAATTTCGCTGTTTGTTAATTTTCCTTGACACACTCCGATGTCCAGTGATACATGAATTCAACAACAAAGGCAGTAACTGCGCAGATTCACTGTTGTGTCAGTTAGCAATGTGGGTTTCTTTCTTTCTTTCTCTCTCTCTCCCTCTCCCTTTTAAAAATGCCATTGTTTTGACTTTTTTTTTCTCCAGAGTTCTAAAACAATGCAGCAGCATATAAAACAGTAATTGTTGCTCCCGGATTTTGAGGAAATCACCTCCAACACCTAAAATAGCTCAAAGAAGGAGCAGCCTGTTATAGTCAGAAATATTTCCTGAGCTCCATCTCATAATATAGCGAAGTAATGGATGGGTTGCATCCTGCTTCATCTCACAACTACGTCCCCACTTTCACTAAGAGCCACTACATTATGGGAATTCATTTTTCAAAAGGACGCTTTCTTCCCCACTACTAAATGCATTAGTGTATATTCATGTATTCTGCTTATGATGTTTCTCTGAGGAATTGTATGATTGGACCTTTACATAGTTCTTACACATGGTGGGTCACTGCATTAAAGATCTGTATTCTTCTGATGGATATCAGATACAGAAAGCCTTTGAAAGCAGTGGCAAAATTACTTAAAGCCATTTACCATCTTATCCGTTCCATTATGCGATTATACATATATAAGATGGATTGCCACTTGACAACTCATCTTCCAATTCACTGTCCTCGATGAATAATTGCTTATTCATTTTTTCAATGTTAAAATAGGAGGTGATACAATATTACATCCTCCATACAAAAATGGAACAATTTGTAGGTTCCGTCCTTGATGAATACAAGCAGACAGAACCAAGCCATGAAATTTACAGAAAATAATATGAAGAATTATTTTACATGAGAAAAGCTTTGCCTTGACAACATCAATTGTAAATCAGAACAATTATGTTGGCATTTTTAAGAAATTGTAATAAGATGAGTTATGTCTCAAGGGAAATGTGTGATGGGCAAAATAATCCTGGTCAAGACAATAATGCCCACACCCATATGTGAAAGTTCTGATTATAAGTCACAGCTGACAATAACAAATAGTTGATGTAATCTTACACAATGTTCATTCAAACTAGAATGCTAAAATCACGTCATATTTTCACTAATTTCAGGTATTTAATCATGATTTTCCAGAGAGGTTTCACCCACTTTGTAAAAACAAAGACGATTAATTAATAAAGCATTCAAATTTCCGAAATAGTATCCTATAAGCTACTGCAGACGACTTTTAACTTAATTATTTTCTGCTAACACAAAACTAATGCAACAAACTAATGAGGTTAAAGACAAATAAGCCCCCTGACCCTCATAACTTGTATCCTGGGATCCTAACAGAAGTAACTACAAAGACAGTGATGCAGTGGTTGTAATTCTCTAAAAATCTTTGGATTCTGGAGATATGTGAGAGGATTGGAAAACTGACAATGGGACATCCTATTCAAAAAGGAGGGGAGGCATAAAACAGTAGGCTGATTAGTTAAAATATTTTGTTGGAATCAATTATTCAGGAAGTAATAGCATAACATTTAGAAGATCAGAATCTAAGCAAACGGAATCAGCATAACTTCATGAAAGGGAAATCATGCCTGACCAATTTTTTTTAGAGTTTTTCAAGGATGTCTCAACCAGGTTGGGCCAGCAGATGTACTGTACTTAGACATCCAGAAGGGATTTGACAAGATACTATACTAAAGATAAAGTCATAGGATAAGTCACCATATTGTTGGACATATTATGTTAGTGTGGATGGAGAATAGGATAATTGGCAGGAAACAGTGAGTGGGAAAAAGAGGTCCTTTTCACATTGGCAATGGGGTTCCGTGGGGATTACAGCTAGGGCCGCAACTAATAACAATATACATGAATGACTTTGAGGGCAGAAATGAATGGACTATTGCCAAATATAAAGTTGACACAAACTGGTTGGAAAGGGAAGTTGTGAGAGGAATACAGCCAGTTTACAGAGAGATATGTAAGTGGGCAAAAAGATGGTAAATGGAGTATAATGTAGGGAAAATGCCAAGATGTTCTTTTTGGAAAGGAGAACAAAAAACTTTATATTAGTTAAACGGAGGTAAACCACAGAAAGCTGCAGAGGGTCTTATGGATACTTGTATATGAAAGCACACAAGTGCAGCAGGTAATCAGGAAGGCTCATGGAGCAAGAGCCATTATGCAGTATGAGAGGAGGGGAGTTTTACGACAACTGTGCAAAGTTCTGGTGAAACCACATCTGAAGAACTGTGAGCAATGTTGGACCTCTTACTTAAGGAAAGATGTTATTTCATTGAAGGCAGTTCAAAGAAGTTTCACTAGGATTATTGCCTGTGTGTAGGGATTGTCTTATGAGCAAAGGTTAAACAGGTTGGGATTCTACTCATTGTAATTTAGAAGAATGACAGTGATCTCCTTGATATATACACGATTCTAAAGGGGCTTGACATGAGAAGATGTTTTCCCTCATGGGAGAGTCTCGGATCAGAGGGCATAGCCTCACAATAAAGGGATGCCAATTTAAGATTGAGATGAGGAGGAATCTCTACTCACAGAGGGTTCAGAGATTTTGGAACTCATTGCCACAGAGAGCTGTTGGGGTAGAGACCTTGTACATACTTAAGGCTGAGATAGATAAGGCTAGATTCTTGATCAGTAGGGAAATCAAAGGTGATGGGGAAAGAGCATGAAAGCAGGCATGGGAAATGGTCATATTCAATGGTGGAACAGGCTTGTGGGATGGAAAGACTTATTCCTGCTTTTATTTCTTATGGTCGTAAAAGTTTATTATTAATATTGAGTTATCTCTTCACAGAAATATAGGACAGAATTTTCCATTTTCAGTTAAGATGTTTTGTTGAGTATGATTCACAGCATCTGATCCTCTGGTTCAAAGGAACTTTTTTGTGCAACTTTTCAATCGTCACATTATTAGTTATGCGTCCAAGTTCTTTGGCACATTTTCCAAGCTCTCATTTGGAAGGAGAGTTGCAAGGTTTTGTAATTGCTGGGACCTTCTGCCATCCACACCACTGGTACAATTTTGAAAGCCTAGCCGGACACTTTTCTGCTAGAAGGCAGAAACTGGCCTTCACACAGAGGTACTCCAGTATCATCACTGAAGACTTAGTCCTGAAAGTCTTCCTGCTTCATGGACAGGAGCTGGAGGTGCTGGCTTATGGGAGATGGGTGGAGAAAAGGGGTATCCTTCCTACTCTAACTACCAAAGAAAGCCATGCCATCAGACAATGCTGCATCCTGGGTTAAAAAAAAGGTCGCTGAGTAGCTCTGGAAAATGTTGAATAATCTTTTATACTCTGTAACAGTAAGTGCCACCATCTTCTCACATGCTTGCCCCCCATCCTAAGTTTGCCATATTTTTCACCAAAGCTCTCGGGTTACATGCCTCATTATTAAATGTTTCATGTCTGATCAATTGCTGTCACACAGGTCATTCTCCAAAACAGCTAACATTTCCTGCCCTCTGTGCTTCCTACTTACAAAGTGGGGATACTTCACCACCTTTCCTGTACTTGCATCACGACAAAGTGGCCGTCCATTCACTGGCATAATCAATCACTTTACACCTTATTGCAGGACAGACTGGCCTACAACTGGGCTGAGAAAGCAAAGACACCCAGGAAGAGAGCAACCAAATAAAATATTATTGATCTGCTGTAGAAGACTAAAACTAAGGTAACATCAACAGCCAACCAACCCAATAAACACCATTGTGTTGTGTTCCATAATTGGACTGTTAAAATTAGTAGTGATTCATTCTTAATCAGCACAGGTTATATCTCTCTTACTCATCTAATTCCAAACCTCGCTATATCAGGTATTCCCCACACTAATGGATGCCATGAAGAGACATCACTGGAGATCCTCAGCTGCACCTCTATTTCTGAAGAGTTTCAGATTGCAGCCAAGGTACTTTAATGTAGGCCACACTAAGGCTAAACATAACCTCCAGAAATTGTGTTAGGGTTTAGTCTGCACACATCATTTCTCACTTACACCAACCTGGAGAGTGAAAACACAGAGTCAATGATGATGTTACACATCTCTGGATAATAAGCTTTGTTTGACCTATAAGCTTTTCAAGGAAGGTGCTGCCATTCAAGGCTAGTAGCTGTACAATAGGCAGCTTACATATCCACTCTCCCTCATACATCTGTGAACTGCCAAGAAAAGCTGCAAAGTAGATTCAAAGTTGGACCAGAGGATGCTTAAGCATTTTCAGGGAACTTTGCAGCCTACTTATACTCTGAAATATGAAGGAATACTCAGAATAGGAAAGTCAAAATTGGATTCCTCCAAACAGCTGGATATTACAGCAGAATTCGCTTTAAAGCCTTCGAATATAATATGCTGACTGAAGCCATAAGCGTCACCTTACCATTGTGTTGTGTGATGATAGTTCACCCTTTTACTCACTTCTGCTTTTTTCCTAACAGTCCATAGGCACCAGGATGGGATTTCCTCCTCTTTCTTCTGAGCCCAAGTCCTGCTCCAATAGTTGACAGTGATGATGGCCAGAAATATCTTTCATCAGCACCTACAATTTCTTCAACTAACTGAAATACCATGACAGCAATGCCTGTAGATACAAGATAATAGCATTATCTTTTGCCTTCTTGGTAGATCTTCATCTGCTGCTTCTCCCACTGGAGTTTGCTGTTCTTGCTGAACCTGCAGATCAAGTAGCAACCCCTGTGTCCTTCTCCTTTTACTTTGTAGTTGTACCAATGCCACAAGGACACCTACTGCAATGATCTCCATGTGGCACCTGTGAGCTAATAATGGGGGAATGTCAGAAAGATTACACAATTTTATTGAAGAGCCTCTTGAACCCTCGCAACCATTAAAGTGAAATCTCATGTCATGCTAGGGTGAAGTACGGCATGGACGATTCTTAAACAGGCCATTGTCATGATTATAAGGACCACTGAGGTATTATGTCACCTTATCCAAATGTATGCTGCAAAACTAAGGCTTTCATATTACATTTGGGAGAGTAGAACTCTGCCAACAGGCTAATATGATAGCCTCTGGCTCCAAGTTACAGATTGCAGTCCAGTGTCTGAATGTAGCAGTTGCATGGTTTTGGTTTCCAGTATGAGGTATGGAATGGATTTCAGATATGAAACACTCATTTGATTCTTTTTTGCACATTTGTCAAATTATATTTGCTTAACTGACAGGACAATGAGGAAATTAGTGTGCACAATGTAAATGTCGTGATTGCTTGAAGCCTTACTGTATATTGAATTACCTGCCAATGAACAGCAAATTGAAGCCAAATGGATGACATGCCACAAACAATGCAGCAATGGTTATTACAATTTCACCAGCATGGCCTCAAATTCCATTTGTTTTATTCTGATTCCAAATACAAAAAAATCAGTGATTTTGCTATTTTGTACATTTATTGAACGGTTGACTTTTGATTGGAGATGTCAACCTTCATGTACTTTTGAAGGAGTTGCAGGCTTCACCTGCAATGAAAGATTATCTCTATCTTTAATGACCCTTTTTTTGTGATGTCCCTGTGGTCTCTATGACATTTCAGCATTAACACCCTTTATACAACAATTATTGTCCCACTTTACTTCGAGAGTACATGGCTTTGAAAATGCTCATGCCCTTGTTGGCCCTACACTCTCTCATAGTCAAGGCCAGAGTGACCCTGACCTGTAAGAACCAAAGTCCTGTGGCTTCCTATTCCCTCCTGTTGTCTATGAGATCCCACTCTTCTAACTGGAACTTCTCTTGAGTACTGTGCAGATCCTGGACTGACCTTCACTGATCTACGTGTAAGCACTGGTCTGGTTAAACATGACTCACAAGACTGAACGTGGTCTAATCCCTGGATTGAAACTGGATGAGTCCCTTGAGTGCCTGTGACCTATGATCTGACTGCCTGTGGTTCCCCTCTTCCCGACTAAAGATTACTCTCTTTTGATTTTCACACAGGGTCAATTGCTTGAAGCAGATTTTTTTAATTGTAAAAGTATAATTTATTCATAGAACAAAATCTTTGGTACGGTTAGTGGAGCCATTCATATGCCGATGATATGAAGATAGGTGAACAGGCAGGTAGTACTGAGGAAGTGGGGAGGCTGCAGAAAGATCTAGACAGTTTGTGAGAGTGGTCCAGGAAATGGCTGATGGAATTCAACGTGAACAAATGCAAGGTCTTGCACTTTGGCAAAAAGAATAAAAGCATAGACTACTTTCTAAACGGTGAGAAAATTCATAAAGCCAAAGTACAAAGCGATTGGGAGTGCTAGTCGAGGATTCTCTAAATGTCAGCATGCAGGTTGAGTCTGTGATTAAGAAAGCGAATGCAATGTTGTCACTTATCTCAAGAGGGTTGGAATATAAAAGCACCATTGTGCTACTGAGACTGTATAAAGCTCTAGTTAGGCCTCATTTGGAGTACTGTGTCCAGTTTTGGTCACCACACCTCAGGAAGGACATACTGGCACTGGAACGTGTCCAGTGGAGATTCACACGGATGATCCCTGGAATGGTAGGTCTAGCATATGAGGAACGGCTGAGGATCCTGGGATTGTATTCATTTGAGTTTAGAAGATTAAGGGGAGACTTAATAGAGACGTACAAGATAATACATGGCTTGGAAAGGGTGGATGCTAGGAAATTGTTTCCGTTAGGTAAGGAGACTAGGACCCGTGGACACAGCCTTAGAATTAGAGGGGGTAAATTCAAAACAGAAATGCGGAGACATTTTTTCAGCCAGAGAGTGGTGGGCCTGTGGAATTCATTGCCGCAGAGTGCAGTGGAGGCTGGGACGCTAAACGTCTTCAAGGTAGAGATTGATAGATTCTTGTTGTCTCAGGGAATTAAGGGCTATGGGGAGAATGCAGGTAAGTGGAGTTGAAGTGCCCAGCAGCCATGATTGAATGGCGGAGTGGACTCGATGAGCCGAATGGCCTTACTTCCACTCCTATGTCTTATGGTCTTATATCTATGCTCTCTTAACTTACAGAGAACAAATTAAGTCTTTGATGCTCACTATTCTCTATATTTGTAGTTGACCTCTTGGCATTCAGCTGAGGCATCAGTGGGGCCTAATTACTGAATGGACCCCCGTTATTCTTAGACAGAAGGATCTTACACAGTGGTCTTTCCCCAATGAACCTAAGTGGCAGCTGCCCCAAGCTACAATGTGTCCCTCAGTAGATAGTCCTGGACCTTGGAATGTGCCAATCCACCACACTTGGTTGGGGTCCACTCCTCCAACAGAAAACCAACAAGTTTGGGCAGATGAAAGAGCATCTTTTACCGAGTTGATGGTCCTCCTGGCGCAGTTGATGTTCGTCTCGATGTGCATCCCAGGGAACAGATCATAGAACACAGCGTCCCACATCACAGAGATGCTCAGGATGAAGCTTGACAAACACTACTGCATTCTCTCCAGACTTTTTTGCATAGGCATATCCCAGAAGGAGGTCTGTGACAGTCTCATCCCTTTCATAGCTGCTTCAAGGGCAGCGTGTGATGGCGCAGAGTCCGGACATGCATAAAGTATCTCACAGACAGAGCCCTTCTCACCACCATGCAAGTTATGTCCTGGTGCTTGTTTGAAAGTTCTGACGATAAGGCATTCAGACAGTCTGCTCAGAGAATTGCTCAATAGGATCCACCCTTTCTTCTTCCCTCAGGGTCTCAAGGAGACCAATGTGCTGACCAATTCCTGATGGACTTGTGGTCAAAGGTGTTTTCCTTCATAAATTTTTCCATGAAGGACAGGTGATAAGGAACATTCCATGGCAGCAGGGCCAAGCTCATCCTTCCCAACACTGGGAACAGGTAGAACCTCAGTACGTAGTGATACTTGGTGTTTGCACATTGGGGATCCACTCACAGCTTGATGCAGCCACACACAAAGGTGGTTATCAGGGCGAGAGCAGTGTTGGCTGTATTTTTTCCTTCCTTTCCCATCTTTGTACATGGTGTCCTTTTGGACACGGTCCATTTTGATCACCACATGAAGTAAAAGATAGCTCGGGTGACTGCAGCAGAGCAGGTTCAGGGAGTAGGCCAGATCTGTGCCACGTATACCAACACTGAGAGTACCTCACATCCGATGACCAGGTTTTTACCTGCCTTGAGAGCAACCGGTGTTCCCATCTGCCCAATGTCTGCCTCACCTTAGTAACATACTTCTCCCAAGACTTGGAGCATGCCTCAAATGCTGTATATGCTGCTGGCACATGCTGAAATGTGCTACAAAGCAACATGTCCATCTCCATGACTGTTCAGTGCCCTCCACTATTACAATCAACCTGCTGCTCCCAATACGCTAAAAATTGCAAATCACAGAACACAGTGTGAGTGAGTGCTAAGAAGGCAAGCTAAGCACATAAGATGCATCCTTTGTAACTGCATGCAATGCATGTGTTTCTCTGTACACAAATTGACCTGACAGAGGCATTCAAATTGTAGGTGTTGCTGACATCCAAGCCAAAGTGTTGAAGAGCTGAAGTGGTGTGTGTTAAAAGCAGGCATGATGATGTGGTGAGTCTAATGGTTTGCTATTGCTGTTAAATAGGCAAAGGATTGAGGAGAGTGGTGACCTTGGAGCTTGCACAGACATTGTGGACAGAGAACATTGGATTGTAGCCAAGAACAGCAGTGCATAAGTTACAGCTATTGGTTGAATGCTCTTACTATCACATTAGGAATTTGACCCATCTAGGTTCTCAAGAAAAGAAAGGAGAATTAGAAGAGGCATCTAAATAAGACAAGTTAGGCTTTAATGAGATGCAAATAATGGAGATAAGGTTGACGTCATGCATCAGTGAGATTCTGAAGTCACTATGTAAAGTTTATGGGGGAAATTGGAAATGTATTTTCTCAATGTCACAATTCTCATTTTCATTCTCGCAATATTTTTCCCCTTTTCTCACCATTGACCATGCCATACCATGGGGGAGGTGGTGGCCTAGCGGTATTATTGCTGGACTCTTAATCCAGGGGCTCAAGTCTTGTCTTGGGGACCTGGATTCGAATCCCGCAATAGCAAGTGGTGGAATTTGAATTTAACAGAAATCTGGAATTAATCGTCTAACAATGACCATGAATCCATTGTTGGGAACACCCACCTGGTTTGCTAATGTCCTTCAGGGAAGGAAATTGCTATCTTTACCTGGTCTGGCCTACATGAGACTCAAGACCCATAGCAAGTGGTTGACTCTTAACTGCCTTCTGGGCAATTCGGGATGGGCAATAAATGCTGGCCTTGCCAGTGACGGCCTCATCCCATGAACATTTTGTTTTAAATGCAGGCAAGGTAGAAAGTCTGCACATGTTTAAAAATATCAGTTATGGTTGAAATTTCTCGCTGGTTGAGTTAAGGACATGGTTTAACAATGGAATTGCAATGCTGTTGCCATCATAGACCTGTGGCTATGGGAGGGGCAGGACTAGCAAGTCAACATTCTGGGCAATAAGATCTTCAGGCAGGACAGGGGAGGGTGTAGAGAGGAGATGGTATCACATCAGTAATGAAGGAGTAAGTGACTGCCGTCAGGACAGATAATGTCTTGGAATGGTCTTCAAATGATGCATTGTGGGTAGAGCTTAGGAATAAAACAAGGGCAATCACACTATTGGGAGTGTGTTATAGACCCCCAAACAGTCAGGAGACAATCAGAGAGCAGATATGCAGACAAGGTATGTAAAAGTAATAATAGTGTAATTATATTAGAGGATTTAAATTTCCCCAAGATTAATTGGGATAGTCATATTAGGGGTTTAGCAGGGACAGACTTCTTGAAATGTATTTAGGAGAGCTTATTTTATATCAACATGCAGATATTCTAACAAGGGAGGCTGCAGTGATAGTCCTAGTTGTGGATAATGAAGCTGGACATGTGTTTGAGATGGGAGCATTGTGGTGATAGCAAGCACAACACAATACATTTTAAGTTATGGGAAACAAAAAGAACACCTGAATAAGAATATCTGCAAGAAAGGAGTTTGGCCTGATAGAAAGCAGATTTTATTAAAATAGGGTAGGATCTGGCCAAGTAAACTGGGGGACGTACTTCTTGATAAGTTTACTGCAGAGAAGTGAGAATGTACAAAATAGAATTGGCGACTTACAGACCCAACATATTCCCTTTAGAATGAAATGTAAGAATAATGACCCACTAAAACTCTGACTGCCTATGAATAATCACAACTAGATAAGAAGGAAAAGAGAAGCTTTTAACAGGTGCAAAGGGAGCAACACATGCAATTGGGAGAGTAAAAAGGGGGCATGAGAAAACATTGGCGAGTATGATCAGGGAGAATCCCAAGATATGCTATAAGTATATCAAGGGAAGATGATAACCAGGGAAAGAGTACTTAACTAATAAAATGTACTTACCTATTGTTAAGGAAAATTTCTATAACCTTTGTGTTCACCACTGCATTTTAGCTGGATGAAGCTAATGAATAATAATGTATCGGCACCATCAACACACAGTAAGAATCAACCAGCTATATTGACTAAGTTATACCAGCACTAAATAAAATTGTTAATACAATATAAGCAATGCATTGTATCTATGAATTAACATATTTCTTACGTTAAGTTAAATTAGTAAATTAAGTGTGAACCTGTCTCCTCATGCCTCCTGCAAGCAATTGAAAGCATCGAGAGAGGAAGATCAAGAAGTAATATTCTGATCAGGTCAAGTGTCAGATCAGTAAGGGTCTAGATTAGAGTGGTGCTGGAAAAACACAACAGGTCAGGCAGCATCCGGGGTCAGATCAGTCAACCTGGTGAACAGGAATCGCTGAACTGCCTTTCCGATTCTTCCCTTTGCCTATAACAGCCCCTTTTCTATTTTTGACTATCTCCATGTGAGCATGGGAGATTTTATTAGGGGGTTAGAGATTTAATTAGTAAAGTTACCTGCTGATTGTTCATAATTGTTTGCCTGTAGTTAGATTCCAATTACTTGTAATAAACAGAAATCATTAAAGCATTGAAACCTGGTCTGTGCTTTCTGTCAAAATGGGACTGAAGGTTGCACAAATTGCGAAATTCTGTACCTTTTGTAAATGTTTAATGTTTGTGACAACTCTGGGGAAAGCAGGACTTTATTTCTACCCCAATTCCTACACCAATGAGGTGTTATAGCTCCTGGCCCTCCAATTGTTGTCTTGTGTAGTGAAACAGGAGGCTGGAAGAACACAGCAAAGCTGGAAGAACACAGCAAGCAGGCAACACCAAGAGGTGGAGAAGTCAATGTTTCAGGTATAACCCTTCTTCAGGATTCTAGCATCTGCAGCTATTTTGTCTCCATTTTGTCTTTGGCTCAGCCCGGGAGAAAACCAGTCATGACAGAATCAGCATTAACTTTTCAGCTTCTTGTTTGATTGAATTTCATCATAGCAACATTTTACTCTACTGCTAAGTTGGTCAGCTCTTTTTAAGGCCACAGAGAATAATACATGTGAAGAAACAAATGATGAGATCAGTGAGAGAGATTAATTCTTGAATATAATCCCAATTAAATTTTAATTGTTTTTATAGGTTGCCTCAAACAAGAAATTGGCTAAACTTAATTCTCATATTTTTAGAGTTAATTCTGCAATTTTAATATATATTTGTGTACTCATTCATTGTGTTGTGTAACAGCTCTGGTGAACTAAATGCTCCTAAATTTTCTGCTTGACTCATTTACACACCTAGTCAAGTATTTCTAGTACAAATACATGTCAAATAGAAAAAAATATTTGTTTGGGAACTTGAGTGAAAGTTATGACTGCTCAAAGATTATCCAGAAGTACTGCTGCACCTCAGTTTATAAATCATGTGGTTTGATATCACACTCCCCAATTCAAACACCTTATGAAATCAACAATCATTATCGATGCTGAGAGAAAATCTAATCAAACCCAAAAATGTAACACTGTCATTCAGGTTTATCTCCTGATTTTAGCTGCTATATTTTATAATTTATGCCTTTGGATCAAAAATGTCAAGTGATTTGAAATTATTATCGATTAATACTCTCAATGTGATAATCAAGAATCACAAGATATCTTATATTGACCATGTATTTAGGAACTCAAATCTGTAGAAAATACGCTGGTCTATAGTTATCCATTGGTTCTCCTTTTCATATAAGTTCAGTTTACCCTTTCAAACAATTCCAGCAAGACAATGAGGCATGGTTCATTGCCTTTAACTTCATACTGTGTATTCCTTAAAACATCTATGTTCTTTAATGAGATCTGATAATGTCTTGTAAAATGTTTTCAACTATTTTCCTCATGACATAACTGTAATTTGCAGATTTGTATCCAAGTCTATTTTAATAATCAGGATAACAATTGCTATGCTGCAGTCTTCTGATGCTGTTACATTATTTATGGAGCTCCTAAAATATTCACCAGAGCTTCACTTATTTCTTCCCTTATTTCTTTTTTTAGATTTGAAGAATGTCCCAGCTGGCCTCTTTATTTTGCTTCCATCTCCTTGACAGCTGCTGTATTCTCATCTACAAGTACTTCTATCCATTGCCTAGTTTTACAAATCTATCTTTGTAAAACCTTACTTTTTTTAGTTTCATCTCATCCCTAGCTTCCACTAACTGGTACATATTTGTGATGTCACTCCTGTCATTAATTTTCACTGCACCCACCTCAATCCCGAGAAGTGCATTTTCAACTCAACACATGTTTTCTTGGTTGATATTTCTATTAATTTTTTCTGGATTTGTTTTCTCTCTGCCCAGAACACAACCACTTTAAACTACTTCCTTTGCTTAGCTATATTTACCAACATATTATCCTCTCTTTCCAATGCCTCAAGTTGGCTGCACTTGAAAGAAAGATTTCTTGATTTTCTTCTCCAGCCAGAAAGAAATGTGTTGTCCCTGACAATGAATTGTCTGAAATGTTCCCAAAATTGCAATTATATGTCACTAATGTCAAAGTGGATCAACCTGTTAAATGGGCACTTACATTCTAATGTTGCATTAGACATGTATCTGTGAAAATGAAAGTAAGAAAAATATTTTCTTTTTTTTAACCTATACTGAATGAAATTAAGTAATGCCTATATCTCTACAAATGCAAAAATAATTTGTATTGAAATTGAATCGTATCAAATCCATTTAGTGGTGCAAAACAAGGACCAGTTGGATCAATTTTTGGACCCACACTCTGTGCTACAATACAATATTGATACAGGTTTACAGAATTCCTGAAGGCTTTCAAAAAATGTTAATCATCTTATATGTAAGCAAGAATCCTTTCATTTGCTTTCAAAGTCCTCTCAGAGATTGTACTGCAGGAAAAGTCGAGGCATTGACCAATTTTACCTCCGTGGACCCTGGACTTACATGAGAATGGCGATTGGAAGTGCAAGCAGTCTGACAGTAATCTCTTTGAAATATATATATATTTAGTTCTATTTAATAGCGGAAACTGTGCAAATTTCAGATTGACATAGATAATCTATACCCCTCCACACCCCATTCCTCTACTCCCAAACTGCATTGTTTTCATGTGTCTGCATCAAAATGAAATCAAAGTATGATAGAATCTGTGAAAGATCACCACTAGAAGGAGGCCCTCGACCCATTATACATAAACCAACTATTTGAAAGAGTTATCCAATTAATGCCAGTTTCTTGCTCTTTCCTAAAGGAATTCAAATCTTTTCCCCTAACAAATCAGTGTGTAATTTATTTGCTCTTTTACATTGACATTGGTTCTTTAATAGCACATCCAGAACTGAACACAGCACTGTAACCTGTTCCTAATCAGTATTTTATAATGATATAGCACTACTCCTCTGGTACGGGTACTCAGAGTGGGAAACACAAGAAATTGTAAAAGGCAAGGACACTTTGAAATACCAAATGCAAAAAACATATGGTCTCAATACCATCAGGTTCTAATGGTCTACTAATGAAGCTCCAAATCCAAAATGCCTTTATAGCGGACATTGCAGATGTCCTGCCACCAAAGACTTTTGTACATACACCCTCAGGCCTCTATTCCTGTATTGTTGTGAAAAATTTGACAATTTAGTAGTTTATATTCTATCTCCTCATTCTCCCTAACAAAGTGAAAGATGTAATCACATTTCTCAGCGGCAAATTTCTTCTGCCATGTGTCTACTCAATTTGTGAACATGTGTCCTCTTCAAGTCAATTATTATGCTTTTTATTGTTGACTTACATTTTATATTGACTTCAATTTTATATATAAAGAATATCTCTCAAATATAACTATTCGAACACTGATCACTAAAGACTGCTATTGTGTACTTCTCTCTAGTCTCATCAACAACCAATACCTACTTTCTATTGTTTTAGCCAGTTTCGAATCCATGTTGCTGTCCCTTTAGTTTCATCTGTGAATTAATTATTTATTCTTTGAATAGGTCTGTCTTTTTAAAACATTTACTTTATGCTCTGCAGCTTATCTTCTCCCCCTAATTTGCATTATCAATATATATCATTTTCATTCTAGAATTGATTCTAGTAATTTATCAGCCCCATACCACCACTTCGTCGAAATAGCTGAGACCAGCGATCATCTTATGAAATCAGTTGTTAAATGTTGCAATCGCAAGTAATGACATCAATGTGCAAAATATCTTGAAGAAGGACACAAAGCCTATCTGGCCAGTTTTCAGCACAAGCCTAGATATAATGCTCATCTTGTTGCATTTGAATTTGATTCAGTATCTGAGGAGTTGTGAATGTTACTGAATATTGTGCAATCATCAGCAAACATCCCCACTTTTGACATTATGGTGGAGTAAAGGACGAACATCTGAAGATGGTTGGCCTTAGAACACTATCCTAAGGAACTCCAGCAGAGATGTCCTGGAGCTGAGATGACTGGCCTCCAACAATGACTGACCTCCAGCAATGACAACCATCTTCCCATGAGTCAGGTATAACCCCAACCAGCAGAGCGTTTACTCTGACATGTATTGATTCCATTTTTGCGAGGGTTCCTTGATGCTACACTGAGTCAAATGCAGCCTTGATATCATGGGCTGTCACTCTCCCTTCACCTCTGGAATTTAAAAGTGTTGTCCCTGTTTGAACTAAGGCTTCATTGAGGTTAGGAATTGAGTGGCCCTGGCAGGGTTCAAATTGGGTGTCACTGAGCTGGTTATTGCTGAACAAGTGCTTCTTGATAGCACTGTTGATGACGCCTTCCATCACTTTACTAATGCTTGAGAGGAGACTGATAAAGCAGTAATTGACTGGATTGGATTTGTGTGCTGTTTGTGTACAGCAAATATCTAGGCAGTTTTCCATATGGTTGGACAGATGCCAGTGTTGTAACTGTACTAGGAGAGCTTGTCTAAGAGAGTGGCAAGTTCTAGAGTACAGGTCTTTAATACTATTGCCAAATGGTGTCAGCGATCATAGACTTTGCAGTATCTAGTGTCTCCAACCATTTTTTTTATCAGATGTGGAGTGAATCAAATTGGGTGTAGCCTGATATCTGTGATGGTCAGGACCAATTGAGGAGGCTGTGAAAGGGTCATCCACTTGGTATTTTTGACTGAAGATTGCTGAAAATGCTTCCACCTTATCTTTTGCACTCATGTGTTGGGTTCTTCCATCATTAAGGATGGGGTTATTTGTGGAGCCTCCATCTCTAATCAGTTGTTTAATTGGCAACCACTATTCATGACTGAATGTGGCAGCCCTGCAAAGTGCACATCTGGTCTGTTGGCTGTGGGATTGCTTGACTTTGTTTATCATTTGTGCTATTTGGTATATAAATAGTCCTGTTTAGTAACTTCACCTCATTTTTATGTATGCCATACGCTGCTGCTGGCATGGCATCCTGCAGTCTCCATCGAACCAGGATTGATCCCTTGGCTTTATTGTGATGGTTGAGTGAGAAATATGCTGGGCCATGAAGTTGCAAATTGTGCTAGAGTATAATTCTACTGATGTTGATGGCCCACAGCATCTCAAGTATGCCCAGTTTTGAGTTGCTAGATCTGTTCAAAGTCTATCCATTTAAAATAGTGATAGTGTCAAACAATACGATGAAGGGTATTCTCAATGTGAAGGTGGAACTTCACCTCCAGAAGACTGTGTTGTGGTCACTCTTACTGATACTGTCATGGCAGATGCATCTACAGCCAGCAGATAGGTAAGAATGAGTAAAAATATGTTTCTCCCTCTTGGTTCCCTCGCCACCTCTCACAATCCCAGTTGAGCAGCTATGATCTTTTGAGCCATGTAGATAGGGCATTTATTGATATAACATATTAAATATATGGTTGATAGTCTAGCAATATAGATGGCTGAATGACTTACATAGGGAACATTAATTCAATAATGAGAAGTTTGATTTTAATTTAAAAATAACCCAGAATATAGAGCTGGTAAGAGTCAAGGTGACTAAGAAGCTATCAGATTTCTGCATAATAAAAACCTCTTGTCTTTATCCAGTTATGTCAATATGTGAATTGTTTTACACCAATCTTGTTCTTGAAAGATTGTTCTTTTTGTTAAGAGTTAATGAGCTATTCAAGGATTGTCATTTTAGCATGGTCAGTTATATGGCATGTGCAGAGAAAATTTAAACAAATTAACCTCTCCTTGAATTAACATGCAAAACTGAATCATAAAATAATACGTGTAAAGTAGAAGTTGTAATATTCCATATCTTCTGTAAAATTCAGTATCAGTAGCAAATGAAAGCTTTGTGCCACATTTTAGTCTTCAATACAGAATACTGTTGAGAGTTTTCATATAAATTCATTTAGAATGAATTTAATATCATTTGATTCAGTACAAGCAACATCACAGGAGATTCAATTGTGTTTCGAAATTATTAATGGATTTAGAGCTCTAAAAATATATATTTTTGATGTTGCAACTCTTCAGCCTTCTTGACACATTTGCTGTTTTCAGAAAATATAATGATGTACAATTACATCTGAACATTTGGCTACAGGGTGAAAGCGCAGTACTGTGTTTACAGTGACAGTTTTACATCGTGCTAAGCTACACATACTTGAGCAACAGTGACGTTTGACCCCTCTTGGATTCTTTGAATTTCTAATTCCTGAATTAGTAAGAGATGATGAAAGGAACTGGAACCAAACCAACAGATAAAATAATACTTCCCCTGAAAGAATTACAGTAAAGATTAGCTGTACATTGTTTCATGTGTCAAAAACTGTTATAATTATGTAACTAATAACACTCTAATAGAAATTGTTTTTGTTGAAGTTTTAAACAATTATAGCAATTTTCATATATATGGAATGTTAAGTCATATCTATCTTTCTCTTCACTTGCACCTATTGTTTAAATACTTTGCCATTGCTTTGAATGTCAAATTTTAAGCTTATTATCATTATCCACTCATTTCTTGCAGTAACTAGGTGATTAAAAATGCAAAGATGATTTACAGCATACCCCATGTGCAGCAATGAAGCCCAGTCACTCATTTTAATGTTTATAATTGCAATCATTTTGGATAATTTCAATGATGCAGTAGATTGGTCCTTTGTTTAGAACAAAATGTAGAGTTAGAGAATCTCAGCAGGTTATAGAAGTATCTGCAGACAGAAACATATTAACATTTCAGATTTGTAAGCTCTCATTAGAACTGGGACAATTTAATGATGTGAAATGTTTTAAGTAATGAGTAGGTTGGACATAAATTTCATCAGGTCAAAATATTGAGTGATTGAAAGACGAGAGTGAATCTTCCAGGGCCAAAAGGGAATGGTGATGAGACAAAAAAAAAGCAAATGAAACAAAGAAAGAGGAGCACCTAGAGCAGGTGCATGAAAACAATACATGAGAAAAAGAAAAGGAAACAAAATGGAACAGAGATCATGGTCTGAAATTGTTAAGCTCAATATTGAGTCCAGGAAGCTATGAATGGTCTAATTAAAAACTGAGTTGTTGTTTGTCAAGCTAACATTGAAATTGACTGGAACAGTACAACATTTTGAAATGTGATGACAAATAAGGACCACTTTAAAAAGTTTCTTCCTGCTCAATCCCAATTTGATGAGATTCATGCGCAAGTTATGTCCAGTACAAATGAAGTTTCTGTAATCTTTTGCACTGGTATAAAAGATATCATTCTGGAAAAGGCTCTCACTCCTAAAACCGAGGGTCCCCTAGATCAAAGTAAACACACGATAAGTCTTCAAGTATTTAGCTTGTTTGATGGCTCTTCAAAAGAAGGGTCTGAAGAATAATTCCTTTTATTGTTTTTGGCACAAGGACACTTATGTTTGGAAAGCTTTTTATTTTAAATAGGAAACTGACTAATGTAATGTAATGAGTAAATGTTTTCAGGTAGCATTTTTACAACCATGTGGCAAGGAGAAAATTGGTTATCCTTTATTTTGTATTAAGTCACTCTCAGTTGGTTGCAACAAAGACTTTTCTTTATATCTTTCAGCTATAACACTTTAATTTAAATAATTTGCTGAAAAACGAAGGCTCCAAGATGTAGGTTTGCTCACTGAGCTGGAAGGTTTGGTTTCAGATATTTCATCCTCACACTGGTTAACATCATCAGTGAAACTCTGGATAAAGCACTGGTTGAATGGCCCGCTTTCTATTTATGAGTAACACATAAATAAAAAAAGGCCATAGCACTACTTCATCTGGAGATTCACAGATGATGTTACCAAGTATGATGATTAAACATCTGAAACTGAACCTTCCAGCTCAGCAAGCAAACTTACATCCAAAACTTCAACCTGAGCTACAAATCTTCTCAAAACTTAAATATTCTGCTCCTCTGGTAAGAAATTTTTAAATTTCACCAATAAATGTCACTATTCTGAAAACCAAAAAATTCTGAATTCCGAAAAACAGCTGGTCCTGAGCATTTCGGATAAAGGATCTTCTACCTGTACGAACAAACACGGGTAATAAAGTTTAAAAGCATGAAACAAAGTACAGAAACAAAGGTGATACATTTTTAAAACAATTAAAGTTATCAAGGTGTTAGATTCTTAACTTGAGACAACAGTCATTTAATTGTTGACTGGCATGGCAAATGTTGCTAATACGTTTGACATTATAGTGAATATAGTTTGAATAATCCTTGCTTTCTGAGATAGTGAGACATAAGGAAACTCTTGCTGTTCTTGTTGTTACCAATCTACATAGTTTCTCTTTGCTGTGAGGCTCAAAGATAGCTGTGGAAATATAGTTAATTATGTATTCCTGAGTCTGGCTTTATTGTCCTTCGAAACAGGAAAACTTGGTAACTGGTTTTAAGCTTTTCATCTCCGTATCTGTGAAATTGCTATCTGAAGGAAATGCAAATTTCTTGGTGGTTATTTCAATGTCTTTAGATACTTCAGTAACGACCACTTTCTTTATTCCACTGGGGTCTCCTGACACTTGCCTTAATTTATGGTCAGTGCCCATTGAAGCCATGTTAGGTTCCTGTTTCTTCCTTTTTAGAACTATAAGGTATTGGATATAACAATCAGATGATTGAAGTTGAAATTCATATTTACCACTAGTGTACCTTTTTGAAAACATGCGTTCCTCATTAGTGATTTAAAGCCACTCCACATTTTCAGCAATATGATTAAAATTTAACTAGATTGCAAGTTTAGATTAGAATCCCTACAGTATGGAAACAGGCCCTTTGGCCCAACAAGTTCACACCAACACTGCGAAGAGTGACCCACCAAGACCCATTCCCCTATCCTGTATTTACCACTGACTAATGCATCTTACACTATCCCACTATCTCAGAAAACAAGGATTATTCAAACTATATTCACTAAAATGTCAATTTATCTGACCTGCAGGTCTTTGGATTGTGGGAGGAAAGCAGAGAAAACGCGCACAGGGAGAATGTGCAAACACCATGTAGTCGCCCAAAGCGGGAATCAAACTCGGGTCCCTGGCACTGTGAGACAGCAATGTTAACCACTGAGCCACCGTGCTGCCCCCAGTCTGAAATATATCAAGATTTCTCTTTTAATTCAAATTATATTTGGAAATAAGAATGTTCTTATATGCTGCCTGATTGTGCTGGTTCATAGTAATTTATTTTTAAAGATACATAAACAGTTGAGAATTGAAAGCTAATCAAAATGTTCACTGTGTAAAACAAATGAAATTTTAAATGTAGTTGGCTGATTGCACCATTAGCAGGAACTTTTGACCCCTCTGATGATAAATGATTTTTGGGTTACCTTTTATATTGGGTTACCTTTTAAATTATAGCTACTAATCTATTACCATTCATTCTCTTTGCTCCTCTTATGTATTTTATGAGACTTCCTTTGCATTTTCTAAATTCTGTGTAATTATGAACATTACAGTTGACATGTAAACTCCTTGTATTGTCACACTTTACTCTGGATGGGTAAAGTATTATCACCTTAATTTTATTTAGAGTGTCAAGATCTTTTTTTCCGATTGGTAACATGGAATTTAGATGACCAGACCTTTTCAAACAGAAACTAATTTAGACCTTTTCTCCAGCTTCCAAATGAAATGAGGACAGGGGGTTAGGATATGCCATTTTGTCAGAAGGTTTCAACTTAATATAGACCAAGTGTCTGCTGAAGAGAAACTCATCAGATTTCATTGTTTATTTTGGGCTGTAGCATGAACAAGAATGGGGAGGAATCCTACGAACACAGGAGAAACAAAAACTTTAAATGAAACATTCAGTCAAGTTCTTCTTCTATCCTTGATAATGAAGCTCCAATATGACAAATGCATTCATTACCAGCATTGCTGATCTTTTCTCTAGTTTCCTCCCTCTAGGAAGACTGTCTTTAGATCTCCTACTGAAACCTGCAGATTTAGCTGAGAACTTTGAGGGTTAGGGTATGGCGTGCGTCGCAAGCTGAGGGCAGGAAGAAAGGTATAGCCTCTCCAAACAGGAGAGCAGAAGTGGCTGAGGAATTGAACAGCAGCTGATCAAAATAACACTTTCATGTGCCAAGTCCTATTCTCTGACTGGTACAACATTCATTTGCATGGCATATTTCAGATAAATGTACTTTGAAGCCCATTTTATTTCTCTTCACATCAACATCCTATATGCTCACGTGAACAATCAACACGCAGACTCACCACCAGACTATTTGCATCTTGTAGGTAAAAACAATGACTGCAGATGCTGAAAACCAAATACTGGATTAGTGGTGCTGGAAGAGCACAGCAGTTCAGGCAGCATCCAACGAGCATCTTGTACATAGGCCTCACAACTAACCTCCACAAATGGTCAGTGTTTTTGACACAAATAGTTAAAACTATTCACATCACCCTGCACTCTCATCTTGCATGAGGAAAGAGCACAATACTTGTGAGAGACAGAGCCACAGGGTTGTGAGATAAAGGGGAAGATAGACCTCCAGTTGTCAGTCACTGGCAATCCTTCACCCACCCTTCTGGAGGAGTGGGAATCTCACTCAGATTGTTTCCTCATGGCCTTTCCTGTAAATGAAAAGAAAGGTCTGTGTTTTTAAGAAGATTCCCATCAGAGTTCCCTCAGAAATGTGGAGCCATACTTGCACTCTGACAGTTCTTTCAAAGCACAGAACTGTCGGAAGAAGGCAAACTACATTCCCTCTCTAGAGCAGTCAGCTCCTGTATGTTGAAATGTAGAGGACCTGATGGCCACTTTGACAACTGCCGTCAAGCTGTAGGTAAATCAGGTTAGTGTGATGTAAGGTGGAAGGTAGGGAGCACAGGAAATAGGGTGCCAGGTATGTAGGATGCCAGCTGGAAATTGTGTGAGCTGAGTAGGGTGTCAAGTGAGTAAGGTGCCAGCGTGCAAGGTAGAAATGTGATTGATAGTGATTAAGGCATGTTGAGATGGGTGGAAGAACTCAGGTCAGATTGGGCTAGGTTAGGTATCGAGGGGTCATGGAGGGCAGAGTGTATTGTGAGGGGGGGATGGTGGAAAGGAGATGTCAGTTCAGAGCAGTTGTGTGTGGGATTTGGTGTTGGGGAGGGGTTATTGATGCATCCGGAAAATCAGCTGGGCATTTGGGTCAGGGTCTGCAGAAGGTGGGGTCAGGTCCAGTCTGGCCCAGTGAGGGCTGAAGGAGTTTGGGTCTGGGGAAATTTTAATTATGGGTGTGTGAGGTAAACATGGGATGAATTGAACAAGTAATCATGAGTTAGATGATGTCGGAAATAGTGTAGCTTTTCCTGAGTAACTACTTTTCTTAATTTCATCAGAACATAGAAACACAGAACACAGGAGCAGTAGTAGGCCATTTGAACCCTCGAGTCTCAAGATGATCTTGGCTGATCATGAAACTCAATATCCTAATTCTCCATCACCATCATTACCCCTGCCATCCCCACCCCCCAAACATCCCACCACTCCCAAACACCAGTAATCTCTTGATCTCTTTAGCCACAAGATCTAGAGAAACCTTCTTCTTGAAAACACAATGTTTTGGTCTCAACCACTTTCAGTGGCAGTGAATTCCACAGGCTCACCACTCACTGGGTAAAGATATTTATCCTCTTCTCAGTCCGAAAAGGTGTTCCACTTATTCTTAAACTGTAGCCCCTGGTTCTGGACTCAACCAACATTGGGAACATCCTTTCTGCATCAAGCCTGTCCAGTCCTGTTCAAATTTTATAGGTGTCTATGAGATTCCCCCTTCATTCTTCTTGACTCCACTAAATACAATCCTAGATTAGAATGGTGCTGGAAAAGCACAGCAGTTCAGGCAGCATCCGAGGAGCAGTAAAATCGATGTTTTAGGCAAAAACACTTCATCAGGAATACAGGCAGAGAGCCTGAAGGGTGGAGAGATAAATGAGAGGAGGGTGGGGGTGGGGAGAAAGTAGCATAGAATACAATAGGTGAGTTGGGGAGGGGATGAAGGTGATAGGTCGGGGGGGTGGAGTGGATAGGTGGAAAAGAAGATAGGCAGGTAGGACAAATCATGGGGACAGTGCTGAGATGGAAGTTTGGAACTGGGGTGAGGTGGGGGAAGGGGAAATGGGGAACCTGTTGAAGTCCACATTGATGCCCTGTGGTTGAAGTGTTCTGAGGCGGAAGATGAGGCGTTCTTCCTCCAGGCGTCTGGTGGTGAGGGAGCAGCGGTGAAGGAGGCCCAGGACCTCCATGTCCTCGGCAGAATGGGAGGGGGAGTTGAAATGTTGGGCCACAGGGCGGTGTGGTTGATTGGTGCGGGTGTCCCAGAGATGTTCCCTAAAGCGCTCTGCTAGGAGGCGTCCAGTCTCCTCAATGTAGAGGAGACCGCATCGGGAGCAACGGATACGATAAATGATATTGGTGGATGTGCAGGTAAAGCTTTGATGGATGTGGAAGGCTCCTTTAGGGTCTTGGATGGAGGTGAGGGAGGAGGTATGGGCGCAGGTTTTGCAATTCCTGCGGTGGCAGGGGAAGGTGCCGGGATGGGAGGGTGGGTTGTAGGGGGGCGTGGACCTGACCAGGTAGTCACGGAGGGAACGGTCTTTGCGGAAGGTGGAAAGGGGTGGGGAGGGAAATATATCCCTGGTGGTGGAGTTCGTTTGGAGGTGGTGGAAATGTCGGCGGATGATTTGGTTTATGTGAAGGTTGGTAGAGTGGAAGTTTCCAGCATCTGCAGTCATCTAGACTCTGGTTTCCAGCATCTGCAGTCATTGTTTTTACCTAAATACAATCCGAACCAACTCCTCATACATCAGATAAAAACCTAAAGAGCTGTGGGTGATGTAAATCAGAATCAAAACATATATTACTGGAAAAGCTCAGCAGGTCTGGCAGCATCTTTAGAGCGAAATCAGAATGTGTTCTGACCCGTAACTCAAGCTGAAATGTTAACTCAATTTTTTTCTTCACAGATGGTTTAGGTCTGCTGAACTTCTCCAATAATTTCTGTTTTTGGTCCTCATACACCAGTGCTGCCATCCTTGGAATCACTTTGGTAAATCATCCAAAAATCATCCAAAGTCTCCCACTTCCAGAGGATTCCAAGCATTGTAGAACTACCCAGTGGAAATTTCAATTTCCCAGGCAATTCCTGCGGAATTTGCTACGACTGGGAAACCTGGGTTCCCATCCATGCTGGAATAATGATAGTCTGGCCTGCAGAAAATTCAGGCTTTTGTTACGTTGTTTATATGCAACATCACAATGAACCAAACATCATTTTAATGCATAATTAAATGTATCATCAAGCAAGTAACAATTTGATTGCAGATAGCCAACATGATTTCTTCAAGGGCAGATCATGTTTCGCAAACCTCATTGCATTTTTTGAGAAGGTGACCAAGCATGTGGATAAGAGTAGGGTAGTTGATATAGTGTACATAGACTTCAGTCAAGCCTTTGATAAGTTTCCACATGGTAGGCTGTTGGAGAAAATGCAGAGGCATGGGCTTGAGTGTGTTATTGCAGTTTGGATCAGAAACTGATTAGATTAGATTACTTACAATGTGGAAACAAGCCCTTCGGCCCAACAAGTCCACACCGTCCCGCCGAAGCGCAACCCACCCAGACCCATTCCCCTACATTTACCCCTTCACCTAACACTACGGGCAATTTAGAATGGCCAATTCACCTAACCTGCATGTTTTTGGACTGTGAGAGGAAACCGGAGCACCTGGAGGAAACCCACGCAGACATGGGGAGAATGTGCAAACTCCACACAGTCAGTCGCCTGAGGCGGGAATTGGACCCGGGTCTCTGGCGCTGTGAGGCAGCAGTGCTAACCACTGTGCCACTGTGCTGCCCATGCAAATTCCACACAGACAGTCACCCAAGGCTGGCATTGAACCCGGGTCCCTAGTGTTGTGAGGCAGTAGTGCTAACCACTAAGCCACCGTGCCGCCCTTAAACCGGCTTTCTGAAAGAAGGCAGCAATTGGTGGTTGATGGAAATTATTCAGCCTGGAGTCCGGTTGCTCGTGGTGTGCCAAAAGGATCTATTTTGGGACTACTGCTGTTTGTCATTTTTATAAATGACTTAGACACAGGCATAGATGGATGGGTTGGTAAGTTTGCAGATGACACAAAAGTTGGTGTAGTAGTGGACAGTTTGGAAGAATGTTGCAGGTTGCAGGGGGACTTGGATAAACTGCAGAATTGGGCTGAGAGGTGGCAAATGGAGTTCAATGCAGATAAATGTGAGGTGGTTCACTTTGGGAAGAATAACAGGAATGCAAAGTACTGGGTCAATGGAAAGATTCTTGGTAATGCAGATGTGCAGAGGGATTTTAGAGTCCGCGTACATAGATCCCCGAAAGTTGTCACTCAGGTTGATTGTGTTGTTAAGAAGGCATATGATGTGATAGGTTTCATTGGGAGAGGGATTAAGTTCCAGAGCCAAAGTGTCATGCTGCAAATATACAAAACGCTAGTACAGCCACACTTGGAATATTGTGTACAGTTCTGGTCACCTCATTACAGGAAGGGTGTGGAAGCATTGGAAAAGGTGCAGAGGAGATTTTCCAGGATCTTGCCTGGTCTGGGGGGAAGGTCTTATGAGGAAAGGCTGAGAGACTTGGGTGTGTTCTCATTGGAAAGAAGAAGGCTAATAGGGGATATGATAAAGACATAAAAGATGATCAGTGAATTAGACAGGGAAGACAGTGAAAGTCTTTTTCCTAGGATGATGATGTCAGCTTGTATGAGGGGCATGGCTACAAATTGAGGGGTGATAGATTTAAGACAGATGTCAGAGGCAGGTTCTTTACTTAGAGAGTGGTAAAGGCTTGGAATGCCCTGCCTGCCAATGTAGTTAACTCAACCACATTACAGAGATTTAAACTATCCTTGGATAAGCACATGGATGATGATGGGATAGTGTAGAGTGATGAGCTTAGATTAGTTCACAAGTCCGCACAACATCAATGGTCGAAGGGCCTGTTCTGCCCTTTATTGCTCTATATCCTAAGTTCTATAATCAAAAAATGAAATCCCTCCCCAATCAGCAAAACTTCCTCTTCAACTTAGTTTATGCAAGATTGAATAACTAAACAGAATAGCTGAACAATTTGATATTTGGGAGATTGAATTTGTAAAATTAAAAAGATGATTTTTCTTTACAAAACCTGACATGTAGGCTATTAAATTTTTTTTAACTTTGCATGAGTCTAGTACTGGTTATAATTTTAGCAACAGTTAAATAACAGGTATTTGAAATAATATAAATTCTAATATCTTAGAAATCCAACATGACTTTGTGAGTGGGTAAATATTACGTTCAACCTCCAGTTAAAGATTGAGTTTGCTCTAAGATACAATTTTTAAATGATGAATAATATCTAACATTTTCAATTGATTTTCATTCTTCTTGAAACAATGGAACTATGATATTGAGCTTTAAGTTGAGAGCACTATCATTATTTATGCATAACCTATTACAGTCACCAGTGGAAAGTTACCTTCATTAGTTTTGGACCACATTCAGCTGCAAATCTCCAGAGGTGAAGTGGAGTACACGGCTCATAATAAATAATTTGCTTCTAAGTAGTCTTGTGCAAGACTATGCAGACAATTAATTAGAAAGGATGTGGTTTAAGTTGGGTCAGGTCAATCCTTGGCATGCTATAAAGTGTCAGAATTCTTTGACCTTGCACTAAAAAGAAGTCAATAGGCTTCTTAGATTGCTGATGGAAATGATGTGGATCGAACTGAAATAGGAAAACTCATTGATATGACTGAGAAAAGGCAAACAGCTTTCCTCACAGATGTTCTGCACAAAACTGTCGAATGCACAATATTTCAATGTAATATACAGTACCTTGTACCATAAAATACAAAAAGTGCTATTTAGTTTTGCCACCCACATAGGTGCAGTTCACAAAAGAAGTTAACCAACACATTTTCTGCAAACTACACAATTCTCACATCTGCACACTTTGATTCTTTTAAATTTTACCAAGGAGATGTTCAGATTGTCAGATTGTAAGCATTTATATTGTGTGTCTGATATGAATAAATCAATGCAGTGATTTAATTTTTTCAATTCACAGTCAAATACTGGTTAGTATCGACTGGTTCAAGACTTCCAAGGGTAAATCAGGCTGCAGGATTAGTGATTAGCAAACTATATGAACAACTTTTAATTAGAATATTCTGTGCATGTGAATGAATTTGTAATGGAGAGAAAAATAGTCAGTCTTCAACAATGCTGTATTTATACCATATTTCCAATTGAATAAATCTCAATTAGACTAAAATATTAAAATTTAGTATTCAACTTCATGTTTTAGTAAATTGAACTACTAAATTACATACATGTAATTTCTGGCTTTAATGAATAACCCATGTTAAAACAAGGTGTAGAAATTAGAATTAAAGATAAAAAGTGCTGAAGGAACTTAATAGTAACATTTGCAAAGATAGAAACAAAATTAACATTGTGAGTCTTATATGACTTCGTTAGAACTGTTTTGAAGAGCAGTCATATTGGACTCAAATAATTAATTTTGCTTCCCTCGCCGCACTTACTGCTTTCATACCAGACCTCCAATATTCACTATTTTGCTTTTAGTTTAATATATAAATTGTGTCAGCTTTCATTATTGAATACATAAAGATAATTTATAAGATGGCAACCTTTAAGTTACAAAGCAACACTCATTTATTAATGCAAGAACTCGGCTTTACTGACACTTTTCATAGTCTGGAACCAATACAGATAGCTTCAGCTGGTAGTTCTGTGAGCTGTAAAATCATTGATCTACTTCACTGTGAGCAATATTAGGTCTTGGAAAAGCTGACAGGTTTCCTAAGCAGATCTTTCAATACTTTAGAGTGCCTTCGCAATGCCAGTCATTCTGCTGAAATGATCATACAGCAGCAGAAGACAAGGAATGCAAACTGATTAAGAAGCAATTTGCAAATTTTGTCAATAGCAATGTCTAAACGTTAAACCATGCTTTATGTGATATTCCAAAGGCAAGGTGTTCATCTCTTTCCAAAACAGGCTTAAAAACAGTTGGGTTATGGCACTGGATGTGCCTACTAGTGTTAGTTCAGCTCGTAGGTAATTCCTGTGATGATCATGACACATTACCAGTGATATTCACATTGCTTATTGGCGGCTGTCTCTGAGTTTGGAAGGGATTGATTATCAAGCATACCTGATGCTACTTAAAAGGCATCTAATAATCTGATAGTGGAGATGTGGGAATGCTCCATGCCTTTTTAGATCAGTTTTGCATTCCCCGATACCATTTTGAATACTGTGAGATAAGCAGGAGATCCACTTTTCCCCTTCGGACGAAAGTCCTTCAGTTAACAAATTTATGAAAAATACAAACATACCAGCACGCACTAGGAGAGATGAATCATGCAGTTCCTCTATCCTACTCCACTATTCATTGAAATCATGGCTGATCTATTATGTTCTCAACTCTACACTCCCATCTATCTTCTATAAACATTGACTCTCTATCTGCCTCTGATTCAAAAATATTCGATGATCCACCTTGACCACTTTCTGGGGAAGACTCAAAATCCTTATAGATAAGAATTTTTTTTTCTTCATCCTAAATGGCAGACACCTTAGTAATGGAAATAGGTTGTTTAGAAGATATTTTCCTCATTCGCATTCAACTTGATGGTCTCCTTAAATTAGTGAGGATACTTTCACAATGCTTTGGGCAGGAAATTGTAGGAATTTTTAATGCAGAAATGAAGGAACATCAAAAATATCTAAGTCAGAGTCATTCATTACTTGGAAGAAAAATTGTGGCTGCCGATTTACTTCCTGCCCTTCTTTCTCTAAAATGTGGAGGCCAGGGCTTAGGAGGTACAAAGAGATGTTTGTGAGTTACAGATACATATTTCATAGATAGTACTGCAACCACAAGATGCCAGTAATAGAGGGAAATTGATGTTAAGGGTTATGGATGAAGTGCTAATCAAATGGATTGCTTTGTCCAGAATTGTTTCAAGCTGTTCGCATGTTGCGGCAATTCCTCCCACCCGGGCAAGTGAACAGAATTGAAATGTTCTTTTGGTTGGTCAGAACATGAGTAAGGCTGAAACAAGACAACTTGTCAAAACTTTCCAACTTGTACTCATCGTGACAATTTGCAGGAAACACGAAAACAACATTTATGTATATGAGAAGAGAGTGCTGATTGGTTGGCAATTGGCTTTGATGAGTGAAGATATTATCAAGGAGAATGCACGAGTTAATTTTGACTGACAGTTCAAGGAGAATGCACGAGTTAATGTTGACTGACAGTTAATTGCCAAAATTTGTTTCAACTTTAAACCAGGTAGGTTGACTTTGATTAGTCAACACCTTGCCCTGAGGAATGAATAACAGAATGGTTGTCACATATATTGTTGAATTGAATCAGGCTACAAAAGGCAATCAGAAAGAATATGTGCATGCATTGTGCCTGTTTCAACTCAACAAAATAAATGAGCATCCCTCTAGCAATGTGATGTAAAAATGCTGTCAGTAATAGGAGCCTCCCTGAACACTTTCACATTTCATTTAAATCTAATGTAATTATACCTTCATGGTTGGAGTAACCATAACATTCAAACTCACAGGTTTGGCCATAATGTATCCAAATTTCTTCATGGATATCTGAGAGGCTGCTTAATACAGACCTTATGCATGATCTAATGAGATCACTGTCTTGTGTTTTAAAATTCTTTTGCAAATTTAGGTTTTCTGGATGTGGTTACAGCCCAGCCATTGAAAATATGAAATAAGTGTAATCATTTGTAATTTGAATGTGTTTGCAAGAAGAGGGGGACTGATGCATTCACCATCACTGTCTTTATGTTGAAAGTCACCATTATCCTCTTCTTGTTATCACTATCCCACTCTATGACCTTACCAAGCTTTTCTGGTATCTGTTCCAGGGAGGCAAACAGCCTATGTTTGAACTCTTCCTCCACGGTAATTCATCTTTCATACTTGAAAGCCAGCCTAAACTAATTTCTAGGCCATGCAATTGCCATTTACTTCCTTTCAATTTTAGTTCAGGCTGCAGGAAACCATTCATTGCTGTCTCCAGATGCGCATTATGTACTGTATCTGATTCTAGTCTACAACGGATCAGACATTTTGCACTGAAATACTTCAGCTGCTGCTGACAGAATTCCAAATGGGACTCATCAGAAAGAGAACTGACCAAAGGGAGATAATGAAAGTTGTCAGCAGGGCATTTTGTAGATTCAGTACTATCTGCCAAAACACAGATGAAGCAACCAATGAGGAAAATAACTGCTTCAGCCAGTTTGGGGGTCAATATCAATCAATGTACAAAAAACTAATCTTTCCCACTTTACCACTTCATTCAGGCACTTAAGATCCTTACAGATCCAAATGTTGCCTCTCTTTAAAAAAAGATTGCATGTGCTTTTCAAAGGTTCAGCTTATTGTTAATATGTTAGCTTTCTCATTCTGCTAAGTTCTGACACTTCAAATTCTCAATGTCATCAAGCAGATCATAGCTAATCTCTTCTCTCTTTACTGAATGCAACTTGGCCTAGCAGATGATTAACATGTGGAGTGATCAAGAAAAATTCAACACCTGTACTTTCTTCCCTTGTACGCTGCATTACAGTAAATTGTTCCTTCAAATCTAATATTCCTCCTGGATTTTGCAGTATTAAACCTGATTGCTGTAACTGGAACACTGTGGTAGATGTGATGTGGTTTTGTGGTAATTCTGCATCAATATTAATCATTAAATTTATGATATTGCCATTTATCTTCAGGTTTACTGGCCATGATTTGTCTATGTGATTATGCATTAGTGATTCAAAAGGCAATGACTCCTCATCATCTGACTTATAACTAGCCATCATTGCTTTAACAACGGAATAAAAAAATATTTCAAAATGACCCAGCTTATTATATTTCTGACATCTTTGATTACATTCTGGACCGTTATATCCTTGACCATGTTTTCTGATTGTCTATTGAAAAGAATGATAGAGCTCTCCATGTGCAGATTATCCATTTATTCCCACTTCTTCCTCTGTACATAAATGGTGACTTTTGTATAACATGATCCAGAGACAGAATATTCCTTTCCAGGATTGGAATATAGATATTGTGATTCTTTTGAGATCTTGATCCTGCCTCCATGGGTGTAGGCAATTGATTCACTGAAAGGGCAGTTTGGGTGCTTAACTAGCAACCATGAGAGTGTAAATATACAATTATGGCCCAATTAAAAAGCCATTTCATTGTATTATCAATGATGTTTTCCTAGATGACTACTCTTGGTACCTTGTGGAAATTGCCACCTCTGGCAGTGCATGATAATGTGTAAGAGTTGTAAGAAGTAGTCCGCAACCATGAATCCTCCTTTTTCTTGGAGCTATCTAGTAATAAGTGCTAGAGGATACACCACTGTAGAATATGTGCAGATGAAATACTGTTCTGAAAAAACAAGAACAGTTATTGCATGATCGCACTGTGTACATTTTGTCAAGCATAGTTACAAGGACCTTAAAATCTTCTCCCCTCAAAAGCCAGAGTAAAGCTCCTTGTGTCTATCCACAAATTGTATGTGACGTCCTGAAGAATATGTGGAACCAATGTAAAAAGAACATTAACAGTAAAGTGCTGGCTCTACAACCTACCGTGCAGGTTCACCTCCACCATCCTGATGCCAGTCTATGTACCAACCCAGGTGGATGTGAAGAATGCTCTGGATGAAATTTACACCATCACCAACACTTTGGAGTCAAAAGTCCCCAAGGCCTTATTCATTGTGATCGGCGACTTCAACCAGGACAACCACAAGAGGATGCTGCCAAAATACCAGTAGCATGTCTCCTGCCCTACCAGAGGAGTGGACATCCTGCACCACTGTTATACAATCATCGAAGAGCCTACCATTCATCCCCCACCCACATTTTGGAAAATCAGATCATAACACTGTGTTCCTCCTCCCAGCTTACAACCAGAAGCTCAAATTGGAGCATCCTTCACAGGAAGTAATACAGTGCTGGTCTGATGCAGCAGAACAATGTCTCTGGGACTGCTTTGAATTGGTGGATTGGACTGCATTCAGGTACTCAGCAGAAAACCTAGATGGGTATGCTACCACTGGCAAGGACTTCATTAAGTAATATGTGGAGGACTGCGTACTAAAGAAGTTAATCCATGTGTTCCACAACCGGAAACCTTGGATGAACCAAGAAATCCACTGTCTACTGAAGACTAGCTGTGCAGCATTCAAGTCAAATGACCCAGACATACACAGAAAATCCAGATATGACCTCCACAAGGCCATTAGAGATGCTGAGAGGTAGTACCTGACCAAATTAGAGGCCCAAACTAACCACACAGTCACCAGCTACCTGTGGCAAGGCCTAAACAATATAGCAGGATACAAAATGAAGTGGAGTAAGAAGGGGACAAAAACACATCCCTCCCTGTGTGTGCTCAATGCTTTCTGTGCTCAGCTCCGGCAGAACATGAGCAGCACAGTGTCACCAGTCCCAACAGCCCCAAACACAATGGTTCCTTCTGTCACTGCTACAGACATCAGATTGAGACATGAGAGTCAACTCAAGGAAAGTGATGGGTCCGAATGGAGTCCCCAGCTGTGCACTTAGATCCTATGCAAATCAACTGATGGACGCATTCACTGACATCTTCAACCTCTCCCTCCTACAAGCCAAAGTCCCCACGCTTCAAGAAGACCACCATCATCCCTGTATCACGAAAGCACATGCAACATGCCTTAATGACTGAGACCCAGTGGCTCTGACCTCTATAAACATGAAGTGCTTGGAGCGGCTGGTCAAGGCCCAGCCTGCCTCAATCTGCTGCATTTTGCCTACCAACATAAAAGATCCACAGAGGATGCCTTGTCCCTAGCCCTGCACTCATCCTTGGAACATCTGGACAACAAGGACACCTGTATCAGTCTTCTACTCATCAACTTCAGCTCTGCTTTCAACACCATTATCTTATCATGACTAATCTCAAAATTCTGAGAACTAGGACATGGCTCGGCCCTTCACAACTGGATCCTCAGCTTCGTGATCTACAGACTGCAATTAGTGAAGATAGACAACTGCACCTCTTCCATGGTAACCATCAACACTGGAGACCCCAAGGGTGCATACTTAGTACCCTACTGTACTCCCTGTATCTCACAACTGTGCAGCCAAATTCCAAATGAACATTATCTGCTCGTTTGCTGAAAACACCACTGCAGTAGGATGGATATTAAATGATGTGTTGAATATAAAAAGGAGATAGAGGGCTTGGTTTTATGGTGCAATGATAACAACCTCTCTCTCAATGTCAGCTAAACAAAAAAAAACTGATCATTGACTTTAAAAAGAATGAAGGAGAACAAATCCCCATCTGAGTCAATGGAGTGAAGGTTGAGAGGGAGGAGAGCATCAAGTCCCTCAGAGTGACAATAACTGACAACCTGTCCTGGACTTCCCACATAGATGCAATGGTCAAGAAGGCACAGCAATGCTTCTGCTTCTGTTTCCTCAGGCAGCTTAGGAAGTTCAGTATGTCCATAAGGACCCTCACCAACGTTTACAGATACACTACAGGAATCATACTACCTGGGTGCACAATCACCTCCTACAGCAACTGGTCTGCCCAGGTGTATAAGAAACAACAGAAAGTTGTGTGCACAGTCCAGACCATCATGGAGGCCAATCTTACATTCATGGACTCCATCTACGTTTCTCATTGCCACAAAAGGCTGCGAATATCATCAAAGACCTCTCCCAACCCGTTAATGTTCTCCTACAACCTCTTCAGTCAGGCAGAAGATACCGCAGCTGGAACACACACACACACACACACACACACACACACACACCGGAGAACTTCCTTGACATACTCCACATTCATTTCTGTGTAGTTGTGACTCACGTGTCCCAACCTGTGCATCACACGTCCAAAGATTCAGAGACCACAGAAAGCTCCCAAAATAGACTGCTGGCTCACTCTAACAAAATATAGCAAATCTCCAACCACAGAAACAGAATGAGTTAATCTTGTGCAAGGTTCCTGGACAATGATTAATCTATACTTTTTGAAAGTGACAGCAGTAAGCAGGCCTGCTAATACACTAAGTATTTCATTGCATATGCCCATCAGTGAATCACCAAAATCCTCATATAAATCCAACAGTAGAACCGAAATGTGACCCCTCATTCTCTGGGGAATTAACATCTGTGGGAACTTTTTCTCCTTGCTCTGACTGCAGATGCCCAAAGGCTCACCAAACACAGATCCCATCCCTGTGCTATCCTCTGGAATGTGTTAAGCGCCAGTATTTGGTGCCAGCAAGTGTCAAATCTAGGGATGGTTTTTGACAATCTTCAGCCTCCTCCTCTTGCTCCTTATGGTCCACCAATTGCTTGGTAAGTGCCAGATCTTGGTTATGTGAAAAGAGAAAATGGCTGAGGGTAGGTTTGCAGGGAGGGAAATGGAGAAAAAAAGAGGTACATGCTTACACTAGCTGTAGGTTGGAGATATAAAATATTGTGGATGCCAGGGATTTGGGAGATGAGGAGGAATTTGAGATAGAACTCTTTGACTGGTTCAGCCTCACTGTAGGCCACAGCCTCAGCCACAGGGCTGTTTTGTTAAAAGCAAAAGTGTGCATCTTCCATCAAGCTGAGGACATGTTGGCATCTTTGATCTTGCCAATACGTACAGGATCTTACACATAGAGGATCCTTCCATTATGTTCATTAGCTGAACTAAGATCTCCAGTGCTTCATTGCAGAAGCTTGGAGCTCTCTGTCTGCATGTTGCAGTTTTCCTTTGTCTTTCATTGATCGAAAACCATTTCTGCAATCGATTTCAGAATTGCTCAAACTAAAATGCACTTTCCTATTAGGTTATGCATGCCAGCTGCAATTTGCTGCTAGACCCTAAATATTTTGAATTGACACACCCAAATCAGGAATATGAACTTCTTGCTTTGCAGCAAATGGACACAGTTTAATTGTGCTTTGAGTATCAGCTGTAGATCAAATGGTGGCACTCCAGTTTGAGTCGCAAGGTTTAGGTTTCAAGTCTGAGCATAAAACTTAAGGCTAACACTGGCATAGCATTATTCTATTGGAGGTAACATCTTTTGGATGAGATGTTAAATCAAGGCCTAAACTGCCTTCTTAGGTAGGTATAAAAGATACAATGACACTACTTTGAAAGGAGAGCAGAAGAGTTATCACTAACTCGTATCTATCCTTCAATTAACATCACAAATAGTATCTGATCATTATCAGTTGCTTTTTCTGGGAGTTGCTCTATGGGTTCTAAGCAGACACATTTCTCCATCACAAGTGATTACACTTCAAAAGTAACTCACTACTTGTAAAGCACTGTTGTGTATGAAAATTTCTACAGAAGAATTCAAATCTTTCTTTCTCTTTCATTCAATTTTGAGTGGAGCAATCTTGGAGGAAGCACAGCAACAGCAGCAGGCCTCAATTATTGAGGATGACAAGTGGAAAGGCAAGGAAACAGATCAAGGTCAATTTTACATCTTGCAGCAAGATATACGAGATGAGTTCAGTGCTCAGCAATTCTAATGATTCGATCATTTCTTGAACTGAAATCTTACACAAAGCCCCTCTGCATTAACAGCCAATATTAGATTCTTCACCACTTTTTCAATGCTGCATTAAAGGATGTTGAAAATCTTTCAGTCAGCGGCTACATCAATGACATACTGACAACACAGCCTTTGAAACTGCTATAGCTTCATTTTGCCAGTATTTTTTTTCTCCAGTATACATTTAAGGTGACCATAATGACCCAAAATGATGATCTTCAGAAAAGATTTACCAGGCTGTTGCTGGAACTGGAAGCTTTGATTTGTAAAGAGAGATTGGATGGGTTTTGACATTTCTTGTGCAATGTAGCAGACTGAGGGGTAACATTATAAAGGTTTTTAAATCATCAGGGGCATAGATAAGCAATGAATAGCGAGGGTCTTTTCCCTATGGTGAGGGAGTTCAAAATTAGGGGGCATATTTTAAGGTGCAAGGAAAAATATTTAAAAAGAACATGAGGGGCAACTTTTTTTAAACAGAGAGTAATTTGTATGTAGAATGAACTGCCAAAGCAAGTGATTGATTTAGGAACAGTTACACATTTAATCGACATTTGGATAAGTCCACAGATAGGAAAAGTTTGGACAGATATGGGCCAAGCACGGGCAAATGGGACTAGTTTGGCCTGGGAGCCTGGTTGGCACAGACTAGTTGGACCTAAGGGTCTGTTTCCATGCTGTATGACTCTATGGGATATCTAGCCTCTTATGAACATCAAACATTCATGCTCACAACTCCATATATATTGACTGTTATTCCTATCAGAAAATCTTGGAGTCATCAATTGAACTGTGAACTCACAGACCTCCCATGCCCCCATTTCACTCTGAGATATTTTCTGATCAACCTTTTGAGAGATGGCATGCTATTTCCTAGCACAGGTGAGATTTGAACCCAAGCTACTTCACTTTGATGACAATGGGTTGTGAAGAGCAGTTAAGCAGGGATAATGCTTTAATTATAGCACAACAAAGACCAATTGAATCAACCAGCTTTTACTCTCAGAAACAAGCAGTCTTTTCAAATTTTATAAGTTGTGGGATTTTAACAACAAGCATCTGATAGCCAGTTAGTGGTCATGGAGTAGAAAGATAATCAATTTGTGTTGGGAAGAAGGAACTGTCTGTCTAATTGGGCATCCAGGCCAAGACATCAAGTGGGAGAAGAGTTATGCCATGAATAGCAACATAGTCACAGCCTCCAATTTAAAATTTCTCAATCTCTATTTGTTATTGTAACCCAAGTAGTATTAAATAGAAGAAATAAAATGGTGCCACCTTGAGCAATAGTCTCTGCTACAGCCAGCCATAAGTCCATTTGTTGGCTTTGCATCTGCTATTGTGCCACCTCTTTAATCCTGACAATATCACTTGCTAACATTTTCATACCAGACTACCATGAAGTGGACTAGGCAAAGTAAGAAAATTGCTATCTGCAATAAACTCAAGACTTATTTATTTTCTACGTTGTGGGAGAGCTTCTGATTTTGGCACTTGCTTGGGTGCTGTCACATTGGATACTCTTGCAATTATGTTAGCTTGCCAATTCAATGCCAAATACCATATCTTATACAGATGCAGGGAGTTGGCACACTTAGATTAGATTTGGAGGTGCCAGTGTTAGACTGGGGTGTACAAAGTTAAAAACCACACAACACCAGGTTAGTGTCTAAAAGGTTTATTTGGAAGGACAAGCATTAGGAGCGCTGCTCCCTCATTCAGGTGGTTGTGGAGTATAAGACCATAGGACACAGAATTTATAGCAAAAGTTCACAATGTGATGTAGTTAAATTATATATTGAAAAAGACCTGGATTGTTTGTTAAGTCTTTCATCTTTTAGAACGGGTGTGTTGGTTTCAGTTATTTCATATGTAAATTCCAGAACTTTTTTAAAGTTACATTCACAAGTGAACTTTATGAAGAGGTGCTATGTTGGCGCAGATAATGCATTGAAGATTTGAGGTGCCCTCTGTGAGGCTGTCTTTGCCCCAATGTTCAGACTTATTCTAATCTAAAAAAGGGATTTACAGAATGTTAGATGGATTCATGCAGGTTTTGAGCAAAATAAGATGTAGTCCTGCAAGTACAAATTCACCCCACAAACCTATATGTTTGTGTGTGCAGTGGGGTATGCATGTCAGTGAAAGAGTGTGTATGTGTGTGAGTGTAAGTGCAAAGGGTATAAGTCTGTGAGAGGGTGTGTGTGTGAGTGTGGGAGGGTGCATGTGAGCATATGAGAAAGCTTGTGCATGACAGAAGGTCTACATGACGGTATGAGTCTGTAGGAATGTGTGTGTTTGTGTGTGTGTGTTGCAATAAAGTCACCTGCAGTGTGACATGAACCCATGGTCCCGGTTGAGGCCATCCCCATGGGTACCAAACTTGGCTAGCAGCGTCTGTTCGGCCACTTTGCATTGTTGCCTGTCCTGAAGTCTTGAGCACCTTGTAGGATGGTCACCTGAATGTCTCCGACCATTGAAGTGTTCTCCGACTGGAAGAGAACACGCCTATCTGTTAATTGTTGTGCAGTGCCCATTCATTGTTCCCGAAGGCTCTGCTCAGTCTCACCAACGTACCATGCCTCAGGACATCATTGCCTGCAGGCTATGAGATAGACAACGTTGGCCAAATCAAAAGAGTACCTGCCAAGTACACGATGAGTGGTGTCCCCATGTATAATGGTGTATCTGTGTTGACACTCTGACAGGTTTTGCTGCATCTACCGTGACAAGGCTGTATGATGTTGTCCTTTCAAACCCTCTCTCATACATAAGCTTTCTCTCATATGTTCACCCATACACTTCCACACTCACACACACACCCGCTCACAGACTTATACCCCTTTACACTCACACTCACACACACATATACATACACCCACTCTCTCACTGATACTCATACCCCCTGAACACATGCACCCACACATATAGTTTGTGGGGTGAATTTGTACTTGCAGAATTACATTTTATTTTGGTCAAAAACTGCATGAATCCATGTAAGATTCTGTAAATCCTTTTTTTAGATTAGAATCAGTCTAAACATTAGGGCACAGACAGCCTCACACAGGGCACCTCACATCTTCATTGCATTATCTGTGCCAACATGGCACCTATTGTTAAATTCCTCATGAAGGGTTTTTGCTCGAAATGTCAATTTTTCTGCTCCTCAGGTGCTGCCTGACCTGTTGTACTTTGCCAGCACTACTCTAATCTTGACCTATTGTTAAAGTTCACTTGAGAATGCAACTTTAAGAAAATTCTGGAATTTACATATGAAAGAACTGAAAGCAACATGCCCATTCTAGAAGATGAGAAACTTAACAAACAATCCAGGTCTTTTTCAATGTATAATTTCGTTACACCACACTGTGAACTTTTGCTATAAATTCTGTGTCCTACGTTCTTATACTACACAACCACCTGATGAAGGAGCAGCACTCTGAAAGCTAGTGTTTCCAAATAAACCTGTTGGACTAGAACCTGGTGTGGTATGATTTCTAACTTTGTACACCTAATTGAATGCTGTGAAATCCAGCCTAGTTCTGCATGAAGTAAGCCTTCACAGTAAAAGGATTTGACTTTGTAATACTGTAATTATTGTGGTTAATACATCAATTCAGAAGGAAAAACCTCCAAATGACACATGCTAGTTTGATTCACCTTGTATCCTGCAAAATGGCAATCTTCTCTGACTAATAATTTGGTATTTTTCCATTGAAAACCAAAGGAACAGAATAAATTTTGTGCTAATTTAACTCACTTTATTATTATAATAAACCAATAGGACTAAATGTCACTCTTGTCTGAAAGATTAAGTTCGTAGCTCAATGAATATTATCTGTCAGGCCTAGATTGAAAGTGGCTCATCAGCTAATATGCCAATTACTGGAGTCAATTTGTCATTATGAGGAAAAGGCTTCAGGCAATAGGTTGAATGCAGGGATCTTGTGGACTTCAAAAGATATTGAGTGGGGAATCATGGGGTAGGGAGCAAAGGTCCAGACTTTTCGCGACTAAAGAAGCATAAAATACCTTCAGCTGTCTCATTAGATTCACTACATATTTGATCATGTAGAGGTGGCAGTTTTATTACTCAGGATCAGGATGAGATGTCATCTGAGTTCTCTGTACTTCATGGGACCTAAGGCTCCTTGCATTTATCAAGTCTAGCCAAAATCCATCAAACGAGGTCACCCACTCCATTCCTACTATTTGGGGCAGTGTAAATTTTCCTGATAGTCAACATTATGACAGGAATTTGCAGGGGGCTGATTGACATGTGTTAAGTTGAGAAATGTGGCAAAATTGTATGAGGAATCCCATGAGGCTTATCTCAACATCAGGAACAACTCACAACATCACTTAACATGTCACTGGTATTCGAGAAAGTGTTTCATTAGGCAGTGGTGAGTTGCCAATGAAGAGCGTTTATTGCCCATTGATGATCGAATTGTATGACCGACCGTCGGCAAATAAAGAATTCTTGACATGGAAATGAGAGTGAACATCTAATGACATTGCTCATTGCATGTTCCAAAGAAATCTATACTGGATACCAAGCATTAACAATCTCAGGGCATACACAATAGGCACTGGCCACACACATCTCACACCCACATATATTGGCATCAGACATGTGTCAGCTGATAAGATCCCTCATGGCACCTGTCAATACAGTACACTTTTGTATTTCAATGCTGCATCTCAGAATGTAACAGCAACTATCATTGTAGTACTGCAGCAAGAACATTATGCACTCGAGGATACACACCCAGCTCATGGACTAGACCACGCTGCATCTCCAATAGTTTATTTGCTTTCTATGTATCCACTCACTTTAAGCCTACCCGGATGTTCACAACATTGTTATCTTTGTGCTTTGCCATTTAGGCAGGGATATCAGGCTCACAGTATTGCTCTATTGCCTTCCCATTTAATTCAGACACAAATGCAGGAAGTTTATCATGGTTGTCAAATATCCTCAGCTAAGTCAAGGAGATAGCCTTCGATCAGGGTCTCAGCACAATATGTGAAAGGCAGCCTCTCATAACAGGGACTTGGACAGGGTCAGTCAGCCACTCAGGGCAGTCAGAGTCAGGATCCTGTATTCATAAGGATGAGGTGCTGAATATCAGGCAGCACACAAGCTGTTTTGACTCTCTGTGAATTATTATGGGCTGTTTTCCTCTTGGAATGAGAGCGAGGCAAGGATTATGGGAGATAAATGACATTGACAAAGCTGTTAATGCAGGTGTTTCAAGTGAGTCAGTGGGCAGTGCAGAGGGCATGGAGGTTCAGTAGTATCAGGAGTTGGCATGGCTGACAACAAGTGGGGAAGATGTTGCAAGCAATAGTAAGAGTGGTACAGCATGAGTATTGATGGGAGGTGGATACTGTAGGAGAGATAGAGTCAGTCTGAGGTATTAGCATATTGATAGTAGAACCTATGATGGTGGATTGGAGAAGGTCCTGGATATTCTTCCTGCATTGCTGCATATTCCTCCAGATGACCAAGACTGCGCTGATGCCAGTGACATGGTTGTGCCGTCCACTCCTGAGGGAAGAGGATTTCCTATCTCTGCAGCACACTATCCAATGGAACCTCCAGGACCCTGGTCACAAATTGTGATACCAATTTCCCTTTCTCTGCCATGTCTGTGGCAAACCATGAAGGCAACACCAAACAAAAAGAGTTAGGTGCATAATGTTTTTTTAAAGATGATGCTAGTGCCGGGGTGCCAGTCCATCCCAGGCAGTGACAAACTGCTCTTGGAATGGTGGTGTTAGCGCTAGAATTGTTTGAGAGGGATTCCATAATGGCAGGGTAGATAGTTAATGAGGTGAGTTTGATCGGACATAGTGAGAAAATGTGCTGGGCCTCATGGAAAGAAACTCTCACTGAAATTGACAGCCAGAATAATGCAGATTCAGCCATCTGAGTCTAGTTGTCATGGGTTGAGTGACATCTGAAAATGTTATTGACAGGTACAAAATGCAGGCAGGAGAACTTCACACTAGGTCTACTTATTCCAGCCTCCATATCTTGCAGCTACATTTACAAATAATATGAGCATAAGACCATAATAAAAGATATTAGAAAAAAACAGCAAGTATTGGTATGATTGAAATCATTGAAAAATTATCAATTCAGCGTTCAAGGCTCAGGACTTCTCACATTCACACCAATTGCTTAAATAATGAATAAAATACTATGTTTTTCATTAGATCAAGTTCTGAATGATTGCTTTTGAGCAATTCTCTGTCATATTGAAAGGTTTTCTTACAGTTCTGAAGGGTAGCCATAACCTCAAAGGCAAGTTGCTCATGTGCAACATGGTCTCATTGCAAAACTGTATGAATATTATTATAAATAGCTTTGGTTAGCTTTAGAAAAGAACAAAATTGAATAATCTCAAATGTACAGGGTCAGAGCTTACAAACACAGCACAATGCAACAATACAAATCTGACACATGCCATGTGATATCACTGTAGAAGTTAGTTCAATAGCATCAAAGATGTCAGTACAAGCATTAAGTGGATACATTAAAGAATGAAACTAATAGTCAAATTAACGGATTCTGCCTGAAATAATAGTATTGGTTCTTTTGTCTTAGTTGTAATCTATCTATTGGCATGAAGTTCCCACAATAAGAAATAATAATTTATTGAACTTACCATTTTTAACAAATAGTTTCAGTGATAAGACACAATTAAAAAAATCAAAAAAACTCAGTTAATGAAATGCCATGTGAGTGGGAAGCATTGATCTTAGGGCCTTGACTTTCACTTTTGTAGACCAGTCGGGATTGGTCATTTTATACTGACAGCCAGTAGGTTTGTACTGTTAATGCAAGACCAGTTTTCACCAGTAGTTACTTGGTATATTTGTCCTTTCAATCCTAATGCTGTCTTTGCATTAACTGCTTTGTTCTGGTGCCAATTTGAGATGCTTTCAACTGAATCTTAACTGATCTCAAGGTACTAATCTGCTTTTACTTGTTCCTTTTAGAATTGTGCAAGGTTTTAAGGAATTGTACTCTTCAATAATGCCAAATTAAAAATACTTTCAAAATATATGAAATGATGACCCTCCAGATTGGTGCCCCTTGTCTTGATTTTGTGGTTCATTCAATGATATATTATTGTTTTTCATTAATTACGTAATTGCTGGGAATGCTTGCAGGTTATATAATGGTTTTGTATCAATCAAATTACACTCCATAGAGAAGGTAAATACATTTGTGGCTTACACTAGATAAGGATTTTTGAATTTACTCTAGCACATTTGAAAAATAATCAAAGGTTTCTGAGCAATAATTAAAACATTTGAAATAGGAAGCAGCAAGTATTCAATTGCCTTGTTTGTTTGAAGAACAATGGATTATATATTCTCATATTTTAAAATCAAAGGTAATGCCTTCAGCCTCAAACCAATGTCTGCCAATTTGCAAGATTTTCCGTAAGCTGTCCTAACAATTCATCGTCATTTCCAAAAGAAAATTTCATAAGCAATAGCAACAAATCCTTTAGTTTGCAAATGAAGACTAGGTTAAAGATAAGAAGATCCCACTTAGAATGACCTTCTTCAACATTTTATTTCAATTCCTAAACATCACATTGAAAATAATTTTAGAATAACAGCAAGTCACCTATTCCATTATCTTCATGTGCGAACATGCCTTTTCCTGTTAGCTACTAACACAATCAAAACTATAGTGGATAGTGAAAATATTTTGTGACAAATATTATCAATTGCCACTTACTGGTGATCATAGGGTAGCTTTTAAGACCAACTAAAATAGGCATTAATGAGCAAATGGTGATGGTGGATGAATGTGAGGAGATGGAGACCCACTTCAAGGCAACACATGAAGTTATACTTCAAATCCAAAATTAGATCTAAACCAATTATGAAAGGCTTTGGTAGAGTGGACACAGGGTGAATGTTTTCTCCTGTGGGTAGGAATAGCTAGAGATAATCCATACAGGATAATCATCAAGAAATCCAATAGGGATTTCACAAGGAACATCTTCATCTAAAGGGAGTGGTGACAATGTGAAACTCACTAGCAGAGTAAGTGGCTGAAATGTAGAGTGTAAAATTATTTACTGAAGGATTAGCCAACCATGTGTGGCTGAAGAGATCAGAGGATTATAATAGTGAGTTTAGATAAGGTAAGATGGGAGGAGGTGGAAGTGAGGCATAGCCTATTGGGTTGAATTACCTATTTGGTGCAATATATTCTATGTAATTGAAGTAAAATAGTATGGATGTTGGAAATCTGAAATAAAAACAGAAAATGCTCGAGAAACTCAGCAGTTCTGGCAGCATCCGTGAAGACAGACAGAAGTTCATGTTCTGTTCAACTTGAGAAGTGGAAGTGGTTGGAAGAATGTTTTTTAATGCTGTTGACTGAGAGGGAAGATGAGGAGGAAGACTGAGCAGAACAGATGGCAAAAGCACCAGAGCAAATGACATGCTCATGACGGTAAAGGAGAGACTGAAGTGTAGAATAATTGCAAATGATAAGAAGAAAATGTGCTTGCTAACAAGAAACAAACAAGTCGTGGCCAAGAAGTATGTGGGATGGGGGTTGGGGAAAGTTGTAATAAATTAGGGTACAGTGGTCATAATCTGTTTGAACTCAATGTTAATTCTTAGAGGCTGCAATGTGCCTTAATGGAAAATGAAGTGTTATCCCTTCTGCTTGTATTGAACTTCCTTGGAAAATTGCAGCACACCCAGAATATAAATGCTAGCTTGGGAACATTTTGGTTTGTTGAATTGACAAGGAATTGAAAGGTCAATTATGGGCAGAGGTGTTCCACAAAGTGGTCACCCAGTCTGAGTGTGGTCTTACCAATGTAAAGGAGACCTCATTGTCAACAGTGAATATAGTGAAAGTACAAGTAAACTGCTGCCTCACTTAAAATGTGTGTTTGGGGCATGTAAGACCAGTGTGATGTGAGGACGTGAAAGGGTGAGTTATGGGTTTCTACTACACAGGGAGAGAGGATTGAGGAAGTGTTAGGAGTGGGGAATGGACCAGATAGAATAACCCCTAAGCTGGCTGCTGTCACCTATACTATAGATAAATTTTATTTTTATTGACTCAGGCTTTCAGGTTCCAAGAATCCACTTCATGCCCATATACATAATATGGATTGGTCAGACTAGAATCAATTTGATGTTCTAACTCTCTTAAGTTTTATAATGCCAAAGCTTTGTGAATCAACCTAAAAAGTTAAAGCCCTAAGTTTTAAGAATGAGAAAATTAACTTTCTTTAAAGAAAGAGGAAGCTTTCATTGACAACATCCCTTGCTTATTGAGTTCATATACCGGTGAGTATCAGCATGAAATAATCCAATCATCCTCAGGCCTTTTTTATAATAAACCAGTTGAAGACAATTTGAAGCCCATTGGTAACATCATCACCCAGTCATTCATATCCTAGCTTATATAGATTAGTGATGGTTAACAAAATTGAACAGAATTGGTATCTTTATCATTCATTCTTGGGATGTGGGCTTCATTGGCAGTGTCAGTAATTTTTGCCAATGTTTATTTCCCCTGGAAAAGGGTGTATTGAGCTGTCTTCTTTAACTGCCAATGGTCTTAAAGATAGGCTCATTTTCTCTTTGCTATGACCTGATATTTTTAATTTTAGATTGATATGTAAGTGGTTTGCACTTTATTTGCTGGGAGCTAGATGATTCAATCTCATCAATCTCCTTGTCTCAGCTGCATCTATCTGTAACAGTATCGGTAGAAGTGACTACTACATGGTATTCCTGTGGCCAAATCCCCACCTTCACACCGAGAACATCTATTCTGTTGTTTTGTGGCACTTCCATGAAAAAGAATTGTGGGATGGCTTTAGAATAGACTCAGTAACTTAAAACTGGGGATCCATGAGGGACTATGGACCATCAGCAGAAGTTAAATTAGAGTCAACCACAATCTATAATCTTAGTCAGGTGTATCCTCATTCTAGCATTACCCATCAAGTCAGAGTGCCGCCCTTGGTTCAAGATGGGTATGCAAGGGCACATATAAAAATGATCAGTTAGCCTGCTGAAGCTGCAGTACTGGATTATATTAATGCTAAGTAACAAATTATAGATCTAAGCAAACCTGCAAACAATGGTTTTGATCATTGCTCTGTAGTAATGCTATATTCAATCATTTTTCTATGGTGGACAGTTGAGTAACTAACAAGAAGAGAAGCTCCAAAAATATGCCAATCTTCAGTGACAGGGGAGTCAAACATATGATGGAAGGCTGAAGAAGTTGCAACAATTGTCAGTCAGAATTGATGAGTGGCTGGATCCCCATCCACAAAGACAGTTGATGCAGAATCTGTGCATTACTGTCCAACCCTTTGTGCTGTCATTTTACATTGACCTTATGATGAATGCTCATTATAAACAAAAATGAAAAATATTATTTACATATTCATTTGTAGTGAGGAATTGTTATGATGTTGGTAAATATAAACACTAACTTTGAACATACAAAACCTAATTATTTCATCTCAGAATTTTCATGGATTAAAATTGGCTTTAAAATGACAAATACTGAAGGAAGACAGTTGCTGAGGTTTTCTGACTATACATTAAGGAAAGTTCAGGAAACCAATTTGGAATAAACAAAATGGCATGGTGACTCAGTGGTTAGCACTGCTGCCTCACAGCGCCAGGGACCTAAGTTTGATTCCACCCTCGGGTGATACATTGTGTGGAGTTTGCACATTCTCCCCTTGTCTGTTTGGATTTCCTCTGGATGCACTGGTTTCCTCCTACAGTCCAAAGGTGTGCAGGTTAGGTTAATTGGCCATGCTAAATTGCTCATAGTATTCAGAGATATGTAGGCTAGGTGCATTAGTCAGGGGTAAATGTAGAGTAATAGAATAGGGGAATAGTTCTGGGTGGGATACTCTTCGGAGGGTTGGTTTGGACTTGTTGGGCCAAATGGTCTGTTTCCACACTGTAGGAATTCTATGAAAAGAGTCTGCGTTAAAATTATTTTTCTGCAGACAATGAAATCAGGCATCAAGAAACTGATCTATATCTCTTGTTTTTATTTGCATTTTTTCATTATTCTTTCATGAGATGTTGACATTGTTAGCAAAACCACCATTTTCTTGCCAATCCCTAATTGCCATTTAACTGAGCAGTTAGCTTGGTACTTTCAGTTATCCACATTGCTGTGGGGATGGAGTCACACAAAGGTCAGATAGGTAAAGATGGCAGATTTTCTTCCTTAAAGGACATGAGTGATATTTTTTGGAATAATTAATGATAGTTTCATGGTCACCAGTATTGAAATTGGCTTTCAATTCCAGTTTTATGAATTGAATTTAAACTTTTTCCAGTTGCTACAGTGGGATTTGAACTTATGTTTCAAGGGCCTTAAGACAATGATTTCAGTGACGTTACAGTTATCCCATTTTAATTTCACATTTTGAGAGATGAAAGGCTCAACTATATGTCGCCCACTTGAAAGGCAAAGAATGTACACTGGATGATATTTCAACAGCTGTTTTTGAACACCAGAGCAGAAAGAAAATACAAGGATTTGTAAAAAGCAAGGACTAAAAAACTCAATTTTCCTTACTGGTTTGTCGTCAACACCTTTTAAAACTACAACAAATGAGAAATCAAAGTAGGAAAACAGCCATTTGATGAGATCTCAAAGACATTTCTACGATGGCTCAGTGTTTAGCACTACTACTTCACAGCAACAGGGACCTGTTGATTCCACCCTTAGTTGACTGTCCATGTGAAGTTTGAACTTTCTCCCCATGTCTATATGGGTTTCCTCTGGGTGCTCTAGTTTCCTCCCAAAGTCCAAAAATGTGCAGGTTAGGTGAATTGGCCATGCTAAATTTCCCATTGTGTCCGTGGATGTGTGGGCTAGGTGGACTAATTCTGAGAGATGCAAGGTTACAGGGAGAGGTGGGGGCGTGAGTGTGAGTGGGATGCTCTTTGGAGGATTGGTGTGGACTCGAAGGGCTGAATGGCCTGCTCCATACTGTAGGAATTCTATGAAACAAAAAGAAACTTTTCTAATGAATGGAGGGATCAACAACAAGGGAATTGTTTTCAAGTAAGGAGCAGAAGATAAGGGGCAGTGTGAGGAAAATCATGTTGACCTGAGGGTGGTGCTAATCTGGAACTCACTTATAACATTTAAGCAGTATCTGCATGTGAACTTGTGATGCCAAAGCATGCATGACTGTGAGCCAAGTACTGGAAGTGGGATTAGGATAGTTAGGTGAGTGTTTTTTGACCAATATGGAGGTCCAAAAGGCCATTTTTTTGTGCTCTAAATCTCTATGATTATGACTAAACATTAATATTGTTGAGCTATATGGGGCAACAATTAAATAACTGTGGTCTCAGTTTAAACTTTAAACACGTTAAGAGCACAAAGGGCTTATAAATGGTATAGACTTTATTCTGCCTACTTGTACCAGACATTGATCCTTTAAAATTTATTACCTGTGTTTGTATGCCTATTTGACATTGCATTTTAATTATTTTTCTCAGGGTAAGTAGGTAATAAAATTCTTCTTTCTTTCACCCAAGAAAATCTTGTAATTAACTCCTTCATTTTGATCTATTTAATTACATTTTTTAATTGATGTATAATATTGCTATGCACTAAAAATGAATTTTAAAAATTTGTTGCAATTGACTGAGAGGAAGCTAATGAAAGTGAGACATGAATCAAGTTTCTTCACCTTGTCATAACATAAGAGCTATGAGCCCTAACAACATGATGAATGCAATACCATGGACATGTGCTTTAGAACTAGCCATCCCCTGAGACAAGCTATTCCAGAGTCACTACATCAACACTGTATCACTCAACAATATGGAAAATTGCCAAGCCTTGTCCACTAAAAGCAGGATGAATCCAATTTACCAATTATTGCCCCGTCAGTCTATTTTCAGTCATGAACAAACTGATTAAGGATAGCGTTGACAATCCTATCAAGTAGAACTTATTCAGCAATAACTTGTTAACCAATGGTAATTTTGATATTAACCAGGGCCACTTGACTCCTGACCTTGTAACAACCTTGTTTAAAAAAATGAATCAAAGAGTTGTTTTCCAGATGTGAAGAGAGTGCAACAGGTCTTGGTGTCAATGCAGTGTTTGACCAAGTATGGCATTAAAGATCCCGAGCAAAATTGAAGACAATGGGAATAAAAGAAATATACTATCCATTGGTTGGTTCATAACAAGCACAAAAGAAAATGGATATGGTTGTTGAATGTCATTTTTGCAAATCTCAGGACAGTACAGGAGTTCCTCATTGTACAGTGCTTTATCTCCCCTATCAACTCCATTTTGATTTAGCCTTCTCCCTCTCCTTATACGTCTTCCTCACCTCTGATGTTCTGCATTGCCCTTAATGAGTTTTGCAAGTAAATTATTCAATAGTAATTTGAGCAGTTTTGTACCCTGTATTGAAAGAACATATGTGCTGGTCTTGGAGAAAGTTCAGGAGGAAATTCACAAGAATTATCCTGGGGATGAAGGGCTTGTCATACGAGGAGGAATTGAGAACTCTGGATCAATGGAATTTAGAAGGATGAGAGAGATCTGACTGAATCTTACAGAATGTTGAGAGGTCTGGATAGAGTGGATGTGGAGAAGATGTTTCCACTATTAGGATAGACCGGGACATGAGAACATAGCCTCAGAGTGAAGGACAAGTGGGAAGCCTTCAGAAATGAGATAGCAAGAATCCAGAGAAAGTATATTCCTGTCAGGGTGAAAGGGTAGGCTGGTAGGTATAGGGAATGCTGGATGACGAAAGAAATTGAGGGTTTGGTTAAAAAAAGAAGGAAGCATATGTAAGGTACAGACAGGATAGATCGAGAGAATCATTAGATATAAAGAAAGTAGGAGTATACTGAAGAGGAAAGTCAGGAGGGCAAAACGGGGACATGAGAGAGCTTTGGCAAATAGAATTAAGCAGAATCCAAAGGGTTTTTACAAATATATTAAGGACAAAAGGATAATTAGGGAGGAGAATAGGGCCCCCCAAAGATCAGCAAGGTGGCCTTTATGGGGAGCCACAGAAAATAGGGAAGATACTAAATGAATATTTTGCATCAGTATTTACTGTGGAAAAGGATATGGAAGATATAGACTGTAGGGAAATAGATGGTGTCATCTTGCAAGATGTCCAGATTACAGAGGAGGAAGTGCTGGATGTCTTGAAATGGTTAAAGGTGGATAAATCCCCAGAACCTGATCAAGTGTACCTGAGAACTCTGTGGGAAGCTAGAGAAGTGATTGCTGGGCCTCTTGCTGAGATATTTGTATCATCAATAGTCACAGGTGAAGTTCTGGAAGACTGGAGGTTGGCAACCGTGGTGCCACTGTTTAAGAAGGGCAGTAAGGACAAGTCAGGGAACTATAGACCAGTGAGCCTGACCTTGGTGATGGGCGAGTTGTTGGAGGGAATCCTGACAGACAGGATGTACATGTATTTGGAAAGGCAAGGACTCATGTCTCACAAACTTGATTGAGTTTTTTGATGAAGTAACAAAGAAGATTGATAAGGGCAGAGCAGTAGATGTGATCTATATGGACTTCCCGTAAGGCTTTCGACAAAGTTCCCCATGGGAGACTTATTAGCAAGGTTAGATCTCATGGAATACAGGGAGAACTAGCCATTTGGATACAGAATTAGCTCAAAGGTAGAAGACAGAGGGTGGTGGTTAAGGGTTGTTTTTCAGACTGGAGGCCTGTGACCAGTGGAGTGCTGGGCCCTCTACTTTTTGTCATTTACATAAATGATTTGGAGCGAGCATAAGAGGTACAGTTAGTAAGTTTGGAGATGACACTAAAATTGGAGGTGTAATGGACAGCAAAGAGGGTTACCTCAGATTACAACAGGATCTTGACCAGATGGGCCAATGGGCTGAGAAGTGGCAGATTGAGTTTAATTCAGATAAATGTGAGGTGCTGCATTTTGGGAAAGCAAATCTTAGCAGGACTTATGAACATAATGGTAAGATCCTAGGGAGTGTTGCTGAACAAAGAGACCTTGGAGTGCAGGTTCATAGCTCCTTAAATGTGGAGTCGCAGGTAGATAGGATAGTGAAGGAGACGTTTGCTATGCTTTCCTTTATTGGTCAGAATATTGAGTACAGGAGTTGGGAGGTCATGTTGCGGCTGTACAGGTCATTGGTTAGGCCACTGTTGGAATATTGTCTGCAATTCTGGTCTCCTTCCTATCGGAAATATGTTGTGAAACTTGAAAGGGTTCAGAAAAAAATTACAAGGATGTTGCCGGGGTTGGAGAATCTGAGCTACAGGGAGAGGCTGAACAGGCTGGGGCTGTTTTCCCTGGAGCGTCGGAGGCTGAGGGGTGACCTTATAGAGGTTTACAAAATTATGAGGGGCATGGATAGGATAAATAGGAAAAATCTTTTCCCTGGGGTTGGGGAGTCCAGAACTAGAGGGTATAGGTTTAGGGTAAGAGGGGAAAGATATAAAAGAGACCTACAGGGCAACTTTTTCACACAGAGGGTGGTACGTGTATGGAATGAGCTGCCAGAGGATGTGGTGGAGGCAGGTACAATTGCAATATTTAAGAGGCATTTGGATGGGTATATGAATAGGAAGAGTTTGGAGGGATATGGGCTGGGTGCTGGCAGGTGGGACTAGATTGGGTTGGGATATCTGGTCGGCATGGACGGGTTGGACCGAAGGGTCTGTTTCTATGCTGTAAATCTCTATCTCTCTATGACTCTATAACTGAGATAAGTAGGGATTTTTTTTCAGCCAGAGGGTGGTGAATCTGTGGAAATCATTGCTGCAGAAGATTGGAGAGACCAAGTTATTGAGTGTATTTAAGATAGAGATAGATATGACCTTGATTAGTAAGGAGATCAAGGGCAACAAGGAGAAGGCAGGAGAATAGGGTTGAGAAATATATCAGCCAAGATTGAATAGTGTTTTAGAGACAAAAAAAAACTGCAGATGCTAGAATCCAAGCTAGACAAGCAGGAGGCTGAAAGAACACAGCAAACCAGGCAGCATCAGGAGGTGAAGAAGTTGACTTTTTGGGTGTAACCTTTCTACAGGACCGATTGAATAATGGAACAAACTCAACAAACTGAATGACCTAATTCTGCTCCTATATCTTATGGCCAGATGGAAACATGGGTCATTTACTAATAGTGGTCAGAAGAGGAAAACGTTACTGTGGTAATTTGGTAATGGGAGAAAAAGAAATTGTTCAGTTATGTGTAAGAGCATTTCTGGAAATGAAAGATAATTAACCTGCTCAGTTTACAGAGAAATGGGCACCGCAGGAGGGAGATTGATATTTCTCCCATTCTAACTACATTTTGATTTAGCTCCCTACCTCTCCCCACCCTTGATGGCTTGTATTGCCTTAAACAGACTTTCTATGTAAATGATTCAATTTGAAACATGGGTGATTTACAGGTGATGGTTAATAATTGAAAAATAAACCATAGAGATTTGGTGATGATTAAAAGAAAGGCAAATAAATAACCCATTCAAAGACATTATTGCATATCTCTGGAGCAGGTGGGACTTGAAGCTAGATCTCCTTGATCATGGGCTGGGGCATTACCACTGCACCACAAGAGCCCCAAAGAGTTCTTTATTTTATTGTCCAAGCCCCAACTATCTTTTTGGCAGCTTTGTAAATTACATTCCCCCCAACATAAGATTAGGACTGGGGATGTTCATAAAGAACAATTACACAGCTGAAGTGTAAACTAATGATCTTCTTTAGCAAGAGATATGAATGATTTCCTCTTAACATTCAATTACATTACTCATGCTGATTCTCCCACTATCAACATTGACCAGAATTGTAATTAGTTCAGTCATACAAGTACTGTGGCCATAAATAGCATGGTGGCTTTTCTGCAAAAGAAAATTCAAATTCTGGCTCCCCAGGCTTGCCAACCAACAAGACATAGATCAAGAGTGTAATGCAATAGTGTGCACATAGATATAAATCATTTGTCACTGCTCTGATGAATCACACTGTTGAAGGAGGGGGATGAATAGCTAGGTCTTGAACTGGATTGCTGCAACTTTGTTCACTTTGCTCGATGCTTTGTGCTTTCATTTCAACCCACTACCCTCATGTCCTGTGCTCTTCACACAGTCTGTTTCATAACTGTCCCTAGTCTCATTGTTTTTTTTTGTCATGTTTCCTTTTATCTCAGGCTAATGTCATTTGGTCTTTTGTTATTTTCTAGTTAAATGTTTTATTGACAATTTGAAACTTCTCAATCTTCTGTGTGTGCATTTCCTTTGAGTATTCCCCTCCACTGGGCCATTCTGTTTTTGTTTGGTGTTTACAGCTATTTTTCTAATTCATTCATGGGAGATGGGTGTTGCTGGTGGGCAAATATTTATTGCTGGTTCTAAGTTGCCCTTGAGAAGGTGTTAGTGAGCTGCCTTCTTCAAATGCTGCAGTCTGTGTGCTGTCAGTAGACCCACAATACAATTAGAGAGGGGATTTAATGCTTTTGACCCAGCAACAGTAAACAAATTGTAACATATTTCCAATCAGAACAGTGCGTGGCTTGGAGGGGAACTTGCAGGTAGTGATGTTCCCATGTATCTGCTATTCTTGTCCTTCTAGATGTAAGTGGTCATGTGTGGAAGATGCTGTCTAAGGATGTTTGGTGAATTTCTCTTGTGGATTCGATACACTGCTGCTACTGAGTGTTGGTGGTGGAGGAAATGGATCTTTGGGATACGGTACCAAAAAGATGGACTGTTTTGTCCTAGATGGTGTCAAGCTTCTTGAATGTTGTTGGAGCTGCACCCAAAGAGGCAAGTGAGGAGTATTCCATCACATTCTTGATTTGTGCCATGTGTACGGTGGAGAGGTTTTGAGAGTGTGGAGGTGAGTTACTTGCCTCAGTATTCTTAGCCTCTAGTCTGCTTTTGTAGCCATTGTGTATATGGCAAGTCTAGTGAGTTTCTGGTCAATGGTAACCTCCAGGATGTTGGTAGTGAAGGATTCAGTGATGATAACACCATTGAATGTCAAGGCATGATGATCAGACTGTCTCTTATTGGTCTATGGTGATGGTCATTGACTGGCATTAATGTGATGTGAATGTTACTTGACACTTATCTGCCCAAACCCAGATATCATCTAGATATTGTTGCTTTTGAACATGGATTGATTCAGTATCAGAGGAGTCGTGAATGGTGCTGAACATTGTGCAATAGTTGGTAAATATCCCCACTTCTGACCTTAAGATGAAACAGCGGAAGATCTTTGAGCTTAGGACACTCCCCTGGCGAACTCTTGCAGAGATGTCCCGGAGCTCAGATTTGCTAGGTATAAGTCCAATCAGCGGAGAGTTTGCCCTCAATATCCTTTCATTGCAGTTTTGCTAGGACTCCTTGATGCCATGCTCAGTTGAATGCAGCTGTGATGTAAAGGGCTGTCACTGGATGTAAGTTTGTTCGCTGAGCTAGAAGGTTCGTTTTCAGGCATTTCATCATCATACCAGGTAACATCATCACTGAGCTGCCGGTGAAGCACTGTTGATATGACCCGCTTTCTATTTATATGCTTATGTTTCCTTGGGTTGGTTATATCTATGTTTCCTTGGGTTGCTAATGTCATTTCCTGTGGTGATGTCATTGCCTGATCTTTTTCTCAGAGAGTGGTAAATGGGGTCCAAGTCAATGTGTTGTTGATAGAGTTCTGGTTGGAATGCCATGCTTCTAGGAATCCTTGTGTGTGTCTCTGTTTGGCCTGTCCAAGGATGGATGTGTTCTCCCAGTTGAATTGGTGTCCTTCCTCATCTGTATATAAGGATATTAATGAGAGTGGTTCATGTATTTTTGTGGTTAGTTGATGTTCATGTATCCTGGTGGCTAGTTTTCTGCCTGTTTGTTCAATTCGTGTTCGTTACAATTTTTGCAGGGCATTTTGTACATGACTTTCTTTTTGCTTGTTGTCTGTATAGGGTTTTTAAGTTCATTAGCTGCTGTTTTAGTGTGTTGGTGGGTTTGTGGGCCAAGTAGTCCAGCAGTTATTTCCAAGATGTCTTTGATGTCACAGAAAGTGGCTAGGGTTTCTGGACGTGTTTTGCCTGCTTGTTTGGGTTTGTTGCTAAGAAATCGGCAGACCGTGTTCATTGGGTAACCATTCTTTTTCAATGCACTGTATGGGTGATTTTCCTCTGCTCTGCATAGTTCCTCTCTGCTGCAGTGTGTGGTGGCTCATTAAAATAAGATTCTGATGGCATCTGAGATGCTGGGGACCACTGGAGGAAGCTGAGATTGATCATCCACTCTGTATTTCTGACTGAAGATTGCTGCGAATACTTCAGCCTTATCTTTTGCACTGACATGTTGGTTTTTCCATCATTGAGGACGGGGAATTTGTGAAACCTCCTTCTCCAGTGATTTTTTTAGTTGCCACCATTCACAATTGGATGGACTGCAGAGAATAGGTGTGATCTATTGGTTGTGGGAATTTAGTTCTGTCTATCATGGTGCTTATGGTGCTTATCATGCAAGTAGTCCTGTTTGGTAGCTTCACCAGGTTGATGCCTCTTTTTTAGGTATGCTTGGTGCTGCTCCTGGCATGCCTTCCTGCACTTTCCATCAAACCAAGGTTGATCCCCTGGCTTGATGGTCATGGCTGAGTGAGGAATATGCTGGATCATGCAGCTGCAGATTGTGCTGGAGTACAATTCTGCTGTTGATTATGGCTTACAGTGCCTCATGGATACCCAGTCTTGAGATACTAGATCTGTTTGAAGTGTGTTTCATTTTGCATGGTGATAGTGCCACATAATATGATGGCAAGATTTTGTCTTCATGAGGAGTATGGAGCAGTCAGTCTTACCGATAATGTGAAAGACAGATGCATTTGCAGCCAGCAGATTGGTAAGGATGAGGTCAAGTATATTTTGCCCTCTTGTTGATTCCCTCACCACTTGCTGCAAACCAAGTTTAGCAGCAATGACTTTTAGGAACTAACCAGCTTGATCAACACTGTGACTATCTAGCCAATCTTAGTGATGAATGTTAAATTCCCCACCCAGAATACATTTTACAACCATGCCACTCTCAGTGTTTCCTTCAACATGGAGTACTGATTCATCAACCTAGGGAGGACAGAATGTGATAACCAGCAGGAAGTTTCCTTGCCCATGTTTAACCTGAGACTTCATGGGGTCAAGAGTCAATGCTGAGGACACCCAGATTAACTTGCTCCCACCTGTTGACTACAGTGTTGTCAGCACTGCATGTATATCCTGTCGGTTGGACAGGACATTTTCTACCATTGTCTTTTCTGGTGCCTTGGTCAATGTCATGTGGTCGGTCTGGTTTCAGTTCTTTGTTGAGACTTTTAGTGATTGATACAATTGCTAGGCCATATCAGAGGGCAACTGAGAGTTAATGACATTGCTGTGGGTCTGGAATCACTTATAGACTGGACTAGGTGAGGATAATAGATTCCCTCCTTTGAAGGATATTAGTGAGTCCAATGGTTTTTTCCAACAATCAACAATGGTTTCATGATCATCAGTAGAGTCTTAATCCCAGATACGTTTTATTGAATGCAATTTACAGCATCCTTTACAGTGGGATTTGGACCTGGGTCCCCAGAACAATAGCTGAATTCCTGGATTGATAGTCGAGCAGAAATACAACTAGGCCATTGTATTTTCTCTAAGCAGTATGTAACCGTAACATGATTTATGATTTATGATTATATTAATTAAGTTTTATAGTTCTGATGAAGGATCTGTAACTGCTTGCCTGCTTTCTCCACTTTGACAAGTTTCACATGGTAGACTAATTAGTAAAATTAGATCACATGGATTTCATGGTGAGCTTGTCAGTTGGATACAAAATTTGCTTTACATAGGAAAAAGAGGGTGGATTTGAGTTTGAAGGAAGGGTCACTTGATCTGAAGCATTAACTCTGATTCTTCTCCACAGATGCTGCCAGACTTGCTGAGCTTTCCAGCAATTTCTTCACTTGGACAAAGGGTGGGGGAATGTTTACCTGTGACCAGCAATGTTCCACAGGGGTTGCCACTGGGTTGACTTTTGTTTGTCCTTTATGTGAACAATTTGGATGAGAATACAAGAGGGATAGTAAGTTTGCAGATGACACTCAAGTGGTATAGTGGACAGTGAAGAAGGTTAGCTAAGATAACAAAAGAGGTTTTGATCAGTTTGGTCAATGGGCTGAAGGGTGTCAGATTGAGTTTAATTTGGATAAATGCAAGGTATTGCATATTGTTAAAACAAACAAAAGCAGGACTTATTCAACTAATGTTAGGGCCCTCTATAGTGCTGTAGAACAGAGAGATGTAGGGGTTCAGGTACATAATTCTTTAAAATTTGCATTACAAATAGACAGGATGGTTAAGAGGGCACTTAGCATGCTTGCTCTTCATTGATCAGACCTTTGAGTATAGGAGTTGGTACTTTACATTGCGGTTGTACAAGGTTTTGGTGAAGCCTCTTCTGAAGTGTTGTGCACTATTCTGGTTATCCATAAATTGGAGATGGTTCATAAAAGATTTATCAGGATGTTGACAGGAATATAGGATTTGAATTATAAAAGTAGATTGGATAGGCTGGGACTTTTTTTTACTGGAGGGTAGGAGGTTGAGACATGACTTTATAACATATTATAAAATCGTGAGTGGCATAGATAAGGTGACAGCAAAGGTCTTTTCCCAAGGGTGGGGAAGGTGGGGATATATTTTTAAGGTGAGAGGAGAAAGATTGAAAAGGACATGAGGGGCAACTATTTTCCATAGAGAGTGGCTCCTGTAAGGAATGAACTGCCAGGGGATATGGTGGATGCAAATACAGTTACATTTTAAAGACATTTGGATACGTGCATGAATAGGAAACGTTAGGAGGGATATGAGGCAAATACAGACAAGTGGGACTATTTTAGTTTGGGAACATCGTCAGACTAGTTGGAGCAAAGGATCTGTTTCTATGTTGTATGGCTCTAAGACTCTATGACGAAAGAATTCTTCTCGAACGAGGGGACATAGTCTTTTAATTCGGGGCACACCATTCAGGAGAAATATTCAGAAGCATTTCTACACATAAAACTCTCTTCCACAAATGGCAGTTGTTAATTTTAAGAGTTAAATAAATATTTGCTAAGCAAAGATATTCAGGGATATGGGCCAAAGGCAGGTAAATGGAGTTAAGCCACAGATCAGCTATAATCTCATTGAATGGTGGAGCAGCTGAAGGAGTTAGATGGCCTTTTCCTGTTTCTATGTTCCTATACTGTATATACTATGGCCTACTTGTGAACCTGAATTCTATTGCAGTGGCCGGAATCCAAGGTTCTAGTAAACAATGGGTTTTGTGCTGCAGTTAATGGTAGCAGGACTACTTATTCAAGCTTTGTACCATAACTGCAGTTGGCAGTCTCCTGATATTGTGGTCCAATGAAGGGGCAGGCAAACCTGAAACAAACTTGGACACCTGTGGGTGGGATTGGTGATCCATGCAAGAGAACTTGGGGGCTTAAATTGGTAAGTTTAACAAAATATCGGGGTGCTGAGTGCCAAAGGGGAACTCTTCTCAAATGAACATTTAGATTGAAGGTAGCACTTAGTTTTAACACAGGGAAGCTGCCTCCATTTAGCTGCCAAATCACTCACGTGGCATAGAGTCATCCCATCATTGATAAAATAGTGACGGAACAATAAAACTGGGCTTTAATTAGGCTATTCATTACAGTAATCTGCTCTCCTCCCCCTTTAAGTGACAGCTTCTCCATTTCTGGTCCTAGCAATGCTGAAAACGTCAGGGAGATCATGCAGTGAAGCTTGCTCCAATTTTGTCAACTGTCTCACCTTTCATCACACCTCCCAGGGGCTTTTAAAAACCTGGTCAATGCTTCCAACATATTCTTATTTTCTGATTTTGTAAAAAGCTGATTTTGTTAAGAAGTACACCGATTGATTTTATTCAGGTGGAACGGGGTGAGGATAGTTTTGGGAATGGATGGATTGCAGTAATTAGTATTTGAATGGCACCAGATGAATGGAAGAGAAAATCATTCAACGTCAGGTAATTTACACAGTTCATTACCAACTTCTACTTGTATCAACACTGTTACTTCATTTCATCTTATAAATTGCATAAGCTGGTCACACACGTATTGTTTTTATCTACAATGCATCATCAGTGCCACCTGGGGGTCTGAGCATGTGCCTGTGTAATTAAGGTTAGTTGTATACAATAGTCTGTACAACTCTTTAATGTCCTAATAAATAACATTTGCAACAAGAGATGGACTGATTCAGAATACTGGGCAGACTTGCATATTTCATCAAGGTCCTCCCTCATAAAACCAAAATTATTCTGACAGGCTTGTGTATTTGGGGTGAAGCCCGAGGGAAAGCAAAATACCAGACATTGGATATTTAAGTGATTTTTTTTTCTTTCCTACACTTTATCCCAGTCCAGAAAGTTCTTCAAAGACCTGGCATTATGTCTGCCCTGTGTGGGACTGGAGAGTTCATAACTCTGGCAGCATTTCAGCTGAAATCCCCAACCAAAGAACAATATTGTTAACCTCTGTAACACAATGCTCTTCATGTGCTGCACAGAGGCAGCATTTGACATCTGCCATCATGATTCAGTCTGTGTTGTATTTTATAAGAGCCAGATATTGAAGAGTTATACAAACGGTTGCACATAACTAACCTTAATTACACAGTCACATACTCAGACCTCCCTGTGTCACTGATGATGGATTGTAGCTAATGCAACATATTCTGGTGACCAGTTTGTGCTATTTATCAGACAAAATTAAGCAATTGTCAAATATTCAAATAATCATTAAACTTTACCTTAGTGTAGAATACTTGCATTCATTAGATGCAAAGTCTGCGTAGCTCTGCAGATTTTAATCATTTCCCATCGCAATATATTCAAAGCATAATGCAAATATATTGTAATTGTATTCTTACATATTCATCTTGCAAATTTCAGTGGCATGTATTTAATCATTAAAATATATCCCTTACCCTGTAACTGGAAAGTTCTTGATTATCAAAATGAAGTTGATATTAGTAGGCCATATGTTATAAGCAGCTATGCTCTGATTGCCATTAAGGTTATAAATGTATACATGTACTTTACAGCCTTCCTTCTAGCACCCATTATACACCCATACAATTAATGAAAGATCTTCGGTGCTGTTTTCCAGATTAGTTTCTTATCAATTGTCAAAAATGTTGATGGCCTTGAATATATAACATATGTAGTCCATAGAAAAGTGTAACACTCAGACCCTGGGCACAGTTCCTAAATTGTTTTGGTTCAGAGGGGATTTCCCAAACTATTAAGCTCCTGGGTAAGGAGGTAATTAACTGCCTTCCCCCACTTTTATTTGCTAGTCCCCTCAATCGATTACAACAGGGTTAATTTTAAAAGGATGCCTTCCCTTGTAGATATTTTTCTCCAAGACTGAAATTAACTTATACTTTAAAAAGAGGCAAATCTAAACAGTCTTTATTGAGTTTATTAATTAATAAATGTAAGAAGAATTAATAACTCTTTGGGCGGCACGGTGGCACAGTGGTTAGCACTGCTGCCTCACCGAACCAGAGACCCGGGTTCAATTCCCGCCTCAGGCGACTGACTGTGTGGAGTTTGCACGTTCTCCCCGTGTCTGTGTGGGTTTCCTCCGGGTGCTCTGGTTTCCTCCCACAGTCAACAGATGTGCAGGTCAGGTGAATTGGCCATGCTAAATTGCCCGTAGTGTTAGGTAAGGGGTAAATGTAGGGGTATGGATGGGTTGCGCTTCGGCGGGGTGGTGTGGACTTGTTGGGCCGAAGGGCCTGTTTCCACACTTTAAGTAATCTAATCTAAAAAAAAACTCAACAGCATCCGCACTGTAGGGATTCTATGATTCTATCATTACAACACACAGATTACAATAAGAAATGAGTCAAGACAGATAAAAGATTAAAAAGAAGATCCTTAATGATCCTTAATTTGACAGATTATCTGAAATTGTGTTGTTCTGATTCTTTTTGACCATGACTGAATACCAGTATTTGGGGTGAAAGATTCCTTTTTGTTGTTCTCTTAGCTTTTGTGTGATTTCCAGCACTCCATGTGAAAAAACAGGGATAACAAGAGGACAATTCTTTAAATGTGACCATCACAGCATGCTAACACTCAAACCCAAATGTATATGCCCAACATCTTTGCCTGGTCTGTCTGAAATATGGCTCCAGGCTCAAAACAGTGTGATTTGATTTGATTTAACAACACTTTATAATGGCCTAACAAGGTTCTCATTTCAAGAGCAATTCGGAATGGACAGCAAATGCTGACCCTGCCAGTGATGTCCAAATCCTATGAAAAAATTAAGTCACCTTATAAATATAAGCTCTTGTTGTTTCCTCACCAGTGAATCTGTTTTTAGAAAAAAAAGTCATCATGCACACAGTTCTTCACCACATCTCAGATGCAGGGATAGGTGATCTACCATGACATGTTTGTTACCTTGACCTGCTCATACCCTGAATGGAAACTGAGAGCCAAGGTGTTCCGATGACTTTTGGAAATGCTGTACTTCTTTTGGTGTAACACTGTGGGTCTGGCTTGAGGTTAACTGTATTTTGGAAACACCTATTTGTAAAATGCCAATGGTTTAGGCACTGGTCCAGGATGACGTGGAGGTGGTGAAGAGCTCAATAAAAAAAAACACGTTGGACAGGGCTTTCTGAAAAGAGTGCGACACCTATTCCTCCCTCTGTACGCTGCTTCTTCTGGCAGTCTTTGCTGTGAATGCCAATCAAGCTCAAACAGCCGATGTTTGTATAATTCAGAACTAGAAATGATTTTGCTATTAGGCAATATTTACCAAGTAATCCAATCTGTGCTAAGAACTAATTAGAAACCATTTTGAGATAATCAGTTGGGCTTGTCGTGCATTTCATTTCTGCACACCAGAAGTTACATTTATCTACAAACAGGACCTTGTTCAGTAGTGGCAAAAAGCAATTTGTGGATAGGAGCACGTTTTCATTGGAGGGATGTTTGAAGATTGCCAGACTCTGCTGCATTCCTCATGACAATCCCCTGATCAGATACTGTCTACTTGCATGGGCTAAGGTCAATCAGCTGGCTAAAGTTGACAGTTAACAAATCCAGCTACATTCCCATACCAACCAGTCAGTATCCTCTTCTCACGCTACATAAATTGGTATTTCCTTTCTTACTTCTTGGTCCTGATAAGTGAAAAACAAATGTCTCTTTTTGGAATTTAATGTTTCTATTTAAGTTATAGAATTACAGAAACATACAGCATGGACACAGACCTTTTGGTCCAACCAGTCCATGCCGAACATAAACCCAAACCAAAATAGTCTCACCTGCTTGCACTTGGCCCATATCCTTTCAAACATTTCTTATTAATGTACTTCTCCAAATGCCTTTTAAATCTTGTAACTGTACCCGCTTCCAGCATTTCCGCTGGAGGTTCATTCCATATATTATCCACTCTCTGTGTAAAAACGTTGCCCCTCATATCATTTTTACATCTTTCTCCTCTGACATCAAAAATATGTCCCAGAGTCTTGAAATCCCCTACACTAGGGAAAATACACCTGCAATTCACCTTATCTATATCCCTCACAATTTTATAAGTCTCTATAAGGTCATCCCTCAACCTTGAACCTCCAGTGAAAAATGTCCCAGACTATCCAGCCTCTGATTATAATACAAACCTCCCCCCGCTCCCCCCCGCCCCCCAATTCCCGACAACTTCCTGGTAAATCATTTCTGAACCCTCTCCAGCTTACTAATATCCTTCCTATAATAGGGTGACCAGAACATGACACAGTACTCCAAAAGATGCCTCACCAAAGTCCTGTACAACCTCAACATGGTGCCCAAATTCCTATACTCAAAAGTCTGAGCAATGAACGCAAGTAGTTAAATACCGTCTTAACCATCTTATCTATGTGTGATTTAAACTTCAAAGAATTATGTATCTAGGTGTCTCTAGAGCACTACCCAAAGCCCTACTTTTAATTGTACAAGTCCTGCTCTTGTTTATTTTACCAAAATGCAACACTTCACAGGTATTCAAATTAAACTCTATCTGTCACTCTGCAGCCCATTGATCCAGTTGATCAAAATCTCTTTAATGTTGGACAACCTTCCTGCTGAAGGGCTTTTGCCGGAAATGTCGATTTTCCTGCTCCTCGGATGCTACCTGAACTGCTGTGCTTTTCCAGCGCCATTCTACTCCAGAATCTGGTTTCCAGCATCTGCAGTCATTGTTTTTACCTAATCTTTCTCATTGTCCACTTTACCACAAATTTTGGTGTCATCCACACACTTACTATTATGTCAATTATATTCTCATCTAACTCATTTATATGAACGTTAGACAATCATAGGTAGATAGAATAGTGAAGAAGGCATTTGGAATGCTTTCATTTATTGATCAGAACATTGAGTATAGGAGTTGGGAGGTCCTGGTGCAGCTGTACAGGATGTTGGTTAGGCCACTTTTGGAGTATTGCATGCAATTCTGGTCTCCTTCCTATCGGAAGGATGCTGTGAAACTTGATAGGGTTCAGAAAAGATTTACAAGGATGTTGCCTGGGTTGGAGGATTTGAGCTACAGGGAGAGGCTGAATAGGCTAAGGCTATTTTCCCTGGAGAGTCAAAGGCTGAGGGGTGATCATATAGAGGTTTATAAAATCACAAGGGGCATGGACAGGATAAATAGACAAGATCTTTTTCCTGGGGTGGGAGAGTCCAGAACCAGACTTAGTTTTAGGGTGAGAGGGGAAAGATATAAAAGGGACCTAAGGGTCAACTTTTTCACACAGAGGATGGTGCGTGTATGGAATGAGCTACTAGAGGAAGTGATGGAGGCTGGTACAATTGCAACACTTAAAAGGCATCTGGTTGGGTGTATGAATGGGAAGGGTTTAGAGGGATATGGGCCAGGTGCTGGCAAATGGGACTAGATTAAGTTGGGATATCTGGTCGGCATGGATGAGTTGGAACGAAGGGTCTGTTTTCATGCTGTACATCCCTATGACTCTATAACAGTGGACCAAGCATGAATCCTGGTGGAACACTGCTGATAACAGGCCTCCAGTCTGAAAAACAATGCTTCATCATCACTCTCTGTCTTCTGTTGTCAAGCCAATTTTGTATCCAGTTGGCAACCTTGTCAAAGTCCAAGTAAAGAAAAGCTACTGCTCTGCCCTCATCAATCTTCTTGGTTACTTCATCAAAAATCTCAATTGAGTTTGTGAGAAGTGATCTCCCTTGTACAAAATCATACTGGCTATCCCAAATGATTCTTTGTCTCTCCAAATGCATATGAATCCTATCTTTTAGAATCACCGCCACAACTTACCCACCACTAAAGTCAGATTCACAGATCTATAGATCCCAGCTTCTCCTTACATCCCCTCTTAAACAAAGGCAAAACATTTGCCACTTTTCAGTCATCTGGCACCTCACCTATAGTTATGGAGAAACAAATATTTCTGAAAGGGACCCAACAATTTCCTCCTTAACTTCTCACAATGTTCTGGGATACACTAGATGAGGTTCTGGAGATTTATCCATGTTATATTATCTAAGAACTTCAACACTTGCTCTTTTGTAATGTGAACCTTTTCAAAACATCAATACTTAGTTCCCTCTGCATTACAAAACAATTATTTGAATTAGTGCACACTTTATGAAATCTTGAGTGAGAAATTGACATAGATTTACCTTGCTGGTTTGAAACAATTGCAACAGGGAGAGGAAATCTCAAAAAAAAGTAATGAGTGGATGCAAATCATAAAATGTTGCTTGTCCAAATAACTTCTTAATGGTTTTAAAGAAGGAATATTTCTCAATGCAAAGCTTTTGTCATAATGCAAAGCTTTTTGATTTTATTGGTTTTAAAACTGATTATGCTTATTAACCATAAATATTATTTGAAGAGAGGGTACTCTGTTAGTTATATACTAATTGAAAACAGGCAGTGGCCATTAACTGGATTGTCGCTTGCGCCCCTATACACAGACACAGACTGAAACTGAGGCGATTGGTTTGGAGCAATGTTCCCATTAAGCTGCACAGTTGCTCAGCCAATGGAAACTCCATTTGCATAGATCAGTTTGCTGGTGAGTGGCTTCTGTTTCTGAAAGCCACTGCCCTGTATAAATCTCAGAGATCGGTGCAGCAGCAAAAAAGATTGCAAAAATACTTGTTTGGGGATATATGGTTGTAAAATATAACTCTGAATAAATCTAAACATGTCTAAAGGTCGCTTCGAGTTCTAACTTTAACCACCTGGCTTTATGGACTAGAACACACAAGGCAGTCATTAATGGAGCATACAGACAGATTTTATTCTTAGACAGCAAAGATGATTCATCTACACAGTACAAATAAGGAGGCCTGGTCTCCTTTCTTTGGAGCTTTTAGAATCCATCATGTTACACATTTTAGTTTGACTATTTCAAAACATACATTTTGCAGATAAGACCTTGTGATTTATCTGATCCTGACTTGGATAGTTTATTGTTAGCTTATTTACATAAACATTCACTCAATACCATGGTTAATTTATCTTACTATGTTTGTTTATTTACCAGTCACGAAACATTAATTATTTATGGTTGATGTTCCCCCGATCACTATTTTCTTGTACTAGAATTATTCATGGATAATAATCTCACATTGTGAGCAGAAAATAATTCATCTGTCCAATTCACCAGTAATCCACTATTTTTCTGTAAATATTTTGAAAGCCAATTCCTCAATGAGCAGTTACAGTTGAAATTATGTAGATTAATTTGATCCTTCACTTTTAATGTCACGAATGTTGTATACAAAGCATTCCCAGAGATAGATTGACAAGTAACGGCATCTTGTGTATTGCTGAGAAAAAAGGGATGTGCCCTTGAAGCTTTTTGCCTTGCATTCATTAGAAAAAAATATGAAATTTCAAAAAGAACAACAATTCATACTGCATGAGAAATAGGGTGCTGTTTGGCAGCTAGATTGACTGGTGAAGGTATTGCTGTGGAGGTTGCACCAAGAACAGTGTCCTCCAAGCTACTGTTTAATTGAAAAGACATGATGCCTGGACAAATGCCTGGGCCTAGTTCTATGTGACCATAAGACCATAAGACATAGGAGCAGAAATTAGGCCATTCAGCTCATCAAGTCTGCTCTGCCATTCCATTATGGCTGATACTTTTCTCAACCCAATTCTCTCACTTTCTCCCTGCAACCCTTGATCCCCTTGATACTCAAGGACCTATATATCTCAGTCTTAAATATACTCAATGATCTGGCCTTTACGTCCTTCTGTGACACAGAATTCATACATTCACCACTGTCTGGCTATCTCCATTCTAAAAGATCTTCCCTTTGGTCTGAGAATATGCCCTTTTGTCATAGTCTCTCCTACCAATGAAAACATCTTCCCAACATCCACTCTGTCCAGACCATTCAGTATTCTGCATCTTTCAATTAGATCTCCCCTCATTCTTTTTAACTTCATTGAATATAAACCCAGAGTCCTCAACATTCCTCATATGTTAAGCTTTTCATTCCTGGGACTATTCTTGTGAACCTCCTCTGAACACACTCCAAGGCCAGTACATCCTTCCTGAGATATACAGCACACAGCTGTGCAAAAATACTCCAAATGTAGTCTGAGCAGAGCCTTACAGAACCTCAGAACCTGCCTTTATATTCAAATCTTTTCAAAATAGATGTGATCATTGCATTTGTCTTTCTTAACTACTGACTCAACCTGCAAGTTTACCTTCAGAGAATCCTGGACTGGAATTCCAAGCCTCTCTGCACTTCAGATTTCTGAATTTTCTCCACATTTAGAAAATAATCTATGTCTCTATTATTCCAACCAAAGTGCATGACCTCACTCATTTCCACATTGTACTACATCTGCCACTTCCTTGCCCACCCTACTAATGTGTCCAAATCCTTCTGTAGCCTCACCGCCTCCTCAATGCTACCTATCCCTCTACCTATCTTTGTATTGTCTGTAAACATAGCCAGAATGCCCTCAGCTCCTTCATCTAGATCGTTAATTTATAAGGTGAAAAGTTGTGATCCCAACACTGAGCCTTTTGGAACACCACTTGTCACCAGCTGCCATCCTGAGAAGGACCCTTTTATCCCCACTCTCTGCTTTTTGCCAGATAACTAAGCTTCTATCCATGCTAGCACCTTGCCTCTAACACCATGAGCCTTTATCTTGCTCAGTAGCCTCCTTGTGGCACCTTGTCAAAGGCCTTCTTGAAGTTCGGGTTGCTAACATCCATTGGCTCTCCTTGGTCTAACCTGCTCATTACCTCTTCAAAGAATTTTAGCAGATTTGTCAGGCATGATCTCCTCTTGAATTTTCGGGATATTACTCGTGTCTTCCACCATGAAGACTGACGTGAAGTAGTTATTCAGTTCCTCAGCCACTTCCTTGTTCCCCACTACTATCTCTCCAGCATCATTTTCCAGTGGCCCAATATCCACTTTTGCCCTTTATATATCGAAACCCTTTATATAATCTGTAGTGAATATGATTAGTACTCTGCCCGTGCAGAATAACCAAAGTGATGGACTGCTTAATACAATCTATGAGTCATTAGGATATGCAATTTACACAGTTGACATCACGTCAGCATTGAAATTATATGTCAGTTGTTTGGTTAGGCAGAAAGTCATTGGAATTGAAAGCAGCATCCAGTTAGTGAGGAATATCAGTCATGCCATTTGCTGTTGATTACTATCAGCATGAAGCCATTAGCTTAAGGAGAACTATTCAATCTTCAGACCAAGATGAGCAGCCATGCGTCTGTTCAAGAATTTGCATGAGATATGATGAGCATTAATCTGATTAGGTCGCCATTATGATGCACAATGGTTTTGAGGTACCATGTTTTGGCATCAAACTTGTGTAGTGAGCAAAGACTTGGGCTCTATTTATAAGGTTGAGTAGGGTCACTTATGCTGTGCAGAGCTATAGGAATCCTGACAGGTGTATGAATCAGTGAGGGAAGGGCTGTGGCGTTAGCGGTGGAGAACCTAATTGTATTTTTCTCAAGACGCACTACAAGATAAAGGAATTTGTTCACCTGCTCAATTTTGAAGATGAATTTGTTTTCTGTTTCAGTCAGTCAAAGTTGATATGTCTTTTTCTTGGATTTATACAGAAGTTATTGGGTAACTGATTCCTGGTAAAATCTTTATGGCCCTGGCTTAACCAAGCAGACCAGTTGCCAACAAGGCAGTATTCTGTTTTTTTTCTGCACATAAACTATTATGCCCTTTGTAGTTTGGTGTTCTTGCAGTTGTACAAATGTGTGCAAGCTGAAAAACACCACCCGCATGTCTCTTTTTTATTAAGCGATCCTCAAAATCTGTGTTACCAAACAACTATTTAGAACATAACGGTTGATTTGAATTCAAGAACTTAATTAAAGAGATTACAGTTGTGCCCTTTGACAAACTCAAAATAATTGGAAAGGGTTAGTATGGTTTTGATAAAGGGTAATCATGTTACATGGAGTATTCATAAGGAGTCTTTTGAAGGAGTGACGTGCTGTAGTGAAAGGGGATCCTGTTAACGTACTATACCTGGATTTCCAGAAGGCATTTGATAAGGCGTTCCAGTGAAAATTCTTGCAAAAGATAAAAGTTCATGGCATAGGGATAAAAATATTAGCATAGATTGATTAGCTGACAGAAGATGGATTGCATACATAGGCATTTGGCTGATTGACAGGACATGCCGATTGACATGCTGCTCGGGTCTGTGCTTTACAATTTACATCAATGACTTAGATGTGGGGATTGAAGCCATGGTGCCTAAATTTACAGTTAGCACCAAGGTAAGCAGGAAAACTTGCTGTAAAGAACATACCGCAAGGTGCAGAGAGATATGGGTAGGCAGATGGAGTATAACATGGGAAATGTGAAGTTTTTCACTTCAGCAGAAACAATGAAAAAGCAGACTGTTATTTAAACAAAGAACAACTGAGGATTCCAAGGGGCAAATGGATTTACATATTTTGGTGCTTGAGTCACAAAACATTTTATGCAGATGATGCAGTTAATCAAGAAGTCAAAATTATGAGGAATTGAGCATAAAAGTAGGAAGTTATGCTTCTGTTATAGCACATTAGCGTGATTACATTGTGAATAATGTGTGCAGTATTGGTTTCCTTTATTTAAGGAAGGATAACAATGCATTGTAAATGGTTCAGACGAAGTTTACTACATTGATATCTGGAATTAGTGGGTTGTCTTTGAAAGTCAAACAGGCTGGAATTCAGAGTGAGATGTGACTCAATTGAATTGTATTCAATCCTGAATGATTTTAACAAGGTAGATGTGGAAAGAAAGTTTCCTCTTGTGGGTTACTCCAGAACTGTGAGAACAGTTATAAAATTATGCTTTGCCCTTTGAGGTCAGAGATGAGGAAAATTTTTCTTTTCTCTTGGAGTCTTTGGAAATATCTGTCTGGGAAGGTGATGGAGGGAGGCTATTGAACATTTTTTTAAGAAAGAAGTGGATAGATTCCTGTTAGGCAGGTGAATCAAGGGTTACTGAGGTAGTTCAAAATGTGAAATTCAAAACACAAACATATCAGCCATTACCTTATTGAAAGTGAAGTATGCTTGAAGGTCTGAATGGTCTAACTCTGCTCCTATTTCTTACTTTAGTGAAAAAAGCAGAATTTAATTTTTCTGTCAGTTAGAAGTGCATTACTCTATCATATGCTCGGGTAATTAATGTTATGAGATTGTTTTCCTTTAATATTCTATTTTTTTTATTCATCTTCTATTATAATGTTTTTTTTTCCATTGCCAACCTTCCTTTTTTTTTGTTCAAGAGGGAAGAAAATCACATAAACTGTAAAATGCTTAAGCTCAGCTACAGATGGTGGTGTTGAAAAAATATCAGTCAAACTCTCATACATGCAGATTTCAATTACTGCTGCAAAATTAGAATTCCAGCAAAATTATATGCACCTGCTTTTGGTTACAGAAGGTCTTATTTACTGAATCAAATTCAAACCTTTTCAAAACTGTAAATGTGGTGAGGCATTCAGGGTGTAGTAACTCATTAAGTTGGTAATTCTACAGCAGATTAAGTACCAAGGGAAATCTCTCTGAAGAATGCATTTATTTTCTTATAGACAATAAATAATTGGAAAGCTTTTCGAAAGCAGCAGTTGACTGTTAAAATTCTATGTTATACTCAGATATATGAAGGCTTAATATTGTAAAACATTCAATTATCTTGAACTGTTGATGAGATATGTGACATTTTGCTGATCAAAATGATTAGATTGCAAACACACATTCATTTACTTCTTGTTTTACCAGAACTCTACCTGGATCTTCATAGCTCCTCATTTGAATCCTTTACAGAAATGACCTTTAAATCATGACAGTTGTGTTCATTAGAACTGTTACACCAAAGCTCCAGGTTTCTTTATTAAATAAAAAAGGAAATGTATTTTTTACCACCATTTGCAAATAAGAACAATGTTGTAGAAGTACTGGAGAAATTGTAAAAAACAAAATTCATAAGGATAATAGCAAAAATGAAAGGGTAGGAATAATAGAAAGGTTAAACAAGATGGGGCATATTTCTTTGGAAAGAAAACATAGAGCGTGACCTGAAATACTTCTTGAAAATCATCCAGGCGTTTGATAGTGTAGACATGGATATATGTGTGCTCTTGTAGAAGATTTTAAAATGCATGGCAAATGTAAAGTTGCCAACAGATAATCCAATAAAATAGTTCAAGATAGCTGCTTCACTCAAACCACTGAGAATGTATGGAACTTACTGCAATCTGAATTGGAAAAATGATGACCGTAAATGTATGTAAGGGGAAGCTGGATTAGTACATGACAGTCATATCTAAAAGCAAGGCTGATTAGCTGGTAATTGGTGGGTTATTTCCCCATTTCCGAGTTTTTGAAGAAAAGTTGACATTTGCAATCACCCAGTCCTCTGCCACCACAACCATATATGAGGAAAATTTGAAGATTGGAGCCACAAGCTCCCAGTTTCCATTATTGCTTCAGTCATGAGCTTCCCATGGAAAATAATGGACTTCCTTACAGACAGGTTCATTGAAAAGAGTAACATTGAACTTTCAACTCCAACGTTAACTTGGAAACTAGAATGAACATCATTAATATTACGGTGGCACAGTGGTTAGCACTGCTGCCTCACAGCGCCAGAGACCCGGGTTCAATTCCCGACTCAGGCGACTGACTGTGTGGAGTTTGCACGTTCTCCCCGTGTCTGCGTGGGTTTCCTCCGGGTGCTCCGGTTTCCTCCCACACTCCAAAGATGTGCAGGGTCAGGTGAATTGGCCAGGCTAAATTGCCCGTAGTGTTAGGTAAGGGGTAGATGTAGGGGTATGGGTGGGTTGCGCTTCGGCGGGGCGGTGTGGACTTGTTAGGTCGAAGGGCCTGTTTCCACACTGTAAGTAATCTAATCTAATATTGTGTGTCCTTTTTGTGCAATAATTAAATGTCTCAATGTCTGTGACATGCGTAATTGCAATTGCCTCTGCTCCCCACCATCTGAGTTTACAAAATGTTACTAAATAATTAATAATGATCAGGAAAAAAATGATGCTACACAAAGGATATTTTGTCATTATTTATTGATGATAGCATGAGCATTGCAACATAAAATAAACAAACTCAAAGAAAACAAAATTTATTTCCACGGTTAAAAGAATACTCCAGATTGAGATGGTTGGAAATGTATTCTTCATTGTATTATTATGGTTCAACAATAATAATTTGAAGAGAATTATCTTGACAGAAATTACTGAACCAATTTCTTTAATTGGTTGGTCTGGATAGAGCAATGCTTCCCAACCAGATGTTTGTATCCTGAGGCTATCTGCCACTCCGTTCTGTTATTGCTGCTTAAGAATCAAGTAAGTTGCTCTTGAATAGGTATCTGGAAGCATTACATTACCACAATATTTCACTTCAGTACAACTCAGATTGTCTTGAAAATATTGGTGTTACACTTACATAGATAAACCTGAATTTTCTTCAGGTAGTGAAAAATATATATTTGCTCAGTCATTTATGAAGCATATTTTTTGTAATGCAGTGTTATTTATGACACTGTGACACAAATCATAATGCATAGTATTTGTCTCTTTTTAAAGGAGGTACAAGGATTACTATCTCAGATAAATTTTCTCTCTAAGAAATATAACAATTTTTCAGCTTGATCATTGCAACCTTGTTCATTTCATCTCTGTCATGGCTATTTCAATGCCAAGCTGATTCCCACATTATCTACCCTGCATGGACTCCAATTTTAAACTCAGCCCAAGTCAGACCTTGTACTAAACATTTACCTTAATCACATTGTTCACCTCATTTTTAAATCTTCACCCTAGCTCCAACCCTGCAATGTTCTCCATTCCCATTTTCCCCTCATGCTATAACAGTCCATTCAGCAGATCTTGTCTTGGATGTAGGCTTACTTGCTGAGCTGGAAGGTTTGTTTTCAGACATTTTGTCATCATATGAGGTAACATTATCAGTGATCCTCCAGATGAAGCTTTTGAAAATGAACCTTCCAGCTCAGCAATCAAACCTACATCCAGAATCTCAACCTGAGCTCCAAATCTTTGCAAAACTTGCTCGGTGACCTTGTTTCTGCTTCTTGTCTTCCTCCCTTTTCTATATCCTTGATTGTTGACTTAGAGGCAAGTGAATCTTACTTCCTGAAATTCTCTCCCCCAAAAGTGTTTCATTGTCTTTTCCTTCCTTCGCTCCTGTTCATTGGACAAACTTTTGATCACGTCTGTTCATCTTTCCTTTTCTGGATCAAAATCTATTTTCTCTGCATCTTACTGGGAAGTATAATTGACAATGAAAGCTATTGATGCAATTGTTATTGTTGCATCAGTAGCATTCTGTGAGACATAAATGATAGCTGTATCCAGACCAGATATATCCAAAAACACTGCAAGAGTCTAGAGAAGAAATTGCAGGGACCCTGGTAGATATTTTTGCATCATCGTTAGCCACAGGTAAGGTCCCAGAAGACTGGAGGGTAGCGAATGTTGTGCCATTATTCAAGAAAGGCTGCAAAGAAAAGCCTGAGAACTATAGACCAGTAAGCTTAATATCTGTGGTGACTAAATTACTTGAGAAGATTCTGAGGGATAAGATATATATGCATTTGGAAAGACAGGGTATGATTAGGAGTAGTCAGCATGGCTTTGTGAGTGGAACATCTTGCCTCACAAATTTATTAGAGTTCTTTGAATGAAGTGACCAGGAAGGTGAAAAAGGGCAGGGCAAAATTGTAGTCGATATGGATTTCAGTAAGGTCTTTGATAAGGTTCAACATGGTAGGCTGCTCTGGAAGGTTAGATTGCATGGAACCCAGGGCAAACTGGCAAATTGGATATAAAATTGGCTTGATGATAGGAAGTGGAGTGTAATAGCGGAAGGATGCTTATCAGACCTGAGGCCTATGACTAGTGGGTTGCCTCAGGGGTTGGTGTTGGAACCATTGCTGTTTATTATCTATATCAATGATTTGAATGAGAATGTACAAGGTATGATTAGTAAGTTTGCTGATGACACTAAAAAAAGGTGGTAATATGGACAGTGAGGAAGGTTGTCAGAAACTTCAGCAGGACCTTGATCAGCTGGGGAAGTGGGCTCAAAATGGCAAATGGAGTTTAATATAGATAAGTGTTAGGTCTTGCATTTTGGAAAGTCAAATGAAGACAGGATAGTAGGACCTTAAAGAGTGTAGTGGAGCAGAGGGATCTTGGATTTCAGGTTCACGGTTCTCTGAAAGTGGAATCACAGGTGGATAGGGCAGTGAAAAAGGCTTTTGGCACATTGGCCTTCATAAGTCAGGACACTAAGTATAGAAGTTGTACAGTTATGTTGCAGTTGTACAGTTTGTTGGTGAGGCCGCACTTGGAGTACTTTGTTCAGTTTTGGTCACCTTGTTATAGGAAGGTTGTTGTTGAATTGGAAAGAATGCAGACTGGACTCAAAGATCTGAGTAAAAGGAGGAGGTTGGACAAGTTAGGACTCTTCTTTTGAGCCCATGGGAGACTGAGGGGTGTCCTTATAGAGGTGTATAAGATCATGAGCAGCATGGATAGGGTGAATGCATTCAGTCCTTTTACCAAGGCTGGGGAATTGAGAACTAGAGGGCATCAGTTTAAGGTTAAAGGTGAAAGAATAAAAGGCAACCTGAGGGGCAATGTTTTTACACAGAGGGTGGTACGCACATGGAATCTGCTGCCAGCGGAAGTGGTTAAGGCAGGTATGTTAATAACATTTAAAACACATTTGGACAAATACATGGATAGGAAAGATTTAGAAGGATATGAGTCTAGTGCAGGGAAATGGGGTTAGCATGAATGGACATTTTAGAACATAGAAAAGTACAGCACAGAACAGGCCCTTCAGCCCACGATGTTGTGCCAAGGATTAATTCTAAACTAAAATAGAATAGCCAAACCTACGCACCCCTCAATTCACTGCTGTCCATGTGCATATCCAGCAGTCGCTTAAATGTCTCTGCTTCCACCATCACCACTGGCAAAGCATTCCATGCATTCACAACCCTCTGTGTAAAGAACCTACCTCTGACGTCTGCTCTACACCTTCCTCCTAATATCATAAAACTATGACCCCTCATACCAGTCAGTCCTGCCCTGGGGAAAAGTCTCTGGCTATTGACTCTATCCGTGCCTCTCATTACCTTGTATACCTCGATCAGGTCACCTCTCTTCCTCCTTCTCTCCAGAGAGAAACATCCAAGCTTATTCAACCACTCTTCATAAGGCAAGCCCTCCACTCCAGGCAGCATCCTGGTAAACCTTCTTGAAACCTTCTCCAAAGCCTTTGTATCTTTCCTATAGTGGGGTGACAAGAATTGGACACAATATTCCAAATGTGATCTCACCAGGGACTTGTAGAGTTGAAGCAAAACCTCACAGTTATTAAACTCAATCCCCCTGTTAATGAAAGCCAAAACACCAAATACTTTCTGAACAACCCTATCCACTTGGGTGGCAACTTTGAGGGATCAATGTACTTGAACACCAAGATCCCTTTGTTCCTTGACACTTCCAAGAATCCTGTCTTTAATCCTATATTCAAATTCAATTTCAACCTTCCAAAATGCATCACCTCACATTTATCCAGGTTAAACTCTATCTGCCATTTCTCAGCCCAGCTCTGGATCCTGTCTATGTCGTGCTGCAGTCTGCAATAGCCCCCAATACCATCAACAGCACCTCCAACCTTTGTGTCATCTGCAAATTTACTAACCCACCCGTCAACCTCCTTATCCAAGACATTTATACAAACTGCAAAGAGCAGAGGCCCAAGAACAGAACCCTACGGGACACCACTCACCACTGACCTCCAGGCAGAATACTTGCCATCTACAACTACTCTCTGCCTTCTGTCAGCCAACCAATTCTGAATCCAGATAGCCAAATCTCCCTGTATCCCATACTTCCTGAATTTATGAATGAGCCTACCATGGGGAAAGTTATCAAATGACTTCATCAACCTGTCTTGTCACCTTCTCAAAGAACTCAATGAGATTAGTTAGGCAAAAGCTGTCCCTCACAAAGCCATGCTGACTGCCTTTAATCAATGCTATGCTTTTCCAAATAGTCATAAATCCTATCCCTCAGAATTCTTTCCAAAACCTTGAGGACCACAGACGTAAGACTAACTGGTCTGTAATTGCCAGAGATTTCCCTATTACCTTTCTTGAAAAGAGGAACAACATTCACCTCCGGTACAACTCCCGTGGAGAGTGAGGAAGCAAAGATCTTTGCCAGCGGCTTAGCCACCTCCTTTCTCATTTCCCAGAGCAGCCTGGGATAAATCTGGTTTGGCCCTGGGGACTTACAACTTTTAATGTTTGCCAAAATTTCCAGTACATCAACTTCATCGATCTTGATCTGTTCAAGCCTGTATCTGAGGAGTAGTAATTGGTACTGAACATCATGCAATTATTGATAGAGGGAAGGTCATTGATGAAGCAGCTAAAGATGGTTGTACCTGGGACAGTACCCTGAGGAAGTCTGACAGAGATTCCCGTAAGCTGAAATGACTTATCTCCAACAACAACCATCTCCATACAAGCCAAATATGGCTTCAAATGGCAAACATTTTGCCCTCTGATATCCATTCATTCTTGTTTGCCCTAATGCCATACTCAGTTGAATGCAGCCTTAATGACAAGGACTATCAGCCGAAGTTCATTTCTGGAGTTCAGCTGTTTAATCCATGCTTGAATCAAGAATATAATGAGATCAGAGACTGAGTGATCCTGGTGGAAACCAAACAGGGTGTTACTGAGCAAGGTATTGCTGAGCAGGAGCTGCTGGATAACACTGTTGATGATACCTTCCATCACTTACTGATGATTGAGAGTGGACTGATGGGATGGTAGTTGGCCGGATTGGAGTTATCCTGTTTTTTGTGTACAGGACATACCTGGGCAACCTTTCACATGTCAGATGGATATCAGTGTTGTAACTGCACTGAAATCACTTAGCGAGGGAAGCAGCACGTTCTGGAGTACAGGTCTTCAGTACTATTGCTGCCACAATGTTGTCAGGACCCATAGCCCTTGCCGTATCTTGTATCGCCAACTTTTTCTTGACCTCATGTGGAGTGAATGGAATTGGTTGAAGGCTGGTATCTGCAATGCTGGGGACCATTGGAGGACGCCAAGATGGATCATCCACTTGGCACTTATGGCTGAAAATTGCTGCAAATCTTAAGCTTTATCTTTCACACTAATGAGTTGGGCTCTTCCAACATTACGGATGGGGCTATTTATGGAACCTCCTCCTCCAATGAGTTGTTTAATTATCCACCACCATTCACAACTGGATGTGGCAGTACTGCAGAGTTTAGGTCTAATCTGTTAGTTGTGACATTGCTTAGCTCTGTCTGTCTCATGCTGCTCATACAGTTTGCAGGCATGCAAGTAGGCCTGTTTGGTAGCTTCACCAGATTGACGCCTCATCTTTAGGTATGCCAGGTCCTGCTCCTGATATGCCCTCCTGCATTCTACATCCAATGAAGGTTGATCCCTGCTGGATGCTAATGGGAGATATGCTGGGTCATGATGTTACAAATTATGCTGGAGGACAATTCTGCTGCTAATGGCCCACAGTGCCTCATGGATTCTTTGCCATCAGTTGCGAGATCTGTTCAAAGTCAGTCTCATTTAGCATAGTGATAGTGCCACATAACATGATCAAGAGCATTCTCAATGTGCAGGTGGGACTTCACTCCACAAGGTCTGTGTGGTAGTTGCTCTTATCAATACTGGACAGATGCATCTGCAGTTGGCAGATTGACAAGATTGAGGTCAAGTACGTTTCTCTCCCTTGTTGGTTCCCTCATCACCTGTTGCAGACCCAATCTAGCAGCTATGTCCTTTAAGATTTGAACAGCTCAATCAGCACTGCTGCTGCTGAGCCACTTTTGGTGGTAGACATTAAATCCCCCTGACACAGAGTACATTTTGCACTTTTGCCACCCTCGGTGCTTCTGCAAACTGTTGTTCAACTTGGAGGAGTACCGATTCATCAGGAGGGAAGATAGTACATGTTAATCAGCAGGAGATTTCCTTGCCCATAATTAACCTGAAGCCAAGGGACTTCTTGGGGTCTGCAGACAATGTTAAGGACTCTCAGGGCAACTCCGTCCTCAGTGTAGATCACTGTGCAGTTACCTCTGCAAGACCCACAGAGCTGGTCGGGAGTGTCTTGAACTTTAGCTCTAAAGTATGATTCCATGCCTATGACTAACTCAGGCTGTTGCTTGACCAGACTGTGAGACAGCTCTCCCAATTTTGGTATGAGCCCCCTGATGTTATCAAGGATACCTTTCCAGGGTTGATTCTTCAGTTTTCTGCCATTATATTTTCCAAACTCTAGGTTGATACCAAATGGTCCACCTAGTTTCATTTCTTTGTTAAGACGTTGTTGCCATTGATACAACTGAGTGGCTTATTAGACCATTTCAGAGGGCTGTCGAGAGTCAGAAACTTTACTTTGGGCCCGGAGTCACATGGAGGCCAGACTAGGTGAGGGTGGCAGATTTCCTTCCCTTGTTTTACTAGTTAGGCAATAGTCTCTTAAATATACTGCTTTTTCAACGGTTCCTTTACATTTTTTTTCTCCTTTCAAATTGTAGAGCTAATATCTTTGATATAGTACTTGAAGCAGGGTTTCTCAAAGTGGAGGTTGGGGCCTCAATTCAGGTCTTTGGCTGAAATCTTGGAGTCATAGATTATGAGGCAGCAATGACCACCATTGGAATCTAAATGAGTTACAACAATTGTGTTCCTGTTCTAGTACCCACTCTTACAGCAATCCTGTGGCTTTAATAGGCCATCTACTCTATACCCACTGGTCCCTATTCATTTGCACTCCCATAGGTCCTTCTCCCTCAACTCACTCTCTGACACAACCCCTATCTCCACACATACCCCACCTTGCCCGCTGTCAGTGTTCGTGACAAGTTTCAAAGCTCAAATTGGGGACACAGTGGGAAAATTTGGGGAGCAATGTGCTAAAACCATCTCTGCAATCAATCCCTTATTCTCTTTCTGAGAACACTGCAGCAGAAATTTTTGTCTGACTTTTCAAGTGTTTGCTTTTGACTGTGCCTGAAGACGGTGCTGCAATATAAATGACATGTTAATGAATATCAGCATTCAGATTATCTACTCTGAGCTCAGTTCAGCAAAAAAAAACGTTCCCAGAGAACAGCAAATTTTTAGAATTGTCATTTTGTGACTTCTATCTTGGCCAGGAACTTTTGATCTCTCTGGTGGCAAACCTATAAACAAAAGATACCTGATGAAGGGCTTATCCCTGAAATGTCTATTCTCCTGCTCCACGGATGCTGCCGGATCTGCTGTGCTTTTTCAGCAACACTCTTTCGAAACAAAAACTGTAGCAAATGTTATAGAAAGGCACAATCTAGATAATTAATTTGAGAATGTACATAAATGTTTATTGATGTGTATGATTGGGAAAAAAAGCTTGGAACAGGGATGCAGTGTAAGGACTTTAGAATCAGACAGCAACCTTATGATGATGTCACAAAGGTATTCCTCATTTGGCATAAGTAGCACAGTGTGGGTGGAGTTGTTAAGTTGTAAAATAAAGAAGTTAGAAACATGTGTAGAGAAACACATATGGAATGTCCTTTCAATAACATAACAGTAAGGTTAGGGCCTTGTATGTCTCAGAATACCATGTATTGTTGCAATTAATCTTAACATGTAATAAAGTACAAAGAAGCCCAAGTCTGAGAACAGTTCTTGACTTTGTCTTCTCCTTGAACAGTTTGTCTTAAAAACAAGCTTTTGGATATGGACATGAAAGAACATGACAAGAAAACATCTGCATCATCAAAACAGAGTTCAAGGCAGACCAATTTGTCACAGTTACATTAAAAGGCTAAGAATCCCTCACGAGTGAAAGGAAGTGGACTAATGCTTCTTTTATGTAGCTGATACTCAAGCATAAAAATTATCTGAGGACAATATGATGTGAGGCACAGGCTATAGTCTGTGAAATTAGACATTTTCTTTTCTGTTTTATTTTCAGAAAACTAACAGAATTAAGTAAATATTCATTCACAACTGGAAAATCCCAACATCCAGAAAACTGGCTTGGGAGAAAATGCCGAGACTTTATTTCCAGGGGAGTGGGTGCTCACTGAAGTTGGGCCAAATGCCTGCAGAAAGAGTTTGCAGGCAATCACACGGGCTGCCTGATCTGATGTCAGACTGTGCTAAAGACGGTGGGCATGGTGCTTTTAAAATAACATTAAAACAAACAAAAATACATCCTCCATACCTCCCACCTTACATCACCTTATTCCCTACCCCAAGAAACACATCCCATAAAACATAGACAAAAGCCAATGCCAGTCACCCTGCATGTTCTGTCCAGAGCAATCTTTTCCCTCCACCATTCCTCAAACCTTCAGACTCTTCATGCAAATCTATGCTCCACCATTCACCTCCCTGTCCCCAGTCATCAAGTGATATTTTAATCTGCATGGCAAATTTGTTCGAACCCATGCCCCAGTTTCAACCTTTGATAGCTCTATGATATTCTCTATGATAGCTACTATTATCCAGAAGGGCAGACCTCAGGACTCAAAGAGTATGATGTTGGAAAGGCGCATCCAGTCAGGCAGCATTCCAGGGGCAGGAGAGTCAATGTTTCCCATGAAGACCTTATGCTCAAAGCGTTGTCTCTCCTGCTCCTTGGATGCTTCCAAAAGCTGTGCTTTTCCAGTCCCACACATTTTGACTCTGATCTCCAACATCTGCAGTCCTCATTTTCTTCAAGACCTCAGGACTCATGTAGCTCATAAGTAACTTTTGATGAATTTAAGATTTGGAAAGATACTCTCATTGATGAAAGTCCATTCAGCACAATCTCAAGAGGAAGTTTGCCAAGATGTTACCTGGGCTGGAGAGATTGGAAAATGGAGGGTGGGTTTGTGGGGAGCATGGACCTGACAAGGGAGTTGTGGAAGGAATGGTCTCTCTGCAAAAGATGAGGCTGGGGAGGGAAACACATCATTGGTGGTGGGCTTTGATTGTAGGTGGCAGAAATGGCGGAGGATGATGCAATGTCTCTGGAGGTTGGTGGGGTGGAAAGTGAGGATCAGGGAGGTTCTGTCCTTGTTATGATTAGAGGTGTGGGGTTCAACGGCAGAGGTTCAGGAAGTGGAGGAGATGCACTGTAGGGCATCGTCAACCACGTGGGAGGGGTAATTGGTCCCTGGGATGTTGTGTAATAGAATTGGTCCTCCTGCGAGCAGATGCAGGAGGTGAGGTCATAGTCATGTATGTACCTCAATACCTGGGATTGGTGCACTGACCTCTACACCACTAAAGTCAATGCCAAATCACAGACCCCTCCTCCTACTGCACCCCTCGACTACAACCTCACCTTCCATTACCAAACCATCAACTCCTAGACTATCTTCAACCTCATCACTCAAGGGATTTCCCATCCACAGCCTCCAATCTCATAGTCTGTGAACCCTGTACTGGCCGGTTCTACCTCCTACCTAAAATTCGCAAACCTGACTGTCCTGGTTGACCCATCATCTCAGCCTGCTCCTGCTCCACTGAACCTAGCTCCGCATACCTTGACACCATCCTGTCCACCTTGTTTGAGGAACTCCCCACTTACATTCGGGACACCACTAACATCTTCCAACCTCCTCCATGACTTTTGTTTCACTGGCACCCAATGCCTCGTCTTCACCATGGACGTTCAATCCCTGTACACACCCATCAACATGACGAAGGCCTCCAAGCCCTCCCTTCCTTTGTCTCACACTGACCCAACCAGTATCTTTACATTGAAACTCTCATTCGATTGGCTGAACTGGTCCTCACCCTCAACAATTTCTCCTTTGAATCCTCCCACTTCCTCCAGCCCAAAATGAGTAGACATGGGCACCCACCTGGGCCCCAGCTATGCCTGCCTCTTTGTCAGGTATGTGGAACAGTCAATCTTCTGCAGTTACACTGACACCATTCCCCACCTTTTCCTCTGCTACATCCATGACTGTATCAGCGCCACCTCGTGACCCCAAAAGGATTTTGAACTCTTCATCAACTTCACAAACACCTTCCACCCCAATCTCAAGTTCACCTGGACCATCTCGGACACCTCCATCCCCTTCCAGGACCTCTCCATCTTCATTTCCGGTGATCGACTCAACACGGACATCTACTACAAACCCACTGACTCCCATAGCTATCTGGACTACACCTCTTCCCACCCTGCCTCCTGTAAAAATGTTATCCCTTATTCCTAATTCCTCCACCTCTATCGTATCTGCTCCCAGGAGGACCAATACCAACATGGAACATCCCAGATGGCCTCCTTCTACAAAGACAGCAATTACCTCTCACACATGGGTCGATGATGCCCTCCAGCACATCTCCTCCACTTCCCACACATGTGCCCTTGAACCCATCCCTCCAACCTAAACAATGACAGAACCTCCCTGGTCCTCACCTTCCATCTCACCAACTTCCAGATACATCACATCATTTTCTGTCATTTCCGCCACCAATAAACAGAAACCACCATGAGGGATATATTACCCTCCACACCCTCTGCATTCCAGAGAGACCATCCCGTCCACGACTCCCTTGTCAGGTCCACGTCCCCACCAATCCACCCTCCGGTCTCGGCACCTTCCCCTACCACTGAAAGAAGTGCAAAATCTGTGCCCACACCTTCTTCCTTATCTCTATCCAAGGTTCCAAAGGATCCTTCCAAATCCGGCAAAGGGTTTGCTGCACCTCCACACACGTCATCTATTGTATCCGTTGCTCCTGATGTGGTCTCCTGTATACTGGGAAGACAGGACGCCAACTTGTGGAACATTTCAGGGAACATCTCTGGAACACATGCACTAAACAACCCCACCACCCTGTAGTTGAACACTTTAACTTCCCCTCCCACTCCACCAAGGACATGCAAGTCCTCGGTCTCCTCCACTGCCAGACCCAAACCGCCTGATTCTGGAGGATGAGTGCCTCTTCTTCCACCTTGGGACCAATGTGACACGGGATCAATGTGAATTTCACCAGTTTCCTCATTTCCCCTCCACCCACCTTACCCCATATCTAACCTTCCAACTCGGCACTGCCTTTTTGATCTGTCCTACCTGTCCATCTTCCTTCCCGCCTATCCTCTCCACCCTCCTCTCTGACCTCTCATTTTCACCCCCACCTTATTCTTCCTATCACCTTCTCCCCAGCCCCACCACCACCCCCCTGCCCCATTTATCTCTCAGTCTCCTTGGGTCGCCATTCTCATTCCTGATGAAGGGCATATGCTCGAAACATCAATTCTCCTGCTCCTTGGAAGCTGCCTAACTGGCTGTGCTTTTCCAGCAACACACTTTTCAACTCTGATCTCCAGCATCTGCAATCCTCACTTTCTTCTTCGAATAGCTAGGTGGTTATTTTTGACTGACACAGACTTGGTGGTTCATAAGGCTTTGTTGACATCTTGGGTTCTAGAACTAAATTTGACTACTTAATTTCTCATTAAAAAAACAAGCATTTGTATTTGCAACTTGACTTTATGAGCACTTTGTGCAGTTAGAACAATGATAAGCTTATAGGGATTCCACCAAGATAATGCTGTTGTGAAATTAGACATTTAACTCAAGGACTGTAATATACCTCTCAGGATTATGTCATTAGGCAGCATGAAATAACAAACATAGACATTGCGTACAGTTTAAAAAAAAATTTAAAGTCTGGGAGATTACTTGGTAACTTCACTTTATTTGTCAGATTAACAATTCCCTTGTTAGATTAACAATTCCCTTGGCAGATTAACAATTCCCTTGTTAGATTAACAATTCCCTTGGCAGATTAGCAGTTCAAATAAACTTGACAGTTACAAAGAGATTTTCCAATTTTTTACCCATTCACATCTACTTTTAACAATCCCACAGGTACTTGACTGCTCAGAAAAGGCAACTGATCTTACCCAAAGGGTACCTTGACCTATTCAAGATGTTAGGAGAAAGTGAAGACTGCAGATCAGAGATGAAAAATGTGTTGCTGGAAAAGCGCAGCAGGTCAGGCAGCATCCAAGGAGCAGGAGAATCGACGTTTCGGGCATGAGCCTGAAGAAGGGCTTATGCCCGAAATGTCGATTCTCCTGCTCCTTGGATGCTGCCTGACCTGCTGCGCTTTTCCAGCAATACATTTTTCAGCTATTCAAAATTTTATCTTATCTCTAAGAGAACCCTGTAGCTCCAAATAACTCTGGCAGATTTAGATTTTCTGAGAAGTGTAAAGTCCACAGATTATGTTTTGCACATCCCATGATTGATAATTAGGCAACTTTTTTTTAAACCTTTTGAACCATGGATGGCAAAATACAACACCCCTCCATCCTCACCTGTCTGAAGTGAGAATGGGTTTGAGGCCAGGACTTCTGGAATCAGAGCTCTGGCATATCTTGGCTAACCTGGAGACCCTTTACATTTTTTCTGAATTTAGGCCATATACTATTAAGTTTTCCCTGAAGTTTTAAATGAGGATTTTTTCAACCCCATAAAATGCATTATAATATCTTTTCAATAAGATGAACATTAAATGTTTACAACTAAGTATTGCCATTATTAGCATTATCATGCTGGTTCACAGTATATACTGTAATGAATGTCAATAAAGAAAACAGACCAGGTTTTAGAAGTTTCCACTTAGCTTCCATTAAATAGCATTGGTTGATTTGACATGCTGGTCTTTACTGAACAATATAATAGTCTCACTTCTGAACAGATTGGTGCACTGTGGTAGACCGAGTCAAAAAGATTAATGTTTAAATCACTGCACTGATCAGGATTTATGAGATTTTAATTATGAAATCCGCTGATTTATAAAACATGATCCTTGGCATATTTTATTTTCATTGCAATTTATCTGTGTTTGAAGGTTCTTTATTTTTGTTGATGTGAGAACTTTCTGTTGTTTATTTGTTTGCATACTTTTCACTGAGAGTTTGGGCATTCTGCCATGTGCAAGTCGGATTGGAATGAAACTTTAATGAGTGTTATTCCAGCAGTTTGTTTAGTAATTAATACTAAAGCTATCTTGTGTAAAATTATGATTGTTTATTTCATGTCATTGAGAACACTATGACTAATAATAATAAATAAAAGTGACAAAGTATTGATACAATATGGCTCTTCTCAGAGAGCTGTGAAGGAAAGGACCAGCCCAGCAAATGCTGAAATGTACGAGTGTTAATGACTTCAATTGTAACTAGTTATTGCAAAGTGCTAAACGTAAGGAAGGAAGGAAATAATAGGCAATTTACCCCAGGCTGTTCTCAGCTTTATTGTACATAACTCCAAAACTGCGCTGGAATAGTTAATCCATCTATTTGTCATCAGGCCATAGATATAGGTGAAGAATTAGGCCACTGAGCCCATCGCTTGATCGTGGCTGAAATGTTTCTCAACCCATCCTCGTGCTTTCTTCTGAAACTCTTGATCCTCTTACCAACCATGAACCTATCTGTCTCTTTCTAAATGCATTCAATAACTTGACCTTCACAACTTTTTGTGGCAACAAATTTAACAAATTCACCACTCACTGCATGAAGAAATTCCTCTTTAGCTCAGTTCCAAAGCATTGTCTCTTTACATTGAGGCTGAGCCTTGGGTCCTAGTCTCTTTTAGCAGTGTAAACATCTTCTCCACATCCGCACTACCCATACCTCTCAGTACTGTGTACGTTTTAATCACTTCCCCTCTCATCCTTCTAAACTCCACTGAGTACAGACCCGTAGTCCTCAAACACTTCTCATCTGATAAGCCCTTCATTCCCAGGATCATTCTTGTTAACCTCCTTTTGACCCCCTCCAATGCCAACAGATCCTTCCCCAGTTATGAGGCCATAAACTGCTTGGAATAATCCAAATTCAGTCTAACCAGAGCCTTACACAGCCTCAGAAGTACTAAGATAAAACCAAAGAACAGCAGATGTTGGAAATCAGAATCAAAAACAGAAATAACTGGAAAAACTCAGCAGGTCTAACAGCATATATGGAGACAAAGCAAAGTTAACATTTTGAGTCCAGTGACACTTCTCAGTGGTACATCTCTACTCTTGTACTCTGGCCCTCTTGAAATGATTGCTAACATTGTATTTATATTTTTAACTGCCAACTGAACTTGCATGTTAACATTATGAAAATCCTGAATTAGGACTCCTAAATCCTTTGTTCTTCAGATTTCTGAAGCCTTTCCCCATTTAGAAAATAGTCTATGCCTCTACTCCAGTGATTCCTGAAAGATCACCACAAAGCCTCCACCATCTCCTCAGATATTACCTTCAGAAGTTTGGGGTGTCGTCCATCTTGTCCCTCAGACCTTTCAGCTTCACGAACACCGACTCTTTCGTGATGGCCACTGCACTCATTTCTGCCTATTGACTCTCTTGAAGTTCTGGTATGCTGCTGGTGTCTTCTACTGTGAAAATTGATGCAAAGTTCTCAGTTTCTCCACCATTTCTTTGTTCCCCATTACAACTTCTCCAACCTCATTTTCCAGGTGTCCAATGTCCACCGTTGCCTCTCTCTTACTTTTTAGATATGTAAATAAAACTCTTAGTATCTGATTTTATATTATTAACACATATTTCATCTTCTCCTCCTTCTTGCTTTTTTTGTGTATCCTCTGCTAGTTTTCAAAGACTTTCCAATATTTTGGATTCCCACTAATTTTCACACGTTTAATGCATCCTCTTTGCTTTTATGCTGTCTCTGACTTCCCTTGTCAGCCATGGTTGCCTCATCCTCCCTTCCGTATATTTCTTCTTCCTTGAGTTGAATTTCTGCTGTGCCTCCCAAATTACCCCCCGAAACTCCTGCCTGTGCTGTTCTGCCATCTTCCCTGCTGTGCTCCCCCTCCATCCAACTCTGGTCAGCTCCTCCCTCATGTCTTTGTAGTTATCTTCACCCAACTATAATACCTTACATCTGATTTCAGCTTCTGCCTCTCAAATTGCAGGGTACATTCCATCTTTTTATGGTCACTGCCCCCAAAGGGGTCCTTCACCTTAAGCTCCCTAATCAAGTCTGCCTCACTACACATCACCAAATCTAAAATTGCCTGTTCCCTAGCCAGCTCTTCCACAAGCTGCTGCTGCAGCAAAAATAGACATTTCCCAAAATATTTTTCGTGAGATCTGCTACCAATCTGATTTTCCCAGTCCACCTGCATATTGAAATCCCCATGATTATTGTTAAGTGTCTTTCTTACATGCATTTTATATCTCCTGATTGAAAATACACCATGGCCTTTTCAGTAGCAGATTGCAATGGAGTGAGGGTTAATGTATTTTATCTCTGACTATGATATATATATATTTTTAAATCTCAAGCAATTTGTTACTCTTTGTAGTTTATAGTGGATAATCTGCCACTTATATGTTCTGTGCATGAGATCCAAACATTGTCCTTTCGAACTGTGGTCACTCGAGCAATTCAGTGGTTCCTGCCAAAGTTACAATCTCTCTAAGTGGAATATTCTGCAGAAGGTTAATTGCGAACTACAAGCTCATTTTATCTGTGACATTTTAGCTAAATTACATACTCAACGCATCAGGTCATAAAATAGATTGGAGTACCCAACTCCTGTTCAGCAAGGTGAACACAATTAAAAGAGAATGAGGCAGCTTCTCCAGAAAAAAAGGCCATGGTTTACTTTCAAGTGCAATTCATCCCTTGATATATGTGACAGGGACATTAACTGATGAGAGTATAGATGCCTTTTTCTCGTGAATCCCTGAATCTCAAAAGAGAAGTGTGACCTAAATGGCTTGCTGAGAGATGTTGACTTGCATTTTGACGGACATCTATTATCACATTCAAGGATGGGAAATACATAGTGTGTGATCAAATCATTTGATCAGCTTTTGGTTTTAATACCAAAAAAAAGTAAAAAGTATTTTTGCCAGCTGCATATCTGGGAATTCTTTTGTGATGTAGAACAATACATTAGCCCTATTTTTATCTGTGCTGCTGACAGTTGAGAGTTTCTTTCCACTTTATAGCCCTTGCATGGTTTTGATTGACTTCTGGACCTGATATTTCCTCCTCTTGGTAAGTTTGTGATGAGGTAGTTTTGCTATCCATCAAGATGGAACCATTGTGTTGTCTGCCTATAAAAAAGTGGTTGTCAAGCATTGTAGTTTCTAGGCTGGATGGCCACTTACTGGTGCAATAAAGGATGGAAACAAAAGTTTTACATGTACGCTGTCGCCAGTTAAAGCACAACATCACATTTCAGCAGCTGGAATGAGCTCTAGACTTTGTGATGGCTTCACGCAGTTACTGCTGACAGAAAAGCTACATAGAGAAAGGCAATCAAAAGGAAGATATCAGAGGCAGTCAGCATCTCACCGAGTAAAATTTCCATATTTTCAGCCCTGTACAGTTCATGCTGGTCAATAAGTCACTCCTTTTTTAACAAGTCAGCTGTCTGGAAAAACTTACTATGATACAAAATTTATTTCACCATATCTAAAAATCATCATTGCCTGCATGAAGTCTATCCTTTTTTTGGATTAATCCTAAAAAGAAAAAATCTGGCATTATCTGAAGATCTTAAAACAGGACATAAAATTTGAATGATGAGAAGCAACATCAGGCTTAGAGCTTTTAGCAATTGCACTGCAGTTATATTTGCTAAATACAGCAACAGACACCAAATGTCACATTTCATTGCAGCACACTGTGCATTAGTGACAGCATCATAAATACTATTTGAATGCATGACATTTAGTATGATCATGGGATGGTAAGGTTATAGAAAGGGCTTCTATTCATTACATACTAATGATGATTACTCAGGACAGGAGATGTCTGAAAGCAATCTTTTGGAAAATGACAGCTCCTTTCAGAACTGGCTTCTGAGTCAGGTTTTTCAAGATTTGTATTAATATTGTGACTATTCAACCCTGTTTACAATTCCTGTAAAGAATTTCTAACAATAAAATATTGTAGCAATGAACACAATTTTGAATATGTTTTTCAACTCTTAGCAACTACATAATCCCCTTTGGAAATTTGTACCATTAATGTACAGAATGACTTGACATAGTGAAGTGACCTCTACCACTACAAGTAGGTGTCTTTGCAGGCAATCTGCTGCAGCCAGTAAACACATATCACTTGGAACATGATGTCAGAATGGTGCAGCTGAAAAGTATGGATTTTCATAGCTTTAAGAGAAACAACTACTCAAATCAAAACAACAGGAAAGACTAAAAAGTAGCAGTCTGCAACTTTAAATTACTGAGGGCCAAAATGACTGTGTGTTTTTCCACTCCATGCTGCTGTGGAAATTTAAGAAGAAATGAAACAGGATTTGATGTGTTTTCATTCTGAGTGGCAAAACAATGAAATAGAATGAAAATTAATTTTTAAAATCCTGACCATGTGGAATGGCAACCCTGCTATCAGTACTGGGAAAGAGTGCGACAAGCTGTATTGTAGTTTAGATCTCACTGAGGAGCAGAAAACCCGACAGAACCGATTTTGGAACTTTTGAAAGCGCACTTTGAAACCAATATTAGTGTTATCTTAAATGATATTAGTTCAATATTAAAAATCAAGAGAAAGGGAGACTATTGAACACTATGTGACTAAGAATGATTTATCCAGTTTAAAGTTTGGACAACTGAAAGATGATTTCATTGAAGGTAGGACTGTCTTAGACATAAGAAGTTCTGTTGGAAGAGTACCAGTGCTAAGAGAGAAGAAACAATCTCAAGAAACTATTGGTATATGTACATGCCCTAAGGATATCAATCTTCCGCTAGATTATATAAATGGTGAAACAGATAAGTCTTTTCATTACGTTGTGAAACTTTGCAGGCCCAAATTAGAACAACAGATTGAAGAAAAAAATGAAGGAATATTTGCAAAAATATAAAGGCAGAATAAACAGGATGCAAATACTGTACAAGGCTGAAGCAAGTAGACATGTCACTGGGTTGGCAGTAGGTCAGCGAAGGTTCACTTGGATGATCCCTAGTAAGGAGGGGTTGTCTTAACAGCAAAGTCTAAACAGGTTGGGGCTCTATTCATTGGAAAATAAAAGCATAGGAGGTGATCTCATTGAAACATACTGAGTTCTTAAAGGGCTTGGCAGCTGAGGGATTTTTCCCCTCACAGGACAGTCTTGGACCAGAGGGCATTGCCTCAGAATAAAGGGGTGACAATTTAAAACTGAGATAAGTATTTCATCTCTTACAGGGTTGAGAGACTTGAAACTCCTTAGCATGGAGAGCTATCGAGGCAGAGTCCTAGCGTGCATTTAAGGCTAAGATAGATTCTGGATTAATAGAGGAATAAAGGGTTATGGGGAAAGGGCAGGCAAGTGGGTGTCAGGACTGTCAGATCAAATATGATCCTATTGAATGGCGGAGTAGGCTCAAGGGACCAAATAGTCAACTGCTCTTTTTATTTCTTCTGGTCGTGAAGACTAGACTTCATGTGAAGAAAATTGAGGATACTAAAATGAGATTATGAAATTTTACAGATTCAATGAGAGCAATACCTTTAAATGCTCTGAAAGTCATGAACCTAAAAGAGACATTGAATTTGAAAGATAAGCATCTTGTCCACATGAAAGAAAACTACTCTCCAAGCTACAACTGTCCAAGTGTTGCAGGGAAAAAATGATGAAAGGAAGATCTGAAAGAACTGTGTACGCATTTATTGCTGCAGGAAAGAATTTGACATTCAAAGATGAAGTTCAAATGACTAGTAAGAAGCTCATTAACCAGTGCAGTATTTATAAGGAATACCAAGTTTAGCAATTCAAAAGCAACTTATAATGCATGACATCCCTGACATGGATGAGGCTCGAGGGAGACTTCTACAGCCTTACAGGAGCTGACTATCTACTCACCAACAACTAATAGCTATTTTCAAATCAACCTTTCAGTAATGTTGTTACATACCTCAGGAGCCTGTACCACTTGAACTCAGATCTCATGGCTCAGAGAAAGGGATAATACCATGATGCAACAAGAGCCTTCAACCCTTGACTACCATGAGTCAGAGCAGCTGACATCAATAAAACCTCTCTACCCACCTCTCTGGTCCCAAACACCAGCAAAACTGTGCATGCACGGAAAATAGCCCAATTAAAATACTTCAACAAATCTCACTTACTCACACCCTGCCCAAATAACACCCTGCACATGCTCCTTAGTGCCAACAAATGCAATCTAAAATAATTGAACAGACCCAGCTTCGGCTTCTACAAGGAAATTCTTGCATGAGAAATACTTTGACAGAAGACAAGCTCAGTCCAATCCAATGACAAATGATATGCCATAGCCAAACGATTTTTCAAATGGTGAATAAACTACTCAAATGAGAAGTAGTAAGAGGTGTGAGGGACAAAAGCAAAATAAAATGATAGTAAGCCAAATTTTATTGTCAGAGCTGAGCATTGGAAAGCCAGATTGCACATATTCAATGGTCTCAGCAACAATCAGCCCATGTGGCAAGTTGTGTCCTGTGCTGTGCAGTTGTCACCTTGATCATTTATAATTAATGTGAATGACGAGGTATATCATTATATCATCACAACCCACAAATGCATACTTACAAATTGAAAGACTGTGCTTTCACTGTAGGTAGAGCTCAGGGAAAAGTGACCTTATTACATGTGCAGAGTACAGAATAATCGACAATCCCAAAGATTCACTGCTCTCTAGAAATGAAAATCAATCATTTATAGTACTCACCAAGAAAACAACAATCCTCATGGAACAAAACTTACTTTAGTAATGAGCATTTACCAAAGGAACAAACAGTGACAAGACACGCAAATAAAATTAGAAGACCTACATGATAGAAAACTAAATATCCAATGCACATGCAAAACTGACGGAAGTAGAATTAACCAGACTTAATGCACTTTTGTTAAAGAATGAAAGTTTTTGATGTGACTAGGTGCATTGGGGAACTTGTGTGTCTTGAAACTGAAAATGATAGTGGATGCTTTTTATTTAATGAAAAAGGGCTTATTTGGAGAAATGCAATTTTACTGTTAATGTCCTGGTTTACTTGCCATAGTTATGAGACATGTAACTTGGGAATTCTTCCATCTTTCCTTGTCATTGTTGGATTCCTCAGTTTATTGGAAGGACATAGAAACATAGAAAGTAAGAGCTGAGACAGGCTATTTGGCCATTCAAACATGCTCTGCCATACATCATAGTCATGGTTGATCATCTATCTCAATAGCCTGTTTCCATCTTTCCCCCATATCCTTTGATCCTTTGGACCCAAGTGTATAAGCTATGCCTTCTTAAAATCATGCCTTTTCAGCCTTGGCTGCTTCATCTGATTGTGGATTCCACATGCTCACCACTCTCAAGGTGAAGATATTTCTCCTCATCTTAGTTCTATATGGTTAACCTGAATCCTTAGACTGTAACCCTTGATTCTGGATTCTCCCACAATTGGGAGTGTCCTTTCTGAATCTACTCTGTCTAGTTTGTTAGAATTTTATCTATTTCAGTGAGAATCCCCTCATTCTTCTTAACTCCAACAAACATAATCCTAATCGATTCAACCTATCCTCATGTCTCAGTCCCTCTATTCCAGGAATCAGCCTGGTAAACCGTTGTTATCTGCCCTCAATAGCAAGAACATTTTGCCTCTGACAAGGTGGAAAACTGCAAACAATACTCCAGGTGTGGTCTCACCAAGGGCCTTGATAAGGAGTAAGAGATCCTTGTTTCTGTATTCAAATTCTCTCACTACGAATGCCAACATAGCATTTATTTTCTTAACCACATGCTGCACCTGCATGCTTACCTTCAGTGACTGGTAAATGAGGTCTCATTGCATATTTCCCTCTCTTAGTTTATAGCCATCTGCCTTCTTGTTTTTGTTCCCAATGTGGATAATCTCACATTTATCCTCATTATCTGTTAAGCCTTTTCCCATTCATTAATTTTGTCCAAATCACATTGAAACATTTCTGCATCTTCCTCACAGTTCACCCGCCCCCCCCCCAGTTTTGTGTCATCTGCAATTTAGAGACATTACATTTAGTTGCCTCATGTAACTTGACCTTCAAACTCTGCATCACATAAAGAAAGGGGAGAGTTACCTGAACACTGTGTTCCAAGAGGCAGTCACACCCTTAGTTTAGCTACCTACAGTATCCCAGTCATCACTGCCTCCCATTTAGGAAATGACTGGTTTATTCTTACTCTATCTTACTCCTGTCGACCAGTTTTCTATTCATCTCAACACACTATCCCCAATCCCATGTGCTTTAATTTTACAGAATTTGTGAAAAGACTTCTGAAAGTCCAAACAAACCGCATCCACTGGCTCCCCACCATCAACTCCATGAGTTATAGCCTTCAAGAATTCCCTAAAGGGTTGTGTTTAAAACATTTCCCAATGTGCAAAGAGGCCCATTTTCAGAAGGGCTTGAGTGCAGATTGTGGTTCCTCTGTGGGGGCTTCCCAGTCTGGGAAGTTTGCCAGAATGGGTCCAGACAGAGTTCAGACTGTGTCCTATTGAAAGGCTGGATGCTGATGGTGTTGTGACCCCATTTAAAACATTTCCCTTTTCGGCCCAGTGTCACAGATTCACGTAATTAGGGAGACAAATGGATTTTGCTGTACGTTGAAAAAGGATTGGCGCACTACATTTGTTTAATAGGTAATTTTGCATATCACATAAAAAATAGATGTTGTAAATAGTGAGGAGGAAATCTTTAGACTACAGGATGTTATAGCCAGCCAGTTATGGGCACAGCAATGTCAAATGGAATTTAGTATTGCAAAATGTAAAATGTCATATGGGATGAAGCACCTCATTTTGCAATACTCTATTACTCTAATACTCTGATCACCCCTGTCTGGTCCCACACAGCCTGAGGGACCCCTGTTGTGATATCTTCCTGAGCTGGGTGTTCCTTATCCTCAAAAGTAGCCTGCGGCTGATCTTGAGCCTGCATCCACCTTTGCCCTCTTAGGCAGACAACCACTGTGACCAATATACTCCCCAGAATTCCCTGTTCCTTTTTATGTTGCACAATATTAATAGCTCATTTACACCTATTTCAACCTTTGGGTGACTCTCTGCATTGAACTTTTCTTCCAAGTGTTCTCCATGCCCCCTGAGCCCCAACATTACATCTTTATGATGGCCAACCTATTTTTATATGCTGTCTGTTAGTGGTCACTGCAACTAACATCCTCCCCTCCTGAGCATATCATGCCCTCCATTGTTGTTCTGACACCCCATACCCTATGAGTTAAAACCCTGTCGCTGTCCTTGTCTTCACGTTCACAAATGCTTCTGTTGTCCTCCTTGTACCCTTGTCTAAGCCACCACCTTGACCGTAATCCCCATTCACACCCACTGTTGCCCCTATAGGCCCCTTTGCAACTCCTAAATGAGCCATGGACAGACTCCAGTGACTTCATTTGCCACAAATCTCTGACTGAGTTCAATGAGCAGCCCTTACATGTGACAGACCAAAACCACAAAAGCTGTGATTTTGCAGCTCCCGAATAAAAATGTGCAAGTGCCCTGATCTTGGTGCTGTCTCTATAGGATTGAATGTTTCCCACTCTGCATACTGTAGTTGGACCTATCCCCTGACTGTAAGTGGTCCAAGTAGACAACTGACCATTGCCAAGCCTCTAGATTGTGTGCAGACTAATGATACTGGGATACCCTTACCAGAAGTTACATATCTTAGACTGGATTGAGATCTAGTTACGATCCAATTTCCAACATGGCTACTTTGTTTAATAAATGAGTAGTGTGCCTACTGTGCAGGCAGCTGGCACATGTTGTGGGTGTTACTTTGACATCTTGGTGCGTCATAAACCAAAACATCTGCCTCCCAACTCCTTAACAATCAATCAAATCTCTACTGACAAAAATGACAAGCAACCTGCCTGTGTGCCTGCACTAAAAAGTATATCAGTATACATGTACTGATTGCTTTTGGTTCTGGCTGGAGCAGCAACATGGTAACTGTCATGGAATGTCAAGAAAAGGCAATGATTGGATGGTCTGAGGGTGCTAGGCTGCACTAAGTGAGTGAGCATTAAGAGAGTGGGAGAGCAGCCCATGAACTGGACACCTGTCTGAATATGCAAATTGTCCTTGCTGGTACAACCTTTCAGTATTAGTTGCTGGTGCACCTGGATATGCAGTTCTGAGTTTCCTAAATGGCCTGCAAAATGCCAATATATCTTGACAAAGGGTATATGTGGTTGGAGCATTGGATCGTGTCCTGAGTTGCAGCACTGGTCCTCCGTAATGTGGAGGCTCCTTGCAACATGGCATGCTGAAGTCACCAAGTACCTGCTCTGACTTCCATATTGCAATTTCTCATGTCTCACGTTTTGGCACATTTGGCAACATCGGAAGCTGAGTATTAATAAGGTAAGTTACAACATGAATAACTAACAAACTATAACCCTCCTTAATTGGCAATCTATTGCTGCTTAATGTAAACTTTCCTTGCAGCTTGAAGGAAGCATAAACAATGGAGCAAGATGCTCCTGACATTGAGTTGGATCTTGCTGAGCTTCTCATTCAATTCTACTACAAATCTCAGTCTAGCCCATGTTCCTGAGACCCCATAAGATTCCACCTTATGTTTCTATTAGGTTTGTTTTCAATTCTTCCTTATGTCTTGGGATAGTATCAAGACTTAGTTGAAGCTGAGAAAATGTTCACAATAAGATGTGATGGCTGCTAAGTTGTTCCCAACCAGTGTTCAATTTTTTGAAAATAAGCATTAATCATTCAATGTAAACTATATCTGCAGTGATAACACACAAAATACAAAGCTTTGCAGTTCATCCCTCATATTACCATATCTATCACAAAATGTCATTTACCTCACTTTATATTTTTCACAGTACAGATCATGTGCAGTCACAGGGCTTCAGGTCCTACATCTCAATCAGATTGTATTACAAAGGCACTGTGACAGGTTAAGCAAACACATTCACTCTACAGGCATATGCTGTAAAACGTAAAACAGGAATCCATTTGTTATTTTGTGATATGTTTCTTCAGTGTGTGGAAGCAAAACAATAGATGGAGGCTCCTCCTAGTCAATAATTTCCTTATGAGTGCATTCTGCTTAAAAAGTCAAACCTGGAGATTGGATTTAGGGAGTAGCATTCAAATCATATTAAAAAATAGTGGTTATATTTAAATTTCTTTGGGTTATCTTCCTTTTTTATCAATCAGAAAACAAATTTACTTGTGGTGAGACCACATAAAATTGAAAATAAAAACTGAAAGAACTGTCGATGCTATAAATCAGAAACAAAAACACAGATTGCTGGAAAAGCTCAGCAGGTTTGACTGACCCTCCCTCAGAACTGAAAATGTGTTGCTGGAAAAGCGCTTTTCCAGCAACACATTTTCAGCTCTGATCTCCAGCATCTGCAGTCCTTACTTTTTCCTCCCTCAGAACTGCTGAGCTTTTCCAGCAATCTCTGTTTGTGACAAAAAAAATGGAATTTGAGTAGGACAGTTGCTTTTTTGAACTTGGTCGACCATTCGACAAGATCATGGATAAACTCCTTTCTAAATTTAACCTTTCTGCACTGTTTTCATGTCCTTTAATTCCCACATGACTCAAAAGTCTATCAATATTTACCTTAAATATATTCAACAAATAAGCATCCACAGCTCTTTGGATTAGAGAATTTCAAAGTATCACAATCGTTTTGAGCAAGGATTTTCTCCTAATCTCAGTTCTAAACCATTGACCCCTTATTCTGAGATTGTTCTATATTCCCATCCAGGGGAAACATTTTCTCAGCTGTTAAGAATTTTATACAGATCAATCATATTACCACTGTCTTTTTTTAAACTCCAAGCAACATAGAACTAGTCTTTCTATCTCTCTTTCAAGGACATTCAAATCTGTGTTGTACTGCGTCTCAGGCATATATGTCTTTTCCGATTTAAACAGACTAAAACTTCACACTCTAGGTGTGACCTCACCAGTGCCCTGTATATTTGTATTAAAAGTTTATTTAATCATATCATATGCTTTCATCCTTTTGTAGCAAAAGCTAACATATTAATTGCCTACCTATTTGCTTTTTCATTTTGTGATTCATGCACATTGAGACCAAAGTCCATCTGAATGTAAATCTTTCTCAGCCTTTCAACATAATCAGGGGAATAGATAGAGTAGACAGTCAGAAACTTTTTCCCCGGGTACAACAGAGTGTTACAAGGGGACATAAATTTAAGGTGAAGGGTGGAAGGTATAGGGGAGATGTCAGGGGTGGGTTCTTTACCCAGAGAGTGGTGGGGGCATGGAATGCGCTGCCCGTGGGAGTGGCAGAGTCAGAATCATTGGCGACCTTTAAGAGGCATTTGGATAGGTACATGGATGGGTGCTTAATCTAGGTTAGAAGTTCGGCACAACATCGTGGGCCGAAGGGCCTGTTCTGTGCTGTATTGTTCTATGTTCTATGTTCTATGTTCTAATCAATGAAAATGTTGCCTTTTTATGTTTTCTGCATTCTGTTTGCTATGCTCTTGCCTGAGCATTCAACTTATCTATATCTCTCTTTCATCTTTCTTCCCACAAACTATCTAACATTACAACATCAGCAAACAGGGATATGTTATACTCGATGAACATCCTAGTTCATATGTTATATCATGAGGTACAACCTGCCAATTTGAAATATTCCACATACAGAGGAACCTTGAATATCAATTATCCGAATACTGGATTATCCAAAGGAGATCTCGACGGCCCGATAGAAGCATTATGTCAAAGAGCTGCGTCAACCCTGATCGTGTCTTTTGTTTACAGGTACCGTGATTAAAAACAAAGTCAGCTCTCTGAAATACTGCCAAGAACAGTCCTGAACAGTTCAAGCACCATCTCTAAATGACTGACCCCCCTCTCTCTACCACGCCCTTGGAGTTTTGCACAGGGGTGAAGGCTAACCACCCCTCCCTGCCCTCCCCCCACCCCCCACCCCCTTCCCAGATAATCTCTCCAACATTGTCCTGTACAGGGCAAAGGTGGAACCTTTCAAACAGTTACAGTAAAACGCGTGTCTGTGCTATTTGGTCACTTACCCCACAAAGGCAGCAGCAGTCTTACTGTCCAGTCCGGCTGCCCCAGAGGGAGTGGGGCTGCAGGACGAGGGGGAAATGGGTTGAGGGCGTACTGGGGCTGAGGCGGGGTGGAGGTGGGCAGGGGTTGGGGGATGGTGTGGGGGTGGACTCGTATTGGGGGAATGGGTTGTGGGTGGGCAGCGGTTGGGGAGAGGGGTTTGGGGACGGACTGGGGAAGGGCAGAGGTTGGGGTGGTTGGGGGCATAGGGTGCAGGTGGGCAGTGGTTAGGGCAGACAGGGATTTGGGGCAGGATGGGCGCAGACTGGGTTGGGGTGGGCAGGGGTTGGGGGTTGGTTGGGTGTTGGGAGGGGCGGGGTCTTGTGTGTGTTCTGCTGCTGCCTAATCTGTGTAGAAAACAGGGACTGTTCTGAAGAAATAGTTGGATTTTGTCTCAATTTCTCTTGCACAAGATGTTGTCTTGGATTTAAATGTATATTTGATACTTGGAGGAAAAGGAGGTATTCTGAAGATAGCATGCTTTATATAATTATCTGGACCCCAAAGAGCAGAGGTCTTTGCAGAGTTTGATTCACTCACAGAATTGACGATGATTAATCATTGGTCCCAATGACATTGATGTTACTAGAAAGGAGGTTCTGCTGAAAGATATTAAGAAGGAGCAACACCTCCAAGGAATAACCACCAGGTTACTGCTTCCTGAGCCACAGGCAAACTGGCATAAGGTAAACAAAGTCAAGGAGTTAAATGCGTGGTTCAAAAGATTGTTGTGCATGGCTTTTAGTTTGTGAGATATTGGCATCAGTAATGGGGTAGAAAGAAGCTGTTCCAAAGTGATGGCTTCACTTGAACCATGCTAGGACCAGTGTGCTGGTTAGTTGAATTAATAGAAAAGGACAGAGGCTTTAAACTAATTGGAGCTGGTTGTGGATGACAGGGATGAGGTTGATTCTGTCAGCAGGATCATTCGAGCTTTCAAAGCAAGAAGATATGGCAGCAAAACAGAGCAGCTACTTGGATAACCGAAGGAATGGTATGTAAACATAGAAAACAACAGTAATCAGGATAAAAGTGGGAGAAATGATGAAAAGGGAAAAATATTGACTTTTTACTAGAAATTCATTGTTTGGAACAAAATGAATGAATTAATGATGTAAGTACAAATTAATGGGTATGATCTTGTAGCCATTACACAGACATGGTTACAATGAGATGAAAGCTGGGAACTAAATATTCAGGATATGTAACTTTGCAAAGGCACAACAGGAAGGATAAGGTTGTTTGGTAACACTGTCAGTACAAAATGGAATAAGCACTGTAGCAAGATCTAGATCTAGAATTTATATGGATGTAAGGTATCAAAAAGGGAAGAAGACACTGGTAGAAGTAATCTGTAGGTCCCTAAAAGTAGCTATATGGTAGGACACAGAATATTTCAGGAGATAATGAGGGCAGGTAATACAGGCAGTACATTACTCATGGATGACTTTAATCTTCATGTTGATAGGAATAGACAGATTAGCAGAGGAAGCCACAAGGAAGAATGTATAACGTACATTCGGGACAGTTTCTGAGAAAAATATCTTAAGAATCCAAACAGCTATTTTTGATCTGGTGATGTATAATTAAAGAGGTTTAATAAAACAATGTCAGAATAAAACATCTCCCAGGAAACAGTAGATATAACGTTGTAGAATTTATCATTCACTTTGGAAGGGAGGAACTTGGGTTGGAAACAACTATGTGAAGCTAAAATAAGGATAATTACAAAGGAATGAGAGCAAAGCTAACTGCTGGACTGGGAAAGGAGTTTCACAGCAAAGGTGATTGGTGAACAATGACAGATGTTTAAGAAATTAGTTTATGGCTCACAGCAAACGTATATCACAATGAGAAATGAGTATTGCAATAAAGGGATAAGCTAACCATGTTTAAGATGAAAAGTCAACAATGGCATTAAAATGAAAGAAAATATATAATTTGATGAAGATTAATGGTGAAGAAAAATTTTAATAACAATAAAAGACTGGAAGAAAATAATAATGACATAGAAGATAAACTTTGCAGACAAACCTGTAAGTAATATCAAGATGGACAGCAAGAGCTTCTTTAAATATATGAAAAGGAAGACAGAGGTCAGATTTAACCAAGGCCCCTTAGAGAACAAAACTTGGGAACTAACAAAGGGAAACCAGGAAATGACAGAAAAGTTCATAACTACTTGGCATCAGTCTTCACAGTAGAAGATGCTAACAGGATTCCAAATTTACTAAATACATTAAGTTCAGGCAGAGGAGAGGAATTGAATACAATAACTATCACTAAAGAAAATGTGTAAGGGAAACTAATAGGACAAAAGACCCACAATTCCCTGGACTTGACATGATGCATCCTAGGATATTAAAGGAAGTAGCTACCCTAATAATAGGTACATTGATCTTCCAATGTTTAGATTTGGAAAATCTCAGAAAATTGGAAAACTGGTAATGACAAATTTATTTAAAAAAGAAATGAGTGAGAAGAAGGTCAGTTAGCTTCATGTCTCTTAATTAGAGAATATTAGATTGTGTTATAAAGGATGCTATAACAAACAATTTAGAAATGCAATTTATGATTAAGCAGATCCAACACGGCATCACAAAGGAGAAATCATGCCTGTCAAATTTATTGGAATTCTTTGAGGAAGTAACAAGCAGGATAAATAAAAGGAAAATAATGGATGGAATATATTTGACTTTTCAGATGAGGTTCAAAAAGGTACTGCATAGTAGTCTACTTAAAAGATAAGAGCCAATGGTGTTGGAGATAGATAATCTTCAATACATGCTCAAACTAAGCAATAGAAAACAGAGAGCTTGGATAAGAACATTTTTAGGATGGCGACCTGTAATTAGTGAAGTGCCAATAGAGAGGTCTCTTGAAAACCTGACCAGCTGCTTTTCCTCAAGCTAGCATCTATTGCTATTTATAGAAACTTGCTGAGCATAAACTGACTGCCAATTTTCTCTCTGATACAACAGTGAACAAACTTCAAAAGTGCCTAATGCTCTGAAATATCATTTTATAACTATTTACATATTTATTCCTTGAACATTCTACTGCAATGGCTGAGTGGAGGGGTGATGACCTAGCAATACATTATTAGACTAATAATCCAGGGACACAGGTAATGTTCTGGGGCCCTGGGTTTGAATGCTGTTATAGCAGATCATGGAACATCTATTCAATCAAAATCTGGAATTAAGCATTAACTGTTGGGGAAAAGTCTGTCTGGTTACCTAATGCCCTTCAGAAAATCTGCGATGCTTACTTGGTCTTTGGTGTTGACCTTGAGAAATAAGGGATGGGCATAAATGCTAGTGAAGCTTGCAATCACATACCTGTGTACAAATAAGTAAAAATGAATCGCTATCTCTGCTTGTGAAATAACTACCCAAGTAAGTGTGAATTTCCTCTTAGACTCTCCCAAACTGCTGAAGTTCTGGCAGTCAAAGATTAGCAAATCTGAATCAAGCTTTCTGCCAACATCTGTAGAAGTTATGGCAGTTATTTGGGGGGTGGCGCAGTGGCTGAGTTGTTAGCACTGTTGCCTCACAATGCAGGGACTCAGGTTCAATTCCCCCTCAGGTAACTGTCTATGTGGAGTTTGCACGTTCTCCCCATGTTTGTCTGGGTTTCCTCCAGGTGGTCTGATATCCTCCCAAAGACCAAAGATGTCCAGGTTAGATGAATGGGCAATGTTGAATTGACCATAGCGTCCAGGGATGTGGAGGTTAGGTGGGTTAGCCATAGGAAATGCAGAGATGTCAGGAATTTGGGGTAGGGGGGGGTAGCGGTGATGAATCTCAGTGGAATGTGGTGGGTCTTCAGAAGGTTGCTATGGACTGAATGGGCTGAAGGGCCGCCTTATGCACTGTAGGGATTCTATGAAGCGATAATTAGGAGACTACTGAAAAATTCCCAGTGCGTGCAAAGAAAAGGGAGAAAAAACACAATGAGATAAGAAACAAGAATTTGAACACTTTCAATCATCTCTATTGCAACCATCAACAACGACAGCAGTCACAAACTAAAAATATACTGTCAGAATTTCAGTTCTCCTTTCGCATAACACCACAATAACTATGTTAGGCAAAGTAAATAACTTAAAAATGTGTTTGTGATCTCTTGACTTGGTAACCTATTCTGATTCACATATTGTCAAGTTAGGCCACTTAACTGGCATCTCAGCAAACAGTAGCCTGGCTTGTTTCCTTGCACTAAAGGCTAGCTTTGTTACAAATCCACTTTTCCAGAAAAATGGCATGAATAAAATGTAACACAAAATTCTGTTAACCAATGATTTTTTAGAACCATTCAGGCCTTTCAATGAATATTCATACAATTTGAATCATACAGTAATTTGGTGACAGATGCTGGAGCTAGATTATGTTATGCCAGTTTGATTTGAATAATTTTGATTGAATACTGATGCAGCTAAAACCAACAGCTCTGTTCATTTTCAGATTTTAACTGCATCAAGCTGAAAAGTAGACTTGCAGACTCTGTGTGCAAAGTAAATCATTAGTGTCAGCTATGGCTCAGTTGAAACTACTTTTGCATCTGAATTGCAATGATATGCTACTAGAGTCTCACCTTTATGACTTGGGCACAAACAAAATTCAGATTGATGTACTAGTGCAACACTGGGGAAGTGCTGGACTATTGAAGATACCACTCGATTGATGACTTGGTAAACAGAGCCTTGAATGTTCCTTCTCAAGTGGATGGGAAAGATCACAAAGCAATATTTCCCAAAAGACAATAGCCAATATTTATTGAAACAGATGATGTAGTCAGTGTGAGATTGGTGTTTAATATGCAAATTAATAGCTGTATTTCCAACATTAATTATGCCACTTCAAAACTTGATTTTTGTAAAGCACTGCGGGCCCTCTGAGATTATCAGAAGTATTATGCATTTTTAAAATATAAAACAAAGAACTGTGGATTAAGATCTGAAACAAATTAAACCAGAAATTCAGCAGGTCTAGCAGCATCTGTGGAGATAAAACAGATTTAATGTTTTGTGTCCAGTAACCATTCTTCAGAAATGATCGTAACAAAGATAAAACAGTATTTATGCTGATGATAGGGGCATTGGGGGAGTAGGGTCGGATCGGTGGTGATGGAGTCCAGAGAAGAAAAAACGGTTAGCTGACAAAGGGATAGTTGATAGTAGACCGGGAAAAAGTGAATCGAGGGTAGTTGTAATGGAGACTGTTGAGTATATGAAAATGAGTTGATTGTATTAAAAGAAACCCACACCATGTCAGGATCTAGGGGGTAGGAGTGGCTAATAGATATGGAAGGTGGTTTTGAATCTCTAAAGTTGTTAGTCCTAAAGGCTGTAAGGTCCCCATATTAAGTCCTGAAGGCTGTAAGGTCTCCATGTAGAAGAAAAGGTACTGTTCTTCAAGCCTGCATTGAGTCTTGCTGGAGCACTGCAAATGCTTCTTCCTTCTTAGAATTTTAGTCTCAAGTTTCAGCAAGTTTGCAGAGATGTTATCAACACAATCCATTGCAATCAGCCAAACAATGTATCGGATTGTGAAATTTTACACACAATATGCACCTATCATAAATCAATCCACAAACCAACATGTCCTGTGAACTAACAAATCTTTGAGTTGAGTTTGTTTTTGAGCATGTAAGCAGGAATGATTTACTGGTTTGTTTTTGTGTTATACACCATGAGAAACTGATGACAGTGCATGAACTGAACCAGAATGTTTTTCTTTCCAGATGATTTGTAAAAGTAATTTTCAGTGATTAAAAGCATTACTTACAAAGAGGGACCAAGCCATCCAATTCTATCACTTGAGATCAATCCACCTTCAGCTGAATCACAATGGCACAAGGTTACCATTCATAACTCTCAGCATCACAGAATCATTACAGCGGAGAAAGAGGCCATCGTAGCTGCATCTCCAAATAAGCTTCATTGCATAGTTCCCCCATACCTTTGCACATTCTTTCTATTCAATTGACTGCTTCAACTGAATTTGCCTCCACACTTGCAGACAATGCATTCCACACCCTAACTACTCACTGAGCAAAAATGTTTTTCTCACAAAACTCATGCTTCTTTTGCACATCCTTAAAACCAAAGGTTTCTTATTCTGTCAATTTCATGAGTGGGAATAGCGTATCTAATCTATCTAATGCAAAGGACTACGTGATTAACAAAGGTGTCTTGATCTTATCTCTGAAAATAATGTCTCTTTCTTTGCTCTATAACAATCTAAGCCTTTTTTTTGGGACTGTTTTTATTGTTGATATGACAAGAGGTATGGAATTAGCTAGTGACGGCGATCAATGAGATCTTTATGGTGATACTAAAACTCTTGTCAAATGTGCATCCATCATTGTTGGCAAGTGATAGATTTGTTAGGTTGTGACTTTAATAGATGTGTTAACAGAGATTTCTCAAAATGTAAATTCCTTATCTCAAGTGAGAGAGATTCAGTTGAAATGTTCTTGATTTGAAAGATCTCTGAAATGAATTACATCATGATGAAATATTCATATCTCATGCTCTCTTGACCTGAGTAGGCTTGTGTTGCCCCCCTCCCCCACCCCCCAACCCCACCCCCTTCACAGCCTCTGTTTCTTCCACTTCCCTCATCTCTTGCTCATCCTCTTCTCTCCATGAGCTAAGTGGCACAGTGTTTTAGTAGTTAGCATTGCTGCCACACAGTACCCGGGACCCAGGTTCTATTCCACTCTTGTGCATCTGTCCGTGTCGAGTGTGCACATTCTCCCTGTGTCTGTATGAGCTTACTCCAGTTTCCTTCTATAGTCCAATGATGGGCAGGCTAGGTGGGTTAGCCATGGGAAATGTGGGGGTAACAAGGATAGGGTATGGGGTGGGTCATGTGGGATGGCCTTTGGAGGGTCAGTGTGGACTCAATGGGCGAAAGGGCCTGCTGCTAAACTATAGAGAACCTATGATTCTAAGAAGTGATTCCAGGGCCTGGGTTCAATTCCCGCCTCAGGTGACTGACTGTGTGGAGTTTGCACATTCTCCCCGTGTCTCCTTGGGTTTTCTCCGGGTGGTCCGGTTTCCTCCCACAGTCCAAAAATATGCAGGTTAGGCGAATTGGCCATGCTAAATTGCCCGCAGTGTTAGGCAAGGGGTAGATGTAGGGGTATGAGTGGGTTGCGCTTCGGCGGGGCGGTGTGGACTTGTTGGGCCGAAGGGCCTATTTCCACACTGTAAGTAATCTATCTAAAAAAAAGTAATCTAATTTTTAAAAAAATGGCCTCAAGTTCCAAACCTCTCTGGATGGTGTAGGATTGGAATCCCCTCAAATTGGACTTTAAGAAGTAGGAAAAAAGAACTTCAAAACCAATGGACACTCCGATGTAAATAAAAGCCAATCCTCACCACAAATGATCAGGTCTGATCCAGACTAAACATGTAGATCATACACCTCCATGAAACATTTGTCTTGTTCATAAGTTTCAAATGAGCTAAACAATATTTTTTATTGGTCTGAACTGGACAGGTGCTGTCCTTTCTCTATCTTTGTGAAAGAATCTGGAAACCATCACACTAACCTATGTCACTATTGTGGCTCTGTGCATGTCCAAACTTAACTCTCATATTTAGCCATTCGGTCTTTTGTCAGTATTAGGCACTCTAATTTCTGTAAATTTAAAATAAACTGTTAAAATTAAGAATTGTTAAGGTACTTCTAAGTTACTGAGGTAGCAATCATAATATATTGTGATGACTTTCAACTGTAACATAAGTGCAAAGCTTCCCAATTTCGCATCATGACATTCTGTTCAGATCGGCACAAAAGACGATCCCATTGCTAAATGTGCATGGTTCTTGTGTTTTAGGTTTTAGTACTGTGAGTTATACCAGGCTCACTGGCTGTCATAAGATTGCATGATGAAATTTGTTGTCGATGAGTGAAGCAGGCTTTGAGTCTTCAGTTAACTTTCAGTGGCTCCTGTGGCTGATAAATATGTATTCATCCTGTGGATTCATGAGGAGCAAGTGTAGTCATCTGACTCCCACATGAATTGTCCCTGTGCAACCCCCTCCTTCCCTTTCCATATTCTACTCCCAATCTAAGGGCTACATCAGGCAACACGGTCATCTCAACATTGATATCCTACTTCACGCGAACTGCCTTTAGAGGAGTAACCAGTACCAGTAGTTTATGACAAATTAACTGATGAGATTCAAGTACAAATTTCCATTTTAGCTCTGTACCAGGTATTCTTATTTTTGAATTAGGAATTTGTGGGTTAAATCCCATTCCAAAGATTTTAGCATGTAATCAAGAATGGCAAGGGAAAACTGCATTGTTGGACATGTCTTGGAAATTGATTGAAATTTGCCCCCAAAATAGAATGCTCCTGAACTAAAAGGTCCTAAACTGCAAATAAGAACAAGGTATTCTTACGGAAAATAGAGGTTAGGACATTAAAGCTCAAAGTCTAGCTCAGGAGAAATGATAAGTGTATGGCTCCATGGCTGAAAAAAAATGACATACTTTGTAATAAGAGGCTGTGAAACTCAGGGAATTAATTTTCCACATGACATGCCCGGATTCCAGGGTTACCAGTGAAGTGAGATTGTTAAGGACAGTGGTGTGACTGTTTCAGTTGATTGACACAAAAAAGAAATGAAGTTCTCTGTCATGTCACTCAGATTTGTCAATCAAAGGAAAGGTTTACTTCCTTTAAAAATCAAGGTTACTCAAGAAGGTCCTTTGAAACTTGGCTTCTTGATTTTAGCTTCATTATATAGTGTAAGTAGAAGGACATTTTTATAAAAGACAGAAAGTATAACTCTGGCAGAGAGCAAGAGATTAGAGAGGTCAGGTTGTACACAGCAATAGCAGTCAGTCATGGGCAGTTAAGTGTAAAGTTTTTCCTGAGATCAAGGGAGGCATGATAACAAGGTAACTAGTCAGGCCGCTGCCCTGGGCTTGATGTGTATGCTCAAATCGTCCGAAAATATATAAATGCCAGATTTATCAGCCGTATCCACAAGATAGAGCAACTTATCCCCTGTTCACAACGCAATGCCATCCAGGCTCTCAAAACCAATCACAACATTGTCATCAAACTAGCAGATAAAGGAGGAGTGGCACGGTGCCACCGTGCTCCCACAGTCCAAAGATGTGCAGGTCAGGTGAATTGGCCATGCTAAATTGCCCGTAGTGTTAGGTAAGGGGTAGATGTAGGGGTATGGGTGGGTTGCGCTTTGGCGGGGCGGTGTGGACTTGTTGGGCCGAAGGGCCTGTTTCCACACTGTAAGTAATCTAATCTAATCTAAAAAAAAACCAACAGCTGCCAATCTCCAAACACCATCCTACAACTCATCCGCTTTATCCTCGATCAAAACGTCATTACCTTTGACAACCAGTTCTTCATCCAGACACATGGAACAGCCATGGGGACCAAATTTGCATCCCATTATGCCACCACCTTCATGCACAGGTTTGAACAAGACTTCTTCTCTATGCAGGACCTCCAACCAACATTATACACCAGGTACATTGACGACATTTTCTTCCTCTGGACCCATGATGAGGAGTCACTGATAAAACTACACAGAGATATCAACAAGTTTCATCCCACCATCAAACTCACCATGGACTACTCTCAATTATCTAGGTAAAAACAATGACAGCAGATGCTGGAAACCAGATTCTGGATTAGTGGTGCTGGAAGAGCACAGCAGTTCAGGCAGCATCCAAAGAGCTTCAAAATTGATGTTTCGGGCAAAAGCCCTTCATCAGGAATCCTTTGGATGCTGCCTGAACTGCTGTGCTCTTCCAGCACCACTAATCTAGAATCTACTCTCGATTATCTGTCTCAATCTTGGACACATACATCTCCATCATGGATGGATCCCTTAGCACCACACTCTACCACAAACCCATAGGCAACCTCACAATGCTACACTTCTCCAGCTTCCATCCCTATGGACAAGCCCTACGTGTACATCAGATCTGTTCAGATGAGGAGGAACGTGACGGGCACCTGGAAGTACTCAGGATGCCCTCACAACAATGGGGTATGATGCTCAATGCATCGACCGCCAGTCCCGACATGTCACAGCAAGGAACAGTAATGACCTTCGCAGGAGACAAACACATGCTGCAACCAACAGGGTAGCCTTCATTGTCCAGTAGTTCCCAGGAGTTGAAAAACTATGCCATGTTCTTTGTGACCTGCACCACATTATCAATAAGGATGAGCACCTCACCAAGACCTTCCCCATACCTCCACTGCTTGCCTTTAAACAACCGCCAAACCTCAAACAGATCATTGTTCGTAGCAAACTGCTAGGCTTTCAGGACAACTCCATACAACCCCGTCACTAGGTACCTCAAGACATGTCAAGTGTGGACATTGATACCACCATTACGCATGGGGACACCTCCCACCTTGTACAGGGCAGGTACTCATGTGACTCAGCCAACATTATCTATCTTATACGTTGCAGACAAGGATGCCCTGAGGCATGGTACATTGGGGAAATCGAGCAAAGGCTACGGCAATGGATGAATGGGCACCACACAACAATCAACAGACAGGAGTGTTCCCTCCCAGTTGGGGAACACTTCAGCGGCCCGGGACATTCGACCTCAGACCTTCGGGCGACGATCCACCAAGACGGACTTCGAGACAGGCAGCAGAGAAAAGTGGCTGAGCAGAGGCTGAGAGCTAAGTTCTCGAACCACAGGGAGGGACTCAACTGGGACCTTGGGTTCATGTGACACTACAGGCGACCACTATTGCACTATGCGCACACACAGACACACACACACACAAACACTCAACACACCCTCCACCTCCTCCAAGACTTCCGTTTCCTGGCCCCCAACGCCTCATCTTCACCATGGATATCCAATCCCTCTACACCTCCATCCACCATGACCAGGGCCTCCAAGCCCTCCATTTTTTCCTCTCCAGACGTCCCCAACAGTACCCTTCCACCGACACTCTCATTCGTTTGGCCGAACTGGTCCTCACCCTTAACAATTTCTCCTTTGAATCCTCCCACTTCCTCCAGACCAAAGGGGTAGCCATGGGCACACGTATGGGCCCCAGCTATGCCTGTCTCTTTGTTGGCTACGTAGAGCAGTTGATCTTCCGTAATTACACCGGCACCACTCCCCACCTCTTCCTCCGCTACATTGATGACTGCATTGGCGCCACCTCGTGCTCCCGCAAGGAGGTTGAGCAATTCATCAACTTCACCAACACATTCCACCCTGACCTTAAATTTACCTGGACCATCTCTGACACCTCCCTCCCCTTCCTGGACCTCTCCCTCTCCATTAATGACGATCGACTTGACACTGACATTTTTTACAAACCCACCAACTCCCACAGCTACCTGGATTCCACCTCTTCCCACCCTACCTCTTGCAAAAATGCCATCCCGTATTCCCAATTCCTCCGCCTCCACCGTATCTGCTCCCAGGAGAACCAGTTCCATCACAGAACACACCAGATGGCCTCCTTCTTTAGAGACCACAATTTCCCTTCCCACGTGGTTAAAGATGCCCTCCAACGCATCTCGTCCACATCCCGCACCTCCGCCCTCAGACCCCACCCCTCCAACCATAACAAGGACAGAACGCCCCTGGTGCTCACCTTCCACCCTACCAACCTTCGCATAAACCAAATCATCCGCCGACATTTCTGCCACCTCCAAACAGACCCCACTACCAGGGATATATTTCCCTCCCCACCCCTTTCCGCCTTCCGCAAAGACCGTTCCCTCCACGACTACCTGGTCAAGTCCACGCCCCCAAACAACCCACCCTCCAATCCTGGCACTTTCCCCTGCCACCGCAGGAACTGTAAAACCTGTGCCCACACCTCCTCCCTCACCTCTATCCAAGGCCCTAAAGGAGTCTTCCACATCCATCAAAGTTTCACCTGCACATCCACCAATATCATTTATTGTATCCGTTGCTCCCGATGTGGTCTCCTCTACATTGGGGAGACTGGGCGCCTCCTAGCAGAGCGCTTTAGGGAACATCTCCGGGATACCCGCACCAATCAACCACACCGCCCCGTGGCCCAACATTTCAACTCCCCCTCCCACTCTGCCGAGGACATGGAGGTCCTGGGCCTCCTTCACCGCCTCTCCCTCACCACCAGACGCCTGGAGGAAGAACGCCTCATCTTCCGCCTCGGAATACTTCAACCCCAAGGCATCAATGTGGACTTCAACAGTTTCCTCATTTCCCCTTCCCCCACCTCACCCTAGTTCTAAACTTCCAGCTCAGTAACTGTCTCCATGACTTGTCCGGACTTGTCCTACCTGCCTATCTTCTTTTCCACCTATCCACTCCACCCTCTCCTCCTTGTCCTATCACCTCCATCCCCTCTCCCACTCACCCATTGTACTCTATGCTACTTTCTCCCCACCCCCACCCTCCTCTAGCTTATCTCTCCACGCTTCAGGCTCACTGCCTTTACTCCTGATGAAGGGCTTTTGCCCAAAACGTCGATTTTGAAGCTCTTTGGATGTTGCCTGAACTGCTGTGCTCTTCCAGCACCACTAATCCAGAATCTGGTTTCCGGCATCTGCAGTCATTGTTTTTATCTTCAACATATTTTCTGCCTAACACCAATTGTTGCAGTTAACTTGAGAATGTAACTTTTTAAAAAAAGTGTTGTGACTTACACATGAAAGAAATGAAACTATCATGTTATTTGAACAGATGAAAGACTCAACAAACAATCAAGACTTTTTTCAATGTATAATTTCAGTTACATTACACTGTAAACTTTTGCTATAAATTTTGTGTCTTACAATTGTGTCGTCCACAATCACCTGATGAAGGATCAGCACTTCAAAAGCTAGTGCTTCCAACTAAACCTGTTGGGCTATAGCCTGGTGTTGTGTGATTTTTAACTTAGTTTGGATACAGTTACTCACCAGCAGACAATCAAAGAAGAATGGGCATATATTGAAGGTGATTCATTGCCTGACATTCAGGAAACGAACACCACATTTGGTTTGGCCAAATCCAAATAGTTAAGCTGCTTTGTCTTGCTGATAGCAAATAAACATTTGTTCTAAAAGTAAATTAAGAGTACAAAATCCTGAAAATACATTACAGATCAGGGATCAGTTAGAGCCATCGTCATAGAGTCCAACAGCACAGAGACAGGCCCTTTGGCCCAAACTGGTTCATGCCGTCCAAAATGTCCACTCACATTAACCCCATTTCCCTGCACTTGGCCCATATCCTTCTAAACCTTTCCTATCCATGTATTTGCCCAAATGCCTTTTCAATGTTGTTAATGTACCTGCCTCAACCACTTCTGCTGGCAGCTCATTCCATATGCGTACTACCCTCTGTATAAAAATGTTGCCCCTCAGACTGCCTTTTATTCTTTCCCCTCTAACCTTAAACTGATGCCTTCTAGTCCTTGATTCTCCAACCCTGGGAAAAGACTGAGTGCATTCACCCTATCCATGCCTCTCATGATCTTATACACTTCTACAAGATCCCCCTTCAGTATCCTATGCTCCAAAGCTTGTCCAAGCTCTTCCTATAACTCAGACTGTTGAGTCCTGGCAATATCATTGTAAATTTCTTCTGCACTCTTTCCAGTTTAATAACATCCTTCTTATAGTAAGGTGACCAAAACTGAACACAATACTCCAAGTGAGGCCTCATGAACATCCTGAACAACTGCAACATAATTTTCCAACTTCTGTACTCAGAGGTCCAATGTGCAACAAGCCTACTTCACTGCCCGGTTTACCTGTGACTCGACTTACAGAGAACCATGCGCCTGAAATCCAAGGTCCACCTATTCCACTACACTCCTTAAGGCCCTACCATTCACCATGAAGCTCCTATCTTGATTTGACTTTCCAGTTAATTCTGATTCTCTCGTCATAGATGCTGTCTGACCTGCTGAGTATTTCCATCATTTTCCACTACTATTTCAGATCTCTGGTATTTTTTTAAAAATTAATGTAAAACAATAGATATGCCTAACAATTTTAATCGCAACATGCTTGACGGAAAATCCAACCTACATTAAGAATGATAATGAATTATATTATCATGCCTGTGTTAGTGGGGTAACGAAACATTTGCATGTTTCCAAAACAAAGTATGTTTGGTAAAAGATTTAAAATAGAGCTTTTTTCTCTTGTCGGCCTGATCAGTTTCCTTTAAATTTGAATCTTATTCTTCTGTATTATTAACTTCTTCCAGAAGTTCTTTCAATAACAAATCAATGCTTTTCCCCATGAAGAATGATTTCTCAGCAGATATCCCAAAATGGACACAAATGAATATTTCACTCTAAAAATAAGTAACTTGCCAGGAACTTTGAGAAAGGATAACAAACTTGCTTATTGCACAAACACATATTCAGTGCATGGAAATACCCTAGACATGCCATTGTTCTGAGGTAAATTCTAAATATTTGACTTAATTGTCCTTGCAATGTGAGAATGTTGGCTAGATGATTGCCCATCCTCAATTATCCTTGAGGAGGGGTAAGCTGCCTTCTTGAACTGTTACAGTCCATAGTACTGAAGGATACGTGATACTTCTGAGTGTCTTGTTAGGCCAATTCAGAGTCAAGTACATTGCTGTGGATCTGGAATCATGTGCAGGACAGCCTGGATAAGGACAGCAGATTTCCCTCCTTGATGAACCAATTTTTCTTCTATAACCAAATTGTAGTTTCATGCTCATTGGTACAGAGACTAGCATTTTATTCCAATTTATTAATTACTAAATTTAAATTCTCACAACTACTGTGGTGAGATTTGAGCTCATAGGCTTCACTACATGCTATGGGTTGTTGGGTCAGGGCATTCATGAGCTGGGAGCAACCTTTCAATGATGGCACAGAGCTGCACATCATTGAGCATAAATAACACAATGTAGGCAAAATTTTAAGAGAAACCATAGTACACCAGACTATTCTACAATAGAATTCAACACTCTAGAAAGTTGGAGATTCTTGAGAGTACGGAGGCATAACAAACAAGGAAGATTGATTAGCCATTATCAAATGTAGCTACAAATTCAGAGCCTTGTAAATTTGTAATTTTCATGTAAAACAGTTTTTATTTTTCATGTATACTAAATAGTGTAACTGTAGACAGTTTTCAACTTTGCCTTCTCTGCAACCATTCTATCTTGAACACACAATAAAAGGGAATGCTCCCAGCACCTCAGCATAAATTTCAGAGCTGAACTTGCTTGCACTTGGCCGGCTCACTGAGATTTAACTTTGTAGCTGACAGTCTTCTAATTAATACAAGGTGGTACTTTTGTCTGTCTCAAGGAATTTACATCTTACACAGCTACTATTCATTTGGAAGTTAGTAACTCTGTGCCAACCAAAATTAACCAGGAACAAGAACTGTGATTTATACTGAAGTAAGACATAGGGGCTAGGTTATCAGACTCTGGCAAGGCAAGGAGGACTGCACATGTACCAAACATGGCAAAGCTGAATAAGGATGGTAAATCTGCTAGAGTAATGGGCAAGGCTCCAATTGGCACAGGAGCCTTATGGATGAGGCAATCCCCTTTCATTAATTAGTCACTAAAAGGCTACATCTCCTGAGCTACACATTAGGCACATTTGTCTTCTGCTGCCCAGTAAATCAATGTGGTGGCAAGGGTAGACCCTTAATTGGCCATCAATTGCTCACTAAGGACCTCAATTGGGTCACAAGAAGGCAGTCCACCTCACATATCCCACATTATCTCTAAACTCATGGTAAAGGCAGGCTAAGTGGGCATTGTGCTGTTGGCATGGTTTCTAATTTTCTTTCCTGATGAAGAGCTTATACTCAAAACGTCAATTCTCCTGCTCCTCAGATGCTGCCTGACCAGCTGTGCTTTTCTAGCACCACAATCTTGACTCTGATCTCCAGCATCTGCAGTCCTCACTTTCTTCCTAATTAGCAGGCCCAACCATCTGACAACCTGCCCATGGATGGCACCTAAAATTCATATCTCTGAAGCATTAATTTCTGTCTCTGATTTGCTTATCCAGTAAAATTTCCACTGTGTTCCTGTGCCCACTCAAACTCATTGGAGTTTATAGTGCACCACTTCATCAAGTCATAGAAATGTACAGCATGGAAACAGACCCTTCAGTCCAACCCATCCATGTCGACCAGATATCCCAACCCAAACTAGTCCCACCTGCCAGCACCCGGCCCATATCCCTCCAAACCATTCCTATTCATATACCCATCCAAATGACTCTTAAATGTTGCAATTGTACCTGCCTCCACCACATCCTCCGGTAGCTCATTCTATACACATACCACCCTCTGTGTGAAAAAGTTGCACTGTAGGTCTCTTTTATATCTTTCCCTTCTCACCCTAAACCTATGCTCTCTAGTTCTGGACTCCCCGACCCCAGGGAAAAGACTTTGTCTATTTATCCTATCCATGCCCCTCATAATTTTGTAAACCTCTATAAGGTCACCCCTCAGCCTCCGACGCTCCAGGGAAAACAGCCCCAGCCTATTCAACCTCTCTCTGATCCTCCAACCCTGGCAACATCCTTGTAAATCTTTTCCGAACCCTTTCAAGTTTCACAACATCTTTCCGATAGGAAGAACACCAGAATTGCACGCAGTATTCCAACAGTGGCCTAACCAATGTCCTGTACAGCAGCAATATGACCTCCCAACTCCTGTACTCAATACTCTGACCAATAAAGGAAAGCATAGCAAACGTCTTCTTCACTATCCTATCGACCTGTGACTCCACTTTCAAGGAGCTATGAACCTGCACTCCAAGGTCTCTTTGTTCAGCAACACTCCCTAGGACCTTACCATTAAGTTTATAAGTCCTGCTAAGATTTGCTTTCCCAAAATGCAGCACCTTGCATTTATCTGAATTAAACTCCATCTGCCAGTTCTCAGCCCATTGGCCCATTTGATCCAAATCCTGTTGTAATCTGAGGTAACCGTCTTCGCTGTCCACTACAGCTCCAATTTTGGTGTCATCTGCAAACTTATTAACTGTACCTCTTATGCTCACATCCAAATCATTTATGTAAATGACAAGAAGTCGAGGACCCAACACCGATCCTTGTGACACTCCACTGGTCACAGACTCCTCCAGTCTGAAAAACAACCCTCCACCACCACCCTCTGTCTTCTACCTTGAATGTAATGGATTCCTAAACTCTTTTTTTTGTGGAAATTGCTTTATAAAATAGTTATTTTGTTTTCGAACAATCGTAAAAGTTCATTGATTTCCAGCTTTAATTACACATTATTGTTACAACTGAATAGTTTTAGCATTCATAATTTATTCTTACAAATGTAGAGAGGTATCATCATTCATGAGAAAAAGGCAAAAGAAATTCAAAGTCGTCTTGGATTTTTTAATGTTCTTTCTTCCATTTCTAAAAATTGCCTGATTTCTGTGTAAATCGTAAGATTTCTGACAGTTATTTCACATCTCAGAAGGTTCTTAATTACCTACAGACTGATGAGTGCAGATTTTGATTTGTGAATATTATTTTTCTGCCATTAAAAATCTTAATAAATCAGCAATTCAGCAGATTTAAATACCCAGAACCATCTTAAATTAATTTCAACAAACTTTAATGAAATCCGATTTGAAGTAGCTTTGCTTTCACTAGTTCAAGCTGTGGACAAGCTGATTATTATGGTCCACTGAAAATTCTGAATTAACATTCACACCAAGGCTTCATGTGAATGTTTCACCTTCAATTACCCTCAATGCCATTAAGTCATCTCAGAATTTTTTTAAAACAGAAGGAAGGAGCTGAGGGCTTTCATATGTAACCTGGAAGAGGTACAGTTTAACTGAGATAACGCAAAGATTATTTTAATTGCTTGTTTTTAAGAAAACATGGTGGCTGTCACCTTTATTAGCCACAAGCTGCAGATTTGCTACTAAAGCAATCAATCTGTGGATATGTGCTCAATAAGAACTAAGACAATTAATGCTCTTCAGTGACAGATTTACAACAATCCTTTTTGCTTCTTTATTTTGTGCGAGTTGCATAATTATTTCTCCTTAACTAATGAAAACATTCACTCAGAATGAATTTCTCCACAATATAAGCTATGTATTGTTAATAATTACCTGACCTTCCCTTCAGCAAGTTAAGCTTGGAGCAGGATATTATACATTCCTGATTTTGTCTTACTGCAAAGTTGAGATATTATTATTAAATTCTTTTAAAATCATACAACACAGAAGGTGGCCTTTTAGCCCAGCATATCTATGCTGTTTCTTTAAAAGATCCAGACAATTAATTACATTCTTTGCTCTTTCCTGATGTCCTTGCAATTATTTTTTTTCCAGGCAAATTCACCTCTGCTATAGTACTGAAAAGGCTCTTGTCAAAATCAGATGTCACTGTGACAAAGGTTAATTATTTCTCCTCATCCTTTTCAACTTGTATGCAGCTGTTGGCATGATAGACCACACCATTGTTTTCCAATAGATCGTGTCACCATCTAATTCCACAGCCAATTAAGAGCCTCTTCTTTTATTTCTGGTACAAGCCAGTGACAGGTGGGGTCTTGCCCTGTGGGCAGCATCCCAGCGAAACTCTGGCATGCTTGGTTCCAGGCTTCCTTTGTTGTCCTTCTTAGAGGCTCTCTGTGGCTGACTGAGGGATCAACATTTTGACAGGAGGGTCGACCCCTGTCTTTGCTGTTGACCCCATGCCCCTCTCATTCTCAGCATCACCACTCTGGCAACTGCCATCACTCATTCATGCCTATTTCCTCTTTGATCCAAGATCTTGGATAATCATGGCAGTAGCTTCTGCCTCATTGGATAGAGTTGCTGAGTACAGAGGTGCTGCTGGACTCTTCATAACCGGTGATTCGTGACAGAAGAGATATCTCCCCAGGATCTTGATCCTTGGGGGATGGTATGAAGCCTGGCCTGTTCAGTACCTGAGTGACAGGATTTCTTTAAAAGGGACAATGAGAGAAACTGGCCAGCCCATCAAGACTCGATCATCTTCTCAGGATTCCTCCCAGATAGAAGTCTAGGCAGTGATTTATGGAGGTTTAACATAATTTCTTGGCAATTTTTATGATTCTTTTTATGAACCCTTAAATCCGATATGGTTTATAGTAGCTTTCTAAAGCATCTTGCCACATTCAGAGATCTACTGAAAACATATGTTGAACTGCAGCTTGATAATATTATACCTGTTTTTTCTCCTTGTGCCTCCAGTAAAAAGGCATGCAGTTTATCATAAGAAGATAACCTTTATTCTTTCCAATCTGATGCCATTATCTTGGACATTTGTTTGAGATAAATATTCTCCAAGTTAAAATCAAACTTGATCAATTCATTCAGATACAATTCTTCATTGTCATGACACACTGGGATAGCACACTGGAAATCAAGCTCCACTATTCCTGAATGCATTGCAAATGTTAAAGATTTTGAAATAAGTTCATAAAATTCCCCAATTTACCTGATTTCCAGACCTTGATTGGAAACACTTAACTGTACTTCACAAGAATTCCCATTTATTACAAGTAATTAGAATCTAACTACAGGTGAACCGTAATAAACCATTGGCATGTAACACTACAAATTAAAACTAATCTCCTTATCAACTCCCCCTCAAACATACACAAACACACAGACATGGAAAAATATATTATGCATAGAGGAAAATCAGTTCAGTGGTTCCTATTCATGGGTAACTGAGATGATCCGTACGATTATTATGCTGGTCGGATTACTGCTTTTTTATTTATCTCCCTTTAAATGCTTATATTTGTTTGCATGAGACTAAAAGTGGCTGGTCCACTTTTAAAAGTCTCTGACTAACTAGTTAAAAGTTACAGCTTACAATAACTCCTGAAAAAACAGATGAACTGTTTTCCTTGAGGTTTACAATGGGGTTTGACTGCAGAGATCAGTGAGAGAGCTCCTATTGCTGGTGGAAATGAAGCCACTTCTCTCCATTTTGTTCCCAGCCCTAAACTGTACAGTTACTCAACAACTAGTCACTAATCTGAAGACCAATCAGCATCTTGCTACCATGGAGTTATATTCCACAACCCCTCAGCTCCGTTTCACTTATAACTCAAACTTCAATAACTGTTTGTTCAAACAGTCATTGGCACTATGAAGGTCAGATGACCTGCTTTTCAAAATGTCAGCAGCAATGTTTCTAAACTGTGGTTTTAAAATAGCTTTTCCTTAATTCAATCTTCAAATTTAATAGGAACAAATACTTTAAAAATCCTGTCCTTAAATCAAATCTATTTATAACTCTGTCAGTGATAAAACAGAAAATTATTTTAGAGACCAAGAAACTCACCTTTCTCCCATATCTGTCCCAAGTGTACGATCACAGACAATATTTGATATTTATCTATTCTGTTTCCAACTCTTAATGTAGTAGAACAGGAATAGGATGTTAATGATGATGATGTATGCAAAGATGTGATTCTGAGATCAAAAGTCATTTATTTTCAAGACCTCTGAGAAGAGAGGAATGGAACTTGAGAGTTGTCATCAGTATTTTGCTCATACAAATGTAAACAAAGGATATGTTGGAACACGTAAGTGCCAGACAATAGGTACTCTTAAATAGGATAGAGACAGATTTGCAACAGACTCAGAGTCAGGATAGATTAGCTCGGTGGAGCAGCCCCAAGAGTGCAGGTACAGGCATTTAGCATAAGTAGAATCCAACACAGATAATGCAAGGTTGACTTATAGAAGCAGCACACATCCTGGATACAGCAATCACAGATCAATGTACATATTAGTCAAATTTCATGTAAAATAATTAAAACAACAAACCAATCCTCAAGGAACAAACTTTAAAATTTCAATAACAACTTATTGAATGCAATGAGTCTGGCTAACAAGGTCAGATCACATGGAATACAGGGAGAACTTGGCATTTGAATACAAAATTGTATTAAAGGTGGTGGTGGAGGGTTGCTTTTCAGACTGGATGCCTGTGACCAACGGTGTGCCACAAAGATCAGTTCTGGGTCCACTGCTTTTTGTCATTTATATAAATGTTTTGGATGTGACTATAGGTGGTATGGCTAGTAAGTTTCCAGATGACACCAATATTGGTGGCGTAGTGGACAGCAAAAAAGTTTATCTCAGAGTAAAATAGGACCTTGATCAGATGGGCCAATGAGCTGAGGAGAGGAAGATTGAGTTTAATCTAGGTAAATGTGAAGTGCTATATTTTGGTAAGGCAGGGCTTGTACATTTAATGGTAAGGTCCTAGGGAGTGTTGCTAAGTGAAGACATCTTGGAGTGCAGGTTCATAGTTCCTTGAAAGTACAGTTACAGGTGGGCAGGGTAATGAAGAAAGAATTTGGTAAGCTTGCCTTCAGTGCATTGGATACAGGAGTTGGGAGTAGTAGAAAGAGAGGACTACAGATGTTGGAGAATCGAGTTGAGAGTGTGTGCTAGAAAAGCACAGCAGGTCAGGCAGCATCTGAGGAGCAGAAGAATCAACGTTTTGGGCATCAGGAATGAGGCTTGTAGGCTGGGGGGCTGAGAGATAAATGGGAAGGGGGTGGGGCTGGGGGTAAGGTAGATGGGACTGCGATAGGTAGATGAAGATGAGGGAGAAGGTGATAGGTCGGAGTGAAGGGCGGAACAGATAGATAGAAATGGTGATGCACAGGTCAGGAGGTTGGTGCCAAGGTGGAGGCTTGGGACTAGCATAATGTAGGGGGAGGGGAAATGAAATCCACATTGATCCCGTGTGGTTTCAGGGTCCCAAAGTGGAATATGAGCTGTTCTTCCTCCAGGCATCGGGTGGTAAGGGTTTGGTGATGGAGGAGGCCCATGGAGTTGGGAGGTCATGTTCTGGCTGTGCAGGATATTGGGTAGGCCACTATTAGAATATTGTGTGCAGTTCTGGTCTCCTTGCTAATGGGAGGATGTTGTGAAAAGATTTACAAGGATATTGCCAGGGTTGAGCTATTGGGAGTGGATAAATAGTCTGGGCTGTTTTCCAGGGAGTATTGGAGGCTGAGGGGTGACCTTATAGAGGTTTATAAAATTATGAGGGGCATGGATAGGATAAATAGATGAAGTATTTTCCTGGGGTGTATAAGTCCAGAATTAGAGGGCATAGGTTTAAGGTGAGTCAAAAAAAGATTTAGGAGGGATGTAGGGAATCACTATTTCAGGCAGAAGGTAGTGTGTGTATGGAATGAACTGCCAGAAAAAGTGGAGATCAAGCAGGAGGCTGGAAGAACACAATAAGCCAGGCAGCAGTTGATGTTTTGGGTGTAACTCTTCTTCAGGACTGGGGGTGGGTGTAAGGGGAGTTGCAAATAATGGGGTTGGGGGCAGGGTGGTGAAGTGGGGTTAGGTGAAAACAAGGAGAGGATACAAACTGATTCATCAATGGGAGGAATGAATCTGGTTGGTGGCTGAGATGAATGAAAGGGAGGAGATGGGACTGGGAATGGAGTCGTGGGCTGGGAAGGGAGGTTATTTGAAATTGGAGAACTCAATGTTGAATCCTCTGGGCTGTAGGCCACCCAGGTGGAAGATGAGGTGTTATTCCTCCAGTTTGTGAATTAATTCATTGTGGCAATGGAGGAGGCCAAGGATAGTCACGTCGGAAAGGGTGTGGGAAGGGGAATTAAATGGGTGGTGACTGGGAGGCCTGGTCAGCCCCTGCGGGCCTGGCTGAGATGCTTGGTAAAACATGCCCTCAGTTTATATTTGGTCTCCTCGATGTAGAGAAGACCACATTGGGAGCACCTGATGCAGTAAACTAGGTTAGAGGAGAGGCAAGTGATGTCTGTCTCACCTGGAAGGACTGTTTGGGACTCTGGATGGAGGTAAGGGGTAGTCCATGTAGTTGTGAGAGACTTTGGGTTTATAGTAAACGTCCGTCTGGAGACTGTCATCCGAGACTGAAATGGAGATGTCAAGAAAGGGGAGGGAGGTGTCAGAGTTGGACCAAGTGAATTTGAGGATGGGGTGGAAATTGTGGGCAAGGTCGATGAACTGGTCCAGTTCAGCCTGGATATAGGATGCTACACCGATGCAGTCATCAATGTAACTGCAGGAGAGTTGGGGCACAGTGCCTGTGTAGGTACTGAAGAGAGATTGTTCGGTGTGGTCAACAAAGAGGCAGGGGTAGCTGGGGCCCATCCAAGTGATGGAGGCTGGTGCAATTACAACATTGAAAAGGCATCTGCCTAAGTATATAGATAGGAAAGGTTGTAAGGTTAAGGGCTAAATGATGGCAAACAGGACTAAATATATTTAGAATGTCTGATCAGCATGGATGAGTTAGACCGAAGTGTGCTATAAATCTTTGTGACTCTATGACTCTATGATTCACTTAGGTCACTGTTTCAAATCACATTGTCTCCTGCTTAAAATTAAAATTAAAATTAAAATTAAAACCTTCACATCTGTTTTATTTTAAATTCCAAATCCCAATATACTATATAATACATATCTCTCATCGCATCAAGAATGAAAAAAACACATTCCTTTTGCCCAGAAAGAGCCAGTTGTCACACAAATGAAGAGCCTTTTTTCTTGCTTCATCATTTCAACCCAAAAATCTGAATGTTTGCTGTTGCTAACCAAACAATAAATCAGTAGAAGTGTTGAAATGTCAGGAGGAAGTGTCAATGAGTTTTGAGAAGATTTTTCAGGAGGAAGTGTCAATAGCTGACTCATTTACTTTTCGTACACTCCTGAGACTTCAGAAACCTTCAAAAAAGCTGAAGGAGGGACAAAGCCAATTCAACAGCTTAAAAGGTCAGAATTAAGAAGATTGCACACCATTCCACAACGGCAGACTCACGTCGGAGAATATTAGATACAGCTTAAATCTACAGCTAGTGATCCGAACAAAGGTGAAATATTTGAAATATCATCATAGCATTGACAAAAGTAAACAGAATGTGATTGTCCTTAGAGAAAAGAGGGACCAGATGAGGAGCATGAATCAGATTCCCTCTTTTCAACTCCCTTTCTGTTGGCTGTAACAGGAATTTTTATTTCTGTTTAGCACACAGCAGTATTACATTTCAATTATAATGTAGCTTGCGAGTTAAAAATTAAGGATCTAACTACACAGTTTCCCGAAGTGAAAGAAAGGTAATTTATTGGTTACTAACCCTGAGAAAATAACAAAATATGGTTTGCTGTGGGGGGAGATCATGCCTTACCAACTTAATAGATCTCTTCAAGGAAGTGACCAAGTTGATAGATGAAGGAAGGGCTGTTGATGTCATATACATGGAATTTAGTAAGGCATTTGATAAGATTCCCCATGGTAGACTAATGGAGAAAGTGAAGTCACATGGTGTGCAGGGTGTTTTAGTTAGGTGGATAAAGAACTGGTTGAACAACAGGACACAGAGAGTAGTAGTTGAAGGGAGTTTCTCGAAATGGAGAAAGGTGACCAGTGGTGTTCCACAGGGGTCAGTGTTGGGGCCACTGTTGTTTGTAATATACATAAATGATCTGGAAGAGGGCACTGTTGGTATGATCAGCAAGTTTGCAGATGACACGAAGTTTGGTGGAGTAGCAGAAAGCATAAGGGACTGTCAAAGAATTCAGGAGGATATAGATAGACTGGTGAGTTGGGCAGAAAAGTGACAGGTGATTTTCAATCCAGACAAATGTGAGGTGATGCATTTAGGCAAGTCTAATTCTCGAGGGAGTTATACAGTGAATGGAAAAGCCTTGGGAAAAGTTGATGGGCAGAGAGATCTGGGAGTCCATTGTACCCTGAAGGTTGCTGCACAGGTGGATAGAGTAGTCAAGAAGGCATATAGTACGATTGCCTTCGTTGGATGGGGTATTGAGTATAAGAGCTGGCAAGTCATGTTAAAATTGTACAAGACATTGGTTCGGCCGCATTTAGAATACTGTGTACAGTTCTGGTCACCACATTACCAAAAGGATGTGGACACTATGGAGAGGGTGCAGAGAAGGTTTACAAGGATGTTGGCTAGCATGGAAGGTGCTAGCTATGAAGAGATGTTGAGTAGGTTAGGTTTATTTTCATTAGAAAAAAGGAGATTGAGGGGTGACCTGATTGAGGTTTACAAAACCATGAAGGATATAGACAGGGTGGATATAGACAACTTTTTCCCAGGGTGAAGAATTCAATAATGAGAGGTCATGCTTTCAACATGAGAGGTGGAAAGTTTAAGGGGAATACACACGGCAAGTACTTCACACAGAGGGTGGTGGGCATTTGGAACGTGTTGCCAGCAGAGGTGGTAGAGGCAGGCACGGTAGAATCATTTAAGATGCATCAGGACAGATGCATGAGTAGGTGGGGAGCAGAGGGATACAGATGCTTAGGAATTGGGCGACAGGTTTAGACAGTTGATTTGGATCGGCTCAGGCTTGGAGGGCCGAAGGGCCTTTTCCTGGGCTGTAAATTTTCTTTGTTCCTTGTTCTTTATTAGATCAAACACATATAAACACAAGATTTACGGGGAAGGTGTCTCGTACAAAATGGAAGATCAGTAATACACAGTTTTTTTAAAAAGTCCTTAAGCTGTTAGATTTATTTTGAGAATGTGATTGTTTCATTGATGGCTTCTAACATCCTCGTCCTGCTCCCCTCCCACCCTCACTCCTGTCCCCACTCAACCCCATCAATTACTTTATTTGTAGATATCTTTACGTTCTCATGAATCAATGTTTCTCTTATTGCTTTTCACTGGACATCGTCTTGCAGAGGCTGAAAGAGAAAAAAGGGAAATAGAGAGAGAGAGAGAGAGAGAGAGAGAAAACAAACCTCTCAGTTTTACTATTATGAATGCATCATTCTCTTTCTCTGACCAGAAGCTGTTATCCAAAATACTGTTGATTTGTGTGCTGTCGTATCTGGGTTATTGTCTCTTTTTTTCAAAGAAAGGTAATCTGCAGGTGAGTCTTTCATCCCAATATGGGAAAGTTCCAGAAAAGTACAAATCAAATATGAAATAGAGATCTTAACAATTGTGTTTCAGTTATTTTCATTTAATTTCATTTCAGACTGGGTCTTATTTATTGAATGGTTTCATAAATGAGACCTGACCTTGTCAGGTGGACACTGTGGTCATCTTAAATCCATGATTTTCATTTTTGAAAAGCATTTTAGTCCATGAAAGCTCTTGGCTGTTAAAATCAGATGATGGAAGCCAAAAATTGATTGTGCACTTTTAACACCACCGTAAGGCCCTCAGGAATTAATTTGCAAAATCAGTGCAGAAGAAATGCAATTCTTGCCTTTTACTATCTACTTATATACCCAATATGACACAAACATACAGGATCCACTTAATACAATACAAGGTGCGTAAATTAAAGCCCATGTTCTCCTACTCAAGGTTTGAGTCATTTCCCTACCGTTATGGATCTTGACAAGCTAATGTAGCATTCTCCAAAGCCTATTTCTTTCACATGACTGTAAAAGTACAACTAATGAACACACATTAGCGAGCCTCTGTTTTCTTTGTTCTTTAGGCTCACACTCTCACAGTTATCACTCGTGAAAGACTGTATAATAGCACAGAGCTGTCACACACATGAAAAGCAACCTGTTGTTGTGTACACCTTTATTTGAAGTTGCTTTGACAAAAGTCATTCATTTCTAAGATGATCAAAAGGCAATATCTGTAAGTATTTGACATTTTTCCATGATAAATTCCTCTTACTATTCTCTTAGTGAGATAAAACCCGAACTATCTGAACTATAATTTCATGCCTACAAAGAAAGGAGTGTTTAGGACTTCTTTTAAGTAAAGTCTAAGGCGTATACAAGTAAGCTGTCTGTTTCAGAAGTCAGTAATGTTATCATAAGGTCTATGCTAGAATGTCTAGGCATTCCATCTTTAAATGCCACATGCATAAACACAAGTGACAATATGAGACAAAAAGCAATTTGTTGCAACCAGCTAACAAGTCAACCTCTATATATTCATGCTGGTCCTCAGCATTATACCAAATGCTCCTCATCAAGTGCAATCAAAGCTCTCCTTCTTCACCAATACAGCATAAATTACAGCAGAATCATTATCTACATCTTTTATACATCTATGATGATACCTGATTATTGTGCATTAGCTTGATTGTGCTTTTAACTATCAACCAAACCAAGAACCCTCTCTGTTCTGTAACCTTTTCAGACAATCCATGGAAAATTTAAAATTTGCTTTTGTCCCACTTCAATTCCCAAATAATTGCCCTCCCCTCACCCTATAAATCTACAGGAATTTTGCAAAATCATCATCATCTTCATCGAATGCTTACAGTGTGGAAACAGGTCATATTTTAAAAGAAAATCAATGTTTTAAAAGGCTGGAGGAATTTATGCCACCCCCCCACTTTCACACAGTCACTTATTTCTACAGTCCCTTTCACGCTAAGTATTAACTCTTTTAGAATAGCACACTCTGATTCTACAAACCTCCTGCTGAAAGCTACATTTCAGGGTTGCATATCTCTGATTCAATCAGCTGCTGTGTGGAAGGCTCCTGGTGCAGACCTGTATCTGTGCACGAATATACAAAATGGTTTAAATAGTCTGTTCCCATCCTACGTAATGAAAACTGCTGGCAAACATCACAATTAGTCAAACATTTTCCTCCAAATTAGAAAATTGGTTCTGTTGCTACTTTTTTATACATAAAACCAAAGATCGGTGGAGTTGTGGACAGTGTAGAAGATTGTCAAAGGATACATTGGGAGATAGATCATTTGCAGATATGCCGGGGGTGGGGGGGGAGGGTTGGTAGAAATGGCAGGTGAAGTTTAATCTGACCAAGTGTGAAATCCTGTGCACTTTGGGAGATCAAATTTTATGAAAAATTATACAGTTAGTGGTCGGACTATGAACAGTATTAATGTACAGACTTCAGCCAGAGAGTGATGAAATTATGGAATGCATTGCCACAGAAGGCTGTGGAGACCAGGTCATTGAGTATATTTGGGATGGGATTGAGATGGAGAAGTTCTTGATTATAAAGGGGAGCAAAGGTTACAAGGACAAAGTGGGAGAATGTTGTTGAGAAACTTATTAGCCATAATAGAATGGTACAGTAGACTTGAAGAGCTAAATGGCCTACTTTTTTATCCTATGTCTAATGGTCTTTTGGTCTTATGGACTATGAACAGCTTTGATGTACAGAGGGATTTTGGGGTTCAAGTCCAAAGCTCTCTGAAAGTGGCTACACCACATTGATAAGGTGACAAAGAAGGTGTAGGGCATACTTGTTGGTGCATTAACTGCAGGAGTCAAGGATGTCATGTTGCAGCTTTATAGGACTTTGGTTAGATTGCACTCAGAGTACTGGGTTCAGTATTGCTCTTGCTACATTACAAGAAGGATTTGAAGGCTTTGGAGAGGGTGCAGAAGAGGTTTTCCAGGATGCTGCCTGGATTAGAAGGTATTAGTTATAAGGAGAGGTTAGAAAACCTAGAGTTGCTTTTGTCTGGAGCAGAGGAGGCTGAGGGGAGACTTGATAGAAATTTATAAAATTATGAGATGCACCGATAGGTTGATGGTCAGAACCTTTTTCCTAGAGTTGAAATGTCTAATAACATGGGACATGCATTTAAGGTGAGAGGGGGATAGTTCAAAGGAAATGTGAGTTGCAATGGTTTTACATTGAGAGTGGTAGGTGTCTGAAGTGCACTACCAGGGGTGGTGGTGGAGGCAGATACAATCGGGGCTTTTCAGGGACTTTTAGATAAGCATATGAAAATGCAAGGAATGCAGGGATATGGACCAAAGGCAGAGAGAAGGGATTAGTTTAATCTGGCATCATGTTCAGCACAACACTGTGGCTCAAAGGGCCCATTCCAGTGCTACTCTATGTTCTAATGTTCAAAAACCATTCAAACTGACTCAACTGATATTTGAAGCTGATGATCGAAACACAAGGGAGGGTTTTTATGGCATAGTGGTGTCCTACTTCAGGAACAGAAGGTTTGGATACAAGTCCCAACTGCCCTAGACATTGATAGTAAAATTTCTGAACAGGTTAATTCAAATTATCTGAAAATAAAAGGGTGGTGAAAATAATATCCAGGTTGGCAGAGCATTATTCTGGTGATCTATAGGATCCTGGTTCAATTCGGTGATTCAACAGTGATCACAGCAGTTAGGAATCTTGTGATACAGTGGTAGTGTCATGACCTCGAATCTGGAAGATTAAAGTTCAAGTTTCTGGTAGAGAAATGAAATGAAAACAGACATTGCTGGAGAAAATCAGCAGATCTGGCAGCATCTGGGGAAAGAAAGCAGAGTTAATATTTTGAGTCCAGTGACCTGGGTGAGAGTTCTGAAGAAGGGTTACTGGCCTCAAAATGTTAACTCTGCTTTCTCTCCACAGATGCTGACATGTCTGCTGAGTTTCTGTGGCAACTTTTGTTTTTGCATCAGATTTTCAACATTCACAGCCTTTTGTTTAACTTTGCTCCAGAACTATGTCCGTTTCAGAAGTTTAATTTAATATATTCACAACAAGTTTGTCAGAATAACCTGAAACACAAAGATTGTCCATTAGACCAAATAATATTCATTTATTTTTGCATTCAGATATTTCTGTTTATGGCTACAGGAGTTTGATTGTCACATTATTCATTATTTGTTTGCTGTCATCACTTAACACTTGATTTCTCATAACATAATCAAAGCAGTCAACCCCTGATGTTGCTTTTTAATCTTAATTTAGTTTGCACTTCTGTGTTGTATTTTGTTTGTTCTGATTATTGTTGGTATTTGTCAGCATTACCTTCAGTTATAAATCAAATACCAATTAATTGTGCATGTGATAATTAATACTCATTACATCCTGTACTACTTAGTTGCCTTAGTTAAAAGATGATAACAATTATCAAGAGGTTATGTCGGAGTGATCAATTTAATTAAATCGTAACTAATTATAAACTCAAATATACAAAGAAGGTAATGCAAGGAAAGGAAGGCTGCAAGTGTCCCTTATGCAGTCTAAGGAGGTCTCAAAAACTATGGCATCAAGCCCCCTTTGGTTCAAGGTCCATTTGGGTGACGTATTGAGCTGGAACGGACAACACAATTACAAAATGGATTGGCTACAAACAACACCAACCAGCTGTTTAGATATGTTTCACATCCTTCTTTACATCCAGGAGGACTTCTCACACCTGAAACCATGGGTTTGAAGCAAGATCTGGATCTGTGTGACATAAGCCAGTGCACAACAATGCTGTCTCATGTGAATTGCCATTATTGACATGCATGGAGAATTAAAACAGAGACTGCTTAGTCTGTTTTTATGGTGAACACAGATAACAAAAATATATCCTTCTGCTCACAGCTGTGCAATGGAATTTATCTACTTTAATTATTAGGAAGTAGTAATTGACATACTGCATAACGTCTTAATCTAGGCATAATTCACAGTTCCTTTCTCCAGTTTTATTTTGTTATCTTCCTTCATGTTTCAAACACCAACTGAGCTGTCATGACATTCACAGTTTCTAAAGCTAGTACATTTCAGTTTTGCGTCGAAGTGTGTGGTGTTGGAAAAACACAGCTGGGCAGGCAGCATCGGAGGAGCAGGAGAGTATCTCCACCGAGGACATGCAAGTCTTTGGCCTCCTCCATCGCCAAACCCTAACCACCCGATACATGGAGGAAGAACACCTCATCTTTCGCTTTGGGACCCTCCAACCACAGTGGATCAATGTGGATTTCACCAGTTTCCTAATTTCCCCTCCCCCACCTTATCCCAGTCCCAACCTTCCAACTTGGCGCTAATAAATTTGTCAGGCCTAATTTTCCCTTCAAGAAGCCATGTTGACACTGCTTGATTACCTTATTTGTTTCTAAATTGCCTATCATTAAATCATTTATAATGGAGTCTAACATTTCCCCAATAATAAATGTTAAGCTAATGAGCCAATAGTTATGCAGTTATCTGTTTTCTTTAGTTTCTCTGCCTTCCTTAATAGGGGTAACATGTTCGTTTCCTCATCCTCTGAGACTTTCCCAGAATCCGTGCACTCTCGAAAGATTATTGGAACATCCAAGATTTTTCAGGGCTTTGACAGGGTAAATGGTAAAAGATTGTTTCCTGCTGTTGGAGTGTCTGGGACATAACCTTAGAGTAAGAGGTTACACATTTAAGGCAGAGATGAGAAGGATATTTTTCTCAAAAGAATAGGGAATCCATGGAATTATTTAGCGCAGAGTGCTGCCAAAGCTGGGTTTTTCGTATATTCAAGGCTGAAATAGGCATAGTTTTAATCAGCATGATGATTACGGGGTATAGAGACAGGACAAGAAAGTTGAGTTCAGGATTATCAGATCAGCCATGACTCATTGAATGGTACAGCAGACTTGAATGGCTGACATCTGTTTCTACGTCATATGGCCTTATGGTCTGTAATACCAATCAAATTAATAATTATGCAATCCTGTCTAAACTGGAAAATATAATAACTGAATTACTGAGAATATTTAAAATCATATTTTAAATTGTCACATACACAATAAATTTATTTCAACAGGATTACAATAAGACAGCTTTATTCTATCACTTTTGAATATGTTGCGCGAAGTGAGGTTTTGCAATTTCAATAGTAAAGTAATGCATATTCTTTCAGTGTTGACTACAATTTAAAGACATCTACAATATAAAGGCATCTTAAAATTGGCAGCAGACCAATTAATTCCCTGAAATAATTTGGCCTTTGTTTGATGTGATTCAAACTTTGAGAATGCATATTTTAGAAAGTTGCTAATTTCTTCTGAGTTTAATACTACATTTTTTACATTACTGAGAAGATAAAACCTTACATGCCTTATGTGCTATAATACTGTACAGTTGTCATCTTTCACAGATTAATCAATACAGCATTTGACTTCCAATCTCACAGTTTGTTGAATTATCCCCTGATAACTATGTTTTAATGTCTGAAGTTAGTTAACACATTAAGGGTATTTTAAAACAGGATTCCAAAATGGGTAAGACACTTGCACTCTGACAGTCCAAATCTCTGGGTGGATGGTCCAAACTCACTTTCAGATTTCATAATTTCTATGATCTTTGCTGTAAAATCATAAAAAAAATAGTTTTTGGAAAGCACAAATCAGAATTTTGACAATTTAGCTATACCTTTAGATTAATATTTCAAGAATCCCCAATTAGCACAGAGATGTCACTCGTCTTTGCACTATTTGTGAAGATGGGTGGTTTCACAAACAGCTAACCCAGCTTCCCACTCCTTCACCATCAAAAGAACTTGCTGGATCAAGGTCCAATCAACAACTTAAAGGATGATCCTTTTCTTGGCTTATCAATAATCTCAACATTCAAGTCTAGTCGCACCAAAAACCACCAGCTGATCAAAGGCTGACAGTCATGGGGAACTGGAGGTCACTGCTGGAATCCCAGGCTGTACAGCCATAACTAGAGAGAAGGAAAGTGTTTTCTGGGGAGAGGGATTATAGCGATTGAGAGAGGGGTGTAAGGAGCTCAGGGACAAGGGTTAGGATTAGTTCACAATATCTTGCCACATTTATGGCCTCAATGTCACCATGACTTAGGCAAATGGCCATTCCTGTCCCACCTTGCCAGCAGCTTACTGTACATTCTCAAGCAGGAAAGCAGCTGCTTTTCTCCCCTTCTGGGGAGGTGGGCAATCAGGCCATTGATGGATTACGATCCTTAAGTTAAATACATTGTCCATTTCTGGGGTTCAGGTAAGCATTCATAATGATGCCATCTGGATCTTTTCCCTGGGAGTCCAGAACTAGAGGGCATAGGTTTAAGATGAGAGGGGAAAACTTAAAAGGGATGTAGGGGGCAACGTTTTCATGCAGACAGTGGCAGGAGTATGGATGATTGCCAGAGGAAGAGGTGGAGGCTGGTACAATTATAACATTTAAAAGGCATCATTATGGGTATATGAATAGGAAGGGTTTAGAGAGATATGGCAGATGGGACTAGATTAGCCTAGGATATCTGGTTAGCATGGACAAGTTGGACTAAAGGATCATGCTGTACATCTCTATGACTTTTCTGACTGCAGCATTGTTTTGGAAGGTAGCATCATCTGAACAGACATGATGGATGTGAATGAATTGGGAGAATGGGACAAAGTCCTTGCAAGACATATGGTGGGAAGAGTTATAGTGAAGGTAACTATGGGAGTCAGTAGTATTGTAGTGGATGGCTGTGGACAGTTTATTACATGAAATTATACAGAGAGGCCAAGGAAAAAAGGGAAGTGTCAGAAATGAACAATGAAAGTTATAGATGGGTGAAAATTGGAGGGGAGAAATGAACACATTTTCAAGATCCAGGTGGGAGCATGAAGAGGCACCAAAACAGTTGTTGATTTACCAAAAAAGCATTTGAGGGAGGTGGCCAGTGTAGGGTTTGAATTGTACCAGTCTTCACCACTTCCTCTAGCAGCTCATTCCATACCTGTACCATTCTCTGTGTGAATAAGTTCCCCTCTCACCCTAAACCCATGCCCTCTAGGTCTGGACTCCCTGACCCCAACTCTGATACCATTTCCAAGTTCCTCATTATTATTTCTCCAGTTTCATTCTCTATGGTGCTTCTGTTCATTTTTGCTTCACTTTTCCTTTTTCTATATTTGTAGGAGTTCTTACTACTTACTAGTTTGCTGAAAAATTTTATTTTCTCCCTCTTTAGACCCTAAGATCATAAGACATAGGAGCAGAATTAGATCATTCATCCCATCAAATTGGCTCTCCCATTTGACCTTGACTGATCATATTTCTCAACCCCATTCTCCTGCTTTTTCCCTGTAACCCTTGATCCCCTTACTAATCAAGAACCTATCGATCTCTGCCTTAAATCCACTCAACGCCTAAGCTTTCACAGCCCTCAGCGACAATGAGTTCCAAAAATTTACCGTACTCTGGCTAAAGCAATTTCTCCTCATCTCAGTTCTAAAGAGTCCACCCTTCACTCTGAGACTGTGCTCTTGGTTCGAAGGGTCATATTATTGGAAACATCTTCTCCATGCCCACTCTATCTAGGACAGTCAATATTCTGTAAATTTCATATAGATGGCCCCTCCTCTTTCTAAACTCCATCAAGTACAGAACCAGAGTCCTCAATCACTCCTCAAATGACAAGGCTTTATCGAACATAGAACATAAAATAGAGAACAATGCAGGGCAGAACAGGCCTTTCGGTCCTCGATGTTGTGCCGACCTGTGAACTAATCTAAGTCTATCCCTCTACACTATCTCATCATTATCATCCATATGCTTATCCAAGGACTGTTTAAATGCCTCTAAAGTGGCTGAGTTAACTACATTGGCAGACAGGGCATTCCACGCCCTTACCACTCTGATTAAAGAACCTGCCTCTGACATCTGTCTTAAATCTATCACCCCTCAAACTGTAGCTATGCCCCTTCATATTAAAAACACTCTCACTGTCCACCCTATCTAATCTTCTGATCATCCTGTCTGTCTGTATTAGATCCCCTATTAGCCTGCTTCTCTCCAATGAGAACAGACCCAAATCCCTCAGCCTTTCCTCAAAAGACCTTCTCTCTAGAACAGGCAATACCCTAGTAAGTCTCCTCTGCACCTTTTCAAATGCTTCCATCTCCTTCCTGTAATCGGGCGACCGGGCACTAGTGCTTTGTACACTTGTAGGAATGACATCATGGCTCCGGAACTCAATCCCTCTACCAATAAAACCTAACACACCATATGCCTTCTTAACAGTACTATCAACCTGGGTGGCAACTATGTACATGGACACATGGACACTTGGTAGTGTCTGCACATCCACACTACCAAGAATTTTTCCATTGATTCTTCCCAAAATGCATCACCTCACATTTATCTGCATTGAACTCCATTTGCCATCTCTTAGCCCAATTCTACAGTTTATCCAAGTCTCCCTGCAACCTGCAACATTTTTCTACACTATCCACCACTCCACTGACTTTAGTGTCATTTGCAAACTTACTAACCCATCCACTTATGCCTGCATCCAAGTCATTTATAAAATGATAAACAGCAGTGGTTCCAAAACAGATCCTTTTGGCACACCATGAGTAACCAGACTCAGGGTGAATATTTTCCATCAGCCACCACTCGCTGCCTTCTTACAGAAAGCCAAATCACTCTCAATCCCATGCCTCCGCAGTTTGTCCAAAAGCCTACCATATGGAACCTTAACAAAGGCTTTATTGAAGTCCATGTACACCACATCAACTACCCTACTCACATCCATATTCTTGGTCACCTTCTCAAAAAAACTCAATGAGATTTGTGAGGCACGACCTGCCATTGACTAAACCATGTTGACTATCTCCAATTAAATTGTTTGCTAGATGACTGTAAATCTTATCTCTTATAATCCTTTCTAAAACCTTTTCTACAACAGACATACGGCTCACTGGTCTATAATTACCTGGGTCATCTCTACTGCCCTTCTTGAACAAGGGCATAACATTTGCAATCCTCCAGGCTTCAGGTTCTAAACCTGTAGACAATGACATTTCAAAGATCAAGACTAAAGACTCCAGCATCTCCTCCCTAGCTTCCCAGAGAATCCTCAGATAAATTCCATCCAGCCCAGGGGACTTATCTACTTTCACACCTCTAGAATTGATAACACCTCATCCTTATTAACTTCAATCCTTTCTAGTCTAATAGCCCATATCTCAGTCTTCTCCTCTACAAAATTCTCCTTTTCCTGAATGAAAATAGATGAGAAATATTTATTTAACACCTCTCTGACCTCCACAGGGTCCACACACAACTTCCACTTCTGTCTTTGACTGGCCCTATGCCTACCCTAGTCATCCTTTCATTCCTCACATACCAAAAGTAAGCTTTCGGGTTCTCCTTTCTTCTACCCACTAAAGACTGCTCAATTCCTCTCCTTGCTCTTCTTAATTCTCTCTCTAAATCCTTCCTAGCTAATCTGTAACTCTCCATCACCTCATCTGAACCAACTCGTCTCAACGTCACATATGCTTCCCTCTTCCGCTGAACAAGAGATACAATTTATTTAGTAAACCATGGTTCCCTTACTGTATCACTTCCTCCCTGCCTGACAGGGACATACCTATCAAGGACACACAATATCTATTCCTTAAACCACCTTCACATTTCGATTATCCCCATCCCCTGCATTCTATGCCTCCTAATTATTGCCTCATTGCCTTATAATTGCCCTTCCCCATCTATAACTCTTGCCCTGTGGCATGTATCTATCCCCTTCCATCGCTAAGCTAAATGTAACTGAATTATGGTCCAAAGTGCTCACCTTCCACTAAGCCAAACACCTGGCCTGGTTCATTACCAAGCACCAGATCCAATGGGGCCTCCCCTCTTGTCAGCCCTTCGAACATACTGTCTGGAAACCCTCCTGCACACATTGGACAAAAACTGATCCATTCGACGTACTAGAGTTAGCATTTCCAGTCAATGTTGGGAAAGTTAAAGTGCACCATAATGACCACTCTGTTCCTTTCACTGCTAACCAGAATCGTTTTGCTAATCCTCTCCTCCACATCCCTGGTGCTTTGCAGAGGCCTATAAAAATCTCTTAGCAGTGTGACCTCTCCTCTCTTGTTCCTAACCTCAGCCCATACTACCTCAGTAGACGAGTCCTTGTCAAAAATTCTTTCAGCCACCATTACACTATCCTAAACAAACCAAGCCACACCTCCCCCTCTTTTACCACCTTCCCTGATCTTAATGAAAGATCTAAACCCTGGAATTTGCAACATCCATTCCTGACCCTACTCTATCCATGTCTGAAATGGCCACAACATCAAAGTCATAGGTACCTATCAATGCTGCAAGCTTACCTACCTTTTTCCGGATACTCCTGATATTGAAATATACACATTTCAAACCAGCTTGCTATCTGCCAGCACACTCCTGGACCATTAAATCCTTTCTATGCCCTCCATACTCACATCACCTGTGCACTGGAATGACACCTCAGGTTCCCATCCCCCTGCTGAGTTAGTTTAAACCCACCCAAATATCACTCACAAATTTCCCACCCAGGATATTAGTACCTCCCTGGTTCAAGTGAAGACCGTCCTGTTTGTAGAGGTCCTACCTTCCAGAGAGTGAGTCCCAATTATCCATGCACCTGAAGCCCTCTCTCCTGCACCATCCCTGCAGCCATGTGTTTAGCTGATATCTCTCCCTGTTCCTCACCTCGCTATCACATGGCTCAGGTAACAAACTCGGGTAACAGCTCTGTTTGTTCTAGTTCTCAGCTTCTGCCCTAGATCCCTGAAATCCTCCCTTACATCCCTATCCCTCTTTCTACCTATATCATTGATACCTATGTGGACCATGCCTTGGGGCTGTTCATCCTCTCCCTTCAGGACCCTAAAGACAAGATCGAGACATCACGGACCCTGGCACCTGGGAGGCAACACACCAACCATGAGTCTCTTTCATTCCCAAAAAAACCTTCTGTCTGACCCTCTAACTATTGAGTCCCTAATGACTAATACTCTCCTCTTTTTCCCCCTTCCCTCCTATGCAACAGGGACAGACTCTGTGCCAGAGACCTGCACCCCAATGCATGCCCCTGGTAAGGATCCCTCTCAATAGTATCCAAAATGGCATACTTGTTTTTCAGGGAAACAGCCACAGGGGATCCCTGCACTGACTGTTTTCTCCCCCTTCAAATATTTACCCAGCTTTCCATGTGCGTAGGACTAACTACTTCCCTGTAAGTTGGACAGAAGGTTCTGTTTCTATGCTATACATTTCAATGACTCTATGACTCTATAACTCTTGTCTATAACAGACTCTACCTCCCAAATGATCCGAAGTTCATCCAGCTCCCTCTCCATTTCCGTAATGTGGTCTTGGAGGAGTGAGAGTTGGGTGCATTTCCTGGAGATGTACTTGGTTAGGACACTAATGGCGCCCCTCACCACAAAGCATCATGCAGTAGGAACATGCCTCTCCCTGCACTGCCATTCCTGCTCGCCCCCTTACCAGAATGTAAAAAAGAAGAGAAGCTTACCTGATGTGTCCCTGGTGTTTAAGGTTGGAGGAGGTGGATGGTTGGGAGGCACTTAAAAAGGTAGGATGTTAGGTTTAGAAAACACTCACTTATATAGCTGATGGGAAAATAAAAGTGCCTCCTTTTCCAGAAACCTTTGCTCTCTGATGTCAGATGCAAAGATTTAAATTAGCCACTCACCTTTCCCGTTGGCCCCTGGTCCAAGTTCCTGCTCTTCCTGCTACTGAAACAGAAATGGAGGGCTCCAACACTTGAGGTAAGGTTTTAAAGTTGTAAATTAGTGATTCACATTTCCTGGCAGGCCCCTGGTCTAAGCTCCTGCTCTTCCTGTTGTTGAAAATATCCCCAGGATCATACCTGTAAATCTCTTCTGGAGTCCTCTAATGTTAACACGTGCTTCCTTAGATATGGGACCCAAAACTGTTCACAACATTGTCAATGCAGTTTGATCAGAGCCTTATACAGCCTCAGCAGTACATCTGTGCTCTAGTATTCTAGCCTGCTTAAAATGAATCCAACCTTGCATTTGTCTTCTTGTCAATTGAACATGCAAGTTTATCTTAAAACTCTCTCGGCAGAGCAGGTAACGGCTGTCTGATGGTGTTTATTTTAAGTATAGTCCAGTTATTTTTTTTAACGGTTAAAATTTAAGGTTTTTTTTTAAGCGCTTAGTGGACCCGGAGGCTGGTGTCGCGCTAGCTCACCTGGGAAGGTTTTTTCTCTATAAAAGCGCACAGGCGAGGAACCCGAGGCACTACAGGGGTAGAGCCTCCCACCCGCCCTCCTCCTCTAACCTAATAATAAGATCCGTTGTGGTAAGCAGGTAAGCGCTGCATTTTGCTTGTTTGTTTCTTTAGATCCAGTTTTCTTTTTAAAGTTTACCTTTTAGAGGGATGGCAACGAAGGCAGTGCAATGTTCCTCTTGCAAAATGTTTGAGGTGAGGGAAGCCATTAGCGTCCCTCCTGATTACACTTGTGGGAAGTGGACCCATCTCCAGCTCCTCCAAGACCGTGTTAGGGAACTGGAGCTGGAGTTGGATGAACTACGGATCATTCGGGAGGCAGAGGTGGTCATAGATCAGAGCTTTAGGGAAGTAGTTACTCTGAAAGTTATAGACAGATGGGTGACAGTTAGGGGACTGGGAGGAAGCAGCCAGTGCAGGGACCCCCTGCAGTCGTTCCCCTCAATAACAAGTATAGCGTTATGGATACTTGTGGGGGGGACGACTTACCCGGGGTAAGCAACGAGATTCAGGCCTCTGGCATGGAGCCTGTCCCCGTTGCTCAGAAGGGAAGGGCGGAGAAAGGTAGAGCGATAGTTATTGGGGACTCAATAGTGAGGGGCACAGATAGGCGGTTTTGCGGGGGCGACAGAGACTCATGTTTGGTATGTTGCCTCCCAGGTGCAAGGGTACGTGATGTCTCTGATCGTGTTTTCCGGGTCCTCAAGGGGGAGGGGGAGCAGCCCCAGATCGTGGTCCACTTTGGCACCAACGACATAGGTAGGAAGAGGGGTGAGGATGTTAGACAGGCTTTCAGGGAGCTAGGTTGGAAGCTCAGAGCGAGAACGAACAGAGTTGTTGTCTCTGGTCTGTTACCCATGCCACGTGATAGAGAGTCGAGGAATAGGGAGAGAGAACAGATAAATGCGTGGCTACAGGGATGGTGCAGGAGGGAGGGATTCCGGTTTCTGGACAACTGGGGTTCTTTCTGGGGAAGGTGGGACCTCTATAAACAGGATGGTCTACACCTGAACCTGAGGGGCACCAGCATCCTTGGGGGGAGGTTTGCTAGTGCTCTTTGGGAGGGTTTAAACTAACTCTGCAGGGGCATGGGAACCTGGACTGTAGCTTTAGGGTACAGGACCTTGAGTGTAGGGAGGTTAGGAACAAGGCATCGATCTCAAAGGACGGTGCTGGTAAACAGGATGATGGCTTGAAGAGTGTATACTTCAATGCCAGAAGTATAAGAAATAAGGTAGGTGAACTTGCAGCGTGGGTTGGTACCTGGGACTTCGATGTTGTGGCCATTACAGAGACGTGGGTAGAACAGGGACAGGAATGGCTATTGCAGGTTCCAGGGTTTAAATGTTTTAGTAGGGTCAGAGGTGGGGGTAAAAGAGGGGGAGGTGTGGCATTGCTTGTCAAGGATAGTATTACAGTGGTGGAAAGGACGATGGAGGAAGACTTGCCATCTGAGGTAGTTTGGGCTGAGGTTAGAAATAGGAAAGGTGAGGTCACCCTGTTAGGAGTTTTCTACAGGCCTCCTAATAGTCCGACAGATGTAGAGGAAAGTATTGCGAGGATGACTCAGGAGAAGAGTGAAAGTAGTAGGGTGGCTGTTATGGGGGACTTTAACTTCCCAGATATTGACTGGGAAAGCTATAGCTCAAGTTCGTTAGATGGGTCGGTGTTTGTCCAATGAGTGCAGGAGGGTTTCCTGACACAATATGTAGACAGGCCAACAAGAGGTGAGGCCATACTGGATTTGGTTCTAGGTAATGAACCAGGCCAGGTGTTAGACTTGGAGGTAGGTGAGCACTTCGGGGACAGTGACCACAACTCAGTGACTTTTACTCTAGTGATGGAGAGGGATAAGTGTGCACTGCAGGGCAGGAGTTATAGCTGGGGGCAGGGAAATTATGATGCACTGAGGCATGACTTAGGATGTGTGGATTGGAAAAATAGGCTTCAAGGGAAGGACACAAATGATATGTGGAGCTTGTTCAAGGAGCAGCTATTGGGTGTCCTTGATAAGTATGTACCAATCAGGCAGGGAGTAAAGGGTCTTGTGAGGGAGCCGTGGTTTAATAAGGAATTGGAATCCCTTGTGAAAGGGAAGAGGGCGGCCTATGTAAAGATGAGGCGTGAAGGTTCAGTTGGGGCGATTGAGAGTTATAAGGTAGCCAGGAAGGATCTAAAGAGAGAGCTAAGAACAGCGAGAAGGGGACATGAAAAGTCCTTGGTTGGTAGGATTAGGGAAAACCCTAAGGCTTTCTATAGGTATGTCAGGAATAAAAGGATGGCTCAGGTAGGCATCGGTCCAGTCAAGGATAGTAGTGGGAAGTTGTGCGTGGAGGCAGAGGAGATTGGAGAGACACTAAATCAATACTTTTCATCAGTATTCACTCAGGAACAGGACGTTGTTGCTGATGTGAATATTGAGTCACAAGTGATTAGAATGGATGGCTTTGAGGTATGTAGGGAAGAGGTCCGGGGAATACTGGAAAGGGTGAAACATAGATAAGTCCCCTGGGCCTGATGGCATTTATCCTAGGATCCTCTGGGAAGCTAGGGAGGAGATAGCGGAGCTATTGGCCTTGATTTTTATGTCGTCGTTGTCTACAGGAATAGTGCCAGAAGACTGGAGGATAGCAAATGTGGTCCCCTTGTTCAAGAAGGGGAGTAGGGACAGCCCTAGTAACTATAGGCCAGTGAGTCTCACTTCTGTTGTGGGCAAAGTCTTAGAGAGAATTGTAAGGGATAGGATTTATGAACATCTGGATAGGAATAATGTGATCAAGGATAGTCAGCATGGTTTTGTGAAGGGCAGGTCATGCCTCACAAACCTTATTGAGTTCTTTGAGAAGGTGACCAAGGAAGTGGATGAGGGTAAAGCAGTAGATGTGGTGTATATGGATTTTAGCAAGGCGTTCGATAAGATACCCCATGGTAAGCTACTGCAAAAATTACGGAGGTATGGCATTGAGGTTGCATTAGACATTTGGATTAGGAATTGGCTGGCTGGAAGGAGACAGAGGGTAGTAGTTGATGGTATAGGTTCATCTTGGAGCGCAGTTACTAGAGGTGTTCCACAAGGATCTGTTTTGGGACCATTGCTGTTTGTCATTTTTATAAATGACCTGGAGGAGGGGCTTGAAGGCTGGGTGAGCAAGTTTGCGGATGATACGAAAGTCGGTGGAGTGGTGGACAGCGAAGAAGGATGTGGCAGGTTACAGCGGGATATAGATAAGTTGCAGAGCTGGGCAGAAAGGTGGCAATTGGAGTTCAATGTAGCTAAGTGTGAAGTCATTCACTTTGGTAGGAGTAACAAGAAGATGGATTACTGGGCTAATGGTAGGCTACTTGGTAGTGTGGATGAGCAGAGGGATCTTGGTGTCCATGTACACAGATCTCTGAAAGTTGCCACCCAGGTAAATAGTGCTGTGAAGAAGGCATATGGCGTACTGGGCTTTATTGGTCGAGGAATTGAGTTCCGGAGTCCTGAGGTCATGTTGCAGTTGTATAAGACTCTGGTGCGGCCTTATCTGGAGTATTGTGTACAGTTTTGGTCGCCATACTATAGGAAGGATGTGGAGGCACTGGAACAGGTTCAGAGGAGGTTTACCAGGATGTTGCCTGGCATGGTAGGAAGATCATATGAGGAAAGGCTGAGGCACTTGGGGCTGTTCTCATTGGAGAAAAGAAGGTTTAGGGGAGATTTGATAGAGGTGTACAAGATGATTAGGGGTTTAGATAGGGTTGACAGTGAGAACCTTTTTCCGCGTATGGAGTCAGCTGTTACTAGGGGACACAACTTAAAATTAAGGGGAGGTTAGTATAGGACAGATGTTAGGGGTAGATTCTTTACTCAGCGGATTGTGAGTTCATGGAATGCCCTGCCAGTATCAGTGGTGGACTCTCCCTCTTTATGGTCATTCAAGCAGGCGTTGGATAAGCATATTGAGGTTATTGGGCTAGAGTAGGTTAGGTAGGCTTCAGTCGGCACAACATTGAGGGCCGAAGGGCCTGTACTGCGCTGTATTTTTCTATGTTCTATGTTCTAAAAGAAATCTGATATAGAACTTCAAAGTTCTTTTGTGCTTCAGATTTGCAAAGCTTTTCCCTGTTTAGAAAATCGTCTAAGCCTATTTTCTTCCTACCAAAGTGGATAACCTGACATTTTCCTGCAATGTATTCCATCTACCACTTCTTTGCCCACTCTCCCAGCTTGCCCAAGTCCTTTTTCAACCTCATTACTTCCTCCAACTATCTGTCCCACCACTTGTCTTTGTATCATCTTCAAACCTAGCAACAAGCCCTCATTTCCTTCGTCCAGATCATTAATGTGTGTTGTGAATAGTTGTGGCCCCAACACTGACCCCTGTGGAACTGCCTTAGTCACCAGCTGCCATCGTGAAAAAGACCCCTCTATCCCTACTCTCTGCCTTCTGCCAGTTAGCCAATCCTCTATTGATGCCAGCAATTTGTCCCTAACACTATGGGCTCTTATGTCATTTTGGAGACTTCTGTGTGGCACCTTGTCAAAGACCTTCTGATAATCCAAATATATCACCTCTGGATCTCTTTGTCGAATTTGCTTGTTACCTCCTCAAAGAATTCTGTTAGGAATAATCTCCCCTTGATGAAGCCACACTAACTCCAATATACTTCCAAGTATTCAGTAATTTCATCCTTAATAATGTATACTAAACCTTATCAATGACTGAAGTCAGGCTAACTGGCCTATATTTCCCTGTCTTCTGCCTCCCTCCCTTCTGAAACAGGGTTTTTAACAATAACCATTTTTCAGTCCTCTGGCACCTTCCAAATGATTATCACCAATGCCTTCAGAACTCTGAGATGAAATCTATTTTGACCAGCTGATTTATCCACCTTCAGACCTTTCAGCTTCTCCAGCATCTTCTCCTTAGTGATGGCCACTACGCTCACCTATTTTTCCCGACTTTATGAAGTTCTGTCCGATGCTTGTTATCTTCCACTGTCAAAACTGCTGCAAAATACCTATTCAGTTCCTCTGCCATTTCTTTGTTCTCCATTATTTATTCTTCAGGGATCCAATGTTGACTCTTGCCTCATTCTTACCTTTTACATATTTTACTTGTTATTATAATTTTATTAACCATAGAATTTTGTTGGAATTTAAATCTTTCCCAATCGTCTGCCCTATACTAATTTTTGCCACATTATATTTTTTCTTTCAATTTGATACTATTCTTAATTACCTTGGTTAACCATGATTGGTTTGTCCCCTTCCAAGATTCCTTCTACCTTATAGGGATATAGCTATGTTGTAAGTGTTTCATTATTTTTGAACTTGGGTATTGCTGATACACAATTATATTTTTTCTTTCAATTTGATATTATCCTTAATTACCTTGGTTAACCATGACTGGTTTGTCCCCTTCCCAGATTCCTTCTACCTTATAGGTATATAGCTATGTTGTAAGTGTTTAATTATTTTTGAACTTGGGGATTGTTGAAGCTTTCTGTCTTTACTCATTGCAGCAATTAACAAGAAATAGCAATATAATGTTTGAGAGGACAGTACTGATTGTATGGCAAGTTGACTCTGATTGGTAACTCTTCCATCAATTGGTCCACTTGTCAACAATCAACACTCTCCTTTCATTTCGTATAAATATCATATTATTTCTACATTGTATTTCTTGCAAATTTCCTTGAAGACGATAAGTTGAAAAGCTTCAACAAAGTATCTCTTTCTTGAGTAATAGTCAATTTGATTATTGTTGATATAAGAGTCTTTCTTATTCCAATGGTATATTAAATTCATATCAAATCATAGCTATTTCATGTTATTTTATTAATTTAGTTTATTTAGGATTACTCTACTGTGGATTAGGCACATTAATGAAACACCTAGAAACTCAATACACAACTCCATGCAAAATACATAAATTCTTCAGCACATTACTAAGGATTAAAATATACCTTTAAAGTTTCTTCCTCCGTAGGTATCCTATCCCTAGATCAACTGCAGTACACATTGAGTGGCTGTTGAATGTGGAAATGTGCAGTAGATGTTGAGAGCTGAAGTTTCCTGAGGTTAGGTAGGATGGATAGACAGAGGGAGAGATACTGGGACAAAAAGAATGATGGCCGGCATGGTGGGGGAGGGAAGATGAGAAATTTTGTAAGATTTGTTTGGAATTCCTGAGGATGAATTTACTGATCCTCTGGGTCTACAAGCTGTGATAAAATATAACTTGTCTGCTGTGTCTGGTAGGACATACCTCTCAGATTTTCCAATTAAGCTGTAAGAAATCTGTCCCACAATCATTATATTGAAATGGCTGTCAAGGTCTGAGGAATAAAGTCTCATGAACAAAGTAAAATCACTGATTTCCTCATCTTCAGAGCAGGACACTTGACAGACAGCAGTCTGCTACAATAAAAGCAAATGCTATTGCTGGCTTTCAGATTTTCACCAATTAATCTTCATCCATGTCCAGTCCTTTGACCCTTTCCTGTGCTTCCTGGGGGTGGAGTGGACTAAAATATATTGTGAAACACAATGTTCAGAGATGGAAAGAGCTACAGATTGACAATTCCTTATTGATAATATTATAACTTCCTGAGCAATTGATTTTATTTCCATTAACGTTGCCTTTCATCATCTGTTTTCTTTATTCAACAATCATGATGGCTGTTGTTGAATCCAACAATATGGTTCTGTGAAATATATCTTTATCCTGGAGAAATCAAAGCTTTTTTCTTCAATGCGGTCCTGACAGAAATAGGAGTTCAATTCTCACACAGTAACTCTTGCAGAAGTTGCAGAATAGAAATCAAGGACAGCAATTTGAGTTGACAGATCCCTTCACTTACCCAAGGACCCCAAATGATTTACCACTCAAATGGGCAATTTTGCAGCACACTTCCTAAAACAATGTAACGAATGATTATTTTTGCTACATTTGATTCCTTTTACAATCAGTTTTGAATCAGTTTAGTCTTAGTGTGGCCTAGAAATTATATTTCAGAATTTTAGTTTTAATTTAGATTTACATTCATTTGGTTGAATCATAAACAAAAAGCTAAAACAAAAATTTCTGGAAAAAACTCAGCAAGTCTAGCAACAACTATAACGAGAAAGCAGAATTAACTTTTTGGGTACAGTGACTCTTTTAAGAATGGAGTTCTGCCAGATCTGTTGAGTTTTCCAGCAATTTCTCTTTTTGTTTCTGATTTTCAGCATCCACAGTCCTTTTTTATGTTAAACATAAATACAGCTTTACTATAGACTGGCATTATCAAGATAACTGGCATTGAAACATGTATGAAGACATCACTATAGGCAATAAAGCAATATTACATAAATATACTCCATTGTTATTAAAGCGTGAATTTTACTTCACTTCATAAAGTACATCATTTGTGCTAATAAGTATAATGTTGCAAAAATGTCCTATAGGTCCAGACCTTCCAGATATTTTCATAAGCCTGCTGAAGGCTGTTTTTAATTATGAAACCATAAATTTAACTATATAATCATACTTTGTTTTGTTCAAATGTTTATTTAGAGTAGCTTAGGTCGAACCACCTAAGGCATCCTCCAGATGATTGGAATGTAGGTAGCCAGAGGAAATGTCATAAAGACCAAAAATTGTGGATGCTGGAAATCAGAAACAAAACAGGAATTGCTGCAAAAGCTCAGCAGATCTGGTAGCATCTGTGGAGAGAAATCAGAGTTAATATTTACTCATTTTTGAGGAAAAATTACTAGACGTGAAATGTTAACTCTAATTCCTCACCACAGATGTTGTCAGATTCTCGAAGCTTTTCCAACAATTTCTGTTTTTGCTTGTGTTTCAGATTTCATATTTCACTGTTTTAATGATCCTGTAATCACAAGTGGAAGCTAAAATGTTTAGTTTTTTTCATAAACTTGACTGAAACTGCAACTCACACTTCGAAACTGATGTTTTGTTCATTGTTTCAGATGGTATTTGAAAAATTAAAGAAAAATAAAATTAGCGTCTTAGCTGTTCAGTAGCATATCGAAAACCCTAATTATCTACGATGACAGTAACATGGAGGGGTTAGTGAAGCTAAATTATAAACCAATTCAACAATTTCTCTAAGGAAAAATTCAAAAGTTAACCATTCAATCCCACATAATAAATTTCAAGATTGTTTTGTGTCCCCATTGGTAATTATAACACATAATAATATAATTCAGTTATTTATTTCAAAAATAATCGAAATAATCCCTTACGGTTTTAAATTAAGGAATAGCTTTCATTTCAACCAGAATTAAAGCATTCTGTGGATCATCCCTGATTTTAATCCCTGCACCATTCAAATGTGCCTTCAGATACCTACATCTGAGAGAGAAGCCAATGGTTTAGTTTTACATCACAAGGTGACTAATCCAGAGAATAATCCAGGCAATACTCCTGGAACCTGATTTCAAATCCCATCGTGACAAAAGGTAGAGTTTAAATTCAATTTTAAAAAAAACTGCAATTAAATACACTAACAAAGACCATTAACCTATTGCTAATAGTCGGAGGTTAAAAACATTGGTTCACTTAGGGAAGGAAACTGCCATCCACACCTGGTCTGGCTTCCATGTGACACTTTCAGACCCACAGTGATGTCATTGACTCTTAACTACTTTCAGGGCAATTAGGGATTGGCAATAAATGCTGACCTACCCAATGATACCCATGTCCTGTGAATTATTTTTTAAAAATCCTACAAGTTTATCCTTCGATAGTTCCACCCCTTTCCCTTTCTTTTTTCACAACACTCCTTGAAACTCTTCTCTCTAAATAACCTTTTGATCATCTGCTTGAATAGTTTCTTCTCTGTCTTGGTATCTAATATTGTTTGATAACACTCAGATGGCATGCCTCCAGATGTTTCCATGCATTAAATGAGGTAGAGAAATGCAATTTGTTGTTGTATCATTCAAAACACATCTGTATTTGATCTTTGCATTTAAGCCTCAGCTATACTAAGAACAACATCAATATCCATATGGGTGATATTTGTTGATAGAAGTTAGTCTGCCTTTATTAATCTACGTCTGGAATATATAACCTGTTATCTTAATTGAAATTTGAATTGTCTTTAATTTTTGACTATTTAGTGTATTTTATGCAAAGAAAATAGTCAATTGCCTGAATTTGAACTTAATGTAAATGTTCATCTGATTATTCAAAAGATTAAAAGAGGACATCAGGCTATGAGTAGGATATATGCCAATTGCTTTGCTCAACATCTCAAATGGTTATTTCATGTACTAAGCTAGGATTTATGCCTCACTGAGGCATTAAATAGACCTGAATGAGATAGGATTTATATTCACTTTAGCTAGGATGATGGTACAGCCTTCTTTTGATTAGTTAAGCACTGAATGTTTGCCCTGGATTGTTTAAGAGGCTAGTCAAAATCCATTGAAATAAATTTTAACAGTTTTGAATATTTGGGCAACATACCTTTAATCATTGGAAAAATGGCTAGACTTTTGTGTGAAGAATAACCGTGAGCAACCAGGACACACTATTATTCAGGAGCAAATTTAAGTTTGTTAACTGCAGAAATCAGGAATCTGAGTTGGCCTATTTCTCTAGAAGCTTCACTCAAATGGTGTTATAGATTAGATTACTTACAGTGTGGAAACAGGCCCTTCAGCCTAACAAGTCCACATTGACCCGCCGAAGCTCAACCCACCCAGACTAATTCCCCTACATTTACCCCTTCACCTAACACTATGGGCAATTTAGCATGGCTAATTCACCTAACCTGCATTTTTGGACTGTGGGAGGAAACCGGAGCACCCAGAGGAAACCCAAGCAGACACAGGGAGAATGTGCAAACTCCACACAGACAGTCGTCTGAGGCAGGAATTGAACCCAGGTCGCTGCCGCTGTTAGGCAGCAGCGCTAACCACTGAGCCACTGTGCCACCCACAAAAGATTTGGCATTGAAATATATTGTATGGCATGTGCTTGGGCCACTTATAAACTAAACACACACTACACACAACAGAAAATTTGATGGCCTGTGCATTCCAGTTTATGTGAATATCTAACATTATGGTACTCTTCCAAATATCCATTGAAATTGAATATTTACATTATGAATGTTATTTCCTTCAAATTGTCATTAAACTTTTCTAAAAAAAAGAAAATAATAGCTTTTTAACTTTCAATTTAATTGCTTTTGTATTCCTGTCCATTCCATCTATCTTTCAGTATTTTAAGGACCACACAAAACTTTCAATGAATTAAGTAATCTTACTCATACCATATGATTTACTCTCTGTATGAGGGTACCTACCTAAAGTAAGTCCAGTGATTGCATTGCAGCATTAATCAAGCCCATTTGTTACAATGGAGACTGCAGACATGCTACATTTAGGCTTTTCTAAAATTTGTGCATGGATTTGTGGGCATCGCGAGGGAGGCCAATAATGCCCGCACTTAAATACCATTGAGAAACTGCTGTTGCAAAGCCACAGTGCTGCTAAAGAGGGAATTCTAGGATTCAGACCTAGTAACAGTGAAGGAATGGTGATATACTTCCAAATCAGGATTTTGTGTGGATTGAACCTGCCTTGAATCTGATGTCTTGTTCATAGAATCATAGAATCCCGACATTGTGGAAGGAGGCCATTCGGCCCATTGAGTCCACATCGCCCAAGTGCATCCCACACACACCAAACCTCAGCTCCATAGTTAATTCATGCCTCCTACACATCCCTTGATAATGGGCAATTTAGCATGGCCAATCCACCTAACCTGTACACCTTTAGACTGTGAGAGGAAATCCACGCAGATATGGGGAGAATGTACAACCTCCACACACAGTTCCCGAGGGTGGAACTGAACCCAGATCCTGGTGCTGTGAGGCAGCATAACCAGCTGCTCCAGGTTCTTTCAAGTGGTAAAACATTCTCAAAGGTACTGTTAAAGATATTTTGGTGAGATGCTGAAGGACATCTTGTTGATAGTACACACTGGTCACTGTGTCCCAGTGGTGAAGAGAACGTACGTTGAAGGTGGATGGGGTGCTAATCACATAGGATGCTCTGACCTGGATGTTGTTAGAACTACACTTCTCACGGCAAGTGGGAATATTCTATTACACTTGTAGATGATATGTGTAATATCATCTACACATGTGATGATATTACACATATATGAGACACTGAGAAGACTGGGGTAGAAGTATTCAACACAAGCCTATGACCCTCTCTGACCGGATCAGTACATAGTCAGTGCACAACATCACTTGTCTATTGTCAGATATTTTACAGTCCAAGGAAGATATAACTGTGGTCATTTAATGCTGATTATTCCCCAAATTTAAAATTAAAATAAAGTTTCACTTTATGGAAAGGACATACTTGCCATTGGAAACTATTTTTTGAGAGACAGGAATGATAAATAATGCAACACAGCATGAAAAGATTTATTTTAAAAAATATTCTCTATTGAAAGTTGATGAAACATGTCAGGGCTTCAACATAAACATAGAGTACAAAATGAATGAATCAAAGTTTCATCGATGTATAGCTTTTTGATGCTGTCAGAGAGAATTTAAGGTATATGTTGAGATGAAGACAAAATGTGCTACATTTTTGAAGAACTGCTGCCTATTTAATGGCTTTGATACTAGCACATGCACTGTCAGATACAAATGAACAGAGGCTGAAGTTCTCTTCAGCATGGCAATGATAATGTTGACACTTTAGGAGAAGGAACACCTGAAAATTGCTGTGGTGTCATTGGTGCCAGTTGCGATTTGTGTCACATTGAAGTCCAGATCTCAGTTCCACTCTGGTAGCAAAATTTTGGGAGCTCAGGGATTGGGAAGGCAGGCAATAGTTGACTCTTATGGAATACAGTTCAGCAGTTTGGATCTTGGCTGTGGAGATGCTCCATGCAGTCTCAAATGTACTAGTGGTGGGCTGCAGTTTTACATCAGCCCAGAGGTTTATACCTACGTCGCTTTAATTGACAAAAAGAAAAAGAAAAACAGAAAGTTTGCTGGGTCATTTTATGGTCACTAATTGGGTTCCCCCAGAACTGTGGAGCATAGATAATTCAAATTTTCACCTCTTTAATCCCTGTTTTATATTTCTGCTACTACTGGCAGAAGAGTCTGCTTTGTGAAAGGAAGCTGTCGTGCTAGATCACTTGAATATTTTCCCATAATTTTGCATGGGCTTTGTGGATTGGCTCAAAGGTGGAGAGATTGGCAAAATAGTATAGGATGACCTGAACTGGTGAATCTGATGAATTCCTGCCCCATGCCATTTTATCAACATTGGGAAATGTGACATACAGTCCATTCAGAACCCAAGTCAGTCACCTAAGGGGCCAGCCAATGGTCAGCCCACCTTCATTGGTCTTTTATCTATGATGGATGAGTGGAGCTGGACTCCCTTTACACCAAGGAGAGACCACCACTCAAACATTGGTAGCCTTCTCCCTGAGGGATCCAACTCCTGGGGTTTGAGGTGGGGGTGGGTACTCCTCTTTTAGGGAGTCCTTGGCCCACGCAGCCATAAAGTTACAATTAATGCTTTCCCTGTGACAGTGGCATCTCCTGCACTTAATTACTTCATTGTTCCACCTGACTGGCCAGGCTGGCCCCAGACCCACTTTCCTAGGATATTAGGGCATGTGCCCATCAAGGTGCCCACTTCAATCAAGTGGAGACCCAGCAGTCGCTACCATGCTCAGTGGTGTTGCAGAGACTAGTAAGCTGCTGGTCCTATCACTGGGGTGGATCACTGTTCTTAATGGATCATCAGCCACCTCAAAATACATAGCTGCAAGTCCCACTGCTGTGAAAATCAATGACATTACCACTTGTTGCCTTAGTAGGCATCACTACTGCTTCAGAAAAATCTCAGATCTGGTGTCAAACATGAGTACTTTAGTTTGAAAGGATTGCAATGTTAAATTCAGATGTCTAATAATGATTTTACAACAGAAAAATAGTATCATGGAGTCAGAGTTATACAGCATGGAAACAGGCCCTCCATTCCAACTTGTCCACACTGACCATATTTCCAAACCAAACTGGCCCAACTTGCCCACATTTGCCCATTTCCTTCCAAAGCATTCTTATTCATGCACTTGCCCCAATATCTTTGAAATGTTGTAAATGTACCTGCATCACCACTTCCTCTGGCGGTTCATTCCACACCTGAAACACTATGTAAAAAAAGGTGCTGCTCAGGTCCTTTTTAAATTTTTCTCCTCTCACCTTAAAAATATGCCCCTAGTTTTGAACTAGCCCACCAGGAGAAAATACATGAGTCATTCACCTTATTTATTCCCCTCATGATTTTATAAACCTCTTTAAGGTCACCCCTCAACCTCCTATTTTCCAGTGAAAAAAAACCCAAGCCTATCCAGCCTATTTTAATAACTTAAACCTTCCATTCTCGGCAACATCTTGGTACAATTTTACTGATTCCTCTCTAGCTTAATAATATCCTCCTTATCACCGGAGATTGTGAGGACTGCAGGTGCTGGCGAGTCAGAGTCGATAATGTGTGGTGCTGGCAAAGCAGATCAGGCAGCATCTAAGGAGCAAGAGATTTGACGTTTCTGGCATGACCCTTCATCCCTAAAGCAAGGCAACAAGAACTACACACAGTACTTCAGACGTGGCCTCACCAATGTTCTGTATGACCTTAACGTCACATCCCAACTCCGATACTCCAAGTATCAGTAATTTGAATTTCTTATCCAATATTTTTTATTTGCATTTTGAAAATGCCTTGCTTTGAAATTTTATTATGAACTGTCAGAAGAAGTCAGTGACAGTTGCAGCAACTGTATGCTGCTGCTGCAGTTAATCAGAAAGATTCATGGTGTGTGATAACAAAAATGGATGGTACTGAAGACCCAGTGGGACCAGTTGTGCGAACTCAGAATTATGTCTTCAGTTGGAATCCTCACAAATTGTGTCTACAGAGGAACGAGAACAATGGATGCTACTAGATGCTTGCATTTTACCAAAATGTATTAGTGTTCTGTATGCTCACATTTCTGATGCCATTTATGCGAAAGTAGGTTCTGCTATTATAATAAATTCAGTGACTGATTGTTGTGTGTTCTGAATTGCTTAGTGGAATTATATTTTCTGCATTATTTTTACTACCATTCAGAAAACATATCTTGTAGGCATCTGTCCTTTTCGGGAAGTGTTAGACTACATCTGGGGTGTTTGTCTTTTATGGATTGTACGTCATTTTTGAAGCTGTACAGGCTGTCTCATGAGTGGCAGCCCTTTCCAAAACTTGCACAGATGAATAGCTTTGGTCAAGGTCAACTGATTTTTTTACTTCCAGCAGGCTCACATATTTGTCATCTTTCTTCCTCTGCTTTTTTTTCTATGCCCTTTCTGACTGCTTTAGGGGCTGATTATTGTTCTGTGTGCTGCATTGGTTGGTGAAATTGTGTTATCCACATTCTTTTCACTTGATCTCTCAGTAAAGAATCAATATTGAGATTCTCTTTATAAGTATTGCTCCAACAGTATATGTTTTTGTTTCTATTAAAGGCATAACCTTGTCAGTTCAAATCCATGAATTTCAATCTGAACTTTTAGAATGTGTAGAAATAGTTGAAATTCATCTACAAGGATGATATGAATCCATCAGTCACCACTGTACGAAGATATTACTAAAATTTCAAAGATCTGTGACGTCAGCAAAAACTTTGATTTTACTGCCAAGCAAAAAGAAATAAAACTTCACCACGAAGATGTTGGTATTTCAACATTTCCATTGACCAACCATAACAGTTTTCTTTCTGAATTTACCATCTTTCACTCTCTTCTATTTACTTATGACCAATACAATCCTCCATGTCAGACACTGTCATGAGGACAGAATAATATTTGTATTTTTCTAAATTCTTCATGCTATATTTTCCCACATAATATTCCATCTGCCTTATTTTTGCCCATTCTATTAACATATTGATATCAGTCTTCAACCTTATTATGTTATCTCCACCATAGACTTTGCTATCTGTATGGTTACAACTGGATCTTCATTAAAAGTGTTAAGCATTTTGTTCTGGGAGCATATAAATTCAGCAAGCAAATTCAGTTCGGCCATAGCTGATTTTGTACATTTTCTGGGTAAGAAACCGACTAAAATTTTACTTTGTGTAAATCTAATATAACTTGTCTTGTTATTTGTAATAACATTCAAGTAAAATCTATGGTGTAAAACACTGTACTTCTAAGTTTTGAACAGATTTCTGTTTAAGGGTATGTAGAAAGTGGAGCCCAATGACTAACCTACTGAAACTATTCCTCATGAATTGACTCAGATAGATTCTTTTATTGGGAGCATGTAAAACCAGCCAAGTTAGTGCAACTTGATATAGAGTGCTGAAGTTGAGCATCTCAATGAGTTATGTGGAGGAAAGAAAGAGTAGTTTGGTTGTTTCTGCTAAATAAAGTAATGAATATTGAGACGGATGATGTTTTCTGCAGCCATGAGCATAAGTCCCAAAGGCTGCTTTGCCTGCCTGGTGCCAGTGTTCAGGATATCGCCTCGGGGCTTGTGAAGAATTGGGGTGGGATTCAGCTGTTGCTGCCGACTAACAATATCAATAAGACGAGAAAGATGGTTCTTCCGAAAAGGTTTGAACACTTAGGAACTAGTCCATAAAGCAGTACTGCCTAGTTAATAATTTCAGGATTAGTATATGAGGCATAGGCAAACTGGCATGAGGTAAATAATGTCAAGGACTTAATTGCATTGCTCAAAGGTTGGCATGAATTAAATTTGTTTCATTTCCTGGAATACTGGCTCCAGTATTAGGGGAAGAAGGGAACTGCTCCAGTTGGATGAGTTTTAGTTGAACTGTGTTTTGACCAGTACCCGGTAAATGAAGTAATCAAGACTGCAGTGAGGACTTTAAATTAATTAAAAGTTGGGGGGGGGGGGTTCAAGAGAGGGCATACATAGGCTTACAAAGCAAATTGATATGGCGAATTTGCAGGACACCTATTTTTAGGATGAAAACCAGAGACAGGAATGAACAGTGTAAAAATATACAAAAAAAAACAGCAAATAGGATCAAAGAGGGGTGTGGAAATGATAAAGAAAGATAAAATCAATGACTCTTTACATAAGTGCTTGTACTATTCAGAACAAAATTAATGAATTAACAGTACAGATAGAGGTCACTGGGTTTTAATCTGATAGCCATTACAGAGACATGGTTACAAGGAGATTAAAGCTGGGAACAAAATATTCAGAGGTGTGTAGCAGACTGGAAGGGGAAGAGTGGTGGAATTGCCTTGTTAATATACGTAATGGAATATGCATGATAACGCAAAATGATCTTGGATGCAAAGATGCAAAATCTAAATAGGCAGTTGCAAGAAATAATACATGGAAGAAGACATTAATCAAAATTAACTGTTGGTCCCTAACACTAGTTGTTCTGTCGGGCAGAAGATATATCATGAGATAATAAGGGCTTGCAGCAAAGGCAGCACATTAATCATGGGTGACTTTTAATTTTCATGTAGATTGGAAAAATTAGCTGAGTTAGCCATGAGGAAGAATTCATATAATGTATTCAGGATAGTTTTCTGGAACAAAATATCATGGATCCAAGTAGTGATCAGGTTTCTTTTAGAATCTGGTAATATGTAATAAGACAAGTTTAATAAATAATCTCTAGTGAACAGTGGTTACAGATAACAAAATTTAGCATTCAATTTGAGAGTGAGAAACTTAGGTCAGAAACAGCTGTGCTAAACTTAAATATGGGTAGTTATTTAGGGATAAGATCAGAGCTGGCTGGAGTGGAAGTAGGAAGGGAGTTTAGCAGAAAAAGAATGCTATAGAGATGGTGAATACATTGGTAGCAGATCAGAAAACTTTCAATATAACAGCTTTATTTAAAAATGAAGGAGAAAAAAATACGATCTGTAGGCCATTTAGCTTACTGCCTGTTATTGGGAAAGCATTAGAGGCCATTACAAAGGATGGAATAGCAGAGCATTTAAAATACATAACACGATTTAGCACAATCAGCATGGCATGAAGAAGGGGAAATCATGCCTGATAAATTTACTAGAATTCCTTGAGGTATACGAATTCACGTGAGGATTGCGTTTATGTGAAGTGTTTATTTCCAGAATACATTGGCAAAGCTTTTAAATCACTTCATGGCTCATGGTTTGATAGTAAGTTGATGTGTTCTAGTTTTTTTCCTTCCAGACAATGGGAAACCTGGGTTGAATCACCCAGAGCTTTGAGAACAGGGCAGGTGGGGATACCTCACTGTGGGATGGGGTGGGGCGGGGTGACTGGGGAGGCAAAACTGCAGCTTCTCGATGTGGATCAGATCGAGGGTGGCAGAAAAATGGAAGGTGCTGCCTGAGAGAATGGGGAGGCAGATACTCTCACAACATTTAAGAGGTTTCTAGACCTGAGCACTTAAAATGCCAGGGCACAGTTGGCTATCGACCAAGTGCAGGTCTATGGGATTAGTGTAACTGGTGTTTGTTGGTTAGCACAGACATGGTGGGCCAAAGGGCTTATTGCTATGTTATGTGTTTCTATGACCTTACAGTTCTATTGGACCTTGAGTTGAGATTTCACCCACTTGCTGCAGTGTCACTGAAATTGCATATTGCCACTTTGGTAATATCTGTGGGCCCTGCCCTGCCCCAGCCCACAAACCCCATCCTTGCCTTGTTACTGCAAGACCTGAACTTCAAACTGATGTCACCAATACAGGTCACGTTATAGAAGAGGTCTTAGAAAACATAAAGGAGGAGAAAGTAGAGTTGCAGGTCGACAGGATAGTGAAGAGGGCGTTTGGTATGCTTTCCTTCATTGGTCAGAGTATTGGGTAGAGAAGTTGGGAGGTCATAGTGCGGCTGTACAGGACATTGGTTAGGCCACTTTTGGAATATTGCATGCAATTCTGGTCTCCTTCCTATCGGAAAGATGTTGTGAAACTTGAAAGGGTTCAGAAAAAATTTATAAGGATGTTGCCATGGTTGGTGGATTTGAGATTTAAGGAGAGGCTGAATAGGCTGGGGCTGTTTTCCCTGGAGCTTCGGAGGCTGAGGGGTGACCTTATAGAGGTTTATAAAATCATGAGGGGCATGGATAGGGTAAATAGACAAAGTCTTTTTCCTGGGGTGGGGGAATCCAGAACTAGAGGGCATAGGTTTAGGGTGAGAGGGGAAAGATATAAAAGAGACCTACGGGGCAACTTTTTCATACAGAGGGTGGTACATGTATAGAATGCACTGCCAAAGGAAGTGGTGGAGGCTGGTCCAATTGCAACATTTAAAAGATATCTGGATGGGTATCCGAATAAGAAGGGTTTGGAGGGCACGGACTGAGTGCTGACAAGTGGGACTCGATTGGGTTCGGAAATCTGGTCGACGGGAACGAGTTGGACTGAAGGTCTGTTTCCATGCTGTACATTTCTATAACTCTGTGACTCTATGAGATAACAAACAGGAGAGATAAATGGGAGTCAGTGGATGTAATATATTTGGAGTTTAAAAACGTGTTTGACAAGGTACCATGTTTTAGACAAATTAATAATATAAGAGTCCATGCTGCTGGGGGTAATACATTACAGTGAATAGAGGAGTGGCTAACTAAAGAAGGCAGCAAATTGCAATAAAGTGGGTATTTTCTGTCTGGCAACCTGTGACTAATGATGTCATAAGGATTATTGCTGAGGCCTCATTTGTTCACAAAAGGCATTCATGTCTTGGATGATAGAAGTGAATGAAATATCAACAAGTTTGCAAATAACACAAAAATATGTGGAAAGACAAACATTGAAGACGAAACAAAATAATTTCAGAGGGCTCTGGACAGTTTAAGTGAATAGGCAAAAACTTGACAGATAGAATATAATGTTGAAAAATGTGAGATTGTTCAATGGAAGAACAGAAGACCTGAATAATGTTCAAGTTGGGAAAGACTGTAGAAACTACAAGACTAAGGAATTTGAGAGTCCTTATGTGTGAATCACAGGAAGCTATCATATAAGTCCAGTGAGTAATAGGGATGGCAAATGGACAGTCAGCTTTTATTGCATATGTAACTAAGTGTAGCAATAGGGATGTCTTCAACGTAGAATTCAACATTGTAGAAACAGTCCATTTGGTCCAACAAGTCCACACTGTCCCTCCAAAGTGTAACCCACCCAGACCCATTCCCTACCCTATTGCTGTACATTTACCCTTGATGAATGCATCTAACCTACACATCCCTGAACACTATGGGCAATTTAACATGGCCAATCCACCTAATCTGCACATTTTTGGATTAAGATTGTTAAAACTATACAGGGCACCAGTCATATTGTGAATAGTTTTTGTCTCCTTATCTAATGTAAGTTATACTGGCATTGGGGAGAGTTCAGAGAAGGTTCAGTAGGTTGATTCTGGAATGATTTTTCTTATGAGGAGAGATTGAGTATGTTGGTTTGTAATCACTGGAGTTTAGAAAAGATATATATTTTCTAAACTCCAGTGAGTACAAACCAACATGAAATGTGTAAATGTGTAAAAGTCTTACCGGGTTTAACAGGTAGATGATGGGAAGTTGTTTTCCTTTGTGGGAGAATCCAGGATTGGAGGCCATCATCTCACAGTAAGTGTTCACCCATTTCAAGTAGAGATGTGGAGGGGTTTTCTTTCCTCTGAGAGAGTAGTGCGTCTGTGGAAATTTTTTTAACCACAGAGGACTGTCAAAGCTGGGTCGTTAAGTACATTCAAGGCTGAGAGAGACAGATTTTTAATCAGTAAGGGAAGCAAGGCTATGTGGTTTATTCAGGAAAGTCAAATTGAGGATTATCTGATCAGCCATTATCACATTGAATGGCTCTATGAGCTAAAAGGGCTACATTTGGTTCTACATCTTATGATCTTATGATCATACTGTGACAACTGCATAATTAACCATGACACCTTCAATCCCCTCATACACATCATTAATTAAGGGTTTAGCACAGACACATCCTGCCACCTGAAACAGAATAATTCATGCAGATTATCTGCCAATCTTCTTTCCATGATTGTGTGTAACCCCTACACCATGTGCAAAGATTTTGTGCAATAAGCTTTCCTGTAGAACCTTCACAAATGCCTTCTGAAATTTCAAGTATCCCTACTTCCCTACTAAGAACATAAGAACTAAGAGCGGGAGGAGGCAATTCAGCCCCTTTAGCCTGCTCCACCATTTAATATATTCATGAATGATCTCATCTCTGCCTCAATTCCATTTTCTTCCTGTTCTCCATAACTCTTTAACCCACAACTAATTAAAAAATTGCTGATATCTCTTTCTTAAATCTATTCAGTGTCCCAGCATCCACCATACTCTGGGATAGTGAATTCCACAGATTCACCACCTTTTGAGAGAAGTAATTTCTCCGCATCTCTATTTAAATCTGCAAACTCTTAGACTAAAGCTATGACCTCTGCTTTTAGATTATAACACAAGGGGAAATATATGCTCCATTACTTGCTTAATTCCCTTTACCATCATATATACTTCAATTAGATGTCCTCTCATTCTTCTAAATGCTTGCGTAACCTGCTCAATCTCTCCTCATAACACAAGCCTTTCATCTATGGAATCTGGTGAATCCTGTCTGAACTGCCTCCCCTGCAACTACATCCTTCTTTAAGTAGCTGTTCCTGGATCCACAGAGGTTGTTAATCCTTCAAAGAATTGCAATAAATTGATTGATCAGGATTTCCCTTTGTGTAAAACTATGCTGACCTATTTCTGATTTCCTTTTACATCCTGCTTAATGATCAATTTTAACTGCTGTTCCCATTAACGATGTAAAGCTGGATATTTTTTCTGCCTCCTCTGTTTTTTTAATAAAGGAGTTTTATTTGTTATTTTCTGGCCATAAAGTCAGAGCTTTACATCATACTGCCCTTCATCTCACTATTTCTATGCTTAGCAATTAAACACCAAACTATATTAATTCCATTTACCTGCACTTGTTCCACTGGCATTGGCATTTTAAGTACTCATCCAGATGCTTCTTAAATGTTGCAAGAGTGTGGTGCCTCCACCACCCTCTCAGGGAGAACATTAAACTTATGCCCTCTGATTTTAGACACATCTACCATGGGGAAAGAATTCTCACAATGTATTCTGTCTACACCCCTCATAATTTTGTCTACCTCAATAAGATAATCCCTCCTGTGCTTCAAAGAATACAAACTATCCAGTCTCTCCTCATAACTGAGACATTTCATTCCAGATAGCATTATCTCCTCTGCATCCTTTCGAGTGTAGTCACATCCTCCTAATCGTCTGGTGATCAGAACTGCATATAGTATTCTATCTGTGGCCTAACTGTTTTGTAACAAGACTTCCTTCCCTATATTCTATGCCCTGGCTAGTGGAACCATTTTAATGCCTGTCTACCTGTGCTGACACCTTCGAGATCCCTGTATTCCACAATATTCCTGAGAGACCTGTCATTCATTACACATATTGTTCCCTTATTAGACCACCCAAAATGCATTCACCTCACACTTTTCAGGACTAAAATTCCATCTTCCATTGCACTGTCCAATTTACTAACTGATCAATATCCGACTGCAGTTGAGACCTCACTATCAACAATACCACCAATCTTTGTGTCATTTGCAAACCGAATAAATCTTTTACATTCATATTTAATTTGTTAATGTACAGAACAAACAGCAAGGCTCTCAACACCAATCCTTATGGTATACCACTGGTCCCAGGCTTCTAGTTACAAAAAGAACCCTCCAATATCACCCTTCACCTCCTATTTGCAAGCCAATTTTGAATCTAGTTTGCTAACTTGCCTTGGATTCCATTTAACTCTTAACTTGTGAACTAGCCTTCCTGGTGGCACCTTGTCAAAGGCCTGGCTTAAGCCTATGTAAATCAAATCAACTGCAGTCCCTTATTAATATATTTAGTTACCTTTTTGAAAACTCAGTTAAATGAGTCAGACTGGATTTCCCTCTAACAAATCAATGCTGACTATTCCTGATTAATTGCTGCCTTTCCAAGTGTTTATGAATACTGTCCATCCAAAATTTTTCCAGTAATTTCCCCAACATTGATGTCAGACTAATTGGTCTGTAATTACCTGGCCAATATCTGCTGCTCTTCTTGAACAAAAGAATCACATCAGCTATCCTCCAGTCATCTGGCACTTAATCTGTATTAAATATCTCTGCCAAGGCCCAAGCAATCTCTTCTCTTGCCTCCCATAGCAGCCTGGGATACATTTCATCAGGCCCTGAGAATTTATACAACTTCATTCCCACTAAAATATCTCTAATGCTTCCTCCTTATTAATCTTAACATGCTCTGGAGCCTCACCATTTGAACTGAGATCTTAAGCTACAATATCTTTCTCCTTTGTGAATGCAGATGAGAAATTTTCACTTCAAATTTCTCCCAAATCTTTTGGCCCCGCACATAATTTGTTCCTTTGGTCTCAAATAGGACCCATTTTTTCTCTGGTGATCCCCTTGCTCTTAATATACTTATAACATGTCTTAGAATCTTCCTTAACACTATTTGCAAAAGATATTTTGTGGACCATCTGTGACCTCCCAATTTATTTTTAACCACTCGCTGACCACACTCTCTAATACTTAAGAAGGGCCTGCTCTGTTTTAAATTTGCTGTGCCTGAAATTTGCTTCTTTCTTTTTCTTTATCAAACTATTGAAATCCCTTGACATCCAGGGTTCCTTGGACCTGCTGTCCTTGCCTTGCATTCTTAGAGGAACACATTGGCTCTGAACCTTCAGTGGACTACCTTTAAATGGATCCCACTCTCCAAATATAGACTTACCTTCAATAACTGGTCATAGTTTATGTGTTTGGCACATCCTGTCTAATGTTATTGAAATTGACCTTCTCCCAATTTAGACACTTAATTTATGCACTACTCTTATCCCTTTCCAGCATGATTTTAATTCTTACAGAGTTATGGTCACTATCCCCAACATATCTGCCCACTGAAGTTTGACAGGCTTCATTTCTGAAGAATAGATCTACCACTGCCTCATCTCTACCGACATTCTGACATTAGAAACTCTCTTGGGTGGAATTCAGAAATTCTACCCAGCTAATTCTTTCACACGATTTCAATCCGAGGTAATGTTTGCAAAGTTAAATTCCCCTACCACAATAATCCCGTTCCTCTCTCCTTTCTGTGATTTGCCTACACATCTACTCCTTTATCTTATTCTAACCATTGACAACCTAGTAGTGTAGTACTAACAAAATAATGATCTTTTTTCCATTTCTGAGCTCTACCCTGATGGCCTCATTCAAACAACCTTCTGAGAAGTTGTTTCTCATACTGCAGTGATGGTGTCCTTTATCAAATGCAATGCCCCACTTATCTTACATTCCCCACATCTTGCCTGAAATTTCTAAGCCCTGGAATATTGAGCTGCCAGTCCTGGCCTTCCTTCAACCATGTCTCAATTCTTGCAATAATGTCATACTCCCTTGTGCTCATCAATAGTCTAAGTTCATCCACCTTATCAGTCAGGTCCTTTGCATTAAAATATATACAATTTAGCTTTCCTGTCTTCTTATATCATTCCCATGTCTTCTCCACTTGCTGAGTTGTCCCAGTATTTCTTCATTATCTGCCTGCTTCTGAATTTCAATCCATTCTGCTCATTATCCCCCTGCAAGTTAGTTTAAAACTTCCCCAACAGCAACAGCAAACCTCACAGGAACAATATGCCCACTCTGCTTCAGGTGCAACCTGTCCAGCCTGTACAGTTCCCATCTCCTCTAGAAACTATCTCAATGACTCAAAAATCTACAATCCCTCCCCCTTACACCTTCCCTTCAGCCACACCTTCATCTGGCTTATTTTCCTATTCCTATTCAGGAGCACATTGGCACTAGAATTAATCCATAGATTACAATTTTAGCAATCCTCCACTTAAATCTAAAACTTAACTCTCTCAAATGAGGACTTCATTTCCTCATTTTACCCATGTTATTGATACCAACATGTACCATAATTGCTCACTATTCACCCTTCCCCTTTAGAATGTCCTGCAGCTACTCTGAGACATTAGCAAGTTTTGAGAAGATTTGTAGCTCAGGTTGAGGTTTTGGATGTCGGTTTGCTTGCTGAGCTGGAAGGTTCATTTTCAAACATTTCGTAATCATACTAGGGAACGTCTTCAGTGAGCCTCCAGATGAAGCATTGCTGATGTTTCCTGCTTTCTATTTATATGCTTGGGTTTCTTTGGTTTGGTGATGTCATTTCCTATGGTGATGCCATTTCCTGTTCTTTATCTTAGGGGGTAGTAAATCAGGTCCAATTGTCCAATGCAGTGTTTGTTACATCCTTGCATGGTATTTTGAAATGATATTAGTTTTGCTAGTTGTCTGCATAGGGTCTGCCTGGACAAACAAAGTGAGAGAGAAAGTAAGCTGACAGCAGGTTGCAAAAAGATGGACAACTTAAAAGTGATGATGGTAAATGGAATTAATGTGGAGAAATGTGAGGTTATTCAATTTGATAGAAAGATTGGAAAATTGAAATACTTTTAGAAAAAGTGAGAGACCAGGAAATATTGGTTCAGATGAATTACATAAAATTAATTTGCAGGAACAGCAATGAATTAGAAAATTAAATGGACTGTCTGCTTTTTCACAAAGTGAACTCAAGCAGAACATCTAAAGTTGACCATTCTATAAATATTTTCTGGAGAACGAGCTTTGAAGGGTTGATATAAACTTGATATAAACTTGCAAAAACAAGCTGTTCATCTAACCAGAGTGTCCATGAACAATATTTCTTTAACTGTTCCTTCTGAAATGTTGTAAAGTTGTCGTTCCTTCAGTTTTTCCTTAACTGCGTCAGCTGGTGAACTGACTTGTAACTGAATTCCTTGAGCCCAGTAAAAGCAAATATTGCAATTTTAAGAATCTTCAAAAAAATGTAAAATGTTGCAGAAACTAACAAGTCTGGCAACTTCTATGGAGAGAGAAAAACAGTTACCTATTCAATTCCAACATGACTTCTTCAGAACTTGATTTATTAATTGTCAGGACATAGGGATTGAGATTGCAATGTAGTCAATTGCGTGAGTGATTACTGTATATTACCAAAACCAGCGAAGAAGCCTACAATAATTTTTGATGAATTCATTTTTCTTCAGGAAGGTTCTGGAGCTCAACAATTCCATCAGAGTTGAAATAAGTTACCACTGCCAACTTTCTTCACGTGTGTTAGGCAAGCTCATGACTTGCATCTGAAATGGAGCAGGTTTCTATCCTGACTCCAGGTTTTCTAACAGAGTCAAAGATATTACCAATAGGTAGGCAGAAATTTATCTTCTCCCCAAATTCAGCCCACACATATTTTTCAGTGAATGCCATGTGAAAACTAGCCTGAATGAATTTCAAAATAGCTTACAGCTGTGAATCGAGAACTGAATTTAAATTATGTCATCTGAGCATGTGCAGTTAATTCCACGGGATGCATCAGCATTGGTTAGCTGGAACTAAGCAATTCTCTTCTTATCTTTTTAGTATCTTTGACTCAGTTATTTCTCCTTCAAATAATTTTGAAAAACAGAATGACAGATATCAAATATTTCGAGGTCGTAGATTCGTTTGTCGAGCTGGTGTGTTTTTCTTTGCAGACGTTTCCTCAGTAAGCAACATGGGCATTTGTGAGTCAGTTGGGAAGAAGGGATGATAACAGCAGAAATGAGAACCTCAACATTGACATGAAAAAAGCAGTCAGGGCTGATATCTGAATTGGTCAGGAGGGTTGGCCATGATCAGTCCCGGGAGTCAGCTCAATGAATGTCAATGGAGCGGGGAGGGAGCTGCTCATCAGGAGTGAAGGTTGACTTCTGATTGGCAGTGCTGGATCTGTATGGCAGAGATTCAGATATAATGCTGGACCTGGAATTCCAGTGAATCCAGGTGTTGGCGAGTAATTCCATCACTGGAGGTGTAAGCTTGAGCAAAGATCTCCTTACTCTGAAATACTTGACCAAAATCCTGCACTTTTCGAATAACCTTTAAAAGTAAAACACCAAGGTAGCTGGGCTGCGCTCTAGGAAAATACAGAGTAACCTCGAGTATCCGGCATTTGATTATCCAAATTTCAGATAATCTGGCAAGATCGCAAGGTCTCGATGCTTGGTTAAATTGTGTTATCCAGCATTCGATTATCCAATAAAATGCTCCTCGCCCATGTCGTTCAGATAATTGAAACTCCTCTCTACACAGATACAGAGACAACTGCCTGGAACCATTGTTCAGCCCAAAAATTCAATTCACATCTCGACTCTGAAAGAACAATCAACCACACCTAACACTCTAGACTGATAGTTAGCTTTTACCCTTTGGACTACACCAACTCAGACATTATGGACGCTTTTTCACATACCAAAACATTCAACTTCAATCAATTCTCATGCACAGAGATACCGGACATTCCACTTCATCAAAATACATTCACACCAACTCTTAAAAGCAGGAGGCTGGTGGAACACAGCAAGCCAGGCAGCATCAGGAGGTGGAGAAGTCGATGTCTCAGGTGGAACCCTTCTTCAAGACTGGGGGTTGGTGTAAGGGCAGCTGCAGATGAAAGGGGTGAGGGGTCAGGGTGGTGAGGTACAATAGATGAAGACAGGTAGAAGGTATAACCTGGTTGGTAAATGGGAGGAATGAATCCAGTTGATGGCTGGAAAGAAGAGTCGATCAGAGGAAGAAAAGAGAGGGAGAGGGGCTGGGAAGGGAATAGGGGATGGGAAGGGAGGTTATTTGGAGAACTCAGTGTTGAGTCCTTCAGGCTGCAGACCTCCCAGGTGGAAGATAAGTATTGTTCCTCCAATTTGCTGTCTGACTCACTGTGGCAATGAAAGAGGCCAAGCATGATCATGTTGGAAAGGGAATAGGAAAGGGAATTAAAATTGGTGGTGAGTAGGAGGTCAGATCGAACCCTGCGGGCCCGTTTGAGATGCTCGGTGAAACAGTCCCTAGTTTAGTAAACTGAGTTGGAGGGCAGCAGGAAGGACTGTTTGGGGCCTTAGATGGAGGTGAAGGGGGTGGTGTGCCGGCAGGTTTTGCATCTTTTCTGGTTGCAGGGCAAGGTACTTGTAGGTTCAGGGGGATTGGTGTGGAGAGTGGCTTGAACCAAGGATTGGCGAAGAGAATGGTCCTTGCAGAAGATGGAGTGGTGTGGGGAGAGGAAGGGTTTTGGTGGAAGGGTCGAGTGGGAGTTGGCAGAAGTGTTTAATGATGGTGCATTGGATGTGGATACCGGTGGGGTGGTAGGTGATGACAAGAGGAACTCTATCTTTATTGCATTTAGAGGGTGAAGGGTTTAGTGCAGTGGAATGGGGAATGGATGTGGTATGGTGGAGGCATGTCTGGATGACAGAGAGGGGACACCATGTTGTTTGAAATAGATGGACATCTGGGATGCTTGGGAATGGAGTGTCTCCTCATCTGAGCAGACGTGGCTCAGAGGAATTGAGAGAACGAGAAGGAATTCTTGCAGGATACCCGGTGGGAGGAGATGTAATCCAGATAGTTGTGAGAGTCTGCGGATTGACAGTAATTGTCTCTCTGGAGACTGTCACCCAAGATTGAAGTGGAGATGTCAAGAAAGGGGAGGGAGGTGTCCGCGATGGATTGAGTGAATTTGAGGGCAGGGTGGAAGTTGTGGGCAAAGTCAATGAACTGTTCCAGTTCAGCCTGGGTGCATGACACTAAACTGATGCAGTTATCGATGTAATGGCAGAAGAGTTGGGGCACAGTACCTGTGTGGGTACTGAAGAGAGACTTCAACGTAGCTGATAAAGAGGCAGGCATAGCTATGGCCATCCAAATCCCCTGGATTTGGCCGAAATGGGAGGAATTAAAGGATTTGGCGTGATGATAACATGCCCACAATTGGTACAATTGCAGGCCCTGACCTGAGTACCCTGAGGGAGATATACCTGCAGCTACTACCAAGAAAGGGATCCCAAAGAGCTACCACCCTGAAAGCTATTCCCCATAGCCATCTCCAGACGAGGGATCTGAGAGTGTGATTCACATTGAGAACTATCGGCACAGCTATCTCCAGAAGAGGGATCCTGACAGCCATTCTGAAACCTAATGACACAGGCCTGTTCCTTACTAGGGGAACTAGGTGACTGACCATGACCAGCAGACCTGAGAACCGACAACTTCTGATAACCACTGACCCAACCAATACCACAAGGCCTGAGGCTCATCCTGAGGTGAAACCCGACTCGCAAAAACCACCTGAAAGCAAGAAGAACCAAGTACTCACCTGATAAATCCAATACGCATCCTACCACATTAGCAGATTCAACCCAGACTGAAGGCTTATATTTTCTGAAGTCTTCATCGAGGTATCAAGTATGGCAAGCAAAAATAGTGCTTGCAAATTCTCCCCAGTAATGACATTAATTCCAGAGACCCCGAAGTTTCCAATTTAGCTAGCAAGGAGAGGGAGGTGGGTGTTTACAATGCAGGAACCCCAATGTTAGGAAGTCTGATTAAAGTTTCGGTGATTAAAGCTGTTGTTTCGCTTCTAATAGTGTCTTAACCTCTGTTTACTTTGATAGTGTATTTAATTATTGTTCTCTGTATAAGTATGTCAATTTCACTGGTTTTATTTCTTGTATTATACTTACCTTTTTGTATTTGATAAATGTAGAGACGTTTTTTGCCCTGAAACACCTGTTTACTCTCTTCTTCATTGTACATTCCCTCAATAATTCCAGTGTCAGAACCAGGGATCTGGGGGTGATTCGCACCACCTAAAAATTAGCAAATTACTGATCACAAACCTGAAACCCTATAGAGGGAGAGAAGAGACAACTAACAATGCACTGTAGAGGTGAGGCACAAAGGTAACAAGGTGAGTTTCAGAGTATAGCATGAGAAACTCTCTATGAAACTCATCAAAATTGACACTGAGCTGATATCTGGTAAATTTAGCCCAATGTGTTCTTTTTTTCATTGTTTTAGACAAACTCATCTGTTGGGAAGTATTTTTCTTAGTTAGAAATCTTGAATTCAATGTATTTGCATCTGAGGTGGAGTTTCTAATCTCCAAGGCATTGGTAAAGAGAGATTGAGAGCTGGGCAGTCACAGAGAGAAACATAAATTAAGTGAAAGACAGATAAGAAGTTCCCATTTCTCTCTAATTCTATGTAGTCAGAACGAAAAATAGGTCAGATGGATTATATAGTGCAGATTAGAAGTTAGGGTAGAGATAGAGGCAGAAATGCACTATCACACTGTTCCATACATATTTTCTGGAGAAAATAATTGGAAAAGTATTGAAGGACTGGCAGACAACTAATTCAATTCCTTTGTATTCATAAGGGTGATTGAACAAATTCAAGGAATTATAAAGCAATTAGTGCAATGTTGCTGGAAAGAATGAAAATGAAATCCTTAATTTGAAATAGAAAAGCACCTAGAAACAGAAACCATAACAAAGAGTTGTCAGCTAATTTTCCAAAGGGAATCTAACCTTATTGAGATTTTGGCAGTAAAAAAGGAATTGAAATGGCAGTGTAATGGATATGTTACATTTGGATTTCCAACAGGTCTTTATTAAGGGACTGCATAGTAGACTAAGGCTAAAACATGTTGAATCAGGGAACAATTAGCAGAATGGGTAGCAAGTTGGTTACAAAACAGGAACAGGGAGAAAGGTTAAAGGTAATTACATAGGCTTGCAAATAGAACTACCAAAGAATCAGTCTTCTTCCCAATAGTGTTACGAAATCTGTCAATTCCACACTGTCGAGATAGCCAGTCTCATTCAGAAGATAGAGAATATAAGACTTCAAAGAGAGAAACAAAGAAGAGGGATTTGAGTATGTAAAATAAAACAGAAGAGATAGGAATACACAAGCAGCAGAGTAGAAATTGGAGAAAAACAGCAAGACTTTTTGGAGAATAACAATATTCCTCTAACTTACTGTTTCCAATATCACGAGGGATTGCCTTGACACGTATTCAAAATCTCAGCACATACAAAAGGTTACTTCCTGATGTCAGGTTTCTGTCGCATTTCTGAGCCAACCTTTTTCATTGTAAATTGACAGTATCTATTATAAATATTGGCAATATGAATTTGTCATGCTGTAAATTTTGCCCTTCTGAAAATAATGGCTGCTCGGTTTTGCAGCTCTCAGCTTTTGCACCACCACTGTACATAGCAACACCTGTGTTTCTGACATTCTACATTTTTGGTTACTTCAATTGCTCTACATTTTGCTTTTTATCTATAAATAATGATGCAAAAGCATCATCCATAAAAATAGAATAGAGGATGAGATTTTAACTTGCTCAACAACCATTCACTTGCAGGGTCAAAATTAGGCCTAATTTATCACATTAAAATGGATCTGCAATAGGCCATTATGAATTGTACTAAAAAGTGAGATGGAAAAAAAAATCAAGGAACTATAAGCCAATTAGAGTAACGTTTGTGGAAAGAATGATAATGAACTCCTTAATCTGAAATGGGAAAGCATCAAGAAATAAAGCTGTCCTCTACTGAGTGTTAACAGAAAGCTAAAATTAGTTGGCATCTCCCTGTGTAATATCTCAGAAAATGATTTAATGGTTCATTACAATTTAAAGACTGTAAACTTTCTTTAAAAAAATCTGTGTTTTTGATAATGAACTAAAATGAGAAAAGAACATCTTGGAAAGCAAAGGATCATTGAAAAATTGCTGCACTTTTTCAAGGCAAGTAACCTGATACCAATTGTAAGTGCTTTTTACACCAATGTTTGTTCATGCAGTAGTGGACGCCTTGTTGTAGATAAGTTAGAGCCAAGAGCTGTGTTGAATGGATCTTCAGCTGACAATTAGCTGGGTGGGTCTTGTGGACTATTCACCAGTTCACTGATGACAAAGACTTTCTGCCTTCTAACAACTGTATAATCGATGCCAGGTAGCTCAAAAACTTGGGGATGTGAATGTTTGGGAGAAGCTACCAGTGCGGCACTGTGCCTAGGGCAGCACAGTGGCTCAGTCGTTAGCACTGCTACCTCACAGTGGCAGGGACCCAGGTTCAGTTGCAGTCTTGGGTGACTGTGTGGAGTTTGCACATTCTCCCTGTGTCTGTATGGGTTACCTCTGGGTGCACCCAGTCTCCTCCCACGGTCCGAAGCTGTGCAATTTAGATGGATTGTCCATGCTAAATTGCCTTTAGTGTCCAGGGATGTGCAGGCTAGGTGGATTGGCCATGGGAAATGTAGGGCTATGGGGTAGGGGAATTAATTTGGGTGGGATATTCTTCAGAGGGTCAGTGTGAACTCAATAGGACACACAGCCTGCTTCCACACTGTAGAGATTCTATGATCGCCAAAGGGCACAAGTTGTCCCTTTTCTTTCAATAAGAAGAGAGCTAGTGCCGGAAAAAAAACAATTTATTTTTCTTCAGCAACTATTGTAATCTGTACCTTTTAACCAGTAAACCAAAGACAGGAACCCTGGTCTATGTTTTTTTATCAACCTAGATTTCAAAAAACAGGTAAATTCAGCAATTCTGCGTAATTCTTGAAATCTTTTTCTTTTGTGATGACTTTGGCAATAATGGTGCTTGATTTGCAGTGCACTGCCAGTGAGTCATAACAACAGTGACACATTATCTTTTGTATCTTCAAATTGTCATATCCAAGATTCATAGATGCCTACAGTGTGGAAATAGGGGCCATTTAGCCAAATAGGTCCACACCAACCCTCCAAAGACTATCCCACCCAGACCCATTCCCCTACCCTAGCACAATACATTTCCCTGACTAATACACTTAGCCTACACATCCCTGAACATTATGGGCAACTTAGCATTGCCAATTCACATAACATGCATATGTTTGGACTGTGGTAGGAAACCAGAGCATCAAGAGGAAACCCACACAGACACAGGGAGAATGTCCAAACTCCACACAGAAAGTCACCTGAGGCTGGAATTGAACCCGCGTCTCTGGTACCGTGAGGCAGCTGTGCTAACCACTGAGCCACTGTGCTCTACAAATCAGTCATAAAGAGAAAATGCTTGGTAGAATTACAGTACGATTGCTGACTGCTAAATCAATATTCATACATATTCCTCTGCCAGTACTGTGACACTGGTAATGGTGAAAATAAGATCACACTCAGTAATAGAATATGAAACTCAGGTGAATGTATTAACAGATGTCATAAAGAGATAAGGCACAACTTATGATAAGACCCAAAGCAACCTGTATTCTTCAGCAACAAAGGCTACTTACTCTGCATCAAGCAAACCTAAGACATGGCAGCATAACTCCACAGAATGGGATGTGTGACTTGTAGTATGTGGGATGCAATAGATAATTGACAATAGACAACTGGTGCAGGAGTAGGCAATTCGGCCCTTCGTGCCTGCACCACCATTCTTATGATCATGGCTGATCATCCACCATCAGTATCCTGTTCTTGCCTTATCCCTATAATCCTTGATTTTACTATCATTAAGAGCTCTACCCATCTCTTTCTTGAAAGTATCCAGAGACTTGGCCTCCACTGCTGTCTGGGGCAGAGCATTTCATATATACTCTGGTTTCAAAGACAGTCATATGTTAAGGAAATGTTGCCAGTTTCAGAAACTTGGACTATAGGTTTCATGGCTCACGCTTTGGCTAGAGTCATTGTGTTGAGGAGTTGCTGGTGTTGGACTAGGGTGGACCAAGTTAAAAATCACACAACGCCAGGTTATTGTTCAACAGGTTTATTTAGAAGTACAGGTACACAATCCTTTATCCAGAATCCCGAAATCCAAAAGGCTCTGAAATCCAAAGATTTTCATGAAGTTTTTTTCTCCATAACAAGATTGTTTGGCATGCAAACAGTTAATCCAACTCCACACCCAGGCGTCAATTCTGTCTCAGGACCAGTAGTACTCACAGATGCATCTGCTGTTTGGTAAGATTTTTAAAAGATTTCACCATTAAACTGTCACTTATTCCGAAATCCGAAAAATTCCAAATTCTGAAAACCAGCTGATTCCCAAGGGTTTTGGATGAAGGATTGTGTACCTGTACTAGCTTTTGGAGCAACACTCTGAAAGCTGGTACTTCCAAATAAACCTGTTGGAGCTATAACCTGGTGTTGTTTGATTTTTAACTACAGTGGCACATCTGTGGGGGGTGAGAGTCACATAGAGAGCATGCTCACTGACCCGGTCACCACCACAGCTTATGGAACTGAAGGCAAAACAGAAATGAGAACCTGCAAGACAATCCAAGAGAAACAGGCAGGTGGTGCAAGAGTTCTCCAAGGTTCCATTCACAAATTGGTTTCTTTAACAGAATCAGTGGCAAACCAAGCCCTGCTGACTCTGCATAGTCCTCCTTGCTAACATTTGGACTTAATGCCAACATTTTAGGAGCTGTCACTCAGATTAGTTAAACAACAGCCTGACATACTCATGGAATCATACTTTACAGACCATGTCCCTTGACACTAGAATGATCATCCCTGGGTATGTCCTGTCCCAGCAGCAGTAGAGACCCAGTAGAGATGGTAGCATAGATGTATACAGTTGGGAGGGAGCTGACTTGAGAACTCCTCAAGTTGACTTTGGACTCCATGAAATCTCGCGGCATTAAGTCAAACATAAGCAAGCAAACCTAAGGGTAACAAGAGCGAATGTACTCTGGGTGAGGGACTTCAATATCCACCACCAGGAGTGGTCAACAGCGCAATGACTAATAGAGCTGGTTGGTTCCCAAAGGACATTGCTGCTAGTATGGGACTGCAGCAGATAGTGAGGGAACTAAAAAGAGGAAGAAACATAGTTAATTCATCCTCACCAGTCTACCTGCTGCAGGTGCATTTGCCATTGATATTAGAAGTAACCAGTGCACAGTCCTTGTGGAGACAAAGTACTACGTTCACATTGAGAATGACCTCTATCATGTTGTGTGGGTCTATCACTGTGCTAAACGGGATAGATTCAACCAAATCTGACAATTCTGAACAGGGTATCCTTGAGGCACTGGGGTTATTCAACAGCAGCAGTAGAATTGTATTCAAACATAATCTTCAATGCTCTGGCCAGCCATATCCTCTACTATACAACTGCCATTCAGAGAGGGTATCAAACATGGTTTGGCAGAGAGTCCTGGAGGCATGTCAGAAGCAGTACTAAACCTAAAAGTGAGGGGTTAAGCTTGTGAAGCTACCAAACAGGACTATTTGCCAGCCAAACAGCATAAGCAGCAATTGGTAGATAGAGCTAAGCGATCCCACAACCAATGGATCTCAACTCTGCAGTCATGCCACATCCAGTCATGAATACTGATCAACAATTAAACAACCCATTGGAGAAGATTGGAGAAGATCCACAAATATCCCACATTTGAAGATGGAAGAGTGCAACATTTCATTACAAAACAGAAGGTTGAACTAGAAGCACTGAGTGTATTATATTTGACCAAGTATGGCATTAAAGCAAGAATTGAAATCAATAGGAATTGGAAGAAAACTCTCTGCTGGTTGGAGTCAAACCTGGCATAGAGGAAGATAGTTGTGGTTGTTGCAGGTCAGTCATCTGAACTTCAGGACATCTCTGCAGGAGTTCCTCAGAGTTGTGTCCCAGGCTGAGCCATCTTCAGCTGCTTCATCAATGACCTTCCCTCCATCATAAGGTCAGAAGTTTGTCAATGATTGCACAAAGTTCTGCACCAATCATGATTCCAAAGATACTGAAGCAATCCATGTCAAAATTCAACAAACCCTGGACAATATCCAGACTTGAGCTGACAAGTGGCAAGTAACGTTTGTGCTGCACAAGTGCCCGACATTAAACATTTTCAATAAGAGACAATCTAACCACTGCTTCTTGATGTTCAATGGTGTTACCATCACTGAATCCCCCACTATTAACATCCTGGGGTTTACCATTGACCAGCAACTCAATTGGACTTACCATATAAATACAGTGGTTACAAGGAATTCTGGGTAATCCAAGGTGGAGGATGGGAAAGAAATTGTGTCTGTAAGAGCTGTGCCTTTTTTGGGGTATTTGAGGAGTTGCAATTTCGATTTCCTTGGATTCCAGGAGCAGCAATTACTGTTTTATATTCTGTTGCATTGTTTTGCAACTTCGGAGAAAAAAAGTCAAAACAATGGCACTTTTAAAAGGAAGAAAAATAGAAAAACATAGTGAGCACATGGTCAGTGAGGGAGAGAAAGAAAGAAATCTACACTGATAACTGAAACAGCAGTGAATCTGCAAAGTTACTACCTTTGCTGTTTGACTGAAGGGGCAACTTTTTCATTCAAAGGGTGGTGCATGTATGGAATGAGGTGCCAGAGGAATTGGTGGAGGCTGGTACAATTACAGCATTTAAAAGACATCTGGATGAGTATATGAATAGGAAGAGTTTGGAGGGATATGGGCCATGCGCTAGCAAATGGGACTAGATTAGGACAGAATATCTAATTGGCATGGATGAGTTGGACCAAAGGGTCTGTTTCCATGTGGTACTCCTCTATGACTCTATTACTCCAAGTACAGGTCAAAGGCCAGGAATATGGAGGTGAATAATTTATGACTCCCCACAGCCTGTCCACCATCTTCAAGGCACAAATCAGGAATGTGATAGAATATTCCCCATTTGCCTGTGTAACAAGACTCAAGAAGCTTGACACCATCCAGGACAAGGTGAAAGTGAGGATTGCAGATGCTAGAAATTATAGTCAAGAGTGTGGTGCTGGAAAAGCACAGCAGGTCAGGCAGCAACCAAGGAGCAGGAAAATCAATGTTTCAGGCAAAAGCCTCATTCCTGATGAAGGGCTTTTGCCTGAAACATTGATTTTCCTGCTCCTTGGATGCAGCCTGATCTGCTGTGCTTTTCCAGCACCACACTCTCCACCATCCATGAAAAAGCAGCCCATTGATTGGCTCCTTATCCACTCCCTCCATCACTGATGTTCAGTAATAGCAGTGTGTATGATCTACAAGATGAATGACAGATGTTCAGCAAAGATCCATAGACGCCACCTTCCGAACCCATGACCACTTCCATTTGAAAGGACTAGAGCAGCAGATAGAGAGATCAGCACCATCACCTGCACATTTCCCTGCAAGCCTGAGTGGGAAAATACTATTGCCATTACTTCAGAATCACTGGATCATAATTTTACAATGGCATCCCTTATGATATTTTTTGTCTAAGGACATAAAAGATTTGGAATGTGGGGAAATGGGTGGTGACATATTGAAAATTGTCCATATTACAGAGGATGAGGTGCTGGATGTCTTGAAATGCACAAAAGTGGATAAATCCCCAGGACGTGATCAGGTGTACCCTCGAACTCTGTGGGAAGCTAGGGAAGTGATTGCAGGGTCCCTTGCTGAGATATTTGTATAATTGATAATCACAGGTGAGGTGCTGGAAGACTGGAGGTCGGCTAACATGGTGCCACTATTTAAGAAAAGTGGTAAGGATAAGCCAGCGAATGATAGACCGGCGAGTCTGACATCAGTGGTGGGCAAGTTGTTGGAGGAATCTTGAGGGACAGGATTTACATGCACTTGGAAAGGCAAGGACTGATTTGAGATAGTCAGCATAGGTTTGTGTGTGGAAAATCATGTCTTAAAAACTTAATTAATATTTTTGAAGAAGTATCAAAGAGGATTGATGAAGCAGAGCGGTAAACATGATCTCTATGGATGTCAGTAAGGTGTTTGACAAGGTTCCGCATGGGAGACTGGTTGGCAAGGTTAGATCTCATGGAATACATGGAGAACTAGCCATTTGAAAACAGAACTGGCTCAAAGATAGAAGACTAAGGGTGGTGGTGGAGGGTTGTTTTTCAGACTGGAGGCCTGTGACTAATGGTGTGCCACAAGGATTGGTGCTGGGTCCACTACGTTTTGTCATACATATAAATCATTTGGATATGAACATAGGTGGTGTAGTTAGTAGCTTTGCAGATGACACCAAAATTGGAGATGTACTGAACAGCGAAGAAGGTTACCTCGGTATACAATGGGATCTTGAACAGATGGGCCAATGTGCTGAAGAGCAGCAGTTAGAGTTTAATTTAGATGAATGCAAGGTGCTGCAGTTTGGAAAAGCAAATCAGAGCAGACTTATAACTTAATGGCAAGGTCTTGGGGAGTGTTGCTGAGCAAAGAGACCTTGGAGTGCTGGTTCATAGCTCCTTGAAAGTAGAGTCAAAGATAGATAGGATAGTGAAGAAGGCATTTGGAATGCTTTCCTTTATTGGTCAGAGCACTGAATATATGAGTTTGGACGTCATGTTGTGGCTGTACAGGACATCGATTAGGCCACTTTTGGAATATTGCGTGCAGTTCTGGTCTCCTTCCTATCGGAAGGATGATGTGAAACCTGAAAGGATTCAGAAAAGGATGTTGGAAGATTTGAACTAAAGGGAGAGGCTGAATAGACTAGGGTTATTTTCCCTGAAGCTTTGGAGGCTGAGGGGTGACCTTATAGAAGTTTATAAAATCATGAGGGACATGGATAGGATAAATAGCCAAAGTCTTTTCCCTGGGGTGGGGGAGTTCAGAACAAGAAGGCATAGGTTTAGAGTGAGAGGAAAAAGACATAAAAGGGACCTATGGGGCAACATTTTTCATGCAGAGGGTGGTGTGTGTATGGAATGAGCTGCCAGAGGAAGTGGCGGAGGCTGGTACAATTACAGCATCTGGATGGGTATCTGAATAGGAAGGGTTTAGATGGATATGGGCCAAATGCTGGTAAATGGGACTAGATTAATTTAGGATATCTGGTCAGCCCAGACTACTTGGACCGAAGGGTCTGTTTCTGTGTTGTACATCTCTATGACTGTATAACTATCTCAGTTCAAGAAGACAATTCATTGCCGTTTTCTTAAGGTCTACAAGCACTGGTCCAGCCAGCAATCTCCATATCCCATGAGTGAATGAGAGAAAACTGTACGTTCTATACTGCAAGGCCTCAATAGATCAGTCAAAGCATCTGAACCTTATCTTCAGAGACCTATAATTTGGCTTTGCTGGAAGAATGACTGTCCTATCAACACTCAAGCTCAGTCAGGGGCTGCATGCAGAAGTCACAGCCATAATTGCAGAGGGTAACCCTCATCTCTCAGCAGCCATACAATCTGCCACCTTATGATATGGCCCTCTCAACGCAGTATGTCACTGCAATCTATAGCAAACAATGCCTGACATAAGTCAATTATGTTTGCAAAGTTTATTGCTCAGGCATTAGCACTCACTTCATCACAGGAGTTATGGGCCAGATCAAACCCTCTGAAAATACACAGAGTGGCTCATGTGTGGAATGGACTATCACAGGACGTGGCGGATGCAGGTACGGTTAAATGTTTAAAAGACATTTTGATAAGTTCATGAATAGGAAATGTTTGGAGGGATACGCGCCAGGTAGGACTAACTTAATTTGGGAACTTGGTCTATGTAGACTGGTTGGATGGAAGGGTCTGTTTCCATGTTGTATTATCCAAGACTTTATGACTCTATGACATTCCTCATATGAGAAGCCCTTCATCCCAGGATCATTCTTGTAAACCTCCTCCAAGGCCAAAAACTGCTAACAATAGTCCAAATGCCATCTTACCAGAACCTTGTACAGGCTCAGCAGTAAATCTTTGCTCATGTATTCAAGCTCTCACAAAGCGAATGCTAACATTGCATTTGCCTTCCAAACTGCTAAATAAATCTGCATGTTAATCGTGAGAGAATCAACTCAGACTCGTAATTCCCTTTGTGCTTCAGACTTCTAAAGCCTTTCCCCAATTTAGAAAACATTCTACTCCTCCATTCTTTTTTACCAAAGTGAATAGCCACACATTTTCCCACTTTGTATTCTATCTGCCATTTCTCTGCCCACTCTCCTAGCCTGTTCAAGTCCTTCCACAGACTCTCTGCTTCCTCAATACTACCTGTCTCTCTTACTGCCTGGTGGTGTATCAGTCCACAGCTTCATCAGCTTACTCAGTGCCACTTCTCTAGTGATTGTGCTTTCAACAAATACGTTCCTTCCTTCTGCCAGCCTCAGGTGACCATTTGTGTCGAGTTTGCACATTCTCCCCCATTATCCAAAGATGTGCATTCTAGGTGGATTAGCTATGGGAAATATAGGGTTACGGGGATGGGGTGGGAATGGTTGGGAGGGCTGGTGTGGATTTGATGAGATGAATGGCTTGCTTCTACATTGTAGAGATTCTATGGATTTATATCCTGTTCAGTCATCTAACTGGCTACTCAACCATATATAGTTAAGTGCATTTTCAATTTATTTGATGCTTTCCTTAACTTTAGTTAACCGTAGAATCACATTCCCTTATAATTTATCTTTAAAGTAGGAATATATATATATATATCACGTATCTTGAAAAATCCCCTTAAATACATGCATTACTTCTCTTTTGATCTATTCACTGGCCTACATTACCAGTTCAATTCAGCCGGCTCAATTTTCATACCCACATCATTGCGCGTATTTATGTTTAAAATATGAGTCTTAGACCCAATTTTCTCCCTTTCAAACTGGATATAAATGTCAGTCATATTGATTGGGTAAAGATGGCTTTATTCAATGTTCATTAATAAATCCTGTCACATTTTTCAAACCCCAGTCTAGTCCACAAAGATTACACTTCACAATTGATACTAGACAGTATAGCATTCTGACCAAACGCCAGTTCTGAGTGAAAGTAGTTATGAGTAATAAGATCATTTGTTGATTCTGAGTTAGTAGCACAGGAATTCTCACTACATTTGAAATTAACTTTTCCTTATTTACAGTCAACAGTTCAGTCTTTTTTGCTGTCACTTAAGTTCTTGTATTGAACAAAAAGTTATGAAACTATCAACTTAAAGAAATAGAACTGGCACAAACAATGGAATATTTGCCCCTGATATTTTCTGATGCTGAGAGATAAAAGCCTATATTTTCTGCCGGCTTTTGCTGGTCTCAAGTATAATTTGCTAAACTAATGCAAAGAAGAGAAGGATGTGAGTTTAGATGAAGGCCAGCTTTTTATTACAATATTCAGCTTAATTGACATCATGCTCAAGCTGGTTTTACCCACCAACTCTGTCTTACCCATAACATAATCTGCATTGTTCAACTTGTGTTCATTAGCCTGCCTTCAAAGAGGCACTCAAAATGAAAATTTTCTTGAAATATTGGGTACTGATGCACTGTTTAGCAGTCTTTATTTTGTGAGTTCGATATTCCTGTCCTGGGTTTTGGGAGACTGGATATATGCTCTGAGATGCGCACTGAGATTCCATGAAAGATCTAATGCTTCGACATCTATGGGAACTGCCTTAAAAGTTTTAACTCCCAACAGGTAATTCCCCTGCTCCACAAAAGTCTACCTCCCTCTTCCTTGACCACCAGAATACGATCTCTAAACTACTCCCCTGATGAGACTCAATTAACCCCCACAATTTAACTCCACTCCCATCTGATAAGAGTAGATCCTGATTTGACTATCCCCCATAACTTGACCCAATTAACTCGAGTTTCCACCTACACCTCACCCAGCTATTCACCTTCCACCCTGCCCAGCCTCCCTTCCAATCTAAACACCCTACTTATTCAACTAGTCACTAACATTCCCATTGCCACACAGCAGCCAGCATCATCACTGGGGAAGGAGATTGAGGCAGGTCCCCACAACTCTATAGCACTGTGATGAAACCCTCAGTCGAACACTAAACTCTTCTAGTAAAGTCAGGCTCGGAAGACCCAGCATGGAACTAGAGCAGCATTGATACAGGTAAAGTTTTGAACAGGGCGATAATCCAATCACGATTTCCATTTCTCATAATTTAAAGTCACACAGCACCAGGTTGCAGTCCAAAAGGTTTATTTGGAAGTACAAACTTTTGAAGCAGTGTTCCAAAAGCTTGTACTTCCAAATAGATCTGTTGGACTATAACCTAGTGTTGCGTGTTTTTTAACTTTGTCCATCCCAGTCCAATGGTGGCACCTGTACATTATCTCTCAGAAGACAAAGGCCTTTTGATTTCCTAAGAAATTGGCTAGCCTGCTGCAAGGTTACTAGTAAATTACTCTGTTGCTTTTTAAAAAGTTATTTCAATTGCATTATTGACAGATGGTAGATTAGAAATGTATATTAAAATAGCTTATACTTTGTAATGACCAATTTTCAGCTGCATTGATAAAATACACCAGATTATTGTTTCTTTATACTTCAGTAATATTTTGCAAAACATTTGTAGATACTCTTTAAAATGTAGCTTTAATTGCCATTGTACCTGAAAGATTTTGCATTCACAAGATGCAAATGCAAACATGAGCAAAGTATTCACATCTGAAAACTAGTGAAGTTTTCAAGCCCAGATAATAAGTTACACTCAAAGGGAGATTTCTCCGGTACATTGTAGACTAGCAGATCAAAATGATTCAGTTTGATGATTCAAGGTGATTCAAATGCATCAAAATTTAAGAAATATCAAATATCAGTAATAGAGTCATAAAGTCACACAGCACAGAAACAGTCCCTTCAATCCTATTCATCCATGCCAACCAAGTTTCCCAAACTAAATTAGTCCCCTTTGTTTGCACTTGGCCCAAATTCTTCTCAACCTTTCCTATTCATGTACCTATTCAGATGTCTACTATCTATCCAAATGCATCTACCATTTCCTCTGCCAGTCTTTTCACATATGAACTACCTTTAGTGTGAAAAATTTCTCCCTCAGCTCCCTTGTAAATCTTTCTCCTCTCACCTTAAAATTGTGCCCTCTAGTTTTGAAGTAGCCAACTCAAGGGAAAAGACCTCTGCTATTCACCCTAACTTTGCGCCCCATGATTTTATCAACCTCTATAAGGTCAACCCTCAACTTCCTATACTTCAATAAAATAAAGTCCCAGCTTATCTAGCCTCATATCCTCAAATCCTGGTAGCATGCTTGTAAATCTTTTCTGCATCTTCTTCAATTCAATAACATCATTCCTATAGGAGGGCAACCAGAACTGTACACATTACTCCAAAAGTTACCTTACCAATATCCTGTACAACCATAGCATGATGTCTCAACTCCTGAACTCAATGGTCTGAGCAACTTTTTCTGGACTTTAGATCTGCAACAATCTTGTTTAAAATATTCTTAGCTTATATTCACCTAATGTCAATGGATCAACTTGTGCTAATCTTTTGACATCTTTTTAATCCCTACATGGCAATAATCAAAGGTGTGTCATTGGATCATAAGCTTTTTTGGGTAGACTTAATTTAGAGGAAATTAAGAGAGAAGTTAATTGAAGAAAATTTTATTTCCAAACTGTTGAAATATGCTAGCTGTATATAAATTAAAATGTTATTGTCTCAAACCAATCAGCATTTATAGATATTGAGCAACACCCAAGTTTGGGAGATAATATAAATAAAGAATTTTTTGGAACACTGAGAGATTACTTTAAAACAGCATTTGTAAGTCATGAATCTCAACGGTTCGAGCAACATCTAAGGGGAGAAAGCAGAGTTAACATTTCAAAACCCTTGTTTCTTCATCAGAAATTTTGTTTCAGATCTCCAGCATCTGTAGTTCTTTGTTTTATTTTATATTTAATTGTCAATTTGTTAAAATGGTGAAGCTCTTCTTTCACTTCAACATTTTTATCAGATTATGCTCTGATATAGAATTGTCATACGTCTTACTCCAGTTAGCTTTCATAAATCCTCTGGGGTATACATAAAATTGCAATAATCTGTAAATTTGAACTTCGAAGCATTTTCATAGATCCAATTATTACTTAATCTCAAAAATATGTTCCTTTGTAAAGTGTTTAATATAAAAGAACTGAGTTTTTAGTTGGCATTTAGTAGTAGCTATAACCAATATAAACTATTGCTGTGTAATACTAACATAAATCTCTCTACTTTAAACCTTAATTCTGAGATGTTTAAATTCAGGTGTATAGCATTAAAGAATGCTCCAGTTCAATTTCACAATTATACAAATATAATGAAAAAAATATTATGAATTAAAACAAGTTTTTTGATTTTTGTTTCAATATCTTTAATTAACTTCATCTGAAAATGTGTACATCAGCTATGTTCCTGTAATATCACAGTGAAATGTGTTTTATTGTATGATAAAAATACTCTGCACAGTTTAATCAATCAGTCAGCTTCAGTACCAATATTTTCATCACTGTCTTGGGTTAAGAACACCTTAATTAATTATCCATCTAACCTCTTTGTCAACTGAATTCATTCTGGTGCAATTCAAAAGACTAATGTGCAATGTCTAATTAAGGTCATTCATACAGATGTTACAGTAGAGAAGACATAAAAGCCATAAGATGTACTCTCTTCTTGGGATATTATGCTGTTGTCTACTAAATTTCCAGAACTGGTAACATTTTTTTCTTGTTATTAGAACAGTTCTTCCGAAAATAATTTACACTGGTATATCCACTACCGTGAATCACAAGGTAGGCCCAAGGTAAGTGAAGACAAAGGAGAATTGGAGGCCGCAAATACTTTCAACAACCTTTACCCAGTGCTGCGAGATGTGACAAATACCACAAGATACCAAGAGTGATTATCTAGGAAAATTCCACAATTTAAAAATTACCAACAGCATATGTTGCATGATTAGACAAAATTCTAAAAAAATAATTATATTTAAGGAAAGTAAATTTATTCAGAGGCCTTTCAAAGACCTCAGAACACTTATTCCACAATAAATCTTGCTGTTGATTTTGCTTCTGCCAATCGTTTTTCATTCTAAGTAAATCTTGTCAGTCATGTAGTCCGTAAACCTTGTTTAGTAGCATGGCATTTTTCTGCTTGCTGGTCTGACATGAGTTATGGTAGGCATCCCAAATGTTCTCCAGTAAACAATTTTTAACAATTGGGGTTAATTGGTAAACCTGAGCCATGCTACCCTATTGAGGCTGTGAGTAAAATACTTCAATTTGTAAGTGACACAGCCTGCTTGCTGAAGATGTCCCTTGGACAAAAAGCTGTTGGAAAAGCTCAACTCATGACAGCATCAACTACACATTATCCATCTATGTTATACCTTGTCCAAAGTCCTCTTGAGATGCACTTACACTGCATTTATCAGTTCAACATGAGCCATTATAGGTTGGGTTCAGCCAGACAAAGCTTTATTTATCATTCTTATCTTAAGTTTTAAATCTTTTGTTTAGAAAATTGTTCTCCACATGCCTGGAAAGAACTGTGAATAAGGTCATTTCCAAAATTGTCAATTCAAAAGTTTAGAGATCAAAGAAGGAACAGTCCTGATTGTCAAAATATCAATTGCAATTCAACTTCTCCAGTATCCGATACATTTGTGAATAATTTGTAAACTTGAGTATATTTGTTTTCAAACTTCTGCTTCATGTTGTGTCAAGCTGAATCAATGACAGACTGCCACCTCCAGTGATTCTCACTCCACTTTGCTTCAGGGTCAAGCCAGGTCTTTTACAATCCAATATGAAAACCAGTATAAACACGTTATTTAACTGATATGTATCTCTGAATATGTAATCTAAGTACACAATTACACTCGAATGCTTTATAAGATTTGGTTGGCTCTCTCTTATATTTAAAAAAGTCACATCAGCCCAGAAATGTTGGTTCAAAGTGGAGGTGGAAATTTGAGCTGGAACATGTTTCTACCTCACATTGTATCTCAGAAATTGAAGCAAGGTTGGTGCATCTCTCTAGCTGTCTTGTTGTGATATGCCCTAATGACTTGTGAATGATCAGATGAAGGTCCCAATCCCTGGCTCAGTGGTTAGCACTGCTGCCTCACAGCGGCAGGGACCCGGGTTCATTTCCTGCCTCGGGCAACTGTCTGTGTGGAGTTTGCATGTTCTCCCCGTGTCTGCGTGGGTTTCCTCCCGGTGTTCCGGTTTCCTCCCACGATCCATAGATGTGCAGGTCAGGTGAATTGGCCATGCTAAATTGTCCATAGTGTTAGGTGGATTAGTCATGGGTAAATGTAGGGGAATGGGTGGATTGCTCTTCGGGGGGTCGGTGGTGGACTTGTTGGGCCAAAGGGCCTGTTTTCACTCTGTAGGGAATCTAATCTAATCTATGTTGTATTATGTCAATAGCAAGTAATCTTGCAAGTAACAGTTGTACTAGTCTAAAACAGCATAAAATAAGCCACCATGATGCCATATCCCAGCAGTAAAAAGCTTTGTGATTTTTTAAAAACAACATTTTGTGAATAAACGGTTACAACTGTTATTATACATCTCTGACACAGATGGAACTTGAAATCAGGGCCAAGTTAGGGTCTCCACTATTGCTCTACAAAAGCCCTCAGAGGTTTAAGATTCTTGATCACCTTGATCGTTCTCAGAAGATTAATTGTCAAAAATAGGAAAAGAAGAAAACTACATATTTTTTAGATTCCCTACAGTGTGGAAAAGGCCCTTCAGCCCAACAAGTCTGCACCGACCCTCTGGAGAGTAACCCACCCAAACTCATTTCCCTACATTTACCCCTGATTAATGCACCTAACACTATGGGCAATTTACCTTGGCCAATTCAGCTGATCTGCACATCTTATTGGAATGTGGTGAATTGATGCAATCCTTGGAGTTTTGTTTCACCAACAAATATTGAGCTTCCTCTTGTTCTGATCTTAACCTCAACCTGAAAGAAACCCATCAGGATCATATGCATAACACAATTGGTGCCTGCAATTGTACTCTAGCAGATACTGAGATTTTGAAGTTTTGAGCACAGGAAAAAAGTGAGAGTTGAACAAGAATGTAATCGCATTTGAGGTAGTTCAGAGAAGGTTCACGAGATTAATTCCAGAGATGAATAACTGTCTTATGTTGAGAAATTGAGCAGTTTAGGCCTTTAATTGCTAGCATTTCAAAGAATGAGAGGAGATCTAATTGAGGTATACAAGATGCTCAAGGAGATTGACAATGTACACTGGATGCTTCCTTGTGTGGCAAGCTAGAATGAAAGTCATAATTTTAGGCTAAGAGGCAGTAAATTTAGAACAATATGAGGAGAAATTACTTCTCTCAAAGGGTTGTGAATCTGGGGAATTAACTATTCCTTGGTGCAATGGACACCTTAACTCGAAATAAATTTGAAGACATATATCTTTTTAAAATAGTAATGGGTAAAAAGTTTATGAGTCAGGTAGAAAAGTGGATTTGAGGCTAAGATGAGATTGTTGTGTTAAATGATGGAACAGATTCAAGGGATTGAATGACCTGCTTCTGCTCCTCGTTCTTATGTTGACATTCCTATCTAACCAACATGATCAAACAAAGAACTTTCGAAAGCTGATTGGAGGCAGATGTTCACAGGTAAAGGGATGGCTGGAAAATGGGAAGTCTTCAGAAATGAGATAACAAGAATCCAGAGAAAGTATGTTCCTCTCAGGGTGAAAGGAAAGGCTGGTAGGTATAGGGAATGCTGGATGATTAAAGAAATTGAGGATTTGGTTAAGGAAAAGAAGGAAGAATATGTCAGGTATAGACAGGATATATCGAGTGAATCCTTAGAAGAGTATAAAGAAAGTAGGAGTATACTTAAGAGGGAATTAAGGAGGGCAAAATGGGGACATGAGATAGCATTGGCAAATACAATTAAGGAGAATCCAAAGAGTTTTTACAAATATATTAAGGACAACAGGGTAACTAGGGAGAGAATAGGGCCCCTCAAAGACCAGCAAGGCAGCCTTTGTGTGGAGCTACAGAAAATGGGGGAGATACAAAATGAATATTTTGCAACAGTATTTACTGTGGAAAAGGATATGGAAGATTTAGACTGTAGGGAAATATATGGTGACATCTTGCAAAATGTCCAGATTACAGAGGAGGAAGTGCTGGATGTCTTGAAACGGTTAAAGGTGGATAAATCCCCAGGACCGGATCAGGTGTACCTGAGAACCCTGTGGGAAGCTAGAGAATGATTGCTGGGCCTCTTGCTGAGATATTTGTATCATCGATAGTCACAGGTGAGGTTGGCAAACGTGGTTCCACTGTTTAAGAAGGGCGGTAAAGACAAGCCAGGGAACTATAGACCGGTGAGCCTGACCTCAGTGGTGGGCAAGTTGATGGAGGGAATCCTGAGGGATAGGATGTACATGGATTTGGAAAGGCAAGGACTGATTAGGGATAGTCAACATGGCTTTGTGTGTGGGAAATCATGTCTCACAAACTTGATTGAGTTTTTTGAAAAAGTAACAAAGAAGATTGATGAGGGCAGAGCAGTAGATGTGATCTATATGGACTTCTCGTAAGGCGTTCAACAAGGTTCCCCATGGGAGACTGATTAGCAAGGTTAGATCTCACAGAATACAGGGAGAACTAGTCATTTGGATACAGAACTGGCTCAAAGGTAGAAGACAGAGGATGGTGGTGGAGGGTTGCTTTTCAGACTGGGGGCCTGTGACCAGTGGAGTGCCACAAGGATCAGTGCTGGGTCCTCTACTTTTTGTCATTTACATAAATGATTTGGATGCGAGCATAAGAGGTACAGTTAGTAAATTTGCAGAAGACACCAAAATTGGAGGTGTAGTGGACAGCGAAGAGGGTTAGCTCAGAATACAACAGGATCTGGACCAGATGGGCCAATGGGCTGAGAAGTGGCAGATGGAGTTTAATTCAGATAAATGCAAGGTGCTGCATTTTGGGAAAGCAAATCTTAGCAGGACATATACACTTAATGATAAGGTCCTAGTGAGTGTGCTGAACAAAGAGACCTTGGAGTGCAGGTTCATAACTCCTTGAAAGTAGAGTCACAAGTAGATAGGATAGTGAAGAAGGCATTTGGTATGCTTTCCTTTATTGGTCAGAGTATTGAGTACAGCAATTGGGAGGTCATGTTGTGGCTGTACAGGACATTGGTTAGGCCACTGTTGGAATATTGCGTGCAGTTCTAGTGTCCTTCCTATCGGAAAGATGTTGTGAAACTTGAAAGGATTCAGAAAGGATTTACAAGGATATTGCCAGGGTTGGAGGATCTGAGCTACAGGCTGGGGCTGTTTTCCCTGGAATGTCAGAGGCTGAGGGGTGACCTTATAGAGGTTTACAAAATTATGAGGGGCATGGATAGGATAAATAGACAAAGTCTTTTCCCTGGGGTCGGGGAGTCCAGAACTAGAGGGCATAGGTTTAGGGTGAGAGGGGAAAGATATAAAAGAGACCGAAGGGGCAACTTTTTCACATAGAGGGTGGTACGTGTATGGAATGAGCTGCCAGAGGATGTGGTGGAGGCTGGTACAACTGCAATATTTAAGAGGCATTTGGATGGGGAAATGAATAAGAAGGTTTGGAGGGATATGGGCCGGATGCTGGCCTGTGGGACTAGATTGGGTTGGGATATCTGGTCAGCATGGATGGGTTGGACTGAAGGTTCTGTTTCCATGCTGTACATCTCTATGACTCTATGACTCTATGGCTATTGTCATCTGGTGTATGAACCTTCAGCTTAAGGAGGCTGAGTACAGAAATTAAGGTGCCTGATGTCAAGTGAGTATTCCTTGCACTTTGCTCAACCTAGTCTGCTGTATTCCCTGCTCATAACATAATCACCTTTACACTGGCAAAACCAAATGCGAATTTGGTGACTACTTTGTAACACATCTACTGTGTCTATAGGAATGACCTCAATATTCCAATTGCTTGCCATTTCAACAAACACTCTTGCTTTCATGCAAACATTTCTGCCATGGGCTTGTCTCAATGTTCCAATGCAGAACAATGCAACAACACCCTATTTTCTACTCAGGCTCTTTACAGCTTCTATGTTTCAATACTGAGTTCACCAATTTCAATTTCTGACCTTGAGACCCCGATCTTTCTTCACACAACTTTGCCCCGCTCACCCCCCCCCCCACCACCAAATAAGTTGTTCTTGTTGTGTCTTGTCTTCTTTGCTCAAAGCCCAGAGGATTCACCATTCCATGCCTTCACTAACAACTATTTTACATCTCCATTTCTCTTTCATCCCAGTTCGTAACCCCTTTGTCTCTGGGACTGGTCTCTGCTTGTCACCTGTATGTCACTTGTGTTTAAGCTACTCTACATACAATAAATAGACAGTACATTTAACACGTGGTAGAAGGGCTTGGACAACTGTAAGGTACAGTCTGTGTGTGGTTCGAAGTCATGGATGCACCATGTGTCCAATCTACCACTCACTGAACATGTAACATAAAATTGTAAACCATGTTCAAGCCCTTCTATACACAAACAAAAAGCTTGGAACTGTACACCATGTCTCCACTTTAGAACCCAAGTTTCTAAACAACAATATTCCAAACCCTCACCACACAGGTTATTCATGATATCAGATTGAATGGCTATCTGATATATCAATATGCCCACTGTGAAAGCTTCTATTTCACTCTAGTGCTAGAACATTCACCATCAAGGTACACCACTGGCTATGCTATTAATTGTTCCCAGCAACTCTGGCTTCTGTAGCACTGATTCCAGAGGTGTTACAGAGACAATTTTTCAGACATTGCTTTTCGAGTACAGGCAGGTCACATTAATGATATACCAAAACTGAAAACATCTGCAACGTAGAAAAGGTCTTACGCCCATCAGCTCTTTACTAGAAAAAGCAAACCCAACTTCACTACCCTCTTTCCACGTTCTATTTCTTTCTCAGTTTCGAATACTTATGAAAAGCTCCCTAAACTGATCCATTACTCATTCTCAAACAAATATAGAAATTGCTGGAAAATCTCAACAGATTTGGCAGCATTTGTGGCAAGAATTCAGAGTTAAAGTTTCAGGTCGAGTGACCTTCCTCAAGCCCTTCCCTCCTTATTCTTTCTATTAAAATCCATCATCATTTTTAAAACTTCCATTAACTTGCCTCTTAATCTTTTTTACTCAGTATATTGTTTCATTGAGCTTGTCTGATTGTTTTGGTCTGTGGCTGGAGCTAGTGAGTCAATTGAATGCCTCCTGTATCAGAGAAAAGTCGAGAGGGAAGGCTGATTTGGAGATGCTGGTGTTGGACTGGGGTGTACAAAGTTAAAAATCACACGACACCAGGTTATAGTCCAACGGGTTTATTTGGAAGCACACTAGCTTTTGGAGCGCCACTCCTTCATCAGGTAAGAAACTACCTGATGAAGGAGCAGCACTCCGAAAGCTGGTGCGCTTCCAATTAAACCCGTTGGACTATAACCTGGTGTTGTGTGACTTTTAACCTAGAGGGAGGGACTATTGCTGCTGGTCCTTACTATGATAAAATGTATATTGCAAGTTCTGTAAAATTCAAGGATTCTTTTTTGTGATTAAGTAGATAAATCATTTGAGTTTATAATTATCTGATCATTACTCTGAAAAAAAGTAACATATATAGAAATTCAATCTAAACGTAACACTTAATAGAAATATCTTCCCTCAAGTTCAGTAATTACTGATGTTGTGCACATTCTGTTTGCACAGTATGAGATGCATGTGAATTTAGTGTGCAAGGCAGCCTTTGAAAGTGATCTATATGCAAATGTTCTAAAAACTGTCATACAAATAGTTCTCATAAAGGGAAGGGACTTGGGAAATCATCTGTTTATCCATTTGGTGTTGATTGATGTTGAGGTTCTCTTCCCACAGACAGCTTTAATTCATAGTGAAAAAAAAAGTTAGTTTAAATTCCATTAGTGAGAAACAAATATTTCAATTTTCCTTTATCACGTGATTTGTTATTATTAGTCTTAAGAATAGACTAGCCACAGGAATTGAAAGTAAGACCCAAACCTGATGTGTTAAACAATAAATCCTTGTGAGAACATATCAACCACAGTCAGATCCTAAGGGATCTCATCATAACTCACTAAAATAGTCCAATGTCAGCATCAGAAGATAGCATAAATCATTTCAGTGCACCTAAAACAGTACAGAAACTCACTTTTATCTCTTTCTTCTGGTAGTCTCAATTCATAGTCAATACTTGATGCAGATGCAGTACACTAGCAAAGATAGCCCTATCAATTCAGAAGGCCAAGACAACATTCACGGTGTTATTTCAAACTCAGCAGCTTGATGACAAATTCTATCCTCAGAGATTCTCCAATAATGTACCAAGGTTGTACTAGTTGCATTTGTCAGGTAAATGTTACCTCACGTGGAACATATTGACACAAACGGAACAATAAAAGGGTGGCTCAGTGGTTAGCACTGCTACGTCACAGCGCCAGAGACCCAGGTCCAATTCCAGCCTCAGGTGACTGTTTGTGTGGAGTTTGCACATTCTCCCCGTGTCTGCGTGGGTTTCCTTCTGGTTCCCCGGTTTCTGCCCACAATCCAAAGATGTGCAGGTTAGGAGAATTGGCCATGCTAAATTGCCCATAATGTTCAGGGATGTGTAGGTTAGTTGCACTATTCAGTGGTAAATGTCAAGTAATAGGGCAGGGAAATTTGTCTGGATGGTTTACTTTTTTGAGGGTCGGTGAATACTTGTTGAGCCGAAATGCCTGTTTCCACACTGTTGGGATTCTATTCTATTCTATGAAAATAAAAGGAAATTTGCACCAAATTAAAAGTTATAATATAGACTTTGTCAACTTTGTGTTACAACAAAATAACATCTTTGTGCCATATTGTCAGGAAAAAATAATGTATTGGGCTAAGTCGCAGAGGATTCTGAGTGACAATTGGCAACGTTTGTGGTACAATTGGACAAGACATCTGGTGAAGTTTTCTCAATGTTGGGAGTATCTCACTAAATATTTTATGCTGTTACCCACTGGTGAGGTGAATTGCTCACCAGGCATTAGTGAGTTATCAATTAAGAGGGATTATAGCTTGTTAAATTCCACACTCGCCTTGTTAATACTCAGCTTGCTATCCTTCAAAATACATCAAGCAAGCTCAAGAAATCTTAATATGGAATTCACAGCAGGTGCATGGAGATTTCAGCTTGCTGCTGCCTACAAAGTACTGTTCAGCATCAAATGGCATTTTAGAGCATGATCAATGGGCACCAGCTGCACTCCCACTTTGTCCATGGACATTGTCATCTGCCATCCATCAACCTTTCGTGACCAACATGGCACTTCTCTGACTCACTTGCAGCCTGCTCAGAAAGTGCAGACTTACATTGCAGGGCACACTGGCAACTCATGTTGAAAGGCTTCAGTCAGGACACTTTGCATGCAGGAACAGGCAGTCAACTCACAGATTGCACAACGTTGATTCTCAAGGCTGCTTGTTTGCTGTATTAATAATCATTTAGCTCCTGCCTGTATGCACACAGCACCCATGCCTTGCTATGCCATGTTGGAGTATGTGCCTTGGTGCTTCATCCAGAACTAAAGGCTCTCTGTGTAATTGTATTGACATGCTGTTTGTGCAGACACAAACAAAATGGTCATGTTGGAAACTAGAAGGAGGCCAGTCCGCAGAACAGACAAGAGGATGGCAGCCATTTGTCAAGGGGTCCCAGTATCATTAGTCATGGGCACAGTCTGTGCACAGTAAAGAGGCTTGGCCACAGTTAGACATCACCTTGGGACACTTGCTGTCAGAGTTATTGTCAGTTTGCAGTCCATATTGTGGGCCACAGTCAGTCCTACAGAGCCATGCCAGCAGTCAGGGTAGTCATATATTGTCAGGCAGGGGCTATAAAGACAAAGGTCAGGAGTCCACATAGTCTTGTCATTCTTTGAAGTTGATCAAAGGTCTGAGACAAATACCTTCCTAGGGGATAGTCCATCAATCATTATGGAGAGTGCGGCAGGGTGGGCACAGCAATAGGGCAGTAAGGACAGTGATAATGGTAACTCAAGGTATATCGGGGTATGCAGGACAGCAATGAAAGACATGGTAGGGTATGAGAGGAGGGGTTTATAGGAACCACCACTGTGGCCTGTACAGAAGGAGTAGGGTGGATGTTATCAAATTTGATAAAGCGTGGAGCTGGCAAAAGTACAGCAAGACAAGCAGCAGAGGAGAAGGGGATTCATTGTTTCAGGTCAAAGCCTTTCATCAGGAAACATTGACTTCCAGTCTCCTTCGATACTGTTTGACATGTTATGCTTTTTCTAGCCCTACTCTACAATCACTCTGACTTTCCAGCATCTGCAGTTCTCACTATCTCCAAATCATTCTATGTTGAAAAATGTTAAGGTTTGGGAGGACATATATAGTTCAGGCCCAATTCATTGTGATGGATCTCCACACGGAGGAATTGGTGGAAATAAGCTTTCTGGGTTCAGCGAGGTAAAAGGACACATAAAGATTGTACAACCAAGCAGAGCCCAGTACTAACACTATTGTCCACTGTTCCCTACCATCATTCACTGTGTAGTTGAGTTAGGAGGATATAGACAGGTTAACAATTGGGCAAAATATTGGCAGATGGAATATACTGTTTGGAAATGTGAGGTCATGCACTTTGGAAGGAAGAGTAGAGAAGCTGAATATTCTTTAATTCAAGAAAGACTGCAAAAAGTGATGGAACAGAAGGATGTGAGGCTCTCATGCTTGAAGCACAGAAAGCAGTCATCCAAGATCAATCGGTAACAGGGAAGACAAGTTATGTTTTGATCTTTATTTCAAAGAGAAAGGAGTATAAAAAGTAGGGAGGTTTTGCTAACATTATACAAGGCATTAGTCTGACCACTGCTGGAATACTGTGAACTGCTATTTAAGGCAAGATATCTGACATGGGAGACAGTCTAGAGGATGTCCTCTAGGCTGGTGGTTATGGTTGGAGATTTTAATTTTGCAAACGTACTCTGGGACTGCAATAGTGTTAAGGGCTTGGATGGAGAAGAATTTGTTAAGGGTGTACAATATTTTTTTTGATTCAGTGTGTGATGTACTTACTAAAGAAGGTGCAGAACTTGACGTACTCTTGTGAAATAAGGCAGGGCAGGTGACTGAAGTGTCAGTTGGGGAGCACTTTGGGGCCAGTGACTATAATTCTATTAGTTTTAAAATAGTGACAGAAGAAGATAGACCAGATCTAAAAGTTAAAGTTCTAAATTAGAGGAAGGCCAGTTTTGATGGCATTGGGCAAGAACTTTCAAAAGCTAATTAGGGACAACTGGAAAACGGGAAGCTTTCAAAACTGTGATAACAAGAGTCCTGAGATAATATGTTCCTGTTAGGGTGAAGGGTAAGGCTGGCAGGTGTAGACAATGCTGGATGATGAGAGAAATTGAAGTTTTGGTAAAGAATAAGAAGGAAGCATATGTCAGTTATAAACAGCAGAGATCGAATGATTCCCGAGAAGAGTAAAAAGGCAGTAGGAGTATACTTAAGAGGGAAATCAGGAGGGCAAAAAGGGGACATGAGATAGTTTTGGCAAATAGTGTTAAGGAGAATCCAAATGCATTCTAAAAATACATTAAACACAAAAGAGTAACTAGGGAGAGAATCGGTCCCCTCACAGATCAACAAGGCTGTCTTTGTGTGGAACTGGAGGATATACAAAATTAGTATTTTGCGTCAGTGTTTACTGTGAAGAAAGATTAAAAATACATAGAACATGAGGAAATAAAGAGCGACATTTTGAAAAATGTTAATTATCCAGAGGAGGAGAGCTGCATCTCTGAACATGCGTACAGGTAGATAAATCCCCAGGACCTGATCAGGTGTACTCTAAATCTTTGTGGGAAGTGAAGGAAGGGATTGATAGGCCCCTTGCTGAGATACTTATATCAGCGAAAGCCACTGGTGAAGTGCCAAAGAACTGCAGGTTGGCTAATATTGTTTCACTATTTGAGAAACGTAGGAAGGAAATGCCAGAGAACTATAAAATGGTGAGCCTGACATCAGTGATGAGCAAGTTAGAGAAAATCCTGAGGAATAGGATTTATATGTATTTGGAAAGGCAAGGGCAGATTAGGGATATTCGACATGGTTTTGTGCATGGGAAATCATGTCTCACTGACTTGATCCACCTTTTTTAAAAAAGCAACGAAGAGGATTGATGAGGGCAGAGTGGTAGACTCGATCTATAGGGACTTCAGTAAGGTGTTCAACAAGGTTCCTCATGGTAGACTGATTAGCAAGGTCAGATCACATGGAATACAGGGAGAACTAGTTACTTGGATACAGAACTGCCTCAAACGTAGAAGACAGAAGGTGGTGTTGGAAGGTTGCTTTTCAGAAAGGCAGCCTGTGATCAGTGGTGTGCTACGAGATTTGGTGCTGGGTCCACTGTTTTTTGTCATTTATATAAATGATTTGGATGTGAACATAGGAGGTATGGTTAGTACGTTTGCAGATGACATGGAAATTGGAGGCATAGTGGAGAGTAAAGAAGGGTATTTTAGTGTACAAAGATAACTTGATCAGATGGGCCAGTGGGTCAAGGAGTGGCAGTTGGAGTTTAATTTAGATGAAAGTGAGGTGCTGCATGTTGGAAAGGCAAATCAGAGCAGGATTTGTACACTTAATGGTAAGATCCTAGGGAATGTTGCTGAACAAAGAGACCTTGGATCGTAGGTTCAGATTTCCTTGAAAGTAGAGTCGCAGGTAGTTAGGATAGGTGAAGAAGGTGTTTGGTATGCTTTCCTTTATTGGTCAGAGCATTGACTATAGAAGTTGGGAGGTCATGTTGTAGCTGTACAGGAAATTGGTTAGACCACTGTTGGAGTATTGTGTGCAATTTTAGTCTCCTGCTTTAGGAAGGATGTTGTGAAATTTGAAAGGGTTCAGAAAAGATTTACAAGGATTTTGCCAGGATTAGAGGGTTTGAGCTTTAGGGAGAGACTGAATAGGCTGGGGTTACTTTACCTGCCACGTTAGAGACTGAAGTGTGACCTTATAGAGATTTATAAAATCATGAGGGGCATGGATAGGATAAATAGACAAGATCTTTTCCCTAGTATGTGGAATTCCAAAACGAGAGGGCACAGATTTAAGATGAGAGGGGAAAGATATAAAAGAGGCCTGAGGGACAACCTTTTAATGTAGAGGGTGGTGCATGTATGGAATAAGCTGCCAGAGGAAGTGATGGAAACTGTTACAATTACATCATTTAAAAGGCATCTGGATGAGTATATGAATAGGAAGGGTTTATAGGGATATGGGCCAAATGCTGGCAAATGGGACTAAATTAATTTAGGATATCTTGACAAGTTGGATTGAAGGGTCTGTTTCAGTGCTGCATATCTCCATGACTTTACAAGTTTATGAATATGAGGTCTGGAGCAAATATTTTATGAGGAGAGTTTGAGTTGAAACTGCCCTGTAATTGGAGAAAGGAGAAAGTTAGGACTGCAGATGCTGCAGATCAGAGCTGAAAATGTGTTGCTGGAAAAGTGCAGCAGGTCAGGCAGCATCCAAGGAACAGGAGAATCGACGTTTCGGGCATGAGCCTGAAAAAGGGCTCATGCCTGAAACGTCGATTCCCCTTCTTCCTTGATGCTGCCTGAACTGCTGCGCTTTTCCAGCAACACATTTTCAGCTGTAATTGGAGAAATACAACATAAAGTGATTGGTGGCCTGACTGAAAATTAAAAGAGTCTTAGAGTATGTGATAGATTAGATGCAAAGATTGTTTTCCCTTATGGGTAAGTTCAGAACCAGAAGGCGTAATCATAGAATAAGGATTGCATACTTGAATCAGATGAGGAGGAATTTCTTCTCTCAGATGTTGAATCTGTGATTTCTTTTACTGCAGAGGGCTACTGAGATGAGGTCGTTAAGTATATTCAAGGCTGAGATAGACATACTATTAATCAATAGGGAATCAAAAGCTGTAGGGAAAATGTAGGAATGTGAAATTAAGGATGATCAGATCAGCCATGATCTCACTGGATGGCAGAACAGAATTGATGAGCTGAATTGCTACGTATGCTCATGTGACATGTTCTTATGGTCTTACAGATGTGCAATGCTGGGAAAATTGCTGGGACAATGCCCATGGTGAACCAAACCAGTGTCAATTTGGTGCAAGTGCATAGCATCCACTTCTTTCATGGATAAATGCACAAAGCCTCTTTTTGTAAACTCCAACTATATTTAATTTGCGAACATTTATTTGCAATGCCTGCAATGTGAACTTGCTGATGCGTCAAATGTTGTTCAAAGGTGGACTGCACCATGCATTATGTATGAGCTAAACTAACCTTGTCATCTCAGTGATGTAGAAGTTCATGGAAATAATTAGAAAGGAGGCAGATCCTGGGCAAAAGCATTTGGAACTTCAAAGGATGCTGTTGGATGAGGGGGAAGTCACTGCATCAAAGTTATATGAGCATGGAGATGGACTCAACTGAGTACAACAAAAAGCTGAATGATTGATGTGTGTCTGGGATGGCAAGGGGATTGGAGAATAGCAAACAGTCCATCTCTGATGTAAAATGTTGGTCACTCAGACGGCACAACATCTTCACCAAGTTCGTGCAAATCCCAGGAATGGATGGTAGACCGAACTAAAATGTGGCTTCATAGCTTACACCAGTCTGGGAGGGCCGTCAGGTGTAGTCCAGACAAAATGTGTCAAAACATTCTAGCATTTTGTGCTCTCTGCACAATTAGAGGAGGCAACAGGGTGAAAAGACAAATGCTGAGGAGGTGGGGAAAGGGAGTACTCATCTGAGGATGCTGACATTCAGCTGGAGAGAGCTGACCTTGTGCACTACAGACCTCACTGCTTCATGGTGTACAAGGCAGACATGACCTAATTGACACTGGTTCCAGTAGATGCTAGATGAATGCAGAAGACCATCATGGAATTTCAAGATCAATATGCCAGCAAATTTGTTTTCATTGTGGGGATAAATTGCAGCCTCTGTCCATTTCTCTTGATGGTTGTCAATGTGGTTGGGCTTGTCTGATTGTTGGCCTGTATGTTCCCCTACGGAATAGTGACAAGCTGTGGATCTCCAGTGTACATTAGAAGAAAAACGAAACCTCTGACCTTCAGATGGCATGTTACTAAGGACAGGGGAACTGTGTGGTGTGGTGGTTGCTAGGATGAGAGAATGGAGTTGAAATGTATAAGCAAATGTCACCTTGCCAACTATGTGTCTTGAGCAGCATAGCTTTGTGGCTGCTGTGCCATTATGTTGCCAGTGAAGAGCAACAGTGGTAGTGGCACAAAGGATGAAAGTCTTTGGCAGATATCCAGTAAGTAGCAACTTGTTCCAGGAAAAGTGCATGTCACGATTCTCTGGAATTGGACATGATGGACACCATATTAATGTAGTTGGGTAGTTACTGAAGTGCATTTGGTAAAATACAACAAGAAATCTCACTGGGCTTCCTTGAAAGAATCCCTCCAAAAGACAAGAATTTTACTTTAATGCAATAGTTCCATTCTCATGCAATCCCGTGTTAAAAGAAAATTGTGTAATAGCAGCACCATTGAAAGGAATGGGGTCAGCATTGTGTTATATCCAATACATGCTTTAAAAGTTCGCATTTATAAACAGTGTCCCCAGTTTGTCAATCACATTATTACAAAATCACATTAATGAAACTTGCGTTATAGCAGAATGATATGTAAAACACCTGGGAGCATTTCAAAAGCAGAATGCTGCAGTCATTCCTCAGCACTCTTCGAGAGAATGATTATTAGTCCAGACCACATACAGTCCAGATCAACAACATTACACTCCAACATTGAAGGTGGCAATACTGAAGAAACTGAGATTGAATTATTAGCCACTGACAATGTGGTATCCTTTCACAGTACACTTGCTGTTCAAGATGGTGGTGGACTAACAGGGCTGTGTGCGGATACTTGCCCAGGCCCCATCAGCTCCTATCAGCTTTCCTACTCTGCTTTGATTTTGCTTCTGCTCGGTTCTTTCACTTTATTTTCATATTATTTTGGTTTTTTTCTTTTTTTCAGGTTGGGTGGCATCACCAGCACGGTAACAACAATGGACTGCAGGCAGAATGGTGGACATGGCTTCTTCCACCGATCGGAGCATTGCGGCAGTCGATTGTGTTCTCCCACAAGTTGGGCTTGTGCCAATGGCATTGAGGTCATCCTACTGGTATTTGGGTCATTCCGGAGATCGGGGATGGCAGTGCTAGTGGCAGCCAACTCTTCAAGATGATGTCATTGGCAAGGTGACATCCACAGCCAAGTGGGACTCATGGCCAGTGGCGGCCTGGCCTGAATGGGCAGCGGAGCCAGAGACTCTTAGTTGAGGGGCAAGTGTAGGTTTAGTGGCATCAATGAAATGAGCCCAGTGGTGAAGAGACAGTGCCTAAAGTGGGATGACTCCCATGTTTGTGAGTCCAGTGCAGGCGGTATTAAGGTGGTGGAGGTCTCTTTTCAGGCTGGGTGCTGCATAGACTGGATTGGAAAGGCTAATATTCTGATCTTTTAACTTCTTTATTTTTCTAACTTATTCCATTAACCAATAATGCTGAACTATTTATTTCTTTTCTTTTCTCATTTTTCTTCTTTCCTAAGAATTTGATCTTAAGTATCTGTATCTAGGTACCTTTATACCTAAAATGGCGCTGTAATCTGGCAACTGTTAACTTTTCACTGTGACAGTAAAGCTAATTCAAATGACTTCCATCCCAAGCTTCAAAACTCTCCACTCAGATGCAAACACATAAACACACAAATACATACGTAGTCTCATTGGTATATTCTTGGAGAGAAGGTGGAAAACTCATTCCTGTGGAAAACAGAGGTTGAAAGGAATAATTTGAAGGAGCAATATTCTGTGCCTAATCAATGCCCACATTACAGGCAAGGGTAGATTAGTAAAAGTGGTATTCCAGACATCTTTGATAGTTTCCAAAATTAAAATTATGCCCTTTTACCACGATAATGTGCAGATCAATAACTATTAACTTTTCTAGAATACCATTAATACTGGTAAGTGTATCTTTTACTTAAATGTTTGATTCCTAAGCAGCGCTTCTTAGAGGGATTGCTGAAGGCTGACACCAAACAAAAAGTATGTACGTCAAATTTAAACCTACATTTATGTAAGGCTATGGGAACAGATTCCTTCCAACATAACAACACTGATGGGACTATTTACATGTCTCTGTCTCCCTTCTGACTTGACGTTCTGTTTGAAGCAACATAATCAGTGCCTGCAACTTGTCTACAATTTGTGGTTGAGTTCCGAGGCTGAATTTTAAAGATTTGGGCATCTGACTGATGTATAGTCAAGCAATTAACTAATTATTTCAGGCCTGAAAATAAGCCAAGCCAAATGTCTAAAGAAGAACACAATAGAAGGAAGTGGCATTGGAAGGAGAGCGCTGTAATAATAATAGGGCTGATAATTTATTATTCAGTTGAGGAGAAAAGTTTTTCACTCAAACGGTTGTATATCTTGGAAAATTTCTCTCCAGAGTGTTGTGAAAGCTCCAACCTTGGATATATTTAGCACTAATAAAGATGAAATCAAGGAATATGCTCAATTTCTCCAAGCCCTGTCTTTCTTGGATGCATGAAGCAAATGCTGCTCATGGGCTTCCTTCACCCCATTGTAGATTGCGTTGAACCATCACATTGAACCTGTTCTGTGATAACTACCTGGAGTCTGCCAACAGCAGCACTTCTTCTGCTTCAGCATTCTCCCAGCCCCAAACTGCAATTAATTTATCTTGGTGAACATGACACCCAATAAATTCAAACCAGAGAACCTTCTAAAGCTCAATGCATCTCTATGATAATGTAACCTGTTCCAGAGGGTCCTTATCATGACATTTGGGTTAATATCACTCGCTACAAATTTGTACGCCAATCCAAAATGTGACAGGGTTTAACAGTCTTTCAGAATTGAATAAATTAATTGAATTCATCAAGCTATTTATCTATAATTCCCTCTGGTGTCCATTTCTGCAAGTTTTGTAAACACCATGTAGACACAACTAATTAAATCTTCTTTTTTAAATAGCCCCATCTCTTCCATTCTGATAAACACATATAAACTTCTCAGCTTGCCATTTGTTTTGTGTGATGTCAATCACTAATGTCAAGAATTTTAATGACATAATCTTCTGAGCTGTTAACCTTTCAAACCTTTGGGCGGCACGGTGGCACAGTGGTTAGCACTGCTGCCTCACAGCGCCTGAGACCCGGGTTCAATTCCCGCCTCAGGCGACTGACTGTGTGGAGTTTGCACGTTCTCGCCGTGTCTGCGTGGGTTTCCTCCGGGTGCTCCGGTTTCCTCCCACAGTCCAAAGATGTGCAGGCCAGGTGAATTGGCCATGCTAAATTGCCCATAGTGTTAGGTAAGGGGTAAATGTAAATGTAAATGTAGATGTAGGGGTATGGGTGGGTTACGCTTCGGCGGGGCGGTGTGGACTTGTTGGGCCGAAGGGCCTGTTTCCACACTGTAAGTAATCTAAAAAAATCAATATATATGACGAATATTCACGAAATGCTAGGCCAGATTTTCCAACAGAGTGGCAACCTCATGGAATCTAGATATTAAGGTTACAGGTTAAAAATAAGGAGTCTCTCATTCAAGACGGAGAAAAGAAGATATGTCCTCTAGACCGTCAGAGGCTGAGGGGGGACCTTGGAGAGATTTATAAAATCACACTGATAGGGTGAATAGGAAGGTCTTTTCCCCAAGGTGGGGGAGTCCAAAACTAAAGGGCATAGGTTTAAGGTGAGAGGGGAAAGATTTAAGGACCTAAGGGGCAGCTTTTTGTCACAGAGGTGGTGTGTGTATCTGCCAGAGTAAGTGGCAGAGGCTATTACAATTACAACATTTAAAAGGCATCTGGATGGATACATGAATAGGAAGGGTTTAGAGGGATATGGGCCAAGTGCTGGCAAATGGGACTAGATTAATTTAGGACATCTGGTCGGCAAGGATAAGTTGGACTGAAGGGTCTGTTTCCATGCTGTAAATGTCAATGACAATATGACCCTATAATGCTGACATCCAAGAAAAAAACTATGTATAACTAGATTTTCAAAGCAATGTGTTTTAATGACAGATATTTTGGTTCTCTTCAGTTACACCTTGTTCTTCTTATTTTGATAAATATTTAACAGATCACATCATTGCATCGTCCTAAAACAATTTAAGCCAGCAAGCTTCAGTGGCTTTGAGGAACATAATTTGCCTTCAGTAGAAGACTACAAGAGATGGAACCCTCTTGTAAGAAGCAAGCTTTTTTTTTCCATGAAAAGGTTAACATTTATAAATAAATCTATGTAAAGAAAAGCCGGGAATTGAATACCAGGTAGCTATTATTCTCAATTACACACAAACACTGAGTAACAACATAATCCACTGTGAAAAAATAATCATGTACAACTTGTCCCTCATGGTAAAGGAGAAATTATTTATTATGACACTTTATCATCCTGACTTTTTCTGTCAAGTAATTTGTGCTCAAGCTGTGAACCTTGTGAACATGAAAGAAGATACAAATCAGAATGATAAAATTCTGCAAAAAAGTGCAAAGCACAAGCCTGTAATCTGACTAATTGTTTGCTTAAAATAATTCAGCATGCTTTCTATTGTACACAATTGGACAGTAGATGAGAATGTGTTTTAAGTTTGTGACACGGTCAGGAGGTACTGATGGTTACTTCATGCAGTGCATCAAGATGGCCTTCTATAATACTGCAGTCATGAACTCACCTTAAATTCTTAGCTATCACTTTGTTAAATCATTGCAATTTCTCAATGTTCAATAGTGTAACAATATATCATCATCTCATGTGCCTCACCTTTTGATCTCACCGCAGATACGCTGATGTGCTTTAGAATAAATCATCCCCTCACTCGACCTTTCTTGTACATATGATCTTTTCCCTGTTGTCCATTATCTCTACAGTATGTGCTCAACCAGTAAGACCACAAAAACAAGAAGCAATGTTAAATATATTTTCCTGCAATCTACAAAAAATAATAATTTTATATTTTAGAAGGTTACATGATTTGGGAGTAGATATTAAAACATATGTTGAACTGTAAATGTGGTCTGAAGGGACATTTCATCAAATATATATCTATAAAAATATAAATTAAAAAATTAACAAATAACATATGTCAAACAATTAAAAAATAAATAACATAAATTGAACCTCTAAGATAAGATTCTCATGATATAAACTAATTTTGTTTTGTTGTTTGTTAAACTTTCTATGTAAATATGCTTAAATAGTGTGATGTTAGTTTCCTAAAAGATTTGTGAATGTTTCACATGAAGGGGAACATTTATTTCCAGAATTTGCAAGATATTAGCAGAATCATGAAGCTGCAATGAAAAGGAAAATAAAAATCAATATAAATTCTAGATTTATGAAGTACTGCTTCTTAAATCATCTAAGCCTATCGCAGAAACACAAAAATTTAACACAGATTGTTTCCATATTGCAGCAGAGATGTGATGTTTGTCTTTGTGAAGCTGCAGTATTAATCACTGCTTGCTTGCTTTTTTGGGAGGACTGGGTATGTGAACATCGTAGGTCGGGAAGGCAGGTCATTAACGTATGTGAAACTGTCTTGGAGTGAAATTATCAATTACAGGCGCAAAATGAAAACCATCAGCATAATTTTATAGGAGGTTGAATGACATGAGCTATTGTGGGATTTGAACAGATTCGGCTGAGTACTCAGGCGAGGAGCATCTTGGTCAATCTTTTATGCTTTCGTTGAATTTTGAGGTGAGTTTCTCACTCAGCAAGGGCAAATTGCAAATTAAGGGGGATTATAGTTGTGAACTGCCTTATTAAAATTGCAGTGTGCCTCATTAATATTCAGATTCCTATCTTTCCAAGTGGGCCAATGAAGCTCAATATGAAGAAATTGGTACATGGATGTCAGAGCAGGCATCTGACAAACTCCCCATTAGTTGCAAACAGCCACCGTGTTGCTGAGGACCAAACTGCACCTCAGGGCATGATCCATGGGTACCAGCTGCGAGGGCATTTCATCAATGGACATTACCATTCAAATACTTGCTAACTTCTCACAACCATCATGCTACATTCCTGATATATTTGCAGATGGTTTAGGAAGCATGGACTTGCTTTTCATGGTGCACCAGCAATTAGCATTGATAACCTGTAGCAGGGACACCTTGAGTACACAGACAAGTACCCACCTCACAGGTTGGACCAGGCTGTTTCTTAGGGCTCCTCAACTGCTCTCTTAGCCCTCACTCACATTAAACCTACTTGCATGTTCACAGCATCAATGCCTTGCATGTCAGTTGGCTGCTGTGATTGATGTGCTCTTCAGACGCAAGGCCAAGCTCTCATGCTTGCAGTAGGATCTGTCTGAATGCACAGAGAATGTCTCATTGTACAGCACACAGAGATATCAATTCAACACTGACAGGATGTGCCAGTCACCTGCATGGCAACGATTCTGCACATTCATTCAAACAAATAGTGATACAGTCATAGAGTCATAGAAATATACAACAAGGAAACTGACCCATCGGTCCAAATTGTCCATGCCGACCAGATCTGCCAATCTAATCTAGTCCCATTTGCCAGCACTTGGACCATATCCCTCTAAACCCTTCCTATTCATATACCATCCAGATGCCTTTTAAATGTTGCAATTGTAACAGCCTCCACCACTTCCTCTGGCAGCTCATTCCATACATGCACCACCTGTTGCGTGAAAAATTTGCCACTTATGTCCCTTTTATATATTTCCCTTCTCACCCTAAACTTATGCCCTCAAGTTCTGAACTCCCCCACCCCAGGGAAAAGACTTTGTCTATTTATCCTATCCATATCCTTCATGATTTTATAATCACTTATGAGGTCACTGTTCAACCTCCAATGCTCCAGGGAAAACAGCCCCAGCCTATTCAGCCTCTCCCTATAGCGCAAATCCTCCAACCCTGGCACATCTTTGTAAATCTTTTCTGAACCCTCTCAAATTTCACAATATTCTTCCATATGGAAGGAGACCAGAATTGCATGTAATATTCTAAAAGTGGCCTAATCAATGTTAGCAACACTCCCTAGGACCTCACTATTAAGTATATAAGTCCTGCTAAAATTTGCTTTCACAAAATGCAGCACCTCGCATTTATCTAAATTAAACTCCATCTGCTACTCCTCAACCCATTGACCTATCTGATCAAGATCCCGTTGTAATCTGACGCAACCTTCTTTGTTGTCCACTACACCTCCAATTTTGGTCATTTCAGAGAGTGGGTTAGGACAAATCTGTGTTGGGTGATGGGTGCAGAGGAGGGTCACCTGTCTTTCAGGGTGTTCGAGTACGATCAAATAAATTGTTCAGGTGTTGGCCATAGTCAATCATCTGCATGGGCTTTTCTCTGTCAGGGGATTTTTCTGATTACAGTCGAAGAAGTGAATAGTAGTCAGTCCTGTACAACCAGCAGCAGTAGTCAGGGGGATCATATATCTTCAGACAGGGAGATGCAAACAGTAGCTAGCAGTCTCTGGTTGTTCATATCTAGGGACTGTTTGACAATGGCTATCAGAGATCTGGTGCAAATGAGTTCTGTTCATCAATTGTTCAGGAGGTTTCAAGGGGAGATCTGTCGAGATAGCAGGGATATCACTGCCATAAGATGGGGTGGAGTCAAGGCTGTGGATGGTTGAAAAAAAAACAGAGTCATTTGCAGAGATGGTGACCAGGACAATGATGGTGGGTTGGGGGAGGCAGGAGGATGGGATGTGCATGTGGTGGTATGCAGAACAGGATTGATTGGGGAGGGTGTGTAGGGGTTGGGGTTTTGGGGGGATACATGGTAAGCTCCAGCAGATTAGTTTAGTCAACACTACAAGGAGCATAGAAGAACAATGTAGGCATCATGAATGTGTGAATTTGGAGTTCAAGGGACAGGGAGGACAATTGCAGTTGAAGTTCAGTGTGGTGACTATACATAGAACATAGAACATTACAGCGCAGTACAGACCCTTCGCCTCTCGATGTTGCGCCGCCCTGTCATTACTAATCTGAAGCCCATCTAACCTACACTATTCCATGTACGTCCATATGCCTGTCCAACGACGACTCAAATGCATTTAAACTTGGCGAATCTACTACCGTTGCAGGCAAAGCATTCCATACCCTTACTACTCTCTGAGTAAAGAAACTACCTCTGACATCTGTCTTATACCTATCTCCCCTCACTTTAAAGTTGTGTCCCCTCGTGTTAGCCGTCCCCATACTTGGAAAAAGGCTCTCCCTGTCCACGCTATCTAACCCTCTGATTATCTTGTATGTCTCTATTAAGTCACCTCTCAACCTTCTTCTCTCTAATGAGAACAGCCTCAAGGTCCTCAGCCTTTCCTCGTAAGACATTCCTTCCATACCAGGCAACATCCTAGGAAATCTCCTCTGCACCCTTTCCAAAACTTCCACATCCTTCTTATAATGCGGTGACCAGAACTGTACACAATACTCCAAGTGTGGCCGTACCAGAGCTTTGTACAGCTGCAGCATAACCTCCTGGTTCCGGAACTCAATCCCTCTATTAATAAAGGCCAAAACACTGTATGCCTTCTTAACAATCTTGTCAATCTGGGTGGCAATTTTTAGGGATCTGTGTACATGGACACCGAGCTCTCTCTGCTCATCTGCACTCCCAAGAATCTTACCATTAGCCCAGTACTTTGCATTCTGATTACTCCATCCAAAGTGTATCACCTCACACTTGTCCACATTAAACTCCATTTGCCACCTCTCAGCCCAGCTCTGCATCCTATCTCTGTCTCTCTGCAACCTACTACATCCTAAGTCACTATCCACAACTCCACCGATCTTAGTGTTGTCTGCAAATTTACTAACTCACCCTTCTAAGCCCTCATCCAGGTCATTTATAAAAATGATGAATAGCAGTGGACCCAACACCGACCCTTGCGGTACGCCGCTAGTAACTGGACACCAAGACGAACATGTTCCATCAACTACAACCTTCTGTTTTCTTTCAGCAAGCCAATTACTGATCCAAACTGCTATGTCTCCCACAATCCATTCCTCCACATTTTGTATAATAACCTACTGTGGGGAACCTTATCAAATGCCTTGCTGAAATCCACATACACCACATCAACCCGTTTACTCTCATCTACCTGTTTGGTCACTTTGTCAAAAAACTCAATAAGATTCGTTAGGCACAACCTACCCTTCATAAAACTGAGCTGACTGTCCCTGATCAGATTATTCTTTTCTAGATGGTTATAAATCCTCTCTCTTATAACTTTTTCCAACACTTTACAACAACTGAAGTGAGATTCACTGGTCTGTAATTACCAGGGTTGTCTCTACTACCCTTTTTGAACAAGGGAATCACATTTGCTCTCCTCCAGTCCTCAGGCACTACTCCTGTAGACAATGATGACTTGAAGATCAATGCCAAAGGCTTGGCAATCTCTCCCCTTTCTTCCCAGAGGATCCTAGGATAGGTCCCATCCGGCCCAGGGGACTTGTCTATTTTCACACTCTGCAGTATTTCTAATACCTCTTCCTTGTAAACCTCAATTTCTTCTAGTCTAGATGCAAGTATCTCTGTATCTTCCTCGCCAACATTTTCATTTTCTATAGTGAACATATGGGGCGAACATTGAAAGTAGACTGGAAATGTCTGGAGTAAAAGAGGACATGAAAGCTCAGTAGAGTTACCTGGTGAACACAGAATCCAGTGCTTCCTGTGCCCACTTCATGCTGCGTTTCCTGCTATCATTTGCCATCCTTTGGATGTGAAATTCATCTGCAGCTGATGTCATCAATGGCTTTTCTGAGATTCAAGAAACGCTTTTACCCTTTGTGTTTCCAGTTGGTCACTGTCACAAAGTCTAGATGTAGGTAGATGTAGGAAGACAAGGGCAGGTGGCAAGCCCTGGGCCAGCAGCAGGCTATTGTGAAGGAGTTTCTCCTTGTTTCTGTTTTAAATCTGCTACCTCTAATCTTAAAATTATGACCTATCATTCAAGATTGCCCAACAAGAAGAAACATTCTCTCTGTGTATACTTTGTCAATCACTTTTAGCATCTTGCTACCTCAATTATTTTGAACCCCAGAGTGGAGAGGCCTAAGGTGCTCAATCTCTCCTCATAAAATGTGACCCCTCATCTGTGAAATCAATCTCATAGATCTCCTCTGAATCGCTCGAATGCAACAACATCCTTCCTTAAGTAAGGAGACCCAAACCATAAGCAATACTCCAGTTGCATTCTCATTAATGCAGCAGTCGCAGCATTAATTTCTCGACCTCTATACTCCATTCATTTAGCAATAAATGTCAAAATTTTATTTGTCTTCTGGATTGGAATGACAGACATCTTCTGAGGAGGAAGATGAGGTCCTAGGCAGGGGGAGTAGAAGCTCAACTTGTGCATGATCCAGTTCCACTGCATTGGGCATTACAAGCCAAACAAGACATGACTAGCATCTGGTTTCAGTCAATGTGAGACGGCAGTAGCAGAGCATCACTGAATATAAAATAGTCTTTGGTCATTAAGCCAGATCTTGTATTTTGTGGTAAACTGCAGTGTCTATTGCTTTTGTTTGTTTTTGCTTTTGGTGGCTATAATTGAAAGCCCATGTTTGAATTTGTATGATTGCTTGCCTTTGTTTGACATTACCCTACCCTACTGGACAAAGAAAAGATCAGAGTACATTAAAGGTTATACAATAACTGGGGAATTAATGTCAATTAAGGACCACTGTGGCAATTTGTGTGTGGACATAAGTAAGGTTTTAAATAAAAACTTTGTGTCAGTGTTCACTTGTGAAAGGGATGATGTGGGATAGAAATCAGGGAGAAGGACTGTGATATCGTTAAAGAAATTAGAATAGACAGGGAGGAGGTTCTGAGTATCTGACAGACTTAAAAGTAGATACAACTCCAGATCCTGATGAAATGTATCCCAAGTTGTTGAAAAAGGCAGGAGCAGTCATAGCAAGAGCACTGGCAATAATTTTCAATTCTTCTCTGGACATAGGAGAGTTGCCAGAGGACTGGAGGACAGCCAATATGGCTCCTTTATTAAAGAGGGAAGCAACAATTAATTTTGGAAACTACAGGCCAGTGACACTTTTGGAAGCAATTCTGAGGGATAAAACTAATCTGCAATTGGAATGGCAACGATTAATCAAGAACAGTCAGCATGAGCTTGTCAAGGGGAAGTCATGTCTGACCAACTTGATTGAATTTTTCTAAGAGGTGACCAGACATGTAGATGAGGACAATGCATACGATGTAATCTACTTGGACTTCAGCAAGACTTTTGATAAAGGTCCCACAAGGGAGACTGATAGCAAAGGTCAAAGCCTATTGGATCCAAGAAAATTTAGCGAATTGGATCCAGAATTGGCTCAGTGGCAGAGATAAGAGGGTGATGGTGGAGGGTGTTTTTGTAACTGAAAGTTTGTGTTCAGTGGGGCTTCCACAGGGATGGGGCCTTTGCTGTTCCCAGTACTTATAAACAATTTAGAGTTGAATGGAGGAGGGTTGATCAGTAAGTTTGCAGATGATAGAAAAAATGACGGTCTGGTAAATAATGAGAAGGTTGGCCTAAGATTACAGAAAGACATAGATGGGCTGGTCAGCTGGGCTGATCTGTGGCAAATGGAACTCAGTTTGGATAACTGTAAGGTGATTCACTTGGGCAAGACAGGCACGACAAGTGAAAACATGATGAATGATAAGACCCTGAGAAACACCACAAGTCAGAGGGACTTTGGTATGTATGTTCATGGATCCCTTAAGGTCACAGGACAGGTGGCTAAAGTAATTAAGAAGGCATTTAGGATGCTTGCCTTCATTAGCCAAGGCACAGAGTTTAAGATCAGGGAAATTATGCTGGAATTGTATAAAACGTTGTTAGGTCACAGCTAGAATACTATATTCAGTTCTGGAATCTGCATTACATAAGGGATGTGATTGTGCAGGAGATTTACTAGGATGTTGCTTGGGCTAGAGAGTTTTTGGTTATGAAGAAAAATTGGATATATTGAGGTTATTCTCCTTGGAGAAGAGGAGTCGGGGAGGCATGTATAAAATTATGAGTGACATAGTCAGGAAGAAACTTTTTTCACCAATGGATAGATCATGATTGGGGGCATAAATGTAAGGGAAGGGGCAGGAGATTTGGAGAGAATGTGGTTGGAATCTGGAACTCACTGCCTGTAAGGATATTAGAGGCACAAAGACCCATAACATTGAAGAAGTATTTAGATATACACTTGTGATGCTAGGTGTACACAAATCTCATCTGCTACTTGCCTGCTTATTCTATCAGCCTGACTCTGTTTTCTTAAAGTCGATTACTATCCCCTGCATTGTTTGCAACATTTCCAAATTTTTGTGTCATTAAATGTTGAAAATTTGAAACAGTGTATTCTGTTAGGAAAGGTGATAGTGTTTGCATGATTTTTACTTTATATTTTAACAAGTTTTTTTTGTCTGAGTGTGCCAAATGAAATAATTCTCTGTCGTTGGAAATTAGCAAGTTATTTACTTTGATAAATCAATAGAAGTAGTAGCATTAATAACCTTCATCTATATTTCATGCTTAGTGATTCTTGGAATCTGCCTCGACTTGTAGAAGTCTCCATGAAGTACCATCAGGACAAAATAAACATTTAAAGTACTGATGCTAGTCCACTGTTGGAGATACAACCTGCCACTTAGATGGCTACTAATCTTAACTTGAACAGCTTTGCAGACTGTGTGGTAATAACAATACATCAAAATGTACAACAAAAACAAATACTGAGCCTGAGATGAAAAAGGATAAGCATTCAGGTTCCGCCTTCTCATTATTATTGTATGTATTACAGTGCGCTTGACTCCTGTTCATTTTAGCTGGTGATATTTAAAATCATAATCAAGCTTAACAATTTCAAGGCAAAGTCAGGCAAACTGACAAATAGCAATATAGTGCAACGTGCAAGTCCATAACAAGTCAATGATGGAAGTTTTATATTAGTTACTACATGGATACAAATGTGTCTCATGGGATAATATGAATGACTATAGATGTCAGCAGAGAGCTCATTGGTCCAAGTTGTGATTCTCTTCAAATGCAACAAGAGCTCGAAAATGGAGAGGATTGATGAGGGCAGAGCAGTGGACGTGGTCTAAATGGACTTCAGTAAGGCATTCAACAAGATTCCTCATGGCAGACTGGTTATCAAAATTACATCTCATGGAAAATAGGGAGTACTAACCATTTGGATACAGAACTGCCTCGAAGGTAGAAGAGAGAGGGTGGTGGTGGAGAGTTGCTTTTCAAACTGTAACCAGTGGAGTGCCACAAGGATCGGCGCTGGGTCCACTGCCTTTTGTCATTTTTATAACTGATTTGGATGTGAACATAGGAGGTATAGTTAGTAAGTTTGCAGATGACAGCAAAGAAGGTTATTTTAGAGTAAAACAGGATCTTGATCAGATGGGCCAATGGGCTGAGGAGCAGCAGATGGAGATTAAGTTAGATAAATGCAAGGTGTTGCATTTTGGAAAGGCAAATCAGAGCAGGACTTATACACTTACTGGTAAGGCCTTGGAGTGAGGTGCATAGTTCCTTGAAAGTGGAGTCACAGATAGATAGAAAAGTGAAAAAGGCATTTGGCATGCTTTGTGTTATTGGTCTGAGTGTAGAGTCAAGGAGTTGGATAGTCATGTTTCAGTTGTACAGGACATTGGTTAAGCCACTTTTGGAATATTGTGTGCAATTCTGCCCTTCCTCCTATCAGAAAGATGTTGTGAAACTTGAAAGGGTTTAGAAAAGATTTACAAGAATGTTGCCAGGGTTGGAGAATTTGAACTACAGGCTGAATAAGCTGGGGCTGTTTTCCCTAGAGCATTGGAGGCTGAACCTTATGGAGGTTTATAAAACTTTGACGGGCATGGGTAGGGTAAATAGACAAGATCTATTCCCTTTGGTGGGGGAGTCCAGAACTAAAAGGTATAGGTTTAGTGTGAGAGGGGAAAAGTTTAAAAAAGATCTATGGGGCAATGTTTTTATGCAGAGGGTGCTGCGTGTATGGAATGAGCTACAAGAGAAAGTGGTGGAGGCTGGTACAATTGCAACATTTAAAAGGCACCTGAATGGGTATATGAATAGGAAGGGTTTAGAGGGATATGGGCCAAGTGCTGACAAATGAGGCTCACGACCGTTAGGATATCTGGTCGGCATGGACAAGTTGGAGTGAAGGGTCTGTTTCCATGCTGTACGGCTCTATGGGGGTTTTCTCCCAGCAATTTATCAATTCAGTATAAGATGTACTGATATAAACATGAGCCTACATCAGTCTTCTTAGTGGAACTGGAGAAGATGATCAGCTAAGTTGGAGCAGCTGTGTTCTTGTTAATGTCCAATTTTAATGTTGCTAGTCCTGGAAACAACAAACCACCCACTAGATTCAGGTGGGGGCCTCATTGGCCAATGCTGATTAGGACCTGTGATCTCAGATTTTAACTCAGGTTATAAATCAGAAAAAGCTTCTACAGCTTCCCCATCATGCAAGGAAATGTTGAGTACCAGTAGGAAGGACACTGAAGGTGGCTAGGTGAAGCAATCCTGCTCCTCTGGGCCTCACAAGGAAAGTTACATCCTTACCTAACCTCCAAAAATTGGTGTTTCATCAGTGCAGCCATTTTAACTGCTCATTTATTTGATTTCTATTAGTAATTTCAAGTTAAAATTGGTCTTACTATGTTTTTCTTTCAATATCTTTACCTATGAAGTAATTTAATAAAATCACAATTTATATTTGCATATAACCTATGAGAAGTTCAAAGGTATCTCCAATGGCTTCATTTAGTTTAGACATTAATTAGCCAGTAATATCAAAAGATTGACCACTGAATAATTTTGAACCATGTGATTTTCCTGAAGGGATTTGGGAGAGTGCAATTCATTAGCTAGAGCTAGGTATGGGACAGGATTTCCAGTCCCATAAAATTATACAGTATAGAAAGCTGGAGCTCTTGTAGCGCAGTAGTTGTACCCTTCTGAGCTTTGAGGCCTGTGTTCATGTCCCATGTATCACAGTTAAGTCTGAGCAGATTGACTGTGTCCTGTGCTATGCATTTTGAATCATGAACTCCATTGTACCTGTGCTGATTTTTTTTTTGAAAAAACAACTGAGCTAGTCCCACCCACCAACTCTTTCTCTGGAGCCAATTCATATTTGAAATGTGCTGTTGAATCTGCTTATGATAAACATTTTAGGTAATGTATTCTTCATTGTTGGAATTCAATCCAAAAGAATAGCATTAGCTCTAGCAACTATATTACCAGTCTATGAACAAAAGTGTCAAGCTAGAATATCACTCGTTACTATGTTGCATGTGCTGCTGGATAAACGTTAGGCAAAGAGAAACATCCTGTTTGTAGTGCTCTCATTATCACATGGACAGTTGATTTTCTTATTGTCATGACTTACACATGAATAATGGTCAGATGATCAAGGTACTGACTAGATCTTGTGAAACTCCTCTGAACAAGAGGCAATAACTACAGAAGGAAAGTATAGAATACAAGAAAATTTTCATTGGAAGATTAGATTTATGAATACTTGAGAAAATGTGTTTTTTCTTTAAATTGCTACATTCCTTACAGGTGGCCCACCATTTCCCCATTCCAAAATGCAATCAAATTCTATTCATAGGCTTCTAGATTTTTATTCAACTACATATATCAGAGGAAAAAAAATATTGTCTGCTTCCCCCCACCTCCCATGACAGTCATACTGAAAGAATGATACTGTGACCCTTTATCCTACTGTTTCTTCATTAAGCATTTACAGTTATCCCTGCTAGTGACAGCAAGGGAAAAGTGGACAGTGCAGGAAAATGGTGTTAGGCTAGATGATCAACCATGATCTAGAATGGCAGAGCATACTCGAAGAACTGAATGACCTACTCCTGCTTGAACGTTCATTTCACCAGAAATCAATGAAGGTTATTTTAACTTCGATATGATAACTATTTGTCTACACAGATGCTGTTTGACTTTGAGCATCTACGTTATTTTCAAGTTTTATTTCAGCATCCACAGCATATTGCTTTTGAATATTGTTCTTCCCTCTCTCTGAGACTGTAATATCTCCAAACATATTTCAGAAGTCAATAATGGTCTTCCAAAAAACTTTGGGTTGAAGTTCGCGTTTGGCACACTGGTCACAAAATAATGCATGTTGACCAATCATCCATTGTACACATTGTCCAATTTTCCTTTCCATTGATTGTAACTCTGATCGCCCGACATTGTAGGAGCCTAGATTTCATGGCATGTCCACTGGACCTGAGAGTTTTACATTTTACAAGCTTTAATGTACAGAAATAAATGTTGTACTTCACTTGTTCCAACAACAAATTTTATACGCCTTCTCCTACCCAGGAGTATAGATGTGTCCCCTATACCCACCAACTGACACCTTTGACATTAATTAACCCAGCATGTACAGGACAGTTTCCTTGCTATTCTCTGTTTTAGACCTTGCCAAATTTTTCCATTTTTAAGTTTCTTTTTAGAAGTAAGCATACACGTGGTTTACAAGGTATTTGGGAAAATGAATTGCTGTGCACTATGATAAAATGGTAAATCCATCTTCTAAATTAAAAGGATTTTTATTTCAAACAGCCTTATAAAATGATTATCAAAAGTTGATTAGGGAGTGCATTAATACTTAAAGTTAGATTGTCTTCTACCTTCTCAATCTGCTACAAAAAGAGTCAACTGAAATTCATAAACAATGCAATGGCATGTTTGTTGGTTAGTATGTCAACTACCTTGAAGCATTTTTATAGCTTACCAATCCTCTCCTCCATTACTTTGTATAAATGCCATTTACCACAAATTTATTAAAATGTGCAGCATACTTGCAGCTGTAAATCATATTAAATTCATCAATGGAATTTTAAAAATCCAGAAACAGTAAAGTGTTAAGCAGTTAAATCAATATCTGACACTTCATGCCAGATTTTCACCCCCTCTGGCTTACAATTCATTCCAACCCAAACTCCACGAACTGCTTTCAGAGAGAATAATTGGCATAGGCTCCATACTAACCAGCTGCGCCTCTCCCTGTTGGATTCTCATGATGTCATGCTTTGCATAACTTTCATTGAATAAATATTTCCAATCAGTATATTCCTTTGTAATTTGAGACCTACAACTGAACAAGTTGTTGTGGGGGTTACATTTTTGGTCACTGCAATGCAAATACAGGGTATCTTACAATATGATGAAGCAACAGTAATGGAAATAGACCAATAAATATGGTCAGTAAGGAAAGATGATTGTTTTCGAATGGAAATAAACTTCAAAATAGATCAGATGTCTGACCTTGCAGATTAAAGATAAGTCAATACAAGAGGTAAATGTTCACTGCATTAGAGGACATTAATCAAATCAAAAATATATAATATTAAAGCTTAATACAGCATAATAGAAGCAGGGAGTATTTATGAGCCAGTAATCTTTTTGAAGGATTTAGATGAGATTATAAATCATTTGAGAGAGAATGGTTTACAACAAACATTTGACTCCTGCAATATCTGTTGTTTAAATTTATGGCACACATTTTATTAAACTTTCGGCCTTTATTTCCTGGGCACAAATTTTCTGTCATGTTTTCAATTTTACAATGACTATTCTTCTCATAAGTAGTTCAATGATTATAATATGTTTTATGAGGAACTAAGATTGCAAAAGGTGGTGAATAAATGCAAATCATTTAGTTTCTTCCTTGTTAATTCACCTATATTTGTAAAATTGAATTCATTTAGCAAAAATGGTAACTGCTGGGTCTTAGATGGGTATATTTGGTGCATACTCTTTGCGCACAATATTTTATAGGGGAAAGTGAGGACTGCAGATGCTGAAGATTAGAGTGGTGCTGGAAAAGCACATCAGGTCAGACAGCATCCCAGGAGCAGGAAAATCGACATTTTGGGCAAGAGCTCTTCATCAGGAAAGAGGCTTAAAGCCTTGGAGGTGGAGAGATAAATGGAAGGGAGTGGGTCTAGGGAGAAGTTACATGAGAGTGCAATAGGTGGATGAAGGAAGAGGTGAAGGTGGTAGGTCAGAGAGGAGGATGGAGCAGATAGGTGGGAAGGAAGATTGACAGGTGGGAGACGACCTGAGGGTTGCAGTGAAAGAGAGACTTGCTGAGATCTATGTGGAAAGAGGAGAACTTATTCAAGGTAGGCATCTTTGCAAGAGGATTCGCAGTAAGGTTAAAATCAACTAGGCGAAAGTGAGAACTGCAGATGCTGGAGATGAGAGTCAAGATTAGAGTGGTGCTGGAAATGCACAGCAGGTCAGGCAGCATCCAAGGAGCAGGAAAATTGACATTTTGAGCAAGGGCCCTTCATCAGGAATGAGGCTGGAAGCCTTGCCCCACCCCCTCTCATTTATCTCTCCACTCCCGAGGCTTCCAGCCTCGTTCCTGATTAAGGGCTCCTATCTGAAATGTCGATTTTCCTGCTCCTCTGATGCTGCCTGACCTGCTGTGCTTTTCCAATACCACTCTAATTTTGACACAAATGTTATATTATCAAAAGTTGCAGCATAGTTTCAAGTGTTTTAGACAGGTCTTGCTGTTGCATTAATGGGCAGAGCAGAAAATCTCGCTTATGAATTTTAAAGAAAAGGCTAATTTTTAAAAATTCTCTCAGTTGTAAAACATATTTTTTTGGAAGGTTTCAAAAGGAAATCAACCAGTTAAGCCCTTTGTTATGAGTCAAGGAATAGCAGATTAGGAAGTGACCAACAACTGTGAAGGAAAAGAAAACAAAGATACAGGTATGAGTAAATAGGCAAACAAGTAAGCAATTCAATACATCAATGATACTAAAGTGCTATTTGTACTAAATGAGGCGGTTGCAAGAAAAGTAATTTACTGTATGATGAGACAGAAATTTGCAAGTCAGAGCCAAGTTCCTGGCCACAGATAATCATTATAGTCACTCGTTGTGGCATTCCTGTGTTGTATAATGTCTACACGTGTTGAAAAAATTTCCTGTAAGATTGTGATGGAGTAAGGCTTCCTAGCCTGGGGCTTATCCACTCTGTTCACTTTTCTTCATTTTTGTTCTCTCTTTGTATTTTTTTTTTGAGACTCTCTTCTTGTTGAAAATGACATTTGTGCCGATAAGTTGGCCCAGTGCAGATTCATGGCAGCAATGTCGCTGGTGAGTTTGAGTTCTCCACAGTATCTGTATCAATGAAGCGATGATAGCACTGACTTATGGCTGCTGTGGCAGAGGTGAGTTTGGGTTCCAAATGGCATCTGCATCCAGCAGAGATTTGTGGAGGCAGAGTTTGTGTCCAGTACGAGGCTTAGTGACAGCAACTGTGTCGGTGAGGTGGACCCAATGCAGTCTCATCACGGTGGGGTCAAATTTGAGCCAGTATAGTACCTGGCAGCTTAAGTGAGGTCCAATGGGAACTCCTGGAGGTGAGGGCATTGGTGGAGGTGAGATGGTGCTGAAGAGTAATGACTTTTGTTTCAGTGGCACAGCAAAGAGTATCCTGCCTGATCACTTGATCCAGAGTAGAGCACTTTACAAAAAGGACTGTAAAGTTGAACACATTTTTAAAAATTCCTTATTTTTCTGTCTTTTATATTCTATGTTTTGGTTTATTTTTCTGTTTTAAGATGGTGTCAGAGAGTGGTGATAATATACAACTCTTTTAATTGTATTTTATAACAAATCCATGTGACAACATACAAATCAAATCAAATCTCCCTGGTTATTGCTGATGGATAAAGCCTTTCAAATAAAGCAGCCTCTTAACTAGTTTGGCATTCTTTTTTCCATAGGGTGTCATTGAAAGAAAGCCATATCATGATTGGGGCATTTTTGTTTTTTGAAGACACACCAAATATTATTGATGTACAGTTATACTTGGTCTGTAACCCTCATCTGTAATTCAACATTTATTGGTATAGGAAACCAGACCATAGGCCAAACAGATTTTAAGGAAACATTCAAGCTTTATTTGAGAAGAGGAGTTGCTACAAATGCTAGGTGGATGTCAAAATAAGATTGTTTGATTTGTTTGCAGACGTGGTTAACAGTTGGGGAGCAGAGATCATCTCACCTATAGGCTGACCTTTCTGGGATGCGTCTGCAAATCATCTTTTTCTCAATGCACTTTAGACTGGGTTTTCCCATTTCAATTGTAGTGCTGGTGTTATTTGCACAGGAAACCAATAAGTTGTAACAATTTATAATGTAGGGATAGATTAAACAAAAAAGGCAATGTTGCTTAAAATGCAACAGACTTTATGTTGCTAAATCTTCTCCATGATTTCCAGAATGTTTGGAGACTCCTAGCAAAATACATGCCAATTTCAAAAGGGCACCTTTTTTGTCTTAATTTCCCACCAGTGTGGAATAAAGAATTAAATGTTACTGAAAAATGCTAACATGTCACATTAATGGTGACTTGAATTTAAGTATGTTTTCCAAAGGTCAGATGATATTCATTGGAAACTCTGGGCTTGAGTCTTCCTGTAAATTCCAGTGACTGTTTTGCTCCACATTATTAATGAGATGACTATTGGAAATTTAGTCTGAATCAAATGGAGTGATTACTCTGAATACTAAAATGTGCAGACTGGGCTGGTATCATCACTTTACTGCAGCACAGCCTTCTTCAACAGTATGCACCCACACATGAGCAGATATCATGGACAGCCTGTCAAACAGTCTGTTTACTGTGATGACTTTATCTTCTTCTAAAAGGAAAGTTTCCCATACACGCTGACACTGTAATACAATTATATACTCCCTTGCCTTTTTTTTGAGGTCCATCAAGGTTGAGGTGTTTTTCAAGCTTTAAGGAGATTTTTCCCTTTTTGGAGATCAGATTGAATGTTGAATTTAATCAAGGAATATTGGACAAGAAATATTTTGTTAATATACAGCACACCTACAACCTGAGATGAGATGGTGGCAGAGTAGCAGTTCTGTATTCAGGTCCTGGCTGGGGCTTATCTACTTCCATCTGCTTTTGTTGTGTTTTTTTTAATTTTTCTCTTTTTAAAAACTTTTTCTGTGTCTTCAGAAGGACAACAATAGGCCCGGTCACCAGCACTCTTGCAACAATATTGGCATGTCCTGGTGATTAGAGCATGTGCTAGGAGGAGGCTGCCCGAAACTCCAGGCCAGGGCTAGGCCCAGGAAGATAAGACTTTTAAAATCTGGACTATTTTCCTTTTCCTTTTGGATAAGGGACTTTAAGATCTAGACGTTTTTTGGCCCTGTTTCTTTTTATTTCTTCTTTTGCTTTTTTAAAAAATTCTATCATTGTATTTTAAGATGGCACCGTAGAATGGCAACTCCACATTTCATTGCACTCCTGCGCTTGAGCACTTGTGACAATAAAATCTAATTCAAATTCTAATGAAGCCAGCCCCTTTCCAGATGCTACAGGCAGCAATTTGGAATCTGTGAATGAGTCTCAGTAAAACAAAGGAGATGTTTCTTCACCCAAACCAATCTCCTAAGAATGCCTTTCAATATTCTAAATTCAGTTTTGAAACATTTTTTGAAGGTTATTGCACAGGAGAAGTGTCCACTGATTTCAATGAACTGACACTTAGTCATTTGACTCTATTCTGCCATGTCAGTATGTGGACAGGCAAGTGCCATTCTACTGCCAAGCTGTTTGTGCACGTGTGCCATTGCTGTGTCACCTGGTGCTGGCATTCACAGCAAACACAGCCTAAACTAAATCCTGCACTCATTTCAAGCAGCTGCTGTGGCTACCTGCAAAATAGGCCCTGTTCATTTGAGCAGTGGTCCAAATGCTTGGGCAGATCAGATGCAAACTTTTGCCTTGCTAAATTGATACCATTGGGTAGCCTGTACACCTATGGATATGAGAATTTAAGCTTAAATATTTGCAAACTAAGGCTTCTCTTAAACTTTGAATGAAAGCAAGCATGAATTATTTTCAGGTTAATAAATTTGTTTATTACCTATAATGCAATTCAATCCTATTTGTGCATTTTGTGTTTAGCAAATCTCCCATTTATTCCAAGCAAGTATACCCAAAAGTGGGGAATCAAAGGTGTCTTTGGTTTTATAATTATTGGCAGTAACTATAGTACAGTGACAACCAATCCTATCTAAAAGAAATAAATGGGCAAAAAGAAAGATAGGAACTGAAGACATCTGTTTATAAAAGGTGCCTGAAACACAATGAATCAGGTGAAGATTTTCTGTGAAAAATTAAATGAAGCAGCAAAAAATGGAAGAGTGGACAAAATGGGGAATGGGGATATTAGAAATTAAAGGCATAGGAAATATAGCAAAATAAGCTACAACTGAACAAGACAAAGTTATTTTAGTGAAATTCTTTAAAAATATTTTTGTAAAATTTACTTCTGACAATTGTTTGTATTGAATGTTTTATTAAAATTTTCAAATGCAACTTTGGTGTAGATTGGAGCAGGTGATATTTTGAAGATTGTTGCTAATCTGCTCTGAAGTAAAACACCACGCACATTTTAATAGTAACAGCACTGCCATCATATGGTAAGGCCAGGTCACTGTTCACACATAATCTGCTTTTATTTATGTTTCTTTCATTAAGACTAATACCTTTATTTTTATTAAAATTCCAATCTTCCAATTTTACCAAATTGGACATTTTAAGTACACCTTAACAGATTTGTTCAGAGTGAAGAAAAGAACAAGCAACGATTATCACTGTGAGGCTCATATTAACAGCCATTTTACTTTGCATGAGCTAAAGTGGTAGTGCCCTTGGAGCTGAGTGAGATGATTATAGGTTCAAGCTCTATTCTAAAACATAACCATTCAAGCCAATACTTTACAGACTACTCCATTGTTAGAGATCTAACCATAGTGATTTGAAATGTTAAACTATGTTCCTACCTGCCTCCCCAGGATGTTGCAGAGTTTACTGCATTTGAAGAAGAGCAGCAGAGGTCCCTTAGTATCCTACTCCATTTTTATTACTCAAATAACACTGCCACAAAAGGGTGTCATTGTTTCTCATTGTTTGTAGTGCTGTTTTGTCCACTGGTCATTGCATTTGCCCACCGAACAATTGTGACCAGAGTTTGTAAAGTGATTCATTAGCTGTAAAGGCTTTAAAATGTATTGAAGACAATGATGCAATAAAATACATTGCCTTGCTTTCTGTAGAGAAACAAATACTAGAACATAACGTGCATTGATATGGCATCTTTCAGAAGGTGAGGGTTCCCAAAGTGCTTCACAATTAATCATTTTTGAAGGATGGTCACAGTTATAATGCAAAGGAAACACAACAAAGCAGGCAATATGTAGCAGTAATGCACTGGAGACAGGAAGATTAATTGGCTGTATTGATGTTCATAATGTGATCACATTTGAGTTTGCTTTATCTTGCATAGTGGTAATGACATAAATGATTTGTGTACATGTAAATGCATAAAAGTTCCAGGAAGGAATGAAATTAAAAAATTACAGCAGTAGTTCCATTGAGGCAATATTTTGTTACTCTACCATGAGCGTCACCAAACTTACCACTCAGTCCTGACCTGTCCATCACCTTTCCCATCTATCTGCTCCACCCTCCTCTCCAACCTATCACCTTCACCACCACCCCCACCCCTTCATCTAACTATCACATTCTCAGCTACCCCCAAACCCATCCCTCACCCCCATTTGTCTCTCAGCCCCGGCCCACTAGCCTATTCCTGATGAAGGGCTTATGCCCAAAATATTGATTGTCCTGCTCTTCAGATGCTGCCTGGCTGGCTGTGCCTTTCCAGTGCCACACTCTTGACTCTGATCTCCAGCATCTGCAGCCCTCACTTTCTCATTGTTCCTTATTATAGTCAATGATGATCACAAATTTGCTGGATTTCTACCATTTATTGCAGCCCCAACCAGTGAAAGTGAAAACTAACTATGGCATTGTTGACCATTAATGACATGATGTGTGGCCTTTTAGTCAAAGAAATCATCAAAAACATATTAACATTCTGGTTGATCATCTTAACAATCTGGAAATATTCTTGTTGAACCTCATTTTTGGCAATTTATTCAATAGCTTTCTCATCCAGAATTTTTTAATGCCCAAAGGCAATTACTTTCAAAGTTTAATAAGTTATTTACAGCTATATTATTGCATTTTCTGGATTGCTTTATCATACAATTATCTTTTTGACAATATGGTTCAATATATTAGGGCAAAATCTTTCTTATGTGAGTAAATGCCATAACTGAACTCAAAAGTAATTACACAATTGGCAAAAGGCATGTTCTTCCAAGATTGAGCTTAATGTTATTAAGGGGTATTCCTGGGAATCAGTTTGTAAATCTGACCTGACAGCATTTGATCCTCAACAGGATATAATTTCCTTCTCTGAAATCATTGTGTGAATTATCAAAGAAAATAAAAATTATTTGTTTCATTACAAAATAAATGTAATCAGCTTTTACAGGTATCATGCTTCACTATTTTCCTGTTACAAACTGCTTAATAATTAATGATTGAAAAATTATACCAACAGAAACAAGGAAAATTTATATTGTATTTACTTCGGGAGTGGAAATAAATAACAATCAAATCATTTGCCTTTTCAAAAGTTCTGTGGACCTCCTTCAAATAAGATGACCAGCTTAACAGAGCAGCTTTGATATGCAATGCAAAAACCTACTTGAGTAACGTAAGTACAACTGAGTTTTGTTTATTCTGTCCTTTTTAACCATTTTTTTTCATATCAAGATTATGTAATAGGACTCTTCAGAGAAAAAGTACATTTTATTATATCCTTCAAGGTCTCATTTCAAAGATTCTGAAAGGGATTATGTACTTTTGGAAACTGTTTATATTCAGGCAGTTCAGTAAATCAGGTCTTGCATTACTGATTTTCATGCAAAATTTGTGCCGTCTGAAACTTGAGTAATATGGAATGCAACCTAGCATTAAATGTCCTGCTAAGTTGTTACACAGCTCAATGGGCACCATGTTGGACAAGATTAGCTTGCACAAAATGATAGAATGTGCTCCAAGATTTTCTGATGCAGCACTCAAGGTCTTGGAGTAAGAAGTGGACAACGTAGGATTAGTGTGCCTTTCAAGGTAGTTATTATCAGTGTACACCCATTGTGGCAAAGGGCCTTTCTGAACTGAATGACTTTGAGTCAAAGAGGAGGAGGATTCTGTTTACAGAGAGACAGAGCAGAGTTTTGGAAGCATGTTTAGAGGGGAATGAAAATCGAGGAAGATTATTCCATTGAGGACTTTGATGCTGTATCATAAAATGTTTACTGGCTTCATGTGAATAGTCAGCATCAGTGAAATCATCTTCAAATACCATATTTTTACAACTGACCCATAATCCTCATTAAGTGTCAATTGAAACATATTCCAATCACTCACTGGCTGACATCCTCAATCAATCATGATTCATATCTCTCATTCATAGTGTTCCTTCACTCTCATACATAGATAGGCATCCATATCCTTTGCAGAACAAAGAGACAGCTAACTACAAACATCAGGAGGTAATTGGCAGAGGTAGGGTCATCATTGCTGCCTCTGCCTATTTTCATGGGAAGATCCATAGATGGTTAAGACTAAGACATAAAGGATGGTGGTATCCTCATATCTAACCTGCTTACACATATCCTGGTTGACCCTTATCCTCCAATCTCAATTCATTTGTAAGCTATGATGGTGTGAATATGTGCCTCAGTCTTCAATCCTGTCTTCTCACCTCAACCATATCCTTGTACCTCTGGTTTTTTAGATACTGAGAACTGCCAATTGATTGAACAACGGTGCAAGAACAGGAATGGTTGTGTATGTGTAAATGCACAGAGGGTTCAGGAAGTAAATGAATTACAATAGTAGGAGGTCAAAAAGAGCAAAACGCTGATGAAATGACATCACTTGCTCTTACATTCAAAGTAACAAGTATGGTTATTGGAGAAGCCTCAAACCAGCGCAAGAAGAAAGGATTTGCACTGTTACCAGCTCCCAGTGGGTAAGATCAAACATGGGTTCTCCTGCAGAGGATTCAAATAAGTTGCTCAATGGTGTGGCATCTACAGAGAAATTTGTTGTGGATTGCTATATCTACTGGAAACACTGTCATCATTGTGGAGAGCATGTACTCCAGCTCCCACTTAGCATTGGGCTTTGTGCAGTGCCTAGAAACCATAATTTCCGGCTTTGAAGTGGTAGCTAACTCGATGGGAAAAAATAGACACAAACATGATAGCAAAAGTTGCAGATATGATTGTAACATGAACAGGAGACATCCACTGTCTGAGTGTTGAAACACAGTGAGATTTTCAAAATCTCAGCTAATTGCATTGCAGCCTCAGACTCCTGTTCTTAAGACCATAAGACATAGGAGTGGAAGTAAGGCCATTTGGCCCATCGAGTCCACTCTGCCATTTAATCATGGCTGATAGGCATTTTAACTCCACTTACCCGCACCCTCCCCTTAGCCCTTAATTCCTTGCAAGATCAAGAGTTTATCAATCTCTGCCTTGAAGACATTTAATGTTCCAGCCTCCACTGTGCTCCATGGCAGTGAATTCTACAGGCCCACCACTCTCTGGCTGAAGAAATGTCTCTTCATTTCTCTTCTAAATTGATGCCCTCCAACTCAAAGTCTGTACCGACAGGTCCTAGTCTCCCCACTTAACTGAAAAAAATTCCCAGCATCCACCCTTTCTAAGCCATGCATTATCTTGTAAGTTTCTATTAGATCTCCCCTCAACCTCCTAAACTCTAATGAATACAATCCCAGGATCGTCAGCCTTTCATCGTATTTTAGGCCTACCATTTCAGGAATCATCCGTGTGAATCTCCACTGGACACTCTCCAGTGCGAGTATGTCCTTCCTGAGGTCTGGGGCCCAAACTTAGACACAGTATTCCAAATGGGGCCTAACTAGATATTTATAAAGCCTCAGAAGCACTTCGCTGCTTTTACGTTCTAACCCTCTTCAGATAAATGACAACACTACATTCACTTTCTTAATCACGGACTCAACCTGCAAGTTAACATTTAGAGAATCCTGGACTAGCAATCCCAGATCCCTTTGTACTTTGACTTTATGCATTTTCTCACCATTTAGAAAATAGTCCACACTTATATTCTTTTTTTCCGAAGTGTAAGACCTCGCATTTGCTCAAGTTGAATTTCATCCGCCATTTCCTGGACCATTTTCCTAAACTGTCAAAATCTTTCTGCAGCCTCCTCAGTACAACCTGCCTGTCCACCTAATTTTGTATCATCTGCAAACTTTGCCAGAATGCTCTCTGTCCCTTCATCCACATTATTAATACATAAAATGAACAGCTGTGGCTCCATCACTGAACCCTGTGGGACACCGCTTGTCATCAGCTGCCATTCCAAAAAAGAACTTTTTATCCCAATTCTCTGCCTACTATTAGACTGCTAATCCTCAATCCATGCCAGTAGCTCACCTCAAACACCATAGGCCCTCGCTTTATTCAGCAGCCTCCTGTGAGGTACCTTTTCAAAGGCCTTTTGGAAGTCGAGATAGATAACATCCACCAGCTTTCCCTGGTCTAACCTACTTGTTACCTCTTCAAACTATTCTAACAGGTTTGTCAGGCACAACCTCCCCCCGATTAAATCCAAACTGATTTGTTCTAATCTGACCCTTCACTTCTAAGAATTTAGAAATTTCATCCTTAACAATGGAGTCTAGAATTTTAACCTTAACCTCAATTTCAATAACTGAGGTTAGGCTAATTGGCCTATAATGTTCCATTTTTTGTCTTAATCCTTTCTTGAACAATAATAGTTATCATAGTAGCTGTGGCTACCAATACTAAATAGTGCGACATTGAGGATTAATATGCAAAAAAAACTATTTTGGGTAATATATTAGTCTTAATATAGGATTGTGCTAATTAACAAAAAATGGAGTCTGGATAAATGGATTATTTTCAAGTTGACAAAGTAGTGGAGTGATAGGTCCTCAATGGTTTACAATCTGTGTTAATGACTTGGATAAAGAGACAGTGTATTGTGGCCAAATTTGCTGACAACAAAGACTAGGAGGAAAGCAAGTTGCAAGGAGACCATAAAGGATATGCAAATGGAATTATGTTGTGAGTGGACAAAATATTCAGGTATAATGCAAAAGTGTGATGTTATGCATATTGATAGGATGACTAGAAAGACCAAATATTATCTAAATGAAGAAACACCACAAAATTCTGAATTATACAGGAATTTGGATGCTCTCACACATGAATCACAAAGTTAGCATGCAGGAAGCAAAGTAATTAGGAAGGTAAATTGAATTACAAATGAAATTTACAACTTGATACAACCCTGATGAAACCAGTAAAGTTGACGCTTGGTCCCTTTTGTTTTTGAGGGGATTTCCTTCCACTTGAGGATGTACAGAAAAGGTTCAGTCACCTGATTGCGAGGATGAAGGGGTTGTTTTAAGAAAAGGTTGCAGCAGGTTGGACCCACACTCAATGGAGTTCAAAAGAATGAAAAATGACCTCAGTGTAACATAAGGGTGGTTCACTACTATTGTTACTGGGCTATTCATTTTGGGGACATTGGTTCAAATCTCACTATGGTTGCTGATGAAATTAAAATTCACTTAATAAATCTGGAGTATTAAGCAATTTTGGTAATAGTGACCATAAGAACTATCATTGATAATTATAAAAATTGATTTGATTCATTAATGTCCTTTAAGGAGGGAAACGTGTGACCCCAGATATGTGGCATTATGGTTGTCTTTTAACTGCCATCTGAAATGACACAGAAAGTCACTTGGTTAAAGGGCAATTAGAGATGAGAGACAAATGCTGGTCTTGCTTGTGATGCCTATCTCCTCTGAAAAACCAAGTCCAATAAAGGCTTTGACTGATCAGATGCTCAGGGAATGTTTCCCCATGTGGTGGAATCCAAAGCAAGGAAACAAAGTTTCAGAACAAAGAGTCATTAATCTTTAGAATTCTCCATCCTGAGAGAAGTAGAAGAAGGATCATTCAACCCATTCAAGGCTGAGTTGGATAGAATTTTGATCTGCAAGTGAGTCTGTGGGTATGGGACAATTAGGAATGAACATATACTGGCCTTGCCAGTGAGACTTGCATTTCATGAAAGAATAAAATTGATATAGGTGAATATTGAGAGTTAATGCAAACCTGTAAAAGTTACAATTACGAATGTGAAAGTATCAATTGAAATATGTTTACTGTCTTGTTCAGTTTTTTTTCTGTTCAAGGGATTTTTTTAAATATTAAACATGCAATTGCATTAGAAACTGAAGATGAGCTCTGCAAAATGTACAATTTTCTGATTGGTCCTTCCACTCTAATTCCACCCACTTTAGCTTCTGCACATTTTCTGATGTTATTTCTTGCAACAAAAAAACATAAATCTTTGGAAAATTAAGAAGAAAAAGATCAGGAACATGCTGCATACCATTGTCTAATCTTCTAGCTTACTGAATGTTTGCTTCTACATTGCTCTGAATTCAGTTCAATTTTAAAACATAGAGTATAAATTCTGAAATTTTAAAGATATTTTTGTTTTGTTTTTCCTCTACATTGATTCTTCATAACTCTCAAAGATTTTTGTGGTATTTCTAACACAGGATCATTATCCTCAGCAATAGATTTTCTTACAAAAATTTGATTTCATACAATATAAGGTAATTAGTAATAGTCCACAAAAACCATGATAGACAGGTAATTTGTTAATATCTGTCTTAACAGACACCTTTATGCAAACATTGGACAAATCCTATGACCATAAGCTGCAACTGGAATTAAACCTGTACCTATGGCATAATTCTGCATCACACTCTAGCCAACTGTATTGACTGATTCCACCTCATTTGATACAGTTGAAAGAAAGATGACAAACAGATGGAAGTGAAGTGAGATCACGCGAGCTGAAGTGTGCTTTGCGTCCACTGGAACATCGTCTGAGATGGAAATAAACAGATCACTTCAGCAAATGATTCTTGCAAGGAGCTTTTGATTTTGCCAGAGACTGGGACTGCATGCCTGATGGTACTACTAAGGTACCTAACTGTTCTGTTGGATGCATTTGTATAACAGTATGTCATCCTTTTAATGATCCTGCATGAAAAAGGCAAGTCAGCTTGATCAATAGTCAACAAATTCACCAAGGTTTGCAGGCATTGTTGCATTTACTAGAGAAACTGTTTTAGAGATCACCAGAGATTCAGATGGAGAGATGTGCCATCTGCTGATAGAATACCCAAGGTAACTGCAATGCAGGCTGATATAGCTAATGATTGTCCCAATCAGCTGCTACCTCCTCACTGCATCCTCTTTAGAAAAGGTACATTGCTATGTTGGCCTATGTGTATATTAAAAATGTCACCTTTCATGCAACCACTTTCACTGAAGAGGCTAACTTAGTCGACTGCTCAATAACCTGGTTGCAGCCTTATTTGTCTGTGTTTTGGTCCTCCTTTCCTTTTTTATCTGTCAACTTTTAGCTCTCTCTGAATTCCGCCCTGGCAAAGACTGCTAATAGGTTGAGATTTTTTTTTGTACATTTCCAAAGGCATTCAGATCTTTTGGCACCTAATTCTGCCAATTATCTTTAATTGCCAGTCCTTCAACTTTTCAGTTAAAATGAATTACTGTTCCTGTTGCTGGCCTGCTGAAAATCCACCCCCAAGCAATAAATCTATGCCTAGAGCTATGAAGAGGAGCCGACCTGAGAGAAATGACTGCAAACTGTGTACTTTCATTTGGGTTTGTCTAAATCCTATGCATAAACCTTCTGGCAAAAAAAATCACCTCAACCTGGGCATTTCATGGCTTAGGTCATTCTTAGTCTATGTTTGTGAACAATCATAACTAAACATATCAGGCTTCGAGGTAAAACAGCTCATTACATCGAATGTTTCTAACAATGCTGTTATTATAGTGTCCCATTGGAAGCAAAAGCTGACATGCTACATCTCTAAATATTGTATTATCTTGGTACTCGAAATTACCGAAATAGTGCATCTGGTTTCAATGTCTTCCAAGTCAATCTAATTAGTAAGAAATGCAGCTGCATAACTGATGAACAAATGCTCATTAACAGTAACAAAGTTCACAAATGAGTTGCCAACTTGTTAGAAACTAGTTTAAAAAGGAAAATGGATGTGATTACACCCTCTCCATTTGTGAAATGTCTGTCTTCTTTTAAATTCACGCAGCTGAACAAACTATTCAAATTAGTTTCATAAACTGTTTGAAAAATGCTTTTAACACTGTAAGAGGTGAAGTTGAAATTGTGTACTGTAGCTTTAAGAGAGTGTGAATGTTGTTTTGCATTGAGACATTACAAGTACCTGTCATATGACTAACTCGCAGTCTCAGACTGTCCTGGAAAATTGAAAATATGTAACAGTTGGCGTGAAATAGATACCTGAGTTGATTGCTGTTTTGATAACAATTTGAATTTAGTCAACCAGTTTAAATTATGCCCCAGGATACTAAAACCCAATCAAAATTAAATTTATTATTTTTGCCAAACTCAAACCAATGAGACAATCCAATGTTTGGGGTATTACAAAAAAAGCAGGCATTTTGAAAGTCAGACAGATTGTAACTGCCATTGAGAAAGACTGACATTTAAAACATTCTCTATCAAAGGTATCTTTTTCATATGAAACATCTTTGCAGAAGAAAACAGAAGATGACTCAGGGAGACCTTTAGTCGAAAGAAGAAGGACACTGAAGATGACAGCTGCTGTGTGGTTTGGAAATTAAGTTGATATAGATTTAATATGGGTTTTTATTGGAACAGTGTATTGTTATAGAGCTGGAAGCAGATAACAAGCAGTTGGAGGGGCCGGTGCTTGGAGTTGTGAATAGTTGTTGTTTAATGTTCACTTTTAGAATTAAGGAATACATTGATATTACTTTTCTTTAAATAGTGGAATTTGGGAGTTCTCTGTCACTCATACTTCAACAGTTTATGAGGTGAGGTGAACTTTTCTAGCTGTTTGGTTTAATTAACAGAGGTTCACTGCCATGTCATAACAATAAGTTACAAGGAATTAGACTTTTGCAATTTACTTTTATTAAAAATGAAATCTAATATTAGTCATAAATTCTGTACATTTTAGAACTAGTTTATCGCTGGCCATTAAATGTTATTGATATCTTCAAACCTGTTCCTTACCAATATAATTTCAATATTTTTATAAGAATAGTGTGAATCTATACAGTTTAGAGTGATATTGAGTTCCAGATCATTATTTCCAGAAATGGACGGAAGGTGTCAATAATTAATGTGGTCAATCTATCGGTTTAGATTATTTTATGGATTAAAAGGAAAGTTTTATCTCCAATGTGGAATGCAGTGCAGACAAGTTGGCAAATTTAAATTTTAGTCCAGTTCAATCTTGATAGATTTGGAGCTGATTGTTCCAAAAGAAATGTGAATTTCTTCTTTACATTATTTTGTGATATTCAAACCATTTTCTTCTATGGTGATGATCTAATAGCACATTATTTTCCTGTTTTATTTTCCTGTGGATCTAAGAACAATGCACACCTGTGTCCTGATCACAAAAACAGCTAATTTTACAGACATTATTGTAATGCACTCTCTGTCTGTCTAATAATCTACAACATTGCTACCAAGAAATTGTGCTTTCTAGTTACTGAGAACAGGATTCAAACTCTTCTAGGTTGAAGTAACTCAAGGGAGGCCAGATTCCCATCACCAAGTCACCCTTTATTTACACATGCATCATATATGTACTCTGACCAGCTAATTCAGAGCCAATCCCTGGAGTGAGGAGAATCCCTGAGACTCCTATTTATATCTGTCAGCCAAGGCTCCCTGATTGGGACTGTTAACTTGGGCCAGTCAGTGAATTCATACTGAGTGAGATCCACCTGGCCAATCTTGTTCCAATCACTACATGGGTCAAGCAGTGTACATTGCTTGTTATACTTACTTTCTGTATTGCATTTGAGGAATCTAAACATTTTTCCTAAAACTGATTGTTACAATTAGTTGAGGGATAATCTTTGGCCTGGACAAAGGACTCTCATACTCTTCTTTGAACAGTAGTTTGGGATACTCAATTTGCAATGAAGCTGGTCAAAGGTTTCTGAGGTGTAACACTTCATTTGAAGGAAACCCTGACAATACACCGATTCCCCAGTAGTAGACAGAATCCTAAAACTAGATCAGGAACCAGTAGCAAGATTAGGCCTTGCTTGAATTTAAAACAAAGGATGTTGGAAACACTGACCAGCTCTGATAAACAAAGAATTGCAGATGCTGGAAATCTGAAACAAAAACTGAAACTGCTGGCAAGTGTCAGCAGGTCTGGCAGAATTAACATTTTAAGTCCAGTGACTCTTCTTTAGAACTGATTGCAGCTCAGTTAAAGATGGGGTGGAGGTGTAGGGGGAGGAGTAAATGATAGGTGAAGTTGAAATCCAGAGAGGGAGAGAAAAACAGTTGGACAGACAAAACAATGATTAACGGTCAGCCTGGGAGAATGAATCGCTGCTAATGCAGAACATTAGTGGCTGACAATGGGTTAGTTGTGGTAGCAGACCATGTGATGACAAGATCCGGTGTGTTGGCACTGGGGTAAGGACATGGGAGAAGGTACTTATGCCCCAAAATTATTGAATTCAATGTTGACTCTGGAGGCTGCACGGTTCCCAAGTGTACTGCTCTTCCAGCTTACGTGGAGGTTTACTGGAGCATGGCAGCAAGCCTGAGTCAGAGATGTTGGCCAGGAAACAAGATGTGTTGAAATGGCAGGCAGCTGGAAGTTCAGGATCATTTTTATTGACTGAACATCTGCATAGCTGTCATCCACTTTGCAACTTTGTCTCCCCAGTTTAGAGGAGCCTCATTATATGCAGTGCGTACAGTAGACTAGATTGAATGAGGTGCAGGTAAATCCTGCTTCACTTGGAAGGTGTGTCTGGGACCTTGGATAGTTAGGAGGAAACAAGTAAACAAGCAGGTATTACATCTTCTGCAATTTCACGGGAAGGTACCATAGGGGTATGGAGTGGTGTTGGGAATAAAGGAGGAGTGGACCAAGGTAACCTGGAGGGAACATATTCTGCAGAAAGCTGTCAGTGGGGGAGGGGGAAGCGGGGAATATATGTCTGATGATGGCATCCTGCTGGAGGTTGGTTAAAGGGCAGTTAATGAACCTTTCGATGTGGATGTTGGTGGGAAGATAAGTGAAGACCAGGGAGTTCTTATTATGTTGTGGGAGGGTTGAGAAGCAAAGAGGGACAAAGTGCAGGGGACGTATCAGTTACAGTTGAGAACCCTGTCAATCACAGTAATGGGGACCATTCAGTTGAGGAAGAAGGTTGACATTTCAGAAGTCTCCTTGTCAAAGTTACTCAATGTCTCTGTTTCTAAACCCAAAGATCCTATCAGTGTTCTTAACCATTTCAACCATAACCATTTGGCCACCTTTAATGAATTATGAACTCATATCCTGAGGTCCCTCTGCTCCTATACTCCCCTCAAAGTTGTACCATTCAGCCTGCATTATCTTTCTATGTTTCTTCTAATAAAATGTATTATCTCAGATTTCTCTGCATTGAAATTCATCTGCAAGGTGTCTGCCCATTTGGCCAACTTGTCAATATTTCTCTGAAGTTACTCAGCATCATCCTCACAAATCTCTATTCTCCCCATCTTAGTGTCATCTGCACATTTAGAGATTTTGCCCTCAATACCCATCTCCAGATCATTTATATAAATCAGAAATTGCAAGTGTCCCAACACCAATACCTGAGGAAAACTACTTCAATTCATCTCTGATCTGAGAAATGCTCATCTATACCTACCTTCTTTGAGCCAGCATTTAATCCACACTGCCAAGAATCCATCAATCCAAAGCATTTCTAATTTTCTAAACAATCTGCTATTTGGCACCATATCAAATGCTTTCTGAAAATCTAAATATGTAGCATTCATAGCACTACCCTCATCCACTGCCTGTCACCTCATTTCAGAATTTAATTAAATTTATGAAACGTGACCTGCCCTTGACAAAGCCATGCTAACTGGCTAGTATTATCCAAGAAAAATAAGTGCATATTTATTTTAACCTGCATTATATCCTCCATCAGTTTTCCCACAATTCTTATCAAGCTGATGTGTCTGTGATATCCTGAGTTGTCCTTTGCCCCTTAAACAATATTGTCACATTTGCAACCCTCCAGTTCCCCAGGATTAATCCTGAGTTCAGAGAGGACTAGAAACTTTCTGTCAATGGCTCCTCAATTTGTTCCTTTACTTCTCTTAGAAACCTAGGATGCATCCCATCTGGGCCTAGCAAACTCTACTTGGAGTGTTGCCATTGTTTTCTGCTCCTCTTCTTTATCTCTCACTATCCTGCCCAGCTGCTCAGCACTCACATTTTCAACTGGGCCATTGTCACCAATTTCTAATTTGGTAAAAACAGAAGCAAAGTATTAATATAGTAACCCTGCCATATGCTGTGCTTCAATGAGCAATTTACCTGGCTTGGTCCTTAAGGGTTCCACTCCAATCATCATTAATCTTTTACTGTTAATATGTTTGAAGAATATTTTATTATTTGTTTTAGCACAGCCTGCCATCCTTTCCTTATGCTTCCTCTAGACCTTCCTTATTCAAGCCATAGCTTCTCTCCTGCATTTGAAATACTCTTCCTGATTTCTATTGCTATTATTGTTATTCCGTTAGGCATCACACACCTCCTTTTCCTTCCTCTTCATATCCTTCATCATCCAGGGTATTCTGTTTTGGATACCTATATTTATATCTCATGGGTGTGCACCTCATTTTCATTCTATTTACTTTGCCTTTTCATCGCTGTTTTATCCACCAAAATGCATTTCCAATCAACCTACTCCAGTTCAATTTTTATTCTAAAATCTGTTCTATTCCAGTCTGAGTTCTTTAATCCTCGATTAATTTTTATCCTTTTCCAATTTAATATTAAATCTCAGTAAATACAGTTACAAAGCACACATTTAATGCCTCAAACTTTATTATCTGCTTTCATGTTTATATCTCCTTTTTAATTCCCAAACAAATCCACACCATCTCTTATTACCCTTCTTTAAAAAGTTGTATGCGCATAGAAGACTCATGAAGTTCCTTTCAAGTTAGCTGCAAATGATTTCTCATGGTTTCGATTTGCCTGTTATTTTTATTTTCCCTCTGGAATTAAGTTATTTTATCTATCTTTGAACAAAGTCTAAAATAGAGCAAAGTGGGCCTGGTGGAACCTAAACTGGACATCAGTGAGCAGGTTGGACCTAAGCAGGTCAGCACTTTATTGATGATCAAGAGTAAACTGATGGGGTTTCGATTTGCCTGTTATTTTTATTTTCCCTCTGGAATTAAGTTATTTTATCTATCTTTGAACAAAATCTAAAATAGAGCAAAGTGGGCCTGGTGGAACCTAAACTGGACATCAGTGAGCAGGTTGGACCTAAGCAGGTCAGCACTTTATTGATGATCAAGAGTAAACTGATGGGGCTGTAATTGTCTGGGTTGAGTGTGTCCTGTTTTTGTATACATGACATACCTGGGCAATTTTTTATATTATTGGAAACACAGTGGTGTAGCTATACTGGAAAAAAACTTTGCTAGGGTGTGGCAAATTCTAGAGCACAAGCCTCCAGTATTACAGTTGGAATGTGGTAAGCGTTGATAGCCTTTGCAGTATCCAAGGCCTCGAACTGTTTCTTGATATCATGTGGAATGAATTGAATTGGCTGAAGACTGGCATCTTATAGTCATTATAAAGACATGGTTACAAAGTTATCAGGGCTGGGAACTAAACAGTCAGATGTATGTGACTTTTCAAAAGGATAAGCAGGAAGGTAAGAGTGATATGGAACATTGGTAGTATGGTATCGAATAAGCACAATAGCAAGAAATGATCTTGGTTCAGAGGATATAGAATCTACATGGGTAGAGATAAGAAAGGGAAAAAAAAGGGAAGAAGACACTGATAGGAATAGAATACAGGCCCCCTAAATAATAGCTATACAATTGCTCAGGGAATAAATCATGAGATAATGAAGGTGTGTGAAAATGGCAGTAGATTAATCATTCATGACTTTCTTGTTCATGTAGATTTGGATATTCAGATTGGCAGAGGTAGCTTTGAGAGTTTATAAAGTGTATTCTGGACAGTTCCTTAGAACAATGTGTTGTGGATCCAATGTTTTTTTTGGATCTGGTGATAGAAAATGAGACAGTTTGGATACATTGTGTCACAGTAAAAGATTCCCTCGGAAACAGTGATCATAACATGATAAAATGTGATTTGTTTTAAGAAGAACAAATCTGGACCAGAAATAGCTTGCTCAGTTTAAATGAGGAAATTACAAATGAATCATGGCAGAACTAGCAGAATGAACTGAGAAAGGAATTTAACAGCAAAGACACTTGAAGAACAATGGCAGAAATTTTAAAAATATAGTTTATGGCTCTCAGCAAAGATATGTCCCAGCAAATAAAGAGGATTCTAAGAAAGAGATAAGCCAATCGTGATTAACCAGGGAAGTTTAAAAATGACATTAAATTTAAGGAAATAAAACAGATGATTTGACAAGCAGCTAAAGTGAGCATGGTGCCTCAGAATAAGGCTGGAATTAATAAAGGGAAACCAGAAAATAGCAGAGCAAGTTAAATAAATACATTGCATTAGTCTTCACAGTAGCATTCCAAAATTCCCACATCAAGAGGCAAAAGAAATAGAGAAAATAACTGCAATAACTATCACTAGAGGGAAAAAGTGCAAGGGAAACTAATGAGTCGAAATTCCTAGACCTGATGGGATGCATCCTAGGATTTTAAAGGAAGTAATTACAGAGGTAATGGATGCAGTAGTAGTAATCATCCAAGAATCTTTCCATAGGACCATGAGAACAGAAGTAGGTCATACAGTCCCTCAAGCCTGCTCTGCCATTCAATAAGATAATTGCTGATCTTTGGTGTAACTCCATATGCCTGCCTTGATGTGTTTGCTGAATAAAAAATTGTCTATCTCAGATTAACAATTTAATTAGCCTCAACTGCCATTTGAGGAAGAGAGTACCAAACCTCCACTAGGCTTTGCATGTAGACATGGTTTCAAACATCTCTCAGAATTAGCGAGTTTTGAGAAGACTTGTAACTCAGGTTGAGGTTATGAATGTAAGGTTGCTTGCTGAGCTGGAAGGTTCATTTGCAGACATCTGAAAACGAACCTTCAGGATCAGCGAGCAAACTTACATCCAGATCTTTCATAATTCTTTGGGTTTGCCTTCTGGTTCTAGAATATTCATTGAGTGGAATAATTTATCTTTATCTATCCTCTGTTTTCCTGCTAACATCCTAAAAACCTCAATTTGAACAATCCTTTAATGTTATAAATTCTAAAGAATAATGGTCTAATTGATCAAATTGCTCCTTTAACCCAGTGAAGTCAAGGTATCATCCTTGTAAACCTGTGTTGAACTCCCTCCATGACCATAACACTCCAAGTTATGGTGCCCAAATATACTCACAGCATTCTAAGTGCTGTCTATCCAGGATTTTGTATAACTGCAGCATAACATTTACACTCCTATAATGCAGCCCTTCGATGTTAAAGCTAGTGTTACATTAACAACTACTCAAGACATTTTCAAAAGTTACGCAACTAAACCCCGAAGTCTTGCCGGGCATCCATTGTATTTAAACATTGTGCCTTCTAGAAAATATCCAGATCTATCCATTTTTCAGTCAGAAATGGGTAACCTCACACTTGCTTGTATTGAACTTCATCTGCTATAGCTTTGCCCACACACCTAATTCATCAATACCCTTTTATAATTTTATGCTGTTTATAATGCTGACCAGTTTTGTCATCATCTAATTTGTATATTTGACTTTTTATGCCATCATTCAAGTCAATCATGAGTATTGTGAATAACTGATGGCCCAACAGAGATCCCACTGGAGCATTACTCTTCTTGTCTTGTCAATTTGAGTATTTACATATTAATCTAGCAGTGTTTCTTGACACTCAACCAATTTCCTATCTATGTTAGTAAATTGCCCTCAATTCTGTGGGCTTCCATATTAGCTGACAGTCTCTTGTGTGGGACTTCATCAAAAGACTTGCAAGTTCACAAAAACAACATCCATTGACTTTCCTCTTTCCACCACATTTGACATCTTTTCAAAAAAACTGAATTTTGTTGGGCCTGACCTACCCTTCATGAGTCCATGCTGATTCTCCTTGATTAACGAGGAGAAGGTGAGGACTGCAGATGCTGGAGATCAGAGCTGAAAATGTGTTGCTGGAAAAGTGCAGCAGGTCAGGCAGCATCCAAGGAGCAGGAGAATTGACGTTTCGGGCATGAGCCCTTCTTTAGGATTAACCAAAAGTTTTCAAGGTGATCAGTTCTACTCCATCATTGATTATAGACTCCAACAAAGTTATCCCCACAGATATCAGACTAACTGTTTCATAACTCCCTGCCTTCCCTTTGTCACTTCCTTAAAGAGTTGAATGACATGAGCAAATTTCCAACCCAAAGATTCAACTACTGCTGCTGAGCACTCTGAAAGATTCTGATTAGGCCATTGGCAATGTGCTCATCTAACTCCTTTAGCACCTGTAGATGGAAAATATCAAGTCCTGTGGATTGGTCACACTTCAATTCCATTAATTTCCCAATTATTGATGATTTACTTTAGGTAATTTTATTTAGTCCATGTTCTTGATCCTCTGTTCGTTTCTTTGGGACTTCTGGCAAGTTACCCTCCTTTTTCTGCTCTCAATACTAAAACAAGATAATAATTTTCAGCACGTCTGCCATTTCCTCATGGTTATTGATAAGGTCCCCATTCTCAATGGGCAAATAATACTCTTAACCAACTGACTTCCCTTTAAATAACAATAAAATCTTTTCTTATTTTCTTTCATGTTCCTTTTAAGTTTATTTTCATACATCTTTCTAGCTGACCTTACAGCCTCTTTGCAGCCTTTTTGTTGATCTTTGCATGTGTCCCATTTTGTGGGATTTAGAATCATAGAGATGTACAGCACAGAAACAGATATCCTAAATTGATTGGAACCTCCTTTGAGCAGAAGACTTGAATGGAGCTGTTTTTGTAAGGTGTATTCAGGAGGGTTTCCTAACTCAGTACGTTGACAGACCGACGAGGGGAGAGGCCATTCTAGACTTGGTGCTCGGAAACGAGCCAGGGCAGGTATCAAATCTTGTGGTGGGAGAGCATTTTGGTGATAGTGACCACAACTGTCTCACATTCTACATGGCTATGGAGAAAGAGAGGATGAGGCAAAATGGGAGGATATTTAATTGGAGAAGAGGAAACTATGATGCGATTAGACATGAGTTAGGAAGCAAGGACTGGGAGCAATTGTTCCATGGTAAAGGCACTATAGACATGTGGAGACTGTTTAAGGAACAATTGTTGCGAGTGATGAATAAATATGTCCCTCTGAGACAGGCAAGAAGGGGCAAGATAAAGGAACCTTGGATGACGAGAGCTTTGGAGCTTCTCGTCACAAGGAAGAAGGTAGCTTACATAAGATGGGAGGAAGCTAGGGTCAAGCTCAGCTCTACAGGAATACAGGCAGGTGAGGAAGGAGCTCAAAAATGGTCTGAAGAGAGCCAGGAAGGGGCACGAGAAAGGCTTGGCAGAACGGATTAGGGAGAACACAAAGGCATTTTACACTTATGTGAGGAATAAGAGAATGGTCAAAGAAAGAGTAGGGCCGATCAGGGATAGCATAGGGAACTTGTGTGTGGAGACTGAGGAGGTAGGGAAGCCCTAAATGAGTTTTTTGCTTCTGTCTTTATGAAAGAAATGAACTTTGTAGTGAATGAAACCTTTGAAGAGCAGGTGTGCATGCTGGATTGGATAGATAGAGGAAGCTGATGTGCTGAAAATTTTGTCAAACATTAAAATTGACAAGTCGCCAGGCCCAGACCAGATTTGTCCTCGGAGGCTTTGGGAAACGAGAAATGCCATTGCTTCGCCACTTGTGAAGATCTTTGCATCCTTGCTCTCCACTGGAGTCATACCTGAGGACTGGAGAGAGGCAAATGTAATTCTTCTCCTCAAGAAAGGAATTAGGGAAATCCCTCGCAATTACAGACCAGTAAGTCTCATGTCTGTCACCTGCAAGGTATTCAAAAGGATTCTGAGGGGTAGAATTTATGACCATCTGGAAGAGCATGGCTTGATTAAGTGCAGTCAACACGGCTTTGTCATGGCTCAAAAACCTTATCGAGTTCTTTGAGGATGTGACTAGAAAAGTTGATGAGGGTCGAGCTGTAGATGTGGTGTATATGGACTTCAGCAAGGCATTTGATAAAGTTCCCCATGGTAGGCTCATTCAGAAGGTCAGGAGGAATGGGATACAGGGGAACTTAGCTGTCTGGATACAGAATTGGCTGGCCAAGAGAAGACAGCAAGTGGTAGTAGAAGGAAAATATTCTGCCTGGAAGTCAGTGGTGAATGGAGTTCCACAGGGCTCTGTCGTTGGGCCTCGACAGTTTGTAATTTTTATTAATGACTTGGATGAGGGGATTGAAGGATGGGTCAGCAAGTTTGCAGACGACACAAAGGTTGGAGGTGTTGTTGATATGATAGAGGGCTGTTGTAGGCTGCAGCGGGACATTGACAGGATGCAGAGATGGGCTGAGAGGTGGCAGATGGAGTTCAAACTGGATAAATGTGAGGTGATGCATTTTGGAAGGTCGAATTTGAAAGCTGAGTACAGGATTAAGGATAGGATTCTTGGCAGTGTGGAGGAACAGAGGGATCTTGGTGTGCAGGTCCATAGATCCCTTAAAATGGCCACCCATGTGGACAGGGTTGTTAAGAAAGGATATGGTTTTTTTGGCTTTCATTAACAGGGGAATTGAGTTTAAGAGTCGTGAGATCTTGTTGCAGCTCTATAAAACTTTGGTTAGACCGCGCTTGGAATACTGCATCCAGTTCTGGTCGCCCTATTATAGGAAAGATGTGGATGCTTTGGAGAGGGTTCAGAGGAGGTTTACCAGGATGCTGCCTGGACAGGAGGGCTTATCTTATGAAGAGGTTGACTGAGCTCAGACTTTTTTCATTGGAGAAAAGGAAGAGGAGAGGGGACTTAATTGAGGTATACAAGATAATGAGAGGCATAGATAGAGTCGATAGCCAGAGATTATTTCCCAGGACAGAAATGGCTAACATGAGGGGTCATGGTTTTAAGCTGGTTAGAGGAAAGTATAGAGGGGATGTCAGAGGCAGGTTCTTTACACAGAGAGTTGTGAGAGAATGGAATGCGTTGCCAGTAGCAGTTGTGAAAGCAAGGTCATTGGGGACATTTAAGAGACTTCTGGACATGCATATGGTCACAGAAATTTGAGGATGCATACATGAGGATCAATGGTTGGCACAACTTCGTGGGCTGGAGGGCCTGTTCTGTGCTGTACTGTTCTATGTTCTGTCTATGTTCTGTGTGACCAAGCATGTAGATGAGCGTAGGGCATTTGACGTGGTATACATGGACTTCAGTAAAGCCTTTGATAATGTTTTACATGGTAGGCTGTTGGAGAAAATGCAGAGGCATAGAATTGAGGGTGATTTAGCAGTTTGGATTAGAAACTGGCTTTTGGAAGAAGGCAGCGAGTGGTGGTTGATGGAAAATATTCATCCTGGAGTCTGGTTACTAGTGGTCTGCCACAAGGATCTGTTTTGGGACCACTGCTGTTTGTCATTTTTATAAATAATTTAGACTCAGGCAAAGGTGGATGGATTAGTAAATTTGCAGATGATATGAAAGTCAGTGGAGTAGTGGACAGTTTGGAAGAATTTTACAGGTTGCAGGGGGACTTGGATAAACTGCAGAATTAGGCTGAGAGGTGGCAAATGGAGTTCAATGCAGCTAAATGTCAGGTGATGTACTTTGGGAAGAATAACAGGAAGGCAGAGTACTGGGTCAATGGAAAGATTCTTGGTAGTGTTAATGTGCAGAGGGATCTTAGAGTTCATGTACATAGGTCCGTGAAAGTTGCCACCCAGGTGGATAAGTGCTGTTAAGAAGGCATACGGTGTCTTCGGTTTCATTCGTAGAGGGATTGAGTTCCAGAGCCACAATACCATGCTGTAACTATACAAAATGCTGGTGTGGCCACACTTGGAATATTGTGTACAGTTCTGGTCCCCATATTTCGGGAAGGATGTGGAAGCATTGGAAAAGGTGCAGAAGAGATTACCAGGATGTTGCCTGGTCGGGAGGGAAGGTTTTATGAGGAAAGGTTGAGTAACTTGACCCTGTTCTCATTGGCCAGAAGGCTAAGAGGGGATTTGATAGAGATATACAAGATGATCAGAGGATTAGATAGGGTAGACAGTGCAAGTCCTTTTCCTAGGATGATGACATCAACTTGTACGGGGGACATAACTACAAATTGAGGGGTGATAGATTTTAGACAGATGTCAGAGGCAGGTTCTTTACGCAGAGAGTAGTAAGGGTGTGGAATGCCCTACCTGCTAATGTAGACAACTCAGCCACATTAGGGAGATTTAAACAATCCTTAGATAAGCACATGGATGATTTTGGGATAGTATAGGGGGCCGAGCTGAGAATAGTTCACAGGTCGTTGCAACATCGAGGGCCAAAGGGCCTGTTCTGCACTGTGTTGTTCTTTGTTCTTTGTTCTTATTAATCTAGTCCCATTTGCCAGCACCCAGCCCATATCCCTCTAAACATTCCTATTCATTTACCCATCCAGATGCCTTTTAAAAATTGCAATTGTACCAGTCTCCACACTTCCTCTGGCAGTCCATTCTATACACGTACCAACTTTTACGTGAAAAGGATGCCCCTTAGGTCCCTTTTAAATCTTTCCCCTCTCATCCTAAATCTATGACCTCTAGTTCTGGAGTCCCCCAACCCAGGGAAAATAGCTTTTCTATTTACCCTGTCCATGCCCTTCATGACTTTATCAACCCTATAAGCTCACCCCTCAGCCTCCGACTCTCCAGGGAAAATAGCCACAGCCTATTCAGCCTCTCCCTATAGCTCAAACCCCTCCCCCCAACCCTCCCTCCCCCCTCCCAATCCTGGCAACATCCTTCTCAGTCTTTTCTTGTACTGTCCTTTGCATTTTTATAAGCCCTTTATTTTAATTTTATGTTGTTTATTACCTCCTTAGATCCCCATGGCTGTTTGTTTCTTTTCATGGATTGGTGCTTTTCCTTTTCATGGGTGCAAACTGCTTCTGAATAAAATTAAATGTTTCTCTAAACACCCTTAACTGTTCCTTGATTTCATTGCATATAACAGAGCTTCCCATTCTACTGTGGACAGTACCTGCCTCATCCCATTAAAGTCTGGCTTATTAATATTCAGAATTCTAGTATCCAAACTTTGCTTGCCTCTTACAATTGCTACATGGAGCTCAATCACTGATCACTATATGACAAGTGCCCAAAAGCAACTAGGCCACTAATTAAATTAGGCTCATTGACCATGACTAAATCTCATGTTGCTTGTTCTCTGGTTGCATCCCAGGCATATTGCTGTAGAAAACTATTCTAGATATACTCCAGGAATTCACAACTTCTTTGGCAGGTGCTTACCTGTCTCTCACAGAGTATGTTCAAATAAATTCCCACCTTTAATACTACTCTGCCTTTGTTACATAGTTGCCCCTGATTTCAGCATTTATACAATCCAGCACTTCTAAGCAGTTACTAAGTGGTCTATGTATGACAACTATTGTGGTTTTAGTTTCTCTATGGTTCCTCAGTTCTGCCCATAAGTATTCCTTTGGGTGCTTTCTCCTCATTACATGTGCCTTTACCTCGGACTGATTCTGTGTCTGATCAGTAATGCTACCCCACCCTGTCTTCTAACAAAATCTCAGAGCTCTAACAAACTACTATTGTAAAACCCTTCATTTAAAAAGGATGGAGACATGAAAAAAAAGGTAGCTACAGACCAGATAGCTTAATGATTGTCATTGGAAAAATATTAATGTCTATTATAAAGGATGTTAAAGTAGAGCATTAGAAATGGGGGAGGCAAATGGAATGTTGGCCTTTATTTCAAAGGGAATTGAATCTAAAAGTAAGAAGTTTTGCTAAATTTATTGCAGGCTATAAAACTGTACATTTGTGATCATCAGGCAGACGAAAGTTTAGAAGGGCGAGCAAACATTTTGGTTAATTGGCTCCGCTATGATTTTATTTGAATGATGTTACATACTTGGGAGGAATTGAAAATAGTTGTCGTTAATTATTCTCTGTTATACTTTAAGAAATAAAGTTGTTAATTTTTACTTTAACTAGCTCTTGGCCAATCGAATTTTCAGATTACTGCATGGGATAAATGTTTTCTATGTGGCTGGTTTTAAATTAAGCAGTTTACCCCGTGTTGTAACAGTTTCAGGGGCTTGTCTGGGATTTGAACTGGTTTAGACAGATTTGAATAGATTTGGCGTGTGAAAAATCCCAGCAGATTTTAACATTGCAAGTTAGTGTCCAAGATTTAAAAAAAATAGGTGAGACAACTTGTTTAATTTTGGTGACTTGTGGTTGATTAAATTAAAAGTGAGATAAATGGCTCTTAAAATTGCTAAAGAAGTTCTGGGATTTGAAGATGATTCTCAAATTTGCTAAGAAAGTTTACAAGGAAAGAAAAAGGCCGTACTTTTAGAATTAGCAAAGAAGTTAGATTTGGGTTTAACCAAGGACAAAAATAAAGCTGAAATTGTAAGGGAGTTACTCAAACACTTTGGTGTGTCAGAGAAACAGACAAGTGCAGTAGAGGTAGAAAAACTTAAATTATAATTGAGGAAAATGGAGTTAGAGGATAAACAAAGAGAGAATGGGTGGAAAGAGAAAGGGAGAGAGATGAGAGAGAAAGGGAGAGTGAGAGAGAAAGGGAGAAAGGGCAGAGAGAGATGGAGAGGGGGGGGGAGAAAATGAGAGAGAAAGGGAGAGAGAGAGAAGGTTCTTAGCTGAGCAAGGAGACAGAGAATAAATGGAGAGCCAAAAATAGAGAGAATTTGAACTTGAGAAGTTGTGACTTAGACAGCAAAGACAGGATGGAATATAAAAGAGAAAGTGGTGTCATAGAGTCATAGAGCCATAGAGATGTACAGCATGGAAACAGACCCTTCGGTCTAATCCGTCTATGCTGACCAGATATGCCAACCCAATCTACTCCCACCTGCCAGCACCCGGCCCATATCCCTCCAAGCCCTTCCTGTTCATATAACCATCCAAATGCCTCTTAAATGTTGCAATTGTACCTGCCTCCACCACGTCCTCTGGCAGCTCATTCCATACACATACCACACTCTGTGTAAAAAAGTTGTCCATTAGGTCTCTTATATCATTCCCCTCTCACCCTAAACGTATGCCCTCTAGTTCTGGACTCCACGACCCCAGGGAAAAGACTTTGCCTATTTACCCTAACCATGTCCCTCATAATTTTGTAAACCTCTATAAGATCACCCCTCAGCCTCCGACGCTCCAGGGCAAACAGCCCCAGCCTGTTCAGCCTCTCCCTTTAGCTCAAATCCTCCAACCCTGGCAACATCCTTGTAAATCTTTTCTGAACACTTTCAAGTTTCACAACATCTTCCCGATAGGAAGGAAATGAGAATTGCATGCAATATTCCAACAGTAGCCTAACCAATGTCCTGTACAGATGCAACATGACCTCCCAACTCCTGTGTCAATACTCTGACCAATAAAGGAAAGCATACCAATCTTTCTTCACTATCCTATCTACCTACGACTCCACTTTCAAGGAGCTATGAACCTGCAGTCCAAGGTTTCTTTGTTGAGCAACACTCCCTAGGACCTTACCATTAAGTGTATAAGTCCTGCTACGATTTGCTTTCCCAAAATGCAGTACCTCGCATTTATCTGAATTAACTCCATCTGCCACTTCTCAGCTCATTGGCCCATCTGGTCCAGATCCTGTTGTAATCTGGGGTAACCTTCTTCACTGTCCACTACACCTCCAATTTTGGTGTCATCTGCAAACTTATGAACTGTACCTCTTGTGCTCGCATCCAAATCATTTATGTAAATGACAAAAAGTAGAGGGCCCAGCATCAATCCTTGTGGCACTCCACTAGTCACAGGCCTCCAGTCTGAAAAACAACCCTCCACCACCACCCTCTGTCTTCTACCTTTGAGCCAGTTCTGTATCCAAATGACTAGTTCTCCCTGTATTCTGTGAGATCTAACCTTGCTAACCAGTCTCCCATGGGGAACCTTGTTGAACGCCTGACAGAAGTCCATATAGATCACATCTACTGCTCTGCCCTCATCAATCTTCTTTGTTACTTTTTCAAAAAACTTAATCAAGTTTGTGAGACATGATTTCCCACGCACAAAGCCATGTTGACTATCCCTAATTAGTCCTTGCCTTTCCAAATACATATCCCTCAGGATTCCCTCCATCAACTCACCCACCACCGACGTCAGGATCACTGGTCTATAGTTCCCCGGCTTGTCCTTACCACCCTTCTTAAACAGTGGCACCATGTTAGCCAACCTCCAGTCTTCTGGCACCTCATCTGTGACTATCAATGATCCAAATATTTCAGCAGGAGGCCCAGCAATCACTTCTCTGGCTTCCCACTGAGTTCTAGGGTACACCTGATCAGGTCCTGTGATAAATATAAATATGTCAAAACCCTGCCTCACTTTAATGAGAAAGATGTTGAAGCCTTCTTTACCTCTTTTGAAATATTTGCTGGGCAGTTGGAGTGGTCCGAGTGTTTATAGGTAACGCTAGTTCAGACTAAGCTAGTAGACTGAGCTAGTGATATATTTGCTGCAATGTCAGATGAGGGGTCAAGAGATTATGATGAGGTTAAACAGGCTATTTTAAGTGCTTATGAATTGGTACCAGAAGCATATAGATAGCGGTTCAGAAACACAAAGTAAGAACCAGGTCAGACTTATGTTAAGTTCAAAAAATTTAAACACAGTCATCATCATTTTATTGATGGATGCGTGCTTGGAAACTAGATAAGACATTTGAGGCTCAAAGCGAGATTGTTCTGCTTGAGGTGTTTAAAAACTCACTTCCAAAGATGGTAAGCATTCATGTGGAGGAACAGAAAGTTCAGGAAGTGAGAAGGATAGCAGAATTAGCAGATGAGTACATGTTGGTGCATAAGACAAGCTTCTCGTCAGAACTTCAGCCTGTGCGGGATAGAAGTTGTGAGAAGGGGAGATCCTACATTACGAAACCAGGAGTAGAGAACACTGGTAAATATTTAACACATGTTAAAGAAGCCAAAAAGGGGGGACAGGAGGTGAAAGGCCTCAGGTGTTTTCACTGTAATGGAGTGGGACATAGAAAATTACAGTGCCAGTTGTTTCAGAATGGTGTTTTCACTGCCAGAAGGTAGGACACATAAAAACAGTGCTGGATGTTAAAGAAAGGCACTGTGGGGAAAAATGTGGGAAAAGAAGCAAAGCCAGTGGCATTAGTGAAGGTAGTAAAGGAGACTCCAAGAAGAGCTGAGGAGCTGCAAGAGAGTACACAGCCTAGGCAGGGGCTGGGTATTGAGTTAGTCCCTGATCTCTACAAAGAATTTGCCTCTGTGGGTAAAGTTTACTCTGAAAGAACAGGGAGGTGAAAAGGACAAGAAGTTATAATTTTGAGAGATACAGGATCTAATCAGTCGCTGATAGTAAGGGATGAGCGAATATGCGCTCTTTCTGATCTGTTAACCGAGCGCGCAGTAACTTGTGGGATACACGAACAGAAAGTTAGCATTCCCCTATGTGAGATCAGGTTGGAGTGCCAACTCAAGAATGGGGAAGTTAGAGTAGGAGTGATTGACAGAATGTCCGTTTCAGGAATTCACTTTCTTCTTGAGAATGAATTAGCAGGATCTACGGTGGTAGGGACACCCCTTGTTGTGAAGAAGCCCAAGGAAGACCAAGAAACTAAAGAGTTAAAACACTAATATCCAGGTATTTTCCCAGTCTGTATGGTAACCAGATCCCACTATCATAAGTCAGAGCACGAAGTGAAAAGTAAAGAGAAAGATGAAGGAGCTGAGATTCAGTTTGCAGATACCCTGTTTGACGTAATCGTGCAGGAAAAACCTGAACAGGAATAGGGTCAGACAGAAGTGTTTAGTCTTGAAAAGCTAAGAGACTTGCAACAGCAAGACAAGACGATAAAAGATATATATGTGGATGTGTACTCTGAAAAGGAGGCAGAGAATATTCCGGAGGGTTAATATCTGAAAGATCGAATCCTCAGACAGAAATGGAGACCATGGCAGGTTAGTGCAGAGGAGAAATGGGCCGAAGTGCATCAGGTTGTGTTGCCATTAGCATATAGACAGGAGGTGTTATGGGTAGCACATGAACTACTTGTAGGAGGTCACCTAGGGGTACGAAACACTCAGGCTAAGGTAAAAAAACATTTTTATTGGTCTGGAATACAGAAGGATGTGGTTAACTTTTGCCATACGTGTCATACATGCCAAATGGTAGGTAAGCCGGAGGCGGTAATGAAACCAACACCTTTGTTGCCAATTCCCGCATTTGAAGAACCTTTCACGTGGGTTAGAATTGATTGTGTAGGTCCCCTCCCGAGAACTGAAAGTGGGAACCAGTACTTGTTAACCATAATGGATGTGTCTAACAGATTTCTGGAGGCAATTCAGAGTATCAAGGCAAAAAAGTTGGGAGAAGGGTTAGTAGCTTTCTTCTCATGGTATGGGCTACCCAGAGAGATTCAGTCGGGCCAAGGGTCAAAATTTACTGCTTAGCTGTTTAAGGAGGTTATGGATAGCTTAGGTATACAGCAATTTAAATCCAGTGTGTCTCATCCTGACTCCCAGGGAACTATAGAAAGGTGGCATCACACCTTGAGGACCATGTTGAAAGCATACTGTCAGTATTACCCAAATGATTGAGAGAAAGGTCTCCCATTTATATTGTTTGCCATTAGAAATGCCCCAAACAAATCTACTCAGTTCACTCCCTTTGAGGTAATATTTGATCATGAAGTGAGAGGCCCTTTGAAATTAATTAAAGAAAAATTGACAGGACCAAAGTCAGAGATTTCACACTTAGATTACATATCAGAGGTAAGGAAGAGAGTAAATCGAGTTGGCGATTTACCTAAAAAGCACCTAAAGAGGGCACAACATAAAATGAAGGAGGAGGCAGATAAAAGCTCTGAGACCTGGATGTTTTCCCAAGGGGTTGACGTGTTAGTACTATTACCAGTGATAGGAGATTCCTTCAAAGCCAGGTTTAATGGTCCCTATCAAATTGAGAAAAAGTTTTGTCAGGTGAACTATCTAGTAAAGATCCGAGATAGAAATCAAAGGTATCAAGTATGTCATGTGAACATGTTAAAACCATATTATACTAGAGAGAAAGAGCTGGAGAAACAAGTGTTAGTTATTTCCCCACAGAGTGAGGAATCAAATCCAGATGATATGGATTTTGGTGTGTCTCAAAACTTTTCAAAACGTTTTAAAGTCACCATCAATGCTAGTGACATTGGAGTTGGAGCTGTATTCCTACAGGAAGATGAGGATGGGATTAGAACTGCTAATTGGTTACTTTTCAAAGAAGATCAACATCCACCAAAGGAAATACTCCATGACTAAAAAAGAACTATTGAGTTTGCTACTGGCGTAACATTTTAAAGGGTATGTCACGAACAATGTGTTGGAGACAGTTGTGTACACTGACCACAATTCACTTACATTCTTAGAATGTTTTAAAGACAAGAATATGAGACTATTTCATTGGAGTCTTATGCTACAAACTTTTAATTTGAAAATCATACATGTTGCGGGTTCGAAGAATCTAATAGCAGAAGTGTTATAGCGGATTTAATTGATTGAGTTTAGATGAGATTTGTATTTATTTAATGTTATCTATATACAGATATATGGGAAGAAATTAAGGTGAACTTATATTAGAGTTTTCTGTATGTTACGATAATGTGTTTAAAACAGTAGAGAAAAAAGATGAAGCCATCTTTTCATTAAGATGGTTCACTTTATCATTAACAAAAGAGGTGTTATGAAGATGTGGGTGAACAATATCTTTAAGAGAATAAAAGCTAGCAGTGACAGCACCAATATGTTTTCAATATGATAATGTAACATATGCTTCAGCTACTGGGGTAGCTGGTTGCCCAGAAACGATAAAACAGATTCAAATTAGGTCAATCAGTTTAAGTTATACCGTAAAAAATACCAAATTCCAATCAAGTTTTGAACTGAGTTTATTGACAATCTTAAAAGTCAATGACACAATCCGACGTTTTGGAGTATAAGACCGGGGAAAATTGAACAGTGGGGAGGGAGAACTGCCACCCATCCAACAGATGTAGACTACTAGTTAGAATTCTTTGAGAGATGCCTGTCTAGTGAAGGAGTTTACATAGAGAAAAACCTCAACACTGACCTAGAGAGCCAATCTACCAATGAAAATAAAGAGAAGATTCGACTGCTGGCTGGTTTTAAAATTTGAATTTCCCTGTAAATCATAATTGTGAGTTTTATTGGACAAGTATTATAGAGGGGAAGGTAAAAGATCGGTTAGAGGGAGGAATTGTAAGTAGTTGTTAGTTAGTTATTCTCTGTTATACTTTAAGAAATAAAGTTGTTAATTTTTACTTTAACTAGTTCTTTGCCAATAAAATTTTCACAGATTACTGCACAGCATAAATCTTTTCTGTGTTGCTGGTTTAAAATTAAGCAGGAGGGTTTACCTAATGTTGTAACACTTGGTGGGCCAATTGCTGCTACTTTTGCTGTGACTTCTTACAAACTTACATTAATCAAACTTCTGTTGCTTAATCTCCACAGAGTCTATTTCTTTGATCAGAAACTTAATTGGATCATTCACATGCAAAATGTGACCGTCATGGCATTTATCTAACTCTTATATTCTCCAAAGCCTGTACACCATCAATAAAGCACAGGTCAAGAGAAATAATACCTCAAAAATGTAGTTCCTGTGCATGATTCTTTTTAACAGTTTGGTCCTTTCAACGTTTTGACATGGTAACCCACATACATAATTTGTCAAAGAACAAGATCTGTGAAATACTTTTCAGGTTGATGGATAACTGCACATCTATGTTATTTAGCAGGAATATTGGTCAAGAGTGCTTTGGAATATTCAGCATTCTTGAACATTACAGCAGCAACAACACATATGAAATTTTGCAATAAGCAGGCAAAGTAGCCCACTTGATTGTCACCCAACTGTAAAGTAATGGCTTAACGGCATGAATCAAATTGATTACTGGAGTAATGACAGTGCAGCATCACTTGACAAGTAAAGAGAGTTGGAGAGTGACAAATGTAGGGCACACTCTGAGCTTATATAGATCCATGACTGTACATAGTGTTAGTCATAAATAAAATGTTGTTGAGACTACTGCACAGACACTTAAGCGATTAAAATCTCCTATCACACCAAACAGAAGACAAAACACATTGCCTTAGTTTTTCACTCCCTCCACATTGGTAGTAGGGATATACACCATCTACAAGATACAGTGCAACAATATATCAAGATATCTTTGACAGCACTTTCCAAGTCCATGACATCTAGTGCCAAGAGGAACAAAGGCAGCAGACATAAGAGAACATCATTACTTGCAAGTTATCTTCCAGGTAACACAACAAGGTGGGTGGAATCATATTTTCTTTCTTTCTTTATTATTGGATTAAAATCCCCCTCAATGACTGTAAGAAGGCCTGTATTACATAGGTTGCAGTGGTTCAAGGAGGTGATTCAATGAACTCTCCAGCATTTCGGATTTGATACCAGATAAATACAAGAATGCCACTGACTCCCACATCTCATGAGTGATTAAGAAATTATTGCTGTTGAACTGAATTTTATAATCCTTTCGCAATTCACCATTTTCATAAGTCTGATTTTATTTTAACATGCCAGGGTTATGCAGGGTTTATGTTTGGACAATAGTGCCATTAGTCATTTTGGGAAATGTCCTGCCACCTCACTGAAGCAGGAAGCCTTTGTCACTGGTGTCATCATTATGCACTAACATTGCATTGGAACATGATGTTAATACTATTGTCATCATTGCAGTTGCCTCCCATTTGCCACCTCTTTCACTCTTTTCCATTTCATTTATTGCTTTACCTCACTGGTCTATTGACTGCCACTTCTGCTGCTTTATTGCTTTCACTCAGTACATCTAACTGTTTGATTTACCACCTCTCCTTACTGCTTCTCTTGTCTCCCTCTCACTACTTCACTCACTACCCCCTTTAGCACTTCACTTGCAAAGCCCTCACTGGTCCCCTCACTCATCCCTCACTTTCCGCACCCTCTCAGGGCTTCACTCAGTGATCAGCTTGCTGCTTTGCTCAGGTAATTGGGCAGCAACTGAGGTGGTGAGTGAGCTAGCAAGGACTCAAAGGTTGAGACTGAAAATGTGTTGCTGGAAAAGCGCAGCAGGTCAGGCGGCATCCAAGGAAGAAGGGCTCTTGCCCGAAACATCGATTCTCCTGTTCCTTGGATGCTGCCTGACCTGCTGCGCTTTTCCAGCAACACATTTTCAGCTCTGATCTCCAGCATCTGCATGGATCTAAACTTGAAAGACAAGTTTACAGCTGAACCACACCAAATATTGGCAAAGTAACAACTTTGGGGAAATTCCGATATGCTTGTTTTCCATAAGCACATTGGTTCATACGATTCTCCACTGCTCACCTCATTACATATGCACTGCACCTCTACAGCACAGCTCTCCTGTAATGTTGCACATACAAGATATATAAACACAGGGTGTGTAAGTTCTAAATGAGATGGCAATGTGCACAAAAGGCAAGATAAACCATCAATGTTGGGAATATCCAAGTCGGTGTTAAACTGAGTGTGCACAAAGAGGACAACCCAAGAGCCCTGAGATGCACCCTGCTCCAATCCATGAGATGAACTTGTCCCAGTATTCAAAATGATCACAGCAGTATTACGATGTAAGGTGTTGGAGTGCTCCACCATGCAATATTGAAGTGGAGAATTTTACTGAGTTAGAGATGTGTCCCAAGGTTGGTGCATGTCCACTGGATGCAGGCAGATGCTGCCCATTGGACACAGCCTGAGGGACTTGGGAGTGCTGACCAAGATGGTGAGCTGGAGTTGCCAAGTAACTGCTCAGAATTTCATGTTGGGTATTGTTACCATCTAGCTTCTGTCTGCCATGTGGGACAATAGCAAAGTGTATATAAATGAAAAGGAGAGACAATAGTGTGATATTAATGCATTAAAATGGGCTTGTCATCACTCCTCAGTGAGATTCTCCTCTCTCAGTTAACAATTTGGTTAGAAAATCAAACTTGTTCTTGCTGTTGAGAATCTCAATTTGCTGATCTCGCCATACTTTCCCAAATGACTCATCATTACTCATATCATTCACAGGCTGGAAAAACATTAAACAATTATCTCCCTGTCTCTTAACCAGAGGTACAGGGTTTAAATCCTGATAGACAAGAAAGGTGTGATTGTATATGGCCAAACAGGTTGATTATCAAATCCTTCCAACCCACGCAAATGACAGACAGAAAGTCAGGGAGTGATTCTTTGTCAGCCATGTGATAAAAAGAATACTAGAGTCTAAACCATCACTATCCATAGTCTCAGACTCAAGCATGCATGTAAATTACATGTTGCCACAGCAACCAGGACTCGCTGAGAAAACTGAGCACACCGCCATCACTTTGACATCATACTTTTAAAGTCACAAGTCTGTCCAACTCCTCTAGCTTAACTAAAGGAAATGATGGTCTTCTCAATTGTGCAGACATTCAGCTAAAACAACAGGATGAAATCCAAGAAGAGAAGGTCCTCTTTGTGCTCAATGCTAAATCTGAAAAGAAACATGTCTGCCCGGATACAAAAAAATTTACTAATTTCGACAGAATAGAACAGGACAATGGAGCAGTATGAATATATATATAGGAAACAGTAAAGACCATGTTACCCCACTCACAATGCATAATGGAAAGCATACATAGAACATAGAACATAGAACATAGAACATAGAACATAGAACATAGAACATAGAACATAGAACAATACAGCGCAGTACAGGCCCTTCGGCCCTCGATGTTGCGCCGATCAAAGCCCACCTAACCTACACTAACCCACTATCCTCCATATACCTATCCAATGCCCGCTTAAATACCCATAAAGAGGGAGAGTCCACTACTGCTACTGGCAGGGCATTCCATGATCTTACGACTCGCTGAGTGAAGAACCTACCCCTAACATCAGTCCTATATCTAACCCCCCTTAATTTAAAGCTATGCCCCCTTGTAATAGCTGACTCCATACGCGGAAAAAGGTTCTCACTGTCAACCCTATCTAACCCCCTAATCATCTTGTACACCTCTATCAAATCACCCCTAAACCTCCTTTTCTCCAAAGAAAACAACCCCAAGTGCCTCAGCCTTTCCTCATAGGATCTTCCTACCATACCAGGCAACATCCTGGTAAACTTCCTCTGCACCCGTTCCAGTGCCTCCACATCCTTCCTATAGTATGGCGACCAAAACTGCACACAATATTCCAGAAGCGGCCGCACCAGAGTCTTATACAACTGCAGCATGACCTCAGGACTCCGGAACTCAATTCCTCTACCAATAAAAGCCAGTACGCCATATGCCTTCTTCACTGCACTATTTACCTGGGTGGCAACTTTCAGAGATCTGTGTACATGGACACCAAGATCCCTCTGCTCTTCCACACTACCAAGTAGTCTACCATTAGCCCAGTAATCCATCTTTTTATTACTCTTACCAAAGTGAATCACTTCACACTTAGCTACATTGAACTCCATTTGCCACCTTTCTGCCCAGCTCTGCAGCTTCTCTATATCCCGCTGTAACCTGCCATATCCTTCCTCACTGTCTACAACTCCTCCGACTTTCGTATCATCCGCAAACTTGCTCACCCAACCTTCTAACCCTTCCTCCAGGTCATTTATAAAAATGACAAACAGCAATGGTCCCAAAACAGATCCTTGCGGAACACCACTAGTGACGGCACTCCAAGATGAATCTTTGCCATCAACTACTACCCTCTGTCTTCTTCCAGAGAGCCAATTCCTAATCCAAACCTCCAACTCACCCTCAATGCCATATCTCTGTATTTTCTGCAGTAGCCTACCATGGGGGACCTTATCAAACGCCTTACTAAAATCCATATATACTACATCTATCGCTTTCCCCTCATCTACCTCCTTCGTCACCTTCTCAAAGAATTCAATAAGGTTTGTGAGGCACGACCTGCCCTTCACAAAACCATGCTGACTATCCTTGATCACATCATTCTTATCCAGATGTGCATAAATCCTATCCCTTATAATTCTCTCTAAGACTTTGCCCACAACAGAAGTGAGACTCACTGGCCTATAGTTACTAGGATTATCCCTACTCCCCTTCTTGAACAAGGGAACCACGTTTGCTAGCCTCCAGTCCTCTGGCACTACTCCTGTAGACAAAGAGGACACAAAAATCAAGGCCAATGGCTCTGCAATCTCCTCCCTTGCTTCCCAGAGAATCCTAGGATAAATGCAATCAGGCCCAGGGGACTTATCTATTTTCACCCTTGCCAGAATTTCCAACACCTCTTCTCTACATATCTCAAAGCCATCCATTCTACTTATTCGTGCCTCAGTATTCATATCGACAACAATGTCCTGTTCCTGAGTGAATACTGACGAAAAGTATTCATTCAGCGCCTCCCCAATCTCTTCAGCCTCCACACGCAACTTCCCATTACTATCCTTGATTGGACCTATTCCTTCCCTAGTCATTCTTTTATTCCTAACATACCTATAGAAAGCCTTAGGGTTTTCCCTAATCCTACCAACTAAGGACCTTTCATGTCCCCTCCTTGCTGCTCTTAGCTCTCTCTTCAGGTCCTTCCGGGCTACCTTATAACTCTCAATCGCCCCTATTGAACCTTCACGCCTCATCTTTACAAAGGCCGCCCTCTTCCATTTAACAAGGGATTCCAACTCCTTATTAAACCACGGCTCCTTCACACGACCCTTTCCTCCCTGCCTGATAGGTACGTACTTATCAAGGACACTCAATAGTTGCTCCTTGAACAAGTTCCACATATCAATTACGCTCTTGCCTTGGAATCTACTTTTCCAATCCAAACATCCTAAGTCATGCCTCAACGCATCATAATTTCCCTGCCCCCAGCTATAACTCTTGCCCTGTAGTACACACTTATCCCTCCCCATCACGAGACTAAAAATCACCGAATTGTGGTCACTGTCCCCAAAGTGCTCACCTACCTCTAGTTCTAATACCTGGCCTGGTTCGTTACCCAGAACCAAATCCAGTATGGCCTCACCTCTAGTTGGCTTATCTACATATTGTGTCAGGAAACTCTCCTGCACACATTGCACAAACACTGACCCATCTAACGAACTTGAGCTATAGCTTTCCCAATCAATATCAGGATGGGACAGATAAATGGATGGGAAGATTGAATGATTTTGACAGTGCAGAACATTTCAGAAACTAGAGGTGGAGTGTGATGAGAATTGTGTGGTGAGTATAGCAAAAGGCTTCTGGAAATTTATGTTTATAACAGCTCAGATTTATTACACATGCTGTTCATTATGCCAGGTTTTTCAGCCATCTGCTAGTAGCTCACATCTTTTCTGTATATTTCCTGTGTCAGGTTTCAAGGTGGTAATTATACCAGTAATAAAACATGGCATGGAACATGAAAATGAAATGGATTGGATGTATTTTCCTATTTAACAGAAAAAGTAAACTTGAACACAGACCATGTGTGTGAAACAGATCAGGAGTGTAAAAATCAGCACTTCACTATTCAAAGAAATATGACAGTTACTAACTTGTGCAAAAGTTACTCATGTATATCTGATCTGAATAGCATCCAAACAGCATTACTTTTCTTTTGTCAACAGCCTCGGGCGACTGTCAGTGTGGAGTTTGCACATTTTCCCCATGTCTCCCTGGGTTTCCTCTGGGTGCTCCAGTTTCCTCCCACAGTCCAAAGATGTGCCGGCCAGGTGAATTGGCCAAGCTGAATTTCCCATACCGTTAGGTGCATTACTTAGCGGAAAATGGGTCTGGGTGGGTTACTCTTCGGACGGTAGGTGTGGACTTATTGGGCCAAAGGGCCTGTTTCCACACTGTAGTGAATCTAATCTAATCATTACCAATTTTTGATGAAAAATTAATATTAAAAATGTGGATTTGTAAATATAAACTTTCTCACCACTTAAAAATCAAATCAGCTTAAATGACATTTTTGTCAAACATTAAACCTGTAATATTGATATTAAATCTTCTGCACACATTTCATTGTCTCACATTACTATTAAGCCAGAGGTGAAGTGAGAATGACTTTCCTTAACATCAAGACCATATTTGACTAACTCAGGCACCAAGGATCTCGAGCAAAACTGCAGTCAATGGGAATCAGGAGTAAACCTCTTTACTGGTCAGAATCTTACTCTCACAAAAAAAGATGGTTCGGAAGATCATTTCAGCTCCAGGATCTCTCCTCCAGGAGTTCCTCAAGTTCAGAAGCTAGGAAGCCTATAGTGTGCCATTCACCTCCTGACTCCTCAAAATCTGCCTGCATTCTACAAGTTACAAGTCAAGTGTATGATGGAATACTCCATAACTGCCACAGCTCCAACAGCACTTAAGGGAGAATGAAAGAAGAGTGTATTAGTTAAATGGAGAAAAACTGCAGAAAGCTGCACCACAAAGAGACTTGGGAAGTATTTGTGCACAAAATATCAGAAAGCTAAAGTATAGGTACAACAGGTAATCAGGACAGCTCACGGAATGTTTGGAGTGTAAGAATTAGAAAGTCTTTCAGTAATTGTGCAAGGTTCTGGTGAGACCATGTCTGGAGTAATGTGAGCAGTTTTGGTCATCATATTTAAGGAAAAATATCATTTCACTGGAGACAGTTCAGATAATGTTCACTAGAAAGACGGAATGTCTTTTGAGCAAAGGCTAAACAGGTTGGGGCTCGACTCATTGGAGTTTAGAGGAATGACAGGTGATCTTCTTAAAACATGTGGGATTCTTAAGGGGCTTGACAGTAAATGCTCAGGGGCTGTTTTTATTCATAGGAGAGTCTACAACGGGGGGACATATTTTCAGACTAAATGGGCCCTAGATTACTTAGATTACTTACAGTGTGGAAACAGGCCCTTCGGCCCAACAAGTCCACACCGCCCCGCCGAAGCGTAACCCACCCGTACCCCTACATCTACATCTACCCCTTACCTAACACTACGGGCAATTTAGCATGGCCGATTCACCTGACCTGCACATCTTTGGACTGTGGGAGGAAACCGGAGTACCCGGAGGAAACCCACGCAGACACGGGGAGAATGTGCAAACTCCACACAGTCAGTCGCCTGAGGCGGGAATTGAACCCGGGTCTCCGGCGCTGCAAGGCAGCAGTGCTAACCACTGTGCCACCGTGCCGCCCACCCTAATTTAAATTCTTCTCTAAGATGTTTGTTAGTCTTTGGAACGCCTTGCTATAGAGAGCTGTGGCGGCAGAGCCTTTGTGTAGATTGAGATAGATAGATTCTTGATTAGTTGAGGAATCAAAGATTACGGGAAAAGAGCAGAAAAGTGGACATGAGGCATGTTGGACTAGCCATGATTCTATTAAATATTACAGCAGGTTGATGAGGGAGTGGGGGGGGGGGGGGGTTGGCAAATGGCATACTCCTGTTCCTATTTCTTATAGTATTAGGGTTTAAGATTGGCACTTGGCACACCAGCCTCATTCCTGAAGAAGGGCTTATGCCCGAAACATTGATTCTCCTGGTCTTCGGATGCTGCCTGGCCTGCTGTGTTTTTCCAGCACCACATTCTTCAACTCTGGTACTCCAGCATCTGTAGTCCTCACTTTCTCCTAGTTGATCTTAACCTACTGTGAATCCTCTTGCAAGGATGCCTTCCTTGAAGAAGCTCTCCTCCTCCCTCTACAAGGATCTCAGTGAGTCCCTCTCTCACTGCACCCCCCAGCTCATCTCCTCTGCCCTGAAGCTCTTCAGTCCCAGCGCCCCTTCCCCAAATTCCCTCCCCCCTACCTTTTATCTCAGCCCGCTTGGCACACCAGCCTCATTCCTGAAGAAGGGCTTATGCCCAAAATGTTGATTCTCCTGCTCCTCGGATGCTGCCTGGCCTGCTGTGTTTTTCCAGCACCACATTTTTCAACTATGCAGGTCAAAGAAGCCAGCGATCAGCATCCCATCCACAAACAGTATCTCCCTCACCTGTGATGCTCTGTAGCAGTGATATATACTTTCTACAAGATGCATTGCAGAAATTCATCAAGACTCCTTTACACAGAAACTTGCAAACCCATAACCGCTATCATTTTGAAGGTCAAGATCAGCAAATACATGGAAACACCACCACTATTCTGACTTGAAAACATCTCATTGTTCCTTCAGTGTTGCCTGGTCAAAATCCTGGAATGCATTGTCTCCTAGCATATGGGTCCCACACCAAATAGACTGTAGTGGGTTAAGATGGCAGGTCAGGAGAAAGTGAGGACTGCAGATGCTGGAGATCAGAGCTGAAAATGTGTTGCTGGAAAAGCGCAGCAGGTCAGGCAGCATCCAAGGAACAGGAGAATCGACGTTTCGGGCATCAGCCCTTCTTCAGGAATCTTTCTGAAGAAGGGCTGATGCCCGAAACGTCGATTCTCCTGTTCCTTGGATGCTGCCTGACCTGCTGCGCTTTTCCAGGAACACATTTTCAGCTAAGATGGTAGGTCACCACCATATTCTCAGGACAGCTAGAGATGGCAATAACTGCTGTCCCAGCCACTGATGCCTATATTCCATAAATTAATTTTTTAAAGAGACAGTGAATTGCAGTGTATTTTTCAATGTTGTGCTTTGTAGATCAGCAGAATTATTGGGACAGAGGCTTTGTAAATAATTACCTGATTAGTGTGCAGTTCAATCTTAACCTGACAAGCAATATTTTCCATTGCTTAGAGGACAGTTTAACTATTGTGTTTAATCACATTTGTGTCATGGGTCAATGTAGTGATTTGCCTAATTTTCAATAGGTTGTCAGTCACCTTCTGCATAAAAGTTTGTTCAATAGGCTTCCACTAAATTTGCGTCTTATAATTTATCACCCAAGTCATATTGCTTCTATAAGAGGAGAAAAACATTTTTAACAATCTAATGAACCTACCTTAAATAATCTATATCTGTGGAAAATTGTTAATAATGAAATTTGGTCCCTGATATTAACATGGGGGTGTAATGAAACCTGGGTCATCCAATATTGCGTGCAAAACTCAGAAGTGAGTCCAAAACATTTGTCAGTAGCATTTTAATGCCTGCTAACATATTTTCACTTGGTTCAGAGTTTGGCACTGGTTTGTGACAGTGGCTATGCTGTGCATACAGAGAGTAACATGATCTCAACTTCACTATTTAAAGGATCAGTGCCAGTTCAGGGGAATGTGGTGGTGGAAGCAAAACAAGACAAAAAAAACAGAATGTTTCCCTTTCTGGGGTGGTCTGGGCAATGGAGAGAAAGTTAAGAAGATATCGAGAGATTGAAAATATCAGAACCCTAACACTGAGAAAAGATTTTGTGATTTTTCAATTAAGCCTTTAGTAGAAACTTTAGAATCATGCTAATGAGCATTGACTCCCTTATTTCTATGCATTTGCACTTTATTTGACCCTAGACACATGTTATTTACACATAGCTTCCAATTCTTCTCTCCTTTCGGAAACTAGATGGCACAAATTCCAACATATAAACCATAGCAGATACCTGGTGGTTGGGGCTCACTGAATATTTGTCCCAATTATCCGACAACTGTGACTTCAGCACTATGTCCCTGCATGCTCAAGGGCTTTCATCCTCTTCCATCCTTCATCCACATAAGTCAGTGTCAACACATCACCATGCCTGATCTTGAAACAATTTACATGCTGTTTTAGCCTTACAACTTTTTAACTTGGAGCTCAGGGACATCTATGACTTGCAAACCTTTGTCAGGTCACTTTGCACACAAGGACACGATGGGCTGAATGGCTTTTATCTGCAATGAAGAGACTTTATGACTCTATATCACATACACATCTCATGCATTTGCACAGGTTGCATCTTCTGGCTTTTTGCTTGCTTTCTTAGCACTCATTCACATTGTGCTCACTTGGATGCTGCCAGTCTCTATCTACTTCATTTTGCTTTCTTAGTACACACTCACGAACTTCAGGATCTACAGAATGCCAGTTCCTGTTTGGGTCACTTTGCTTTTCAACACTCAGAGTCTTCAGCGTTCAGTTATGAGCTGCCATTCTCTACAGAGAAAGAAGGCAGCTTGTAACAGTGGGCAAAGCAGAACAGTCAAAGGCCTCAACATAATGCTTTGGAGGTATTCTCTCTGTTCATCAAGGGGCCAACCAATTATACTCCAGATCATTGGCCACAATCAGTCGGGTACTTTGTCCTGCCAGAGTCTGGAGATACATGTCCTTGCAATCTGAGGTTTGGGCCATGGTTAGTTTGCTAGGCCAATTGCACCAGCCTGGAGATGCCAGGTAGGTCACTCAGCGTGCCATGAAGACATCGGTCCAGAGTTTGGGCAGTGTTCAGTTAGGGTTGGAATTCCCAGTCAGTCCAAATTGGGGGAGATGGCCAGTCTTTGGAGTTTGCTCAAGAATGGTCAGGAGCTTATCAGCAGCCAGCCCATGGAATCCTGGGAAAGGAGTAAAATAAGTCTGGAATGAGATTAATTGCACTGACTCACTAAGGGAATGGTGATTCTGATAGGGGGCAAGTCTGGATAGTGGAGTGAGAGCTCATAAATATAAAGAGGGGACTGGGAGCTCTGGAAGCAGGAGTTCTCACAGATGATGGTCATTCTGATCTTTAAATGGAAAGGATGTAAAATCTCTGGTCATATAATGGACATGCTCCTTTTTAATTTGAAGGCACTTGAGTTCAATGTGGAGTTAATTGATAGGTCATGGGGCCACACGGATGGCAATGTAAATGGGACAATGATAGACAGGAACTTAGATGGCGTCTTCAACACACTGACAAAAAACATAAATTTGCCATATCTAATCAAAAATCAAATGTGCTCACTGTACTAAGTGCCTGACATAGCATGGAAAATGGACTGAGTGGGTTACAGTTGTTCTCTTTTGGAATGGAGTAAAAATTATGCAATTTGAATCCCTGCAGGAAGCAATCAGGCCTACCAAACTGCTTCAATTTGCAATTATTAGCTTGAATTTTATTGTCCAAGAATACACATTCCAAATCTTAGTCTTAAACAAGCAACTTCTGTTTTTGTTCCAAATTAACTCTATTGTTTGAGGCCCATATATTAGAGCATTGCTGCTTACCTCTTTCTGCCATAAAAGCGCATGATAATGCAACTGGGTTTAAAAAGGTGCAAGTTCTACATTTTGAATTCTTACTTTTTACTTTAATGAAGGTGAAGTGGTGGCATGGTGGTATTGTCATTTGGTTAGTAATCCAAAGACTCAGTCTAAAGCTCGAGAGACATTAATTCAATTTCCACCATGACAAATGGCAAGATTGACATTCAATTAATAAATCTGGAATTAAAAGCTAGTCCAGTCTAATATCATCAATACTCGAAAAAAAATCGAATTGCAAATCTCAATGTGCTCCCTAAAATCTTGTCCTGTGAGTCTTTGACAGTCAATTCTACCTGAATTGGATGGCAACACAAAAATTCTATCAGTATGACCTCTGAGCATTTCTAAATTTATAGAAATAACACTCAGTACAAACTAACTTGGTTTTGACTTCCCAAAACCTGCAACTTCTATTTGGAAACAATGGCCTTTTCTTGCTCCCTGAATGGCTCTATGGAAGGAGGAGGAAAATGCTGTAAGCATGTAAGTGTACCTTTTAGTGAAGTAATCTGAAAATACTCTCCTGGGTATTCTGTAATTTAGGTCTGACAAAATAAATAGTGACTTGCCTGTTAATAGACAAGAAATAAAGTTATTTACTCCTTTTGAAGTTTATTTCTGATATTGCTACTGTCAGAGGAAAGTGGATCCTCAACACAGTGCAGTTGACTCGACTGTAATTCCCAAGTGACACAAGTTAATAGAGGGATTAGGTGCACTTTGGAATGAAGACTGAAAGATCAGAGGAAGCCTTGAAACTGCAATACAAGATGAAAAGGTAGCTTAGTTTAAAAAATATCTATTTTATTTCCAGTTTAGTGTCATGTTCCATTATAAGCTAAACTTGGAGTTTTTTTGTGCAAATAACATTGCAGAATCAGTTTGCAACATTGAAGTCACAATTACTCAATCAATGATTTATCTCTTTATCGATGAAAAACATTGCATGTCCTAATTAGAGAACTAATATTTAAAACAATCAACTCAAGTAATCGATTAGTTACCACACTATTTGACCATAACTGCTGGGGTCCTGGGTGGTTATGCCTAATGGCAGGAAATTCCTTCAGCCATCAGGACCTTTAACATGCCTGAGAACATTCTTTTGAAATAGTCTGCTCATCAGCAACAAATGGTCCCGACATTATTAGAGAGTTCTCCAATTTCAGTCATATTTCAATCCAACCTATTGACTCAAAGGCAACTGACATTCAAAATATTAATATAGGGAGAATGAAGAGAATGTTATAGAAAAGAGCACTGGTTTTCCTTTTTTAGCTTGAACTTTTGATGATCAGACAGCAGGCAGTTTGTGACAGACTTTGGACCAGTGCAATGGTCACCTACACATTGTGTATAAATGTTGAAGGAAATGCCATTATTCTCATAGTGTCCATGCTGCTGAAATCCACATCTTTGCAGTGGGGAGACCAGGGGTGGATTTTTATGTCTCAGTAGAGGAGTGAACTGGATCATGAAATGTATCTTTTGTTTGCTGAAGAAACATTTATTTTCCTCAGTGCCTCTGGACTCCACACACCGTTTTTAGGTGATCCTTTTTCAGGCCAAAAAGGCCTTGGCATAAGACAGTCATATAATTCTTCAAAGGTCAGAGTCCACAGGGAAATTGCATTTCTAGGTTTTGGAAGCTCGATGAAAAAAAATCTTCTTGAAGGGTTCAGGAAGGAAAGCCTGCTCTGGACTCAGGAATTTTCTGAAATTTAAGTGGAATATGGTTCAACAACTTTGAATGTTTAGGTAGAAGTTCATGCAATATAATTTTGTAATGATGGCAGTAACCATTCTGTACACTTCGAACTCCTGCCCTCAAACCTTTCCTTCCCGTTTACAAAGACAAAGATAGGATTCCCTTGTCCTCATTTTCCACACACTTGTCACCACATTTACAGGATCATCCTTGGTTATTTCAGCCACCTCCAGTAGCGTGCCACCACGAAACAGATCATCTTGTTCTTTCCCATGTGAATTTCTGACAGGAACTGTTCTTTTAAGGACATCATAGTTCACTGCTCTCTCACTCCTAACAGTTCCTCACCACCCTCAATGGAATCATAGTGTAACATTTGCTTTTTTATCTCTCCCCTCCTCATTGTCAAGCTCCCATAGACACTTTCCAGATGAAACTGTGATTCCTTATACTTCTTTCTATCTCAATTATGTATTTGTTATGGACAACACTGTCTCCTTCACATTGGCAAGACCAAATGCAGACTGGGTAACAGTTTTGCGGAATACCTCTGCTCTCCGCTGTCTTTAAGGATGGCCTTGAACTTCCACTTGCTTGTTATTTCAATACCTCTTGCTCTACCCTCTTGATGCCATTTCAGTCCTCAGTCAGCTGCACTGTTCATAGAAGCTCAATGCAGGGGAAGGAACAGGACCACATTTTTCACCGAGGTATGTTATCAAACAACATCAAAACAGGAACAATTTGGTATTGCCCTTCCACTTACGTCCAAACCTCCTCCCCTGCCCTCAATCCCTGTTTGTCTGGATTTGATCCCAGATATTTTAGACGATCCGAAGTTACCATTATCCCCTATTTTGCATTGATTTCCCTCCTTTACTGTTTTTTAAAAAATTCTTTCACAGGAAGTGGGTGTCACTGGCTAGGCCAATATTTATTGCCCATTTCTTATTGTCTAGGCAGCAGTTCAGAGTCAACTACATTCTTGTGGGGCTGGAGTCATATGTAGGCCAGACCAAGTTATCAATATTACTGAACTAGATTGATTTTTCTGGCAATCAGCAATGGTTTCATGGTCATCATCAAACTTTAATTCCACTTATTTACTGAATTGAAATTCTGCCATCTGCTATGGTGTAATTTAAAGCTGGGTCCCCAAGAACATTATCTGAGTCTGTGGGTTAAGGGCACCACCTTGTGGAATGTTTCAGAGAACACCTTCGGGACACACAAACTAAACAACCCCACCACCCTGTGGCCAACCACTTCAACTCCTCCTCCCACTCCATGAAAGACGTGCAAGTTCTGGGCCTCCTCTACTGTCAAATCCTAGCCACCTGGTGCCTGGAGGAAGAACACCTCATCTTCCACATTGGAATCCTCCAACGGCATCAATGTCAATTTCACCAGTTTTCTCATCTCCCCTCCACCCACCACATCCCAGATCCAACCCTCCAACTCAGTATCACTCTCTTGAACTGTCCTACCTGTCCACCTTCCTTCCTACTTATCCCTCCACCTTCCACTCTGATATATCACCGTCACCCCCCCACCTTCATCCAGCTATCGCCTTCCAACCCATCTTCTCCCCAGCCTCACTCCACTCTTGTTAATCTCTCAGCCCCCTTGGCACCCCCTGCAAATCATTGAAGAAGGACTTAGGCCCAAAACTTCGACTTTTCTGCTCCTCGGATGCTGCCTAACCTGCTGTGCCTTTCCAGCACCACACTTTTGACTTTGATCTCCAGCATCTGCAGTCCTCACATTCTCCTCTCTCTGGATTAATAGTCCAGCGGTAATACCACTCAGCCATCATCTCCCAATTAGCACTCACTTTATCTTTTGCTCGAGGCATCCTCATTATTGACTCCATTTGCTCTTCCTCCTTCTTTGTCAACAATGTAAATGCCATAATTGTCCAGTCCTGTTTAGTTCCTAAAAAGTATCCTGTGACTCAAAATTTTGACTCTGTTCCATGGATTCTGCCAGACCTGTTAAGTCTTTCCAGCATGTGGCTCAACTCAGCAAGTGGTTTATTCGTGTAAATGGACTTTAATTTATGAGGCTGTATGTCTTTTATGTGGTTTCTGTTTCCACACCTGATAGGCCTTTAAAGGCTTACCTCTTTCTGACTGAAATAGCTGAATTGCCAGTATCAATGACAACGTGCTTGCATTTAGGCTTTTATTAGATTTTTAGAAGTTGATTTTTCCCAGTCACTTCCAAATAATTCCCATGGTTTCTGCAAGGCCATTAAGAAAATAATGTTTAGATATATTGGGTGACCATGCAGAATACATGGGGGCATGGAAGTGGAATGGAGATGGATGACCTGAGGGGACTCGGGTGGTGTGGGGATGAGTGGATAGAATGAAAAGCAAGAGGTTATGAGTGGGCATAGAGAGGCATGAAGCTGGCTAGAGAGGTGAGGGGGCTAGCTGATCTAAAAAGATGTGGATAATCTGACCCACACAGAGGTATTGAGGATGTGATGAGGAAGGTTAAAAGGCCTGGAAGTCCTTTTCTTTGGGCTGCTGTGTTGGAGAACGGAGGTGGATGTTCTAAATGACCTGCCCTGCAGAGACACTCATCATACACCCAGTCATGGGAGCATGACTCTTGTGTGAAGAGATTGAAGGCCTGGCTAAAGGATGTATATACAAATACAAACCTGCAAATGCATATTCACCCCATTGCCTTACATCACATTCACACATTCCCATAGACCCTCTCTCTCTCTCTCTCACACACACTCAGTCTCGTTTCACGCACACACTCTGTCACAGACATATACTCTGTCACACTTGCACACACGTTCTATCAAGCACGTACACATGCACACTCACACACTCTCTGTCTCTCCCACCCACACACACGCATTTAAGTCTATGGTGTAAATTTGCATTTACAGGTGCATTCTATTTTGTTAAAAAAAAACACAATCTGTCAGCAATCAGTCCATGTGTCATTTTATAAAATCCAACATTGGAAATAGAACTGGTCTGACATAAGGTTGGGATACAGACAGACTCTAACCTTTGCATCTTTAATGCATTGTGTGAGCTGAGATGTTGCCATTTTTTATACTGATAAAATGTTAAGTTGTGTCAGGAATGTGACTCAAAAGAAGTTCTGGGATTTGCATACTAATAAATTGAAACCTGCATCAAGATGAGCGTGGTGGTGGAAAAGCACAGCAGATCAGGCAGCATCCGAAGAGCAGGAAAATCGACGTTTCGGGTAAAAGCCCTTCATCAGGAATGAAGGGCTTTTGTCTGAAATGTCAATTTTCTGCTCCGCAGATGCTGCCTGACCTGCTGTGCTTTTCTAGCACCACTCTAATCTTGACTCTGATCTCCAATATCTACAGTCCTCACTTTTGCCAAATTGAAACCTGCATCCCCATTCTCAGTGATTAAAGCTTTAACAACAATCTAGGTTTATTCAATACATCGCCTCAGTTGTATGGCACTTTGACCTTTTACGATAAATTCTCTGTCCTATGACCCTGCCCCATGAGTTACCTGATGAAGAGCAGCACTCTGAAAACGTGTGCTTCCACATACACCTGTTGGACTATAACCTGGTGTTGTATGATTTTTAATTTTTTCTTGTTATCTTTACCGCCCATAGTCAGAGATTACTGTCAGGTTAACAGTACAGTTGTCTTGCCATCTGTTTAGCACAGAGACAAAGCCAGGAAGCTTATTATGTTTGTCAGCAGGGCTCAGTCCAGGAGCACAGATCACAGGAGGGGGTCCCAGAACAATACCTCAAGGTCAGCTTCCAATACCAGTCCAGGGACTTGGGCACAGTTAGTCAACTTTGTGGGATAGTCAATGTCAGAATGCTTTCCTCAATGGAGTGAGGAGCTAAGGCAGCCCACCAACTGTTTTGACTCTTTCTGCCCTGGAGCTGTTTTTGTCCTGAAATGAGAGACGGGGTTTTTAGGGCAGAGGAGAGTGGTGCAGGTGGGAAGATGTCCTGAGCAGGAGAGTAGACAGTGCAGAAGCATGCAGGGTTGTGAAGCTGGAGGTTAGGGTGGGTAACAGCCCATGAAGAAGATGTTGCAGGCATCCTTCAAAGTTGGCACCCAAGTTGTCAGGATTGTCCAGAAGGCATATGGTGTGTTGGCTTTCATTCACAGGGGGATTGAGGTTAAGCGCCATGAGGTTATGCTGCAGCACTACAGAGCTTTGGTTAGACCACACTTGGAATATTGTGTTCAGTTCTGGTCACCACATTATAGAAAGAATGTTGAAGCTTTAGAGAGGGTGCAGAGGAGATTTACCAGGATACTGCCTGGACTAGAGGGCATGGATTATGAAGAAAGGTTTGGGGAACTAGGGTTCTTCTCATTGGAGCGAAGAAGGGTGAGAAGTGACTTGATTGAGGTGTAATTGATTGCCAGACACTTTTTCCCATGGCGGAAATGTCTGTCATGAGGGTGCATAATTTTAAGATTGGAAGAAGGTTTAGGGGAGATGTCAGAGGTAGGTTCTTTACACAGAGGGCGATGGGTGCATGGAATGCAATTCTGGCAGTCTTGGTGGAGTCAGATACATTAGAGATATTTAAGCAACTCTTGGATAGGCACATGGAAAATAATACAATGAAGGGTATGTAGATTAGTCTGATTTTAGAATAGGATAAAAGGCCAGCACAACATCAAGGGCTGAAGGCCCTGTACTGTGCTGTACTGTTCTATGTTCTATGTAACAATGAGATTTGTAGAACATGAGCCTTTGTGGGAGGTGGATGCAATGTCTGAAGTACAATGAGTGTGAATTGGCAGAGAGAAGATGGTGCAATGTATGCTGGCAGAATGGAGAAGGACATTGGCCTTCTGTTCATATTGCATTTACATTCCCCCAGTGCTTGAGATAGCACTGATAGGGTGGCAATCTCAGCTGGCATGGTCTGGCACCATGGTCTCCTCTGCTGATCCTGGGAGAAGAGAACATCTCCCCTCCCATTCAGCAGGACCTCCAGATCAGTGACCACAATGTGGGGCGCCAAATATTCTTTGTCAATTCTTTTATTCACTCATGGGATGTAGGCATTGCCAACTGGGCCAACACTTTTTGCAGTCCCTAGTTGCCTTTGAGAAGGTGATGGTAATTTGCCTTCATGAACAACTGGAGTCAATGTGTAGTAGGCAATTTCTAGATTAGATTACTTACAGTGTGGAAACAGGCCCTTCGGCCCAACAAGTCCACACCGACCCGCCAAAGCATCACCCACCCAGACCCAGTCTCCTACATTTACCCCTTCACCTAACTCTACGGGCAATTTAGCATGGCCAATTCACCTGACCTGCACATTTTTGGATTGTGGGAGGAAACCGGAGCACCTGGAAGAAACCCATGCAGACTCGGGGAGAATGTGCAAACTCCACACAGAGAGTCGCCTGAGGTGGGAATTGAACCCCAGTCTCTGGCGCTGTGAGGCAGGAGTGCTAACCACTGTGCCACCGTGCCGCCCACAATGTTCAAAGCAAACATCAGGAACTCTGCAGATCATCTCCAGACTGACAGTGTGGGCCAGTTCGGTAGTTATTGAGACAAATTTGGTGAAATACAGAGAGAATCTAGCCCCAGGACTTTTGATGACTTGTGAAGATTATGGTTATCAAACTCTTAGACAGAGTAGAAGGTTAAGCAGGTACAGCTGATTCTTTGTTGTATTTCTTCATCAATGGTGGCTTTTTGAGAAAAGTGGCGAATCAGATTTAGGAAACGTTCAATACAATTCAGACTTACTACTCCAACATAAACACGTGATGGAATATTTGGTTAAACAGGTGACATGTGAGTGTTCCTTTATCAATATTACAATATGTGGTCTGAATCTTATGATTTTACAGGCTAAGTGCTTGTTGCATCAAACTTTTTTTAAAAGTTATCTTTGCCACAAAGTCTTGCAGGGTCTCTCAGCATATTTACCAAACCCGCAACATTAGCTACCTATCCCAAGCTTATGGTATTCCTTTCATCTTACTCTAGCTTCATCTTACCATGTGCTGTTACTGGAACAACTCACTACTCAGCAGATGTCCACCACAAAGCTATCCGCCCTGGTGCCTGTGCCTTATTTAACAGGGATAAGTACTGACATTCATTAGCTGCCTGATGATGACAGTCATTCTGAAGATGTCAGAGAAGGGGAAGGTGGCATCATGATCCTCTGAAAAGAAATTTGAGCTGGTATACTTCCAAAATTAATTAACATAATTACACTGATTTAATTTGAACTGCCAGCATTATGCTTTTTTCATAACTGAAATGGTGACCATCTCAATAAATACTTGTTCATATTTTGAAAGGATTCTGCAAGCTTCCATGGTTATCTTATCAGCCACGATCATGGAATGAGGGACACATACTATCAAAGAAAAGCACACAAACGTTTGTCTGCTTAAACAAAACAAAAGTGTGGATTACTAAGTGAGGACTTATACAATACAGTGAGGTACTAGTTTATAAACTGTGGGACAGCTGAGACTTATGAGATTAAATTCTCCTCCACATGAAGATCTTACATGAAATGAAATTGAGCTGATTCAGTCTAAGTGCTTGCAAGCCGTGACTCTTAGTATCTTCAATTCAGTACTAATTGGCAAATCCATTATATTGGAACTAGAAAGAAATATGTCACATTGATGCAATAATTGTAGTGATTGACATTGGAGCTGAGGGATAACATTGTGTCAGAGCCGGAGGCATTCTAACTGGTTTATAATATCTAAAGACGGACCGCTTGATGTTGACTTTGGAACTTAGAGTGAGAGGAATTTAATTCCTCAGCAGCAACTTTTCTGAAACACGGGAATCATTATAAAGAAAGAAGTAGAAAATTTACAGTCATAATATTGACAATATAATATTTAAAGGAATTATCAAGTGGAACCCATTAGATGTTATTTGTACAAAAATCATAGGTGTGCAAAGGTCCAATATTAGGAGCCATTATGCAATTCTAAATGTAACAGTAGATCTTATTGATTATTGTTTATAAATAGTCTATGATAAACCATATTGTTGTGCTTTTTGCTATTCAGGTCTTCCTATTTTTCACAATTGCTCATGTACTCAAATGGGAAATATTCTGGTTAAACGTACAAGTTCAAGTACATTCAGCCACTTATAGAAAATTGAGGTGGTACAGAAGAAACTTCAACTGTTTATAATTTTTCAGACTTCAGGTCAATGACTGGCCTGTCAATCTAACTTTATATAAAACAATGCCTTTAGAAATTGAAACTTTGAATAATGACATATTTATTAGATGCAAAGACTTTAAAAAACAACTTAAACCTTCACATAATCAGGAAAAGTTTAAATGAAACCCTTAGTGCACCCTATAAAAATAAAAAGAAAATAGGAAAATGTGAACAACCATTTTTGTTTGACCTAGGTCATTGGTTTTCATGTCTCACCCATGCTTCAGAAAGGGGATTCTGATGGCTTGATTAAAAATGCAACTTTGTTATTTTGCATGTGGAGCTGAATTTCCAGGCCTACTCATTAAAATAACATATTTTAATCACCCACATTATTAATGAATCAGTACTTTCTTCAGCATTCACTGAATTACAAAAAGAGACTTAATTTGCTCATTATTGATCTGAGAACATCGATTTCTTCAGATTGACAGGAATGTATCAGAACAGCCTTTTTTGCTTGGCAAAGCAGCTAAATCTGAAAGGGGAATCTCAGATAATGTCCAAATAGAAAGCTCATGCTCAAATATATCCAACTTAATATGCAAACAGGATAGTTAGCTTTATTTGCTTCTGTCTGTTCAATGTACTAAAATCTCAAATTTATCAATAGGTCAGCATTCACAACTACAGTCAGCCCAAATCCTGACCAACTCAAAGACATACAGGAAGGCTGGACTAATTCCCAAATCTTTCTTTCCAGAACTGTGATTAACTCTCCAAAAACTTGCCCACTCCTTCTTGTGTTTATCCACCTTACCTGCGATGCTGTAATTTTAATGTAATTTCTACAGAATGGGATGCTAAAGTGACTCTGCAGAGGCCAGTATCCCATCACCAAGTTACTCTTTACTGTCATGTGGAAAGTCTTTGATACAGATCCAGCTCCCTCAGAGCCAGCTCGCAGAATGAACAGGATGCCTAACACTCATGAGATATTGTGTTATAGGTATCTTTACTAACTCACTCACCAGCTCGCTATACTTACTAATACCGCATTCCCATTCATTTATTCATGAACCCTCACTAACCCACTGTTTACTATAACATGTTTTCATTCATTCATTCATAAAACCTCATTTTTGTAGAATATTTTACTATTACAACATAGACTAAATTAAAACATTCCATCCAAAGCATTATTGTTTCTTCACACCTTCAATCCTTATCAGCTCCATGCTGCAAGCAGTACTTGGACCTATTTCTACATCAAAGCTACCTCTGAATAAGTGTCAATATTATAACCTATTCAGAAAGAATGCTTTCCCAACATCATGTCTCTTCGATTCGACTGAAATTTTAGAAGCATTGTAATGTTAATCAGCCCTGAACACCAGTCTCTTAGGACCTGAATAGATTACAGAACATCAAACAGTTTTCCCAACTAGTATGTACCTGTTATATACATTAAACAAGACTGCTATCCCCTTTACCACCAAAACAGCACTTCTGTGAAACTGCGTGAATGAATGTGTAAAGTACCATTAAACTGATAATAGCAAATAAAATCTCATGACCCAACTCCAGTAATCAGTTAAATATCCTTTGTTCTTTTATTAAGTACATACATGATTTCTAACTCACTGAGATCATACTTTTACTAACATTTACTAACTTAAAAGCTGAAAGGACTAACACCTCTTAATTACATGAGCAGACCAGACAGACCTATCTTAATCCTATCAGGAGCAGCAGCCAGCACTTAGTAAATGTTTAAACAACCTCCTGCTTACATACTATGTCACACTATAACCATAGAATTTTAATGTTTATAAGAACTGTGTATCGAGAGACTATTGTAAGAACTGTATCCCGGGATTCCATCACCGCCTCGAACTCTGTTAATGCAGTTGTTGAATAAAGATTTCAGTAGTTACTTGAACACAATCCCACACACTCTTGTTTATATCTATTAGCCAGGGCTCCCTAATTGGATCAGATTAACAGGGAACTCATATTCTATGAGGTGCACCTAGCTGATGTTGTTACCATCATTAAATCACTCCGTCGAGTCAAGAACATCGGCTGGCTCCTTTTCTGGTAAGTAGGTAAAAACAAGGACTGCAGATGCTGGAAGCCAGAGTCTAGATTAGAGTGGTGCTGGAAAAGCACAGTAGGTCAGGCAGCACCCGAGGAACAGGAAAATCAACGTTTTGGGCCAAAGCCCTTCATCAGGAATAGAGGCTAGGGTGCCTGCAGAGTGGAAAGATAAACTCACTGAGATTCTTGTAGAGAGAGGAGGAAAACACTTCTTCAAGGCAGGCATCCTTGCAAGAGGATTTGCAGTAGGGTTAAAATCAACGAGGTGAAAACAAGAAAAACAACTTTCCTGCTCCTTTTCTTGTAACGCCTCCTGGAGCGCTTTAGCACTGGGTCAGGCTCCTCAAACTCTGCCTCTGATATGGGTGCTGTGTAACACATAGGAGCTCACCTCTTGCACCCAGATTGTCTTGGAGGAAATGAATTCTCTTCTTCATGTGGCAAAGGCATTGAGGTGGCAACATCTACCATGCCCATCTCAGATTCTGAGAACTCTTCAAAGCTTGATGACGATGAGGACCCATGGGTTCTGACAGCCTGTCTGACAGTTTGCTCCCTCCTCTTTGTGAATTTGCAGCTTTTGAATGGTCCACATGCTTGTTCAGGACTGCAACAACTACCCAAACTTCATATGTCACTGAAACTGACCTCAAGTCAACCTCTTACCTATGCAGGACCATTCCCGTGGTTCCTTCATAAAACTTTGTCCTCCAAAGTAAACTGTCTCTCTTATTCCCATGTATGACAAATGAACTCTATTTACATCTAACAAATTTGAGTGGGCATCCACAGCGATTAAAAACATTGAGCCCAAGAAAGGACCTGCATAGTCAATGTGTAACTGAGTCCAGAGTTTACCCAACTATTCCCATGAATCTGGGGGAGTTGCTGGCAGTAATGTTTGTTCTTTTGGTACTCTGGACACTGCCCCATTAATGAATCATGACTGCATCCAGTCCTGACCACCAGACATAACCTCCCACCAGCACCTTCATTTTGTAAACTCCTGGATGACTCTGGTGGAGTTCAGCCAGTATCTGGTGATGACTTTTGCTCGGGATATCACTTTTGCTCCCCATAATAATATGTCATCCTCTATTGTGATCTGGTCTCTTTGAGTCCAAAATGGTTTCAATTCTGATTGTATCAGCCCTATGGCATCTCTCATTACATCAGATGTTTCAGGCTGGTATCTTTTTGCATCCAAAATCTGAAATTGTTACATGTGACTGGAATTTAAAACCATGATAGACTGTACCAGTGGCAGTACCACTGGAGGTGTATCTGCCAGCAGGAGGCAGCTCAATGCATCTGCATTCGCTACAAGGTGTCCTGAACGGTATTCCAACTTGAATTATACAAATTTATAGTGTTAAGTGCATTAGTCAGAGGGAAATGGGTCTGGATGGGTTACTCTGTGGAGGGTCGGTATGGACTTGTTGAGCCGAAGGTCCTGTTTCCACACTGTAGGAAATCTAATCTAGCATTAGCGTCCAATGCTGAATTTGGCCTGAAACTCTGGGCAACACTGCCTTATCCTCTTTAAGTGGACCTGGCAATGGTTTGTAGTCTGTTATTATGATAAATATCCATAAAGGTGTTGGTGGAACCTCGTGACTCCAAACGTGACTGACAAACTTTCCTTCTCTATCTGGATATTTAGCCAAAGTCCTGGATGTGTTTGCCATTGAACGTTTCTCTCCATTGGGCCACTTAGGAGCAAATACTATCCCAATGCCATAAGGGGAGGCATTGATTGTCAATACCGGATCTCACTTGGGATCATAATGTGCCAATGCCTTCGAGGATGATAACTATTTCTTCACTTTCCTGAAAGCGACAGCTTCACTATGCAACTATTTCTAAGGCTGAACCTTTTGTAAGGGTTGATGTAAAGGTGGCAGGATGGAGGCCTGGTTATTTATGAACTTATATTCCATAATATATAATATTCACCAGCCCAAGAGAAGACCTAAGGTCTGGTACGATGTGGGAACTGGGGCACCATTGATTACCCTCATTTTATCTTCCAGCTGTAGCATAAGTGGGTTACTTGGGGTGCCTGGAAGGCATCTTTTCGCTCTTAAGAGAAATGCCCATCTGGGAGAAATGAGGAAGAACAATGTCCAAGAACTTTAAGTGCTCCTTATTGTCTTCCCTGTTATTGTAAATGGTGACCTGAGGTCGACTTTGTAAAATGTTCCCCATCATCTGCTGAAAGATTCCATGGCTGACGAGACGACAAATGGCAGTCTTGTATAATGGTATAAACCCTTATGGTTATTCATTTTAGCATATTTTGGGAATCCTCATCTAACTACAATTGCAAGTACTCATGGCTCATGGTCAGCTTGGTGAAGGACAGCCCCTCTGCCAGTTTTGCATATAAATCCTTTTATGTGAGGGACCGGGTATTTATCTAGCTGTCAGGAGAATTTCTCGTTGCTTTTCTTCTGCCTCAATGTCGTTTGCCTAGAGAAAAAAAAACTTTCTTCCCACATACGGGCCCAGTCTTTAACAGCAGGATTGAATGAGTCAAGCATCCCAAATAACAGCATGATGCTAGAAATTCTTACCCAGGCTCAAAAATGACTGTTGCGATCAAATTTATTCTGGAGTGTATTTTTCTGTCATCACCATTTAAATAACTTCACAGAGGCTGATATTCTTTCACCAAGTTATCCTTCGTTTACATGTGGAAAGACCTTGACACTGATCCAGCTCCCTCAGAGCCAGCTCTCAGTGTGACACGATGCCTAACACTCCTGGTCTTATCCAAAAGCCAGGGCTCCCTGATTGGAGGAGATTAACAGCCATAATCAGGGAACTCATATTCTATGAGATCCAAATAGCTGACCTTGTTACAATTGCTACAGGAGCAGAGCAAAAGAATAGAAATAAATTAACTTGTATTGTGTCCACATATATAACTACCATATAAGCACATTAAGTTAGTGTTTGAAATAAGTGTTAGACAGAATTTGTTTCTCAAATTGTGATAAATATTTGGAATAATCAACTCAACATGTAGACAGTTAATATTTCAAGTTTGAGTCTTTTGGTAATTGTCATTAACAACAGCTCAACCTCTAAATCAGTACTTTTCTTCTTCCAAATATTGACGGACCTGCTGTGTTATTCCAGCCTTTTATTTTAAAATTCCATTCCATGCTTGGGTATAGATCCATTCCACTAAGTTTAACATGCTCTGTTTCATATTGTGAGACAGATGCTGTCAGACAGTTAATTAATTTAAGAAGGATGTAAACTGGGAGCACATGGATGAAAATGGTCCGATAAACAGCAAACACAATATTTTGCATATTTTTAATCAGAACAGTATTTATACTTTATTAACCTTTCTTCCACTGCACAAACTGGTGAGAGTTTTTATGCGGGGAAAGAAAATCCCTATTTGATGGTTTTTGATTGCTTTGGTTCAAAACAGCATCTTGATCTGAGGTCTGAAATGCTGCAGCCATTGCAATGCAGTCCAGCCATACCTCTGACAGGAATGTGTTTGAATGGCTACATGTTACGTGAAGCTCTACTTCCTGACCATTGCTCAAATTCTTGAATAACTTAACAAAGAGTAAAGTTTCATCCCATTCTTTACATAGCCAGTGGAATTGGAGGAGGGGTCTATGATCAGGGATCTCTATAAGGAAACACTGCTCATCTGATTTGTCAAAAGCCTGAAACAGGAAAGAAGATATGCACTTATCTCGGGATTAACAAGGGTCAGGCCCAATGTAAGCTGCAAGTCTTGTTTATGGTTTCATGGGGTCCCCAAAAACAGGCATATGTGTCTGTGTCATAATAACCATATTGATCTTCTTACATCGGCAACAAGTATCAGGCTTTCTGTTCTGTTTTAGCTGGCAAGCCTAGCAAGCAGAGATAATCCCTCGTGATTCAGGCATCCAGCACAACAGTCAAAATAATGGATCCTCCCACTGTCTCTTGCTTTTTCCCCAGTGGTCAGTGTTGCATTTTCCCTGCAGGAGGTATCCTGATGTTATTACTGCGATCTCTGCTCAGAGACTTTCAGGGGTCTTACATCTTGAAACATTTTGGCCTGAAAAAAAGTAAAATGTCTTCTCAGAAGGTAAGAGCAACTCTGTGTCTCTATGGCAATGGAAGCACACATCATCATTGCTACAATGGAAATATTTACATGCATACATGTAGAGATTCCAAATCAAATTAGAATAATTTGATGTTTGTTGGTTTATTATTTGTCATTTAACACCCCTCTGTTAAAGAAAATATGTGCAATGGAAACTATCTTGACTAATCTTTAAACACTGTTATTGCCCTTTTAAAGAAGTGAGATTAATTTTTTTAATCTGAAATTCTAATTAGATTTCCATTTTATGTTTTCAGTGAAGCAGGCTATTACTTATTTGGTGTTAAAAGTGTTTTCTCCTCCAGAATAAAGACAGCAGCTGGAGAGAAATGATGTTTTGAACATTTATAAATCATTGTGTCACTCCTGACCAATCAGGGATGATATTTAATGCCATGAGACTAGGTTGTCAAATTGCTGATAGATGCCATTAATTTAATTTTAGACAGCATGTGTAGAATTTATTCATAAAAGACAAAGGAAAAGCTGAGCTTCATTGTACCATGGAATATTTTTCTCCTTACTCTCCTGGTGTAGGTTATGCCAGGCTAACAAATCATGTATGTTCACTGATCAAAAAAAAATGTGATTTTCAAAATCCAAGCATTTCTTTTGTGGAAAGAGAATTGTCATATATAGTAAATAATTATTGACCAATTTGAATTAGTATGAAGAAGGGGCCATTGAGGTCATCATGTTCTGATTGGCTGCCTGAAAAGCAACTTAATCCCACTCGATTATCCCTCTCTAACAGCCCTGCAAACGTTCTCATTTCAGGATTTGGAGATGCCGGTGTTGCACTGGGTTATGCAAAGTTAAAAATTGCACAACACCAGGTTATAGTCCAACGGTTTAATTGGAAGCACTAGCTTTTGGAGCGCTGCTCCTTCATCAGGTGGTTGATGTACACCCCAGTCCAACACTGGCATCTCGAAATCCTGAAATGAGAAAGTTTGCAAGGTTATTACAAAAGGGTAATCAAGTAGGATTAAGTTGCTTTTAGGCAGCCAATCAGAACACGATGAACTCAATGGCCCTCTTCTCCATAACAATTCCAAATGGTAAATAATTATTTACGATATATGGCAATTCACTTTCCACAAAATAAATGCTCAGATTTTGATAATCAAACATATTTTTTGATCAGTGAACATATAGGATTTGTTAGCCTGGCATAACCTACACCAGGAGAGTAAGGAGGAAAATATTACATGGTACAATGAAGCTCAGCTTTTCCTTTATCATAGTCATAGAGTCATAGAGATGTACGGCATGCAAACAGAACCTTCGGTCCAACCCGTCCATGCCGACGAGATATCCCAACCCAATCTAGCCCCACCTGCCAGCACCTGGCCCATATCCCTCCAAACTCTTCCTATTCATATACCCATCCAAATGCCTCTTAAATGTTGCAATTGTACCAGCCTCCACCACATCCTCTGGCAGCTCATTCCATACACGTACCACCCTCTGCGTGAAAAAGTTGCCCCTTAGGTCTCTTTTATATCTTTCCCCTCTCACCCTAAACCTATGCCCTCTATTTCTGGACTCCCTGACCCCAGGTAAAGAGTTTATCTATTTATCCTATCCATGCCCCTCATAATTTTGTAAACCTCTATAAGGTCACCCCTCAGCCTCCGACGCTCCAGGGAAAACAGCCCCAGCCTGTTCAGCCTCTCCCTGTAACTCAGATCCTCCAACCCTGGCAACATCCCTGTAAATCTTTTCTGAACCCTTTCAAGTTTCACAACAACTTTCTGATAGGAAGGAGATCAGAATTGCACGCAATATTCCAACTGTGGCCTAACCAATGTCCTGTAGAGCCACAACATGACCTCCCAACTCCTGTACTCAATACTCTTACCAATAAAGGAAAGCATACAAATGCCTTCTTCAATATCCTATCTACCTGCGACTCCACTTTCAAGGAGCTATGAACCTGCAGTCCAAGGTCTCTTTGTTCAGCAACACTCCCTAGGACCTTACCATGAAGTGTATAAGTCCTGCAATGATTTGCTTTCCCAAAATGCAGCACCTCGCATTTAGCTGAATTAACTCCATCTGCCACTTCTCAGCCCATTGGCCCATCTGGTCCAGATCCTATTGTAATCTGAAGTAACCTTCTTCACTGTCCACTACACCTCCAATTTTGATGTCATCTGCAAAATTACTAACTATACCTCTTGTGCTCGCATCCAAATCATTTAAGTAAGTGACAAAAAGTAGAGGGCCCAGCACCGATCCGTGTGGCACTCCATTGGTCACAGACCTCCAGTCTGAAAAACAACCCTCCACCACCACCCTCTGTCATCTACCTTTGAGCCAGTTCTGTATCCAACTGGCTAGTTCTCCATGTATTCCATATGATCTAACCTTGCTAATCAGTCTCCCATGGGAAACCTTGTCGAACGCCTTACTGAAGTCCATATAGATCACAGCTACTACTCTGCCCTCATCAATCTTCTTTGTTACTTCTTCAAAAAACTCAATCAAGTTTGTGAGACATGATTTCCCATGCACAAAGCCATGTTGACTATCCTGAATCGGTCCTTGCCTTTCCAAATACATGTACATCCTGTCCCTCAGGATTCCCTCCAACTACTTTCCCACCACCGAGTTCAGGCTCACCGGTATATAATTCCCTGGCTTGTGTTTACCACCCTTCTTAAACAGTGACACCATGTTTGCCAACCTCCAGTCTTCCGGCACCTCTCCTGTGACGATCGATGATACACGTATCTCAGCAAGCGTCCCAGCAATCACTTCTGTAGATTCCCACAGAGTTCTCGGGTACACCTGATCAGGTCCTAGGGACTTATCCACTTTTAACCATTTCAAGACATCCAGCACTTCCTCCTCTGTAATCAGGACATTTTGCAAGATATCACCATCCGTTTCCCTACAGACTATATCTTCCATATCCTTTTCCACAGTAAATACTGATGAAAATATTCATTTAGTATCTCCCCCATTTTCTGTGGCTCCACACGAAGGCTGCCTTGCTGATCTTTGAGGGGCCCTATTCTCTCCCTAGTTACCCTTTTGTCCTTAATTTTTTTGTAAAAACCCTTTGTATTCTCCTTAATTCTATTTGCCAAAGCTATCTCATGTCCCCGTTTTGCCCTCCTGATTTCCCTCTTAAACTACAACCACCTGATCCGAAAGCTAGTGCGTCCAATTAAACCTGTTGGACTATAACCTGGTGTTGTGCGATTTCTAACTTTCTCATTTCAGGTGTTTTCTCTCCCTTTTTGAAAACCATAATTGCATCACTCACCCCAACTCTGTTAAGCAGACGCCAACCACTATTTGTCTAAAAAGATCTTGTCTCATTGTCGACATACTTTTTTTGCCATTACATCATATCAGTGCCCTTTCATACAACCATTTTGTCAATGAAAACAAATTCTTTTTACCTACTCTTACCAAGTATGATTTTTAGCACCACCATCAAATATCCTTTCAATATTCTCTTGCAAATGGAGATCTGCTTGACTTTTTTTAACTGATATCTGTCACCCCGGAATAATTTTTGACAACCTTGTCCAAACTCCTTCTGAAACCTTTATGTCTTTCCTGAGGCAGGATGCCCAGAACCAGATGCAAACCTCCAGCTGAAGCAAACAAATGATTTGTGAAGTGTCACATTAATTCCACCTTTTTTGTACACGGAGCCTCTATTAATAAAACACAGGATCCAGATAACTTTCTGATCACTTTCTCAATCTGCCATCCCATGATCAATAGTTTCCTGCTTCCCATTTTACAGTTGCATCCAATAGTTTATATTGTTTCTCCTGTGTTGCCGCACAGCCTTCCAAGGTCCATATGTGGCAATGGCTTCCGATGGGTCTGCAAACTGTTTGGCATGCACAAAGCTGCACAGAGCTTTTTATTCTTCCTACTGACATTTCACACTTTTCTGAATTAAGTTTCATTTGCCATATGTCTAAACATTCCAATGTCTGTCTTCGTCCTCTTGAAGTTTATCACTGTGTTCCTCACAGTTCACCATGCTTCTCGGTTTTGTGTCATCTGAAGATTTTGAAATTTTGCCTAGCAAATCAACTCTGGTTCATGAATGCATGCCAAAAAAAAAAGAAGTCCTATCACTGATCCTTGGTGAACTCAATTTCATACCCTCCTTCTTTGACAAGCCTATTATATGGCACTTCATAACTGCTTTTAGAAGATTATGATGCAAGATCAAGGACATAACTTTCAACGAATCCAAATGTTATCAAATAAATTAAATAATATTTGCATTTTTCAAACCTGCATTGGCTCTCCTTAATTAATCCACACTTGACCAAGTGACTGTTAATTTTGACCGGAATTATTGTTTCAAAACGTTTTCTCACCACCAATTTAAATTGACTGGCTTATGGTTACTCAATTTATCCTGCAAATTCTTTGAACAGCAGTGTAGCTTTTGAAATTTTCCAGTCCTCTGGCATTATACCTGTATCTGATTAATTGTCTACAGATGCATCTCATTCAGTCGTACTAAGTTATTCACTTTATACTCTGGCTGTTTTTCTGATACCACATGTTTATTCTTAGCCAATCCAGATTTCAACTATTGCTTTTTCACTTTGAGTCTAGCAGCATCTTCTTCCTTAGTAAATAGAGATGTAATGTTCTCAATTAATACCACAACTTTGTCCTCTTATGTTTAGGTTCCTTTTTTGATCTCTATTGAGGACCTTATTTCCTCTTATTTGTTGCTTACTAGTTATGTAGTTAGAGAAAGAAGGCTATAAATATCTTGCTACAACTTGGGGAAGTTATCTAGAAACTCAGCTGATGTTCTGGGGACCCAGGTTTGAACCCTGCCACAGTAGATGGTGGAATTTAGACTACATAAAATATATCTGGAATTAAGAATCTACTGATGACCATGAAACCATTGTTGATTGTGAGAAAAACCCATCCAGTTCACTAATGTTCTTCAGGCAAAGTGATCCGCTATCCTCTGGCCTACATGTGACTCCAGATGCACAGCAATATGATTGACTCTCAACTGCCTTCTGAAATGACCTAAGCAAAAGTGAGGACTGCAGATGCTGGAGATCAGAGTATAGATTAGAGTGGTGCTGGAAAAGCACAGCAGGTCAGGCAGCATTCGAGGAGCAGGAAAATTGACCTTTCGCTCAAAAACCCTTCATCAGGAATGTCTGAAACATCAATTTTCCTGCCCCTTGGATGCTGCCTGTCCTTCTGTGTTTTCCAGCACCACTCTAATCTAGACTTTAAATTCGGAAATGACCCAGCAAGCTATTCAATTCAAGGGCAGCTAGAGATGGGCAATAAATGCTGGCCACCCAGAACCAGCCATCCCCCTCAAGTGAATAAAAAAAAATTATACAGGGCATTGGTGAGGCCACATCTGGAATGTTGTGCACAGTTTTGATCTCCTTATCTGAGAACATAGAACATTACAGTGAGGTACAGGTCCTTCAGTCCTCGATGCTGCACTGACCTGTGGAACCAATCTGAAGCCTATCTATCCTACACTGTTCCATTTGCATTCATATGTTTGTCCAATGACCATTTCAATGCCCTTAAAGTTGGTGAATCTACTATTTTTGCAGGCAGTGTATTCCACACCACTACTACTCTCTGAGTAAAGAAACTGCCTCTGACATCTGTCCTATATCTATCACCCCTCAATTTAAAGTTATGTCCCCTACTGCTAGCCATCACCATCTGAGGAAAAAGACTCTCACTGTCCACTTTATCTACCCTCTAATTATATGTCTCAATTAATTCACCTCTCAGTTTTCTTCTCTCTAACGAAAACAGCCTCAAATCCCTCAGCCTTTCTTCATAAGACCTTACCTTCATACCAGGCAACATCCTGCTAAATATCCTATGCCTCTGGCACAGAGCCTGTCCCCGTTGCTCAGAAGGGAAGGGTGGAGAAAGGTAGAGCCATAGTTATTGGGGACTCAATAGTGAGGGGCACAGATAGGCGGTTTTGCGGGGGCGACAGAGACTCACGATTGGTATGTTGCCTCCCAGGTGCAAGGGTACGTGATGTCTCTGATCGTGTTTTCCGGGTCCTCAAGGGGGAGGGGGAGCAGCCCCAGATCGTGGTCCACATTGGCACCAACGACATAGGTAGGAAGAGGGGTGAGGATGTTAGACAGGCTTTCAGGGAGCTAGGTTGGAAGCTCAGAGCTAGAACAAAAAGAGTCGTTGTCTCTGGTTTGTTACCCGTGCCACGTGATAGAGAGTCGAGGAATAGGGAGAGAGAAGAGTTAAATGCGTGGCTACAGGGATGGTGCAGGAGGGAGGGATTCCAGTTTCTGGACAACTGGGGTTCTTTCTGGGGAAGGTGAGACCTCTATAAACAGGATGGTCTACACCTGAACCTGAGGGGCACCAGTATCCTTGGGGGGAGGTTTGCTAGTGCTCTTTGGGAGGGTTTAAACCAACTCTGCAGGGGCATGGGAACCTGGACTGTAGCTTTAGGGTACAGGACCTTGAGTGTAGGGAGATTAGGAACATGGCATCGATCTCAAAGGAGGGTGCCTGTAAACAGGAAGGTAGTTTGAAGTGTGTGTATACTTCAATGCCAGAAGTATAAGAAATAAGGTAGGTGAGCTTGCAGCATGGGTTGGTACCTGGGACTTCGATGTTGTGGCCATTACAGAGACGTGGGTAGAACAGGGACAGGAATGGCTGTTGCAGGTTCCAGGGTTTAAATGTTTTAGTAGGGTCAGAGATGGGGGTAAAAGAGGGGGAGGTGTGGCATTGCTTGTCAAGGATAGTATTACAGCAGTAGAAAGGGTGATGGAGGAAGACTTGCCATCTGAGGTAGTGTGGGCGGAGGTTAGAAATAGGAAAGGTGAGGTCACCCTGTTAGGAGTTTTCTACAGGCCTCCTAATAGTCCGAGAGAAGTCGAGGAAAGTATTGCGAGGATGATTCAGGAGAAGAGTGAAAGTAGCAGGGTGGTTGTTATGGGGGACTTTAACTTCCCAGATATTGACTGGGAAAGCTATAGCTCGAGTTCGTTAGATGGGTCGGTGTTTGTCCAATGTGTGCAGGAGGGTTTCCTGACACAATATGTAGACAGGCCAACAAGAGGTGAGGCTATACTGGATTTGGTTCTAGGTAATGAACCAGGCCAGGTGTTAGACTTGGAGCTAGGTGAGCACTTCGGGGGCAGTGACCACAACTCGGTGACTTTTACTCTAGTGATGGAGAGGGATAAGTGTGCACTGCAGGGCAACAGTTATAGCTGGGGGCAGGGAAATTACGATGCGGTGAGGCATGACTTAGGATGTGTGGATTGGAAAAATAGGCTTCAAGGGAAGAACACAAATGATATGTGGAGATTGTTCAAGGAACAGCTAATGGGTGTCCTTGATAGGTATGTGCCAGTCAGGCAGGGAGTAAAGGGTCTTGTGAGGGAGCCGTGGTTTAGTAAGGAATTGGAATCCCTTGTGAAAGGGAAGAGGGCAGCCTATGTAAAGATGAGGTGTGAAGGGTCAGTTGGGGCGATTGAGAGTTATAAGGTAGCCAGGAAGGATCTAAAGAGAGAGCTAAGAGCAGCAAGAAGGGGACATGAAAAGTCCTTAGTTGGTAGGATTCGGGAAAACCCAAGGCTTTCTATAGGTATGTCAGGAATAAAAGGATGACTAGGGTGGGTATCGGTCCAGTCAAGGATAGTAGTGGGAAGTTGTGTGTGGAGGCGGAGGAGATTGGAGAGACACTAAATCAATACTTTTCGTCAGTATTCACTCAGGAACAGGACACTGTTGCTGATGTGAATATTGAGTCACAAGTGATTAGAATGGATGGCCTTAAGGTACGTAGGGAAGATGTCTGGGGAATACTGGAAAGGATGAAAATCGAGATGTCCCCTGGGCCTGATAGCATTTATCCTAGGATCCTCTGGGAAGCTAGGGAGGAGATAGCAGAGCCATTGGCCTTGATTTTTATGTCATCGTTGTCTACGGGAATAGTGCCAGAAGACTGGAGGATAGCAAATGTGGTCCCCTTGTTCAAGAAGGGGAGCAGGGATAGCCCGAGTAACTATAGGCCAGTGAGTCTCACTTCTGTTGTTGGCAAAGTCTTAGAGAGAATTTTAAGGGATAGGATTTATGAACATCTGGATAGGAATAATGTGATCAAGGATAGTCAGCATGGTTTTGTGAAGGGCAGGTCGTGCCTCACAAACCTTATTGCATTCTTTGAGAAGGTGACCAAGGAAGTGGACGAGGGTAAAGCAGTAGATGTGGTGTATATGGATTTTAGCAAGGCGTTCGATAAGGTACCCCATGGTAAGCTACTGCAAAAATTACGGAGGTATGGCATTGAGGGTGCATTAGAGGTTTGGATTAGGAATTGGCTGGCTGGAAGGAGACAGAGGGTAGTAGTTGATGGTATAGGTTCATCTTGGAGCGCAGTTACTAGCGGTGTTCCACAAGGATCTGTTTTGGGACCATTGCTGTTTGTCATTTTTATAAATGACCTGGAGGAGGGGCTTGAAGGCTGGGTGAGCAAGTTTGCGGATGACACAAAAGTCGGTGGAGTTGTGGACAGTGAAGAAGGATGTGGCAGGTTACAGCGGGATATAGATAAGTTGCAGAGCTGGGCAGTAAGGTGGCAAATGGAATTCAATGTAGCTAAGTGTGAAGTCATTCACTTTGGTAGGAGTAACAAGAAGATGGATTACTGGGCTAATGGTAGACTACTTGGTAGTGTGGATGAGCAGAGGGATCTTGGTGTCCATGTGCACAGATCTTTGAAAGTTGCCACCCAGGTAAATAGTGCTGTGAAGAAGGCATATGGCGTACTGGGCTTTATTTGTAGAGGAATTGAGTTCCGGAGTCCTGAGGTCATGTTGCAGTTGTATAAGACTCTGGTGTGGCCTCATCTGGAGTATTGTGTGCAGTTTTGGTCGCCATACTATAGGAAGGATGTGGAGGCATTGGAACGAGTGCAGAGGAGGTTTACCAGGATGTTGCCTGGCATGGTAGGAAGATTGTATGAGGAAAGGCTGAGGCACTTGGGACTTTTCTCATTGGAGAAAAGAAGGTTTAGGGGAGATTTGATAGAGGTGTACAAGATGATTAGGGGTTTAGATAGGGTTGACAGTGAGAACCTTTTTCCGCGTATGGAGTCAGCTGTTACTAGGGGACACAGCTTTAAATTAAGGGGTGGTAGGTATAGGACAGATGTTAGGGGTAGATTTTTTACTCAACGGGTTGTGAGTTCATGGAATGCCCTGCCAGTAGCGGTGGTGGACTCTCCCTCTTTATGGGCATTTAAGCGGGCATTGGACAAGCATATGGAGGTTATTGGGCTAGTGTAGGTTAGGTAGGCTTCGGTCGGCGCAACATCGAGGGCCGAAGGGCCTGTACTGCACTGTATTTTTCTATGTTTCTATGTTTCTATGTTTCTATGTTTCACTCTTTCCAAAGCTTTCACATCCTTCCTGTAATGCGGTTACCAGAACTATACACAATACTCCAAGTGCGGCCTTTTGTACTGCTGCAGCATAACCATGTGGCACCGAACCTCAATCCCTCTACCAGTAAAAGCTAACACACTGGATGCTTTCTTAACAGCCCTATCAACCTAGGTGGCAACTTTCAGGGATCTATGCACAGGTTCACCGAGATCTCTCCGCTCATCTACACTGCCAAGAATCTTACCATTAGCCCAGTACTCTTTACTCCTGTTGCTCCTTCCAAAGTGAATCACCTCACACTTTTCCACATTAAACTCCATTTCCCACGTCCCTGCCCAGCTCTGCAGCATATCCATGTTCCTCTGTAACCTGCAACATCCTTCAGCGCCATCAACAACTTCAAAGATCTTCATGTCATTCACAAATGTATTAACCCATCCTTCTACACCGTCATCTAGGTCATTTATAAAAAAATGATAAACAGCAGAGAAAGATTGTTTGCATTATGGAGGGAGTATCGCAAAGGTTTGTCAAATTGGTTCATGGGATAGCAGAACTGATGTACAAAGACAGATTCAGATGGTTAGGATTGTATTCACTGGAGTTTAGAAGAATGAGGCAGGAATCTTATAGAAACCTATAACATTCTAACAAGACTGAACAGGTTAGTTGCAGGAAGGATATTCCTGATGTTAGGGAAAAGCCAAGGGTCATGTTTAAGAATAATGGATAAACCTTTGAAGAATAAGATGAAAGAAAATTAATCTTCACACAGATTGAGGTGAGCCTGTGGAATTAAGTACCGCAGAAAGGGATTGAGACAAAACATTATGCGTTTTCAAGAAGGCGGTGCAAAATGGATCAAGGTATGTGGGAGAAGGACAAAGTTAGGGTGTTGAGCTTGACAATCAGCCATGATCAAATTGAATAGTGGAGCAGGCTTGAGGAATCAACTAACCTACTCCTGCTCCTACCTTCTATTTTTAAGATTAGATTGCCTACAGTGTGGAAATAGGCCCTTTATCCCAACAAGTCCACACTGACCCTCCAAAGAGTAACCCATTAATGCACCTAACACTATGGGGCAATTTAGCATGGCCAATTCACCTGACCTGCACAACTTTGGACTGTAGGAGGAAACCCACACAAACAGTTGCCAGAGGCTGGAATTGAACCTGGGACCCTGGTGCTGTGAGGCAGCAGTGCTAACCACTGAGCCACCGTGCTACCCTGTTTCTTTTTTCTAGTTAGTCCCTTAGTTTTCTGTTATTCCTTGGAGAATTTTTTTGTGTTTTCTTCCATGAAGACAAGCACAAAGAGATTGTTTTTGTCAACTGGAATTTCTTTATTCCCCATTATATATTCTCCTGTCTCTGCCTGTTCCCATGTATGTCTTTGCTAATCCTGACCTTCTATGGAAGCTTTTGTACTTTATTTGTATATTTCTCACTACTTCATGCTTAGGTTCTATTCTCTGTGTTGATTTTGCCTTCCTAGAATTCTCAGGTTTGCTATTCTGCTTTCAGCAATGCTCTCAGCCTGTATCTTTGATTTAATTTAGTCTTTAACTTTTCTATCGGTCAAGACTGGATTACATTTCCTGATAGAGTTTAGTACATGTTAATTTGTTATAAATTATCTATTTTTTCCTTAATTAGTATCCATTGTTTACATAATATCATAGTTTTTATTCCTAAACTATAACAACCAAAATTTTCCTTATTCCCTTGCAGTTTCCTTTGATTAATTTAGGACCCTAGTTTCAGATTAAACTATACCACTTGCAAACTTGATGTAAAATTCCACCATATAATGGTCACTCTTCTCAAGAGGTTCATTTATAGTGAGGTTATTAATTAGGTCTTCTCCATTTCATAATACTAGTCTTGAAATAGTCTATTTTATAATCACTTGAAAGTGGGAGGTATTCAAAAATGAGGTAGCGAGAGTTCAGGGACAATATGTCCCTGTCAGGGTGAAGGGAAAGTAGATGTCAGGATGGGACCATTAGCCATTGCCCTTTCGCCGCCAGGGACGCTTCGCTACCGTCCATTGGCCGCTGAGGATGATTCGCCTCCGCAAGTGTTTGTAACTCATTTTTATGTATAAACCAATAAAATGATATTTACCTCACCTCTTTTTTTAGCAATATACACTATGTTGTTGTATAAATAAAGGGGACTGAAAAGTATGCAAAACAGGCGGGAGGGAAAACAATCAGTATATATATATTTCCAGTGACGAATAGTCTCCAGAGGTCAAACGACCCCAGTGGAGAAACGCTGGTGGCGAACAAGCAGTGGCTAATCGGTGGCGGCGAATGTGCCGTGGCGAATCGTCACCAACCCAGTAGATGTAGGGAATGCTGGGTGACTAGAGATATTGAGGTTCTGATCAAGGAAAAGAAGGAAACATATGTCGGGTATAAACAACAGGGATCAAGTGAATCCCCAGAAGAACACAAAGGCAGTCGGTGTATACTTAAGAGGGAAATCAGGAGGGCAAAAATGGAATATGAGATAGCTTTGGCAAATAGGGTTAAGGAGAATCCAAAGGGATTCTCCAAAACATTAAGAACAAAAGAGTAACTAGGGGGAGAATAGGGCCCCTTAAAGATCAGCAAGGCTGCTTATGGGTGGAATTGCTGGAGATTGGTCAGATACAAAATGAGTACATTGCATCAGTGATAACTGTGGAGAAGGATATAGAAGCTAGAGAATTTGGGGAAATAAATAGTGATATCATGAAAAGTGTCCATAATATGTGGAGGAGGTGCTGGACGTCTTAAAACACATAACGGTGGATAAGTCCCCAGGTGTACCCTCGAACTTTGTGGGAAATTAGGGAAGTGATTGCTGGGCCCTTTGCTGATGTATTTGTATCATTGATAGTGACAGGTGACATTTTGGAAGACTGGAGATTGGCTTACATTGTGCCACTATTTAAGAAAGGTGATAAGGAAAAGCCAGGGAACTATTGACTGGTGAACCCTACATGAGTGTGGATAAGTTGTTGGAGGAGTTTCTGAGGGACAGGATTTACATGTATTTGGATCAGCAAGGACTAATTAGAGATAGCCAACATGGCTTTATGCATGGGAAATTGTATCTCACTAACTTGATTGAGTTTTTGAAGAAGTGACGAGGAGGATTGATGAAGGCAGAGTGGTGGACCTTGTCTTTCTGGACTTCATCAAGGCATTCAGCAAAATTCCACCTGGTAAACCACACACAATACAGGGAGAACTAGCCATTTGGATACAAAATTTGCTGGAAGATAGGAGACAGAAGGTGGTGGTGGAAGGTTGATTTTCAGACTGGAAACTTGGAACCAGAGGTGTACCATAGGGATTGGTGCTGGGTCCATTGTCCTTTCTTATTCTCCGAATAATTTGGATGTGAACATTGGAGGTGTGGTTAGTAAATTCGCAGATCACATCAAAATTGGAGGTAAAGTGCACAGCGAAGAAGGCTACGTCAGAGTACAGTGGGAATTTCATCACGTGGACCAATTGACTGAGGACTGACAGATGGAGTTTAATTTAGATAAATGTGAGGTGCTACATTTTGGAAAGGCAAATCAGAGCTGAACTTAACAGTCAGGTCCTCAGGAGTGTTACTGACCAAAGAGACCTTAGAGAGCAGGTTCATAATTCTTTGACAGTGGAACCACGGGTAGATAGAATAGTGAAGAAGGTGCTTGGTACATTTGCCTTTATTGGTCAGTTCATTGAGTATCAAAGTTGGGAGGTCATGCTGCAGCTGTGCAAGACATTGAATCGGTCACTTTGGAATATTGCATTCAGTTCTGGTCTCCTTACTATAGGAAGGATGTTGTTAAACTTAAAAGGGTTTTTTTTGGCAAAGAAGATAGTGATCTAAAAAACAAAAATAAAACAATGTGAATGCTGGAAATTTACAGTACACACAGACAACATGGGCATCTTCAGCAAGGCAGGCAATATCAATGGAGAGAGAAGTATAGGTTAACTTTGCAAGTTGATAAACTGTCATTCTGTATCTTGGTTATTTCATTTCTTGTCTTTCCTTCTGGATTGAGCTTGCGAACAGTAAATTGTAAACTTCTAAGATAGATTAAATCATCAACTCCTTTACATTATTTATCAATTATGCATTGCCGTTGCTGACCACAATCCTTCCTCTCCCAATGTTCTTGACACGTTGCACACTGTTATTAAGATCTGCTACTGTTTTAATGCTGTCAAAGAATCTTTTTTATGTATTCAATTCATTATTTATTATAACTAGACCATTTGTAAAATCTAGCACGTCAGCTTGTCTTGCTGAATAATCCCAATGCCCTTGACAAAGTTAAAAATCACACAACACCAGGTAAGAGTCCAACAGGTTTAGTTGGAAGCACCAGCTTTCAGAGCACTGCTCCTTCATCAGGTAGCTTTGGAGCAGAATCATAAGAAACAGAATTTATAGCAAAAGATAACATTGGCTTACAATTGAAGGTGATATACTGAATAAATATGAGGGGCTTTTCATGTAATGCAACAAAGAGATTGGTTAAAGTATGTCTCCTTTAATGCAACAGTGTCAGAAATAAGAATGATGGACTTAGAGCATGGATCAGTACTCAGGGCTGTGAATGGTCATAACAGAGACATAGGTTTCACAGGAGCAGGAATGGTTAGAGTCATAGAGATGTACAGACCCTTCAGTCCAACCCACCCATGCCAACCAGATATCCCAAGCCAATCTAGTCCCACCTGCCAGCACCCGGTCCATATGCCTCCAAATCCATCCTATCCATATACCCATCCAAATGCCTTTTAAATGTTGCAATTGTATCAGCCTCCACCACTTCCTCTGGCAGCTCATTCCATACACGTACCAACCTCTGTGTGAAAAAGTTGGCCCTTAGGTTTCTTTTATATTTTTCCCCTCTCACCCTAAACCTATGCCCTCTAGTGCTGGACTCCCCCACACCACTGAAAAGACTTTGTCTATTTATCCTATTGATGCCCGTCATGATTTTGTAAACCTCTATAAGGTCACCCCTCTGCTTCTGATTCTCCAGGGAAAACAGCCCCAGCCTTCCCATAGCTCCAGTCCTCCAACCCTGGCAATATTCTTGTAAATCTTTTCTGAACCCTTTCAAGTTTCACAACGTCTTTCTGATACGAAGGAGACCAGAATTGCATGCAGTATTCCAACAGTGGCCTAACCAATGTCCTGAACAGCCACAACATGACCTCAAAACTCAAGGTACTCAATACTCTGACCAATAAAGGAAAGCATACCAAACGCCTTCTTCACTATCCTATCTAACTGTGACTCCACTTTCAAGGGACTATGAACTTGCACTTCAAGGTCTCTTGTTCAGCAACACTCCCTAGGACCTTACCATTAAGTGTATAAGTCCTGCTAAAATTTGCTTTCCCAAAATGCAGCACCTTGCATTTATCTGAATTAAACTCTATCTGCCACTTCTCAGCCAATTGTCCCATCTGAATAAGATCCCTCTTTAATCTGAGATAACCTTCTTCGCTGTCCACTACACCTCCAATTTTGGTGTCATCTGCAAACTTACTAACTATACCACTTTTACTCATATCTGAATCACTCATATAAATGATGAAAAGAAGTGGACCCAGCACCAATCCTTATGGCATCCCACTTGTCACAGGCCTCCAGTCTGAAAAACAACCCTCCACAACCAACCTTTTGTCTTCTACCTTTGAGCCAGTTCTGTACCCTTCTATTCCATGAGATCTAACCTTGCCAACCAGTCTCCCATGGGGAACTTTGTCGAACGCCTTATATAGATCTATATAGATCACATCCACCACTTAACCCTCATCAATTCTCTCTATTACATCATCAGAAAACTCAATCAAGTTTGTGGGGCATGATTTCCCATGCACAATGCCATGTTGACTATCCCTAATCAGTCCTTGCCTTTCCAAATACATGTACATCCTGTCCCTCCAGATTCCCTCCAACAACTTGCCCATCATTGACGTCACACTCACTGGTCTATAGTTCTTTGGCTTGTCCTTACCACCTTTCTTAAATAGTGGCACCATGTTAGCCAACCTCCAGTCTTCCGGCACCTCACCTGTGACTTACTGATGCAAATATCTCAGCAAGAGGCCCAGCAATCACTTCCCTAGCTTCCCACAGAGTTCTCGGGTACACCTGATCAAGTCCTGGGGACTTATCCACTTTTAAGCATTTCAAGACATCCAGCACTTCCTCCTCTGTATTTGGATGTTTTTCAAGATGTCACCATCTATTTCCCTACATTCTATATCCTCCATATCTTTTTCCACAGTGAATACTGATGCAAAATACTCATTAAGTATCTCTCCCATTTTCTGCGGCTCCATACAAAGGCCGCCTTGCTGATCTTTGAGGGGGTCTATTCTCTCCCTACTTACTCTTTTGTCCTTAATGTATTTGTAAAAACCATTTGGATTCTCCTTAACTCTATTTGACAAATCTAACTCATGTCCCCTTTTGGCCCTCTTGATTTCCCTCGTACGTATACTATTACTGTCTTTATACTCTTCTAAGGATTCACTCGATCTATCCTGTCTATACCTGATATATACTCCTTCTTTTTCTTAACCAATCCCTCAATTGCTTTAGTCATCCAGCTTTCTCTATACCTCCCAGCCTTCCCTTTCATCCGAACAGGAATATACTTTCTCTGGAATCTCATTATCTCATTTCTGAAGGCTTCCCATTTTCAAGCTATCCCGTTTCCTGCGAACATTTGCCCCCAATCAGCTTTTGAAAGTTCTTGCCAAAATATCGTCAAAATTAGCCTTCCTCCATTTTAGAACTTCAACTTTTAGATCTAGTCTATCCTTTTCCATCACTATTTTAAATCTAATAGAATTATGGCCACTGACCCCAAAGTGCTTCCCTATTGACACCTCAGTCACCTGCCCTGCAAGTTTTGACCTTCTCTCATAGGTACAAACACATACTGAATGAGAAAATTTTCTTGTACTCACTTAACAACTTTCTCTCCATCTAAACCCTTAACACTATGGTAGTCCCAGTTGATGTTTGGAAAGTTAAAATCCCCTACAATAATCCCCCTATTATTCTTACAGATAACTGAGATCTCCTTACAAATTTGTTTCTCAATTTCCCTCTTGCTGGATGTTCCAGGGTTTAGAATATTTAAAAAGAACGAGGTGGGTGGGGATATAGGGAGGAAGACGTGTAGCATTTCTAATCAGACAGTGCATCACAGCTACAGAAATGAAATTTGTCAAGGAAGGTTTGTCTACTGAGTCAGTATGGGTGGAAGTTAGGAACAGCAAGGGATCTTCTACAGACTCCCTAATAGCAGAAGGGAGATTGAAAAACTCATAGACCAACAGATTTTGGAAAAGTGCAGATGTAGCAGGTTTGTTATTATGGGTGACTTCAACTTTCCCAATATTGATTGGACCCTCATTAGTGTAGATGGTTTAGATGGAGCTGTTTTTGTCAGGTGTTCAGGAGCCGACGAGGGGAGAGGCCATTTTGGATTTGGTGCTCGACAAGGAGCCAGGACAGGTGTCAGATCTCGCATTGGGAGAATACTTTGGTGACAGTGACCACAACTGCCTCACATTTACCATAGCCATGGAGAGGGAAAGGAATAGTCATCATAGGAAAATATTTAATTGGGGAAAGGTAAATGATGACGCTATCAGATAGGAGTTGGGAAGTACAGATTGGGAGCAATTGTTCCACAGAACAGGCACAACAGACATTAAGAAGCAATTGTTGCAAGTGATGCATAAATCTGTTCCTCTGAGACAGGCAAGAAGAGGTAAGATTAAGGAGCTTTGGATGATGAGAACAGAGGAGCTTCTCATCAAAAGCAAGAAGGCAACTTACATAAGGTAGAGGAAGCAAGGATCTAGCACTGCTTTAGAGGATTACAGGCTTGCTTGGATGGAGCTCAAAAATTGACTGAGGAGAGCCAGGAGGGGACACAAAAAAGGCTTGGTGGGAAACATTAAGGAGAACCCAAAGGCATTCTACGCATACGTGAGGAATAAGAGAATGATCAGGGAGAAGGTAGGACCGGTCAGGGATAGCGGAGGGAACTTGTGCGTGGAGTCTGAGCAGATAGGGGAACCCTAAATTAGTTTTGTGCTTCAATTTTCACTAAGGACAGGGACCTTGTTGTGAATAAGAACTTTGAGGAGCGGGGAAACAGGCTTGAACAGATCGAGATTGAGGAAGTTGATGTGCAGGAAAATTTGGGCAAGATTTGGCAATTTAAGATTCATAAGTTCCCAGAGCCAGACCAGATTTATCCTCGGTTGCTCCAAGAAGTGAGAAAGGAGTTTGCTAAGCCATTCACAAAGATCTTTACTTCCTCACTCTCCATAGAAGTCGTACCGGAGGATTGGAGGGAGGTAAATGTTGTTCCTCTTTTCAAGAAGGGCAATAGAGAAATCCCTGGCAATTACAGACCAGTCAGTTTTACATCTGTGGTCAGCAAAGTTTTGGAAGGAATTTTGAGGGACAAGAATTATGACTATTTGGAAAGGCATAGTGTGGTTAAACACAGTCAGCATGGCTTTGTGAGGGTCAGGTCATGCCTCACAAATCTTATTGAGTTCTTTGAGGAGGTGAGGGGAGAGGTTGATGAAGGTCAAACAGCAGATGAGGTGTACATGGATTTCAGAAAGGCATTTGATAAGATTGCCCAAGGTCAACTCATTCATAAAGTCAGGATGTATGGGATACAAGGAGACTTGGCTATCTGGATTCAGAATTGGTTGGTTGACAGAAAGCAGAGCATCATTGTAAATGGAAAGTGTTCTGCCTGGAGGTCAGTGGTGAGTGGCATCCTGTAGGGTCTGTTCTTAGGCCTTCATTCTTCATAGCTTTTATGAATAACTTGGATAAGGAGGTTGATGGTGGGTTAGTAAGTTTGCTGATGGCATAAAGGTTGGATTTGCTGTTGATAGTATCAAAGGCTATTGCAGGCTGCAGGACGACATTGTCAGGATGCAGAGCTGGGCTGAGAAATGGCAGATAGAGTTGGATAAATGGATAATCTGGATAAATGTAAAGTGATGCATTTTGGAAGGTCAAACTTGAATGCTGAACATAGGATTAAAGACAGCATTCTTGGCAGTGTGGAGGAACAGAGGGATCTTGGTGTTCAAGTGCATAGATCCCTCAAAGTTGCCACCCAAGTGGATAGGGTTGTTAAGAAAGCATATTGTGTTTTGGCTTTCATTAACAGGGATTGAGCTGCAGGCACTACAAAACCCTGGTGAGACCACACTTGGAATATTGTGTCCAGTTCTGGTCACCCTATTAGAGGAAAGATGTGGAGGCTTTGGAGAGGGTGCAAAGAAGGTTTACCAGGATGCTGCCTGGACTGGAGGACTTGCCTTATGAAGAGAGGTTGACTAAGCTCGGACTTTTCTCTCTGGAGAGAAGGAGGAAGAGAGCTGACCTGATCGAGGTATACAAGGTAATGAGAGGCATGGATAGAGTTGATAGCCAGAGGCTTTTCCCCAGGGCAGGATTGACTGACACGAGGGGTTATAGTTTTAAGGTGTTAGGAAGAAGGTATAGAGGAGATGTCAGAGGTAGGTTCTTTACACTGAGAGTTGTGAATGCATGGAATGCGTTGACAGCGGTAATGATGGAAGCAGAGTCATTAAAGACATTTAAGCGACTGCTGGGCATGCACATGGACAGCAGCGAATTGAGGGGAGCGTTGGTTTGGTTATTTTATTTTAGATTAGGAATAATCCTTGACACAACATTGTGGGCTGAAGGGCCTGTTCTGTGCTGTACCTTTCTATGTTCTAAACCTAGATTGCTGTCCTTGACAACATTGGTATGTGTATAAAACATCAATTGGTTTCCAAACTACTAGCACCTCCACAGTAAACATTAACATGTGCCTAATTGTTGTCAGCATGAGACATATGAAACTGCATAGTGAAAGGGATTGAGAATGTCAGAAGCAGATTTTGTCTCCAAGAAGTTTGGGCCGACAGGAGTATGAAACAGGAGTAGGCAGTTAATATATTGTGCCTGCTGTGCAATTCAATACCATTGCAGCTGATCATTCACTTCAAGGCATTTTCCCACAGTATTCCTCTACAATTTACACTTTTATCGTGAACACACTCAAAATCTGAGCTTCCACAGCCTCTCATAGACTCATAGCTATCTACAGCACTAAAATGTCCCTTCAGCCCATTGAGTTTGTACCGGTCGAGAAAAGCCAGAATCCTATTTTCCAGCACTTGGCCGATAGCCTTGTATGCCTTGGAATCGCAAGTATACATTGAAATACTTGTTAAATTTTATGAGGGCTTCTGCCTCTACCAACCTTACAGGCTGTGGGTCTTCTGGTGATTCTCAACAGGTGAATCCTCACAGCCGCTCTGAATTGTCTATCCTTTATCTTAAATCTACGCCCCCTGCTCATGGACTCCTTTACTAAGGAGAACTATTTCTTCCCATCTACCCAGTCTATGGCCCTCGTATTTTATATGTTTCAATGATGTCCACCCTCAGTCTTCGCTGCTCCAAGAAAAACAAGCATCTAATTTCTCTTCATAATTTAAACTCTCCAGGCCAGACAATATCCTGTGAAATGACATCACTTCTATAATGTAGATTCTAGAACTCTGAGTAAGAGAATTCCAAAGTTTCACAACACTCCGAATAAAAATAATATGCTTCATCTCAGTTCCAAGTGGTTTCCCCCTTATTTTGAAATTGTGAAAACCTGATTCTCCTCTGCCCAACCAGTGGAAATACCTTATCAGTGCCAACCCTGTCTCTCCCTGTAAGTAATTTGTAAGTTTCAATGAATTAAACTCACATTCTTCAAGAGAGTACAGTCCCAGAATGCCCAATCTCTGTTCAAAGGACCTCTTGCTATCCCAGGAATAAGCATAGTGAACATTCATTGCACTTCCTCTGTGACAATAATATCCTTCCAAAGGTAAGGAGTCAAAACTGCATGCAGAATTCCAATTTCAGTGTAACCAAGGTTGAATACAACTGAAGTAAAATTTTGCTACTCCTAAACTCCAGATCTTTTCTGATAAAGGTTAACATACTATGCCCTTCCCAGTTGCTTGCTCACCTATGTATTGGCTTTCTCAGTACCTTTCCCCCCAACTCCACTGAAAGAATAAAGTGATGATAAAAACAAGAATCACCTTTCTCAAACGGGTGAAATCCAATCACCTCTAAATACACTCTCTGTCTGCAAGAACTTATAGAAGTTTGTAAAATCATGAGTGGCATGGATAGGGTGACTGGTCGTGGTCTTTTTTCCCAGGGTAGAGGAGTTCAAAACTAGAAGGCATAAGTTTAAGGTAAGAGAGAAAAGATGTAAAAGGGAAGTGAGCGGCAACATTTTCATGCAGAGGGTGAAGGGTGTATGAAACGAGCTGCCAAAAGAGGTGCTGGACGCTGGTATAATTACAACATTTAAAAGGCATTTGGATGGGTAAGCAAATAGGAAGCATTTAGGGAGATCTGGACCAAATGCTGGCAAATGGGACTAGATAAATTTTGGGTATCTAGTCGGCATGGACGAGTTGGACCATTGGGTCTGTTTCCATGCAGAATATCTCTATGACTCTATAACTTAGACACTTAACAAAGTTACTTCTGGATTTTTTATTTGAACAGTGTGTGCACTGTAAAAAATTACAGGAACTATTTGTTTCCAGGCCAGCAAGATATTATCCTACACCTGGTCTCCTCAGCTCATCATTTTAATGGTACTTGTGAGCATTATATTGGGTACAAGTAAATATGAGAAATATGTATCATGGAGAAAATCAAATTCTTGCATTTAAATTCATTGAATCTAATACAATATATGAAGTTTAATTATTACTCATCATCAAAAATATTATGATAGAAAAATTAATTGATGCCTGCATAATCATATAAACTCTATGCTATGACATTTTAAACAATTGTAGTAATGTTCAAATATTGATTTCTAAATCTTTTAATGCAACCAAATTAGCAGAAGAGAAGCATCTGAAAAATGAGAAGAGCCCACTGACCCTCGTGTTCGATCAAATCCATTCATATTGTAGGCGGTCCCTATCTAGTGTTATCTGTGCTAGTGTTACCCCATCCGGTATAACTCTACCTTTTCTGAAGGCTTTTGGGAAAAAAATTGCTTTGTATTGATCTCTAGTTTTCACCAACGTGAGTCAATCCATGCAACTTATATGCACTGTATTTGGTGCAATCCATTTTGGTTGCCAGTAACACAAAGCTATAATTTCTTCAGTGTAATTCTAATTATTTTTCCTTGTTTTGAAAACAGTATTGTTGTTTTACTGAACAGACTCATTTGCTTTCGATTTATCTCACATTTGCATACAAAAGTGAAGTTATTGCTCTCCTTCTCTTGCTTTCTGAGATCAATTTTGATTCCTTTCAAATTTGGTTCCAACACAATTATTACAATCTAGTTATTACATTTATCGTGGTACCACACCATTTTCTAATATATCAATGTCATTCTATGTGGCATTTGTTTTGTACGACTGCACTTCTGTAAGAGTCTGCAACACTTATAGATTTATAAGCAGTGGTTTCAAGCAGCATGTAGTGTGAGACATATTATAGTGTTTGTGAGAAAATTAGGTTGGTCTCTATTCTGTACTGGACTGTTTGTGAGAAAATTAGGTTGGTCTCTATTCTGTACTGGACAGTTACTACATTCCAGTCAAGACCAAAGAACATATGAACTCATTGTTTGCTGTAACTTAAAAGGGAAGTTTTTATTCTGTAATTATGCACTCTGTAAAAGTTCAGTACAATCTAAACAAGCTTGCATCTGGCTGATAACTCATCAGTGTGACTCACCAATTGTATGGTGACTTACTTCCTAAAGGGACATGTTGTGTTCTAACATAACATACGCCAACTGTAATACATAACGGACAAGAGGCCTATTGGACCAGCTCTAACAAGCCAGGAATTGCATTTCTTAACCAATTGTTCAGCCAAACTCTCTGCTTAAATTTTAATTTTGGGTGAATATTCATACCTCTACACTTGAAGTGGAATGGCAGCAGTAATATTTGGCTACACACCAATAGGTGTTCTGATGTGGCTTGCTGGAGAGAGATGTAACAATATGGGGTCTCCTCCTCAGTCTGCAGTGAGGAAGTAATCAGGTGCAGATGGCTGGAGGTGAGGAACATCAATTTGGCAGCTGTCAGAAATGTTTTGTGAAGCTGAGAGAAGCAATCCTGCTCCTCGTGGTCTCACAACTATAAAGTCAAACAACCCTAAAATAGGCTTATCTTCTGCCTGCATAACCTGCGGAAATAATTGAACCTGCTTTCTAAATCTAAATAACTTTGCTAAAATGAGCCCTACATCTGAAGCAAAGCAGATGCCCAGTGCTAGGTCATTTTAAAGTGGCGATTACTCACACTAATGAAGTGATAGTACCATGTGATATAATTCAAAATGAGAATAGGATACTACATTGCTAAACTCACTGAGAACATTTCTAACATTCTGTTGGTCTCGTTCATGTGATTAAACTGGTATTCCAAAAGGCAGAAGATTCCACCTCAAATAAAGGGAAAACATTATTCAGTTCCTTGAACTTTCTGTGCACAAATCACCGACTCACATAAATGATATTTATATCAATATTCACAGATCAAATCGTTCAATTCACCCAAGTAATGGATGATCCACAGTCATAAATAACATAATAGTGAAGAGGGTGGCAGAACAAGAAGATTAAACAGAATGGATCATTATCCATGCTGTGTTGTCAGGCTGTGGTACTTTATCCCCCTTCTATTTACTCTGCCAATGGCCACAGACACTGTCTACTGCTCCTTGCTGATTCTCTTTCTTCACAATCTCTTTGCAAAATGGGAGTTCCCAAAGGATCTCCAGGACAAAGTGTACAGTGTGTTGGAAGTCTTTCTAGAATTTAGAATGTTTTGCAGCTTGAGTAATTATTTGGTTCAAATCCAAATTCTTTGATACAGATCAGGAGCAAATTATGACAGATGTTTGAATCTGTACTGAAAACAAAAATCCTGGAAATCACAACAGGTCAGACAGCATCTGTAGAGTGAGTTCTGCTGAAGAGTTATCTCAACTTGCAATGTTGGCTTGCTCTCTTTCTATGGATGCTGCCTGGCCCACTGTGGTTTCCAGCATTTTAATGTTTTCTCTGATATAGAAGTTAATGCACTGTAACTCACAGTTAACAAAAACAATCCACTTCGCGTCCAGAAGGTAGCTTTCCAAATTATACTATATTGATCGATTGTCAGTTTTGAAGAACTTTCCTGAATAGTTATTGGCTATTATCTTCATACTTTTTTTTATTGTGTTTTTTCTCTCTATTTTAATTTCATCTTATTATTTTTTTATTTTAGTCTTCCATATTTTTTGTTCTTTATCTCTTAATAAAAGAATTAGGAAGGAAATGATGAAGTACAGGTTATACACCAACTAAAACAAAATTCAAAAAACAAGACAATCCATGAAAGAAATACTTTTTTGAAAAAAAAGAGTATTTTATACACATATTCCAAAATATTTTTGATTACTCATTCATTTGGTCATTTAACAAGAGTACATTATTGAGGTGCACAATGAGGAGTGTGTTTGTTTTTGGAGATCTTGGATGGAATTTTCATTACCCAACACTTGCCTAGTGGTTTGGCTTTGCAATGAAACTCATTTATCAAGACCAGAATGAGTAATCAGCAGTCTTGATGCTGAATCTGTATGGTGTGAATTGTAGTGATAGTGATTTCATTGCTATATGCCTAAACTACTTAGGTGTTTCTTAATGATTACTGCCCAATTTTACAAATAGACATTGGAGGCAGATGTGATATGGTTGTGTTATTTCCTTTAAAGATTTGTGTCTAACAAAAAAAAATCACTCAATTGGCAACAGCAAACTGAAATAGAAGTAGCTGGAAGTACGAATCAAACAAAAACTACAACTGGGAGGATTTAAGAAGTAGCCCCTAAATTAAAAGGAGGGATGAGCATAAATATTTTTACAAGAGCAAAAAGGTTGAGGGGTATATCATGAGAAGGCTTGATTTTAAGGTAAGGGATAAAAGATCTCAGAAGGATTTGGGAAAAAAAAACCTTTTCACTCAGTGGGGGATGGGAATCTAGAATGCACAGTCTGGATGTTAAAAATACTTGGATGAGCATTTCAAATATCTTAACATTCATGGATATGGGACAAGAGCAGGAAGTTAGGATTAGCGCGCCTTTAGTGGTCGCTATATTGGCGCAGACTCAATGGGCTGAAGGTGCCTATTCGGTGCTATACGACTTTATGAATCTATGAATCTCTATGAATTTATAGGAGCCAACTTTAGAAACTAGAAATATGGACACGCCATTTTTCAGTATGCAGTATGAGATGAATGGGGTGTAGAGTGCATTCATTAGGCTAGAAAGAGCTCATTACAATGGAGATGGAATAACACAACTGCATACTAGCATAGATTAATGGGAATGAGGGTCGCTGCTTCAGGTAAATATTGTAGTCAGAGTCAGAGATTGGGAGATAGGTTACTGGATCCTTTAATTTCGGATGAGGAGACCCACACCGGCCACTCAGGTATGTTACTTAGCTCATTATTAACTAGGAAAACCCAAGGACTAATATCTATGAACAATCACTCTCCATGGAGAATAAAAAGTAAATTCTAATACTTGAAAATGAATACGTTGAAGTCTGTGTTTCAGGATGCAAAACTAGTCAAACTAGTATGCCTCATTCACACATTTTACTGGTTTTTCCTTCTGTATATATTTACTCAATTTATGAATGTAGTACCTCTGGCAAAAGCATATACACACTCCCAGGTCAAGATATTGGCACTTTAGTAATCTTCGAAAAAAACGGCACTCTTCATATCAATTTTTAGACCTGTGAGTCCACAAGCTAAGGGTGTATGTTGACTATGCTACACAAATGTACAGATTTTGAAGTAGTTACACCATGACATGGACATTCATGCCTCTGTCTGTGTCAAAATGGTTGCAGTAGAGATTTTCAAATGACTAATTGGATATAATTTCAGGATACCAACCTGCAATCGAATTTTCAAACATTTTTTTCTGAGCACGATATAACTGCGTAAGTGGTGAGCCATTATTCTCATTGGATTATTGCAGGGATTGGGCATTTCAAATCACCCACTACTTTGATGGAGGCAGGCATTCTTTTGCAAGAGACAATGTTCAAGGCTACACAATTGTATCAAGAATCCGACAGAGCAGAAGTCTGGGGTTAGAAACCAAAAAGCTAGAATTATATCCAACATTCTTTTCAAAAAATATTGCCTCTTTTATCTTTTAGTAACATTAGCAATCAAACACATGCATTGAAAGTTCCATTGAGAAAGTCTTTAATTCACTTCATATTTCACAACATTATCCAATAAACCAAATAGACATTAAAAAGTCACTTTAAAGAAAAAAACAGATTGTTACAAATTCATAAACATGTCAATCAATCAAAGCTACCACTCCCCTTTAGCAACTGAGTAAGCTGATTCCTGTTTAGTTAAATCCAAAAGGCATTCTTGGACCTTAGCTAAGAATCCAAAAATGAAGGCCACCTTGTTTCTGATAATTAGATAAGCCCATGATATGCCCCATTTATGCTTGTCAGAAACCATACACATTCCTACATAGGGACTCACTCTCTGCAAACAAAAAGAATATGCACTAGCTTTATATTTTTTGGAATATTCAGCAGTTTGGGAACCCGATAACTCTTAGATGCTTCCACAATGGAAAGGCCATAATAATCAACATACTTTTTGTCACATAGCATGAATGGCTGCAATCACCTGAAATTTACCATTCTTGCATTTGCCTTGAGGAGTGCAGAATAAAAAGCTTTGGCAGCTTATCTTTGTTTCCATACACATTCAAGTTCCAAGTAACCGTTTGTATATCAGAAAAAGAAAATCTATGTAGTATTGGACAGATAGGAATATACAAGTTATTTAAATAGTAATAATATAATACATTTACAGGAGCCATTAGGTCAAGAAATAGTGGAAAATGTTTCACTTGGAGAATAAGTTTGCATAAATAGCTTTTTATTCATCTTCTCTATTTAAAGGACAGGGAAAATATAAGCATTACATTGGGTTATGTTTCTTGTATTTGTAGAAAAAAGAAATTACTTGGCTCACTGCAAATTCAATATTTGATTGCTTTTTACTTTTAAATCATGATGGGTGAAAAACAATAGAAAGAGATGGCAACAGTTGATAACAGCACAAGATCACAGTCAGCGTTGTGATGCGAAGACAGGAGAATTGATGCTGAATAGAACTCTTTATGCTGAAGCTAATGATTCTTTTCAGGATCAAATCTCACACCATTTAAATTGCTACTTTGGCTGATCTTGTTCCCTCATCATGCTCCACAAAGCAGACAATCAGACAGATTCATCTGTGAAAAATCTCACTCCTTTTCCAGTTTGTGCCTACTGGGAAAAAGCATCACCTGCGCCTGAAATGTAAGTAAGCAGTATATGGAATGATGTTTGTCCTCAGAGAACCAGATTTATCTGTTCCATTTTGTATCTTAGTAAATCCAATTTTTTTTTTGTTTGAAATTGTTCAGGAAGCCTGGGCTTATTTATAGCCAGAAATAAGCACAAGATTTAGAGCTTCATATGTCACAACATATAAATAATGACTAAATAAGGAAAGGTTCAAATGGTTGTCCTGAGACTGGTTCTGTTGTGCTATGTTCATTTATGACATCACAAAATAAACAGTCAAATATAACCATTAATAAAGGAGACACAGAGCTGATGGCATCAAGGCATATTTGATGTAGTCATGTTTGAATAATCCATGCATTGTGATTTAAATTGACAATCCATTCACCCTTATGGGGCAATAGTAGACATCATTTACCAGAATCAAATGATGTGGAGAAGTGCAACATCCCATTTGTATCCATGTCACACATAGTTCACCTTGCTGCCCAAATGCTGAAAATGGTGCATTTAAAAATAATCCCTGAGACAGTAAAATTCATATTTCTGCATGCCGTTGAGCAATGAGAAATATTTTATTCCAGTAACTTCCATGACATGTATCAGCATAGCATTCTGACTGAAGCAATTGCTGCAAATCTGTGTTTTCTGGAATGAATGCACACAATTCCGTTACAACTGCACAACCATGAAGACTGTCTCTTTAGGGAAGGGGAAATGTACAAGTAAAGACAGATGCACTCAGCAAATCGGACAGCATCTGTGGAAAAGCAGCAGTCAACATTTTGAGCCATTCAAACAACGTAAGCCACTGTAATTCAGTGCTTCTTGTGTTTCTACTTATGTATTGCAGCTTGCTGTTGTCTGAAATTCATTTCAATGAAGCCTCAACAAAGTAGCCTGGAAACCTACCTCAACAGGACAAGCACTGTGCATCTCTCACTGATTAGACTGAAGAATCATATTGAGAGAAGTGGCGAGAGGGAATTTAATTTAAATGAAAAGGTGGGAACATGAGCAATCAGCCCCTGAAACCTGAACCTTGGTTAGTGTACCAAATTCTTCACACAGCACTGACATCCTCAAAGTTTAAACGGCTCCAATAAGACATTGTGGAAGCAACACATTTGAGAAGTATGAATGGCCAGTTAAGCTTCTAAACAAGCTTGTTGTTGATGTGTCCTTTAGGTTTTACTGAGAAAATGTATCATAAGGTTTCTTTACAGAGCAATTCATCCACATTGCAACTCTATGACAGACATCAATATAGCCTGGATTCTATCACTTGATAAGCTGGTTGACTGATAGACTTTCCTGATGACTGTGAAGTATAGCAGTCTTAGTAGTCACGAATCAAGTGGAATTTATGTCTTTGCACATGAATATTGCATGGCATCATGAAAGAATTATCTGAATACATTTGCTTAATTCTTTCATGGAATATGGGATGTACTGCCTATCCAGTATTTATTGCCAATTCCTAATTGACTTTGAGAAGGAGGTGTCTGGCTGCCTTTTTGAACTGCTGCAGTCATTATGTAACAGTGATGGCATAGTCAGCAGTATTAGTGCTAGACTATGAACCTAAAGACCCAGATAATGACCTGGGGATCTGGGTTTTAATCCTGCCACGTCAGATGGTGGAATTTGAATACAATAATAATTTGGGAATAGATTGTAATGATGACCATGAAACCATTGCCAAACATCAGGAAAAACCCATCTGGTTCACAAATGTCCTTTAGGGAAAGAAATTTGCCATTCTTATCAAATCTGGCCTACATGTAACTCCAGACCCATTGCAATGTGGTTGAGTCTTAATACCCTCTGGGCAATTAGGGATGAGCAATAAATGCTGGTCTAGCCAGTGAATAAATAAAAGTCAATATTCTGTAGGTACACCCATAATGCCATTAAGGAGAGAGATTGAGGATTTTGATCCAGCAACATTGAAGGAATGGCAACATTATTTTCAAGCCAGGATGGTGAATGTCTTGAAGGTTGTGGTGTTCCCACTAATCTTTTGTCCTTATCCTTCTTGGTGGAAATGGGTTCCAAGGTTCTCTCGAATGAACCTTAGTGAATGTCTACAGTGCATCTTGTATGTGGTACACACTGACGCCACTGATCATTGATGGTGGGGGAAATTAATGTTTTTGGATGTGGTACCAGTCAAGTAGACTGCATTGTCCTGGGTGGTGTCAAACTTCTTAAGTATGAATAATTCGGAGTTGCACTTATCCAGGCAGTGGGGAATGTTCTATCATGTTCCTGACTTGTGCTTTGTAGATGATGGACAGATTTTGATGAGTCAAGGGTGCGTTGTTTGCTGCAGGATTCCTAGAATCTGACCTGCTCTTGTAGCTACAGCACTGATATGGCCAGTCCAATTCAGTTTCTGATCAATGATCATCCCCATGATATTGATAATTGGGGATTCAGTGATTGTAATATTATTGACTGTGATGGAAAGATGGTTATATTCTCTCTTGTTGGAAATGGACATTAATGGCATTTGTGTGGTGGGAATGTTACTTGCCACTTGCCGGCCCAAGCCTGGATATTGTCAAGGAGTGGATGATTTGCATTTAACTATCTTAAAGTTATAGGTTTACACATTCATACTTACATGCAATATCACAGTTGTTGAGGCAAGGGATTCATGAATGCCTCAACCAAGACAGTGAAGTGGAGCAGGCACAAACACAGCGTGGAGAAAATCAGAAACAGCAGTAGAGGGTCCTCACCAACAAACCACCAGTTTTACAAAGTCAGGAGGTTTATCTGTTGAACCTCTTCAATTTTACGAAGGACAATTTCAAGGGAAAGTTTAGGGGCTGATGGTATATGGATCCATCGGTTTCTAGGTTTGTGAGAGGGGCATTCATAAAGACTGCACATTCCAATTTAAAGGGAAGGAAGAGCATAACAGGAAATGGGATTAAACTCCTCTGAGACTAGCTTTGAACAGTAGCATTTACAGAAGCAGAGTTTAACCTTTTGGTAATAGAATGCAATGATAGGTAAGAGAACAGTCAGAGGTAATGAAAGCAATAACTTCATTTGTGGGTCTACCACCAAAGACGAATAGGTGCAGTCAGGTGGTTTTTGGATTTGTCTGACCTCTGTGCCAGTTATTCAGCATTCTGTAGGAATATTCACCATGGCATCCCAAGACTGTCAAACTCAGTAAACATATAGAATCTAGCAACTAGTTTCTTTCAAGGAACAGCAACAGGTAGTTGTGGCATCTCACTGGCAGCAGCATATCATTGCATCGGGGAGTATCTGAATATTTCTTTCAAGAGGGCAAGGGTTATGTTGGTTCAAGGTGGATAGCAGCACTTGAGCTTGAAGGGCAGTGGACCTTGCCTTCATTGATAGATTCCATCAGATGCAGGGGATCATTTTTTTGTAGTCACATGACCATGAAGGCTCTGACTGACCTGCGAGGGAGATTTCTCATCAGCAAGAACTTTTTGCAGGTCTTGGAAGCTTTGCTGGAAGCTGTCTTGATGCCTATAATTTCCAGCAATTTATGCAATCATCTGCAGATGACTGTTAGTGGATAAGGCTTATCCCGGAGAAGCAAAGTAAAGGCTTTAGTGACATTTCTGTCACAGAGACTGTAAGCAATTTTACCTGAGCCCAAAGTGGCTTTCAGCATCCGGAAGATTAGGCTGAAATATCTTGACCAGTTGGTGGTGCCCTCCAGTTTACATCCTCAGTGAGTTGCTCATTATGATGATCTCTCCATACCATGACCCTCCAGGCAGGCATGGACCTTGAGGAGGGATAAAAACTAGAAAGGCACAAATCTGGACTAATAGGTAAAGGTGTCTTGGCTGTTGCAGTCCTAGTCAAATTATATCAATCTCAAACCATCTTCAAGTGGGCATGATTGCATAGTGCAACATATTTTGTAATTTGACATAGGACACACAAGGATGGAAAACCATAAAAATGTTGTTATCAGAAAAGAGTAAATGACTGCTGATGAGACATTTCTGTGCATAGAATGATAGGGAGGACTTTACTGTGCATCTGGAAATTTTGGTAACAGGTACGTACACCAACCCTACAATATGGTGGTCATTTAATGACATTGACCAACAAATAGCTAAGGTTTTAATTTACAATGTTATTTATTGATAAAAAGGATTTTTAAATTCGTTTGCAAGCCATATCTGATGCTTTAACTGAACTGATGTTGTTATTTCACTGTAGTCTGCTTTGTTATATTTGCCACTGATTACTTAACTCAGAATGGTTACACTGTGCAAAGGAGCAAAGATACCAGGGGAGACTGTATCTGTAGGACTGCCACAACTGAACTATTTGCATTCACTGCCAAAATTGGAAGAAATCTTTTGTATCGCCTCAATAATAATTTGTTTACCATGTCCTGGAGTAGCATTATCCGATGGCTTGGCAAGGTAAAGTTATCATTCAGACCTTAGAGAAAATGTTACATTTTTTATATATCTAAAGAATTCTAGTGAAGATTTTCGATTTTTTAAACTTAAGCTTGGAATGGTATCAAGCATGTTGGATGGTTCATATCTGCCAAAGCCAAGAGTTCATTATCTCATGCGACCACTTGCTTTATCAGCTCATTATCTACGGAAGCAAGTTGTTGTGTGAGTTACTCAGCGTATCATGTGTGGTAACCCAACTGGAAGTTCTCTCCACCAGCCGGGCCTTCGTATATCAAGAGTTCTGAATCTATTTTTAAAAGTCTGATGGACTCATTTCAAGGAAAGAGTTATCCTTTAGCCCATGTTGGGTGTTCCTCGAAGCAGGTTAGATGGATTGGTCATGGTAAATTGCCCCGTAGTGGCAGCCTGTTAAGCCAGGAATTGTGGGAGATCCTCCAACTCTATGCATTTTTCTTTTAACAGGCCATCTCCTGCCTGTAGTCCCGTCAGTTTCCATGCCATGATCTACATGATGGCAATCTGCCTGAGGAGGAGCAAATAATGCCATTATATTTTGTCCAAAATCTGCTGAGTCTGGAGGACCATTACATTATCATAGAATCCATACAGTGTGGAAACAGGCCATTTGGCCCAACAAGTCCACCTCGACCCTTCAAAGAGTAACCCACCCAGACCCATTCCCCTACCTTATTACTCCACATTTCCTCTGACTAATGCACCTAACCTACATATCCCTGAGCACTTTGGGCAAGTTACCATAATCAATTCACCTAACTTGCACATATTTGGACTGTGGGAGGAAATCAGAACACCCAGAGGAAATCCATACAGACATGAGGAGAATGTGAAAATTCCACACAGACAGTCGCCTGAGGCTGGAAATGAACCAGGGTCACTGGTGCTGTGAGGTAGCAGTGCTAACCATTGAAACACTGTGCTGCCCTATCATCATTCTTGACAAGCCCCAAAGCACCACAGTGGGCAGTTTATCTAGCATCTCAGCATCTAATGGCTGCCTTCTACACTGAAACTTTAAAAACATGTGCAATAGAATCTCATTTCTAGACAAACATCGAGACAGTCTGTAGGAACTGTCTTCATTAGCTGTGGAATATTTTGAGATGTCCTGGAGGATTAAAAGTTGCGACAATAATTGTAAGTCCCTTGTTTACCTTCTTTCCTCACTAACAATATATATCACTGTTAGATTGTTCTAAGATTCATTGTGTCCATGACAGCAGCTTAATATTGATCATGCAAACATCTTCATTGTTGAGACGTCCACTAAATTACAGACAGCACACATAATCTGTCTTGCATTTACTATTGATGAAATTTGCAAACATAAAATATAATTTTGGGTGATACAATTAAACATTAATAAATTCAAGACAGATGACTTGCCGTGACTTCTGAATGCTTGAATTTAATGTTTAAAACTAAAAAGTCACATGTTTTAAAGTTTTGAAAAGGTATCCTGCACAGTGCATAATTTTTGTAAGTCATGTGTGAGTATTTATATTTTAAGATATTTTAAATTCAATTGCTGTACGCTTATTTCTTTGGCATTATTACAAATATATGTTGCTACTCAGTATTAATTATACCATACATCTGAGAGGTGCCTACGGGTAAATCTAATTATTCAGAAACCCATTAAAATAGCATAAAAATATATCTAATAAATGGCATCTACAATTAATTTCCCTGTGCACTCCACTATATAATTTAAAAACAGTTTGGGCATTCAGCCATAGTTGACAACAGTCTAAAATTTGCATTAAATGTATAGTCAGAAGTGGTATCTGTGGAAGTACAATTCAAATTCCGTGGTTGTGCAACAAAAGCGACTCATTGTACCCTCGAGTGTAATGTCCTTGCCATGGGTGGTGCAGGCTATCATTTAAAGTCTCAATTTATTTCAATAGATAGACTAATCAGGCAGGTTGTGCAACAATGGGCAAATCATCTCCCTTCCATTTTGTATCCCTGCTTCAGTTTAATTTTGCAGCCTCCCCTTTTCCTCTTTTCACGAACAATAAATATTTATAGCTTACAGGTAAAAATAAGTGTCTATTTAACAAGGATTCAAAGGGTATACTCAATTGACATTGTTGCAATTTCTTAAAAGAGCAATTGCCATCTCACCAGGAAAAGCATGGGAGGACAACATTACTGCTGGCAATAAAACTGAACATTAGAGACATCTACCCAAAGAAATGACTGAAAATGATCATTGTTTCATGATACAATTTGGGGTAGATTCAATGGATCAGGCAGATGGGCAGTTAAGATCACCAAGGTCTCAAGTGAACTTCTTAATATTAATTCACAGGTAACAAGCTGACTGGTGGGGTTTTTTTCTAGCACATACACATGTTGAGTCTTAATGACATTATTGGGACTGGATTACAATTCTTATTCACAGGCTGAATTGGGAAATAGCATTGAATTCACTCCAAACAGGCAGTAAGATACCATTAAGTTTCTTTCCTTGTGGGAGCAGAAAAGGAAGAATGGCTCTTCCAAGGCCCACAAGAAAATTAACACCTTGCTTTGCCTGTATTCAGCCCTCACTTCTGCCACCCTCCCCGTATCCCTACACCCCTATCCCCTGCACACGTAAACCAGTTGATTAGGTTAATTTACTTGCTTTTGGTGGATTGTCTGTAAGCCATATAAGTGGCACAGATTTTGATTAAAACCTTCCAGCAAATTCACTGTCCATTACAATGTTGGACACTGTTAAATACATATGTGAACTGAGACCAAATCATTAGCTTCATGATTTAGTTATGGATTTCATTTCAGTTTTTAATTTTGAATTATTTCTTACATTTTTCACATCTACAGCTATCAGTGATGCTCCGCAATACATTTTCTAGTTAAGAGGAGAAACCAGTGCCTATGTCTATAGCCTTACTAATTATGTAAGGTGAATTGTCCTTTAAGCTTCACATTTTCATGCTGCTAAACTCAATTACTTTCCACCTGAGGCCTACTCTCATGACTCAGTTGAGTTGTGAATCTCACCATGTGAGACATCACAGCTGCAAAACCATTCCACAGTTCAAGATTTTTGTCATGCTAAGATGCTGTGCAATCAAATTCCAATTCCCTGATATTTATGGTTGTATTTCTTGAGAAGAGGCAGGAATGGTGTTTAAAATATAAACTGTTATGAGTTGCTCAAATTCAGAAATACTAAATGATCCTGAAAATCATTCCATTCTGGATCAATTAAAATTCACGTCTAATGATCTAGCACAAGTCTGGCAAGCAGCACATATGAATCCAATGAAAATTCTCATTTACCAGACAGGGCAAGAATGTTCTGTAGATAAACAGAGTAACAGCAATTGATAGAATCAAACTGACAGCCTGAAATTGCTTTGCAATTGCATTGCATTACATATAAGAAAGACATTGGGGTCGGTTTTAAATGTACTGACCGGGTGTAAAATTAACATTGTGGATCAGCTTTTTTTATATAGAAAGTGTCCAATTTTTCATTTCTATTGCAGATAGTGGAAATAAAAATTGAATGGTTTCTATAATGACCAGTCAATCCACAGTGCCAATTTTACGCCTGACTGGCATGTTGAAAATCTATACCATAGATTTAAAGTACAATCTCCACAGTTAAGTTTTAGCATGACTGCACCTTCAGAATGTTTTCCTTTACACAAGTACATGTTTTCTGGTACCTTTAAATGGCAATATGATATGTCAGAACAGAAAATTTAGACACTTTAAAGCCAGATCCTTTACCTTAAAATTATTCATTAATCAAAGTAATATAAGCCTTAGAGATACAATTGTTCCTCCCTGCTCTTTGTTGTGCAGCACCCACTTGGAAAACAATGACAAATATGATAATCTTTTGAGCAGAAAAGCAAGACACAATATTTTCTGAACAATGACAATGCTACGTATATTGCCCACAAAAAAATGTCTTTAACCTGATACTACTGCTCAATTTTTGTGGGATTTTCTGATTTCAGATTTTGCAGAAATGCAGAGCACTCCACCTCTTAGCAACTTCATCAAAGTACAGTAGAGCCAGGGAAAGAGAGGACACATCTCCTTCTTCTGGCACAAGCTGTGGTACTGCAATAAGTGTCTACTAGTCTAGACTTTTAATAATACTATATGAATAAATGAATAGGAAGTCAGTAAATGAATGAGCAATTGCGTTCATTGGTGAGTAGATGAGGGGAGTGGTGAGAGGTAGCTAGTTTAGTAGGTACATGTGTTGAATTTGTGTGTGTGTGAGTGAGAGAGAGAGAGGGGTGGGTGGGTAACTGAGGTGGATTTTTTAACTCTTGCATTGGATGTAGGCATCACCAGTAATGCTGGCATTTGTTGTCCATCATAATTGACTTTAAAATGAATGGCTTGCTAGGCCATTTCAGAGGGCAGTTAGGAATCAACTATGGTGCAATGGGTCTGGAGTCACATGTAGGCCAGATCTGATAAGGATGGTAGATTTTCCTTCCTAAAGGACATTCGTGAACCAGGTGACTTTTCATGGCAATTGAGAATAGTTATATGACCAACACTAGCCTAGCTTTAAGATACAGGTTATGTTTATTGAATTCAAAGTTCACCATCTTCCATGCTGGCACTCAAACGCATGTCCCCTGAATATTAGCCTGAGCATCTGGATTAACAACCCAATGACATTACTGTGGAGCAGTCCCAATGCTCTGACTGCAAATTGCCCATCAGAACTTTAAGCTTTCCAGGAAAACCCCACATAGGTTTGTGCATTAAGACTTATCCAGGGTTCTTGCACTCATAGTCCACTGTATATCTGCTCACCAATGATATAGAGGCTGGTATACCTGGACCAAGACTGAAATAATGCTAAAGTCCCCTTTTTCATCATTAACATGCCATCACTTAATTCACCGTTGTAAAAAATAAGATCTGTGAAATTCAATGCCATACAGAAAAGTTGTGTTTAAATATGGGAATATTCAATTATTTTGGAAGTAATAAACTTATTCCTTGTGCAAAAAAAAATGACACATATTGGCCAGAAATTTCTCTTCTCCAGAATTTTCTCCTCTGTAGATAGAAGGTCAGGATAGGTTGGAACAGCATAAGGGACTATCTGCATGTGTTCTCTCAGCTCAGTACATTTGCATGCACAGGGAAAATGCCAGATTTTATAGGCAGGAAACGCTGAAGCCTGCAGAGATTTTCCAAGCTCCAACACTTGAGCATCGTATTTAACAAGTACCCCAGCAGCATTGCACTGTATGCTACCCAGAAGTGAGATTCAAGCTCTGCTCCCTACATTCATACACCCCAGGAATTGTCAAAGCCCAGGAAAATAGGAGTTACCTTGCTTTAGTGACCTTCCTAGATATTCTACTGCAGGCTGTCCTGGAAAGAAGGAAAGTATTTTTTTCCCATGAGTGGCAATATGAAGCCATCTGCATTGATGAAGGCAGTCTAGATAGACATTGCTGTAGAGATCAGTGCCCATGCACAGCTTAGGAGAACTGTGCTGCAAAAGGATAAAGGATTTGTCGCACTCTGCCAGGCTGGGAACCACTATCTCCTCATAGTTCACAATATAAGTTTGCTATTCCACACATCTACAACACAAGATGTTGGACACTAAATATCTCCATCAGATTACTCATGTTACTTCATTGCAGCCACCAATATAACTCCTTTGAGTTCACAATATAAGCTTGCTATTCCACACATCTACAACACAAGATGTTGGACACTAAATATCTCCATCAGATTACTCATGTTACTTCATTGCAGCCACCAAGGTAGCTTGACTGGCTCCACAAGGATACTGTCTCTCAAATATCTGCCATGGTTCATACATAAAACATAAAAGGAGCTAGAACACTAAGCAAATTGGCCACCAACAGTTCACTGACCTTTCATCACAAGTAGGGGCACATACACATCTGATCATTTTTCACCTTTCATAGGACAAGGAACCAGCCCCAAAAGGTGGCATTAAGTTCAGCTCAGCTTGCCTGTTCTGGACATATTTGCTGGCAACAGCAAGTGTTGAACAACGAGGGGGCAGACTGTACTGAACTGAGACTTCTCATGAGCTGATCAAAATGGAGAAGGTCACTCTTAACACTGTTAGCAAATTCTCCAAGAAGTGGCTTGGTTATGAAGGACCCAAGCAACTGAAGAACCTTGCACCCTTTGAAGCTCAATGAACAATATTAATCCCAGCAGGTAAACACCTGTCATAGATTGTCATGTTTGTGAACAGACTTGTTTCCCATTTTTGGTGAACAAATTGTGCCCACAGTGTAATTCTAGAAAGCTGAAATTGTTAATATGTATTCATGGAACTGTGATCAATCAAAACATTTTAGGAAACCCAACCCACCTGAAAGTTGTGGAGAACTTAATAGCAAAATCAGGTGGTAAAGAACAATTCAAGTGTGGGATCAGGAATGTCTTGTTGCAATTGTTCAGGACCTTAGTGAGCTCACAGAACTTTGAGTGTATGTTTTGCTTTCCTTATCTGAGAAAGGATGTTCTGGCTATGAAGGAAATGCAACAAAGATTTACCAGACTAATTCCTGGGATGGCAGGATTAACACCTGATGAGACATTGGATCAGCTGAGACTAAGTTCACTGGAACTTAGAAGAATGAGGGGGAAATCTCATAGAAGATGTTCTTGAGGACTAAGGAATCCAGAACCAAGGATAACATATTAAGGATATGGCATAGACCATTTAGGACTAAGAGGAGGAAACATTTCTTCATCCAGAGGGTGGTGAGCTTGTGGAATTTACTTCTATAGAAAGCAGTTAAGGCCAAAACATTAAATGTTTTCAAGAAGGTGTTAGATATAATTCTTAGGGCTAAAGGAGCAAAAGGCTTGGTGAGAAAGTGGGCAATACCGTACTGAGTTGGATGATCTGCCATGAACAGGCCTGAAGAAACAAATGGCCTATTCCTGCCATTATTTGCCATTATCATATAATTATGATTCTAAAAGTTTAATTCACCATTAGGAAACTGATTTTTTGCCTGCTGTCAAATTAAGATCTTCTACCTGTTCTTGTAAAGTTTCAGGTAGGCGTGGAAAATTCCACCCATCATTTGTTATGACAGCTGTGCATGCATGAGACTTTGTCTGACATTTATTTTGGTAATTAAAAACTCCAATAAAAAAATATACATTCCAAAAATAAAAAGGTGTTTGTAGGTATGAATTAACTAGATCATAGTGAGTTTTGAGATGATTTGTAGCTCAGGTTGAGGTTCTGTATGTATGTTTGCTCGCTGAGCAGGAAGGTTCAGGTTCAGACGTTTTGTCACCATACTAGGTAACATCATCAGTGAGCCTCTGGATGAAGTACAGGTGATATGGCCCCACTTTTTATTTATGTGCTTAAGTTTCCATGGGTTGATGACATCATTTCCTGTCATGATATAATTTCCTGTTCTTTTTCTCAGGGGGTGGTAAATGGGATCCAAGTCGATGTGTTTATTGATAAAGTTCTGGTTGGAATGTCATGCTTCAAGGAATTCTCGTGCATGTCTCTGTTTGGCCTGTCCTAGGATGGATGTGTTCTCCCAGTCAAAGTGATGTCCTTCCTCATCTGTATGTAAAGATACTAGTGAGAGTAGGTCATGTCCTTTCGTGGTTAGTTGTTATCAATGTATCCTGGTGGCTAGTTTTCTGTCTGTTCGTCTAATGTAGTATTTGTTACAGTTCTTGCAAGTTATTATGTAAATGACATTAGTTTTGCATGTTGTCTGTATAGGGTCATTCAAGTTTATTAACTGTTGTTTTAGTGTGTTGGTGTTTTTGTAGGCTACCATGATGCCAAGAGGTATGAGTAGTCTGGCAGTCATTTCTGAGATGTCTTTGACATAGGGGAGAGTGATTAATATTTCTGGATGCGTTTTGTCTACTTGTTTGGGTTTGTTGGTGAGAAATTGGTGGACTGTGTTCATTGGGTACCTTTTTTTTAATAAACTGTATAGGTGATTTTTCCTCTGCTCTGCATAGTTCCTCTGTGCTACAGTGTGTGGTGGCTCATTGAAATAATGTTCTAATGCAGTTTCATTTGTGGACTTTGGGATGATTGCTTCTGTAATTCAGTATTTGGTCCATATGTGTTGTTTTCCTGTAGACGCTGGTTTGAAGTTCCCCATTGGTTGTTTGCTCTACTGTGACATCTAGGAATGGCAGTTTGTTGTTGTTTTCCTCCTCTTTAGTGAACTTTATGCCAGTAAGGATATTATTGATAGTCTTGAAGGTTTCCTCTAATTTGTTTCAATTAGTGATGACAAAGGTGTCATCCATGTAGCTGACCCAAAGTTTGGGTTGGATGGTTGATAGAGCTGTTTGCTCGAGTCTTGGCATTACTGTCTCTGCTAAGAACTCTGATATCAGAGATCCCATGGATGTTCCATCAGTTTGTCTGTAGGTTTTGTTGTTGAAGGTGAAGTGGGTGGGAAGACATAGGTCCACTAAACTTGACGATGTTGTCCTTGCTGATGAAGTTAGTGGTATTTGGTGTACGTGTCTTTGGCTCTTCTAATAATATAGTCTGTGTTTCCTTGGCCAGGTTGATGTTGATGGATATGAATAGGGCTGTTACATCAATGGAGACCTTTATTTCATCCTTTTCTATCTTGGTGTCTTTGAAGGTCTTCAGAAATTCTTGGGTGGAGTGGATGGAGTGGCATAAGTCTTCTACTAAGTGTTTTAGTCTTTGTTGTAGCTCCTTGACTAATCTCTAAGTTGGTGTTCCAGGTAACGAGACTATGGGTCTAGGTGGGGGGGGGGGGGGGGGGCGGGATTCCTGGTTTGTGAGTTTTGGGTAATCTGTAGACGTGTGGTGTGTTGGATCCATCTGGTTTCATTTTTTGGAACTCTTATTTATTTCTCCAGACTTCTGAAGTTTTTTGAGTAAGGCTGTGATTCGGTTCTCTAGTTATGGGGTCAAGTCTATCACCACTCGTTGGTCAGTGTTGGCACCTGCAAGCGGTACGTTCACTTTCTCAATGTAGTCTCTTTGATTTAGAATGACTGTAAAGCGTCCTTTGTCTACACATAGGATAACAATGTTTTCATTTTTTTAGTCCTTCTAGTGCTTTCCGTTCTTGTGTCCCACTTCGACTGGAACAACACATCCATCCAAGGACATGCCAAACAGAGACAAGCACAAGAATTCATAGTTGCATGGCATTCTAACCGGAACTCTATCAACAAACGCATTGACTCGCATCCCATTTAACACCCCCTGAGAAAAAGAACAGGAAATGACATCACCACAGGGAATGACATCACCAACACAAGGAAACCTAAACACATAAATAAAAAAGTGGGCCATACCACCAGTGCTTCATCCGGAGGCTCACTGATGATGTTACCTAGTATGGCGACAAAACGTCTGAACCTGAACCTTTCAGCTCAGTGAGCAAATAGATCATGTTTAGGCTACTTGATAAAACTTGACATCAAAATGATGAAATATTTGTACTCAGTAACTGATCCTACGATTAACATCCTATATTATTCACTGTAAAATTCAGTGGACAAGCAAAGTGCAATAGATAGCAAGAAATATCTGTGGGTGGAATTGTCCCTTTCATCATCCTGCAGTAAAGAAATAATGTAGATGGTGTGTGTAGTCTTTTAATATGGGGATTAGGTCATGCTAAGCTTTTCAATAGGTCTTCAGGATTTTGAAATGATGTCCTTTATGTTACTTGTAACATATTTGTTTTACAGTGCTAAGTTAGGTAACTATTCCTTGAACATTTATTTACTTCTTAAGATTCTTAAGAAGAGTTCTATTGGACTTGAATCATTAAATCTGTTTCTGTTTTCAAAAATGTTGCCAGGTTTGTTGAGTTTCCCCAGTATGTTCTGTTTTTATTTCAATTATCCAGCATTTGCAATAATTTGCTTTTATTTTCTATTTATAGTGTGTAATATTTTTAAGAAAACATTTTGTTAACCGAAGTCATGTTGCTTTTGTATTTCTCTTACCCTTGAAACATCAACACTTGTACACATCAAACCTCAATTACATTAAGGCAACAGATAGTGTTCTGGACCTTTGGTATTCCCATTGTATTTTGTAATGGGAGAATAAGGTTAGTTCTGTTCCATTACTGTCTCTACAATCATAGATTAAATAAATTAAAATGCCATCATCATAATCAGTAAGAAGAGTATTATATGGACAGCAATGAGGCTGCAATGTTTCCTAAACCACTTAAGATCCATACCCATTACTTTCAAGTTCATAGCAGATCTGATTTATTGGCTCTCGTTGTCAGGAATTTGTCAAGAAAATGACATATGCCGATAGCAATCACACCAGTATCACACTTCAATTAAGGTAATGAGCAAATGGATAATGATCTCATTGGAAACAAGATTAGAGAAGCTCTCAATGTCACTTTTACTGTGAACAGATATGCATAATTTACTACAAACAAATTGCTCTGCAAGGCTAAATATTACAAAATATATTATTAATTGAAGTGTTTCCATTAATTAATAAGGAATCCTTTGAACAAATTAACTATAATAGATTTCAAAAACACTTTGAGGCATTAAAGTCATTCATGACCAAAAACATGTATCTTAACTGAATAATAATGTTGCTAGATTAAATTTACATTGAGACCTTTCATTGATGAATCATGTTGCTTCAATATCCATACTTAAAACCAATTCATACTGATTTACTTTCTTTGTAAAAGGTTTATTTCCTTAAAGAGTTAGGTAGTTACTATTGACCAGCATCGCCAATGCAACAATTTTGCTTTCAAATATTGGTAGAAAATCAATGTCTTTTGTTCTACTGCCCTCTATTGTCAATCATAAAAATCAGTTCACCTCTGTTTGTGAAAAAGCAACAGTAACAGAAGGCAGAGTCTTCTACCTTCGTTGCTGCTGTAACAAGAGGTCCATTTTCAGATTTGGAGACAGACCACCTGTAAAGTACACCCAGCAATTGCTCTTTGACAAAACCACCAAATGACTTTGTATTTCATGGTTCACTGACTAATTAAGGAGGAAGGATAGGATGTACCTGCCTGAGCTTCCTGAGGCATTGATGCTCAGATGCTTTGAGATAGGATTTAGTTATTTAAAAACAAATCATCTAATTAAATATATAAATAATGTTACATTGCAGGGCAGTTGGCGTGTCATAAATGTAACATCTGGATGTTTACAGGCAGCTATATCAGCACGCAGTGCTTGCAGATTTGACCTGTCTGCTCAGCATATTGAGTACTATAGAATATTTATTTTTCAACCTTGGTCACCTTATAAACACATCTGTATAATGGCAATTCCATTTCTCTGTATTTATGCCATGAGTCGATCAAGACGGTTTCATGCATGGAGATTGAGGTGGTTACCTACTTTCAAAAGAGGTTAACATATTTTGGAAGAAAACCCATAACACCAAGTCATATAATTATTTGAACAAATATCACGAGGCAGCACATGAATTATGAACAGATTAAATTCTTGAGTCTCCTTTCAAGTTGATTTGTACTCAAGTCCGAACACTAAAGCAGGACAATATAAAGTCATTGTTTTTTAAGTTCAGGAAATGTTAAAATTACATTCCTGCATGGGATCATGTTCGGATCTACAAGTATCTGTAAGTTGAATATTTGTAAATTAGGAATCCCCAATAAAATGATATGTCATCTTTGGAAAATGTGAATCAACCATTTCTAGGTAATAAGTAAACCATCTGAACCAGATATGACACAGATCTCACAGTTTAACGGTGCCCCAACTAATTTTAAACTTGACACTGGGGCAAGAGTTACTAGGAAAACAAAATCCATTGAGGATTATAAAACTGTAATCTTTTCACAGATAACTGTATGGTGCAGGCAAAGTACTGTTCAACATAAAATGGATTCTACAAGCTATTCTTAAAATATAGAGACCTATATAGAAAACGTGTACATCATGAAAATTCAACACTTCAACACAAGCAGAAAAGTGTGCTTTATTCTTAAAATAATATAGTATGTTGAAGAATTTCAACAAGCTCAGAAGTCAAATAGCAGTGATTGCTTTAACTTTCATCAACAAGATGAAGATTTCATAAGTCTCTGATGAATGTTCTCTGAACCTAAGAGTAAATATAAGCCATTCAATTGAAACATGTTTTATCCCAAAAACTCTGCAAGATTGAGAGATCAGATGATACCCCTGATTTTACTGTGTAAAAACTATTTAATTATCTTCCAGTGAAAGACAAATCTTCAAAATTTGATTATTGAATAGATTAGAACCACCAGGGGTTAGTAGTAGACTGTTGTTGTGGCCACTTGAACTGTTCAGCAGTAGTACCAAAGCAGTTCAGTAAGTTTTACTGTCCATGATTGAACTTCAAAAAATGATAATGCTATCAAAAGTATATGTTCAGGAATGGAAGGTTCACATTTCAGTCTAATTCATTACAACTTCAAAAGGAGAAGATTACTTCATTCAGAAACATAGCTATTTTTGGTCTCATGATTTGATGAGGTTAACAATCCTCTGAGAAAAACAAATATGCAACATTGCAGAAGGAATTCTAGAAATTAAAGTCATTAATATTCCAGGAGAGCAATGAATTTTAAGTGTATGGTTTGTTGACAAGCAGCAACCTTCCAAAGCAAACACGTAATTGTCATTTATAAAGTCAGGGACCTTGGTGGGGGTGAGGGATAAGGTAGTGGTAAACCTACTTTACTTATTTGAAAAAATCATGTAAAGATTTTAATATAGAGGAAAGAAAGCATGGGACCGAATGGGGTGGATTATTGTATAAGACAGCTAGTATCTGAAAGGATTGATTGGTATCATGAGATAAGCTCCACCCAGTGGGATATACAATATAATCCTAGTGGAGCTAGCCAGTTTTGTTCTGTCCTAGTAGTTGTACCAGTTCTACCAGTGCTAAGCTCATTTAGCAAGCAGCAATGCATGCTTACTCTTCCATTGAGCCCAACGTCTCATACAAAACCATCATATATCTCAGTTGTAAGGTAACTAACTATTAAATACTATGTAATAAACCAGTTTTTGATTTGTATTGAGGCTTTTTTTCCATTGAAGACTTTATGTCCGCATCCTTTCCCACTTTCTATCTGCAATTCAGACTAATACCATAAAGAAGGTTTGGTGGCAATTAATCTACCGAAGGCATCTCTGGTGATTCCAGCAAAACAGCACAACACAATAAGAATTTGCACTTCTAATCTGACTTCTGTACTTTAATTTTAGCCTTCACACAGAATATCCAACCTCTTTCCTGCATAAAATTATAAATATTCAAAACCAACTTAAATGTTAGCAACAGAAGTGAGTATTCTCGCTAATGCAGATTATAGGTACCACAGTGGGTTAAAAACTAGGTACGTTCTTGAGTTTCCATAGATTTAAATCTTCTGGTTTCCAGCAAAATTATTTGTGTGCTCTTTTCTATGTCTGCTTTCACATTTTAACTTCAAACTTCCATATTACTACTTTAATGAAAGTTGGTTTTGAGCGCTTGTTCAACAATCACAAATGAATGATCTTACGTGAATGAAGCCTGGTATTTCAGGTGACTTTAATTCACTTCCAGTAACATTGGTTTGGTAACATGATTTCACTGCTTGGGCCACATTAAAAAATGGCTTTATATATCAATATGAATGACTTATTGCATTACGGATTCTTTCAGGAATTGGTAATATTTCTTATACAATATATATTCTACACCTTCTTCTTTCAGTATAATTGTCATAAAAGTGCATAGTTCAAAAGTACATTGCGAATATAATCATACATGCTTATAATCTGTAGATATCTGCCTAGGTATTAAAGGACAATAAATCAGATAAAAGAGAAAATATACCTCAAGGGAAATTGTTTATCTTAATTATATTTCACCTGAAATGGATTAAACTGATTTATGTCAGACAGAAAGTACAGCCTCAAGTCAAAAAATAACCGTATTATGTTAAAGTTAGCAGTATCTCAGTCAGAATAGACTGTCCTTTAGAATCGATAGTGTGGTGTAGCAAATGCACAGTAGGTCAGGCAGCATCTGAGCAGCAGGAGAATTGATGTTTTGGGCAAAAGCCCTTCATCAGGAATTGGCTGTGAGCCGAGGGGCTGGAGAGATAAATGGGAAGGGGGTGGGGCTGGGCAGGAGGTAGCTAAGAGTGCGATAGGTAGATGGATGTAGGGGTGATGGTGATAGGTCAGAGAGGAGGGTGGAGCGGATAGGTGAGAAGGAAGATGGACAGGTAGGGCAGGTCATGAGGATGGTGCCAAGTTGGAAGGCTGGAAGTGGGATGGGGCGGGAGGGGAAATGATGAAATCCACATTGATGCCGTGGGTTTGGAGGGTCCTGAGGCAGAAGATGAGGCATTCTTCCTCCAGGCATCAGGTAGTAAAGGAGTGATGATGGAGGAAGTCCAGGACCTGCATGGTCTTGGCAGAGTGGCAGGGGGAATTGAAGTGTTTGGCCACAGGGTGTTGGCATTGATGTGCGCGGGTGTCCTTGAGATGTCCTCTGAAACATTCTGTTAGAAAGCATCCTGTCTTCCCAATGTAGAGGAGACTGCATTGGGATCAACGAATACAGTAAATGATATGTGTGGAACTATAGGTAAGACTTTGATGGATGTGGAAGGCTCTTTTGGGGCCTTGGATTGAGGTGAAGGGGGAGGTATGAGTGCAGGTTTTGCGATTCCTGTGGTGGCAGGGGAAGGTGCCAGGTGGGGAGGGTGGGTTGGTTGGGGGGGGCATGGACCTGACAAGAGAGTCACAAAGGAAATTGTCTTTCCAGAATGTGGATAGGGGTAGGGAGGGAAATGTATCTCTGGTTTTGGGGTCCATTTGTAGATGGCAGAAATGATGGAGGATGATGCAATGCATATGGAGTTTGGTGGGGTGGAAGGTGATGACCAGGGAGGTTCTGTCCTTGTTCCGGCTGGAGAGGTAGGGTTCAAGAGCAGAGGTGCGGGAAATGGATGAAATGTGCTGGAGGGCATCATCAACCATGTGGGAGGGGAAATTGTGGTCTTTAAAGAAAGGCCATATGATGTGTTCTGTGGTGGAACTGGTCCTCCTGGGAGCAGATGTGGCAGAGGCAGAGGAATTGGGAATAAGAAATAGCATTTTTACAGCAGGGAGGGTGGGAGGAGCTATAGTCTAGGTAGCTGTGGGAGTCAGTGGGTTTGTATAAGAACCAGGTAGCTGTGGGAGTTAGTTCTTCAGAATGTCATGCTTGTTGATTATTTGATTAGATTAGATTCCCTACAGTATGGAAATAGGCCCTTTGGCTCAACAAATCCACACTGACCCTCCAAAGAGTAACCCAACCAGACCCATTCCCCACCCTATTACACTACATTTACCCTCGATTAATGCACCTACCTCCCTGAATACTATGGGCAATTTAGCATGGCCAAGTCTCCTAATCTTTACATCTTTGGCCTCTGGGAGGAAACCAAAGCTCCCTGAGGAAACTCACGCAGACACGGAGAGAATGTGCAGACTCCACACAGACTGTCATTCCAGGCTGGAATCAAACCTGGGGTCCTGGCGCTGTGAGGCAGCAGTGCTAACCACTGAGCCTCCATGCTGACTCCAAAGAGTAATATCTCCTTGGATCATGGGAATTAGTTTTTTTTTATTCCCCCTTCTGCTTCAAAATTTAAGAATGATACAGATTTAGCTATTGATGCCAGGTTATCTGGAGAAAAAAGATCATAAGACAGAGATAGAAGAGCAGAAGTAGGCCATTTGACCCAAAGAAGTGCTTTGCTATTCAATTAGATTGTGGCCTGTCTGATAATTCTCAAATCCACATTCCACATAAACCTTGATTCCTTTACTGATTAAAAATCTGTACATCAGTACAATCTCTAAAAAAATAAGAACATCGGAACTAATATGCTATGTTTTAATCTTTTTACAAAAATAGAATTAAATATTTGCTTCGTTATTGTCATTTCTGACATAGCAATTAAATTGTGGTAACATTGAGGCTTAAATGTACAATCCTTTTAGAAGAATGACAATTGACAATAATTGCTACATCTCAAAATAATAATCTTCCCTGAGTTGAAGCCAAATATAAATGTTGTGGACTTTACTAATCTCGTTGTGGAATAAGTAGAATTTACGGAGGCTAAGAACAAAATGTGAGAAAAGTCTGAAATGGAGCATTATAAAACGTTTCCTGGTCAGTGCACAAAAGGCCAGAAACTATATTATCATATCTCTAACACCAGGATAACTTAGCACCGTTCACTTCAGCAGGTTTGCCCTGATATCCAGAACAGATCTAAAAAGAAACAGTATACTGAGAAATCTCGATGCAAAGTAGCATTACAAGTCATCATACCGAATTGGAATTGCTGTGCACAACTGGGTGGTGGGAGCTGCCCATGTGGTGGCAACAGCAAAAACAGATGAAAGTCATGTTTCAGGCCATCTTTTCAATGAGTATAGACAGTTCCTTGCAGAGGAACAGCACAAGAACCAATGCAGAAGCATGAAACTTTATTTCAGCACAGGGATAAGTCATTTAAGACAGAAATGAAGAGGAGGAACTTCTTCTCTCAGGGGATGATGAATCTTTGGAATTCTCAGCCCCAGATGGTGATGAGCACTCAATCATTAAGTATGTTTGAGACACAATTTGATAGACTTCTGAAGATTAATGACAACAAGGAATAATAACAAAAGGTTGGGTGGGTTATTCTTCGGAAGGTTGGTGTGGACTTGTTGAGCCAAATGGCCTGTTTCCACACTGTAGGGATTCTATGATTTCGCTGCATATTAACATGGAGAAGTAATATTGAGGAAAGTGGTATTGGGGTGGGTGATCGGCCCTGCTTTAATTCAATGGTAGAGCAAAATGTTCAAGGAGCTGAATCGCCTTCTCCTCCTCCTACATTCCAATGTTAATGTGTTTTTTTAGAGGATGAGACAGGACAGATTAACATGAGGAATGAGGAAATGGCAAATGCATTAAACAAATACATTTAGCCAAATTTTCAGGTCTATTAATCCTACCACCATGATCCTGTCTACTCAGTGTGCATAAAGGTATTGATGACATAAATCCCAGGCGGCTATGAGAGGCAAGGAAGGAGATTGCTGGAGCCATGACAAATATATTTAATACTTTGCTGGCCACAGGTGAAGTTCCAGATGACTGGAGAATAGCTAATACGGTTCAGTTGTTCAAGAAAAGTATCAGGGATAGGCAAAGTAATTACAGAACAGTTAGTCCAATGTTAGGAGTCCCATGGGTGAGAGGCCATGGGATTCAAAGCAAGTTGGCAAACTGGATCCAAAATTAGCTTAGAAATAGGAAGCAAAAGGTGATGATGAAGGGTTGTGTTTGTAATTGAAAGCCTGTGACCAATGGTGTATCACAGGGATTTGAGCAGGGCCCCTTGCTGTCTGTTATGTACATTAATGACTTGGATGTGAATATAGAAGGATTAATTAATAAGTTTGCAGATGACACAAAAATTGATGGTGTTGTTGATATTGAGGAGGATGGTCTCAGGCAATGTCTGATATTGATCAGCTGGTACATTGGGCAGAACAATGACAGATGGAATTTAATCCAGAAAAAGACAAGGTAATGCATTTTGGGAGGTCTAATAAGGGAAGGAAATACATAATGAATGGTCAGTCTCTGGGCAATACTGAGGAACAAAGGCACCTTGGTGTACAATAAAGTCATAGAGTCATAGAAATGTATAGCATGGAAACAGAGCCTTTGGTCCAACCCGCCCATGCCAACCAGATATCCCAAGCTAATCTAGTCACACATGCCAGCACTCAGCCCACATCCCTCCAAACCCTTCCTATTCATATACCCATCCAAATGCCTTTTAAATGTTACAATTGTACCAGCCTCCACCACTTCCTCTGGCAGCTCATTACATACACGTATCACTCTCTGTGTGAAAAAGTTGTCGCTTAGGCCTCTTTTATATCTTTCCCCTCTTACCCTATACCTATGCCCTCAAGTTGAGAACTCCCCGACCCCAGGGAAAAGACTTTGCCTACTTACCCTGTCCATGTCACTCATAATTTTGTAAACCTCTGTAAGGTCACCCCTCAGCCTCTGAAAATCCAGGGAAAACAGCCCCAGTCTGTTCAGCCTGTCCCTATAGCTCAAATCCTCCAACCCTGGCAACTTGCTTGCAAATCTTTTCTGAATCCTTTCAAGTTTCACAGCATCGTTCCGACAGAAGGAGACCAGAATTGCACACAATATTCCAACAGTTTCCCAAAATGCAGCACCTCGCATATATCTGAATTAAACTCCATCTGCCACTTCTCAGTCCACTGGCCCATCTGGTCAAGATCCTGTCGTAACCTGAGGTAACCTTCTTTGCTGTCCACTGCACCTCCAATTTTGGTGTCATCTGCAAACTTACTAACTGTATCTCTTAGCTCGCATTGAAATAATTTATGTAAATGACAAGAAGTAGAGGACCAAGCACCGATCCTTTTGGCACTCCACTGGTCACAGGCTTCCAGTCAGAAAACAACCCTCCACCACCACTTCTACCTTTGAGCCAGTTCTGTATCCAAATGGCTAGTTGTCCCTGTATTCCATAAGATCTAACCTTGCTAATCAGTCTCCCATGTGGATCCTTGTCGAAAGCCTTACTGAAGACCATATAGATCACATCTACTGCTCTGCTTTCATCAATCCTCTTTGTTACTTCTTCAAAAAATTCAATCAACCATGCACAAAGCCATGTTGACTATCTTTAATCAGTCCTTGCCTTTCCAAATACACGTCCACCCTGTCCCTCAGGAATCACTCCAACAATTTGCCCACCACCGAGGTAAGGCTCACTGGTCTATAATTCCCTGGCTTGTCCTTATCACCCTTCTTAAATAGTGACACCACGTTTGCCAACCTCCAGTCTTCCGGCACCTCACCTGTGACTATTGATGATCCAAATATCTCAGCAAGAGGCCCAGCAATCACTTCTCTAGCTTCCCACGGAGTTCTAGGGTACACCTGATCGGGTCCTGGGGATTTATCTACCTTTATGTGTTTCACGACATCCAGCACTTCCTCATCTGTAATGTGGACATTTTGCAAGGTGTCACCACCTATTTCCCTACTTTCTATATCTTGCTTATCCTTTTCCAGAGTAAATACTGATGCAAACTACTCGTTAATTATCTCCCCCATATTCTGCTACTCCACACAAAGGCCACCTTGCTGATCTTTGAGGGGCCCTATTCTCTCCCTAGTTGCCCTTTTGTCCTTAATGTATTTGTCAAAACCTTTTGGATTCTCCTTAACTCTATTTGCCAAAACTATCTCATGTCCCCTTTTTGACCTCCTGATTTCCCTCTTAAGTATACTCCTACTGCTTTTTTACTCTCCTAAGGATTCACTTCATCTATCCTGTCTATACTTTACATATGCTTCCTTCTTTTTCTTAACCAAACCCTCAATTTCTTTAGTCATCCAGCATTTCCTATACCTACCAGACTTTCCTTTCACCCTAACAGGAATATACTTTCTCTGGATTATCGTTATCTCATTTCTGAAGGCTTCCCATTTTCCAAGCGCCTCTTTACCTCCAAGCGAATATCTGCCCCCAATTAGCTTTCGAAAGTTCTTGCCTAATATCGTCAAAATTGGCCTTTCTCCAATTTAGAAGTTCAACTTTTAGATCTGGTTTATCCTTTCCCATCACTATTTTAAATCTAATAGAATGATAGTCGCTGCCCCAAAGTGCTCCCCCACTGCTACCTCAGTCACCTGCCCTTCCTTTTTTCCAAGAGTAGATCAAGTTTTGCACCTTCTTAAGTAGGTACATCCACGTACTGAATCAGAAAATTTTCTTGTACACACTTGACAAATTCCTCGCCATCTAAACCCTTAACACTATGGCAGTCCCAGTCAATGTTTGGAAAGTTAAAATCCCCTACCATAACTACCCTATTATTCTTACAGATAGCTGAAATCTCCTTACAAGTTTGTTTCTCAACTTCACTCTGATTATTAGGGGATCTACAATACAATCCCAATAAGGTGATCATCCCTTTTTTATTTCTCAGTTCCACACAAATAACTTCCCTGGATGTATTTCCAGGAATATCCTCCTTCAGCACAGCTGTAATGCTATCACTTATCAAAAACGCCACTCCCCCTCCTCTCTTGCCTCCCTTTCTATCTTTCCAGTAGCATTTGCATCCTGGAACATTAAGCTGCTAGTCCTGCCCATCCCTGAGCTATGTTTCTGTAATGACTATAATATCCCATTCCTATGTTTGTAACCATGCCCTGAGGTCATCTGCCTTCCCTGTTCGGCCACTTGCATTGAAATAAATGCAGTTTAATTTATTAGTCCTACCTTGTCCCTGCCTGCCCTGACTGATCTTGGAGGAACTGTTTGGGTAAAGTTCACAGCACAGAAGCAGATAAGTGATTTTTTTTTACAAGTCCTTAGATCATCGAAGATTTCAGCACAGATAGACAAAGTGGTAAAGAATGCATAAGGCATGATTGTCTACATTAGCCAGAGTGTAGAATGTAAGAGCAAGAAAATCTTGTTACAACTTTATAAAGCAGTTGGAGTATTGCTTGTAATTCTGGTCACCATACTACCAGATGAATGCCTTTGCACTGGAAAAGATGCAAAGGAGATTGATCAGGATTTGCCTGGGATGAAACTTCTCAGCTTTGAGGAGACACTGGATAGGCTGGGTTTGCTTTCCTTGGAGCACAGGAATCCAATACAGAATCTGATTGAGGGTAAAAGATTATATGAGACACAGACAGGATGAATAGATTGTGAGAATCTTTTCCCATGGTGGACATGTCTAAGACCACGGGGTATAAGTTTAAGGTAAGGAATGAGTGGTTAACAGGAGACCTGAGAAAACTCTTTTTCATTCAGAGAGTGGAAGATCTAGGGAACATTCTCCCTGTGAAGGTGGTGGAGGCAGGCATTCTGGCAACATTTAAGAAGCATCTGGATGAGTCCTTAAAATGCCAGTATGTAATTGGCTATGGACGAAGTGCAGGTAAATGGGATTAGTGTAGTTTTTTGTTTGTTGGTCAGCATAGACATAGTGGGCTGAATGGCGTGTTTCTCTGCTGTATGACCCTATGACTGTATTAGATTGGATTAGTGGTGCTGGAAGAGCACAGCAGTTCAGGCAGCATCCAACGAGCAGCGAAATCAACGTTTCGGGCAAAAGCCCTTCATTTACCTATGACTGTATTGCCAGGTTGCTGGGAGTCAGATTTTTTTTGCTGGAAGGTCCTATTTTGTAACAAAGGTTGGTCTACCCAGTCAATTAGCCAATTGACATGGAAACCGAGGCAGGGTGACCCAGGACTGGACCCAATACAAAGCCTGGTCTTGGTCACCATTTTTCAGGAGTACTCCTGCTTCTATATCTTATGTTTTTTTTATGCAATGATAGTATGGTACTCAAATCCATAAGTATGTCAGTTCACAATGCTACAATCACTGCATGCACTAAATAAGGAGAACTTACTCATGTAAAAGGAGTACACAATGACCACCAGTTATGTCAGTAACACGCACTCCATTTGATTAGTAAGTTTGAATGCAGACTCAATGAATTTGAGAATTATCCGATCAGCCATGATATCATTGAATGGAGGAACAAGCTTATGGGCTGAATGGCCTATTTCTGTTCCCCCATTTTATGGTGTTATGGTCTAAAACTGTAGAAATAGCTTGGAGTTATAGCTAGAAGAATGGAGTCAAAATTACAAATCTTTGTTTAAAAAAAAACTGCGCAAACATGGAAAGGTCATTATTTGTATTTCTCTGAGGTATAGAAGTATACAACTAGTCCCAAATAAGCCTAGAGTAAAATCAGTCCCATATCAATAATTTATTGAAATTTAGTACTGTGTCAACTCTGGGAACCTGCTTACTGCCCTTAACTAGGCAGTGAATGCAGTGTTAGTCTCTTTATTGGCCATGTCTAAGACAATTGCGTTGTCATGGAGGAGATGATATCAGATGGCCCTGCGTTTGGTCCTGGCACCTGAAAATATTTTAAAGCTGGTGAGATTCTAACCTTAGAGTTAAGCAAAGTCAGAACTGAATCTGACTATGTTGTGATTTTGATACTTAAAGGAAGGTATAGCACTGAGTTTCAATAAGGTATAGTACAGTGCTATGTTTTAATTCAGGCCAGCTGAGCACTGAGTTTTGACAGTGGGACAAGTTCTGACAAATTCTGGAAATATTCCCAAATACCCTACTGGCTGCCATCTCCACCTCATTGGAATTAGTAGCTACATTCCCTGGCAGCCCACCTTCTGCAATGTTAAATGGAGGTTAAGAATTCAAGAATTCCTGATGGAGGGCTTTTGCCCAAAATGTTGATTTTCCTGCTCCTCGGATGTTCCCTGACCTGCTGTGCTTTTCCAGTACCACACTCTCGACAAAATCTGCCTTTGCTGGCCTAATAAGATTCCACCTTATATTCATAAATATTCAATGCTAGCAAACTCTGATAACATCCAGTAGCCAAGTTATTGGATATCACTTCTACTCTGCAGTAATTCCTTTTGACAAATTAAACTGCCAGGTATTAACCTCATGATAACTCAAATTATACTCTTATTCTGGTGTGTATCATCAAATCATGATCCCTGTTCATCTCACCCATTTCAGAATATCTGATGAAAGTGTATATTTTTCCCAGATTTTAATTTCATTGATACCAAGCTAATAATTTGTTGCTGTGGTCTGCATTTAAACTTCCAAATGAGTTAATCTGACAACTTGAAACAAGTTTGCAGGTGAAGAGAATAAATTTTGTGTCCAACTACATATGACTTCAAGGTCACAATATGCCATGAGTTTAAAATTTATTTATTGCATTCTTTAGCTGGATAAATGACTCTTAAAATGCTGAGTAATTTCCAGAACAAATGTGAGTTTAGTTACTGTTCATGTGTAAACATATCACATATTAATTGACCTTTTATTTAATACTGTCAAACTGAGACAGTTATATTGTTATCCATTTGTTCACTCTGAATTGGTGAAAACAAAACACATCCTACAATTTACTGTATAGTCTCTTGTTCTCGATCATCTTGTGATTCCACAATTAATTTCTCATCTGTTGAACAATTTTAATGTTACTGTGTTTTAGGTATGTTACTATTAATTTCTTAATTAAACTGACAAAGTAAACTTTAGTTGAATTAAAATATAGCTTTTTTTCTTGAAAATCTGTCCTGCTTTCTTCAACAGATTGACAATATTGTAAAGTATTCTTGTAAACCACAAGTTTATTTTTCTCCAGTTTGTTATTATTTGCTGTTTGAAATAAAGTTTGAACTAACTGAAATTATTACTTTGTATCAGATTTACAATACTTACAGAAGTTTTAATTTAGCTTTTCTGTCACATTGAATTATCTTATTTAAATTACAATATTATAAAACAGTATATACATATTTCTTGTTTAAGTCATATCTATACCAGTGTTACATTTTCAAGTCTAATTAACTCTTTAGATTTTGTCTATCAACCTGTTTGCCAACTACAATCAAATATAGAAGAATGACTTCTTGTAAACATCTGACAATTAACAGTCAAAGGATTAGAGAAATGTACCAAATGGTAAAAGATTACTATCATTCATGCTAATCTGGGGATGAGCAAGAGAAATGGAATTATTGAAATTTGAATCCATGCGGAACATCTGACACTGACTCTGAACATTATCAAAGCAATTTGTATTTTTGCCTTGGTAATGGATCTTTACTTCCAGAGATGTACTCAACACTTCATCATGTGGTGGGGGTGTAAGGTTTTTGTGGGTAATTGCACTGTCCAATGCAATTTGAGTCATGCTTGTCAGTGTGAGCCCAGATGCAATTCCACTCACTGGCGTATGATGGTCTGGGTGCTCTTAAGTAAAAGAAAACACAGTAGGCTATTACAATTAGCCTTGAGAGAGGGGAAAATATTGGATCATTCTGATTATCAGTCAGCTGAAAATGCTTGTATGTTAACTCCAGGTGTAGAAAGGTTGCTGGCTCTTGTACAATGCCCCGTGGATCAGATAAGCTCTTGACACTAAGTAGACACAATAATAACAAATGGTTGATCAATCAATTTAGGAGTGCTTTAAGCACATTGGCTGCAAACCCCAGCAATTGTTAATGTCTTCAGGAAAGAAGGGAGAAATTGATTTGACAGAGAGAGAAAAAAATAAATATCCCACTTCTATCGATCAGTAATTTTTTATTTCTCTTAAACAAAACTCATAAATCTTCAAATAATAATATTGGCAAGATATCACATAATGACAGAGAAGTGAGGATACCAGAGCAGTTAGCATCTTGTTACATGATTGCTTCCTTAACATTTTAACAGATTCATAAACTTAAGATTATGATATAACAGATAATTACCTTTATTTATTATTGTTACAAAACATTGATTTTAAAATCTGTCTACCAAGCAATAGAAATCAGCCTTCCATACATTGAAGTGGTTTATCCAAGCTTAATCATGTTATTTAGCCTTGAAGGTGGCAAAGGTCTTCTTATGAAATACAACACTATATCTCTTTGTGTACCTTTTTCTTCAGGCTCTCTTTTGTGCTGGATGCACCATTATCTGATTTTTCATGACCTCAACAGTTGTTTGAGTAGATTGTCAGATAGGAAAGCGGAGCCTCATGCCTTTCTCTGAGCCATAGCTTTGTTGCACAAAATATTTGATGTGTGCTGTAAAACAACTTGCCTTTTCATATTGCAGCAAGCTCTTGTCTCAGACTCTCTACTACTGTGATCAAAAACCTGTAATCCTGACAACCCTATTAGTTCAATTATCTGCCTAGCCTATTTAAAGATCGGCCCTGTGCCGATCTTTACTGTACAAAGTCTTCAGTCCTGAAATTCATCCTTCCAAAATGTTATGAGACACACTGAAGAGAAATGCAATGTTTTCAAGAGCACAGTTTCAACTAATTCTTTAGAAGTTACTGTTTTTTTCTTTGTTCTTTATGAGAGTAAGGTAAAATATATCAATATTATTAAATATCCCAGCCTATTTTACGAGATTGCATAATATAGATAATTCTGTCACAGAACAATAAATCAGGACAAGTCTATAAATCAAAAACAGTTCCATCAGATACACAGCTAGAGAAAATGTCAGTTGTTGATCAAAGGAGTACAACTTACAACTTTACTGACTCAATATATTAAACAGTTTAGAATACTTGTCAAAGGATTGTGTTGTCAAGTAAATGCACTATTGTTAAGTATTAGAAATGCTTGAGCAGTTCTTTAATAAATGCAGACATAATCCATCAGGGCTTTGCTGAAGCTTCTCTAATTTCCAACATGCGTGCAGCAGCATCAATCAAAGCTTAGGCAGTGTGTGTACAATGTGAATTCCAACTTGCAGCTCTGGTTCAAAGTTTACAAAGATAAAACATTATTCATCCTCACAACATTTAGCTCAATTAACCTCTGGGAAAGCCAATATTCACTTATTATATCTGACAGGACAAATCTTCAATCTATTGGAATACTCCCATTGTCTTACATAGCTTGCGCACAGTAATTTCAAAGGTACTTGAGATTGCTTGATATTATTTTCTTTTAATTTATTCTCATTTCAATATTTGTGACATTTTATTCTTGCTCACAAAACATTGCATGTAAAACTAATGCAATCCTTTCTCATATGATTGTGAAAAGTAACTTATGTAAAGATAACCTACAAGATAAACACAAATCTGAGCATTGTGACTAATTCTCATGAGCATGAAAGCTGACATGATAGGTTCACCACTGATTTATTTTTTTTGAGTTCCATGTTGTTGGAGGTTCTTTTCTCATGATCCTAGTACTTCTTGAAAAATGTAAAAAAATTTGTACACTTGAAGGTTCATTATTTAAAAAAAAAATCTTCCCAGGATCTGCTGGTAAGGCTAGCATTGATTACCCACCCAAAGTGTAGTTGAAAAAGGGGGTGATGAGATGCCTGGTGCAATCCAAGGGGGTTAGGTACACATACTAGTATAGAAAGTTCCAGGATTTTGATCCAGGATGTTGGGCAGCGTGGCACCTCAGTGCTTAGCACTGCTGTTTTGCAATGTCAGGGTCCCAGATTTGATTCCAGCCTCAGTTGAGTCTTGGCCTGAATCTGGAGTACAGCAATAGGAGATTCCACAGGAATATTGTCACATTTCATTTGAATTTCTCAAAGAGGACAACTCATCTACTCTTCTCATATGCAAGAATTCAATTTTAGGCTGTAATAGAAATACTTTTTCTGCTACTTAGTACAGCTGAATGGTTCATCAGGAAGATACAAAATTTGTTATCTCCCTTATCATTTTCTATAAAGTGAGGTTTGTATTATTTTGATTACTAAATTGGCATGGAAGTATTGTCACAATGATTTCTTTTAATGACAATTTGTAGGGAGGGCTGCAGATGGTATATTGACAAGAAAAAAAATGTTTTTCTTTCCTTTTGCCATCCACTGACAATCTTCTTTTGTCATTTTATCACTCATGCCTTCATGTTTTATAATAAAACATCTTGTTTTATTCTCCCCCATTCCAATTCTAGTGGTCTCCTCAATTACCAATCACTTCTGAATATTCCTGATCTTCCCTGACTCTTCCAATTGTTGTGTTATGTCACATGGTTTGTATGTTAATAAATCTTTAAGAGACATGTCCACGTCTTCATCATTGTAATATAATATTTGATCTGAGGGTATAAAGGTAGCATGCTCTATTTTAACTTGGTCCTATTGAAGCGTTACACTCCACTGCTGTCTTGTAACTAATAGCTGTATGTCAGCCTCAATACTGAAGTGTGTGAGGTACACAATAGGTACATATAGTTAGTTATAATAAATGTCTGCTGTATCCTTCAGTACTACAATGCTCACACCCTGTTTCTTATGTTACAGAAAATAATATAAGCATTGCCACCTCGGGTAAAAGAACAAAGAACAAAGAAAATTTACAGTCCAGGAACAGGCCCTTCGGCCCTCCAAGCCTGAGCCAATACAAATGTACGATCTAAACCTGTCAGTCAATTCCTAAGCATCTGTATCCCTCTGCTCCCCACCTATTCATGCATCTGTCCAGATGCATCATAAATGATTCTACCGTGCCTGCCTCTACCACCTCTGCTGGCAATGTGTTCCAAATGCCCACTATCCTCTGTGTGAAGTACTTACCGCGTGTATCCCCCTTAAACTTTCCACCTCTCACTTTGAAAGCATGACCTTTTGTCATTGAATCCTTCACCCTGGGAAAAAGCTTATCTCTATCCACCCTGTTTATACCCTTCATGATTTTGTAAACGTCAATCAGGTCCCTCCTCAATCTCCTTTTTTCGAGTGAAAATAAACCTAACCTACTCAACCTCTCTTCATAGCTTGCACCTTCCATACCAGGAAACATCCTTGTAAACCTTCTCTGCACCCTCTCCAAAGTGTCCACATCCTTTTTGTAATGTAGCGACCAGAGCTGTACACAATATTTAAAACGCGGCCGAACCAATGTCTTGTACAATTTTAACATGACTTGCCAGCTCTTATACCCAATACCCCGTCCAATGAAGGCAAGCATACTGTAAGCCTTCTTGACCACTCTATCCACCTGTGCAGCAACCTTCAGGATACAATGGACCTGCACTCCCAGATCTCTCTGCCCATCAACTTTTCCCAAGGCTCTTCCATTCATTATATAATTCGCTCTAGAATTAGACTTGCCTAAATGCATCACCTCACATTTGTCTGGATTGAAAGCCATCTGCCACTTTTCTGTCCAACTCTCCAATCTATCTATATCCTCCTGTATTCTCTGACAGTCCCTTATGCTTTCTGCTACTCCACCAATCTTTGTGTCATCTTCAAACTTGCTGATCATACCACCAGTGCCCTCTTCCAGATCATTTATGTATATTACAAACAACAGTGGCCCCAATACTGACCCCTGTGGAACACCACTGGTCACCTTTCTCCATTTCGAGAAACTCCCTTCAACTACTACTTTCTATCTCCTGTTGCTCAACCAGTTCTTTATCCACCTAGCTAGAACACCCTGCACACCATGTGACTTCACTTTCTCCATTAGTCTGCAATGGAGAACCTTATAAAATGCCTTACTAAAGTCCACGTATATGACATCAATAGTCTTTCCTTCATCTAACAATTTGGTTACTTCCTCAAAGAACTCTATCAAGTTGGTAAGGCACGATCTCCCCCACACAAAACCATGTTGCCATTACCGATAAGCTCATTCCTTTCCAAATATAAATAGATCCTATCTCTCAGTACCTTCTCCAGCAACTTCCCCACCACCGACATCGGGCTCACTGGTCTGTAGTTACCTGGAATATCCCTACTACTCTTCTTGTACAGGGGGACAATATGAGTAACCTTCCAATCCTCTAGCACCTCACCTGTATTTAAGGATGCCACAAAGATGTCTGTCAGGGCCCCAGCTATTTCCTCTCTCGCCTCCCTCAGCAACCTGGGATAGATCCCATCCGGTCCTGGGGATTTGTCCACCTTAATAACCTCTTGCATACCCAACACATCTTCCTTACTTATGCCAACGTGATCCAGAAGAATCAAACTTCTATCTATCATCTCAATATTCATCATGTCCCTCTCCTGATCGAACACTGATGCAAAGTAATCATTCAGAATGTCACCCATTCTCTCAGGTTCATCACACAGCCTTCCTTCATTATCTTTTAGTGGACCAATCCTTTCTCTAGTTACCCGCTTGCTTCTTATATAAGAATAAAATGCTTTAGGATTTTCCTTAATTCTGCTAGCTAAAGCTATTTCATGACCCCTTTTAGCCCGCTTGATTCCTTGTTTAAAACTTGTCCTACTCTTCCAATATTCTTCCAGGGCCCATTCTGTTCTTAGCTGCCTAGACCTTATGTACACTTCCCTTTTCCTCTTGGCTAGTCGTACAATTTCTCCTGTCATCCACGGTTCATGAATCTTGCCCTTCCTATCCTTTGCCTTCAACGGGACATGCCTATCCTGCACTGCCATTAACCTACCTTTGAAAGCCACCCACATCTCAAATGTGGACTTCCCTTCAAATAGCTGTGTCCAATCCACATTTCTCAGCTCCTGCCTAATTTTGATATAATTAGCCTTGGCCCAGTTTAGCACTCTTCCCTTCGGACCAATCTCTTCTTTATCTACGAGTATTGTAAAAGTTACAGGATTGTGGTCACTGTTCCCAAAGAAATCCCCCACCGCAACTTCTCCCACTTGTCCTGGCTCGTTCCCCAGTACCAGGTCCAATATGGCCCCTTCCCTCATCAAATTGTTGATATACTGCTCTAGCAAACTCTCCTGCATGCTTCGTACAAATTCTACTCCATCCAGACCTCTGACGCTAAGTGTATCCCAGTCAATGTTGGGAAAATTAAAATCTCCCATCACCACTACCCTATTGCCTCTACATCTTTCCTTAATCTGTTTACCTATTTGTTCTTCTACCTCACGTTCACTGTTGGGAGGTCTGTAATACAGCCCCAACAATGTAACTGCCCCCTTTTTATTTCTCAGCTCCACCTATAATGCCTCACTACCCAAGACTGCCATAGTGTCCTCCTTTAGCACAGCCATGATATCGTCCCTGACCAGCAATGCAACTCCACTCCCTCTTTTACTTCCCTCCCTGTCCTGTCTGAAACCTCTATATCCTGGAACACTTAATTGCCAATCATTATGCCAAAAAAGAATTCTGTTGAAGGCAAACTCATTTCCCTTTGATGCCTCAGATTTCCCTTTGAACTTGCCTGATTTCTCTTTTCCCTAGCCTCTGATTTTCCTTCTAGTCCTTGATATGGCTGATTGTTCCAGGATCTAATCTTCCCTCTGACCTCTATCTGTGGAGAGAATCCCCCAGTTCTCACCTGCCACCCCATCAACTTCCGCATACATTGCATCATTCTCCGCCATTTCTGCCACCTACAAATGGACCCGACCACCAGAGATATATTTCCCTCCCTACCCCTATTTGCTTTCCATAAAGACCTATCTCTCCAGGGCGCCTTGTCATGACTACAACCCCCCCCAACAACCCTTCCTCTACTCCTGGCACTTTCCCCTGCCACCACAGGAATTGCAAAACTTGCACCCACACCTCCCCTCCCCACCTCGATCCAAGGCCCCAAAGGAGCCTTTCACATCTATTAAAGTTTCACCTGCAATTCTACACATGTCATTTACTATAATTGTTGCTCCCGACGCGGTCTCCTCTAAACTGGGAAGACAGGATGCCTACTCGCAGAGCACTTCAGAGAACATCTCCGGGACATCTGCACTAACCAACTCCAGTGCCCCGTGGCTGAATACTTCAACTCCCCCTCCCACTCCACCATGGACATTCAGGTACTGGGCCTCCTCCATTCCAGAATCTCTGTACCGCAGTGATAATTTTTCCGTAACTGATGAAACGTTTTGAAAACTTGCTGGCGTTCAGTCAGTTATGTTATCCAAGGAAATTACTACCTCAGCGTGACACACCTTCATGACTTTGAATGCAACAATTAATCATCATAATCAACAGAATCAATATTTTGTCAAGTAATTCAGATTTGCATTCTTAACTCACAGTTGGAGCACCTGAAGGTCTCTAAATGAGATGTGTCTGCTTTCAACAGGTCTGATGAAGTATTTATGTAATATGATGTATTAACAATTCAAATAAAAATGCAAGATACACTCCCTTACCACTTGATGCCTGGAGGAAGAACGGTTCATCTTCTGCCTCGGGATCCTTCAATCCCCTGGCATCAACGTGGATTTCACCAATTTCCTCATTTCCCTTCCTCCCACCTTATCCCAGTTCCAACCTTCCAGCTCAGCATCACCCTCATGACCTCTACTACCTGTCCATCTGCTTTCCCACCTATCCGAGTTATTACCATTACTCCCACCTCCATCCACCCATTGCACTCTCAGCTACCTTACTCCCAGCCCCAATCCCCTCCCATTTATCCTTCCACGCCCGAGGCTCCAAGCCTCATTCCTGATGAAGGGCGTTTGTCCGTAATGTCAATTTTCCTGCTTCTTGGATGCTGCCTGTCCTGCTGTGCTTTTCCAGCACCACACTCTTGTCTATAATCTTCAACATCTACAATCCTCACTTTCGCCTGCATTAGTATCCAGTCCAATTACTGTTTCTTACTCTGCAGAATCCATGGGCGATTTTGCACTATTTCTTTTTGTTTTTATTTCAGATTCATAATGTTTTATTTTGTATCATCGATGAGGCATTTTCTATGGATTAGATATTCTTTTCAGGAAAAACACTAATCTTCTAGCTATGGAATAAACTACATTTTTAGCATTACACGATAGTACAACATTATTTTCAATGGTATTTGAATGAAGCTCTGGAACTTAGAGTAAATTGATTATTGTTGCCATAGTTCTGTGATATAATAACTAACATTATTGAATAAAACAGTATTATGGCAACAGTGTTACATAAATTGTGAACTTTCGATCAGAATAAGCAACATTGCATAAATGTTTGCCTCAAGTTATAACACCAACCTAACTTATAACAGTTTACAATTTCTAATGAGTCTTCAAATCATAGTAGTCTGGTTAGTTTTTTTTTGCATCTCACCCATTCCAGAATCTCTGTACCGCAGTGATAATTTTTCCTTAACTGATGAAACGTTTTGAAAACTTGCTGGCGTTCAGTCAGTTATGTTCTCCAAGGAAATTACTACCTCGGCGTGACACACCTTCATGACTTTGAATGCAACAATTAATCATCATAGTCAACAGAATCAATATTTTGTCAAGTGTTTCAGATTTGCATTCTTAACTCACAGTTGGAGCACCTGAAGGTCTCTAAACGAGATGTTTCTGCTTTCAACAGGTCTGATGAAGTATTCATGTAATATGATATATTAACAATTCAAATAAAAATGCAAGGTACACTATAGATAATTTGTTCATATTTCTTAACAATGATCCTTAAAATGAAATTATATACCTATAAAATTAAGCTAAGAAAGCATTTAAACTTTAAGACAAACTGATATACCTCATAGCAAATTCATGATTTCTGAAGTGCATTTACTGTTATTATGTACTTATTTATGAAACAGATAATTTGCTAATAGCAGTGCCTCACATCTATCCAATGTTGTATACTTTATGTCTCAAATTTATAAAGATATGACGCCATTGGTGGAATCTCTCTGAGGAGTCAGGGATCTCACTGGTGGATATGAAAGTTGAGGAGAGACTCAAACTGCCTCACCAAACCAGAAACCAATCAGGCAATGGCAAGGCCAGGAGTGTTCTTTCCACTGTAATTAAGACACAGCGGGTGAGAGACTATCTTGTCAGGAGCTGGTGACCAATTAGAGACAAAAACAGAAATTGCTGGAAAAACTCAGCAAGTCTGGCAGCATCTGTGAAGAGAGAAACAGAGTTAACACTTCAGGTTCAGAGACCAAACAGAGGTTGGTAGCTTGCGTACTCAGCAGCACCACTGGAGAGGCTGTGTCTGCTTCTGGTACGATAGGCATTAGTCTCCCAGGATTGCAGAGTAAATCAAGTTACAGGTAGGCAATACAGGGAGAAAGAAATTTGTAGTGGAAGAGGAATGGACAGAGTAGTGGAGGGGAACTGGTAGCAAGTGTAGAGATTGGCTCTCTTTAGATGGTATCAAAAGCATCAATCAAGCACTGTGCTTGTGATCAATAGACAACCACCATTCCCTGTCTCTGGCAACCTATGAAGTGACAAGCTGCATTTTAGTTTTCGCTACTGTATACATGCATTTTAGCAGGCCCAACTGCAGTTGGACTAAGACTGGTGGCAGTGGGATGAGACACTTTACTAGCCATTGATTGGCCAATTAAGTGACTCAATTGGTGGCTTAGCTAGATGATTGAACAAAGGCCTCCATCACACAACTTAGTTCTGGTGAAGGCAGCAAAATAGGCAAGGTTCAGTCCCCCTACAATTGCCCCTCTTACTGCACCCATGCTCAAAACCAGAGATGGCAGAAGCTTCTCCATTGTATTTAACAAGTTTCATTCACATTGATATAAAATGTCTACTCCATGCTTCAACTCTAATTTGCATTACTTTCTACAGTTTGTTTAAACATTAAACAGACTGACATAAGTAAATACAGAACAATTGTAGACTACACCCAACAAGAGAGGCAGAACAATGTATAGAGCAACAGAATTGATGTTTTAAGCCAGTGTTCTTTTCTCAGAACCTTTGTTCTAATTTCAGATTTCCAGCATCTCCAGTATTTTGCATTCATAAACTTATTCAGCTACTTAGGGATGCTACTCAATGCCTCATGTTCATTAAAAATTGTCATAAGAGAGATGTGCACTGATTGTAAACTTTTATAGTGTTCTCCCCCAAATACATGCACTTAATTAGGTCTATTATCTGATCTTGAGAAGCTCAGTTTACATGAGCTGTATGAAATAATATTCAATAATGTTAAATTTGTTAACAAGAATTACAACATCACTAATAGAAACTGCAATGCTAAGGTCATGACAAGCTCCATGATAGCAAGACAATTTTGCATGCTCTCGTATTTTCAGCATAAACGACACCAATGGCAAGGGGAACCATGTAAGTTACTCTTTTTTATGATCTAAAGATAACACAAGATACCTACCAGCCAATTAAGTACTTTTGAAGTGTAGTTAGTTATCATGTCAGGAAATGTAGCTTGACAACTGGGAACTGAAAATTAGGCTTTTTAATGAATTGTTTATGCAACAGTAAATTAAGGTATAAGTTGAACAGCACTTCACTGAAAGGTATATTGCTTTACTGGGGTCCTGAGTTTCGTATTTTATTAAAAGAATGGTTAATAGGGAGGAAATATATATGAGATGAAACATGCAAGTTGAACCTTAAAAAGGTTTAACAAAAATTGTCACATATCAAACACTAAGAAGGAGTTTAAGGTTGCTAGAAGGCTCCTTGAAAAATCTTCAAAGCAGCGCTAGAAGTGAAAATGGTTTCAACTAATGATCATACTGGAGCCAAAGGGTGTGATCCAGATCTTTAAAATGTTCAAAGATATTGATAATACAAATGTCTGCAACTTTTTGACTTTGATCTTGAATACAGAAGTAAGGATGAATTGTTATAGGACAGAGATGATTTATTAGTTCCTATGCTGTCATGGCGATGAAATGTTTTCTGAACAAGACTAGGCCAGGGTTCAAAATGGAGATGAGAACACAGACAAATTTTATGGATTTTTTTTTATTAGTTTTTGAGGATCAGGGATTCTTTATGCAAAACATCCTGTCAGGGAATTAATGGTATAGGGCAGAATCAATGATAGAGTGGATTGTAATGATCTGTGGGAGGAGCAGACTTGGTTGACTGGAAGCCTTTTTTTTATTCTTAAATGTTCCAATACAATTTCCAGATCACTCGTTGCTTAAAAGAACAATGAGTTCAGGATGTAAAGACACTCTTCAAGTTTGGGAACAATTGAGTGAATGTTTTTTTTTAAATTATTAGCTGACAAATTAATGTGCAAAAACAAAATGTGGGAGTGAAGATGCATGGCTGGCTGCACTAATGGCTTGAGCCTTCTGACAAGAATACAATAGTGAGCCTGATCTACTGCAGTATTGTGTGAGGCAAGCTGCTTGAAGCCAGACAGTTTAAATAAATAATTTCAAATTACCTTGCTGCACAGCAACGTTTAATGTGCTCTCTGAAACCAAAAGATTCTGGCCTGCAACAAAATTAGACTAGTCTATGGTGAATACCAGCTAATTCATTTCAAAAGTGGATTAATGGTTGCTATTTTAGCAAGTTTTCTCTCTCCTATCACACTGTCTGTGTGAAGTTTTCATGTCCAGTAGTGGGATTTCTTTAATGCAGCATAATCCGTTAATCTTTGTTAGGTCATTTTAGTGTAAATAATATGAAATGAATTCCAACTCCAGCCAAAAGTAATTACCTTGGTGCCGTTTGATTTTCAGCCTGAAGGACAGCATCCCTTGACATTCATCAAACAGCTAATTAATTCTGTTTTGCCAATGGATCTAATTGCCAGCAGTGATGAATATCTTAGTACAATAGTGGTGTAAACAGGCTGGCAGAGGTGTAATAAGTTATTGAAGTGCTTTCCTTCAGTGTTTTTCACATCCATCTAATTTGGTTTTTTATTTGGGTAGAAAGCTGAAAATGTGTTGCTGGAAAAGCGCAGCAGGTCAGACAGCATCCAAGGAGCAGGAGAATCGACGTTTCGGGCATAAGCCCTTCTTCAGGAATGAGGAGAGTGTGCCAAGCAGGCTAAGATAAAAGGTAGGGAGGAGAGACTTGGGGGAGGGGCGTTGGTAATGTGATAGGTGGAAGGAGGTTAAGGTGAGGGTGATAGGCCGGAGTGGGGGTGGGGGTGGGGGCGGAGAGGTCAGGAAGAAGATTGCAGGTTAGGAAGGTGGTGCTGAGTTCAAGGGTTGGGATTGAGACAAGTTGGGGGGAGGGGAAATGAGGAGACTGGAGAAATCTGAGGCCTAGGAACCCTCCAATCACAAGGGATGAATTCAGATTTCTCCAGTTTCCTCATTTCCCCTTCCCCCACCTTGTCTCAGTCCCAACCCTCGAACTCAGCACCACCTTCCTAACCTGCAATCTTCTTCCTTACCTCTCCGCCCCCACCCCCACTCTGGCCTATCACCCTCACCTTAACCTCCTTCCACCTATCACATTTCCAATGCCCCTCCCCCAAGTCTGAATTCATCCCTTGTGGTTGGAGGGTTCCTAGGCCTCAGATTTCTCCAGTCTCCTCATTTCCCCTCCCCCCACCTTGTCTCAATCCCAACCCTTGAACTCAGCACCACCTTCCTAACCTGCAATCTTCTTCCTGACCTCTCCGCCCCCACCCCCACCCCCACTCCGGCCTATCACCCTCACCTTAACCTCCTTCCACCTATCACATTTCCAACGCCCCTCCCCCAAGTCCCTCCTCCCTACCTTTTATCTTAGCCTGCTTGGCACACTTTCCTCATTCCTGAAGAAGGGCTCATGCCCGAAACGTCGATTCTCCTGCTCCTTGGATGCTGCCTGACCTGCTGCGCTTTTCCAGCAACACATTTCCAGCTCCGATCTCCAGCATTTGCAGTCCTCACTTTCTCCTTTTTATTTGGGTACCCAAGAAGACCTGTAAAAAGCATGTTCTTCAGAAAGCATTCATCAGTAGCAATTCAAGTTTAAGTTGACTGTTCAGGATATGACACATTTGCAGACAACACTTCTATTGTATTAGGTAATGATTATGAAGAGGTTAGTGTTTATGTTGCATTGGCATATGGCTCCATCCATTCGACTTGTGTCCTACACAGTTTGATTGAAGACTAGTAATTCTAGTCCAACTTTAGGAAGTAGCAGATATAGCTGCACCTGCTCTAAAAGGTCTTAATAATTACAACTGACCAAATGTAGTTGTACTTATAGCTATTATGCAATTCACCTTGTTATCCACGAACAGTGCCTGTTCCATGGATGCTCTACAGTGTTGGATTCTCCTCCACTAATCACTCGATAGGTCTGAGACAAAGCAAAGGCAAAGGAAGATTGATGGCTGCTAACTACCTCAAATAGTTCTTACATATGTTGTTCGAGTTGGAAAATACCACAAGGCATCAACAATGGTCATCTGTGAAAATACCGCATAGTAACATCGGTGCAGATCTGACCTGAAACCTGAGGACAAGACACAGAAAAAGTAAGACATTTCAATCAAGTCAGTTTGCCATTTTAAAAAATGACTGCTTTAAAATGGTCAAAGGTGGTCAGTCAATAGCTGAAAGGGGACCACCAGCAGAAAGAGAGAGAGAGAGAGAGAGAGACAGAGTAGCATGGAAGTAGCAAAAGGACAAGTTCTGCACTTAAAAAAACTTTGTTCTGAGACTAAGAAGTCTGTGGAGCAAGTGTGTGGGCTAGGTAAAGATAGAAAATCCAGCCACACTTAGAAAATACGGAGTCCTTAATGAAGGAGGCTCTAAAAGCTGCAAGTGAAGGTTCTAAGAGGGAAAACTAGATGTATCTAAGGGAAATGGGAATAACTTTATTAAGAAGTGCACAAAGACTAGAAAGGGAAAGCAAAGGAAAACTTCACCCCTTACAATGTGCAATGCTATCATCGATAATAGACTCCTTGAGCATAGTTGCAAGAAACAGTGAAAGGATAAGAAAATAACTCTACGTTAGGGCTGTGGAATCAGGAAGGCCTTGGAATTTACTTCAGTTTAAAAAAAAGTAAATATAAAGAAATGTAATGAAAGAATCTAGCAAGAAAAGAAAATTCAAGAAAGAATGAGTGTCATTCAGCCATGATTTTGTTGTGAAGTTTCAAAAAATGTGTAGTGAGAGAACCTTAGTTTAAAAATAGCATGGAAGAAAAGCTTGGAATTGTAGATTCTGAATGGTAGGAATGGTAATGAAATGTTGCCTCAGTGTGGACTTCCAAGGTGATTCCAGAGTGGTCCCAGACTCGAGAGCCCAGAGCAGTCTGGAGTCAAGGCCTAATGTGGACTGGAAGCTAGGATCAGTGTGAACTGGGTTGAAAGGACAGCTGTTCTGAACTTTTATTTTTCTGCTTTCTAATTTATTCCTACAGTCTGTAATGCTGGAATGTTTTTTTTCCCTAAGAATTTGCACTGAAGAACCTGTACCTAGGTACCTTGTACCTAAGATGGTGCCACAAGTAGTGACTAAGAAACGTTTCACTGTACTCATTTGAGTACATGTGACAATAAAGCTAATTATAATTATCTATTTTTACCCAGGAAGAAGCAGCAAAATTCTAGCTTGGCGGTAGTAAGTGCACAAACCAAGTCAACCACTACTTTGAGCATAAAAAAAATGGGAAAATAAAGTAAGCATTTCAAAGCAACAATCTTACAAAAAAAAAGGCACTCCTGAAGTGCCACTTAGTACAATTTAATACAACAATGCAGTGGTGCAGAGTTCAATGTACATACATGCAAATAAAGAAGTGTTGCTAGCAGTCTAACATGTTGTTTAAAAGTTTCAAATTTGAATATAAAAATGCATGATTAATGAACAGCATATTTAAAAAAAAACATTGTGATGATATAGATTCAAATCATTTTCACTGTAATAATATTAATCATCACATTTTTATGAAACTGATAATGCTACTTAGTAATGCTTCCAAGGTCAGAGAACGCAACATTGAACTTCATGGATTCAACAGTTTTTAAGATATAACATTGCTTCAATGTCAAACACCAATTGCAGAAGTAGCACACAGATATAGAGTTGCAAAAAAGGAGCATGCCACACTGAAAGACATTAATCTTGGACAGTACTCTCCTTTAAAAAAGATAACCAAGGCACTGAGAAAGGAAATTGATAATACCAATGGTCAGAGATTCACAGAGCTTCTTTATTTCACTGGACATCCTCTTGAATTTTGCTTGATATTGTCCAAGATTGCAAGTTGTAAAGCAATCAGCATTTATCTGCTTTAGAATTATTTAATCTTGAGGATAAATGGGGCAAATGGCATTGAGATGATATCAATTTAAAACAGATTTAAAGTAATAAAAATAAATAATTCCATTAAGTGGAAATGGCAGGAGAAATCATGCTTCTATCAAGATATATATCAGAAATGAACCTGAAAGGACATCGGATTGGATTTCTTAGAGAAACATTTTCTAAGATGCAGAATTGTTTCAAAATTAAATACTAAATCTGAATCTGGGCAAGTAAATGCACTATTGTAATTGGTAGGTCAACAGCAGATGAGATTAATTGCTAAGATTATAAAAGAAGGCACAGATATTATTGAAAAAGATTTAACAGCATTTGATAAATACTTTAACCCAAGACCAAATAAGAATCTTAAATTGGCAAAATTTAATTTGACCAGTTCCAGGTTTAGAAGAATCCATAGATTTTGTCAATGAAATTGACAGCTACTTCAGTTTACCAAAAAGTTGTTACCATGGAGCTTTGAAATTAGATTATATGAAAGAAAGAGCTGTTACTGGCTTGCTAATGTTCTTTAGAGAAGCAAATAATATCTGTTCTGGGCCCACAGAAATGTGGCAGACTCTTCACTGGCCTTTCCACTCAGTTTAAGGAGCAGTTTGGATTCGGCAACAAAAGCTGGCCATGCTAGTGATAATGACATCCCACAAAATGTTTTGTTTTTAAAATGCCAAGGTGCACAGAATACTGGGACAAATAGATAACATTAGAGTCAGAAAAAAATAAATTGGCTTAGGGGTAAACGAGATTGTAACAATGTTTAAATTAGGACAACAGTGCGTGTATGTGAATACACAGTCTTTAGCAATAAGATTCATGAGTTAATGATGCAGGTGACCATGCACAAATATGATGCTGCAGCTACACAGAGACCTAGCTTCAAGATAAAAGAGGAAGAAATCTATCAATATTCAGTAAGGAGAACATTGTTTCTGGAGAGAAGGGATGCCCCACTGGGCTCAAGGACACCATTTGGCTCAAGCTGAGGAACTAAAATGGTTTGCATTGCATATTCTTACTAATCTTAGATCGCAAACTAGTGGAAAGGATGTAGGGGAACAAATTTGCAAGAAAATTGCAGAAAAATGCAAAGCGATACATTAGATATAATGGGGGTTTTAATTATCTTCAAATATAATGAGATAGTAGTAGTGTAAAGGGCAGAGGAAGACAAAAGTTCCTCGAGTGCATTTCAACTATAATACAATATCAATAAGTTTCTGGTCCAAGGAGAGAGGAGGCACCACTGGACTTGGATCTTGAGAATAAGGTAGATCAAGTGAATCAAATGTAAGTAGTAAAATATTAAGGTGCCAGAGATCAACGTATCACAAGGATTTGACTGATTATGGAAAAGGACTAGAAGCGTTCAGAATTATGATTAATTAATTAGGGGAAACCACCTTCAACAGGGTAAGAACTTCACCAGACTTGTTACCATTTGGACAGACTGTCTGATGAAGAGACAGTGGGCAAACTCAATGTTTATTCTTCAGAGTTTTGAAGAACGAGAGGTGGTCATATTAAAATTTATAAAATACATAAAGGAGTAGACAGGGGAGATACAAGCAAAATGCTTCCCCCAGTTGGGGAGCCTCAAACCGGTGGGTATTGTTCAAAACAAGCTTAGGTCCATAATGGGGGACCCTATTTTTTAAATCAGTTCGTTGCAAATCTTTGGAATACTCTCCTAAAAAGGATGCAAAACTCACTATCTGTGTAACTTTAAGATAAAGATTAATAGATTTCTGATTACTTACAGAGTTATGGGTATATGTTAGCTAAAAGGATTTGAAGAGTTCATTTAACTAAAGTTGTACTGAATGGTGCAGCAGGCTTGATGGACTGAGTGGCTTACTCTTGTCTCCATATTCCTATGGATTTTCTTTTACTTACCAGTAAGGAGTGAGCATTGCTGACTGGGCCAGTATTTATTGCTCACACCCAGTTGCCCATGTGAAAGGTGATAATGGTTTGGCTTCATGAACTACTGTGGTCTACTTGCTCCACATGCTATTGAGGAAGGACCTCCTAGATGTTGACTCAACAACACTAAAGGAATGGTAATATAGTTCCAAGTGTGGCTTGGAGGAGAGCTCATATGTGGCAGTCTTCCCATGCATCTTCTGCCTTTTGGGGTAGATAAATTGGAATCAAAGATTGGCAGAAAAATATTGCAAATTTTTTTTAAAATTCGTAAATTGGATCTGGGCATTACTGGCTAGGCCAGCGTTTATTGTTCCTCCCTAATTTCCCACAAGAGAGAATCACCATAAGGCTGGAGTCTGGAATCACGTGTAGGTAGGGATGACCAAGTTCTTTCTCTACAGGACATGAGAGAACCAGATGGCCAACATGATCACCATTAGATTAGCTTTTTATTAATACCATATGTTTTAACATTGTATTCAAGTATTACCATCTACCATGGTGGGATTCAAACCCATATCCTCGTCACATTGACCTGGGGTTTTGGAAGACTAGTGCCGTCACATTACACGACTCTGCCACCTTCCCAACTGAGCAATGAGCTGCTTTTATAGAAGAGACAGCTGCATTTCCATGATGAGGCAAAGTGTGGGGAAAAAATGATGCACAATCAATAATGAAAAGGATAGACGTGAAGGTGAAGTACATGATGTTTGCACATGACAGGTTTTATGACAGGTAAATAGCACAAGTGAGAACCGTAATAGGTTCAGAGGGGAATCGAGAAAAAAAACAAATAGAGAAGCTAAGAGACAGTAGCAAAAGGGAGTAACAACTAACATAAAAGGAAATGCAAAATTTTCTATTGGTGCATAGAAACACAATGTTTGGTAAAAGGAGGAATAAAACTTTTTAGAGGTCATAAAGTGAATTCAGACATGGCTGAGGTATTAAAACAATACTTTTCATTTGGCTTCACCAAAGAAGAAGGTGTTTTTCAGAAAGACAAAGCAATTCAGATATTTGAAGAGTTAACGTATAGCTGCCACTATCAGGCTCTCTATTTAACAAACCGATATAATGTTGTTGAAGGTTGGTCATTCTATGCCAGAGTCTGATCCTTAATTGATATTTAAACTTGTGAAAGTCTTACCAGAACTTACCACGTGAGCCAAGTTCACTCTTATGCTAAGGCTATGTCTTAGGCATAGTCTACTGACAATGCATCCAATACATTTAGAACAGCCTTTTCTATTGCTCTTAGTGTTTCTCATGTAACAGGATGTTTACCAGATTCCACAGCACAGTTGGATATGGATTTGCCTGAATGAGGGTTTTCAATATGAAAACAAAAAGAAATAACAGTGAAATTAAGACAGTAAAGCACGACAGTGAGGGCAGTCACAGATTTTAAGGGTGTATGTGAGCAGGAAGGAAGGAGGATCTTTGCTCACTTAGGAGAGCAATGGGAACCAGGAAAAGGAAGTACTGACAAACTCTCACTGAAATAAAGTCCGGGCCTCTACAGAGAATATGGGATGTGAAGGGGATCTCTTACTTTAACAAATTTAATAGGCTCAACGCATTTCTTTTCTGTACAGTGGCAAGATCCTGAGAACATTACTCATGACATAGAGTCATAGAGATGTACAGCACGGAAACAGACTCTTTGATCCAACTCATCCACACCAATCAGACATCTTAAACTAATCTCGTCCTATTTGGAAGCACTGGCCCATATCCCTCTAAACCCTTCCTATTCATATACCCATCCAGATGCATTTTAAATGTTGTAATCATACCAATCCACACCATTTCCTCTGGCAGCTCATTGCATACACGCACCACCCTCTGCATGAAAAAAGTTACCCCTTAGGTATCTTTAAATTTTTTCCCCTTTCATCTTCAACCCTATTCCCTCTAGTTCTTGACTCCCCCACCGCAGGGAAAAGACCTTGTCTATTTATTCTATCCATGCTTTAAGAAACCTCTATAAGCATCCTTCCTACAGAAGGGAGACATTGAATATTTTTTTGCACATCTCTTGACCCTACTGACTATTTTGATTGACATCCATTGAGAATTTTTTTCCAAAGAAGAAGGTGAATTATGTTCAATCAAGCACTGCTTCATAGAACTTTGAGATTTCATTCAGTCATTTTTCAAGCTGCTGATACTGGTGCCCCATAACAAAACATATCTGTACTCTAAACTATTGCTGCCAACTTTTAAGCACAGCCTGTTGCAGTACATTTCTCACCCTCTCAAATGGCAAGGTCCCTTTAGAGTACATATTTTCACTGGCAACTCATCAATTATTTAAATTAGACCTCATTGTGAAAATTTGCACAACGTCTTCAAGTTGACACAGCTCAAAACATTGCCCATCTCCTTCCAGCCACATTTACATAATATTTAAAAGTTAAACCCAGTGCATTTATCACACTAAACCAAATAATAATGTCAAATTCATTGGAAGCTGTTCAAACATTTTCTTTTATGAAATAAAGAAAAATTGCATTTATCCAGTACCCATTACAAGTTCAGCAATCACCAAAATGCTTTACACCCAATTAAACACTGCTGAAGTAATGCAATTGTTGAAGTTCAGGAAGTATAATGGTCAATTTGTGCACACAAAAACCAACAAATAACAGTGCGATAAATTTATTAAGCTATTATATTTTAGTGTTTCAGTCGATCATTAAATATTGGCTAGGGCACAATGAAAACTCCCGTCCCCTTTTTTAAATAGTGCCTTGAAGTCTTTTATGTTCAACTAAAAGAACATATGAAACCACAGTTAAATATACCAACTGGAAGACAACACTAACTAGAAGTAGCTGTTTGTTTATACTTTATTGGATTCTAGTGGCTGGATAAAATGGAATTTTTACGAAAACACTATACTGACAAGTAAACATTTTACTATATTTTCACAAATACAATTAACAATAAGCTAGTATCTAACTAACTAAATAACTGTCTATCTACTTAGAGTCAGAGAGATGTACAGCATGGAAACAGACCCTTCGGTCCAACTCATCCATGCCAGCCAGCTATCCGAACCTAATCTAGTACCATTTATCAGCACTTGGCCCATATCTCTCTAAAACCAGACAACGTAGAACATAGAACATTACAGCACAGTACAGGCCCTTTGGCCCTTGATGTTGCGCCGACATGTCATACCAATCTGAAGCCCATCTAACCTACACTATTCCATGTACGTCCATATGCTTGTCCAATGATGACTTAAATGTACTTAAAGTTAGCGAATCTACTACCGTTGCAGGCAAAGCATTCCATATGCTTACTACTCTCTGAGTAAAGAAACTACGTCTGACATCTGTCCTATATCTATCACCCCTCAATTTAAAACTATGCCCCCTCGTGCTCGCTGTCATCATTCTTGGAAAAAGGCTCTCCCTGTCCACCCTATCTAACCCTCTGATTATCTTATACGTCTCTATTAAATCACCTCTCAACCTTCTTCTCTCTAACGAAAACAGCCACAAGTCACTCAGTCTATCCTCGTAAGACCTTCCCTCCATACCAGGCAACATCTTAGTAAATCTCCTCTGCACCCTTTCCAAAGCTTCCACATCCTTCTTATAATGCGGTGACCAGAACTGTACACAATACTCCAAGTGCGACCGCACCAGAGTCTTGTACAGCTATAGCATAACCTCATGGTTCTGGAACTCGATCCCTCTATTAATAAAAGCTAAAACACTGTATGCCTTAATGACCCTGTCAACCTGGATGGCAACTTTCAAGGATCTGTGTATCTGGACACCGAGATCTCTCTGCTCATCTACACTACCAAGAATCTTATCATTAGCCCAGTACTTTGCATTCCGGTTACTCCGTCCAAAGTGAATTACCTCACACTTGTCCGCATTAAACTCCATTTGCCACCTCTCAGCCCAGCTCTGCAACTTACCTATGTCTCTCTGTAACCTACAACATCCTTCATCACTATCAACAACTCCACCGATCTTAGTGTCGTCTGCAAATTTACTAACCCACCCTTCTATGCCCTCATCCAGGTCGTTTATAAAAGTGACGAACAGCAGTGGACCCAACACTGACCCTTGCGGTACACCACTAGTAACTGGACTCCAGGATAAACATTTCTCATCAACCACCACCCTCTGTCTTCTTTCAGCAAGCCAATTACTGATCCAAACTGCTATATCTCCTACAATCCCATTCCTCCACATTTTGTACAATATTGAACTTTATCGAACACCTTGCTGAAATCCATATACACTACATCAACCAGTTTACTCTCATCTACCTGTCTGGTCACCTTCTCAAAGAACTCAACAAGGTTTGTGAGGCACGACCTACCCTTCACAAAACTGTGTTGACTATCCCTAATCAAATTATTATTTTCTTGATGATTATAAATCCCATCTCTTATAACCTTTTCTAACACTTTACCAAGAACTGAAGACTCACTTATCTATAATTACCAAGATTGTCTCTACTCCCCTTCTTGAACAGGGGAACCACATTTGCTATCCTCCAGTCTTCTGGCACTATTCCTGTAGACAATGACTATTTAAAGATCAATGCCAAAGGCTCGGCAATCTCCTCCCTGGCTTCCCAGAGGATCCTAGGATAAATCCCATCCGGCCCAGGGGACATATCTATTTTCACACTCTGCAGGATTTCTAATACCTCTTCCTTGTGAACCTCAATCAATCCTAGTCTAGTAGCCTGTATCTCAGTAATCTCCTCGACAACATTGTCGTTTTCTAGAGTGAATACTGTCAAAAAATATTTATTTAGTGCTTCCCCTCTCTTCTCTGACTCCACACACAACTTCCCACTACTATCCTTGATTGGCCCTAATCTTACTCACATCATTCTTTTATTCCTTAAATACCTATTGAAAGCCTTGGGGTTTACCCTGATCCTATCCGCCAACAACTTCTCAGGTCTCCTCCTGGCTCTTCTGAGCTCTCTTTTTAGGTCTTTCCTGGCTATCTTGTAACCCTCATGCACCCTAACTGAGCCTTCACATCTCATCCTAACATAAGCCTTTTTCTTCCTCTTGACCAGAGATTCCACTTCCTTCGTAAACCATGGCTCCCGCGCTCTACAGCTTCCTCCCTGCCCGACAGTTACATACTCATCTAGGACACACAGTAGCTTTTCCTTGAATAAGCTCTGCATTTCTAATGTGCCTTTCCCCTGCAGTTCCCTTCCCCCAGCTGTAACTCTTGCCCAGTGGTATACACCTATCCCTTTCTATCACTAATGTAAACATAACAGAATTGTGATCACTATCATCAAAGTGCTCACCTACTTCCAAGTCTAACACCTGACCGGGCTCATTACCCAGTACCAAATCTAATGTGGCTTCGCCCCTTGCTGGCCTGTCTACATACTGGGTCAGGAAGCCCTCCTGCACACACTGGACAAAAACTGACCCATCTCTAGTACTCATACTATAGTGTCCCCAGTCAATATTTGAAAAGTTGAAGTCCCCCATGATAACTACCCTGTCTCTCTCACTCCTACTGAGAATCATCTTTGCTAACCTTTCCACTACATCTCTGGAACTATTCGGAGGCCTATAGAAAACTCCCAGTAGGGTGATCTCTCCTTTCCTGTTTCTAACTTCAGCCCATACTACCTCAGTTGACAAGTCCCCAAACATCCTTTCTGCAACTGTAATACTGTCCTTGACCAACAATGCCACACCTCCCCCTGTTTTGCCATCTTCTCTGTTCTCACTGAAACATCTAAATCCTGGAACCTGCAACAACCATTCCTGTCCCTGCTCTATCCATGTCTCCGAAATGGCCACAACATCGAAGTCCCAGGTACCAACCCATGTTGCAAGTTCACCCACCTTATTCCAGATGCTCCTGGTGTTGAAGTAGACACAATTCAGACCAACATCTTGCTTGCCGGTGCCATCTTGCGTCTCTGAAACTTGACTTTGGACCTCCCTACTCTCAACCTTTTCTATACTTGAACTACAATTTTGGTTCCCATCCTCCTGCTGGATTAATTTAAACCCACCCCAATAGCCTTAGCGAATTTCCCACCCCCCCTTCTTATTCATATACCCATCCAGATGCCTTTTAAATGCTGCAATTATACCTGCCTCCACCACTTCTTCTGGCAGCTCATTCCATACACGTACCACCCTCTGAGTGAAAAGGTTGTCCCATAAGTCCCTTTCATATCTTTCCCTATGACTCTAAGTAGATAGACACTAATTTATTGATAAGTGTAATTGTGAAAATACAGTAAAATGTGCATCTGTCACACACATATATATAAGAAGAGACAAAGTTAGGACAAATATCATTTTTTGTTCATTCCATGACCTCCTGCATTTACTAACTGGCCACTGCTGAAGACTGGGGCCTATTCAACTGCCGAGCTCCGAGGTCTTCTGCAACTGCTGAGGGCTGGGTCCTATCCAACAGCTGAGCACTGGCGGCCTTTGAAAACTGCCAGGAACTGGGGACCTACCAAACTTACTCTGGAATCAGGGCCCATCAAAACTGCCAATGACAGAGGCCCACCAAAACTGCCGAGGACACAGACTTGTCCAACCGAAACTGCTCCACCTCAGCCATAGAAAGGAGAAAAAATGAATTTGATACAGAAGGTGAAATTAAGAAAGAGTAAGAAGAATTACTTTTTAAAAAGAAAGATATGCAAATCAACTGAAAGGGAGTCGATGGACCAGGATCCTGAACATGACTTAACCTGCTGACTCTGCCATCTTGCTATATCCTCTGCAGTATTATCAGGGGTTACTCCTGTCTTGAGGATTTGAACTAATTTTCTTCATGAAGCCAAAGCTCTTCTACATATTCATCTTATCCATGCAAGTTTAAAAACAAAATCTTTAGGTAATTCAGATATGTTACACACACCCAAAGCCCACGTGTCTAGACAAATTTATCAGTTTATAATGTGCATTGATGTGTAGAGAAAATAGATATCCAGAGTAATGACAATACAACATTGTTATCTCGGGATTTAGATAATGATCTGCATCATAGTGAAAAGCTTAGTCAGTTTAGAAGTCAACAACTTTTCATTTTACATATCCAAGATTTTAATTACAGTCACGTAGGTCTTATAAAAGATTGGGAAATTTAATTGATTATATCTATTTTGTTTCCTGTCCTCTCTTCCTAGTAGGGAATATCATAGACCTTAGCAAACAAAATGAATAATGTCATCCATACTAAAGCACTACTTATTATGTTATTGTGATTTTATTACCAATACGTCACACTACACTTCTGATCATTTATTATTACTTCCTAATGTTAACACACAGTATATTGCTAGCATTATTCAAACTTCAGAGTGGAGAGTGTGGTGTTTGAAAAACACAGCAGGTCAGGCAGCATCCGAGGAACAGGAAAGTCAATGCTTCTCATTCCTGATGAAGTGCTTTTGCCCAAAATGTCGATTCTCCTGCACCTCAGATGGTGCCTGACCCGCTACACTTTTCCATCTTCCTATTTGTCAGGTATGACTCCAACCACTGGAGAGTTATCCCCCCAATACCCATTAATACCAATTTTGCTAGGGCTTCTTGATGCTGCTCTCAGGTGAATGTGACCTATCACTCTCACCTCATCTCTGAAATTCAGCTCTTTTGGCCATGTTTGAACCAAAGCTATAAGGAGGTCTGGAGCTGAGTAGTCCTGCCAGAACCCCAAATGGGCATCACTGAGCAGGTTATTGCTGAGCAGGCACTGCTTGATAGCACTGTTGATGATGCTTTCCATCACTTTAACTGATGATCGAGAATAAACTGATGGGATGGCAATTGGCTGGGTTTGTCCTGCTTTTTATCTACATTGTCAGATAGATACCAGTGTTGTAATTGTACCGGAACAGCTTGGCTAGTTCTGGAGCATAGGTCTTCAATACTATTGCCAGAATGTTGTCAGGGCCCATAGCCTTTGCAGTATCCAGTGTCTCCAACCGCTTGTTGATATCACTTGGAGTCAATCAAATTTGCTGAAGACTGGTATCTGTAATGCTGGGGAGGAGGCTGTGTAAGTGTCCTGTTATCACATTCTTTACATTAAACTCTAACATTTTCCCTTCAATAGATGTTAAGCTGTAACTGATCTTTAACTCCCTGATTTCTCCTGTTTTCTTTTAAACAGCAGAGTTTTTTGTGCCATCCTTCGATGCGGCAGGCCTGTTCCAGAATTCACTACATTTTGGAAGATGATCATCATTGCATTCACCTATTTTATGACCACCTCGTTTGGCTCTGGGATGTTTTCATACTAGGCTCTGGGAATTTATCAGCTTTCAATCTCATTAATTTTTCTAGCACTACTTTTTTTAAGCCAATGTTAGCCTTCTTCAAATCCTCATTCCCAAAATGCCTTTGCTTCCCTGGAAGGTCTCGGAAGCTTTTTTGTGCCTTCTTTTATCAATACAGAGCCAAAGTAATCGTTTGAATGCTCTGCCATTTTCTTGTTCACCATTATCAATTCTTCTGTTCCTTTAAAGGGCTTACATTTATCTTCATTAATCTTGTTCTTCTCTACATATTTCTAGAAGGTATTACAGTATATATTTACATACCTTGCAAGTTTCCCACTTGACCTATTATCCTTTGCTAAACTCTAAACTCTAAACTGATTCCTGATGAAGGGCTTTTGCCCGAAACGTCGATTTCGAAGCTACTTGGATGCTGCCTGAACTGCTGTGCTCTTCCAGCACCACTAATCCAGAATCTGGTTTCCAGCATCTACAGTCATTGTTTTTACCTTTTTAAACTCTAAACTGTTCCTAGTCCTCAGTCTTGTCACTTTTTTGAACAATTTTATATTTGAATTTCATTCTATCTTTCATTCCTTTTGTTAATATAATTCACATTAATATAATAAGCCATTTATGTATGCTCTTTCCCCCAAAAGGAATGCATGACAGCAACAATACATTTACTTGTTCTCTAATTATTAACTATTACCTATCCACTATCATGCTTTTCAATGAAATAATGCAGTTTGCAGCAGACAGCTCACCCTTTATACTATCATAGTTTCCTTCATTTAAATTTGGGATTGTAGTTTAGAATTAGACTTTTTCACTTTCAATCCTAATACAGAATTTTACCAGTGTCACTTTTTCTTACGACCTCTCAAAACAAGTTGATTAATTAGTTCCTCTCTTTGCACAAAACAAATCTAGAATAGCTTGCCCCTAATTTGCTTCCTCAAAGTACTGGTCTAAAACTCCATCTTATGCACATGCTAAGAATTCATTCATCACTATTATTACAAACATGTTTTGCTCATCTAAATACAGATTGAAATCAAACATTATTGTAACATCATCTGTATATCTATAACTTCCCCCTAGCTCACCACCAATGTTTGGACTATAGATTACTCCAACTACTTTTTTCTGCCCCTTCTTACTTTATAGTTCTGGTTAACCTGATTTCACATCAAAACTGCCTGCACCAATATCCTTTCTTGTAGTTACATCGATTTTATTTTTTTCCTAAAAACACCACTGCACTTCCTTTTACATTTTGCTCAACATTCCAAAGTTTTGAAATGACTTGAGTGTTCACTTCCCAGCATTGGTCACCACACAGACTTCCACATTATTTGTGCTACTTAAATGCAAATTATTCTTGGTGTTGCTGATGGATATGTGTGCTTTGTGTACTCTGTTTCCTCAACTGGGGTTCTCAACAAGGAACACATTTCAGGAAGTTTTACTGCATGACTGTATAGGATGGGCTGAAGGACTAAAATTGTTGGTGATATTCAACAACTGCACAAGCTTGAATGAGTTCTGTGAACGATCCTGTATGTGCCAAAGAGGGCACAATCAAATTGTGTTTCTGAACTGGCTGTTTGTTACACTGCATAAGAGAAAGAGTTTCATCCCGAATCGTTGGACATCACCTCAGACCAGGACCATGATCGATGCCAGGATCAAACCTAAGCCTCCAGACCAGCTGTCAATCGAGGGCTCCCTGACATGTAGGAGGGCATGAGACCCATTGCTTTCTTTTCCTTTTTCATTTTGTAAAAATAATTACCTAATAAATGCTCATATTTAAGCAAATTGCTGTTGTTGAGTGTTCTCTTAACTACATTTAACTGAATCTATAAGATCCGCTTGAGTACAGCCTGTGTTCCAAGACAATGACTTTCTGCCTCTATCCATCCATCTCTCTATGATGCCACCATTGACTACCCTATATCTCCATCCTCTTGATGTGTAGTCTTCCTATGATAATTGAAAATTGAACAATTGATTTGCTTTTTTGTTCTCTAAGTGGATGAATCTTGACTTTCAGTCAAATAGCTGTTTTCTTTTCTCCCCCCAACTCCAAGAGTTTATCGTCAATTTTGTTTATTTGTTTAACCAAATTTGTTTATTTTAGATTAATACCCTTGTAATTTATGCCCCCCAGATGGCTTGTGACAGAGTTCCAGAGATTTATTTTAATTTCTGGAAATGCTGGTGAAATTGGAAGATTGACAATTGTATGTCAGGTGCTGGGCAGGGAAAGAAAACCAAAATGTTGAAAGCAAGAGCAGAATATTCACAAAATATTCAGAAGGTCAGGCTGTATTTATAAAGAAAGAGCAGTCAATGTATCAATAGCCACTAGATATCTAAAATCTGAAATATTAATTGACAACTTTGCACCTGTATAGTTGCTGCCTGATGTGTTGAGCACTGCAGTATTTTCATCTTTTTGTTTTAATTGTCCAGGCTATCTGCATCTGATACTGAAATCTGCTGACATCAATGGTACTGTAATCTGAAAAGGGTTTCTGTCTACTCAAGAATTAAAGAAACTTTTTATGAAAGGAATACACCTAAATATTGTGATCAAAAGCATTTCTTTTGCAAAATATATGTTCTACAGTTTTAGTGAAATTACTTAATTAATTAACTATTGATTCAAAAATTGGCAATTGGAGTTAAGAGAAAGCTATTAACTTCAGAGAACTTCAAGGGGTTGTAACTCTCAGAAAATCTGATGCATTACTTCTTGTTTATAAATCTGAACCAGGTTGTGTCATTAAGAATGGAATTACTTACAGGCAGTTAGGTACTCCACTGACAGCTTAGACAGTACTGTTAATGAGAAGGGACTCTTAGTGTCAGAGGTATTTACAGCTCACCAACTGAACCCTGACAATTAAATTCAATCACGTAACTTGCACTGCTGTCACAATTAAATGAATTGGCTTGCCATTATGCTAACAATACTGAATCACAGAAGGGATTTAATCTCACTCATCACAAAGCAACTGGAAGTGCATAACAATTTTCCAGATGAATACTTTGTAACATTCATAATTAAAAGTAAAAAGGTTTGGACCATTTTTACACAGGTAATTGCTTTCCAATATTTCACATAAATGCATGTAAATCATTGCTATATACATAGATATCATTATTTAAGAAAAGAAGCAGCAGATTTGTTTTAATGTTGAAAGGTCAGGTTACACATGAATCCATACTTTAAGAGCTAGGGCTGCTATTCTTTGTGCTTTGTATCCAGGCATTAAATTAGTCACTTGTGTATTTTCTTATAAGAAAGTACAAAAAACAGACTATTATTATCGTAGGTGAAAGTGAGGACTGCAGATGCTGGTGATCAGAGTCAAGATTAGAGTGGTGCTGGAAAAACACAGGAGGTCAGGCAGCATCCGAGGACCAGGAAAATTGACATTTCGGGCAAAAGTCCTTCAACAGAAATTACTGTTGTAGTTATGCATTTTTGACTTTTGCATGAAAGCCAACAGGTATTGGTGCTGGACTGAGTCTGGACCCAGTGTTGTGGTGATTCCATATAACATGGGAAAAAGTTGAAAAATGTGATATACAGATGTTATGGGTTTTTTAGATGTCCATGGAAGACATGTACAATCACCAGTGAAGATGACCACAAAACTGGACAAAGTACACAGGGCTGCCTTCTTCAAAACTATTTCTAATCTAATAGCAAACACAGCTTTATTAATCACCATTTTCATATAAGTATCTCATTGTGAAATTTCTCTCTTGCTGTTTGACGATATTGAAAACTATTGAGTCCATGTCATCTCAAACAGTCCATAAACATGTCATTGAAAATGTTAGGGAAGTTGAATTTGAAAGGATAAAAAAAGTCGTGGTGAAAATTTCTTAAATTTTTGCATCGATTTTTAAGAACCTGTTCATGTTGTTACATTGAACTGGTCAGATTAGAATTGTGCAAGTAAATGGATTTTGTGTGAGTTAAAATCTTGCCTTGTCTGCATGTGGTATGAGTAGACAGCCTTGGTGAGGTTTAACTGTTGATGTTTGCAAAGTAACTTGCCATCAATCTGCTGGGCTCTGAACCCGAGGAAAGCAGTTAACATATGTTACTGGATGTTCCTATCTCATTGCTGCCTAATGCAATGCTCAGTCAAGGTATATTCCTAACTTTCATTACCAGAACTTTATTAAATGTGGACTTTTGAACATTGATTTTTTAAAAATGAATGGATGCACCTAAAATGTGGTGACTGCAGGTCAGATGACCAGTCTAGTCTCCTTAAAAAACTGCTTAACCATCTCACAAGGACAAAATGACACATTCCAGATTAAGAGGTCTATCAATTACACCTACCTTTAAATCATCAGAAGACATTCCTGAAAGAAAAGGGATTTTTCAGAAACAAAGAAGGTGATATCTTAAGGTTCTCGGGATGAATATCTTAAAGCAATTAATCAAGATGTGATAAATCAATCAATGAGAAAGGCACTTAAAATTATGAGGAGTCCAATGGCAAAGGGAGCAATGTTTCTCCCTTTATATATATATATTTTAAAAATGACTGCAAAACAGGCAATAGCAGCAGAAGAGATAATATGGTCAGTGCACTTAGTATAGGAGTTGGGGAGGTTATGTTGCGATTGTATAGGACATTGGTTAGGTCACTTTTGGAATACTGTATTCAGTTCTGCCCGCTCTGCTATGGGAAAGGTATTATGAAACTTGAAAAGGTTCAGAAAAGATTTACAAGGATGTTGCAAGAGTTGGAGTTTTGAGCTATAGGGCGAATAGGCTGAGGGCTATTTTATCTGCAGGGTCAGAACTGAGGTTTGACGTTAAAAAGATTGATAAAATCATGAGGGGCATGGATAGGGTGAACAGCCAGGGGACAGGGCAGTCCAAAACTAGGGCGCATAGGTTTATTGTGAGAAGGGAAAGATTTAAAAGAGTCCTAAGGTGTAATCTTTTCACGCAGAGAGTGGTGCGTGTATGGAATATGATGCTCAAGGAAGTGGGTGGAGGCTGGTACAATTACAACATTTAAAAGGCATCTGCATGGCATCATGAATAGGAAGGGTTGAGAGGGATATGGGCCAAATGCTGGTTGACATGGACGAGGTGGACCAAAGGGTCTATTCCGTGCTGTGCATCTTGATGAATCTATGATCTCTGCCTTAAAAACCTAAAACCGTAACATCAAATGGTATTCAAGTCTGTTCCATTTTTGAACTATCAATTCAGCACACTAAGATCTCATAACAAGACTATAACTAATTAGCTTCCTGACCTGTAAAAAGTTGATCTCTTAAAGAGAATCCTGAAACATCTTTGGCATATGACTTTTGCTGTTGAATTCACCTAAACTACAACTCAGCATCTTCTTCAACTTGGCCTGTAATGTGAGTTTTCTGGAACAAAACAACCATGCTGAATAGAACAATTCTTTTACTTATTAATTGCAAGAAGTGTATATTCCTTCTATTGTTCATTTATAGAGTGTGTTTGTGCAATTGTGACCAGATGTGAGCATTAGATTTTGGGAGAGCACAAAAACAAACTTTTATTCAAGCTATAAAATATTTGCTGCTGGTTATTCAAATTGAATTTAATCACATGCATCTTCTTCACAAAAGCTTATTGATTGCAGAGAGTGGAGAAGAAAGCAGGGATATTGACAGTTCTCCCTTATCCTTTCAGTAACATTTGATAATATGCAATAATCCAGCTATCCTAAAAAGAATTGACAGTAACTAGCTGAAGGCATGGCCTGAGTTTGTTTATGATTGCCTGAAATTATACTATGCTCTAGACTTAAGTATATTTGCCATCATCTAAGACGTAGATACAGATTTTAAGGGTAGTTGCAACATCTTGCATGGCAGGCGACACAAAGCCCTACTATTCCTTTGCTGTCATAGAGTAACAGACATCTACAGCATAGAAAAAGGCCACTTGGCCCAACAAGTCTGAGTCAGTCAAAATTAAGCATCTCACTAATCTAATTTTCCAGCACTTGGCCATAGCCTTATGTATATATTGGCATCACAAGTGCACATCTAAACACTACTTAAATGTTATGATGATTTACACAGGCAGTCTACACAGGCAATGAGTTCCAGATTCCCACTGTCTGTTAGGTGCAATGATTTTTCCTCATAGAGCCTCTAAAACTCCTGTCTCTTGCCTTAAAGCTATGCCTCCTGGTTATTGATCCTCCACTAAGGGAACAGGTTCCTTCCTTTTTCCCTTATTTATGCTCTCCATAATTTTATATATCTTAATCACTGCAGTCTATTCTGTTCCAAGGAAAATGACCCCAGTTGCTCTTCATAGTTAAAACTCTCCAGCTCTGGCAACATCCTGGGAAATCTGTCTTCACTCTCTCCAGTGCAATCATATCCCTCTTGTATAATGTGGATTCCAGAACCACACAGAACTTCCTCTCTGTCTATGCTAATTTATTTATTTATATCACAGTCCTCCCTGATTTCAATACCGGTTCATCTGTCTCACTATGTGGATACCATAGTAAAATTTAATTTAGAACTCTACCTACATCATCTGTCTCAACACTCAAATTTGTGCTCCTTAGTGGGCCTATTCTTTCCAGAGTTAACCTTTTACCCTTAATATACTTGTAAAATAACTTTTAATTTTCATTTATTGTATGTTACTATCCTTTCATGTACCCTTTCTGGTCTTCTCATTTTCTTTTTAATTTCCCTTTACATATTCTATAGCTCGCCAGGGTTTCTGCTGTTATAAGGCCTTTGATATATTATAATCTTATTGTTTTATAATCTTGTCTTCATGTGTATATCCCTTGATATCCAGGGTTCACTGGATTTGTTGATCTCACCATTTCTGTTTATTGGAACATGTTGACCCTGTACTCTCTTTATTTCCTTCTTGAATGTGTCCCACTGATTTGACACAGATTTACTCAAAGTATCTGCAAACCTGGATTGTTCATATACCACTGTATGACATTGTAATCTTTTGCTATAAAGTCTGTGTCTTATACTCCACAACTACCCGATTGAAGGGGCAGCACTCCAAAAGTTAGTGCTTTCAAATAAACCTGTTGAATTATAACCTGTTGTTGTGTGATTTCTAACTTTGTCCACCCAAGTCCAACATTGGCTCCTCCACACCATAAAATTTGCCTCATATATGCTGTTCTGTTTCTTTCTGTTAAGTGGCCTATAGTATACTCCCACCAATGTTATACCCATATGGATAAATTTGAGGAGCCTGCTAAGATGCCATCCCTCAGTTCTGAAGAAGGAGCTTTGACAAAGGGTCAGTTAGACTCCAAATGCCAGTTCTTTTCTCTCCTTATAGGTGCTGCCAGACCTGCTGTGATTTTCCAGCATTTTCTCTTTTTGTTTCAGATTCCAGCATCCGCAGTAATTTGCTTGTATCCTGATGAAGAGTCATTGGCTGCGAAATGTTAACTTTACCTCACCCTCCAGATGCTGCCAGACTTTCTGAGTTTCTCCTGCAGTTTCTGTTTTTGTTATAGCTCTTTACTGCTGTAATTGATTCCCTGGTTAATATTGCAACCCCCATCCTCTTTTTTCCCTTTGTCATCTCATCTCAAGACTCTATATCATGGAATTTTTAGCTGTTAATCCTGTCCCTCTCTCAACCTTGTCTCAGTGTCAGCAAAGACGTTATACTCCATGATTTTACGTGTGCCTTCAACTAATCTGCCTTATTCATCAGACTCCTTGCATTAAAATAAATACATCCAACCTTACCAACCTCTTTGTGCATTAACTTGCTCATAAGTTCTATGCCTTCCTGACTCACTTGAAGTCACATCTAATTTTGAATGTGTCTTTTCCTGTGACTTTTTTCTCAGGATCCCAAAACTCCATGCCAAGTTACATTAAAACCTTCCCAACAGCATTAACAAACCTCACCACAAGGATGCTGTTCCCATTCTGGTTCAGGTTCAAGGTGAAAAGCATTCTTCTAACTTGTTTCTTTTCATTAAGTTCCTTTAAGAGTCATATTGCTCATATACCAGTTCAGTCATAGAGTCATGCAGCATGGAAATAGACCCTTTCAATCCAACTAGTCCATGTTGATCATGTTCCCAAACTAAACTAATCTCACCCACCAGAGTATAAGAGTTGGAAGGTCATGTTGTGGCTATACAGGACATTGGTTGGACCACTTCTGGAATACTATATACAATTCTGGTCTCCCTGCTATAGAAACTTGATAGAGTTCAGAGAAGATTTGCAAGGATATTGCTAGGGTAGGAGGGTTTGAGTTATGGAGAGAAACTGAATGGACAGAGGATATTTTCCCTGGACCATCAGAGGGTGAGGGGTGACATTATGGAGGTTTATAAAATGAGGGGCATGATTAGGGTAAATAGACAAGTCCTTTTCCCTGGGGTGGGCAAGGACAGAACTAGAGGGTATAGTTTTAAGGTGAGACAGGAAAGATGTAAAAGACACCTCAGGTCAACTTTTTCTCACAGAGGGTAGTGCATGTCTAGAATAAACTGCCAGAAGAAGTGGTGGAAGCTGGTAACATTCTAGCATTTAAAATGCATCTGGTTGGATATATGAATAGGAAAGGTTTAGAGGGATCTGGGCCAAATGCCAACAAATGGGACTAGATTAATTTATGATATTTGGTCAGCATGGATGAGTTGGACCAAAGGGTCGGTTTTGATGGCATACATCTCTATGACTCCATGACTCTAAATGGTTTTCATATTGCATCTTGCATGTGTTCTGCCTCGACATTGAAAAAGTTCAAAGATGTGTGGCTTCATGAAGTAAAAATGGTACACTTCCCTACTCTGCAACAAAGACAGATGCAGCAATAACATGGAAATGTGATTGCAACCCAATTATGCAACATCCTGCATTTAACATATTCCATTGCTTCTTCATTATCACTGGTTCAATATTTCTGTTTTACGTATACCTAGGACTACCATCACCAGAAGGATTTTGGTGATTTGAGAAGGAGGTCCACCATTAAGATGAACGCGAATTATGGATAATTAATAACTATGGCATTACCAGCATTACTTTCAACCTGACAACATTTTTTTTACAGATCGAGTTTTGAGAAGATTTGGAGCTCAGGTTGAGGTTCTAGATCTAGGTTTGCTCGCTGAGCTGGAAGGTTCATATCCAGATATTTCATCACCCTACTAGGTAACATTTTTAGCGGGCCTCCGGGCGAAGCACTGCAAATGATTCCTGCCTTATATTTAAATATTTGGGTTTCTTTGGGTTGGTGATATCATTTCACATGGTGATGTCATATCCTGTGATGATGTCATTTCTTTTTTTTTTCTCAGGTGGGTGGTAGATGGGGTTTTACTGGATGTGTTTGTTGATATCGTTCTGGTTGGAATGCCATGCTTCTCTGTTTGGCTTGTCATAGGATGGATGTGTTGTCCCAGTCGAAGTGGTGTCCTTCCTTATCTGTATGTAAGAATACTAGTGAGAGAGGGTCATGTAGTTTTGTGGCGAGCTGATGTTCATGCATCCTGGCGGCTAGTTTTCTGCCTGTTTGTCCAATGTAGTGCTTGTTACAGTCCTTGTATTTTGTAAATGACATTAATTTTGCTTGTTGTCTGTATAGAGTCTGTCAAGTTCATTAGCTGCAGTTTTAGAGTGTTGGTGGGTTTGTGGGCTACCATGATGCCAAGGGGTCTGAGTAGTCTGACAGTAATTTCTGAGATGTCTTTGATGTAGGGAAGAATGGCTAGGGTTTCTGGACTTGTTTTGTCTGCTTGTTTAGGTTTGTTGCTTAAAAATTGGCAGACTGTGTTCATTGGGTACCCATTCTTTTTGAATACATGGTATAGGTAATTTTCCTCTGCTCTGCGTAGTTCCTCTGTGCTGCAATGTGTGTTGGCTCATTCAAAATAAGACAAGTAAATGGGAGGCAATAATCTATAGCAAGTAACCAGTTATAAAAATAATTGTGAGAAACCATAAAAATAGTTGCAAATATGTTGACACAAAAAACAGAAATATTGCAGATTATTAGATAATCAGAAAAGAGTAGGATAGGAAATCAAGAAACAGATGTATTAATTTGAAAAAAATATAATGATAATCAAAAAAGAGGGCAGAATAAGCAGAATCAAAATGCATGTAGACTGAAATAAAAAATAAGAGATTAATCACATTGGTATGGAATACACCACAGAGCACCTAACTGTGGAAATTGGGTGAGAAAGAAGTATAAACATAATAACAATTATGGGAGAATTTAACTCTTCTCAAGAAACTGGTTTGAATTGTCAGTAAAAGTGTCCACATAATAACATTTATACTAAAGGGTTATTCTTAAATTGTGTACAAAAAGTATAAGAAGGAACAATGCATGCTGAATATAATAATGGGAAATAAATGCAGAAAGGTAAAAAAAAAAGAAGTAAGATCTGACAATAGATAAAAGTTAAGATAAAGACAAAAAAGACCTCAGGAAAGAAAAGATTAAATGGTAAATTGAAGAAAATATTATTTAAAGGGAATGTAAGTAAAATTAGGGGAATTGAACTGGTAAAATGGATAAAACAAATGAACAGAATAATAGAAGGAGATGGTGATTTAGTGATAATGTAATTTAACTAATAATCCAAAACACCAGATTAAGGTTCTGGGGATATGGATTCAAATCCCATTATGACAGACGATGAAATTTGAATCAATAAAAATCTGGAACATAAAAACTACCCAAATGCCAACCATGTATATGTTGTCAATTGCTGTACAACCTCATTTGGTTCCCTGATGCCCTTTAGGGAATGAAATCTCCTATCCTTGCTTGGCCTGCATGTAATGGCAACTTAGTTGACTCTGAACTGACCTCTATACAATTCTGGATGGACCTAGCCAGTAACTCCCACATCCCGTGAGAAGAAATGTTTAGGTTTCATTTTAATCATTTGTTCTTGGAAGATGAGCATCACTGCTAAGGCCTGAATTTATTGCCCATCCCTACTTACCCTTGAGAAGGTGATGGTAACCTGCCTTCTGAACTACTGTAAATACTTAAAATGAAGACTAAAGTTTTTTTTTCTCATGCGATGTGGGTGTCACTGGCTAGTTCTCAAGGTCCTTATCTGTGAAAGAGTGCTGTGAGTCATAGCTATTACCTCACCATAGCTGGAACCCTTCAATTTCACTGATCAGATGCTTTATACTCTTTCAGTTTCCGACAAGACCTCATCTTTCCAACAAGACCATTAACTGACACTCCATCGATAGTGATTATAATGAGGTCAGCAAGGTGTATATCATAGAATATGAGTGCCCTGATTGGGGCTGTTAATCTGGTCCAGTTTGGAAGCCCTGGCTGACAGATAAAAAAAAGGGGAGTGTCAGAATGTTCGTTCTGAGGAAGCTGGATCAATGCTGAGGACTTTCCACATACAAATAAAGGATAAATTCATGACGGATACCAGCCTTTAGGAGGTTATTTCATTGGCAATGAGAGTAAACAACGCCCCTGAAGAAACTCACTCACAACATTTGGGGTAAGCATTTCTGACATCATGCTGTTATTTGGGAAGCTTAACTCATTCAATCCTGCTGAAGACTGAGTGCAGTATGTGGAAAGAATGCATTATATTTTCCAGTCAAATGGCATTGAAGCAGATGAAAAGCAATGAATAATTCTCCCGACTGTGGATCCAGAGCTTGTTTGGTTACTAGGAATCTAATTTTCCCTGATGCCCAAGCTACTAAGCCTTGCAAGAGTTGATGGATTTCATTCAGGAATATTATGACACCAATCTTCTGCTAATTCTGAAATTCTATTCTTTTTACTCAGCAGGAGAATTACCAGGGGAGTCTGTATTAGGATTTTTTGACTAGGTTAAGATGACGGGCTTAACCCTTAATGAGATGCTGAGAGACCAGGTGGCATGTGGAATTAATGATGTAACCATGCAAAAGCGCCTACTAGCTGAAGCCCAGTTGGACTTCAAACAGGCACTACAACCAGCTTTGTCATTGGAAAATGTGGCAAGTGGAGCACTTGAGTGCATGGTATTCTGATGGAAGTGGACACTCTTGCCAGTCTGACAAAGCTTAGGGAACACAATCTGAGTGAAGGCAATTGCATAGCCTCAAGCAGGACATATCTTGAACAGAAGGACTCTAGGTTAGGCCACAGGAAAATCCCAAAACAAAGCAAAGCCTTGATCAAATGGTTCAAATTTTCTTCAGGATCCCAGCAGGCAAGTTGTTGTAGGTGCACCTGGTATATGGACTCAAGACAGCAAAGGACACCCAACAAGCCTAAATTGAGTTAGAGAACTCACAGTCTGATATCCAGGAAAGATCATAGCCTAGAAAACCCACCCACATCTGGCTTGGAACAATTAAATTGCTTAGCTACATCCAAATCAGAACCAATCAAACTAAACTTTCGATTAAATACTCATCCAGTTATAATGAAAATCAATGTGGCATGGCCATTTCAGTGATCATAGAATCAGTCATTAACAAATTTCATTCTGGATTCCAACTCTCAGTTTACGCAAGTGCTCAGCTAGACTGAGAACCTTTATTGGGGAACATTTACCGATTAAGAGTACAACTTTGGTTCTAGTCTCTTATGAGAAGCAGTTGGTTCAGTAACCAGAGATTGTAGTAAAAGGCTTTGGCCCAAGTTTGATGGGGTGAAAGTGGTTGAGAGAATTCACCTATATTGCTCAATGATTTTTTGATTAGAAAATGGTTGTCTGAGTGAAGTCCTGATTAAATAGCTGAAGGTTTTCAGGAAGGTCTAGTGACTATCAAAGGAGCCAAGGCCACCTTGCATGTTGACCTGAAAGTTTTCCACAAATCAAAAAGGCCTGCCCAGTGCTATTTGCTTTATGACAAAAGTATGGTCAGAAATCAGAAAGCTGGAAAGCAAAGGAATCATCAAAGTTCCCATTTTATGGAATGGGCACTACCGGTTGTTCTGATTTCGAAGCCTGATGGATTGGTTCACCTTTGTGGGGATTGGTAAAACACTTTTCACAGCTCGATAAATATCCAATCCCTCACATAGAGGATGTACACACAAAGCTGGCAGGGGGTCTGTCCTTCACAAAACTGGTCATGAGCCATGCATGTTTGCAATTGTGGTTAGATAAGGATTCCGAAAAGTATGCTACAGGTAATACCTATAAAGATTTGTACCATTAAATGACATTGCCATTTGGTTTATCGTCAGCCTGTGTAATTTTCCCACAGATGATGAAGAACTTTTGCAAGGTCTCCCGCTGATCTCCATTTACCTTAATGTCATGCCAATAACAGGAAAGACCAATAAGGAAACAGCTGTGTAGCCAAGCATAGCTTTGGGGGAAGTGAAGAAACAGGTATCATCCTATTGGCACACTATGATCCCAAGTGAGATCCCCATACGGCATCAGAGTAGTATTAGCTCATGGTGGCTGAATGGAGAGGAACACCCAGGAGGATATACATCCAGGACTATGGCTAATGTAGTATGTAAATATGCCCAAATAGAGAAGGAAGGTTTGGCAGTCATATTTCAAGTCAAGGTGTTCCACCAATACCTTTATGGATGTAAATTTGTAATAACATACCACAGAGCCCTTCTAGGTCCACTTAAAGGACACAAGGCAATGCCACCCACAACTTCAGTCTGAATTCAGTGGTGGGCTCTAATATGGCATTCCTGATGAAGGGCTCCAGCCTGAAACATCGATTTTCCTGCTTCTCGGATGCTGCCTGACCTGCTGTGCTTTTCCAGCAACACCCTGTAATACTAAGTGTGTATAATTACAAGTTAAATACTGGTTGGGAGGCCACGTAGCAAATGTGGATGCAATTTGCTGTCTCCCACTGGCAGATAAACCACCAACAGTCTCACCACTGGAACAGTCCATAATGGTTATAAATTTTCTGGATACACACTTCCAGTCACAGCTGACAATATCAGACTTTGAATGCAGAAAGGTCTGGTCCTAGCAAATCTGAAACGGCTGGTGGTGATGGGGGAAACCAAAGGACTCTAACAACAGACTGAAACCTTTTTAGATCTAGAGAAACCATATCACATTGGAGGATTGCATTTATTATAGGAGCAAGAGTGATTGTCATAGGCAAAAGTTGTCGCCAGTACTGGCTGAATTCCGCAAGGATCATCCATGGGTCTCCAAATTGATGATGCTGGTAAGAAGTTATATCTGGTGGCCAGGATTGGATGCAGATATAGCTGCATTGGTGTGGCAATGCCCAGAGTGCCAACAAGGACAAAAAGTACCATCAGCAGCTCCCCCACATATGTGGGAATGGCCGGTAAATCCTGGATTTTGTTACACATTGATTATGAAGCTCCTTTCATGGGCTCAATGTTATTAGTCTATGTAGACGCCCACTCAAAGTGGTTGGGCGTGCATAGAGTTCATTCGTCAAACATGGGGATGCGATAGAAAAACTGTGCACCTCTTTTGCAACAAGGACTCTGGGAATTGTTGCTCACAGATAACAGGCCATTGATTACCAGCAGGGAATTTGAGTATTCCCTAACGTTGAATGGGATTCAACATATAAGGGCAGCTCCATATCATTGTCATCCAATGATCTGGCAGAAAGAGCAGTTCAAACTTTGAAGGCAGGCTTGAAGAAACAGCCCATAGCTTCCAAACTGATTCCAACTAAATTCCAAACTGTCCTGGATCCTATTTGGTTATAGAACTACACCACATACAACTATGGGGATGCCTCCAGCAGAGTTGCTAATAGGGAGAAGACTCTGCACTAGGTTTAATCTGATCACATTAGTCCTTGGGGTGTGTGTGTGTGAGTGTGAAACAACATTTAGAATGCCAGGCTGGTTGCCAGACTCCATCAAGTGAGAGAGACAATTTACTATAACAGACAGGGTTTGGTATAGCAAGCACAGAAACAGCCTTGCATGGGTTACAGGCTTAGTCAATGCAAGATTAGGACAAGTGACGTATGAAGTTTGGGAAAAAGTAATGGTCCTGAACATGCACAAAAGGAAGCCTCAAACTTGCAAATGGTGTAGGAACAAAACATGTCCTGATCCTTGTAACAGTCAGAAATGCTGCTGAATCCCATGGGTTCTCCCTCTCCATTAGACATGAAGAGACCTCTGAATCTAAGATGGACACAACAGATCTTGCTGCATCGATGCCACAAGAAGGAGTGTATTTCTCCTGAGATACTCCAAAGCAAGAGTCGAGCTCCTACACGTTATACCTAACCCATATCTGATGCAGAGATGGAGGAACCTGACCCAGTGCTAAAATGCTGCAGAAATAGGATTAGCCTCAGACTCAGAGGGGGAAGGGATGTTATGATTGTAACAAGGTCAGCTAAATTGACCTGCTAGATTATGAGTTCTGTGATTGGGGCTATCAGACATTCTGACAGCAGGCTCTCAGGGAGCTGGACTACTGTCAAGGACTTTTCACATGTAAATAAAGGATGACTTGGTGAAGGGATACCAGCCTCTGTAGAGTTATTTCACCATATGCTATCCTATTTTGATGTAACAGATCATATGGCATTTATCAAAGAAGAGCAGAGGAGTTATCACTATTTTCCAGACCAATACATACCCATCATCTCCAAAATAAAAAGCCTATTTGCTCATTATCACATTGTTTAAGGCAGCTTGCTGTGTAAAAATTGGCTTCTGCATTTGTCACATTACAACAATGATTACATTTTAAAAGAAGATTCTTCATTGCTGTACATCACTTTTAAACATCCAGTGGTGATGAAAATTGCAGCATACATGTGAATCTTTGTTCTCCTGTTGTATTCATTTTGGTGACCAAGGTCTTCGGGTCGAGATTAATTTCTCAGTTAAAATTGCTATTTCAATCAGATTGTATGGTAGTGAAATTGCTCAAATACTTCTGAAAGTTTAAATCACAACTTGATTTGGCAGAGTAAGCACATTTATTAGTAGTTACATTTAACTGCCTTGCTGTTATTACCATTATTAATTGAACAATGACTTTTTCTGTAGACAAGTTTATATATTAAATTATTTAGTATTTTAGCAGTGTTGAATTTTTTCATTAATTATGCTGTTTGTGTAGGGCACATTGATGATTCTTGCTTCAATGTCGGGAGTGAGTTAATTTATATAAAATTGAATTACATTTCTACCTTGCTAAAACGAAAGCCAATTTAAAAAAAAATTGGGTTTTATTCAGGTAATATGTAGCAAAATTTATTACATTGTGTTATTATAATTTGCTTTAGACTTTTTCTATTTACACTTTTAACTTGCTAAATCCACATTTTCCATGTATTTATCTATTGCTGCTCTATATACAGGGTTTTAGTTGATATACTGTTGATTTTGAGATGAGTGTTTTGTCCAGCAATAGTAGCAAACAACTCTTGTTCCGATTATTTTTGAAACTGTCTTAAACCTGTGTAGAATGGTTTAAAAATTGTTATATAATTTGAAGTATTAATTGTGAGAAATATTTTCAAGGTAAAGAATGACATTTCAAATTTTTTCGGCATATGCTTTTTCATCTGTGCGCCAGAGGGGTTTGGAGGACACAATTAAATCTTTGCAAGGATTTGAAAGGGAAAGATATAGTTGCTTCAGAAGCAGCTTAGAAATGGTTCATCTGACTCATTTGTGAGTTGGAGGACTTGTCTTTGAAAGAAATGTTGAGCAGGTTGAACCAATAAACAATGGAATTTGGAATGAGATGTGATCTATGTATACATAGATTTCATAGAGAGTTGATAAGAAGTGATGCTTGGAAGATACTTATTCTTGTGGGGGAAGACTATTACCAGAAGACACAATTCAAGAAGAACAGGCCTCTCTTTTAAGATGAAGGTGTGATGTTTTTTCTCTCTCAAATGGTGTGAAGATTAGGTTATTGAATTTACTTAAGGCAAGTTAGATAGATATCTAGTCCGCAAGGGAGTCAGGGAGCAGAAAGCAAAGTAGAGTTGAGACCACAAATAGATGATCTTTTTATTGAATGGTGGAACAGGCTCAAGGGCCAAATAGAAGAAAATGAGGACTGCAGATTCTGGAGATCAGAGGGATCCTAAGTTCCAACACTCACTCACACACTCTCCTGGTTGGTATACTGGTTAGATGTTAAGGTGGTGAGCTTTTTCTTTCAAATCCATCATTTCAGCTAATTTAGGAAATGCATCTAAATGGTTATCTTCTAATTTTTAAGTACAGTCACTTCTTCTATAATGCAATGATTGTGTTCTTGTGCAAACCCGCAGTATAGAAACATTTTGCTTTAGAAACAGCATTTGTTAATGCTGTAATCATGTTACAGCTGAAACACATTTTAGAAGTTTGCACTTATAAACAGCATCCCTAATTCGTCAATCACCTTGTAACAAATTTGCGTTAATGAAACACATATTATAACAGAATGATCTATAGCAGGCTGCACTGGAAGGCACTTCATCATCAAGTGTCAATACTGTACTCATTTGCAAATAGCATGTGAATGGAAAATAACAGAAATATCTTGAACAAATGTATTGTTATGCAAAATGTATCAATAAGTTATTAACAGGCTAGTGAAAATTAACATTGTGATGACTAGAATGACTGCAAACACAAGGTGAGACAGAGTGGACACATTGAAATAGGCTCATTATGATGAAGAGAAAAATTCCAATGTTTTGGATCATGTCATGTTAGATTGATATTTTCGGTCTTTTATGTACACATTTGAATGCAATGTGTATGAAAAAAAAGATATTCTAGTTTGAACAGTCACGTCGAACTGCATAGTTCTAAGTGCAGTACAATCCAAACTTCAAGACCAATATAGATGTCAAGTGAGTATTGATGTCAGTGGACACAATTTTATAGCAACAGAATTGAGTGAAAAATCTCTTGAGGCCCTATTTTAATGTCAGGAGCAAGGAGCTCGATTTTCTTGGTATGTTATGGATGTTGAGATGAGATTTTCACTTGGTAGCATGAAATTGCTTGTTAATGGGAATTACCATTGGCCTCATTAACTACACAACTCACCTCAGTAATATGCAGCTTCCAATCCTGCCATGAGGAACACAGATGCTGTGAATTCCCAATGTGAAAGTCAGACTCCAGCTTGTGCTTGTTCCTCCGGACTGCCATTTTGGACACCGCACAAGCATCTCTGGGTAAGGTCCAGGGCACTAGCTGCCCCCAACCCCCAGCCCCAATTTCCCAACTGCCACTGCCTGCAGATGTGGTACATGAGTTGCATCATTAACTAGAATTGAAATGCTGTTGTAAGGATGCTTTGCACACATTGATAGGCACCCAGCTCAGGTTATATCTTAAGACAGTTCTCTTGTTCTCTCATCATTCTAACCTGAAGCCAATCATAATGTCAAAGCATCCCTGCTTTTCTTTTTCTTGCCATTTGTTACTTCCCTAAGACAGTGCTACCAGCTTCACAGTACTTTGTCTTGTTTTACCATTTAGTGCAGTCAGAAAGCTTACCATAGTCTTCAGCAATCTTCAGTAAAGTCAAGCAAGATACCTTCAGTGATAGTGCCCCAACACAGAAATTCTAGGGCAGTCTCTGATGTCATTTCAGAGGCTTGAAGACAGTTAGTCTCCTCATAGAGGGCTGAGGAGTTGAATGATCATGGAAGGCAGATCAGGTTGAACTAATTTACTGGAATTCTTTGAGAGTATGATGAGTGCAGTGGGCAGCAGGGAACCAGTAGATGTGATGTATCTGGATTTCCAGAAGGCATTCGACAAAATGCTGCACAAAGACTGCTGTATAAGATAAAGGTGTGCAGTGTTATGGGTAATGTATAAGTACAGATGGAAGATTGGTTGACTAAGAGAAAGCCAAGAGTGCGATAAGTGAGCACTTTTCTGGTTCATGATCAGTAGCTCATGAACCTCAGGGATCAGTGTTGGGACTGCAATTGTTTACAATTTACATAGATGATTTAGAATTGGACTCAGTATAATGTGTCAAAGTTCGCAGATGACACTAAAATGAGTGGCAGAGCAAAGTGTTCAGAGGACATTGAAAGCCTACAGCAGGATTTAAATAGGTTAAATAAGTGGGCAAGGGTCTGACAGATGGAGTACAATGTTGGTATATGTGAGGGCATCCATTTTGGTAGGAATAACAGCAAAATTGACTATTATTTAGAAAATGAAAAATTGCAGACGGACCTGAGTGCATGAATCACAAAACACAAACCAGAAATACTGGTTTGAAGGTCTAACAGGTAATTAGGAAGGCAAATGGAATATTGTCCTTCATTGCTACAGTGATTGAGTCTAAAAATAAGAAGGTTATGCTGCAGCTGTGTAGGGTGCTGGTGAGGTCACACTTGGAGTACTGTGTTCAGTTTTGGCCTCCTTACTTGTAAAAGCATGTCTTGGCACTGGAGGAGGTGCAAAGGAGGTTCATTAGGTTGATTCCGGAATTAAGAGGGTTGGTTTATGAGGAGAGGTTGAGTAGATTGGGATTATACTCATTGGAATTTAGCAGAATGGAGGGGGAAGATCTTGTAGAAACAAACAAAATTATGAAGGGAAGAGATAAGATAAAAGCAGGGAGGTTGTTTCCATTGGTGGGTGAAACTAGAACGAGGGGGTACAGCTTCAAAATAAGGGGGAGCAGATTTAGGATTGAGTTGAGAAAGAATTTCATTACCCAAAAGGTTGTGAATCTGTGGAATTTCCTACCCAGTGAAGCAGTTGAGTTTAGCTTGTTGAATGTTTTTAAGGCAAATAGATTGATTTTTGAACAGTGAAGAAATTAAGTAGTATGGTGAGTGGTTGGGTGAGTGGAGCTGAGTCCACAGAAAGATCAGCGATGACTTTACTAAATGGCAGTGCAGGCACGAAAAACCAGCTTGGCCTATTTCTGTTCCTGTTTCTTATGTTCTTATGTTAGCCATACCACCACTCTTTCTGCCTTTTATGAGGACTCTTTTCTCCTGGAACGTGAGGAAAGGATGGACGAAGTGAGATGAAAGTGGGTGCCACTGTGTTCTTGTTGATGCTGGTGCCCCAAAAGAGTCAATAAGCAGTGCAGAGATGATCCAAGGTTTGGAGGGAGGTGGTTGGGCTGGCTGACAATAAGTGAGGGAAGATTTTGCTGGAAGGACACAAACCTTTTTGGGTAGTGGGTGCAGTAGCTGAGATAACGTGAGTGTGAGGTAAGAGAGAAGACCGTAGCACTTACCCTAGCCAAGCCAAAAAAGTCATTGATGTTATTCTGCTGCTGCTAGGCATTCCTCCAGATGTCTGAGACCACAATGACCTGGTGGTAAACTCAGACCAGACTGACACGATCTTAGGGCATGATCTACACTGTCAGTCCTGGGGGAAGAGGATATCTCACTTCTGCACCTTCCTGTCCACCAGCACATCCAGGTGTTTGTTTGTGAAGTGAGCCACCAATTTTCCCTTATCTACCGTATTCAAGACAAATGGCATGAGCCACCCAGAATGACCAAAGACTGACAGTGCTTGTCCGGCAGCACAATGACCTTTTAAAGATGGCACGGGTGCCAGGAAATAAGTCTATTCTGGTATATCCCAACAGTAGTGGGTTCTTCTGGGTACAGCATACGATAGAATGTGGCTAGCTTGAGACATGAGGGGTGCCATAAAGGCTGGGTAGAGAGATAATGAGGTGAGTTTGTAATGCTAGTGGGAAAAATTCTACTGGGCCACATTGAGAGGAACCCTTTGTGAAAATTGATAAAAATGACACTTTGTGTAAAAAATGTGAGATCAAGCCTCCAGTAAAAACAGGACTACTTCTCCAATAAAATGCATAGCATGGAACATACTTATATAATACAAATTGATTGTTTCTGCTACAAAATACATTGTGAGAAGGAACCAGTACGTAAAACAAATTATGTGTGTAAAATCAATCCCAATCACTTACAGCAATGTGGTTCCTAGGTGTGATTGACAGAGGAATTACCTAATTACCTCCATTCTGTCTGGAAATTGCAGTGCAATATATTCAGCCCATAGATTTTTAACTCCATTCACAGCAAAATATAGTTTCTGCTACACTTGAGAGTCTGGTGTGTTGTTGTTATTCTCAGTGGCACAATCTGTCCTCAGGACATTCTTATTAATAAGACAATTGGGAGATAGATGACTACTAGTTTCAAACTTTATCACTATAGCAATGAAACATGGTGCTGAAACAAACATATATTCTCAAGCACAAAGGGACCTCTTGACTATTTTCTTCATTATTCCATTAGTTTTCAGTTGGTAGTGCTCTCATCTCTGAGTCAGAAGGTTAGAACTGCACAAATAATTTAAGATGGTATTCCAATATAACACTGATGGTGATGATATCCTTTAAATTAAATATTAATTCTGATCTGTGTCTATCTGCTGATGGATGCCAAGAGTCCAAAGCAGAAACTTATCATGGTATCCAATACCTGCTAATAGTCCTCCCTCAACTTGCATCACTGAAAACAGATTTAATGCTTAGTCACCTTATCATATGTAAGGTTTTGGTATATTTGTTTACTTGTACATTATCTGTTACTGCTTTTCATAGTAATTCATCGTCAAGCACAGCAAAATGATCTTCAGCTCATCAAGTCTGCATCAGTCAAAAACATCATCTAACCGTTCTAATCCTATTTTCCAGCACTTGGGCCATTGCCTTCTGTGTCTTGACATTGCAAATACACATCTAAATACATCATATACTGCAAGTTTGGAAAAGATCATGCCTCTACATGCCTGCTGTTGGTTCTTTGCCAATAGATCAAACTCATGAACATTTATGAACTATCACATTATATTTCTTTCATTCTGCACACTAACATTCTACCTTAATATTACCTTCATTCATTCATGTGTGCTCAAACCGAAGGTAGGCCCTTAGCTTATTGTATACTGACTCAAAGGCAACTAAGAATGGGCAATAAATGCTGGCTAGCCAGAAATACCCGTGTTCAGCAATCAAAATTTAAAAGCAAAATTTAATTTTCGCCTAGTAATCTTTGCCACTGATTATTATTTAACATTGCCTTCCACGTTCAGGAGAAGGATGAAAAGACAGCTGCTAAGTCTATCTCAGGCACAATTGTAAACACATCTATGATATTGATGTGATTCTGATCGACATGCAAACTATCTAGCCAACTGCACCCCAGCTGCCATAGTAATCTCATTCTATAGAGAAATCAGTGCATTTGCTTGTAATGGAGATTTACAAAAATATTTTATGTAATTTATTTTCAGCATTCCCAATCCATCGGTCTCTATCCCTATGCAATACAGTACAATGTAAAATGAATGACTTAATTCTGTGGTCCAGGTTTTAACCTCTACTTTGCATTTCATGTTTAGAAGTTACCTTTGTTCTCCTTTGAAATGAGTCTGGCAGTACAAGAATGTTTTGCTGCCAAAATTCATTTATATACCATGGGAGTCCTATTGTCAGCATTGAAACGCTATTGTATCATTTAAAACTTCATGTGAGCAGACCATGATTATTTCAGGTGAATCAAATTTTGTAACAGCACAAATGCCAGAGAATCTGAAACAACATTGTTGCAACTCAGGCCCATACAAAATGTCGTAGTGCAATATAATATTGTGAAAATACCCAGCATGTCAGACAGCATCTGTGGAGAGATAAACAATGTGAAGAGGTGGAATTTTATGCCATGCTGCACCAACCAGATTCAAAGTTCAAACCTAACTTTCAGGAAATTGGAGTGAGACTCCCTCCTCCAGAGAGTACCATTCCTCTTTATTTCAATGTTAATTCAGGACATGACTCTGGATTCATGTTGTATTTACTTTATAACTGCAGTATTAGTGCCAAGAAAAAAAAATCACAAAGATGCTGCAATTACTGTGTGAACATAACTTGAGTGCCATAGTCAATTTATTGGGGACAGTGCAAGCAATTTTGCGTGAACATACCAGCTAGATATATGTCTCAAGTCATTAGATGGTAATTTTTATTTGGTGCCCCTTTCCTTCCTAGCCTACATTGCATCACATCACATTATTGTTTGATTGTGTAGTCAGACTAGATTTTAATGTTTGCTTGGCATGAATATTTTTAACATCACAATGTTAACAAAAATTATTCAGTGGCTCAACACTGAATTATACATCACTTGATGAATTTTTCACTCAGTTTCAGACTGTGACTGAAATATTTCCAACTGTATTTTATAGAGACATGTTAATAAACAAAATCATACAAATTCTGGTGATTGGATCTTTTATTTTCCTCTATTTCCATCCTGTGCACATTGGTTTTCATATATTATATGAAAAACACAATAGTTGTACATTATGTAGATAAGTTACGTTATTAGACTGGATGTAACCATTCCAGCATATCCTTAAGACAAGATTATCAATTTAATAGTATTCTACAATTAAAACATCAGAGCAGGAGGAAAGATGTCCACACAATATCTAGTAATTAGCATCAGTTCATAAATAACTAAAAAGAAAAAAAAGCAAATACCTCACTGAGATAAAAGCAGGGTTTGTTCCTTTCTTTTACATAACATGGGAAACTCACATTGCACATTATGCTGTGACAATGGTACATTTAAACCTGGATTTATATCTTTGCCAGAACTTGTGAAAGCAGGTGCAGAGACATATGACAGTTTGCTGCTTGTTATGTTTCCTATTCACTTGCTTATGATTTGTTGTCACGCTATGAATATGTAATTGCAGTCAATCAGCTATATGTCTGATATATACACTGCAAATCAGGGAAGACTCCTAGGCATGACACAGGAAATATGATTAACAAAACATGCACTAGAGGTTTATAAATATTTATTTCATAAAGTTGCACTGATGAAGAGACTGCATGAACAAGGAAATATGTGGTTGTCTGCATGGAAATAGTAAGATTATACAAAGAGATTAATGAGAAATTTGAGAGAGATAAGCTCAGAAACAGTGATGTACTTTTGATAATGAAGCTTTTAAGCCAACTCTGCCTGTTTCATGACTGTCAAACTTTAGACTTAAAGGAGACAAGTCATGATTCAGATCACACCTTCCACCTTTGGTGTCAAAGTGAAATTATGTTGTAATGGAATTGGCAGCTGCCAGTGCTGCCAGACATTTTATTGATGAGGCAAGGATGGGGAATTCAATCACTGTTCAATATGTAGAGCCAGCAGGGACACTCTTAGGAGGAAGTGACAAGCAATACACATAGACCCCAGGTTCTGTTCTTGAGCCTGTTTTCAAATCTATATGTATACAAGTTGGAACACAATACAGGACGATATAAAATAGCTGTCCATAAGTAGAATGAGGATCCTGGATTGCAAGAATAGAGGAAAGGTAAACAACGGGACCAAAGTCTCTTTGGAAAGAAGGTAAGAAGAAATTCTGTGGAAACTTGAGAAAATTCTGCTTTGTTGAAATGGAAAGGAGATAAACAAAAAGAGAAATTGCTGGAGATTCTCATTTGGTCTGGCAGCATCTGTCAAGAGAAAGAGGTGTCAATGTTTTGGGCCCAGTCACTTTTCATCAGAACATGATGAAGGGTGATTCAACCTGAGACATTGACTGTGCTTTCTCTGCACATATGCTGCTAGACCTGCCGACTTTCTCCCAACAGTTTCTGTTTTTTTTTCAGATTTCTAGTAAGCACAGCATAGGAGGTGAATTTATCCAGGACATTTATTGACAGATTGTATTGTCTTGATGTCTCTGAATGTAAATGCCATTCTCCCAAAGTACAGTAAGTAATCTAATTCAACAATGACGTTTCATAAATGAAATGCTATGAGCATGCTCCAGAATTCACCAGAAGTTTGAAGATTCAGGACTCAACAGCATAAGTATGGTGAATTGTAGGTACAGGTTCAGAGATTCAGTGAAGACATAGTTGTCCCTGTTGCCTCTCCAGTATCAGCCTTCAGGTAGAAGACGCAAGCTAATCAGGAGGAACAGAGGCGATGCTTAGGAAGGAGTTGAGCAGAGGCTGATAGTGGATGACATTCTGTGAGGTGAAGTGGCTGTTTGACACCTGTAAATTAATGTGATGACAACAAATTTCTCAGTTATAAATCAAGAGACAGTCTTCTAATGTTGTTCATTTGTCAGCTGTCCAAAGTTCACTAATTCTAAGGTAATCTTGCTAATTTATCTGAATAGCAGACCCTAAAGTCAACTTGAATATGTAATTAGCAAAAAGTCAGTGTGAAATGTCTTTGGCAAAATTGAACTTTGTTTGCAACTCTGTCATTTTATATCAGTAATTAATTCAATCTATCAATTATTTGCAATTACATTTGTGTATCTATGTTTAACTAAAATAAACCTTGTCTGAAATCCTTTTTTATTATTGACAAGAAAGAGTTCATTCATTCACTCAATACTATGCACAAGTCCTAATGGAAGGACAGTAGTTTAAATTCTAATGGAAATAGAATTAGTTTATGTAAGACAGCTCAGAGATCCAAATATAGACATCATTAATTCTGAGGCATAAATTGAATGGTAAGCCACAGATGGTTGAAGACAAAAAATTAAGATGATGGGTTAAGGATTCATATGGTGCCCTTGATGAATATTCTTGTCAGGATATTGATCCCACAGTCCTTACAGCGCATAATTAACACAGCTGCATGAATAAATATCTACATATAAAGGAATGAGTAGGTACACATTTGCTGTCAATGTGCATTCAAAATTACCCCTTAGAAAGTTAGAAAACTAATATTTTACTGAGGATTACATAGCCTGTCTCACTATTGAGATCTTATTCTATCTCTTTCTAAAAAGGAACTCATGAAAATATTTATTTTCTCTAAAAGAAGTTAAAGTTGATGACAACTTGTTTTTAAGTCTTCAGAAAAACATTTAGATTCAGAGCAGAGAATAATATTGATGTATGCTGAAAGATTAATCATTGAATCCGTTCAGTGTGGAAGCAGGCCACTCAGCCCATCACTTTCACTCTAACACTCTACACAGCATCCCACCCAGACCTAAACCCATATCCTAACACTATAACCCTGCATTTCCCATGTCTAACCCACCTAGTCTGTGCATCATAGGGAATTTTGCATGGCCATTCTGCCTAAACTGCACATCTTTGGACTGTGGGAGAAAATCAGAGAACCCAGAATAACCCCACACAAACACTGGGAGAATGTGTCAATTCCACAGTCACCCGAGGATGGAATCAAAGCCGAGTCCCTGAGACTGTGAGGTTGCAGTTTAACCACTGAGCAACCGCACCATCCAAAAGAGTTAGACATATTGAATGTCCTCAGGATACAGCTTTGGGAGCAGTCCTCCCACGGTCCCCCAGCCTGTGCATCTCTGATGATTGATCTCACTGCTTATACACAGCCCCTCACCATGAATATATTGATCATATCCCTGCTAAAGAAAAATACATGTTTTTAATAGGCTTTTCCATCTTGTTGCATGCAGGCTAAATTAAATTTTGTTATGGCAATATACACAAGTGAATTGTGAAGCCAGTATATTAAATTACTAGAAACATAAGAGGCTAATCAGCCTGTCATGTCCATGTGGATTCTGCAAGAGCAGTTCAGCTAGTCTGCTTCTTTGCCCATTCTCTGTAGATCTGGAGATTTGTTTTGTCAATTATTTATTTAATGAATCCATGAAAGGCCTCTCCAGCCTATCACCCTCACCACCCCCTCTCCGGCCTATCACCCTCACCACCCCCTCTCCGGCCTATCACCCTCACCACCCCCTCTCCAGCCTATCACCCTCACCACCCCCTCTCCAGCCTATCACCCTCACCACCCCCTCTCCGGCCTATCACCCTCACCACCCCCTCTCCAGCCTATCACCCTCACCACCTCCTCTCCAGCCTCTCACCCTCACCACCCCCTCTCCGGCCTATCACCCTCACCACCCCCTCTCCGGCCTATCACCCTCACCACCCCCTCTCCGTCCTATCACCCTCACCACCCCCTCTCCAGCCTATCACCCTCACCACCTCCTCTCCAGCCTCTCACCCTCACCACCCCCTCTCCGGCCTATCACCCTCACCACCCCCTCTCCGGCCTATCACCCTCACCACCCCCTCTCCGGCCTATCACCCTCACCACCTCCTCTCCGGCCTATCACCCTCACCTCCCCCTCTCCGGCCTATCACCCTCACCACCTCCTCTCCAGCCTCTCACCCTCACCATCCCCTCTCCGGCCTATCACCCTCACCACCCCCTCTCCGGCCTATCACCCTCACCACCCCCTCTCCGGCCTATCACCCTCACCTTAACCTCCTTCCACCTATCGCATTCCCAACGCCCCTCCCCCAAGTCCCTCCTCCCTACCTTTTATCTTAGCCTGCTTGGCACACCTTCCTCATTCCTGAAGAAGGGCTTATGCCCGAAACGTCAATTCTCCTGCTCCTTGGATGCTGCCTGACCTGCTGCGCTTTTCCAGCAACACATTTTTCAGCCATGAAAGATGAAGACAAGTTATGGGTACATTGCTATGCTCCACATTCAATATTTGAGCAACACAAGCCAACCGGGGGCCTCTGGACATTTGAAAGCAGCCAGCAACATGGCAACCTGTAGTGTGACCAGCAGAGTGATTTCACAAACTACTAAATGAATCAATAGTGACGAGTGAGGAACCTGGGCCATCTTAAAAGAAACCTAAAATGAACAACTTGTGAACAATTTCTGTAATCATATCCGTGTCTACAATTCTCTGATACTCACCAAATTTAAATGCTGAGTGCGAACAACTAATCTTTGTTTTAACCAAATACTCATCAGTCCATTAGTAAACATGATTCAATGAAATGGTTGCATCAAAATATTCAGAATTACTGACTTTGATAAGATGGATATCTAACATACCTGGTCTTTCAAATACCAGTGTTAACTGCTATTGAAATAGAGGTCCCTTTTAAAACCCAAATTATTTTAGTATTTCCCTGTATGTTTTGAGGAGCATAAGACTTTCTAAAACTTCTGCTATAGTAGTTATCTTCTTTGTCCAAGCTTAATCAATCTCTAACAAACAAAGAATAAAAAGGTGACTGGAAAACCTACAAAGCTCAACAAGGTCAATATGTTCCATGTCCCCTGTAGGTGAAATGATGAAATCTAGTATCATGATTACCCTATCAATAATACAGTGTTTATTAAAATGAAGGTTTTAAAATAGTGAAAACTAACCTTAAGATGAAGGTGGACAAGCTAATGATTTCTATTCTGATGTTGTGGCTAGTTGTGCTGTGTCAAAGTTGATTCAGACAAGTGATTGACAAAGCATAAACTACCAGCCCCTAAAACAGGGTATATGAACAAGTGCTCTGAATCAAGAGGTAGTCCTCATCATTGGTCAGGACGTACAGTTAGTAAGTTTGCAGGTGACACCAAAATTGGAGGTGTGGTGGACAGCGAAGAAGGTTACCTCGGGTTACAACAGGATCTTGATCCGATGAGCCAATGGACTGAGGAGCGGCAGATGAAATTTAATTTAGATAAGTGTGAGGTTTTGCATTTTGTGAAGGCAAATCTTAGCAGGATGTATACACTTAATGGTAAGGTCCTAGGGAGTATTGCTGAACAAAGAGATCTTGGAGTGCAGGTTTATAGCTCCTTGGAAGTAGAGTCACAAGTAAGTAGGATAGTGAAGAAGGCTTTTGGTATGCTTTTCTTTATTGGTCAGATTTTAGAATGTAGGAGTTGGGAGGTCATGTTGCAGCTGTACAGGACATTGGTTAGGCCACTTTTGGAATATTGCATGCAGTTCTGGTCTCCTTTCTATCAGAAGGATGTTGTGAAACTTGAAAGGCTTCAGAAATGATTTACAAGGATGTTGTCAAGGTTGGAGGGTTTGAGCTATAGGGAGAGGCTGAATAGACTAGGGCTGTTTTCCCTGGAGCGTCGGAGGCTGAGGAGTGACCTTATAGAGGTTTATAAAATCATGAGGGGCATGGATAGGGTAATTAGACAAGGTCTTTTCCCTGTGGTGGGAGAGTCCAAAACTAGAGGGCATAGGTTTAGGATGAGAGGGGAAAGATACAAAAGAGACCTAAGGGGCAACTTTTTCACACAGAGAGTGGTGTATATATGGAGTGAGCTGCTAGAGGAAATGGTGGAGGCTGGTACAATTACAAAATTTTAAAAGCATCTGGATGAGTATATGAATAGGAAGGGTTTGGAGGGATATGGCCCGGGTGCTGGCATGTGAGGTTGGATTGTTTTGGGATACCTGGTCAGTGTGGACGAGTTGGACCAAAGGGTCTGTCTCCATGCTGTACATCTCTATGACTCACCAGGCAGCTGTCTACTTCAGATGGAAGATAGACCAAAAGAGGAGGAAGAAGGCCCAGGGAAGAGTTCCCTAAAGCTTCAGCTGGGGAGCAGTATGTTGCCTTCACAACTTAAATGAAATCACCCCTCTCTGCACCAACTATCCATTCATCTTCCAGCATCTGTGAATGATCTTCAGTTGTCATGCGTTGTACTTATTTGTTTAATTAAACAATGTATCATATCTAAACTGCTGCTTCTGAACAAATTTAACATACTATTTTAAAATTCATTACGAATGGTTGAGTGTTTACATTAAGCAAGTGCTGAATCATAACATCTTACAAGGCCTGGTGGTTACCAGATTACTTAAATCATTGTTTTTGAATTGCCCTCTAAATCAGAAAGGAAAGATGTTAGTAATATAAAACATATTCCATGTTTTGAATGTAACATGATAAAAATCATTGTTTTTCTGAATTGAAACCGTGATGAATAAAGGTCACAAATAATTCAGATTTACCAAACAGTCACCACTTTCCTCTAAGAATGCAGTTTGTATTAGGCAACAGTATCACTCATACAACTACCACGCTAGTGCAAATTGATGGTTCCAGATATACCATAATCAATATTACAAAGATATGTAGAGTAACAGATATGATAATTTAAAGACCTGCTGTTTTAGGATGTTCAAGCTCAGTTAGCTGTTTAGAGTTTCCAATAACAATTCCACAGTTGTACGAAAGTCAAGGTTTTGAGACAAAACTTCTTAACAAAAAGTAGATGTAGGTATTTACAAGTGCACTACTTTTGAGGGTTTAAATCCATGCTGGATTATCAGAACCGTTTGCTGAGTGACATTGAATTTGTACGTTTCATGTCAAAAGAATAATTGAGAAGCCAACACATTAGGCTATTCCCAAAAACCCCATACTAGGTACATCATAAATGAAACATTTCATAGCCAAATTCTCAGGTCAACTATTACTAGTTGTTTTTGCTCAAAATAACAGGTCTGTTTTAGCTGTTTATTATAAAAATACGCACTATCATGTAACAGGCATAGTGAACATGATGGGAATTTTTCATAAAAATGCTACATATTTGTGGTATACATTCACCTAAATTTATTCTTGATGTTCTTATTTATCTGAAATTTAACAAAGCCAATTACATCAGAATGAGGGGGCAAATGGTCTAAAAGGTAGGTTGACAAATGTATTGTGGGAAATATTTAACCAAACATTTGAATAACATTTGAAAAGATTCAACAAAAAAAAATTGAAATCTAAAAACTGAGCAAGAAAGACCCATCTGTACCTTAGTAAGTGAGTTAAGGATTGTAATAGATTAAAATAAGTGGCTTCCAATTTTGCAATGAGTAGTGGTAAGATGGAGAATTTGGAACATTTTAGAAATCAATATTGGCTATCAAAATATTGATGAAAGGAAAGAAAAAAATCAAATATCCTATAAAAATACAGTATTAAGCTAGTAAAAGAAAGAAAATCAGATTGAAACATTCATTAAAATTATATAAGAATCACAAGACTATTTAAAGAAAACATTGGTTTCTTAGAGGCAAAGAAAGGAGAGGTTACCAAGGAAAGTAAGGTAATCACAGAGAAATTGAACAAATAGTTTGTGTCTGTCTTCACAATTAAGCTTTTGAATGGCAGGCAGTTTAGTCGAGTTGATGCAAAAGATCAAAGGACAGGCTTGAGGCAGCAGCTAATCTACTCCTGCTCCTATTTGTTCTTACGTTTATCCATTACACAAGATAGACTAAAATAAAATTCCTAACACAAGGTTCTACAAATATAACAAATGAATGTTGGCATGCTTGACAGTAGTGTCATGTAACAGCTTTTACATCAAATCATGACAACATTGTTCTCTTTCCAGCTGGATTAAATGGGTCAAATGATACGATTGGCTATGTTGGAACCAGCAAGTGTTGATCAGGAGAAATATTAATCAACTGGCAGATTTTAGATTTATTTATTCCCTAATTAACTGAATGTTGTTCTAATGTTGGTCAGGCAGAAGTGTTTAGTCCTGAAAGGCTAATGGACTTGCAACAGAAAGACAAGACAATAAAAGATATATATATATATTGACACATATTCAGAAAACAAGTCAGAATGTATTCCTGAGGGTTATTATCTTAAAGATAGAATTCTGTGAGGGAAATGGAGACCACAGAAGGTTAGTGCAGAGGAAAAATGGATGGGGGTGCACCAGATTATGTTGCCGGTAGCATACAGATGGGAAGTGTTACTGGTAGCACATAAACTACCAGTAGGAAGTCACTTAGGTGTAAGGAAGTATTTCTATTCACCTGGAATGCACAAGGATGTGGTTAACTTTTGCTATATGTGTCATACATGCCAAATGGTTGGGACACCATGGGCATTAATAAAATCAACACTTTTGTTGCCAATTCCTACATTCGAAGAACTTTTCACACAGGTTATGATTGATTGTGTAGGTCCCCTTCCTAAAACTAAAAGTGGGACCTAGTATTTGCTAACCATAATGTCTTCCAGATTTCTGGAAGCAATTCCATTATGGAGTATTAAGGCCAAAAGGGTGGTAAAGGCATTAGTAGCTTTCTTTACGAGGTATGGGCTACCCAGAAAGATTCATTCAGACCATAGGTCTACTTTTATGCTGAGCTATTTAAGGAAGACATGGATGGCTTTAAATCAAGTGCATATGATTCAGAATCGCAGGGTGCTTTGAGAAGGTGGCATCCGACCCTGAAGACCTGTTAAGAGCATACTGTCAGGATTATCCGAATAATTGAGATAAAGTTATTCCATTCTATTGCTTGCCATTAGAGATGCCCCAAATGAACCTACTCAGCTTACTTCCTTGAGTTAATGTTCAGACTTGAAGTGAGAGAGCTGTGAAATTAATTAAATAGAAACCGACAAGACCAAAGTCGGAGATCTCACACTCAGGTTATGTATCTGAGGTGAGGGAGAGATTAAATCGGGTAGGTGAATCAGCTTAATAGCACCTGAAAAGAGCACAGCATAGAATGAAGCAGGTGGCAGATAAAACCCCTAAATTCAGACATTTTCCCATGGAGATGACATATTAGTACTGTTACCAGTGTTAGGAAATCCCTTCAAAGCCAGATTTGGTGGTCCCTATCAAACTGAGAAAACATTTAGTCAGGTGAACTATCTGATAAAGATGCAGGATAGCAAAAGAAAAATTGTAACAGGTATGTCATATGAATATGTTGAAACCTTATTATAATAGTGAGGAAGAACTGGAGAAACAGGTGTGAATTACTACTCCACAGAGTTAGGAATCAAGTTGAGATGTCATGGAGTTTGATGTGCCTCAAAATACGTTAAACAATGAGGAAGTCCCTGAAGAGTGGGATAGGTTAGTGATCTATCTGTCTCAGGAACAAAGAACTCAGTTGAAGGGTACGTTGCAGTAGTACGCGGACATATGCAGAAATAAGATAGTACTGTTTTTCATGAGGTGGTGGTACAGAATGCTGTTCCGATAAAACAACACCCCTACAGACTTAATCCTTTCAAAGCCACACAGATCCAGAAGGAAATGGATGCAATGCTCAATGTGGGTATCATCGAACCAAGTCAGAGTGAATGGAGTTCGATCATGTTAGTTCCCAAACTTGATGGGAATTCAATAATTTTGTGTGGAATATCAGAAGGTCAACACCGTAACAAAATTGGACTTATACCCAATATCAAGATCAGATGACTTTATACAGAAATGTGGACAAGCCAGTTACATCACAATGTAGGACGGACTGCGTGGTTATTGGAAGGTCCTTTATCAGAGAAAGTGAAGAAGCTTCTTCATTTGTAACCATAAATGAGTTCTATCAATTCAAAGTAATTTCTTTTGGAATGAAGAATGCATCAGCCACATCCCAAAGACTCATGAACAGAGTTGTGGATGGGTTAACAAACTGTGCTGTTTATCTGGATGGTGTAGTGATCTTCAGCAAATCATAGAAAGATCACATGGTACAGTTCACAGAGCTCTTTGAATGATTATGAAAAGCAAAGCTGATAATAACATTCAAGAAATTAGAATTCATCAAGGCAGAGGTGACGTTCATGGGACATAAGATTAGTCATGCAAGGTTAACCCCAAGGAACACCAAAACGAAGGCCATTGAAGAATTTCCACAACCAACCTCAAAGAAAGAGGTGTTTTGATTTTTGGGACTGAGCAGATTCTACCAGAAGTTTATTCCAAACTTCAGCAGCATAGTGGTACCACTGACAGATTTACTAAAGAAGAACACAGAATTTCAGAGGACAGAACAATGCCAGGAGGCATTTGACAATTTAAAAGTAGTATTAAACACCGCATCTGTTTTAGGTGCACCAAATGTTTCAATTGATGCTGACGATAGAGTAGTTGGAACTGTACTGCTACAGGATGATGATGATGGAATTGAAAGCCCAATTGGCTACTTTTCAAAGAAACTCAATACTCAATAGAGAAGATACTCTACTATTCAAAAGGAATTGTTGAGTTTGGTAGTGGCTTGACAATATTTTAGTATTTATGTGACAAACAATATGTCGGAGAGAGTTGTGTACATGGATCACAATTTTTATACATTCTTGGAATGATTTGAAGTCAAGAATCTGAGGCTATTTTGGAGACGTCTTATGTTATAGACATTTAATTTCCAAATTGTACGTGTTGCAGGTAAAAATGTGATAGCAGATGTGTTATTACAGATTTAATTGATAAAGTATAGATAATATTGAGCAGATACCAATTTTATATATACACACATATATGTGAGCAGATACTAATATGAACTTTGATTAATGTCCTATGTATTTCATTGTAATGGGGTTAAGAACTAGGATAAAGAAACCATCTTTTCATTATGGTGGTTCATTTTTTTTTCTTAAGCAAGGAAATGTTTTGAAGTTGAAGGTGTGTATTGTGCCTTTAACAGAGAGTGAATGTTGTTTTGTACTGAGAGCTGACAATATAACGAACTGGCAGTCTCAGAGTATACTGAAAAATTGAAAATATGTAACACTTAGCTGTGAAATAGATACCTGCATTGGTTGCTGTTTTGACAACAATTCAAATTTAATTGATCAGTTTAAATTATACCCCATGATACTAAAATCCAATCAAGTTTGAATTTATTGTTTTTACCAACATCGAACCAATGAGACAATCCAATGTTGGGGGATAAAAAAGGCAGGCATGTTGAAAGTCAGGCAGAGTAACTGCCATCAAGAAAGACTGCCATTCAAAAGCACTCTATCAAAGATACCTTTATCACATGAAAAATATTCACAGTAAAAGAAAGAAGATAACCCAGGGAGACCTTCAGCCAGAAGAAGACAAACACTGATGACAACAGCCGCCATGTGGTTTTGAAATTAAGTTGATGTAATTTTAATAAGATTTTTTATTGTAACAGTATATTGTTATAAAGTTGGAGGTAGATAATAAGCAGTTAAGAGAAAGGGGACGGGGTCTTAGATTTGTGATTCGTTTTATTTAATGTTCACTTTTAGAGTTACAGAATAAATTGATAATATTTCCTTAAATAGTGAAATTTGGGATTTCTCTGTTACTCATACTTTAACAGACAATGAGGCAGGGTGAGCTTTGCTGGGTGTTTGGTTTAATTAGCAGAAGGATTAACTGCAGCTTGGCAGGGTAGGTACAGAAAGTTTGTTTCCCATATAGGACCAGAGCGCATAATTTCAGAATAAGGGAATAGGACAGATATGAGGAAGAATTTCTTCTCTCAGAGGGGAGTGAATCTATGGAATTCTTTACCACAAAGTGCAGTGAGGTTCTGTCAGTCATTAAATATATTCAAAGCTGGGATAGGTAGATTTTGTAATCTGTAAGGGAATCAAGAGTTTTGGGGAAAACGCCAGAAAGTGGAGTTGAGAATTATGAAATCCACCATGATCTCACTGAATAGCAGAGCTGAATGGCCCACTTGTGTTCCTGGGTCTTATGGTCTCAGTATGTCACAAGTATGACAGGCACTTGGCTTGTCAGTAACCCCACTGAGAGAGATGGGCACGGCTACTGCATGCGAAAGAGCACGAAGGTGTCCAATGATGGAGGCAATCTCGAAACATCTGATCATATGTGAAAACGATTATTTGTTCATACAGCTGCCGGACCAACATTCTGGAAGAGTACCCTATCACATGATATACTGCTGTGATGAAGTGGCTGTGGTGGGGTTTTGAGGTGGTGTAAGCATAAAGCTCATGGTCCCCCTTCTCTCCCCAGCCCCCAGCCTACTTGCTAGCAAAACATTTCAAGGCATTTGCTGCAGAGCGTTCCTTTGAGGATGTTACAGAAACTCATTGTCAACTATAATAAGCAAATAAGAGAAGTCTTACAAAAAATGAACTTTTGCTAGGTAAGAGAGATAAAAGTGTTTTAATGCAAAGGGATTGTGTTCAAAATTGAAGTAGCTAAGAAAACAAATCTGTCATAATGCTCCTTTAATGATTAATTAAGTGACTGTGACATATAAAAACAGTAAGTCAATGGACTCGTGAAATAACAACACTCTCATATCTGACTGTTCAAACTGAAGATATCTCCATATGGTGCATCTTTAGCATCTGTATATTCAATATGTTTTAACAGTTCAATTAAACTGATGCAGCAAGCTTCTATTGCTCATTCATTGTTACATTAGCATTTAAAAATTAATGCCCTGTGGTTTTGTAACATTAATTAAGTGGTAAAAGTCATTATGGAAGTGGAGTAGAATGTCAGGCAATAAAAGATGACTGCAGTGGTTAAATGCCAAGGTTTTTATATTGTCGCATGAATGGCCATTATGTTGAGTACATTGACTCATTATGCAGTACACTGAAATGATTTCATACCAGCAAAAGACACATTAAAGCTTCATGGTCAATGGCTCTTGATTCTATTTGTTTTACTTGCAATTATCACTCAATCTTTTTTCTGCCTGTTGCTAGGACAAAGAAAATCTATATTGGTGCACTATAACCATCAAATTGGGCTATATACTAAGGACAAGTTGCCATAGATATGTCAGGCATTTTACTTCACATTGTCTTGGTTGTGATACATCATATCAAGTTAATATTGAGATAGATACAGTGATTGCAATGAGGTCAGCCAGATGGACCTTATTGAATATGAGTTCCCTGACTGGGGCTTTAAACCTCATCCAATCAGAGAGCCCTAACTGACAGATATAAACAGGTGTGTAGTGTTCATTCTGAGAGCTGGAACAGCATCAAGTGGCTATGCACATATATAAAGGGTGACTTGGAGATAGGAAACCACCATCTGTGGACTTATTTCTTTGGATGATGCAAAAATGGCACCAACATTTCGTCTGTTGTACCATTGTCAGATTCTGCCAACTTCCATGGTGGTTGTGAAAATGAATTTCATCTGCGTGAGCACATTTATGCAATTAGACCTTACGTTCTGTCATCCTGAAGTTTTTGCAGGAGAGGGAACATTGAGAGATATGTGATACTGATCAATTCTGTCAGGAGCAGAGTCAAAAGTATTGAAAAAGATATATATGATTTTAAAAAGTGGAAGCTGTAATGAAAATCTACAACATTGTAATGACATTTTTAATTACAATAATATTATCTTATCATATCACAAATCGTTATGTTTTGATCAATTTAAAAATGCAAATATTTTCCTTTATTTCTAAATCATTCACACATGGCAGCTACAACAATGTAAGCCAAATTGTGTCTGAGCATGACCCATACACTTCCTTGGTATTCCAACTCTAATCCCAACTCCCCCATGCTGTAACTAATTGGTAACCAATTAGCCATCACTTTGAAAACATTCCAATCAGACTCCAGTTTGAATCAGGGCTGCGGCTGAGACCCAGAAACGAACCTCCTATCTAATTCCTGTCTCCTCCATGAAAATCAGTCCCTGAGTTTGTCAATTGAAGTTAAAGCTGCAGTTTTCATTCTGCAACCTTGGAACTTGTACAAAAATGTCCAATTCATTATTTAAGAAATCAACAAAAAGCAAATTACTTTGGCAAAAGAAAGTTTATGTCAATAAAGATCTCACTAATTTTAAACTTGATGCAGATGCAACTATATTGTCAGATGGAATACCATGGGTGATAAAAGACTGCTTACAGCTGGCAACAATGAAACTACATAGTTCAAGTGGCATATCGCTGAAGACCGAACATATGCTGCAAATATCTCATGAAAGAAGCCAAAAAGAACTGAACTCAGTTCAATGAAGTGTCACTGAATTTGAAACATTAACTCCGTTTTCTCCCCATAGATGCAGCCAGATCTGCTGAGTTTCTCCAGCAATTTATGGGTTATCTTTCAGACCTCCATTGGCTATTGGTTCAGCTACACTTTTCTTTAAACTGCTTATTTTCAAATGCTTCAATTCACTCATCTGTACAAATTTGTGCAGATTTCTGTACAAATTTCTGAGATATCTGTATTTTTCCAGATTCCAGATTCTTTCACACCCTTGATTTTATTTGATCTACCATTGCTGACTGTAGTTTCAACCAGCCAGACTCTTAGCTGTGGAATTTCCTCACAAAGCCTCGGTATGACTTTATTTTTCTTGCTTTCTTCAACTAAGATCCATGTTTATGACCTTTTTCTTGATCATGCTTTGGTTTGTCAACCCCAAAATCAGTGTCAAATTTGTTTGTTTGATATAACTTCCATGAGGCACCTTTTGAAGTTAGACCAACTGTAACTGAAGTTGTTGTCATTATGAGAGTAATATGCATTGGAGCAGAAGTAGACCATTCAACCTATCAGGTTTGCTCTGCCATTTAATGGATGATCTGATAATCTTCAATTCTATTTCCTGGCATTTCCCCATAACCCTTGAGTCCCTTACTGATTAAAAATCTGTGTATCTCAACCTCAAACATAGCTAATTACAAAGCCTCCATGGCATTCTGTGGTTAGGAATTCCATAGATTCACTACCCTCTGAAAGAAGAAATTTCTCATCTTTTCCCTCAAGGGAAAACAATTTCTCTGCATCAATCCTTTCAAATCCCTTAAGAATCTTGCATGTTACAATAAGGTCACTTTCCATTCATAAGAAAATTCCCCCATATCTGGTTTTAGTTAGTGAACCTTCTCTATACTGCCTCCAATGTCAGCACATCTTTCCTTAGATATGGAAACAAAAGCTGTTCACAGTTTTCCAGTTGTGGTCTAACTAGTACCTTGTATCATTTTAGCAAAGCCTCCCTACTCCATTCCCTTTGAAATAAAGGCTAAAATGTCTCATTAACCTTTGAACTTGCACGCTAGCTTTTTGTGATTCATGTGTAAGGCCCTCTCAAATCCATCTGTGCTGCAGCTTTCTGCAGTCACTCTCCATTTAAACAACATTCAAAATCTGTATTCTTTCTGTAAAAGTGCATAACCTGCATGTTTCCTCAAATTGTATTTCATTTGCTGGATTTTTGCCTGCTCACTTAACCTCCCGATATCCATCAGTGGACTCTGTGTCATCCTCACCAATAGCCTTTTCCCCTATTGTTGTTTCATCTGTAAATGTGGTTATGGTACAGACAAATCATTATTCAACTTAATATCTATTGTAAATAACTGTGAACCAGCACTTCCTCCAATCATCAAGCAGCTTAGACCAATGACATTGTGCAATTTAATGAAAATATTTTGTGAACTTAGGCTGTTGCTATAATGGTCCTATGCCTTATTTTTAATAAAGCATTAAGCATATACAATTTTTGTTTCAGTAACTAGCTTGGTATTAATAATTTATCTGTCACTTATTCCCTGAAATGGAGCCTTTATAATAAACAAGATCTTTTCTCCATTTAAGATCAATATACCAAAGACTTATTAGCTCAGCCTTAAGATTGTTGCTCTTTGAAAGAAATCTTCATTTTCTTAGACTTAAATAAAATACCCAGGGAACTCGATCAAATTCAAAATAATTTGATATTTTAAAAATGAATTTGTGACAAATTCACTAACAGGCATTTTAATGAACTAAACTGCAACGTACATTATCAAAGGGAGATTGTGATTTTATTATGCATTGCTTGTCTCATAACATTTCAAAGAATCAAGTACTGTATTCGACATAGAGGAAAGGCTCAGGTTTTTGCAATTCATTTGCTTTTGTATTCTTCATTAGATAACCATTGTACCAAAGTGCAAACCAGCATCCTCCGTTATATCACTCATTTAGCTCTAATAATTTTGAAAGTAAAAACCTAATTCCTGATAAGCTGTGTTATCTTCCCAGCCATTGCCACTAGAGTTCTACATTGACAGAATAATGTACAAATTGTGGTTAATATTAAGTTTTTCATTAAAAATGAAGAGCTAATTTATATAATGAACCCTGATGTACAAGAACAACAAGGAAAGATAATTAAAATCAATTTAGAAAAGATAGCTCTGTATGCAAAGGAAACAATTGCCTGTACAAATTTCTATTAACACTGCTTTCAAAGCACAGAAATTACTCTAAAAATAACATACTTCTGGAAATATACAACAAAAGGTCATTTCAATTGTAGTAGGTTTCTGTGCTGCAAGTGTTAGAAATGAAGAAAGAGTAAACTTCTTTAATAATTACTTGGTAATGCCAATGTGTAACTTAGATGAATAAATTACTATGGGCTCATGTACTTCAGGCAAAAGGCAAACCTTAGTTTTTCTAAGAAATTAAAAACCAAAAGATTCAGAACCAAAATATAATCTCTACAATCACATCAAAACTGGAATTCAGAAGAAGAGACTGTACTTGCTCTATTTCTTTGAGTAAATACTTGAAAAATATAGAGCAATTTTGATTTTAGGGGAAGAATTAGCCCTCAGAGAAAATACACAAGCAGTGCACTTGTAAAAAGAGGTCACCTTCCAGAGAGAACACTATTGTTATGAAGATGTGGATGTACTGCACTTATAAGAGCACTAAAAGCAAGCAGAACTGCCTGACACAGCACCAAGTGTTCTGACTAAGATATAATGTAACATTTGGACTTGGACGAACAACTCGATTAGCTGGTTGCCTGGAGATGACAAAACAAATTTGAATTCAGCCAATCAGTTTAAATCATACCCCGAAAAATACCAAACTCCAATCAGATTTAGTATATTGGCAATCTTAAAAGCCAATGACATAACCCGATGCTTTGTGGGTATAGAACTGGGGAAATTGAACAGTTGGGAGGAGAACTGCCAAGCCACCAGCATCTGCAGACTGCCCGGAGAATAGCTCTCTGAAAGGTACCTTCATTGATCAGTAACCTGTGAAACAGAAATTGCTAAGAAGAAGAAAAGAAGACTGAGGAAGAGAATATTCGACACCTGGCTAGTTTTGAAAACTTGAATTTTTGGTAAATCTTAATCGGGGGATTTTATTGGACTAGTATTGTAGAAGGGGAAGGAGTTGTAAATAGTTGTCAGCTAATTATTCTCTGTTATACTTTAAGTAATAATGTTGTTCATTTTTACCTTAAATGGTTAAAAATCACACAACACCAGGTTATAGTCCAACAGGATTATTTAGAAACACTAGCTTTCGGAGTGCTGCTCTGTCATCAGGTGGTTCTCCACAACCATCTAATAAGGAGCAGTGCTCCAGACACTCGTGCTTCCAAATAAACCTGTTGTACTATAACCTGGTGTTGTGTCATTTTTAACTTTGTCCACCCCAGTCCAACAATGGCGTCTCCAATTCATTACTTTAAATTCTGGTCTCCATCCTATCAGAAAGATGTTGCAAAACTTAAAAGGGTTCAGAAAAGATTTATAAGGATGTTGCCAGGGTTGGAGGATTTAAGCTATAGGGAGAGGCTGAACAGGCTGGGGCTGTTTTCCCTGGAGTGTCGGAGGCTGACGGGTGACCTTACAGAGGTTTACAAAATTATGAGAAGCATGGATAGGATAAAAAGACAAAGTATTTTCCCTGGGGTGGGGGAGTCTAGAACTAAAGGGCATAGGTTAGGGTGAGAGGAGAAAGATATAAAAGAGACCTGTGGGGCAACTTTTTCACGCAGAGGGTGGTACATGTATGGAATGAGTTGCCAGAGGAAGTGATGGAGGCTGGTACAATTGCAACATTTAAAAGACATTTGGATGAGTATATGAATAGGAAGGGTTTGGAGGGATATGTGCTGGGTGCTGGCAGGTGGGACTAGATTGGGTTGGGATATCTGGTTGGCATGGATGGGTTGGACTGAAGGGTTTGTTTCTGTGCTGTACATCTCTATGACTCTATAACTCTAAATAGTTTTTGACCTCTCAAATTTTCACAAATTACTGCATGGGATTAAATCTTTTCTGTGTTGTTGGTTTAAATTAAGCAGGAGGGTTTACCCCCATATCATAACATTATGAACAGACACACTTTGTGTGCTCAACAATTATCCTCAACTTTGCAGAGGAGAGTCTTCGAGCTTGCAAATTGGAGCATTATAAGTGCCAATTTAGTGCAATTTATCAGCCCTAAAGCCTAGGTCAAGGGCTGAGGGTCATCACTGGAATATGTCCTCAGATAACAATCCTTACTTATTGTTTATATCCACAGCCCCTTTGGCACAAGACCAGCCACCTCTACCAGCTTCCTCTCCCAGAGTGGCAGTCAGTTTTGGGGTGGGAGGATTAAATTGGTGCATTAGTGAAATAGTCTAGGTGAAATTGAAGTCAGGGTGGAAGGTGTTCATGAAGTTGATGAAATGTTCAACCTCCTTGTGAGAGCACAAAGTGGTGCCAATACAGTCATCAATGTAACGGAGGAAATGGCGGGGAATGGTGCTGGTGTAGCTGCGAATGATGGACTGTTCCACATACACGGCAAAGATACAGGCATAGCTAAGGCCCATGTGAGTGTCCATGGCTACCCCTTTGGTCTGGAGGAAGTGAGAGGATTTGAAGAAGAAATTGTTGAGCGTGCGGACCAATTCAGCCAATCCAAAGAGTGTGTCGGTGGAAGGGTACTTGCTGGGTTGGCAGGAGAGGAAGAAATGGAGAGCTTGGATGCTTTTGTCATGATGAATGGTTGTGTATAGGGACTGGACGACCATGGTGAAGATGAGGCATTGTGGGCCGGGAAGCTGAAAGTCATGGAGGAGGTGGCGGATGTAGGTAGTGTCTTGAATGTATGTGGGGAGATCTGGACCAAAGGGGATAGGGTAGTATCAAGGTACGTGGAGATAAATTTGTTGGGGCAGGAGCAGGATGAGACAATCAGTTGACCGGGGATGTCAGGTTTTTGAATTTTAGGTAGGAGGTAAGAAGTAGAACCGGGCGGTGCGGAGTTCCCAGACTGTGAGGTTGGAGGCTGGTAGTGGGCAATCCCTTGAGGTGATGAGGTTGTGGATAGTCTGGGAGATGATAGTTTGGTGATGGAAGGTGAGGTCGCTACATTGATGACTGTATCAGTGCCACCTCGTATTCCAATGAGGAGGCTGAACAGTTCATCAACTTCATGAACACCTTCCATCCTGACCTTCAAGTTCACCTGGACCATCTCAGATACCTCCCTTCCCTTCCTGGACCTCTCTATCTCCATTTTCAGTAGACAACTCAACATGGACATCCTACTTCAAACCTACCGACTCTCATTGTTACCTGGACTACACATCCTCCCACCTTACTTCCAGTAAAAACATTATCTCTTTCTCCCAATTCCTCTGCCTCCACCACACCTGCTCCCAGGAGGACAAATTCCACAGTAGAAAATCCCAGATGGCCTCCTTCTTCAAGGACCACAATTTCCCCTCCTATGTGGTCAACGATGTCCTTCACATCTCCTCCACTTCCCACACTTTTGCCCTTGAACCCCACCCCTCCAACCACAACAATGACAGAACTACCCCAGTCCACACCTTCCACTCCACCAACCTCCGAATACAACATAGCATCCTCTGCTATTTCCGCCACCTACAAAAAGACCCCACCATCAGAAATATATTTCCCTCTCCAGCCCTATCTGTCTTCCACAGAGACTACTCCCTTCATGATTCGCTTGTTAGGTCCATGCCCTCCACCAACCCACTCTCCACTCCCAGCAGCTTTCCTTGCCACCACTGGAAGTGTAAACTCTGTGTCCACATCTCCCCTCCCCCAACCTCATCCCAGATCCAATCCTCCAACTCGGCACAGCCCTCTTGAACTGTTCTACCTGTCCATCTTCTTTCCCACTTCTCTGCTCTACCTTGACTCTGACTGATCACCATCACCTCCCACCTCCATCAACGTATCACATTTCCAGCTACCTTCGCCCCAACACCAACCCCCCCTCCCATTTATCTCTCAGCCCCCTATGGCCTCCCCCACATTCCTGATGTAGATCCTATGCTTGAAACGCTGACTCTCTTGCTCCTTGGATGCTGCCGGTCTGACTGTGCTTTTCTAGCACCACACTTTTGGACTCTGATTTCCAGCATTTACAGTCCTCACTTCCCCCTTGCAGATCTTTCAGTTTATTTGGGCAAACTGGTGGATATATACGCATGTACCTCTCACTTACCCTCGTCTCTATCAATGAAGGGCAAACAACTGAGACTGGATAGCATGAGGAGATAAGATTACTTTTCTTTAAGGTTACAAAAATTTATGAATTTAATGTCATTTATTCAAATTAACTACTTTTTCAAAACTGCCAAATCAACAACAGTTCTTTGCCTGTGACTATGGTGCTATTCTAATCAACATTAACAATGAAGATTCATTCACTCAGACAACCAACAGAACTCAAAAAAATTAAAGCAGGAAATGTTGCGATTAAGCAAAGAACTGTAGATGCTGGAGACCTGACACAAACAAAAACGGAAGATGTCACAGATACTGAATTTCTCCGGCAATTTCTGCTTTTGTTTGTTTTGTAAAATGTTGAGTATATTCAGCAGGTTTGGGAACATTGATCGAGAGATGGGAAACAGGAATGTTTTCAGACCCACTGAGCCTTCCAGCATTTACTGCTCTTATTTCCAATTTCCACATTCTGCTGCATTTCACTTTTGAATGAAGTTAACTCTTTGCTTCTCAGCACTAAATTGCTAATGTTGACAATGTAGTTATGCATGCATTATTGTCCTTAAGGGTTGAGCACAGAATCAGTGGGTAAAATATCCTTTTCTCCTACAAAGACAAGTATTTTGATTAAATAAATTCTCACCTAAAACTCTTTGGGATCTAATTACAGTAAGTGTCTTGCATGAGCCACCCATAATATTCCAGGTTACATCATCAGAGTGCATAGCAGTATCAGTTTGGAATAATGTTTATTTTATATCCAAGTGTAGAGTTCTAAAACCCCAACCAGTTCTGTTCTCATATGTTGTTTAAACGTTAATGCGCATGTAATTTTTTTTTGAAAATTTATTCAAACATCAAGTATTCCCAAATTTAATCTATTAATTTTAGATTAATTTTTAATACTTTAATAAGGGTGTACAGATCCTTTGATCCAACTTGCCATGCCGACCAAGTATCTTCAATTAATCTAATCCCATTTGCCAGCATTTGGCCCATATCCCTCTAAACCATTCCTATTCATTTACCCTCCAGATGCCTTTTCAATGTTGTAATTGTACCAGTCTCCACCACTTCCTCTGGCAGCTCATTCCATACACACGCCACTCTCTGTGTGAAACGGTTGCTCCTTAGGTCCCTTTTAAATCTTTCCCCTCTCACCTTAAGGCTATGCCCTCAATGCCCCTGATGATACTATAAATCTGTGTAAAGTCACCCCTCAGCCTCTGATGCTCCAAGGAAACTAGCCCCAATCTATTTCGCCTCTCCCCATAGCTCAAATCCTCCAATCCTGGCAACATTCTTGTAAATCTTTTCATGTTTCACAGCATCCTTCCTAGAGCAGGAAAACCAGAATTGTATGTAGTATTCCAATAACCAATGCCCTAACCAATACCCTGTACAGCTGCAACATGACCTCCCAACTCCTATACTCTTGGTGTCCATGTACACAGATCTCTGAAAGTTGCCACCCAGGTAAATAGTGCGGTGAAGAAGGCATATGGGGTACTGGCTTTTATTGGTAGAGTAATTGAGTTCCGGAGTCCTGAGGTCATGTTGCAGTTGTATAAGACTCTGGTGCGGCTGCATCTGGAGTATTGTGTGCAGTTTTGGTCGCCATACTATAGGAAGGATGTGGAGGCACTGGAACGGGTGCAGAGGAAGTTTACCAGGATGTTGCCTGGTATGGTAGGAAGATCGTATGAGGAAAGGCTGAGGCACTTGGGGCTGTTTTCATTGGAGAAAAGAAGGTTTAGGGGTGACTTGATAGAGGTGTACAAGATGATTAGGGGTTTAGGTAGGGTTGACCTGAGAACCTTTTTCCACGTATGGAGTCAGCTATTACGAAGGGGCATAGCTTTAAATTAAGGGGTGGTAAGTATAGGACAGATGTTAGGGGTAGATTCTTTACTCAGCGAGTCGTGAGTTCATGGAATGCCCTGCCAGTAGCAGTGGTGGACTCTCCCTCTTTATGGGCATTTAAACGGGCATTGGATAGGCATATAGAGGATAGTGGGCTAGTGTAGGTTAGGTGGGCTTGGATCGGTGCAACATTGAGGGCCAAAGGGCCTGTACTGCGCTGTATTCTTCTATGTTCTATGTTCAATTCACTGAGCAATAACGACATGCATACCAAACGCCTTTTTCACTTTCCTATCTATCTGTGACTCCACTTTCAAGAAACTATGAACTGCATTCCAAGGTTTCTTTTTCAGCAACATTTCCCAGGACTTTGCCATTAAGTAGATAAGTTCTAATTCGATTTGCCTTTTCAAAATGCAGCATCTCTCATTTACCTAAATTAAACTCCATCTGCCACTCCTCGGCCAATTGACCCATCTGATCAAGATTCCGCTGTATTCTGAGGTCAGCTTCTTTGCTGCCTATTACATATCCAATTTTGGTGTCATCTGCAAACTTACTAACCATACCTCCTTTGTTCACATCCAAATAACTTATATATAAGACAAAAAGTAGTGGACTCAGCACCGATCCTTGTGGGATACTGCTGGTCTCAGGCCTCCAGTCTGAAAAGCAACACTCTAAATTTCAAATACAGTGAAATAAGCTTTTCACTACTCAATTTCAATATTCTAAATTTGCCGTTTAAGGCTTGTGGTGGAAATTGGAAAGCTTTTCCTGGATGTCATGATTCTAATTTTACTGTTCGAACCAGATTCTCACAGGGGAGGCAATGTCCTAAGGGTATAAGTCATAGACTATTAATCCAGTGATCCAGGCAAAGTTTACGGGATCTGGGCCAGACTCCTACCATTGCAGATGGTGGAACCCGAGCTCAACAAAACATGGAATTAAGAGTCAAAGGATAACCATGAAAAAAATTGCCAACTGTCGGAAAAAAATCCATTTGGTCTACCAACAAGGAAACTGCCATTCAGCTAGCCTACAGGTGACAATGGGTTGTGTGTAAAAGCAGACTATGTGATCAGAGGGCTTGGTGTGTGGGGGTGTGGGGTAGGACATAACAGAATTCAAGCACTAAAGTTATTGAATTTGATATTGAGTCCCTGTTCCCTGGCCAATATCTCTGTCTCAGGCTTGCTGCAGTGCTCCAGCGAAGCTCAGCATAAGCTGAAGGAAGGACGCTTGAGGACTCATTTTCTGCTTGAGGACTCTGTGCCTTCCAGTTTCAATATAGCAGTTGGCAATTTGTAACAATTTCCTGACAGTGTATTAAGTTTGTTAAGAAGCAGCAGCTTAGGTATGAACCATTAAATAATTAGACAATAAAAGTATGTGACTGAGACAAATGATACTGCTTCATTGATTGCAAAACTGTTTTGTTAAATTTAGAAGTAGGAGTGGCGGTTTTAAAAACATGTGATGTACAAGTGCTGGAATTGGACTGGGATGGATAAAGTTAAAATCGCGCAACACCAGGTTATAGTCCAACAGGTTTATTGAGAAGCACTTGCTTTCAGAGCAACGCTCCAAAAGTTTGTACTTCCAAATAAACCTGTTGGACCAGAACATGGTGTTGTGTGATTTTTAACTTTAAAAAAGCATGTTTGTTCCTGACACTGTGTCGTCTTTGGTGGCAGCCTTTGACTGTGACTGTCTTTGATTTGTCCTCAGGCTGGATGTAGGGGGACTGCTAGTTTTCTCCAAAGTAGATGGTAGCTCATTTCCCTAGTTCTTCTCTGTCCTCCTTTTTACCCACAACTACTCCTGTTGAAATATCGTATTTTGGATGCTGGTAATCTGTGCTGTGTCAAACATCTGTCTAAACTGTCTCAACCAATGATCACAGGCAACTACTCATAAATGCCAGGATGACTGTTGTCCTCTTGTCCACCTCCATTTGAAAGTTAGTTTTCAGTCCTTCTAAGAACACATACTTATTGTCCAAAACATCGCATTCATACTAGGGTAACGTGGGACCCAATAAATATTTTATTTACACTTATTAAAGGCCAGTTACTATTGTACCACAATGAAATGAGGTTACATCCTACACAAGAAATATTAAATATATGATAATAAGTTAACAGTCTTAAAGGGGACCCCTATTTCTATCGAATACTTCAATTTATCATGATACTAGTCACGATTCATGCTACAATCACAAGCAGGAAGATTAAGTGGTCCCTGCATCACCTCAACTAGATTATGATGGGATATTATTGTTTCAGAATTCCAGCTGTCTCATATTAGGCATAATCCATAACAATTAATAATTATAGACCAACACCACCAACCCTGCATCCCCCCAACAACAACACCTCACCTTCACGAATACAAGAATGTATTTGAGACAGTTTAGAAAGTATTTACAAGGATTATGCTTTTACTTGCAAAGAGGAACTTCTAGATTGGACCTTGACAAGAAAATAAGCAAATGACCACTGAGTAAATGTTTTGGCTTGTAGGAAGAGCATTAAACTGTTTGAAGATGGGTCACTGGATCCAAAACTTTAACTCTGCTTTTTCTCCACAAGATCAAGATTAGAGTGGTGCTGGAAAAGCACAGCCAGTCAGACAGCATCCGAGGAGCAGGAAAATTGACATTTTGGACAAAAGCCCTTCATCAGGCTTCTGCCCGAAATGTCAATTTTCCTGCTTCTCGGACACTGCCTGACCTGCTGTGCTTTTCCAGCATCACTCTAATCTTGACTCTAATCTCCAGCATCAGCAGTACCCACCTCCGCCTTTTTCTCCACAGAGATTGCCAGACCTGCTGAGTTTCTCCAACAATTTCTGTTCATGTTTCAGATTTCCAGCATCTGGTTTTTTTTGTGTTATCATTCAAAATCCATTTGAGTTTGGACAGCAAGTACAAACCTGGAGAAGATATGAAGAAATTCTATCATGATTCAACTCAAATTGTGAATGGCCTGTGGCTGAACAGATTTAATGAATGAATGCCCTATTTTCTTTGTACATAGCAAGGCAGAGTTTCTGCTGGCCAGATACTTGTTTTGTGACCATAGAACAGAGGCTGCGCATAGGGATCCTATGATTCACCATCCAAAAGAGTTTCCTGGGAAATCTCATTGCACCGTGAACCCTCGGAAATCTCATTTGCATAGTTTTGATTAAATTCAGCAGAACAGTTACTCAGGAAATGTTAGACTACTAAACACATAGTCTAACTGCTGAGTATTTATTAAACATTCTTTACTTTACTTACAAACCCCAACTCCTTCATCCCCATGCCCTGACTGGACTGATCCCTGCTACCATCAAGATCAATCCTCTGGAACATTCATTGACTCAACCCCTTAAGCCCCCATTGCCTCTGCCACCTCATCCTCACTGCTTGCTGGCACGCTACCCACCTCGCTCCCCACATATCTTGCTGCATGACTGCTATCTAACCAGTAACCTAATCCCTCCCCAACTGGGACTCACTTACCTGACACCTTTCCCACTTGGCACCCTACTTACGTGAATACCTACCCCAATCCATCTGTTACCCAGCCATCCCAGCATTTAACATCACACTAACTTAACATACTTACTGTCTGACGGCACCTGCGTTGACCACAATAAAAAAGGGGTACGGTTTGCTTTCTTTTGGCAGTTCTCTGCTTTGGGAGAAGCATGGGATTACTCCTTCTCTTTTCTGAGGGACACCTGGTGGAACCTTCTTTCAAAAATATAAGCTCTCCTTTTTGGTAAAATGAAGGGCCAGAATGCTTCTCTTTGTGGATTTCCACTCACCAGAAAAATTGACCCTGTACACATACGTTCAAGATTATTCTTGCAAACAAACTATTCTATAGAATATATGCATGAGAAAGACAGAGATAATGGATTACAGAAATCACAGAGTAGAAAAGTGTTCAGAGGAAATGTCATTCAGCAGGTTCATTAATGAGCCAGGTTCCCCAGTTAATTTCCAGTTTGCTACTGCAAAAGTTTAGCGAGATTGAATGTACTACGAACAACAATGCTGATATATGAAATGTAATTAATCAGAAGTGGCCACAAATGGGTTTTGAAGATCGAAGCATGGCTACTTCATATGTCTGCTTTATAAGAATTCAGTTGAGCTTGGGCTGACTATAAACCTTTTAATTGATGCCTTTAATTACTACTTTTATTGCCTTAGAAGTCTCCCTTATTGATATAGGTATTCATCCACTTTTTAATCATTTGCTTCAGTGAACACTTAGGGTAATTTCTATTGGGTTCTGCTTTTCATTTGTTCTGATTCTTGCATTGTTCATGGATCTTGCAGCATTACATTTACATGAAGCAAAATATCCATTGTCTAATCCATTGGTAATTTACTGACTCATGTCACTTAAATGACAAAATGCAGCTTTATTCTGACAAGGGAAGCAACTTATTGAGCTGGTATGTGTTAATGGTTCTCACTCCTATTCATTTGTAAAAGATTAAACAACTCAAGTTCTTATTGATGGTAAACTGGTTCATATAAGATCTGCTAATATTTAACTAACAAGAGCAAAAGTGGCTTTTAATAGAGTGATATGTACTTCTTGTGAGATGTGGGAGTTTAAAGAGAGTTTAAGGGTTACTGTGGATTATATCTGCAATAAATGCTGGCTGCGAATCTTATCAGATTGAATGGATCGGTTGGAGAGACAGTTAGAAGCAATGAGGAATTTGCAACAGCAAGAGTATGTGATGGATGGCAGTTATAGGAAGGGGGGAAAGTCTCAGATACAGTCACATAGATGGGTTAACTCCAGGAAATGTAAGAGAGGTAGGCAGCTAGTGCAGGAGTCTTTTGTGAATATACCCTTTTCAAACAGATATGCTGTTTTGGAAAATAAAGGGGGGTGATGGATTTTCAGGGGAACGTAGCACAAACAGCCAAGTTTTTGGTATTGAGGCTGGCTCTAATGTAACGAGGGGTAGGTCGGGTTCCAAGAGATCAATTGTGTTAGGGGATTCTCTAGTTCGAGGTATAGACAGACGTTTCTGTGGCCAGCAGCAAAAAAGCAGAATGGTGTGTTGCTTCCCTGGTGCCAGGATCAAGGATGTCTCAGAGAGGGTGCAGAATGTTCTTACAGGGGAGAGGGGCCAGCAAGAGGTCATTGTCCACATTGGAACAAACGACATAGGATGGGAAACGGTTGAGATTCTGAAGAGAGATTACAGACAGTTAGGTAGAAATTTAAAAAGGAGGTCCTCGAGAGTATTAATAACTGGATTACTCCTGGTGCTACGAGCTAGTGAGGGCAGGAATAGGAAGATAGAGCAGATGAATGCATGGCTGAGGAGCTGTTGTACGGGGAAAGGATTCATATTTTTTGATCATTGGAATCTCTTTTGGGGTAGAAGTGACTTGTACAAGAAGGATGGATTGCACCTAAATTGGAAGGGGACTAATATACTGGCAGGGAGATTTGCTAGATGCTCAGGACGATTTAAACTAGTAGTTTGGTGGGGTGGGACTCGGAGATAGTGAGGAAAGAGATCAATCTGACACTGGTACAGGTGAGAACAGAAGCGAGTCAAACAGTCAGGGCAGGCAGGGACAAGGTAGGACTAATAAATTAAACTGCGTTTATTTCAATGCAAGAGGCCTAACAGGGAAGGCAGATGAACTTAGGGCATGTTTAGGAACATGGGACTGGATATCATAGCAATTACAGAAACATGGATAAGGGATGGGCAGGACTGGCAGTTTAGTGTTCCAGGATACAAATGCTACAGGAAGGATAGAAAGGGAGGCAAGAAAGGAGAGGGAGAGGCGTTTTTGATAAGGGATAGCATTACAGCTGTGCTGAGGGAGGATATTCCCAGAAATACATTCAGGGACGTTATTTGGGTAGAACTGAGAAATAAGAAAGGGATGATAACCTTATTGGGATTGCATTATAGACCACCTAATAGTCAGAGAGAAATTGAGATACAAACTTGTAAGGAGATGTCAGCTATCTGTAAGAAAAATAGGGTGGTTATGGTAGGGGATTTTAAATTTCCAAACATAGACTGGGACTGCCATAGTGTTAATGGTTTAGATGGAGAGGAATTTGGTAAGTGTGTATAAAACAGTTTTCTGATTCAGTATGTGGATGTACCTACTAGAGAAGGTGCAAAACGTGACTTACTTTTGGGAAATGAGGCAGGACAGGTTACTGTGGTGTCATTGGGGGAGCACCAGATCTAAAAGTTGAAGTTCTAAATTGGACAAAGACCAATTTTGACAGTATTACGCAAGAACTTTCGAAAGCTGACTGGGGTCAGATGTTCACAGGAAAAGGGACGGCTGGAAAATGGGAAGTCTTCAGAAATGAGATAAAGAGATTCCAGAGAAAGTATATTCCTGTTAGGGTGAAAGGAATGGCTGGTAGGTATAGAGAATGCTGGATGACTAAAGAAATTGAGGATTTGTTTAAGAAAAAAAAGGAAGCATATGTGAGGTATACACAGGTTAGACTGAGTGAATCCTTAGAAGATTATAAAGGAAGTAGGAGTATACTTAGGAGGGAAAGTAGGGAACAGGAGGTAGCTTTGGCAAATAGAATTAAGGAGAATCCAAAGGGTCTTTACAAATACATTAAGGACAAAAGGGTTACTAGGGAGAGAATAGGGCCTCTCAAAGATCAGCAAGGCGGCTTTTGTGTGGAGCCTCAGAAAATGGGAGAGATACAAAATGACTATTTTACATCAGTATTTACTGTGGAAAAAGATATAGAAGATATAGACTGTAGGGAAATAGATGGTGACATCTTGCAAAATGTCCGTGTTACAGAGGAGGAAGTGCTGGATGTCTTGAAATGCTTAAAAGTGGATAAAACCCCGGGACCTGATCAGGTGTACCCGAGAGCTCTGTGGGAAGCTAGAGAAGTGATTGCTGGGCCTCTTGCTGAGATATTTGTATCATCGATAGTCACAGGTGAGGGGCCGGAAGACTGGAGGTTGGCAAACGTGGTGCCACTGTTTAAAAAGGGTGGTAAGGACAAGCCAGGGAACTATAGACCAGTGAGCCTGATGTCGGTGGTGGGCAAGTTTTTGGAGGGAATCCTGAGGGACAGGATGTACATGTATTTGAAAAGGCAAGGACTGATTAAAGATAGTCAACATGGTTTTGTGCAATGGAATGTCACAAGGATTGGTGCTGGGTCCTCTAATTTTTGTCATTTACATAAATTATTTCAATGCGAGCATAAGAGGTACAGTTAGTAAGTTTGTAGATGACACCAAAATTGGAGGTGCAGTGGACAGCAAAGAGGGTTACCTCAGATAAGAACAGGATCTTGACCAGATGGGCCAGTGGGCTGAGAAGTGGCAGATGGAGTTTAATTCAGGTAAATGCGAGGTGCTGCATTTTGGGAAAGCAAATCTTAGCAGGACTTATACACTTAATGGTAAGGTCCTATGGAGTTTTGCTGAACAAAGACACCTTGGAGTGCAGGTTCATAGCTCCTTGAAAGTGGAGTCACAGGTGGATAGGATAGTGAAGAAGGCGTTTGGTATGCTTTCCTTTATTGGTCAGAGAATTGAGTACAGGAGTTGGGAGGTCATGTTGTAGTTATACAGGACTTTGGTTAGGCTACTGTTTGAATATTGGGTGCAATTCTGGTTTCCTTCCTATTGAAAAGATGTTGTGAACGGGTTCAGAAAAGATTTACAAGGATGTTGCCAGGGTTGGAGGATTTGAGCTACAGGGAGAGGCTGAATAAGCTGGGGCTGTTTTTCCTGGAGTGGTGGAGGCTGAGGGATGACCTTGTCGAGGTTTACAAAATTATGAGGGGCATGGCTAGGCAAAGTTTTTTCCTTGGGTTAGGGGAGTCCAAAACTAGAGGGGATAGGTTTAGGGTGAGAGGGGAAAGATATAAAAGAGACCTATGGGGCAACTTTGTCACACAGAGGGTGGTACATGGATGGAATGAACAGCCAGAGGAGGTTGTGGAGGCTGGTACAATTGCAACATTTAAGAGGCATTTGGATGGGTATATGAATAGGAAGGATTTGGAGGGATATGGGCTGGCGCTGGCAGGTGGGACTAGATTGGATTGGGATATCTGGTTGGTATGGATGGGTTGGACCGAAGGGTCTGTTTCCATGCTGTACATCTCTATGACTCTATAAATGTTGATGTTAGAAATTGTAGGTAGTTCATCTCACTTTCTAAAGGGCAGGAATGTCTTTAACTACGTTTGAGATTTATGCAATCTCTTAAGTCCACAATTAAACTTTCTAATTTTGCAGTTGCCATTGAAAATAAGTATTCAACAGAAATTGAACTTGAGATCTTGTTAGCAATTGAGTGTCAACTTCAATCTAAGTTTTGACAATGGGGTCCCACTATAATTGAATAGTTCTAGGTTATGCATAAATTCATAGAATAGGCAAAGATAAGGATTTAAGTGGTTCTATCGAAGCTACTTGTGGTTTACAAGTTCTGTGGGGTTTCGTTTGATGAAAATCCTCAGTAGATTTATGAATATTAGTCCAAAGTTACAGAATTATCTTTGCATATGCTGATATCTCTGAGTCTTGGGAAGTATGAAATTAGCTGTATTCACTGATGTGACTAATAGTAAATGGAGAGGAAAATGTAAATAACATACAGATTAAAAAAAATGCATAAAGATCATGCATCATTGTAAAAGTATTTCTTCCTGTCTCTTCTACATGATTGCATTGAAAAGCTTTAATGTCTGTTTCTCTGTAATTTCAGTGCAAATTTAACCGTACCCAGAAATCATTTTATGCTTCTCTAGGAGATTTTGTTATGACCAATTCCTTAAATTGCACGTTTAGTGACAAGAGATATCACTGAATGATTCTTGATACAAACATTTGGCAGCAGAAAGCTTGAGCATTGCTGAACAATATACATTTTATCAAAGTTTTTGATTTGCATTCATAAGGACAATTTACAAAGATCTCAATTTCAGGGAGAAACCAACATTTATATCACATGAGCAGAGAGTGTTGTCAACCAATGAATGGCTGTCACCTACTTGATGATTGCTAAACATGTGTAAGAGCATTGAACTGCCAGCTATATATATGATACAATTCAAACTCATAGTTCATTGCTTTAGTGTATGCCAGGACTGCCTATGAGACACAAAGGTAATGTCCTTTTTCTCTCTATAGTATCTATAACCGATTCTGCACTGCATGAACTGGCCAGATGATTAGCCAGGTTTTCCATGTATGCAGTGAAGGATTCCTTCACATTTGCGAAGAACATAATGGACTTGAACATCATTAACAATGCAGTGTCATTTGGCATTCTCATCAACACACTGCTCAAAGAAACAAAAGATATCTCCACTGTCACACTAGAATATGACAATCTAGACCTGACAACTTTGCATGAATCAGTACTCATCATATTATCTGAGTTTTGTTTTAACAACACTGTGTTTGCCCAAATAGATGTTGTTACCATGAGGTTTTCACCTGATCCAGCACTTGCACACATTTGTTAGATTCATTGCGAAATCTATCTGCATTGGAGTGACATCTAAATCCAACCCCTTGTATATTTACAGTATGCTGATGATCAGTTTACTATATTTGCATACACAGCTGCATGTAAGCATTTCATTCCATGTCTAAATGGGTTTTATCCTGCACACAAATTCCTACGTAAAATCCAACAGTCAAATCATACCCATTTCCTCTATGTTGTAGTGGAGACATCAGGTAGGCATTCTCTACTACAGAATATGACAAACCAACTGCACTGGTCAGTACACATGTTGGAATTGCTGCTATAAGATTGGCCTTCTCAGCAAACATGTAAATAAGGACTGGGTGATTTGTTCGCCTTGCAAACCTGATGCTCAATAAAATACATTAAAGAAATCCTGTGGGACAATGGCTGCACTGATCATATCAGTTCTCAGATTAACCTGAGCAAAAACACAAGCCAGTGAATCAGGTTGGCTTCCATTTGGGGAAGCACTAATAAGAATCCATAGCTTGCTGGAAATTCCCAATTTCTGTATCCCTTGTGTGTTACTGTCCCTCCGCACAGGTCAGGTTGTAGTTAAATTGAAGGCTTGTTTTATGCAACAAATGCTCCCTTACCCGAGTGATATTAGTGAAACCTTTCAATCAATATGATGAGAAGACCCATATTACTGAACCCAAGCCACATCATAATTGATTTTCTCAAAGGTAATAAGTAACAATTCAAAGCAAAAAGATATGGTTGGTAGATTAGTTCCATTCTAACTGAGGTCTTAGTCACATCATCTAAGGGTGCAATCAGTTAGAATTTCATGATCTGTATGATGGTCTTAGATTGACAACCCAGAATGTTCATTCATTTGCTTTTAGGGAAAGGTCTGGAAATCAAAGAGAAATTTGAATTTTCCTATTCTTAATTGCTTTAACTGTAATAATGAATCTTCTTTGAGAATTAGCGCATTTTTTTAAAAAAATGACAGAATATAATGCAATCATCCCTCCCAGACCCATCCACTTACACTATCTCTGCATTTCCCACAGCTAATCCACCTAGCCTGCATGTCTCCAGACACTGCAAACAATGTCGCGTGGCCAAACACTCAATCTGCACATTTCTGAACTGTGGTCGGAAACCAGAGCACCTGAAGGAAACGCATGCAGCCACATGAAGACACGCAAACCCCATGCAGACAATTGCCTGATGTAGAATCAAACCCTGATCCCTGGCATTTTGAGGCAGTAGTGTTAACAGCAGAAGCTTTGTACTGCTGTGTGGGACCTTTAAAATGTGCAAACTCTTTTCCTGAAATTATGCCCTCTGATCCTAGATTCTCCCACAAGGGGAATCAATCTTGCCACGCACAGCCTGTCAAGTCCCTTAAGCATCAAAAAGGTAACTTCTTATTTTTCTCTTTCCGATGAGTACAGTCCCAATCTATCCTATGTGTCCTGGTAAGGCAGTCCCTCCATACCTGGTAATAGCCTAGTGAACTTTCTCATACTGTCTCCAATTGCAGTGTATCCATCTTTAAAAAAGGGGTCCAAACCTATTTGTAATATTCCAGTTATGGTCAGACTAATGCTTTACATTGTTTTTGCAAAACTTCCTTACATTCTACTCCAGTCCCTTTGAAATAAAGGCCAATATTCTATTTTCCTTCCCTATTACCCACTGAACTTGGGTGATTTGTGACTTATGAACGACGTTGGCAATTTGTTAGAAACATAGCAGAGCATGTAAAGAACTAAAATCATTTATTTTATTTTCCTTACATTGAATTGCTAAGTTTTATTTCACTTTGTGAGACCTTTTCATGACTGAAAGTTATAATAGACATGTCAAATAAATTAGTATAATAATCCACTTCTGTTCACAATGCAGGAAGTATCTTTCTCTCCTTCTTCAGTGGTAGGTATGGGGGAGACATTCGAGAAAGAAAAGTCAGGAGAGAATCTTCTCAAATGACCAAAAAAATCAGATGTGCTGTAATTAGCAACTGCTGACCAGAAAACCTGGCTGCAAATAATATTATTCCGGTGTCTTCCCATTCTAACTCTCTCTGACTTTGTTTCGCCTCTAAGAGCAGACAAATGCAGTTGCTTCCTAAGTTGTGCTATTGAAGACATTAAAAAAATGTTGTTTTTGCCAGTACAGGTAGGCCAGCTCACTTTGTTTTCAAGTATGCTGTAAGATCTTTGAAATCCATCTAAAGAGCAGAGGCGAACACAGGCCTGATGCAAAGCGCTGATGAAAGGCACTTGCAAAAATCCAACACTCAGTGGTGCCAAAAGAAATGTCAATCTAGATTAAATGACATGAGTCATGGTTCACCCAGCCTTGTAACATAGAGATAAATGTGCTTCCAATTGCATCATGGCAAAACTTTTTGAAAGAATTGCGATTTCTCATAAAATTTTGATTCTTTATTGTAGTTTCGCAATTACTGATTTCTTGTCCGTAGTCCGTAATAGCCCTGAGGTTTCAATAAAGAGATGTTAAACAATTGCCCTGTTTTCTTTGTCGAACAAATGTAGAGAATTCCAGAGCTGAATTGACCAGGGGGAGAATATAATATTTAGCCTCATCAGTGAAAGCACCCATCTACTCCAAAATCATTCTGGAGGGAAAAGATAACTAACGCTCCTTTTAGCCATGACTAATCTCCTCAAGCTCCTTGTATTCAATGATCTCCTCTCCAAATCTCAAATCTCAAAACTAATGATTCTTTTGCCACTGTATGCATCATACAAGTAATATAACATGATGAAAGAAGTAAGACTGATTTTCAAAATGATCAAGCTTGCTCCATGATTGTAGTTTGTAACATTTAAAGAGAAGCATGTGAGGAACTTATTTTGGTTCTCATTTTGGTTTTCCATCACAATTTCTATTCCTTTATGAAAATGACTTTAATAAAACAACCGTATATGTAGTTTAATAAAATTGTAATTTGTAATGAATGTTTTCCAGTTATCCAGGCCGGGGGATTGGGGGGGTGGGGTGGGTGGGGGGGCGAAGTGGTTAGCTCAGTTGGCTGGAAGGCTAGTTTACAATGCAGAGTAATGCCAACAGCATGGTTTCAATTGACACACTGACTGAGATTGCTATGAACGCCTCTCCTTCTCAACCTCTCCCTTCTCCTGACACATGGCGATTCTCCAGTTAAACCACCATCAATCATTTCTCTCTCTCTCTCTAACTATCAGAGGACTTGTTTTTAACCAAGGAGGTAATATGGGCAGAGCTCAGAAATAGGAAGGGTGAAGTAACAATGTTGGGCTGTACTACAGGCCTCCCAAAAGCAAGTGTGAGATAGAGGTACAAATATATAAACAGATTATGGAAAGTTGTGGGAGTAATAGAGTGCTGGCGATAAGAGATTTTAATTTTCCTGACATTGACTGGTCAAAATGGAGTATTTGTAAGAAGCATCCTGGAGGATTTCTATAGCAGCATGTAAATAGTCCAACTTGGGAAGGAGCCAGACTGGACCTGGTAATGGGGAATGAGCCCAGCCAGGTGGTTGAAGTTTCAGTAGGAGATTACCGTGGGAATAGTGATCACAATTCTGTATGCTTAATTGTTTAGGGATTTTCTATAATTTAAAATCAAATATTGCCATAAATAAATGAATAGAAATACCATTACTCCCATGGACAAATTTCAAATAGTAAGGCTCTGATTTTTACAATGAAGTTGCAATGAAAATGCCAGAAGTTGACTGTTCCCAATTTTACCCCCAAACCTGAAATTTCTCATTTTCACAAGCCCTATAATGGAACAGGAGGGGTGAGGAGTGTTCAGTTAGGGTGAGGTGCTATAGTTTATGCATTTGAGGTTCCTGGCATCAGCTGACTATTCAAACGTTAATCTACCTCCACTAAAATCTGATTATGTTATCCCTAGTGCCTGGAATCTAGGAATGTGGAGATTAAACCAAGTAACAGCAGGACTGTTCTCAATGTATTCTTTTGGATAGCTTAAGAACCTCATTAGACATGCTACCATGGATATGGTCCTGGGAGTGGGTGTGTTTGTGTCAGAGATTCTTCAGGGGAAGAAATAATGCCAGGATATGCATCAAGACTACTTAGGTGGGGTGTCAGGTGTCCTTTGACACTGCAGTTTGGAGAATTTTTTGTGCAACGTTTCATAAATACCTTGAAATTGTCTAACCTATCAATTCACTTTAAGAATGATTAAGAAATGTCAACAATTGTGGCTCTGTCAAGTTGAGTCAAATAGTGCTAACCTCTAAAGAACAAAATGCGTGGAATTTTACAAGAAATGCAAATTATTTCAGTGTGCTTGTTTGTAAAAAGAAATTTTAGAATTGTGCTGCCTGATTGATTTCCCAAACTATCATTTTTGCAATGAGATGTCTATTTAATAACAATCCTGATAAACAGCTCTAACTGCATATAGAATGGAAATAGTACATTGAACACTTCAGTGAAATATTTCTTTTCATAAAAGATTACTTAAAGCAATTTCAGTGTATTAGACATTATTAATGAAACAAGGAAAGAGTGCTCTTTTATAGTAGTACATCATCAATAGAGTGATAACTTTATTATCTGTCATGATGTATTCTAAGTTATATCTATGCTGAACAAAAGGTGAACTGATGTGGAAAGTGAAGGGTACAGAATGGTATATCATGGATATGAGTTTAGCATTGTGTTTGCTTAAGGATCATTGAGATAAATGGTGGTATATGGGATATCCAGGGGAGGGTTGGTGGGAATCAAGAAATGAGCATAGTGTGGCTTGGGTAGGAGGGTTCATGGGTTGAATAAGGAGCGTGGTTTGAATGGACAGGATGTGGAGATTGAGAAGAGTGAGGAAGTGAGAATGGGTGAGATGTTTTAAACCTTATTTTTAAACTTTGGACACAATACTGGAGTTGACAGGCAACGTTTCCCCCAGATCTGCCTTCGGAACCAACCATTTCCTCCACACTTCCCTGTTTACTCAAGTTCCCTGGTTGCTCCCTGATTGCTCCCTGATTCCCTGATTCACCTGACAACCCCTACATATGGACAAAAAATGAGAAGTGCTAGTGGGATTTCTGCCACTTCTGCAACCTCAACACAGCACAAAAATCCAGGCCTTACCATTTTAGTAAATATTACTACCCCGTTTCTTCATCAAATTGACACCAAAGAGGAATATTTGACATATGTACAACTATCTCAAATGTGGACTATTATAGAATGGAAATAGGACATTGAGCACTTAAATGAAATATTTTGTTATCATAAAAGATTACTTAGAGCAATTTCAATGTATTTTTAAAAATCACAATTTAGTTTGATTTGTGGCAGATTGTTATTCATCACCCAGCTCTCAGCCTCGTATTGAACTTGACTCCTTTATTCTGAGAACAGACTCTTGGGCCTAAATTTATTATGGAATTTAAGTTTGACATTGTTTAAAAAGCTTTATAAACCCAAAATAGGCAATGATAAACCCATTTGGCAAACAGAGGTGCATCTGATCTACATTATGTTCACTATATTGACTGGAGTATTTTAATCAAGACCTTGTTGGCTACTGAATGAATGGACAGGCTTAATTCAATTGTAGCATGATAGTGCTGTGTCCATTTCTCATCTGATTATTAAGTTCATCTGGGCTAGTTAGAACTTGCATTGTGCTAAATTGAACTGTAGTGGGTCGTGAGCTGTCCAAGTAAGTGTGAGACTGCTAGAAACAAAGCCTGAGATATTACTTGAATGTGTTTTTCTTTTATTTGAGACTAAAGGAGCAGTTTGACTCCAAGAAGCAGTGACAAGTCAAACACTACCTCCATCTTCAGCCCAATTTTCCTTGACCATGATTGGTTGTGTCAGGATCTATATTGAATCCCACAAGCTAGTGGGTATGTGATTTATTTATTTAGTATTGCAAATCTTAAGAGTCATGTGATCACCTCTTAATTTAATGAGTTTAAGGTAACTAACTTGGCATTTAATCTGTAGAGGGAACACTTCTTCATAGCATAAGAGCAAATTACTGCAGATGCTGAAATATATCCTGAAAAGATAAAATGCAGGAAATCAAGGCAGGTCAGGCAGCATCCATGGAGAGACAGCAAGCGAACGTTTTGAGTCTAGATGACTCTTGACTTGAAACATTAGCTTGCGCTCTCCCCATGGATGCTGCCTGATCCACTGTGATTTCCAGCTTTTGTTTTGTTTTCAGTACTTCTTCGTAATTTGCAGCTTTGTTTGTGGCTCTTAAAAAGTGTATAAGGGGCTTGTCAAGGACTGTTGTGGTGCAGTGACAGTGCCCCTACTTTTCAATCAGGATGCATAGGTTCAAGTCCCAATTTTTCCAGAAGTTTGTAATACCCTCTCTGAATCAAGTTGATTAGGAAAATATCTGTAAGAGGTCTTTATTAAGGCCTGAGTAGAGGAGATTTCTTGTCCTGGATTGTTTAGCAGAGACCACACTCACGAAAATGTCATTTAAAATCTGCCATTTGATTGATTGTCAAAAGTAACTTTAGTGTCTTCCTTTCTTTCCGATCCTTTCGTCCAAAGGATGTCCGCTAATGAATCATACTCAGGAAGATTGCTCCATATGGAATGGGTGCATGATGAGGTCCAAAAGTGAATTTAGGACTGGTTCTGGCTTCTCCATCTGACATGCTTTTACAACAATTTGTGGAAGCTGTTCCCAGATGGTAGCATATGAAATTAAGCCCTGTTTCTGCCAGATGTCTTCAATGTGAATATCAGAACCAAACTAGTTTTAATTGTGTGTATATTAGAGGCAACCAGATTCAGTAACGGAAAAAGTGGAAGGCAGCTTACAGACATTGGTCTCTGAAAACTGAACTGAAGATAGTTCAGCAGCACAATATTGGGAAATTACTCACTGCCTAATATTGGAATAGTCACTACCTGTGCATTACCACATTCATGCTTCAAGGATTACCTTATTTATTGTACATTGTAACTGAATTGTCTATTAAGCATAAAGAGCAGAGGAAAACATTGCCTAAAACAAGCTTCTGAATTCAATTTCAAGCCAACTTTGACTGAAACTCCAGGAACTACTCCAAAATGTTGATTTGAAAAATGCATCCTTTCTGCAGGGAGTATTCCTTGATTCTGGCTTGCACTCCCAGATGATCCCCATTTTCAACCCTGCCTAGGAGTGCATGACTCCATTAGCTGCATACAGTGTTCTTTGCGATGTTATATTGTTGGAATTCCTGATGTGGGTTCCATCAACCTGTTTTATGATGCAAGATCATTTCCATTCCAAATAAGTAATGGGGTTTCTTTCAGAATGACTGGTGATTTTTGGGTTTCCTATCCAATGCTCAGAAATATCCTTTAAGATATTTTCATTTAAAGAAGTTAAAATATTATGAAAATGTTAAAGTCACTGGAGATTACATGTAGTCACAATCTCCAGGGTGAAACAAAACCAAGAATTTAATAGAGACTCTCAAGTACAGCCAAAGATCCACACAAAGAAGCAGTACACATTTTTGTTTGTGAATAAACTGTTTAATTCAGAAATAATGAAAAGCATTTTTACTTTGAACCTGGATGCCTTAAGGTAACACTTTATTTCTGCTGACAGAAGGAAAACAAATGAATTGCTTAAAGAAACTATTACTCTTAACTGCTGGCCATTTATTGGAAATTTCTAAGTTCCATTTTACATAAACTAAGGATGGATCTTACCAAACTAAAGCAAGATGTATAATGCCAGACTGTGTCATTCAAGAACACCTGTTATAAATGGTTTTGAATGCTGAACAGGTATAAGTCCATCCAATACACATGTACATTTAATATTATTTTAGCAAACATTTTTTGAGCCCGAATTTACTTGCAGAAATGTCAATTTCAATTCAAAATCTTTTCAACAAATATAATACAAGATCCTTATTTTTAGATGAGTTACTATGTTCAGTAATTGAAAAAAAAAGTGCCTAAGGAACCTGCAATAGCACAGAACAAAAAAAAAGCCTTTACTTCAATTTCACACTTGAGATCCACTAAATACTTAATCAATATTTTATTACATAGGTCGTGTAAGTGCTACCATAAAATTAGATTCCCATCAGAAATGCTCATTTCCTTTTCTCAGTGCTACCAAACAACAAATGTTCTTATAAAATTTTGTATGTAAAAACTGTTTTCAGCTTTGTGACTATGCGTTAGAATTCTCAATCTGTGATAAATTATGCAGATCAAGCATGATCTTATCAACTGGTGGAGCAAGCTCATTAGACCTGGAAAGGTCTAATCCAGGAGAAAGTGAGGACTGCAGATGCTGGAGATCAGAGCTGAAAATGTGTTGCTGGAAAAGCGCAGCAGGTCAGGCAGCATCCAAGGAGCAGGAGAATCGACATTTCAGGCATAAGCCCTGCTTCAGGCTTATGCCCGAAACGTCAATTCTCCTGCTTCTTGGATGCTGCCTGACCTGCTGCGCTTTTCCAGCAACACATTTTTAAGGTCTAATCCAGCCCCTATGTCTTAAATTCCTGTGTGCTATTAGATCAATGATAAATTTGTCAGGTATCATTCATTAATTGATATGTTGAATAACAATCTTACCCCCTTTACAACTGCTAACAAACGGTTGTTACAGACCACATTAGTGATCAAAAGTTTCAGTATATTGGCCAATAGGCAATTTAGATAAGCCCCAAAACAATGCTCGCAAAACAAAACAATGATGTGATTCAATGAACATGTTATAATTGGCTGGCATTATATTGACAAGTGGTAAAACCAAAAAAAGCAAAGAACAGTAGTGAATATAGTGACATCAAAATGATAGGTCCTTGAATATCATGGAACTGATATTGATGGTACAGGAGGAGAATATATTGCAAGAAAAACACCAAATGTGGTTAGAAATAGAAATGAAACCATACAAAGACAATAAATTCTGTGGAGGTTGATTGCTTGAGAAGAAGGTTGAGTTGCTCCAGTGTTGAGCAGGGTTAATTTCACATCGTGGATTTCATGGTCAGTTTCTCCCCATAAGCTCTACTGCATTTTCTCACACAATTGTTCACTACTCGCCTCATCATGTAATCAGAATAATTCTACTGCAAAGCTCTGGCATCACCTTGCACTCATCAGCAGTGCAAATACACGCTACGAGCCAGATTTTCCAGGATTTCTTCCAATGGTGCCAAATTTTAAAGTACTGCTGTGCACCACGTAAATCACTACCCACCATGAATAGCCCTAACACATGTTGTGGGAGGGAAATAAGAAAAAAAGGCTTCAGTGGGTTCATAGTTGGCATTGGTGATATTTCATTGAAAAAAATAATTGCACATTCATAAACATATTTCTAGTTCAATCATCACCTGCCTAACTGACTGCCATTGTAACTGCCAAAGTAAGGATAAAGCAACATAAGCTACTTGTCCTTGTTGCCACAGGATGTTAGAATCTGTCTGTCCAAGAGAATGCAACTCTTTAACCGTTGCCCAGCATGGCAATAACAGGTTGTGCTTATCAGCAGTGTAGGAGCATCAATGTTGAAAAGTCTTCAAATGATTGAAAAATTCAGGGTTTATTAAATAACAGGAAAAGTGAAGAAAAATACCAATCCAAAGAGCTGCATTTATGCGACATCTTGTCTTTTGAGTAACAACAAACATAAAGAAATGAATTCTCTAAAATCACATCCATTAGAAGTGAGTGTGAAGCTTGTCTGGTGTGTTGCACTGACCACTGCACCACCCTGTGATGCTGAAGGTGATGTTCATCCCATTCAATATACATACCTTGTGCCTTGGAAGACTGATGCCCCTCTTCAAGCTCATCAGTTTCCATTGCATCTCCCTTTTGCCTGCACCAGCTGTACGCAGCATAGTATGCAAGCTTTATGCCAAAACCTCTGGAGAGTGCTGCAAATCACTTCCAGATCAATCCAGGCATCTAAATTTCACCTTCAAGATGTCTATCATCTGCTTGACATTGGCCTTCCTGGGAGAATAGGTTGCATTCTATCTATACTCAGTCTCAGACAGGGGTCTGCATAACAAATCATCTGATGTGATTTCAGAGAATATTTCTTTGTCTCCCAGCCATCATTCCTGTCAGGCATCCATCCTTTGAAGTGAAGCAGGAACATCAGAGTTCTCAAGGATATAGACATCACAGCAGCAACCAGGGTATCCTCTGCGGTCTTCAAAAATGTGGAACTGATAATCACTGATCTCTTATAAATTGATGGGATGGAAAACTTTCCGTTGATGAACTCAGTCATGTTATGATATGATGCACTGGATGCAGCATGTACATAATGTATAACACCTTGCACTTGGGAAAGCCTAGCGCTTGTGCTGCAGTACTGACCTCATCACAGGGAAACAGGGTGAAGTGGTGCAATCTGTCACAAATTGCGTCTGTAACAGCTTTAATGCACTTGTAGTTGAAAACAACAGATCCCACACATATCCCAGTGGATTATTGGAAGCAACCAGCTACATAGAAACATAGCACAGTTGTCACCTTGATGGCCATCTACAGGCAAGTGAGGAGTATTTGATCACATTCCTGACTTGTACCTTGCAGACTGTGGGCAGGCTTTGAGGAGTCAGGAGGTGAGGTACTTGGCACAGGATTGCTAACCTCTCACCTGCTCTCGTAGCCAATGTATGGCTAGTACAATTCATTTTTTTGTTAATGGTAACTCCTGAGATGCGGATAGAAGAGGAAACAGTGAGGTAATGCCATTGAATATCAAGTGGCAATAGGTTGGTTTTCTTTTGTTGGAGATGGTCATTTACGAGCCTTTCCTAGTGAAGGGTTTGTGCCTGAAATGTTGATTCTCCTGCTCCTCGAATGCTGCCTGACCTGCTGTGCTTTTCTAGTGCCACACTTTTCAACTTTTGATGTGCGAATGTTACTTAAAACCTGTCAGCGCATTTGGACATGAATTGCTTCTGTATCTGAGGAATTATGAATGGTGCTGAACATTGTGCATCTATCAGCAAACATCCCCTTTTCTGAATTTATGATGGATGGAAGGTCATTGATGAAGTTGGTTGGGCCTAGAACACTAGTGTAAAGTGCTTGAGGGATTTTGTGGCACAGCGATAGTGATCTTGTTTCTGAGCTGTGACTTCAAGGTTTGAGTCCCACCTGCCCCAGAAGCATGCTATAACATCCCTGGGCAGGTTGATTTTAAGAAAAATACGCTGAAGAAATTCTTTAGAGATGTCCTGAAGTAGGCATGAAAAACCTCCAACAACCAAAACCATCTTCCATTACACTTGATATGACTCCAACCTGTGGAAAAAAGTTCCCATTCCCTTCATTCCTATTGACTCCAGCTTTGCTTGGGCATCTTGATGCCACAACTGGTCAAATGTGGCCTTGATTTCACCTCACCTTAGCTCTTTTGCCCATATTTGACCTGGGCTGTTTTGAGGTCAGGAGCTAAGTGTTTCTAATTGAACCCAAATTAGCATCAGTGAGTAGATTATTGTTAAGCAAATACTTTTTGTTAGCATTGCTGATGATATCTTTCATCATTTTACTGATGACTGAAAGTAGATTGATGGGTCAGGAATTGGCTAGATTGCATTTGCCTTGCTTATTGTGTACAGAATATACCTGGGCAACTTTTCATATTGTCGGTTACATACCAATGTTGTAGCTGTAATGATATACCTTGGCTAGGTGTGGGGCAATTTTACAGTGGAGGTTTTCAGTCCTATTGCTGAAATGGTTTCAGAGCCCATAGTCTTTTCAGTGTTCATGCTTCCAGTCATTTCTTGATATCATCAGAGTGAATCAAATTAGCTGAACACTGGTATCTGTGAGGGTGGCACCTGTGAAGGAGGCCGAGTTGGATCTTCCATTCAGTGCTTTTAGCTGAAGATTGTTACAAAGACTTCCATCTTTTCACTGATGTGCATTATTGAGGATGGGAATGTAGTGGAGCCTCCTCCTGGAATGAGTTGCTTAATTGTTCACAACCATTCATGACTAGATGGGGCAGGACTGCAGAGCTGAGATCTGATCCATTGTTTGTGGGATTACTTGGCTCTGTCCATCACATGCTGATGGTGCTATTTTACATGCAGGTAGTCCTGTTGTGTACTTTAGCGATTTTTATTCATGATATCAAACCCCCTGATGCTGACTGCCCCGTGTGGCCAACTGAACATGTCCAATCCCTGAACTACTATTGGGGACTGCCCTTGATTTACTGTGCCAGGATCCCTGACTGAAGTGTGCTTCCCATGACTTGACTGAGGACTACTCAATTATGCTTTGGTTGATGCACATCCAGCGCTCTTTCAATATATGCTACTGGCATATGATGCAGGTATGAGATTCATATACCATGGCGTGATACAGCAATAAATCTGCACCCTTGACTGATGACAAACTGCTGGAAACTGCATAGAAATGAGGCAAGGTTAGCTCATATCTATTTTGCTCTCAGCAACAGAGATCCTATTACTGCTGACCTCACCATCTTTCTCACCGATGCCCATGTCACTTAGAAGCTGTGAAGATTCTGCCCTGTGTTACAGATTAATGTATTATAGATTAGAAGAAGATAGAAATAAGTTGTCCTTTCTTTATATTAATGTAATTGGTGAACCAAATCATCAGGTGAGGCAACACTGAGAATTTGTCATTCTAAAGGGGCTGGATGATGATAGTAAAATATATTAAAACCTTTATAAATTATTAATCTTCAATCATGTCAAAGCTTCCTTGTCTTTTTATGCTTCTTAATTTTGTGGTTTTGTGATATTTCCTACAAAAGGAGCTTTACAAAATTGAATTTCAGTAACCTTTACAACAATGAGGATTCAACATGCTGCTGAACATTCTACAAAACATCAATATTCCAAGTAACTTAAACCATTCAGCTAATAAATAGATTTTTGACTGTGACCTTGAAAGCAAGTAACTTTGCACACATTTACCTGAATATAAAATACAAAGAAATCGTCCATTAACTAAGATATAAAGGAACATTTTGGGTTTTTCTGAACATCTGAAGAGAGGAAAATATTTTCTGACAATTTTCATGAACTTATTATAAACATTAAAGTCCAATTGTTTAAAAATAAGACATTTAATAACCTGAATGCAACATCACACTGAAAAAGATTATTACTTTTGCAGAACATTGCTGAGCAGAATTCTACTCCTACTTATATAAAGGGTCACATAGTTAATTGCTCTTATTACTTAACTTCAATGTTGTTATTATAAAAGTGTAACCATAAGACCATAAGACATAGGAGAAAAAGTAGGCCATTCAGCCCATTATGTTTGTTCCACTATTCAATGAGATTATGGCTGATCTGATAACATTCAATTTCACTTTCTTGTCATTTCTTCATAACTCTTGATTCTTCAGTAAGGCATTCGACAAGATTCCCCGTGGGAGACTGCTTAGCAAGGTTAGATTTCATAGAATACAGAGAAAACTGCCATTTGAATACAGAATTGGCTTGAAGGTAGAAGACAGACTGGAGGTCTGCAACCAGTGGAGCGCCACAAGGGTCGGTACTGGGTCCACTAATTCTCATCATGTATATAAATGATTTGGATGTGAGCAGAAAAAGTATAGTTTGTAAGTTTGCAGATGACACCAAAATTGGAGGTGTAGTGGACAGCGAAGAAGGTTACCTCAGAATACATTGGGATCTTGATCAGGTGGGCCAATGGGCTGAGGAGTGGCAGATGGAGTTTAATTCAGATAAATGCGGGGTGCTGCATTTTGAGAAATCAAATCTTAGCAGGACTTATACACTTAAAGGTAAGGGCCTAGGGAGCGTTGCTGAACAAAGAGTCCTTGGAGTGCAGGTTCATAGATCGTTGAAAGTAGACTTGCAAGTAGATAGGATAGTGAAGAAGGCGTTTGGTACGCTTTCCTTTATTGGTCAGAATATTGAGTACAGGAGTTGGGAGGTCATGTTGCGACTGTACGGGACATTGGTTAGGCCACTTTTGGAATATTGCATGCAATTCTGGCCTCCTTCCTATAGGATGGATGTTGTGAAACTTGAAAGGGTTCAGAAAAGATTTACAAGGATGTTGCCAGGGTTGGAGTGTTTGAGCTATAAGGAGAGGTTGAACAGGCTGGGGTTGTCCACTACACCTCCAACTTTGGTGCCATCTGCAAACTTACTACCGTACTCTTATGCTCACATCCAAATCATTTATATAAATGATGAAAAGTAGTGGACCCAGCACCGATCCTTGTGGCACTCCACTGGTCGCAGGCCTCCAGTCTGAAAAATAACCCTCCATTACCACCCTCTGTCTTCTACCTTTGTTGGAGGCTGAGGGGTGACCTTATTGAGGTGTGTAAAATCACGAGAAGTATGGATAGGATAAATAGACAAAGTCTTTTTTCTGGGTGAGGGAGTCCAGAACTAGAGGGCATAGGTTTAGGGTGTGAGGGGAAAGATATAAAAGGGACCTAAGGGGCAACCTTTTCACGCAGAGGGTGGTAAGCGTATGGAATGAGCTGCCAGAGGAAGTGGTGGCGGCTGGAACAATTGTCACATTTAAAAGGCATCTGGATGGGTATATAAGCAGGAATGATTTGGAGAGCTACGGGCCGGGTGCTGGCAAGTGGGACTAGCTTAGGTTGGGATGTCTTGTCAGCATTGTCAAGTTGGACTGAAGGGTCTGTTTCCATGCTGTACATCTCTCTGACTCTATAACTCTTCCAAATTAAATCTGTGTCTCTCTGTCCTGAATATAAGCAATGACCCAACTTGAATAGTCCTAAGCAACAAAGAATTCCACAGATTCAATACCATTTTAGAGAAGAAATTCCTCCTCATGTCTGTCTTAGCTGTGTGATGCCTTATTCCGAGATCATCCCCTTTTGCCCTAAACCCTCTCACAGAGGAAAACAATCTTTTCACATCTATCCTGTCAGCTTCTCTGAGGATCTTATATGTTTTAATAACATTGCATCACTTTATTCTATGTTCCAACAATCACAAGCCCAATCCATTCAATGTATCTTCATAAAACAATTCCTCCATTCCTGGCATCAATCTAGTGAATCTCCTTTGAACTGTCTCCAATGCCAGTATAACTTGTCATGGATAATGAACCCAAAACTGTTGACAATATATCAGCTGTGGTCTGACTGAAGATTTATAATCTTAAACAGTTTGAGCGAACCTCCCTCCTTTGATAATCCATCTCTTCTGAGATACAGGCCAACATTCCATTTGCCTTCCTTATCACCACTGAACTTGGTTGTCAGTGTTTTGTGATTTGTAAATGAGGACTCCCAAATCTTTCTGTTCTGTAGCTTACTGAAGTCTTTTTTCTACTTAAATAGTATTAATTTTCTCTATTTTTCCTGCAAAAATGCATACCTTCACATTTTCCCACATTATGTTCCAATTGCCATGTTTTTTTTTGCACACTCACTTAATCTGCCCATGTCCTTTTGCAGATACGGTGCATTCTCACCATTTCAAAAGGTGTGGCGCTGTAAAAGCACAGCAGGTCAGGCAGCAACTGAGGAGCAAGGAAGCGACATTTCGGGAATCAGCCCTTCATCAGGAATGTGGCCACATTCCTGATGAAGGATTTGTGCCTGAAACATTGACTCTCCTACTCCTCAGATGCTGCTTGACCTGCTGTGCTTTTCCAGTGTCACACCTTTCAACTCTGATCTCCAGCATATGCTGTTTTCACTTTTCCTTTTCTCGCCAGTGGCCTTCTAAATTATCTTGGGTCATCCATAAATCTGGCTATAGCACATTCACTTTCCTCATCCAAGTCACCACTATGTGTTGTAAATAATTGTAGCCCTAGCACTGATCTCTGTGGCACACCACTCATTACAGATTACCAGTTTGAAAATGTCTCTCTTATTCAACTCTTTGTCTTCTACTGGTTTGCCAATCATCTACCATGTTAATATATTATCTCCACCACCATGGATCTTCTCTTATTAAGTTGGCTAATATATGATACATTATCAAATGCCTTCTCAAAATCCAAATATACTACATTAATGCTTCCAGTTTATCTATTCTGTTTGTTACATCCTCAAAGAGTTCTCGTAAATTTGTCATCTATGATTTCTCCTTCATGATGCCGTGCTGACTCTGCTGGATCATATTTGTATTTATAAAAGCTCTATAATAACATTCTTTATAATGGACTCTAATATTTTGCCAATAACATGCATAAAGCTGTTACCTGTTTTTTTGACTCCAGTACAAATATTCCACCAATCAACGTGTTCAGTGTAACATCTAAATCTTTATGAGGTGTGACTTCTCTCACCTACCAAGACATTGCCCAGCATGTCATGACATATGCAAGCTATGTCCTTCAAGGAGACATAGGACTAAAATCTGCGGAAAGTCACCTCACCCAGAGAACTTAAAGTACAATATGGTGTCCACAGCAGTATGTGATGAAAGGCCAACCAAGGAATTATGCTAATCTGGTACAACTTTTGCAGCCATCAAATGCATACAAGCATATCAAAGAAATCCATGAGGTCATCACAATGTTATAGTTTACAAACCACAGTCGAAAATACATGTGGTACACTTGACACGCTACATTGATGTTGTTAGAAAAGTTGAAGTCTTTACCACAATCCAAATGATACACTCAAAACAGATGAACAATATACCAAAATTGACAATGGTGCCTGTGCATTGTATAGATCACAACACTGATATCCCATGAATAAATAAGCAAAAACATTTTTTCCTTTCATTTATGTGTTGTCCTCAGGAATTTGTCACAGTATGGTGCAATACACACAGGATAAGCTAACTATTTCCAACTGGCCCAATACCCATCCATTGGTATTATCTGTCTAGGAAATCAATATGACTCATTGAGATTGATATCTGAAGACAGTTACATTATTGAAGCAGATGAAGCATGTCATTGCTCAGCTAGTAGACATGATCTACATATTTGAATGATCAAAAAGGTAACAAACACATAAATTTTGAAACCAAAGTTTCCAGACTACAACTTCATACATTTTGGTCAAAGACAAGTAGAGCTGTGTCATCTGATGACCAGCTACAACAGTACATTTGTTATGTTGATTTAGAAACTAACTAGGACTCTTCATGAATGTAATGTTCAAAATCAAATAAGTCATAATTTAACAAACTTGATGTTATTAGTTGCCAGATTACATACACATGGATCACACAGCTACAGAAAGAAGAAACAAGAGATTAGTACATGAAATAATCCATTGGTTGAGCATTAACAAGGACATCAATCACCTCATCAAATCATGTGAAACATTGCAATTCCAACAACTTCAACACTCAAAATAAACTTTCCTTCTCCAGAAATTCTCTTCTTAGCCAAACTACCAGATTGTAGAGTCATAGATTCACACAGTACGGAAACAGACTCTTCAGACAAAGTTATCCATGCCAACCAAGTTTCCCAAACTAAACCTTTCCCGCTTGCCTGCATTTGGCCCACATCTCTCTAAACTTTTCCTCTTCATGTACATGTCCAAATGTCTTTTACATGTTGTAACTATACCTGCAACTATCACTTCCCTCTGCCAGTTCATTCCACACATGAACCACTCTCTGCATGAAAAGGTTGCCCCTGAGGTCCCTTTTAAATATGTGCCTTCTAGTTTTGAATTCTCATGTGCTTTGAGGTAAGACCAAAGGAAAAGATCTTTGCTATTCATCTTATCTGTGTCTCTGACAATTTTATAAACTTCTATAAGGTCAGCCCTCAAGTTTCTATGCTCTGGTGGAAAATATCCCAGGCCAGTTTTCAGCTTCACAGAAGCAATTACATTTTGGCTGATTGACTATTTTAACTAGGAGAAAGTGAGGACTGCAAATGCTGGAGATCAGAGTCAAGGTTTGCTCTTCTCCCCCTACCTTCGGTCAAATAGTTTTGCAAAATGCACAGTTCATTTGGAAAAGCCACGATCATTAAATGTAATGCAATTTGCCAAGAATTTTGGACATTTATAAGTTAGCACACTTAAAAAGAGAAGAGCCGTTAATGTTGAGGAAGTATATTAGAGTGATATAGGGTCAGCTAATTAGTAGAAGACTGAGAATTTGGATAAGGGGAGCATTTTCAGGATGGCAACCTGTAACATGTGGTGTTCCATATGGAATCCTCATTCATGGTGGGAGAGCATTTTGGTGACAGTGATCACAACTCCCTGACCTTTACTATAATCATGGTGAGGGAAAGGAGCAGTTTGTATGAGAAAGTGTTTAATTGGGGAGGGAAAATTACAATGCTATTAGGCAGGAATTGTAGAGCATAAATTGGGAACGGATATTCTCAGGGAAATGCACGACAGAAACATGGAAGGGAGCACTTGCAGAGAGTGATGGATAGATAAAGGAACCTTCAATAACAGGAGATGTGGAACATCTAGTCAAGAGAAAGAAGGAAGATTACTTAAAGTTGAAGAAGCAAGGATCATATAGGGCTCTAGAGGGTTACATGGTAGCCAGAAAGGAACCGAAGAACAGACTCAGAAGAACTAGAAGGGGGCATAAAAAAACCTTGGTGGGTAGGATTAAGGAAAACCCCAAGGCATTCCAAACCTTTGTGAGGAACAAGAGGATGGCCAGAGTGAGGGTAGGGTCTATCAGGGATAGTGGAGGCAATTTGTGCTTGGAGTTGGAGGACGTAGGGGAGGTTTTTAATGAATACCTTGCTTTAGTATTCACTACTGAGAGAGACCTTGTTGTTTGTGAGGATAGTTTTAAACAGGCTGACACGCTTGAACAGGTTGATTTTAAGAAGGAGGGTGTGTGAGAAATTAAGAAAAACATGACTGTAGATAAGTCTCCTGGGCCAGATGGGGCATATCCAAGGTTACTAGAGGATGCAGGGAAGAGATTGCTGTATCTTTGATGATGATCTTTCCATTCTCAGTATCCACTGGAGTAGTACCAAATGATAGGAGGATGGCAAATGTTATTCCCTTGATCAAAAAAGGCATAGAGATAATCCTGGGAATTATAGACCAGCAAGTCTTATGTCGGTGATGAAAAAATTATTGGAAATGATTCTGAGAGACAGGGTCTATGATTATTTAGGAAAGTATAGTTTGATTAGAGATAGTCAGCATGGCTTTGTGAGGGGCAGGTCATGCCTCATAAGCCTTATTGAATTCTTTGAGGATGTGACAAAACACATCGATGAAGATAGAGTAGTGGATGTGGTGCATATGGATTTTAGCAAGGCATTTGATAAGGGTCCCCATGGTAGGCTCATTCAGAAAATAAGGAGACATGGGATATAGGGAAATTTGGCTGTCTCGATACAGAATTGGCTGGCCCATAGAAGACAGAGGGTGGTGGTAGATGGAAAATATTCAGCCTGGAGCTTAGTAACCAGTGGTGTTCTGCAGTGATCCATCCTAGGACCTCTGCTCTTTGTGACTTTTATAAATGACTTGGATGAGGAAGTAGAAGGGTGAGTTAATAAGTTTACCAATGACACTAAGGTTGGTGGAGTTGTGGATAGTGTGCAGGGCTGTTGTAGGTGTACAAGATGGGTGGGACTGTAGCTCAGTGGTTAGCACTACTGCCTCACTGCACCAGTGACCCAGGTTAGATTCCATCCTTGGTCGACTGCCTGGGTGGAGTTTGCACATTCTCCCTGTGACTGTGTGGGTTTCTTCTGGGTGCTTCAGTTTACTCCCACAATCCAAAGATGTGCAGTTTAGGTGAATTGGCCAAGCTAAATTGCCCATAGTGTTCAGGGATCTGTAGATTAGGTGCATTAGTTATGGAAAATGTAGAGCAATAGTGCAGGGCAATGGCTCTTGGGTGGGCTCCTCTTCAGAGGGTAAGTGTGGACAGGTTGGACGAAATGGATTGTTTCCACACTGTAGGGATTCTATGATGAGAGGCATGGATAGAGTGGATAGCCAGAGGTGGTAATGGTTATCATGAGGGGCATCATTTTAAGGTGATTGGAGGAAGGTTTAGGGGAGATGTCAGAGGTAGGTTCTTTTTGCAGAAAGTAGTGAGTCCATGGAATGCACTGCTAGCAGTGGTAGTAGAATCAGATACATTAGGGACATTTAAACGACTCTTGAATAGGCACATGGATGATAGTGAAATTAAGAGTATGTAGGTTAGTTTGATCTTAGGGAAGGATAAAAGGTCGGCATAACATCAAGGGCCAAAGGGCCTGTACTGTGTTGTACTGTTCTATTTTCTATAAATCACAAAAGGCTAGCATTGAGGTCCAATGGTTAATAGAGTAGGCAAATGGAATATTGGCTTTTATTTCAATGGGAATGGAGTACAAAATTAAGGAGGTTTTGCCAAAACTGAACAAGTCAGACCACAGCTGGAATAATAATATACTGGCTTTGGAGGTAGTCCAGAAAGGGTTCACTGGGCAAGTTTATCTTCAGTCCTTGTTTTTACCTAGATATCCAGTATAGGTCATTCCGCGATAATGTCCATTTCATTATTGCCAATTCACTATAACACAATTGATGAATTGGGAATGCTGTTTCTAAAGCATGGACTTTTAAAGCGTGTATTGGTTATAACATGATTCTGGTCCCATTAGTTTAAATTATGCTGCTATTACATGATTTTCTTATAACACGGGATTGCACAAGAACGGAATTACCATGTTATAGCAGAACCGACTGTATGGAGAGATTGCCTTATGAGAAGATATAGAGTACATTGGACCTGTATTCATTGAATACAAAATAAAGAGAGGTGACCTTTTTGAAACATGCTTGAGGACTTGACAGGGTAGTATGAAAAGTGTTTCCCCTTGTGGGAGCAGAAATCATAATCTCAGCCTAGTGGGTCTCACAGTTAAGACAGAGATGAGGAGGAAATCCATCTCTCAAATAGTAGAGGATCTATGGAATTCTTCACTGCAGAGGCCGGATCATTAAGTACATTCAAGGCTGAGAGAAATGGATTTTAATCAGAAAGCGAATGAAGAGTTACAGGGAAAAGGAAAGAAAGTGAAGTTGAGGATTATCAGATCAGATATAATCTCATTGAATGGTGGAGCAGACTAGATGAACTGAATGTCTTACTTTAGCTTCAGTACTTTATGGTGGTGTGGTCTTTAGCTCTTGCAGGTGCTGCTGACTTCCTGAAATTATTTCAAAATCACATCTTTGTTTAATTAGAATGCTGAAGGTATCTTTTGAGGTTTGTCCATAAATGCTTTCCGAAGGATTTGATGGGTTTCAGCACAACAATCAGTTCCATTAGTTTTACAATTAAATTAGCTTTGGTGAGCTCATATTCTGTATTGTCCTGTTAGCATCTGCCTCTAACTTAATCAATAATTTTATCTAGCTGTTGACGGTATGATATGCACACAAGTCGATATATCCTGAAATTGATTGAATCTTTAAATTATCCTTCTAAAATCTGAAAAGTTTTGTCATAATGTATATGTTCCTTGTCAGAAATTCCAACATATTTTATTTTTAGCTCTTCAATGACCAAGGCAAGAAGCTGAATGTCTATTCTACTTTGTCAGGTAGCTTGAATATCCACAAATTAAAGATGTAGCTTTTTTTCAACAATAGATTTTTGGACAGAGATCCAATGGATTGTGAATCCATAGCTAGGAGTTTACTTTCCAACCTTCTTCTATAGCTTTGAGGGCAGCACGGTGGCGCAGTGGTTAGCACTGCTGCCGCACAGTGCCAGAGACCTGGGCTCAGTTCCTGCCTCAGGTGACTGTGTGGAGTTTGCATATTCTCCCCATGTCTGCATGGGTTTGCTCCGGTTTCCTCCCACAGTCCAAAGATGTGCAGGTAAGGTGAATTGGCCATGCTAAATTTCCTGTAGCATTAGGTTAGGGGTATGGGTGGGTTGCGCTTCAGCGGGTTGGTGTGGACTTGTTGGGCCGAAGGGCCTTTTTCCACACTGTAATGTAATCTAATCTTTATGCTGTTTAAATATGAGTGAAAGAATTTGCATTGCAGTGTGGTATTTTTATTTTTTTAAATTGATAATAGGTTGTCCTCTCTTATCCTCATTACTGAGTACTGCAATCTTTTTAAAGCTTGTAGACCTATGTTTTTGTACTTAGAGACAAAAAAAACTGCAGATGCTGGAATCCAAAATAGACAGGCAGGAGGCTGGAAGAACACAGCAAGCCAGGGAGCATCAAGAGGTGGAGGAATCAGAAGTTTCAGGTGTGACCCTTCTTCAGGACTGGGGGTGAGTGCAGGGGGAGCTATAGGTAAAGGAGGTGGTGGGACAGGATGGTGAAGTGGGGATAGGTGAAGACAAGCTGAAGGTACGTCCTGGTTGGTCAATGGGAGGAATGAATCCTGTTGATGGCAGGGAGGAGAGGAAGGGAGGGGGAGGGGCTGGGAAGGGAATTGGAGGAAGGGAAGGGAGGTTATTTGAAACTTGAGAATTCACTGTTGAGTCCTCTGGGCTGTAGGCTGCCCAGGCCGAAGATGAGGTGTTGTTCCTCCAAGTTGCAGTTTGGTTCGTTGTGGCAATGGAGGAGGCCAAGAATGGTCATGACGGAAAGGGAGTGGGAAGGGGAATTAAAATGGGCGGTGACTGGGAGGTCTGGTCATCCCCTGCGGGCCTGGCTGAGATGCTCAGCAAACTGTTCCCTAAGTTTACATTTGGTCTCCCTGATGTAGAGAAAACCCGATGCAGTAAACTCAGTTGGAAGAGAGACAGATGAACTTCTGTTTCAGCTGGAAGGACTGTTTGGGACCCTGGATGGAGGTGAGGGGGTGGTGTACTGGCAGGTTCTGCATCTTTTTCAGTTGCAGGGAAAGGTACCTGGGCGTTCGGGGAGGGGGTGGGGGGATTGGCGTGGAGAGTGACACAAACCAAGGACTGTCGAAAGGAATGATCCTTGGGGAAGGCAGAAAGGGGTGGGGAGGGGAAGATGTTATTGGTGTTGGGGTATAGTTGGAGTTGGAGGAAGTGTTTAAGGATGACGCGTTGGATGCAGAGTCTGTTGGAGTGGTAGGTGAGAACAAGGCGGCCTCTGTCTTTATTGCATTTGGAGGAGGGGGGGCATTTAGAGCAGTGGTACAGGGAGTGGAGAAGTGCGGTGGAGGGCTGTCTGGATGACAGAGGGAGGAAAAGCACGTTGTTTGCAATAAGTGGATATCTGGGATGTTTGGATATGGAATGTCTCCTTGTCTGAGCAGATGCAGTGTAAGTGGAGGAATTCAAAGAAAAGGGTGGTGTTCTTGCAGCATACTGAGTGGGAGGAGGTGTAGTCAAGGTAGTTATGCAAGTCTGTGGGTTTGTAATGCCCCTCTGGAGACTGTTGCCAGGGATGGGAGAGATCAAGAAAGGGAAAGGAAGTGTCTGAGGTGGACTAAGTGAATTTGAGAGCAGAACAGAAATTGTGGATGAAGTTGATGAACTGCTCCAGTTTAGACTGGATACTGGATGCTGCACCGATGCAGTCATTGATGTAATGGTGGAAGAGTTGGAGTACAGTACCTGTGTAGGTACTGAAGAGGGACTGTTCGATGTAGCCAACAAATAGGCAGCGGTAGCTGGGGCCCATCTGGGTGCCCATGGCCGCCCCCTGAATTTGGTAGAAATGGAAGGAGTTAAAGGAAATGTTATTAGGGGTGAGGACATGTTCGGCAAGGCAGAGGACGGTTTTGGTAGAGGGGACTGGATGGGTCTATTTGAGAGGAAGGTTGGAGGCCCTGGAGACTATCCTTGTGTGGTATGGCTGGGGCTCAACCTGGTGCCCATGGACACCCCCTGGATTTGGAGAAAATGGAAGGAATTAAAGGAAAAGTTATTATGTTTGTGCTTGGCATTCATGCTAAAAGAATAAGTGACAATATCATGCCTGCCCATTATTTCATTTTTGTACCATTTCAAAAAATAAATTGATGGAATTGACCAATATCTAGACACAGGTAAGGCATTTTTATCATAGTAAATTATTTTAGTGTTTTTAATTATACTTTTCTGTGGGAATATTTTATTTGGTTAGAGATGCTTTTAAGGTTTTTTATATAATTCAGAGCTAATCTGGGTATCAGGTAAACTACCTTTTCCAAATATGAGAGGGAGAAACAGACAGACTGACAGACAGACAGATAGACAGGCAGAGTCCTCACTGTAATTTATTACAGGTTTGTAGTTGTGGTTCCAGCTCTTCAGTCTAGTGTATAATTGTAACTTTACCTCTGAATTCAGACAGTTTGATGGATGATTTTTCGAAAAAAATGTCTCTGTACAACTGCCATGCTTTTGCCCAATTTCCAGCCTTCTGCATCCAATTACTTCCATTAACTAGCTATCATGAATAACTTTTAGTGCCCACATACTCCCACCATGCTTTTTGTTGCTCATCATAACAAACGGCACAGACAGCCATGTTTTTGTTGAGACAAATTTGTTGAAGTTTATTTCAATATTATACAAGGCTAGAATATCACAGATGTACACTAAGTTTGGGTTATGTGCTTACTGACACTACTACACATTTCATATATATAACTGTGTGACTGAAGACACCACACTGACTCCATAACACAGAGTGAGTAACTGAAAATGAGGGAGGTATCTTTACATTGGAACGTCACGTGTCATGGTATAATGTAACTGTCTTAAAGGTACATGCCTGCTTGAATTGTAATCTATGCCGTAACAGAACAGAGATAACAAGTATGAGAATAATTGTATCAAATTAGATGAGACAGAGATGGAGTGTGCTGCTATTTTGAAGGTGGAAATAAATAATCTTTGGAATTATGTGGTGATAAGAAAGATCATTTTCAGATAAAATACAATGTTGCAAACAATCTGTTTTTCCTCAATTATTGAAGAAATGTGGCACAGAATCTGTAGCAAGTGAATGAATTTTAGTCTTTCTGATGTTTAGTGAGAGGAGACTTCTGCTCCTTTGGTCGTATATATGGGATAAGTCATAAGTCTAGCAGCAGCGGAGATGCTGAGAGATTTAGTAGAGTGACATAAAAGGGTATCATCAGAATAGATGTGAAAAAGATCATCAAGGTTTTTGAATGAATCACTGAATGCCAGAGTGTAGCTGGGAAATAAGAGGGGACCAATTATGAACTTTTGCTGTCTAAAATGCCAGTGAGTGAATGCATTGCAGTGTAGTGGACTTTTTGGATATATCATAAATAATGCTGTGAGTGTTCGAAGAAAAATCAGTGTAAGTGATTTTCTGGATACTTTAATAGAAAAGAATAGAGTAAGTGAATGCAGTCCCATTCAGCTGCCTGCTGGTGGAAAGACTTTGAAGGAATTAAAGCCTGGTGTGGTCAAAACCTGTAGACACATCAAGAAGGACAAAGAGAGAAAAATTATCCTGCTCAAAGTGAACAATTTCACATTTTCCTACATCATATTCTGTCTCCCAGATTTTTGCCCACTCACTCAACCTATTTTTATCCATCTGCATTTTCATTGTAATCTCTTCATGTCCTACTTTCCTACCTACCTTGATATGTCTGTAAATTTAGTTACCATGCCTTTGTTCCCATTTCATTGATATTAATTGTAAAATGCTGAAGCCCCAACATAGACCCTTGTGAGATTCCACTCATCATTTTCTGCAAATCTGGAAAAGGATAATTCATGCATATTCTGTTTTTTGCCAGCTAGCCAATCTTGTATTCATGCAATGATATTACCCTCTACACAAAAATATTCTACTTTGTGTAACAAAAGTTTAAATGGCACTTTGTCAATTGCCTCCTGGAACTTCAAGTGAAGGACTGGAGACTAGATTGCAGAGTATGTTTGAGTTACGTTTGTTTATACATGATGATGAGGTGGTGCCATTTGCAAATCCAAGACATGTGTGTGTGTGTGTGTGTTTCACATGAAGTGACAGATTTTATTTAAAGCTAGTGCCAAAATGTTGCTTATGAAAGCATTTACGCCTGTCACCTCATGCCAAGTGGTGGTCTTCCCATTGTTTCCACTAGTTCTAACAGGGTCATCTCCAAATGACACCAGAGATATGATTTTCCTTTCGGGGTCTGGTGTATGGAGAATTTTTGCTTAGCTACAGGCTGCAGCTGTAGTGAGATGTATTCCCCTGACAGTATAAAAAGCATGCCTCAACCTTTAGTTCATGCTGCATTCTGAGTTAAGCACTTTGTATCCATGGTACACTTATGTCAGTTAAATTAATTGACTGCATATTGGCCTTGAGGATGTACTTGGGTAAAACAATGTCACTTATCAGACAGATTAAGAGCACAGTTTATTTTAGCAAATGTATTAATCTACTCTTCTTGTTCTCTGTGGCCCTATGTGTTTCACCCAAAAACCCTTGTTATTAATTATTTTGCCACTAATGGTTTGATACCAGATAAACATAAATGTATATTTTTCATTATCGAACATGTTGTGGCTAAAAACTCAATTCTAAAAATATCTTGTGACAATCGCTAATTCATATCTGTATATTTAGGATTTATCTTATTTTATGCATTTTGGCAGCTGTCTCATATATTGATTCCCTGTAAAGTTATGAAAAATAATAACAATTAATTCAATGAGACTTACTTAGCCACTGACAGCAGTTACCTAGCTTGAGGAGAAAACAACTTACACAGCAGAAACTACTGTGAAATATTCTTCAGTAAAAAAAGTCTCTTTGACACAACAATTACTTGTTAAATGTACCTTGGATGTTGGAAGGCATGCTACAAGGTGACATTCTCACAGCTTTTCTTTCCAGTATAATCTTTAAGCTCAGAAAAACAATCTCAATGTACTTACCAATTAACTTGCTTAGGCTAAGCTGAAGCAGGTATTCCTACTTGTCTGTTCATCTGACACATAATTAATATGTTTTCAACTAGGTACTTTGCATCTGATAATGGTACATTGACTAAAAACATTTTTTGCAGTAAAAATTATTGCACTGTTCATTTCTATCATTTATCAGCGTTAAATGTGTTTATTCTACTGCACAAATCAATACAAACCCATTGGACCCAATGCTTTGGCTGTGCTATTAAATTAGCTGCAGTAAATGAGAAAGTATTATTGGATGGGCTGCCTGTAGTCAACAATATTTCCTTGCTTTTGACAGATTCAATTCACAATTCGCAACCCATAGTTAGCTGTTCCAGAACCTGTAACATTATGTGTAACAGTCTGTAGCAGTCTCCTTTATATCTACTTTAACCTGTTCTTTTCTTCCACACAAACTACCAGTTCTTTAGTTTCCACATAGCATAATGGTGATCAAAACCTTTTTGCTTTGGTATGTTTGTCTTTCTTTTGAATTGCCAAACAGAGTAAGCCTGCTTTGTGACAGAAAAAGGAAAATTATTAAAGCTCACTGGAGTAGTTTGTGATCCTATCTCCAGTGGTAAAGCACTGGAAAGGTTAACAGGTGGTCCACACTTTGTTTAACATTCTGAGAAATAGTCCTGATTTGTATGTTTACATGATGATTACCAAAAAGATTGAGCATTTCAGAGAGATAATGGTGTAGGTTGGAAATAAGACAGAAAACACTCAAAAACATTTCACTCATTGAATAATTATCAAAGCAGTATCAATCTCCAATTCATTCCAGTCATCTGGAAAGATTTCGGTCTGGACAGCCAGGTATCTCTGAAATAGGTCAAAGTCTCAGCAGCTCAATTCTAAAAGATATCTTTGTGCATAATTTGCAATGTATAATTGGTCCACATAAAAATAGTTGTTATATTTACTTAATTCAGGATGACTTATGGTGCAGTGAGTCGCAGCCCTGCTTCTCATAGAATTTTGGATTCTACAGAGTGGAAGCAGGATATTCGGCCCATTGAGTCTACACTGACCCTCCAAAGAGCATTCAAACCCCGACCCACACTCTTACCCTATCCCTGTAACTGTATTTCCCATGGCTAACTCACCTAGCCTGCACATCCGTGGACACTATGACAATTTAACCTGGCCAATCCACCTAACCTGCATAGCTTGGGATTTATACACCAGAGTCATGGGAGTCATGGAGTCATAGAGATGTAAAGCACAGAAACAGACCCTTCGGTCCAACTTGTCCACATCGACCATATATCCTAAATTAATCTAGTCCCACTTGTCAGCACTTAGCCCATATCCCTCTAAATCTTTTCTATTCATATACCCATCCAAATGCCTTTTAAATGTTGTAATTGTACTAGCCTCCACCATTCCCTCTGGCAGCTCATTCCATACACGTACCACCCTCTGTGTGAAAAAATGCCTCTTAGTTCTCTTTTATATCTTTAATTTCTCACACTAAACCTATGCCCTCTACTTCTGGACTCCCACACCCCAGGGAAAAGACCTTGTCTATTTACTCTATCCATGCCCCTCAAGATTTTACAAACCTCTACAAGATCACTCCTCAGTCTCTGATGCTCCATGGAAAACAGCTCCAGCCTATTCAGCCTCTCTCTTTGGTCAAACCCTCCAACCCTGGCAACATCCTTGTAAATCTTTTCTGAACCCTTTCAATTTTCAAAACATCTTTCAGGTAGGAAGAAGACCAGGATTGCATGCAATATTCCAATAGTGGCCTAATCAATGTCCTGTACAGCTGCAACATGACCTCCCAACTCTTATACTCAATGCTCTGACCAATGAAGGAAAGTATACCAACACTTTCTTCACTATCCTGTCTACCTGCGCTTCTACTTTCAAGGAATTATGAACCTGCTCTCCAAGGTCTCTTTGTTCAGCAACACTTCCCAGGACCTTACCATTAAGTATCAAAGTCCTGCTCTGATTTGCTTTTCCAAAATGCAGCACCTCACATTTATGTAAATTGAACTGCATCTGCCACCCTGCAGCCCTTTGTCCCATCTGATCAAGATCCCATTGTTTTCTGGGGTAACCTTCTTCACTGTCCACTATACGTCCAATTTTGGTCTCACCTGCAAACTGGACTCACCAAATAAACACAATGGCTACAAGACCAAGAGAGGCTAGGAAAATGGCAGTGAGTAACTCATCTCCTAAGTTCCCAAAGCCATCCTATTTACAAGTCACAAATCAGGAGTGTGATGGAATACTCCCTACTTGCCTGAGTGGATGCAGCTCCAAAAACAAATAAGAAGCTTGACACCATCCAGAAAAAAAAGCAACCCACTTGATTGGGATCATATTCACAGGCATACACTCCCTCCATCACTGATGCTCAGTCACAGCAGTGTCCACAAGATTAGATTTGCACTGCAGAAATTCACCAAAGATTCTTAGTCAGCACCTTCCAAACATACCACTTCCATCTGGAAGGACAACAACAGCAAATATATGGGAACATCATTACCTGCAAGGTCTCTTCCAAGTCAGTCACCATCCAGACCTGGAAATATATTGTTTTTTTTAAAGTGCTGCTGGGATAAAATCCTTGAATTTTCTCTCCAGTGGCATCATGGGCCAAGCTACGACAAGTGGACAGCAGCAGTTCAAGAAGGTAGCTCGCTACAACCTTCTCAAGGGAACTAGGGATGGACAATAAATATAGGCCAACCAGCAATACCCACATGCCACAGGTGAACAAAAAAAAAGCCATGTTGCTTCCAGATGTATGCTCTGGAAACAGGCCGGTAACCTGTTCCAAGAAAAATTAGCCATAGAAAGCAGACATAAGCTTTAGCTGCCTCATTTGTCTCCAGTTGCAGGAAGTCATGTAAGTCCAAGTTACTTAATTCCATGGAAAGCAGCTACAAATTGGAACAGCAAACCAGAAAAGCAGATTTGTTGTGATGATTGGGAGACCTGCTTTACATTGGATACCTGGTGCAGTAGCTCAATTACTTTTGTGGATCACAGAGGGGAACTTGTGCTTCTCTTTGTCCCACACGAATAAGGTAAAACTTACATCCTGGTCATCTGTTTGGAGGAAAAACCAACTGAAGCTGGACAAAGTTGTCCATTTGAGACCCAGGAATGCAGTCAAGGTCCTGTGTGCACTGATTTGTTTATTGAAATGATTAATGCTGCACTCAGATATTGTGACCCAGGGGATGTGTAGACCTTTGAGATGAAGGCACTGGCCTCACACATTGCACCACTATTAGGGAGAAAAACATTATGTTTCCATGAGTGGTTCAGGCAGAAAGTCCTGCCCCATGTTATCCTAATGGCAGCTTCTGTGTTGGAACTTTCATATTACTTCCTCTTTTAAACAACTAGAAACGTTTTTTCTACACCATGCAACTGAAACCAGCAATTGACTAGCAAATAACAGAAAAAAACCTCATCGAACAGGGAAACTGCATGCAAGTGTCAAATCGTGATTGGGTGAATGAATGACAATCTGTCAAATTAATGGAATCGTTTTGATGAGATATCCAATTATTTGAGATAAACACAAACCACTTTCATTTACCAGGCTTTAGAACACTCTTCAAGTCTGTAAGAAGCATTAATCATAAAAAGTGTTAATCATTCTGTAAACACCAAACAGAATAAAGAAATACCTCAAACAAATTTTTCAAATTTTAGCATTAGATTTTTTATTTTTCATTTGGTTCACCATTCCAACCAATATATTTGGGTTGTTTTTCTAGCATGACAAACATTAGAATGCTTCCATACTGAAAATATTAACTAAGTTGACCATTAAGTATAATCACATTATGATAAGAATGCTAGAAAGGAGTTTCTTACAATGGACCCTGAATACTTGAAAGTGCACTGTAAAACAGGACAAAGTCAGCATGGGTTCATTAAGGAGAGGTCATGCCTGACAAATCTATTAGAAGTCTTTGAGCAGGTTAGCCAATGCATGTTAGTTACCTGGCCTTCAAGAAGGCCTTTGATAAGGTGGCAGACAGGATGCAACTGAGTAAGAGGTAAGTGCTAACATGGGTAGAAGCTTGGCTGTCGGGCAGAAAACAGAGATTAAGGATTAAAAGGGGCCTTATCAGGATGGCAGCCGATGACAAGTGGTGTTCTGCAAAGCTCAGTGTTGGAACCACAACTATACGCTTTGTACATTAACAATCGAGATGAAGGAACTGAGGGAATTCTGGCTAAGTTTGCAGACTATACAAAGATAGGTAGAGGTACAGGTAACATTGAGGAGGCGGAGAGGCTGCAGAAGGTTTTGGACAGGTCAGGCGAGTGGCCAAAGAAGTGGCAGATGGAGTACAATGTGGGAAAGAATAAAGTCATGCACTTTGGTAAGAAGAATAGAAGCATGGACTATTTTCTAAATGGAGAGAAAATACAGAAGTCTGAAGTGCAAAGAGACTTGGGAGTTCTAGTCCAGGATTCTCTCAAGTTAAACTTGCAGGTTGGGTCAATAGTTAGGAAGGCAAATGTAATGATGGCATATATTTTGAGAGGACTTGAATGTAAAAGCAAGGATGTACATCTGAGGCTGTATAAAGTTAAAAATCACACAACACCAGGTTATAGTCCAACAGGTTTAATTGGAAGTACACTAGCTTTCAGAGTGATGCTCCTTCATCAGGTGGTAGTGGCTTCGTCATTCCAAAAGCTAGTGTACTTCCAAATAAACCTGTTGGAGTATAACCTGGTGTTGTGTAATTTTTAACTTTGTACACCCCAGTCCAACACTGGCATTTCCAAATCAAGGCTGTATAAGGCTTTGGTCAAACCATATTTAGAGTATAGTGTGCAGTTTTGGATCCCATGTCTCAGGAAGGATGTACTGGCCTTGGAGCGTGTTCAGAGGACGTTCATGAGAAGGTCCCAGGAATAAAAAGCTTAACATATGAGGAATGTTTCAGAACTCTGGGTCTGTACACGATGGTGTTTAGAAGGATGAGGGGGGTTCTAATTGAAATTTACAGAATACTGAATGATCTGGACAGTGTCGGTATTAGGAAGCTGTTTCCATTGGTAGGAGAGACTAGTAGCTGAGGACACAGCCTTAGAGTAAAGGAATGTAAAACAGAGATAAGTAGAAACATCTTCAGCCAGAGAGTGGTGAATATATGGAATGCATTGCCATAGAAGGCTGTAGAGGCCATGTCATTGAGTATATTTAAGACTGAAATAGGTAGGTTCTTGTTTATCAAGGGGATAAAGGGTTATGGGGAGAAAGCAGGAGAATGGGGTGAAGAAACTTATCAGCCATGGTTGAATGGCAGAGCAGACTCGATGGGTTGAATGGCCTAATTTCTGCTCTGATATATTATGGTCTTATGACCATCTTTTTCTGAACCATCCCTGAAACTTTCAGCTCATAAAGGGAAGATTTTAGCTGGTCCTTTAATGTTAAGGAGCCTTACTTCTTGTTTACTTTCACTAAGCTGTGCACTTCTTACCATTTCTCTCCTTTCCACATACAGCATGAAACGTGGATCACAATAATCCATATTTCATGCATGGCAAGAGGGAAATGAATAAACAGGAATAAGGCATGAGTGGTGGGGGCAAGCATCTTATGACAATAATAAGCTTTTAAGTTAACATTTCTGGAATGCCACTGTTCGTTTGGATGAGGACCTTTATTTATTACGAAGAAAATCTCCTGTTAGTAACAGAACCAGAAAGTGATTCTTGTGATTTGGTGATAAACTAGGGCACTGGGGATTCAGGCAAGCCTGGGGCATGGCGAATGTGCTGGTAATTGGAGACACAACATTGAGAATAACGTCTTTGATGCACTATCGCACCATAAGCAGCTAGGCAGAAAATACAAATCCACTGTGAATAAAAGAGGGAAAGAGCATTTATAATCAGATACATGAGGGAAGGTAAAGGACCTGGGGGAAGGGTAAGGAAGCTAAACAAATCAATAAAGGACTTTGGGCTGTTAACTCACCTTGGGAAGAAGTGCACAAAATATAACACAAATAACTAAGTTTTGTGAAGTGGAAGCAGCTGGCATCAGAAGAGATTATGGCATAATGATTATTTTACAGAGCTAATGTGTCACTACAGCATGTGGAAATTAAGATTCAAATAATTAAATACAAACATGGAATTTTTAAAAAACTTGTATAATTGTGGTCATGGTCTAGTATAGTAAACGTTTATCATGCTTACTAGTGTAATTTGGGCCATATGTGACTCCAAACATGGCGTAATACAACTGATTTCTAAGTGCCCTTAGAAATGCCTCACAAACAATTCAGTTCTCTTCAGGAAGGTGGTTCATCAACAATGATCTCTTTAAAATTTAGTGCAATGTCAGGTTTTTTTTCCAGCTGGTTTTTTTAATGAGACTAAGCCATTGCATTTTTAAAATCACAAAACAAGGTCTTGCTCCTTGCAATTTACTGAGAACATTGCTCTTATCCATTATTTTCAAAGTCGATTAGGGATGGACAATAACTGCTGACCTTGTCAACAACACTCATATCCTGTGGATGAAATATTTATGAAATAGAAATGGTTAGGTGTGATGATTCTGTCACTTTAAGAAGACTATTTTGTCCAGGGTTTTCTTTGAAGAGAGGTTGTAAAGGCAGACGTACAGAAGCGTCTAGGTTTATGGAGACTTTAGTTTTGTTTTGAAAAACAATCAGGTTTGCAATGGAAGGGAAGTGACCAGTTCTTCCAGTTCAGTTTTTCTTGGATTTTAGTTGTCGCAGTTGCAGGATGTTTTAAATGCCAGGACGGTTGCAAGTTTCAGTAAATGATTCCCAACTGACTTTCTCTGAAATCAGTCTCTGGATGTTGTTCCCTCCTGCCTGTAAGAATCTATGTCTGAATTTACCTTTTTGCTAAGGAGAATGTTTATGGGATATTTCTGTATTGGAACAGTTAATTAGTTAAATTGCTGTATTGGGTTGGTAAAATATTCCAATAGTTAAGTTATTCCAAATTGCTTTTGCTTGCTTTTGTTTGTGCTTCAATTGTAGTGTTTAAATAAATTATGTTTTGCTTAAAGCTGAGTGGTTTAACCAGTTGCATCTCACCTGAAACATCGGCCTTTAAAATAAGAAAATGTTAGGGTCTAGGCTACCTTCTTAAAATATTTTGAGGGAGTCTGGCCTGTCCATAACATAGTCCTCCTGCTTTCAGTATTGTAATAGTGTTAGCTTAGATCAACAAATAACGTTTCCATATATACATATGTATATACGCGCTTTACAGAGCAAAACAATGAGTCAGTTGTTTTTGCATTACTGCAATCAGTTAAACAGCTGATATTTTTATCTGCTGTTGAATTAAGAATCATTGGGTTACCCATGGTACTATTGTGATATTGATAAAATTGGATGATAAATTTTTGACTTCCATCACCTGATTTTGAGATCTGATCCTTTTCATGGGCTAAAATGGCTTTTGAAACGAAAAAAAATCACCGACTTAAAATGGCCACAGTTGTCATCTGAACCAAGATCGTGAAACCATCAATAAATAGGAATTGGTTTGCACAGAAATCATTACAAAAAGACATTTAAATTCACATCTTGATGTCCTAATTGATTCGCACCTTTCTGCAAGATTCACATGTTGGGATGAAAAGTTGCCAACAGATTAGCCAGTTTGAAACAAACAATAAAGTCAGAGCTGGGAATACTTAAGTGAACAGTATATATTGGTAACAGCTTTTGAGTAGAGAAGGAGAAGGAAAATGGATTGGTAACAGCAGAATTTGAAGGTTCTCTCTCCAGTTCTCCCAGCCTCTTGAAAATAACAAAAGGAAAATTTGAAAATAAATCCATTTACCAATGAAGAGTTTACAAATTTTCTTACTGCTGCAGATATAAGGCACCAATTAAGCAAACATGGTCCCAGATTGAAAACCTAACACCTCAAGGATTCTCAGGAATTTTTAAACACCTATTCTTGATCTTTCTTCTTGTAATAAACTGTCTTTCATTTTAAAACTGACCACTAAATTCCTCTTTCCTCATTCAAGATAATCTTGTAATTGCCTCCTTAATTTTGAAGAGTACTGCATTTAATTGAATTATGGTAGAGCCCGACACTAAAAAGAATTAAAACTCTTTATTGCAGCCAACCAAGAAGGTTTAAAACAGATGAACCAATTCACCTCTCCTGGCTTGATCACTCAATATATTTATGTAATACTGTGAAAGATCTACTGTTTCTATTTAGATGTCTATTACCCAGCAGCTGTGAATTTAGATATTTCTGAAATGAGATTATATTTTTGACGAAAACTTATAGTTTAGACTGTAAACACCGAACACAGAAAAATTCTAATTCACTTTATGATGTGATTACATTTAAATTCAAAGGAACTAATACTATATGTTAAGTATATATATGTAATATATACATAATGTACTTAATATTGGAAGAAAACTAATCTGTCTAGATGGTTTTCATTTGAATTATTCCCAACTTTACAAAAAAATTCATTTCAGTGGAGTATTTACCTCTGCCAAGTTTCCCAATTTCCTTAATCCCTGCCCTATAAAAAGGTACCAACTTAGCAATTAACCTTGAGCACACTCAAAGATAAATTCTGAGTTGGATTTTGCCATCAGTGGTAAACAAATGTCCCTGATGAGGAGCTTATGCTCGAAACATCGACTCTCCTGCTGTTCGGATGCTGCCTTAACAGCTGTGCTTTTCCAGCGCCACACATTTTGAATCTGATTTCCAGCATCTGCAGTCCTTACTTTCTCCAAAATGTCCCTAACTGTTCATAATAATTCCTTGGTCTACTCTGCTGTTGTGGCTGCAATCATAGTGTATTTCAGTGAAGGTGTCCTGAATGAAGTGGAACATCTGACACATTGTTATTTATTGAGATTCAGGTAATTGACAGTCTGGCAGGAAATCAGTATGGCCTGTTGATTGACATCACAATCTGACTTCTCTGCATACTGCTACCCTCATCAAAATTACCTCAGATGAGGCCAGTAGCAGATGAGTCGATGCATACTGTGGACACCATTTGAAGTCAAATCAATAGCTGTTTGTAAGACTGTGCTATGTCATGTAGCATTTAATGTCACCAAGTCTGTAGCAGGGAGTCTCCATTAGAGTAACCATCAGTGAGCCTCCAGTGTCGGTATGATGGACCAAATGTCCTCCTCTGCATTATCACAATTTGATGCCAAATTGCATAGAGAAAGCAAAACAAATGAGAAAACAAATGCAGGATTGTGGTCGAGAGATAAAGAGCCCATTTTAAATGCTTTGAAATCTCAAGTAACAATTACAATGTGGTGGAATGAGACTTTGCATTTATGTAGGTTGATTTTCAGTGCGAGTGAGATTGACTAGCAATAAGGAAGATTTATAAAACCATCAAAAAATTGACTTGCAGTGGAATAAACAAGCCCTGCTGGTAGCTACCATGAAAGTGCTAGGAGAAAGTAAGGACTGCAGATGCTGTGGATCCGAGTCGAGAGTGTGGTGCTGGAAAGGCACAGCAGGTGAGACAGCATCTGAGAAGCAGAAGAATCGACACTTCAGGCATAAGCCCTTCATCAGGAATATCATAAAAGTGCCATCAACTGCATATATTTCACTGCTTAATCTCTTGATAAGTTATTGTTACAGCAAAACTACTTCAAGATGAAGGAAAAAGGCAAGGTCCTGATATTTAGATATAACTGCACATGTATAGTTGCTGGAAATTGCTGTTGAAGTTACATTGATAGTCTCTTTCTACTGCAAAATTTAGGCCATATGTAAAGTTGAATTTTGGAATTTTTCATCTGAACAAGTTAAACTTAAAATCTAATATATTTTGGTTTAGCAAGAAGACAACAGACAAGCGTGTTTTACAAGCTAAGAGACTATGAATAGGATGGAAACTTCTGGAATGGATAAGAAATTTGTTCAGTTCAAAGAACACAGGTTGTGCTTGTACATGAAACAGCACAACAATGGAGTAAAGTTATTAAAAGGTTCCCTCAGGGGACAGTATGAAGGCCATTATTGTTTACAATCCATACAGATGATTTGAAACTGGAGACAGAAATGAAGTTGTCAGGCACTTCTCGCAGACACAGAAGAGGAGATGATTGCAAATAACACAGCACAAAAAATACTCAATGATTTGTGTAGATTGACACATCTGAATTAAAATATGCTGCAAAATGAGCAGGAATCGTGTTGATGAACCTAGACAAGCGGAATATTCAGGGTGAATATATAATATTTTTAAACTAGAGGAGAACAACCTGATGCCCTGAGGCACTGAGGACATTCACCAGGGCATTGGATGATTATTTGGATGGAAATTGTGTACAAAGGTATGTGGAAAAGGCTGGAGATTGTTGCGAGGTAATGAGCTGTTTTGAAGAACCAGTGCAGGCATGATGGGCCAAATGGCTGCTTTCCATGTTGTAACGATTCTCAAACAATTAGAGAATTGCACAATAGCAGAACAAATGACAAAATAAGATCTTATAGTGTATAACCAGAGGGACAAAATATATTATTCGGGGAAGCTCATAGAAGGAAATTTCAGCCCTACATCGAGTATGCATAAAATTGTATTCCTTTGACTGAAATAAGGAAATTATGGGGCGAATTCTCTTGATGCCATAAGAGTGCATGAGGAAATAAGGGGTTGGCAGGCATAGAAACAAAAGGGAGAAGGCGAATAGAGGTGGCTTATGATGCGTTTGCAACATAGGTGGATGGGGACCCAGAGCAGCCAGCCACATCATAGAGGAAGGAAGCTAATTAACATGCTTAATTAGCTGATACAGTATGATTTTGAAAAAAGGATGGCATTTTGCAACAGTAGTGGCCGTCCTTGACTATCATCTCCTTGGAGAATCTATCTTCCAATAGCAGGCTCTGGTAGTATGTGGTGGTGCTGTATCAGACCTTTGGAGTCCTTGTTCTAAAGAAAGGGCCTTACACTTGAGGTTGAGACAGTGCATCTGAAAGGGTTTCTCTTCTGCTTTGAGGGATTGAATTGTTTTGCCAATTATCATTTCAACTTTTAATACGATGGGGTCTCTTATACTGGTTTGTGGTCACAGCATTGGGCACTTTTACACGGCAGACTCCAGGGATAGGGAAGCCCCGCTGTAAGAGAATAGCATTCAACATGTTTCAGGCAGAGAACGCTGGCATGAATGTGCCATGTTGCTGCACCAAACGGCACTGCAAATATCATATGATGCCAAAAAGCATTCCAGGCTAATTGACACATGTTCTGAATATTTAAACCATGCGTATCCAATATTCACCTTTGGTGATTAAATTTTTCTAGGGACTCTCAATTATAATATCTGAAAAACCAGGTATCCAACTCATAGATTTTGACTTTTGACTTAATTTTGCCAGAATATATTTTGTGTAAATATTGTGGATTTTTCTGGAGGTGTTGTGATCATTCATTGCATCCGTACAGGGAGGGCAGAAGATCTTGCCATTTTTCTGTTCCAACTGTACAAGGAGTCGTGAGTATCAATGTGCCTGCAGAGTGACAGAGTGGGGAGACTGCACAGAGAGGAGGGAGATTCTCTGCCAAAGGCCATGCCCACTACAGATTTTCATGGAGTACTTCACTTATGTCCAACTTACCTAAAAACATTGTTTGAGACATCTGAGATCCACCAAGGAGTGAGCATTTATCAATTCCGTCTCCTCAAAGTGGAATAGGAATCTTACTCCATTCTGTGCTGTTATTGACTATTGATGTCTAGGTTTCAGAAACATTCCAGCAGGAATAGCAACATAGTGTACATTTCCCAAATGCTATCAACTGCACCTCGGACATGCAATGGATCCCAAATGCAAGGAAAGGCTGTTATGGTCAGAGAGTCAGCATTTCTTGGGTATCTGAAGCATAAACTCTCGAGGAGAAAGTTGGTGTTAGTGACAAGTTGTAGGTAGAAAGCAAAGGTTCCATGGTCATACGAGCTGCTACTCGAATTTCATGCCAGATAATATGAAGATGAGGGAGCTGAGAGTTACAAAGTGCCATGAGACATGAAAATATTACTTCAATGTTCTCAGTGATAGCAGGTACGATATGCTCTGTGAGAGCTGGCCCATGACGTGGAGCCCCAACACCTCTGTAGAGCTTATGTGTCACAGGGGAGCCAGTTTCATTTTGGTTTCACTCTGTTCCTTTCTGTTTCAGGCAAGCTTGTTGCATCAGAAAGAGAGAAGAATGTTCGTGGTTATGTCTCACTGTTAGAGTGAGGTATCTGCCATTATAAAGGATAAATGGAGGCAGAAATATAAAGAATTAGTGTGAGGATGGAATTATCACAAAACCTTTAAGGGAAAGGCGGAGGATCTAAATATTTTACATGAATCATGACTGTTAAGGAATTGTAGTGAATGAAGATGGCCATGAAGTGGATTGAGCTGCATGAGAGGTTGGCAGTGTGATGAGTAGGGGACAGTCGCTGACTTTGATCACCTGCTGTAAACGTTGAAACTATTCTGGCACAGTTGCCTGATCCTTGGGTACAGACTTAGGAATTCATCTCCCTGGTTGCCTGCTTCCATTCCTTTCATACATCCCTTAAATGTTTCCTGGCCTTCTGTGGGAATGTGGCTTCTCTCCTTTTGCTGACCTCCATCACCCAAACCATCAACACTGTATCTGTGAATCTGGGTATTTGTTTCCCTGAAAAATCTCTTCCCTTAGTTTGTTTTTATCGCCAATTATCAGACTAATTGTTTTAGCAGCAACTTCCATTCAGTTAATCCAGTTTCCTTTAAAAAGGGAACACTGCAAACTATTCAGAAGTAATAAAGTCAGGACTGTGGTGTACAATTCATTCAAGTATGATTTACTTCATTGGAAGATGAACAGACTTTGTTGATATGTACAAATAGGTAAATGACATGTTAGCATTTTGAGGATGTTAACAATTTTTTGTGGCTGGGCTTTTTTGAAGTTGTTGACCGTGATTTGAATAATTACATGTTAATAAGCTCTTGAATATTTAGTTCAGCTGGGGTCATAACCAATGTGTAATCAGGCACTATTCTGAAAAATTTGAATTACCAAACTGATTTACCAAATAAATTTAATATTCATCTACAATTTAATTAAAGCATGTCAAAACAATTAAAGTCAAAACTGACATGACATAATTTGATAATTAATTTTCAATACGTTGTCACCATCAATTGCTGACCTCATTGAATTAATTTTCCAACATTTAATTTAATTCTTTAGAACAGCACTAGATATGCATGCCCTGGGTTGAAGATTATCTGAAATTTCTGTTTAAAATTACTGGGCTTGATATAAAATTCACAACAAAATGTTCTTTACAGCTAATGATAAATGGAATGTAGGTTTTAAAGCTGCAGCATAGTCTTGCGGATTTGCACATTTTCCATTCTAGCTTCCAGGATTCCAACTCCACAGCTGAGTTATGGCAGAACACAGAATTCCCAATTCCAATTACATTGGTCCCTTCTTTCTAATTGTTTTGAATAGCATCAGAGATGTGCTGCTATGTTGAAGCTCTATTGAAAGTTCTATCTTAAAATGAATAGTTTTGTTGTAGATTTCTTGCACCTGAATGAGTGCAGTAGTCCGTCAGCTTTCAGGGTTGCTCGAGGAATTGGATTGCCATCCTGCTACTTAAGTTGAAGGACCCAACTTGGCCTTATTAGATCAAAGAGCAGCTTAAAAATATTGCATATTTTCCTGAAAGGAAATCAATGCCAGTGTTCCAGGGGTAATAGTTTTGTTGAGATCAATTATGTTTGTTCACTGAAGTGTTTGAGCCTTGGGAAGGGTTTCAGTGAGCTATGACTACCACTTGTCTACAGATTGCAGAATAGGCAGACTCAGGAGTTAATTAAAAAATAAGTCCTTTGGCATTCTCAAAAAGGTGGAAACTGGTCAGAATATTTGGCCACTATCTACCTCCATAATCACTTGTAATTAAAGTTTAAGATACCTGTTTGAAACCTGCTGGATCTGAATTCTTTCACCAATGACCCAAGGTCAATCAGAATTGCACCTTCGCTCCAACGTAGAAGCTCGATTACTATGTCTCAACAACGAGGAACGTGTTTACAACTTAAACTCAAAAGCAGTTTTTTCTAAAATAGAGTAATCGTATTTCTTTAGTTACTCAAGGTTTAGAATGTCCAGTTAAATCATTATAGATAAACAACGGAGGACATTATCACTATGGTAATTCACAAGATTGAAATATTTTATAAGATCCAACATTAGTATTTCAGGGGAACTAAAACTAATGTTACAGTAAGTTACAGCAGATTAACAAATCTGAATTGAGAAAAATCTTTAGAATTAGAATTAGCTTTATTGTCACATTTATTCAAATGAGTACAGTGAAAAGTGTGTAAGTCACTGCTTCCAGAACAATCTTAGCTACAAAGATCCCGAGGTACAGTTTCTTCAGTTATAGTTCTTAGAAAAATAAGTAAACAATCCAGCATTGCAAATGTTAAGAATAAATTATAAAATAGAGGGCACATTGTTCTTCCCACCCAGCCCGTGCTGAGGTCTAGCCTCTTATCTGCACTGGGCCTTGACTCCATGCCACACCGGCTTCACGTAAGGGTTCACAAGGCTGGGAGTTTACTCTGGAATCGCCTGGAGACCAGAAGTTCATGCTGAGGCCACTCCAGGCAGAGAGACCACCATGCTGGGCCAGCAGGCCTCCACACCAGGCCACTACACTAGGCCGAGAAGATATCTTGTTATAACTGCACGGAGGCTGGGAGTTCTGAGGATGTAAGCTTGGAGGCTGCACGTTTGGAGGCTGGGAGTTCAGAGGCCACAAGGTTGTAACCTGGAATTCCGAGGCTGCAAGTTCCGAGGCTGGGAGTTTGAAGGATGTGAGGTTGGAGGCCTGAAGGTTGGAGGTTGGAAGGTTGGAGGTCATGAGGTCAGAGGCTAGAAGGTTGGAGGCTGCAAGGTCAGAGGTTGGAGGCTGGGAGGTTGGAGGATGCAAAGTTGGAGCTTGGGAGGTCAGACGCCGCGAGGTTGGAAGCCAAGAGGTCAGAAACTGAGAGGTTGGAGGCCATGAGGTTGGAGGCTGCAAGGTTGGAGGTTGGGAGGTTGGAGGCTGGGAGTTCAGATGTGGTGAAGTTGGAGGCCTCGAGGTTAGAATTTTAGCGGACACAAAAAGTACTGTGAAAGATTCTGTGTGAAATGCTTATCAAAATATGCAATAATGTAATGCATTTTCAACCATAAAAATCTTAATCTTGTTGATTACTCAATTTACTAATTGTGAATAAAAATGCAAAATACTTCACTTGGTAAGGTTATTCATAAACTGAAGGCACAAAGCCACCCAATCAGGATTTGAATGTAACAACGCTCATTCTATAGTTCTTGAATGTTGTAACAACCATTTATTTGAGCACATTGCAGTAAATGATTTTACTTCAGCTTCAGAGAGTTTGAACATTTCAGAAATTAGGACGAGCATTTAACATGGATGCCCCATTGGACTGACCTTACCATTGCTGCATTTTTAAAGACAGATTTGCTGCAATGTGGCACTCTAACAATGATCATGTTTAATCAATCACAAAGTCATTGCATTTTTCTGAATAAAATTTTATTTAAAATAATTAACTGCCTATTTTTGGGCTAGCTGAAAAACTTGTTAAGATTTATTTAATTGTACATTGTTCTTTCCTTTACCAATCAGTGAACATCAAATATACAACTTACGACAAGATTGAATCCCAGAATGCTTACAACACTGAACGCTATTCAGCCTGTCTTGTACGTACTAGCTCTGTAAGATCAATGCAGGTAGTCCTGCCCCTCTCCCTTTTTCTGTATTTCTGCAAAATTCTGAATTCAGGTGTTTGTCTAATTCCTTTTTTCAATGTTGCAATTGAACCTGCCTCCACCACACAGAGCTCTCCAGATTATAACTATTGGAATTGTAACAAAGTCAGCTGGATGGATCTCACAGAATATGAGTGTCCTGATTGGGGTTGTTAACCTGGTTCAATCAGGGAGCCCTGGCGGACAGGTATAAACAGGAGTGTCAACGGTTCTGTTCACTCTTGGAGCCAGCCCTGAGCTAGCTGGGTCAGTGTCATGTATTATGCACATATAAATAAAGGGTGACTTGATGACAGGATACCAGCCTTCATGGAGTTATTTCAATAACCACATGATGCATAAAAATGGCTTAACTGTCAATCACCTTAACTCAATGTTATTTGATTCTTGACCTTTTCTGCCAATGGGAACAGATTGTCTCTATTTACTATGTCTAAAACATCTTGATCTTGTTTCCCAACAATTTAAAGCGTTGTGAGTTCATTGCTGCTAAGATGTGCCAATGATACTCATACAGTAAGCTGGTTAAAAGAATGAATGATGACTAGTGGGATGAATGCTTGAGTTCCTCCAAATTTCTGCTGCCGGCATTTTAATTTGATGCCAAGTTCCTCAGTATTCCTGTGTACTGATTTGCATAGGCGGTGGCTTGCTGAATGTCTTAATCATAAAATTTCATCCTTATTTTCAAATCATTCTCTTCCACTTGCTCAGCTCTCTGTGCTCCACTACACTGAGCCTCTTAATCACCCCTGATTTTTGTAGCTCTTTGTAAACATAAACCATTGCTTCTGTCTGTCGATGTGGCCTTATCCAATAACTGGTGAACTCCAATCACTGACACAAACAGAGCGTGCACAATGGTAGACCCGAATGTTTAGCATCTGAGTTGCTTTTTGTGCCTGTATGCCTGGTGATTGAAGTCCCACTCTACTGAATAACTATCCTCCTCTGCACTAGCCTCTGAATCCCAAAATGAAAAAAATCACTTTTAGGTTGCGCCAATTGTGAATAAATAAAATCAGGCTATACCAGTAGAAGAAGTTTGGGTTTAGAACTTCTATTCAGGTACTTGAGCAACAAAGGAATGTGTTGACAGTCTGAGATGAAGTGCGAAAAGGTCTGTGTGGACCATAAAAATCAAATGGACCTGTCAAGCCAAGTACTCTCTTTCTGTTCGATAAGTGCAATGTAATTCTAAGCAAGAGAGATATATACAAAGTCATGCCACATATGAATTTGATGTGAAGACTTTATAAAACAGGGTATTTGCACAACCTAGTGGTGAACAGAAAAATAACATTTTAGTTCTCTTGTATTTATCTTTTAAACATTATGTGCTGAATCTTATTTATTTCTTCACGAAGTGTGAGTTGTGTCAGGTTTGTCAGAGGAATTCCAGCTGCAAGACCCGATGAGGTTATTTGCCGTGTCCGATCACGTGCACCTACCCTGACCCTATAGGAACCTTCACATCTGGTTCCAGCCCCATCCTGTCTCGTACTGTTCTCAGAACAATTCAGCATTCACTGGATGTCTGCTGGAGGTCCAGCATCCATTGTATCTGCTCCATATTTAAAAGGCCCCAGGGAGGCACTGGATTTCCAGAAGCTGCCCTGCTCAGTCAAAGACTAAAAAAAGTGCAGATACTGGAATCGAAGGTAGTGAAGCAGGAGGCTGGAAGAACACCACAAGCCAGATAGCATCAGGAGGTGGAGAAGTCAATGTTTTGGGTGAAACCCTTCTTCAGGACTGGGGGTGGGTGTAAAGGGAGCTGCAGATAAAGGGGGGAGGGGGAGGAAGGGGTGGGGGAAGCAGTGTGGTGAGATAGAGATAGTCGAACACAGGTAAAGGGTACAACCTGGTTGGTCGCTGAGAGAAATGAATTTGATTGGTGGTTAGAAGGAAGGGTCGATTAGAAGAATGAAAGGGAGTGTGGAGGGACTGTGAAAGGAGACGGGGTGGAAAGGGAGGTTAATTGAAATTGGAGGACTCAATGTTGAGTCCTCTGGGCTGTAGGCTGTCCAGGCGGAATTTGAGGTGTTGTTCCACCAATTTGTGGTATTAGATTACTTACAGTGTGGAAACAGGCCCTTTGGCCCAACAAGTGCACGCCAACCCTCCAAAGAGCAACCCACCCAGACCCATTCCCCTACATTTACCCCTTTACCTAACACTGCGGGCAATTTAGCATGGCCAATTCACCTAACCTGCACATTTTTGGACTGTGGGAGGAAACCAGAGCACCCGGAGGAAACCCACGCAGACACAGGGAGAACGTGCAAACTCCACACAGACAGTTGCCTGAGGCAGGAATTGAATCCGGGTCTCTGGCGCTGTGAGGCAGCAGTGCTAACCACTGTGCCACTACACTGCCCATATGTTTCACTGTGGCAATGGAGGAAGCCAAGGAAGGTCATTTCGGAAAGGGAATGGGAAGAGGAATTAAAACAGTCAGTGACTGGGAGATCAAGTTGGCCCCTGCAGGTTCGGCTGAGATGCTCAGCAAAACGTCCCCTTAGTTTATGTTTGGACTCCTGGATGTAGAGAAGACCACATCCGGAGCACTGAATATAGTAAACTTGAATGGAGGAGAAGCAGGTGAACATCTGTCTCACCGGGAAGGACTGTTTGGGACCCTGGATGAAGGTGAGGGGGGTGGTGTGCCAGCAGGCTTCGCATTTTTTATGGTTGTTAGGCAATGTACTGGGGGGGGAGCTCACAGGGTGGGGGGAAGTGGTTGGTGGGGGGAGTGGCACTAACCAAGGATTGGCGAAGGGAATGGTCTTTGCTGAAGGCAGAGAGGGATGGGGAGGGGTAGATATTCTTGGTACTGGGATCTAATTCATTTTGGCAGAAGTATTTAAGGATAATATGTTGGATGCAAAGACTAGTGAGCTGATAGGTGAAGACAAGGGGGAGTCTATCTTTATTGCATGGGGGGAGTTTAGAACAGTGAAATGGGGAATGGAGGTTGTGCGGTGGAGAGCAATCTGGATGACAGAGTGGGGAAAAGCACATTGTTCAAAACAGGTGGACGTCTGGGATGTTTGGGAGTGGAATGTCCCCTTGTCCAAGCAGATGTGGCAGAGGTGGAGGATTTGGGAGAACAGGATAGAGTTCTTGCAGGATACTGAGTGTACTGAGTAGGGGATGTAGTTTGGGCAGTTTTAGGAGTCTGTGGGTTTATAGTAAACATTTGTCTAGGGGCTGTCGCTGGAGATGCAGATGGAAATGTCAAGAATGGGAAAGGAGGTGTCTGAGATGGACTAGGTGAATTTGAGGGTGGGGTGGAAGCTGTGGGTGAAGTCGATGAACTGCTGCAATTCAGCCTGGGTGCAGGACACTGTGCCGATGCAGTCATCAATATAACAGCGGATGAGTTGGGGCACAATGCCTGTGTAGGGACTGAAGAAGGGCTGTTCAACTTAGCTGATAAAGAGGCAGGTGTAGCAAGGGCCTATCTGAGTGCACGTAGCCACTCCCTGGATTTGGAGGAAATGGGAAGAGTTAAAGGAAAAGTTTATCAAGGGTGAGGAGTAGTTCGGCGAAGCAGAAGAGAGTATTGCTCAGTCAGGGACTTTTCCAGAAGATAATGAAATGGAGGAGATGGCATGGTGAAACTGTGACAGGGATGTGGACAAAGAGTGGTGGCAAAGTCGTCTTCCTGGAGAACTGGCAGAGAAAACCATGCCATAAGACACTGGCAGCCTAGTCCGATATCACCACCAGCCAGCGTCATCTTCACAATGCAGAGGAATGGCAGGGTGGCGTAAGAAGTCAATAATCTTCTCCGCTGAGTCAGCGTAAGTGCTGTAATCTTCTCTCTGCTCCTTATCCTATCTCTGCTACTGCAACCAAATCCCATGAAGACTAATGTTCTACTCCTCTCACTATTGCTCATAATAGCTTTCCTCACCCTCTCTTAACCTCCTTCTCCCATACCAATAGCCCTGCATTGTCTCTGTGCAGCATACTCATTTTATTTAAATGTCTTTTGCCCACATACACCATCACGATCCATTAGTATTTGATTTAATTTCTCCATTTCTCTCCTTACAGGAGAAAACAGCCCATTACAGAGAGACCCTGAATGGGTGGAGAGGTTCACCCCCATGAACAAAGAATTCCTTGTCCCCACAGGAGAAGACCAGGACTGGTCCTGTAGGATTGCTGATATTCATGTCCTGACGAATAAGTAAGTCCCAATCTTTATCTCACTGTTTTTCTCACAGCAATTCTGCTGTAATTCTCATTCATGTTATACCATTTCTAACCACTGGCTGTGACACGATCTCGCCCACCTCTACAGTGAAATAGCTGGCTCCATCAGGTATCATCTCCTTGACCTCTGAGGAAGAGACTCAAAATGACAGAGGAAGCATTGGCAAGGCTATCTCCTGCAATCTCCACCAGCCCAGCTACTGACACTTCGGTGGAAACATTAGGCTTGGAGTTTGTAGGAGCACAATCTAGTGAGCAACTCATTGGGGACAGCTCTGCAATTGGCTGAGGAAGAAACTCCCCAAGTTCACTGGCACTCAGAGGACTGACTGAGACTGGGCACCAGCTCAGGCCGTCTGGCAGGAGAGCACCTGGTGGTGTTGGTAACTGGGAAGTTCATCCACATGCACAGGGAGGAAGAGAAGTTTCAGACAGGTTCATAGTACACATTGGCCCTCATTGAAGCTGCAGCGATTTAAGCGACTTTCTGTCTTCCTCCATGGACAGGTTGGCAGCTACCATGGAGAGCCAGGTCGAGCCCCTTCAGGGTCTGCTGGAAAGGTGCTCACACTTGCATTCCCACACCACACTAATTGGTCCTCAGGACAAAAGACTTGGCAACAGGGAGATGTAGAGTCTAACAGGCACTCCAGGTGCCTCTTGCACACAAGCAAGCACAGCAGTGCCAGGAGGCCCCCAGCCAAAGGAGGAGCAACACACAAGCCACTTCAAAAGTCTCCATTCAGACACTGAACTCCTCCACCTGCCTATCTCCCTCCAATCATTGGAAGTTCACTCCTTGGAGAGTTCACTCACATCTGGCAAGAAGACTGTCAGCATATCTGGCTTTTCTTGACACAAGAGTTCTCCAGGGCCACCTGACCAAAACTTCAGTGCCCACAGGTTCCACTGCTGAGCAGAATCCCTCTAATCCAGAGACACTGGGAGGAAAAGGAAGAAGGAAAGTAGCTGGAGGCACTTTGGTGGCACTAGTGACAATCCACTGTACTTTACTTGGCATTTATTGGTTATAAATGACACTGCCTTGATATCTGGTTATTTGTCTCTCAATTTAGCTTCAAATCCAGCAAGAGGCATAAGCTTGTGGTTACACACAGGACGTGCCAAAGGATTGAGAACATATAAATAGAAGCAAGATGAGCAATGCATACACAGGGCACTGGGTCTTCATCTCACTATAACCCAATTCTTTCCCTGGTCTCAGTGCTAGTGTGAATGAGGTGGTTAGAGTTTGAGGCCTGGAGGTTCACAAAAGCAGGGAGCCAATGCATTAGTATGGTCAGGGGTTGGGGATCCCGCAGCTCACTGTCCTGTACCATGTACCAGTCTGTGCGTACTGTTATTTACGTTTAAACATCCTCACCCTGGTGAGTCTTCCAACGCCCTCCCTCATTGGTCAAAGCACTTACCCTGCTCACTCCAACATGATAGTCACGCTGTTTCAATGTTGCTTCAAACCATTGTCTCTATGTGTTGCTGAGAACCCAGACATCCAATTCCCTTCCAGCTAGCCCTTCCCTTAAACTCCATCATATTGACACCTCCCAGGTCCCCACCCAACCTGTCTACATGAGCATGTGTCTGCCCACCTTACCTTATCCCCATGGCATATGAAGTGACCATACCACTGTCATCATACACTACCCTTCTTTTGAAGGCAAGACCATGGAAGAAAACCTCTGTGACCCTCTCCCTATTCATGCCTTATTGTACCCCCATTGGAGGTACTGTGTCTCCTTTGGCAATTGTCAGCACCCATTCCAACCAGTCTGCAGCCCCAATCCCGAAGAATAATTTGTTGTGCCTACTTTCCAAGCTCAGCAACCCCACTCCCTGAACTTTTCCTTGAGACTTTCTGAACAGACCTGACAGACTGACCATGGCTCATCCACTTCAACATCCTAACGGACCAGCTCTGGACTAGAGCTGCGCAGACCCTTGATTGGTGACTGCACGCATCCCTGATTGCATTAGCCCCACCACTGGGCTGGTCACTATGAAACTACAGGATTGACCATGGCCCACTCTCAGAACTGCAGTCACAGACCCCTAATGAAGAATACCCCAACTAGCTGCCTGTCCTTGGCCTGACTGTACAGGACACTGACTTTGGTCATAAACTGAAGGATGCATTGAAGAACTGGCACTGTTAAAGCAATTTTATTAATTACACTTTGTCATGAAGCTCAGAATTCATCGCACACCGAAAGTTATTCTGCAGCAAGCACAATCACAACTTTGATTACGACTTTGAGATTCTGTAATAGCAATGAGATGGAAGATGCTGTTGGTTGTGGTTGGGATAATAGCCAGAACATGGGAGATCCATACACTTCAAAAAGGATATTCTACTCTCTGTGGCTGGATGATATATTCAAGAGTGAAACAGACAGTAATCTTCTGCGATCACATACATGAAACTCAGAAATTAGAAAGTTTCTGCCCTAGCTTTCCTGGTTCACCAGAAGGTCCCCTATACAGAATCTCATTGAGAGACTTGTTATTATGGCTCATGTGGAGTAAAACTACCTAGATACTACATACCTAATATATCCATCAGATCTATCTCAACTTTTGAATATGTTAAAGATTAAAATTAATAGATTTCTGATTGTTAGTGTTATACGGTAATCAGAATGGAAAGGGTGAAAGGTTTGATCCATTATAACTGTAGTGAACAGTAATTGCAGATCTGAAGGGCTGAAAGGCGTTGTCCTGTTCATATGTTGTTAAGTGAGGATTTGTTCAGTGCACTGGAAGTAAAAGTTTAACCGTGTGCTAAACCAAAATTATTTCCAAATTGCCTTGTTGGACTGGAAACAGAATTTTACAATATGAAATGCCATCCCTTCAGATTTTAATTTTTGTTGCAAGTATAAAAAAATTAAAACATAAGGACCCAGATTCTTGATGAGTCATGGTGACTAGGTAGAACTATTAAAAAGGAGATTGGGCCGAGTTGTAGAAATCTTACTTCCATTTATGACAAACACCATTCTTGGTAGTAAGAGTAGGCAGGATATGGTGGAAAACATGAGAGTTTATAAGGTTGAGGGGAGATCTAATAGAGACTTATAAGATTATGCATGGTTTAGGAAGGGTGAATGCTGGGAAATTGTTTCTGTTAGGTGGGGAGACTAGGACTTGTGGGCACGGTCTTAGAATTAGAGGAGGTCAATTTAGAACGGAAACGAGGAGACATTACTTCAGCCAGAGAGTGGTGGGCCTCTGGAATTCATTACCATGGAGCACAGTGGAGGCCAGGAAGTTAACTTTCTTTAAGGCAGAGAATGATAGATTATTGATCGCGCAAAGAATTAAGGGTTATGGGGAGAGTACAAGTAAGTGGAGTTGAAATGTCCATCAGCCATGATTAACTGGCAGAGTGGACTCAATGGGCCGAATGGCCTTACTCCCACTCCTGTGTCTTATGATTTTATGGTCTTATGAATCTCTGGTCACTTAGAAATTAGTGCTGAGTTTAAACAAGACCAATTTTCACTGTCACATCTTATGGAGGAGCCATTAATGCTTGTGAGAGGCAGATTTAGTGCCTGTTTAAGTGCTGTAATCTAAAAGTGATTTAAACTCCAGTTGTTTGCAATTGGAAACAAAATCAGAAAGTCTAGAGTATAAAACAGATATGCACTGCTGGAGTATATAGAGTGGCAAGCTACCTGGTACAGATTTGGAAAGCCATTAACCATCTATGTTTGAAATTTCAATGGACACCATTGTTTAGATTTTTCAAAGGTTATTATTATAGCTGAGCTCATTGTGAATGCTTGGCAGAGTTTCAGGCACTCTAAACTACCTAGCTCAGCAAGTAGCTATATAGGCATTCTGACTGACAGTTTCACGATGTTATCAAAGAATTGTGTCTTTGATGTGATTCTCGAAATAGATGTCTGCTTGTACTCACAGTACATTTTACCACTAGTGAATTTACATTTCTGTTTGGATTTCACGAATGAGAATTTATTTCAAAATCAAATATTTTTGTGTGAGAAGAAGTGATGGAGATCGGAATGGAGGCAGCAGGCCAGTTGAGTGATATGGGAAAGAGGTCCAGAAATAATGGGAAAGTGAGTGTCATGAGTATCAAATTTCCTCAGTACTCTTTGTAGTGAGGCCTCCGTGGTCCCTAATGACCACAGGAACCTCTTTAGCCCAGGGTCAGGTATGGATGTGGCTCACTGTATTTCAAAGACACAAAGCCAGGCAGCATGTCACATTGTCAGGCAAGGGGGTGGACATGTTACTTTATGAATCTGTTCTACATTAATCCCACACCTGCACCATGTACCAGCAGCTTACACAGCAATCACACTGTGTGTGCTCCAAGCAAATGGTCATGAGAGCAAGTTTAAGGGGAGTAGTCTTCAGTCAAATCAAGTAGGTCTTTCATCAATCACAGGATACCAGCACCAGTGAGACAAGGGCACTGCTTGATATCAGTCCAGGGTATTGGACATGGTCCTACAGGCAAAGGTTTCATATCATCACAGTCTGGGGAATGACCCACAATCAATCCTGCAGATCCAGCGCAATCAGACAAGCAATTAGTCATGAACTAGTAGGAGCTGCACAGAAATCAGTCATGGATTTAGTTGATCATCAGTCAAGGTTGGGCCACAGTCAGCCCTGAACAAAGCCAAAATGTAATATTATGCTGGGCACTGGGGGAAACATAGCACTCTTTTAGACAGGTAGCCTGTGCAGATTTTGGTTGCAGTTACTGAAGCAGTCTATCAGATGTGTGGTGATATATTGAATGGTGATACACAATGGCACTGAATTTATAAATGTGAGCTTTTATTGGCTATATGTTCTCAGAGGCTTTTCGCTTTTGTTTCCCTCCCTCTACCTGTATTATGAAGGGCTAGTCATGGCTAGCAGCTTTAAGTTGTTTTTTCAGTACAGCGCCAATATCAGACGTTCCAGAGGTAGTAGCAATAGAGTAGTTCTGTAGCTAGTAGAACACTAGATAGTGCCAGTGAGGCACCAGGGAGCTGCGGTGCATATATAATAAAGCTAGCAGCAGAGAATTGATAGAGATAACCTGCTGGAGCTCATGGGGAAAAACACTTCTTCACAATATTCTCTGAAATTGATATGATATTGATTTTTGGTCAAATTCAGCTCTGATATGTGTGCAGAATCACGAACATCTGTCAGAGTTGTCAGAGTCTGCTCACTTCCATGCACAGGTGATAAAGGCGTAAGTGATGTAATTCTCTGATGTGTGACTGCATAGTCTCCTTCATTTGGAGAGTGGTATGCTCAAGGAGAGCCACATATGGCCGACCACCATGTTGAAGCAGGAGGTATGCACAACGCTCCACAGTATGGCCTCATCCTTGGGCAGCTTGGTACACTGAGGGTGATATGGCCCAGACACACAACCAGTTTTGCCTTGCAAAAGCAAAATACTGCAAATGTTGGAAATCCGACGTAAAACCAGACAATGATAGAGAAACTCAGCAGGTATGGCAAGATCTGTGGAGAGAGGATCAGCATTAACATTTTATTGTTCTTCTTCAGAAGATCTGGTGCCAGATTTTCAGCTAAGCCTACTAAGCAGGGGATTATGTTGGACAGGTTTAAAAGGCAGATGCCTGAAAACAATGGAGGTTTTGTCCCTGGATTTGGCTCCATCTTCTTGGTTCATTTGCTCATGTACAATGCATTAGTACAATGTCAGGGTACAATGCATTAGTAATCTCTATAGGTTCCACAGCAAAAGCCCATGGAAAATAATTAATATATGTAAATTCACATTGTTGCTCAGAACAAAATCTGGAGCATCTATAGTTGCAATATTCACAACTAATATTGTGATAGAAAAATTTGATACCAAAAGTCAAAGTCTAACTTCTTTGAAACCATGTTGCTGAGTTTTGTGGAAGAATCTCTCACAGTCACTGTTCACCCACTTTGTATGCATGAAGTGGGTGTTTCTTCACTTTCCCAGCTCTACCAATGAGCAAAGTAACTGTGACTCCTAGTTTGCAAGAGAATTGGTGAAATGGGATCGAGGACCTGGACAAGAATGAATTGGAGAAAAAAGTTCTATTGACAAGAAAAGGTGACATCACTTAACAGTAGTGGGAAATTTGAGTGGTTATGTTTGAGACTTTGAGAGCCCAGGTAATCAAATGCTGCTTAGTAGAATTAGCGCAGGGACATGTCCTGATTGTCCAAGGTAACCTTGGCAAAGGACCAGCAAAATCTCAAACTAAGTACGAAAAATAGTCATTTGACAATCTCCCATATGGTTATCATCAATTTAAACACATTATAGCAGAAATCTGGAAAAATCTCACAAAATCCCCTGCTTTGGAAACTTTAACTCAAATATAAAAGCACAGAAGAACCTCAAATAATAATGCAGAGTATTTAAAAATGATCAAATAATCTTGAAATGCATGATTGAGGAATATTGAAATATTGAGATCAGCAAAAGAAAACTTTCTTGTTAGAACAAAAAGCTATTTACGTTCATAAGCTTCCTAGATTTCTGGTGCAGTTTCAGCTTGAAGAGGTCCAAATTCTATTTTGAGTCATCCTTGGTCTTGAAAGGTGCCTAAGAAGAGATTTCCAATGTCTGTGAACTTGAGCAGTAGTCAAAATGCTGGATGTTATGTGAGAAGTAAACCACTTGAGGGCAGTGTAGTTCACGCATGTTGTCCTTCAATTAGTCTCATTGCTATCATGAAGTTTTAACGTCTCAAAATCTTAACAAGACAACAAACTGGGGCTTTCATTGATACCACCACTGTGTCATTTATGATATTTAGCACAAGTTACCAATGAAAATTCCAATGTTCAGTTGGAACATGTCACAGCGAGAAGCTAATTCACAATCTATTGGGATTATTAAAACAAAAATTAATATTCTGGAAGTATTTTGAGCATTTTTCAGAAATTAATTTGCCTGATTATTTAGGAACATTAAATTATGTTCAAGCTGTGCAAATATTCATTTTCAACTCACTTCCAATTCCACTTTCTCAGTCCTTAAGGACTAAAAACAAATACATAAAAATAAAACTACAACACACAAATTAACAGCAGAACTAGACCATTCAGCCCCTCCAGCCTGCTCCAACACCGAATAAGATTATGATCTCATTATGACCCCAGCTCCAAATTCCAATCTATCCTTACAACATTTGACTCCCTTATGAGTCAAGAATATATTTATATCTGATTTTAAAATATTCAATGATCCTGCCTGGACTGCTTTCTGGGAAGAAAATTTCACAGAGTCACAATCCTCTGAAAGAGAAAAAGAAATCTCATAGGAGAATCCTTAATTTTAAACTGCATCAGGTACCTTTTGCTTCTCCAATAAAAGAAAACAGATTTCAACATCTACCCCGTCAAGTCCCATCAGGATCTTATTTGTTTCAATAAGATTAAACTTAACAATTACAATGTACTGATTAAAGTAAGTTTTTGTACCTCACTATGGGTTGCTAGATGGTCAACCTGTGTGTGAGAAGAAACTATAATATCTATGCTGACCTGATGTAATCATCTATTTTTGTTTGTTCAGTTGCATTTGAAATCAAATACACTATGAAATTATAACTAGATTCCACTATACTTTGCTAAATTGTTTACAATGCATAGACAGAGTGACTCTTCTTATTCAGTTTAATTTTTCCGTCCAAAGATGCCAGTTTGTCTGAAATACTGGGACTCCAACAGGATGTTGCTTTTCCTGATACATCCAAGATGAATCACTTCAAAGGACTGAAATGCGCTTGTCAATTTTTGCAGTGAGTGATACTGCAATTAGTGAACTTTTGATTGTACAGCTCTTTTAAAAGGAGCTGCGGGGACTTATAGTGGATAGCGATAACAAGGAAATGACAAAGTGGGAACATGCATGAAAATATATGAAAAAAAAAATGACAGGACAAGAATTCATGATAAAAAATAAAACCTGCCAGACCAAAATAAATAGACACCACTCAGAAATATACTTCTGCTCTCTTTGTTTTTATACTCACATTTCAAAATCATACTTTAGAAATGTATTTCCTGCTTTTACAAGAACTGGGAGACTGTCTGTTTTACTTCTACGATTAATTAGCTAATAAATTGTCAGAATTGTCAAATTGTTGAAATGTGCTAGTGATTGTGCAAATTTATTCACATTTTATTTTACAAACCTACCAAGTTCACCATTTACATTCTATCCTTCATTCCATCTCTAATTTTTCTCTCCTATTGAAGATTTTAAAATGAATCACATTTCCTGCACTCAAAACCAACTCCTTCCCAAAAGACTGCAGTCACAGAGTTCTTATCAACCCATAGCAGTACTATTTCCTTACCACTATAAAGATCACTATTTCAACTACTAATATCATTCACTTCAGACAATAAATCCTTCTTAATGCCTTTTTTGCACCTCCAGATTTAAAAATTCAGTTGGAAAAGACAAATGTTCCTCAAAATGTTCAGGGAGAGTAAATGGAATCAAGTGGAGAGAGATGCACATTCAATATTTTAGGTCAATGCCCTTTAGAAACTTGGCAAAACTTAATTGTAATCTGAGGTTGGCATGTATACAATGTAAAGACGTTCTTTAATTTTTGTGTTTTTTTAAGAACTGTGGACAAGAGCTGTTTGGAAATCCAGGATTTTATAAGATGGCTACATGTTTTGAAAGTGAGGAATTTGATATCTTTTATGAACTCTTGTGAAGCTGTGGGTTCCAGCAATGTTGGAACAAACTGGAGCTGAAGGGTTACTTACAATGAAAACCAGTGGTTTGTGGAACAAGAAGCAGTTGTCAATGAGGAAGACCTATACTTGCCAACAACAAAGTGATTGGTTATCAGGGAGCTAAACAGTTTGGGCTGTGAGCAAGACAGAAAGAAGCTAGATAGATATGGGGAGAAGCCATCAGGTCTGCAACAGCCAATAGCAACTCTTACCCTCAGTTCTCTGCATTAAATCACTTCAATTCTGAATTAACCATCTTTATATGGGGTGGGGTGGGGAGAGGACTTGCAGAAGCCTTGTATTAAATAAATTTGGGCATACTTTCAAAACAAAATTGTGGGTGATCCCTTAATGTATGCAGAGAAATACTAATTCATATTTCACAATATATTTTACCATCCATCAGCTAATTTTCATTCCCAAATATTCACTATCATCAGTCTTGCATCCTTTAACCTTGGATGTTATACTAGCACTTCTCAGTACAGACTGCTTTCTCTGAATTAAAATCCATTTGAGAGACCATAAGACCATAAGACCATAAGACATAGGAGTGGAAGTAAGGCCATTCGGCCCATCGAGTCCACTCCGCCATTCAATCATGGCTGATGCGCATTTCAGCTCCACTTGCCAGCGTTCTCCCCGTAGCCCTTAATTCCTCTAGACAACAAGAACCTATCAATCTCGGCCTTGAAGACATTTAGCGTCCCGGCTTCCACTGCACTCCGTGGCAATGAATGCCACAGGCCCACCACTCTCTGGCTGAAGAAATGTCTCCGCATTTCCGTTCTGAAATGACCCCCTCTAATTCTAAGGCTGTGTCCACGGGTCCTAGTCTCCTCGCCTAACAGAAACAATTTTCTAGCATCCACCTTTTCAAAGCCATGTATTATTTTGTACGTCTCTATTAGATCTCCCCTTAATCTTCTAAACTCCAACGAATACAATCCCAGTATCCTCAGCCGTTCCTCATATGCTAGACCTGTCATTCCAGGGATCATCCGTGTGAGGCATATTCATTGGTGTATTTTTAAAATTAGTTGTGTAATAAATCTGTAAGAATGGGATAGGCAACAATTTCAGTCAAGATTTGAAGGGTTGAAATGTATCCAGGTCCTGAATTGGCTGTTGAGAATAAACTTGGTATTTCTGAGAAATAATACGTTTTCAATTATCCATAATATAAATCAATGAAAGGATTATTTTATGCTCTCAGTCATGGAACTTAAAAAAAAAGTATTATTATTTATTTGTCTTATATTTGCCCTGTACCCGCTAGGTGCTTAGCAAAGTTGTCTGAGTTATGTAACCACATCAAAGGTCTGTTGCGGTGCATTGGTAGTATAACTACTCTGAGGTAAGAGGCCTGCGTTCAAGTCCCACCTGCTTCAGAAGTGTGTAATATCATGGCTGAGCAGGTAATAAAAAATCTCTACATCCAGAGCAACCAAATGTATCAGGTCCCCTGTTGTATTAAAAAGATTGCATTAGCTACCCCCTGCCTCTACCACACTGCAGCACCTAGCTGCCAACCTCAGGATAGTTTTCTATTCCCATGCCCTCCAAGTGATGATGACAGACTGGGTAAAATCAGATTGTTTACTTTGTAGCAGAGAAAGTTGGGGGTGGGGGGGAAACTAACAGAAGTGTACAAGATAATGAGGGGGGTTGTTATGGTGAATAGAAAGTAGCTGTTCCTCTCACACAAAGAGTCAATCTGTATCTGTACCATTTTAAATTTAGGTTTCAACAATTTTTAGTCAGTCAGTTTTGATGGTATTCAGGATTGCAAATAGAATCACAAGCATTATTATGGCACTAAAAACAGTCATTCAGAGCATTGTGTCTGAAAATTAGTACTTGGTGCCATTCCCCTGTGCTTAACCATTCCCTTGCACATTGTTTCTCTTCACATAATCACCAGATGTGCTCCTGAATGCTTCAAGAAGTGTCGCCGAACAAAGAGACCTTGGAGTGCAGGGTCATAGCTCCTTGAAAGTGGAGTCGCAGGGAGATAGGATAGTGAGGAAGTTGTTTGGTATGCTTTCCTTTACTGGTCAGAGTATTGAGTACAGGAGTTGGGAGGTCATGTTGCGGCTGTACAGGACATTGGTCAGGCCACTGTTGGAATATTGCATGCAATTCTGGTCTTCTTCCTATCGGAAAGATGTTGTGAAACTTGAAAGGGCTCAGAAAAAATTTACAAGGATGTTGTCGGTTTGGAGGATTTGAGCTATAGGGAGAGTCTGAACAGGCTGGGGCTGTTTTCCCTGGAGTGTCGGAGGCTGAGGGGTGACCTTATAGAGGTTTATAAAATCATGAGGGGTATGGATAGGATAAATAGGCAAAGTCTTTTCCCTGGGATCGGGGAGTCCAGACTAGAATGCATAGGTTTAGAGTGAGAGGGGAAAGATATAAAAAAGACATAAGGGGCAACTTTTTCACACAGCGGGTGGTACGTGTATGGAATGAGCTGCCAGAGGAAGTGGTGGATGATGGTACAATTGCAACATTTAAAAGTCATCTGGATGGGTATATGAATAGGAAGGGTTTGGAGGGATATGGGCAGGGTGCTGGCAGGTGGGACTAGATTGGGTTGGGATACCTGGTTGGCATGGACAAGGTGGACCAAAGGGTCTGTTCCCATGCTGTACATCTCTAAGACTCTTGGACTGTAAGTGAACCTGCCTCCATTACCTCTCCAGGCAGTGCATTCTAGACCCAACCTGCTGTGTAAAACCAGCTGATGCTTCCTACCAGCTGGATTATGAGTCTTTGGAACTCTCTTCCTCAAAAGACGGTGGGAACAGAGCCTTTGAATATTTCCAAGTCAGTAGTGGATAAACTTCTGATAAACAATAGGATGAAGGTAGTGTGGGAATAGACCGCATTGTGGAATATTCAGGTCAGCTAAGATCTTATTGAATGGTGGAGCAAGCTTCATGGTACAGGTTGACTAATTCCATTTATAAAGTCATAGAGATGTACCACACACAAACAGATCCTTATACCCCTATAAACTCTTCCTATTCATATATCCACCTTTTAAATGTTGTAATTGTACCAGCCTCCATCACCTCATCTGGTAGCTCATTGTATACATGTATCACCCTCTGCGTGAAGACATTGTCCCTTAGGTCGCTTTTAAATCTTTCCCCTCTCACCTTAAACCTATGCCCTCTAGCTTTAGACTCCCCTACCCCAGGGAAAAGAAGTTGGCTATTCACCTCATTCTTTTATAAACCTGTATAAGTCTCCTCTCAGACTCCGACGATCCTGGGAAAACAGCCCCAGCCTATCCAGCCTCTCGCTATAGCTCAAACCCTCCAACCCTGGCATCATCTTTATAAATATTTCTGAACACTTTCAAGTTTCACAACATCTTTCCTTTAGTAGGGAGATCAGAGTTAAACTTTTAATTCGTGTCGTATTGCATTCAAACAAACATACTTGCAAAATATATGAATTATGGGCAGGAGCAGACAACTTAGCACCTTGAAGCTCCAAGGCATTCAAAAAGATCATGACTGATGGTCAGGAATGTGAAGAATGTGACAAACAACCACTCCCAATACCACTGATAGCCTTTTATAGAGGAACTATCCTGCTCATCCTTCAAATACATTCATAGACTCTGCTTCCACTACATTTTCAGGAGTGTTGTTCCAGAGACATATGACAGTCTATGACAAAAATAATACTCCTTATCTCTGTCTTAAAGGGGAAACCCCTTATGGTCAAACAGTGACCCCGAGTTCCAAACCCTCATACAAGAATAAGTATCTCTTCAACATCCTTGCCATGTCATGCCATGCGACTATGTTACCATTACATCATGAACTTTTATTTTCCACAATAATCTTTGATGTAGCATCTTATCAAAACCCTTCTAGAGTCCAGGTACAATCTATTAGTCCTCCTTTACCAACAGCACATTTCCTCAAAAAATTCCAATAAATTAATTCAACATGATTTCATTTTCAGTCGACAATGTTGACTCAAACTGGACAAGTAGGAGACTGGAAGAACACAGCAAGCCAGGCAACATCAGGAAGTGGAGAAGTCAATGTTTTGGCGAGACCTGAGACCTGAAGAAGGGTTATACCTGAAACATTGACTTCTCCATCTCTTGATGCTGCCTGGCTTGCTGTGTTCTTCCAGCGTCCTGCTTGTTTACCTTGGATTCGAGCATAGAGTCATAGAGTCATAGAGATGTACAGCATGGAAACAGACCCTTTGGTCCAACCCGTCCATGCCGACCAGATATCCCAAGCCAATCTAGTCCCACCTGCCAGCACCCGGCCCATATCCCTCCAAACCCTTCCTATTCATATACCCATCCAAAAGCCTCTTAGATGTTGCAATTGTACCAGTGTCCACCACTTCTTCTGGCAGCTCATTCCATACACGTACCACCCTCTGTGTGAAAAAGTTGCCCCTTAGGTCTCTTTTATATCTTTCCCCTTTCACCCTAAACCTATGCCCTCTAGTTCTGGACTCCCCGATCCCAGGGAAAAGACTTTATCTATCCATGCCCTTAATAATTTTGCAAACCTCTATAAGGTCACCCCTCAGCCTCCGATGCTCCAGGGAAAACAGCCCTAGCCTGCTCAGCCTCTCCCTATAACTCAAATCCTCCAACCCTGGCAACATCCTTGTAAGTTTTTTCTGAACCCTTTCAAGTTTCGCAACATCTTTCCGATAGGAAGGAGACCAGAATTGCATGCAGTATTCCAACAGTGGCCTAACCAACATCCTGTACAGCCTCAACATGACCTCCCAACTCCTGTGCTCAATAATCTGACCAATAAAGGAAAGCATACCAAATGCCTTCTTCACTGTCCTATCTACCTGCGACTCCACTTTCAAGGAGCTATGAACCTGCACTCCAATGTCTCTTCATTCAGCAACACTCCCTAGGACCTTACCATTAAGTGTATACATACTGCTAAGATTTGCTTTCCCAAAATGCAGCACCTCGCATTCATCTGATATGGGCGGCACGGTGGCACAGTGGTTAGCACTGCTGCCTCACAGCACCAGAGACTCTGGTTCAATTCCCGACTCAGGCGATTGACTGTGTGGAGTTTGCACATTCTCCCCGTGTCTGCGTGGGTTTCCTCTGGGTGCTCCGGTTTCCTCCCACAGTCCAAAGATGTGCAGGTCAGGTGAATTGGCCAAGCTAAATTGTCTGTAGTGTTAGGTAAAGGGGTAAATGTAGGGGAATGGGTGGGTTGTGCTTCGGCGGGTCGATGTGGACTTCTTGGGCCGAAGGGCCTGTTTCCACACTGTAAGTAATCTAATCTAAACTTCATCTGCCACTTCTCAGCCCATCTGGTCAAATCCTGTTGTAATCTGAGCTAACCCTCTTCACTGTCCACTACACCTCCAATTTTGGTGTCATCTGCAAACTTACTAACTGTACCTCTTATGCTTGCATCCAAATCATTTATGTAAATGACAAAAAGTAGAGGACCCAGCACCGATCCTTGTGGCACTCCACTGGTCACAGGCCTCCAGTCTGAAAAACAACCCTCCACAACCACCTTTGAGTCAGTTCTGTATCCAAATAGCTAATTCTCCTTGTATTCCATGAGATCTAACCTTGCTAACCAGTCTCCCATGGGGAAATTTGTTGAATGCCTTACTGAAGTCTATATAGATCACATCCACCACTCAACCCTCATCAATCTTCTTTGTTACTTCTTCAAAAAACTCAATCAAGTTTGTGAGACATGATTTCCCATGCCATGTTGACTATCCCTAATCAGTCCTTGTCTTTTCAAATACATGTACATCTTGTCCCTCAGGATTCCCTCCAACAACTTGCCCACCACCAACATCAGGCTCACTGGTCTATAGTTCCCTGGTTTGTTCTTACCACCCTTCTTAATCAGTGGCACCACATTAGCCAACCTCCAGTCTTCCGGCACCTCACCTGTGACTATCGATGATACAAATATCTCAGCAAGAGGCCCAGCAATCACGTCCCTAGCTTCCCACAAAGTTCTAGAGTACACCTGATCAGGTTCTGGGGATTTATCCACCATTCGGTGTTTCAAGACATCCAGCACTTCCTCCTTTGTAATATGGACATTTTGCAAGATGTCACCATCTATTTCCCGATAGTCCATATCTTCCATGTCCTTTTCCACAGTAAATACTGATGCAAAATACTCATTTAGTATCTCTCCCATTTTCTGTGGCTCCACACAAGGCTGCCTTGCTGATCTTTGAGGGAAGCTTTTCAAGCAATGTCTGTTTTTGTGTCTGATTTCCAGCAATTGCAGTCTCTTTTTTTAAAAATTATATTGTCCTGTCTTCCATTCCAACTTGTGGATACATCGACTTGTGAATGAATTTCTGAATAGAATCTGCTCACAATGCGGGGATTGCCTGTACAGTGAAGGGAAATGAGATTGGTCGGTCGCTGCGGCAAAGAGCAAGATGACAGCAGCCTGTGTTGCTTGCCTGGTGCCAGGGTACAGGAGACATTTGCTCAAATCCGAAGCAGAAATTAAAGAGGAAGGAAGGGATTAGTGTCATAGTCCACCATTTTGATGTGGTTTGTTTCTATTCTCGTCTCTGATATTCTGTGCTCCTCTTTTCTCTTGTTATCCAAAATTTGATCGCTCTTCTAACCCTTTTAGCAGGCTAATCACATTAGAACCACGCTCCAACTGTAAGTGCTGGGGAACAGTGTTGGTCTCGGAGTAATAGCTGGGGTGTGATTACAAAATGGTTGTAACCAAATCACTTTAGAAATTTTCATTATACTGAGCAGGAAAAACAAGTAGAATTTTTATATTGTTATTAATGTTGAAAATTGCTGCAAGGTGCTTAAGTAGCAGTATTAGTTACTTCTGTTTTCCACAGGGCATGATCAAAACAAACAGGATTTTGTTAATTTTCTTCTTCATTTCTCTCATGTACAAAACCACCCAAAGGCAGCCCTTTTCTTCCCTGCTTTGCATCCAGCAGCTCATCCTTATGATTATTTCTGTGACAAGGTAGCTTTATATGTCAGCATTACCTTAATAAGTCTCAAAATCTCCTACCAGGAGAACTTGTTCTCTGTGATGTGAATTTAAATCGGCTGGGGTGGGGTTGGCAGTGGGGGCAGGAAGATGTTCACATAACTCTCAATCATTTTTTTTGTTGTTCCACTATTCCGAATTTGAAGGCTGGTGCTTTCTCAACATCAAACTGGTAATCCTTAAAAATATGTTACTGTGCAGCTGTTAAATAAGTGAAGTCACTCAATCAGTCAAATAGTGATAACAGTTTCAAAGAGTTATTACGGTGCAGACGAAAGGTGTTCAGCCAAATATCTCCCCAAGAAAGTGAGGAAACTAAAGTCTTGAGAAACAAATCCAATGTTTGTTATAACTTGTACAAAAACTGGTTAGTAATGAAACCAGAAATAGCTTTGTTTTTTCTGGCATTAGATTTATTAATCATTTTAAATACAGGGAAAATAAAAATTGCTGAACAAACAATGACATGAGGCTTGGAGAGATAACAGATCTTTCAAGTAGTTCACTCTTTATTTATTTATAGAGCCCACAAATGCAGTAAACTCCTTAACATTAATCAGAAGGGGGTAGTTGATCTCTGATCAATTTCTAAAAATTTTTTTTAACAATTATATCTCAGTCTCCACTTATTGAAACATTATCCATCTTCAACACATAATAGGAAAGCACATCTTTTATTACTTTCTCTTAAATCTCTTGCACCTGATCCTGAAATCATTAGTGTTGATTTTAATTTGCAGAAGTTTACATTAAGGAGGTGCTAATGGTGTCAATACTTGCCATGATTGCTAAGATCTTTTACTATTGTTGTAGCATAGAACTTTGTCTATTTGCCACCATCATCATCATTTGGTATAAGTTGCAAGGTTGTCAAGCACCTCGTACTCAAACCAACAAAGGGAAGGAGCTAATGTCAAGTCAGACAAAGGAAAACATTATATCATACAAACTATGGTGGAATGATTGGAGGAAGCAGTCAAATAACTTTACTCCAGGGTGTTAGCATTCAACATCATGCATGGCCTTTATTTCAAAGGAAATGGTTAATAAAACTAAGGAGGTTTTGCTAAAACAATACAAGAGACTAGTCAGATCACAGCTGAATGCAGTGTATAGTTTTGAGCCCTTTATCTAGGGAAAGATAAAGGTAATGGAAAAGTTGTCATAATTCCAGAGGACCATAGGACTGGTCTATCATTTGACAGAGATGGTTGGTGGTGAGTTTAACCTGAGGATCACAATACCTCAGGTGAGATACAAGATGAGAGCATGAAACCTTCATGGTTACCTCAGCCAGTACAGGAATGGAGCCCAAGCTGTTGACATCACTCTGAATTGCAAACCTGCTGTCCAGCCAACTAAACTAATTAACCTCCATGAAGGAAAGCTATACTGGCACTGGAGGAACTCCACAGAAGGTTCAGTGGGTTAATAACAGGTATGGAAGGACTTTATTATTAGGAGAGGTTGAGCAGATTGGGTCTGCACCCGTTGGAATACAGACAAATGAGAGGTGACCTTATTGAAACATAGGTGATTCTTAGAAGACTTGACAGATTGGATATGGAAAGGTTATTTCCTGTTATGGGCGAGTACAAGACCAAATGGCATAACCTCAGAATAAGGGGTCACCATTTAAGACAGGGATGAAGAGAAATCTCTTCTCTCAGAGTCGAGTGAATCTGTGGAATTCTTTACCTCAGAAGTATGTTGAAACTGTATTGTTAAGTATTTTCAAGGCTGAGTTAGATATATTTTCATCAGTAAAGGAATTAATATTTAAAGAGAAAAGACAGGAAAGTGGAGTTCAGCGTCTTCAGACCAGCATAATCTCATTGTGAATGGTGGGGAAGACTTGATGAATAAGTAGGTAAAAACAATGACTGCAGATGCTGGAATACAGATTTTGGATTAGTGGTGCTGGAAGAGCACAGCAGTTCAGGCAGCATCCGAGGAGCAGTAGCCTGGTTCTGCATTCCATCATAGGGTCATAAGGTCTTATGAAGTCATTGAAGAGAAGTCTACATCTATGCATTTGCACTTTCCATTGAGAAATTTGTTTAACGATTAGCCTTAAGAGCTCGCAAGCAAACAAGAGGAATGCTGGAGAAATACAATAGGTCTGGCAGGTTCAATGGAGAGAGAAAAGTAGACTTAATGTTACGAGTCCAGTATGACTTTTGTTCGGAACTAGCTGGGAATCAACATGAGAAGTTTTACTGAAATTGCCTCTTCCCAGGTACTGAAGTCAATGGCAGTGGCCCCAACATCATCTTAATTAAGGAACAAATTACTGCAGCTGCTGGAATCAGTACTGAAAACAAAAACTGCTGGAAATCACAGCAGGTCAGGCAGCATCAGTGGAGAGAGAGCAAGCATCTTGAGTCTAGATGACTTTGTCAGAGCTCTGCCTGACCTGCTGTGATTTCCAGCATTTTTTGGTTTCAGTATTATCTTAATTGAAATCAGTTAAACTGAGCACACTTTTGCACTTGGGACCCATCAGATTTGATGGGCTCTGCACTAATGTACAGTAATAAATGCATCCACCTTGCAACGCACTGCAATCATAATGAGTTTTGCTCTTTTGTGAGCATTTTAAAGTGTGTACCCATCTTTCGGTTGTGTTGCTAAAACTTAAAGATAGGCACCAAGTTTTTGGATTGCTTGATATAGTGTATATTGGGTGGCACAGTGGTTAGCACTGCTGCCTTGCAGTACCAGAGACCTGGGTTCAAATCCTGCCTCGGGTGACTAAGTGTGTGGAGTTTGCATGTTCTCTGTGTGGGTTTCCTCCCACAGTCCAAAAATGTGCAGGTTAGGTGAGCTGGGCATGTTAAATTGCCTGTAGTGTTAGGTGTAGGGGAACGGGTGTGGACTTGTTGGGCTGAAGGGCCTGTTTCCACAATGTAAGTAATCTAATTGCATTTTTGTTACTTTCACCAGCATAAAACAAGAGTGATGATGAACAAGCAACGCTTTAAAACATTCTGCATTCTTACTAATCCAAAACTGGGATACATTTGTACGTAATGCTCGCAACCTATGTGTTTTGCCACAATACTTGTCATGCTTTAAGGGTTTAAATATGGTATTATTTCCTAGTTCTTGCATTTTGTTGTATACTGGGATGTGAAAGTATTTACTCTTGCTGATTATTATTTATTCAAATTGATTGGAGTAACTTCAAACACAACTGGTAATTGAATGATGCGAAGACTTTAATTCTATGATGATTTTATTTAATGGCTCTTAAGCTTCAGAGAAGGGTGATTAAAGAAATTCTTAAGGGAATTCACAACTTGCAATCCATGAAAAGAAAAGCACAGAAGTATGACATTAGCACCTGTAACTGCCTAATGGCAGAAGTCTGAAAGATGTTTCACTTGCTTAATGATGAATGCAAAGAGGCATTAGGAATTACTTTTGCTGTACAAGCAGAACTATCACTGAATAAAATTAACTAGATTCCAGAAGAGGAATTAGCCTTTAAAGATTAATTGCTACAGAGCATTGCACTCTTCAGTTTTAGTGCAAATAGAAAGAACAAGTGGAACAAAGCCACCTCATATAACCGCTAACGCAGAACATTATTAGTAGTCTCCACATTAATTCTGGGTTTAAATAGGATTGCATTACAATATGCAAAATCATGCAAGTTAATAGGTCTTAGATCCTGAAATTAATTCACAACTTCATGAACTGAATAATATGACATTTATAGCAAATGGACAAACATAGAATTTCATGGCTTTGTTATAATAGAACTCGAAGAAAGTGAGAACTGCAAAGTTGAGAGAGGAGGAGAACTTCTTCAAGGTAGGAATTTCAGATGAAGGGCTTATGCCTGAAACATTCCTTCTCCTGTTATTTCCTGAAGAAGGGCTTATGCCCGAAATGTCGATTCTCCTGCTCCTCAGATGTTACCTGACCTGCTGTGCTTTTCCAGCACCACACTCACGACTTAAAATAGAACTCATGTGATACTGTGATTGATTCTCTACATAAAATACATTTCATACAATGCCATTGCAAATCTGCTTATTTAAAAAAAGTTTTACATTCATGGTGAACATGCAAAATGGAGTCAACTGGAAGAAGTATTGTTAGTCCTATGTAACAGTTTAACTACCATATCCTTTATCATACTCTATTCCCTTCTATAGTCAGTTTCTTCATATACTATATTTCAGCCCTGAAAACTTGATCTTGGCCTTTTCTCATGTCAGAGTTTTGTCTTGGGCTCAGGACACATGGGCCAAGTCTTTTTGCAACTTCCAAGACAGAAATCAAGCTGTGAACCAATCAGCAGTCAATCCGTGGTAGTTGTTAGACTGGCTTGCTATTCCAGGCTTTTCTTCAGTTCAACTTGACCATCTGACATGGTGGACTCTGAACGCAGAAGATTATTTATGTATTCTGTATTAATAGCCCAGTGACATTATCACTGAACCATCAACTCCCCCTACTTTTGACAGCAGTATCTTCAAAAAGTGGGGAATTCAGCGATAGTGAGACCATTGAATGTCAAAGTAAGAAGCTAAGAGAGAAATATGGAGTGAATGTGAACCATCACACATTGTTTCTCAGTGAAGGTGGAAAAAGGATCAATACTCATGAGATGTATGTCAGAAAGGTGGTTCATAACTGAAATTGCAAATGAGAATGCAGTCTTCCTTGCAAGGCAGACCCACAGAGAAGAAATACCTTTCTGGTCATTTATGATACTCGCTGAAAGAGATTTGCAAGAATATTTTAATTACAGATTGTGCTATGACTGGCAATTAAAGTAACACCAATCTGTCAATATGTTTATTATCTCTGCCGAAAAAAGGATTGTGGATCAAAATGTCTCTAACGTGCATCTTAATTTTGAAATACCTTTAATCAAATGTATAAATCCAGATGGCATTAATGTTTTGATACTGACTGCTCTCTGTCATTATACCAAGAATCACACAACACCAGGTTAGAGTCCAACCGGATTATTTGGAAGTACTAGCTTTCAGAGTGCTGCTCCTTCGTCAGGTAGTCCACTATTACACATGGGGACACCACCCACCATGTTCGCAGCAGCTACTCATGTGACTCATACTGGATTAGTAGTACTGGAAGAGCACAGCAGTTCAGGCAGCATCCAACGAGCAGCGAAATCGATGTTTCGGGCAAAAGCCCTTCCTGCTGTGCTCTTCCAGCACTACTAATCCAGTATTTGGTTTTCAGCATTTGCAGTCATTGTTTTTACCTCATGTGACTCAGTCAACTTTGTCGATCTCAAACACTGGAGGCAAGGATGCCCAGAGGCATGGTACATTGGTGAGACTGTCGGGTGACTGTCTTCCAAGGTGGATTTCGGAATACGCAACAATACAGAGTGGCCAAGCAGAGGCTGATAGCTAAATTCGGTACCCATGAGGATGACCTCAACAAGGACCTTGGGTTCATGTCACAATACAAGTGACCTCACTACACTATACACTCTCACATCCACACCCACACTCACACACAAGTACACATACACACACTCAAATGCACGCACACACTCATACTCCCATTCTCTCCCACACAAACTCTCTCTCTCTCTCTCTCTCTCTCTCCCCTACACATGCACGCACACACACATGTAAGTCTATGGAGTGAACTTGCATTTGCAGAATTGTATTTGCAGATGCATTCTATTTTGCTCAAAGAGCACACAGCCTGCAGGCAGTAAGTGTACACAGTCAATCCATGTGACATTTTATAAATTCCTACTTTGGAAATAGCACCAGTCTGACTCAAGATTGGAACACAGACAGACTCTAACTTCATACCTTTAATGCATTGTCTGAGCTGAGATGTCACCTTTTTTTTTATAAAACCTTAAGTTATCTTGGGAATGTGACTTGAAAGAAGTTCTGGGATTTATATATTAATGAATAGAAACCTGCAACCCATTCTACAAGATGAAAGACTTAACAGCAACCTAGGTTTGTTCAATATATTGTATCAGTTGCATGACAATATGATCTTGTTATATAAATTGTGTGCCTTATGATCCTGCCTAACTAGTTACCTGATGAAGGAGCAGCACTCCAAAAGCTAGTACTTCCAAAAAAACCTGTTGGACTATAACCTGTTGTGTGATTTTTGACTTTGTCCATCCCAGTCCAACACCAGCACCTCCACATTATTATAATAAGAAACATTATTCAAACTACACTAGTATGCAAAACAGTAACAGAACTATATTAACTAAGCCTTATGTTCAAATAATTCAAAAATAAAAAGACAGAGGAATGAATTTTTCCCTGAGATTAACATCTTGATTGTCAGCATGAATTCCCAAGATTTAGGAGTCTCTCTCTCTCTCTCTCTCTCTCCCTCTCTTTCTCTCACACACACACTCACTCTAGTTTTCGGAGTATATGTATAGCACGGGATTTAGGTAATCACATTGTGTGAAACCCAAAGGATACAGACCATACCAGTTTGGCAAAGGCATGTTTGAGTGAATCTGTTTTGGATAAAAGGGTACCCTTTGGAAAGATAATGTTCCTTGTGGATATGGTCCCTGGGCACCTTAGTTGAGATGGAGTGAGTGAGGCAGCAGTCACATGCCCTTAGGGAGGTCATGTACTTTTGTTGAGGTGAGACTATGAGTTGGCAATGAGTTGGCATAGGGAGTGAAAAGAAAAGGGTAGTTATAGAGCATATTTTAGCATGGACTAAAATAGGAAGAATAAAGGGCAACAGTCATAGGTACAGCACCATAGGTTGGCATAGGAAGTAAAACTATCTATGGGCATTGGATAAAGGGGCATAGGTGTTATGAAAGCCACAAAGTTGGGCAAAGGGAAATAGAGTGGCATGGAAAATATGAAGTGTCATAGGATGGCATGGATGGCACACAGGAATTCTGTGTGAGACGGAGAGGTGTAACAATGTGGGTCAGTGTGATGTTTTTGGTCCTTTTTGCTATTAAGATACAGTCTAATGCCATTGCAAGCAGGAAGCCTTATGACTAGCTTATGTTCACAGCCATCGACATACCATCTTTGTTATGGGGTCACCAGGTTTGCTCCCAGAAACCTCCAACATCCTCAACTAAAATTTGACTTTCTAGGTCAGAAATTCCATAAGTGGAAAATCAGGATACCTTTCCTAATTCAGCTGGAGATTAAGAAGAATCGTTCTGTCAGAGTGTTGTGAACATGTCAAATCTTTATCCCACAGAACAAGTTCAATGAATAGTTTTAACCCGGAATTAGATCCTTGATCTGCAAGGGAGTTGTGGGTAATTGAGGGAAAGCAGTGAGGTGAAATTAAGGCCACAGTCAAGATTGCTAAAGATTTTATTGAATAGTGGAGGTGGCTGAATGATCTTTACCTGTTCCTGTTTATTATGTTCTCATGGTTCCCCAGCCCTTAGGGAGGTCATGTACTTTTGTTGAGGTGAGACTATCACCTACGTTAGGATTACAAATATTTGATAAGAATGTGCCTAAAAATGCACCAATGTATTAGAATGATCAAAGCTGTCAAACAGCTTAGAATACAAACATTTGCTTTCATAAATGATTAGTTAAAGAAATTTAAATGTACTGCATGTTTTTGAAATCATTTCAAGTGTTTTGTTTGAAATAATGACATCCATAGTAGAGACAAAACCACATCAGAATGGCTCCTAAAGTTTGCACACATTTGGATACTCAATGAGTTGGCATAGAGAGTGAAAAGAAAAGGGTAGTTATACAGCATATTTTGGTATGAACTAAAATAGGAAGAATAAAGGGCAACAGTCATAGGTCATATCATGTTTAATCAAAAAAGAAATGAGGTTTGTGAACAGGTACATTATTAACATGAAAGTCTCCCATTTGGGGACCTTTCAATTGTGTTGGTCTGAATTATATGTCCAAAAGTTGTCACTGCAAAGTTAATTGAGACATGAAATGAAGACAGTTTCATATTAATTTATTATGTGGATATTCCTATCATACTACTTTCATCTGATGTTTCCATGGAACATAATAGACAAACATGCCAGGACCTGCATATGAAAATTTTTCGTCAGCCAATTCATAGTGCTATACAGAAATCACATTTACTGCGAATGAACCAGTACATACATGTTTGAGTGCAAATATTACAGTCGGTCATACACTTCATAAATTAAATGTGGTCACATTTCTGTCAAAAGAGAATAACCAAGGTAATCAGTTTTCACTAGCAACTAATCATGCGCAATAGGTTAGATATTTGTTCATTCCTACTTCATATATGGAAAATCTATCTCATTTACAACACTTAGAAGCTGAAAAAACAGTAAGAAATATAATACTTAGTTTAAATATTTGTAAACAACTTGAAATCTGAAGGACAGTACAAAATGTGTATAGATCTTTTCAGTATGCTCTATACTAATAGATATCATATGAGGATATAAATCAGAAGAACTCCTTGTATAACATAAAAAAACACAAAATACCAGAGTTACTCAGCAAGTGTTTTAGTATTAGTGAAGAGAGAAACATTTTAAGTCCAAATATTCTTCTTCAGAATTCATTTCATAGTCCACAGTATTTCGCTTTTACTTCAGTAGAAGTGTTTCTTTGCCACTTCCTTTGCTATTTGGTTGATTGAAGCAGAATTGTGGAAAAGGCCGTAAATTACATTGGATTGCCTTTCATCAGTTTAAAAGGGATGTCCTCTGTCATTGCCTTTGCAGTTAACACTGGCTGGCAATTAAAATCACCCTCAAAAAATCTTACAGTTAAGTGTCATTTTTGGTGAGGTTAGAAAGCAATAATAGATTCTTCTGTAGGCTTGGACCCCTGAAGCAGCCAGTGGTCCTGTGAACTGTTGAATTGAATTGATCTGGAGTGAACATATAAAAGATGTATTGACCAAAAGATTCCTGTAACTGGTCAATGAATGTCACTCACTATTAGTTAAACTTGGCCTTCTCTGTTTAGTCTCCTCATACTTTGCACCACAAGTGGTGGAAGTCAGACATCTGAAAGAAATGGCATTCTGTTTATGTCTTCTGATTCCAAAAGTTAAAATAATCACACTTGCTAAAGGTTCATCGAGTGTAATTCTGAGTCTCTCCATGAGTCTAGTGGACTGATCTATTGTTGGAGGGCACCTGACTGCAGGGCAGCAGCAAATTTGGCATCTTGGATGCACAGTTGTGTAATGGTAAGTTCCTAACTTGTTATTAATAGGCAATCAATGTCACATGATCTTTGCAGGACTTGGTGAGCAGGGTGAGAAGGTACAGTAGGCATTGTGTACCATCTGCAAAATACACTGCAGCAACCCATGCAGGCTTTTTTTGATGGAGCTTCCACACCCACAAGGGGCAAAGAAAGAAAAGACATTGGACCACAACCTGCAAGATCTCTTTGGGTAACAACACCATCCTTATTTGGAACTGTATTGCCTTTCCTTACCACTGAGTCAAAATCCTTAGCTTCATTCCTAAAAGTACCCTGGGTGTATATACACCACAAGGACTTCAGTGGTTCAAGAAGGCAGCGCACCGTCACCTTTTCAAAGATCATTTTGGATGGGTCATAAATGCAAGACAAACAAACCATGCCCATATTCTGTGAATGAATAAAAGAAAGTAACTCTGTATCTCCTTAGCTAACTAGATTGTAGCATTGTCAGGTGTACAATGTAAGGTTTGAACAAGGAAATGAAGGTTTCAATGGTGAAGCCAATATTAAATCTATTGCAGCTAGGGAAGTAAAGGATATCTTAAAAGAGAGAAAAAAAACAATTAAAATGAATGTAATTTTTAAAAAATCCAACAGTGAAAGGCTAAAAGAATATGATTCCACACATCAGTAAATTTTCTTGTCAGTTATGTTGACATATTACATTGTAAGACTAGGTACTTGGCTTGAATTAGTATGGCTTAACCATCTGAGATGGGTTTACTCCATATCCACAGTGCAAGCACAGGAACTTTAAGCTACTCACTGTGCGTAAGAGGAGATCCATGCAGTGAGACATTGTTTCATACTGTTAATAGTTGAGCTGTGGATTTACAGTAATGACTTCTTAAGTTCTGCACTTAAGTTCACATTCACCCTCGCCTGAAGTCACAGTAGCATCTGTTTTAAAAAAGTAGTGCAATAAGCATTGGCATTAATTCAACAGCAACTTATTGACTATTGCTTTTAACAAAACCAATGAGGCGTCTTAGCCTTTAGTTGATGGTATAAAATGGGAAAAATTGGAAAAGCCAGCAATATGAATCCCTGAATTTCCTTTCCAGGTTGGCATCTCTCCTGATTGCCCATTTTACATCATTTCACAAAATTTAACATTATTCCCAAGCATTCTTATTAGTGCTGGAACTAAACCTCTGTTTCTTGATTCTTTGACAGAAAATGTCCTGTTCCTGTTTACTGGTTGACTCCTGTACCTATTTTGATCAAGCTTCCATCTTCAGTCTTCTTTCTGGGTACTTAGAAGTTGAATAATGGAAAAATTTTCCAATTTGACATGAGGCTACAAATCTTATTCACAGTTGCAATGTCAAATATTTTTAATAGTTAGCTTTCTGCCAATGGTATATTTACTTGTTTGAAGCACAAATATATAATTTCATATAGAGCTGATGTTGATATAGAAACTGAGATTTAAAAAGAGTTTGACCTTGTATGGCTGGCTATTTAGGAGCAAAGGAAGGCATCGATGACAAAAGAAAGCAGAGGTGAAATGGCTCACAGAATAGAAGGATTAAAATTAATTTAGCAGCTGGGGTTAGTTGTGTGAAATCCACATTAATTGCTATATACACTGAGGACTTGCCACATTATTATCTTCTAATATTGGCAAAGATTTGCAGGACGTTAATCATAAAAGAAAATTGGAGCTCAGAACAAAGTGGAACTTAAATTTCCATATCAAATACTGTGCATTAAAACATTAACAGAAATATATAAGAAATTTGCATGTTCATTATTAATTGGCTTGTTCTTAAATTTAAATTCAGCATACCATAATGTTTAGGATTACAAATAAAATGAGGGCAAGTTAAAGTAACAGAGAGAAGGACTAATATCATTGAAGTCAGAACAGATCTCAACCTGGCAAATTAGAATCAAAGGTTGGCAGGTAAAACTGACTTTATAAACATGTTTTGGTTACAGTTAGATACACTCTCATAAGCAGAATGATAGGACAAGCAAAATCAGAAAATCATGAAACAGGCAGAGATTATTAAGAAACAGTAAAAGGTGGAGTAAATTGTAGGTGTAAGGTTGACAATCAAAGAGAAAACTAACCTGCATCTAGAGGAAAAAGGAAAATGAAAAACAGGACACCAACAAACTAATGTGAAAGGAAATTCAATAGGATAACTAAGTATAAAGAGAGAGTTAATAAATGAAGATAAAGAACTGCAAATGCTGAAAATCTGAAATAAAAATAGAAGATTCTGGCAAAACTCAGCAGGTTCTGGCAACACTCAGAAGGTGTGGTAGCATTTGTAGAGATGCTTAGACAATTGGACCCATGTGTTCATGTCCATGTTGCTTGGAAAGTGACTGGGCAGACTGAAAGAGTCTTTAAGGTTCTTGGGCTACATAGACAGAGGTAATGAGCACAAGAGCAGGGTTGTAATGCTGAACCTTTATAATGCTTGGAACAGGCTTCAAACAGATTATTGCTTCCATTTCTGGTCTCCTCCTTTAGGAAAGACTTGATGGACTGGAGGGGACGCAGAGGAGATTTCCCAGAATGATCTGAGGGATGATGAATTTTAGCTATATATTTGGCTGGAGAAGCTGGGATTAAGTTCCTTGGAACAAACGAAGTTAAAACTCAGTACGTATGGTGCTAGAAAAGCATATCTAGTCAGGCAGCATCCGAGAAGCAGGAGAGTCAATGTTTTAAGCATAAGTTCTTCATCAGGAATGTTGGGGGACTGGGGGCTGAGAGATAAATAGGAGGGGGTGGGGCTGGGGGTAAGCTAGCTAGGAATACGATAGGTGGATGTAAGTGGGGGTTTTGAATTGAATTGAATTGAATTTACTGTCATGTGTACCGAGGCACAGTGAAAAGCTTTGTCTTGTGAGCAATACAGGCAGATCACAGAGTTAAGTGGCACAGATAGTAAATAATAGGTAAACAGCGGCAAAAACAAAAACACAGGTACAGGGGAATGTTAAGAGTTTGTGAGTCCATTCAGTATTCTACCAACAGTAGGGTAGAAACTGTTACAAAACCGACTAGTGCGTGTGTTCAGGCTTCTGTACCTTCTCGCTAATAGGAGAGGTTGTAGAAAAACATTGCCACGGTGGGATGGATCTTTGAGAATGCTAGCAGGCTTTCTTTGACAGCGGGCCTGGTAGATAGATTTTATAGTTGGAAGGTTGTCCTTTGTGATTGTCCGGGCTGAGTTCACCACTCTCTGTAAACATCTCCCATCTTGAATGGCACATTTGCCATACCAGGTAGTGATACATGTAGATAGAATGCTCTCGATGGCGCACTTATAAAAGTTGGCAAGGGTATTTACCGTCATGCCAAATTTCCTCAGCTGCCTGAGGAAGAAGAGACATTGTTGAGCCTTTGTAACCAGTATGTCCACATGAAGGGTGTATGTTGATAGGTCTAAGTGGAGCAAATAGGTGGGAAGGAAGATGAACAGATAGGACAGTTCAAGAGGGAGGTACCAAGTTGGAGGGTTGAATCTAGGATAAAGTGGGGGGAGGGGGGAATGAGGATACTAGTGAAAGCAACATTGATTCCATGTGATTTGAGGGTCCCAAAGCAGAAGATGAGGTGTTCTTCTTCCAGTCATCAGGTGGCTAGAATGTGGCGGTGGAGGAGACCCAGGGCTTGCATGTCCTTGACGGAGTGGGAGAGGTAGTTAAGTGATCAGTCACAGGATGGTAGGGTGTTTAGTGCATGTGTCCCAGAGATGTTCCCTGAAACATTCCAGAGATTGTGTCTTGTCTCCCCAATGTAGAGGTGACCACATCAAGAGCAATGGACACAGTAGATGAGGTGTTTGGATGTGCAGGAAAATCTCGACCAGATGTGGAAGGATCCTTTTGGGCTTTGGACGGAGGTGAGGGGGTGGGGAGGTGTGCGTACAGGTTTTATACCTCTTGCAGTGGCAAGGGAAGCTGCTGGGAATGGAGGGTGTGTTGGTGGGGGGCATGGACCTAACAAGGGAGTTGTGGAGGGAATGGTCTCTTGGCCCTTTCAGACCAAAGGGGTAACCATGGATATCGCATGGGCCCCAGCCATGCCTGCCTCTTCATTGGGTACATGGAACAGTCTATTTCTGCAGTTACACCGGCACCATTCCTCACCCTTTCCTGCACTACATCAATGACCAGCACTGCCTCGTGCTCCCATGAGGAAGTTGAACATCATCTTTAAGAACACCTTCCTCTGACCTCAAATTCACCTGGACCATCTCAGATACCTCCCTTCCTGGACCTCTCCATTTCCGGTGACATACTCAACACAGACATCTACTTCAAACCCACCAACTCCCGCAGCTACTTGGACTATACCTCGTCCCACCACCGCCCATGTAAAAATGCTATCCTTTCCTCCTAATTCCTTTGCCTCCACTCCATCTTCTCCCAGGATGACCAATTCCACTCCAAAACATCCCAGATGGCCTCCTACTTCAAGGACTGCAGTTTCCCTTCCCAGGTGGTTATCTCTTCCATTTTCTACAACTCCAACCTTGAACCCCACCCCTCCAACCGCAACAATGACAGAACCCCCGGTCCTTAGATTCCACGTCACCAATCTCCAGATAAAACGCACCATCCTCTGCCATTTACACCACCTACTGTCAGACTCACTAGCAGAGATACATTTCCAATCCCACCTCTTTCAGCATTCCACAGAGACCATTCCCACTGCAAGTTCCTCATTAGCTTCACACCCCCCACCAACCCACCCTCCACTCCCGGTTCCTTCCCACAAGACATGTAAAACCCGTGCCCACACCTCCCACCCTCACCTCTATCCAAGGACCCAAAGGATCCTTCCACATCTGGCAGAGCTTTTCCTGCACCTCCAAATACCTCATCTACTATTTCCATTGCTCTTGATGTGGTCTCCTCTATATTGGGGAGACAGGACACAACTTGCAGTAAGTTTCAGAAAACACCTCTGGGACACATGCACTAAACAACCCCACTGCCCTGTGGCCAATCACTTAAATCCCCCCTCCCAATTCGCCAAGGACATGCAAGTCCTGGGCCTCCTCCACCACCAAATTTAGCCACCTGATGACTGGAGGGAGAATACCTCATCTTCTGCCTTGGGATCCTCCAATCAGATGGAATCAATATCGATTTCACCAGCATCCTCATCTCCCCTCCCCCCACCTTACACCGGTCCAATCCTCCAACTCAGCACCATCCTCTTGAATTGTCCTACCTGTCCATTTCCCTTCCCACCTATCTGCTCCACCCTCCACTCTGACCTATCTCCAAATCCCCACACCTTCATCCATCTATCACATTTCTAGTTATCTTCCTCCCAGCCTCATTCTCTTCCATTTATGCCGCAGCCCCTTTGGGAGGGGGTGAGACTGGACCTACCTCACATTCCTTATGCTTTTGCTCGAAACGTCAACTCTCCTGCTCCTCAGATGCTGCCTGACCTGTTGTGCTTTTACAGCGCCACACTTGTTGACTCTCATCTCCAGCATCTGCAGTCTTCACTTTTTCACAAAACAAGTTAAGCAGATATTTGTTTGAAATATGCAAATTTATAACATGTTTGAGTAAGGTAGACAAGGAGACATTGATCCCACAAGCTGATGGCATAATTACTAGGGGATACAGGTATAAGGTTTAGCTCAAGATTTGGACGGATCTGTTAGGAAAGAACATTTTTCATCAACATGTGGTAATGATCTGGAATTGACTGCTTAGGAAGCTCATGAAACTGGAAACAATCAATGATTTCAAAGGAAATTGGTTGGGTTTCTTGGAGGAAATACACTTACTGGGGATAGAGTGAGGGAGTAAGATTGATTGGTTCCCTCTATAGAGAAAGTGAGGACTGCTGATGCTGGGGATCAGAGCTTAAAAATGTGTTGCTGGAAAAGCGCAGCAGGTCAGGCAGCATCAAAGGAGAAGGAGAATCGATGTTTCGGGCATAAGCCCTTCTTCAGGAATTCCTGAACAAGGGCTTACGCCCGAAACATTGATTCTCCTTCTCCTTTGATGCTGCCTGACCTGCTGCACTTTTCCAGCAACACATTTTTAAGCTTCCTCTATATAGAGTTGGCAATGATTCAATGGTGAAATGGTGTCTTTCTATGCTGTAAAAGATGAACTCTTTGAGTTTAGAAAGGAGCACAGTATTACCAATGTCATCCTGAAAACCAAGGTGGTTGGAATAATAATTGAGCTGCAAACTTGTAAAGATAAGGAATTAGAAAGACTGGCTATACATAAAGTAGACTAGGAGGAATACAATTGACAAAGTGGATGAAGAAAATAAGGGAGGGAAACTGTTGAGCTGTTAGACATAATCTTCCAAACTTCCTTAGATGCTGCCAGAGGACCAGATAATTTCAAGTCTTACACACTTTTCAGAAGTTTAAGAGGATGAACCCAACGACTACACATCATCCAGTTGAATTTTAGTGGCATGAAAGTTTATAGAGTCTATGATCAGGGACTAAATTAACATTCACTTGGAGAAATGCAGATTAATTTCAAAAAGGCAGCATGGATTTGTAAATGTCAAAACATGTTTAACCAACTTAATTGAATTTTTGATGACATAAGAGAGATGTTTGTTATGGATACTACAGTTAATACAGATTTATGAAATTCCAAACGTGTGAATATGAAGAGAAGATAATTACTCAACCATTGGGAAAGAGTGTGTGTGTCGGGACCTAAGCAGCTGTTGCATGTATTTGACAAACATGCAATGGGCCATTTGGTCTCTTTCTGTGCTGTAATCATTTTATAGTTGTATAAAGTTGAATCCCAATATAGTTTTCTGGTTCACATAGTCTGTTTCAGTATTATAGGTTCTCTACGATTTGGTGTATGCTTGTAAAATCATTACAGATAAAAATAATGATGCTAAAGCAAATACACTTCAAGGCATAAAGGCACATACATATAATGAACTCTTTGTCAACTGTCCTCAGTTCAGTGTCCTTAGATTTGTTTTAACCTTGCTGTCTGCACCAAAACTGAAGTTGGAGATTGTAGATTAATGTTTGGGCAATTATAAATTTCAAATATTATTGGAATTGGAATTTTCTGATCAACTGTTTTATAATAGGATCAGAAATCACACTTTATGGGATCGCTGACACTCTTATGAAAATTGGTCATGGGTTGCAAAAGAGAAATCACATATCTGATATCAAAGCAACCAACATCGTTTAAAGAGAATGTAATTATTGGAATGATATCAGTCAAGTAGACCCCATAGTTTATGAGTTCCTGATTGGGGCAATTAATCTGGTCCAGGCAGGGAACCCTGGCTCACAAATATAAACAGAAGTGCCTTCTCGTGGGTCTGCTCCTGGGCCTGGCTAAATTGGCCGTAAACAGATCCAGGCAGCAGGCCGTGGAGGGGGTCGTTAGGGACGATTACCTGCCCCTCTTCCGCGGTTATGTTAGAGCCCGGGTATCTCGGGAGAAGGAGCATGTGGTGTCCACCAACACCCTTGAGCTGTTCAGGGAGAGGTGGGTGTCGCAGGGTGTGGAGTGTGTTATTTCCACGTCCAACTCTATCTTGATTTAATCCCTGCCCTCCCCTTCACTGTTTGATCACACAGCATTACCCTTTGATGTGAAGGGCACTGCGCTTGTCACTGGCCACTCGGGTGTTTCTTTTCTTCCTGGTGGTGGAAACTGAATAAAGATTCATGCACCCTGTTTCTTTGACTGTGTCTCACACCTGCGCACACACAACATGGGTGCGGGAGGAAAAAAAAAGAAAAAGAAAATAAGCAGGAGAAAAAAAGAAAAAAATAAATAAACAGAAGTGCCTCCGCGTGGGTCTGTTCCTGGCTGACCAAACTGGCCATAAACAGGTCCAGGCAGCTGGCCATGGAGAGGTTCATTATGGCCGAATGCCTGCCTCTATTCCATGGGTATATCAGAGCCCGGGTATCCCTGGAGAAGGAGCTCGTGGTGTCCAACGCCCTCAAGATTTTCAGGGAAAGGTGGGCACTGCAGGGAGTGGAATGTATTATTTCCCCATCCAACCCTATTTTGATTTGATTCCTGCCCTCCCCCTCACTATTTGATCACGCAGCATTGTCCTCTGAGAAGGGCACTGCTTGTCACTGGCCATTGTCGGATGTTTCCTTTCTTCCCGGTGGTGGGAATTGAATAAAGATTTATACACCTGTTGTCTTTCACTGTGTCTCACACCTGTGCACACTCAATATGTGTGCTGGGGAAAAATATAAGCACTAACACAGTTAGGCGGTAGTGTGGGGGTTTAAAAAAAAAGAAAGAAGAAAGGAAAAAAAAATAAACTGGAGTGTCAGGCATCCTGATACTCTGAGAGCTGGATCTGAGGGAGCTGGGTCAGCATCAAAGACTTTCCCTGTGTAAATGAAGGGTGACTTGGTGACAGGATACCGGCCTCTTTGGAGTTATTTCAGGGCCATGCACTCTAGCCATTTCTCTTCAAAAGTAGGAAAAATTTATAATAATTTGCAATACTGTCTTTGTTCTGCTTTGATATTGCAATTTAGTTTCAGCCAGTCACAAATTTTTCACGAAGTAAAGGTATCTTTGACATTGATCCACACTGATGCCACCATGACTGTATCTATTCCTAAAAGCTCTGTATGCATATGGTTTCTTGCTAAGAACCCTTCTCCCTCTTCACTTGTCCTCCCAGTTCTAGCATGTTATGTGTAACCTTTTCCATCTCTCAGTGATGTTTAATTCCCAGAGCAAGTCATACAATCCATCCATATTGTCAGGCATTGGCTTTTAAATCAACAAACAGCTACATCTTGGCCAGACTACCCAATGTAGACAAATATAGGAAACCATCAAAAATGCCTTTCGTTCCATTAATAGCCAGCATAAATAACCCAGAAACTAACCTGCAAGTACTTCATCGAGTTGTAGAGTTATACAGCACAGAAACAGGCCCTTCAGTCCAATCAGTCCATGCCGAATATATTCATAATTCCTTCAATTAAAGTTGGCCTTTCATTTGGTAAATGCACTTTCAGAGTGGACATTGGTTGGAGAATCTCATTTGAAAATGACATCACTGTTATTAAATCAGCTTTGCACCCTAGTTGATGTCAATGATTAATTGATCGTTTATTCTCCGAGCTGCTGGCAGTCATTATGCACACCTCATTTTTACTATTTCGTGGAACCCATCTTTAACTATTAAGATGGCATATAGTGCCTAAAGATAAGTTGTACATAGCCCAAGTTATCTCCACTACATATTCCCGTCATAATTTATGTTGTAAATTATGGATTCCTGTCTTAAGACTGTAACATGCAATGCAACTACTGTGAAAAAATATCTGAATAAGAAGATTATAATGGGTGCCCGTGTTTACTAAAATATAAAGTAGAGGGCATTTATAGTTGCGTTTGACAACACACCACCTTCATGAAACCATATAGCTATCTTCTAAGAATTTATTTCTGCCCAGATGCCCCATGATCTTATATTTTTTTTATCTAAAATGAACTTCAAACTTATTGGTATGTTGTTTTCTGGGGCATTTCTGCTAATTTGTGTAAAAAAATGATTAACATCTGCTTCTGTAATCTCCTGGCACCTCTCCAGAATTCAATGATTTCTGAAAGGTTTGTGCAGCCGCGCCTTAGATTCCTAAGGATCTATTGATGCATCTGAACTGGACCATTGTTTACCTTACATTGTGCAGCTGTTTGACAACTGTTTGACCATGTGAATAAATTTATCTCTTTATCACTTTTTAGTTTTGCTTCTGGACCAAGCAGGTAACCTGCCTATCCTGAGATAAAAATTGAGACAAAAATATATTGAGCATTTCATTGAAACCTGTGAGGTTTTGAAGCCCACACTCAACTTCACTTTTAGTGGTCCTGCTTCATCCTTTGTAGTTCTTCCCATATTATGCATTCAATCTGTTTTGGTTCTGCACCATTTTTCTTCATGGCCATGGATTGAATATGTTTCTTTTTAAGTTGCTTGGCAGCCCAGTTTAAGAACCTTTGAACTGGGTTTCCTTTATTTCCATAGCCAGAAGTGTGTCCATTGCATTTGCAAAATCTCTTGAATATACAGCATGCTCATAAATTTCCATACATATTCAAAGCTGCAAGGCTGTCAAGGTTTCTCAAACTTGTGGCCCTCTCAAAATTTGGAAATGTTATTTGAATCAATAGATTTTGATTACTTTTTATTTAAAATCAATGTTTCGAATGACTGTGCAGCATAAAAGGTTCCAAGCATTGACACTAGAATCCAGAATAAAGTGACATGGGTCCAGTCTCATTGCACTGAATTGTTAAACACAGCAACATTCCAAAATTTTTTTTTCCTTAATCAGCCTTTTAAAATTCACAGTGATTCCTGTGTATTTTATTTTAATGACATCCCTTCTAAGTTGTATTATCAATCAAACACAGGCAGCTTACAGATGAAAGCTGAAAGTATTCCTCACCAATTTAGTGCAAATGTATACATCTTATTCCTTTCTAGATGTATCAATCATAGGCTTGATTCCTCTTTTCAGTTCAGTCTTTGTGATGTTTCACATATCTTTTATTATAGCTATTGAACTATTCTGGTGACATCCTGCAGGATAATTCATCACAGTATATGCTTTAATTTTGCATAATATTAAAAAAAACTATTTCCTTTTACAAGTTTGTGATTTTAGTAATGGTTCACTGACATAAAACGAATCCTTTGTTTTCTTTACTTTCAAAACAACAGTACTTTATTCTGAACTTACATTCTCCTTTGTGTTGTTATCAGCCTACTTTCATGATTCACCGATTTTTTTTAACGCAAAGATCTGAGTAAGCGTCTTTGTTTGAAGGTTGATGCTGTTACCAATGGAATTTGATGAATAGTTACATCACTTTGTTCCAGTATGTTACTAGGATGAAATATTCATAGGAATGAAAAAAAATACCGCAAGCTTGTTTAGTATTCAGTGTTAGCTTTTATGTGAAGGTTTGTCTACTTTTTGAACACCATTCAATCGAGCAGGCTAATTAGAAGTACATTATCTTGAAAGTTTGTAAACTCGTTTATTATTTTTCTAACCATAGATAATGTTGAAAAATATTGCCTACATTCCATGGAAGTTTCAGTTCATCAGACTTCAAATGTAAACAATCTTCCTTAATCATAAACCATAAATTGCAGTGCACTGCGTAGGCGTTGAATTCCAAAGTGATATTAACGTAAAATCAGGAACAGAGGGTTTTTAAGGTAATAAAGTACACAAATGGTTTCTTACAATGAAAGTTATGATGAAATAACAGATGCATACTTTGCAACTTCAAGGTAATCAGAATTTCAAATTAACAATATTTCAGTAATTATATTTTGAATCTCAGTGTTACTGAGGAATCTTTTCCATCATCTTTTAAGTATATTCCAGATTGTAAACACTTGCTGCTTTAAGAAAAAGAATAAATCTCCTCATTTCCTCTCAGGTTCTTGTACCAATTATCTTCATGCCATGCCACTGTGGTGCCTTTCGATTGTGAACCTCTATAGTTCTATATTGGGAGCTGGAGGTGAGGGAAAGATTATTGCAATTTCTACTGGATAGAAGCATAGCTGTGAATCAACAAAGGTGAAAATCTGGAATATATAACCAAAATATCAGGGTTATATGGTGAATATAAGGAAATTCCTTAATATTTGAATACTTAAATGGAGGAAGAAAAATAAGGTGCAGGATCATGATGCATTATTATCACAGGCTTCAAAGAAGTGATGCAGGCAGCACATAATATTCACATTTCCTGCTTATCCCCATGATAGCAAAATGCAGGCAAGATGCTAAATGCCTTGTTGTTTGAAGGCTGGCTCACTGGGGTACAAATTTTGAATGAGATGGGCACCAATTAAACAGCATCTGTGGACAGAGAAAGAGATTGAATGTTTTAAGATGGATATTACACTTCTTCAGAACTGAAATCTCTGGTCTTCCTTCTTGTGCATTGAATAGCTCAGAATCAGGCTTTATCAACCCTTACCAGGCAATACCTCCAGTGTATAATTAAACACATGCAGAACTCGAATTGGCTGATGAATCCATGAACAGTGCAGTTTGTTATCAATCTTGGATTGACGAGGTAGTCTATGCTCAATTCCTAATTAGTTATTTCAAGAGTAATGATCACCTTAGTGACATCAATTCCTACTGTTTCCTCATTCACTTTTCATTTTATAAAAAATATCCTTTTATGCCTCTCTAAGCTTACCAGTTGCATTGATCTTGATGACAATAAGATGATACTAGTGAACAATTAATGCATTTGTCTCGAGTATGTAGTGTCACTTCCTGGTTAAAAATCACACAACACCAGGTTATAGTCTAACAGGTTTATTTGGAAGGACTAGCTTTCGTAGCGCTGCTTCTTCATTAGGTGGAAGAAGCAGCACTTTGAAAGCTAGTGTGCTTCCAAATAAACCTGTTGGACTATAACCTGGTGTTGTGTGATTTTTAACTTTGTCCACCTCAGTCCAACACTGGCACCTCCAAAAAAATCAGTTGCTGGAATTTATCTATGATTCTAAATGATACAGCTGAAGGTTCCCTGAAATCTTTCAATATCCTTTAACTACAAGAGTTATGTGTGACTCCATAATGTTGATACCCAAAACGAATTAAACCCAAAATTTCCAAACAATCTAACACGCATAGACCTGTGATATAATGTATGTTGGCATTTTAAAATATGTCTGTGTCTTTGATTAAAATCTGTATCCACTTCAAAACTATTTTCACACTTGCTAACCTAAGTTCACATTAGCTTGAGCCACAAAGCAGCAGTACAATCATAAACCTTACTTTTGTGTTGGTCAATTGGTTCCTTCCCTACAGCACAATTAAACAGAATATAATTTAATTTCTTCCTTGCTTAATCAAGTCAAAATTATTCATTGTTGAAAAAATAACTCAATTCTACAACAAGGCAATGGGGAAAGAGTAGGTGGGGATTTGGTCTTGTTGGATATTTCAGCTGAAGAGTTGTAGCATGAACATTGAGCTGAATGGTATCCTTCTGTTCTGAGTATAATATATTGCAATGTGTGAACACCAGACAAAATAAAACTAGTTTTGTTACCATAGTCAATTCCACTTGTCTGTGACAGTGTCGTTGGTTCTTAGGTTGGTGTCAATGTAAACTACTTGCAAGAGATGAATCATTACATGTGGGAAGGGAACTGACATTTTCTGATTTAGATTATCCTCTGTGCAACTAAGTATGAAACATAATGCTCAGGCTGAGCTGTGCCACCAGTTAATTCAGACTCTCAGCTGCAAGAGAATGCACGATGAACATAGCCTCAGGAAAAGAAAATAATTTTTAAAAAGACTTATTAAAAACAACATCTCTAAAAATATCTGTCAAGGCCAACAAAGCCTTATTAATTACTTACTTTAACATTTAATCATTGTGGGATTGGAATGCTGAATAAAAGTAACTGGACTGTTAGAACTTACCAAATCACTTATTAATTCTACAATCCAATTTTGATATCAGGGTTGTGGACGTTAAGAAGGAAAAAAATCAAGCAGGACCAATTCAACTTGTGACTGCCTATTTATTGGATTAATATCAATTGAAGGCTTCCAACTTTGAGTGGAACTTGCCTATTACATTGGAATTGCATGTGATGTCATGCTTGCCTCAGTTCAGCTACTGATGAAGCCGTTATCCATATTTTTTTCTGGACTTGCTCTACTGGCTGGCCTCCCATGTTCCACCCTCCAGACACATCACTGAGTTCATCCAAAACTCTTATTTCCATATCCTAACTCAGATCAAGTTCCATTCTTCCCTAAGGATGCAGGTTAAACAACCCTGGACCATTGAATCGACACTCTTAAGGGGCCAGGGGTAGATGATGAGCCAAGGCATCCTTTAGCAACCAGTTTTAAAGGAGTGTTCAAATGGACCAATAGATTCTGTGCAGTGACTTGAGGAAGGTATGGATCAATCATTGTAACTCAGTCACTGACTGAATGTGGGAGGATACAGGAGATCACACAGCCGAGCTAGAAATAGCTTTAAACCTTCCACTGATTCTGTTCCTGACTGTCTGCTCTACAGAATCCTCTTCCTGGAATAGTGACTTTGTTTCACAGGAATCTGAATCTAGACCAAAAGCAGAAGGTAGTGAGTGTGGGATGGAAGCAGCATGCAAAGAAGGTTTTGGATGAAGGAGGAATAGGAAGCGAGGGTAGTGAGTAAACATGTTGGTGACATGGGGAAATTAGGTTAGGGAAGAGGAACTGTTGGGGTGACATATTGACTCAGTGGTTAGCACTGCTGCCTCACAGCACCAGGGACGCAGCTTTGATTCCACCCTCAGGTGACTGTATGTGTGGAGTATGCACATTCTCTCAGTGTCTGCATCAGTTTCCTCCCACAATCCAAAGATGTGCAAATTAGGGAGATTGACCATGCTAAATGGCTTATAGGATCCAGGGATGGGCAGGCTAGATGGGTTAACTATAGGGAATGCAGGGTTATAGAGGTAGGTTTATTTCAAAGTACTAGCTTTTGGAGCGCTGCTCCTTCATCAGGTGGTTGTGGAATATAAGATTGTAGGACACAGAATTTATAGAATTATATGATGAAAATGACCTGGATTGTTTGTTAAGTCTCTCATCTTTTAGAATGGGCATGCTGGTATCAGTTCTTTCATATGTAAATTCCAGAATTCTTTCAAATATACATTCTCAAGTGAACTTAAACAGTAGGTGCCTATGGGCACCTGGAAGTACTCAAGGATGCCTTCATATGAAAGGGGTATGATTCTCAACGCATCGACCGCTTGTTCCGATGTGCCACAACGAAAAGCCATAATGACGTCCTCAGGAGACAGACATGAGCTCCAACTGACAGGATACTCTTTGTTAGCCAATACTTCCCAGGAGCCAAAAAACTATCTCATGTTTTTCGCAGATGCAATACATTATCAATGAAGATGAAAACCTCACCAAAACCTTACCCAGGCCTCCACTTCTCACCTTTAAACAACCACTAACCCTCAAACACATCATTGTTCAGAGTAAAATGCCCAGCTTTCAGAACAACACCATACAATCCTGTCACAGTAGACATTGCAAGGCATGTCAGTGTTGACATGGAGACCACCATTACACATGGGGACACCTCCCACTGTGTATGTGGCAGGTACTCATGTGACTTGAGTATGTTATCTATCTCATATGCTGCAGGCAAGGATGCCCTGAGGCATGGTAAATCGGTGAGACCGAGCAGAGGCTACGATAACAGATGAATGGACACCTCACAACAATCAGCAGACAGGAATGTTCCCTCCCAGTCAGAGAACACTTCAGCGGTCAGGGACATTCGACCTCAGACCTTCAGATAACCATCTTCCAAGGCTGACTTCAGGACAGGCAACAATGCAAAGTGGCCGAGCAGAGGCTGATAGCCAAGTTTGGTACCCATGAGGATGGCCTCAACTGGGACTTTGGGCACACATACACACACACTCATGCAGACCCTCTCTCACAAACAAGCTCTATCTCATACACTCACACATACATGCCCACATTCACACACACACACCCTCTCACAGATTTATACCCCTTTACACTCACTCACATACACACACTCTCTCACAGACACTCATATCCCCCCTGCAGACACACACACACACACATAATTTTGTGGGGTGAATCTATACTCACAGACTTACATTATATTTTGCACAAAAACTGCATGAATCCATGTAAGATTCTGTAAATCCCTTTCTTAGATTAGAATCAGTCTGAACATTAGGGCACAGACTGCCTCACACAGGGCACCTCACACCTTCAATGCATTATCTGGGCTAACATGGCACCTATTGTTAAAGTTCACTTGAGAATGTAACTCTAAGAAAATTCTGGAATTTACATATGAAAGAACTGAAACCAACATGGGCATTCTAAAAGATGAGAGACTTAACAAACAATGCAGGTCTTTTTCAATATATAATTTCAGTTTTATCACACAGTAAACTTTTGTTATAAATTCTGTGTCCTACAATCTTATATTCCATAACCATCTAAATAAGGAGCAGCACTCCGAAAGCTAGTGTTACCAAATAAACTTGTTGGATTATAACCTGGTGTTCTATGAATTTTAACTTTGTACACCCCAGTCCAACACCGACACCTCCAAATTATAGAAGTAGGGTAGGGAGGCAGGTCTGGGTGGGATGCTGTTTGGTTGGTCCCACCCCTGCTAGGGGAATTGTATATCTTTCAGTGTGTAAGATGAGTTGGGAAGAGGGGCTTTAGAGTTTTCTATCACCAATGAAAATTGAGAGCTTGGCAGCAAATACATAAACATCTAAATTAACATAATTTTTACAAAGTATTTTTAAACACCGATTTTCATATTTGCATGCAGTGTTATTGTGTGATAATTGAAAATATGCAAACCTTAATAATGTTCTGAATATTGCTCTGCTACTTTACATTTTTGTTTCTGCTGACATCTAAAGTTAGATTAATTTTCATATATCAAATCAGGATCATATTGGAAACTGCGTACAAAAACGGCCAGAGTATGCAAATTGGCTCTTTGAGCATATTCTACCATTCAGTTAGAAAACCACTACTGTAAATGATGGAGTTTCCCTTTTCCACATCTTAACCTCTCTCTCCTGCTAGATATTACTTTAAACCTTTTTCTTTGGTACGCCCTCTGATCAACAGTCCAAAATTTCTCTTTACGTGGCTTGATGCCGAGTTTAGTTTGACAATAATCATATGAAGTTTCTTTGAACATTTCTCTCTGTACAATGCATTAAACATTTGCAAGTTGTTTGTGCTGTTGCTGAGGAGCAGCAGAGACCTAATAAATATATGTAAATTCAGGTCCTCATGAGGTTCTGAAGATTCCATCAAATTAAAATTAAGAATGTTGATAATTTTAATTCCAAAGCCAGGCCACAAATTTGTGGGGATATTTGTGAGGGACAGGACATTTAGTTCTTTTTAAGTCCCAACTTATACAGTATGAGAGCTTTTTAGCCTGTTCCTAGCTGTGATGGCTGCACCACTGAGTTGAAGAATTGTGCAGATATATTTGGAATCGCAAGACAATCTCTGACTTATAGCTTAGGCAAAAATTAATCTCTCAACTCAGATATATATTCAGATTGTCATTGAGTTTTTGTCATGAGGAGGAGGCTGAGCAGCAAGTTCAAGTCCTGAAACTGCTTGTAAATGAGGAATAAGGAAGGGAATAAAGAGAAGGCTTCACATAAAGTGAAGGTACAGGAGCAGAACATCTCACCTCTGTGATATCCCTGTGAGAGAACTGTAAACTAAAAAAATCAAATATAAGTAATGATTTACAAATAAAAACATTGCCATAAGATTCTGTAGCATTTGTTTTAACACAATTTAGAATAGACACAAGTTGCTGAAGAATTATTAGTCAAATGAGACTTGATCCATATTTCAAGTAATATCTGCTCCTAAGCAAACATCTCTGAATGGGTGAATTAGAAAATACAGCATTTTATGTAACAAAAAGCCTTTATTTCACTCAATTCACAAATATAGAAGCATAGAACCATAGAATTTTACAGTCAAGAAGAATGTCATTCTGGCCATCCTGTCTGTACAGGTTCCAGAAAGAGCTACCCAACTAGTCTCACTCTCCAGCCATATCTCTCTAGCCCTCCAAATTCATCAAGACTAGATAGCTACATAGCTCCACATTATGCTGTTCTTTCTTCATGCAGTTCTATTATTCAGTGATATCCAACAACAATTTTAACATGTGAATTTCACCAGTCTGATAACTCTCAGCAAAATACACTGTCCAAACCTTTACGCCCTCGGGTTATGACAATCCTGATGGTATAGTTTTTAAGAGTTCTTTTTTCTCATCAGAGTAAAAAGGTGGTAGAGGCAGGTACACTTACAACATTTGAAAGACATTTGGACAGGTATATGAATAGGAAAGCTTTAGAGGGATGTGGGTCAAATGCAGACAAATGGGAATAGATCAGTTTAGGAAACATGGTTGCCATGGACAGGTTTGGCTAAAGGGCCTGTTTCTGTGCTGTACTGCTCTATGACTCTAGCAGCTCAGTCCAGAGTTTGGCCACCTCATAGAAAACACCCAGCTGCTTAGTATTTCCAAGTTAGTCACACTGGATTTCAGGTTTTAGACTTTGTTAGCCCACACTATACTAAAGGACTTCTGACTCCAAACCTGCAAAATAGAAAAAAGGTGACCTCTTCCTGATAAGATTTTGCTTCTTCTCCATAAAAGAATTCTATGTTCCTCTATTTTTCTCTTTCTGATTTTGATTTGTGGCTGCATCTGTTCACTGTCTCCTTAATCCTCCAGCTCCTCTGTGTGTAGTTCTCCTTTGTCTCTGCTCTCCTTTCTGAATGCTAGTCACATGGTTTCTTTTTTTAAAAACCTGCTACCTTGACAGGTCATTTCATAGTATGTAAAGACTGAGTATTTCTTACTAAGCAAAAAAATTGCAATTGATATTTTTACCATTGATGCAACTCTAAATAGTCTTTTCAACATTTTAATAGCAACAAGAGATTCCAAAGACCATTTATAATTTATATTCCTTTCTTATTGCTCTGTTTCTGGGTCAAAAGTCACACCTCGAAGGAACTTGGGCTGTGCTTACAGTGGCCTCACTTTATCCTGAAAGCTGTGATTGACTCATATTATCTGACCTTTAGAAATTACAATCGACTAAATCAGACATTCCATGAGGCTAATATAGCCCTGAATTTCTCAGTGCCATTCAAGGCTGAAATATCTGACATGAACAATGTTCAGCAATTTTCATTGCTACACGCAGCTGAAAATGCATTCTCTGCCCAACAAAAAAAAAAGTTTCTTTCTCACTTGAGGTGGAAGAGCAGAAAAATAGAGTTCTGGGCTTCATCAAGGATGGAAGACTCCCACCATGCACAGAAAATAATTGAGAATGCCCATATCCAGTCATGAGCATTGTACATCTACAATACAGGGCATGTATCTACAAGAAGCATTTCCACTCGTGCAACATTTCACAGGTGTAGGACAACAACTAACATATCATGTAGGTCAGTGAACCTGTTTCTAGGCATTTTTCATGGTGATTATCTTGTGCCAGTCCTCAATCCAAACCATCCGATATTACGCTGGCTGCTTCTGCACAAGGTGTATTTCCTAAACACGTAAGACATGACCTCTGTCAGGAACCTGAGTATACTGAAGAAGTTCTAAAATTGTATGAATTCTGGAATGATTCCTGCAGATTGAAACTTAATAAATGCCACCCCACTATTTAAAAAGGGAGAGAAAAAAAGAGAGTAACATATCTTTAGCCTTACAACAGTAGGAAGCAATGAGTTAATAATTAGCTAACAGATAGAAAATAGAGAGTAGGAATTAATGGGTCATTCTCATTTTGATGGCCTATGGCTAGTGGAATAGCACAAGGTTCACTTCTTGGGTCCCAGCTGTTCACATTATATATCGATGTATTGGAGATGGAGACCAGAATTAACCATTTCAAATTTGAGTACAGTACAATGTTAAGTAGGATTGTGTGCCATGAGGATGATGTAAAGCAGCTTCAGGAGGATTTGGATAGGCTTAGTAAGTGTACCTGAACAGGTCATATGTAATACAATATTGAAAATTGTGGTCAGAGGAACAGATGTTAAGAGTATTTCTTAAATATTAAGAGATTGGAAAATGTAGATGTACAAAGATACCTAGTCAATGAGTTACTGAAGCTTAGTATGCAGGTGGAACAAACTATTAGGTAGGCAAGTGGGACATTAGCCTTTATTGCAAGACAATTTGAACACAACAGTAATGAAGTCTTACGTCAATTGTTCAGGAGCTTGGTTCGTCCTCATCTTGAGGACTGTGTACAGATCTGGTTTCCTTATCTCAGAAAACATATTATTGCCATGGAAGAAGTGTACTGAAGGTTCTCCAGACCTGTTCCTAAAATAGCAGAACTGTGGCATATGTGGCCTGTATACTATACCCTCTCAAGGTTCAAAAGATGAGAGGTGATATTGAAAGATATGGTAGTTATAATTTAGATGTTGATGCTTCCCCTGGTTGCAGAGTCTATAATCAGGAGGCACATTTATTTTTAAAAAAGGGTGATTCCAACTAAGATCCAACTAAGGTAAGACAATGGTGACTTTATCTTTTCAATTTGAAGAATAACACACATATACCAACATCTACTGATATCGTGAATACTTACGATTTTGATACTTCTGATGTTCCCAGCTGTAAATAACCTTGTAGTTTGAAGTTTAATGAAAATGATGGCCAAGGCAACGTGAATACTTTAATCTAATCACTTGCAGACAAATTGATTAAACACATTGGAGTGTGCAGTATTGTTGGAGATTGGAAAATGTTCAGTTATTCAGGAAAGCAGAAATCCTGCCAACATTATGCCAGCTGCAAATTTACACAGCATAGAATGCTAGTTTAGGTACCCTCTGGACATCTAATTTGTTTCTGACAGGTAAAGAAAGAGAATGATCATTCACTCATTGACAAATATGTTGCTACAATCATGCTGAACAACAGTTAGATTGGTTTCAATCTCATTGGATTATGCGGCATGAAAATTTCATGATATCAATTCAAAAAAATGCCATACCAACAGCAATTGACAATGAGCCTGTGCATTTTTACTCTGTATTAAATCTGATATTTTAAGTAATATTTCAACAGCCACAGCTTCTTAATATTATTTTTAGTTTAGATGTATAATGTGCAGGTGTTGGACTGGGGTAGAAAAAGTTAGAAATCACATTATAGTCCATTATAGAAACCAAGTTATAGTCCAACAGGTTTATTTGAAAGCATAAGCTTTCAGACTGCTGCTTCTTCAACAGGTAGCTAGTAGGACAGGATCATAGGACATAGGATGTACAGTAAAAGATCAAAGTGTTAGACAACTATTATGATGTAATGAACAAACCTAGATTGTTTGCTTTGCTAGTTACTTATCACCCTCACCCCTGCACTCTTTAAAATGAATACATCTTATGAAATTGCAGAAACTACACAAAGTACATTGGAAAGATGCATCAATCTCAAATTTACAAACTCATGTACAGTGCTAAATGTTAGAATCCACCATTATAGTTAATGGAATACAGGGTAACTTGGCAAGTTGGATCTAAAATTGGCTTACTGGCAAGAGGCAGAAGTTAGCAGTAGAAGCCAAGTCAGCTAGGCAGGAGGAAATGTTGGTTGAGGTTTGGTTGTGCTTGTGTTTAAGGAAGAAGACTACACTGTTGTGGTATGACAGTTACAGTCACAAAGTCACAGTGGTCCATAGTACAGAATATTGACTGTGCCAGTCAAAAATAACTATCTAACCATTCTACTCCATTTTCTAGTACTTGGTCCATAACCATGTATGCCTTGGCAACATAAGTGTATGTCTAACTACTTATTCAATATTATGAAGGTTACTGGCTCTACCACCCTTATAGGCAGCCAGTTCCAGATGCCCACCACCCTCTGGATGAAAAGAGTTTTCCTCACATCCCCTTTAAGTCTCCTCCCCCAACCTTAAATCTATTGGTATTGATCCCTCCACCAAGGGGAAATGTTTATTTCTGTCTTCCTATTTCATAATTTTATGAAATTATAATTCATAATTTTACACATCTCAACCATGTCACCCATCAGTCTCCTCTGCTCAAATGAAAACAAAGTCAGTCCAACCTTCAAAGCTAAAACTCTCCAACTCAGGCATTATCCTGGTAAATTTCCTCTGCACCCTCTCCAATCATATCCCTCCTATATTGTAAATTCCAGAATTGCACCCAATACTGTAGCTGTGGCCCAACTGAACTTCTATACAGTTTCAGCATAACTTTCATGCTCTTAATCTCTATTCCCATGCCTTTTAAGGCACGTATTCCATATGCCTTCTTAAGCAATTTATCTACCTGTGCTACTACCTTATGGGACCAATGAACATGCACACCAAGGTCCCTCTGATCCTTGATACGTCCCAGGATTCTACTATTCATCAGTCTTCCATTGCCTTGTTTGTCTAAGAGCTGGAATCATGCTCACTGAAAGCAAAGATTGTTGTTCTTTGTGTCTGAAACCATTCATTCACCACATCAGTATATCATTATAGCAGTTCTGAACTGTTGTCTTCCTGGTCCAAACACCTCCAGTTACATCCTCAATAGCCTTCTTTTCATCATAAGATCAGAGGTCATAGCTGCTTGCTCATAATTTCGACCATGTTGAAATCCTTTTACAACTTCTTTAACAAGCCTCCAAGAAGACTGGATATCATTAAGCTCCACTAGACAATGTTTCAGCCTCATGAGCTTGAGCAAACATTCATCATTAAGCTTAAATGGCACCATTAGCCAGGTTCCCACTATTAATATTTAAGTGTCACTATTGACAGGAAAGTAAATGAGATCCACGGTATCAGCACTGTGACTGCAAAAGGAGGATGAAAGTCAAACAATCTGCAAGAACTCAGTATTGACCAGAAACTAAAATAGCAAACTGCCTAAATGCTATGGTTAGCAAACAACATCAAAAGTTCAGTATTCTGTACTGAGTGTCTTACTTCTTGATGTTTTCAAGGTATACTGAAAGATTGATGGATATTCTTCACTTTCAACATCAAAGACATTCAAGAATTTCAGCACCATCCAGAACAAAGCAATGCACTAGATTGTCATTGCATCCATGACCTTGAACAATGACTTCCTCCATATTTGGCATACTGTGGTAATAGGGTTCATTAAATACTGTCCCCACTAAACAGCTCAGCAAGATTCCTTCAACAGCATCTCTTAAAGCCACAACTGAGCAACACATGGTGAGCAGGCTCATGAAAATGTCATCAGCTCCAAGTTCCCCTTCTTGACAGAGCAACTGTGTTCCCAGTCTCCTGTACACATTGGAAATATGGGCCATATACTGGAGGCATCTCAAATTCCTGGAGCATGTTCATCAGCGCTGTCTTCACAAAATCCTGTAGATCTGCTAGCAGGGATAGGTATACCAACATAAGTGTCCTCTTCCAGACCAATATCCCCAGTAGCAAGTCTCAGGTCATGTATGACCAACTGCGATGAGTCACGTTATCCCGAAACAAGTGGTCTACTCTGAGCTCCACAGTAGTAAGCAATCGGTAAGAAGTCAGACGTTCCATAAACATCCGTAAACAAGTGCAACATACCTATTACATATTGAAATTGTTTCCCTTGAATGCGCAAACTGGAGAAGCAGCAACCATGAAAGCACCAACCACTTCAAGCATCGCTGATTGAAGCATATAGAGGCCAAGCATAAACAGCAGAAACAGCATGCAGAATACAGTGCTCACCCACCCTCTTTCTCAACCAACTGTGGCGGAGTCTGCGGTTCCTGGATTGGTCGATGGAGCCTTTGCAGAACTTATCTCTCTGCGGAGTGGAAGCAAAGGCATCCTCAACCATGATGGACTGCCAAAGAAGAAGAAGAAGACCACACAATATGATCATAGTTGATCACCCAAATCACCCATCAGGGGAACCTTGATTATCTGAACTTGACGGGTAGGCACTATTTCGTTTGGATAATCGATTATTCGGTTAATTGATCAAATGCCTTTCCTCTGGGGCTTGGAGCTTTTAGAGTCTGCTCCCTATCCAGTAGACTGCAGCAGCACACAGCGCGCGAGCCCCGTCCCCAACTCCATTCAATAGCAGCCCCGCCCCCAACATGGGCCCCCTGCTCACAACACCGACACTAGCCCCTGCTCCCGTGCAACACAGCCCCCAATACCCCTCCCCTGCAACCACTACCCCATCCAAAACTACCCCCGCCCCCAGCTCCCATGCAACACGGCCTCCCAGCCCCAACACCGACCTGCCCCCCCCCCGCTCCTGTGCAACACTGCCCCCAATACCCCCTGCAACTACGACCATGTCCAAACACCATCCCTGCCCCCAACTCCGTGAAACACCGCTCCCGCCCCAACCCTGTCCATCACCGCCCCCAACTCCATGCTACCCCCTCAGAACCCCATCCAACACTGTCCCCGCCCCCAACATCCCCCTGCTCCCAACACCATGCAATATCCCCTCGCCCCCAATCCCATCCAGCACTGCCCCCCACCTGCCGTCCAACCCCGTAGACACTCACCCCTCTCCAGGACAGCTGGACTGGACTCCAACAACCATACTGCTGCAGCTGCCTTTGTGGGGTAAGTCTCCAAATAGTGCACATGCACACACACATGCAGCCACATTTTGACAAGTTCCACCTTTGCCTTGTACAGGACAATGTTGGAGAGAATATCTGGGGAAGAAGGGTGTTTAAGGTACATCCCTATGTAGAACTCCAGGGAAAGTGTAGGGAGAGAGAGAGGGTGGGAGGTCAGTTATTTGGAGACGGTGCCTGTTTAATCACTGTTAACAAAAGACGCGATCACTGTTGGCAAAATGTCTCTGATGTAATGTTTCCATCGGGACCTCAAGATCTCCTTTGGATAATCTGATTTTCGGATAATTGGTATGCAGATAATTGAGTTTCCTCTGTATTCCCATTTTCACTGCAATCCCTTTTATGTCTTTAATTCCAAGAATTGTATCGAACTCTTTCTTGAAAACATTCAATGTTCTTTGCTTCAGCTGCTTTTCTGTGGCAGAGAATTTCACAGGTATACAACTCAATGGGCGAAGAAATTTCTCCTCAGTCCAATCATCAATGGCCTACCTCATATCCTTAGACTGTGACCTCTGGTTTTGGACTCGCCTCTCATGGGGATCTTTTTCCCTGCATTTAGCTTGTCTAGACCAGTTAGAATTTTGGAAGTTTCTACGTTATTCTCCCTTGTTCTTCAGTACTTCAGCAAATACAGTCCAAACTAATCCAATCTCTCTTCATACATCAATCTGCCACTCCAGGAATCAGTCTAGTAAGCCTATGCTATACTCCCTCCATAGCCAGAACACTTTCATCTGTCCAATCCTGTCACTGATTTCCAACTTCTCTGCTTTAAATCCTTTATAATGAACTCTAGCATTTTTCCGAATATCGATGTCTAAGTTTACCAGTTTGAAATTCCATTTTGTCTTTATCTTCTTTTTAAAATAGTGCGGTTACATCAGCTACCTTCTAATCCATTTGAGCTGTCCCAGAGCCTCTAGGATATTAAATAATGACCACCAATATATCCATTATTTTTAAGGTCATTTCCATAAGAGACACTTCAGTCAGTTGGTTAAGAAACTGACTTGTCTGTTCTCTCTGACATTGCTTGACCTTGTTAGTGTTTCCAGAATTTTCTGCTTTTGCTTCTCAACTCTTTTTTCAGTCGGATTTATCTTCTGAACCTAAAAGCCTTTTTAAAAGCCATGACATTTAATCAGAGATATCAAGAACTGATCTACCCATCCCTTTAATGACCTATCCCTCCTTTTCCCTTTTCATCGGTTAAACAAACATTTGAATGTGCATTCAGAGAATTGAGAATAGAACAAAGAACAAAGAACAAAGAAAATTTACAGCCCAGGAACAGGCCTTTCGGCCCTCCAAGCCTGAGCCGATCCAAATGTACTGTCTAAACCTGTCGGTCAATTCCTAAGCATCTGTATCCCTCTGCTCCCCACTTACTCATGCATTTATCCAGACGCATCTTAGATGAATCTACCGTGCCTGCCTCTACCACCTCTGCTGGCAATGCGTTCCAGACGCTCACCACCCTCTGTGTGAAGTACTTGCTGCATGTATCCCCCTTAAACTTTCCACCTCTCACCTTGAAAGCATGACCTCTTGTTATTGAATCCTTCACCCCGGAAAAAAGCTTGTCTCTATCCACCCTGTCTATACCCTTCATGATTTTATAAACCTCAATCAGGTCCCCCTCAATCTCCTTTTTTCTAATGAAAATAAACCTAACCTACTCAACCTCTCTGCACCCTCTCCAAAGCGTCCACATCCTTTTGGTAATGTGGCAACCATAACTGTACACAGTATTCTATATGCGGCCGAACCAATGTCTTGTACAATTTTAACATGACTTGCCAGCTCTTAAACTCAATACCCCATCCAATGAAGGCAAGCATACTATATGCCTTCTTGACCACTCTATCCACTTGTGCAGCAACTTTCAGGGTACAATGGACCTTCACTCCCAGATCTCTCTGTCCACCAACTTTTCCCAAAGCTCTTCCATTCATTGTTTGCTGAAATGGTTTTATTGTTTCATCTCAAACATTGGTGAGCCCAAAATACAATGATAACAATTAACTCTGCAAAACAAATGTCTCAGTCACCTAGAAATTGTATTGAATGGAGGACAAATCAAACAAAATAGGGATTTTATTTAATGTGGAACTATCATCAATCCTCTGGCCTGTTAATTTGGCAAGAAATGATTAGATAACAGACCTAAAATTAAATTTATTTTAATTGTAGTTAGGGTAGTTATACAGTCATTCATAAAATTATATTTGACCAAGTATTCTTCATTTTAATATAAAGTTTTTTTTGTAATAACGATAGAATGCAAGCATACATAGTATTCAAATTTTGAATAAGACCAATTACTTGATTTAAATCTTGTTTTTATCTTTTATCATTCAGATTTTTCTAAGGTGAATGAAGATCTACATAAAATCCAAAGGTCTGTGTGATGAGATGATCACATTCAATTAACAACTTCATAAATGCTGAAAAAATGTCAAAATGCAGATGTTCTGCCTAGTCTTCAATTAAGATTACAGAAATCATAGACCATTCAGTTTCATAGAAATCATAGAATCCCTACAGTGTGAAAACAGGCCATTCGATCCAACAACTCCACACCAAACCTCCAAAGAGTAACCCATCCAGACCCATTCACTTAACTTACTACTCTACAGTTTAATTCCGGCTTTGGAGAAACATCTAGAAGCAATAATTTAGGATAGAGTTAATAGTCACATGGACAAATATAGGTTGATCAGGGATTTCTTAAGGGAAGGTCATAACCAACTTGCTGGAGTTAATTGAAATTGAGGGTTGATGAGAGAAATGCTGGGCCAAATGGTCTCCTTCCACACCATATTAATTCTGTTATTGCATGATGCAGTCTGCATGGTCTTCCAAAAGGTTGTTTGATGCAGTGTTGTACTACAAAGTGGTGAGACTGGTTATAACTAATGGAAGAAAGGGCACATCAGCAATGCTGATACAAACTACGTGAGGGATGGGAAACAGAACAATGGTTCATGAATGCTTTTCAGGCTGGAAAAAGGTTTGCAGTGGCATTCTTCAGGGATTGGTATTGGGACTCTTGCTTTTCCTGATTTATATTAAAACCTAGATGCAGGGAATGTTTTCAAAATTTTAAAATACAAAATGTTAAAACATTGTCAACTGTGAGGAGAACGATGTAGAACATTAAAAGTTCAATGTGGAGAAGTGTGCCATGATACATTTTTACAGAAAAACATTGAGGGACAGTATGAAGTAAAGGATACTGTTCTCAAGGATGTACAGGAAAAGACAGCCCTGTAGATATATGTGATTGAGTCATTTAAGGTGGTAAGACATGTGGAGAGAGCTGTTAACAAAACATTCAATATACCAGTTCTTATTAATAATAACATAAAGTACAAGAGGAAGGAAGTTATGCTGAACCCATATAAGATAGTAGTTGGAATGCAGTTGGAGTATTCTATATAGTTCTGTACATAATACTTTAGGAAGGATGTGAACATATGGGAGCAAGGGAAGAATAGGTTATTTGAGAGTGGTTTTATGGATGAGACTTTTCAGTTATAAATCTAGGTTGAGGCAGGTGAGAATGTTTTCCTTGACTAGGAAAAGGTTTGAAGTTTTCAATGTCCTGAAAGATCTGCAAGAGTAGACAGGGAGAGACTGTTCCCGCTTATAAATGGATCGAGAACAGAAACGCACAGATTGAAAATGATTTGCAAAATAAGTAAATGTGATGTTAGAAGAAACCCTTTTATACAGCAAATAGATTGGATTTGGAATGAACTGGCTGGAAGTGTGCTGGAGATAGGTTTAGTAAAGGCATTCAAGAAGACATTAGATAATGATTTAAGTGAACCAAAGTGCAAAGTGACAGAGAAAGGTGGGAGAATGGCAATAAGTCATGATGTTCATTTGCAGACCCTATACAGAAATTATGGACTGAATAGCCTTTATCTGCACTGTACAATTTGTGATTCTACACTTTTGTAAATAAACAATGGCCTTCAATAAATAAAAAGCTGGTGAAGATCTACCATGAAAATGATAATTTCAAAAGTTAACTTGAATAAATTAAATTCATGGTAACGAATATGCTATTTCTAGTAGAAACATGTCCACAAGAATTCAAGAAAAAACATAATGTGATAATCATATTCAGCAGATTGATGCTGATCACAAATATCAGCCTATTACTTGTGAAAAGAAGCTTATTAATTATACATAATCACTGGCTACATTATTGCATTAATACTGCATGAGTTTTGAGCATAATATAAATCTGATATTGTACTCTGATTTAATCTTATTCCAAAAAGTAAACTTGTTGATGGCTGAAGGGCAAAAACTGTTGTAAGGAGAAAACAGATTGGTTAAGAGAACCACTAAATGTCATACTTATATCATTATTATGCTAAAGATAAAACAATTACTTTACATAAAAGCTATCCAGATTAGGCATACCAATTTTAAAAATTTATCATTCTCTTCATTCTTGTTAGCTTTAAAATACACTTAGATTATAAGGTTATGAATTAAATAACCACAGAAACCTTAACCCCCCAAACATTCTCAGAGTTGCCCTTGCTCCGTTGCCATAACTTTGTCAGAGGTGTAGATTAAATATTATTAACATATGAAAATGGAGTTTCTGCAGGATTCAAAGTGAAATTATAAGAGCAGTGTGAGAATTGATAGTTACTTTTGAGAGATCAGTGAATAGATTGCAGCACACATCCATTTTATTTTTGAGCCTAATATTCGTCATGCCAAATTATTCCTAGTAAAATGAAAGTTTCCCTTTCTTTTTCAATTGAACTCATATTTCTCAAAGAAAGGGATGTCAGCATCAAATAATGGTTTACATTCACACTTTTTGCATTCAACAGTATCCAATCATTACCCAGATCACTTGCAAGACAGGACAAATATACAATTCAGCTTCTTATAATTTGTTCCCACAACTGTATTCTCTAAAAAAAATTAAGATGCCAACACAGGATGACTCTTTGTGAGCTCTATGCAGCAGATCTTATTCACACATTTTTTATACAATCATTCCACACTTTAAAATCTCAATTATCTTGCTTTTGTACATCTGTGCAGCCATAACTTTTGAACACCTCATACTGTTCAGTCATCCTGTGATCTGTATATCCTTGAATGTTATGATTTGCCTGTACTGCATATAAAACAAAACCTTTCACTGCATTTACATACACGGGACAACAATAAATCAAATCAAATTATTCCATCATTCCATGGTTATCAAGCAAAGCACCAGACTATATGTATAACTTTCCTGCCTACGTTCGTCAAATTGCTTTGCACAGGTTATGCAATTATAGTCTCAGTGACATGAGATGGATTATATTTTATAGAATATATGATCATACCTGTTAGTAATTCTCTTTTTTAAAATAAACTTCAATTTTATCAGTACCAGATATGTTTTCCTATATCGAATGATTTCTTTTTAAATTGACATGGATAACTTTATTGGGATCTGTCCCACATATGCATTTTTCTGTTGTAAATATGCAGTTCCCAATAGGATTGTCTTTGGGGTTCAGTAATTTTCTACTTCTGCCTTTCAGATTATCAATCACAATCTGCATCTAAAACACAAGGTACAGAACTGGGAAAACTCTTCAGACTGTCTAGTTGCTCCCCAAAATCAATAGCCCTAAATTGCTTACCCTTCAAATTTCCCACAGTTCTATTCTTCCAAAGTTTTATCATGGAATGCCTTTTTCAGGTTGTCCCTCAGGATTCCCACCAACAATTTGCCCACCACCGAGGTCAGGCTCACTGGTCTATAGTTCCCTGGCTTGTCCTTACCATCTTTCTTAAACAGTGGCACCATGTTAGCCAACCTCCAGTCTTCCAGCACATCACCTGTGTGTATTGATGATACAAATATCTCGGCAAGTGGCCCAACAATCACTTCCCCAGCTTCCCACAGAGTTCTAGGGAACACCTGATCAAGTTCCGGGAAGTTATCCACCTTTACGGATTTGAAGACATCCAGCACTTTCTCCTCTGTGATGTGGACATATTTCAAGATGTCATCATCTATTTCCCCACATTCTATATCTTCCATGTCCTTTTCTGCAGTAAATACTGATGCAAAATACTTGTTTAGTATCTCCCCCAGCTCCACACAAAGGCTGCCTTGCTGATCTTTGAGGGGCCCTATTCTCTCCCTAGTTACCCTTTTGTCCTTAATGTATTTGTAAAAAACCTTTGGATTGTCCTTAATTCGTTATGCCAAAGCTTTCTCATGTCCCCTTTTTGCCCTCCTGATTTCCCTCTTAAGTATACTCCTACTGCCTTTATACTCTTCTGAGGATTCACTCAATCTATCCTGTCTATACCTGACATATGCTTCCTTCTTTTTCTTAACCAAACCCTCAATTTCTCTGGTCATCCAGCAATCCCTATACCTACCAGCCTTTCCTTTCACCCTAACAAGAATACACTTTCTCTGGATTCTCATTATCTCATTTCTGAAGGCTTCCCATTTTCCAGCCATCCCTTTACCTGTGAACATCTGCCCCCATTCACCTTTTGAAAGTTCTTGCCTAATACATTCAAAATTGGCCTTTCTCCAATTCTTTTGGAAGATTTCCTAATCACACCTACAGAATGGTGGCATGAAGCAAGGATCAGGAAAGATATAAAAGGTGTATGAAAAATCGTGTTGCCTCCTTTACAATACATCATAAAAGAACATGCTTACTAAAGTAAGTGATGTTAGTGCTGTGATTGGAAAATCTACATCACCATCAAATAATGTGGTTGCTAGGTTGTTATATCTAATAACTTGAAAGTTGTCAAGTGAATGAATGGCATTCTAAAACAGGAATGGTCTTCAAATATACTGGAGAAGCTTATCATTCAGATAATGCGCTATTCTGCATTATAGAATATTGGAAATCCAGCCCAATTTGAGATCCAAAGCTAATTGTTTTGTAATGAAAGATATCTAAAATATGTTATTATCATTTTTGGAATTTGAGCTATTTTAGAAATAGTGGCATATGAATGTCTGTTGGTGCTGTGATTTTTTTTATGGTCAGAGTGTTGTTGTGGATAGTGCACCAGTTCCATTAAGGCGTGTGGTGATCTGATGGCATGCAAATGGGAGATAATTATACTTTTGAGTTTATGACAGGCAGTGTGAACACATTAAGCCATTAGTTTTGTTCTTAGCTCAGTTCAGAAGCATCCACGTTTTAATCAAAGACATTCACGAGTTAAGTTCAGAAGCAAGTTTTTAATGTCTCTCCAAGCAGGAGTTTGTTCACTTCTGGGAGAAAGTGAGGACTGCAGATGCTGGAAATCAGAGCTGAAAAATGTGTTGCTGGAATGCAGGAGAATCGACGTTGTGACGTTGAAGAATGGCTTATGCCCGAAACGTCGATTCTTCTGCTCCTTGGATGTTGCCTGACCTGCTGCGCTTTTCCAGAAACACATTTTTCAGATTTGTTCACTTCTGTTCAGTTCAGAGAACATTAATAACTGCAGTCACAGTTTGTTTTTAATTCATGAAGGTTCCAAGCCAGGAGAGTTTAAAATAGAAATATTCAGTTTGCCAAAACTGGGAAATTTCAGGCCATCAGAATTGCGAAGAATTCATGTTGTTAGACTAAAAGATAAATCAAAAAGATTGTCTCTACAGGAGTCTGGAAATGCAAACAATCAATTAAGTAGAATCTTAAAGAGATGAGTTACTAGTTTCATTTTTTTGGAATTGAGTTTCGGTAGAAGATATTATTATGAAACAGGGTGAAAATTTATTTTAATATTTGTGGTAAGATTCTTTCCAGAAGTCTTGATTTGTTTGTTTTCTTTCTTTTGTGTCATAAATTTATGTTCCATTGTTAAAGAACATCTGCAGCCTCATGTGAATATATTTTAACTTAGCCACGTATTTGGCTGCTTGGACATGTTGACAGATGTGTGAGCTTTCACTCATTCTTTTCAGATCAGTTTAGCCTCAACTTAGTTTTGACAGATGTGTGATCTTTTGAAATCCTACATGAGCACAACTTTTGGAAAGCTTGTTCATGGGATGTAGGCATTCTGACTAGGTCAGTATTTATTGGATATCCCTGGTGCCAACTTTACTTATTTCACTATCGAAAGAAATGTGAGGTTGATGGATTCTCTCAAAATAGTACAAGATTCTGTTGTGTAGAATTTGTTAATTTAGTTATCCTGAGGAATGTGAGTTTATGGAGAGTTCAAGAGGGGTTGAAGGCAAGGATGACAGGGTAAAGGAGCATGAGAGGGATTAACTGATTTGAAAAACTGGATTAATATCTCTTGGAAAGGAAATCTCAATGAGACAAAAATCAGACTAACAACAGTGCTCAAAGAAGGCTGGAGTCATAACATTGGATTTAATCCTGACTTTCACGTCCTGCCTCCAGCAGGAACATTTTGCCCCTTTAGTCAAGTACTGGTCTAGTTGTTATTTTCTGCACTGCTTTAAATTTCTGTCTCTTCTTATTATTGCATGACAATTTAAATTGTACATGGTAGTCAACATATGGCTCCATCAGCATATTGTGTATGTTAATTATCATCATCTGGGATCTGTGCTCCATTTGCTCTGTTCAATGTGAAATGGTTGATGTCGTTTTCTTTACTTATACCACACATTATGCTTTTGATTTTAATGATTTTATGAGGTGAAGATAATCATTAAGTTAAACCGTTAAGTTTTAATTAACATGGTATTTGAGAAGCAGGATTAGAAACTGATCTTGAACATGAAACTAAACGGAAGACAAAAGAACAGTTGATGTAGACTCATAGAGATGTACAACATGGAAACAGACCCTTTGGTCCAACTTGTCCATGCCAAGCAGATATCCCAACCTAATCTAGTCCCATTTGCCAGCACTTGGACCATATCCTTCTAAGCCCTTCCTATTCATGCACCCATCCAGATGCCTTTTAAATGTTGCAATTTTACCAGCCTCCACCACTTCCTCTGGCAGCTCATTCCAGACATGCACTACTCTCTGCATGAAACAATTGCCCCTTATGTCCCTTTTATATCCTTGCCCCCTCACCTTAAACCTATGCCCTCTAGTCCTGGACTCCCAACCCCAGGGAAAAGACTCTGTCAATTTATCCTATCCATGCCCCACATGATTTTATAAAACTGTATAAGGTTACCAACACTGTATAAGGTTACCGAAATTGTATCAGCTACCAACACTCCAGGGAAAACAGCCCCAGTCTATTCAGCCTCTCCCTACAGCTAAAATCCTCCAACCCTGGCAACATCCTTGTCAATTTTTTCTGAACCCTTTCAAGTTTCATAACATCCTTCCGATAGTAAGGAGACCAGAATTGCATGCAATATTCCAAAAGTGGCCTAACCAGCCTCCTGTACGATTGTAACATGACCTTCCAACTCCTATATTCAATACTCTGACGAATAAAGGAAAGCATACCAAACATCTTCTTTATTATCCTATCTACCTGCGACTCTACTTTCAAGGAACTATGAACCTACATACCAAGGTCTCTTTGTTCAGCAACACTCCCTAGGACTTTACCACACTGTAAGTAATCTAAATCTAAATCTAAATCTAGCTAAGATTTGCTTTCCCAAAATGCAGCACCTCGCATTTATCTGAATTAAACTCCATCTGTCTCTCCTCAGCCCATTTGCCCATCTGATCAAGATCCCATTATAATCTGAAGTAATCTTCTTCATTGTCTACTACACCTCCAATTTTGGTGTCACCTGCAAACCTACTAACTATACCTTTTATGTTCACATCCAAATCCTTTAAGTAAATAACGAAAAGTAGTGGAGTCAGCACCGATCCTTGTTGCACTCCACTGGTCACAGGCCTCCAGTCTGAAAAACAACCCTCCACCACCATCCTCTGTCTTCTACCTTTGAGCCAGTTCTGTATCCAAATGGCTAGTTCTCCCTGTATTCCATGAGATCTAACCTTGCTAACTAGTCTCCCATGGGGAATCTTGTCAAATGCCTTACTGAAGTCCATATAGATCACCACTCTGCCCCGATCAATCCTCTTTGTTACTTCTTCAAAAAACTCAATCAAGTTCGTGAGACATGATTTCCCATGCACAAAGCCGTGTTGACAATCCCTAATCAATCTTTGCCTTTCCAAATATATGTACACCCTGTCCCTTAGGCTTCCGTCCAACAACCTGCCCACCACAGACGTCAGGCTCACAGGTCTATTGTTCCCTAGCTTGTCCTTAACACCTTTCTTAAATAGTGGCATTACATTAACCAGCTTTCAGTCGTCTGGGACCTCACCTGTGACTATTGATGATACAAATACCTGAGCAAGGGGCCCAGTAATCACTTTCCTAGCTTCCCACAGAGTTCAAGGATACACCTGATCAGGTCCTGCAGTTTTATTCACCTTTATGCGTTTCAAGACTTCCAGCACTTCCTCCTCTATAATATGGACATTTTTCAAGATGTCACCATCTATTTCCCCACATTCTATATCTTCCATATCCTTTTCCACAGTAAATATTGATGCAAAATACTTGTTTAGTATCTCTCCCATCTCCTGTGGCTTTACACAAAGGCTGCCTTGCTGATCTTTGAGGAGCTCTATTCTCTCCCTAGTTATCCTTTTGCCCTTAATGTATTTGTAAAAGCCTTTTGGATTCTCCTTAATTCTATTTTCCAAAGCTATCCCCTTTTTGCCCTCCTGTTTTCCCTCCTAAGTATACTTCTACTGCCTTTACACTCTTCTAAGGATTCACTCGGTCTATACCTGATATATGCTTCCTTCTTTTTCTTAACCAAACCCTCAATTTCTCTGGTCATCCAGCATTCCCTATACCTACCAGCCTTTACTTTCACCCTAACAGGAATACATTGTCTCTGGACTCTCCTTATCTCATTTCTGAAGGCTTCCCATTTTCCAGCCGTCCCTTTACCTGTGAACATCTGCCCCAAATCAGCATTTGAAAGTTCTGCCCAATACAGTCAAAATTGGCCTTTCTCCAATTTATAACTTCAACTTTAAATCTGGTCTATCCTTTTCCATCACTATTTTAACACTAATAGAATTATGGTCACCGGCCCCAAAGTACTCCCTCACTAATACCTCAAGCCTTACTTCCCAAGAGTAGGTCAAGTTTTGCACCTTCTCTCATCAGTACATCCACATACTGAATCAGAAAATTTTATTGTACACACTTAACAAATTCTTCTCCATCCAAACCCTTAAATCTATGGCAGCCCCAGTCTATGTTTGCAAAGTTAAAATCCCCTACCCTAACCACCCCATTATTCTTACCGATAACTGAAAACACCTTACAAATTTGTTTCTTAATTTCCCACTGATCACTAATGCATCCATAATAGATTCCCAATAAGGTGATCACCCCTTCCTTATTTCTCAGTTCGACCCAAATAACTTGCCTGGATATATTTCCAGGAATATCCTCCCTCAGCACAGCTGTAATGCTATCCATTATCCAAAACACCACTCTCCCTCCTTTCTTTCCTCCCTTTCTATCCTCCCTGTAGCATTTGTATCCTGGAACATTAAGCTGCCAGTTTTGACTTTTTTTTCTCCAAAGTTCCACAACAATGCAACAGCATATAAAACAGTAATTGTGCCTCCTGGAATTCAAGGAATTCACCTCCAAAATCCAAAATACCTCAAAAAAGGAGCAGCTGTTACAGCCAAAAATTTTTTCCCGTCCTCCATCTTGGATTCGGCAGAGGTAAAGTAGGCACAGGCACTTTTACTGATCCTTCTTCACCAGTACTGCTGTATATAGTAGGTCAATACGCTTTATTTTGCAAAGGCAAGTTGAACATCCAGCACAGACTTCGCCCTAATGTCTAGTTCTGTAGCATTCCAGCCAGACCCTCACTGGATTTATAGTGGGATACTATGATCTTGAGAGAGTTAATTCAATGCATTTAGACTTTTCCACATATTCAGGCATTAGGTTATGCAAGTTGTTAACTTGATTTAAAACTTGATTTGCTTCCATCAAGTACAGATCTTTATGGATGCTTATCATAATAAATATGGTACACTTTAATTGCAATTGGTAATTTCTTCCAAATTAATGTTAGGTTACTTTTTGCCCACAATGTACTGATCATATGAAATGATTTGACATGCTGAGGAAAGTTGGAGCTTCTCTGTGGCATTCCAGAACCCTGCCCTCAAGTTTAAATGTGGGCACATTATAGGAAACAATTGCTCATTGTGATTTTCACTGGAACGGTCAATTAATGATCTGATGATAAGCTTTCTTTCCAGTTAAGAATGGTCAGCCAGTTCATGAAGTTCTTCCTGCTTGAAAGGAGCAGCAGACTTCCCCTATGGGTAAGTAGGGGAGGTATTTAACTGGAAGGTGCCCCTCTCCAACCCTTTTACATTTTCAATTGAAAATGGCTTCAGCAATCAGCTACCATTTTAAGGCAGGTATTAGTTAGAGGGAGCTCTTCAATGGTTAATCTGTATCTGCCACAACACAGGAGTTTTAACCAAGTCTAGCGTGATGCCTCCAGGTAATCAAACTGGCTCCCCCTGCCTAAGGTACTGTAAGGATGGCTTTAAAATCCCAGTCGATCTCCCTTAAATAGCCTGAAGTATCCGTTAACAAGCTGGATTGGCAACTCACTACATGTGGAAGGATAGCCGTTCACTCTCCATATTCCCATTCCCTTTCTCCTTTGTGAAAATAGCCGAAGAGTGCAATAAAGTCAGATCACTGCCCAATGCTATATGTAGCATCTTCATACCTCTGATGCAAGTCCGAGTGATTGGACCCCAATATTGTATTGGCTAAAAGGCAGAGATATTATTAAATTTGATATCTCATTACACTGAATGACAATAGCAAGTTCAAGAAAAAGCCTTGGCCACTTTTTGCAATATCAATTACATGTGGAACACTGCTAGATTTTCATTTGTTATGTTTACAGTTTATATAATTCATAGTTTGGAAAATAATCACTTGCGTGGAAAGTTATGAGTACAGTAGATATACCTGATCTTTGACCTGATAAATAATGGCATCACTCACAAGCACTGTTATATAACAATGTGCTTGTCAGTGGATTATTAAGGAAGATATACAGTTTGCTAGCACAGATACAGTAAATTACCTTTTATAACCTTCTCACCAAATAATTCATCATTTTATCTATTTTTCATTATTTTCTGATGCAGACAACAATCTTCCCAGCATTAAGTGTACTCCTGAAGAAACATCACATATATACATTCATTTTACGTGAGTACTTACCCTGTAAGACATTGATTGCATTTTTGTAAGAAAATCCCTTCTCTGCCAACATCTCAATGGGGACCAGTGCCCATAGTGGCTCAGGGTTTCACAAATTTCTGTTAAACCATGTGCATTTTATCCTTGTGATGCTATCACTTCATGTGATCATTTTCTTTTATCGGGATGGACTTCGAGTATAAATGATGATTACCAACATTACGCGCAGTGACATAATGTTATATTTTTCCATTTTAAATGCTAGATGTTTAATCTTTCACAAACTTAGTTTTCGTCAAGGTTTCGGTTTTAAGGAATGCGATACTACATCATGTTACAACAGAAAGAAAGAAGTATTTGTATTTGAATAGCATTGTTTTGCACTACGTGTGTATCAATGACTAAATAATTCCATCTGCCATGACAGGTCGTTCTGCTATAACTCATATTTCATCAGTGCAAATTGGCTATAATGCGATTGGTGAATTGTGGGCATTGTTTGGATAATGCAAACTTTCTACTGAAGGGATACAGCAATTTTCTACTAGAAATCTTCGGCAGTGCAATTTTCTACATGGGTTTTCCAGTGCGAGTTTGCAGAGGAACACAACTGTCACGTTATAGTTGAACAACCTGTAGACTGCAGAGGTATTTAAAATTTTCTGCCATTTATGGAGGAAAGTCTTTGCACCGGTTAACAAAAATGTGCAGGTTAGGTGAATTGATCATGCTAAATTGCCCATAGTGTTCATGGGTGTGTAGGTTAGGTGCATTAGTCAGGGGTAATTGTAGAGTGATAGGGGAAGGGGAATGAATCTGGGTGGGTTACTTTTCAGAGGGTTGGTCTGGACTTGTTGGGCCAAATGGCCTGTTTCCACACTGTAAGGATTCTATGATTCTAACATGGAAAAAAAGTCAAAGTTAGGAAAATGACAAAGCTGAAGAACATGACGAGCAGCTTAGTAACTAACTTGTCACCTGGCTAGAATAAACACAGTGTTGAGACCTGAACAGGATGAATAAACCATGGTTGCTGCCAGGAAATTGGGCACAGATCCATATGCCCATGGTGGCCATCAAGATGGACATGGAAGGAGTGAATCTATTCAAAAGGATACTATGTAAAGGTTGTGTTTATTTTATTCATTGTCTATACTTTTTATTGTGGATTGAAATGGAAAAAGAATTGTTTTGAATGGTTATAAGATTTCCGCATTTTTTTCACACCTGATATACATTGTAACTACTATTTTCACAGTTGTTGGTTCACAGGATAGTAAATGGTTTGCAGATGAGCTGGAGCTAAGGGCTTGTACAAATGGAGATCAGCTGGCAATAAGTAGCTGACTAACATCATCCCAGTACCAAAAAAAACACATAAAACGTGCCTCAATGACTACTGCTCAGTTCTGACCTCTACAGTTATGAAATGCTTTGAGAGATTAGTCATGGCCCACATCAGCTTTAGCCTCCTAGCCTGCCACAACCCCTTGGAATTTGCCTACCCGCATAACAGCTCCATGTCAGACGCCATCTCCCTAAACCTACTCTCATCCCTGGAACATCTGGATAATAAGGATAGAGATGCCAGGCTTCTACTTATTGACACAGAAGTTGCTGGAAAAGCTCAGCGGGTCTGGCAGTATCTGTGCAGAGAAATTCTGGTCTCCTTTCTGTCAGAAGGATGTTGTGAAACTTGAAAGGAAAAGATTTACAAGGATGTTGCCAGGGTTGGAGGGTTTGAGCTATGGGGAGAGGCTGAATAAGCTGGGCTTGTCTTTCCTGAAGCATCAGAGGCTGGGGGGGGTGACCTCATAGAGGTTTATAAAATCATGAGGGGCAAGGTCTTTTCCCAGGGGTGAGCGAGTCCAGAACTAGAGGCCATAGGTTTAGGGTGAGAGGGGAAAGACTTAAAAGGACCCTAAGGGGCAACATTTTCACACAGAGGATGGTGCATGTATGGAATGAGCTGCCAGAGGAAGTGGTGGAAGCTGATACAATTGCAGCATTTAAAAGGCATTTGGATGGATATATGAATAAGAAGGGTTTGAAGGAATATGGGCCAATTGCTGGCAAATGGGTCTAGATTAGGTGAGGATATCTGGTCACCATGGACGAGTTGGACTGACAGGTCTATTTCCATACATCTCTATGACTCTGAATCAGAGTTAATGTTTTGGGTCCAGTGACCCTTCCTCAGAACTGAGCTTTTTCAGCATTTTCTGTTTTGATTCTGATTTACTGCATCCGCAGTTCTTTCAGTTTCTATTTATTGACTACAGCTCCACCTTCAACACAATAATCCCAACCAAACCAATCTCCAATCTCTGAGACCTAGGTCTCTGCTCTACCCTCTGCAATTGGATGCTGAACTTCCTGACCTACAGACCACAATCAGTGAAGATAGGTAACAGCACCTCCTCCATGACGATCCTCACACTGGCACCTTGCAAGGCAATGAACTCTGCCCCATATTGTACTTTCTGTATACTCCTGACTGTGTGGGCAAATGTTGTCCAAACTCCACCTGCGAGTTCACTGATGACACCACCATTGAGGGCCAGATATCAAACAATGCTAAGACAGAATAAAGGAAAGAGATAGAATGCTTGCTGACATGGTACCAAGATAACAATCTTTAAAATAGAATCCCTAATGTGTGGAAATAGGCCCTCCAGCCCAACAAATCCACACCGACCCTCTGAAGAGTATCCCACACACTTATTAAAATTACATTAACCTAATCTCAAGACCACATAGTCTCTGTCTTCTCTGCAGTCTTCAATCTTCCAACTGCTGAAAGGTAATTTTGATAGAGAGTGTTTTCTAATTTCTTTGAGAGCAAGATGCTCCCCGGCTCTTAGGCGGTTGCTTGGCTGATCAATGACAGTTGCTCTCTCTCTGACCAATTTTTGAAATGTCAGCATTTTTTATATCTCTCAACATCGCACGGTCTGGTGTTGTCAAAACTATAAACTCAGCTGGGTTTTAGTAACCTGGGCATAATTTAAACTAATTAAGTTTAAATTATTGTGAAAATGAAAACCAAAACTCAGGTAACCATTTAACAGCTATTTGCTACATGTACCTATTTTGGAACAGCTCGTCTACCAGCCTTTCCATTTGGGCAGCTAAGCCTGCACTTTAAGATTACTTCAAAATTCAGAAATCACTCTCCATTTTAAGGTGAACATACATGCGACATGCTTTCGACTTTGTAACACCTCCCTCTTTAAGAAAAAAATGAACCACTGTAATGAAAAAATGACTTCTTTCTTTTTCATCACAGCACCAGGGACTCTGGTTCGATTCTAGCCTTGGGTGACTGTCTGTGTGGAGTTTGCATATTCTTCACATGTCTGGACGGGTTTACTCAGAGTGCTCCAGTTTCCTCCCACAGTCCAGGTTAGGTGAATTGGCCTTGGTAAATTGCCCATAGTGTTCAGGGATATGTAGGTTAGGGGTACTAGTGAGGAGTAAATGTAGATTAGTTGGGGAATGGATCTGCTAAGATTTGCTTTCCCATCATTCAGATAAATTGCACAATTTGTTAACCCAGCTATAATTCTGTTGATGAGTCTTTGGAATGTGGCGAGTGCATTCTTCATTCCAAAGGGCATCACTTTAAATTGATATAGTCCATTTGGGGTTACAAACGCAGAAACATCTTTCACTTTCTCTGATAAAGGTATCTGCCAATAACCACGCAGTAAAACGAACTTCATGATGTAAGTGGCTTACCCAACTTTCTCTATACAGTCATCCAAACTTGGTATTCGATAAGAGTCCAATTTAGTTATGGTGTTAACTTCTGATAGTTCACACAAAATTGTTGAGTCCAGTCATGTTTAGGAACTAACACGAACAGTGAACTCCACTCACTCTGACTCAGTTCAATTATGTCTTCATTGAGCATCACATCCATTTCCTTCGTGACTTGTCCAGTTTTGAGAAGGCTAAATTTGTAGTTGTTTTATCAGAACAGCATTCCCTACTTCCACTTCATGAACATAGTATTGTTCTTCCCCATTCTATTCCAGGATGTCCTCATACTGTTGCAACAAACCTTCAACTGAGTTCATTGTTCCTGTGACAGATAGTTCACTATCCTATTCCATTCTTCAAGGACTTCCTCATTGTGTAACATAATTTGAGGCACATCAAATTTACACTCTCTCAATTTGATTCCTCACTCTGCAGAGCAGTAACTAATACATGTTTATCTAGTTTCCCGTCTTTATGAAAGTAAGGTTTCAATATATTCACATGACAAATCCGATACAGATTTTTCTATCCAGCATATTCACCATTAGTTTACTTGTCTCAACTTTTTCTGATGAAGGTCTTATGCCTGGAACATCAATCCACCTGCTCCTCGGATGCTGCCTGATCAGCTGTGTTTTTCCAGCACCACACTTTTCCTCAATTTGATAGGCACCACTAAACCTGGCTTTGAATGGATCTCCTACCACTGGTAACAATATTAATATGTTATCCATTATGGAATTGCTTTTGGAAATCTGGTAGACATATCCATTAAAGTTAACCAATGCTGGTCCCATGTTTAGTTTTAGAGAGGGGTCTTACACAATCGGTCATAATAATACACAGAAAAACATCTGAATTTTTGAGCTTTTACCTGTCACCTGATTCATTCTGTGTTGTGCCCTCTTCAGGTACTGTTTAGCAAATTTGTGTGCCTTGGTTAATCTCTCCCTTACCTCAGATACATAATCTAAGTGTGAGATCTCTGACTTCAGTCCTATCAATTTTTCTTTAATTAGTTTCAAAAGCCCTCTCACTTCGTGTCCGAATATTTAACTTTAAGGGAGTAAACTAAGTTGATTCGTTTGGGACAAACAATACGAATAGGATATTTTTATCCCAATCATTCGGGCAATCCTGACAGTATGCTCTTAACATGGTCTTCAGGGTCCGATGCCACCTTACCAAAGCAACCTGGAATTCAGGATGATCCACATTTTGATTTAAAGTGCTGCATTCCTAAACTATCCCGGTGTCCCGGAAATGTTCTCTGAATCGTTCTACAAGTAGGCATTCTGTCTCCCCATTGTACAGGAGACCACATCAGAAGCAACAGATACAGTAAATGACATGTGTGGAAGTGCAGGTAAAATTTTGATGGATGTGAAAGGCTCCTTTGGGCTTTGGATGGAGGTGAGGGGGAAAGTGTGGGCGCAGGTTTTGCAATTCCTGTGGTGGCAGGGGAAGATGCAGGGAGGGGAGGGTGGGTTGTTGGGTTGTGTGGACCATCATCCAGTGACCAAACACTTCAACTCCTCCTCCTCAACTCCCCTGAGGACATGCAGGTCCTGGGCCTCCTCCATCGCTGCTCCCTTACCACCCAATGCCTGGAGGAAGAACACCTCATCTTTGCCTCGAGACCCTCCAACCCTATGGCACAATGTGAATTTCACCAGATTCCTTGTTTCTCGTCCCCCCACCTTATCCCAGTTCCAACCTTCCAACTTGGCACCACCCTCATGATCTGTCCTACCTGTCCATCTTCCTTCCCACCTATCCACTCCACCCTCCTCTATGTCCTGTCACCATTACCCCACCTCCATCTATCTATCACACTCTCAGCTAGCTTCCCATCAGCCCCACCCCCTCTCCCATTTATCTCACCACCCCCTTGGCTCACAGCCTCATTCCTGATGAAGGGCTTTTGCCTGAAACCTCTGTTCTCCTGCTCCTCGGATGCTACCTGACCTGCTGTGCTTTTCTAGCACCACATTCTTGACATCCATTATAGTTAGCAAATGCTGGGTTCCCATTTTTAGTTTTAGGGAGAGGACCTACACAAATTAATCATAACCTGCATGAAACATTTTTTTGAATGTGGGAATTGGCATCAAAGGTGCTGGTTTATTACTGCTTATAGCGTACCTACCAACTGGCACAAATAACATGTATGGCAAAATGTAACCACATCCTTACGTAGTCCAGCCCAATGGAAGTGCTTTTGTACCTTAGCCTGTGACTTTGTCAAACCTTGATGGCCTCCTACTGGTAAATTTATGTGCTACCCATATTATTTCCTGTTTGTATGCTATCGGCAACACAATCTGGTGCATTTCTGCTTATTTTCCCTCTGCACTAACCTGCCATGGTCTCCATTTTCATCTTAGAATTCTATCACTAAGATAATAACCCTCAGGAATATATTCTGATTCCTTTTCTGAGCATGCATCAAAACAAATATATTTTATTGTCTTATCTTTAAGTTGTAAGTCCATCAGCCTTTCAGGACTAAACACTTCTACCTGACCCTTTACATGTTCAGGTTTTTCCTGTAACATTACATCAAACAGGGTGTTAGCTAACTGAAAATCAACTCCTTTGTTTTTCTCTTCAGTTTTTCCTTCATGCTGTTACTTATGACAGTGGGATCTCTTAAGACAAGAGTCTGGAAACCTTCCAGGGTATTTTTCTTTTAACTTCTCAGTTCCCTGGTCTTCCTTTGGCATTTCCACTACAAGAGGCATCACTCCCACCTTGGATCCTGACAGATCGTTCCCAAGAATAACCTATATTCTTGGAACTGACACTCCGTTAAACACTCCCACTGTTACTTCCCAGTCTTGGTTTGGCTTTCCAACCTGATCTAATACGGTGGGAAAGCTAAATTTCTGTCCACCTGTTCCACAAATTATTGGGTAACATGAGTGCAAATACTTTCATCTCTTACTATTAGAGACTAACTAAATCCTGTCTCTCTGAAAATTATAGCTTCTTTCCCTTCTCCCCCTGTTCTTCCTGAGTAAACCTTACCCACAGAGGTGAAGTTTTTACAGAGATCGGACACTAACTCAAAACCCAGCCCCTGCCAAGGCTGTGCACTCTCCTGCAGCTCGACTTTTCTTGGAATTTACTGTACTACTTTCACTAATCCTACTGGTTTAACCTCTTTTACTATGTCTTTTCCCACAGTGCCATTCTTCAATGACCAGCACTGTGACTTTGTGTGTCCGATCTTGTGGCAGTGAACTTACCTTTTCCCAGTGCCTTCTTAAACCACCAGCACTATAATTTTATGGGTACCACTCCATAACATTGAAAACTCCTGAGGTCTTTCCCTTCCATTCCACTCGCTTGGGCTTCTTTTCCCACCTGTGGTAAACTATTCCCAGTGTGCTTTCCACTTTGTTTTGTAGTGAAGGATCTCCTCCTCTCCTAATTTCTCATGGGATGAAATTGCTGTTGGAAGCTCAATTTCATCTATTTTACTAATACATATTCATCTGCCATCTCTGCCACGCTTCTCACTTCTTGAACTTTCTGTTCATCCACATGAATTCTTACCATCTGTGGAAGTGAGTTTTTAAATTCCTCCAGCAGAATAATCTCTCTTAGAGCCTCAAAGGTCTTATGTGTTTTTAAGGCTTACACTCATCTATCAAAATAGCTATATTTAATTATTTCAAACTCAACATAAGTCTAATCTGGTTCCTTCTTTATGTCACTGAATCACTGCCTATATGCTTCTGGTACAATTCATAGGCACTGAAAATAGACTGTTTGACATCTGCATAACCTCTTGACCCCTCATCTGACAGTGTTGCAAATACCTCACTAGCTGTGCCTACCAGCTTGGTCTGAAGTAACATTACCCATAAGTTCTCTAGCCAGTCCATCTGCCTAGACAATTTTTTCAAATGAAATAAAAAAGGTTTTGACATTTTTCTCATTAAAATATGGCAATGTTTAAACATATTTGTATACATCTCTATCTTCTCCCTTCATCTCTATCCTGTTAGCTTGACTTTCCTAACTAATTCGCAACTTTTGATGTTCAAATTCTCTCCCTTTCTTTCTTTTTGCTCACTGAGAACCTTCTCTCCCTTTCTTCATCTTCTCTTTCTGTCTCTTCTCTCTCTCTTTCTCTTTCCTCTCTCTTTCTCTTTCTTTCTACACAACTAAGAACTTTCTCTCCCTTTCTTTACCTTCTAACTCCCATTACATCTTTTATAATTTAAGTTTCTCAAACTACACTGCATTTGTCTGTATCTCTGATATTCCAAAGTACTTGGTCAACTCCATTACAATTTCAGCTTTCCTTTTGATCCTGGTCAAACCCAATTCTAACCCATTTGCTAATTCTAAAAGTATATCCTTCCTCCATCTTTATAAACTTACTTGGCAAATTTGGGAAGCAACTCCAAACCTTAGAAACTCAATAGGAATGTTAAGAGCCATTTCTCTCACTTTAAATCTAACTAACCACAAGTAACTGACATTAAACAAATGTTCTCACCTAAGTTTTAATTAAAAATCGAGGACACTAATTGTCAAGTGTTGAAACCTGTTGGGATTGTTCATACCATAAATCTGTCCAAATCCCAGATGATGAGACCCCAAACTAATATGACGCAGAGGTCGAACCCCTCTGTTAATTAAAACCAAACACCCAGAAAAAACTCGCCTCGCCTCAATCTGTTAAAATATCAGTGACAGAGAACTCCTAATTTCTTCTATTTAAAGAATAAATTACAATTATTCTCCTTACTCTAATAGTGAACACTAAGCAATAAGTATTAACAAATCCAAGGTCCCCTAGTTCTTAATTACTTAATACCTGACCCCAACTTTATAAAATGAATGCTGTCAAATAGCATACTTATTAAACATTATACTAACATAATCTCAAGACCATGCAGTCTTTCCCTTTTCTGTGGTCTTCAAATCTTCCAACTGCTGATCTCCCTAGGTGATTTTTTTTCTTTTGTTGTGAGTATGTTTTACATGAAAAAGGTACTTTTGATAGAGTGTGCTTTCTAATTTCTTTGAGAGCAAGATGTTAGATGGGCAGTTAGCTCTCCAGCAGTTGCTTTATCTGATCAATTTTCAAAATGCCAACATTTTTATACCCCTCAACATTGTACCATCTCATTGGTCTGATGTTGTCAAAACAATAAATTCAAACTTAATTGGGTTTTAGAATCCCAGGCATAATTTAAACTAATTGTTTACATTCAAATTGTGGTCAAAATGGCAACGAAAACTCAGGTATCCATTTAACAGACATGTGCTATTATGTATCTATTTTGGAACAGCTCATCTCCTAGTCTTTCCATTTGGGTAGCTGAGCCTGCACCCTGTTATGCTCTGGAACTTGGTTTGTGCTTTCTATCAATTTCCAAAAGACAGTTAAATTGGAGAGTTCTACATTTTTCTTTAAAATTTTAAACTTTTGTGACAACTCTGGGAATGATGGTGTTTGATTGTCAGTGTGCTACCCAAGAGAGGCATAATATCAGGATGGTGAAAGGTTACAAAGATCATATTATTTGGATGCAGGCTGTGATATCTTACTCCCCCTGTCTCCCTGCCCCAGAGAAGATTGCAATATGAGTGAAATATTGCACTTCATCATTTTTAATAGATATGTGTTTTAAGGAAGCTGTATTGTTCTCCAGCGCTTTGCCATCCACACAGACATCTCGTTTATGTGTACAAAACTTCATTTATAATCTGTTCACTCATGCAGATAGTGACTTGCAGGTAGCAATTACTTTTTTGCACATACATGTGAAAAGTCTGAATTTTCATTCACACAGGACTCGCATACCTGTTAAGGGTGGAAAAGCTGGAATGAGCTTGCATAGAAAAAGCCAATCACAAATATACTTCATCAATAAAAGTATCATTTTGCAGATGCTGTAAGGAAATTATATTTCCATGATTGCAGTAGCATTTCACATAGCAAGAGCAGATTTAAATATAATTTCTATTTTAAGGATTCCTATGAGTTACATCAGATTAGATTAGATTAGATTACTTACAGTGTGGAAACAGGCCCTTCGGCCCAACAAGGCCACACCCCACCCGCTGAAGCGCAACCCACCCATACCCCTACATCTACACCTTACCTAACACTACGGGCAATTTAGCATGGCCAATTCACCTGACCTGCACATCTTTGGAGTGTGGGAGGAAACCGGAGCACCCGGAGGAAACCCACGCAGACATGGGGAGAACGTACAAACCCCACACAGAGAGTCGCCTGAGGCGGGAATTGAACCTGGATCTCTGGCGCTGTGAGGCAGCAGTGCTAACCACTGTGCCACTGTGCCGCCCACATCAGGAATAAAATGTTATGATATTAAAGTTTGTAACTATTTTTATGCATCATATGAGATTTGTATCCCATTAATAGAAGACATGTCATATGTAGTAGTTGATATATCTAGCTGAGACATTAAATGACTATTGTCTTCAATGCCATGAAGATAGCTTATTTTGGAGTAAATATCATTTATTCCAGTATGGTGAGCATTAAATAGGCAATTTATATATCATATATGTGTAGCAGTTGACATCAAGATGCAGTGGATGGGAGCAAATTGTCATAATTTCTTGAGTGTATATTGTGGAACATCTGAATTCCCAGGGGCATTAATATGCAACAGTTAAAAGGAGAGCCAGTTGCAAATAGATAACATGCACAGATATAAAGCAATTATTAATTTACATTATAAAAGAGAGACAAACCAAAGCACTCTAAAGTCTGATGCAAATGACTTTGAAACATTTCTATTAAGTTATGAAGAGCATTTTATCTATTCACCTGTAAACCTGAATTATTGCATAATATTTTCCACATTTATTAAATATATTGCAGTCACAGCTTTGTCTTTTACAAGGTTAGCATTTTGATTTTTAATGTTACTTCATACACTTCAACTCGGATAAAATACAACAATACGACAACTAGTGATGACAGACAAGATAGTTATTTTTAAATAAGCTAATTTCTGGTAAGGTAATTAGTTTTCACTGCATCAAAAACTTGTCCTATGCCATCCTATTTTCATTTTAAATCCTGCAAAAGTCTCAAGTTAAAACATCATAATAATGTTTTTTATAAAAATGCACGTCAACTTTCTACGTGACAGTATGCCTCACTTTGTAAGTGCACTGAAACTGAAAGCCTCTATTCCCAAAATCATCACAAAAGTTAAAGATTTATAAAGGAATGCAAAATACACTAACATACCTGTCATTTCAACCCAGGTTGATAGATACCACAGAGCAGGTTTCTATACATAACACAAATTGTTATTCGTCACAAATAAATAGATTCTAACTTTGTGAAAATTCACTCATGGGATGTGGGTATCACTGGTGTCACTAACTGTCTTTGAGAAGGTGGTGGTAAGCTGCATTCTTGAACAACTATTGTCCATATGTTATGCACTGACCCACAATGCTCTTAGGGAGGGAATTCCTTTATTTTGACCCAGCAACAGTGGAGGAATGACAAAATATTTCCATGTCAGGATGGGAAGTGGTTTTGAGAGAAAACTCCAAGTGGTGGTCTGGCCATGTATCTGTTGCCCTTGTCCTTCTGGGTGGAAGTCATGGGTTGGGAAGGTGGTGCCTGCGGATCTTTGAGAATTTCTGTAGTGCATCTTGCAGATAGTACATGCTGTTGCTACTGAATGTAAGTGGTGGAGGAAATGAATGCTTGTGGATGTGGTGGCAATGAATTGTTCTGCTTCGTCCTGGATGGTTTCAAATTTTTTGAGTGTTATTGGAACTGCATCCATCCAGGTAAGTGGGGAATATTTGATCACACTCCTGGCTTGTGACTTGTAGATATTGGATAGGCTTTGGGGATTCTGGAATTGAGTTTTTAACTGCAGTATTCCTAACCTCTGATCTCCTCTTGAAGATATTGTGTTTATGTCGTGGGTCTAGTTGATTTTCTGGTTATGGTAACACACAAGATGTTAGTCATGGGGGATTCAGTGATGGTAATGCCATTGAATGTCAGTTTGTCCAGGTGAGACAGAGGTTCACCTACCTCTCTTCCAATCTAGTTTACTGCATCAGGTGCTCCCGATGTCGTCTTCTCTATATCGGGGAGACTGAAAATAAACTTAGGGAACAGTTAACCGAGCATCGGAGCCGGGTCCATAGGAGCCTATTGGACCTCCCAGTCACCAAGCATTTCAATTTCTCCAAGCACTCCCTTTCCAACATGACCATCCTGGGCCTCCTTCATTGCCAAAATGAACCACAGTACAAATTGGAAGAACAACACCTCATTTTTCACCTGGATAGCCGAGAGCCTGGACGACTCAAAATTGATTTCTCTAATTTCAAATAACCTCCCTCCTCATCCCCCAACACCCTTCCTAGCCCTTTTCCATCCCTTCTACTGCTCCCTACCACCAACCAGATTCATGCCTCCCATTGACCAACCAGGTCATACCCTCTAACTGTATTCACTTATCCCCACTTCACCACCCTGCCCCTGGCACCCCCTTTATTTGCAGCTCCCCTTACACCCACCCCCAGTCCTGAAGAAGAGTTCCACCCCAAACGTCGACTTCTCTATCTCCTGATGCTGCCTGGCTTACTGTGTTCTTCCAGCCTCCTGCTTGTCTATATTGAATGTCAAGCGGCAGTGGTTAAATTGTTTCTTATTGGTGATGGTATTAGCCTTGCGTTTGCGTGGCACAAATGTTATTTGCCATTTGTCAGCACAAGCCTGAATATTGTCCAGATCTTGTTGCATTTGAACATGGACTGCTTCAGTATCTGAGGAGTCGAGAATAGTATTAAACAGTGTGCAATCGTCAGCAAACATCCCCATTCTGATCTTATGATGAATGGAAAGTCATTGATGAAGTAGCTGAAGAAAGTTGAATTGAGGACACCAACCTGAGAAACTCCTTAGAGATGTTTGGAGCTGAGATGACTGATGTCCCCCAACCAAAACCATTTTCCTATGTGACAAGTATGACTCCAACCAGCAGAGAGTTTTCCCCTGATACCCATTGATTGCAGTTTTGCTAGGGATCTTTGATGCCGCACTTTGTTACTCACTCCTCACTTCTGGAATTCAGCATTTTTGCAATTCAGCATTCAGTATTGATCCAAAGCAATGGTAAGGCCAGGAGCCGAGTGGCCCTGGTGGAACCTAAACTGAGCATCACTGAGCAGGTTATTGCTGAGCAGGTGCTGCTTGATAGCACTGTTGATGACACCTTCCATCATTTCACTGATGATCAAGAATAGTTGGATGAGGCAGTAATTGGTTGTTTTGTTTTTGCGTACAGGACACTCTTGAGCAATTTTCCACACTATTTGGTAGATTATACTGTTGTAACTGTGCTGGGAGAGCTTGGCTCAGGGAATGGCAAGTGTAGAGCACAAGTCTTCAGTACTATTGCTGGAATGTTGTTCGGGCCCATAACATTTGCAGGATCCAATACCTCCGACCACTTCTTGATATCACGTGAAATGAATCAAATTGGCTGAAGACTGGTATGTATAATACTGGGGACCACTGGAGGAGGCCACAATGGATCATTCAATTGACATTTCTGGCGGAAAATTGCAGTGAATGCTTCAGCATTATCTGTTGAGCTCTTCAATCATGGAGGATGGGGATAGTTGGAGAGCCTCTTCCTCCAGTGAGTTGTTTAATTATCCACTGCTGTTCAACATTACATATGGCAGGACTGCAGAAATTAGATCTGATTTGTTGGTTGTGGGATCACTTAGCTCTGTCTGTCCGTTGCTGCTTTTGGAGTTTTGCATGCAAGTGGTCCTGTCTGGTAGTTTTCACCAGTTGACACCTCATTTTTCAGTATGCTTGACATGCTTTCCTGCACTTTCCATTCAACCAGGGTTGACCCCCTGGCTTGATGGTAATAATTGAGTGGGGGATATGCCAGACCATGACTTTGGAGATTGTGCTGTTCCAACTCTGCCCCATTTAGCATGGTGATAGTGCCACATAGCACGATGCAGGTTATTCTCAATGCAAAAGACCTTTTTTTCTGCACAAAGACTATGTGGTGGTCAGTCTTAAGGATATTTTCATGGGCTAATGCACCTGCAGCCAGCAGATTGATAAGAAAGAGGTCAAGTATGTTTCACCTCTTGTTAGTGCCCTCACAACCTGGTGCCAACTCTGTCTAGCAGCTATATCCTTTAGGTCCTGACAAGCTCAATCAGTAGTACTGCTGCCAAGTAACTCTTGGTGGTGGACATTGAAATTCTCCAACCAGAGTCCATTTTGAACCCTTGCCACTCTCACTGCTTTTTCCAAGTGTTGTTCATCATGGAGGAGTATTGATTCTTCAGCCGAGGGAGGGCAATACATGGTAAGTAACAGGAAATTTCCTAAATCAACCTGAAGTCATGAGACTTCATGGGATCCATAGTCAATGTTTAGCATTCCCAAAGCAACTTCCTCCTGACTGTATACCATTGAATTACCACCTCATCTGGGTCGTCTTACTCTTGGTGGTGGTGGTGTCTGGTACATTGTCAATAAGGGAAAATTTTCTGTCTATGATTATGTCAGACTGTTGCTTGACTAACCTGTGAGACAGCTCTCCCAAGTTTAACATTAGCTCCCAGATGTTAGTAATGAGGAAGTTGCAGGGTTGTTAGGGCTGCTTCTGCCATTGTCTTTTCCTAGCTTAATGGTCTGTCTGGTTCCATTTCTTTAAGACTTCATAATGATTGGTACAACTGAGTGGCTTGGTGGGCCATTTCAGAGGACAATTGACAGTCAACTACATTGCTGTGTCTGGAGTCATATATATGCTAAACCGGGTTGAGAAAGGCAGATTTCCTTCCCTGAATGACATGAGTGATGCAGATGGGCTTTGTCAACAATTGACAGTGGTTTCATCGTCATCGGTAGGTTCGTAATTCTAGAATTTTTTTTATTGGATTAAATTTCTGCCATCTGCAATGATGGGATTTGAACCCGGGTAAAAATCTTCTAGGAGAAAGTGAGGACTGCAGATGCTGGAGATCAGAGCTGAAAATGTGTTGCTGGAAAAGCGCAGCAGGTCAGGCAGCATCCAAGGAGCAGGAGAATCGACTGAAACGTCAATTCTCCTGCTCCTTGGATGCTGCCTGACCTGCTGCGCTTTTCCAGCAACACATTTTCAGCTTTGAACTCGGGTCCCTAGAACATTATTTGAGAGTCTGAATGAATAACCTAGCAATAACCACTAGGCCAAAGCCTCCTCATAAAAATAAAAATTTAGGAACCGACATATAATCTACTTGATAAAGTGCTATAGACAACTGAAAATGGTCACAAAAAATTGATATTATAGGTGGAGGGAAACACATAAGACCATAAGACTTAGGAGCAAAAATTAGGCCATTCTGCCCATCATGTCTGCTCCACCACTCAATCATGGTTGATAAGTTTCTCAACCCCTTTCTCCCCCTTTCTCTCTGTAGCCCTTGATCCCTTTGATACTCAAGTACCTACCTCTCTCACTCTGGCCTCCACAGCCTTCTGTGGCAATCAATTAGATATATTCACCACTCGCTGGCTGAAGAAGTTTCTCCTTTTCTCCGTTTTAAAAGGTCTTTCCTTTACTCCTCGGCTATGCCCTCGGGTCCTAGTCTCTCCTACAAATGGAAACATCTTCCCAAAATCCACTCTGTCCAGGCTATTCAGTATTCTATGTGTTTCAATTAGATCCACCCTCATCCTTCTAAATTCCATCGAGTATCATCCCAGAGTCCTCAAACATTCATCATATGTTAAACTTTTCATTCCTGGGACCATTCTTTCGAACCTCTTCCAAAAAGACTCTAAGGCCAATACATCCTTCCTGAGATATGGGGCTCAAAACTGCACACAATACTCCAAATGTGGTCTGACCAGAACCTTATAGAGCCTGAGAAGTACGTCCTTGCTTTTATATTTAAGTAGATTGAAAATAAATGCCATCATTGCATTTGCCTTCTTAACTACTGACTCAACCTGTAAGTTTACCTTGAGAGAATCCTGGACCAGAATTACCAAGTCTCTTTGCACGTCAGACTTCAGAATTTTCTAGGAAGGCAGTTCAATGGACTCTGTCCATAGAGTTCAATGAGATATTGCTTTTACCTTGTCAGTACCTGCTGCTCCTTAATCTTCCTTCTCCTAATACTTTCACTTGCTTGTAGAAGGACAGGGGATCTGGTTCATACTTCCAAAATTCCTGACTTATTGGTCAACAGAAATGGCTTATAACAACTGATGAGGTAAATAAATAGGCTTTGAGAAAACGGCAACTCCTTCCTATTCAAAGGGCCAATGGTTTTTTCTCCAAAACGTTCATAATCACAATTTGGTCAGCTTCCTAGTAGCCAGTCACATCGTTGCTGATGATAGATGTCCTTTGTCATCAACAACTGGGCACCATTCCACAGGCCAACTAGCCTCATGTTGCTGGTCAAATCTCCCTTCATGCACATTCTCTGTCTTAAGCTCATTTGTAGTTAAACCTCACCCACTGCTTTAACAAACAACAGTTTAAACAACACTTGCAGTGAGTGCTGCTAACCTTTTTTTTTAAAATGCAGCATTCCTTTCCATAATTCTTGGTTTTTAGTATAGCTCTTTTTTCCCATTTCAATCTTTAATCAAAATAAAGGAAATTTAAGGATGTGACCTTTTCAACTGAGAAAGGAAGAAATATTGAGGAATTTAAAATTTGCATTTTAAGCATCACCAAAAAAGTCATGCCTCACTTTTTTTCAAATGACAAATTGATATTGATAACATATGGCCACTCCTAATGGGTGGTTTTTGAGGCCTTCCACTTGGTAGAAATAGTACACAAGGGGCCTGATGATATTGGGCAATGATTACCTCATCAATCACCACCAAATCAATTACATTATTTAGCTGTGGTACATGCAATTTGTCAAGACACGTGGCAGATTTGACTTGATTTGATTTATTATTGTCACATATACCTGGGTAGAGTGAAAAGTTTAGTGTTGCATGTAGTATAGGCAGATCATAACTTACAAATATCACAGGGTGATTGAACAGAGTGAGAAATACAAAATGTACAAATAGCAAGATTTGAAATTAGGGAGGGTCCATTCAAAAGTCTAATAACAGCAGGGAAGAAACTGTTCTTGAACCTGTTGGTGGATAAGTTTAAGCTTTTGTATCTTCTGCCTGATGGAAGAGGTTAATATATATGACAAGGACTATATACACTTAAAATGCGAAATAAAGAAAGAGAAGAACTGTGAATGCTGGAAATCAAAACCAGAAATTGATGGAAAAACTCAGCAAGTCTGTCAGAATTTGTGGAGAAAAAGCACAATAAATGTTTCAGGTCCTGTGACCCTTCTTCAGAATGTAAAATGCTGATCAGGTTTCAATGATGCACATAGGAATGCCAGTTTCCATTTATAGAAACATACAGTCATAGAGTCATACAACATGGAACAGACCCTTCACCCCAACTCATCTGTGCTGACTAGACATCCCAATCTGACCTCGTACCCTTTGCTAGCAGTTGGGCAACATTCCTCCAAACACTTCCTATTCATATATCCAACCAAATGCCTTTTAAATATTGTTATTGTATCCACCTCCACCATTTCCTCTGGCAGCTCATTCCATACATACGTGATCCTCTGCTTGAAAATGTTATAACACGGGTCTTCTTTAAAATCTTTCCCTCTCACCTTAAAATCTTTGCACACAAGTTCTGGACTCCTCCATTCTAGGGAAAAGATCATTGCTATTCATCCCGTCCATGCCTCATAATTTTATAAGCCTCGAAAAGGTGACCCTTCAGCCTCTAACATTCCTGGTAAAATAGCCCCACCTATTCCGGCTTTCCCTATGACTCAAACCCTCTAACCCTGGCAACATCCTTGCAAATCCTTTCCAAACCCTCTCACATTTAACAACATACATCCCATTGAAGATCGACTAGAATTATAGAGTCATAGAGATGTACAGCATGGAAACAGACTCTTCAGTCCAACTTATCCATTACAACTAGATATCCTAAGTTAATCTAGTCCTACTTATGAGCATTTGACTCATATCCCTCCAAACCCTTCATATTAATTTACCAATCCAGAAGCCTTTTAAATGCCAAAATTGTACCAACTTTCACTGCATCCTCTGGCAGCTCATTCCATATATGCACCACTCTCTGTGTGAAACAATTACCTCTTAGGTTCCTTTTAAATCTCTCCCCTCTCACCCTAAGCCTATACCCTCTAGTGTTGGACTCCCCACCCCAGGGAAAAGTCCTTGTCTATTTACCCTATCCATTTGTCAGTCTTACGTCTGTGGTCAGCAAGGTTTTGGAAAGAATTCTGAGGGATACGATTTATGACTATTTGGAAAAGCTTAGCATGATTAAAGGCAGTCAACGTGGCTTTGTGAGGGCAGGTCATGCCTCACAAATCTTATTGAGTTCTTTGAGGAGGTGACAAGACAGGTCGACGAAGGTCGAACACTGGATGTGGCGTATATGGACTTCAGCAAGGCATGTGATAAGGTTCCCCATGGTAGGGTCATTCATAAAGTCAGGAGATATGGGCTACAGAGAGGTTTGGCTATCTGGATACAGACTTGGTTGGCTGACAGAAGGCAGGGAATGGTTGTAGATGGAAAGTATTATGCCTGGAGGTCAGTGGAGAGCGGTGTTTCACAGGGCTATGTTCTTGGGCCTCTGCTCTTTGTAATTTTTTATAAATGACTTGGATGAGGAGGTTGAGGGGTGGGTTAGTAAATTTGCCAATGACACAAAGGTTGGAGGTGTTGATAGTATTGAGGTCTATTGCAGGCTGCAGCATGACATAGACAGGATGCAGAGCTGGGCTGAGAAATGGCAGATGGATTTCAACCTGGATAAATGGGAAGTGATGCAGTTTGGAAGGTCGAACTTGAATGCTGAAGAAAGGATTAAAGACAGGATTCTTGGCAGTGTGGAGGAACAGCAGGATCTTGGTGTTCAAGCGCATAGATCCCTTAAAGTTGCTACCCAAGTAGACAGGGTTGTTAAGAAAGCATATAATGCTTTGGCTTTCATTAACAGGGGGATCGAGTTTAAGAGCTGCGAGGCTTTGCTGCAGCTCTACATATCTTTGGTGAGACCAAACTGGGAATATTGTGTCCAGCTCTGGTGGCCCTTTTACAGGAAAGGTACAGAGGCTTCGGAGAGGGTGTAAAGAAGGTTTATCAGGATGCTGCCTGGACTGGAGGGCTTGTCTTATGAAGAGAGGTTGACTAAGCTCTGACTTTTCTCCCTGAAGAGAAGGAGGAAGAGGGGTGACCTGATCGAGATGTACAAGGTAATAAGAGGCATGGATAGAGACAATAACCAGAGACTTTTCCCCAGGGCAGGATTGACTGGCACGACAGGTCATAGTTTTAAGATATTAAGAGGAAGGTATAAGGGAGATGTCAGAGGTAGGTTCTTTATGCAGAGAGTTGTGAATGTATGGAATGTGTTGCCAGCGGTGGTGGTGGAAGCAGAGTCATTAGGGACATCTAAGCAACTGCAAGACATGCACATGGACAGCAGTGAATTGAGGGGTGCTTAGGTTAGGTTATTTTATTTTAGATTAAGAATAGTCCTCGGCACAACATCTTGGGCTGAAGGGCCTGTTTTGTGCTGTATTTTTCTATGTTCTATGTTCTATGGATGCCTCTCATGGTTTTATAAACCTCCATAAGGTCATCCCTCAGCCTCCGATGCTCCAGAGAAAATAGCTCCAGTCTATTCAGCCCCTCCCTATAGCTCAAACCCTCCAACAATGGCAACATCCTTGTAAATCATTTTGGAACCCCTTCAAGTATTGTAGTGAGACTAGAATTGGACACAGTATTCCAAAAGCGGCCTAACCAGTGTCCTGTCGAGTCACAACATGACCTCCCAACTCCTGCACTCACTGCACTGACCAATAAAAGAAAGCATATCAAGCACCTTCTTCTCTATCCTATTTACCTGCAAGTCCACTTTCAAGGAACTATAAACTTGCACTCCAAACGCTCTTTGTTCAGAAACACTTCCCAGGACCTTACCATTAAGTGTATGAGTCCTGTCCTGACTTACTTTTCTGAAATGCAGCACCTCACATTGATCTAAATTAAACTCCATCTGTCACTGCCCGGCCCATTGGCCCATCTATCAAGATCCCATTGTACTCTGAAGTTACCTTCTTTGCTATTCACTACCCCACCAATTTTGGTGTCATCTGCAACCATACCTCTTATGTTCACATTCAAATCATTTAAATAAATGATGAAAAGCAGTGGACCCAGCACTGATCCCTGTGGCATACCCATTGGTGACAGGCCTCCAGTCTGTTGTATGCAATATTCTAAAAGTGTCCTCACCAATGTACTGAACAGCTGCAAAATGATGCCCCAACTTCTATATTTAAAGCTCTGACCAATGAAAGCAAGTATGCCAAATGTCTTCTTCATCACCCTGTCTACCTGCCACCGCATTTTCAAGGAACTATGAACCTGCACCGGAGGTCTCTTTGTTCAGTAACAATACCCAGGGCACTATCATTAACTATATAAGTGTTATCCTGATTTGCCTTACCAAAATACAACTTTTACCTAAGTTAAATTATATCTGCTACTCCTCACTCATTGGTCTATCTGATCAAGGTCACATTGTACTCTGATATAACCTTCTTCGCCCCCATCCACTTTGCCACTTATTTTGGGGTCATCTGCAATCGTACTAACCATTTTCTATATATGTGTATGTGTGGAATGAGCTGCGAGAGGAAATAATGGAGGTGGATACAATAACAATGTTTAAAAGGCATTTAGTTGGATATGTGAATGCTGCCAGAATAGATCAATATTCCCAGCCTTTTCTATTTGTACAACAATGTAAACCTCCTGCTGAAGGAATGTACATGAAGCATTTTATTCTAGTTAGTTAATCATCATAGGTTCCCAAAAACATAGCATCTTTATATCTTAGCTTTGATTTATTAAATTTTAAAAGGGAATGAAAAGTACAAATTTATGAAACATTACAGACTATTCAACATTTACAACTATTTGGCTATACTACAGTGGTTACTGGAAACACTTCAGACTGCTGCAGCATTCAATTTTGAATTTCACTCAGGACTTCCTTTTGTGCATGAGTTACAGTTTGAATAAGCTCATCAATTGTTTGCTAGGACCTTAGTCAGATTAATCCATTTCAAAGAAATATTGTCATGTAATGTGTCTCCTGAACAAGAAGAGAAATAATATATTTGCAATTCGCCCATAACATAAAAGAGAATTAGAAGAATGTTACAATTTTGTAATGATGACTACAGCACCAAAGTTAGTACAGAAGCAAAGGCAGATAATCAAGTAATCTCCAACCTTCATCAGATTATTTCACATTGTACGCCACGCAAACACATGAAAGATCAGAAGTCAATCACCCTTGGACCGGAAAGCATCAAACCTACATTAGCTCTGCGTGAGGTATCTCAAAAGTTTGAGCAATAGATAGATTCAGCCATTTCATATTGCTTCGACACAGTAGCTAAACAGGTTGTTTTTCCACTCATAGAATGCTGCTGTAAAACTAAAAAGATGGTATGAGTAATGTACTCTTCCCACTAATCTGGCCAGCTGTGAGTACACACAGTCACTCATTGTACACTGACTGTGTCATTGCCATCCCATTCCAAAAGTTGCTGCTGTGCACAGAACTCAGAGGCCCATGCAGCCTGAAAGAAATTTAAGGGAATGTTAATAATGGGGTTTATGAATTTCAGTACTGCTGTGACGCTAGATATGTAAGCTCGATGTCCCAAAGACTGACAGATCACATGAAACTACATACCCCTTTGGCTGTTTTCAGGAAGTAAGGAGTGAAATTATACAACCAACACACACCTGCAAATGTTGCAACACGGTGAATGTGAAAGATGCCAGGATCCCAGAATTCCTTAGACTGTTCTCTCATTGGACAAAGGTAACTGGTGGTGAGTGTAACCTGAGGGTCACCACACACCTCAGGCAAAGGATGAATTTGAGAAGGTGGAGCCTTCATGGTGGCCTCAGCTGGTACAGAAATTGAACCAATTTGGTTGATAGCACCCAAAATCACAAACTAACTGTCCAGTCAGCTGAATGTACAGCATTGGATGTGATTCAGGAATTGAACAACATTTGTTGGGTAATCCTGCTGTACCGAGAATTAGGCTAACAATTAATTTAGGATTGTCAGGTGAGTTCACAAAGTAATACATTTGCATTTACTGAAAGCTAAATATATTAACACACAGAGTCCTGTTCATTGCAGACAGAAAAAAATAGTATGTGTATGCACTGCACCTGTTTCAATTCATCAAAATAGTTGACAATCATTCATTCATTCATTTTTCAGAGCAATGCCTGACCAATCATTGTCAACAATCTGTTTTAAAATATAATGAAAACCTTGCACTTAACTGTCAATAAGCATCAGTAGATACATTTTCCATGGCAACACCTCTAATGGTCACTTGCTAATCAATCAGAACTCTTCTCTCAAGCAGTTTAGATGTTGTTCCTGAAAATAGAAGATAGAACATTACAGCGCAACTACAGGCCCTTCAGCCAACAATGTGCCGCCGACCTGTGGAACCAGTCTGAAGCCCATCTATCCTACACTATTCTATTTTCATCCATATATTTATGCAATAACCCATTGAAATGCCCATAACGTTGGTGAGCCTACTACTGTTGCAGACAGGGCATTCCATGCCCCTACGACTCTTTGAGTAAAGAAACTACCTCTGACATCTACCTTATATTTATCACTCCTCAACTTAAAGCTATGTTTCCCTGTACTAGCCATCACCATCCAAGGAAAAAGACGTTCACTGTCCACCCTCTTAGCCTTCTTCTCTCGAATGAAAATAGCCCAATTCACTCAGCCTTTCTTCATAAGAACATCCCTCCATATTCGGCAAGATCCTAGTAAATCTCCTCTGAATCCTTTACAAAGCTTCCACATCCTTCCTATTTTCCAGCACTTGGCCCATAGCCCTCTAAACCCTTCCTATTCATATACCCAACCAGTTCTCTCTTAAATGTTGTAATTGTACCAGCCTCCACCACTTCCTCTGGCAGCTCATTTCAAACATGCACCACCCTCTGCGTGAAAAAGTTGCCCCTTAGGTCTCTTTCGTAACTTTCCCCTCTCACCCTAAACCTATGCTGTCCAGTTCTGGACTCCCCAACCCCAGGGTAAATAACTTGTCTATTTTCCTACCCATTACCCTCATGATTTTGTAAACCTCTATGAGGTCACCCATCAGCCTTCGACACTCCAGGCAAAACAGCCCTAGACTTTTCAGCCTCTCCCTATAGCTCAAATCCTCCAACACTGGCAACATCTTTGTAAATCTTTTCTGAACCCTTTCAAGTTTCACAACAGCCTTCCAAAAGGAAGGAGACCAAACTTATCTAAATGTGGCTTCACCAACATCCTGCACAGCTGCAACATGACCTCCCAACTCCTGTACTCAATACTCTGACCAATAAAGGAAAGCATACCAAATGCCTTCTTCACTATCCTATCTACCTGCGACTCCACTTTCAAAGAGCTATCAACTTGCACTCCAAGGTCTCTTTGTTCAGCAGCATTCCCTTGGACTTTACCATTAAGTGCATAAGTCCTGTTAAGATTTGCTTTCCGAAAATGCAGCACCTCACATTTATCTGAATTAAACTCCATCTGCCACTCCACAGCCCACTGGCCCATCTGATCAAGATCCTGTTGCAATGTGAGGTAACCGTCTTCGCTGTCCACTACAGCTCCAATTTTGGTGTCATCTGCAAATTTACTAACTATACTTCCCATGATCATATCCAAATCATCTATATAAATGATGAAAAGTAGTGGACCCAGCACCAATCCTTGTGGCACTCCACTGGTCACAGGCCTCCAGTCTGATAAACAACCCTCCACCACCACCCTCTGTCTTCTACCTTTGACCCAGTTCTATACCCAAGTGTCTAGTTCTCCATGTATTCCATGAGATCTAACCTTGCTAACCAGTCAACAAGGTCAAACCATTAGTAGCTTCTAACACAATTGTAAATGTGAAGACGCCACTTTGGTCTTTTAGAAATGGATTCAATGGGTGAATGAAAATAAAGAAAAAAGAGATCTTAAACAGTTGATGGTAGAGCTCTATTTATACTAAAACATAGCAAAAATAATTGAACAAATCTAAATTAAATTGTGAAAAGTAAAATATTTTCATTTTGTAATAATTATAACACAGAAAAATTTCCAGATAATTGGAAGAAAGTTGCAGTGGATGCCAGACTTCAAAATAAGTACAAAACATTCAACCTTGACTATGGTTTTAATGGGCAAGACTGGATCAGTTCCCCATATAAGGTGAAAGACCACTATTGTGTTAAGCATAATTCACAAACTCCAGATTTAAGTAGCTGTCAACTGACTAGACAAGGCTATATGGTACAGCAAATGTTTCCTCTGTATCTATTTTCCACTCCATTGTTTAAGCCTGTTAATCATCTGCTCCTTGAAATAGATAAGCTTTATATTTTTCTCCAAATAATTATGACCACCTTCACTATACTTAGTTAAAAATCACACAACACCAGTTTATAGTCCAACAGGTTTAATTGGAAGCACACTAGCTTTTGGAGCGACGCTCCTTCATCAGGTGATTGTGGAGGGCTCGATCGTAACACAGAATTTATAGCAAAAATTTGCAGTGTGATCTAACTGAAATTATACATTGAAGAATTGAATGTCTGTTAAGCCTTTCTAACAGATGAAAGGCTTAACAGACAATCAATTCTTCAATGTATAATTTCAGTTACATCACACTGCAAATTTTTGCTATAAATTCTGTGTTCCAATCGAGCCCTCCACAATCACCTGATGAAGGAGCGTCGCTCCGAAAGCTAGTGTGCTTCCAATTAAACCTGTTGGACTATAACCGGTTGTTGTGTGATTTTTAACTTTGTACACCCCAGTCCAAATCTTCACTATACATAATATTCCTTTTTGCAGGTTATGGTTCTGAAAGATATATAGATTTTGCTTACAAATATAAGCATGTTTCTTAAGAATATTTCTGAAAAAAATGTTTTTTTTAACAGCATCTTGTAAATTTGCCCAGACAGTTGCTTTGGTAAATTTTACATTTACAAGTATTCCGTATAGGAACAGGAGTAAGCCATTGACACTTCAAACTGCTCCACAATTTGACAAGATCACGGCTAAATTGTTACGTCAACTTCAATTTTTTGGAGATATTCAGCTTGATTACCTCAGTGTGCAGAAACCTGTTGATTCCAATCTTGAATATACTCATTAATTGAATATGCACACCCTTCGAAATGGAGAGTTCCAAAGAAAATACCTTTCTTTCTGATTCTCTCATTGCTGACAGCTTGCATCACATTGAATAACAGCTGGATAAAATTCTATATAGCTTTAAAATTTAAGTATGAAACATGAAGTCAAAAGTTGAGACCTTTGATGAATTATAACATTTAAGCATATGTGCAGATTAAAGAATGAAAAGCTCTATTTTTCCTCTTTAAAGTTACAACTTGATTTAGACAAACTTTTGAAATGTTATTTCTATTCCTTTTGCATTTCCATTGTTTCTCTTTGTAGTATGTAAAAGATTCGATCTAAATCAGGATGACTCACTAATGTTGGAGAGAGTGGGGAAGAGAAGCACATGCCATAGTCTAAATCAATTATTGACTGAATGATTAACACATTTAATTGAACTGAGATGTGTTTCACTGATGTTAATGAGTGTATTCCTTCCTTACTAGGCTTTTATTATATGTCAACATATGAGAAATTCAAAGATCTCAGATAAGAATACAAAATTATTCTTTACAAGATATCTGAATAGATAGTCTAAAGGTTTGTTAGCCTTCTTCAAGGCCTGTTCCCTCCAGGACTCTCTGGGTCCACTCCTCCTCTATTAGTAACACCTCTCCATATCCCCCTGGCACCTTCCTATGCAACCACTGAAGATGCCACACTTACTCACCTACCTCCTCTCTCCTCACTATCTAAGGCCCTAGTTACACATCTCAGGTAAAGTAATGATTTCCCTGTACATCATTCAATCCAGTCTACTGTAATCACTGTTCACTGTAGAGATGGTCTCCTCTACAGTGGGATGGCAAAATGTAGACTGAGTGACCGCTTTGCTGAAGACCGATGTCCTGTCAGTGAAAGTGACAATGAGCTTCTAGTTGTCAGCAATTTCAATACACCACCTTGTTCATGTACCAATGTTTCTGCCTCACTCCTGCTGCTGTGCTCCAGTGATGTTCAATGCACGTTGGAGAACACAACCTTATCTTCTGCATAAGTAACTTGCAGCCTTCATGACCTAACATTGTCTGACAATTTCAGAAGAGAGAAAACCCTCCTTCATGCTTGTTACCTACCCTCACACCACTAGGTCCTGTTTTGCATGCATAGCTCCAAAATCAGCCAACCCATTTCCAATCATTTGCAGTCCTTACTCACACCCAATCTAGTACTCATCTTTTCTCAGCTTTCCAACAGTAATCTCCTTGTTTGCATATCCTTGTTGACTCTTTCTTGGCACCATCTCCACGTATTCAATTCATACCCCAATAATCCTGTAAATCCATCATCAACATAGATAACACAATTTATCAGCTATTTTCAGTTCTGTTGAAAAGTCACTAGATTCAAAACCATAATTCTGTTTTTCTGTTTACACATGCTACTAGACCTGCTGAGCTTCTCCTGCACCCTCTGTTTTTGTTTAAGGTGTTGAGTTGTTTAGCAAGCTTTAATTTTTTTTGTCTTCTTCCCTGTTAGAGGAACCAATCTGGTGAAAAGCTGGTGAACAAAACCAGAAGGTAGATAGATATTGATGCATTGAAGTAATTTTTTGCAAGTTTTAGGAAAAAAACAAAATGACAGAAAAGACATTCTATGGCAGTTGTTTGTTTAGTACTAAGTTAAAGCTTCCACTCTTGAACTTCTCTGACCTGGAGAATTGTCGTATGTTAGAAGGTAATCAGAATGAGGAACAGACACAATTGGAATATTGTCTCTATTTGAGCTTCAAGAGAGATTCAGGAAATATGTAACAGGGAATAATTGTTCCCTGAGTAGGGAATAGGTTTATCATTACACTGTAAAAGATATGCTTACACTGCTATTTGTGATTGCTGTTCAGACAAAAGGTGAGAAACTCATAGAGGAATATGAAATTGTCAGCTTTCCTTTAACCACAATAGAAGTTAGAAGTAATTGATTGAAATTGAGCAAGCTTCTCTTGATAAATTCAATGTTTATTTTGAGAGAAGCATAGAAACTCTGCATTTGTCCATTTTCTTTTTTGAAAAAAAAACATTGGTTCCACCGTTAAGAGTGTCTTCAGTTGAACCCCATTCTGCAATTCAACCTATTCCAACATGACAAAAGCGTGTAATCCCACATGATCTAATTTTTTTCTTCTCCGATATATGGTTTTGTCAAATGAGATTCATGGTGTTTGGTCTGTCTAGGCTACAAGCAACTTTCCTCATGCAATCTTCCATTTCTCCCCTCACTAGTTATGCAGCTGGAGCCCTGAGGAGTCATGTTACTGTAGAGGCAGATCTGTTTGTAACTGCTGGGACTTTTGGCACTCATGCGTTTCAACTACACAACATTTAGATGCTGCAGGTCAGGAACAACCTCAATGTTTCACATTGTAGTACCCAATGTTCTCACTGATAACATAGCTCAGAGGCTTACTTCACAGACAGAGTCTGAAGGTCTTGGTGAATTTTGTCGTATTGAGGGGGTTATTGCTTTTTATAGCCGACTGTCACAGGATACAACACCATCAAACCAAGTTAGCATTCACCCAGGAGAAACTGATCACCCAGTAATGTAAGAAAAGGTTCAGTGATCGTCTTTGCTCTACAAGGAGATGTGCTGCCATATTCTCTCTGCTACCTCACATCATGGCATGTTCGTGTACTCTAGCTAATGCTACGGCACAGACATCTCACCAAACTACATCACTCATTATTACATTCTCTATGTCCACTCAACACTTCTAACCTACTTCATCCTCACTTTATCTGTACTTCCTACTCACTCACTGGGGACACATCATCAAACTCACACTCATGTAACAAAACTGACTAGGGAGGGGCAGAGGAAGGTTATGGACTTCAAGTTTTTCACTTGCTATGTGGTTTTCACTCCCTAGAAGGAGAAGATTCTGGAATATAACTATACATGTGGAGATAGGGAGGCCTCAGTGGCCAACCGAAACAATGAGCTTCATTTTGCTGTGCTGTTCCTTGCTTCTCTCCCAATATCACCAGTACGAACTCATCATTAATATGCACAAACATTTATCACTCTTAGACAAAGAACAACGAAAATTTACAGCCCAGGAACAGGCCCTTCGGCTCTTCAAGCCTGAGCCGATCCAAATGTACTGTCTAAATCTGTTGGTCAATTCCTAAGCATTTGTATCCCTCTGCTCCTCACCTTCTCATGCATCTGTCCAGATGCATCTTAAATGAATCTACCTTGCCTGCCACTACCACCTCTGCTGGCAATGCATTCTAAACGCCCACCACCCTCCGTGTGAAGTACTTGCCGTGTGAATCCCTCTTAAACTTTCCACCTCTCACCTTGAAAGCATGACCTCTGGCTATTGAATCCTTCACCCTGGGAAAAGCTTGTCTCTATCCACCCTGTCTATACCCTTCATGATTTTGTAAACCTCAATCAGGTCCCCCCTCAATCTCCTTTTTTCTAGTGAAAATAAACCTAACCTACTCAACCTGTCCTCATAACTAGCACCTTCCATACCAGGCAACATCCTCGTAAACCTCTGCACCCTTTCCAAATCGTCCACATCCTTTTGGTAATTTGGTGACCAGAACTGTATGCAATATTTTAAGTGCGGCTGAACTAATATCTCGTACAATTTTAACATGATTTGCCAGCTCTTATACTCAATAACCCGTCCGATGAAGGCAAGCATACTACATGCCTTCTTGAACACTTCGCGGGTACAATGGACCTGCACTCCCAGATGTCTCTGCCAATCAACTTTTCCCAAGGCTCTTCCATTCATTATATAATTCGCTCTAGAATTAGACTTGCCAAAATGCATCACCTCACATTTGTCTGGATTGAAAGCCATCTGCCACTTTTCTGCCCAACTCTCCAGTCTATCTATATCCTCCTGTATTCTCTGACAGTCCCTATGCTTTCTGCTACTCCACCAATCTTGTGTCACCTGCAAACTTGTTGATCATACCACCAGTGCCCTCTTCTAGATCATTTATGTATATTAGAAATAACAGTGACCCCAATACTGACCTCTGTGGAACACCATTGGTCACCTTTCTCCATTTCGAGAAACTCCCTTCAACTACTACTCTCTGTCTCCTGTTGCTCAACCAGTTCTTTATCCACCTAGCTAGAACACCCTGCACACCATGTGACTTCACTTTCTTCATTAGTCTGCAATGGGGAACCTTATCAAACACCTTATAAAGTCTATGTGTATTACATCAATAGCCCTTCCTTCATCTATCAACTTGGTCACTTCCTCGAAGAACTCAATTAAGTTGGTAAGACATGATCTCCCTCGCACAAAACCATCTTGCTATCACTGATAAGCTCATTCTTTTCTAAATATAAATAGATCCTATCTCTTAGTACCCTCTCCAGCAACTTCCCCACCACTGACGTCAGGCTCACTGGTCTGTAGTTACCTGGAATATCCCTACTACACTTCTTGTACGGGGACAACATAAGCTATCCTCCAGTCCTCCGGCACCTCACCTATATTTAAGGATGCCACAAAGATATCTGTCAGGGCCCCAGCTATTTCCTCTCTCGCCTCCCTCAGCAACCTGGGATAGATCTCATCTGGTCCTGGGGATTTGTCCACCTTAATAACCTCTAGTATACCCAAAACAACTAAGGTCTCACTTTTGTTTTGACACTGGCAAAAGTACTACCAGCAAACCTCTGCAAAGACGCCAGTGCCAGGGACCCTCAGCTCTACTTTCACTTTTAAAGCCACAAAAACATAAGAGCATATAAAGCCATAGAGTCATAGAGATGTACAGCATGGAAACAGACCCTTTGGTCCAACCTGTCCATGCCAACCAGATCTCCCAACCCAATCTAGTCCCACCTGTCAGCACCCGGCCAATATCCCTCCAAACCCTTCCTATTCATATACCCATCCAAATGCCTCTTAAATGTTGCAATTATACCAGCCTCCACCACTTCCTCTGGCAGCTCATTCCATACACGTACCATCCTCAGCATGAAAAAGTTGCCCCTTAGGTCTCTTTCATATCTTTCCCCTCTCACCCTAAATCTATGCCCTCTAGTTCTGGACTCCCCAACCCCAGGGAATAAAAACTTTGTCTATTTATCTTATCCATATCCCTCATAATTTTGTAAACCTCTATAAGGTCACCCCTCAGCCTCTGACGCTGCAGGGAAAACAGGCCCAGCCTGTTCAGCCTCTCCCTTTAGCTCAAATCCTCCAACCCTGGCAACATCCCTGTAAATCTTTTCTGAACCCTTTCAGGTTTCACAACATCTTTCCGATAGGAAGGAGACCAGAACTACATGCAATATTCCAACAGTGGCCTAAACAATGTCCTGTACATTCACAACATGACCTCCCAATTCCTGTACTCAATACTCTGACCAATAAAAGAAAGCATACCAAATGCCTTTTTCACTATCCTATCTACCTGCGACTCCACTTTCAAGGAGCTTTGAACCTGCACTCCAAGGTCTCTTCATTCAGCAACACTCCCAAGGACCTTACCAATAAGTGTATAAGTCCTGCTAAGGTTTGCTTTCCCAAAATGCAGCACCTCGCATTTATCTGAATTAAACTCCATCAATCACTTCTCAGTCCATTGGCCTATCTGGTCAAGATTCTGTTGTAATCTGAGCTAACCCTCTTTACTGTCCACTACACCTCCAATTTTGGTGTCATCAGCAAACTTACTAACTGTACCTCTTATGCTCGCATCCAAATCATTTATGTAAATGACAAAAAGTAGAGGACCCAGCACCGATCCTTGTGGCACTCCGCTGGTCACAGGCCTCCAGTCTGAAAAACAACCCTCCACCACCACCCTCTGTCTTCGACCTTTGAGCCAGTTCTGTATCCAAATGGCTAGTTCTCTCTATATTCCATGAGATCTAATCTTGCTAACCAGTCTCCCATGGGGAACATTGTCGAACGCCTTACCTAAGTCCATATAGATCACATCTACTGCTCTTCCCTCATCAATCTTCTTTGTTACTTCTTCAAAAAACTCAATCAAGTTTGTGAGATATGATTTTCCACGCACAAAGCCATGTTGACTGTCTCTTATCAGTCCTTGCCTTTCCAAATACACTTACATCCTGTCCCTCAGGATTCCCTCCAATAACTTGCTCACCACTGAGGTCAGGCTCACCGGTCTGTAGTTCCCTGGCTTGTCTTTACCGCCCTTCTTAAACAGTGGCACCACGTTTGCCAACCTCCAGTTTTCCGGCACTTCACCTGCTACGATCGATGATACAAATATCTCAGCAAGAGGCCCAGCAATCACTTCTCTAGCTTCACACAGAGTTCTCGGGTACACCTGATCAGGTCCTGAGGATTTATCCACCTTTAACCATTTCAAGACATCCAGCACTTCCTCCTCTGTAATCTGGATGTTAACACAGTTTGTAACCTCATTCTCCACGAGCTCAGAAACTGTCACATTAGTGCGTTCTCTATCTGGATGAGACTTGGGAAATTAGACAATCTGTCATAGTTGGTCAAGGAATAAACACTTCATGTCTTTAACACTCAGAGAACTGCCAGGGAACAGGCAGAGGCTCAGCCCCCAAACAGAAAATGAGGTCCTGCTCCTGGTCATTAACGTCATTGTGAGAAGGCACAGGAATAGCAGTCGGGTTTGTCAGAGATTCTTGGCAAGTTGAGTCAAAGGTTTAGGGAGTCCACCAGCATGATATTGTGTCAGTTCCAACATGTGTGCGCCTCCATGGACAGGTTGGTGATTGCCATGGAGTGCCATGTCAGCATATTTAATGCTTGTCAGCTATGCACGTGGACTTGCACTCCATCGCTCCAGCTATAGGTGGTCAGCATCAATGGCAGGCAGGAAGGAGACAAGGGACCTTGGTCTCACTCCAGGTGCTCCATTTTCAGGGTGACAGGCTGACACCAACAGGAAGAAGAATGATTGACGGGATCTCCAGTATCTTCTTCTCCTGACATTCCAGGGGTGTCCTGCACCTCCTTGTTATCTGAGATGGCAAAGCCTGCAGGACAACAAGCTAGGAGAATAAATCTACATCTGTGTAGGGGTTATCTAGGTCCAAAGATGATGACTGTCCAAGATTTTCCAGAAAATAGAACCAACTACAGAACAGGTTCCTTCTAGCTAATCTCTAGAGGTCAGGATTTTACTTCGATGTAGTTGGAGACAAGAAAAAGGAAAACTTTCTGAGGCATAGATGAAAAAATATCATCAATAATCTTTCACTTTTGAAACTATACATTAATTTGTGGTGACAAAATGTCAGCTGTAATATAATTTACAGTTAAATCAGAATAATGTGAGAGATGAGCTGCCTCTTCAGACATCCTCAGGATGAAGGGATTTGCAATCACCAAGCATTAATAATTTCTCACAAGCAATCGACTCTTGACAACTGATAGCCTCTAACATTCAGTATTCTTGATCCATGAAGTTGAAGGCTACAGCCACTGTATTGCACTTTAATGAGACCATATTGAGGCTAAACACCATGTGTAGGGATTGTGCTTGGGTCTTGCTTGCGATCATCATTCCACACATACACTCAGCTTGTGTGAGAGAGCACAGAATCAATGATGATTTTACACACTTCTGCATGGAAAGGCTCATTCTTGACATTTGCATTTCAAGGAAGTGCAATGCCTGTCAAGGTTAGGAGAGGTACAATAAGAAATTCACATATTACTCCTCTGCCATAGAGCTGTGGTCTGTTAGAAGAATATGCACAGAGTACTCCCTCTTAGAAGTTCAAAGCTGTCCTAGGTGCTGCTCAAGCATTTCAAGACAACTTACCAATCTACACACAATCTGGAACACTCAACAGTTTCTGATGAATGAATGTTAAAAAGGAGATTCCTTAGGATTCCTCTCAACCTGCTAGCTATTGTATGAAATTTCACCACACAGAACTGGGTTTGATATTTTAATGCAAGACTGACCTCCATGTAATGTCGGTTCGCATTCTTGCTGACTGTTGCTATTTCTTTTTTGGTCAATAGAATGTATAACCTCTGAGCATGGAGGTCTGAGTTTATGTCCAACCTGCTCCAGAAATGTGTAATATTATTTGAAAATACCTAATTTAAAGTATGCAATCATGCAAAGCATAATATCAAGCATTCAATCAGATGGCTAACAACACTTATTCAGCAACACAACAAGTCAATGTCTGTCAGCACCTGTGGAGAGAGAAGCAGTGTTAAACTTTGAGTCAGATGTGACTCTTCTTTGAAACTAGCACTGTTCAATAAGGGGTTCTTTGGCTTCTCATGCTCATATGATACATTGCTCTGTCAGGATGTCTCAGACAGTCCACCTCATCAATATTCTGATTCTTAATCTTATCTTCAACCACAGATAATGGCTGCCATTTTCCTATCTCATCTGCTCAGAATATTTATATTGAAACCTAATTCTGTGGAGGCCTGTGGTCTGTTTCACTATGAACCTGGTAGAAGTGTGAAGACTGTTATATCTTCATTCTGTGACCATCCAAGGATTTCTGAAATGTGCCATGAAATATGTTTGGAGGGATTGCTTCTGGTTTCTCAACAGCCATCCCTGCATGGCCCAAGTACTTTGGAAGGAGGCAGTGCCTGTAGTTTCTCTATAATCTCCTACGCTCGTTTTAAAATATTGAATTAGAAACAGATCATGACTATAAAACTGATTATGCCACCAGAATAATCATCACCTTTGGAGGCATCCAATCTTTCCACTTTGTAAATTACAAAATTAAAGCTGTTCCTTATTAGTGCAAGGACTCTGATAAAGATGTTTCGAAAGCTTTTCAAAATAAAACTGAGGCAAGGAAATTGTTCTACAAGTTTTATAAACCATCTTCAGTTATTTAAAATCAGATTACTCAAAGCATTGTGATGACAAAGATGGAGTATCAATATTCAACTTCCATCATTGGATATTAACACCTGAGACCTTCAGAGACGAAGGTTATGTTCGAAAAAGACAGATTCTGACCTAAAATGGCTGCCATGATCACCTGATGACAGAATGTGGGAAGTTATGCAAAATATATGTGAGTTATACAAAACCTGTCTGCACTAAAATAACTATTTCCTCCAAAACAGTGAAACCAGACAATGAAATCAATATCAAGAAATTCAAATTCTGTTTAATTGACATATGCATGACACTTTCATAAATTGGGAGATGAAAAGCTCAGTTAGTTTGTTTGGAAAGACAGTAGAACTAGACTACAGAATACATGCTGAATATGTTTTTGTTCACTTATGGGTTGTGGGCGTCACTGGCTGGGCCAGCATATATTGCCCATTTCTCATTGCCCTTGGGAAGGTTGTGGTGAGTTGCTTTCTTGAACTACTGCAGGCCATGTATTGTAGATAGACCCACAGTACCATTAGGGAGTGAATTCCAGGATTTTGACTCAGCAACACAAAACAAATGGTGATATAATTCCAAGTGAACGTGATAAGTGGCTTGGAAGATAACTTGTGATCCCATATATCTGCTGCTGTCCTTGTTCTTCTATATTGAAGTAGTAGGAGAAAATGAGGACTGCAGATGCTGGAGGAAATAATGGTCCGTTATAAAGGCACTGTTTCAGGAACTTTGGTGAATTTCTGCGCTACGTCTTTGAGATTGCTGTGAATCTTCCAGTCTTATCTTTTGTACAGATATGCTGGGCTCTCTCATTCTTGAAGAAAGAGATATTTGTGAAGCCTTCTCCTCCTCCAATGAGTTCCTTTATTTTCCATCAGCATTTATGACTGGACATGACAAGACAGCAGGGCTTGGATCTGATCAGTTGATTGTGAAATTGTTGCAATGTCTATAACAGGCTAGTTTATGTTGTTTGACATACAACAGTTCAACACTTCACTTTTAGATATGCCTGGTGCTGCTCTTAGCATGCCCTCCTGCACTTTTCATCAAACCAGGGTGTCCCCTTGGCTTGATGGAGAAAGTGAGGACTGCAGATGCTGGAGATCAGAGCTGAAAATGTGTTACTGGAAAAGCGCAGCAGGTCAGGCAGCATCCAAGGAGCAGGAGAATCGATGTTCAGGAAGGGCTCATGCCTGAAACATCGATTCTCCTGCTCCTTGGATGCTGCCTGACCTGCTGCGCTTTTCCAGCAACTCATTTTCAGCCTTGGCTTGATGGTAAAGTTCAAGTTGATGTTTGCAATAAGGTTGAGATTGCGTTGGAGTACAATTCTGCAACTGTTGGTGATCTATAGTACCTCATGGATTTCCAGTCATGGTTACTAGATCCTTTCTAAGTCAATCCCATTTTGCACAATGATGGTTCCACAACGCACAATGGAAGGTATTCCCAATGTGAAGGCATTACTTTGTCTCCACAGGACTTTACAGTGATCACTCTTACAGATGCATCTGGGACAGGCAGATTGATAAGGATGAAGTAAAGCATGTTTTTGCCTCTTGTTGGTTCCTTTACCAACTCCCACAATCCCAGTCTCGATTAGGAGTTGGCCAGCTCAATCAGTAATTGTACAATCAAGCTACGCCTGTTGGTGAACATTGAAAACTCTGACACAGAGTACATTCTGTGCCCTGTCACCCTCAGTGCTTCTTCCAGCTGTTTTCAAGATGGAGGTGTACTGATCATCAGCTGAGAGTGGTAATGAGCTGGAGCTTCCTTTGTCCATGTTTGATCTGGTACCAGGAGACTTCACTGGATCCAGGTTTAATGCTGAGGACTCTGACAACAGCTCCCTTACTATTTTACACCACTGTGTTAGGTATGGAACTTTACCCATGGGAAAATGTTGCCTGATTGTGCTCGCTTATGTCAATGAAAAGCAAATGAGTTAGAGTAAAACCACCAAAGAAATCGTAACAATTGCAATTTTGGTACAATTTGTACTATTTTGGACGACTTTGCCTCTAGACAATATTTTACCCTCCTTGAATTCATGTGAAATTTGATTCTTTCATCAAATGTTGAACATTGCAAAACTGTTTGGTAATCATGCATGTTCTCCCAATCCCACAAACACCAAATTATATTGGTTGCATTATTAAGGACTGGAAGTTCTACCTTGCTTTACATTTTCCCATCGGTGAAGTCCTGTACCTAAAATAATTTTGATTGTGGAATAAAGGCAATGCATGAAGCAATTTATAGCCATTAGCATTCCCATGTTTTCTGTTACGTATTTCATTTCAATTATAATTGTGCATTGGTAATTAGTTTAGTTTTGCACTTATCAAAAGATTTGAATAAAAATCACAATGGAAATTTGAATCAGAGATTGCTTTTGTTTTGCATTATAGATTCAATGCTGCTTGAATGTTATTAACTTTTAACATGAATACCCGTGATTCTTTGTTACAGATAAGTACTGTGTACATATAATGGAAGTTTGAGTCATGCATTGACTCTGTGATTAGCTGTTTAAATCCATAATGTGCTATTCAATCATCCAGCACAGTTACAGAGTAAACAAATGGACAGCATACAAATATTATCTTATGTAAAAAAATTCAAATCCTGTGTGATAAAACTGACATAGACCTAGACTGCATGTTTTCGATTAACTGTACTAGTCAGGGTCGTCAAAGTTCTGTTGTAAAGCAGGTTGTACTCCTTTGCTATTTCCTGGATTTCTCGAATGGTGGTAACTAAGCAGCACATTGGAAATTGAGCAACATCAGAATTCTATGTGCCTGCACTGGTTCCACATCCCTTTGTTTATCACTTATTTAGCTTAATCTTGTAGAATAGAATAGAATCTCTACAGTTTGGGAACAGGCCATTTGGCCCAACAAGTCCACACTGACTCGCTGTACCGTCACCCACCCAGACCCATTCCCCTAATCTATTACTCTACATTTACCCCTGACTAACCTGCACATCCCTGAACACTATGGGCAATTTAGCATGACCAATTCACCTTACTTGCACATTTTTGGACTGTGGGAGGAAACTGGAGCAGACATGGGGAGAATGTGCAACCTCCACACAGACAGTCACCCAAGGCTGGAATCAAACTCTGGCATTGTAAGATAGGACTGCTAAACACTGAACCACTATATCACTGTTGACAATTCTCAGCTTTGATCACCAACTCTGTTAACATATTGCACAGCTTCATAATCCAGTGCGTAAAATGCTTTTCCAGATGTACTGACTTTCTCAGTCAATCAGATACTTGCTTCTTGCATTAAAAAACAGATTTAATCTGCAAGTTTCACAAAAAGTAAGGTAGTACATTATACTTACTAACAAATTGAGCAGTAAGCATTTGATTAGCTTTTTAACACTAATAACATTAATGATTTGCGCTTGTACATTAAGAAATGTAACCAATTCAAATGAGTGAATTATATTGTTGAAATATGCCCAATTCCATCTTTTACTTCTCAACTTCTGATGCAATTGATTATAGCCATTTTAAAAATTACATTAAAATCATTAAGCGTACACATACATAAATCATGTTTTGTTTAAGCACTTTATTTCTACAAGTTCTGATGTACTAATCGTTTTCAGTGTTCAAACCCTAATTTCCTCACTTGCCTTTGTTGTGCATTTATTGTTGGTCAACATTGTGCTATACATTCTAGGACATACAATCATTTGTTAATCTCCCTGTATATCCCTTTGGCTTTTAGTCAGTTGTCGGTTAGGACTCTTTCGTTGGAGTTATTTATATTAGTGCACTATGCTATTAGTCAAATTGATGTTTTTTACTGGAGTGTAGGAGGATGAAGGATGACCTCATAGAAGTCTATAAAATCATGAGGAGCATAGATCAGGTGAATAGAAAATGCTTTTTCCCTCAGGTAGGGGAATTCAAAACTAGGAGGCATATTTTTAAGGTGAGAGGAGAAAGATTTAAAAGGGATCTGAGAGGCAATCTTTTCACACAGAGGGTAGTTTGTATGCGGAAAGAACTGTCTGAAGAAGTAGTAGGTGTAGGTACAGTTACAACATTTAAAAGAACATTGAATCTGTACATGAATCAGAAAAGTTTAGAGGGCTGTGGGCAAATACGGGGAAATGGAACGGGTTTACTTTGGGAATATTTGTTGGCATGGATGAGTTGGATTGAAGGGTCTGTTTTCCTGCTGTATGATTCTATGAATCTAATTGCCATGAACCCCGGGTGCAAATTTCCCACCTGCCAAGTGAGAGTTGCTGGAGCTACGCCCATCCAAAAGCCCAGTACCACCAATGGACTCAATTGTAATTGAATGGTAGCAGGAAAGGAGGGACATTTGGGTGGGATTGTGAGGCAAAAGGTGTCAGAAGAAAAGAAAAATGAGACACCCCCAAACAATTGCTGAGGTTCCTGGATTGGGTACTGAATATTTTTAAATTAAGGGCCCTCTACTATTGTTCCCTCACTCATTGCTGAAACAAACACACTTTCCCAAGAATATTTTAGCTTTCAGGCTCTCCATGTGGCAAGTTCCCCAACTACCATTTAATAAATGCCAGTGACAGAAGGATGACACTCTTAACTGAGTATTAATTGTATAGTTAAGGGTCTGAATTGGCAGCACGATGAGAATTCCACCCACTGGCTTCCTCCTTCTGGGAGAGAAGCAAATAGCCAGTAAGGTTTCCACAGGCCAGCAGCCATTACCTCTAAACTAGCCATTACCTCCAAACCACCCATTACCTCCAAACCACCCCACCAATTAAGTGCTCCACCTGGCACCTAACTCACCAATGTGAATGTATTATGCTCCACCCATTAATGTGGAAGAAACGAAAGCTTTATAAATGAATATGCTGATAAACCCAGCAGCAAATATGATGTAATTGCAAAGAAAAGCAACATCTAGATCAGCAAATGCAAGGTGGAGAAGGAATAAAATAACAAAGAGAAAAAAACGATTTATTTCTTTCTGAACTCTGTCATGAGCTGAAAAATTATTTCCCTCTAAGCAAGGTGAAACTATTGTAATGGGGCTTGAACACTGTTGCATTGTTGCTGTATTTCTGCATAATTGTGAAATTTGAATCATTCTTCTTTTCCCAGAGAATTATGAGCTTCTGGAATACATTGCCGGATGGTGCAGTGGGAGCTATTTCTTGACTTGCCTTCAAGTGTGAGCTGTCCTGGTTCATGGATGCGGAGGTGATATATCACACAGAATTAAGATAATATTTGGTACCTGTGATCTCCAGGCACTATTTTAATCATGTGTGTGCTTGGCAAAGTGCAATTTTGCAGAATATTTTCCTCTTAGTGCTCTTTTTTTTCCAAGAGAGATTATCTGGAATACTTTGATGTGTGCAAAAGTGTTTCACTATGCTGGTCCAAACATTGTGCTTTGAAACAGGGTACTGGATGAGCCGGCCTCCTCTTGCTTTTGAATTTCAAATGTTGAGAAAGAAGCTTTCATGTTGACACACTAATAGGCCTGAAGTGCCAACCTAATTTTCAGACTTCAAAAAGCCTTGCATTAATGTCAAAAATCATAGAAATTCTGACAAAGGTGCATTCACCAATCACTAACCTGTTAGTTTCTTTTTTTTTAAATCAATGCTGACAAACTCAGTCTGCGTTTTCAACATTTTATATTGTAGTGAATTCCTTGTTTGTTTCATTGCCCAGCCAAATTTCATAGAAGCACATACCTTTTCTTCAGAAGAACCTTGAAAACAAACTTTCTCCAATAAGCCACTATGGAATCTTCTTCCTCTGGCAATTCACTGTCAAACTGCAGAGGTTTTTGTGTGAAGTCAGAGTGTCTTATTGCCATCTTGAAGAAAGGTTTCATAGGTATTGGGGCACTACTGTGATATATTTGCGCCAACAGAAATCCTATTTACCCATGGACATGTTTTGCAAAACTGAAGCAATTGTTTCATCTCAAAGTTAAAATCACAAAAACACCAGATTATAGACCAAGAGGTTTCATTGGAAGCACTAGCGTTTAGAATGCTACTCCTTCATCAGGTGGTTGTGGAGTATAATATTATAAGATACAGAATTTATAGCAAAAGTTTGCAGTGTGATGTAACTGAAATTATATATTAAAAAAGATCTGGATTGTTTGTTAAGTCTCTCATTTCATCTCAAATAATTGTGGGTGAATTTTATTACTCCTTATTTCCAAGAAATCTCAGCTGGTGAATGGAAATGTTCAGGGTTTCAAGCAAATTCTTTTACAATGGCATATCAATCTTATAGAGTGAATTACATGTTTTCTTAACTTCAAGCATGACCATAATAGCCAGCATCTCTAAAATAATCAGGTCTTTAGGAAAGGTGTATTTTGTAATGCGGCTCATCATATCATGGAACACTGCCATGGAAAAGTGTTCGTGTTATGCAGCATAATCAATATACAATGTGTAATTAGAAATTTATCTTTGACACTGTCGCCTCATTCACATACTATGTAAATTCTGTGCTTGATGTTCAATTTCATTGACTTCAGTAGAACTGAATATCATGCAGGGCACATAACATGAGGTTATTTGCAATTCTGTGTAAGACCAAATCTTCCCCAAAGTGTTATAATTATTACTTACCATGTGAGCAGTGGACAATTAATAAGCAAATTAGGAGTTCATTGTTTTCACGTCTGGTTGTTATATGATTACAATTCTCCACAACTTTATGAATTCAGCAAAGAAGGACAAAGGGTTTGATTAAGAAAGAGAAAATAGAGTACGAGAGTAAATTTGCAGGGAACATAAAAATCACCGTATATACTCGTGTAATTGTCAATTCGTGTAAATGTTGACTTTCTGTTTTTGGCCAAAAGATCTGGAATTTTCCTTATATGTCCTGTAAAAGTCAACCCTAGATCTTCACAGAAAACAGACCAATGTCTGTGTGTCAAAGTATTATCCTGTACATAAATGTTACAATGAGGAAATGATTTTTTTTCATGCTGTAATGTTTTATGATGTAAAATTCACACCGATTTGGCGCAAAAGTTTAAGATGCGATAGGTCAGAGTCAGGTGACAACATTCCTTTGTGTGCAACTCAGCTGAGCTCAATTCCCCTACAGTACTCATGGAATATAGTCATATATCTAGGTAAGGTTTTGAAATTTCTTCATTATTTTGCGTAAAAATTTTATAGTGTTTAAAATGAAAGTGATTCAAGTTCCAGAGAAGACAATTAATTGTAATTACCATAATTTGCTGTTTTTTTTATTCCTCGAGAGATCAATTGGGTTTTTAATAATGATACGGTATTTTGGACTGTAGCATGAATTTCAGCCCCATGAATTTAGCATTCATGTAATAGCTGACCCTATAAATTTAACGTTAAAAAATGGTTTAAAAAATTAAACTTCTCCATGAGTATATATGGTAAACGTAAAAGTTTCTATCGATGTGTGATGTCTAAAACATTGGTGATAACAAATGTAGGTCCTTTACTGTCAAAAACTGAAGAATTTATAAATGGGATAAAGTAAATAGCTAACCAACTGAATGTATACTTTCTGTGTTCACAAGGGACGGCATAAATAACATATGAGAAATGTTGGAGAACAGAACCTTTACAATGTGGAAGCACGTCCTTTGGCTCATAAAGTCTATACTGCCCCTCTGAAGACCATCCGACCTATGTCCACCCCCTACCCTATCTTTGCAACCCTGCATTTCTCATAGCTAATCTACCTAGTCTGCACAACCCTGAACACTAAGGAACAATTTAGCATGGCCAATCCACCTGTGCTACACATCTTTGGACAGTGAGAGGAAGCCAGAACACCTGGAGGAAACCCACACAGACACAGATAGAATGAGCAAACTCCACACAGACAGTTACCTTAAGTGGAATTGAACCTGGGTCCCTGGTGCTGTGAGGCAGCATTGCTAATCATGTGCCATCATGCCACCCCAGGGTTTAGTGTCAGGGCAGAACTGAAAGAAATCAGTATTAGTAAGGAAATAGTGCTGTGGAAATTGATGAGATAGAGGGCTAACAAATTCACAGCCCCTGACAATCTCCATTGCAGGGTATGAAAGTAAGTGGACTTAGAATTTATGGATGCATTGGTGGCCAACTTCTAAAGTTTGATAGACTCTGGGACAGGTCCTACAGATTGGAAAGTAGATAATTTATTTATTCAAGGAAGGTGGTGGAGAAAAGAACGGGAATTATAGATCAGTCAGTATGACATTAGTAGTGAAGAAAATACTTGAGTTCATCATAAAAACGAAATAGCTGAGAATTGGAAGGGATTTATGAAAGGCAAATCATGAGGATATAACTAGTTGAGTTGATCAGAGGAGCCAGTTCATGTGATTTATTTGGACTTAAAGAAGGCTTTTGATAAAGTCCATTATAAGATTAATAAGTGAAAGTGCATGGGATTAGGAGTAGTATATCGAGATAATCAAAAAGTGGTTGGCAGTCAGAAAACAATGAGTAGGAATAAACAGATCTTTTTCTGAATGGCAGGCAATACCTAGCAAAGTACTACAGCAATTAATGCTTAGGACTCCAGCTATTCACAATATCTTATTAGTTATTTAGATGAGGGAATTAACTAATATTTCCAAATTTACAGAAGATACAAAACTGGTTTGGAGGATAAACTGTGAGGAGGATGCAGTGTGCTTTAGACAAGATGAGAGAATGGGCAAATACATGGAAGATGTAGTATATTATGGATAAATGTGAGGTTATCCAATCTGGTTGCAAAAACAGGAAAACAGATTATTATCTCAATGGATATAAATTGAGTGAGGGGAATGTGCAATGAGACATGGGTGTCATTATACACCAGTCATTGATGGGAAACATGCAAGTGCAGCAGGAAGTAAAGAAGACAAATGGTATGTTAGCCTTCATAGCAAGAGAATTCAAGTACAGGAGCAGGGATGTTTTGCTGCAATTATACAGCATCTTGGTGACACCCATATTATGTTTAGTTTCAGTATCCCTTATCTGATGAAGGTTGTTCTTGTTATAGAGGGAGCTCAACGAAGTTTTACCAAACTGGTTGATGGAATAGCAGCACTGATGTATGAATAAAGGTTGCAGTGATTCAGTTTACATTTGCTGGAGTTCAGAAGATTGAAGGAAATCTCATGGAAACCTATACAATTCTATCAGGACCAGACAGACTAGATGCTGGAAGGATGTTCCTGATGATAGAAGAGTGCAGAATCAGGGGTCGCAGTCTTAAGGGCATGGGGTAAACTACTTAGGACTGAGATGTGAAGATGTTTCTTCACCCAAAAGTGGTAAGCCTGCGGAATTCATTACCACAGACAGGAGTCAAGACCAAAACATTGTATAGTTTAAACATAGAACATAGAACGTTACAGTACAGGTCCTTCGGCCCTTGATGTTGCGCTGACCTGTGAACCTAATCTGATACCCATCTAACCTACACCATTCCATTATTATCCGTATGCATGTCCAATGCCCCATTTAAATGTCCTTTAAGTCGGCGAGTCTACTACTGTTGCAGGCAGGCCGTTCCACACCCCTGAGTAAAGAAACTACCCCTGATATCTGTCCTATAATCTAGTATCCCTCAAATTAAAACTATGTCCCCTCGTGTTAGCCGTCACCATCCGAGGAAAAAGGCTCTCACTGTCCATCCTATCTAACCCTCTGATACATATCTTATACATATTGATTAAGTCACCTCTCAAACTTCTTCTCTCCAATGAAAACAGCCTCAGTTCCCTCAGCCTTTCCTCATAAGACCTTCCTCCATAGCAGGCAACATCCTATTAAATCTTCCCTGAACACTTTCCAAAGCTTCCACATCCTTCCTATAATGCGGTGATCAGAACTACATGCAATACTCCAGGTATGGCTGTACCAGTGTCTTGTACAGCTGGAGCATGACTTTGTGGCTCCAAAACTCAATCCCCCTATCAATAAATTCCAACACACTATTTGCCTTCTTAACAACCTTATCAACCTGGGTGGCAACTTTCAGGGATTTATGCACCAGGACACTGAGATCTCTATGTCTATCTACACTTCCAAGAATTTTACCATTACCCCAGTACTCTACATTTCTGTTACTTCTTCCGAAGTGAACTACTTCACATTTTTCCACATTAAACTCCACTTGCCACTTGTTAGCCCAGCTCTGCATCTTATCTATATCCCTCTGTAACCCACAACATCCTTCGGCACTATCCACAACTCTGCCTGCCTTAGTGCCATCCGCAAATTTACTAACCCATCCTTCTACGCCAACATCCAGACCATTTATAAAAATGACAAACAGCAGTGGCCCCAAAACAGATCCTTGTGGCACACCACTGGTAACTGAACTCCAGAATGAACATTTCTCATCAACCACCACCTTCTGTCTTCTTTCAGCTAGCCAATTTCTGATCCAGAAGAAGGAGTTAGATATAGCATTTTGGGGGTAAAGAGAACAAAGGATATTGGGGAAAAAGCAGGAGCAGGCTATTGAGTTGTTATTGAGATCAGCCATTGTTAATAATGAATAATAGAGCAGGTTGCTAGGGCCAAATGGCTTCACATTGTTCCTACTTTCTAGGTTTCTATAATGAGTTTCTGAAATACGCCGATGAGTGATGTTTGCAGAGAGTAGTTATTACCTCTCCGAAGCGATCACGGCACTTGCCCCTACTTTTAAACAGTGCCGTGTCTGAAACTATCCCGTGTGATTCTGTTACATCCTTATCATTTTTTGTCCATTTACATTTTTGTAAAGTGCCTAGGGATGTTCCTGCATGGTTTTCTACATTACATTTGTGATATAATTGCAAGCTGCTGTTGTTGTATTAATGTACCCATAATGGAATGTTTGAAATCATTGATCTCCTTCATTGATCTCCTGAGACTTTCATAAAAAGTACAAACTAATAAAATTTGCTTCACACAATTGTATTGAAATAAAACAATTACTTCAGGTTGGGAAAGTATTTTATTGGGCTGACCAGGATTTCTTTAGCACAAATGCAGAGCACAACATATTTTGAAATATTGAACACAAAATTATGCACTCCCAGTAGGAGCATTGTTAATATGTTCTGCATGTCTGACTATAAATGATCTATTGTAACCTGATAAAGAGATGTATTTCAACATTCCTGAGGGATCTAGGATTTTTTTTGAAAAATCAAAGTGTCCTGTTTTATTATCATAGGGGAACAAAAGAGTGAACCATTCAGCAAATTTGAATGAATAAGCATGCTCATTCAAGCACTACACTAGTGCACCAGAGACAGAAATCTCCTCTGTTGTCTAGCTGTAATATCTCAACATTCCATCATTGGCTCTTTCTTGTATCTTATTTATATACTGCTACTCATAGAAATTATTCATTGATATTGCACACATTTGAGGAGGAACTAATATCAATGAATAATTTCGATGAGCTGTTGGTGTAGTATCTCCCATCCTTCTGTGATTACCTTCCTTATTATCAGAATATCATATCTTGGATGAATCAAAACTTTTTACAATGAATGTTCAGAGTATAAAATCCATTTTGGCTAAAACAATGAACTGAAAACCATTCAGATTTTCTTTACCTAATCACTCAATCAGAACAAGTGATGTAAACTTTTAAACATCAATAGGACTGTTTATTTTTACCTTCATTGCATGGTTTTTATCTACTCCAATATTAGTTCTTTTACCACTGAAACCCCCAATTATACATTTAATGCTTTATATTTTGATTTCTCAATCTTCTGTTTAACACAAACTACTACTCATTCATATCTTGGGAATCATGACATCTCCTAAATCAGAACATTTCACTTGTCCTTCCATGCAGTCAATTCTAGTTCCTTGCAGGTAATTTTGACTTAAAATAAACATGAAAAGTACACACACAGTTAGTTCTTCTTTAATATAATGGTTGCGATCTTGTGCAACCAGCATTATAGAAAAATCACGCTTTAGAAACAGTGCTTAAAGTGCTGGCCATGTATTCACATTACAGCCAACACATGTTTGTGCTTTAGAAACAGTGCCCCCAATTCATCAATTGCATAACAGAAAATTGGTGTTAATGAAACGCATGTTACAGCAGAATGACCTGTATTGGCTCAGCTACCCCCGAAATACATCTCTTGATTTTCATGCATAAGGAAACTAAACTCGTGAGTTTTGTATAATGAGTGGTTGAACCAATATTGCACACTATCACCTTCATTAAAAATTATACCTTTGCCTTTGATTGTTTACAAATCCTTTCATAACCTTGCCCATCTGAACTCTGCAGCATCTTTTTACTTCTTGTGAGGGCCCACGTCTCATAATCTTCCATCTCTGGCCTTTTGTGAGCTCTCTGTCCCCACTGCTTTTCCATCAGAGGCAGAGTCTTCAGCCAAAAACAGACTACTTTTTCTGATCCACAACTTTGTTATTTCTACACAAGCATCCAACTATCTTCAAGCCTTTCATTTGGAATGAGAACCATTCAGCTGGCTAAAATGCTTGTTCAGCTCAGATGACAAGATAATTCTCTAATACATATTCATTTACCAGGACATAAGCAGGAGGGTTAAGGTGGCAATGACTCTTTTTAACCTTTGTATCCATGTGGTGGTTCATTGCAAAAAAAATTGTACAATTGACTAGGCAAAGGAAATTAGTCAACTTCCAACTTGAATTCAAACTTTATTCTCTCGATTATCACTTCAGCCTTCTGGATTTTTGACACAAAATAATTGCACTATTATTGCTCAGATACTCCAATACAGCCTTATAATGTTGTGACTTAGACAGTCTATGCTTGCAAGTTAATAGTCTTTTTTTTTCAAATTCTCTCCTTAATTTACATGAGCTACACATGTATTGAAGTCCTGCCTCTGTAGGTTGGATTTTATATCTCTCACTGGCAGACTGGAAGGTGAGGGGAGGCCATAAAATCCAAAATCAATCATCAGCACCCACCCTACCTGCCTTGTACAAAACCTAATGGAGGACAGTGGAGGTATCAAAGAGCCTTTACATCTACTAAGGCCCCATGAATGGAGTTGCAAAGCAAGAGGGTTGCCTGGCTGTTCAGACTGGTGTCATGCAAGTGGGAAGTGGGACCTCCCATATGGGTCCCCTTTCCCATCGAAAGTACCACTCCTCAGATTATATTTACCCTCCCTCCCCAGCCACTTAAAGCCCATTACCCAAGTCCAAATCCTTACTAACCTTGCCAGGACCTGCCAACCTAAGCCTCATGAAATCTAACCATTTACTTTAGCATTTGGTTGCAGTAATGATCCATATTGGCCAGTGCTCTTATCTGATGCTGCTGGGAGGACTACAGAATTACTGACAATTCCATTGGCCAGGAGCTAAGATATCCCAAAAAGACCAGACTAGGTTAAGATTTGTTTTGTACATTGTTAACATGGAAGATAGTTTGCAGGCTTCTTTCGAAAAATAGTCAGCTTGGCTAAAAGCTGACACCATGGGGGGATGTTGTCATTGAAGGAATTGCCAGACCTTATTTGGTCCCTCATTAGTAAAACGCATTAGAAGCCAAAGATCATTAAAATGAGAAGACAATACAAGTATAATGTATATAGGGTGTGTAATTCCTGGCACTCACAATAATTTCCTTCTATTATACCTGAATAAGCTCCATTTGCTTTCAACATGGCACTAAAGATCTCTGTCATGTTTTTTGCAGTGATGTTTTGCCCAATAGCTCTTCTCAAATTTAATGCTTAAATTGAAACAGAAGACAAATATCAACAACAGTTAATAATTGCAATCTTTGTTTACATTAATAATTTATTCAGTTTGAAACACCAAGCAAATAAGATTTACTCAAATCAACATTATTCATATGTACAATAAATCTGCTATAAAATATAACTGATGACAAGAATTTTAAAGTAAGACTTGTCCTTCACCTAAATTCATGCATGCAGTTTATACGACATGTACAGTGACATTTTCCCATTTGAAGGATAAAGAGTTGGAAATTTATAGTTTTATTGTATAGTATTGCAGCCATTTGTAGCTAGACTTTTAAAAACATTTGCCCATTCTATTTGGCAGATGCTCACTCCTTTCATGCAGTTTCTCTAATGCCTCTCCCACGTAACACTCTTCAGACAGAATAAGAGCAACTGGTCAAGGGTAAGAACATCAGGCAAGAGCTAACTCACTGAGAACCACTGTTTAGCTCTTGCTGCTAACTCTCTTGCTTCCCATTCCTCATGATCCCTACTTCATGAAAACACCAGCACTCTCATTCTTTCTATCAGCTCACATCAGTTACCTCGCTCCAGAGATTTTAGGATAACTCGCCTGGCAGGAATCTTGTCTCCTCGATCGCACTGCCAGGCAAAAGAACGGTTGGCCTCTGACTGGCTGGCACATTGCAGCAGGAAAGGATTCTGCCACATAATTCCAGTGGAAGGGCCTCCTCTGTCCTCAGATCTACCTTACTGGCAGAAAATATGGCAGGACTTTCTTAGGTGAGACAGAATGGCTCTCTCACTGGTTCTTTAGCCAGCCTTCAAGATCCTCATCCCAAAGACAGATTCCATACTTCATGTGTGACCTTAGACAGTGAGTATTGTCAGTATTTATAATTCTGTAACATCACAGCCACATGCAACTCTGATCCCAACTGAGCCCTACATTTGTCGCTTCTCGAGATGTAGAAAATCTTAGCTATTTTTGTTTTCTCTTCCAACACCGAACTGAGACCAATCGCAGTACCCCCATCATTGTCATTACTGAGATCAACAATTCAGCAAGAACCTTTAAGGCTTGCAGTATTATTAGCAACTGAAGGAGTCAAACTGAAGAGATTGAATGGAGGACTTCAGTGATTTATATAGTTCAGCTAAATTGCCTTTGTCAGCTGAACCATCAAAGCCACTTTGTAGTTAGTTTAAACTATGTTTGAAAGTCTTTTCTTGAAAAATACCAAGTTGGTAAGAAGTGAAAATTCTTATTTTGAAAATAACAAGTCAGAAGTGAATAAGGTTTCATTTTTGTTGACATAGCAGATTATAACTCAAAAGAACTGAATAAATTAGAGGAGCAAACATATCACTTCTGCAAAGTGACAGCTTTCATTAATACCAGAAGCAGTGATAAATATGTATTTACCAAATATATGAAGGACAGTGGTTAAAATGTGAATTTGTGAAGCAAAATAAATCTCTTCTGCAAAGAGGTATGACAATTTATCTGGGGTTTTGAGTTCATTACCTGAGAATCATGCCTATTACCTGAGAAGGATGAGAAGCCAAGAAAGTATTATGATTTAACTTGGCAATGAATGTTCACAAAATCACAAATTATTACAAAGCAGAAGGAAGCCATTGTGCCTCCACTATCAGTTTTCTGTTTAAAAAATAAATATGTTAAATATGATAATGCAATTATTCTGAACTAAAGACAGAAAGGGAAATTGTCCTGCATAGTCCATAGCTCTGCAGAATGTTAGGTGACATCCAGAAGCTCTTGCAGACAGATTGAAAGAAATTGCTTACAAGATGACTTCACTCTTGTGAACCAACATGATTTGTACATCAAACATTAAATAAAATAAATCTACAATTAATGCACAATGTTTATCGGTCAGAACATTTTTAGTACAAAAGATTAGTTATTTGATGACCACTATTTCTTCTGATTCTGATTCTATACTCTTTGTTTTCACTGAATTATTTTGTAAATAAAGGCAATTTTACTAGAAATCAGCCAAGTGTCAGTTTTGCTGAGCTTCATGAAAGTTTTCTCTCCGCACATCCTAGTGTGTTTTCTCATGTCATCATCCCAAACATACTTCATTGGCTATATGCCACACATGTATAATTGTATATTTTCACTCACTACAGATGGAAGTACTGGACACTACAGAGACCTCTCAAGATTACTGGCACCAGCGTCATGACTAAAGCTCACCCATTCATTCAGTCAAACACTGCCAATCTGCAGCGAACCAGCATGATTCCTATCATTTGCACCAGACATGTGAGCTAGAGGGGAATTGGTACCCCATTTTGTTGATGGCAAACATAAATGAATGAACCCTTTAGAAAATGTGTGATCTGCATTTTCTGCTACAAGAAAAAAACATTTGTATGGTGTTGTTCATTTTTTAATGTGATAACTAAAATGAAATAATTTCAATCAATAATGTGATATTATTTAATACTTAATAGTTTGATGGCAGATTTAAAATATTCAGTTTGCAGAAGTAAACCTTGCTGTAACAATCTCAGAGCAATATTCTGATTATACTTCTATGTATCAGAACAGTGGCTGGGGGAATGCAGACAGTCACTGTTCATGGAGACGTTGGCGACTGCTCTTCAAGATGGAAGGTTGGAGAAGGAAGCAATGAGTTGGACTTGCCAGGTAACTGCTCTGACTTTCATGTCATGAATTGACACTGTGTAGTTTCTATCTGTAAAACTGCTTATCAATGATGATATAATACGGAAGATGTAATATATGCCAATACATGCAAATAAGCTACTTGTTGTTCAACAATGAGAATCTCATTTCACCTTTCAACACATGATTGGTAATTGGGATGTTTTAATCTTGACATTTTAAATAGCTTTACTGCCAATCTCATGGAAATACTGAGTATCAGGGTCCAAACTCTCCACTGGTTGGAGTAATAAGTGGCACAAAAGAATATAGTAGTGATTGTTAGATGTAAGTCATCTCAGCTTGAGGCCATCTCTGCAGGAGCTTCTCAGGATAATGCCCTAGCCCCAATCATCTTCAGCTGCTTCATCAAATAACTTCCCTCTTCATAAGGTCAGAACTGGGGATGTTTGCCAATGAGTGCACAATATTCAACACCAGTCACGACTCATCAGATACTGAAGGAGTCCATGTTAAATCAACAAGACAATAAACAGGCTTGTGCTGACAATTAGCAAGTAACATTCTCACCACACAAGTGCCAGGTAATGACCATCTTCAATAAGAGACAATCTAACTAGTGCCCCTTGACTTTCAATAATATTACTATCACCAGATTCCCCACTATCAGCATCCTGGGGGTTACCATTGATCAGAAATCAAACGTGCCACATAAATACAGCGGCTACATGAACAGCTCAGAGGCTAGGAATATTGTGGTTAATTCATTACCTATCTTGCCAAAGTCTCTCCATTATCTACAAAACACAACTTAGAGTGCAGTGGAATACTCTATTGGGGCAGCACGGTGGCTTAATGCTTTAGCAATGCAACCTCACAGTGCCAGGCACCTGGGTTCAATTCCACCCTCAGGCGACTGTCTGTGTGGAGTTTGCACGTTACCCATGTCTGCATGGGTTTCCTCCGGGTGCTCCGGTTTCCTCCCACTATCCAAAGATGTGCCAGTCAGGTGCGTTGGCCATGCTAAATTGCCCATAGTGTTAGGTGCATCATTCGGAGGGAAATGGGTCTGGATGGATTAGCCTTCGGATGGTCGGTGTGAACTTGTTGGGCCTAAGAACCTGTTACCACACTGTGGGGAATCTAATCTAATTCCCACTTGCCTGGATGAATGCAGCTCCAACAATACTCATGAAGCTTGGCACCATCCAAGACAAAGCCTACTTGATTGACACCACATCCACAAACATCCACTCCCTCTACTATCCACAGTCAGTAGCAGCAGTGTGTACTATCCGCAAGAAGCAGTGTAGAAATTAATCAAAGATCCATGGACAGCACCTTACAAACCCAGGACTACTTTGTTCTAGAAGAAGAAGGGCAGCAGATATATGGGAACACCACTATCTGCAAGTTGCCCTCTGAGTCACTGACCATCCTGACTTGGAAATATATCATCGTTCCTTCACTATCACTGGGTCAAAATCTTGGAATTCTCTCCCAAAGAGCATATGGGTCAACCTACAGCTTGTGGACTGCAGCAGGTCAAGAAAACAGCTTACACACCATTTATCACTCCATGCCTGTGTGTTGTCTAATCGAGAGTGTAGTGCTAGAAAAGCACAGCACAACATTTCGGGCATAAGCCATTCATCATTTCCTGATGAAGGGTTTATGCCCGAAATGCCAATTCTCCTGCTCCTGCGATGCTGCCTGACCTGCTGTGCTTTTCCAGCACTACACTCTCGACTCTGATCTCCAGCATCTGCAGTCCTCACTTTCTCCTCCCTGGATGTTGTCTAGGTCTTGCTACAATTCTCCATCATAATGCATTTAAAATTAATTGTTAAACATGTAACTTTGAAGACAATTATCAATGCTGTGTCATACCACAAAGTAATTTCAAAGTCATAAAATGCCCAAAACATAAAAAGACCAAAATTAAGGTTTTAAAAATTGTGAGACTATAAATATCATTACAATTGAGTAAATCAGACTATTATTTCCATTCAAGAAGTAATTTATATGAGCCGCTGGTTTACATCTTGTGGTAATTTGCTGTAGAGTTGATTTCGGTTGACTGAAAGCTTGTAGAATGGATTTTGATAAAGATAACTCTTCAGCCTAATTGGAAGCAATCTAGCAGGGAGGAAGACACACACTGCACTGCATTGCCATCCTGATTTGTGCATTTACACACCCAATAGCTTCTGAACAATTGACAGTGGAGAGCCAAGAAAATACCTAGATTAGTGTGCTCTGACAGGTGGAACCGTCTATTATAGAAGATTTGTTGCAAAATCTAAGAAAATAAGAAAGAAGTACAGGTGATATAGCCCATCAAATCTGTCCAATCATTCAATGCAATTGCAACTGATTTTCTGCCTCAATTCAACTTTTTCACGTCATGCCATCTCTCTTAATTCCCCGAGAGATCAAAAATCTATCTATACCCGTGTTGAATGTACTCAATAATGTAATATCCAGACCTCTCAAAATTCCAGAATTTACAATGCATTGAGTGAAGAAATGTCTCCTCTTCTGTTGCAAATAATCAACATTCTTTTCTGAGGGTGAACACTCTAGTTCTAAATACCCCAGGAGAGAAAACATCCTTTCAGTATCTACCCTGGAAAACCAACAACTTCAAGATTTTGTGAGCTTCAATAAGATCACCTTTCATTCTTCTAAACTCTAAAGAGTGTAGACCTATCCTGATTAGATTCCCTACAGTGTGGAAACAGGCCCTTCGGCCCAACAGGTCCACACCGACCTTCTGAAGAGTAACCCACCCAGATCCATTTTCCTCTGACTAATGCACCTAACACTATGGGCAATTTAGCTTGGCCAATTCACCTGACCTGCACATGTTTGGACTGTGGGAGGAAACCGGTGCACCTGGAGGAAACCCACACAGACACTGGGAGAATGTGCAAACTCCACACAGGTCTCAGATGTAACCTGGGACCCTGGTGCTGTGAGGCAGCAGTGCTAACCACTGAGCCGCTGTGCCACCCCAATCATTCCTGATCAATCTTCCTTCATAAGACACACTGTTCAGCACCATTCATGATTCCTCAAATACTGAAGCAGACTATGTTCAAATGCAACAAGATTGAGCCGATAAGTGGCAAGTAACATTTGCACAACACAAATGCCAGGCTATGACCATCACCAATAACAGACAATCTAGCTACCGCCTCTTGAGATTCAATGGTACTACATCACTAAATTCTCGACTAACATCGAGGGGTTATTATTGTCCAGAAACTCAACTGGACTCATCACATAAACACAATGGCTACAAAAGCAGGTCACAGGCTAGGAATACAATGGCAAGTAACTCACCAAAGCCTATCCCATATCTACCAAGAACAAATCAGGAGTGTGATGGAATAGTCCCCACTTGCCTGCATGAGTGCAGCTCCAATAACACTCAAGAAGCTTGACACCATCCAGGACAAAGCACCCAGGTAGTTTGGCTTTACATCCACAAGCCATCTGTTATCCTGGCCTGGAAATATATCACAGTTCAGTGTCAAAATCCTGGCATTGTGGGTCAGCCCACAGCAGTTGGACTACAGTGGTTCAAGAAGGCAGTTCACCACCTTCTCAAGGGCAACTTAGGGACAGGCAATAACTGTTAGCCACCTAGCGATGCCCACATCCCACAATGAGATTTTGTTTTTAAGAAAACACTCCTTATTCCAGAAATTAACATAATGAATCTTATCCAAACTTCTTCCAGTGAAATCATGGCCCTCTTTAAGGTATAAGAAGAATTGTCCTGAAGAAGGCCTTATGCCCGAAATGTCGATTCTCCTGTTCCTTTGATGCTGCCTGACCTGATGCGCTTTTCCAGCAAGACATTTTTCACCTCTTTAAGGTGTATAAGGTCTGACTACTGTCCTGTACTATTGCAGTAAGATGTTCTACTTTTATACTCCACTTTCCTTGCATAAAAAGCCACGGTTCCATTTTCCTTGCTAATTCATTGTTGTACCTTATGCTAAATTTATATGCACCCAGTTCTCTCTCTGCACTGCTGTATTTTCCATTCTATCCTTTTTATGTAATACTCTGCTTTGACATTCTTCCTTGAAAACTGGACAACCACAAAATCAACCTCACATTTTTTCCATATTATATCCCATCTGTCAATTTTTGCCACTCACTTAACCTATCGATATCCCTTCACAAACCATTTGTATCCTTCTCGCAACTTGCTTTCCTATCTGTCTTGATATTGTCAATAAATTTAGCAACAATCTAGTTAGTTCCTTAATCAAAACCATTAATACAGATTATAAATATTCAACCCTGAGCAAGGATAATTTTAGTATCCCAAGGGTTACCAATTGCCAAACTGAAAATGACTAATTTATCCTAATTCTGTTTTCTTTTGGTTAGCTGGTTTTAAATCTATGCTATTATATGAACGCTAACACCACAAGCTCTTATCTTGTGTACTACTTTTTATGGGACTCTTCATCACATGATTTTTGAAAAGCAAATACTATTTGACCCACACTTTTTTACATCCTCAAAGAACTCTAATAAGTTTGTCAAAGATGATTTCCCTTTCAAAAACATGCCAAATCTGCTTGAGTGCAATATAATTTTCTAATTATTGTATTACTGTCTCTTTCATAATGGATTTGAGCATCATCCCATTGACAATTGTTAGACTAACCGGTCTGTAGTTTCCTTCCTGTCTCCCTTGTTCTTGAACAGAAGAGTTACATTTATAGTTTTCTGATCCACTGGCATCTTTCCAAAATCTAGGGACTTTTGAAATATTACAAACAAAGTGTCCACTACCCACCATTCTTAAAATCCCAGGATGCAGTCCATCATGACCATGGGATATGCCAACCTTAATTTGCATTAGGTTACCTTTTATTTTCCTAAAGAAGATGATTATTTTATTTTCCACCTTCTCATTTGTTTTCTGAATTTTCTACTGTTTTGGGAATGATATTTTGTGTTACAAAGATGAATATAAAATAATTGTTTGAAACCTGTTCCATTTTCTTGTTTGCCATTGTTAATTCCCCAGTCTCACCTTCCAAAGATTCAATGCTCACTTTAGTTATTCTTTTTCATTTTGTGTACTTGTAAACATCTTATTGTCTGGTTTTACACTTCTTGTTATTTTTTCCCTCATGTTGCAATGTCTCCCTCTATAACTTTTTGAGTTGACATTTGCTAATTCTAAAACTTTCACAATTTTTCAGTTTGATAGAAACCTTACATCATGTATTATCAACAGATGGTACACCTTTTGTTAGAATTTAATGCAATATATCTTTCTTAAGAGTAATTAACTATTTAAATGTATATTAATGTATTTATACCATCTTCCCTTTGAACTTATTTATGTCAGATTTATGTCTTTGTACCCTTGTAATTGCTCTTATTTAATTTGAAGAGAGTCGCTATGCACAAACACCACTCTAAATGAATACGAAAAGCTTACTTTGAAAATCACTCTTTAGTATGAGGTATTTAATTAATCTTGCTCCATTACAAATGATCAGAAGCCAAAAAATGTATGTTTTCAGCTAGTTTCCTGAGTTTGTTGCTTAAAGATACTGTTTGAAGTATCCTCTGTGAATTTATTCTCCAGACTATCTTTCCAATTTTATTTTTCAATCGATGCTCGGCTTAAAGTAACTCATGATTATTACATTACCTTTCATCAAATACCACATTATTTCTTAATGTGTACTCTTTCCTACAGAGTAGTTAGGATTAAGATGACTGCGAATTACTTCCACAATGAGTTATCTTCATTTCTAGAACTTATCTCCTCTAAATGTATTCTACATCTTGATCATCTGAACAAAGAATATTTGTCATTATTGTACTGAAGGGATCCCTTCTTAAAACAGCTATCCAACTCCTTGTCTCTTCCTCCTGTTCTTCTGAAATGTCAAATGCTCTGTAATATTCAGATGCCTACCTTGGTCAACTTGCAACCATAACTCTGCAATATCTATTATTGCCACTCTCACTTATCAACATTGCACCCTCAGTTCATCTATCATAATGAATTTGGCAAGAATACAGTTAAACCTTCATTAATGTTTTTTAGCTGCTTGTGCCTACTCTGACTTCATTTACTGATGCACTCTTATGTTTTTATATTTTGTCCCTTCCAGTCACATTCTGTTATAGAGATGTACAGCACGGAAGCAAACTGTTTAGTCCAACGTGTCCATGCTGACCAGGTATCCTAAACTAATCCAGTCCAATTTTCCAGCACTTGGCCCATATCCTGCAAAACCCTTCCTGTTCATATACCCACCCAGATGCCTCTTAAATATTTCAATTGTACCAGCCTCCACAACTTCGTCTGACAGCTCATTCTATACATGCACCACCCTCAGCGTGAAAAAGTTGTCCCTTAGGCCCCTTTTAAAATTTTCTCCTCTCACCCTCTACCTATGTCCTCTAGTTCTGGACTCCCCCACTCCAGGATGGATACCTTGGTTATTTACCCTATTCATGCCCCTCATGATTTTATAAACCTCTATGAAGTCACCCCTCAGCCTTCAATGCTCCATGGAAAACAGACTAGCCTTTTCAGCCTCTCCTTGTACCTCAAGCCCTCCAAACCTGGCAATATCATTCTAAATCTTTTCTTTTTAACTTGCCAATTCTCATTTGCTCTCTTCCAACTCCTTCCGACAACCTTAGGTCTATGATTCATTAGTATTCTGGTCCCAGCATAGTTCTCGTGAAGCCTGCAGCAATGGTAAACTCCCTCTTCCTCATAATGTGCATTCATGAATCAAAAACTGTTTCTCCTACACCAATCTTTGAATTACTAATTTCACTCTCGGAACTTACCTACCTATTGATCATTTGCCTGGACTCTTACAGTAGTTTGTATTTTCAGACCTAATCTGAAACAGCAACTAAAATGATGTGCATCAGCCAATAATTCATCCCTCTTTATTTAGTGAAAGCAACTGACTCCAATTTGGCACTTCCCTCCATTGTGTATTCGCCAGAGATTAAAACCTTATGCTATTTGTAAAGGTATACATTTTGTGATTGTAACAGCTTCATTTTAAAAACTCCTCCCATCATCCAATTCAAAAGACTAATATTGAAATCTGGAATATGTGCATAGATTATATTTTTAAATCAGCCATGCTTTTGTAATATGAATGGCAATGTTTAGTTGATAATAAACAATAACGTTGGTAATAGAATTGAGTTTTGGAGCTGGAATGCCATGTTGTGGTTGTATAGAACATTAGTGAAGCCACTTTGGAATACTGGATACAATTCTGGTCGCCCTCCTAGAAGGAAAGACGTTGTTAAACTTGAAAGAGTGCGGAAAATATTTACAAGGTTGTTTCTGGGACTGGAGGGTTTGAGCTGTAGTGAGAGGCTGAATAAGCTGGGGACTTTTTTCCTTGGAGCATCGGAGGGGCATGGATAGGGTGCATAGCTAATGTCTTTTCCTCAGTTGAGAGAATCCAAAACTACAGGATATAGTTTAAGGTGAGAGGGGAAAGATTTGAAAAGGATGAGGGGAACCTTTCCATGCAGAAGGTGATGCATGTCTGGAACAACCTGCCAGAGGAAGCTCTGGAGGCAAGTACAATTACAACATTTAAAATGTATCTGGATGGGTATATGAATCGGAAGGGTTTGGAGGGATATGGGCCAAATGCTGGCAAATGGGACGAGGTCAGATTGGGATGTCTGGTCAGTGCAGACAGGTTTGGTTCCAATCTGTATGACTCTATGACTCTATAATAACAGCTAACAAAGCATTCTCATTGACACAGGCTCTCAGAGATTCTAACACTGGTCTGAAATTCCACAGTACCTTCTAGAAAACACAGCACATCCTACAAACTGACAACAGCACCACCTGTCGATAGTATCCACTCATTGACTAGAACCTTCACGAAGCACAATCACGAATCTGATCCATGTGGTGAAGTCTATGTTTCAACCTTCCACAGAAAAGGAATGAGCCAGTGAAGATGTGGCTGTTTTCTCTCCAACTGGAACATGAGGGACAGTGTGAGACTATGGCCATCTCAGTCAGACCATTGTTCATATACTGAACTTTTGCCATGAGATATCTGTTCCTAGTGACATCGCAGCCATTCACACCGAAACCATTGAATAGATTGTGAACATTAACATTGAATTATATTTGCTTTTTCAGTCATATAAACAAAAGAATTGAAGAACTAGCAATAGATTATAGTCCCATGAAAACATTATATATCATTTTTGTTTGCATACCTGGCTAATATCCTCCTGATCATGCAAAGCCTCTTTGTAAATAACCTATCATTTCACATACGTGCAGTGCAGATACCAACAACTTAACAGGGATATTTTTAAGGTAATTCAATTTTTAATGAAACCTTCAAAATCAGGGCCATAAATTAAGCTATTCAAAGATAAATCTTGTGGAGAATTCAGAGAATGTGTTTTTTACCGACGGAGTAGTTAGAATGTAACTACCACCAGGAGCTTTTGAGGTGAATGACATAAATACATATGAGAAAATGCTAGGTTAAAATATGAGAGAGAAAGAATTAGAGTCTATGCTGGTTAGAAGAAGAATGATGATAGGAGACACAACCAGAACATAAACATGAGTTTTCACCAGTTGGCTTTTTTGACACTGTTCTTTCGATGTAATTGTTTATAAAAGTACAATTCCACATTGCTGTTGCATTTTGTAAACTGAGGTCAATTGCTGTCAAAAATACTGTGGAAAGAAAGAAGAAACTGCCCATCATCAATCTTGTCACAATGTTGGTTATAGAACGTATGCTTATATCTCAGATCTCAAGAATTGAACAAAATATCTTGTCCATCCCTTTCTCAAGTGATAAGCATCTCTTGTGACATAGAAGCATTTGCCATTCTCCACATAGTTTGACATCAAATTATTTATGAAGAAACTACAAAATGGCTGTAAGCGTATTCAGTAATATTAAATGGTACAATAGGAAAATGGTAAACTGCAGGTGCAAAGAATTAAAAAAAAGTGAAACAGGCCAATTCAGCTTAGAACTAAATTAGCTGATGCTAACAACAGTTTAACTTGCAGACCAGAGTCACTAATGTATTGTACTGATGTAATTACAGTGTCTAATCAATTGTATAGATCAATGGACTAAATTATATGGATCAGAGTTAACAATGCAAAGTACACATTGGGATCTATAGTTTCAAAGTTTTCAATAGCATTTCTAGGTCTCCTTTGCATCACCCTGAGTCACTAAAATCACTTTCTGAAATTTCATATTGAAAGCTGAGACTTTGAAACTTGATTAATGCTGTTATATTTCTATTAGCTCATCAATTATGGTAAAATGTTGTAGACATACCTCCCAGTAAGAAGCCACAACGTTATCTTTGTGACATGGCAAATGGTTTTCAATAAGTAATTAACATCTTTGTAACCAAATTGTTAATTGCATCTCAGTTGCAACAAAAGGCTCTTCTTACAATTATGACTTGTTAAAATATTGATTCAAGAAGTAATTTGGTTAAAAACAGTTTCCTTTTGAAGTATGTTTCCCACAAAATATCAGGCTCAGAAAAGGAAACTCCAGAACTCTCACCACGTTCATTAAACCAGAGCAGTTGATTTTTAAAATAGTTGGCCCTGTAATGTCGCTTTTTTCTTTCATAACTAATTTCATCCTGACTTAGATGAAATGCTCAGACCAACCTGATACACTGTCAGTCATACATATATACGTACAATTGTGTACTAACAGTAATTCTGTATTGGGATCTCACAACATCTGTAATGCGAATGTTGCAGGGATAAACAAGTGTAGCTTGTTAGTATTCAATGTCAGTCACTTTATTACTGAATGCTAGCTAGCGTGGTAGGAAATTCATTAAATTATTTTTAAGCCCTAACATTTGTATAGGTTCATTCTGGTATTTAGAAAGCAATTCCTACCTCTGTATTATTTCAATATTTCACATAAAAGAATACTGCATACCTATAAGATGAATAAATCACTTAGTCATTATCATATTTCAAGACAAATATTCGATTAACTTCATGCAATCAAACTTTAGGTTGACTACTTTTATTTTGGAATGATAAAACACGTCTTAATAGTTGAATGCTGATGTAAGACATGCTGCCACGACTTCTGCTTATTATTGATTGACAGTAAAATGCATGCATGCAAAAATGAGGGGCTCACTGAGAGCAAAAAGTCTGACTTCATTGTACCACAAATGAACATCCTTAAATCACAAACTGGAGCTCTTTAAATCAGCAGAAAAGATATCACACTTCATCATAAAAACAGCGTGTGTTGCAGTGAATGGTTTTCCAATGAAAAAGTGTCCCAGTGGGGACAAAGAGAAAAGCATACATTGCTTAGAAGATGTTGCTATCTGATTTGCAGCAGTCTATAGTGTTACACTCATAATAAATTGAAATCTGAAGTTTCTTTTAGCCAATATTATCATTTAATGTTAATGCATAGCATAATGTACACAATATATATTCCAAAAAAGTAATCAAGAAATTTCATAGAGGTTTATGGTTTTGGCAATGTAGTAGAACCTTTGAGTGCTGAGCCATTCACTAAAGCAGAGAATGCATCATAGACAAGCAACAGTTCAACATAATGAGGATTTTCCACATTCAATGTACAGCACAGTAGTGCAAATATAAAGGTTCATATCATTTCCATAAGTTGAATGAACTTCAAACCTCGAAACATTAAAAACCGGTACAAGTCATTAAAAATAATCAACTCCGCTCAAATCATTTTGATCAGTAAGGACTATTATCCTCAGTGCATCCACAAAGCCCTTAAGATAATTCAGTATTTTTCACAAGTGCAATAAATGAACAAAAATTTACATTCCATGACATTGCACAATCTCAGCTCAGAAAAAATACATTTTCACACCATTATAAAGCTGCTTTATATAATTCTGGAAACTTTTATGATATTTCTTGGGATCCAGCCAAATTAACAAAACAACTGCTTTCTGTCAGAAGACATACAATCAACCTTATTTAGCCTGCATTTAGCTACTGCAAATTACAGCATTATGGAATAAACTGTACTTATGTTATCAGGTAATACAAAAAAACAGAGCTCCACTTACCTTAATTGCCTTTGTAGACTGACATTTCACTTGGTGGGATACAGAAGCCGTTTGATTCATCATGTAAGCATTCAGTGAAATCTTGAAGTCTGAGATATGATTGAAGCAGTGAACGTTCCTGGTCAGTAAATCTGTCCACTTCAAAGTGCAGATTGACCTAAGACTCTCACACTGTTGCTCAGATCCTTTTCCCAGGCTCTAATCTACACATTACAAACCTGGCAGTAAGAGTGGGTTTATTCAGCATCCTGCACACACTCCCTGCAACACAAAATGTGACAGCCTCAAATACAACCAATCGCAGCTCCTGTCTTCCCCCATCTACTGGAGCACAATTTAGAATACTGCTGTAATCAGATTTTTTCTGCTCTGTAGATGTTTAAGTGTTGAAGTTATAGCAGTGCTGTTGTATATTTTAGAAAGTTATTATAAAATGCAGAAATCCTGTTTATGTTTTTGAGCTAAATGCAAAAATCAAGTTAAAAAGCAGTCATTTAAATAATATTTTAATGCAATTTTCCAAACTCTCTATTTAGGACATTGCAATCTCAGACAGGTATTCTGATGATAGACTAAATTTAATGAATGGAAATCTCCTGAAGCATAAGGTTAATTAGCAGCAAACGGAAAGAGAGTTTCCATTTCATCCAGAATGACCAAATCACTTATAGTCAGGCTCAAACAAATTCAACAGTCTCTTTTTTATTTCTTTTTCAATGTACCAATCACTTTGTATAATATTTCGGCCTAACTTTACCAGATGCTCTTTTTCAACACAATTAGTACAAAACAGATAGTTTTAGATGAATGTTTGCAATTGTCCATTTTAGTTAAGATGTTAACTTAAGAAGGATTTACCAACCATATTGATAAATCAAAGTGTGAAACTCCATGAAGATCAAGTTAAAAATTAGCAATTTGGATATCCTCTGATGGTTCTCATGACAGTACACAAGAGAATAAGATTTTTCTTGACACATTTGTCCAGCAATCTTGGTTTAGTCCAGCGTTGTGTATCAGTTATAGCAACACTGTAATGCAGAGAGATTATTAGGAGCTATTTTGACCTTCTTATGTTAATTATTTGTCTACAGATGATGTTACTGTTCCAGAATTCCTTGTAGTCATGTATTCTCAAAGATAATTTACTCTCTCACCACCAATCCGTTTCATCTGGGTTTAAAAATGTAGACTACACTTTCCTCAGGACACCCTAACTTAGCATTGATTGGTCTAATAAAAAGGACGATGAATGCTATAAATTTAAAATAAAATGCTGATATACTCAATAGTCCAAGCAGCATTTGTAGAGGGAGAAGCAAAAAAGGTTGGGGAATTTTATGGAGCCTCCAGCAGCAAGAAATGTGAGGTGCAGGTTATCTGAATCAGATCGATTGTTTCTTCCACAATAAAGAAAATGCTCCTTACTCCCGTATAACCATTAATATAACCACTACATTTAGCTCTCAGGTTAAACTAGACTCAACAAAAAAAAACTACAGTACTGTTACCACAAGTCTAAGTGAGCTCCCAGACACGATACCAAACAGTCAAGATCTTGGATGAGGAGGGATGAACAGAATCATCTTCTTTATTCATCTTCTCTCCCAGTTGGTTGCAACAAAGTTAATTTGAAAAGGATCCCTTCCCTTGTGGATACCTTTCCCCCAGCTCAAATGAATTCATGTTTTAAAAAGAGCTCATTTAACCAGGCTTTCTTGAATTAACAAAAATGATTTTATTAATGACAAATGCGAGAAGAATGAATAGTATAACTCAGACAGATTAGAAATAGGAGGTGGGTTGAAAAGGTCAAAAATATTAACAAGTACAGTTCACTCTGAATTTTGCAAAAACAGTGGACAGTTAGAAGTTGTGATCATTGTGATAGGAAGGTACAGGTAAGATTGGGGTAGCATTGTCAGAGCAAGAGAATTGTCAAGTTCGTAATCGTTAGCTTTACAAATGGAATGAGATGTTAGAATTTCGAGGCCTTAACTATGATTGAATTCCAGCATTGACGGTTGAGAGAATCTTTTATTGACCTTCTTAATTTCAAACTATTTGCAGCACTCAGAGGTAGAGATGGTCTTTACTTGCAGCACAGATGTAACTGAAGAATATTTCTTCAACTGTGACTGTCACAGCACGCTAAATTGAAACCCAAGCTGATATATAAGAGAGCCTTCAGTTCCACTAAACCCATTCAGTTGAGTTGAAATTGACGTTTAAAGCCCATCCCTTGAGAGCAAAATAGGCATATCTGTAAAAAGTGGCTTTCTGCTGAAAGTGAAGAGATGATCAGCCTCTCATTTTCTCTACTTCAAGTCATCGAGATGTACAGCATGGAAACAGACCCTTCAGTCCAACTTGTCTATGCTGACTAAATATCCCAACCCAGTCGAGCCCCATCTACCAACACCCGGCCCTTATCCCTCCAAACCCTTCCTATTCATATACCAATTCAGATGCATTTTAAATGTTGCAATTGTATTAGCCTCCACCACTTCCTCTGGCAGCCCATTCCACACATGCACCACCCTCTGTGTGAAAAGGTTGCACCTTAGATCTTTTTTATATCTTTCCCCGCTCACCCTAAATCTGTCCCCTCCAGTTCTGGACTCCCCCACCCCAGGGAAAAGATCTTATCTATTTATCCTCTCCATGCCCCTCATGATTTCAAAAACCTCTATAAGGTCACCCCTCAACCTCCGATGCTCCAGGGAAAACAACCCTAGCCTTTATGACCTCTCCCCATAGCTCAAATCCTCCAACCATATAAATAACGAAAAGTTGTGGACCCAACACTAATCCTTGTGGCACTCCACTGGTCACAGGCCTCCAGTCTGAAAAACAACCCTCCACCACCACCTTTGAGCTAGTTCTATATCCAAATGGCGAGTTCTCCCTATATTTTATGAGATCTAACCTTGCTAACCAGTCTCCCATGCGGAACCTTGTTGAATGTCTTACTGAAGTCCATACAGATCACATCCACTGCTCTGCCCTCATCCATCCTCTTTGTTCTTTCTTCAAAAAACTCAATCAAGTTTGTGAAACATGATTCCCCATGTCCAAAGCCATGTTGACTATTCCTAATCAGTTCCTGCCTTTCCAAGTACATGTAAATCATATCTCTCAGGATTCCCTCCACCAATTTGCCCACCACTGATGTCAGGGTCACCGGTCTATAGTTCCCGGGCTTTTTCTTACCATCTTTCTGAAATACTTGTACCACATTAGCCAACCTCCAGTCTTTCAGCACCTCACCTGTGACTATGAATGATATAAATATCTCAGCAAGAGGTCCAGCAATCACTTCCCTATCTTCCCACAGAGTTTTAGGGTACCAATCTCTCACTGTTTTAAGTTTCTCCATTAATTTACACATGCAATATACTCCAGGGTTCACACAGGACTTTGCAGACAATCATTGAAACTAAATCCAGATTTTCTTTAGCAATCTCCTTCATAAAAACAAAATATTTTGGAATTAAAAGAAAAAGATGTTCATAAATACATTGCAGTTTTGATCCACCCTAACTGACATGTGAATAAATTGAAAACAATGTATTCTGAAATATTTAAAAGTGAAATTTATATTTAGGAAACTCACTTTGAGACCTTTAAGCTATGTAAACGGAAATAGAATGGGCAGGAAAGTTATGGTCATGATGAACAGATTCGCGATTTTACCCAGGAAGCTCTTTTATTGATAAAGCAGAGTAGAGTAGCAAAGAATATTCAAATTATCAGAAGGCTTTTGATAAAGTCCCCACAGAAGGCTAGTTAGAAAGATTGAAGCATATGAGATAGGAGGTAATTTATTGATATGGATTAATGACTCATTAATAGACAGAAAGAAGAGTAGGGATAAATGGGTCATTTTCAAATTGGCAGGCTGTGTCTAGTGGGATATTGCAAGTATCAAAACTTGTGTCTCAACTGTTCACAGCATTGAGACATGAATGGGGTTGAGACCAGTTGTACTATTGGTACCCATTCCCAATTATATTGGATGTAGGTTTGCTCACTGAGCTGGAAGGTTCATTTCCAGATGTTTCTTCACCCTACTAGCTAACATTTTCAGTGGGCCTCCGAGAGAAGCACTGTTGATAATTCCTGCTTTCTATTTATATGTTTGTGTTTCTTTGGGTTGGTGATGTCATTTCCTGTGGTGACATTATTTCCTGTCATTTTTCTCAGGGAGTGGTAGATGGTGTCTAACTCGCTGTGTTGTTGATAGAGTTCTGGTTGGAATGCCATGCTTCTAGGAATTCTCATGCATGTCTCTGTTTGGCTTGTTCGAGAATGGATGTGTTTTCCCAGTCGAAATGATGTCCTTCCTCACCTGTATGTAAGGATAATAATGAGAGAGGGCCATGTCGTTTTATGGCTAGTTGATGCTCATGTATCCTGGTGGCTAGTTTTCTGCCAGTTTGTTCAATGTAGTGTTTGTTACAGTCCTTGCACAGTATTTTGTAAATAACATTAGTTTTGCTTGTTATCTGTACAGGGGGTCTTTTAAGTTCATTAGCTACTGTTTTAGTGTGTTGGTTACTTTGTGGGCTACAATGATGCCAAAGGGTCTGAATGGTCTGGCAGTCATTTCCGAGATGCCTTTGATGTAGGTGAGAGTGGCTAGGGTTTCTGGACGTGTTTTGTCTGCTTGTTTGGGTTTGTTGCTGAGAAATCTGCGGACTGTATTCATTGGGTACCCATTCTTTTTGAATACACTGTATAGGTGATTTTCCTCTGCTCTGCATCATTCCTCTGTGCTGCAGCATGTGGTGATCCATTGGAATAATGTTCTGATGCAGTTTCGTTTGTAGATGTCGGGATGATTGCTTCTGCAGTTCAATATTTGGTCTGTATGTGTTGTTTTCCTGTAGACGCTGGTTTGAGGTCCCCACTGGCTGTTCGCTCTACTGTGACATCTAGGAATGGCAGTTTAGAACATAGAACATAGAACATAGAACAATACAGCACAGAACAGGCCCTTCGGCCCACGATGTTGTGCCGAACTTCTATCCTAGATTAAGCACCCATCCATGTACCTATCCAAATGCCGCTTAAAGGTCGCCGATGATTCGGACTCCACCACTCCCACGGGCAGGACATTCCATGCCCCCACCACTCTCTGGGTAAAGAACCCACCCCTGACATCTCCCCTATACCTTCCACCCTTCACCTTAAATTTATGTCCCCTTGTAACACTCTGTTGTACCAGGGGAAAAAGTTTCTGACTGTCTACTCTATCTATTCCTCTGATCATCTGATAAACCTCTATCAATTCACCCCTCATCCTTCGCCGTTCCAACGAGAAAAGGCCGAGAACTCTCAACCTATCCTCGTACGACCTACTCTCCATTCCAGGCAACATCCTGGTAAATCTTCTCTGCACCCTCTCCAAAGCTTCCACATCTTTCCTAAAGTGAGGCGACCAGAACTGCACACAGTACTCCAACTGTGGCCTAATCAAAGTCCTGTACAGCTGCAACAACACTTCATGACTCTTGAATTCAATCCCTCTGCTAATGAACGATAATACACCATAGGCCTTCTTACAAACTCTATCTACCTGAGTGGCAACTTTCAAAGATCTATGTACATAGACCCCAAGATCCCTCTGTTCCTCCACCTGACTAAGAACCCTACCATTAACCCTGTATTCCGCATTTTTATTTGTTCTTCCAAAATGGACAACCTCACACTTGGCAGGGTTGAACTCCATCTGCCACTCCTCAGCCCAGCTCTGCATCATATCCAAGTCCCTTTGCAAACGACAAATGCCCTCCTCACTGTCCACAACTCCACCTATCTTCGTATCATCTGCAAATTTACTGACCCACCCTTCGACTCCCTCATCCAAGTCATTAATAAAAATTACAAACAACAGAGGACCCAGAACTGATCCCTGCGGAACTCCACTTGTAACTGGGCTCCAGGCTGAATATTTACCATCTACCACCACTCTCTGACTTCGACCGGTTAGCCAGTTTTCTATCCAATTGGCCAAATTTCCCTCTATCCCATGCCTCCTGACTTTCCGCATAAGCCTACCATGGGGAACCTTATCAAATGCCTTACTAAAATCCATGTACACTACATCCACTGCTCTACCCTCATCCACATGCTTGGTCACCTCCTCGAAGAATTCAATAAGACTTGTAAGGCAAGACCTACCCTTCACAAATCCGTGCTGGCTGTCCCTAATCAAGCAGTGTCTTTCCAGATACTCATAAATCCTATCCCTCAGTAACCTTTCCATTACTTTGCCAACCACAGAAGTAAGACTAACTGGCCTGTAATTCCCAGGGTTATCCCTATTCCCTTCTTTGAACAGGGGCACAACATTCGCTACTCTCCAGTCCCCTGGTACCACCCCCGTGACAGTGAAGATGAGAAGATCATTGCCAACGGTACTGCAATTTCCTCTCTTGCGTCCCACATAATCCTAGGATATATCCCGTCAGGCCCGGGGGACTTGTCTATCCTCAAGTTGTTCAAAATGTCCAACACATCTTCCTTCCTAACAGGTATCTCTTCTAGCTTACCAGTCCGTTTCACACTCTCCTCTTCAACAATACGGTTCCTCTCGTTCGTAAATACTGAAGAGAAGTACTTGTTCAAGACCTCTCCTAACTCTTCCGACTCAATACACAATCTCCCACTACTGTCCTTGATCGGACCTACCCTTGTTCTCGTCATTCTCAGGTTTCTCACATACGCATAAAATGCCTTGGGGTTATCCTTGATCCTATCCACCAAGGATTTTTCATGCCCTCTCTTAGCTCTCCTAATCCCTTTCTTCAGGTCCCTTCTGGCTATCCTGTATCCCTCCACTGCTCTGTCTGAACCCTGTTTCCTCAACCTTATGTAAGCCTCCTTCTTCCTCTTTACTAGACATTCAACCTCCCTCGTCAACCAAGGCTCCCTCACACGACCATTTCTTTCCTGCCTGATCGGTACATACATATCAAGGACACGTCGTATCTGCTCCTTGAAAAAGTTCCACATTTCCACCACATCCTTCCCTGACAGCCTATGCTCCCAACGTATGCTCCTCAAATCCTGTCTTACAGCATCGTAATTTCCCTTCCCCCAATTGTAAAATCTACCTTGTTGTGCGCACCTATCTCTCTCCATAACCAAGGTGAAAGTCACAGAATTGTGGTCACCATCACCAAAATGTTTACCCACTGACAAGCCCACCACTTGTCCCGGTTCATTACCGAGTACCAAATCCAATATGGCCTCCCCTCTGGTTGGGCAATCTACATACTACGTTAGAAAAGCTTCCTGGACACACTGCACAAACACCGCCCCATCCAATCTACTTGATCTAAAGAGCTTCCAATCAATATTTGGGAAGTTGAAGTCGCCCATGACTACGACCCTGTGGCTTCTGCACCTTTCCAAAATCTGTTTCCCAATCTGTTTTTCCACATCTCTGCTGCTATTGGGGGGCCTATAATAAACACCCAACAAGGTGACTGCACCTTTCCTATTTCTGACTTCAGCCCATACTACCTCCAGAGGCAGATCCCCCTCAAACTTCCTTTCTGCAGATGTTATACCATTTCTAATTAGCAATGCCACCCCCCCCTCCTGTTTTACCACCCTCCCTAATCTTACTGAAACATCTGTAACCAGGAACCTCCAACAGCCATTCCTGTCCCTCATCTATCCATGTTTCCGTGATGGCCACAACATCGTAGTCCCAGGTACCGATCCACGCCTTAAGTTCACCCACCTTTGTTTTGTTTTCATCCTCTTTAGTGAACTTTATGTCAGTAAAGGCATTATTGATAATCTCCAATTTGTTTCATTTAGTGATGACAAAAATGTCATCCACGTAGCAGACCCAAAGTTTGGGTTAGATGGTTGGCAGAGCTGCTTGTGCGAGTCTCTGCATTACTGCCTCTGCTAAGAACCCTGAAATAGGAGATCCCATGGAAACGTCTGGAAATGAATCTTACAGCTCAGTGAGCAAGTCTACATCCACAACCTCAACCTGAGCTACAAAAGTCACTCTGGATATATTGTTGGCAAGTATCTGAAAGATGTAAACATCACTGACTTGAAACATTAACTATCCTCCTCTTTTCAATTGTTTCCTCACATCAAAATATTTCCAACATCAAAATATTTCCAACATCTTCAATTTTTATATTGATTTTTCCAATTACAATGGCTATTTCTGAGACTCTATTGGCTTGAAAGAGGTGTAATGCTGTCTGAAGTCACTCACCAACACAAATTAAGGAATAATTTTCTGTCAAGAAAAAGATTCACAATGTAGATGCTTTCTGCAGAAAATTGATTCTCAGTGTTAGTCTGTTCTTAAATAGGTCACAGAAGTAGGGGTCAACTGCTTGTAGAATGAGCTCTTTATGTAGGGTGATTTCATCAATATTTGTCATTAGTAAACTGCAAAGTACTTCTGCACCCTACCTTGGTATAACTGGACCTTCAGAAAAGGAAACATTTTTTTCCTTGTACTATGTACTTATAATGATCTCTGCTTTGTCTAGTCAATGCTAGGACAAAAGGTGGAACCCACTTAGAATCATGAAGTCATACAGCATGGAAATAAGCCCTTCAATACAAATTTTCCATGCCAGCCAAGTTTCCCAAATTAAACTAGTCCCACTTGCCTGCACTTGGCCCGTATCTCTCCAAACACTTCCTATTCATCTACCTGTGAACATGTCGTTTAAATGTCGTAACTGTATCTGAATCCACCACTTCCTCTGGCAGTTCATTCCACATACAAAATACCCTCTGTGTGAAAAGGTTGCCCCTTAAATTTCTTCTTTGTTTTCTGCTTTCACCTTAAAAATATGCCCACAAGTTTTGAACTCTCCCACACTGGGAAAAAAAACCTTTGGTGTTTGCTTTTTCTATGCCTTGTATGATTTTATAAACCTTCATAAAGTCAATATTTATTGCTCCTCCTTTGCTCCAGTCCATTCCTTATCAAAATTAAAAGTTAGATATTAATTTCTTCATTTGGATCTCACATTCCATGAGTAAGCGCATGAGATATCTAGCCACAGGTATGTTTTTTGCTCATAATGGCAGTAGATGGAAGGTCAGCTGTAACAGGGCAAGGAACATACCAAACCTACTTGAAGCCCCTTAATCTCACATTAATGTCACATTTGACAAGTTAAATAAAACCATACTTTTGAGGAGGTGATATTGGAATTCTGCCAAGGGAATCCTGATGCATGATTACCTCATGCCCATGGACAGATGCAGGCAACATCTAAGTATGATATTGACAGTGAATGATACTTATTGCAGAATCTGACTAATGCACAACGCACTGTTGAGTGGCTGAACACTTCATGCTGTCCCTTTAAACTGAGGACAATTATCCTCTTGGATTTTATTTATCAAGAATTACCTCCTTTTTTATACTGAAAATGCCTTCTTTGCAGTATCCAGAATGGTTGGACATTGATTGAATGCTTTCAGTGGCAGCTTCCATGAGTTGTATGTATTGCATTTTCAATCTGCGTCAACAATTGTTTATTCTCAGTCCTTTGAAGCATGTAAACTTCTTACCTCAACTTGTTGCTTGGTTTGACTACTCTCTTTTGCCATCATGTTCACTTGGTCAGGTAAAACCAAAATACTACAGATGGTGGAAATCTGGAACAAACACAGAGGATGCATGAAAAACTCAGCAGGTCTGGCAGCATCTGTGGAGAGAAAGAAAGATAGCATTTCTAGCCTGCTATGACTCTTCTTCAGGTGTTACAAAATAGATTTTCTTATGCACGTTTGATAGAGGCAAAGGAGCAGATGGATTAAATTACTTAATGTGGAAACAGGCCCTTTGGCCCAACAAGTCCACACTGACCCGCCAAAGCACAACCCACCCAGACCCATTTCCCTACACCTAACACTACGGGCAATTTAGCATGGCCAATTCACCTATCCTGTACATTTTTGGACTGTGGGAGGAAACCAGAGCACACCCACACAGAAACGGGGCAAATGTGCAAACTCCACACAGTCAGTCACCGGAGGCAGAAATTGAACCTGGGTCTCTGATGCTGTGAGGCAGCAGTGCTAACCACTGTACCACCATGCCACCACTGTGGAGTAAAGGCCCAGACCAAAAGAAAAGGATGTTAATGATGGGAAAGGCAAAAAGGGATTTAAGTTGGTATAAATTAAGGTGTGATGGGTAGAGGGTTGGTGCTCCCTAATAACAGCAAACTAAACAAGCCAATCCTATAGAGAGAGAATGTAAAGCAGAGTTAGATAGGTTCTTGATTAGTAAGAGGATGAAAGGTTACAGCAGAAGGCAGGAGAAAGGGCTTGAGAAACATATCAAGAATGATTGAATGGTGGAGCACACTGAAAGGGCCGAAAGGCCTAATTTGGCTCCTACATCTTGTGATTTCATGGTCTTCTGGTAAGAAAAATAGATAACAGAAATAGTGTGATCAGTTTTTGAAGTTATGGAACTCAATGTAAGGACCTCAAGGATGTAAAGCATCTAAGTGGGAAATGTGGTCTTATTCCTTAAGATTGTGCTGTTCATCATAGGAAACATGCATGAGACAAATTGGTTTATTGAAATGGCAGGCAATGGAGGTCATGGACATAGCGGAAGTCTTGTGCAAAGCTGTCATCCAATCTGAGTTTGGTCTCAGCAATGAAGAGGAGACGGCAATGTGAGCAGTAAATGCAATGGATCAGATCAAAAGAAGTACAAATAAAACATTGCTTCGTCTGGAAGGTGTGTTTGGAACCTTGGACAGTGAAGAGGAAGGAGTTGAATGGGCAAGTGTTACACTTCTCTGATTGCATGGGAAGATGCAGTGTGACCAGTAGGAAAGTGTTAGGAGCGATGGAGGAGAAGACCAGCATATCACAGAGGGAATGGTCCCAGCAGAATGTTGACAGTACAGTGGAGAGGAAGATGTGCTTGTTGGTGGCATCCTACTGGAGATGGTAGAAATGGAAGTGAATGAATGCAGAGATTAGTAAACTGGGAAAAAAGGACAAGTAGATTGCTATTCTGGAAAAGGAGGGAAAGGGGTGAGGGCAAAGTAAGAGAGATGAATTGGCCCTATCACCCAAGATGGATTCGTGTAAGTGCAGTGGGGGAACAATGAAGGTGAGGTCATGTTGGAGTTAGCATCAGTGGAAAATGTCATAAGAAAAAATATGACAGAGACTGCAAAATGAGTGATATGGAATAGAATCCATGCAAGAAACAGTGTGAGAGAATGTATAGTCAATGTAACTATGGGGTTCAGTGGATATTGGTGCACATCCAGTCCTCAGAAAAAGGAACAGTGAAGTGAACGGGAAGGGATAAGTCATAGATGGACCAAGTAAAGGTAAGAGAAGGATAGAAATTGGGAGCAAAACTGAGTAATTTTTCCAATTCTGGACAAGAACAGGAAGCAACTCCGAAGATCACATTGTTGTGTCAGGGTAAGAGTAATGGGTTGGGAACAGAGCAGGATTGGAAAAAGGAATGTTCCAGATACCATATAAAGAGACAGACATAGCTGAAACCCATGTGGTTATGCATGATTACACCTTTAACTTGAAGAAAATGGGGTGAGTTATAGGAGAAGTTGCTCAAAGTCAAAGCAAGCTTAAGTGATGGTAATGAATGGAGACCGTGCAGCTCTCTTTTCAAGGAAGAAGTGGAGAGCCTTTAGACAATCCTAATGGGCAATGGACTTGTAGAGGGATTGCACACCTGTGCTGAGGAAAAGGTGGCTGGACCAGAAAACTAGAAAAGTTTATTACATGAAAGAATTGAGGATAAAATTGATGAAACAAAACTATTTATATAGGTCACATATTAAAGAATCATAAATACATGACAAAATATAATGTCATTAATCCAAAAAACACTCTTTTATAGCTATGAAAATATTTATATACAGATCTCAAAAGCAGCCTTTATAGTGCTCATGTTGGAGACAATCTCTTTCTTTACCACCTCGGTAGCCTTAATATAATTCTGACTTCATCTCCCAGTCTGGAGAACCTAATAGTGTCTTCCTGGAGGCTTCATATATCTGAGCTTCTACTTTCTCAGCTTCAAATAAACCAATTCGGATTTTATCTAAACACTTCTGACCTGAAGTTATTACTAAATTCACTACATTGAGGTAGACTGTTTTCAGCAAATCCAAACTATCTTCTCTCTTTCTCAAGAGCAAGTGCTTGACACATAATATTTTCAGCCAAAACCACCCCAAACTGAAATTAAAATTGTGAGGTTATTCTCAAAACTTAATACAGATAAGTTTAGAATCGTTCATCAGAAATTCAACTGTATACTTTAATCATTCATAAACTATCCTAATGTAGCAAAAAACACATTAGTTCTAGGAGACTACTCTCTCAGACTGAGTTAAAAGAAATCACCATGTCAACAGAAATATTTTTAAGCTAATCATTAAACCCCTACAAATGCACAGATCTCATATGCCATGAGTTCAAAATACCCAAGTTCAATTATAAATAAGATTAATTCATACATACATCACTCACTGGATGTCAATGTTTTTATTAACAAAGATATGGAACTACAGATATCTTGTTTGATTTTCACCTTAATTGGAAAAAAAAGTCTCATCTTGAGGGAATGAAAGCTTCAACTGTGAATTGTTTAGATTAGAAAATCATGGAGCCAGTTGCAGGAATACTCTGGTAAACTGCATTTCAAGCTATCGCTTTAGAAGCATAGGAAGAGAGAGTGAGTGAGTGAGAGAGAGAGAGTCAGAAAATGAGAAGGGTGACTTTGTAACGGCCGAGCTGGAAGATACTCTTTAAGCCTGCTTTCTCTCAGTCTGCCACTAAAAATCCAATAATATCTGCAATATTCACACTTGCAGAGGAGACAGACATCAATTAAACAAATATGGTCTCAGGATAAAACTTATCATCTCAAGGACTCCAAGTTTTTCTCAAATTGAGTTTTTTTTAACTATTCTTTTATACTAAACATTGTTGCCTTTTTAGAATGTTACACCACTGTTTGAATATGTGTTAATTTTGCAGCTTTATTATTCTCTCTTTTAATAAGTGATAAAATTCCATTTTCTTTCACTCAATAAAATCTTATAATTGCTTCCTTAACTTTGATGCTCGTCATATCATTGGAGCTTTTCAGGCCATCTATATTCGAGTGCTGCCTTGCTTTCAGGGACTGTCACTTTCACAAACCTTTGGAGTTCAACACATTTGTCTGTACTTAGATCAAATTGTTAATGACATCAGAAGCTGAATGGCTCTGCCAGAACCCAGACTAAATGGCAGTGAACAGCTTATTGTTGAGCAAATATTACTTGATCACATTGTTGATTACCCCTATCATAACTTTGCAGATGATCAAATTAGATTGATGGGGTGGTAATTGGCCAGGTTGAATTTGTCGTGACTTTTCTATACAGTATATTGCTGTGCAACAATGTTCCGTCTAAAATAAAATAAATAACTTTGGATGCTGAATCTCTGAAACAAAAGCAGAAATTGATGATGAAACTCAGCAGATCCGGGAGCACCTCTGGAGAGAAAGCAGAGTTAATGTTTTTTTGAGTTCAGTGATCCTTCTTCAGAACTGATTATAGGTAGGAATTCATGCTGAAGGCAGGGTGTGGGAAGGGAAATGGATTGAGAGGCTAAGCAGGGATGGAGCCTAGACAGAGAGAGCAACAGTTAGGGAGACAAAGAGGTGGACAATATTATGCTCAGGAGAAAGACAAACTGACATTGATGTCAAAATACAAAGTTAAGCACATTTTGCCTGAATGCAAATAGCACTCTCAGCAAGGTAAATTATCTAAAAGTACATATCGATAAACATTGATATGATCTGATTGTCATTGCAGAAAAATGGCTGCTTGATGACCAAGAGTGGGAGCTGAGTATTCAAGAATATTCAATGCTTAGGAAGGACTGACAAGAAATAAAAAGAGAGGTTGTGTATCACTTACAATAAAGGATAGGAACAATATATTCATAAGAGATGATCTCAGAATTGAAGAACAATATGTGGAACATGTTTGGATGGAGCTAAGAAACAGCAAAGGGTTGTTGAGATTGGGTAAAGTTATTTACAGACCACCGTGTTGTGATAGTGTGGGGCATGGTGTTAATTAAGGGATGAGAGAAATATGGACATTAAAGTTACTATGGGTTGACTTTAATATGTATATAGACTGGCTAATCCAATTGAGCAGTAAAGATCGAGAAGACATCTTTCTGGAGGGTGTTAATGATGTTTGGTGAAGCAATATGTTGAGGAGACAACTAGAGGGAATGTTATTTTAGATTTGGTATTTTGTAATGATAAATTGTTAGTTACCAATCTTGTTATAAATGTACCTTTAGGAGTGAAAGGCTATAATCGGATAGATTTTTACATTACTTTTGAAAGTATAATGGTTCATTCTGAAGCAAGGGTGTTAAATTGTCCTGAGGAAGTGTCCTGACCCAAAACATCGACTTTTCTGCTCGCCCAAAGTTGCCTAACCTGCTGTGCATTTCCAGCTCCACTTAGTATCAACTGTTAATTTAGAATGGCAGAAATTATGAAGGCATAAGACACAAATTGTTTGAGATGGACTGGGTTTTGATGAGGTAGACTTTCACAGAAACACAAGCATGCAGTGCTGCAGATCTGTTAAGGTTATTAACAGATTATTAAAGGTTATTAAACAAAAATAAGACTAAAAGAAAGATAAAATAGAATAAGCTAACTTTTTTTAAAAATTTAAAACACACAGAAAATGCAATCTTATTCATCACAACACCACTTCTTTACAGTTCTCAGAACAGAGTGAACTTTCACCAACACAACTACAGGTCATTCTGCTGTAAGGCATGATTCATTAGCACAAATAATGTGATGAATGAATTGGGGAGACTGTTGCTAAAGTGTGAACTTTTAAATCATGCGTTGACTGTAACACCATTATGTTGCCAACATTTTAAGTACTGTTTCTAAAGTGCAATTTTTCAATACATGGGATTGCACAAGAACTACTTTGTAGGGTTTAAGTTAACTGATGCTTCAAACCCTGGTGCTCCTTTAGCTTATCTCTCCACCCTTCAGGCTCTCTGTCTTTATTCCTGATGAAGGGCTTTTGCCCGATTTTACTGCTCCTCGGATGCTGACTGAACTGCTGTGCTCTTCCAGCACCATTAATCCAGAATCTGGTTCCCAGCATCTGCAGTCATTGTTTTTACCTGCAAATCTATTAGCCTCTTTTTCTAGTCTTCATACTACCCAGCTTAAGTTTTTCATCTTCAAATAACCCTTTGTAGTTCTAAGCAAACATTTCAGATCTGGATCTTTCATACTAAACTCCATACACTGAGGCAATATTTTTTTCGAAACTATATTTTTTTCTTAACAGTTCTGACATAACTCCTTTATTCAGGAGAAACTGTTTTGCACATCCAGCTTTAACCAGAACTTCTGCTAATTTATACTAAAACTGTTTTCTAAACTATATGGTTCCCCTAATTTAGAAAAAAAGTCTCTGACCTTCTAACCTGAAAGCATGTTAAAATTGCTGAATATTTATTCTGTTCATTTGAAAATCTTTCCCAATATAAACGAAACTCATTACACCCAGGAAATCTCTTTGTTTCACACTGTTTTTGTTTGAAAAGAGAAAACTGACAAGTTAAACATTAAGGAGAAAGTGAGAACTGCAGATGCTGGAGATCAGAGCTGAAAATGTGTTGCTGGAAAAGCGCAGCAGGTCAGGCAGCATCCAAGGAGCAGGAGAATCGACGTTTCGGGCATGAGCCCTTCTTCGGGAATGAGGAAAGTGTGCCAAGCAGAAAAATGTGTTGCTGGAAAAGCGCAGCAGGTCAGGCAGCATCCAAGGAGCAGGAGAATCATTAAGGAAACATTAAGCCCTTTCATACACACAGACAAAAACTCACATGCCACTAGCTCAAAATCCAAAAACTAAACTAAATTATACTAAAATGTACATAAATCATACACCTTTCATAATAATATCCTTGTGATAAACAGATAAGTCTTTAGGCATGATCAAATAGCATGGAAATGGAAATCCCTTTTATTCATTCAGGGATCGTGAGCATTGCTGGCATTTACTAGAAATCCATAACTGCCTTATGGTGATGGTGAGCAGCCTTCTCAAACCTCTACAGACCATGTGTTGTATTTACAACAAAACACTGCTACATTGAAAGTTCCAAGAATTTGACTTAGCAGCAGTGAAGGATTATTTGTACAAGTCCTGGATGGTGTGTTTCTTGTTTGGCAACTTGGTGTGCAAACACACTGAAGATTTAAAACAGAACATAGAATGAGCAACAAGAAAAAATATTGCTAAAAGTAAAATGGCTACTGTTTCAGAAGATTTGTATGACTACAAATTTTACTGAATCACGTTGTCATACCAGGTTTATCAATAAAACAATTATAAACTAGTAATTAATATTACTGCATCATAGGAGAAATGGGCTGATCAGAATTATATATTGTACACCTAAACTGGACTATATTGTGCAGCTAAACTTTAGCTGTTCTATTAATAATGTTACGTCCTTACCTCCATTACACTGCCCTGAAACAATATCAGTTTATCAATTCTTGTTAACTTAAACAGGAAAATCAGAGTGCTTTACATTTCCAAAGTTTTACACTTATTGAATGCATTAAGCACTGCATCACAAAGTTAGAAGTCACACAACCCCATGTTATTGTCCAACAGGTTTATTTGAAATTACACAAGCTTTCGGAGCACTGCTCCTTCGTCCAGTACAGTGAGAAAGCAGATCAAAGCCAAAGGGTTTAGACATAAAGGTCATGCAACTGGAGTGAGTGAAGTGTCAGATAATACCTCTCTACAGGTGACCAAAAGTGTTAAATGGTCAGTGTTGTGCTGTTATGACAATCAGACATTGCAATAGGAATATACAAGAAGTGACATATCAAATCAGATACTGAATTGTAGGTGTGAGGCTTTGTTCAGAGTCTGTCTTAGAGTTTTAACCTAGAATCAGGTTAAAAGCTGGAATTTATAAGATGCCACACTGGCTGACTGTGACTACAATATTTTTGTGTTTTTGAACAAAACAGAGTGTATTGGCAAATATGTGTGCGTGTGTTTATGATTTTCATGATAGCACAGCACTGACATTGACTTTATAAATACTTTACACATCGTTTAATGCTGTTGGTCACCTGCAGAGATATTCTATCTGATAGTCCACTCACACCAATTGTATGATTTTTTTTGGATCTCTCTGTTCTTGACCTCTCTGCCTTTAAACTCTGTGGCTTTTCCTTGCTCTCTCACTGCACCTGATGAAGGAGCAGCACTCTGAAAGCTTGTGTGAGTTCAAATAAATCTGTTAGACTATAACCTGGCATCATGTGAACTCAGACTTTGTCCACCCCAGTCCAACACCGGCACCTGCACGTCACTGTATCATAGAAACATTCATGAGCATTTGATGCAATGACCTGTCCTTGGATCTTTATCACTGGGAGAAATTGCAGCGATATAATGGATAGGCAAAAGACAACACAACTAGTCTAATTCTTATTTCTTGGAAAACCTATCATATATTAGGAAAGATGTGACATAATTGAAGACTGAGGGGTGACTTTTTAGAGGTTTATACAATTGCGAGGGACATGGATGGGGTGAAGGTCTTTCCTTAGGGTAAGTGATTCCAAAATTAGAGGGTATTTGTTTAAGGTGACAGGGAAATACTTCAAAGGGACCTAAGGGGCAAACTTTTCACGCAGAAGGTGGTGCATGTATTGAACAAGTTGCTAGAGGAAGTGGTGGAAGATGGTACAATGACAACATTGAAGAGACATCTGGATAGGTAAATGAATAGGAAGTGTTTAGAGGGATATGGGCCAAATACTGGTAAAGTAGATTAATGTAGGAATCAGGTCAGCAAGGACAAGTTGGACCAAAGGTCTGTTTCCACGCTGTACATTTCTGTGACTGTATGACTCTAATTGGCAGAAAAGTTGAATGCCAGCAATCTGAGGTACAGCAGATGTACACATTTAGAATTATAAATAAGTTTTTTGCCACATATAGGTGGTATTGCAGAAGAGAGACACCTAGGAGGTTCAGGTTCATAATTCTTTGAAATTTGCATCACAGGTAGACAGAATGGTTAAGAAGATGTTTAGCATGCCTCCCTTCATTGCTTAGACCTTTGAATATCAGAGTTGGGATGCAATGTTGACGTTGTACAGAACATTGGTGAGGCTTCTTCTGGAGGAGTGGTGTGCAGTTCAGGTTGCCCTGCTTTAGAAAGGATGTTACTTAATCGGGATGGTTCAGAAAAATGGTTTGAGGAGTGACCTTACAGGAGGTTTGTAAAAACATGAGTGGTATAGATATAGTGAATAGCAAAGTTCTTCTCCCAAGAGTGGGGGAGTTTAAAACAAGGGGACATTTTTTAAGGTGAGAAGAGCAAGTTTTAAAAAAGGACATGAGGGGTATCTATTTAACACACAGGGTGGTTCATAATTGGAATGAACTGCCAGAGGATGTGGTGAATGCCGGTACAGTTACAATATTTAAAAGACATTTGGCTAAGTACATGAATAGGAAAGGTTTAGAGGGATATGGGCCAAGTGCAGGCAGGTGTGACTAGTTTAGTTTGGGAACATGGTTAGTGTACAGTCGCTGAACCGAAGAGTCTGTTCTCATGCTGTATAACTCTATGACTCTACACAAGTGCAGGGAATACATGATTGCTGCAAAAAGTGTACAAAGTCAACATTTCTAAGATACAAAGATACCTAGGTACAAAATTTTTCATATAAAGTAGAAAGGTGAAAAAAATTAAAAGATCAGCATTACAGTCCTTATAAAGCTAGGTACAAAGATACCTAGGTACAAAACTTAGGCATGAATTAGGAAAATGAAGATACATTTTCAGCATTACAGTCTTTTAAATTTGGTATTGGTTTTGAGGCACAGGCCCAATAAAGGCAGCTTTGCAAGTGGAGTTCCTTTGGGTCATACATTTATCCCTCGGCATGTGGAGTGGCAGAGGTGGGAGAGCAATACAAGGAGAAAAATGTGCATAGCTGCCTCACATAGTCACTGCCTTCTGGTACCAAAAAGATGAGAGTATGTAGTTGAGAGCTCTGTTGTTAAGGTCTTTATAATATTACCTCTGGGCTATAATATCTAAACAGCTGTAAATTAAACAGTTTGTTTAATTTATCCTGTTTATTCAGCTATCTTAAAAAGTTAATTGAAATTTTGGACAAACTCAGTGAAACTTAAGATTTGAATTCAATCCTGTACAATTTATCAGGCTACATCTTAGGAAATTTGGTTATTTAATCTAATTCATCAATTCTTGTCTATTATTTTATAGTCATTTATGAGTGACAGATACCTTGTGTGTTTTTATAATTTTAATGGTCTTAACAACGGCCCATCCACCATTCTTTGTTCTATTCCAGTATTAGTAAAAGGCTTTGAAAATGGGAACATGAATGTTGATTGATGTTGACAAGCTCAGACAACTAGAGACAAGATTTATCTCTTACAACAGGAGTCTGGCATTCTTGTGAAACAATTAATACATATTTGACCTAATTTAATATTTTTATAAATAGCAATTACTCAGCATGAGTCCATCTGGCATATAAAAGCAGATCTTTACATGCCCAGGGCGAGAGAACAGTCTACGCCAGACATCTTCCTTGGAATTAAAAATTTTAGGAAAACAAAATCAGATCTTAATCATCTATACTGATTAGAAGACAAAAATTATGGATTAAAGGATTTATTTTTATTTATTGGAAATTAATAGGAAGCTCACATTTTCTTCAGTCCATGAATAAGACTGACTCAGACTGTGCCAATTAAACACGAACAAATGAGATTTCTAAGTCTGCGATGGTATTACAATAGGGGAGCGAAAATAACTGCATAGCTAACTGTAATGAAACTCTCAAGGTGATAGCTAATCGCGATTTCTTAAAAACAGAAAATGTGAATTGCTCCATGAAGTGTGCCTTAAATAAAGATATGAAGTTTGCTTTCTTCTAATCAACTAAGATAACAATGTATCTGTTTCAATCATTCAATCATGGATATTGTGGGCATCATGGTAGCCCACAAACCGACCAGCACACTAAAACAACAGCTAATGAATTTGAAAGACCCTATACAGACAGCAAGCAAAACTAATGTCATTTATAAAATACCATGCAAGGACTGTAACAAACACTGCATTGGACAAACAGGCAGAAAACTAGCCACCAGGATACATGAACATCAACTAGCCATTAAACGACATGACCCTCTCTCAATAGTATCCTTACATACAAATAAGGAAGGACACCATTTTGACTGGGCCAACACATTCATCCAAGGACAAGCCAAACAGAGACATGCATGAGAATTCCTAGAAGCATGGCATTCCAACTGGAGCTCTATCAACAAACAGATTGACTTGGACCCCATTTACTACCCCCTGAGAAAAAGAACAGGAAATGACATCACCATAGGAAATGACATCACTGCAGGAAATGCCATCAACAACCCAAGGAAACCCAAACAAATAAATAGAAAGCAGGGAACATCAGTCGTGCTTCATCCAGAGGCTCACTGAAGATGTTACCTAGTATGGTGGCAAAATGTCTGAAAATGAACCTTCCAGCTCAGTGAGCAAACCTACATCCACACCCTCAATCATTTGATACCTGCCTGATAAATAAACAGCAGTAGCTATTCCATTCTGCAATTTTCCCTTTCTACCTGCAAAGTAACAGTTGGTGTCAGTTTGACAACACTTTGAATATCATCAGCAAAATGGAAAGATCATGTTTGACATACGTTACAACTGGCAGCCTAGAATGGATCAGAGCAAAACTCTGCTTGGGTGCACTGATGTTGTCCTTATTGTTCAGTTACATTGACTGTATGTCTTTTTATGAAACCAATTTTGTAAGGTTAATTTCAGATTTTAGAACATGTTTAATAGTAGCTTTGTAAATTATGTGGTTATGCGTCAGAGCAGCCCTTTATTTCTATTTTCTGCATAGAAGAGTCCTACATCTATCTACCTTTAAGGTAACCTAATTGAAATCAGAAAGCTCTGCATTGGATTAAGAACCTCAGCTTTTCCTTTGCTTTCATGGGAGAGAGGCAATGCTGACATTTACTGGCCATCATAGTTGCCAGTGGGAAAGTGGTGATGGCTGACGTCTTGAATCACTTGGTCTGCGTACGAGTGCTCATCATGCCATGTTTTATAAAAACTTGAAAAGAAATGTCATTACTTTGCAACTGCAAATTGAAATTTATTTTTACAATTGTCTGATTTCTGGCATTTAATTGTTTATTTTCCTTCAAAGAGTAGAGAGGAGCAAATTTACTGTGATAAGTAATTGCAGAACTGAAGAGATATTTTCCTCTGTGACAGTAGAATTAGGAGAATTAAGAGGAGAAAATTTTAATGTAAATACAATTATACAATTAATCATGTCACATCAATTATACATAATTGTAGACACATAGACCAGCAGCTGCCCACCAACCACCGTGCCATAATCGGGATCAATGTAGACAAGAAGACATTTTACTGCTTTATGAGCAGATGCGGTATGGCAAAGAAAAAAACATGAATATGCAGTGCAAAAGAACAACTTATCCTTTATTATCCATGCTACCTTATTTTAATATTATTAATATCCAATAATTCTTAAATCTGGAACATCTTTATCAGGCTTTATTTATGCCCATTTTATTTAAGAAAAAGTACAAACAGGTTTCTTCTAACTCCACTCTGCTCTTCAGTAGACTTTAGCTAGTTCTGCTCTGTTAATGTACATTTACAGAAGTAAACATTTAGATTAACATTTAAAGAGACTTATTTTGGAAAGGTAAATTATTATATCATGGTGTTGTGATAACACAAGGGCCATGAGGAATCACTAATTAATCTCCCTGTTGAGTATGAGTTCCCTTGGTAACAGGCATTGGCTGCCCAACTGGAACTCATCACCTAGTCTCTTTATAGTGCAGATCCAGGGATAATCTGCAGACCTGTTCTGTCTGTGTGGAATTAGCTTCTGTACATCATGAATGGTCTAATTTGATGTTTAACAATAAACAATGTTCCTATCCATTCAAGCTTTCTTAGTTATTACCGGTGTGAAAAATTATTTTTTGGCCCAGATAAAGACTTACCAATACTGATAAATTCCTGTGACAGCATTCTTTCAAATCTCTCCGAAAAGAATAATTGAGATTGAAATGTCAGTTGCTATGGTGACAAGAATGTGTTTGTATCAAAAAGTGACCCGGTGATACTTAACTTTTTCTCCAAGATTTTGAAACAGCTGCATTTTCTCCCTTGGACCAGGAAGATAATATCAGGTACAGTTCAGAGTCTCAACACCAGATTAGCTTGTTGGCTGACACCCTAAAACTATTTTTTTTTGTCAAAATAACAATTAGCAATCAGGTGCATGAACACCACACACAAAAAAGGAAGCAATGTAGGATGAGAAGCCCATTTGCATTGAAAGATCAGCAACTCGTTGTCAGAGGTATTGTTGTGTAAACAGGAAAGAAAGGGAATATGAACATACCAAAAAAAACTGAAGAGCAATTTTTAAGTCAAAAAAGCCATAGATATTGGGTAAAAACCATCCTATGGATAGTTAGGTACCGCAGCTCTATAGCTGTAAGGAGGTGTGAGGAGAACACTAGCTGGATACAAATACTGTTATTATAGAGTCAGAGAGATATACAGCATGGAAACACACCCTTCGGTCCAACTCGTCCATGCCAACCAAGTATCCCAACCCAATCTCATCCCACCTTCCAGCACCCGGCCTTTATCCCTCAAAAACCTTCCTATTCATATATCCATCCAGATGTCTTTTAAATGTTGCAATTGTACTAGCCTCCACCACTTCCTCTTGCAGCTCATTCCATACACGTACCACCCCCTGCATGAAAAATTTGCCCCCAGGTCAATAGACAATAGACAATAGGTGCAGGAGTAGCCCATTCTGCCCTTTGAACCTGCACCACAATTAATCAGTGTCCTGTTCCTGCCTTATCTCTATAACCCTTGATTCCACAATCTTTGAGAACCCTATCCAACTCTTTCTTAAATTAATCCAGAGACTGGGCCTCCACTGCCCACTGGGGCAGAGCATTCCACGCAACCACCACTCTCTGGGTGAAGAAGTTTCTCCTCATCTCTGTCCTAAATGGTCTACCCCGTATTTTTAAGCTGTGTCCTCTGGTTTGGCACTCACCCATCAGCGCAAACATGTTTCATGCCTCCAGAGTGTCCAATCCTTTAATAATCTTATATGTCTCAATCAGATCCCCTCTCAGTCTTCTAAACTCAAGGGGATACAAGCCCAGTTGCTCCAGTCTTTCAGTGTAAGGTAATCCCGCCATTCCAGGAATTGACCTCGTGAACCTACGCTGCACTCCATCAATAGCCAGAATGTCTTTCCTCAAATTGGAGACCAGAACTGCACATAGTACTCCAGGTGTGGTTTCACCAGGGCCCGGTACAGCTGCAGAAGAACCTCTTTGCTTTTATACTCAATCCCTCTTGTTATGAAGGCCAGCATGCTATTAGCCTTCTTCACTACCTGCTGTACCTGCATGCTTACCTTCATTGACTGGTGTACAAGAACACCCAGATCTCTCTGTACTGCCCCTTTACCTAAATTGATTCTATTTAGGTAGTAATCAGCCTTCCTGTTCTTGCCACCAAAGTGGATAACCATACATTTATCCACATTAAACTGCATCTGCCATGCATCGGACCACTCACATAACTTTTCCAGGTCACCCTGTAATCTCCTAATATCCTCCTCAAATTTCACCCTGCCACCCAGCTTAGTATCATCAGCAAATGTGCTAATGCTGTTACTAATACCATCTTCTATATCATTAACATATATTATATATATGTTATATATAACATATGTTATATATTATATGGTCTCTATTATGTCTTTACCCTCTCACCCTAAACCCATGCCCTCATGTTCTGGACTCCTCTACCGCAGGGAAGAGACTTTGTCTATGTATCCTATCCATGCCCCTCATGATTTTATAAACCTCTAGAAGGGCACCCTTCAGCCTCCGACGGTCCAGGGAAAACAGTCTATTCAGCCTCTCCCTATAGCTCTAGTCCTCCAACCTTGGCAACATCCTTGTAAATCTTTTCTGAATCCTGTCAAGTTTCACAATATCCTTCCAATAAGAAGGAGATCAGAATTTCAATAGGAAGGGGCCCAGAATTCCGATAGGAAGGAGACCAGAATTTTGATAGCAGGAAGACCTGAATTCTGACAGGAAGGGGATCAGAATTTCAATAGGAAGGAGACCAGAATTTCGATAGGAAGGAGATCAGAATTCCGACAGGAAGGGGATCAGAATTCCAATAGGAAGGAGACCAGAAGTGCATGCAAGTTGTTGTCCACCCTTGCCTGCTGTTGGCAGGTGCTTACATCAACAGGCTATATTTTTGCCTCAACAATTTTTATATTGACTTACTAAATTCCACACCCCCTCCAACCCCAACCAGCCATCTCACTATCCATAGGTCCCTGGATTATTCTAAAAGCCCCAAGGTGTTACCATGATTGCAGACTAGCATGCGAGCCAATAATAATACGGGCTTTCCTATCTTGGACCATATGCAAACAAGTGTTTTCTGAATGGGTCAGCAATACTGAAAATCTGATAGTTGTTTAAATCAGGAGGATCACACACTCTGCTTTTCATGCAAGCTAGTTAGTAGGTTTATCAATAGCTTTAGGTCTAATAACAGCACGTTCTGTGGTATCCACACCAGTGTTGTGATATTCTAACAAAATATTCCAAAGAAAGCTTACAATCTGATCTCCCTCCTAAAGGAAGGATATTGTGAAACTTGAAAGGGTTCAGAACAATATTATAAGGGTGTTGCCAGGGTTGCAGGTTTTGAGCTTTATAGAGAGACTGAATATGCTGGGGCTATTTTTCTCGGAGCACTGTAGACTAAGAGGTGACCTTATAGAGGTTTATAAAAGCATCAAGGGCATAAATAGGGTAAATAGACAAGGTCTTTTCCGTGGTTTAGGGGAGTCCAGAACTAGAGGGCATAGATTTAGGGTGAGACAGACAAGATTTAAAAGGGACCTAAGGGGCAACTTTTGCACACAGAGGGTGTTGATTAAATGGAATGAGCTGCCAAAGGAAGTGGTGGAGGCTGGATCAATTACAATAATTAAAAGGCATCTGAATGGGTATATGAATAGGAAGCATTTAGAGGAATATGGGTTAAGTGCTGACAAATGGGACTAGATTGGGTTGGGATACCTGGTCGGCATGGACGAGTTGGACTGAAGGGTCTGTTTCCGTGCTTCACATCTCTACAACTCTATAAAATAAGTGTTTTCATTCTTCACTGTCAGATTTCATTAAAAATCTTAATTGAATATAACCAGTAGTCTTTTTGAGGTATTACCATTTCTGCAGCTAATCGAACAAAGCAACAGCAAGGCTGAATATATCGACAGGGTTAACTATCTTGGATATCACTCACTACAAGAGATTTTCCAATGCTATTAATATTCATGTTCTTCACAGCTGCTGCAGAGAAGGTTAAATTATGCAGTTTGTGGGATGGTTCACATGAAGGGAGATTTGGAAAGTTGAAGAGTATTGCAGGGTAACAATGTGTGTAATGGTAACCTGAATGTGATCGGAAGGGACAGAGTTCATAAATGTAAAGTGTTTTCCCTCAGTGGGGGACACTATAAAAAGACAGAATTAGTGGCTCATTAGCTGAATGCATAAAGCACTTATAACAAGATGGATGAATTAGAAACAAATAGAAATAAATGGTTGTAATAGTCATTCCAGAGACATGATTCAAATGACCATAGCTGGGATCTGAATACTCAAGGGTATTTCACATTTCAGAAAGGCAAAATGACAGAAATAAAGAAGTGGGACTGCTCCTATTAATCAAGAATGAGGTCAGTGAATAATGAGAAATGACCTTGGTTTGGAGGATCAAAATACAGAATCAGTTTGGTTGGGGTATATAGACACTAATGAAAGAAGTCACTAGTGTAAATGATTTGCAGCCCACCTGACAGTAATTATATTCTAGGACACAGTTTGAATCTGGAAATAAAAGGAGTTTACAAGATGGGAACTGCAAGAGCAATGGGATATTTTAATCTTCGTGCAGATTAGAAGAATGAAATTGGCAAATATAGCCCGCAGAATTATTTCAAAATTTTGGCACATGAGCTGTAATTTCAGAAAATATGAGGTCTCCCTCTTTGGGGGGAAGAATACAAAAGCAGACTATTATTTAAATGGAGAGAGATTACAGAATACAGCAATTAGAGGGATCTAGGTACCCTTATACATGAATCAAAAAGTAAATCTCTACCAAGGCAAATGGAATTCTGACCTTTATTGCACGAAGGCTAGATGCAAATTAGTCTTGCTACCACTGTTCAGAGAGTTAGTGAGACTGCATCTGTTGTACCTATTCTTACTAACTTAAAGAAGGATGTACTTGGATTGGAAGCAGTTCGGAGAAGGTTAAATTAGCTGAGTCCTGTGAGGAAAGTTTCAGTAGGTTGGGTCTATGTCCATTGGAGTTTAGAAGAATCTACTGTGATTTTATTGAATCATACAAGATTCTGAAGGCCATTTACAGGCTGAGAAGATGTTTTCCCTCGTAGAGAAAAATAAGATGCACAGATTAAAATACCAAGTTTTTCATTTAAGACACAGATGAAGAGAATCGTCTTTGTCACAGGGTCTTTCGTCTTTGGAAATCTCTTCCACAGAAACCAGTGAAGCTCATTGAAAATATTCAAGGTTGAATCAAACAAATTTTTGATTGACAAGGGAGTCAAGGGGTATGTGGAACAAGCAGGAAAATGGTCTTAAATCCACATCAGAACAGCAATGATCTTAGTCAATGTTGGGGAAGAATGAAGGAACAAATGGCCTACTCTTGCTTCTGTTTCTTATGCATTTATATATTTTTTTAAAAATTAACATAGGAACATGACACTATTTCATCATTGAATTTAAACTTTAATTAAAATTTTTGACTTTCATAATTCTACTGATTTATATGCAAAACAAATTTCAGATTGTTAAGTTTGGTAAATTCATAAAGTACTCCATTAAATTAAAAGGTGAATATATAATGCTACAATATTTGCATTCATGTGATACTTTGATACATGTAAACATGAAAAATCATTTAATGCAGGAAAATGAGTTGAAAGGCATCTGAAAATTTCATCATTTTTAACATCTTTTTAATGATACGTTCAAGACTTTGGGTGACATGGTGGCTCAGCAGTTAGTACTGCTGCCTCATAGTGTCAGACACGTGTGTTCAATTCCACGCTTGGGCGACTGTCTGTGTGGATTCCCCATCCTCCCACCCCTCCAATTCCCACTGATTGCTGTTTTGCTTGTGCTCCTTGGTACTACCCTTGGTCAAATGCAGTTTTTATGTCAAGGTCTGTCAATCCACCCCTGGAATTCAACTCTTTTGTCCATTTTTAAACCAAGGCTGTAGTGAGGTCAGGAGCTGAATGGCCCTGGCAGAATCCGGACTGGCCATCACTGAGCAGGTTATATGAGCACTCACTCTCAGGTTTAATGTCATGAGTGTTTAAAAAAAGAAGGAGGGATCTAAAGTGTAATCCTAAGAGTGAAAGGCAGTTCTGGGATTAGAAGATACCTGGTTGGTAAAGTAAAACAAAAGACAACCATTTGGAGTTGAATGCAACTTTGACTCATTCCTCAAAATTGAAGTGTTCAATTAAGATTCAATCATTAAATCCCTATAATTTGGAAAGGGGCCATTCAACCCATCGCGTCTGCACTGAGCCTCTGAAGGGCATCCCACCCAGACTAAGCCCCTGCCCTTTTCCTATAGCCCCACATTTTCCATGGGTAATCCACCAGTCCTACACATCCCTGGAAACTATCAACTACTGAGGGTGGCCAAGACACCTAACCTGCATATCTTTGGACTCAGATGAGACCAGGAAGGGGACAATGTACAAAATGGAGAAGTGACAGTACAATTGAGGTTTTTGGCATTGTTAAAAGTTTAATGGAAGATCTCTTTTCTCTCATTTAAGGAAAAAGTTGACCTCAAAAAGTAGTCTGATTTTGTTTTTGGTCGTGTTTTGAAGAGTCAAAATTGTATGGAATCCTACACATTATGAAGAGGCATAGATTATAAAAGCAAGGTTGAGCTTTTACAAAACATTGATTCAGCCTCAAATGAAATATCATGCCCAATTCTAGTCAGTAATATTTATGACAAATATGAAAGCTTTGTAAAAGGTGTAAAAATAATTGACAAGAATTTTCTTGCATCAAGGGACTTCAGTTACGATAATAGATTGGAGAAACTGAGGTTATTCATTTTGCAGAAAAAAGGTTGACAGGAGACTTGATGGAGGTTTTTAAACCAAAAGGAATCCAGAGAGAGAATAGAACGATGTCAGTATTGCAAGGACTGGGAATTAGATGACATAAATATAAGGCAAACAAATCGGTGGTGACACGATGAAAAGCTTTACATGCGGAGAGTAGTTACACTCTCCTCTCTGTAGATTGTCACCTTGTCATAGTGGAGAAGCATGTGTGGTCCAAGGATCTCGTGAGTGTTTCCGTCTGCAGCTATGCTCCTGGTAGGGTCACCCATGGTGGTAAGTTTAAAGGTGAGCTGACTGACAAAGAATAATCCAAACAAGACCTCAACAGTGGAACAGGCGGATGAAGTTACTTCAAACTCAACAGGTGTGAAGGCGGATGATGGCTGCAACAAATCCCTCAGCTCCAATTGTCATGGTCTCCATGCCACTGGAATCAGCTGGTTGATTTGTGAAGTAGCGTGTGCTTCTTGGAGTGCAACATCAAGTACACATTAAACAAATACACACACAGATGTCTTAGCTCTGTGGGCAACTTCAGCGACCAGGGGAGGGTGACAGGAACAGGCGATGTGATGGCTGGAAGTAGTGAATATCTGATTCAGTCATTCAACTTTTGGACAGAAGCAGGAAAGTTGTTTGGTAGCAGTAGTCATGTCTGAGCAGCCCTATTTAGGATCCACACTGTTCACCCTGAACTGGGAGGGGGCTAGAAAAGGGATCCTAAAGATCAGATTAAATTACTTACAGTGTGGAAACAGGCCCTTCGGCCCAACAAGTCCACGCCGACCCTCCGAACAGCAACCCACCCAGATCCATTCCCCTACATTTACCCCTTCACCTAACACTACAGGCAATTTAGCATGGTCAATTCACCTAACCTGCACATTTTTGGACTGTGGGAGTAAACCGGAGCACACCCACGCGACACGGGGAGAATGTGCAAACTCCACACAGTCGGTTGCCTGAGGTGGGAATTGATTAGATTAGATTAGATTAGATTTCTCCTGCTCCTCATGTTGTCTGACCTCCTGTGCTTTTCCAGCACCACACTCTCGACTCTGATCTCCAGCATCTGTAGTTCTCACTTTCTCCTAGTTGAACACTTCTTAGGACCCTACCATTTACTGTATAAGACTTCTTTGGTTTGACTTTCCAAAGTACAACACCTCTGTATTGAATTGCATTTGCCAATACTCAGCCACTTCCCCATCTGATTAAGATCGCTGTGAAATTTTTGATAACCTTCCTCACTCTCAACAATACCCCTTAATTTTGTATCATCTGCAAACTTTCTAATCGTGCCTTGTACATGCACATTCACATCATTTTTCGTAAATATCAAAGAACAAAGGGCCCACCTCTGTGACACACACTGGTCACAGGTCTTCGGTCTGAGTAACAAATTTCAACCATCACCCTCTGCTACTTTTGATTACAGTTAGTGAGCACTGTCTGGGTTCCATGTAAGTTAAATTTCATGATTAGCGTATCATGTGGGACCTTGTCAAAGTCCTTTCTAAGATCCATATACACAACATGCATTGCTCTACACTCATCTACCCTCTTGGTTACCTCTTCAAAAAGCTCTAAAAGATTTGTCAGATGTGACTTCCTGCGCACAAATCCATGCTGACTATTCCTTATCAGACCTCAACTGGCTAAACGTTGATCTTGTCCCTCAGTAACTTTTCCTACAAATTACATACCACTGTTTGCTGTAGAAACTCAGCAGGTCTGGCAGCATTTGTGAGAGGACAGCAAAAATAACATTTTGAGTCCAATGACTCTTCATTGGAATGGTAACTAGGAATAAATAGTATTTATGCTGAAGCTGAAATTCAGTGGGGGAGGGGACAGGTGAACAGATGGGTGGAGACGGAGCCCAGAGAGAGAGAGAGAGTATTAAATGGTTAAGTCACCAAGGAGATTAGGAATAGCAGGCCAGGACAGAAGAAAAGCTGAAATCGTGATAATGAAGAGCAAATAGTGAGAAAATGTCTGACTGCACTAAAAGCAACCCATATCATAACAGGATCATGTGTGGGGTGCACAAAAAATACATAGAAAGATGGAATCATGTTCTAAAGTTATTGAACTTGATGTTGAGTACTAGAGGCTGCAGTATCCCTAACTGGAAATAATGAGATATTATTCTTTGAGCTTGTGCTGAAGCTTGCTGGAACACTGCAGTAGCCCTGTGATGGAAATGTTGGCATGGGAACAGAGTGGAATGTTGAGCTGATGGCGAACTAGAAGCTTGGGGACATTTTCCAGACAGAATGTAGGTGTTCAGAAAAACAACCATGCAGTCTACATTTCAACTCCTCAATGTCAAGGAGACCATGTTGTGAGCAGCAAATACAGTCGACCAGATTGAATGAAAATCATGTAAATCACTGCTTCACCTGGAAGTTTTATCTGTGGTATTGGATGGTGAGGAGGTAAACAGGTAGGTATTACAATTTCTGCAATTTTATGGGAAGGTGCCCAGGGAGTGTGAGGAGGATATTTCCAAAATTCCCTGGATTCTGGAAAATTACCAATGCATTTGGAGAGTTGATAGGCAAAAAAAGTAGGAAACTATAGACATGTTTGTTTGACCTCTGTAGTTGGGAAGTTGCTGGAGTCAATCATAAAAGTAAAGATAACTGAATACTTGGAAAAACAAACCTCAATTCATCAGTGTCAGCACAGTTTCATGAATGGCAAGTCATGCTTGATAAACTTTCTGGAGTTCTTTGAGGATGTAACCAGCAAGATGGATAGTGGGGTTCCGGTAATTATAGTATATCTTGACTTTCAGAAGGCATTTATCAAGATGCTGAATAAAGGATTGATTCAAAAGATTTGATCCTGGGGTTAAGGTTAAATAACCTTGGAGAAAGGATTGGTTGACTGATAGAAAGCAGAGGGTCTGGATAAAGATGTCCTTCTCTTGACGGTGAACTGTAACTAGTAGGGTGTAATATTTCTCAGACATCAACTATTTAATCAATCTATATAAATAACCTGCAAGCAAGGACAGAGCGTAACACCACAAAGTTCACCAATGATACTAAAATAGGTGAGAAAGCAGACAGCGATGAGGAGATAAAAAGTTTATAGGTGGATATTGATCGGCAAGGAGAAAGGGCCAGAATCTGGCAGTTAGAGTTTAATGTGGATAGATATAAGGTTATTAGAAAAATAAATTATTGTTTAAATGGGAAATGGATTCAAAGAGGGATTTGTGTGTCTTTGTGTGTGAATCACAGAAAATGGGGGTACAGGTGTGACGATGTTGCTCCATTGTCCTTGTTTGTTTTCAAGAGGGATCATAAATGCAGAGGTTTCAATGTGTCTGGTTTGTATAGGTTTTAGAGCCAATTTGATTATAGCTAACAGATACTGCCTCATGCAAAAGGTTTTCAAGTTTAACAATGAAAGGGAAGTGGTCAGTTCTCCAAGCTCAGCTTTTCCCTGGTTTGTTTTGGGGTTTTAGTTGTCTAGCTGCTCTGCAGCTGCTGGTCAAGTCTTCGCTGGGAACCCAGAGAAGCTGCTGGACCTAAATAAATTGTTTCATACTGATCCTCTCTCTCTCTCTGACATCTCTCCTGTAAGAATCTGTGTTTGAAGTTACCTTATTTGCGAAAGGGGTGTTTATGAGGATGTTGCAAGTAATATGAACAGCATGCGATAGAGTTGATTGGGTTTTGCTATGTTATTCGATATTCTGTTCTCTTTTATTAGTGTATAAATAAATTCTGTTTCTTTTAAAACCAAGTGATTGGGCTAGCTGCATCACTCCTGGAACATCCACATTTCACCTCCTTAAAACAATTAGAAAAGTTAGCACCTGGGCGACCTTTTTGAAATGTTTTGAAGGGGGGTCTGGCGTGGTCTACAACACAAGTGCAGCATATAATAAGAAAGACAGATGAAATCCTAGTACTTATTGCAAAAGGACTGGATTGTAAAAGTAAAGAAGTGTTACAATTATATAAGGTGTTGGTGAGATCATATCTGTAATATTGTGTCCAGTTTTGGTCTCCTTACTTTAGAAAAGATGTGCTGGCACTGCAAGCAGTTCAGAGGCGATTCACCAGTTTGATTTGAGAGATAAAAGGGCTGTCCTCTGAGGAGCAGTTGAATAGCTTGGGCTTGTACTTGCTGGAGTTCAGAAGAATAATGGGGAATCTGATTGAGGGATACAAAATGTTAAAAGACACTAAACAGATGCTTCCCCCTTGTTGTGACAATCACGAACAAGAAATCAGAGGTGCAGAGTGAGAGAACGTAGGTTAAATACTGACTTGAGAGGAAACTAATTCTCTCAGAAAATTGTGAATCTGAGGAACTCACTGCCACATTAGAGGCAGAAGTAATCAACAGATTCCAGAATTAAATAAATGTTTCTGATGAAACATGGGACAAAGAACTATGGACAACAGGCAAGAAAGATGAATTGAAACCAGAATAAGATCAGCGATGATCATGTTAAATGGTGGATTGGGCTCAAAGGACTGAACTGCCAACTGCTGCTTCTAATTCCTACATTCGCATGTATGTTCCTATCTAGTAGGCGGTTATATTTTCTGGTTATTTCTTCTGACCAGCCAGAATTTACTCAGCAGAGCATTCACAGTGCAAACTCCACACATGCAGCCATTTGTGGGCGGCACGGTGGCACAGTGGTTAGCACTGCTGCCTCACAGTGCTAGAGACCCGGGTTCAATTCCCGCCTCAGGCGACTCTCTGTGTGGAGTTTGCACATTCTCCCCGTGTCTGCGTGGGTTTCCTCCGGGTGCTCTGGTTTCCTCCCACACTCCAAAGATGTGCAGGTCAGGTGAATTGGCCATGCTAAATTGCCCGTAGTGTTAGGTAAGGGGTAGATGTAGGGGTATGGGTGGGTTGCGCTTCGGTGGGGCGGTGTGGACTTGTTGGGCCGAAGGGCCTGTTTCCACACTGTAAGTAATCTAATCTAATCTTAAAATTGCAATGTGTTGCTCTATGGGTAGAATCATGACTGTCCAGCTTGACTGAGGAGGGCGCTTGGGCCAGTCATGAAACTCTAGTAACACTGCCCAAATCTACATCAGAATCCTTAGATTGAATCTTTCCTTTTTTGGGCCATATCTGTTCCACATAGACAGTTTCTCTCTGTGAGGCCTATGAGGTATTATAGTGTTACTGTCTCAAGAACAAGTCATAAATTACCAACCCCACCTTCTGCAGCCTCTTACTCCCCAGGCCAGTCCAATTCTAACCTTCACCATACCACAGAAGATTTCACCGCTGCTGGGATTCCTAGAATAAACCAACATCTTGACTATCCGTATCATCTTCAAAAGCTGCTGTGCACCTGAACAAAGAAGCTCTTTGTGGCTTATGAAATTTGCCCTAGATGTGGCAGATAAATTGAAACCATGCTATGCAACTCCTGGATGTTGTGGGAGACAGGCAGGTGCAGGGGAGGGTATGCTACCAGATCCTGCCAGCCAACATTGCCACCTAGATCATTGTGGTTTCAGCCATCTGAAGGAATATCCAATTGTGAAGGAAAAATACTAGTGACCTTCTCAATTTGGCCAGCATAAGTGCTGCTATCTTCTCTCTGCTACCTCTCACTCACTGTCATTCTGCTACGGCACCCACCTCCCACCATAGTTTATGCTCTACCCCTTGCACCATTCCATGAAGCATCTTCCCTCATAAGCTCTCACCCCAACTTCCTGAACCCTGTATTGCACAATCCACACTTGCTCAGGAAATCTTACCACCACTTTCCCATCAGCAACAGCACTAACAGCAATGCTAATCCATTTGATCCTTCCCATTCCCTTATTCCAGGAGAAAACAGTCCACAATAGGGTAGAAAGAGGTATGACAGATGTTGAGCTGCCTGACATTCAGCTCCTTGCCCTCTAAGAGGGGAGGAACCAGATAGCCTGAGGGGTTGACTGACTGATCTGAACTGCGATCTGAGGCTCCTGATGAGTTACTTTGTCGGGACCCGCCTTTCCAAAGACTGTCTCGCTGACTTGACTGAGGACTGCTGGCAACCATGAGAAGACTCCTGACTTTGCGTGTGTGCTTAAAGGCAAGGCAAGAGTACTAGAAGAAAATGAGGAACTACAAGAGTACTCTAATGTTGGTAGTACAGGCTCTTATGGGGGGAGGGACATGTCGGGGGAGGATGGTAGTTGGTGGAGAGCAAGTGCATAAAGGCAAGGCAAGTCAAATCAGGGATGCTATGAGCATCCAGATAGGTTCAATATGAGTGAGCACTAAGAGAGCAAACAAGGAGTCTTGAGATAAGGCCTACTCCAATCAGTGAGTTGGGTGCCTGTCTCTCTGTGTAAAGTATTCGTGGAGCAGAATTTCAATGCTCATCCCCAGTGCAACCCAAAGTGCAGCTTTAAAGAGCAAAAGTGTTCAGTAAGTAGATTGAAAACAAACCAAGAGGCTCCTGAGAGGCTGGTAGGTGTGGGATGCCAGCACAGATTGATGGGAGAGGAGTGTAGCTATCGTCCTGCATCATGCCTTGAGATGAAGTTCCAGGGTGTTAGGATGAATGTCCAAAGGAACAAGTGATGAGCTGGAGTCATCAGATAGCTTTGAATTTCATGTCAGGAGTTCTTGGTATCTAGTTTCCTTGCAGTGGGTGGTAGGATTGGAAGCTGCACATGACTGAGGTGAAATATGCAGTTAATAGGCATCTCTCAATCTCATCTCAACATCCGGAAGTTTATTGGAAAATGTAACTTGTTCACCCTAGCATCAAGCCTCCTTAGATTCCTCACACAATTCTCTCAGATTTCTTGGAATATGAACATGTTTTCATCCTCTAACATTTTCAGGCTTATCATTCCTATAAATGAGTTGGAACCATCCAAATTCTCTCATCCCAATTCAGAGTTAGAAACGTTTTTTGAAGATTATTGAATGCCATGTAATTGCTCTTTTGAACTTTCAACTTCCTGGGCCATTGCAGTAAAGTGAGTTGCATTGGATTTTTTGCATATTCCAGACATACAACTCTTACTTAATCTGTTGTGACAATTAGGTTAAGACCTGAATGATATAAAGATTGGTAGGAAGTGAATGATGCAATGTTTAGCAGTCAGATGTTAAAAAGCATCCTTTTCATGCCCCTCCCAAAATTAAAAAGTCTAAAGATGTGTTTGAATGTTAATATGTTCATGGCACATGTTTATTTCTCCTACAGTTGCCTGCACTGGGAAGTATAAAAAGATTGACATGGCGTGTTTCAGCAGATGTTGAGGTACATCCTTTCATTGATCTTGTGAACTACTATTAAATCTGCTTTTCAGTGTGTGAAAAGTGTTTCAATAACAACTAATATCTAGCTTTCTGTTTATTCTTTTCCCTGACAGGATGAAGATTGAGGGTTTTGGATGGGTTACAGACAGAAATGTAGTTTTAAAGCCAGATTTCATGTGGCCAGTGGAAGTAGCTGAACCAAATCTGACATCATATTAAATGGCAATTATTCCCCAGATTATTAATGTTTCCTTTCAGATGATTCAGTACTCCAGATTTAGGTTAGTCAATTTATAGTGCAAGACATAAAAAGTTAATAGAATAAATAAGGTGATTATAAAATATGATGGATTTTTTTTTAATTTACATGAAATATAAAATCAAATATAAATCATAGTTATTGCAGCAATAGGCTTGCTTGCACAATAGTTTGTCAGTAGCTAATAACTAACATGCTAAAGGGGTATGTTCTATTATTCTATAAAGTATCACATTCAGCTTATTAACCTTCTATTCCCATTAGGTTAGCTAACTTCCAGTTCAAGTCTAATGAGGCTGAGCAGGGATATTAATGGCTGAATAGGCGTATCATTTATCAACAACAGAAACTGTTTGCATACACATCAAGTGTTTCTACTGAATGGAGTCATTGACTGTTTCTCATTCTGATTTATTGTTACGTTCAAGGTTCAAGTTCCGAAACAAAGTACCCCTATTACTTAAGCTAAATGAGTTGCTGAAATGTCATTTTTTTTATACTTCTTTTAACAAGTCCTTCATTGAGAGATCATTCAGGCATTAAGGTTTTCTCAACTGAAATAGCTACAGAGATCTGGGAATGCCCATTCTAACAGAATATTTCCATCTTTCTGGATGTGAAGTGTTTTAATACAGGATGCATGTTGTTGCCTTGTGACATACATGGAAAATATTTCAGAAAGAAAGTCATTAATATTTAAAATTTATTGCAGTATCCCTTGGGTCAAATAGAAAAGCACAGAAAGAACATATTAAATTTTGAATTTCAATGTGAAATAAATAGATGTATACAAATATCTATCTCAGCCTTTTTATAGGAAAAGTTAACAGCAGTATGGTGCCTTTTTGTCTGAAGGTAACACACTTAGAATTATGCCATTGGAAATATCACCACTGATGCACAAAAGGCCTGTTTCCCACCTTATATATGCAAAGCCAGAATTTCTCGTTGCATAGTTAGGAATTCTGCAGTGGCAACCATTCACTTACGTTAATATACAATGACATTAAAGGCTTTTCATTACAATGCCTTTGTTCTCTTTAAAATGTAACCTTGGGGAATAGTGGAGTAGCGTCCATTTCTAGAATGACTATAAATGAACATATTTGAAATCAACATAACTATGGTCATGTTGGAGGACCAGGAACCTGTTACTGCATTTTTACACTTAACGACTTTTGTATCCACCTGATGGTTCAGTGGATAAATGAAATAGGTAATGTAGTTTTTGTCATTAAGAAACAAATTTTCTAGGATTGAAACACTCTCACTGATGGTGCATTTTATCCCAGATTAGATAGTGATGGTTTTATCTTTGGTTAATGAAGATAAACAAGAATAAATTAAAGTAAGCAAGCAAATATAATGAATATACATGCATGCATCATCTTGTTGCACTTCTAAATATCATAATTTCTTAATCGCAATGAATTGCTTCTGAAGTGTGGCCAATTAGTTTTCCGAAGAGACATAAACATGTTTGAAGGTAAACTTATTTTGTTGAGCTCTCCTCAAATGGACATTGTCTTTTGTCCTTGGCAGTATGAATAAGTTGCTTTCCTGATAATTTTGACTTCAAGTTCAGTTCAAAACATTTATCTTCTGTGGATGAGAGGAAACTTTTTAAAAAAAAATTCTAATGGATTTTTATCTACATATATTTGGGAAAATGCTACTACCACATGCTGTCTTCTTTCAGTCAGCCAATTCCATATCCAGACAGCCAACTTTCCCAGTATCCCACACCTCCTTACTTTCTGAATGAACCTACCATGGGGAACCATATTGAATGCCTTACTAAATTCCATATACACCACATCCACTGCTCAACCTTCATCAACCTGTCTCATCACATCCTCAAAGAACTCAATAAGGCTTGTGAGGCATGACCTGCCCCTCACAAAGCCATGCTGTCTATCTTTAATCAAACTATGTTTTTCCAAATAGTCATAAATCCTATCTCTCAGAATCCTTTGCAGTACCTTGCTTATCACAGACATAAGGTAGACTGGTCTGTAATTCCGAGGGATTTCCTGATTACTTTTCTTGAACAGAGGGAACAACATTTGTTTCTCTCCAATCAGGCGGTTCTACTCCCATGGAGAGTGAGGATGCAAAGGTCATTTCCAAAGGTACAGCAATCTCATTCCTCACTTCCTGTAGTAACCTTGCATATATCTGGTCTGGCCCTGGGGCTTATCTATCTTGATGCTTCCCAGAATTTCCAGCACATCCACTTCCTTAATATCAATCTGTTGAAGCCTATTAACCTGGGCCATGCTGTTCTCACTATCAAAAGGTCCCTCTCTCTCGTGAATAGTGAAGCAAAAAACTCGTTTAGAACCTCCCCTACTCATTGGACAAGTTCCCTCCACTATCCCTGATTGGCCGTACCATCTCTCTGATCATTTTCTTATTCCTCATGTACATGTTGAACGTCTTTGGGTTTTCCTTGATCCTTCCCACCAAGGTTTTTTCGTGCCCTCTCCTAGCTCCCCACGGTGCATTAGCTAAACTGTAATCCTCTAAAGCTGTGCCAGATCCTTGCTTCTTCAACCTTAAGTAAGTTTTCTTCTTCCTTTTGACAAGAAGCTATTCTGTTCTTGTCATCCAAGGCTCCTTCACCTTATTTCTCTCACTGGGACACAGTTATCCAACACTCGCAACAAGTGCTCCTTAAACAGCCTGCACATTTCTGTTGTGCATTTCACAGAGAACAATTGTTCCCATTTTATAATCCACAGCTCCTGACTAATAGCAGGATAATTTCCCCTTCCCTAAATAAATACCTTCCCATACTGTCTGTTCCTATCTCTTTCCATGGCTATGGTAAAGGTGAGAAAGTTGTGGTCACTGTCACTGAAATGCTCTCCCACCAAGAGTTCTAACACCTAACCGACTTGTTGCCTAGTACCAAACTCAATACGGCCTCCCCACGAGTTGACCTATCTACATATTGAGTCAGGAATCCCTTCCTGGTCACATTTGACAAAATCGGATCCATCCAGACCATCTGCACTAAGGAGGTTCCAATCAATACTGGGAAAGTTGAAATCACCCAGAACAATAACTCTGTTACATCTGTACTTTTCCAAGATCTGCTGCCCAATCTTTTCTTCCATCTCTCTGCTGCTACTGGGGGGTCTATAGAAAACAATCAATAAACTGACTGCTCCTTTCTTGTTGTGACTTCCACCCATACTGACTCAGTAGACAAACCCTCCTCAACAACCTTCTTTTCTGCAGCTGTGATGGACTCTCTAATTAACAATGCTACTCCCCCACCTCTTCCACCCACTCCCACCCCCACCCCCATTCTTTTTAAAAGATGTAAACCGTGGAACATCCAGCAACCACTCCTGCCCCAGTGAAATCCATGTGGGGGTCAGAAAAGGAGAGAAACATTTGGGCAGACGAAGGATTGGGTAAAGGTCAGCTTGGGAGAATGCATGAGGATCACTGATAGCTGATAATGAATTATTTGTGGTAACAGTCTATGTGTGTCAGGGTTGGGGGTATCAATATTGGAGAAGGTTCTTAGGCCCTAAAATTATTGAAATTGATATTGAGTCTTGAGGGTTGTGGAATACTCAAATGAAAAATAAGATGCTGTTTTTCCAGCTTGCATTGATCTTTGCTGGCACATTGCAGCAAGCCTTAGACAGAGATGTTGGTCAGGGAACAGGATGGTGTGTTGGAGTGACAGGCAACTGGAAGCTCAGGGTCATTTTTTGTGGACAAAGTGTAAGTGTTCTGCAAAGTGATCATTCAATCTGCGTTTTATTTCTCCAATGTAGAGGAGACCACATAATAAGCAGCGAATACAGTAGACTACCCGAAATATAAATTTTCCTGCTCCTTGAATGCTGCCTGACCTGCTGTGCTTTTCCAGCACCATACTCTAGACTGAGTGAAGTGCAGATAGTTTGTTGCTTCTCCTGGAAGGTGTGTCTGGGGTCTTCAGATAGGAAGGAAGTGAAACCTGTGTGATTGCATGGGAGGTGTTGAGGGGTTGTGGGGAGGTTTTGGGAGTGAAGGACAAGAGGAGGAGGGAATGGTTCTTGCAGAAGGCTGACAAGTAAGGGAAGGGGAGGGGAATATGTGTCTGGTGCTGACATCCCACTGGAGGTGCCAGAAATGGTAGCTATTGAGTCTTCGATATGGACACTGGTGGGATGGTAGATGAGGACAAGCAAGACCCTATTGCTGTTGTGGCAGGGAAGAGATGGGTAAGGGCCGAAGTGCAGGAGATGTGTCCTGTCAATCACAGTGGTGCAGCATCTTCGATTGAGGAAGAAGGTTGCATGGTGGCACAGTGGTTCGCACTGCTGCCTCACAGCGCCAGAGACCCGGGTTCAATTCCCGCCTCAAGCAATTGCCTGTGTGGAGTTTGCACATTCTCCCTATGTCTGCATGGGTTTCCTCCGGGTGCTCCGGTTTCCTCCCACAGTCCAAAAATGTGCAGGTTAGGTGAAGTGGCCATGCTAAATTGCCCGTGGTGTTAGGTGTAAGGGAATGGGTCTGGGTGGGTAGCTCTTCGGAGGGTCGGTGTGGACTTGTTGGGCTGAAGAGCCTGTTTCCATACTGTGGGTAATCTAATCTAATCTAATTTCAGAGGCCCCACCTTGTTGAAGTTGGCATCATTGGAACAGAGGAAGTGAGAGAATGGAATAACATCTTTACAGGAAGCAAAATGTGAGGATATATAGTCAAGGTAACTGTGGGAGTCAGGGATTTGTTGTGGATATTGATGGCTGGCCTATCCTCAAAAATGCAAACAGGAATGTCAAGAATGAGAATGGAGGTGTCAAAGATGGACCAGTTGAAGATGAGAGCAGGGTGGAAGTTAGAAGTGAAATTGATCAATTTTTCCAATTCCAGATGAGAGAAGGAAGAGACACCGATGATGTCATTGACATATCAGAGAAAGAGTTGTTGATGGGGACTAGAGTAGAACTGGAACAAAGAATGTACTATGTACCCCATAAAGAAACAGGCACAGACTGGGGTCCATGCAGGTATCCCTAACACCCGTTTGATCTCAGCGAAAATGGGTGGAGTTAAAGGAGAAAGTGTTCCAAGTGAGGATCAGCTCAGTCAGGTGGAAGAGGATAATGATGGGTGTGGACAGTTCAGGCATATTTTCCAGCAAGAACTGAAGATGCCTGAGACCATCCTGAAGGGAGATGGATGTGCAAAGGTATTGCACATCCACAGTGAAGAGGAAACAGAAAAAGAAGTTGCTGGAAAAGTTCAGCAGGTCTGGCAACATCTGTGAAGAGAAATCAGAATTAACATTTCAGGTGTTCTGAAGAAGGGACACTAGACCTGAAACATTAACTCTCATTTCTCTTCACAGATGCTACCAGATCAGCTGAGCTTTTCCAGTAACTTCTGTTTCTGTTTTTTATTTACAACATTCGCAGTTCTTTAAATTTTTACATGGTGAAGTAGCAGCGGCTGGAGATCTTGAACTGAAAACTCTGAAACTGACAGAAAGCATCAGAAGAATTACAGATAGAAGTGGGAAGGGACAAGACAAGGGGAGAAAAATTCAAGTCAAGCTAGGAGTTAAGTGAATTGCCCATACTAAATTGCCCGTAGTGTTAGGTGAAGGGGTAAATGTCAGGGAATGGGTCTGGGTGGGTTGCGCTTCGGAGGGTCAGTGTGGACTTGTTGGGCTGAAGGGCCTGTTTCCACACTGTAAATAATCTAATCTAATCTAATCTAATCTAAGTGATGACTCCTATAGGGCAGGAGCAGGCAGCTTATGGGCTTTGGAAAGGAGACAAATGTGGGGGGTGGGCGACAATGGACTTGGAGGAAGTGGGATAGGGAATCACCCGATGAAAATGAGATTAGTGACCATTATGGACACAGTGGCCTGGCTTGGTTTGTAATCTTAAATAACCTTCTTCACTGTGCACTATGTCCATCAATTTTGGTGTCATCCACAAGCTTACTGACCATGCCTCCTATATTCTCACACAAATCATTTATATAAATGACAAGAAGTAGTGGACCCAGCACTGAGCCTTGCAGCACACCTCTGGTCACAGGCCTCTCGTGGGATGATGGTCTAGGGGAAAATAAGAGAAAGTATCTTAGAGCTGGCACAGTAGAGGTCAGTACGCCAGCCAACAACACCACCCTTGTTGCCAGGCTTGTTTATTAGGTTAAGGTTTGATGTGAGAGAAAGGTGTATAGTTTGAATGTTTTTTTGAGTGAGATAACTGGGTATTTTTTAGGCAATTTTCATTTGGTGATGGGAACCATATTTATTAAAATTTTAAACAATTCCACAAACTCATCAAAGTACATTTAGAGATTTAAGGCATGTGAAAGGTTACTGATGGATAAGGAATGTGAACTTGGAGTCTAAACCTACAAATCGTGGGGAGATTAGAAGCGTGACTTAAATGCGATCAAGGGCTATTTGAAAACTCTACTTGAGGGTCTCCCATTCTCACAAGGCTGTTTAAATAATTTTCTTGTTGCTGTTTCAAAGTTATGCTGTTCCTCGCCAGTATCCCTTACCCCAAGATTAACCTTCCCAAAACTTTCTGCTCACTTATTCTAGGATCTCATCTTGCGCTCAGAAACCCAGGAACTACTCACTAACAATCACCAGAACTCCTTTGAAAAATTTATGAGACCCCAAATCTACTCATCAGAGTTACTTGCAAAGTTAGTAGGTCAATAGTGGATCAAATTACTTTGTGTGTCATCCTCCTTCTTCTGGATCGTAGTCCCCCAGCCCATGAGATCTTAATTAGTTTCTGAAGCATTTTCATATGGTCTGAGAAGTGAAATGGAATTGGTATGTGTGAAGTGAACCTACATGGCACATATTTCTACTTGGGAGTCTATCTCACAATCAGTCCGGCATTATCACTGAGCAATCTATTTCCTGGATATCTGCAGTAATAATGTTGTCATGGTACAAACAAAATAAAGTGATAAATGGAACTAATCTGTCGAACTGATGTGCATAGTCTTGACCTGACAAAACTTTGATCAATGTTTACATAGTAATACAAATTAGCAACTTTCCTCCTTATGTTCATCATCAACACACTCAACTAGCATTGTACAATGAATGGCATTGCTATTTACATGAAATAATGGATACACAATATTAGTTAGACATTGGTTGATGTGAGAACTAAATCATTGTCAAATTGATGCATGTTATTAAGTCACTATTATTGTCTCATTATCATTTAACCCTTGCCCTTCATGGATCTACAGATGAAGGATAGACATTAATTGGATCGATATTACAGGAATGAGAATTTAGTATAGATTATTAAAATGACAAGACAAGTGTGTTTTGTTGCTATTATTTAGAACATAATGCATATGTTTGATAACTTTTACTTCTCTGATTAAATGATTAAATGTAAGAAGTTAGCAAAGCTTAATTAAGAAAATGATTTTTAAAAAAATCTCAGAAAGCATTAATTAAACAAGACTTATTATAATTAGTGAGTGCCTATCTTACAAGGTCAGGATTGATAGTGAAAAAAAAATGGATGATTCATCTTTGGATCTCTAGGTGGACTCTTGGAATCTAGAAAGAGAGTGGTTATATCCATTGGAAATATAAATTATTCACACGGGTTGCATTTTCAAAGAATTGTGATGAAAGTAAAATAACTTGTTTATGTTTCTATTTGAGGCTATTCCATAACATAACACATTGTTGTAGTTAGCTTGTGGAGTTAGAAAGTTATTTTATTGGACTTTACAAGTACAAGAAAACAGTTACAATTTAGGTTATTGTGTTGACAGCAACTGATTGAGTTGAGAGAGTCAAAAGGAAATAAATATCAGTCATGGCTGTACAGAAAATATTAGCTTTATAGTTCACTGCATGAAGTGCAAGCAAGGTTTGAGCTCAGTTTGGAATCACAGGGAAAAGAGGCTGTGAGATTTTCCAAACAATCTTCAGCTGCTTCATCAATGACCTATCCTTCCTAATAAGGTCATAACTGGGTATATTTGTTGATGATTGCACAATGCTCACTATACTTATAACTCTTCACATGCTGAAGCAGTCTCTGCCAAAATGTAGAAATAATTGGTCCATATCCAGGCTTGGATGGATAAGTGGCAGTGACACAGTGATACCCACATCCCATGAATAAGTTTTTAAAAATGTTCATATTGCAACCAAAGAAAAACTGAATGTGGGACTGAAATTATAACTTGATCTTCAATGTCATTGATACCAATCGTCAGCTGGCACCAAGTTACAAAGGTATTCATTTTCAGTTAGTGGTAAAGCAAGTTGCCATAGTCCTAACACACCATACAGCTGCTCTTTAAGGGACAGAGTAGATTAGTGAAGGTTTAACCTGAGGATCACCAGGCGTCAGGTGAGGGGAGAGGTTGAGAAGGAGAATCCTTCATGCTAACCTCAGCCATTGTGAAAATCGAGCCCACACTGCTGGTATTAATTTGCAGTGCAATCAGACATTCAGCCAACTGAGCTAAAGCATCAGCTACAATAATCATTGAAGATTTCGAATTAACTTAAGAATTAAGAAGTTTGGGGTGATGGTTTTAGTCTTCTGAAGATCTGTCATTGTGCCTTATTATTTATAATATGCCCCAAGAAACAAATGGATTCTTTTGAACATTCAAACTTATCATTCAGTATGAAGCCTTCCTCTTATAAATATTTTAATACTGCTCTTCCATTATTTCCCTACGGATCAGGACATCAACCGTGTGGCATATAACTCCCAAAGACCTTAGAGGATGTTTGACATTGTTCAGTAGAATATTTCTTGGGAAGATGGTGGTTTGAATGTAGTGAATCTCCTTTCAAATGGACATTTGAATGTAGTAAACAATTCTAATTGCTTATCTGATGGTAGTTGCCAAACCTACTATTTTGCCAAAATTCTGTCTTTGGATGATTTAGCTGGAGACTCATTAATTGTGGATATATGGTGAATTTCTTTCAGTATCACCTTGTTGAGATGTAAGATCAAGATAAATATTAATTGGATTTAAATTGGATAAAATAACTAGTTTTTGTTTGTGATGAGGAAGATGACTGCTATTCATGACATCTTTAAAATGTTATATGCAACTTATTTCTTTAAAGAAAACATGTGGCATTTTCTTAGGTTTATAAAGGCTTTGGTGTCTTTCTTCAGCATGGTAATGTAACCCCAAATCTTCATTATTCATGGGAATAGGGGAAATTATCTCCCATGGACAAAATAAAAACTGCTATAATATAAGCACCCTATTTACTGCAAAGAATCACATGAACTGTTGAGACGTGATTGTGAAAAAACTGGATCTCACACTAAGCTTGTGAGTAGATGGATCTACAGGTGGCAAATCTGTGTACAACAAGTGGTGAGTTTAATCAGCTTTTAATCTTTCAAACATATTGAATAATTGTGGTATTCCTTTTTAAGGGAAATTTTTAGCTTCTGTTGCTTAACCTCTTCCACATTTTGAATGAGATTTAGGTCTATATATATTCTTCCAATCAGGAGTGAAAAGTCTTGTTTCAGGATATGCAGAGATGTTTTGATATTTTGTGCCTCTTATTTTGGAAAGTTGCTTGAGGCATTCCCCTAATGTTCAGTTCAAGGTCTCTTGAACCATTGAATTGTAGTTCTGTCAGCACTCGGTAGCATTTTGTCAACCAAGGCTTACTATTTGATAAAATTGTGACACATACTTCCACGACTAACTTGAATTCACCACTGACATATATGACTGCATAGAAAATATTTGTATAGGTCATTGATTTCCCCATGAAAACATTGGTTTTATCTTTTAATGGATATTTTCTTCCTCATTTATTTTCTTATGTGACTAATTCTTTGATCATTTGCTTGTCTGCATCTTGTCTTGGTAAATTTTCTGAATGTAACCTACTTTCTTATAATAAAAATATTTGATATTTTAAAGCTGGCCATGAATCATACCTGTGAGGTTTCTTTGCTCCACAGTGCAAGGACTTTAAATGTCTGGTATCTTTCCTACCTTTCCTGGCTTATCTAGTGGGTTCTCAAAATGTTTTTGTAACCTGAAAGGAATAACTTCTATAGTTTAGCTGTGCTAAGTTTTGTCATCTCGTCTTGTGAATGGGCTATTTTTCTTTTCAAACCTATTCTTCATTCACTGTCCAAGTTCAGTCTTCTTTAGACTGCAATAATCTGACAAAGGTTCATCAGTAATACTTATAAATTCCATAGCTAAATTTCTCAATTAGTCTGTATATATCAATAATTAAATTATCGATGGATTGACCCAGAAGTTGCACACTTTTATTGAATGGTGCCCTGTCATGGATGCTATTATACATGTGTAGTTACATATTCACATTCTATCATAGTGTTTTGAAGCTATTATATACTTCAAGAATTATATTTTCAAAAGTAGTATTTTTGATATTATAAGTTGTTGATGTATTTGGGCATTTTATCATCTGCAAAGTAAAAAGTTTTGCAATAACGGTATTCTCCAACTCTTTGTTGCTGCACTGAAGAGTTTTCCTGTCCTTTGTAACTGTAAGGAAACTTTTTATGCATTATGACTATAATGGAGGTTTTTCTGCATTTGGAGCTTATCTATGCCTCCATTGCATTATTAAAGACAAAAAATGCTGGAATCCAAGGTGGACAGGCAGGAGGCTAAAAGATCACAGCAAACCAGGCAGCATTAGGAGGTGAAGAATTCAATGTTTCAGGTGTAACCTTTCTTCAGGACTGGGGATGGGTGTAAGAGGAGCTGCAGATAAAGGGTGGTGGGGGAGTTTGGTGAGGTGGTGAAGTGGAGATAGCTCAACACAGGTAGACAGTATGACCTGGTTGGTTGATGGGAGGAATGAATTCTGTTGGTAGCTGGAAGGAAGGTCCTATCAGAGGGATGGAAGAGAGGGGGGAGGGGCTGGGAAGGGAGTCGGGGGATGGGAAGAGAAGTTACTTGAAATTGATGAGTCCTCTGGGCTATAGACTGCTTAGACAGAAGATGAGGTATTGTTCCTCCAATTTGCAATCTGATACATTGTGGCATTGGAGGAGACCAACGATGGTAATTTTGGAAATGGGATTAAAATAAACAGTGACTGAGGGGTTAGATCAGCCCCTACAGGCCTGGCTGAGATGCTCAGTGAAACGTTCCCTTAGTTTACTTTTGATCTCCCCAAAATATAGAACACTACATCAGGAGCACCAGATACAGTAAACAAGGATACAGTAAACCTGCCCTACTTCCAACCTAGTTTACTGTATCCCAGTGATCCCCATGTTGTCTTCTCTCCATCAAGGAGACTACATGTAAACTCAGGACACATTTCACCAAGGATCTCAGCCAGGCCTGCAGGGGCCGACCAGAACTCCCAGTCATCATCCATTTTAATTCCCCTTCCCACTCCCTTTCCTACATGACCATCCTTGGTCTTCTCCATTGCCACAGCGAATCATACTACAAATTGAAGGGACCACACTTCATCTTTCGCCTGGGCAGCCTGCAGCCCAAAGGATCCAACACTGATTTCTCCAATTTCAAATAACTTACCTTCCCATCCTCTGACTCCCTTTTCAGCCTCTCCTCCTCCTCCCTCCATTCCTCTGACCGATCCTTCCTTCCTACTCCCAACCAGATTCATTCCTTCCATCGATCAACCAGGTCATACCCTCTACCTGTGTTCACCTCACCCAACCTCTACACCCTGCCCCTACCCACCCCCTTTATCTGCAGCTTCCCTTACACTTAATCCAATCTTAAAGAAGGGTTACACCCAAAACATTGACTTCCTCACCTCCTGATGCTGTCTGACTTGCTGTGTTCTTCCAGCCTCCTGCTTGTCTATTCCAGTGCAGTATTATCACCTCCCCACATATTGTAATGTTAGACCAGAAACTTCTTTAAATTATCCAATGCTGGTTTGTTTTAGGTGGATTGATTGGTGATTTTCTTGGCCATCCATACCTGGAAAATGTAGATTTCTCTCATGGCCTTCTTCGTTCCATTTTTCTAACTTTGCCTCATGGTATTTGCTATGGCACAGATGCCTGTCTGAATCTGCAACATTTTTTTAATCACTGCCTTTTCAAACCAAATTACACACCAATTAAGGACATCCCTCTGTACATAGGATTTTATTTTTGTTTCAGCTCAAGGAATCCTGGATATCTGGTCAGCTCAATTCAGACACAGGACCCCTTCATAGCCCACTGCAGCATGGTACAGACATATTTCTGCTTTGGAGCTGCAGATTTCTTCTGCTCCTGCATATCTTCGATCAGATCTGAAATGTTTTCTGCGTTGTTCTCTGAAATAATTTTTCCATTTTGAATGTCAACATGCAGTTTATGATATTCACTGTCATTAGTAATCACCATTATCTGTTTCTTTTGAAACTTTCTGAGTCATCAGCATGTTTTATTTTTGTAGCTTTCCTTGAAGGCCTGTGGTCTAACTTTTTAGTTTGCACCGTTTAGAAATAGTGCTGGTTACTACTGCTCACCAAGTTGGGGCAGCAGCCTATTGTTTGCAGATGGCTGCTCACCACTGCTGCTCAACATGTTGTGTGTGTGGGTCCCTTCAAACCAGAAACAACACAGTGTGAATGAAGACATTGAGATATCTGGACTAATTGAAAGAATCTTGTTGAGAACACAACTTGAGATTCACTGCATTAGCACAACTTCTTTCAGGTTATTTGAATGTGATCTCCATTAAGACAGAGGAACACACTCACCTCATAGTCATAGAATCAACAAGTCGTATAACACAGAAACATACCTTTCAGCCTAACCAGTCCATGCCAAACATAAATCGGAAACTAAACTATTCCCACCTGCCTACTCCTGGCCTATATGCCTCCAAACCTTTCCTATCCATATACATATCCGAATGTCTTTTAAACATTGTAATTGTACCCACAACTATCACTTCCTTGTGAAGTTCATTCCACAAGTGAGCCACCCTCTATATAAAAAATCTGCCCTCATGCCTTTTTAAAATCTTTCTCCTCTCACCTTAAAGATGTGCCCTCCCATCTTGAAATTCTCCTAGCTAGGGAAAAGACAACTCCCATTAACTGTATCTATACCCCTCATTATTTTATAAACTTCTCTAAGTTCGCCTCTCAACATCCTGCACTCCAGTGAAAAAAGTCCCACCCTATCCAACTTTTATTTATAACTTAAACCTTCCATACCTAGCAACAACCTAGTAAAACTCTTCTGAACTCTCTCCAGCTTAATCATATCCTTCCACTAACTGGCCAACCAGAACTGTACACAATATTCTGGAAGAGGCCTCACCAATATCCTGCATAACCTGGAGGTGACTTCCCAACACCTCAAGTCTCTCTCTTATTGGCTCCTATTTTTATTCTCTCCCAATCTTTATGACATCATCACGGTGGTGGTGTTTACTGCATTCAATCGAGTGTTAACCTTTTCAGATCCATATACAACAACTTGTAACTCCCCTAGAAAGATAGGAATGAACCTACTTTCTCACCCAGGGTTCTGCGATAGAGTCAGCAGCAGGATGGTGATAGGTTTTACTACAAATTACAGAGTTCGAACAAATACAAATTACAATTTCAACTGCTCCTTTGAATTCATTAATACTGATACATTATGTGGTACTATTTTCCTTTGCAGCAAGGTAATTCATGCAGAACTGATAGTTTCTGTCTTTCAGAATGGTTCTGCCACTTCCTGAGAGCCCATTATGCTAGACCCATGTAGACTAGGTAATGCAGATTGAGCAACTTTTGAGATCTAACTGAAGAGCTACTTGGCAGGCTTTTCAAGTATGTTTTTGATAATAAAGCTAACTGAATCCATAGCTAGGTGAGTTTGTCATCTTCCATATGTAACCTCTACTTAAAAAAAAAGGAGATATTAGAGCTAGCCTACTTAAAGAAATTGCAACAACAATTTGCATTGATCTTGTGCCTTTAAATTGGTAAAATGATTCAAAATGCACAACTCTTCAATATTGCCACATCATACACTGGGGAGCATCCTCTCTGTCAATTGAATTGGGGGAAATTTCATTACTTTTACTTATATATGAACATTGAGTTGTAATAACTTCTCTGATGGAAGAATTACTGTATATTTTCAGCTATTAAACTCAAAAGCAAATTTAGAAATTAATTTGTATCAGTTAACTGAATGCAGTGTGGGTATAAAGATCAGCAACTGTACATAAATGAATGACCATAAATTAAGGAGTCTTTGACTTTATTTACATTAGAGGAGGAGAGGCACTGGCCTAGTGGTATTATCACTGGACTATTAATCCAGAGGACCAGGTAATTTTCTGGAGACATGGATTTGAATTTCACCCCAACAGATGGTTGAATTTGAATTTGATACAAATTTGGAAGTAAGAATCTAATGGTGATTATGCAGCCATTGTCGATTGCCTGCCAAACAAATTCTGTTTTACTGTCCTTTAAGAAGGAAACTGCTGTCCTTACCTGGTCTGACCTACATGAGTCTCCAGACCCACAGCAATATGATTTAGTATTAACTGCCCTCTTGTCAGGCAATAAATGCTGGCCAAGCTAACAATGGTCAGATCTCATTAATAAATTTTTTAAAATACTGATAAACAGAGAGGACACAGTAACTAGAAAGAAGTGGTCAGCAAGGAAACTGGTAGCTAGTTGGGAGCAACCTATTTTACATGTGCACTCAACAAAATTGCTCTTTCAGTTCTTAATTCCAGAGTTAGACAAGTATTTTTTTTACTATAAGATTAAATATTCTTTTGTTGGTGGCTGCCACAATCTCTGTACGAAACATTACTTAGTTTGCAATTAAACCTAGTTTTTTAGACACAAATCTTTTACATCTCTTTTTTAAAAATACAATCCTACTCCACAGAATGATTGCCTTTAAAAAAACGCACAGGGTGATCTCTAAGAGTAACAATTTTCTAAATAAAACTTGCAATGTTTTTTGGGACACCCCTTGTCAGAGAGTTGAGCTTATTGACTAGTAGGTTTGAGTGGATGCTTTTTATATAGCTATGTAGTGGTAATGTGTTACCCAATGATTTAAATAACTCAGTTCCCCTCTTTTATAATGGCTTCTGTATTCTCAGCTCCAGGTAATGTTTTGCTACGTTTCAACAGTATGAAGTCCATAAATTTCAGGGTCATGGAGTCCAGCATTAAAACAAATTATATAGCCATCAATAAATTACTATGAACATAAGTATAAATTATCATCAGGAAAAAATACAGTTTGAATAAAAGGTGCAAACCTGCTTGGCTTAATGGTGTGCAGTAAAGAGCTAAAACATTATGTTTCAAAAATGGTTAATTATAGTTCATTGTGCTGACCACCAAATACTGTTCAGCAGTAATGAGCTGTCATTGTGCGCACCTATCCTCAGCACTTCACTCAGTGCCTGATAAATTATGCAAAAAGGTACAGGGCTAATTTCATGACAGTCTCAAATAATTGTAAGATCTGGCACTTTCCTAATCAGAATGAAGCACTTTCTATTATTCATCAAAGTTCAAGACATTTTTAGATGGGTTGCATACAGTGAGAACTAACTAATCTCCCATCACAGCAGAGGATCCAGTGTACAGTTTCAATGTTCAGTTGAAAACCTAGCTTGTCTGTACAAGAAAACTGTACCTATATTTTTTGGGAAAATGAACTGTGTACATCTTCAGGAAATTAGAAGTTAATCTAATTTTCTCCAGATTGGCAACTTGAAATCCTTCTCCTTAATGATCAAGTTTGCTCCATCATTCGATCATGACAGATATCTGTCTCAACCCCATTCTCCTCCCTTCTCCCTATAACATTTGAGTCCCTTACTATTCAAGAATCTATCCACCTCTGTCTTAAATGCATTTAATGACATGGTCTCTATAGTCCTCTGCAGCAGTTTCACAGATTCACAGAAGTAATTTCTCTTCATCTTCGTTCCAAAGTGTCAATCTGATGTTGTGCCCTCAGGTCCTCATCACTCCGACAGGTGGAAGCATCTTTTCCACGTCCTCTCTATCCAGATTTATCATTATTCTTTGCGATTCAATGAAATCCATCTCATCCTTCTAAACTCCATCGGGTACAGACCCAGAGTCTTCGATTGCTCCTCATATGACAAGCCCTTCATTCCCAGGATCATTCTTATAAGCCTCCACTGGATCTCCTTCAAAGCCAAGACATTCTTCCTTAGGTATGTGGCTCTAATCTGCTCTCAATATCCCAAATGTGCCCGACTACAGCGTTATACAACCTCAGCAATACATCCTTGCTTTTCTATTCTTGTCCTCATGAAATGAATGTAAATATCACATTCGCCAACTGAACCTGCATGCTAACCTTAAGAGACTCTTGAACAAGGACTTCCAAGTCCCTTTGTACTTTAGATATCTGAAGCCTTTCTACATTTAGAAAATGATTTACACCTCTAAACTTCTTACCAAAGTGCATAAAATCAAACTTTCCCATATTCTATTCCCTCTGCTGCTTCTTCGCCCACTCTCTTTTCTTAGTTCAGTAAATATTCAAAATTAAAGATAACAGCAATATTTGTCTGGGACGGACTCCCTATATCATATAGTTTTTGGGAAGCAAGTTGAAATTTTGTTTCAATGTTTGAGTTCAGATCTTTCTAACTACAAATATAGCGTTATTTCTTCTGTGTAAGTATCTTAAGCTGTCGTTAAAGAACATCTGAAGACTTGTGAGAATATGTTTTATGTACAAAGCAGCAAGTTAACAGACTGCAAAAATGAAACATATGACCATCAAACCAGATTTACTTCTGCGATCTGACTTTTCCAGTTGTGCCATCAGCTGGGTCATAACAATGGGCTTTGATGGAATGTATAGGAAAAAAGTATCTCCTCTGACTGATAAGTTGTTGAGAATGGCTGTTAACTGGTGTTAAGAGAGTGAGCAGAGAGTAGAAGAAATAGTTTATGTAAAGTTTATTTTAGCATGGAATAAATGCTTCACCAAAAGATTTACTTGCAAATGAAACGACTAAAGCAAAATTGGCAGATAAATCTATAAGGAAAGACCAGTTCCGTTGGCTCAGATTGTTCTGAGAAAATCGGGCATCAAATATAAAGGTTCCATGGTCTCCTACTTGCTATTTTTATTTATTTGGGAATCGTGGATATGAATGGCAATATCAGCATTTGATGTTTGACCCTAACTATCCTCAAGTAAGCAGTGATGAATGAATATAAATTCTTTAATACAGCTAAGTAACTTGTGAGGTTATTTCCAAGGACATTTAGAAGCCAACTGTATCACAATGGATCAGTGGCCAGTTATGGGCCACAACAGAATAATGCTCTAGATTTCCTTTCTGTAAAGGGATGACAATCGATGGGTTTCCATAACAATCCAGTAGTTTTATGGTCACCATTTGTGACAATTGCTCTTTAATTTCACATTTAGTTAATAACTCTAACTTTGCAGCTGTTATCCTGGGACATGAATTCAAGTCTGATCATTAATCCAATATAATACTGTGCAATCAGATTTTTTTTTGGCCCCAGCAAGTTACAATGCAATTTCCATGTTAAAGAGAAGACATGAGGAGTTTCAACTTGAAAGAATGCACATAAAATGAAAAGATGACAAATGAGAAGGGAGATGTGAAGTGTCTGCCTACAGATGGTAACAATAATGGCTTACTGCATCATTACCACTATGGCTGTCCTTATGTTCTGAAAGATCTGGTGATGAGGAAGCAGGATTTGTTGCTGACTCAGTAGACAGGCATTTCACTGAGCAATTAGGGATCCTATATCACTCATTAGGACCTAACATGTCATTTTAAGGCTGTATTCAGTGTGCCCCATTCAAGAATATTAGCTGATGCAGTAAAAGCGTACGCAGAATGTAAAGTGTATTTGGGCTGCCAGAAAAGCAACCTGGGCATTGTTACAATGGATCACCTACTTACACCATCCCCAGCATCTCCCATATGAGCTACCTTCTTCATGATTCACATTGCTGGACTGAAACCTCCAGGTCTGCCAAAGGTCTGCTCCAGAAATCCACAGGTCCATGTATCATCTAGTGACAGAAGATCGATCCCATGCAGCAAATAAAATCAGTTGAAGGCACCTGAATCACACATCAAGCACCAGATTATCAAAAAGAAAATGAAAACAATAAAGATAGGGTTTGTCTCTTATTATTTAGGAGCCTTGCCAATACCAGAGCTATGCATGAGGCTTTTCTTGATGACATCCAGAAAAATTGAAATCAGAAATTTAGTCAGTTGTAACCCTTTAAAAGGAGAGATAAATATATTAGAGTGGATATAACTTATTTCTTTTCTAGAACACATTTGATAAACTTCTATAGATAAGAATCAGAGACTATCATTTCATGAACTCATCAAGAATTAAATTCCTCTGACTGAAAATTGACTTAGCAATGAAAAGTAAATGATGATGAAAATGGAAAAAAGCTGATTGAAATGCAGTGACTTGTGCAATTTCATAACAATTTCCTCTGGTTTCACTCTTTCAAATTATTTATAAATAATATGGAAAAAAGGTACTTTTTTAAAGAAGTCATAAAGCCAAACTCTAGTGCCAGGTTCTGAGTAATATGGAACATTTAAAAGAAATTGAATGAATTCATAGAATTGCATTTGATTGCACGATGTGGCTGAGCATTGGAGAATTAAATGGTGTCTGGAAAAGCATATAAGAGAGAAGGGAATAGAGAATTATCAGAAAATTATTAAGAGCAGAATCATACCATACTGCCCTCAAGCCTGTTCCAGCATTCAAGCAGATTAAGGCCTCAACTTCGCATTCCCATATGTTCCCCATATCACAAGAGAGACTAAAAACCCGCAAATGTATTTCACGATGACATATCCATGAATCCCTCGGTATACTATTCCAAGTATACACAACCTTCTGTAAAGAAAATTTCTCATAGTAATAGTAAATAATTGATCCTACATCTTGAACCTGTGCCATCCACCATATTCTAGATTTCTTAATCAGAGAAACAACCTTTCAGTGCATATCCTGGCAATCCGCTTCAGAATCTTGCATGCTTCAATGAGATCTCCTTTCATTCTTCTGACCACCAGAAAGTATCGGCCCAATGTATTCAGGTTCTCATCATAAAACAACTCTCTTAGTCCAGAAACCAATCAAATTAACCCTTAGTGTACCCTCGTTGAAGGAATATATACATCTTTTCTTATGGAGTCCAGTAACCAGGTGTGATCTCTGTCGAGAGAACACCACCACTTGCAAGTTCCACTCCAAGCCACTCATCATCCTGACATGGAAACATAGTGCTGTTCCTTCCATATTGTTGAGTCAAAATCTTGGAACTCCTTCCCTAATGGCATTGTGGGTATACCTACCTTGCTCATTGCTACCTTCTCAAGGGCAACAAGGAATGATCAAAACTTGCTGGTCAAGCCAGCGATGCCCATGTTCCACATATGAATATGTTTTAAAAAGGCCCCTAAAGAAATCCCTGTACAGCTGTAGCAAGAATTTCTTATGCTTGTACTTACATCCACTTGCACTAAAACAACCTTGCTATTTTCCTTCCTATTTGCTGTTGTACCTGCATACTAATTATTTATGTTGCTTGTACAAATATAACTAAGTCTCTTTGAACATCAACATTTAAAAGCTTCAGTACTTATTTTAAAAATCCTGCTTTTTGATTAGGGTAGCATGGTGGCTCAGTGATTAGCACTGTTGCCTCACAGCAGCAGCAACCTGGATTTGATTCCAGCATTGGGTGACTGTCTGTTTGAAGTTTGCATATCTTCCTGTTTCTATGGGTGCTCTGGTTTTCTCCCACAGTACAAAGATGAGTGGGTAAGGAGGATTGACAATGCTAAAAATTGTTCTTAGTGTCCAGGGTGGTGCAGGTTAGGTGGATTTGCCATAGGAAATGCAGGATTACAGGGATAGGGTGGGAGTTGGATCTGGGTGGGATGCTCTTCAGGTGGTTGGTCAGAATTATGGGCTGAATGCTCTCTTTCCACACAATAGGGATTCTATGCTGATCAGTTTATTATTTTTAAGTAATTAACTCACAGTTCCTCATTTTATGTTCACCTTGTTGCCAACTCACTTAAACCATTTATATTTTTGTAGTCTCTTTCTATCTTCCTGCCAACTTTCATTTCCACCTTGCACTTGCAAGTTTAGAGATATAACTCTTTGTCTCCTCAGTTAAGCCTTCATTGTCTTTCAAATGCAAAAGAATTATCATACTCCCACTTTGTTTTCTTAAATGATTCCCAGTTTAAAGCTTTAAACTTCAACATTTATGGAATTAAGATGCAACCAATGATTTTCATAAATTAATATCTACACTCATACAGTCCATCGCTTAAAATAAATCAGGTTACATTTTCATTTCATTTTCTCTTCAATGTGTTTTCAAACCCGATCGGATTAGCAAGCTCCGAAACATGGAGTTAATAATGACGAGCATGGAATAGCACATCATGAGAATGGCTACTTTCTCAAAGATCCGACATCCAATTTTCACAGGATTCTACTGTATCTCCAGACTTGTGAAGTTTGGCTGTCTGGGCTCCCAGGTATTCTCTGTAGAGTATCTTAAATCGAAAGATAGGCTGGACAGTGAATAGCCATCACAAAGCACTGATCATTGAGGCACTCCACTAGTTACAACCTGCTGCTAGAATTGGCTGAGGAAAGATAGGAGGAAGCTCACTTGCAATATAAATGCTGTCACGGACTGTTTGGGATGATTGGCCTTGTTTGTGCTGATATCTATGCAATGTGCACCAGCACATTAAGCAAATGGTTGTGCTAAAAGAACGTTGATTGGTAATAGTTGGAAAGAATAATTGGCTGTATGTTTACAGCATTTATTCAATGTGAAATTATTTATAATTGTGTGAATCACCAGGTACTGAAATGTTCCTGAAAACTCGACAAAAGAAGTCATTTGAGAGCATACAGTAAAAGACAATTAAATTGTGCTAAACTAAGACATTTTAGGCACTTGAATTTTGGGAAGCTGAAAGGAGTTAAAATTGGAAAGGGCCTGCTGAGCATTTGAATCTACCATGGACTAGGCTGTCAAAGGCTACCATTAAACACTATCCTAAATCCAGTTAAGAGTCTAAACTGCAGTTTTGGGTTATTTAAATGTTCAGAGCGAGAGACTTACACCATCATGGATGATTCAGAGCAGACCTGAATCTATAGGAGAGAGTGAGGACTGTAGTTGCTGGAGATCAGAGCTGAAAATGTGTTGCTGGAAAAGCAGCTACGGACTGTATTTTAAGCGATGGACTGTATGAGTGTAGATATTAATTTATGAAAATCATTGGTTGCCTCTTAATTCCATAAATGTTGAAGTTTAAAGCTTTAAACTGGGAATCATTGCTAAGGTCAGGCAGCATCCAAGGAGCAGGAGAATCGACATTTCGGGCATGAGCCCTTCTTCAGGAAGCCCTTCCTGAAGAAGGGCTCATGCCCGAAACGTCGATTCTCCTGCTCCTTGGATGCGCTGAATCTATAAGGACTTGGAAAGCTGGCGAGAATAACCAGAAGGGTTATAGCCTGATTGAAACTTTCATTCTTTCTTTCTTTAAAAACCTGCATCTTCTTCGAGAAACTGTTGCACAATTTGTTGCCGATGTTAATTTTTCTCCAGGATCAATTAATAAATTAAACAAAGGGATTTGTTCTAATGAGATCTTTAAAAGGATTTCTATGAAAGACAAACACATCCCATGGTCATTAGGGATGAGCGAAGTACGTGGTTGCCTTTTTCTTACCAGAATTTATTAACCTCCTCTGCACAGGCAAAATTTGAGGGAAATGGAGTTTTGTTGCATTTATGGGTGTCTGGCTGTAATTCGTAACAGACAAGTACTAAAGTTCTTCAAAAAATGTCCAGGCTTGAGAAAACGATTGAGATAACTTGGGAAGATAAACCATATAATTTTGCAACCAGAAAACTGTACAGAGGATTAAGGGCTCAGCAACAGAAGACTTACAGATGACTTATATTTACACAACAGATCCTTCAATATATGAAAAATGCTTTAAAGATGGATAATGTTAAAAAATGTTGAGAATCATTAACAAGGAAGTTTCTGAAATCTTGGAGGCAACATATCCAAAACGCTTAATGAACTATGAGACTTAGTGAAATCTCTTTTCTTTTTTAAAATTCAGAATGCTCGTCTTTCTCAAAGCCTGCTGCTCACAGTCTGTTATGTAACTTTTAAAATAAGATTTTTCCATTAACAAATTGAGATCCTTCTCACATACCTCAGACTTATCATTTGCAACACATATGCTTGTTCTCACAACTGGGACTAATGAAAAATCATTTGGATAGAACAGATCTGATACAGAAGGAAAATCTCTGTAATAAATCAGTAGTTTTATCATCATCTCATTGAAGCTGTTTGAATAAGCTCTGGTTGTGGACAAGATGGGAAGATTGTGTGCAAACTCAGCTAAAACCCAACTTATTAGCTGTTTGCTGGCCAGGCAAGTTCATATTGAAATGATGACACAGCTACTCCAGGAACTTGCCCAATTGAAGACATTTTCTTAAAGAAATAATATGACAGTAAATTAGGAACAGTAATTTGATAAAATTATGATACAATTGCCAAACTACTTTTACTAAATACATTATTAGCAATGTACCTATCCATTCATTTAACTCTAGTGCATCTCTATCACACTGAAAATTAATTCATCTCATCAGCAGGTTTTTTATCCATACTTCTTTCTGCTTCTAAGTACTGTGCAACAATGTCACCTTGGTTGGGCAAAGTAAGTAAAAGAACTGCTAAAAAATTAATCAACCCACAAAGATTTTAACAAGGGAGATACTGAAAGTTTCAGTAGCATTTTACTTCAGTGATTTATAGAGTGGAAATAAATGGTCTTTGCAACAATTCCACTATTTGTTATCTAATATATTTTTCTTTATAGCCATAGCTTAGCCTACCTATTATAGCCTAAAGATTTCAAGTATTTGAGCAATAAGCTATTAATCTGACCTGTTACCTCTCAGTGAAGATCCTGATCATTTAACTTTATCGTCACTATCTGCTGCTGGAACATTTGGAAAGGAAAATTCTCACATTCAATGTGTTAACAGGACAGTTCTAAAAACAAAGTTTGTTGAAAATGAGATTTTAATGTAAAAGGGAATTCAAAGTTTGTATAGGTAAATGAATAGTAAACATGCAGTAAACAAAAAGAGTGGAGCTGATCAGCAACCAAAAAAGGAATTTCCACACCAAGGCATTTGGGCATGGCATTTAAATGTGCATTCTGACTGTGTCTTCTTCCTTGGTAACAATATAATGAAATTGAGCAAAAGAAATGACAAGAGAGGAGGTATTAAAAAGGGTAGCTAAGCTCAACATTGATAAGTCACCAAGTTCAGATCAGACCAGATGTTGAGGGAAGTCAGGGTGGGAATTGCAAATGGTGCAGGTCATAATCTTCCAACACTCCTTGGGTACAGGTTTGGTATGAGAAGATGAGAAAATTGCAGCTATTACATTCTTGTTTAACAAAGAGTGTAAGGATAAACCCAGCAACTATTGGCTTGTGATTGGGAAAAAATAATTAAGACAAAATTGGGCGGCACGGTGGCACAGTGGTTAGCACTGCTGCCTCACAGCGCCAGAGCCCCGGGTTCAATTCCCGCCTCAGGCGACTGACTGTGTGGAGTTTGCACGTTCTCCCCGTGTCTGCGTGGGTTTTCTCCAGGTGCTCCGGTTTCCTCCCACAGTCCAAAGATGTGCAGGGTCAGGTGAATTGGCCATGCTAAATTTCCCGTAGTGTTAGGTAAGGGGTAAATGTAGGGGTATGGGTGGGTTGTGCTTCGGCAGGTTGGTGTGGACTTGTTGGGCCGAAGGGCCTGTTTCCACACTGTAATGTAATCTAATGTAATCTAATCTAAAAAAAATTAATAATCATTTGGACTGAGACATCAGGGGACAAATGTGGATTAAACAAAGAAAATCAGCATGTATTTGTTAAAGGCATGTTTTCAATTAACTTGAATGAGATTTTTAATTATGTAACAGAGAGTTGATGAGAAAAATGCAGTTCATGTACAAGGACTTATGAAATGTCTTTAATAAATTGCCACAAATAGGTTTGTCAGCAAAATCAAATCCCCCTATGAATAAAAAGGACAATCACAGCAAAAAAACAAAGTTTACTGAATGACAGGAAACAGAGAAAAGTGAGGAATTATTATTTTTCAGACTGATGGAATGTACAGAGTGAGACTCCCCAGGGCTTGGAACCAGGACCACTACTTTTTTTTGATCTGAAGATTGAATTGTGGTTTTCAAAATACAATTGATGAATTATCTGGACCAAAAAACATTGTAAGGCTACCGGAACATAGGTGGTGAATGGGACTGTTGAATTGGCCTTGCAAAGAACTAAAATGGCACAGCAGGACTAATTAAAATCTTCCTGAAATTCTATTTAACTATTAAGTCTGGTAATAAACTAAAGTATTTTTTAAAATATATTTTCTAATCAACCTGTTCAGAGATGTTATTACATACCTTTGGAGCAGTTGAAATAGATTCATTTCAGATGCTAAGCAAATGCTTTTGGTTATTTTATCAATCGCCTTAAATTGGTGCTTACTAGTTTTCAGTGCTTTTGAAAAAGGGAACAGATTATTTCAATATACATTGGCAAGACTGTTCTTGATATTGATTGCCTACAACAAACTACTGTTCAAATTTTGCCTCTGAAGAGAACACCCCAGCTTCTCTATTTTATCCATAGATAGTGCTAAGAAATCCTTCAGCCAGTAGTTCAGATCTAAGCTCTGCTGTCCTGTTACATCCAATTGTGAATGATGGTAGTTTTTTTTTAAACAATAGGTGGAGGAGACTGCACAAATATCCCCAACCTCACCAATGGGGTGTTGTGGGGGAATGGGCAACAAGTGAGTGCAAAAGACAAGGCTGAAGCATTTGCATTCATCTTCAGCCAAATACGCAAGGTAGATGACCCATCTTGGCCTCATCCTGTGGACCTCAGCATCACAGATGCCAGTTATCAGCTAACTTAATTCACTCCATATGATATGGCTGGAGAGACTGGATACTTCAAAGGCTATTGGCCCTGATCACATTCCAGTAATGGTATTGAAGGCTTGAGTCTTCGAGCCAGTCACATATTTAACAATTTTTTTTTCCAGAAGAGCTATGGCATCAAATCAACAATATGGAAAATTCCTGGGTACAAAAAGGAGGACAAATCCAACACAGCTAGTTACCACCTGAACAATCTACTTTTGATAATCAGTGAAGTGATGCAGCGATAATGTTACAAAATGATGTGCTCAGTAATAACCTACTCACTCGCACACAGTTTGTGTGCTTCTGGGGCCTCTCAGCTCCTGACCTTGTGTCAAGCTTAAACAAAAGAATTAAATTATCTCCAGAGGTGAGGTGAAAATGATTGTCCTTGATATTAAGGCAACAAAATGCTCCACTGGTTGAAGGTTTTCTATTACAGATGAAGATTGCTGTGGCTATTGGAGGTCAATTATTTCAGTCCCAAGATGCCACCACAGGAGTTCCTCAGGTTAGGTATTGTCTAATTGGCCCATTCAGTGATGTTATTGTGCACGTTCAGAGGAGCTGGGACTTGAACAAAGGCCTCCTAGTCCAGAAGTAAGAACTCCACCATTAAACCAATAAAGCCCTTTCCTCAGGTTATATCTTCGGCCCAACCATTTTCATCTGCTTCAATGGTCCTCCCTCCATCATACAAGAAGAAATGGGGATGATTGCACAATGTTCATCACACATTTACACCAACTCAGCTACTGAAACAATGTGTCAGTATGTAGCAAGACCTGGGTAAGTGACAAGTGGGTCACATGGGTCTGCAAATATTAAAACTGATAAGTGCATCAAGCACCATCCACTATGATGATGCCAAATGAACTTATTGGTAAGGCTCCGACAACACTCAAGAAGCTCATAACTTTCAAGGCAAAGCAATCTGTTTGATATGTACCCCATCCCCCAAAACCTCAACCTTTACTGCCTTCACAGGCAGGAGTGTATACATGCTAAAAGATGTGCTGCAACTAATTCTTTGCTAGTACCTTCCAAAGCCATGACCATTAGCACCTCTAAGGGCAAGGAGAGAAGATATGTGGGAACAGCACCATCTAAAATTTTCCTGCCAAGTCACATACTTCCTGACTCGGAAAAACATCATCCTTACTTCACTGTAGCTGGTTAAAATCCTAGAACTCTCTTCCGAAATGTACTGTGGATATACTTAGACCACATGGACTGCAGCAGTTCAAGAAGTTAAAATTTGATAGCCCTTATTTATCATAAAAGCAGTTAAGTCAAAATCTAAATATCTCTTTTGTCCAAGTTGCATTTACATAGCACTTTTGACATCAAGACAGACAAGATTGCCTATGACTCAATGATAGAACTTTGCTCTTATGAATTTTAAAGTTCCAAGCCACATTCCTGTATTGTGAGTATAAAAACTCCAGCAAATTTTTACTATTCATTAAAGTGCACCAGCTTTCCTTTAGATAAGATATTAAATCAAGTTTAGTGGGTTTTGTGTTCTTTCAGGTTGACTTACAAGTTCCAAAACTCTTTTGAAGAAGAGCAAGGGAATTCATAGTTCATATTTATCTCTCAACCAACACCACTGAAAGATTCTGGTTATTATCAGGTTACTATTTGTAGGATCTTGCATTTGCTGCACTTCTGATGTTCGCATAGTAACTATTCTCAAAAGATCCTTAGTGTTAATGTGATTTGTAGCATTGTTATAGGCATACAGGCAAAAAGAATTGGTTCTGTCTGTCAAGTTTCTAAAGGTTATAAATTCATATGATGAAATGAGTAGACCTAAAAGAGGAGAAAATGTCCCAGAATTTTGCTATTTATTTACATACCGGTGCAAGCAAAATTATTCTGAGATATGCAAATGATAATTTGGTAATATAAACAAGGATAGGACTTATCCAATTAATGGAGGGGTCCTGGGTAGTATTGTAGAACAGAGATTTACAGGTTCAGGTATGTAATTCTTTCAAATTTGCATCAAAGGTAGACAGGGTGGTTAGGAAGATATGTAGCATGCTTGCCTTCATTGCTCAGACCTTTGAATATAGGAGCTGTTGAGGTTGTACAGGACATTGGTGAGGCTTCTTCTGGAGTACTGTATGCAGTTCTCGTCCCCCTGTTATAGGAAAGATATTATTAAATTGGAGAGGATGCAGAAAAGATTTACCAGGATGTTGCCAGGAATGGAGGGTTTGAGATATAAAAGTAGATTAGAAAAACTGGGACATTTTTCACTGGAGTGTGGGAGGTTGAGGGTTGATCTTATTGAGGTTTATAAAAGTATGTGGCGCATGTGGCACAGATAAGGTGACTGATAAAGATCTTTTCCATAGGGTGGGGGAGTTCAAAACTTTTTTTAAAGTGAAAGGAAAAAGATTAAGAAAGGACACAAGTATCAATGTTTTTGACACAGTGAGTGGTTCATTTGTGGAATGAACTGCCAGAGAAAGTGGTACAGTTACAACATGTATAAGTTGGATAAGTTCAGGACGAAAAAAGGTTTGGAGGGATATTGGCCAAGAGCAGGCAGGTGGAAACAGTGAAGTTTGGGAAAGTGGTTCAGCATGGACTAGTAGGACTGAAGGATCTGTTTCCAATCTGTATGACACTATGACTATGATAAATTTTGCTCAGCACCAACCAGCAACTCAGGGCATGATCATGGATGCCAGCGGCACACAACCCTCATTCACAAACATTGGCATCCAGCATTTGCCAAACCCAGACCTCTCCAATCCACCTGAAGGGCACTTAGAAAGCAGAGACATGCACTGCCAGGAGCACCAATATTTAACATTGGTAGGCTGCTGCTTGGATATTTTGTATATCAGGACTGCTTGTTCGCTCTTTTCATGCTCACTCATTCGCTCACTTAGCACATAGCTGCATGATCACACCATCCTTGGCTTGATGTGCTAATTAGCACAGTTACACGACCTTCCAGCCTATGTGCTAGTGGTGCTACATCAATCATACATATGTGATATGTGTCAGCAATGTACGTGTGCAGGCAGCAAGCAGCCATGTCTAAAAATCTTAGGGAAGTAGTCCTCACTGAAGTCGAGGGGGGTACTAGTCAGTCAGGGGCCCTGGTATGATAACTCAAGGATAGCCAGGGGATTGGGCTTAATGGTTTGGTCAGGGAGGTGTTGGTGAGGGGTTCTGCACCTTTGCAATCCAGGGTCACGGTCAACCCCGTAGCTCCAAAGCAACCAATCTGGGGGAGCAATGTGAATGTGGTTATGGAGGTATACAGGCATCAGTCAGGGTTCTGTGCTGTTCTCGTCTGGATCTGTCTGGCTGGGTTCACAAGGGGTGTCGCCAAAGTCAGTCCATTGGCTCCATTCTTAGAAAGCATTCACAGTAGATTGGGTAATCTTTAGGGACACAATGGGGGATACTGCTTTGGGGAAGTAGGAATCTCTGAATCCTATTTTTCAGAATTGGGGGCTGCATACTTGGCAAGTGGAAGAATGAGAGGGGATAACAGTATAATGAAGGGGTATACAATAAAGCATGGATGGGAGGGAAAGGGGGGTTTGTCCACAGTCAGGAACATCTTGATTTTAAGCTGAGTTAGCATATGACTACATCTGTCACTGTCATCCTCTATGTCAGCAGCTGGGGTGGGAAAGGTGGATAGGTGAAAGCTCATGTAGATGGGTAAAAAAGGAACCTGGAGGATGCAAAGTCTAAAGGATTTATTGGAATTGTGTTATGAAGTTAAACAAGTGTAGTATACCTGTACTGTTTTCACAACATTTCAAATTTAACCAATCAGTTTAAATTATGGCCTAGGATACTAAAACCCAATCAAATTTAAATTTTCCTGTTTTGACAACATCAAACCAATGAGACAATAGACAATAGGTGCAGGAGTAGGCCATTCAGCCCTTCGAGCCTGCACCGCCATTCAATATGATCATGGCTGATCATTCCTAATCAGTATCCTCTTCCTGCCTTATCTCCATAACCCTTCATTCCACTATCTTTGAGAGCTCTATCCAACTCTTTCTTAAATGAATCCAGAGACTGGGCCTCCACTGCCCTCTGGGGCAGAGCATTCCACACAGCCGCCACTCTCTGGGTGAAGAAGTTTCTCCTCATCTCTGTCCTAAATGGTCTACCCCATATTTTTAAGCTGTGTCCTCTGGTTCGGCACTCACCCATCAGCAGAAACATGTTTCCTGCTGCCAGAGTGTCCAATCCTTTCATAATCTTATATGTCTCAATCAGATCCCCTCTCAGTCTTCTAAACTCAAGGGTATACAAGCCCAGAGACGATCTGATGTTTGGGGTAAAAATGAAGCCAGCATTTTGGGACTATCTGCTAGCAAGACACTCCCTATCAAGGTAACTTTTTTATATGAAACATCTTTGCAGTAAAAGACCGAACACAACCCACGGAGAAATACAGCCAGAGGAATACAGATGCTGATGACGACAGCTGCTGTCTGGTTTTGAAAGTTAAGTTGATGTAATTTTAATAGAGACTTTTATTGAATCAATATGTTGTTATAGAGTTGGAGGCAGATAACATGCAGCCAGGAGTAAGGAGGCTCAGAGTTATAAATAGTTTTTGTTTAATGTTCACTTTTAGAGTTAAAGAATAAGTTGATATTTTTTTCTTTAAATAGTGGAATTTGGGAGTTCTCTGTCACGCATACTTTAACAGTTTATGAGGCAAGGTGAGCTCTTCTGCGTGATTGGTTTAATTAGCAGAGGGGTTCACTGCCTTATCATAACAATTGTACTAGAAAGAGGCTTGGGATTTTAGGGATCTCATTAACACAGAGCCAGAGTTTGGAAGCCACCAGCTGAAGAGCATTGACTATCTCTTTCAAACATGCTAGAATTCGAAAATTCGAAAAGAAAATAGCTGTGACAGGACCCAGAATGGGTGGAGTCGGGTTTTGGACCTGTGAGGGATAGAGTGGCAAGACCCACTATTGTGAGATCCCTTCAAAGGGAAACAATATTCACGACAGACCCATGTCCTGCAGGATCCCGAATCCCTGATGATACCTGTGTGCTGCACACCTCCCTATGTCAGACATTGTTGAATCCTCATTCACTTGTATTTTTGGACAGATAGGCCAGGCAAAGAATAGGGGTATTTTTGGACCAGCAACAATGGTTTAAGCTGGGTCCATTGCCCTAAATGCATCTTGTTCATCTTGCTTCTGCATGTTGCAGCAGGCTTGATACGAGAGTGGAAAGTGAAGGAACTCCCTTCATAAAGTGACCATAATGTGGTGGAATTCATCTTGCAGTTTGAGAGGGACAAGATGAAATATGAGAGTAAACTACCTAGTAATATAAAAAGAAGCTTGCAATATTCTTTTTAGATGTCAGAGACGTGGTTAAAAACGGTGACAGGTTAACAGGTAAGCAGAAAGATGGAGAATTCAAAACAGTCAGAATCTTTTTGAATGGTGGATTCTGGAATAGAGTGGTGCTGGAAAAGCACAGCAGTTCATGCAGCATCCGAGGAGCATGAAAATCGACGTTTCAGGCAAAAGCCCTTCATCCGAAACGTCGATTTTTCTACTCCTCGGATGCTGCCTGAACTGCTGTGCTTTTCCAGCACCACTCTAATCCGGAATCTGGTTTCCAGCATTTGCCTTTTACCTTATCCAGCATTTTACCTTATTGAATGGTGGGGCAAGCTAATGGGGTCCAATGGATTATTCCAATTACTACTATTCAGGATTGTACAAATTTGAAATTGTACAGCTTGGCATGTACAACTTTTTGTTCTGGTATTTTTTTTTCTATCTGTAAGACCTTTGATTTGTTGACTGATGTGCCCTATATGTAAATGACCTCAAAAGAGCATGAGCATGCAGCCCTCCACCTCCAATGACATTGCCAAATGTCCTATTTCTGTCTGTAAAGCTGCTGGAAATTGTTTTCTTGTTTGCTTTATGCTCAGATCCAAGATCTCAGGTTCAAGACAATCTGGTTGAGAAGAAGGCTAGGGAAAGACTTGTCTTCAGGCTGAGCTTTATTTAGAAGTCCGACAATTGCATATTAACACTAACTGCTATGATACATTGGAATCTGAGATATTTGAAGCTCTAATCATATTGTCACGTTATTGAAAGTTTATTCCCTATGTGGCCTTCTCTATCAATCTTGCACACACCTTTAATTTAATTAATTCCAGCCTAACAGTGTTATTTATTCCGAGATTGCTCCAGGGTAATAAAGCCCCGACATAACAGCAATGATTGATTTCTAATAAAAATATTTTAAAATAACAGACTTCCAATCCAAAAGCATGTGTCTTTCTAAGAATCTAACTTCAGTTAAGACCAGGGTCAACCCGAGCAGAATTCTTGAGCACCATCGAATAACTTGAAAGAAAGCACCAAACAATGGATTCCAAATTTAAATTCCTGCAAACTTTTATTATAGTCTATTAAAACCCGTGATATATTCCTCTGTAGGATAACTATATTTCTTTATTTATAAAATCTGTTAGTCTGACAATGCCTCTGGCATTTAATATAAAATCTTCCTAAATTTTATCCAAGATAATTCATAGAATATTAAAATCTTCATCAATCTCCATCTGACAAGTATCCAGTTCTTAAAATGCATTCTGCTAATTTTGCTTTTGACGGTAACTTAAAGTATCAAGGTCATGCCATGCTTAGTCTTTGGTAAAACAAAGACTCTTGTCCACGTGGATTGGTAATAGTAAGGGCCAAAATACTTCAAATTGGAGAAATAGCTATTTACCAAAAAAAATCAAAGATGTCTAGAAACCAACAAATGTAATTTTAGTTTAAAACAATATGATTTTGAGGGCTGTAAGTTGTTCTACATTGCATGGCCTTTAGTCAAACTGTTCATACACCAGACACTAGCCTTTTTTAAACATATTACCCATTTCTCTGTGCACGCTTTATGCCTCAATTGTATTATTTTTCTCAGAGTTAGTAGGCAATAAAGTTCTTCTTTGTTTCACTCAAGAAAACTACGTAATTAACTCCTTAATTTTGAAATAATTAACTACATTTTTAATTGGCCTTTCATATAGCTGTGTGCCCATAAGGAAATAATCATGTTTGTTGTGATTGACTGTAAAGGGATTAAAAAAGGAAACTGCTTCCCCGTTTTCACCTGATTTTAACTATTCCCAATTATTTACTGAAAGAACAAAGGCACAAGCTTCCACACTTTCAAATGAAATGTTCTTTTTTAACGATTCAAGAGTTAAACAAAGGAAACATAAATTATTATCTCAAAGATCTACAAATAGTATAAAACCCAGAATCATCATAAGTTTAACATAAAATAACAGGTAAATTGCGGTCAATCATAAAACACACAATAAATGACAAATACAGATAAGAGACACAGTATGAATTGGCTTGACAGTCTACTCAGCATATATGGTATAGATCTCCATTTCAAAATACTCAAAACAATGTTTTTCCCATGAAGGAGAATTTCAGCTTGACTTCCTCTAGTTTTTTTAAAAATTTTATCTCTAAATCACTTACTGTCACTGGGTCAAAATCCAGGAATACCTTCCCTAATGGCATTGTGGATCTACCTGTAGCACATGATCTGCAGCAACTCAAAAAGACAGCTCGCCACCACTTTCTCATGGGCAACTGGGGATGGAAATGAATGCTAACTTGGCCAGTAATGCCCACATTGCACAAGTGAATAAATTTTTAAAAAGCAGGATGAAACTAACTTGAGTTTGATAAGCAAGGTCTTCATCAAGATTGACAGATGTTTGAAGGCCCTCTTCAATTCTGCTCACAGCAGTCTGGGTGGAATTGATCTACAAATGTTCTCTCCAAGTCCATAACAGCTGCAGCAACTTTATATTTGCCTCTTCTTACATTGTGGATCAGGCCTCTGTTTTCTCTACCCTACCCTTCTGCACCACTGGGATCATTAGCTGAGCTCTGATGGTGCTTGATCCAGTTATATCGTTTCAGTCTTTGCAGAAGTTTTGCTTTTCAATCTTAGTTTCAGTATTTGTTTTCTCAATTTTCTTTTCTTACTTTTCCTTTTCAGTTAGGGTCTGCCTCAAAGTGTACAAGCTTTGAAAACAGAGATTCCATCACAATTGTTTCATTTCTCCGCCACCAATGAACCATGGCAAGCCTTCTTGACTCCTAAACCAAGATGTATGTCGTTGCCATTTTGTCCTCATCCCCTTTCCTTCACTTTCACCAATCCACCATCGCTCTAGGATATAACCTTGAAATCACCTGGAGCAGTAAGGTTGCAACTAGCAAGTTTGGCATCCAGAAGATGCTGACTTAATGTCAATGACAGCATTCAATTTCTGACACCACCAATCTCTCACTAGAAAAAGCTATGAGATCAATTTCTCCTCCATGTTGTGTGTGAGAACCCCATTAAAGTTTCATTCTGTATAGTTTATGTATGTACAGGATAGGTTTAATCACGTGAATTCTAAAGTTTTGGAGTTATCTGGTAAAGCTCAAAAGTGATCTCTGTTACTCTGGGGCAAACTGTAGGAATTAATGTAAAATATCTAAATTAATAAGCATAAACTGCCCATGAGTTTCACAAAGAATATTGATCAAAGTATTTATTTGCATTTCTTTAAAAGAAATTGATGCTTCAGAGACCCAGGAACTCATAAAAGCTTTATACAGAAATGTTTTTTTTATTCCAATGGGAAACCTTTAAGCAGCACTGCATATTTATTTGACTGTTTCCGTGCTGAACTTTAAATTATATTACGTAGCAACATGGTAAAGTTGAACTATATGAAGGAAGTTTGAAATGTGGAGGTTTGGCAATTTTCCTGCATTGCAAAGGTTTGCATCAACAGTTACTAAGAAAAAATATTTTTTATCTTGATGACAAACATTACTTAAAAATGGTATGAACAATAATTGCTGAGAGCATATTGAAAAAAATAAAATTATATAGACTGCTTATTACAATTGTGATATATTTAAACAAAGTTCGTTGTAATATTTACAGTGAGGTGGATAGTCCTCTAATTTGCACCAGGACTATGTTTTTCTCTAAAAGTGGGGAAGAAGGGAAGAAATCTATCAGAGCTCTGTAGCTCAGTGGTGAACACTGCTACTTCACAGTGCCAGGGAACTGGGTTTGATTCCAGCCTCGACTGACTATATGTGTGGAGTTTGCATGTTCTGCCTGTGTCAGCAGGGGCATCCTTTTGGATGCTCCGATTTCCTACTACAGTCCAAAGATGTGCAGGATCGTAGATTGGCCTTGCTAAGTAGCCCATCGTGTCCAGGCATGTGTAGGTTAGGTGGATTAGCCATGCGTAATGCAAGATTGCAGGTTGGGGTGTGTGTCTGGGATGCTCTCTGAAGAGTTAGTGTGAACTTGTTAGGACGAATGACCTATTTCTACACTGTAGGGATTCTAGGAGTTTGATGTTTGCAGACCCTACAAGAAGGAGGGAGCATAGACTTACAACAACTGAAATTGTACATCAGCTGCTATTGTAGGAAAAACAATGCCACTACATCTCCAGAGTCATTTTTTCTTCACAGAAGCCTAATTGTAGTAACGGCCACAACAAGAATGCTTTTGTGCTTTCACCAACTGACTCAGACCGAAGGATTCGTGACAAACCATTCAAAAAGCCAATCAATCAATCATTAAAAAAGTTAGCCTTATTATTACTTAACAGGAGCAGAAGAGCAGACATTGGGACTGGTGGTAGCTAACTTGGACTGTATCTTCCCCCAAATTTGGATGCAAGCTTGTCTAAGGGAAAACATTCTTGTGTTAGTGGATTGTTGAATTGATTGTTAAATCCAGAAATGTAGGTGCTTGTGTGCAAACGTTTGGTAATGATGCTTTGTACCCAGAGTTGTCCAAAAGGTAGTCTCATTGACTAAGTCTAAATGATCTTCTCTCCTTCTGTGAGTAGAAATACCTGATGATAAATACTCATCTCAAGCAGTGGCACAAATATTAAATCAATAATTGTACATTTCAGGTCAATCGATTCAATGTGGCACACTTTGGACAATTGTCTCAATCCACTCCAAACTTTATGTCTTTCTTTATTCTCTACACTGTGTACATACTATGGAGTAAATCTAACTTTGAGCTCTCAGCATTGTTCATGATCTATCCTACTTTAGTCTATTCAACTATGTACAATAGAACTCTATTAGCATATTATGTATGTGCAATTTCTTCCTAAAGGCTTGCTGCACCTGCATGCTAGCCCTCATGACTTATTGACAAGGACAATTAAACTTTCTAACCTCTTGTCATTTAAAAAATATATTGTCCATCTATCTCTCCTGCCAAAGTGGAAGACCTCACTCTTTTCTATTTTATATTTTATCTGCCATGTATTTGCTTATTGACAGTTAACTGAATAGACAGTTGACAATTGTAGCAATTTTCTAATACTTAATTGAGAAGCAGTTTAAATATGATACATTGGTTAATTACATTTTTTTAAAAATCAAATAACCGTGATGATTGAAGATGGTTCACTAGTAGTAGAGGACATGCAGGGCCCTTGTCATGGAATATGTTGGTATTAAGAAACTTGTGGGGTCTACATCTGGTCTCCAGCTGAGGTGTTAGGAAATTCTTCTAAGGTCCTCCTCCTCTTCTTCTGATCTATCTTCTATCTGGAGAACATAGCTCAACATCCAGTGAGGACTGCTTAATGAGGACTGCTGCCTGCCAGATGAGGACTGGTCTCTGAGGTTTCCTTTCTGAAGACTACTTGATGAGAACTGCTCGATGAGGACACAACACACCCCACCACCTTGGTCACCCAACTACATATTGTTATATCACATATCTAAGGGCTGGTGTCAAGTAACTGTCTGACCCTTTTGACTGATGGCCATGGGATAGCTACTTATGTCAAAAATCAAATTACACCAAATTATAGTCCAACAGGTTTATTTGGAATTGCTTTCGGAGCTCCACTCTTTCCTCAGGTGTTGTATGATAGGGAGGTATAAGTTCATCCTCCCTATCATTGCACACCTGATGAAAGAGTGGAGCTCCGAAAACTTGTAATTCCAAATAAACCTGTTGGACTATAATCTGGTGCTATTTGATTGTTGACCTTGTCCACCCCAGTCCATAGCATATCCATGTCACAGCTACATGACATTGGGCAACCGTGGTCCCCCTTGTCCACCTCCATTTAAAGGTTAGTTCTCATGATGGAGTACATTTAGAACCAAATAAATTATTGACACTTGTCAAATGTGCATGATGATTTAAAGTATGGCAAAATTCAATTAAAAATATACTATCCAAATCCTCCAGAGCCCACTTTACACCTTCCTTTACACATTCCCAGTTTGTATCATTAGCAAATTTTGAAATACTACATTTAGCTGACATTCAATGAGATTATTCAGCCACTTCAGGGACTTGTCATGCTTTCCTCGTAGTTCTTATCTTCAGAGTAAATTACAATCAAGGATAAATTGTAACAACTATCTTTTAGGATGAGAAATTGACTGTGTCCAGTCTCATTCTTTACAAGTAACCCCTTCTGGATGTCACTCAAGTAAGCAGTCAGTATGTGCTATTGGCAGAGTTACCTGGATTGAACACTGAACTCAACCTTTCTGACTCAAGAACAGAAATGCTATCAATAAACCTTCAAAGTGGATATGTCATGCAAATTAATGCATTATCACGAAAGTGATAAATCGCTTTTTGATTAATTGTTAGAAAACCTCAGCACTTCTGACATTTTGCATCTTAACATTATGATCTGTAAACTTCCATTTCTTTTTGCATTACCAGCACTATATTCTGTGAAACAGAAATCAGTCCATGTTTGCCACCTGAGGAAGGAAGAAGTGGCAGCAACCCTAAAGGTTAAACAAAATTAAGATCATGCTTAAGGGTAGAAAATGCTGAATGTGTGGGAACAGTTACAGGCAATAATGCAATCTCCCTTTTCAGGTAAAGAACAAACTATTCAGTCTCATGATTTATAACAGTAATGGAATGCTTGATTATCATTGCCTCTACCAGCGAATGCATTACTGACTATTCATAACCATGAAAGAAAGCAGTAGCATCAACAAAAAAGAATTCAGTAATTTAATCTTGATAAATCATAAAGCTCTATGAAGCAATAATTTTCTATTCAGCTTCTGACTTAGCAAAAAAATTAGCTTACCTCCTAAGGAGTCTCAAATCAGGTAGAGCAAGAAATCCACTACTTCTTGATCGCTTTAGAAAAGATGTTTCAATAAAGGACATTTAAATCCAACTGGGAGCAAATGGTTTGGAATGCCTGATAACTAACTGGAGAAAGAGACACTGCTGGGACATTTTCATTTTTCCTGAGTTCAGGAAATGTGTAACCAAAACATTTCTCTCTTAACTGTAAAAGTGCTACAACTGGAATCCTCTTTTTGTTTCGCTTTCTAAAAAAATACTGTGGCGGGGGGGGGGTCTGACCAATGTGGGCTATGACAATCATGGGGCAGAATCACGTGCAAGATCCGACGAGGCACATCCTGATGTTCAGATGATCTCGCTCCATCCTTTAAGTTTGTCACAAGCGGCAGGGTTAGGTTGTCATCAGTCAATAGTGAATTGACAATTGATAATTGACGACAAACTTTGTTCATGTCCCGACTTGCTTTGTTAATATTCTGGTTATGATCTTTCCAGAAATACCCAGCAAACCCGATGAAGTAAAAACACGATACGGAAACCATAGCTTGGCAATTTGATCTCATCGCTTATTCAAAATGACCTCATTATTGGTTACTAGACAACAGCCACACAAACTCCATATCCACAGATATTGGTATCTGGTATGTGCCAGCCTCTAAGAGCACCCTTATCACATTGCCAATCAACTTACAGCATGTTATCATATTTCAATACTGCATGACAACTATAATTGTCATGCAACTGTGAGAGCACTTTGCACTCAGGAATACACACCCAGTTCATGGACTGGACCAAGTCACATGTCTGGACTCTTCTGTCACTGTCACAACATCTACTTGCTCTGACCCTACCCGGATGGTCAAAAATGCCTGCCTCGCTTTGCCTTTTTACACTTCACCCTAACAGCCAGAGATACCAGGCTACTATTGTCTAGCTGTGCATTTTGGTATATTCAGAAAGCCAGGAAGCTGGTCACATTTGTGAGCAGGCATCATCACTCCAGTCAAGGGACATAGCTTTCACTCAGGGGATCCCAGCACAGTAAGTCAAAGGCTGCTTCTGATACCAGTCCAAATCCTGTTCAGGGCAGTCAGAGTCAGGATCTTCTCCTCATAAGTGGTGAGGATATGAAGCTTGTGAAGCACACCACCCGTCTTGACCTTTTCTGACCTATTGTGTGTTGTTTTAATCCTGGAATGAGAATGAGAGAGAGAAAGAGAGAGATTACGGATGATTAAAGTGTACAGTACACCAATACTGTTGGTGCAGGTTGGGAGATGGCCTGAGTGAATTAGACGGCAATGCAGTAGGCATGCAGGGTTAGCAGTGGATATCACAGTTGAGTGGGGTGAGGGCAAGTGGAGAAGATGTTACAAGCAATGAGTGTGAGGGATTGGAGAGAAGATGGTGATATTTAGACTGTCAGAATGGAGAAGGTCATTACTGTCTTCTTATGATGCTGGGAATTCCTCCAAAAGACTGAGACAGCTTTAACTGGGTGATAACTTTGAATCTAACCTCTGCTATCTTGACCTCCACTACAGGTCCTGAGGGAAGAAGAAGTCCCACTTGTACACCGCCCTGGACAGTGGGAATTCCAGAAGCCTGCCTGCAAAGTAAGTCACCTATTTCCCCTGTCTGCTATGTCTATGGCAAATGTGAGACACCATGCAAGACAGTTGTGGACTAAGAGTGATTGTCTGGGAGCATGATGTCCTCTTAAATTGAGCACTGGCATCGGGGATGTTGGTCAATCCCAGGAAAACCAGCGATTGGTGTGTTGTTCTCAGAATGACGCAGTTTAAAATGAGGCAGAGATTGAGCATGATTCAAATAATAGCGGCTTGCAGTGAGTTTGGAAAGATAGGACATTAAAAAGCACTCACATGGCCTCACGGTGAGAATCCCCCCACCAACAATCTCGAAATGACTTGCATTTAATCAAAAAACCTCAAGATTCAACCCCATAATTTAGATAGTTCCCCAATTTGGAGGAAAATAGTCTCATCCATGAAACATTTCTTTTACAGCTAAAAAAGGCATTGCTAACCATCATATTGTGTATATAATTATATTTTTGAGAATTTTATTTCTGCTCACGTTATGAAAAATACATGACTAATATGTAATTTTGCAATTGCGATGATTCATGTTTTATTTCTAGTATAAAATCTACTTAATATTGCATCTTAATTTATTCAATTTCACAACCACACTGGAATGCACAAGATTTTTTTACCAGTTCATTTAGACCTAATATTTGTTCCTGCATTTTGATGCTAAATTCACATCAGGATAAACACCAAATTTATTGGTGGATCCTAATAGAACAAAGGAGAATAAAGCAGGGCACAAGAATTGTTTTCCACAGAAATAGAAAAGAGCATTCACATAAAGCCCAGTCTGATTTCCCTATAGTCCTCACTGTGAAACTTCTGCTGTTCTACTGGAGCTTCAATTGATGAGCACAAACTGCACAAGAGACAAAAGGCATCTGCACAACAAAATTCAATTTAAGTGTAAAATCTGAGCTATCTGACATTGATTGTTACCCAGGATGTACAATATAAATTACATACTTTTCACAAACAATGGATATCCTTTCTTTCATCGGCAGTTCCTTGGAATTCAGGTTTTTTTTTGTCATTCTTCTGTTCTGAATGGTGAGGTGACTAAATAGACCAATATGTGATCGACAGACTCTACCACAGGTGAGGCAGGTTGCATTTGCTAAAGCAAGTCATTTGGATGTTCATGCTTTCACATGCTCCTTCCACTATTTGCCCTTAACCTCTGCCTTGACTTGCCTAAAATGGTTGAAATAGTTGGCACCTTCTCAGATGCATCGTTTCCAGTTTGGTAGCATTGGGCATGAGATTCCTACGAGTCACAAGATATCGCATGCATTTCTTCAAAGAAACATTAAGGTAGTCAATGAAGTGCCTTCCTGGTAAGTATTTCATGAACCAACTAAAAACTGAGAGTTTATTTTGGAAGAATTGTGCCCTGCATGGGGACAATATAGCCTGCCCCACTTGGCTAACGTCATAACAAGTGCCTCAGCGGTGGAGATGTTGTCCCGAAGAAGTATCATGTTATTGGATTTTCCATCATGCCAGTTAAATTGCAAGGTTTTGTGGAGGCATCTTGCTAACATTTTTCAATGGGTTTGAGATGTCTGCTCTATACTGTTTGTGCCTCTAACACACACTAAAGGAATGGTTTTTGTGTTCTGTCTTGTGGCAGAACTGTGATATACCTTTAAGGAGCATACTCATAATATAATCATCATATCAGGGCATGTGATGAATTGTCATAAAAGTTTCAGTCTCCATTTTACTTGCAACATGAGGAAAGCACGTTATATTATCTCTACATTGCATGCTTTTAAGCCATATATCTATGTATTTGTGGGTGCAGTATATATATGCCTGGTACTGCAATAAAATGTAATTGAATTCTTCAACACTACATGACTCATGTCTCATTTGCATTGTTTAGATTTTGTCATAAAATGAGAAGTTCACAAGGTCATGGTGGCAGTGCAGAGTTAAGCACAGTAACTGTTCTGAGATGGGAGGTAGAACGAATTTCTTTTTACCTAAAGTTCAAGACTATCACGCTAGAAGCACTTTATCTCTCTTACATCTTTTAAAAACATTTCAGCCTGTTTCCTGACATAAAAATTAATATTAGGCAGTTGCACAACTTCTAAAGGTTTGAAAATAAAATCAGTAGCTAAAAGGCTTTCTACAAGCATAAAATGACCATCAAGAAAGAAAAAGACATTTTAAGCATTTTTGAAAAAAAAGATTTTCTAACCTAAAACATCTTACCTCTATGTTGCAGTCAGTTAATTCTGCCATTTTGTTTCCTTCAAATTGACTACAAAGCTGGTGTGTTATGCCTCTATTTTTGCCAAACTCGCATTTGTGGCTGAAACTTACTACTGCAGGACTTTACTTCTTAAAGGCACATGCCACAATCACCAAAAACTCCTCAAGGTACTGCAATGTGACAAAAAGTTCATTGTTGACTGGGTTACTAGATTCTGCCAAAAAGACATGAGAATGATTTCTCTGAAGAATACTATGTGCAGAGGATTGGTAATGTGAAATAGAAACCAAAAAAAGGAAAATAGAAGGACAGAACAGTGCAAAAGGTGAAGGGAAATAACATGCCTTGTACTCCAGTTCCCTTAAGTAAAAACACAGGCCTTCAACAAAGAACAGAAAGCAAACATTTGGTTATAGGATGGGCAGCCAGTCACATAATCACTGAAGTACCATTGTTCAAGCAACATAATCAAGTCATAAATGATCCCAAGAGATCTCTGAATATCTTATCTACCATCAACAAATAGGAGCTATGCAGAATAAGTAAACCTAATCTTCCTGAGGGCAATCATAAAAACTGAGAGAAGGTCTGGAGAGTACTAGAGTTCAAGGTGCAAGGTGCAAGTCAACGTCCAGATTAACAAACTCCAGGTCATGTCATACAGGCAGAAAACACAAGAGTTTATTGTTGACTTTATTGCTAAATTCTGCCAAAATAAAACATGAGAATGATTTTTCTGAAGGAGAAGTAGAGGATTAGTAATCACCTCTACTTGGATCGAAACCTTTGGAAAACGTCTCCTTCACAAGATAAACATCCACATATTTTATGCCTTGCCAAAAGATGGTGCTAGCATGAAGCCATCGTGACAGTCCAATGCCAATGACAGGTTTTAGGTACAGGAATGTGCACCAAACCAGTAAGGTCTGTCATAGATACAGTTTGTTGCAGCTACCTGGACATTGTCTAGCTTTTCTTCATATTTGCAAAGCATTGGGCACCAACGGACATAGGATATGGGTGTGAAGAAGATCTTGTTTCAAAAACTAAACCAGAATCTGATGGTCTTCCATAGGGGTATGTATTTGTGGGTCTTCAGATGGCTGGGATCCATAGATTCTATTCTAATGTGGGAATTAATGGGTGTTATTAGAGGTGGATGGACCTTCCTGATGTTCTGTCTCTCCTTGCGTAACAGTTGCTTCAGTTCAGTGGCACAGTTGACAACATTTTCATGGCATTTAATGCCCTAGAAATGATATTGTTTCAGTGATTCTGTGTTGTAGCCATGTCCTCCCAGTTGTTCATGTTGATGTGGAATTTCTTGAGGTTGGTCTGGATGTTATCTTTGAAGTGCTTCTTTTGGCACGCTGACCTTTCTTCACCTGGGATTCCATGATCTGTGTTGGGAAGCATGAGTTGGGCATTCATGAACCATGGCTGGTTCATCGGAGTTGCTGTAGAATTATTGTGGTGGTGATGCTAGGTATCTTGGCCTCCTCTAAGATGCTGATGTTATTATGTCTTCCCAGGTGATCCACAGGACTTAGGTGGTGTTATTCCAGTGCATTAGGTTGCCTACTGTAGGTGGTCCATGTTTCTGCTGCAGAGAGCAGTGGGAAGGACAATGGCTTTGTAGACCAGAATATTAGTCTGGAATGGTCATATTCTTCAAACACCCTTCCTCTGAGTTGGCCATAAGTTCCACTGGCACAGTTTCAGAAAGTGTCGTATTTCTGCATCAATGTTGGCCTTGAAGGAGAGAAGCTTAGTGAGATATGAGAATAGATCCACATTTTCAAGGGTGTGGTTGTTGACCCTTATTGTTGAAGGCATGGAGGGACTGTTGGGTGGTGGTTGATGGGGTACTAGTCTTTTTAAGTTAAGAGTAAGGCTGAGAAGGTTATATGCCTTGACAAAGCCATCCAAAATGCACTGCAGACCTTCTGCAGAGTGTGTTGCAATGACTTTATTGTCAGCAAATTGAAGCTCCAAGATTGTGATGGTGGAGACCTTGCCCTTGGCCTTGAACCTATTAAAGTTGAACAGCCTGCTGTCCATGTTGGAAATGATTTGAATGCCCTTGGGCAAGTCCTTGGCCAGTCAGATGGAGGATGGCAGTGATGAAGATGGTGAACAGGATGGAACAATGATGCAGTCCTGCTTGACCACTGTCACCATGGTGTAAGGTTTAGATGCCAAGCTATTGATGCTAAGCACCGCTGTAGACATGTCATCATGCAGCAGCCTCAGTATCCTGATAAACCTAGCAGAGCAGCAGCATTGTGACAGTTTCAACCAGAAACCCTGGTAGTTAATTGTATCAAACGCTTTAGTTAGGTCGATGAAAGCCATGGAAACCATGTTTCTGTTTCTCACATCTTTTTGTAATTGATGTGCTGTGAAGATTATGTTGGTTGTTCCTCTGGATAGGAAAAAGCCACACGGTGACTCAAGGAGTAATTCCTTAGATAAAGGCAAAAGTCTATAGGCAAGGACATGTGTAAGTACTTTGCCCATGGTTGACAGGAGATGCCTCTGTAAATCCCCTAGTCAGCCTTTTCCTCTTTTGAAGAAGGTCACAATGAGAACATACCTGAGCTCAAAGAGGAGCACTTCTTCAAGCCAAATCTTCAATTATAAACCATGTATATGTTCATGGAACTGTGGGCTACTGTCCTTGAGGATATCTGCAGGAATCCCATCAGGACCAGCAGCCTTGTTGTTTCGTAGACTCCTTACGGTATCTTGTACTTTGGTCACACTGGGAGGTTCTCCCATGTCACCTTGCATGGATCTCTGGGGGAATTAACATTGGTATTATGGTTGAAGCATTCTTGAAAATGCTCCTTCCAGTGGGTTTGTTGCCTCATTGTCCTTGAGTAGTTTTTGTCCGTCTTTGGAGCACAGGGGATTTAGACCATGGTAGCTTGGATTGTTTACTGCCTTGGAGACACTGAAGAAGCCTTTGGTGTCACCAACTTCTGCCAGCTGCTGGATTTCCAAGGCCTTATCAGCCCACCATTTGTTTTTGAACTTCCTTACCATCTTCTGGACGTCAGCCTGAGATTTGTTACAGGTCCTTCTGCCTTTCAGTTGATGTCATTCTGCCAGTCATAGAAGGCTGTCCTTTTCTTGGAAATGAGCTGTTCAATTTTTGCATCATTCTCATCAAACTAATTCTGACAGTTTCTGGACTTGTACCCAAGGGTATTACTGCAGATACTGAGAATTGTTGATTTAAACAGACTGCAGTGTTCTCCTATGTCCTCTGAGTATTCTCGAGGTAGCGAGGTAGCCTTGAATTTGTTTTTTTTTGACAAAAGAATGTATTTGTGATGGTGAGGTTGTACTCAGTGCATTTTGTGAGAAGGACTCCACTGGAGTTGATATTGCCAACACCTTCCCTTCCTATGGTGCATTTGCAAAGGTTGTGGTCTCAACCAACCTTGGCATTGAAGTCGCCAAGAAGAATTATTTTGCCCTTCTTGGGGATGCTTGACATTAGTGTGTTAAGGTTGACATACAGAGTCTCCTTTACTTTCTCCTCTGTGTCAAGGGTTGGGGCATAAGTACTCACAAGTGTAACCAGTCATTGATCCCCACAGGAAGTTCAAAGAGGCAACTGATGAGAAGGTTTTTAATTGTGAATCCAAAATCATGAATTCTGGGCTCATAAGAAGCCTTCCATTTCCAGAAGAAGATTGAGAAACCTATCAGCCATAACGGAATGGCAGAGCAGACTCAATGGAATAGCCTAATTTCTGCTCCGATGTTAGATTAGATTCCCTACAGTGTGGAAACAGGCCCTTCGGCCCAATAAGTCCACACCGACCCTCGGAAGAGTAACTCACCCAGACCCATTTTCCTCTGACTAATGTACCTAACACTATAGGCAATTTAGAATGGCCAATTCACCTGACCTGCACATCTTTGGACTGTGGGAGGAAACCGGAGCACTCGGAGGAAACCCACGCAGACACGGGGAGAATGTGCAAACTTCAGACAGACAGTTGCCCGAGGCTGGAATCGAACCTGAGTCCCTGGTGCTGTGAGGCAGCAGTGCTAATCACTGAGCCACCGTGCCGCCCATGTCTTAGGGTCTTATGGTCCTAAGATGTTAGCACTTTTCACCTCCTTTTCCTGGGATGAACAGAGTAGATCCTAAACAGAGCTGGTCAGTCATGCGTTCAGTTGCTTAAATGCTCGATTTGCCTTGTCCAGGAGCAAGTTGACTGAATCTGACAACCACCACCTAATGTGTCAGTTTGTGACTATGGGCTTTCAGATATCACAGTCCTGCCCCTCCACCATTAGTTCATTACCAAAGGACTTTTGTCTGAGATGTAAGTAGGACTGGTACCTTGAAGAGGGATGTCTGACATAGAGTCATAGAGATGTACAGAACAGAAACAGACCCTTTGGTCCAACTTATCCATGCTGACCAGATACCCCAACCCAATCTAGTCCCACCTGCCAGTACCTGGCCCATATCCCTCCAAACCCTTCCTATTCATATACCCATCCAGATGCCTTTTAAATGTTGCAATTGTACTCACAAATTTGTTTCTCAATTTCCCTCTGACTATTAGGTGGTCCATAATAAAATCTCAATAAGGTGATCATCCCTTTCTTATTTCTCAGTTCCACTCAAATAACTTCCCTGGATGAATTTCTGGGAATATCCTCCCTCAATACAGCTGCAATGCTATCCCTTATCAAAATCTCCACTCCCCCTCCTCTCTTGCCTCCCTTTCTATCCTTCCTGTCGCATTTGTATCCTGGAACATTAAGCTGCCAATCCTGTCCATCCCTGAGTCATGTTTCTGTAATTGCTATGTTATTCCCAGTTCCATGTCCCTAACCATGCCCTGAGTTAATCTGCCTTCCCTGTTAGGCCCCTTGGATTGAAATAAATGCAGTTTAATTTATTAGTCCTACCTTGTTCTCTGCTTTGTCCCTGCCTGCCCTGACTGTTTCACTCACTTCTGTTCTCAACTGTGCCAGTCTCAGATTGATCTCTTTCCTCACTATCTCCCTGGGTCCCACTCCCCCAACCCCCCACCTTCCCAGTTTAAATCCTCCCGCGCAGCTCTAGCAAATTTCCCTGCTAATATGTTAGTCCCCTTCCAATTTAAGTCAATCCGTCCTTCTTGTACAGGTCACTTCTACCCCAAAAGAGATTCCCATGATCCAAAAATCTGAATCCTTCTCCCCTGCACTAGCTCCTCAGCCATGCAGTCACCTGCTCTATCCTCCTACTCCTGCCCTCACTAGCCAGCAGCATTAGGTGTAATCCAGATATTACTACTCTTGAGGACCTCCTTTTTAAATTCCCACCTAACTCTCTGTAATCTCCCTTCAGAATCTCAACCTTTTCCCTTACTATTTCATTGGTTCCAATGTGGACAATGACCTCCTGCTGGCCCCTCTCCCCCTGTGAGAACATTCTGCACCGTCTCTGAGACATCCTTGATCCTGGCACCAGGGAAGCAACACATCATTCTGATTTTTTGCTGATGGCCACAGAAACGTCTGTCTGTACCTCAGACTTGAGAGTCCCCTAACACAATCAATCTCTTGGAACTTGACGTCTTTTAATTTGGGGAAACTAGTGCAAAAAAAGCTATGGCATGGACCTTGACAGATAGGGATCGAAACCCAGTGGCATGGAGACCAAGACAACTGGCAGCCCATGACCGGATAGTATTCAAGAAAAGGCCCAGGAAAAGTCTGATTTCTGATGAAGGGCTTTTGCCCAAAACATCAATTTTCCTGCTCCGCGGATGCTGCCTGAACTGCTGTGCTTTTCCAGCACCATTCTACTCCAGGAAAAATCTGGAGTACTTTGAGATCTAGTTCAGCCTCAGGTAATAACTTCCCCACTATTGAGATTCTGGCAAAATGGAACAAACCTGCTCTTGAATGTATGGTCATTAATCACAGGGTTGGTCATGTGGTAAATGTGGAGGATTTCTGAATACCAAAGGTTTTACACTACAACCAGCTATGCATGGGAACCTGCACCACAGGACATTGTTAACTAAGATCTAAAAACAATCTGAAAACTCAACCTCAGGGGCTGCAAGCTGGATCCAAATGCATGTGACACATCAACCTTGGATAGAACTGGATGGAGAAGTCTCTGCCATTAAATGATTTAGACATTTGTGGAGAATAGTGTCAAGTGTCTTTAGGACAAGCAAACAAAATGCAAAGCACTTTGCATCTATCCCTTCAAGACTAAATTCACAAGCAGTATTTACATTCAAAAATCAAGACATGACCCTTTGTCACACATGATGCAACAGGAACCTAGACTATAAACCAGTCTTTTCTCTTGTTGAAAACTCACACATCATAGTGACAGGTGAATCCATCACTAGGTAGTGATGTTTTGAAAAAATGTGTATGCTGACAAAATACAATTAGAAGCAGAAATAGTAGGTGTAAAGTATAGGTTGAAAATTCAGATCTATTTTGGACTGAAAAAGTTAGTTATGCTTAAAATTGATAAGTCACCATATTTGTACAGCTTGCACCTCGGATTCACTTTATCACTACAATGTGGAAAAAGGCCATTTGGCCCATCAAGTCTAAACTGACCATCTGAACAGCATCCCACCCAGACCCACCCTATCTTTTTAACCCCACATTTCCCGAGGTTAATCTACCTAGCCTACACATCATGGACGATTTTGCATGGCCAATCCACCTCACCTGCACACCTTTCAACTCTGGGAGGAAACCGAAGGAAACCCACACAGACACAAGGAGAAGATGCAAACTCCAAACATTTAAAAATCACACAACACCAGGTTATAGTCCAATAGGTTTATTTGGAAGCACTGGCTTTGGAGTGCTACTCTTTCATCACGGAGCTAGTGGGGGAAGGATCATAAGACACAGAATGAATCGCACAAGATCACAGTGTCATGCAACTGATGCAATATATGGAGCAAACCTAGATTGCTATTAAATCTTTTATCTTTTAGAATGAATTGCAGGTTTCGATTTATTAATATGTATCACTCAGAATCTTTTGAGTCACATTCCTGAGTTAACTTAAGTGTTGTAACAAAGCGTGACATCTCAATTCAGACAATGCATTAAATGTGTTAAGGTTAGAGTCTGTCTGTATTCCAATCTTTGATGCATTGTCTGGACTGAGATGTCACCTTTTTTTTTACAAAACCTTAAGTTATCTCGGGAATGTGACTTGAAAGCAATTCTGGGAGTTACATATTAATGAATTGAAACCTGCAATCCATTCCAAAAGATGAAAGACTAAACATCAATCCAGGTTTATTCAATACATTGTATTAGTTGCATGACATTATGATCTTGTGCTATAAATTCTGTGTCTTATGACCCTGCCCCACTGTCTCCCTGATGAAGGAGAGGTGCTCTGAAAGCTAGTACTTCCAAATAAACCTGTTGGACTATAACTTGGTGTTGTGTGATCTTTAACTTTGTCCAACCCCTGACCGACACTGGCACCTCCTCATCAAACCTTCACACAGACAGTCACCCAAGTATGGAATTAGACACAGGTCCCTGGTATTGTGAAGCAACAGTGCTAACCACTAAGCCACCTGGCCACCACAGTTAAAGGGCAGAGGAGTGGAAAAGGAGGAAAGGCTTGCCAAATTCTTACAGTCTTCTGTAGATATGAATGAGATGTCAAAGGATTAGGTAGAAGCAATTATGACATCGTTGTTTAAGAAATGGTATCAGGACAATGTCAGCAGCTGCGGGTTGATCAGGTCAACTTTGGCGATCAACACAATTTTTGAAGTAGTAATGGGTCTTATTGTGGGGGCGGGGGGGAGGGAGGTGGTCTTAGTCTTGGTATTTAGTTGTAAATAAGCAGTTAGATTTGTTTAAATTAATGAATGAGAACCAGCATGGATTTGTTAAAGCTACATCACTCCTGAATAAACTAATTTGAAGGGAATGTGTTGGATATTCCCTATACAGATTTTAAGAAAGCATTTGTCAAAGTATTAAGTATAAGGTTGTTTATTAAAAGTGAGGTTCATGGAATGGGAAGATTAATGTCAGTTTGGTTAACATATTGGCTTATAGAAAACATTGAAAGATGCTAAAGTATTGTTTTCAAATTAGAGGATGGTCACTGTAATGTTCCCCAATGATCAGTGCTAAGCCCATTGCTGTTTTGGTCGATACATGTATATAAATCACCTACATATTAGAATAATATTTCAAACTGTATTGATGAAATCAAACATGGAGGGATGGTAACCAATAAGAAAGATGCAAAGCATCTGCAACAGGACTTGGTTACCTAAAAGATCGGGTAGTTAAGTGACAGATAGATTTGAATCCAGTGAAGTTTAAGGTGAGATATTTAACAGAATAAGTTGTTTTAGGCAAAGTAGATTCTATCACATGGATCAGGGGCACATGTGAGACAGAGAGATTTGGGGCAAATGTGCACGAATCTTCAAAGTTGGCAAGACACATTCACAGGATATTTAGCAAAGAACAGGGAAACTTGGCCTTCGTGTATACAGGTATAGAGAAAACATGCAAGGAAGTTACACTGAACTTTATAAAGCTTTGGTTAGATCACAACTGGATTATTATGCTCTGTTCTGGTGTGCACAGTTTAGGAAGGATCTTTAATAGATGGGAGAAGTTAACTCTAAAGTTTGGATGCTGAAGCTTGACTGTTCTCCCTGGGAAAAAAAATAAATTGATGGAAGATTTGATTGATTATGAAATTATGATTGATTATAGGGTTTTTGTTGAGACAGTGTTATTGTTGCAACATTTGAGCTAGGAGGCCTGGGCTAAAAGCAGATCAATAATTAAAAAGAAACATGAATGATCATATGATGGAAATAAAGTTGCAGGACTACATGGATAGTTTGGAGAATGGATTGATTGGATATCTCTATAAGGGTCTCACATGTACCCAATCAGTCAAATATCCTTCTGTTGCCATGGGGATTTGCTTCTCAGAAACACAAAATTAGATATTTCTTGACTCTTGCAAAACTGACCTGGGAGAACTGGTCAAGGGGTGTCATGGTTCTCTGGGAGTCAGGTTGGTCAAGTGGAGATTGGCAGCAGCAATAAGGGCTTGTACAGTACCTGCATAAGCCCTATGGGGAAAATTAATTTAAAACAAATCAAATCAAAAAGAACCTTCCAGCAAATAGCCCCCTTCTCTTTTTTTTTCATTCCACGCACACACACTTCCCATTCCATGACACCCTGTGACATGCAATGCTATTTACACATGGCTTCTACATACTTCATGCTAACCTGTGCTCAGTAACTATCTCCCATAGCTTCTCATATACTCCATGCCAGCCTATGCCCTTATACTCACCCCGTAACCCCTCAGTATGCCTATGCCAACTTATGCCCACACATCCCATTGAGACCTTAATTCTGTGTAGATCCAATGTCATCTTATTTCCATCTATTTAATGCACACAACCCCTCAGACCTGGATTCTAAGTTCTGAATAAGAATCATACCATACTCAAAACATCAACTCGCTTCACTTTTCAAAGGATTCTTCCTGATCCTCTGAATTTCTCCAGCATTATCTGTGTTTGTCCCATAATCCATCAAATTCCGTACATCAAGCTCTGCTACCCATTCATTCCCTTGGATGTTTATGGATAATTTTACCCATTCATGCCAACCCATGTCCTTACCCAGCACAGCTGGTTTTTAAATATGGTGCTGACACTGGAAATCCCCAAAGATACCAGTAATGGTAAGTAATTCCACCACTAGTCAGCGCAAAAAGTTTACATAACCTCCCAAATGGTACTGGACCACTCCCACACAAAGGACAATTGGCCTTTCCCTAATTGCAACTGACCCCATCGCACCCCATTACAAAGGTTGTCATGGGATCACATCCAAAGGGGTAGCTTTAGTTTTTAAACAGTCTTTGGGTAAATCAATGAAGTTTAGACAGGCTCTTAATAAGTATAAAGTGCACTCTCTGGCTTCCGTGTTACAAGGATGCCAAAATCTTACTCCAAGTGGAGGCAGCCAATGACTTAAATGGCCAGCATCTTCTTAAAATGCACAGGAACAAATGCAAACCTGTGCTGTCTCCACTCTGAGCTCTTTCAAATGGGAAGTGCTCTTTTTGGGCCGGGGCTCCGGATTCCTGGCCACTTATGCATTTTCAATGGACATGTTTGCTGTTGAGGTGAAATTCAGGGCCTGTGACACATTAACTCCTTGACACTTGATTATCACACGTAAAGTGGATTACATGACCTTGTTCACCCAAGAGTTGATAATAGTGAACCTTCCAGCATTATGCGAGTAATTTTATTTTGCAATAAATCTGAACTGATTACAATTAATTCACCTATTAAACAATATCTTGGCAAAAAAAGTGAAGTCTGAGTTTAGCAGATATTTAATCTTTTATTTAAAGATATGTATGTTAGATTATCACAGAATTTTTCTGTTACTAAGTCAGTTAATAATTAATTACTTTGTGTTACAAGCTCCCAATTGTGCTATCTCCTTTAAATATTCAATAGGATGTCTGAGTTATACTATTCCTTTCCTCATCCCTCAACCTCTTCCTAATTTACCTTTGTGGTTATAATGTGCCCTCTAAATCATCCTGCAACCGACGAGTTTTCTACTTTGTTATTTGCCCTCTGAATTTGAATTCTGAGTTTCATCATTCTCTGCGAGCTGTATTGCTAGCTGTGTCTCCAACTAATCACATTTGTTAATGAACTTCGGAATATTTTTCTACAACGGAAGTGAAAATTACCATTTGGAGAAATAAGAAACAGATTACAGTAAAACCTCAGTTATCTGAGCGAGATGGTGGGGAGTATTTTGTTCGGATAATTGATTGTTTGAATAATCAGAACCAAACGGTAATTTATGAGTGCCGGTTATCCAAACATTTCTCGGTTATCTGGCAATACACACCATAATGCCGTCTAACTGATAACTGATCTATCTTAAACAAGTGAGTGCCAGTTATCAAAACTTTCTTGGTGATCTGGCAATGCACACTATAATACCGTTTAACTGAGAACTGAATGCTGAGTTGCCAAATGCCGCTTTTTCCTGGAACTTGAGATCTTTAGATTAGATTATTTACAGTGTGGAAACAGGCCCTTCGGCTCAACAAGTCCACACCGACCCACCGAAGCGTAACCCACCCAGACCCATTCTCCTACATTTACCCCTTCACCTAACACTACAGGAAATTTAGCATGGCCAATTCACCTGACCTGCACATTTTTGGATTGTGGGAGGAAACAGGAGCACCCGGAGGAAACCCACGCAGACACGGGGAGAATGTGCAAACTCCACACAGAGAGTCGCCTGAGATGGGAATTGAACCCCGATCTCTGGCGCTGTGAGGCAGCAGTGCTAACCACTGTGCCACCGTGCCGCCCACTTGTTCGGATAATTGAAAATTTGGTAATTGATGTTCGGATAATTGAGGTTCTACTATAAATGGTTCCACGGTACAAAATATTGTCAATAGTGTTACCTTCACCTTCAACAAAATAGAGCAAAAATAATTGTGAAATGTAATCATTATGACTTCTGAGAGATAATCTATTAATTTTATTCTGGCATGGTGAATGCTTGTACAGTCTGTAGCCATAAATCATATTCACATACAATTTGTCAGATATAAATCATAAGACTATAATACATAGGAGAAAAGAAATAAGTCACGTAGCCCATTGAGAGCGTGGTGCTGGAACAACACTGATCAGACAACATCTAAGGAGCAGGAGAATCAACTTTACGGACATAAGCCCTTCATTAGGAATGTCGATTCTCCTGCTCCTCAGATGCTGCCTAACCTACTGTGCTTTTCCAACATCATACTCCTGACTCTGATCTACAGCATCTGTAGTCCTCACTTTCACTTAGCCCATTGAGTCTGCCCTGCCATTTTGAGTTGGTGATCTGATAAACTTCAAGTTCACTTTCACAGCTTTTCCCTATGATCTTTGATTCCCTTCACCGATTGAAAATCCATCTGTCTTAACCTGGATATTTGTGATAATTCAGCCTCTGCAGGCCTCTGCAGTAATGAATTCCACAGATTCATTATGGTTGAAGAGAAGAAATTCCTTCTCTTCTATCTTAAATGGTTTGATTGATTGATTGATTGATCAATCGTTGTCATGTACTGAGATACAGTAAAAATGTCATTTTGCATGCTACACAGACAGGTTGTAAAATACAAAGTACATTACAGAATTCAGAATCCAGTGTTACAGCCACAGAGAAGGTGCAGAGAGAGAGAGATCAGAAATATATATTTCAGAGATCTGTTCAATAGCCTGATAACAACAGGGAAGAAGCTGTTTTTGTTCATATGTGTGTTCAAACACTTATATCTCCTGCTCAATGAAAGAGGATGGAAGAGAGTATAACTGGGCTGGGGTGATGGGATCTTTGTTTTTATTGGTTGCTTTCCTGATTCAGTGGGAAGTATAAATGGAGTGAATAAATAGAAGGCTGGTTGGCGCGATAGACTGGGCTTTGTTCACAACTCTGTAGTTTCTTCCGGTCTCACGAAGAATAGTGGCCAAATCATGCTGTAATGCATCAAAGTAGGATCCTTTCTATGGTGCATCTATAAAAATTTGTTAAGAGCCCTTGTCAACACGCCAAATTTCCTGCTTGTCCTCAGCAAGTAGAGACATTGTTGTGCTTTCTTGACTACCAAATCGACATGGTGCACAAGGACAAATTGTAAGTGATCATCAAGACCCTGAAATTTACATCATGTCACTAAGCACTCAATCTCTTTGTTGAGTTCCATGAAGGACCAGGAGACTAAATCATTACAAACAGCAGGAGCTTTTTAAAGTAGGTATTCACTCAACAAGCAGTAAGGTTAGAGAGAGCTATTTGTGCACCAAAACAGCCAATGGCATCATTATTATGGCACATGATCGGATTCTCAAAGTGACAAACTACTGTTTAGCACATATACACAATCTCCTTATGCTGAGATTATGCCCACAAGGGGAAACAATCTCTCCTTATCAACCCTCCTAAGAAACTGACATATTTCAGTAAGGTTGCCTCTTGTTTTTTTATGTTCCAACAAGTACAGGATCAATCCACTCAACATCTCATCTTCAGAAACTCCCCCAATACCCAGAATCAAGCATGAACCTTCTCTGGATAGCTTCCAAAGCCACAGCATCTTTCTTTAGATAAGGAGATGAAAACTGTGTTCTATCAGTGCAAGCTTCACTGTATTGAGGTTTAATGCATTGAAAGCCTCAAGTGATATGAGCAACTGGGAGAATATTCCTCTCTTAAATTGGAAACTGAAATCAATTCATCTCAAAAACAACAAAATGTTATGGTAGTTCGAAAGTATCTGCTTAAAAACAAGATTCTAGATTATAGTGATAAACATGCATGTAAGTGATTAAATATGCTGTTAAAGCTGTTCCTTGTTCCAGAGTCAATGCAAGCATTAACAAGAATATTAGTTATACCAATGGTACGGCTGGATAACATAAAATTAGGATAATACATGTTCATTCACTTGATGTGGGTGCCACTGGCTGGACCCAGCATTTATTGCTAATTGTTAATTGCTCTTGAGAAAGTGGGTGATGATGTTTTGATACCCATGTGTTATTAGACAGGGAGTTCAGGATTTGGACCTAGTAACATTGAGTGAACAGTGATATATTTCAATTCAGGATGGCACATAATTTGGATGGGAAATTACATGGGGTGGCTCTTCCATGCATGGTGGGGATGTCAGGCTTCTTGGGTGTTGTTGGATCTGCACATATACCAGCAAGTGGAAAGTCTGAAGAAGAGTCATACCAGATGCAAAACACTAAATTTGTTTCTCTCTCCACAGGTACTACTAAACCTGCTGAGTTTTTCCAACATTCTCTGCACTTGTTTCAGATCCCCATCATTTGTAACATTTTAAATTTATTGAAATGGAAAGTATCATTGGTTAAGCTACATCACATGTTAGATCCCATAGTTTCCAATAAGAGTCCAAGTCGTGAGGCCAATTCAGGTAATCTTTATTGTGATTTACAGCTTTAGTTACTGCATAGCAAAAAGGTACACAAAAAGCTTCAGAATACCTTAACTTCCACAGTTTAAACTTAGAGCACACTCCCCCCTCATCTCCTCGATTACTATTGATCAGTGCTGCTGAGGTATCCCTTTGTAATTGGCTGTCTGGTATAGCATCTTATATTGTTCAAGCTTGCCTCAGTAATTTCAGTGTATTTCCAATTAAGCTAATCATATCACTGAACAACAAAGAGATGGACAGGATTGTGGTCCACCCCAGTCCTTCATGATGTTTCCCAGACACTTTTATCTCCCTTCTTGAGGGGATACTGTATTGAAGTAACATTTGTCAGCAGCACTGTGTTAACTGCCAATTAATTGGATACTTACCTATCACTTCAGGACCTTTTAAATTCTGTATTACAGGAAATACAAAAGAATATTAATGTTTTGATCAGTCTCAATGAAGTTATGGGTTACACTTAATGTTGGAATTGTTTAGCTAATAAGTTGTGCCTTAATGTGTTCATTCACTCCACATTCCAATGTCTGCTAATTTCTGTACCTATAATTCATTTCTCTTTGTAATTACTTGGGGGTCTGCTTTTACTGTCTGAAACTGATTTGAATCTTTTCTTCTCATGTTTTGCTGCATATAGGTGAATCTATAACTACTTCGGAATCTATACTGATGATTATTTGAAGGATCTGAACTAAAACCTATGCTTAATATTGTAACAAGTTAATTAAATAATTCAAGAGAGACAACTAATTAGTGGAAATGTTCTTATCTATGTAAGCAACTGCAGCTGCAGATTTTCTCAATCTGGTAACTTTGAGTCTATAGAGCTACTAATGTTTGATTTGTGAAGACTACATTCAGCAAATATTTTCCCAAGGTCTCTAACTGCTGTCAGCCATGTTCTGCTGCATGGGCAGCTGTTGGCCATTTTGTGCTGCTCAGTTATGGGTAGCTCTAACATCACAGGTGAGTGGTAACCCCCAGGATATTGACCACAGGGAAGTCTGTGATAGTAATACCATTGAACACCAAGGAATTATCGTTAGATTACCTCTTGTTGGAGATGATCATTGTCTAGCAGCTTGTGTGGTGCAAATGATACCTGTCAATTATCAACCCAGGCCAAGATATTCTTGCTGCATGTGGAAAGAGACTGCTTCAGAGTTCACAAATGGTGTTGAACATTGCGCAAACAGCAGCAAGCATCCCCACTTCAGAACTTATGGTGCAGATAGATCATGAATGAAGTAACAGAAGATGGTTTGGACCCTGAGACAGCCCTGAGGAACTCTGTAGTGAGGAGGAAGGGCAGAAGGAGAGAAGACAGATTTAGATGGTGGGAAAATGTGAGATGCAATCCCAGAAAGTCACTGAACACTGTCAGGAATGATAGTAAGAAAACAAAGGAGTTTTGTAGACCCTGAGGAGAAGGATAGTTTCCAGAAAGGATTGCAACATGGAAAACTTTCCAGTTAAGCATCAGAATTTTACATTGCTGATATTGGGGAATAGAAAGTTAATATTCGTCAATGAGAATGTGTGTCAGTAAATGTGTTTTTTTGTCAGACAATATATTTTCAGCATTGCTTTGGGCAAAACATAGTTCAAGAATAGTCAAAAAAAAGAGAACTTTAGCTTAATTAGGTTTAAAAAAACAAGTGCAAGTTTCGGGGAATCAATGATGAAAAGCAACATTTAATGCTGAGGAGATCGAATTAAACAGTATTTCTAATGGAGAACTTAGGAAGTTTGAGATCTTGTTCATGAAGCTTCATAAAGGCTCATTATTGTTATGTTCAGGATTTAAGAGGCACTACCAGAACAAGAAGGGCCTTGACTTCCCCTGTCCCTGAGAATGATTGTAGCCTTATAGATTGTGTAATATTCTTGACAAGTAATGCAACTCAGAGTTAAATGTTATTTTTAATGATAAATGGAGTTTCCAGTGCTTGCACTTAAAAACTTCTATCCTGAATATTTTAGTTGTGTGTTTTCCCAAGGATGTTGAGGCATTGTAATTTATTGTCTTGAAGTTACTATACAATATCCTAATGATGTGAAATGTGCAATGTAAATAAAAGTTCATTTTCTTTTCTGGATGAAATGGTAGGTCTTTCCTGATGATAGGTCTTTCCAATAGTATTCTTATTTTGGAAAACATTGACACCTTTAACTGCATTGAAACAATATTCAGTGAACTAAATGGACTATCTGATTGACACATTTGGAGAAAAGAAAGTATTTGAGCATTACATAGTGGATGTATAGATTCCTTTTGTCAAAAGTAACAGATAAAAATATCATAAGAATATGAGTAGAAGGACTCCATTCAACTCCTTGAGACAACCCTGCCATTCATTCATCTCATGGCTGATCTATTTATAACTTTAATCCTGCTTTCTTGTCTGTCCCCATAATGCTTGACTCCCTAATTGATCAAAAATCTGTCTAACTCAGACTGGAATGTATTTAATGACCTGTACCTCCACTGTTATCTATAGTGAAAAATTTCAAAGGTCACTCACTGGATAAGAGAAGAATTTCCAACTTATCTCCATTTTAATTGAGAGACCCCATATTTTTAAACTGTATTCTCATATTTTAGATTTGCACAAGAGGAGAAGTATCATCATTTCATCATCTAGCCTGTCAAACTCATCTGGAATCTGATATGTTTAAATAATATCATCTTTCTTTCTTCAAAATTTAATGAATGTTCATGATTACCTTTTGAAATATAACCATTTATTTCTAAATAATCAACAACCCATGCAACCTGTTCCAATCAAGTTATGATATTACATTAACGTATGGTCAAGAGAGTTAGGTGGCCATCAACCCTGTCATGTTCCTGTAAAAAAAGTATTAGCTCCATCATTGAATAGCTATGATTGCATCCAGGAAAGTCAGATAGTCAAGCAGCTTGAGCACAGACTGAACCAATGTCTCTGATTGAGATATAATTTGTTTAGTTGCTCTGTGAATAAATCTTCTGACAAACATCCTCAATAAGAACTCAATCTCAGAATTCATTATTCCAGACGCAACATAATAACTCAAGAGAACACATCATTGAGACAAAGATCTATTCAACAATGGAACTTGTTTCCACACAAAATGGTTGAGACAAATGCTATTGATATATTTTTGGCAATTTGGGTAAGTCCAGAAGGATGAAATATATAGATGGATTGTGATCGGATGATTTAAAGTAGAAAACGAGATGAGGCTCATGCAAACTATATACGCTGGCATTCAAGCTTAGACAAAATGGTCTGCTTCTTTTCTGTAAATGTTTTGCAATGTTGAAAATCTGAAACATGAAATGTGAAAAGGTTTAAATAAGCTAAATCTTTTGTCAATAGAAAGAATGATAGAAGAAAATGCTTGCTGCAATACAATGTCTTTCACAGACCAAAGTACTTTGGAATCAATGGATTCGTTTTTGACATATAAACATCTCTTTTCCAAACAACATACATCTTTAAATACTTACATTGCTGAAGCTAAGCTTCAATTTTAATATTATGAATGTTATTCTGTTATACCTCTAGCACTGTATTATACCTGCTACCTTATTTGTCAGAAATGTGATGCATTGTTATCATTTTTGTTTAGGAAATGATAACTGTAGGTAGTCAGAGGATTATGTTTGAAATAAATATTCATAAATAAAGTAATGTCTACTCCTGCATTAGACATCATACTTTGACAAGAATAGCGCATTTGCCAACACAGACATATGTTCTCAAACATTATAATTATCATGCTAAAGACTTGAATATGTTGAACTTAATTGCTATACCAAAATAATCAGGGACCATTGTCAGCAATATATAGCCTTAAGATTCTGAGAAGCTTAGCTCATGGAATCACTTGTAGTACGTATTATATAGACGAATGGCAATAAGTGCAAAGGTTCATAGTTCTAAGACCTCATAAAAGACTGAGTCTTTCTGTAGTAGGATATCATACGATAAATACACCATTAGTTAGATTTTTCTAAAACTCTTGAGTTGAAAATATTTGGTCCTGTAACTTGCTGGAAGCATAGGTGCAGGCAACATGTACTCTGGGAGCTCATTAGAGAGCATACGCAGCAACTAATCTTCTTCATTCATTGAATTAATGTTTCACAATTGAGAAAAAAAAACTCAGAGAAGTGGCATAAGGCCAAAGAGAATTGAAGTCAAATCAGTTACAGACACAGAAATATTGGGAGGAATTTTAACCTGTACCTAGAAAGATGGAGACTATCTGCCATTTTATCCCTTGCATTAACGCCAAAAATATAAGCGATAGAAGCCTGAGATAATATGGATCCCATTCATTTTTTAATTTCATTGCTGTGTGATTATATGTCTGTGTAAACTCCTGTGGAACTGTCGGCTCTGGGAGTAGCACTAGTGAAAGATGAAGAGTTCACCATATATTTTTGTTAACCCTTTAGTTGCCAGCCCATTGGTTTGCCCACCTTGTCTGAAACTTACCAGGATTCGCTAGATAACAGCACAATGAAGACTAATGGGGTGTGAAATTGGCAGACAGGAAAGCCTTTAGATTGTGAGTCAGGACAGCTGCTTCCTTACCAAAGTAAAAATTATAATATGAAAATTTTCACTAGAGATGATTTCTAACTCTTGGAGGTCATTCCTGCTATCTCAGATTAGGGTTTGACCTGGATTTGCAGTTTCCTCATAAAGGGCTTATGCCTGAAATGTCAATTCTCCTGCTCATCAGATGCTGCCTGACCTGCTGTTTTTTCAGCACCACATTCTTGTGCCCCCATTTTCCTGCATCAGCCTTCTCGGCAGCATAAGAGTTAACTTATTCAGTTCTACTTTAAAGCTGTGATGAGTAACGAGAAGACTCGCACTGGAAACACCACTCACACAGGAGCAACTGCTGCCTTCTCCTCAAGCTCCTGCCACTCCTGAGTATAAGGGAGATGAGTACAAAGGAGAGGGTAAAGCCATATAGGGCTGACTCTTACTTTTTTGGGGGCTAAGTGTCAGTTGTGTTGAGTTTAGAGAGGGATTTGTTTGATTCCCAGATGAGACCCAATGAATTTTCTTGCCATATCTGACCAAAAGCATCTCATTAATTACCCCTTGACATTCAATTCTAGCTCCATTTTAACACACACCATTCTGAGATCAACTCATCATTCAGCAGACATGTGACAAAAGACCAGTTTCCTTTGGGTCCACACCATCTTTAAAACAGTTCAATGTCCTTATCCTCATCCTCAAACAAATGTCCCCATTCCCCAGCTTCCCAGCAACTATCACATCACCACATCACTTGCTCCAATTATGGAGAGTAAAAGTAGAGCAACATGGCACATCTGTCTGATCTACACTGGTGGTCCTCTCCAGATTGCTCCAAGCTGTGGAACTGGACCTTTAGCACTCCTATTAATTGCTCAACCACATAATCTGTAGCAAATTGGTGAAGGTGCTGCACCAGCTAAGGGACCAACACATGAATGGGGGAGTAAAATGCAGGGAATGGGATCAATCGAAATGTGGATCTGGTTTAAGGAACAGATATTGCGTGTTCTTAATAGGTATGTCCCTGTCAGGCAGAGAGGAAGTGATAAGGTAGGGGAGCCGTGGTTTACTACAAAAATTGTATCTCTTGTTAAGCGGAAGAAGGAGGCTTATGTGACGTCGAGACAAGATCATTCAGATGAGGTGATGGAGAGTTACAGATTAGCTAGGAAAGATTTAAAGAGATAGTTAAGAAGAGCATGGAGAGGTCATGGGCAGTCTTTAACAGGTAGAAGAAAGGAGAACCCTAAAGCTTTCTCTAGGTATGTGAGGAATGAAAGGATGATGACGGTAGGAATAGGGACATTCAAACACAGAAGTGAAAGTTGTGAGTGGACCCTGTGGAGATTGGAGAGATGCTAAACAACTATTTATCATCTGTTTTTACTCAGGAGAAGGAGAATATTGTAGAGGAGAAGACAGGGGTATGGGATATTAGACTTGAAAGGATTGAGGTCAATAAGGAGGAAGTGGTGTCAATTTTCAAAGATGTGAAAGTAGTTAAGTCCCCTAGGCCAGATGGGATTTATCCGAGGATTCTCTAGGAAGCTAGGAAGGAGATGGCAGAGACTTTGGCCTTGATCTTTGAGTTGTCATTGTCTACAGGTTTAGTATCAGAGGACTGGAGGTTTGCAAATGTTGTGCACTTGTTCAAGAGGGGCAGTAGAGATGACCCAAGCAATTATAGACCAGTGAGCCTTATGTCCGTTGTAGGAAAAGTTTTGGAAAAGGTTATAAGAGATAGAATTTATAATTACCTATCAAGCAACAATTTGATCGGAGATTGTCAACATGGTTTCATCAAAGGCAGGTCGTGTCTCACTAACCTCATTGAGTTTTTTTGAGAAAGTGATCAAGTGTGTGGATGAGGCTAGGGCAGTTGATGTGGTGTACATGGATGACAGTGAAACTTTGATAAGGTTCCACATGGAGGGCTATTGGAAAAAATACAGAAGCATGGAAGTGAGAGTGATTTAGCACTTTGGATTAGAATTTGGCTTTGTGTAAGAAGGCAATGAGTGGTGGTTGATGGAAAATATTCAGCCTGGTGGCACAAATGCTGTTTGTCATTTTTATAAATGATTTGGATGCAGGCATCAGTGGATGGGTTAGTAAGTTTGCAGATGACACCAAAATTGGAGATGTAGTGGACAGTGAAGAGGGTTACCTCAGATTACAACAGGATCTTGACTAGATGGGCCAATGGGCTGAGAAGTGGCAGATGGAGTTTAATTCAGATATAAACAAGGCGCCGTGTTTTGGGAAAGCAAATCTTAGCAAGACTTATACACTTAATGGTAAGTTCCTAGGAAGTGTTACTGAATAAAGAGACCTTGGAGTGCAGGTTCATAGCTCCTTAAAAGCGGAGTTGGCGGTAGATAGGATAGTGAAGAAGGTGTTTGGTATGCTTTCTTTTATTGGTCAGAGTATTGAGTACAGGAGTTGGGAGGTCATGTTGCGGCTGTATAGGACATTGGTTAGACCACTGTTGGAATATTGCATGCAATTCTGGTCTCCTTCCTATTGGAAAGATGTTGTGAAACTTGAAAGGGTTCAGAAAAGAGTTACAAGGATATTGCCAGGGTTGGAGAATTTGAGCTATAGGGAGAGGCTGAACAGGCTGGGGCTGTTTTCCCTGGAGTGTCAGAGGCTGAGGAGTGACGTTATAGAGGCTTACAAAATTATGAGAGGCATGGATAGGATAAATCTTCCCTGGGGTTGGGGAGTCCAGAACTAGAGGGCATAGGTTTAGGGTGAGAGGGGAAAGATATAAAAGAGGCGTAAGGGGCAACGTTTTCACACAGAGGGTGGTACGGGTATGGAATGAGTTGCCAGAGGAAGTGGTGGAGGCTGGTGCAATTGCAACATTTAAAAGGCATTTGGATGGGTATATGAATAGGAAGGGTTTGGAGGGACATGGGCTGGGTGCTGGCAGGTGGGACTAGATTGGGTTGGGATATCTGTTCGGCATGGATGGGGTGGACCGAAGGGTCTGTTTCCATGTTGTACATCACTGTGACTCTATGACTCTATTGTTGGAGTGGTGGACAGTGTAGAAGAATGTTACAGGTTGCAGGGGGATTTGGATAAACTGCAGAATTGGGCTGAGAAGTGTCAAATGGAATTCAATGCAGATAAATGTGATGTGATTCACTTTGGGATGAATAACAGGAAGGCAGAACACTGGGTCAATAGAAAGATTCTTGGTCGTGTGGATGTGTAGAGGGATGTCGGTGTCCATGTACATAGATCCCTGAAAGTTACCACCCAGGTTGATAGTGCTGTTAAGAAGGCATACGGTGCGTTAGGTTTAATTGGGAGAGGAATTAAGTTCCGGAACCGTGATATCATGCTGTGACTGTACCAAACACAAGTGTGGCCTCACTTGGAAAATTGTGCACATTTCTGGTTGCCCTATTACAGGAAGGATGTGGAAATGTTCAAAAAGATGCAGAGGAGATTTCCCAGGGTGTTTCCTGGTCTGAAGTGAAGGTCTTATGAAGAAAGGCTGAGGGACTTGTGTCTGTTCTCATTGAAGAGAAGAAGGCTAAGAGGGGACTTAATAGAGACATACAAGATGATCAGAGGATTAGATAGGATGGACAGTGAGAGTCTTTTTCTGAGGATGATGACGTTGGCTTGCACGAGGGGGCATGGCTGCAAATTGAGGGGTGATAGATTTTAGACAGACATCCAAGGCAGGTCTTTACTCAGAGACTGGTAAGGATATGGGATGTCCAGCCTGCCAATGTAGTTAACTCACTCACATTAGGGGATTTAAATAGTCCTTGGATAAGCACATGAATGATGATGGGATAGTGTAGGGGGATGGGTTTAGATTAGTTCACAGGTCGGCACAACATCGAAGGTTGAAGGGCCTGTTCTGCACTGTATTGTTCTATGTTCTATGACATTCAAAAGGGAGCTTTTGTTGCACTCTAATCCCTTTTCATCCCAGTGACATTTAAACCATTCAAATTTCCATCACGTTCATTACAATCCACCATCATACTTACAAGATTATGATGTCAAAATATTCTTCATGTTCCATAGCATCTTTGAAAGGTGGGACACTTTTGCCCAGCATTCACCTCTTTTAAGTTAATGCCACTAATGTCTACATCACTAAGTGACAATGTTGCTGTGGCCAGCATCCATGGCATGATGATCGTCTCTCTTGACCAACATTTGATGCACAAACATCAACTTGCATGCATTGCAAATGTATAAAGAAACTTTACAGAGAAAATTTGAAAAAAAATGAAATATAGCTGGAGATTGCAGATACATAATTGAATATATTTGCTCCTTCAATGTCATAATATCCAGTATATATGGACCCTTAACAATTTCTTCTTCGAATCCTCCCACTTCCTCCAGACCAAAGGGGTAGCCATGGGCACCCATATGGGCCCCAGCTTTGTCTGTCTCTCTGTTGGCTATGTAGAACAGTTGATCTTCCGTAATTACACTGGCACCATTCCCCACCTCTTCCTCCGCCACATTGATGACTGCATTGGCGCCACCTCGTGCTCCTGCGAGGAGGTTGAGCAATTCATCAACTTCACCAACACAAATTTTAACCATGATCTTAAATTTACCTGGACCATCTATGACACCCCCCTCTCCTTCCTGGACCTCTCCATCTCCATTAATGACAACCGACTTGACACCGACATTTTTTACAAACCCACCGACTCCCACAGCTATCTGGATTACACCTCTTCCAACCCTACCTCCTGCAAAAATGCCATCCCGTATTCCCAATTCCTCCACCTCTGCCATATCTGCTCCCAGGAGGACCAGTTCTACTACAGAACACACCAGATGGCCTCCTTCTTTAGAGGCCGCAATTTCCCTTCCCACGTGGTTAAAGGTGCCCTCCAATGCATCTCGTCCACATCCCGCACCTCCGCCCTCAGACCCCACCCCTCCAACCGTAACAAGGACAGAATGCCCCTGGTGCTCACCTTCCACCCTACCAACCTTCGCATAAACCAAATCATTCGCCAACATTTCTGCCACCTTCAAACAGACCCCACCACCAGGGATATATTTCCCTCTCCACCCCTTTCTGCCTTCCGCAAAGACCGTTCCCTCCGTGACTACTTGGTTACGTCCATGCCCCCCTACAACCCACCCTCCCATCCTGGCACCTTCCCCTCCCACCGCAGGAATTGCAAAACCTGCGCCCAGACCTCCTCCCTCATCTCCATCCAAGACCCTAAAGGAGCCTTCCACATCCATCAAAGTTTTACCTGCACATCCACCAATATCATTTATTGTATCCGTTGCTCCCGATGCGGTCTCCTCTACATTGGGGAGACTGGGCGCCTCCTAGCAGAGCGCGTTAGGGAACATCTCTGGGACACCCACACCAATCAACCACACCGCCCTGTAGCCCAACATTTCAACTCCCCCTCCCACTCTGCCGCGGACATGAAGGTCCTGGGCCTCCTTCACCGCCGCTCCCTCACCACCAGACCCCTGGAGGAAGAACGCCTCATCTTCCGCCTCAGAACACTTCAACCCCAGGGCATCAATGTGGACTTCAACAGTTTCCTCATTTCCCCATCCCCCACCTCACCCCAGTTCCAAACTTCCAGCTCAGTCCTGTCCCCATGACTTGTCCTCCCTGCCTATCCTCTTTTCCACATGTCCAGTCCACCCCCCGACCTATCACCTTCATCCCCTCCCCCACTCACCTATTGTATTCTATGCTACTTTCTCCCCACCCCCATCCTCCTCTCACTTATCTCTCCATCCTTCAGGCTCTCTGCCTGTATTCCTGATGAAGGGCTTTTGCCCGAAGCATCAATTTTACTGCTCCTCAGACACTGCCTGAACTGCTGTGCATTTCCAGCACCACTCTAATCTAAACTTTGGTTTCCAGCATCTGCAGTCATTGTTTTTACCTATGTGGATCCTGTACATTCAGCTATCAGAGTGACACTGTCTCCACTACCTAATATGTTATCCAAGCAATTTTTCTCAAGAACAGCAAGCAACTCAGCTTATGATGAATACGCCATCACTGGACTCGAGCTGCCAGAGGAAGTGGTGGAGGCTGGTACAATTGCTAGTACATTTAAAAGGCATTTGGATGGTTATATGAGTAGGAAGGATTTGGAGGGATATGGGCCGGATGCTGGCAGGTGGGACTAGATTGGGTTGGGATATCTGGTCAGCATGGCTGGGTTGGCACGAAGGGCCTGTTTCCGTGCTGGACATCTCTATGACACTATGACTCCATCTTGTCACTCGGTGCTCACTTCACAGAGACTCCATGTTTCCTTTACCCTTAGCACCTCCCCAATAGATAATTTCCACCCATCTATTGAAGTGAAAGAGTGAGTATTTGACACAAGGCCAAGAATCTCTTTCAACAATGTAACCATATACAAAGTACCATACACCTACTACTAATCTCCTCAGTCATTTTAGCCACAGCTGCTTCATTTCAGAAGCTTTTTTTTCATTCCATTCGCCACAAATCATGTTTCTCCATAGGTTTGTAAAGACCACTATTATAAAAATGTTCCATATTTGGTAACCAACCATTGTGGCATTGTGGAGTAGAATTTACCGATATTATGCTCGTCCTCCTGAACACAAAATTGAATTCAACCATTTCAGACCAGAAAGGCTGTCCCCGATTTTCAATCTAATTTTCTAACGTTCTAAATCTTATTTCTCATGTTTTTCATCTCACTTGAGGCAAATCCATATCCAGCAATCTACTTTGAAAACTCTGATCACATTTTGTCAACTGTAACAGAAGCTTAAACAATCCACATCATAATAAAGCAATCAAAATAAAACAACTCAACACAGTTACAGAATAATATATTTCCCTATCTCACAATGTTGACTAACCCTTTTAAAAATTCCTAAAACAAAATCCAGATCCAGATCTTAGGCAAAATCAAATTAGTTATTCCATGGATCACACCCTATCTATGTACTAAATTTAATTGATATCTGTTCATTAAATTTCAAGAGTATTGTTTACAAACAGGCTAAGAAACAGATAAGAATATTACATCTGCTGATCTTTAATGGTTGAGATAAAGAATATGTTGTTAAAAGAGTACTTATGTTAACGTTATGATATATATATATAAATATCCAGAGGAACCTTGATTATCCAAATATCAATTATCTGAGTAACGGATTATCCAAAGGGAATCTCAAGGTCCCGATAGAAATATTACAACAAAGAGCTGTTTCAACCCTGATCACATCTTTTGAAAACAGTTACAATGATTAAAAACAAACTCGGCTCACTGAATTACTGCCGAGATCAGTCCTGGAAAGTCCTGACTGATCTCCCGCCCTCTCTCTCTCCCCCCACACAGCTTCCCTGGAGTTCTGATTAGATTAGATTAGATTCCCTACAGTGTGGAAACAGGCCTTTTGGCCCAACAAGTCCACAGGGACTCTCTAAAGAGTAACCCATCCAGACCCATTTCCCTCTGACTAATGCACCTAAAACTATGGGCAATTTTAGCATGGCCAACTCACCTGAACTGCACATCTTTGGACTGTGGGAGGAAGCCAGAGCACCTGGAGGAAATCCATGCTGACATGGGAAGAATGTGTAAACTCCAAACAGTCACCCGAGGCTGGAATCAAAACCAGGTCCCTGGCGCTGTGAGGCAGCACTGCTAACCACTGAGCTACTGTGCCGGGTTCTACACAGGGGTGAACTCTAAACCCCCTTCCCCAGAAAATCTCTCTAACAATGTCCTGTACAGGGCAAAGGTGGAACCTGTCAAAAAGTTGCAGTAAAAAGTTTCTTTTGTGTGTGCGTGCATGTGCGTGTGTGTGTGTTTGTGTGCGCGCGCTATTTGGAGACTTACCCCACAAAGGCAACAGCAGTCTTACTGTTGATGTACAGTCCAGCTGCCCCAGGGACAGATGGGGGTAGGGGGGGTGTACGGATGGGGGGTAATCGGTTGGAGGAGGGGGGCATGGAAGGGGGGTAGTGGGAGTGGGTGCGGGGTTGGGGTGCAGGTGGGGAGGCTCACGGGGTTGGTGGCAGGCAGGGGTCAGGGTTGGGGACGTGGGGTTGTGGGTGGGCAGGGGTTTGGGGGCGGACAGGATTGGAAGTGGGCTGAGTGAGCGGATGAGGTTTGGGGCGGCGGGGTTAGGGGGGTTGGGCAGGGGGCAGGGACTCAAACTAATAGGAAGGCTAGAGATAGGTTCTATTTGTGTGAAGCAAATTGACAGAAATCAATCAGTTGTGCTTTGCAGCTCAATTTCTTTCTTTTAATCCATTGGATTGATTGGTTGGTTTACTTATCCATTAGTAACAGTGCGCATTGTTAACATACTGTTAACACAATTCAATCCAGTCATTTGTTTAACATGCTCCAATTGCAGTACCATATTTCCAGCAGCAAGTTGCAATGTAATGTATAATGTTAATGTAATGATGCACACTTTACATGGGAGGGATGCGCCCAGTTTTCTAAGATACCTCTAAGCATAATTCTCCCACTTAACTGTAAAACATGCAAGTTCCCAAACATGTTGCCTTTTAGGACCGTGGGTTGTGCGTGACTAGGCAAAAGAAAATAAAGGTACTTGCATGAATAGACAATGCAAAATAATACAATGTTAGCCATGCTGTAGATGTTCCTTGAGGTAATTTTTGTGAAAGATTAAATGTTTGAGCTGTGCTGAGTTCCATCAAGTCAGATAATGTCAAACAGCCTCTAGTTGGAGAATCAGTTGGACTCTAGCATGTTCTTCTGAAAGAGGCACATCAAAGACAGCAATGCTTCTTAATGGTGCATCAGTTTGCAGTCTGATCCTATTAGATTAAAATGCTTCCTGAATACCAGGATTCTATGTTCCAAACATATAGCGAATATGTTGTATCAGTTTGTCAAGCAGTCAGGATTATTGGATTAAGAACAAATTTTGGCCCTTGTATGTTGTTCAATGATATCATACACATTTTTTTATAAGAAAGGATTGAATATTTCTGCATATTAAAACAACAGATAATCTCTATGACTAAACTCAATCTTGAGCTGACGTGCATAAAAATTACAATTTTAGATTTCCTTCTCATGTTGACTTTCCATAGGGAATAATGTTTTGATGCATGTTATTTTTAGGGCACATGCAATTCCTTGATCTTGTTTCTTAAAATTAAAAATTTGACAATTTAGCATGAAAGTTTTCACTTTAATCTCAGATCCAACACAATCTTTGCATTCTTTGCATATTACACAAGGTTGCTGTTTCACATTAACCGTAGGATCATGTGAGTTCTCATCCTTATGCCAAGGATCCACATAATTAATTGCTCTCAGTTCACATTAACCTTTAGTGCAATAGTCTGTAGATTGCTGATTCAAATTTTACCAATTGCGAACCTTATATCTGTAGAGATTTACAATCTGTGTTAATAACTTGGATCAATGGACTGACTGCATTGTTGTCAAATTTGTGAGAAAACAAAGAGCCTGCAATAGTTGTGTGAGTGGGCAAAAATTGTACAGGTTGAGTACAATGTGGGAAGTAATATATAAGGTTTTTACATTGTCAAGATGGATAAAAAAAGCAGACTTATTCAAATGGAGAGGTAATACAGAGGGAATCTGGGTGCTTTGTATATAAATCACAAAATGTCAAATAAAAGTACAAGTCATTCGAAAGACAAACAGAATTTTGACTTTGCTTCCAAGAGAATTGGAGTATGAAGGTAGAAAGTCTAGCTAAAACTGTGCAGAATATTAATGAAGCCCCATTTAGAGTAATGTGTTTAGCTTTGATCAAAGGAGGCTGAACTGAGTAGCTGCTGAGATGAAGGGAAGTGATGGCCTAGTGGTAATATCAATGGGTTATTAATCCAGTGGTAATGTTTAGGGAAATCTAATTAAATCTAATCACAGCAGTTGGTAGAATTTGAATTCCATAAAAATCTGGAATTAAGTATCTAATGATGACTATGAATCAAGTATCAGGACAATCTATCTGGTCCACTAATGTCCTTTTGGGAAGAGAACTGCCATCCTTACCTGGTCTGGCCTAAATGGGAGTCCAGACCCACGGCAAGGTGGTTGACTTTTAACTGCCCTCTGGGCAATAAATGCTGCCCTAGCCAGTGATGCCCTCATCCTGAGAATGAATAAAAGAAACTTTTTTCTCTCATTGGGGAGCCTAGAACAAGGATATAATTTAAAAATAAGGGCTCCGCCAATTAAGACAGAAATAAGGAAGAATTTCAACTGTTACAGTGTCCTTAATGTTTTGAATCCTCTATCATAGAGAGCAGTGGAAGCCATTGAAATGTTAAACATCAAGTTTGAAAAATAACGAAGTAGTCAAGGATGGTTATAAAGGCAGAAAAGTAGAATTAAGGCCACAGTCAGATCAGTCATGTCATCATTCAAGGGTGGAGCAGGCTTGAGAGACAGAATTGCCTACCCTGCTTTTATTTCAAACATTTTTATTGTTATAGCCATCACTTGCATTATAAAATCCATTAAAATTTCATCTATACTTTGATAGATCCTTCCAGCTAGTTGATTCAACTGTCAAGAATTACAAAGGGAGCAACGTCACAGGAATGCTGTCAGGTCAAATTTACCCTTCAAATAGTGTGTTATTCCAAAACCAGCAAATCCCTCTGTTATCCATTGGTAAAATATCCTCGATTACCTTATCTCGTACTGTCAGCATAACAACTGCAGCAATTAAAATAAAAGGCCTGGTCCATCAATTGTAGCAATGAACTAACAATACGTACTGGCTCAAATTCTGATTTATCCTCATCATGGGAAAAAAATTATGTTTTAATGTAATCCATATATTTCCTCAGAATGCATTTCCACAACAACCTGGAGCAAAATGTACGATTAAAATATTTGCAGCACTTTGTTAGTAATGCTCATTGTAGTTGTTGTGGATACGTTTGCCGAGCTGGGAGGTTGGTTTGCAGACATTTTGTCCCCTTTCTAGATGATATCCTCAGTGCTGTGGAGCCACCTGTGAAGCGCTGCTGTACTGTCTCTCCTGGAATTTATTTCGTTTCATTCCCTTTGCTTCCGGTTGCCGGTTCCAGTTGTTCGCTGCAGTGGTCAGTATATTGGGTTGGGGTCTATGTTTTTATTGATGGAATCTATGGATGAGTGCCATGGATCTAGAAATTCTTTGCCTGTCCTCTGTAAGGCTTATCCTATCATTGTTGTGTTGTCCCAGTCGAACTTTTGGTCCTTGTCATCTGTGTGTATAGCTACTAAGGACACTTGGTCATGGTGTTTAGTGGCAAGTTGATGTTCATGAATGTGGACCACTAGTTGTCTGCCTATTTGCCCTTTATAGTGTTTTGTGAAGTCCCTGCAATGAATCTTGTACAACTTGCAGGGACTGCACGAAACACATTATATAGGACAAACAGGCAGGCAACTAGAAATCTGCATTCATGAACATCAAATAGTCACTAAAAGTCACAACCAGCTGTCCCTAGTAGCTATCCACACAGATAACAAGGACCACAAATTTTACTGGGACAACACAACAATAATAGGACAAGCCAAACAGAAGACAGCCAGGGAATTTCTAGAAGCATGGCATTCAGCCACTGACTCCATCAATAAACACACTGACTGAGACCAAATATACTGATTATTGCAATGACCAACCGGAACCAACAACCAGGAGCAGCGGGAACAAAACCAAATAAATTCCAACTGACACTGGACAGCAGCACTTCACGGGAGGCTCCACAGCACTAAAGATGTCACAAGGCGATGAAATGTTTGCAATTCAACCTTGCAGCTCGGCAAACATACCAACAACAACTGCAAGCAGGAGATGAGCTACCAATCTTTACACAAACCTTAATGTCCAATGTAGAGATTATATTTATAATCATCAAAATGTGATATAACTACCAAATCACAGATGCTGAAGACAAAATATAAGATGATCCTTCCTTTATATTTATCAATCTATAATTCATTTTCCTAAAATCGGAAGTTAATAGTAACCATCTTAATTCATTTTTCTGATGGGACCCTAATTGTCCCCCCATAGTAGTATTCAGTTGTGTCTTATCATTAACATCATATTTGGTAATCAAACTCATTTATGTAAAAACATTAAGATAGGTAAATACATGTTGCTTTAATGTAGAGCCATACAACATTTTGACATTAATACATTCAATTATTTTCAGAAGCATCATCAAACAAAATAGATTTTTGCAATTCTAAATAATACTCAATCTTAGGAAACATACTTTAGATAAAGAAAATCCTCGATTAAGGAAATTGAACAGTTCATGAGATTAAGCTGATTAAGCAATTACATTCTTTCTGCACAAATTAGAATGAGAATCCAAATATTGGCACGTTATTTTGACCAAGAAGATAAAAAATGATATAGCATAAGATGTGTACATTTTGTTTTGAACCTCATGGTTGGTTCAATCAAAATATAAAAATACAAATCTATCAACAAACTAATACCCTGTTAACTTGGGCTTGACAGCTACAAATCTGGACTTGCAAGTGAGTTATCAATGTAAAGGTTTGGTATCTTGTACATTCAGAAAAAAATAATGCACTAACATGGACTAACACACTTTAGAAGTATATTTATGACATCATGCCACAGGCACAGATTAATTCAACATCAATTTATGTTCTAATTACTTCAGTGCAATTTTCATTTGCAAGTAAACATATTGAACTGATTAAATAACACTATTGTTTCCATTGTTGGTCTGAAAATTAGCCAAGCAAAAAATGGAAGATCACTTCCAGAATTTATATTTTTCACATGTGTAAGCCTTTGTAAATGATTGCTTATTTTGATTTCATTGTGCTTTAATTAACAATTCAATAAGAACTATTTAAACAGCAAATAGCTTTGCGGATCAAAGCTGAAATATGCGCAAGGGGATTAATGAAATGAAATGCACTGTTGAATTGATCAGTTGAAGAAAATGAAAAACTGAAAAATAATACAAGTGTATATCAAAGAATTAAGTGTAACCTATGCAGATTCTAAAATCGTTGAACAAAGACATTAACTTGGAGTAAGATAAGAACAGAAAGATTACATAGAGCATAGAAGGAAAAAAGAGGTAGGGTGAAAGATTGGTGAAGTGATGAAACATAAATTAAAGGTATTAACATGCAGAAAAGCATGCAGAAGATAATTTCAATTTATATAATGCCTTTCACAATTGCAATATGCCCCAAAATGCCTTACAACTCATGAAGTAATTTTGAAGTGTTGTCAATGTTACATTAAAGGGAAATGTGATAGCCAGTATACCCATAGCATAATTCCAAAAGTGAATGGTGAGTCTCTGTGGTTTACATATATCTGTATTATCCAGGAAATCAGAGAGAAATCCCAATTCCTCTTCTACATCCTCCTTGTAATTTTCTATCCAAATCAGAGGCCCTCCAAAGTTGCAGTGCTGTAACAGTATTACATTGGTGTGTCAGACCAAATCATGTGTCCAAGTCGGGAGTAAGAATTGATCCTCAATCTGCTGAATCATTGGAAAGAATGCTAGGACTGACACAAAGGACTTTAGTACAATAACAAAAAAATCTACTTGAGCTATTTAAAACCAGGAATAGATGGAGAAAGATGAAAAAAGAAATACACACATTTATGTAGCAATTTTCACATACTCTAGATAGCCGAAAATGCTCACTGACATTGAATAATTTTTGAAGTTTCTTGTTGCCTTTAAGTAGAAATTACAATATAGGCAAACATTTAATATTATATAATGGGAGCTAAGATCCTGGGGAAAAAAAAGTGTGTTTCCAGAATTGGTTCTGATATTCAAAGTTGTACTTAACTGCAGAATGTTATGCTATGACATTTGAAAATTCTAGGGTCTAATCTACATTTAACACTCAGGTTTACAAGATCAGAATGGAGGTGGCTGATATTGCATGTCAGAGGAGGACCAAGATGATTAGCAGCAGCTCCACTCGGAACAGGTCCAATAGGATCTGAGATGGTTATAGGCTGTTGCTCATAGAACTACAGTTCCTGCAAAACAGACTGTTTAGCTGAGCGCAAGAGGTCACACCCAGCATATGGCATCAACAGACTGAGAATAAATGCCTTTAACCTGTTAGATCACCTCTGTCTTTGCAAATCCAATGTGTCAAATGGAGTAATAGCAAACCTTCAGGAACAAGACCTTTTACCAACTAGATTTTTTGTTCTTGTTTCAACATCTTCTGTCATGCTCCTGGATTCTTCAGAGCTCTATCACAGTCCCACACAGTTCCTGATTTCATGACAGCATTGGTTTAAACATTGAAAATAGAACTGAATCCACGGAGAAGGTGAGAATGATTAACTAAGTGTGGCTTCCAAGAGTCTGAATAATTTAGATTCAATGGAAATCAAGGGGAAATCTCTTCACTGGTTGGAGTTAAATTAGTCACATAGGAATATGATTGTTGGAGGTTAGTCAGTTGTCTCAGACATCTCTTCAGGAGTTTCTCACAGTAGTGCCCTAGGCCTAACTATCTTCACTTGCTTCATCAGAACTTCCATCCATTGTAATAACAGAAATGGGAATGGTTATGACTGCATTTGTATCTCCTCAAAAACTAAAGTAGCCCATGTCCAAAAACAGCAAAACCATAGACAATATGCAGGTTTTGGGTTGTCACGTTTTGAGATACATTTGTAAGCCATACAAGAACCAGGCAATGACCATTTCCAGCAAGAGAGAATCTAGTAATCTTCCCTTGACATTCAATGGTATCACCATCACTGAATTCCCCACTATCAACATCCTGGGGGTTACCATTGACCAGAAACGGAACTGGACTAGCCATATAAATATAGTGACTATAAAGCAAGTCAGCAGGTAGAAATCCTGTAGCAAGTAATTCACCTCCTGCCTCTTCAAAGTCTTTTCACATTTATAAGCCATATGTTATGAGTGTAATGGAATTCTCTCCACTTGCCTGAATGAGTGCAGCTTCAAGAATACTCAAGAAACTTGAGACCATCCAGGACAAAACATCACATTTGATTGACATCATATCCACTAACATTTACTCTCTCCATCACCGATGCACAGAAGTATATACCAGCTACAGAACACACTACCAAAATTCACTAAGGTCCCAAACTCACAACCTGGAAAGAGAAAACTAGCACTTACATGGGAAAACAGCACCAGCAGCAAGCTCCCCTCCCAGCCATTCACTGTCTTGACTTGGGACTATATCACTGTTCCTTCATTGTTGCTGGGTTAAAGTCCTGGAATCCTTTTGCTAACAGCATTGTGGGTCTACTTATACCAAGTGATTCAAACGGGCAGTTCATCACCCCTTCTTAAGGCAAATAAGGGTGAGCATTAAATGCTGCTTCTGCCTTTGAGACGCCATCTGATGAATAAATAAACAATGTCACCCACCCACAAAAGGTATAAGAGATGCCTGATGTTTTTGCTTTGCTAATGACTGCAATTTTGTCAACTTCACCTTTTATGATGTCAGTCAGTGTGAATATATGAACAACTTTTGGGTCTGATTTGGACTCATAGGTACTGCTGGAAATTGAGGCATTTTGATATCAGCTAGGAATACTCATTAATTAATCAACATCAGTTTGACATGCTACCATAAGTTGTTTTTTGCAGATGAATGCAAGATTCCTAGGTAGTTGTCATGCAGATTTATTCCTGCGGTGGTCCAGCCTATCCAACATCTTCATACTTGGAAATAGAGTCAGTAACTTTTGTTCAGATCTAAGGGATGTCTCAGAAACCAAAATAATTCATTTCAGATGCCTTGAATGAACTGGAAGTGGTTTCAATATCCACCCGATCAGGAGATCCAGAATGATTGAGGTATGATACACTGTGGTCAACACAACATTGCAAAATAATTAAGTTTTGGACCCATGGGTGGACCAAAGCACAAGGCTACAGGGCATTCTCTGACAATTCAGAGGAGGAGCTAAGATTGAGTTGCTCTGTTTTGTATCTCCAAGGAATTCATCCATCATTACATCAAGGTAGTGGTATAGTGAAAGATCAAAATCCTGGATCACTTGTGGACTCAATTACACATTTTCTTTAAATAGAACATACATCCAAAAGACAATTACAGGCTTAAGTTCACTAACTTAAAAGGGAGAAAATCCACTGCAATCTGCATTGTAATTTCCTCAGACTATAAATGGGATGAGAGAAAAGGCAGCAGTCTGGGTGAGAGACATGATTTATGTGTTCTCTTCTCAAGAATACATAAGAACTGGGGTTAAAGCCCATTTCACCTTAGTCTATGTGTTCAATTAATGAAAGCCTGAAAGTAAATTGAGATGCTCATGTAAAATCAATGGGCTGAACAAAATTAAAAATCACACAACACCAGATTATAGTCCAACAGGTTTAATTGGAAGCACTAGCTTTCAGAGCACTGCTCCTTCATCAGGTAGTTGAACCATAATAACTTGGAGAATCTCTACCACGGCATCATTTGCAAGACCTAATAAAGACAAAAAATTCACCACATGATAAGGACAGTGAAGTCATGCATGCCAGAGCTTCAGGGTCAATGCTTGTATTCCCCAAGATGGTAATTGATTACTTGCATATGACTATCAAATCTCCAAAAGGCAAAAGGCCAGTCAGAACATTGATCAACCATAAGGATTTTCACTTCTACGCTAGACAGCTGGTTTAACATCACTAGCAGATATTGTAGGGATGTGCTCATTATCCCAAGAACAGTGGCATTATATACCAGTTCAAGCATTTCCAGATTCCACTTTTCGACTAGTGTGAGCACAGACTGAAGGGACTGTTTCTGTGCTGTATGACTTTATGATTCTCAAGAGACACTTCTATCTAAGAGCAATAGAGTTAGAAAGTCTGCTCTTAATTCAATTAAAGATTTAAATTATACATGTAGCTCAAAGATTTTTTTAAAAATTAAAGCAGATAGCTCATCAATAAATTTCCTTACAAAGGTCAACATTTCTGGAAGAAGTCATTGTAAAACTCCATTAGCAATATATATTTCTCATACCCAGCCCATATCATTAGCTAGAGATGCTAATGAGAAGTTCATTGACCGAATTTGAGAAGTTGTACATTGTGAACCATATAATCTTCAGATCCACCATTGAAAAGACCGCAAAGTCCAAAACTGCACCCAATTCAAGTTCATGCCAAAACCCTATAGATTTGTGACAAGACTTCTTTTTTTTTCCTGTACTCAGAGAACATTTAACCAATTAAATAATTGAAGCCCTTACAATATAGAATATAATTTGCTGAAGTATCTAGCTCATTACGCATATTTTAGAATGTAGATTTCAATTTTAGGAATTAAAGTTTTAATTGTAGATTAATGCAAACATCTGATTGAGTGAACCTGAAGCAAATACATTTTTTTTAAAAATGTTAATTACAGCGTTTTAAAGAAAGGCTGGATTGGCTAAGGCATTTTCACTGGAGCACAGGAGGTTGAGAGGTGACCTTATAGAAGATTGTAAAATCATGTGGGGTATATATAGAGTTAATGATAGGTGCCTTTTCCCTAGGATGGGGGATTTCAAGACTAGGGTGCACATTTTTAAGGTGAGAGGAGAGAGATTTTTAAAAAAAACATGAACAGGACCTTTTTTTTGTACTGAGAATGGTTCGTGTGTGGAATGAACTTCCTGAGGAAGTGGCGGATGTGGGCACAACTACACCATTTAAAAGACATTTGGATAAGTACATGAATAGGAAAGGTTTGGGGCAATATCGGCCTGGAATAGGCAGGAAGAACTAGTTTAGTTTGGCATTGAGACCAACCATGGACGGATTAGACTGAAGGGTCTGTTTCCGTGCTGTATGACTCTATGATTCTCAAGGGACACTTCTATCTAAGAGCAATAGAGTTAGAAAGTCTGCTCTTAATTAAATCAAACATTTAAATTATAAATGTAGCTCAAAAATAAAAAAAAATTAAACCAGATAGTTAATCAATAAATTTCCTTACAAGGGTCAACATTTCTGGGAGAAGTCATTGTAAAACTCTATTAGCAATATATATTACTCACTCCGGGTACCAAATTGATGTAGCAAGGAAGGTGAGATGATTTGTTTACAATTTTATTTGAGTCAATCTAAAGAATATGCCACATTGTCAAGATGATGGGATGTGGGGGTGAAAGTTTCCTTTGGTTTAACTTCTGCGCATATATTTGTTGATAGAAATATGCAATTCAGTTCAATTCAGTTTAGTGTTATGGCTGAAAGACACTGGAGGGTTTGCTCTAGCTCGCATCTAATGGAACATACAGTGGTCCTTAGAGCACCTTGTGATACAAAGCAGTCCACCTCAACAAATTTAAAGACTATACAGATACTGTGGCATCAAACAGGGAAAAACATGTGCCCAAAGCATCAACAGGGACTAAACTGTCCACAGCCATGAGGTCTTTAAGAAGGAACAGTGGGCAAAAACTACTGGAATGATCTCCTCACAATAACGATCAAAGAAATAGCTAAAATATTGAAAATAAATAAGTTATGTGCTAAAAGGTTTGGGCTTTCCTCAGAAAATATGCCTCTATCTTCAAGAGTTAGTAAGATAAGCAAACCTCTACTGCTGGTGGTTAGGTGTGGGGGTGTGGGAGTATGTGGAGGGAGAGTATAAAGTGGACCTGAATTGATAGCACAGTCTCACAAGCTATAGTGTTAAGCTCATGGTACTTGCTTTGTTTCACACACTTTATACATACAATAAAAATTACTTGTTTTTAAAAAAAGATGAAATCTTACAGTGTGGTTCAATTGGTTAATGACTGAGTATTTAGACATTTTCTTTCAACATTCACATTCTCTAACGGGATAGCGATCATACTTAGAGAAAATATGCCCTGTGATAGAAGTGGTCAACAGGTAACAATAAAGAGATGGCATATTCTTATGACAAGCCCCTTTCTTCACAAGGAAGAAAAATACACATCTTATCTGGTATTTTGAATTACAAAGTTGGGTCTTTGAATGAAAGACTTGCAGAACATGCATAATGTTTGATATGTGGTGGAAACAGTCTTTTTGATCCTTAATGAATAAGTTTTATTTATTTTAGTCTTTGGAGCATTAGTGGTTGCTTAAAAATTCACATTCTAATCATTTATTTTCCACACTAGAAGACAATAGCACAGTGACTAGTAATCAAGAGGCCCAAGTTAATGTTCTGGGGCATGGATTCAAAGCCCACCATGAATGCAAATGGAAATTAAGACTAATACAAAATTCATAAAGATCTCAATAATAGTGTTTAGGAAATTATTATTGATTGTCAGAAAATCCATCTGATTCACTAATGTCCTTTAGGGAAGGAAATAAGCTGTACTTACTCACAGCATGGTATACCTATTACTTAGCAAGATGGTTGAACTTTAACTGCCATCTGAAATGGTCTATTTCAAGTGTAATTAGGAATTGGCAACAAATATTTGCCTTGCTAGTGATGCCCATGACCCATGAAAGAGTAAAGAGAAAAGCAGCAACTGAAAGAAATATTGTTGTATACAAAACAGAAAAGTGAAAGACCAAAGACGGAATTGACCTTATTGAAATGCACAAGATTCTTAGAGGGCTTGACAGGGTAGATGAGGACAGGCTGTTTCCCTTTGTGAGAAAGTTTACAACAAGAAGACATCATCTCAGAATATGGGATCACACGTTTACGACACAGATGAGGAAGAACTGCTCTCAGAGAATAATGAATCTGTGAAATTCCTTATTGCAGAGTGCAGTCAAGGCTGAGTCATTCAGTATATTCAAGGCCAAAATAAACAGATGTTTAATCACTAAGGGAATCAAGGGTTTAGGGAAAAGGCAGGAAAGTGAAGTTAATGAGTATCAGATCAGCCATGATCGGATTGAATGGCAGATCAGTCTTGATGGGCTGAAGGACCTACTTCTTCTGCTATGCCTTATGGTCTTAGTCTAACCTCTCTTCATAAGACTGTCCCTCCATACTCATGACCAATCGAAACTATTCTGGCCTATGTTAAATCATAAATCAATATAATACATCAATAAAAATGACAAGTTACCCAGTGACATATAAAACACATGAAAAATGCACTCAAAAAGTGCACTAGAAAAGCACAGCCGGTCAGGCAGCATCTGAGTAGCAGGAGAATTGACGTTTCGAGCATCTGCAGTCCTCACTTTCTCCACATAAAAGATGCAAGCAAACATCAAAAAGTGTAACATTGTTTTATGAAGCCAACACTTGAAAAACAAGTCACCAACTTTGTGCATAAAACTAATTTCTAAACATGCATAAAAGATTAAGCAAGATGCTCCTGATGTTGAGATCGATTTCTTGTCAGATCTGCCTCAAATGTCACAGGGTGGGAGATTAAGACAGAGAAAGGCTCGCAGCTGAAGAGAACAAGGGAGTGGCTTTCAGTGGCTACTCTAGTCATTACAATGTTTAGGTCAGTTACATAATTAAATTCATTTCAAGATGTTATTCAATGGGTTAGTTGCATTTCTTAACCACAATGAGAAGCCAAAGTATATTAAATGATAAAATTATGTTTAAAGCAAGGTGATAGAAAAATGTAATAATGTTTCTTAAGATCTGATAACACAGATTTAGAACTGAAGAAGCATCGACTCAAAGAATTATCACATGATAAGGATGCCATATGGCACTGATTGTTGCTGCAATAGTCTCTGCAAGAACAAAAATGTCATCTGTCTTTTCCCTGCAGTCTTGCAAATTTTTTCTCTTCTGAAAATGACACAAATCTATCTTTTATTTAAATATGAGTGAAGCTGCATCTACCACAGTCTCAGACACTGTATTCCAGACCCTAACCATTCACTGCATGTACACATTTTATCCCTCATGCACCGTTTGCCAATCACATTAAAATGATGTTCTCAGAAGTTCTGCAGAACTTTTTCAACTCAGTCTGGATGACATAGAGCCACCACTGTCATTAACTGATACAAACAGCTATGAAAACTGATTCCCAGCTTCTGGTACTAGACTCTGTCCCAGGATTCCCTATCACGTGAATAATCTGTACTGTTTCACTTGACTTTGGACTGCTACTGACATGTTCAGATGGCTCTACACACTTTCATATAGCTTCAACCATTTTCGTCTTCCTGAAATTAGCTTTTATATTTACTGAATAGTCAAATGGGTAAGCTGTTTGATACAATCTGATAGAATTTGCAGCTGGAAACATCATGTTTTATTGCATCTGTTTCAATACCACAAAATAGATGACATACATACTCTGGTTCATTTCTCAGGGCAACATCTGGACCAGTTGAAGTTGATCTGCTTTGTTTAAAAATTAACCAAAGCTTAACAGTTACCTATCTATTATAAATAACTAGTGCATTCTACATGGCAGCGTGTCAACTGATCAGCACCCATTTTCCAACCAATCAGCCTCCTCTTTTCATACAGTATAAATTTTCTTTCCTCTTTGTTTCAGTATTTATTGTAAATTTTACGATTGAATGCAACACAAAAAGCTTTGATAATTGTGCCTTTTATCAGAAATAATCAAACTTTATGTCACCAAGCACTTTTCCCCCAAAGTTTGATTTCCAACTCTCAGTTTCAGTTTAATTTCCTTCACAGTTAGGAGAAGCAATTTCTTTTGTCTGTTTCCCTTTTCAGTTACAGTCTGCTGCAAAAAGGAATTACAAACTGACAGGCATCAAGATGAGCTAGTTTTCTTTTGAATGCTGGAGTGAGTGCTGGGGGAAGTAAGATCTGTTTCTTTGCCACTGGAATCCATTCAACCAAAGTGTGATTTTTCTTTGTTTTTTTGTGGCTTAATTTGGATATGGTTTTGTTAAGCCATGAAAATGTGTTTATTTTGTAACTAAAATATTTACAATCAAATGGAGTTCCCTAATATGTGAGATGCTGCACCATGACATCTTTATCATGACCTATACTTATTCAAATGCTGCCACAGCATTTCATTTTTAAATAAACAAAACAAAAATATATAATTAATAATGTGGAGTTTTAGAATAATTAATTGTTAAAAATAAAAATTATTCTCCAAAAGGATATGTATATCTGGCACAGGGAGTCAGCTAGCAAGGACAAATTTTGTGGCCAATGTTTCAGGATCATCAATCTGGGCTTCCCTTCTCATCTCAGGTTGGTTCTGGTCTTTGGGTTATCTCATCATGGCGGTCTTCTAGGTCTAGTCAGACTGATGATACTCACCTTGAGGTACAAGGAGATGCAAATGCTGCGCAACTCAGCTGCCAGTCAATGGTGGTCTCTGGAGATGCTGTTGAAGAAGGTGCAGCAACAAAGCAAACTGCAGCTCCAGGTTATTCCCTTTATGTCCCTCTCTGCACCCTTCTCAAAGATTCTGTGACCTGTGTCCAATAGTGGCATCATGTAGGGTCAGGAAGATCCAATGATTTGATTACTTCCCATATTTGGAGGTCACAGAATATGGTTTTGAATCTTCAAATGTCAAGTGCTGTCTTTGTCACACCCTGTCTCTGCCCTCCTACTGAACAGAGTACCAGTAAGTCTGATACCAATCTTGTAACAAAACAGGTTCACGAGAGGTGCAAACAGCAGTTTGCTCTGAAAAAAAATATGGCTGTTAGCACCTGGCCAGGCAGTTCCAGACCTCTCTGGTTTCGACAAGAAGTTGATTGTCCAAAACCTGGCTGCGTGACTACATCTGTTCCAGCTCTGCAGTTTGCAAATTGCAGCATCTGGCTAGGTTTAGAATTGGCTTCTAGGTTTTGAGTTTTTATCCATACTCATGGAGAAATTATCATTATGTCTGTAAAAATACCTGGAGATAATGGGTCACTTGACCACAAATTAAAACCTGATTTGTTCAGTTCCTGAAAATTGAATAAAATTATGATTGAAAGCACATTATGATTTTTTAGTTGACTGTTCTGTCTGTCTATAACCCCGTATGTATAAGGATAAGAGAAAACATTTTTGATACCGAATAATCTGCAAGGGTTGAGTTTATTTTATCAATTTAGTGCACTCAGAGTGATCCTTGTATGCAGGGAAAAACTGCTTGGTGTATAATACATTAGCAGTGAAATCAGGGGAATAGGTTTCATTGCACAATAGTGTGAATAGTAAGTGATCAGCATGGCAACAAATTAATCTTCAACATCCTGTTTCTTATAAGGAATTATATGGAAGTAAGTCTACAAGATAAAGTTTGAAAATAGGCTGGAAAGCATTTCCTTTGAATACATTCTTGTTCTTATTGCCCAATAGCAATGCATCCACAGTACTGCAGGTGTGTGTACCCCAAGTGTAGACACACGCATACTTTCATTTGATTTATTGTAATCACATGTACCTAAGTACAGTGAAAAGATTTACTTTACGAGTAGTACAAGTCATTCTGGTATAACACATTTCCTTAATATGAATTGATCATAACATAATTCACAAATTAGGGACACCTTTGGATAACGCAAAATTTCTACTGAATGGGTATAAATGTTTTCTATAGCGATCTTCCACAGTGCAATTTTCTATAGCAGTTTTCCACAGCATGAATTTCTGTTGTGCGAGGTTGCAGGGGAACGCAATTTCCTCACTACTGCAGAATGATCTGTGCAGGCAGATCATAGCAAACAAGGATATACAGACTATAGGGTGCTTAGACCATTACAGCAATAGCATACAAGGCTATGACTGCACAGAAGGTGCACAAAAGCAAGGTCAATATTAGATTTGAAATTAGAGCCTGCTCAGCAGTCTGTTAACAGCAGGGAAGAAGCTGTTCCTGAACCTAATGGTGCGTGCATTCAAGCTTCTGTATCTTTGCCTGACGGAAGAGGTCAGAAGAGACCATTACCAGATGAGAAGAGTCTTTAATGAAGCCGGCAGCCTTTCTGTGGCAATGAGAAGTGTAGATGGAGTTTGTGGTTGGAAAATTGGCTTCCGTGATGGTCCGGGCTGTGCACACAACTTTCTGAAATTTCTTACGGTCCTGGGTACAGCTGTTGCCATCCAAAGCCATTATACACGCATTTATAATGCTTTCTATGGTGCATCTGAAAGGGCTGGTGAGGGTATTGATGGACATGCCAAATTTCCTCAGCCTCCTGAGGAAGAGGAAGTATTGTTGTGCCTTCTTGACCGTCACATCTACGTGGGAGCTCCAGGACAGATTGCTGGTTATTGTCACTTCTAGGGACCTGACGCTCTCAACCTTCTTTACCTCAGCTCCATTGATGTCAATGGGGGTGTGTCCTCCTCACTTTTTCCTGAAGTCAATTATCAGTTCTTTTGTTTTGAGAGAGGGATTGTGATCATTGCACCATGACACCAAACACTCTACCTCCTTCCTGTATTCTGACTCATCATTGTTTGATATCCACTGACAATGATGGTGTCATTTGTTAGGGACTAGGCCAAACCACTCAAAATATTCTTAAGCAGGCAGCCCAGACCATAACTTTGCAATTTGTTTTGGTACGTGTAAAGCGAATATTAGCCGGAGTAAGGTTGACTACAAGGTTTTAAAATAGACAATTTATTCACAAAATTACACAATGAAACACAAAGAACAGAATAAAGAACCCCTACAGAACTCAGGGTATCCAAACTAGACTTAATTATGCTTTTCCGAATATACACAATAGTCCCAATAAGCCAACCCACTTAAAAAAAAAGTAAAAATGGAACAGATGTTTGCAGGTTGAAGTTAGAAGGGAGAGAGAGAGAGAGAGAGAACCTTTTTCCACACAGCTGAACTCCTAATTAGTTCTGGGCTGAACTACTCAGCTAGAGAGCTGACCATTCCCCTTTCATTATACAAGTCACTTCTGAAACAAGACCACTTTGGCCTGAAGTCTCATCTGTTCACATATAAAGAAAAGACCTCTCAAAATCCTTTTTCATTTCTGTACCAAACTAGGCACCTCAGAGCCCGGAAGGTTTTATAAACCGTCTGAGAAAAACCAAGGACAAACTTGTAGATGGTGTTCATATGAAATTTGGCTGCACATTTGTGGGTGCACAGGGAATACAGTAAGGGGCTGAGTACTCATCCTTTGGGAGCTCCAGTGTTGAGGGTAATCATATTGTCTATCATCACTGATTGCGGTCTGTGGGCCAGGAAGCTGAGGATCCAGTTCCAGAGGGCGGGGCTGAAACCTCGGTCTCGGAGTTTTCAGATTAATCAAGAAGGGATAATGGTGTTGCAGGTGGAGCTGTAGTCAATAAGTAGATGTCCTTGTTATCCAGATGTTCCAGGGATATGTGTAGAACACGGGAAATGGTGTCCACTGTGGACTTTTACCCCGGTAAGCCAATTGCAGGGGATTCAGGCAGGCTAGGAGGTAAGAGTTGATGTAGGCCATGACTAACCTTGTGAAGATTAATTTAGGATATTTGGTCAGCATGGACAAGTTGGGCTGAAGGGTTGATTTGAGCCTCTAATTTGGACCAGTACTACCTCTTGACATCTCTAATAGCCTTGTGGAGATCATATCTGGATTTCCCATATAGGTCTAGGTCATCCGACTTGAATACCGCACACCTGGTCTTCTGTAGGCAGTGGGTTTCCCGGTTCATCCAATGTTTCCAATTGGCGAACAAATGGATTGACGTCTTTGACATGCAGCCCTCTACATACTTTCTAATGAAGTCCGTGATGGTGCTGGACTTATCTAGTTTTCCCACTGAATTCTTGAATATGGTCCAGTCCATGGATTCCAAGAGTTCTGGAGAAGCTCTTCCACTGCCTCAGGCCAGTATTGTATTTCTTTCTGTGAAAGATCCTCTCATTTCAAATTTTGCATGTAATCTGGGAGGAGGAACACAGCGTTGTGATCTGATTTTCCAAATGGGGTGTGGAGCGGCAGGCGTCTTTGATGGCTATGTAGCAGAGGTGAAGGATGTTTGGTTTTCTGGTGGGCAGGAGACATGTTGGTGACACTTTGGTAGCAACTCTTGAATTTGGCCTGGTTGAAGTCGTCAGCCATGATGAGTAGAGCCTCGGGGAGTTTTGACTCCAGAGCATTTGTATTGGTGTGAATTTCATCCAGAGTATTCTTCATCTCTACCTGGGGTGATATGTAGACTGTTGTCAGGATGGTAGATGTGAACTCATGCAGCAGATAATAGAGACGGCATTTCACTGTTCGATATTCTAGGTCCGGGGAGCAGTAGCTCACCACATTCGCCACATCTGAGCACCAGGAGGTGTTGAATAGAAGGCAGACCCCACTGACTTTTGCCTTACCCGAGGATGCCAAGTGGTCAATGTATGAAGAAACCCTTCAGCCTGCAAGGCACAGTCATGTATATCAAGAGTGAGCCAGGTTCTCCCCGTGTCTGTGTGGGTTTCCTCCGGGTGCTCCGGTTTCCTCCCATAGTCCAAAGATGTGCAGGTTAGGTGAATTGGCCATGCTAAATTGCCCGCAGTGTTAGGTGCATTAGTGAGGGGTGAATGTAGGGGAATGGGTTTGGGTGGGTTGCTCTTTGGAGGGTTGGTGTGGACTTGTTGGGCCAAAGGGCCTATTTCAACACTGCAGGAAATCTAATCTAATCTAAAAAATTGTCTCCATGAAACCGAGCACACAGCTGTCCTTCAGTTCCTTCTGGAAGCTAACCCTAGCTCTGAGTTCATTCATTTTATTTTCAATAGCTTGGATGCATGCCAGGAGTATGCTGGGGAGGGGGGTCTCAAAAGCATGTTATTTCAGTCTCACCTGCAAGCCATTACATCTTCCCCGTTTTCCATAGGTGTCCTGCTTCTGTATAGTCCCAGGAGTTGGCAGTGTGAGTCTGTTCTCCGGAAGGTAATTGAGTCAGAACAGGTCAGGCTGGGCCTCCCCGAGGGTGAGATGCCATGAGTCAAAGATCAGGCCTGGGCTTGTTTGGCCTCCTTGGGCACAGGTCACTGCAGAGATTTTCTTACTTTTGGTCAGTCTCGGGCATCTGTGGTCCGAGTCTGCTGCTCCAGAAGGGAAGTGAACGAGGTCAGGTCAGGTTGGGCCTTCCTGGGGCGATTCACCATGAGGTCAGAGTTTGAGCCTGTGCTGTAGGATTGGAGTTCAGTCCTGGGCTGATCGGGCCCTCTTGGGATTGCATTGACGCAGGTTCGGAGTTCGATTCTGGTCTGGACAGACCTCCTCAGAGTCGAGTCAGTGTATCGGCCGGGTCTCAATCTAGGTCAGGTTGGGTCGGCATGGGGTCAGAGTTCGGGGCTTGATTCTGGACATCCTCTTGGGACCAGCAGGAAGCCGGTAAGTTTGCCCCAGGCCTGAGAATCCAGCAATCATGCTAATCAGGTCTGGACATTTGCAGGATCTTCAGACCAGTAAGTAGATTTAAGAGAACATTATTAGTAATTTATACAGACTTAGAATTTAGGTTTAAAAGTGTGAGTGGGTTATAAGAAATGTGAGAATAAGACCTGCTGTAGAATACTCGCCAAGAGTTACTTAGTGTCAGCACCATCTTGAATCTTACAAATCATCCCACTTTGGCACACATTCACACACTTGTACATTGATACAGAAAGCAGGGGACTGCATGTTCCTCTAGTGTTAATAGAAAGATATTTATACTGTTGGGTTTACAATAGACAGGTTAAACATTGAAGGTTTTGAAGACTTTGCTTTCAGTTCAAAAAATCTAGGGTCAAGCAAGTTTTTAATGCAGTTCAGAAAACACTGGGGTTCACATCAGAAACAAGTATAGGTTCTCTTTAAGAAAGTTCAGGGGAACAAGTCAGCTTAACAAATAGTTTAGTTAGCAAAAAGAGAAAAACAGAAGATTTTAATGAAAACCGTGCAGGCTATTAAAGCTAATAAAATTTAGGATAGTTTTGTGTAAAGATTCATGCTGGCAGGTTTGCAAAGGCCTCATCAAATTGACTCCACGGTCCAAGATTGACTCCTTCCAATTTCTTTTTCTTGGATAGTGGAGCCAATCTGATACATTTGAAAAGGGCAGATCAACTGGCCAAAGATGTTTGGACCTTATTGTTAGTGTTTTGATAGAATTTATTTTTCTGGGATCTGACTTGTTTAGTGGTACCATCAGCTAGGATCATTACAACTGAAACTGTCTGTACTCATATGCACGGAAACCTGGATAACACTTGAGCTTGGCTGATAATTGCACAAAACATATGTGCCACGTAAGTGCCAGGTAATGTTATAGAACATAGAACAATACAGCGCAGAACAGGCCTTTCAACCCTCGATGTTGCTCCGAACTGTGAACTAATCTAAGCCCATCCCCCACACTATTCCATCATCATCCATGTGCTTATCCAGGGATTGTTTAAATGCCCCTAATGTAACTGAGTTAACTACATTGGCAGGCAGGGCATTCCACGCCCTTACCACTCCCTGAGTAAAGAACCTGCCTCTGACATCTGTCTTAAATCTATCAACCCTCAATTTGTAGCTATGTCCCCTTGTACAAGCTGATGTTATCATCCTAAGAAAAAGACTTTCACTGTCTACCCTATCTAATCCACTGATCATCCTGTATGCTTATCAAATTCCCTCTTAGCCTTCTTCTTTCCAATGAGAACAGACCTAAGTCTCTCAGCCTTTCCTCATAAAACCTTCCCTCCAGACCAGGCAACATCCTGGTAAATCTCCTCTGCACCTTTTCCAATGCTTCCACATCCTTCCAATAATGGGGTGACCAGAACTGTACACAATATTCCAAGTGCGCCCACACTTTGTATAATTGCAGCGTGACATTATGGCTCTGGAACTCAATCCCACTACCAATAAAACCTAACACTCCATCTGCCTTTTTAACAGCACAATCAACCTGGGTGGCAACTTTCAGGGATCTATGTACGTAGACTCCAAGATCCCGCTGCACATCCACATTTCCAAGAATCTTTCCATTGACCCAATATTCTGCATTCCTGTTATTCTTCCCAAAGTGAATCATCTCACATGCATTGAACACCATTTGCCACCTCTCAGCCCAATTCTGCAGTTTATCCAAGTCCCCCTGCAACCTGCAACATTCTCCCACACTGTCCACCATTCCACCGACTTTAGTATCATCTGGAAACTTACTCACCCATTCTGCTTCTAAGTCATTCATAAAAATGATAAACAGCAGTGGTACCAAAACAGATCCTTGTGACACACCAATAGTAACCTGTGTCCAGGCTGAATATTTTCCTTCAACTACCACTCACTGCCCTCTTACAGAAAGCCAGTTTCTAATCCAAACTGCTAAATCACCCTCAACTCCATGCTACTGCATTTTCTCCAATAGCCTACCATGTGGAACCTTATCAAAAGCTTTACTGAAGTCCATGTATCAACTGTCCTACCCTAATCCATATGCTTGATCACCTTCTCAAAAAACCAATGAGGCTTATAAGACATGACCTCCCCTTGACGAAACCATGTTGACAATCTGCAATCAAACTGTTGCTTGCTAGATGATTATAAATCTTATCTCTTTATAATCTTTTCCAAAACTTTTCCTACAACAAGACATAAGGCTCACTAGTCTATAATTACCTGGGTCATCTCTACTGCCCTTCTTGAACAAAGGCACAACATTTGCAATCCTCCAGTTGTCTGGTACTAAACATGTAGGCAATGACGACTCAAAGATCAAGGCCAAAGGCTCTGTCATCTCTTCCCTAGCTTCCCAGAGAATTCGTGGATAAATCCCATCCGGCACAGGAGATCTGTCCATTTCCACTCCCTCTAGAATTGATAACACCTCCTCCTAATTAACCTTGATCCTTCCTAGTCTAATCTCCCATATCTCATTCTTCTCGTCTACAACATTCTCCTTTTCCTGAGTGAAAACAGATGAGAAGTATTTGTTTAGCACCTCTCTGATCTCCGCAGGGTATGCACAACTTCCCACTTCTGTCTTTGACTTGCCCTGTTCCTACCCTAATCATCCTTTTATTCCTCACATACTGAAAGAAAACTTTAGGGTTCTCCTTTATTCGACCTGCTAAAGACCGCTCATGTGCTCTCCTTTTGTCTTCTTAACTCTCTCTTTAAATCCTTCCCAGCTAACTTGTAGCTCTCCATTGCATCATCTGAACTGTCTTGTCTCACTATCACATAAGCTTCCTTCTTCCGCTTAATAAGAGACACAATTTCTTTCAGTAAACCACAGTTCCCTTACCTTATCACTTCCTCCCTGCCTGACAGGGACATACTTATCACGGACATGCAATATCTGTTCCTTAAACCAGCTCCTTATTTCAATTGTCCCCATCCCCTGCATTTTGCTACCCCATTCTATGCATCCTAACTCTTGCCTAACTGCATTATAATTGCCCTTCTCCCATCTATAACTCTTGCACTGTGGCATGTACCTATCCCCTTCCATCACTAAACTAAACATAACCAAATTATGGTCACTCTCTCCAAAGTTCTCTCCTACCACTAAATCAAACACCTGGCCTGGTTCATTACCAAGTGCCAGATCCAGTGTGGCCTCCCCTCTTGTTGGCCCTTCGATATACTGTGTCAGGAAACCCTCCTGCACACATTGGACAAAAACTGATCCATCCGATGTACTAGATTTATAGCATTTTCAGTCAATGTTGGGGGAGTTAAAGTCCCCTATAATGGCCACCCTGTTCCTTTCAATCCTACCCTGAATGTTTTGCCAATCCTCTCCTCCACATTCCTGGAACTTTGCGGAGGCCTGTAAAAAACTCCCAGCAGTTTGACCTCTCCTCTCCTGTTTCTAACCTCAGCCCATACCACCTCAATCCTCGTCAAAAGTTCTTTCAGCCACTGTTATACGCTCCTTGACTAACAAGGCCACACTCCCCCTCTTTTGCCACCTTCCCTGTTCTTAATGAAAGATCTAAATCCTGGAACCTGCAATATCCATTCCTGACCCTGCTATATCCATTTTCCAAGATGGCTACAACATCGATGTCCCACATACCTCTCCATGCTGCAAGCTCATCTATCTTATTTCAGATATCCCTCGCGTTGAAGTAGACACACTTCAAACCAGCTTGCTGTCCACCAGCACATTCTTGTGACTGTGAAATCCTGTCAATGCGCCCCCCCCCCTGCCTACTCTCATCCTCCTGTGCACTGGAAATACACCTGCTGAGCTAGTTTAAATCCACCCAAATAGTACCAGCGAATTTCCCACCAGGATGTTAGTACCCCTCTGGTTCAAGTGAAGACTGTCCTGTTTGTACAAGTCCCACCTTCCCCAGAATGAGCCCCAATTATCCAAGTACCTGAAACCCTCCCTCCTGCACCATCCTTGCAGCCAATTGTTCATCTGATATCTCTCCTTATTACTTGCCTCTCTATCACGTGGCACGGTAACAAACCAAAGATAACAACTCTGTTTGTTCTGGCTCTCTGCTTCCACCCTAATTCCCTGATATCCTGCCTTTCATCCCTATCCCTCTTTCTACCTATGTCATTGGCACCTACATGGACCACGACTTGGGGCTAGTCACCCTCACCCTTCAGGACCCCAAAGACACGATCCGAAATATCACGGATCCTGGCACCTGGGAGGCAACATAACAACCATGAGTCTTGTTCGTTCCCAACAAACCTTCTATCTGACCCTCTAACTATTGAGTCCCCAATAACTAACACTCACCCCCTTTCCCTCCTTCCCTTCTGTGTAACGGGGACAGACTCTGTGCCAGAGACCTGCACACCACTACATGCCCCAGGTAAATCATTCCCCACAACAGAATCCAAAATGGTATAGGTGTTTTTTAGGGGAACGACCACAGGGGATCCCCACACTGACTGTTTTTTCCCCCTTCGAACAGTCACCCAGCTTTCTTTGTGCCTAGGAGTAACTACTTCCCTGTAACTCTTATCTATCACAGCATCTGCCTCCCAAATGATCTGAAGTTCATCCAGCCCCCGCTCCAGTTCCCTAACATGGTCTTGGAAGAGTTAATAATAGTTCATTCCCCCATGATGTGGGACTTGTATCCATGTCTCTAGATCATTAGTGCAATGTACATGCACTACTAGTCCAGTAACATTGTTACCATCTCCCATATCTGCAATTTAGGCTATCAACTTTTAAGTGAAAATTTATTGAAATTAGTCCAAAGTGTCATGCTCTTTTCATCTTAAATTACATTCATTGAATAAAATAAATCTCCATTTTAGATTATATAATTAGTTCTTTTTTTGCTTAAGATAGTTCACGCTAGACTGCAGGTTACTTTTCTTAACACGGAAGAAATTTTATTATAGCAACATCTGTTCTATGTCTGCCCAAATAACTTATCTGTAATAATTCTATTAGTTGATACAGGTTTGCATGGTTGTTGATATTTCATTAGAACTTTGATTCTCTGTTGCTTTCTATCCTTCAATTCTTGTTGGTGTTTTTGATACATTGGTTGAAAATACTCAGTTTAGTAAAGAACACCATTCAGTGGTAACACTGCACACAGTACACATGACCATATGAAGTAGGAGGTGAAGTAGACACGTCAGCCTCCTCCCATTCAATATGATCATGGCTGATCTATTTGTATTTTGAATTCTACATTCCGATCTACTCTCAATAAACTTTTATTCTCTTGCCTAACAAGAATCTATCCACACCTGTCTTAAAAATATTGGATGAAACTGCCTCCATGGCCTCATGCGGCAGAACTCCAAAGTCACACACCTAAGAAAGAAAATCTCTACGTCTCTCTCCTAAAAGGGAGACCCTTAATTTCAAAACAGTGCTTCCTAACTGGGACTGACCCACATGAGGAAGCATCCTTCCAAGCCCACCAAGGCCCCACTGGTGAAGGGACTCATGGTTAGCTGTTCCAGGCCCTTGGCTGAACACTGAACAAGAAAAACTGTAAAGTTGAACTTTATTTTTGTTGTTTTTTTTATTTTTCTGCCTTTATATTCTATGTTTTCGTTTATTTTTCTGTTTTAAGATGGTGCCGGAGAGTGGTGGCACAATACAGCACTTTTCACTGCATTTTGGAACAAAATACACATGATATAGAACATAGAACAGTACAGCACAATACTGGCCCTTCAGCCCTCAATGTTGTGCCGATCTTTCATCCTATTCTAAGATCAGACAAACCTATATACCCTTTACCTCCTGTTTTTCAAATGCTGACTTAACACCAATTTACAAATGACACACTTTAGTACCTGTTTTTGTTAGCTGAAAGATGAAAAAGCATATGCAGCAAGAGTGGCGCCACCAAGCACCTTCCCTGGGAACTACACTCAGCATCTCAGAATCAAGCGGCCATAGCTTTGAACAGTGCATGTGAGCATCTGTGTTTTATCTTGATTTATCTTGTGCATCTGTTCACAAGATGCATCCTAAGATATCAGAAAAGCCTAAGAGAGCTCGTAAAACTGTTATGCTCAGAGTAAAACTGGCTGTAATTAAGCATTTTGATCATGGCCAACAAAACAAAGACATTGTGTGTGGGTTGAACTTGCCTGCATCCGCCATTTGTACTATTTACATACAGAGAGAAAGGATCTTGAAAGCTACTGAAGTTACTTTTGGTTCTGTCAGTAACAGAGTGGTGTCTTTTAGTTGGATAAAATGGAAAGTCTATTGCTTGAATGGGTTGATGGGTGTACAAAGTGTGGGGTTCCTTTAAGTTATCTTATATTTAAGGAGAAATCAGTCAGTCGTATTAATAAGCTGAAACAGAAAGCACTGGGCGATGGTGATGACAGTGTTGTGAAAGTGGAACTTAAAGGTAGTCATGGGTGGTTTGATCAGTTTTTGAGGTGAAGGCAGGTTCATAGCTTAAAGGTGACTGGACAGAATGCTTCGGCTGATACTGAGGATGCCAAAATGTTCTCAGAAGAACTGAAGAAAATAATTACAGAAGAAAATATTCATCTAACTGTGAGGAAACTGGAATTTATTGGAAAAAATTGCCAAGCAAGATATTTATTTTGATAGAAGAAAAGCAGGCTGAGGAATACAAGGCATCAAAGGGCAGGTTAATCCTAATGTCTGTTATTAACACCATTAGTGATGGTGTCCTTAGGCCTCTACTAGTGTACCATTCTGAAAATCTGACAGCACCGAAAGGAGTTGATAAGAATACATTTCCAGTTGTGTTTTGTTCATGTCCAAGTGTTTAGAATACCAAAGTTATTTTTACTGAATACATGAGTGGATACATTAGTCTTATTATTGAAAAATACTGTAGAGAAAATAACCTCAATAATAGGTGTCTTGTGATTGTCAATAGCTGTGCTGCTCATCCACCTGGCATTGCCAAGAATAGCAGTAACATTAGTGTTAAGTTCTCACTGCCGAATACAATGTTATTGCTGTAACCATGTGACCAAGGCCTAAGAGCCACAGTTAAGGCTTACTATACACAAAATGTGATGTGTTTTATTGTAAGTGCCATTTACAGGCAGGGCAACTCCGAAGCATCTTTGTGAGAGATCTGGAAACAGTACAATTGGCAATCGCCAATCTTGGAGATGCTCTCAGGAGGCTGACAGTCGCGATCAGAAATGGCATTTGGAGAAAACTGTGCCCCAAAACAGTGAACGACTTAAAAGCTTGGAACCAGAAACAATAAAAACGGCAACAGTGACTTTGGCTAATGAGGTTGGGTTTGTGGAAGTTGATAATGATGATGATGTTGAAGAGATTTTGGCATCCCATGACCGAGAACCGACAGATAAAGAGCTGGTGCAAATACAAGAGGAAAGGATACAAATCTAAAGCAAACACAATAGCAAATGGCCTGAAAGTGAAGTCATCCAGGAACTGAACGTGAAGCACTTGTGTGAGATTTTCACTACGATTGATAGTGCTGCAGTGATTGCAGAAATGTATGACTTTCATTTTGAAAGGACATGTAGGTTTAGGGCAGGTTTGCAGGATGTTTTGAGTGCCTACAAGGAACTGTATGATAGAAAAATGTATGAGGCTAAGCAGTCAAGCATACTGTCGTATTTCAAGTCTTCCACATCAGCCACAGTAGACGACGAACCTTGACCTTCGACATTGAGACACACAGATATAGAAGAACATGTAAACGTTAGTGACCTGCCTGCTCTGATGTATTCAGGTGACACTGAGGTGTTAAAAGATGACCCTATTCATTTCTCTCCTACACTCCAGTCTCCTGTACCTCCAACTACCCCAACCTCCGACGAACTTTACCACATGTTAGTGTTAGTTTAGGTTTGTATGTTATTTGGTATGATTTGGTAGGTTACTTCTTGTGTCTGGGAACACTCAAAATTGTTTCCCATATAAACTAATGGTAACTGCTTCTTTGCTTTACACCACTTCAGCTTACGAACACTATCACAGGAATACTCTGCTTTTGGATAGCAGGGTACACCTGTATCTTCCATGTGCCTATCCAATAGAAGCTTAAATGTCCTTAATAAATCTGACTCTATTACCACTGCTGGCAGTGCATTGCAAGCACCCTCCACTCTCTGTGTAATGCACCTACCTCTGACATCTCCCTTAAACCTTCCTCCAATTACCTGAAAATTATGCCCCCTCATGATAGCCATTTCCATCCTGGGAAAAAGTCTCTGGCTATCCACTCTATCTATGCTTCTCATCATCATGTACACTTCTATCAAGTCACCTCACATCCTTCTTCACTCTAATGAGAAAAGCCCTACCTCCCTCAAACGTTCTTCATAAGACATACCCTCCAGTCTAGGCAGCATCCTGGTAAATATCCTCTTCACCCTCTCTAAAGCTTCCACATCTTTTCTATAATGAGGTAACCAGAACTGAACACAATATTCCAAGTGTGGATTAAACAGGGCTCTGCAGAGCTGCTGCATAACCTCACAGCTCTTAAACTTAATCCCCCTACTAATGAAAGCCAACATACCATATGCCTTCTTAATAACCTGATCAACTTGAGTGGCAACTTTGAGGGATCTACGGACACAGACCCCAACACTCCTCTGTTCCTCCACACTGCTAAGAATCCTGCCTTTAACCCTGTAATCTGCATTCAAATTCAACCTTCCAAAGTGAATCACTTCACACTTTTCCAGGTTGAACTCTATCTGCCATCTATCAACCCAGTTCTGCATCCTGTCAATGTCCTACAACAGCCTTCCACACTATCCACAACTCCACCAACCGTTGTGTCAATGGAAAACTTATTAACCCACCCTTCTACTTCCTCATCCAGGGCATTTACAAAAATCGCAAAGAGCAGAGGTTCCAGAATCGATCCCTGTGGTACATCACTGGTCACCTAGCTCCAGGCTGAATACTTTCCATCCATCACCACCCTCTGTCTTCTATGGGCCAGCCAAATCTGTACCCAGACAGCCAGATTACCTTGTATCCTGTGCCTCCTTACTTTCTGAATGAGCCTACCGTGGGAAACCTTATCAAACTCCTTACTAAAATCCCAGTACATCACATTCACGGGTCTACCTTCAGCAATGTGTTTTGTCACATCCTCAAATAATTCAATAAGATTTGTGAGGCATGACCTGGCCCTCACAGAGCCATGCTGACTATCTCTAATCAAGCTATGGTTTTCCAAGTAATCATAGATACTGTATTTCATAATAATTTTCAATAATTTGCTCATCACCGATGTAAGACGTATTGGTCCGTAATTCCCAGGATTATACCTATTTTCTTTCTTGAACAAGGGAATAACATTTACCACACTCTAATCATCTGGCACTACTCCAGTGGACAGTGAGGACAAAAGATCATTGTCATAGGCACAGCAATCTCTTCCCTTACTTCCTATAGAAACCGAGGATATATCCTGTCTGATTCAGGGGATTTATCAACCCTTATGTTTTTCAAAATTTTCAGCGCATCCTCTCTCCTAACATCAACTTGTTCGAGCATATCAGTCTGTTTCACACTGTCCTCAGAAATGTCAAGGTACCTCTCAGTAGTGAATACTGAAACCAAGTAATCATTGAGGACCTCCCCTATCTTCTCTGACTCCAGGCACAAGTTCTCTCCACTATCCCTGATTGACCCTATCCTCACTCTGGCCATCTGCTTGTTCATCACATAAGCATAGAAGGGCTTAGGGTTTTCCTTAATCTACCTGCTAAAGCGTTTTCATGCCCCTTCAGTTCCTTCCTGGCTATCTCGTAACACTCTGCAGTGCTGTCTGATCCTTGCCTCCTCAACCTTAAGTTTCTTTCTTCCTCTTGACTAGATGTTCTGAAAGCTTGTACTTCCAAAGAAACCTGTTGGACTATAGCCTGGTTTTGTGTGATTCTTAACTTTGTCCATCCCAGTCCAAAACTGGCATCTCCAAATCATAACTTACTTTTCAGCAACTTCTAGTCGTGAAATAAAATAAATCTCTGACACTCATTTTAAAATCAACAGGTAACAATTTATATATCTAACTCTAACAGTAAACAAATTAACTGAGCTATTATCAAACTGAATAACTCCCTTCTAACTATTAATTATTCCCGAACAAAGTAAGATTCTAATGGTATAGGTGTTCCAATAAATATGAGTCCCACTTGTATAAAACAAAAATTGGTCTATCGAAATTACAGCCAGATTACGTAACTTCTGGAATGTTCTGTGCTTTCACCGTCATTTCTTCATCAAATAGGCCTTCTCCAAAGGTACCATTCTCCAACAGTTGGTACAGTTGTTAAATAGATGGTGCTTTCTCGAATACAAAGATGAGGCTGTGAGAGCCAGAGATTTTCTCTTGAGAGCTGAGGGCCATTAGTTCTGGCGGATGCCAGCTTGGTTTGGGATCTTTGTACAACTGCCCCCTCCTTTGATATGCTTGATGACATATCAATATTTCTTACAACAGAATTGTTATTTTATTGTCAAAATCATCAGATTTAAATTTCATAGGTTTTTGGTATCTGATGCCTACTTCAAATTGTTTGGCTAAATTCAAAAGTCTGTTACCTTGGTTAAAAATCGTTGTGTAAAAATTGTTGCTTGTCCTGCTAACTGCCTGGCCCTTTGATACAAATGTTTCAATTTGAGCTCTTCATATACTGACAAACATTCAAGCTGCTACTCAGACATCCTTTTAAATCTCTCAGCACAGAAAAAACACAATTTTTTAAAGGGACTGCATAATGTTTTCCCCATTTTACAATTTTACAATTTTACAAACACTAAATTTGAACTTGCTTCCTCCCACTCTACAATTACACTACACATTATCATTGTAAAATACTGGGAGAGCTGGAAAATAAATTGTTCAAACAACAGCTTATGCAAAATAGGAGGATTATTAGAACATTCAAAGATATATCTGTTATTCTTATAAGGGAGAACCACAAAGGGGGAGCTAGTGTGTGAGAAGTTAATGGAATTGATAATGGTTTACGGCATATGCTTTGCTTTTGTTGCACTAGTCTTTTACATGTAGGTTCACTAAAGTAAAAAATGCTCAATTTTGAAGTGCTTGGCAGATTATTCTACTTTTAGGAAAACTGGCAGCTCATGACAATGTACGTAATTAATGAAACACCACAATTGTGAATGGAAGCTCAACCACACACAGCTGTGGTCCCATTCAAGCTTTAATGTGAAACCAAACAAATGTGATTGCCAATCAAGAAACAAAAGATGAAATTTATGAGTTTGTGAGTTTTACAGTGTTATTTTCAATCAAAATATAGCATTCACAATCCTTCATGGACTTTTTTTCAAACAAAAATGAAGGCAATTTTTAACAGAGATATATCAAGGTGACAAAATATCAGTTTTTCATTGAAAGGACAAATATATGAGAGAAACTGGACTAAAAACGTTTTTTTCAGTCCTGAGTGTAAGAGAATAATTATATGTAGTATAGCATTGTAAAAATATTGATTGTGTACATTGTACCACCAAAATTACAACTTTACAGCATTCAAAAGTTCAAAAGTGTCAACTATAATCAAATGATAAATATCAGGGTTGCGTTTTTATCTCACACCTACATGTCCAAGCAATACTGAAACTAAAGAAGAAAGTTTCAACTGACTGTTAGACAACAATCTTTTGTTTTAGTTCAAATCTTATGTGAAAATATTATCAACTGCCTACATCTCATTAGATTGTTCTCAACTGCATCAATGCTGGCAAGCAATTAAAAACATTATATTTCTGCACAGGATGATGAAAAATAATAAATATTCTGCCATGAAACAGAATAAGAATAGTCTGATAACTAACAAACTAAGATTATGCTAGAAACATAAATCTGAGTATCAGCATTAAAGAAAGGATGATCTTTCTGCATTCCCATCAAGTCATAATGATACTGCCTGAAAATGTAAAGTAACAATTTTTTATTTGCTCAGCTGATCAAAGTTAGACAAAATTAAAACAGGGGGAAAAATAACATGACAGAATCAAAATCAACTATTTTATGTGATCAGCCAACATCATTACTATCCTCAGATACATTGAAATTCTAAAAGCTAAAGAAGTTATGAGTCACACAATGGGGAGTAGGAATATTGGCTGGTGACCATTTGCTCCAGATTTTGAAATTCTCTCCAAGTAGTAGCTGTACTTTTTCTTTTCACTCACTCTGCACCCCTATTGCATTATGCAGGTATGTCAAAGGAATTCTAAATCTTTCCATGCCATTTCTGACCATTTGATGATTAAAATAATTCAGCAGAGCTCACTGATGGAAACCTTATGCAAGTCCTTTCAAGACCTCTCAAAGACTCTAAACTATCATTCAAATAAGGCAATCAATTCTGGAGTGCAATGGTAACCTTCTAAAGAATCCTGAAATTCATCAGTTTGAACAGATGAACCACCTGTCGAGGAACTGACAGCTCATTGAAGATGCTGTAATGAGGTAAGAGGACCAATTTCAGCCTGGTGTCAAGACCTCCTTCCTTATGGAATTTAATGCCCGCAAGTTTGAACTGTACCTGTTCAATGGCCTTGGCATTCCTCAAACCAATCTCTAAACTGTTGCCAAAGCAATGATTTCTCAAGATTTATTATTGCCTGTTTCCTTTAGATCTCTGTGCATTATTTCTGAAACTTACGTTTCCATAGCTTTTCTTCACAATTTTATCAACTTTATCAGGATTATTGTTTATGGAATAATGTTGATGAGCAATCAATTTAGCTGAAAAAGGTGAAAAAGGAATTGTTTGACTTAGTGAAGTGTGCCTTGATCCTGAAAAGATTGGGAACCTCTAGCCTTGAACAAGTTGAATCTTTGACCCTACATTCCAATCTACATTCCAGGTAGCTGCTTCCAAGAAAATGTATTGACACTCCATTGTGGACTGTGAGCTTTGCACTGGTGGCTTAGACTTTCAATTATTATCTCTAAAGGTTCATATCACTTAGAGTGAGGAAAAGCAGAGTGTCGGCAGTTGCAGCCATGTAAATGTTTACTTTTAGTTAATGACCAAAAGTCCTATTAGGATAAATCATCTCAGAGCTTACAAAGAGTTCTTTTTTGCTCATGTAAAGAACTTGTTCTTCTAGGATAAGTGTGCAAAAATGCGGTTCATTGGTAATGTCTTCATGCGGATACATTTCTTCTTCTTTGGTCGGGCTTCCTTCCATTTCATGCATGGACCTGCTATTAATGATGCTGAGAAATATCTTGTTTGCTTTTACCTCTGGGTCTTATGCTCTTGCTGCTAGATTACTATCTGCTCTAGATTTTCCCCCACCTCTCCATTGACTTCCGTTGCTTTCATTCTGAAATAACTGCATAGAGGCTGGGATCCTGTCACCAAGTCACTTTTTATTTACTTGTGCACAGTGCACCAGATGTGGCCAACCAGCTTGCAGTCAGTCACCTGAACGTGGTTTTCTAATCTCCTGGTTATATTGGTCAAACATGGCTTTTCTGATTGGTCCGGGTTAACAACCCCAATCAAGGGCCTCATAGTCAATGATGTCAACCTGATTCCAATCACTCCACATTCTTCCTGTCAAAGTGAAGAATTTCCCATTTTCCACATCATACACCATTTACCAGATGTTTGCCTATTCACTCAATCTTCCTATATACTTCCGCCAAACTCCACATGTCTTTCACATCGTATTTACCTATTTATCTTCATGCTACCTACAACATTGGCTACATGCCTTCACTTACTTTATCCAAGTCAATGATGCAGATTGTCAAAAGTTGAATTACCAGCTTAAACTCCTGCAGAACTTCAGTCATCATATCTTGCTAATCATACAGAGATGCCTTAATATATATTCTCTGCTGTATGCCAGCCAGTCAATCTTGCGTCCATGGTGATATGCTGACTCAACCATTCCCCTAACACAGACACACACACACATCATGAATTTTATTTTACACAATAATCTTTTTATTTGGCACCTTATTAAGTACATTCTGGAAATTTATGTACAGTGTATCTATTGGCTATCCCTTCTCGACAGCACAAGTATTATGATAAATTCATTAAACATGATTTCCCCTTCCTAAGGCAGATCAACATTGATATTGCTCCTTAAATTATCGACAAATTCTCAGATAATGATCTCTCTTGTTAAATTTTGGTTGTTTAAAAATTCTATTTGCTCTGAGGTTAACATAATTGTCAATGGTTTTCAATACTTGCTCAAACATATTTGTTGCTTCCTTTATATATTGCCAAGCTATAACATCTTCAGTTATTCTCCCAATTATACATTGAAGTGAATTAACTTGTTCAATTTCTTTTATTGCCAAATTTAGAAACAACCTTGTATCTTAAGAAATGTTTTTTTTCCAAAATGTCCAGTTCCATTTGTACATATCACAGCTCTGAAGTTTAATGTTTCTCTCAATATCATTTCTGATGATGTGTCTCATATCTTCCTAATGTGATTACATATTTTCCTTTCTTAAAACCATCTAACATTTATATAATAGCTGATAAAGACGAAAAGAACTGCAGATGGATGTAAATGGAAATGAAAGTAGAGGTGCTGGAAAAGCTCAGCCATCTGGCATCCTCTGCAAAAAGCGTTATGGACTAAGCCAGACCACTCAAAATATTCTGAAGCAGGCAGCTCAGACCATAACTTTGCAATTTGTTTCGGTAAGTGTATGGTGAAAATTACCCAGATTTAAGTTAATTAGGTTGACTACTAGATTTTAAAACAGACAAACATTTATCACCAAAATAACACAATAAAACACAAAGAACAGAATAAAGAACTCTGACAGAACTCAGTCTATCCAACTAGTCTTAATTATGCTGTTCCGCATATTCACAACAGTCCCAATAAGCAAACTCCCTTTATATAAATGGAACACATGCTTACAGGTTGAAGTTGAAGGGCAGGAAGAGACAGACAGAGAGAGTTTCCACACAGCTCCCCGTTGAACTTCCAACCAGTTCAAGACTGAACTAAACTGCTCAGCTGGAGAGCTGGCCACTCTTTTCATTGTACAGGTCACTTCTAAAACATGACCACTTTGGCCTCAAGTCTCATCTGTTTACATACAAGCAAAAGGCCTCTCAAAATCCTTTTCATCTCTGTGCCAAACCAGACTGATTGGATCCCGGCCCGGTTCATTATCCCAATGAAAAATAATCAAGGACAGAGTAAGGAACAGCTTTTAGGGAAAAAAAAGGACTAGCTTTGTGACAATAGAAGTCCAAGTTAATGTTTTAGATCCAGTGACCCTTCCTCAGAACCCAATAGTAAGAGTAGGGCCGTTATTCTGTGTTGCTTTACTGAAGGGGTTTCCTTTATTTGAGAGATAAAATGGAGACTTCTTGCCTTCTGTTAGCTAACAGCGAAGGTTGCTCCTTTTCACAATTAAAATAGATGATTTATGTTTTTATCAAGGCTTCAGTGGATTAAATCCACAGTTTGTGGCCTTGACAATTTATTCCTGTCTCCTTACCAAGTTTACTGAATTAATTCTGCTGTCTGCTGCCTCAGTAATGACTCCCTCTTCTTTCACTAGTTAACAAAATGACTCCCATCAATTGTAGCTTTCAGAGATGTATTTTGCATCTTTAATGGTCTTTTCTTGGATGACTCCCCCTCCCCCAGGTTTAAATAACAATTATTCCTCTATTAATGTGCTTTTATTGAGAAATGTCCCCCTTTTCTGCAACCTTAATAAAGCTTCTTAATATTTTTTCTTCTTTAGATCTACTCTGGTTAGGTTTCTAATATGCCCTTTTCTTCATCTTAATTCTGGTTTGCGAGATACCTGGGTCTGCACCACTTTTATTAATTCCTTCAGCTTCCCTTGACTTCCCTCACTGTGGCTATGTCTTATGGTGCCTACTTGCTATTGTGGTCTCATTGATTTGAGCTGTGTTTTTTACTTCTACCTTTCTCAGCCTGTAATTCTCAACCATTTCTTTTTAAAGTTTTCCCTTGCACATAAGAAATTTTAACTTTATACATGGATCCTCAGATATCTAATCTGCCAAACCCCAATTAAAAATTGTTCATCCAGATCATTGGCACCTAACGCAATCTATAATTGCCTTTGATTGATTTATGCTCAAGCTCTGGGGAATTTCTGCTGAAGTGCATCTCTTACCAAAATGCTTTTTCGATTGACCATTGATTCTGCCTCATTCAATCTTGCCACAATGTTCTCTTCTGAAGAGTTCATGCATGTTCAGTTCTCTCTGCTGATGACCATTTGCATGAGTATGATTCTAAAGCTGTAACTGAAGAAATCTTCAGAACTCTCCCACTGCCAGCATGAGAGGATAAGTAGAACTGACACCCCTGCTGCTATGTTGAATGAATAATCTTCATTGCAAACCATCTTTTTTGCATGAATCTACCTGCATTATTGCTCACCAAAGGGAAGTTTGCTGCCAACATCCTCCTATAGGCTAGGATCCACAGGGTCTGCTTGATCTGCTGCGTTAGAAAAAAGTCACTTGTTTGCCTAAAAAGAAGAAACTCGGATTTAAAATAAGGTGCAGTTTATTGCATATTTGCACTATGTACGAGTGACAATTATGTGATAAACATTGTCACAGAGATTAGGAGGAAGACCTAGATGGTAATTCTTATGCCTTTGAGATCCTAAGCTGTTCTGCCCACAAGTCCATATGGCATTAGCATAGCATGCAATGCCTAAGGCAGTCATCCATAACAGCCCGTTCAAACCCTTACACTCCTACAGCACATGTAGCACTCTCAGTTGCAGCCAAGAAAACAAGCAATTGAGGTCAAAATGTAGATCATCCATCTGCACAAGCTCAGCTCCTGCTTCATACCCTACTGTGCTTCGGTACTATATTTTTGTTTCCTATGCTTACTATTCTAAGAGGCTTTTTGAGTGAAATTGATTAATGACAAATGGTAGAACATTTTGCCTTGAGCAGTATGAGCAACTGGGTCAAGGCTTCTGAATGTATTTCATTTAAAATAGCTTTCATTCAGAAAAAAAACGTTTGTCCAATCAGTCTGACTTGGGTTCTCACCTAGGTCCTGGGCATAAATGTGCAGTGTTCCAATTCACTGGGTTCGATTTTCTTGACACTGATAGATTAAAGTGACGCTACCACCAGTAGCAATCAATTTCCCCCTGTCAATAAACTATTTCACTACAGTCATATAATCATGGGTGGGGGGGGGGGGGGGGGGGGGGGTTGGCATAGATATGGTGAATAGCAAGGGTCTCTCCCCCAGGATGGGAGAGTTCAAAACTAGGGGGCATATTTTTAAGATGAGAGGAGAAAGATTTAAAAAGGACATGAGGAGAATTTTTTACACAGAGGTTGGTTCGTATGTGGAATAAACTGTTGGTGGAATTGGTGGATGTAGATACAGTTGCAATATTAAAAAGACATTCAGATTGTTCATGAATAGGAGAGTAAAAACAATGACTGCAGATACTGGAAACCAGATTCTGGATTAGTGGTGCTGGAAGAGCACAGCAGTTCAGGCAGCATCCGAGGAGCAGTAAAATCAATGTTTCGGGCAAAATACAGGTATTCCTGATGAAGGGCTTTTGCCCGAAACGTCGATTTTTCTGCTCCTCGGATGCTGCCTGAACTGCTGTGCTCTTCCAGCACCACTAATCCAGAACATGAACAGGAGAGGTTGAGGGATATGGGCTAAATGCAGGCAAGTGAGACCAGTTTGGCTTGGGAACTAGTCCACTGGACCAAAGGGTCTGTTTCCATGTTGTGCGACTCTATCATTCTATAATTGTAGGTTTTACATTTTATTATGTTATCTCTAAGTGCCAGTTATATGAAGACTGAACAAGATACAGAGAACACTTCATACATTAAACACTGAAGGTTTGAGCTGCCTGTGGCACTAATTAATTTGAGACATTTCATTTACACAATAAAATAAACTAATTCCAAAGTTGTTACTTGAAAGCATTTTTCTCAGCCTGTTCGGAGAAGATAGTTATTCCAGCTTTCAACAGAAACTGCTAACTCATCTGCTTGCTGTCGGCTGAAATTTTAAAGAATTTGAAGTGAAAGTTTTCAGGTTCTTTCCAATTAAGATAAAGGGTTTTTAAAAAAATATATACAATTGCTAGAGGAGCTTTCTTTAAAATAAAGTATAGTTATGTAAATTATTAGTTGACAAAACCCGAATGCTTTTTTTTCAACTTTGAGTACAACTTCACCAACAATAATATTTCTGTGATATTTTTCGTAATAGGAAAAATTGACAAAAGTGAGGAAAAAACTATGTTTACTGCTTTGTTAAAATCACTGATCAGAGGAAATCATCTGTTTTTAACAGTACGATGGGTCAGTCAATAATAAGAGTGGAAGAAGGCAAGTAGGGGTAGAAAATTAGTTGTGCACATTTTCAAAATCAAGACACGGTGCAGCAAGCTCACCAATGAATGGTGAGGTATTCCCAACCTGAAGCCTTTGGGGGTCATTAACATCAAGCTGGCAAAATGTGAACAACCAACCATCAAAGTGTGAATGGAGATTGGGCATTTGTTAGAGTTAAGAGTCTCTTAGATAAATGAATATGGAGTGGGAGTAGGGAATTTGAGTCTGAGGCATGAGATCGCACAAACAGAGATAGAAAGCTTGAGATCCAAGCCAGAGAATCAGACATCAGTGGTTGAAAGGTATAAAGGACGGGAGGGAAAGGCTGAAGGTTAAGGGACAGGGGTTATGCATCAATAGTCAAAGTCAGATGATAAGAGGACACTGCCGATTTAAAGCTGAAAACAATCAGGTGATAGAGTTATGAGAAGACAAATGGAGGGTGGAGACAAAGAAATCTTGGGTGGGATATGGAGTTAAAAGTGAAAGAATGGGCACAGATATATGATGCAAATTTGAAGCTCGGTGTTGGGCTTCATTTCAGGGACAGACATTGGAAGCCAGGAAGGAATCAAAGGCTTAGGCCAGGAGATATGAGGCCAATGACAACAACTGGAATTTAAGCCAGAATTATAAAAACAGGAAATCAAATGGTGAAATCAGAGGTGCTGGATAGGGAGATAGGAGGTTGGCAAGGATGATCAGAAGCTGAAGCAGAATTTCAAAGCCAGGAAGGATACCAAAGCCTGGATCTGACAGAGAGATTGGAGGTTGACCCCATCCTGGTAAGTTGTGGCTGAGCAGTCAGAATAAGTCTTCCACATCCCTAAACCCTGTCTACAGGTACAGAGTTTCCTGTAACACCATCAACTGAGTGAGCTCTAAGGAGATAGAGTGGGGGAGTGGGTCTGGGTGGAATGCTCTTCAGTGGATTGGTGCATACTCAATGGGTTGAATGGCCTCCATCTGCACTGTAGGGATACAATGATTCAATGATTCTATGATTTGCATTATTTCTTTCTCTTGGTATCTTTTCTCTTGTAGCTTGTCCATCTCAGCAACTGAACACAATTATTTCTTGCATGAGAAAGGAATGTTTTTTTTATTATCATTCACAGCTGAGTTAATTCAGTGACTATTTGAAGATTCTTGTCAACTCTCATAAATTTACCGAGAAGCTAATGATGCTTCAATGGCATGAAGGATATTATATCAAGTTAACTGAAGTTTTCCTCTCATGGGTATCATGGTGATTCTCACCGTATATGGTGGTACTCGTTTTTTAGAGAAATTTAGTTCCAGTGTCTGAAAAGTCCTAAGTCTGCACTAGTGGTAGCCTACATATCAAACACTATTATTGACATTATGGAATCTAATAATCATGAATACATCAGGACAGGAATAGGGACTTGTTGCTCATTTTCTGGCATTTTCTCTGACATGGCTTGAACTATTACATTTGCAGGCGTCCATCCATCACTAAATTTCCCAGACATAACCGCAGAATGCAAAATTATTCCTGTCACTTTTTGAACTAAGGCAAAGAAACAGTTGAGGAAGTACATAAACAGGGTCAAAAATACAAGGAGTGAAGTCAATGATGAAGTAATACAGCTCGGGCAATTGACAAAGACGAAAAGTGGCAAATGTTGAGAAGTAGAGAATGACACAATATTGGTATTCTATATGTCATTTTCTTCTTGATCTATTAAATTCTTGGGAGATATCAACTTATTCCACTTGAAGCTGTAATGCCAACTCTGAACGATGAGACGTTGAGCTGCAAATATCACTGTTGCACCCATACAGTTGCTAAGTACTCCAATTACTTTTGGCTTTCCTAAGTGCAATAATTAGTTGATGGTAGAAACTGTGGGGATTAAGTTGGTCCACATCAGAAGCACAAAATTGTTTTGTGACAACTGAATTTTTACCAAATCAAGTTTTATTTTCCATTGACTGGAAATCATTGCCAATATTTTAAATTTCAAACAAAGTAAAATTGGTAGTGAGCCTGAGAAGTGAGTCACCAGAATTCATTTCAGCTCTTCATCTGTGAATTTCAGTGGAAACAATCATTGAATGGCTACAACAGAAAAGGAAGCCATTAGGTCAGTCATGACCCTACTGAGTTTCTGCAAGAGCCATAACCTACAAACATGATTTGAAGATGCCGGTGTTGGACTGGGGTGTACAAAGTTAAAAATCACACAACACCAGGTTATAGTCCAACAGGTTTAACTAGAAGCACTCTTGCTTTCGGAGCGACGCTCCTTCATCAGGTGGTTGTGGAGGACACACTTGTAAGGCACAGAATTTATAGCAAAAGTTTACAGTGTGGTGTAACTGAAATTATACATTGAAAAATACTTTATAAAAGCAAATTACTGCGGATGCTGGAATCTGAAACCAAAAGAGAAAATGCTGGAAAATCTCAGCAGGTCTGGCAGAATCTGTAAGGAGAGAAAAGAGCTGACGTTTTGAGTCTAACTGACCCTTTGTCAAAGCTCGTCACTGAGGAAGGAAATATGGCTGAGTCTTAGTAAATACCTTGTCTAACACTGAGAGAGAAAAGGAAAGCAATGAAGATGGATACGGGAGAGAGACAAACGAAAATCCTGTCGGAGAGAAGAGCAGTACTTCTTCAGGGTCGGCATTCCTGGAAGAGAGGTGGCAGTGGGTTAAACACTGGATAAAAGCAAATTATTGTGGATGCTGGAATCTGAAACCAAAAGAGAAAATGCTGGAAAATCTCAGCAGGTCTGACAGCTTTGACAAAGGGTCAGTCTGACTCGAAATGTTAGCTCTTTTCTCTCCTTACAGATGCTGCTAGACCTGCTGAGATTTTCCAGCATTTTCTCTTTGGGTTGAAAAATACTTTGATTGTCTGTTGAGTCTTTCATCTGTTTGAATACCATGATAGTTTCACTTCTTTCATATGTAAATCACAAAACTATTTTTTAAAAGTTGCATTCTCAGGTTAACTGTAACAATTGGTGTTAGCTAGACAATATGTTGAATGTGGTAAAAACAATGACTGCAGATGCTGGAAAGCAAATACTGGATTAGTGGTGCTGGAAGAGCACAGCAGTTCAGGCAGCATCCAACGAGCAGCGAAATCGAAGTTTCGGGCAAAAGCCCTGATGAAGGGCTTTTGCCCGAAACGTCGATTTCGCTGCTCGTTGGATGCTGCCTGAACTGCTGTGCTCTTCCAGCACCACTAATCCAATATGTTGAATGTGTTAGCCCCCTGTGTTCTCTGTCTGTGCCATGATGTTTTAGATTGATTCTAATCTAAAAAGTGAGATAACAAAGTTTTACACGAATTTGTGCAGTTTTCAAGCAAAGTACAATGTAACTCTGCAAGTACAAATTCTGTGTGTGTGTGTGTCTGTCTGTCTGTCTGGGGGGTTGTGAGTGTGAGAGAGAGTGTATATGTGTGTGTATGTGAGTGTAGAGTGTCTTAAGTCTGTGAGGGGGTGCTTGTGTGAGTGTGGGACTGTGTGTGTGTCTGGGGTGGGGGGTTGTGAGTGTCTGTGAGAGAGAGTGTATATGTGTGTGTGTGAGTGTAGAGTGGTCTAAGTCTGTGAGAGGATACATGTGTGAGTGTGAGAGTTTGTGTGTCTGTAAGGGTGTGTGTGAGTGTCTGTGTGCGTGTCTGTGTATATGTGTGCCCGTGTGAATGTGTGTGTATAGGAGTGCCTGTGTGTGTGTGTGTAGGAGTGTCTGTGTGTGAGTATAGTGCAATGGTGGTCACCTGTAATGTGACATGAACCCAAGGTCCCGGTTGAGGCCCTTCCTATGGGTATGGAACTTAGTTATTGGCCTCTGCTTGGCCACTTTTCGCTGCTGCCTGTCCCAAAGTCCGCCTTGGAGGATGGTCACCCGAAGGTCTGAGGTTGAATGTCCTGGACCGCTGAAGTGTTCCCCAACTGGGAGGGAACACTCCTGTCTGTTGATTGTTGTGCGGTGCCATTCATCCGTTGCCATAGCCTTTGCTCAGTTTCCCCAATGTACCATGCCTCAGGGCATCCTTGCCTGCAACGTATATGATAGACAACGTTGGCTGAGTCACATAAGTACCTGCCACGTACATGGTGGGAGGTGTCCCCAGGCGTAATGGTAATATCCATGTCCACACTCTGACATGTCTTACAACGCCTACCGTGACAGGGTTGTATGGAGTTGCCCTGAAAGCTGGGCAGCTTGCTATGAACAATGATCTGTTTGAGGTTTGGCGGTTGTTTAAAGGCGAGCAGTGGAGGTGTGGGGAAGGTCTTGGCGAGGTGCTCATCGTCGTTGATAATGTGTTGCAGTTAAAAAGAACATGGCGTAGTTTTTCAGCTCCTGGGAAGTACTGAACAATGAAGGGTACCCTGTCGGTTGTAACATGTGTCTGTCTCCTGAGGAGATCATTACGGTTCCTTGCTGTGGCATATCAGAACTGAGGGTCAATGAGTTGAGCATTATGCACCATTCTTATAAGGGCATCCCTGAGTACTTTTTTGGAGTGCCGCTCCTTCTTCAGGTGAGAGACTCTCTGAAAGCTAATGCTTTCAAAAATTCCTGTTGGACTATAATCTGGTGTTGTGTGATTTTTAACTATGCCTATTTGACAAGACAAAGTGGACTTGTTTGGTACACAGTTATTAAGAACCATGGAAAACAGACTTAAGTTATTTTTAAATGTTGATGAATTGGAAAGGTTTTTACTTCTAGCATTTAATTTGTGAGCTTGGAGTTTTGAGCCTGAGAATCTGAAGATTTATTTCTTTAACATGCATTTTAATGAAGTTTTAAAAATGAATAGTTCATAGCAGTAAAAACAATGTAGAAATGAAATTGCTGTGACAGGATTGCAATGATACAGAGAAAGTTAGAACAATCCATAAAAATGAGTCATGCTGTGTGTAGGTGCATTAGAGGATGGAGACAAGGCAGTTGGACAGCTAAGTTTAGAGAACTTATGCATTTGTTCTCAAGTTGAAAGTTGTAGTGAGTTAATTTGCATTTTCCTTCAGGCATCTTGGGGAGAGACACCAGATGAAGGGAAAGAGCATCAATTGAATGTATAGAAATTCACTGGAGGGAAACCATTGCAGCTATCCCAGCTTGAGTCTGAGCAGGGAGCTTCTGTATGAAGACAGTGGTAACTCTTCACTGATGTCTGACTGTCTGTGGGAATACTGTTGAGAGGAATGGGATGATTAAAATTGAATCTTCCTTCTGATGTCTGATTTGAAATCTTGCCAACTTTTTGTTTTGTTTAATACAATATAGAATCTTTTTTCTTTGTTTAAGAAACATTTCATTCTTTCTGTTAAAAGTACATGAGCATATTTTGTGATTTTTTTCAGTAACTGACCTTCACTGTTAAAAACAAAAGTACAGATCTAACAGGTCAGGTTTTATTCTGGGACCTGATTTGTCCAGTAAGTTTCAGAATACGACACATTAAGATGGTGTGTTTCTTTTTGATTCAGTAGTGATAGATTGCAGAAAAAATATTTTATGTGTGTATCTCTGTGTCCTCAATTTTCCTTTCGACAATATTAGAAAGATTAACTGAGTTATGAATACCTTATGTAAATGTAAGTACAGCAATGCCAAGAGGTAGTCAGACTTATATAGCAATACCAGAATAAAAGAAGTGCTGCAGGTGCACACCAATATGTAATGAGCTTTGCTAAGTATCAGCAGCAAAACCTGAGGTTCTGCTTCTGCCATCTGTGTTCTGTGACATATAGTCCAGAGGATGCTCAACGACAATAGAACTTGTTCAGGTGACATTCTCCCTATTAGCATGTTTTTCACATCATATGAGAGCAGGTTCCAGTCAAATCTTTTTGCAGCTTTAAAAAAAGGGAGCTTGTAAAGTTCTCACAAGACTGAGATTACCAGTAAAATGTTATTTTGGACAGGGTTGGAGGCCCAAAGGAACTTCACACTTTGGTTCTGTGAAATTGTCAACTCGGTTTCATGTATAAATTGTGACTTTACAAAGAACAAAGAACAAAGAACAAAGAACAAAGAACATTATAGCATAAGAACAGGCTCTTCGGCCTTCCGAGACTATGCCGATCCATATCCTCTAACTAAATTTGCCATCTACTTTCTAAGGATCTGCATCCCTTTACTTCCTGCCCACTTATGTATTTGTCTAGATGCATCTTAACTGACCCTATTGTTCCCATCCTACTACCTCCACTGGCAACGCATTCCAGCCACCCACTACCCTCTGCGTGAAGAACTTTCAACTAAACTTTACCCCTCTCACTTTGAACTTGTGGCCCCCTAGTAATTGAGTCCCCCACTCTGGGAAAAAGTTTCTTGCTATCCACCCTGTCTACACTTCTTATGAATTTTGCAGGCATCAGTCAGGTCCCCCATCAACCTCCCTATACCCAATGAAGATAATCCTAATCTTCTAAACCTCTCCTCATAGCTAACACCCTCCAAACCATACAAGTTCCAGGTGAAAGTGAGGACTGCAGATGCTGGAGGTCAGAGTCGAGAGTGTTGTGCTGGAAAAGCGCAGCAGGTCAGTCAGCATCTGAGGAGCAGGAGAATCGACATTTCAGACATAAGCCTTTCATCAGGAATCAGAACCTCTTCTGCAGCCTCTCCAAAACATCCACATCCTTTTGGTAATGTAACTGTCCGCAGTATTCCAAATGTGGCCGAACCAAAGTCTTATACATCTGTAAGTTGACCTGCCAATTCTTGTACTCAATAACCCGTCTGTTGAAGGAAAGCATACCATATGCCTTCTTGACCACTCTACTGACCTGCATTACCACCTTCAGGGAACATTGGACCTGAACACTCAGATCTCTCTGTGCATCAATTTTCCCCAGGACTTTTCCATTTACTATATAGTTCGCTCTGGAATTGCATCTTCCAACTTGTATCACCTCACATTTGTTCAAATTGAACTCCATCTGTCATTTCTCTGCCCATCTCTCTAATCTATCTGTATTCTGCTGTATTCTCTGACAGTCCCCTTCACCATCTGCTAATCCACCAATCTTAGTGCCATCTGCAAACTTGCTAATGAGGCAACCTACACCTTCCTCCAAATTATTTAAGTATATCACAAACAACAGTGATCCCAGCACAGATCCCTATTGGACACGACAGGTCACAGGGCTCCATTTTGAGAAGCTCCCTTCCACCACTACTCTCTGTCTCCTGTTGCCCAACCAGTTCTTTATCCATCCAGCAAGAACACCCTGGACCCAAGGGACCTCACCTTCTTCATCAGCCTACCGTAGGGAACCTTATCAAACTAAAGTCCATGTATATGACATCTACATCCCTTCCCACATCAATTAACTTTGTCACCTCATCAAAGAATTCTATTAAGTTTGTAAGACATGACCTTCCCTGCACAAAACCATGCTGCCTATCACTGATAAGCCCATTTTATTCCAGATGGGTATAGATTCTGTCCCTTAATAACTTCTCCAGTAGCTTCCCTACCACTGACATCAGGCTCACAGGTCTATAATTACCTGGATTGTCCCTGCTATCCTTCTTAAACAAGAGAACAGCATTAGCAATTCTCCAGTCCTCTAGGACTTCCCCAGTTTTCAAGGATGCTGCAAAGATATCTGTTAAAGCTCCAGCTATTATGGGCGGCACGGTGGCACAGTGGTTAGCACTGCTGCCTCACAGCGCCAGAGGCCCGGGTTCATTTCCCGCCTCAGGCGACTGACTGTGTGGAGTTTGCACGTTCTCCCCGTGTCTGCGTGGGTTTCCTCCGGGTGCTCCGGTTTCCTCCCACAGTCCAAAGATGTGCAGGTCAGGTGAATTGGCCATGCTAAATTGCCCATAGTGTTAGGTAAGGGGTAGATGTAGGGGTATGGATGGGTTGCGCTTCGGCAGGGCGGTGTGGACTTGTTGGGCCGAAGGGCCTGTTTCCACACTGTAAGTAATCTAATCTAATCATCTAATCTAATCTATTTCCACTCTCGCTTCCCTCAGTAACCTGAGATAGAGCCCATCTGGATTTGGGAACTTGTCCACCTTAATGCCTTTTAGAATGCACAACACTTCCTCCTTCCTTATGCTGATTTGACTTAGAGCAATAAAAGATCTATCCCTAACCTCAACATCCACCATGCCCCTCTCCTCAGTAAATACAGATGCAAAGTACTCGTTAAGAATTTCACCCGTTTTCCCTGACTCTACACATATTTTCCTCCTTTGTCCTTGAGTGGGCCAACCCTTTCCCTAGTTACCCTCTTGCTCCTTATATATGAATAAAAAGCTTTGAGGTTTTCCTTAACCCTGCTCGCTCAGGATATCTCATGACCCCTTTTAGCCCTCATAATTCCACTTTTCAGATTGCAATCAAATCACATCATTTAGTAGGAATGTTCAAGAGGCATTTTAAGATCTGACTAGCCCTAGTTAGTTTATTTCACAACAAAATAATGTGTTCCTCCAATGATCTGATGGATCTAAAGCAGTGTTATATATTTCTGCTGAATTACATTTTAATATTCACAGATTAATCTGATACTTTCAAAAGTTATAAAGTTAACTAGACAAGGAAGAAAATGGCATTTAGGAGTGTCCTTCTCCACTTATCTTCATTCTCCAATTTTCTTTTTCCTTATACCCAGGATTATTCCTGAGTTGTATCGTTTTATCATTAACTTTGTTCCTTATAATCTGATTCTGCCCATTTACTTCATCTTGGGTTTTGCCTCAGCTACACAGATTCTGTTCCTCTTTAATTTCATCCCATTACTTCTCCAACACATCCAGCTACTTTTCTTCTCTTTAAAATGATAAATCTCATGAAAACAAGGAAATTTGATCTTAAGTGATCTTCAGTGATCAGAATTGCAAATTTCTGTAAACAAAAAAACAAAAGGAATTATTTAATTTTAATATTCCACCTACATTGTGTTATAGCCAAATTTGTCCGGACTTGACTGACCTGCCTATCTCCTTTTCCACCTATCCACTCCACCCTCTCCTCCTTGACCTATCACCTTCATCTCCTCCCCCACTCACCCATTGTACTCTATGCTACTCTCTCCCCACCCCCACCCTCCTCTAGCTTATCTCTCCATGCTTCAGGCTCACTGCCTCTATTCATGATGAAGGGCTTTTGCCCGAAACGTCGATTTCGCTGCTCGTTGGATGCTGCCTGAACTGCTGTGCTCTTCCAGCACCACTAATCCAGTATTTGGCTTCCAGCATCTGCAGTTATTGTTTTTACCTCGTTGATTTTAACCCTACTGCAAATCCTCTTGCAAGGATGCCTGCCTTGAAGAAGTTTTCCTCCTCTCTCTACAAGAATCTCATGGAGTCCCTCTCCCACTGCAACTCCCAGGTCATTTCCTCTGCTCTGAAGCTCTTCAACTATGTTGTGAAACAAACTCGATACCACAGCCACATTTGCTTCATCTTCCACCTCGGAACACGTCAACCCCAGGGTATCAATGTGGACTTCAACAGCTTCCTCATTTACCCTTCCCCCACCTCATCCTAGTTTCAAACTTCCAGCTCAGCACTGTCTCCTTGACTTGACCGGACTTGTCCGACCTGCCTATCTCCTTTTCCACCTATCCACTCCACCCTCTCCTCCCTGACCTATCACCTTCATCTCCTCCCCCACTCACCCATTGTACTCTCTGCTACTCTCTCCCCACCCCCACCCTCCTCTAGCTCATCTCTCCACGCTTCAGGCTCACTGCCTTTATTCCTGATGAAGGGCTTTTGCCCGAAACGTCGATTTTGCTGCTCGTTGGATGCTGCCTGAACTGCTGTGCTCTTCCAGCACCACTAATCCAGTCATAGCCAAATGACCTGAGCATGGTGGCTCAGTGGCTAGCACTGCTGCCTCACAGCACCAGGGTCCCAGGTTTGATTCCAGCCTCAGGTGACTGTCTGTGTGGAGTTTGCACATGCTCCCTGTGTCTGTGTGGGTTTCCTCTGGTTTTCTCCCACAGTCCAAAGATGTGCAGGTCAGGTGCTTTGGACATGCTAAATTGCCCATAGAGTTAGGTGCATCAGTCAGAGGGAAATGGGTTTAGGTGAGTTGCTCTTCAGAGGGTCGGTATGGACTCGTTGGGCCTGTCTCACACTGTAGTTAATTGAAATTGCATAGAGATCTTTAAGAATGTACAGGTATAATCAATATTTTTTTTAAAAAGTGAATCGTTCTGAAAACGATTTGTTTATATGTGCAAGATATTCCATTTACTGTGGGGAATAGGTTGAGTGCCAGTTGTTCTGAAGAAATACTTTAAAATGAAGCCCAGTAGTATAACAGCTTCATTACAAGCTATGATTGAGCTGATGATATCCAAATCATGTTTCAGTTAAAATGAGATGTGGATAAGATTGAAATATTTCCATCTGAGAAGATGGCATGTAAGTGGTATTATCTACATCTCTATAATGTTAAAAGGTTCAGAAAATGTGGCAATAAGCAGGTTATTCAGCTGAGGAGGCTGCAAGTATTAACTTGCTAAATTGTAAAAAAGACACTAAGTTTTCAGAACAGAACTGCAGAATTGTGAAATGGACTCCCTTGACAAGTAATGCTGCAAAATGAGCTCATTTCTATAAGTTCAGTAGCCCTGGTTATTATTGATCTCACCCATTAACTCAGAGGTCATGAATTTATATAAAAGATTAGAAAAGTTACTGTGAATGCTGTAAGATTGTTATAATAATGCCTTTGGGTCACTGATATCCTTCTGGAAAGGAAGTTTGTTGACCTGGCCAGAATTATGTGCAGCTTAGCGCCACACAATGTGACTAACTCTTTTGACCTCTGAAGTGATACAGCAAATGTTCCAGCTGTTAAAACAAAATCGGAATATTTGAAAGCAAAGTTCTGCTAATACTTTTGCAATGGACAATAAATGTGATCTCAATAAAATTACTCCCTCTCTAATGGCACTGTGGATCGATCCACAGCACTCTCTCAAGGTTAAATAGAGATGGGCAAGAAAATGCTAATCAATAAATGATGCCCAAGTTTCCATAGTGAATTAATAAAATAACCACACCATGGGAATAGGTTTTAAAAATAATTTGCTGAAAAACTTATTTTTAATTCATTGTGTGACATGGGATCACGGGCTCGGCCAGCATTTATTGACCATTCCTAGTTGCCCTTGAGAAGGTGGTAGTGAGCTGGTTTCTTGAACTATTGCAGTCCATGTGCTGTAGGTTGATCCATAATGTTGTTAAGGAGGGAATTCCAGGATTTTGACCCAGCGGCAGTGAAAGAACCCAATATATTTTGGAGTCAGGATGGTGAGTGGCTTGGAGAGGAACTTGCAGGTGGTGGTTTTCCTATATGTCTGCTGCTCTCATCCTTCTAGACAGAAGTGGCCGTAGGTTTGGAATGTGCTATCTGAGAATCTTTGGTGAATATCTGCAGTGCATCTTGTAGATAGTACACACTGCTGCTACTGAGCACCTGTGGTGGAGGGAGAGCTACTGTGTTTCTATAGGGAGTCCAGTTGAGTTTCTGGTCAATAGTAGCCCCTAGGACATTGATAATGGGGTATCCAATGATGGCAAAACCATTGAATGTCATGGTGTGGTGGTTAGATTCAAAGTCAAAATTATTGAAAAGCAAAAATAATGTTAACCTGAAGAAGGGTCACTGGTCCTGAAATTTAACTCTATTTTCTCTACACAGATGCTGTCAGACTTATTGAGCTTTACCAGCAATTTCTGATTTCTTTTCTGATTTCCACTATCTGCAGTTCTTTGATTTTTTCTTGTTGGGTAGTGGTTAGATTATCTCTTATTGGAAATTATCATTACCTGGCATTTGTGTGTATGAATATTACTTGCCATTTGTCCGCCCAAGCCTGGATATTTTCTTGTTGCATTTGAACATTGACTGCTTCAGCATTTGAGGAGTCGCTATGGTGATGAACTTGTTGCAATCATCAGCAAACATCCTCACTTCTGATGTTATGATGGAAGGAAAGTCATTGATGAAGCAACTGAAGATGGTTGGGCCAAGGACACTACCCTGAGGAACTCCTGCAGAAATGTCTGACGTGCGAAGAAGATTGACCTTCAGTAACTACAACCATCTTCCTTTGTGCCAGATATGACTAGAATTGGCAGAGAATTTGCCCTGATACCTATTGATACCAGTTTTGGTAGATTTCCTTGATGCCATACTAGGTCAAATGTGGCCTTGATGTCAAGAGCTGTCATTCTCACCTCACCTCTAGAACTCAGCTCTTTTGTCCATGTCTGAACCCAGCTGTAATGAGGTCAGGGGCCGGGTGACCCTGATGGAACCCAAATTGAGTGTCAGTGAGTAGCATACTCAGTTTGATAACATGTTGATAATGCCTTCCATCACTTTACTGATGATTGAAAATAGACTGATGGGGTGGTAATTGGCTGGGTTGGATTTGTCCTTTTTTTGTGTGCGCACAGATATACCTCCACATTGTTGGGTAGTTGCCAGTGTTGTTATTGTACTGGAACTCTTTTAGTAGGGTAAGTTCTGGAACACATGTCTTCAATACTAATGCCAGATTGTTGTCAGGGCCCAAAGCTTTGGCACTATCCAGTGTCTCCAGCCATTTCTTAATATTGTGTGGAGTGAATTGAACTGGCTGAAGATTAATATCTGTGATTCTGGGACCATTGGAGGAGGTCAAGGTAGATCATCCACTTGCTGCAAATGCTTCAGCCTTATCTTTTGCACTGATGAGCAGAGTTCCTCTTATTGAGGATAGGGATATTTGTGGAGCTTCCTCCTCCAATGAGTTGTTTAATTATCCAACACAACAAGATACGGAAGACTGCAGAGCTTAGACCTGATCCTTAAGTTGTGGGATTGCTTAGCTTTGGCTACCATTTGCTGATTATACAGTTTGGCATGCAAGTAGTCCTGTTTGGCAGCTTCACCACATTGATACCTCATTTTTAGGTTTGCCAGGTGCTATTCCTGGCATGCCCTCCTGCACTCTCCATTGAACCAGGGTTCATCCCCGGGTTGATGGTAATGGTTGAGTGGGGGATTAAACGGGCCACAAGGTTACAGATTGCAATGGAGCACAATTCCACTGCTGTTGATGGCTACAATACCTTGTGGATGTCTTGTCCTGAGTTTGAAGTCTGGCCCATTTAGCATGGTGATAGTGTCACACAACAGGATGAAGAGCATTCTCAATATGAAGACAGGATCTCATTTCCACAAGTACTAGTCACTTTTACTGATAGAGTCATGGACAAATGCATCTGCAGCCAACAGATTGTTAAGGATGAGGTGGAGTATGTTTTTGTCCTCTTGATAATTCTTTCACCACCTGTCATAGATCCAAAATAGCAGTTATGTCCTTTTGGATCCCCGTCCAGCTCAATCTATAGTACTGCTGCTAAGCCACTCTTGGCATTGCACATTGAAATCCCCCACCCAGTGTACAACTTGATGTAGTATTGATTCATCAGCTGAGGGAGGACTGTGCATGGTGATCAGCAGGAGTTTTCCTTGTCCATGTTCACCCAGAATCCATGAAACTATTTGGGTTTGGAGTCAATGTTGAGAACACACAAAGCAACTCCCTCCTGCCTGTATACCACTGTGCCATCATCTCTGCTGGGTCTGTCCCATTGGTGGGATAGGACATAACCAGGAACGGTGATGGTGGTGTCTAGGACATTGTCTGTCAGGTATGATTCTGTGATATGACTGTGTCAGGTTCTTGCTTAACTAGCCTATAAAACAGCTCTCCCAATTTTGGCACTAGCTCCCAGGTGTTAAGTGAGGAGAATTTTGTCAGGTTAACAGGGCTCTTTCTGACAATACCTTTTCCGATGCCGGGGTTGATGCTAGGTGGTCCATCTGATTTCATTTCTGTATTGAGACTTTGCAGCAATTGATATACACGAATGTCTTGCTAGATCATTTCAGAGGGCATTTGAGAATCAACCTCATTGCTATGGGTCTGGAGTCACACCAGGTGAGGATGACAGGTTTCCTTTCCTGAAGGAAATTAGCAAGCCAGAATACACAATTGAACGTGTATCTGCTTATGATAGAGATTGAAAGGTTATAGGCATAATAATGATCGACTATTTTATGCATGTTGAATTGCATAGATTTCACAGCAACAACAAACTATATTTATCAATTTCAACAGAATAAAATCTCACAAGAATCATCAAAGGAGAATTATCTAAGTATATTTGACCTTAAAGCAAGGAAATATTACGCGAATAAACAAAATCTTGCTAAAAAGGTAGGAATGAATATCTTAAAGGAAAAAAGATAAGGAAAGGCATAGATATTTGGGACAGTACTCTAGAGTTTGCAATGAACCCACAATCACTTACATAGAAAGATTAAAATCGAAGATGACCAAGAGACCAGATGGAGAAACACAGGTACTTCAGACAATTATGGGGCAAGAGAAGATTACAGATGTAAAGGGTAAAGCCATGGAGAAATTTGAAAGAAAGGATGAGAGTTAACCATTGCTTGACCATTGATTAGATCAAGAGCCATTATTAATGAACAAGCAGAAGTCTGAAGCCTTGGCATGAGCTCGGACATGAATAGCACAGCAACCTGTTTTTTTTCCTTAAAGGCACTCAACTTTTTAAAGGGAAGGACAAAAATGTTTGCTGGAATGGACATTTTCACAATTAAACACCAGGATTCACAAGCATCCAGAGTGATAAATAAGTCATTGCAGGCTTTAGAGTTACAAATGGGGCAGGAAGTAAGATGCCATGAAACTGTTGGAGGCTAGGAAACACTGAAAGTCCACCCTAAGTTGAGGCTTGGAGCAAATTGTTGGAAAAGTCACCTTCCAAATTCTGAAGCTAAGGACCTGTCATCAGTACCACAAGTTGCAAAATATTCACATGCAAATGTAAAAGTCTCAATGAATACATCTTTATAGAGATGTCCTATACACATACCACTAGCTGATAACATTACGAGTCAGTATTTTAGATAACATGTCTTCATAACAGTGTTGTGATATGTTGATACTTATGTGATAGCTGAATCTCTACGTTTACAGAAATGCAATAAGAGATGCCTCTGACCGTGGTAGCTTTGATAGATGAGGAGGGCGATAAAGTGCCCGTATGCTTGATGTAAGTATGTGTGCCAGAAAGTGCTGCTGGTTGAGTGACTGGGATAAAGTGAATTGCACAGCATGAGAAGTTGGTGTTGTGATAGATAGAATAGGCATTTTATGAAAAAAAGCACATTTCAAAACAAAGGATGCTAGCCCACAAAGACTAAAATTTAAAGGACACACTGCTTTTTTTACACAGGACCTATAGTACTCCTAGAAAGAGGTCACATGACCCAGACGGTGAGGTGAAAAAGATATTGGATATTAACTATCAATCAGAGTTACTGCCACAGGGAACCCCTTCCCTCCAACCTCCTTTGAAATTTATCTCATCAAATCTGAGCCACTTGTGATTTAAAGACCCACCGAAGGCTCCATTGTCACAAGCTGAGAGTCCTTATGAGAGAAGTTGGAATCAATGCCACTGCCTTCAAGAGAACAAGAGATCACCACAGCCACAAGTGCAGTGTAACTGCTCTATGAGAAACCCCAGACCAACAGCCCCTGTGGAAAATGACCTTGCAGCTGTAAACAAGTCACTGGGAAATCCAATTTTATTTGTTATTTAGACACATTTTAAGACCTACAGCATTTTATTGCCAAATTTTACATACTTATATACATTTTATGTGCTGTTTTGCATAATTGAGTCATTGGACATTTTTGTACATTTCAAACCTTTTGCTGTTAATTTCTATATCTTTACTTAAAACCACAAGACAATAAGACATAGGAGGAGAAATTAGGCCAATAAGTCCATCAAGTCTGCTCCGCTATTCATAGTTTTCATGGCTGATAGGTTTTTCAACCCCATTCTCCCACTTTCTCCCTATAACCCTTGATCGCCTCCATACACAAGAACCGATCTATCTCTGTCTTAGAAGTACTCAATGACCTGGCATCCACAGCCTTCTGTAGTATGAACTCTATAGATTCACCACTCTCTGGTTAAAGAAGTTTCTACTTATCTGCATTCGAAAATGTCTTCACTTTACTCTAAAGCTGTGCCCCCAGGTTCTAGTCTTTCCTACCAATAGAAACATGTTCCCAACATCTACTCTGTGCAGGCCATTCCGTATTCTGTGAGTTTCAATTTGATGCCCACTCATCCTTCTAAACTCCATTGAGTATAAACCTAGAATCCTCAAACATTCCTTATATGTTAAGCTTTTCATTCCTGTAACCATTCTCATGAACTGCCTCTGAACATGTTCTAGGGCCAGTACATCCTTCCTGTGATATGGGCCCCAAAGTTGCGCACAATACTCCAAATGGCCAGAGCATTATAAAGCCTCAGAAGTACATCCCTGCTTTTATATTCAAGTCCTCTCAAAATAAATGTCATCATTGCATTTGCCTTCCCAACTACTGAGAAGAACGTGAGGACTGCAGATGCTGGAGATCAGAGCTGAAAATGTGTTGCTGGAAAAGCGCAGCAGGTCAGACAGCATCCAAGGAACAGGAGAATCGATGTTTCGGGCTGACGTTTCGATTCTCCTGTTCCTTGGATGCTGCCTGAACTGCTGCGCTTTTCCAGCAACACATTTTCAGTTCCCATCTACTGACTCAACCTGCAAATTTACCTTGAGAGAATCTGGCTAGGACTCCCAAATCCCTTTTGCACTTCAGACTTCTGAATTTTCTCCCCATTTAGAAGATAGTCCATGCCTCAATTCTTCCCACCAAAGTGCATGGCCTCACACTTTCCCACATTGTACTTCTTTGCCCAATCTCCAAATCTGTACAAATCTTTCTGTAGTTCCTTGCCTCCTCAGTGCTACCTGTCCCTCCACCTATCTTTGAATCATATGCAAACTTGGCCAGAATGCCCTCCGTTCCTTCATCCGGATCATTAATGTAAAGTGAAAAGTTGTCCCAACACTGAGCCTTGTGGGACACAATTATCATCGGCTGCCTTCCTAAGAAGTACCCTTTTATCCCCACTCTCTGCTTTCTGCCAGACAGCCAAGCTTCTATCAATGTTAGCACTTTGCCTCTGACACCATGGGCCCTGCTCTTGCTCAGTAGCCTCCCATGCGACACACTGTCAAAGGTTTTCTTGAAGTCCAGGTAGATAGCTTCCATTGGTTCTCCTTGGTCTAACCTGTTTAATACTTAGAGTCATAGAAATGTACAGCACGAAAATAACCGTTTCAGTCCAACTCATCCTAACTTAATGTAATCTCATTTGCCAGCAAATGGCCCATAGTCCTCTGAACTCTTCCTTTTCATATACCCATCAAGCTGCCTTTTAAGTGTTGTAATTGTACTAGCCTCTACCACTTCCTCTTGATGAAGCCACACTGACTTTGCCCTATTTTGCCATACAGTTTCATGTATTCAGAAATCTCATCCTTCACAATGGATTCCAGGATCTTACTAACGACCGAGGTGAGGCTAATCAGTCTGTAATTTTCCATCTTTTGATTTACTCTCTTTTTAAACAGGGGTGTCACATTTTCCAGTCATCTGGGACACACCCTGATTCTAGTGATTCCCTGAAAGATCACCACAAATACCTCCACTATCTTGTCAGCTATCTCCCTTAGAACTCTGGGGTGTAGTGTATCTAGGAGAATCGACGTTTCGGGCATGAGCCCTTCTTCAGAAATCTTTCTTCCTGAAGAAGGGCTCATGCCCGAAACGTCGATTCTCCTGCTCCTTGGATGCTGCCTGACCTGCTGCGCTTTTCCAGCAACACATTTTCAGCTCTGATCTCCAGCATCTGCAGTCCTCACTTTCTCCCTGTAGTGTATCTAGTCCAGGTGATTTATCCACCTTCAGGCCATTCAGTTTTTTCCAACACCTTCTCCTTAGTGATGGCCACCATACCCAGTTCTGCCCCTCACTCTTTTGAATTTTTGGGATATTACTCATTTTTTCCACTGTGAAGACAGACACAAAGTATTTATTTAGTTCCTCAACCATTTCCTTGTTCCCCACTACTATCTCTCCAGCATCATTTTTCAGTAGCCCAATGTCCACTTTTGCCCTTTATGTACTTAAAGAAACTCCTACAGTCTTCCTTTATATTACTGGCTAGCTTACCCTCATATTTAATCGTCCCTGTCCTTATTTCTTTTTTTGTTGTTGCCATTTGTTTCCCACTGCCCTTTGTCATTTTATATACTTTCTCTTTTGCTTTTATGCTATTTCTGACTTTTCCAGTCAGCCATGGTTGCCTCATCCTCCCTGTACCATGCTTCTTTTTCATTAGGATTAATCTCTGCTATGTCTCCTGAATTACTCTCAGAAACGCCTGCCATTGCTGTTCCACTGTCTTTCCTGCGAGGCTCCTCTCCCAGTCAATTCTACCCAGCTCCTGTCTCATGCCTCTGTAGTTGTCCCTATTCAGCTCTAATGCCATTACCTCTGACTCTATCTTCTCCCTCTCAAATTACAGAGTAAATTTAATCATATTGTAATCACTGACTCCTAAGGGTTCTTTTTGTTAAGCTCCCTTATCAAGTCTGCCTCATTACATAACGCTAAATCCAGTGTTGCCTGTTCCCTCATGGGCTTCACTTCAAGCTGTTCCAAAAGCTATCTCACAGACATTTCACAAATTCCTCTTGTTGCAATTCACTATCAAACTGATTTTGAATTTAATTGAATTTATTGTCATGTGTACCAAGTCACAGTGAAAAGTTTTGTCTTGTGAGCAATACAGGCAGATCACAGAGTTAAGTGGCATAGATAGTAAACAATAGGTAAACAGCAGCACAAACAAAAACACAGATGCAGAGGAATGTTAAGAGTTTGTGAGCCCATTCAGTATTCTACCAACAGTAGAAACTGTTACAAAACTGGCTGGTACGTGTGTTTGGCTTCTGTACCTTTTCCTCATGCCAACTTTCCTCAGTTGCCTGATGAAAAAGAGAAGTTGTTGGGCCTTTGTAACCAGTGTGTCTACATGAAGAATCCAAGAAAGCTTGTTGTGGATGACCATTCCCAGGAGCTTGACACTCTCCAGTCACTCCACCTCTGTGCTGTTAATGTGCGTGTGCCGGCATTGAGAGCTTAGTTGTTTTTGGTGCATGTTTTTCCAGGTCTTCTACCTCCCATCTGTAGTGTGTTTCGTCACCATCTGAGATTCGACCGACTAAGGTGGTGTCATCAGTGAATTCGTAAATGGCATTAGTCTGATATTTGACAATGCAGTCATGGGTATACAGTAAGTACAGTAAGTAGAGGGCTGAGTACACACCCCTAGGAGGCTCCAGTATTGAGTGTTAGTGAGGATGATATATTGTCCCCAATCTTCACTGATTGTGGCCTGTGCATTAGAAAACTGAGGACCCCATTGCAGAGAGTGGGGCTTAGTCCAAGATCACTAAGTTTAGTAATCAGTCTCAAGGGGATAATAATGTTGAAGGCTGAACTGTAGTCAATGGGTAGGATTCTTACATAGTTGTTCTTGGTGTCAAGATGTTCTAGGGAAGAATGAAGGGCAAGTGATATAGCATCTGATGTGGATCTGTTGGTCCGATAGGCAAATTGGAGTGGGTTTTGACAGTCCACCTAAATATTGAAATCCCCTGTGATCACTGTAACTGATTATGGGGGATTTCAATATGTAGGTGGATGGGGAAAGTCAGGTTGAGTGAGTTTCAAAACTAAATTAAAGAACTTGATTGGCTTATTTTTACAGCAAGCTAAATAAATAATGCATTGAACTGGCAATATCACCTAGCTATTAAATTCAAACAATCTTCTTATCTGACTCTGAGAAAGAGAAAAATTAATTGCATCCCTCTTAATTTGGTCATATACAGTCATTAGTGTTCTGTCCACTCTCTTGTAAGATGAAGTGGCACATAGTAGAAATGAGAAGTGCAAAAGTGGTAGGGGTTAAGGAAGTTTGCATGTCCTGTGTTGAACAAAGGAGATAGTTCTCCATGTCATGGTATTACTTGCCATGAGAATCACAGCAACCAATGTTTCTGGGAACTTTGTGGCTGATTGTAGCTTCCTACCTTATGTTCTTCGTGATGATACACTGTCCTTTTTTTTGAGAGCTTTTAAGAGCAGTAGTGAACAGTCTACTCAGAGCCAATAGAGTAATCAGTTTGTGAGGCATTTCTTTTTAAGTTGGAACAATAAAGCAGCCTGAATGGGTGGGCCAAACTCCCACAGAACCAGGATTTATAGTTTAATTTTCAGGAGCAGATGCTGGGGTCTTCAAGCTGGGTGTGGAACCTATTTTTTCTCTCTCTGTTACAGGTATGAGCTTAAGTTATTTTCCTGATATTGGAGTTGCATGAGAGACAATCTAATTTACTGAATTTGCATTTGCTAAGGTTGTGTTTATGGGATATTACTGTATTGGAAGAGATGCTTTTAGTAGTTCAATGACCAATTATTCTGTTAAGTTTTCTAATAAGAGTTAAGTTATTTCAATTGCTTCTTTCTTTCATTGCATTTTAACTACAGTGTATAAATAAAGTGTGGTTTGCTTAATGTCAAGCAGTTTGAACAATTGAATTGCGGCTGGAATACAACACCTTATATTTACCTTTAAAATAAGAAAAACTTTGGGTCTAGATTGTCTTCTGAATATATTTTGAAGGGGTTTGATCTGGTCCATAACAATGCTTATTTGTTTGATATTGCTATATGAAACCTCTTAGTAATATGACAATGGAAATAAATATTGACTCACAACCTGATTGTCAAAGTCTAATCAAAATGTTGTTCTTATAATACAATACTCCCTGCAGTTTTAATTAATAAATTAACACATTTTTCAATGAGTATTTTGACCTTCAGAACATGAGAATAGGAGCCAAATATTTGACTTTTAAGTTCATAAGTTAGTAAAACATGCCAGGTACGTTGTCATGATCAGAAGGCTTAGAAGCTAATAACATTTGATTCAAATTAAGTGTGGTGTTGACAGCTGATATAATTAGTGCTCCACATCAAAGAACAGTTTAGCCTAAGGAACGTTACACATTCATAAACTTGAGTTAATTATATCAGCAGCCAATTACAAATTGATGAAAAATCTGTTGTGCAACCATGTTGAACTTATTGTAAAATTCCTGCTGTTACAGTGTTCTTCCATATTTGTACTGCTGAGAATATGAGACACAAATTGATAATATTGATATGTTTAGGAACAACCTAGAAATGTTCCGATGACTTCTTCAACCATATTTTCAAAACACATTTTTCTTGCAGAAAATCCATTGCTGTCAGCTGAAAGGTGCTCAGCTTTTTGGCAACTGGCTTCATGCTGCACTGATTGAATTTTAAAAGTAAAGTAATGACAGACCCAAGTGAGTCTTGACAGGCTTTGTAGGTTCCTCACCTCAGGATGAGCATCAGCACTTCTGCCTGTACATCCATTATAAGTCACATCTTAAAACAAATTATGCTCCAGAACTTAAATGTGTTGCAATTCATTACCCTTTTCATACCTGTCATTTACCAGTTCCTCCAAGTTCTATCTTGGAGTTAATGTATTTTGACTCCACACTTTTATATCTATCACTTTCAAAAGGAAATAATGGAACATGTCATTCATAGATCGAGCACAAACTCCAGGAATTAATTAATGCTGCACTTAAAATGAAAGAAAATGATTAAAGTCATAAAAAAAGAACATAATGTGATCAGACAGAGTCAGCATGGTTTTATGAAAGGGCAATGTTTTTGCTCCATTCCAGGGACACAGTGAAGTGGGTCGTTTTGCACATTATACAGGCAGATTGTACCATACAAAGTGCAACCAGGGTAGCAAAACAGAGTGCAGAATAGAGTGTTACAGTTCCAGACAAAGGGCAGTGAGATATAGATCAGAATTAACATTTGTGAGGTCCATTCAAAACTCACATAACAGCAGGGAAGAAGCTGTTGTTGAATCGATTCATACATGTATTCAAACCTTTATAAATTCTGCCCAATGGAAGAGGGTGGAAGAGAATACAATGGTGTGGGAGGGGTCTTTGATTCTGTTGGTTGCTTTCCCAAGGCAGCAGGAAGTATAGATGGGGTTGATGGATGGAAGGCTGGTTTGCATGATGGACTGATCTGGGTTCACAACTCTCTGTAGTTTCTTATGGTCTTGGGAAGAACTGTTGCTAAAGTACACTGTGATGAACACAGGAATTGTATAAACATTTATAAGATTCTTGTAGACATGGAAAATTTCCTTAGCCTCCTGAGGAAGTAAAGATGCTGTTGTGCTTTTTTACTTTTGTATCGACATGAGTAGACCTGGACAGATTGTTGGTGATCATCACTTCCAGGAACATGACTCTCTGGACCACCTCCACCTCAAAACTAATGATGTAGACAGGGGTGTTCCCAACACTCCACTTCCTGAAGTTTGTTTTCCTGATATTGATGAAAAGATTGTTGTCCTTAAACTATGCCTCTAAGAACTCAACCTCTTTCCTATACTCCATCTCATCATTGTTTGTCATCTGGCCGACAATGGTGGTGTCATCAAAAACATTTTAAAAGTAGTTGGGCCGGAAATTGGCCATGCAGTTGTGAGTGTACATGGAGTATATTAGGGGATTGAGTATACAGCCTGTGGGGCACTGGTGTTGATGTTTATGGGGTGGAGGTGTTGTCACCTATTCTTTCTGATTGTGGTCCATTGCTCAGGAAGTCGAGGATCCAATTACTGAAGGAGGAACCGAGACCGAGGTCTCGGAGTTCAGTGATGCTTATAATCACTGAACATCATAATCATATAATTATGATGTTGAAGACTAAACTGTAGTCTATAAGTGTGAGCCTGATGTAGGTATTCATGTTACCCAGATGTTTCAGGGATGAGTGTAGGATCAGGGAGATGGTAGTAGTCATTGAGACTCACTGCATGATTTTCTTTGGCATTGGGATGATGGCAGTCTTCTTGAAGCAAGTGGAGACTTCAGATCATAATAAGAAGAGATTAAAGATATTGGTGAGTATTCCTGCCAGCTAGTCCATTCAGGATCTATGTGCAGGGCTGGGACTCTATCTGGTCCAGTCACTTTCAATGGGTTCAAACTTGAGAAGGCCAATCTAATCTCTGCAGTCGTGATTATTGGTGTAGGTACATCTGAGGCAGTAATGATAAGTGGCATTGTTTCATAGACCTTCTGTTCAAAGTGAGCATAGAATCCATGAACTCATTGAGTGGGAATGAACTGTTGCCAGTGACTCTGTTTGGCTCTTCTTTGTAGCCCATTACATTCTGTCAGCCTTGCCATGAGTGATGGGCATCTGTGTGTTTGGTCTGGATCTCACAATTCATCCATGGTTTCCAGTTCAGGAGCATTGGGATTAACTTCTTCGAGACAAAGTGTTCTACACACTTACGAATGGAATCTGTGACAGTATTGACTTACTCATTTAGGTTGGCTGCTGAGTTCTTGAATATAGCCAGATCCACTAAATCTAAATGGTCCTTAGAGGGCCTTCCATCACCATAGACCAACACTGCACTACTTTCTGTACTGGATCCTCAAGCTTCAATTTCTGCTTGTAAGCCGGGAGGAAGAACACAGCATTATGATCTGATTTTCCAAAGTGCGGTTGGGGGATAGAATGGTAGGCCCTTTTATAGCTGTATAGAATGGCGAAGGATGTTCAAACCTCTGGTGGGACAGGAGACATGGTGATGGTATTTTGGTAGCACATTCTTGAGGTTGACCTGTTTGAAGTCACCAACTTCAATTACTCAAGGCCTCAAGGTATTCTAACTCAAAGTTGTTTGTAGTGTTGTATACTTCATCAAGTGCACTCTTCACTTCCACATGGGGGTGATGTAGACCACTGTCAGGCTAGCGGAGGTATTGTGGAGTTGAAGGCATGTAGTATACCTTTAAGAGAGAGTGGAAGTTGAAAAGCTAGCAAGCACCTCTCATATGACTGAGTGCAGGCACAGAGTGTGCTGCATAATTTGAAGGTACAACATTTGAGATGTAGCTCAGGTAATGAATTGTTTTCACAACCATTTGAATTCAACCAATCAGTTTAGATTGCGCACAAAGATACTAAAACCCAATCAAATTTGAATTTTATTGTTTTGACAACATCAAATCAATGAGATGATCCCATGTTTTGGGGTAGAAAAGTAGGCATTTTTGAACAGTTAGCCAGAGAAGGAGCACCTTCTGCCATTGAACAACTGTAACTCAGAAACATTCTCTCTGAAAGCTACCTTTTCACATGACACATCTTTACAGCAGAAGACCAAAGACAACCCAGGGAAAATCTATAGAGAAGGATCGACACAACTGGCTGGTTTTGAATCTTGATTTTTATTTTTGTAAATTTAATAAGGGCTTTATCGGATCAGTATGTTGTTATAGAATGTGAGGTAGATAAATTGTTAAGACAAAAGAGGCCAACAGTGTAGAATGTTGTTTGCTGTTCTCTTTTGGAGTTCGAGAATTAATTGATTTTTTTAAAATAATAGAATTTGGGTAGTTCTCGGTCACTCATACTTTTACAGATTATGAGGCAAGGTAAACTTTTTTGTGTGGTTGGTCTAAATTTGCAGAAGGGTTTACTCCATGTTGTAACAGAGGTAAACTCACACGATAGGGACAGAATTTTACTGTAAAATGTTCAATGTCAAGGTAGCAGTAATTCACCGGGGTCACCACATATAGTCATAGAGTCATAGAGATGTACAGCATGGAAACAGACCCTTCAGTCCAACACGTCCACGCCGACCAGATATTCCAACCCAATCTAGATCCATCTGCCAGCACCCGGTCCATATCTCTCGTAACCTTATCTATTCATATACCAATCCAAATGCCTTTTAAATGTTGCACTTATACCAGCCTCCACCACTTCATCACTTCCTCTGGCAGCCCACTCCACACATGCACCACCCTACTGTGTGAAAATGTTGTCCCATAGGTTTTCTTTATATCTTTCCTCTCTCACCCTAAAACTATGCCCTCTAGTTCTGGACTCTGCCACTCCAGGGAAAAGACTTTGTCTAGTTATCCTAGCCATGCCCCTCATTATTTTATGAATCTCTATAAGGTCACTCCTCAGTCTCTGATGCTCCAGAGAAAACAGACTTAGCTTATTCAACCTCTTCCTATAGCTCAAATCCTCCAACTCTGGCAACATCCTTGTAAATCTTTTCTGAACCTGTTCAAGTGTCACAACATCCTTCCAATAGGAAGGAGACCAGAATTGCTTGCAATATTCCAACAGTGGCCTAACCAATGTCCTGTGCAGCCGCAACATGACCTCCCAACTCCTGTACTCAATTCTCTGACCAATAAAGAAAAGCATACCAAACGCCTCCTTCACTTTCTTATCTACCTGCGACGCCACTTTCAAGGAGCTATGAACCTGCACTCCAAGGTCTCTATTCAGCAACACTCCCTCAGACCTTACCATTAAGTGTATGAGTCCTTATACGATTTGCTTTCCCAAAATGCAGCACCTCACATTTATCTAAAACTCCACCTGCAATTCCTCAACCCATTGGCTCATCTGATCAAGATCTCATTGTAATCTGAGGTAACCTTCTTCACTGTCCACTAAATCTCCAATTTTAGTTTCAGCTGTAAACTTGCTAACTATACCTCTTATGCTCACATCCAAGTCATTTATATGAATGCCGAAAAGTAGTGGACCCAGCACCAATCCTTGTGGCATTCTACTGGTCACAAGCCTCCAGTATGAAAAACAACCCTCTACCACCACCCTCTGTCTTCTACCTTGGAGCCAGTTCTCTATCCAAATGGCTTGTTCTCCCTGTATTCCACGAGATCTAAACTTACTGAAAAGTCTCTCATGGGGAGAACTTTGTCGAATGCCTTACTGAAGTCCATATAGATCACATCTACATCCTCAAATTGAATCAGAACATTTTCTTGTACATGCTTAACAAATTCCTCTCCACTGAAACCCTAAACATTATGGCAGTCCCAGTCTGTTTGGAAAGTTAAAATCCCCTACCATAACCACCCTATTATTCTTACAGATAACTGAGATCTCCTTACAGATTTGTTTCGCAATGTCCCGCTTAGTATTCGGGGTCTATAATACAATCCCAATGAGGTGATCATCCCTTTCTTATTTCTCAGTTCCACCCAAGTGACTTGCCTGGATGTATTTCCGGGAGTATCCTCCCTCAGTACAGCTGTAATGCTATCCCTTATCAAAATCGCCACTCCCTCTCCTCTCCTGCTTCCCTTTCTGTCCTTCCTGTGACATTTGTAATCTGGAACATTAAGCTGCCAGTCCTGCCCATCCCTCAGCCATGTTTCTGTAATTGCTATGATCTCCAAGTCCCATGTTCCTGGCCAAGCCCTGAGTTCATCTGCCTTCACTGTTACACCTCTTGCATTGAAATAAATGCAGTTAATTTAGCAGCCCTACCTTGTTCCCTGCTTTGTCCTTGCCTGCCCTGACTGTTTGACTTGTTTCTTTTCTCAACTATACCAGCCGTGGCACCGGGAATAATCCAGATACTACTACTCTCGAGGACCTCCTTTGTAAATTCCTGCCTATTCTCCCTTCAGAATCTTATCCTTTTCCCTTCCTATGTCATTGGTTCCAATGTGTACAATGACCTCCTGCTGATCCCTCTCCCCTTTGAGAATATTCCGCACCCTCTCTGAGACACCCTTGATCCTGGCACCAGGGAGGCAACACACCACTCTGATTTTTCGCTGCTGGCCATAGAAACGTCTGTCTGTGCCTCGGACTAGTCAGTCCCCTAAACAATCAATCTTTTCAAATCCGACGTACCCCTCATTACATTAGAGCTAGACACTTGGCTGTTCGTGCTACATTCCTCTGAGAATGTAGTATACTTGTTTGAAATGGGGATAGCCACAGAAGACTCTTGCACTACCCGCCTACCTCTCTTACCTTTCCTGGCGTTAACCCATTTGTGTGACTGTATCTGCGACTTTTCTCCCTTCCTATAACTGCCATCCATCACACCCCCTTGCTCTTGTAAATTCCTCATTGCCTCTAACTGTCACTCCAACTGATTGATTCAATCTGATAGGATTCGCAACCAATGGCATTTATTACAGATATTTTTATTCATTAATATGTAAACTCTCTCTAAACTCCCACATCTGACAAGAAGAGCATATCACTCTACTAAGGGCCATTTTTGCTTCTTCCAGTCTGCAGACCCAGAAAATAACAGCATCTTATTCCTCTACAAAACACTGCTCCAGGCTAACTTAATACTTTTGGATTATGTTTTTATTTTTTAATCAAGAGACATATCTCATTAAAACATATAACCAAGAAAAAACCCACTCTGTGCACTACTGCAGACTTACAGCAAGGCCACACTTAAAACTATTCACTTATCTGCTTCTGTGCTGCAACCTTTCCCAAACAGGTTCCTCCAAGGTCGGCTGTGAATTTCACTGTTTGTTAATTTTCCCAGATGCACTCCGATGTCCAGCAATACATGAATTAAACAGCAAAGGCATAACTGCGCAGGTTTACTGCTATGTCAGTTCGCAGTATGGGTTTCTTTCTCTCTCTCTCTCTCTCTCCTGCACAGACCGTGGGCTGCCTTTGTCTGTTCCTTTCCCTTTTTGAAGTGCCATTGCTTTGACTTTTTTTTATCTCCAAATTTCCAAAACAATGCAACCGCATATAAAAGAGTAATTGCTGCTCCTGAAATTCAAGGAAATCACCTCTAACACCTAAAATACCTCAAAAAAAGGAGCACCCTGTTACAGCCAGAAATGTTTCTCATTCTCCATCTTGGATTACCCAGAATCTTTGTCACATCAGGAAGTGTTGATCAGGAAGCAGACCCCACCATCTCTTGCCCTGCCTGAGGATGCTGAACAGTCTATTCAGTGAACTGGGAAATCCTGAGGTTGTAAGGGACAGTCAGGTGTAGCAAGAGTGAGCCATGTCTCTGTAAAACAGAGCGCACAGCAATCTCTTAACTCCCTTTGGCAATTCAGTCTAGCTTTAAGTTCACCCATTTTTTTTTCCTGTACTTTCAGTCTCACTTTAAGTCCAGCACGTCTCCAACATTTCCTGGGTAGGTGGCTGCTCCGAGTCAATCCCAGGCTTCGGTGAGGGATGCCTGCTGCTCCCAGAGGTAAGTTGTGCTCCCAATGGGATCTTGGGCACCAGTCATTGCCTGCAGCATTCTGGGGAGTCTTGCGCCCATTTCATTTGGGCCTCCTCGATGTCGGATCACCATGTTTCTTGTTCCTGCATTGGTTGGGCCTCAGTTCAGAGTTTCCACCACATCAGGGAGATTGGGCCTGTGAGATGCCAGAAGGCCTCTGAGTTTGTAGTTCCAGCATCAACAAGGAAAGTAGGCATATCCAATAGTGTGCTGGGCACTAGAGGCAACCAGGGAGTCTATTGGAAGAACCATGTCTATGTTTCATGATGATGGATCAGAACCCCAAAGTACAAAAGAACTTAATTTCAACATGTATCTTTTAAAAGAGGGCTTCTAGAGTCAAAAGGTAACTGTGGATGTAAATTCAGTGACTGTCTCACAGAATCTTTTGTGGATCTATGGAATGCCACACCTGGACAGGAATCAGTGAAGCTTCAAATAACAGATATGAGACAATGAAAGGTGGATCAGCCTCAACCTCAGCCACATTTTTTCAGCAGGAAGCTCTCTCTTATGTTTTACTCTTGTGATAAAGTATAAATATGACTGCAACCATTGGTGCCCGTATTATTGGTCTGACATACTTGTGTGTGGATTATTGTGCTTTGCATGGCATAGCATGTGGACAATCATTACTCACCCCTGCAGCACAAGTGAAAAAGGACTGTGAGTGCTGCCACTATTGAAAGAAACTGGGACAAAAGCATTTCACTCAACCTGCAAATAAGCCAAAGAGTTTTCAAATACTGTGAATATTTCCAAATGATGTCAGTGCCACCAGTGTCAAACATGACAATGGCTTTAATATTCAAATATTGTTTGGAATGACTCAGAGACAGATCCATTTTTCTTTTAGCTTTCTTTATTTTAGACTCACTTTTTGTTCCCAAACTGTTTGCATGCATGTTATGTTAGTGTTTCTTCTCATGTTTAGTCCGATGACAGGAAAACTGTGGATGACAGGAGAAATCGTGCAATTAGCCAAGAGGGAAGCATACATAAGGTCCAGGCAGCTAAGAACAGAATGGGCCTTGGAGGAATATTGGGAGAGTAGGATCCATCTTAAATGAGGAATCAAGCGAGCTTAAAAGGGGTCATGAGGGGGGATCTAAGATGGCGGCGATCTGAGAAGATCGCACTGCAGAGCTCTGCATAGCAGCACAAGCGGGACGAACTTTAACCTGCCCAACCCAGGCCATCGTGATATCTTGGGACTCTGAAAAGATCGTGGTCCCAAGATACTTCTAAAAATTAACCTACTTGTTTTTCTAGCTGTCCAGAGATGCCGAAAAAGGGAGGAGGAGCATCTGAGGCCGGGTCTGCAGTTCAGCCTGCGGGATCCTTGGAGCCGATTTCTTTCCAGGCCCTGGTGAATGAACTCTCAAAATCTCATGAGATGCTGGGAAAACAGATTGAAGTGAAGCTGGCTCCAATCTCTCTCTTGCTGCAGGAGCATGAGCATCAGCTGGGAGACATGGAGAAGAATACAGATGAGGTGGAGCACAGGGTAACAGTGGTGGAAGTTGATGCCAGTTCATCCAAGGATAGGATCCAAGGCCTGGAGATTCAGATCCGTTATTTGTGCGACCATGTGGATGATCTTGAGAACAGGGGCAGGAGAAAAAACATTTGGATCATCGGTCTGCCCAAGGATAAGGAAGGTGAGCGGCCTGCAGAATTTGTTGAGGACAGGCCGCCGAAATTCCTTGACTTGGAGGCTGGCATGAGAGGATTGAAGATAGAAAGGATTTCACCGGGTCGCAACGCTGAGATCAGGTCTGGGTCAATGCCCTCAACCTCTCCTGGTGCAGTTCCATCAATACCAGGATAAGGAGAGAATCATGGAGGCTTCCAGAGTCAAGGGGAAGGATCCGAAGGCCCTAATTTACGAGGCCTCTAAGATCATGTTCTTTCAGGACTTCTCAGCGGCAGTGATCCAGAAATGAAAATCTTACGACAGTGTCAAGAGAAGACTGAGTGAGTTGGGATTCAATCCTCCCTGAGGTAACCAGCAATGCTTTGGAAAAACTTAGATGGACACATACATCTCTTTGACACGTCAGAGAAGGTAAGAGACTTTGTGGACAAACTAACCTAATTTGAACAATTTTAGTATGTGTAAATACTGTTGTTTGGGTATGTGTTTATCATTCTGTAAAAGAAATGGAGGAAGCCCAGTTGGAGCTTTATCTTTTTTTCACTCTATTGATAATAATTTGGTTTAAACTATGTCTTGCAGCAGTTGAGATGTACACCTTCAATTTCTAAGTTAGGATATACTAAATAATGGGTGGGGTATTTATTCCCTCTTTTTTTAAAAAAGCATGTTTTTTATTCATATTGGTATTCTATGGTGTGTTTCTTCTTTTCTGCTTGTGTTTGTGGTGCGGCTCTAGCTGGGAGAAGTGAAGATGGTTGGGATGGTTAGATGCCTACTTATGGGCATACTTTTGGTATGGATAGTTGTCCCATCTGGGCAGGGAGTGAGTTTCCCGACTCAGTGCTGTTGGTGCTTTATATGTTGTTTTTTTGGGGGTTTTTTTGTTGTATTTATTAGTCCCAATAGCTTTGTAGGTTTGTTAAATGTAGTGGTTTTAGTTTATGTAGATTTTATGATGGATCATGTGACACCAAGGCTCAGCAGTTTGTGGTTCACTTTCCTCCTCTCTGGGATTTAAATGTTATTGGAGAAGATTATGGCGAATGATCTGATTAAATGGTGCACCTGGAATATCAAGGGAAGTCACCTGCCAATTAAGAGGAAGAAGGTACTCTTGAATCTTAGAAAGGAGAAGGTGGATATTGCTTTGTTACAGGAGACACATTTGGATGACAAGAAGCATCTGAAATTACAACAGAATGGCTTTGACTGAGTTTATTTTTCATCATTTAATACCAGAAGTAGGGGAGTGGCTATATTGGTTAGAAAGAATCTTCCAAATAAGTTGTTGGGGTGTGTTAAGGACACACACGGGAGATTTGTAATTCTTTAAGCCTTGATAAATGGGGAAGAATATGGCGTTTAAAATATTTATTGCCCTCCAGCTCATCCCCTTAAATTTTTGGTTGACACTTTTTCTAAACTGATAAGTCTCAAGTCCTGGCACATCATTGTAGGGAGAGATTTTAACTGTCTCATGGATCCCACAGTAGACAGGTTGCCCAAATGTTCCTCGATACCCTCTGTACAAACTAAACAGTAGGTGGGTCTGTGTGGGGAGTAAGGGTTGGTGGACGTCTGGAGGCATCTCCACCTTACAGGTAGGGATTTTACGTTCTTCTCCAATCTGCACAGATATCACACGAGGATTGACTTTTTTTTCTGACCTCTGCAGTAACCCTGGATTTGGTGGCATTATATTATAATATTACCATCTCTGATCATGCTCCAGTGTACCTTATGGTTAAGATTAAGGACATTACAGTGGGTTTCGAGGTACTGGCGAATGGATCCCTTTATCCTCAAGGATAATAAGTCTGTGGAGTATTTCTCCAGGGAATTTTGGGCATTCCTAGACATCAACATAGGCTCAGTTGACAGCTCATCTGTTCTCTGGGAAACTGCCAAAACCTATGCCAGGGGATTAGTTAATTCATATGCCGCCAGTAAGAAGCAGCAGGAGGGTGAGCAGCAATGTCTCCTTGAAGCACGGTTGAAGGCAGGTCAGAAGGCTTACTTTGACAGATCCTCGTTGGTCAAACTACAGAAGATTACGGCACTGCGGTCTGTATTTAATTCTGTGCTCATGCAGACAGCAAAGAAGGAGCTGGCTTTTGCAAAGCAGCGGTTATATGAGCATGGTAACAAGCCAGGCAAATACTTAGCGTAACTTGCCAGAAAGAGGAGAGACCCACAAGCCATTACTGCGATTCAGTAAGGGTCTAGGAACCTAACATGTGATTCTAAAAGATTAATGTGGCATTCCAGAGATTTTACTCTAAATTATACCAATCTGAGGATTGCAAGGAGGAGCAGGCCAAAGTGGAATCCTTTTTTGGGGATTTGAAGCTCCTGGATGTGACTCCCTAACAACAGTCCTTTCTCAATGCCCTGTTATCAGAGCAAGAAATGCAGGAAGCTGTGAGGCAGCTTCAGAGTGGAAAGGTGTGTGGTCCTGATAGACTTCCTTGTGAATTCTATAAGGAATTTATAAGTATACTGTCCGGCCCGATGCTCAATATGTTTAATGATTCATACAGTCATGATTGTCTCCCACCATCTCTGAGAGAGGCCAATATTTCAATTATCCTTTAAAAAGGGAAGGACCCAGAAAACTGTGCTTTGTACAGGACCATCTCACTCTTAAATGTGGACTTTAAAATCCTCTCTAAGACTCTCGCGTTAAGGCTGGCGACTGTGTTACCTTCTATTATTAAAGAGGATCAGACAGGCTTTATAAAGGGTCACAAATCCTCCAATAATATTAGGAGGCTGCTTAATGTAATTCAAGCATGCCAATAGCAGTCAATACTGGGATTGGTGATTTCTTTAGATGCAGAGAACACATTTGACCGAATTGAGTGGCCGCATTTGACCGAATTGAGTGGCTGTACCTTTTCTATACGGTTTGGTTTGGGCGAAGTCTTCATAAGATGGATAAAGGTTCTCTACGGTGGCCCTCTCACAGCGGTCATCACCAATGGGGTACGATCAAGCAATTTTAGTATTTTTAGGGGCAGCCAGCAGGGCTTTCCCCTTTCACCATTGCTTTTTACGTTGGTGATTGAACCATTGGCGGAGGCCAAACGTGGGGATCCTAATATATCAGTTCCAGAAGTGGGGTCAAAATTACATAAGATTTCATTGAATGCAGACGATGTCCAAATTTTTTAGACAAATCCAGCAGTTTCAATGCCTAGAATGATACAATGCATTCATGCATTTGGTGCTTTTTCAGGATCCAAGATTAATTTTGCAAAATCAGAGGCTATGCCTATAGGTCGTCTCTTGGGGGTGACTATAGATTCCCATTTAGGTGGTCACAGGGGGAGTTTTGTGTATTTGGGCATATGCATTACTCCAGTTCTTTTCAAAGCCAATTTTATCCAATTATTTGGAAAAATTAAACAAGGTCTTCAAAGATGGGAGGCACTTCCAGTCTCGTGGTTAGGTCAGATAGCGCTTACTAAGATAAATATTCTCCCTCATTTGCTATACCCTATATGGATGCTCCCCCAGATTTTCAACAAGCAATCACTCAGGAGGCTGAACAGCTGGTTCAGCTCCTTTATTTGGCATCATAAGCGGCCCCTCATTAAATTAGCCAAACTGTAATTGCCTCACAGATTGGGGGGAGTGGACCTTCCAGACATTAAAAATTACCAATTAAGCTCGCTTTTGTCCTAGGTGAGTGATTGGGTTTGTGGAGATCTTCTTTCAATATGTCTAAATATCGAAACCTCCCAGGCAAGGTGCCCCCTTACCAGTTTGCTGTTTTTGGATGAAATGAGGACAGTTAGGGAATATTGCCATAACCCAATAGTCACCAACATGTTAAAGCATGGAGGGTGATTTGGCAGAGGGAAGGCAACATTGGCAAAACATCTTTGTTTCCACCTTTAGTGAGTATATCGGGTTTTCAACCAGGTATGATAGATTCAGGATTTAAACATTGGGCAGCTAGGGGTGTGTCTTGTATGGGCGATTTATTTGAGGGAGGCATAATGATGTCCTTAAATCAGTTAGTACGGAAGTACGAGTCATCTAATGCGACTGCTTTCGTTTTTTTCAAGTTATGGATTTTATTCAAAAAAAGGCCAAACTTTTGTCTGACCTGCATAAATCCAACATAGAGAAGGGAGTGCTAAGTGCTAAGAGTACACTCTCTGTCAGTACTTTATATCATCAATTGGGGGGTGCCCCCTCAGATGAGTTTGATCGGCTCTGCAGAATGTGAGAAAGAGAGCTGGGTGTTGAAGTCTCCTCAGAGGCATGGGAGGATATTTGGGAGAATGCAAAGAAGATATCAATTTTCAATAGGAACCGTGCTTTACAGTTGAAGATTCTTCACAGGGTCCACTTGGCTTTGGACTGTTTGTCAAAATTCAAACCAAGGGTATCTTCAGCATGTCCCAAGTGCAGGGTCTGTACAGACACTCTTACCCATTGTCTTTGGCCTTGCGATAGGCTTTAAATATATCGGAGTGCTGTGGCTGGCACAATGGAGAGGATTTTGGGTGGAAGGGTGAAGAAAGACCCTATTTCTCTCCTTTTGGGCCTGCTCACGGTATTTCCTGCAGACGCACATAAGAAAAAACATTTCAATATTCTCACATTCTGTGCAAAAAATGAATATCTTGCTAGGTTGGATATCCAAAACCCCCCCAGGTCTGTTGGATTGGTGGACGATTGTTATGGAGCATGTTCCCCTGGATTTTCTCTCAAGTATGGTATACCACAAAACTGAGAATTCTTACAAGGTATGGCAGCCGTTTTTGGAATACCTTGACACAGATTTATCTGCCACACTAACAAGGGCTTTTATATAGCCGTAATGATTGTGTTTTACGAGTCCAATATCCAGGGAGGAGGAACTGTGAACATATGGCGTTTTTGTTGGCTGGGCTGAGTTATTACTATTTATTAGTTTGTTGTTTTTTTTATTTATTTAGTTAAATAGCCAGTTTGTTTTTTTTAATTCTGTATTTTTCTATATATGCTTATATATTTGTACATGAGGGTGGGTTGGGGAATTTTTTTATTGACGCTGTTTTTTTGGACTGTTTTGAATTGTATTGTTTTTGTCCTTGTAATATTTTTAAAAATCTATTTTTTCAATAAAAATATATTTTAAAAAAGGGGTCATAAAATAACTTTAGCAAGCAGAATTAAGGAGAATCCCAAGGTGTTTTATTCATATATAAGAAGCAAGAGGGTAACTAGAGAAAGGGTTGGTCCACTAAAGAATAAGGAAGGAAGGAAGGTTGTATGTTGAACCTGAGAAAATGGATGAGATTCTCAATTATTACTTTGCATCAGTGTTCAGAGGAGAGAGACATGATGAATGTTGAGATTAGAGATTGATGTTTGTTTACTCTGGGTCATGTTGACATAAGGAGTTGGATGGGATCTATCCCGGGTTGCTGAGGGAAGAGAGAGAGGAAATAGTTGGAGCCCTGACAGATATCTTTGTAGCATCCTTAAACACAGGGGAAGCGCCAGAGGGCCAGAGAGTTGCTAATGTTGTCCCCCTGTACAACAAGGGTAGTAGGGATATTCCAGGTAACTACAGACTAGTGAGCTTGATGTCAGTGGTGGAAAAGTTACTGGAGAAGGTACTAAGGGATAAAATCTATTTGTATTTGGAAAAGAATGGACTTTTCAGTGATAGGCAACATGGTTTTGTGCAGAGTGGATTGTGCCTTAATAGAGTTCTTTGAGGAAGTGACTAAGATGATAGATGAAGGAAGGGCTGTAGATGTCATATCCATGGACTTTAGTAAGGTGTTTGGTCAGGTTCCCCTTGGTAAACTAATGGAGAAAATGAAGTCACGTGGTGTACAGGGTGTTCCAGCTAGGTGAATAAAGAATTGGTTGAGCAACAGGAGACAGAGAATAGTAGTTGAAGAGGGTTTCTTGAAGTGGAGAAAGGTGACCCCTGATGTTCCACAGGGATCAGTGCTGGGGCCACTGTTGTTTGTGATATACATGAATGATCTGAAAGAAGGAATTGGTGGTCTGATCAGTAAGTTTGCAGACAACACAAAGATTGGTGGAATCACAGGAAGCATAGGGGACTGTCAAAGAATACAGCAGAATATAGATAGACTGGAGAGTTGGGCAGAGAAGTAGCAAATGGAGTTCAATCTAGGCAAATGTGAGGTGATGCATTTCAGGAAGTCTAATTCTAGAGCAAACTATACTGTAAACAGAAGAGCCTTGAGAAAGGTTGATGAGCAGAGAGATCTGGGAGTTTAGAACTTTTGTAGTCTGAAGGTGGCTGCACAGGTGGATAGAGTGGTCAAGAGGGCATATAGCATGCTTGCCTTCATTGGAAGCGATATTGAGTATAAGAGCTAGCAGGTCATGTTAAAATTGTACAAGACTTTGTATCGGTCGCATTTAGAATACTGTGTACAGTTCTGGTCCCCACATTACCAAAATGATGTGGATGTTTTGGACAGGGTGCAGAGAAGGTTTACAAGGATGTTGACTGGTATGGAAGGTGCCAACTATGAAGAGAGATTGAGTAGGTTAAGATTGTTTTCATTAGTTAAAAGGAGAATAGGGTTGGGGGGTCCTGATTGATGTCTACAAAATCATGAAGGGTGTAGACAGGGTGGATAGTGATAAGCTTTTTACCAGGATGGGGGATTCAATAACGAAAGGTTACGCGTTCAAGGTAAAAGGTGAAAAGTTTAAGGGGCATACACATGGAAAGTACTTTATAGAGAGGATGGTAGCTGCCTGAAATGCTTTGCCAGCAGAGATAGTAGAGGCAGACACAGTAGATTCATTTAAGGTGCATTTGAACAGATGCATGACTAGGTGGGGTGCTGAGGGATACAGATCCTTAGGAATTGGGAGATAGGTTTAGACAGTGGATTTGGATCAGCACCGGCTTGGAGGGCTGAAGGGCCTGTTCTGGGGCTGTAAATTTTTTTTTTGTTCTGTGTTCTTTGTTCTTTACTGGCTGGTAAACTTACACTTTTGTTAACACAAGAACATGTGCCGATATTGGTTCCATTTAAAACGTAAATTAGTTCGATCTGGGAGAAAGGGAAGGAAAAGTTTCCAAATTAACCTGTTTGTAATCAGTCAAGGAGGTAGATGAATAAAGAAGGGGAAGCAGGTAATTCCCCCTAACTTGGGAGTTCATTGTTTTTGGGTACCCAGTCTGGAATTCTAACAAATTAAGGAGCTGACCAATAGATTGGTTCCAGTAATAAATAACAATGGTATGAATGAGGATTTCAGCATTTCAGTTGATGACCTGAGAGATGGATGATGTTACTGGTGAAAATAGGTAATTTCAGGGTTGGATTGAAATATAATGTTAAGATTGTGAACAGACTGGTTTGGCCTCAAGCTGTTGCCAGGGAGCAGGATGGATATGGTAACTAGGATACAGAGTCTATTGAAAACAATTACTTCAGCTTTCCTAGTCGTTAATTGCAGGAAATTTCTCCTTATTCTGTACCAGATAAGCAATAAGCCATCTGATAATTTAACAACACAAGGGGTTGAGAGAAGTAATATGAGGTCGTACTTTATGTCATCAGCATTCATGTAAGAAGCAAACTAACTCTTGTATTTTTGGTGATGTCACTGAGAAGCAGAAGGTAAATGAAAAATAAGGTGGGTGCTAAGTTAAACAATGTTACACTGGGAAGGGAGGTTACTGTCAGTGAGACTCTGGCTGTGAAGATAAAAATAAAAATGGGACTGAGAAGTAAAGACACATCCACTTAGATGATTATGGAGAACAGTTGGAGAAGAATAGTGTGATCAAACCTATTGTAAACTTCATACAGGTCAAGCAGAAAAGATGGTCTGCCTTTATCATTGTGGAGCTCATTTGTACATTTGATCTCCAATGATATCCAAATGGTTATGTAGCAGAAATGAAAAGCTGATTGAAGGGGATTAAATATGGAATAAATATGAGCACAAAATTGGAGGCAGCAGCACATTCAAAGACTAAAGTGAGAAATGTGTGTTTTGAGGTGGGGCAATTATGATAGATACAAAAGGAGAGCAAGATAACAAGGAAAGAGGGAATTGTTAATAATGTTGGCTAAAATGGGGACCAGGGATAAGGACATCCTGTTTGAACATCAGGGTAGTGTGCATAGGCTTAAAGGAGCAAATGCTGAGTCTCGTGGACAATATTCAGTTAGAAAGCACAGATGGGGAAATTGGAGAGAAACTACAAACAGATGCTACTTCAGGACATGGGCAACAGTGACTGTCAGAGGAAGTTATAGACTTATATTGTTCAGTCTACATCTCAAACTAGGGATTCTATGATACTTTTCATTGTCTCTGTGTAGGTCCTTTCCCAAACATAGCAGACCCCACGAAGATGGCTGCTTAGTGCTCTTTAGTCAGAAGAACTGGGAGTCCTTAACATTTACCCTGTGTCCTCATGAATTTCATGGTTTCAGGTTAAGTGAGGACAAAAGAACTTTTTGTTGATTATCAAATATGTCCCTCCTTCAGTTGATGAATTAGAACCTCATGTTAAACACCACTTGGAGAGAACATAGTTAACCACACACAGTAAACCAGTTGCAGTTTTACAATTATCACTATTTTTGTAAGATAAAGAATGGTATCTAATTTAGTCTTTAAGTTTGAACCAATTCTGTGTTTGAAGAACTGTTTTCTCCAAGATGTCCTGTCCTGTGTTCTATTTGGCCCAGCCCTAATATTAACACTTGCAAGTAACATTATTTCTCTTGACACTTCTTTCTTCATTATTCTTATTTTACAGCTCCTATCATAGGAATCTCTTTCCCCTGAAGAATTTTATTTCTGTAAATAATTTTTTTAAAAAATTTTCCCTGTCATAAAGCTACTAACTCATACATTTCAGCAGTAAAACATTGCTTCCCACTTCAAATTCTGTTAAATAATAATGCATTTATTTGTACTGCTAGCTAGTGTTTTTCTTTCATTTTACAGATAAAATGGAGGTCTCCTGCCTTCTACAGACAATAGAAAAATTTTTCTTTTTTGCAAGGAAAATGGACAATTTTCCAATTTTCACAACATAAGATATAATGTCTGTTCTAGTCCATGACTTGTCAAATATTCCTCATGTCTGTGGTCTTAATAAATTCTTTCCAACTGAATTAATTAAAATTATATCTTCCCTGTGTTCATTATGGCTTAAAAGTCTCCTGATTATCCTTTTCTATTAAACTCTGCCCTCTTTAATTTTTACATTAAACTGTATGTCACCTTAATTCTGCTTTGTCTTTTTCTAGTGACTATGACCTCAGTATCCAGAGGTATGTCACAACATCTTTGAATGTTTTGATTCAAAAATATATGAAGTACTTCAATGGCCCTTGACTTCCCTACTGTAGCTCAGCCCATATTGTCTCCGCACGATGATGGCAATGCACGTTGAGAACTATGAGCACTTTTTAAAAATTTCTTTCCTTCTCATTCTGTGTTCACACATTTAATTTAAGGATTTGCCACACTTGCTTCCAATCTGAAATTCCGAAGTGGGAATGCTCCTACAGATCCTAATGTCCTAATGGAATCTATAACTGCCAAGTGTGACTAATCTTTGTTGCCCACACTGCTTCTTATACACTTCCTTACCATGACCAGGGGAAATCTTTTAGCCTGCAATGCTGATTCTCCCTAACTGGTCTTTCCATGAATTCCTGCTGAGTGATTGTTTGTTTAGCCAAGTGCAGCTAGGACTGTCCCTATGAATGGTTCTGAATGTTATAAGTCCTTGGAGCTGTAAATTATTTTGGTCATCCGGAAATTTCTTCTCCTGGGTTCAATGCACCATTGCATCTTGTGGTGTTAAGTAATGTTGCACACCACTGATCACAATGTGATATTTGTATGTATCAACTCTATTAATCCTTTTTTTCTTTGTCTTCATCTGAGGCCTAGTAGATTTATTGTGGTAGAAATCAACCACTACTGAGTCTTAACAAGACTCTCCTCTGTAGTTTGTTATATGATAACAATAAGGAACACCATGCACCATGTTGGTCATGGAAACAAAATCTGTGAAGAGACCTGTGGATATAGTTCTGCATTCAGTTAGGTCACCAGATTCCTCAAATAATCAAGTTAGTATGAAATCAAATTGCATGGAGATTACCCATTTCAGATCCTTATGTTATACAACATTTCACATTTTGAATTGAAAAGCTAATTTCTGCATTATGTGTGTCAATTTTAGGCTGAGCATCATTCTAGCTACATTTCTAGTGGTTTACAGGCATTTTTCCTACAACTCTTATTGGTATCTTTCATTCCTATTTAAAAGGTAATTTTTCTACAAGGTCTCAGGAACAATTTTTAAAAGAATTAGTGACAATTGGAATAGCAGGTACTGCAACATCAATCAATTTTTTGAATTTCAGTCTGAATGCCACACAAGGCTTCCAATATCCAATTAGTCTGCACTTAGTAGCACTTCTAGTAGCACTTAGATCTTCAGCACAACAAACAGTTTGGAAGGACTATATTCTAAGTGTATTAATAAGCATTCTAACTGGCATTCTAACTTAAGGCCTTCTATCAATGCCCAAAGGAGGAAGATCTGGATATGGATTCAACAATGTAAGTTGATGTAAGTTGAATCAGGAGCTGAAATTGGCCTGTCGCAAAGATGTTACTACAGTTGTTATGGGGGATTTCAACATGCAGGTTGACTGGGAGAATCAGGATGGTATTAGACCTTAAGAAAGAGACTTTGTGGAGTGCCTCCGAGATGGATTCTTAGAACAGCTGGTGCTGGAGCCTACCAAGGAGAAGGCAATTCTGGATCTGGTATTGTGCAATGAACCAGAATTGATCAGGGACCTCAAAGTGAAGGAGCCATTGGGAAGTAGTGACCATGATACTATAAGCTTCAATCTGCAATTTGAGAGGGAGAGGAAGTGACAATATTTCTGTTGAATAAAGGTAACTATGGAGCTATGAGGGAGGAGCTGGCCAAAGTTCAATGGTGCAATACCTTAGCAGGGATGACAGTGGAGGAACAATGGGGGATATTTCTGTGTATAATGCAGAAGATGCAAGATCAGTTCATTCCAAAAAGGAAGAAAGATCCTAGGAGGAGGCATGGGTGGCCGTGGTTGATGAGGGAAGTTAAGAAACATATAAAGTTAAAAGAGAAAAAGTATAACATAGCAAAGATAAGTGGGAAAACGGAGGACTGGAAAGCTTTTAAAGAACAACAGAGGATTACTAAGAAGGAAATACGCAGAGAAAAAATGAGGTACAAAGGTAAACTGGCCAAAAATATAAAGGAGGATAGTAAAAGCTTTTTTAGGTATGTGAAATGCAAAAAAATGGTTAAGACTAAAATTGGGCCCTTGAAGACAGAAACAGGGGAATATATTATGAGGAACAAAGAAATGGCAGAAGAATTGAATTGGTACTTCAGATCTGTGTTCACTGGGGAAGACACAAGCAATCTTCCTGAGGTAACAGTGGGTGAAGGATCTGAACTTAAGGGAATTTATATTTGCCAGGAATTGGTGTTGGAGAGACTATCAGGTCTGAAGGTTGATACGTCCTGGTGGCCTGATGGTCTACATCCCAGGGTACTGAAGGAGGTGGCTCGAGAAATCGTGGATGCGTTGGTGATTATTTTCCAGGTTTCGATAGATTCGGTTTCAGTTCCTGCGGATTGGAGGGTGGCTAATGTTGTACCACATTTTAAGAAAGGTGGGAGAGAGAAAGCAGGAAATTATTGACCAGTTAGTCTGACCTCAGTGGTGGGAAAGATGCTGGAGTCTCTTATAAAGGATGAAATTACGACACATCTGGATAGTAGTAACAGGATAGATCAGAGTCAGCATGGATTTATTAAGGGGAAATCATGCTTGACTAATCTTCTGGAATTTTTTGAGGATGTAACTCTGAAGATGGATGAGGGAGATCCAGTAGATGTAGTGTACCTGGCCTTTCAGAAAGTTTTTGATAAAGTCCCACATAGGAGGTTAGTGAGCAAAATTAGGGTGCATGGTATTGGGGGAAAAGTACTAACTTGGATTGAAAGTTGGTTGGCTAACAGGAAACAAAGAGTAGTGATAAACGTCTCCATTTCGGAATGGCAGGCAATGACCAGTGGGGTACGGTAGGGATCAGTGCTGGGACCGCAGCTTTTTACAATATACATTAATGATATAGAAGATGGTATTAGTAATAACATTAACAAATTTGCTGCTGATACTAAGCTGGGTGACAGGGTGAAACGTGAGGAGGATGTTAGGAGATTACAGGGTGACTTGGACAGGTTAGGTGAATGGTCAGATGCATAGCAGATGCAGTTTAATGTGAATAAATATATGGTTATCCACTTTGGTGGCAAGAACAGGAAGGCAGATTACTACCTAAATGGAATCAATTTAGGTAAAGGGTCCGTACAAAGAGATCTGGGTGTTCTCGTACACCAGTCAATGAAGGTAAGCATGCAGCTACAGCAGGTAGTGAAGAAGGCTAATAGCATGCTGGCCTTCATAACAAGGGGGATTGAGTATAGAAGCAAAGAGGTTCTTCTACAGCTGTACAGGGCCCTGGTGAGACCACACCTGGAGTATTGTGTGCAGTTCTGGTCTCCAAATTTGAGGAAACGTTCTGGCTATTGAGGAAGTGCAGCGTAGGTTCACGAATGGCGGGACTACCTTACGCTGAAAGACTGGAGCAACTGGGCTTGTATACCCTTGAGTTTAGAAGACTGAGAGGGGATCTGATTGAGACATATAAGATTATGAAAGGATTGGACACTCTGGAGGCAGGAAACATGTTTCCGCTGATGGGTGAGTGCCGAACCAGAGGACACAGCTTAAAAATACGGGGTAGACCATTTAGGACAGAGATGAGTAAAAACTCTTTCACCCTGAGAGTGGTGGCTGTGTGGAATGCTCTGCCCCAGAGGGCAGTGGAGGCCCAGTCTCTGGATTCATTTAAGAAAGAGTTGGATAGAGCTCTCAAGGATAGTGGAATCAAGGGTTATGGAGATAAGGCAGGAACAGGATACTGATTAAGGATGATCAGCCATGATCATATTGAATGGTGGTGCAGGCTCGAAGGGCAGAATGGCCTACTCCTGCACCTATTGTCTATTGTCTATAACCCTTCTCACTGCAATATTGTTGGAAACTGGTCCCTCAGAATGAGCTTCTTCTCTGATAAAAAGTCACCTTGAGCGAATATGGTTCTTGGTGACAATTGCTCATTTTTGTTTCTGTTGGGAAGCGCCTAAAATCAGCATTAAATTGGCAGCTCAAGCGTGAAATTACCTTCCACAAAAGGTAAACATAGCGTTGAGAATTAGTCAATAAGATAATAGAAATTGTTAGCACTTTCCTGTGGCTTTGCCTTGCTTATGTATTTCGAGGTTTGAGTCCATAGCTGTGCTGGTTTAACTTGTCTGAGGATTTGAATCCTAGCAGAGAAAATGTAGATTTTTAAAAAATTCTTAATCAAGTCTTTAAAATAAGGGATTTTGTGAGGATTTAGGTGCCAAGTGATTTTAGGTGGTGGGTGAAGCTTTATTCATGGAAAACAAAGGACCACCAATATTATTGCCCTATCTAAACCTGTTAATCATCACATTACATATCCTCTCCTTCTCATGTATTCTTCTCATAGTGTGCATGATTTGGAGATGCCGGTGTTGGACTGGGGTGTACAAAGTTAAAAATCACACAACACCAGGTTATAGTCCAACAGGTTTAATTGGAAGCACACTAGCTTTCGGAGCATTGCTCCTTCATCAGGTGATTGTGGAGGGCTCGATCGTAACACAGAATTTATAGGAAAAATTTGCAGTGTGATGTAACTGAAATTATACGTTGAAAAATTGATTGTCTGTTAAGCCTTTCATCTGTTAGAATACTGTGATAGTTTCACTTCTTTCATGTGTAAATCACAAAACCTTTTTTTAAAGTTGCATTCTCAGGTTAGCTGTTAACAATGGTGATAGCTAGACAATATGTTGAAGGTGTTAGCCCCCTGTGTTCTCTGTCTATGACCTGATGTTTAGATTGATTCTAATCTAAAAAGTGAGATAACAAAGTTTTACATAAATTCATGCAGTTTTTGAGCTCAGAGTTCTACATGAATGTATGCAGTCTTTGAGCAAAGTGCAATGTAACTCTGCAAGTACAAAATATATGTGTGCTAATGGGTCTTTGTCTGTCTGTGTGTATGTGTCTGTCTGGGGTGGGGGTTGTGAGTGTGAGAAAGTGTGTGTGTGTAGTGAGTGCAGAGTGTCTTAAGTCTGTGAGGGAGTGCATGTGTGAGTGTGGGAGTATGTGTGTCTATAAGGTGTGTGTGGGTGTCTGTGTGCACGTCTGTGTGTACCTGTGTCCGTGTGTATGTGAGAGAATCTTGCTGGCTCATATTGCAAAAGTTGCACCAGAATCTTCCAAACATCTAAAGTAAGACTTGACAATATGCTAAATCCGCTCTATAACATTTCCTGTGACAAAGCAATCTCTTCATATTTGTTGTCCTGCTCTGTCTGCGAAATCATACCTGAATCATAAATCCCTCTATTGGCCCAACTATCTTCAGCTGCTTTGACAGTGACCTTCCCTCCATAGTTAAGGTAGAAGTGGGGATGTTTGCTGATGACTGCACAATGTTCAGCACCATTTGCAACTCCTCAAAAATGGAGGCAGTCCATGTCCAAATGCAGCAAGATCTGGACAACTTTCATGTTTGGCTGAAAAATGACATAGAACATAGAACATAGAACATAGAAGAATACAGCGCAGTACAGGCCCTTCAGCCCTCGATGTTGCGCCGATCAAAGCCCACCTAACCTACACTAACCCACTATCCTCCATATACCTATCCAATGCCCGCTTAAATACCCATAAAGAGGGAGAGTCCACTACTGCTACTGGCAGGGCATTCCATGAACTTACGACTCGCTGAGTGAAGAACCTACCCCTAACATCAGTCCTATATCTACCCCCCCTTAATTTAAAGCTATGCCCCCTTGTAATAGCTGACTCCATACGTGGAAAAAGGTTCTCACTGTCAACCCGATCTAACCCCCTAATCATCTTGTACACCTCTATCAAATCACCCCTAAACCTTCTTTTCTCCAATGAAAACAACCCCAAGTGCCTCAGCCTTTCCTCATAGGATTTTCCTACCATACCAGGCAACATCCTGGTAAACTTCCTCTGCACCCGTTCCAGTGCCTCCACATCCTTCCTATAGTATGGCGACCAAAACTGCACACAATATTCCAGATGCGGCCGCACCAGAGTCTTATACAACTGCAGCATAACCTCAGGACTCCGGAACTCAATTCCTCTACCAATAAAAGCCAGTACGCCATATGCCTTCTTCACTGCATTATTTACCTGGGTGGCAACTTTCAGAGACCTGTGTACATGGACACCAAGATCCCTCTGCTCTTCCACACTACCAAGTAGTCTACCATTAGCCCAGTAATCCATCTTTTTATTACTCTTACCAAAGTGAATCACTTCACACTTAGCTACATTGAACTCCATTTGCCACCTTTCTGCCCAGCTCTGCAGCTTCTCTATATCCCGCTGTAACCTGCTATATCCTTCCTCACTGTCTACAACTCCTCCGACTTTCGTATCATCCGCAAACTTGCTCACCCAACCTTCTAACCCTTCCTCCAGGTCATTTATAAAAATGACAAACAGCAATGGTCCCAAAACAGATCCTTGCGGAACACCGCTAGTGACGGCACTCCAAGATGAACCTTTGCCATCAACTACTACCCTCTGTCTTCTTCCAGAGAGCCAATTCCTAATCCAAACCTCCAACTCACCCTCAATGCCATATCTCTGTATTTTCTGCAGTAGCCTACCATGGGGGACCTTATCAAACGCCTTACTAAAATCCATATATACCACATCTACCGCTTTCCCCTCATCTACCTCCTTAGTCACCTTCTCAAAGAATTCAATAAGGTTTGTGAGGCACGACCTGCCCTTCACAAAACCATGCTGACTATCCTTGATCACATCATTCTTATCCAGATGTGCATAAATCCTATCCCTTACAATTCTCTCTAATACTTTGCCCACAACAGAAGTGAGACTCACTGGCCTATAGTTACTAGGATTATCCCTACTCCCCTTCTTGAACAAGGGAACCACGTTTGCTAGCCTCCAGTCCTCTGGCACTACTCCTGTCGACAAAGAGGACACAAAAATCAAGGCCAATGGCTCTGCAATCTCCTCCCTTGCTTCCCAGAGAATCCTAGGATAAATGCCATCAGGCCCAGGGGACTTATCTATTTTCACCCTTGCCAGAATTTCCAACACCTCTTCTCTACATATCTCAAAGCCATCCATTCTACTTATTCGTGCCTCAGTATTCATATCGACAACAATGTCCTGTTCCTGAGTGAATACTGACGAAAAGTATTCATTCAGCACCTCCCCAATCTCTTCAGCCTCCACACGCAACTTCCCATTACTATCCTTGATTGGACCTATTCCTTCCCTAGTCATTCTTTTATTCCTAACATACCTATAGAAAGCCTTAGGGTTTTCCCTAATCCTACCAACTAAGGACCTTTCATGTCCCCTCCTTGCTGCTCTTAGCTCTCTCTTCAGGTCCTTCCGGGCTACCTTATAACTCTCAATTGCCCCTATTGAACCTTCACGCCTCATCTTTACAAAGGCCGCCCTCTTCCATTTAACAAGGGATTCCAACTCCTTATTAAACCACGGCTCCTTCACACGACCCTTTCCTCCCTGCCTGATAGGTACGTACTTATTAAGGACACTCACTAGTTGCTCCTTGAACAAGTTCCACATATCAATTACGCTCTTGCCTTGGAATCTACTTTTCCAATCCACACATCCTAAGTCATGCCTCAACGCATCATAATTTCCCTGTCCCCAGCTATAACTCTTGCCCTGTAGTACACACTTATCCCTCTCCATCACTAGAGTAAAAATCACCGAATTGTGGTCACTGTCCCCAAAGTGCTCACCTACCTCTAGTTCTAATACCTGGCCTGGTTCGTTACCCAGAACCAAATCCAGTATGGCCTCACCTCTTGTTGGCTTATCTACATATTGTGTCAGGAAACTCTCCTGCACACATTGCACAAACACTGACCCATCTAACGAACTTGAGCTATAGCTTTCCCAATCAATATCAGGAAAGTTAAAGTCTCCCATAACAATCACCCTATTACTGTCACTCTTCTCCTGAATCATCTTCGCAATCCTTTCTTCAACGATTCTAGGACTATTAGGAGGCCTGTAAAAGACTCCTAACAGGGTGACCTCACCTCTCCTATTCCTAACCTCAACCCAAACTACCTCAGATGGCAAATCTTCGTCCATCTTCTTTTCCACCGCTGTAATACTAACTTTGACAAGCAAAGCCACACCCCCCCCCCTCTTTTGCCCCCACCTCTGACCCTACTAAAACATTTAAACCCTGGAACCTGCAACAGCCAATCCTGTCTCTGATCTAGCCATGTCTCCGTAATAGCCACAACATCGAAGTCCCAGGTACCAACCCACGCTGCGAGTTCACCTACCTTATTTTGTATACTTCTGGCATTAAAGTACACACACTTCAAGCCACTCTTCTGTTTACAGGCACCCTCCTTTAAGATTGATGCCATATTCCTAACCTCCCTACACTCCAGGTCCTGCACCCTAAAGCTACAATCTGGGTTCCCATGCCCCTGCAGAGTTAGTTTAAACCCCCCCCCAAGAGCACTAGCAAACCTCTGCCACACAAATGCCAGGCAATGACCATCTCTAACAAAGGACAATCTAGCCACCACTTCTAGACATTCAATGGCATAGAAATCACTGAATTGGAAGTTACCATTGACCAGAAACTGAACTAGACTCACCATCTAAGTGATCTGCTACAAGAGCAGATCAGAGGCTAAGAATCTGGCAATACTTCTTTTCTTGACACTACAAATTGCTTAAATAAATACACCTCCAACAAAACTTTGACACTACCAGGACAAAGCAGCCTGCTCAATTGGAACCAATCCCCAAACATTCATTCCCTCCACCACTGACACACAGAAATGTCAGTGCATCTCCAAGATGCAGTATAGAAATTCAATAAGGCTCCACTGGCAGCACCTCCCAAACCCATGAGTGCTACCAGTAAAAAGGTGAAGCGAAGCAGATACGTGGAAACACCATATAGTTCCTAAACAAACCACTCAGCATCCAGACTTGGAAATATGAGCAAACATTTTATTAACCAGCAGCTATGAGAGCAGGAGTATGTCAATTGATCAAATCAGTAGAAGAGGTTTGTTTGAATCAGGCCGCAATGGAGAAATGAGTGCCCAGGAATGTGAAGTAATAGCAAGCTACTTCCAGCAGGACATCGAGATGTGAGCCTAGACACAGGGGATGTTCAGAGATTGGGATTGACTTGGGAGGCGGTTGAGCCTGGGGCTCATCCACTCCATCCGCTTTTCTTTTTTTTTTCCTCCTCTCTCATTATTTTCTCTTTTATTTTATTTTACTTACCTCTTGCTGAAGAGCTTGACAGCATCAGTAGTGGCGAGTCGGCTCAGTAGCACAGACTTATGGCAGCAACATTAGAGGAGAGTCATCGATGCACAACAGCTTTGCATTGTTGAGGTGGGCCAGGCTGCAGGGGAGGCAAGTTTGGGTCCAATTTAAACCCAGCAGCATCAACAGCAGCTGCATCGGCGAGGTGGACTAGAAGCAAACTCCTGACAGCGTTAGAGTCGAGCTTCAGCCGATGTAGTACCCGGCAGCATTGGTTGTGTCTGCATTGGCAAGGTCCAGAATGGACTCATAGTGGGAAGGATGTCAGTGGAGGTGAGATGGTGCTTAGAGTGCCGACTTTTGTTCCAGCAATGTGGTGAAGGGGAATTGTGCCTGGCCACCAGGCCCATGACACTTAACAAGAAGGACTGTAAAGTTGGACACTACATTTTTGCCTTTATATTCTATGTTTTGGTTTATTTTTCTGTGTTTTAATATGGTGCCGGAGATCGGTGAAGATTTACAACATTTTTCACTATATTTTTGTAACAAGACACATGTGACAATAAATAAATCAAAGGAAACTGTGCTGGATAATTAAGAGGTACACATTGCTGCAATAAAGCCTAATCTAGCGAAGCTTCGAAACAGCAACATGCCTCAAAAAAAATCTATGTAACAGCATCAATAGACCTTCAAAAATCAATGCAAAACCACACAGTAAGTTAAAGAAATGTAATGCAAGGGGTTTACATGTCACTGTTGTATTTTATTTACAGCATAAGTACTCAAACATTGCAGTAGATCACACTATTTGAGGGATGTCATTTTTGCTGGTTTATCAAGAGTGCCAGTTGACAAGGTGCTGCTTAAAATAAGGTTTGCCGTATATTACTGTTCCTCCACTATCACTGGATCAAAATCCTGGAGCTCTGTCCCTCATGACACTGTGCATCTATCTACAACAAATGAACTGTAGTACTTCATGAAGGCAGCTCACTACCACCTTCTCAAGGAAAGGAAGAAATGATATAGGATGAATGGCCAAGGTATTTTCCCCAGGATGGGAGAGTCCAAAACTAAATGATGTAAGTTGAAGGTGAGAGAGGAAAGATTTAAAAATGAGTTGCAGGGTAACTTTTATCACACAGAGAGTGATGCGGATATGGGATGAGCTATCAGACGAACTGTAGGAAGCTGGTACAATTGCAACATTTAAAAGACATCTGTATGGGTACATGAATAGAACTGGGTTTAGAAGGATATTGGCCAAATGCTGATAAATGGGGCTAGGACAGATTAGGATGTCTGATCAGCATGGATGAGTTGGACCAAAGGGTCTGTTTCGGTGTTGTATGACTCTATGACTCTATAAACAGGGCAATGGTAGCTTACATAAAGGCTCAAGACTGGTAAAGATGAGTCAGTGATGTGATTGGGGATATGGAAGAGAGAGGGACCTGTAATACTTGGTGTTGGGGTCTGGGTGGTTGGTGAGAAAAATCAAATTAGGATAAGCAAATGAGAAGCCTAATGGACAATGCCCATCTAAAGGTGTTGGCTGGCTGAGTGCTCACAGAGTTTAGAGGTCTTCTGCAACATTTAATTATTCCCACTAAAGTACGGGGGCGGGGGGTGCAGGGTGGGGGGCAGAATAGCTGACACTTCCCCTGCCGCCGGGGCAAGCGCTTAGGGCTTATTGAGAATGTTGGAGCTAGCATGACACTCAATTTTTCATCCAGCCACCAGTGATCCTACCCTTGAGGATACTGAAAATCTTTGGCCAAGTTTCCTGAGGAACATCTCACATTAACTATTCTTTAACCAACATATCTCAATATTCAATCTTAGCGTTTGTGGGAACTCTCTCAGTGCACAATGGGAGCTGTAATTGTGAGTATTGTAACAGTGACTGTATGTTATTTTATGGTTGTGAAGCACTTTGGTTATCCTAAGGATGTGAAAGGCATTATGTAAATTACTTTTTCTTGCAGGCCTTAATAAATACAAGTCATTTATTTCTAATGTCCAAATCATTGGCAAGTACATTTTTCACAAAAAACAAATGGTGACATTTTCCTGGTTCCTCAAACTGATAAAAAAAATTCCAAACTGACAGGTTTTTTTTTTAGATTTTTTTTAAGATTCCCTACAGTGTGGAAACAGATCCTTCAGCCCAACTAGTCCACACCAACCCTCCAAAGAGTAACCCACACAGATCCATCCCTCTCTAACTAATGCACCTAACATTATGGGCAATTTTAGCATGGCCAATTCACCTGACCTGCACATCTTTGGAGTGGAATGAAACCGGAGCACCGGGAGGAAACCCACACAGACACAGGGAGAATGTACAAACTCCAAACAGACAGTCACCGAAGACTGGAATTGAACCTGAGACCCTGGTGCTGTGAGGCAGCAGTGCTGTTATTAAGTCATATTAATTCAGATTATGATGAAAGAAATTAAGGATACAACTCTGAAAAGCAACACCTTCATTTCCTTTCTCACATCTACCTTCTGTTGTCTTTTATTCCTATTGATCTGTTCCATTGACATTCAGAACTCTGATGACCACCTTTGCTCTGTTACTATTTCCAGATAAACATCTCAGTCATTTTGGCTATTGTAAAATTTGAATATTTGGTGGTATCAAAGCTAATTGTTGAAACTTCTCAATCTCAAAGTATTGGAAAGCACTTATCTTGAAATGTATGGTGCACCAATAATAAATAAACAATATTCAATAAAGTTCTACTAAGTAAAATATATTTAGTTCAATCCGAAATGGCCGATTTAGTAGCACTCTTGCATCAGATTCAGAATGTTGTGACTTTAATTAATATTCTAAACAGTTCAACATGTAATTTAGGTTGATAGTTCAGTGCAGTATTAAGAAGTGCTGCACTGTCAAAAATGCTATATTTTAGATGAAATGTTCAACAAAGGCATAATCTGCCATCTCAGGGCAGTCATATAGGATGCCATGGCACTCCTTCAAAATGGGAAAAAAATTATCTTCCAGCGCAGTGGCCAATATTGGTACCAAGATGAAGACATTATCATGTTGCTCGTTATATAATCTTACTGTTTGCAAATAAGCTTCTGCCTTTAATAAATTGTATCACTATTGACAATGCTGTAATAGTATTTTATAAGTAATAAGGGTTTTCTGAAATTGTGAAAGGCACAATATAATGTCAATTTTTCCCTTTATTCTCTTTTTTTACATATCACATTAACAATTATAATATTTCTCAATGTTTTAATACCAGCATAATACCCACCGCTTATCTTAAAATAAGGAATCCATCAACTAGATTAAAATTATTCCAGCAATTAAATATTTAAGAATTTAACAACTTAGAAGCAGAGTCAAACTGAATTCAAAACATTAACTCTGTTTCTCTGTCAGGGTTTATGCTCAAAACACCGATTCAACTGATCCTCGGATGCTGCCTGACCGGCTATGCTTTTCTAGCACAATACTTTTCAACTCTGATTTCCCTCTGCAGTCCTCACTTTCTCCATGCTACCAGAGTTATGAAGTTTGTTCAGTATTTTCTGTTCCTTTCAGCTTTCCAGCATCCACATATTTTGTTTCTATTTAAAAATCTGACAAAATTATGGTTAAGGCACAATTCTTGAAAGGCATCTTTCATATTTCAAAAAAACAAAGTTTTTTTTATTTTTCCATAGGATGTGGAAATCATGAATTAAACCACCGTTTGTTGCCCATCTCTAAATACTACTTGACTAGAGGCTTGCTCAGCCATTTCAAATGACTATTTAGGAGTCAACTGCATTGTATGGGTCTAGGCTCACATGTCAGCCAGAACAGGTTAGGGTGGCCATTTTCTTTCCTTCGAGCACCCTAATGGTGCAGATAGGTTTTTAAGAAAAGCAATGATATTTCTGATTATAATAATTAGATCTGAATCCTTTCATGCAGCTTCAGCCCGAAGCACTGGATTACCAGTTTAGTGACATTACTAACACGCCATTCTCTCCCCTTTAGCAGCACCACTATATTATTAATTTATAGCTTTGCACATGATTCTACATGTGAACCAAGAATAGTTATTACATTTAGATGATATTTAAACCAAAATTGTGTTGAATTAAACAGAATAAAAGTTAAGTAAATGTGTTCCCATGTAGTCAAACTTAATTGACAAGATTTCATCAAAACATGTCAAGATCAGAAAATATTATTCATGGGATCAGTTTTATTTTACAAAACAACATACGATGAGTGCTTCATTATCTCATTCCCTGCTGGAAGACAAGCCAATTTGCACAAGTTCTAAAGGTTTGAAATAGCTGGGGAAAGTACTGATCTAGATAATCACCATAATTATTTCTATGTCACTGTGTCACACAAGGTAATAACCAATTAATGCTATTAAATACTGCTTGGCTTTTAGTTTTTCTTCCTGTAGCTGCAAATGTGCTTCAGGTGTAACAATATTAATTTGGTTAGGTTGAGCTTCATTTGGTCAAACGCCAGCTGTTTTTCCTTGTATCATCTACTTCTCATTTACCCTTAGGGATCCATATGCCAGAGTTCTGAAAATGCTGGTTAACATTTTCCTACAACCTGTTATAGCAAAGATGTCGTCTGCGCTCTCTGAAGTACAATTTATTCACTTCTTTGTCAAGCCCTCTAATGATACTTACATATTGCAGGCTTCTCAATGGAATTTGAGCTCTACTGTTTGGCTTTGTTGAACTACAGTATTTCCAATTTCTATAGCTAAAGCAAGACACTTAAACAATTTGGTTTTTGTTTTCAATCAAATCACATTTGGCTTGAAGATCGAGTAAAGCATTTGAAATGCTCCATATTATCTTTTCTATCATACATTTTCCTTTGTCTTGCTAAAGGAGGTGAATGGATACAAAATATTATCAAATGTATTTCTTCATCAGTCAGCTGCAATTTTTTTTCAGCTGGATTTTTGCATTGATTATGTTTCACCCAATTTTTCCTAGCTGCAGTTAAGGGAATGTACTTTGTTGCACGGTTTCCAGATTTTTCCTTACTTAACAAATACTATCAGCAAATTCTAGATCCCCAAGTTTCAGATGTTCGCTGATTTGGTTCTGGTTTTATAATGAACATGTTCAGAGATGTTATTACACACATCTAGAGTTTAAGCGATGTGGACCTGGGCCTTTCACTCCACCGAAAGGGATGCTTTCATGATGCCAATGGTCGAATGTCTTATCATGAAAACAGGCACAATCCTAAAATGACATATGGGGGAATATGTTTGCCACCAGCTTTTATATTGAACCAGTCAGATGGCTGTTTACATGTTCTTATTGTAGCTGGATTTTTTTGATTTCCCTGTAACGAATGCACTTTAAATATCTGACAGAGTAAATGCTTGTTTTCATTATCAGATAACTTCAATTCAATCAGTGTGATAGATATTTGCCATCCTTAGCTTTGTTCAATAATGTCAAATATTTTAGAGATTTGTTCAAAGAGAGATCTGTTCTACAGAAACTTAGGTTGCTCTTCCCAGAGTTTGTTGTCAATTGTCACCTGCTTCATATCACATCACCATATCCAAAAAAGCTTGATGCCTGGTTGGATCCATAACATATTATTCTCAGAAGCTGCCTTAATACTCTATGAATTCTCCCTCATGATGACTTTTCCAATCTGGCTATCCCAAACTGCATAAAGATCAAGGTAACCCATTTTCAATTTACTGACTTTTTTACATGACCTTATTACATGACCTCATGATTTATTCTCAGTCCTCCAGAATAGCTACTGTTAAGGGGGTATACAGATTATTCTATCTTGTGTCTTTTCCCCTAATTATTTGCTTATCTCCGCCATGTGGACTCACATCATCTGATCCAAGATGATTTCTTACCACACTAACAATGTTACTCCAGCACCCTTTCTTTCCTGCCTGTTCTTTTGAACCATCACATACTCCTGAATATTTAGATTAGATTCCCTACAGTATGGAAACAGGCCATCTGGCCCAACAAGCCCATATCAACTCTCTGAAGAGTAACCAACCCAGACCCATTCCGCTACATTTATCCCTGACTAATGCACCTAATGTTATGAGCAATTAATCAAGGCTAATTCACCCGATCTGCACGTCTTTGCATTGTGGGTGGAAACCCGCATAGACGCAGGGCGAGGGTGCAAATTCCACACAGACAGTCGCCTGAGGCAAGAATCGAACCCGGGTCCCTGGTGCTGTGGGGCAGCAATGCTAACCACTGAGCTACCGTGCCGCCCTGGCTTTATCTCTTTGTAGCTCCCAGCTTTAATCTCTTTGTAACCATGTCTCCATGACAGCTATATGCTTATTCTCATTTTGCTCATAATTCATTTATTTTGATTCCAGTACTACTTTCATTCAAGTAAAGAACCATTAGTTTTGTCCTTTTACCTTTCTTCCCCTTTGGACTTTGAGCAGTAAACCTTAGCTAAGTCAGCTCTATTGCTCTTTGCTCTGAATTCCCACTTTGAACCGAATTTCTAAGAGTATACTCACTCAGCCATTTTCTAATTTTGCTGAAATCTCCCCACATTGACCAGGAGTGGGGGAGGGGAGTCCTTCTATTTTGAATAATGGGCATCTCAATAATGTTGCAGTTAACAACAAAAATGGTATAAAAAGCCACTACTACCTGAAGGGGAACTTTTATTCATTCAACTACCAATCTTCCTGTGTTAGCCATACAAATATGTATCCTCTTCTGTTGTGTGGCTGTTACAATAATCTGTGAAAAATTGCAATGTGAAATTCAGAGTTTGATGTGGGTGTAGAATTTGGAGAGCGGTGTTGCACTGCAGGCACACCTCTTCGCTACAATGTACTGGTCACTCATCTATACAGTACCTTCCACAAGTTACTGTACACATGGAATATAGATGCCCAATGCAGACTTATCCCTTGTTATCCATATCCAGCATGTCACACTCTATGGTGAGTTAGGCTCAACCGTCATTTATGGGGTAAGCCACAAATGACTGTTTTGAGATCTTAAAAAATCCTGTGTTCCTTTTGTGCCCAATTAGATCCCCTCTGCAGAGTGATATGCCCTCTTGTGAAAGCCTAACTAAAAAGGTGAAGAAGGATGCAGGAGGAAAAAGCTTTGTTCAAAACTAACACACAATTCTCCTTCCCCTTGAAGAGATGGCTTCCGGTGAGATGTTCTTGCCTCATTACCAAAATTAAGACAGACGATATTGTTATCAGCTTAACTTCAAGTTTGAGAGGCTGCTGACCCCAGGGGAGCATGAGTCCAATTTTAAAGGTGGAATGTAAAATTAAGAAGTCATTGTGATGAACACACAAGTCTAATTGTATATTCAACAAAGGCTCACATGACGTTTAAAAATAAGTTGACAGCAGCAAGGATTCCAATCATAAACATTTAATTTTGAAAACATTTCACAGGAACAGAAATCCTTTGATCGTCTCTTAACCCACGCTTTCACTAAACCTGCTCCACCCCACCATGCAACCTCCCCCCATCTCCCCTATTCCTCTGGTTCAGGATTTCCAATCTCCTCCCAATTCAGGCTTATTTTATCAGTGACCACGTCTGGGGGTCATTAGCAGTAGCAGTCAGAAACCCATAAACTTTGAATTCAATTTTGCCAGACATTCCCATTGGCTTCTAGTAGAACTCAGCAACAAGGCATGCAGAGGTCTGGGAGATTATAAAAAGGAGATGAAGATTAAGAGTTGGATCTTCTAGAATGCAAGGTGGAAGGGCTGAAAACATGCAAGCCAATTGTAGGCTAAAGGGCTTGAAGTTTGCACAGAAGCAAGAGGAATTGGGGAAACAAAACTTGTAGAGGGGATAAGGACTGGAAGTGGTTGAAGAAAATGGAAGATGTCAATGAAGGGGTTTGAAGGCAAATATTAGAATTTTTAAATTAATGCATAATAGATAATAGAATTTAGCTTGCCTAATTAAATATATCATCCAGTATCTAAATGAAAAGTCTTTGATATCCTGGTGTTAGCAAGTTTTCAAACTGATTTTCATCCAGAAAAATATAATTCGATTGATTTTTCCAGCCTACATTTATTTGGGCACATAACAAGAAGTAACACTCGCTCATTAACGCAAACATGAAGAAACAGATACAGTTGAATTTTGATTCATTTTAATACCATACTATAAGCATAATTTATAAAGATACAAATCAATGTGTTTTCAAGTAGCTTTGGAAGATAGTTTTAATTGCCAACATGTGATATACTAGGCACAATAAAGGAAGGTGAGATTGCCAGGAACTAATTTTCCAGGTTAAAAATGTTTGCATTATAACTTATCTGAAGAGCTGATTTTTATTTAGTCAAGGTAGAAGGCATTTCAAGAAATATAAGCTGACTTGTTTGTTTTTTTTTGTAACTCCCCAAATTCTGCCTACAATGGTGAAATATCTTAATGTCTACTTTACCTCATTTTTTTCAAAACTTCTGTAGGAGATTTCACTAAACAGTTGCATTAGACAATGTCATGATGTATATATAAGGTGAAACATAATTATGTCTTGTGTGGGTTGATATAGGAAAGAATGCTGGGTAGTATTTTGTTCCCTGCAAAAATGTTTAAAATGCACCTTAGTATTTCTACACCTACAACTGAGATAATGCAGCACTCAGGATGTTGTCATGGTAAAGCAATCGTCATTGAGTAAAATACAGAACATTCAGGCATTTTATTAGTTCTTTCATAAACCCATTGTCCACAAAACCAAAAATAACAGAAGACTACCAAGCAGTAATGGCTAACTTTGTGCTGCACCAATAGAATCTATTCACAGGAGCACCCCATGGCATAGCTCTCACTCACTCTATAATTATCACATCAGGTGCCAAAATTTGTATCCATAATTATCTTTCTGTTAGGAAATGAAGGCCTTTACATATTTCACTTCATTAAATAGAAATTCAAACTTCCAATCAAATTTTAATAGATATCAATCAATACTTTATAGTTTTAATTCACACAAGTATATTCAAGTTTCACATTTTCACTTCTAAAATGCAACCAATCAAGTTTGCAATCTATTCGCAATTTTTTGATCATAATTCTCAACATGCAAGGGAATAGTAAAGAGGGAAAATCAACAAAAAAAATACTTTTATCCAATAGTAAGACGAGGTACTTATTCTTGATATCTAGCATGTAACGTCATGGACTAAAAGCTGTTAATGTCATATGCTCCTGTTAGATTTTCATGTAGTTACAGCTAATAACCAGCTGTACAATATTATAATCTTATTACAAATGCTTGCTCACTTCCCGAAATCTCCTTAGTTACAGAACACCATGATTTCTTTAAGGGACATTGATTGGGCTACTTAATGCTGTGTTCTCCCATTTGTCCTTGAAATGTTCCACCAGATTCCTGACAAAGTCACAGGATGCCATTTTACTTCATTAAGAAGCCTATTGTGTGAATCAACTATGCATGCTATCTTCCACCGGATTATCCCTTTGAAACTGATGACAATCAGAGAGTTTGGCATTAATGGAGCAGTAATACTCTTTTGAGCCAATAACTTACTGCCCTTGATAGACTATTCCCAGCAACCTCTTCTTTTGCCATCAAAAAAACTAGGAGCAGCAAGCGTGAATGAAAAAACAAGAAAGATGGGCTTTTCCAGAACACATAGTCCATTGACCAGATCTTTACTCTTCATGATATCATTCAGCAAAGTCAAGAACAATTGAGAGAAGTGTCAGAAAAACTCAACTTGGCAGACTCTCAAGTTTCATGAATTGTTTAGAGAAATAAATATCATCACCAAGATTTTGTTATAATGGTTTTCTGAGAACAGGAAATGACCTACCTGACTGATTTAATCTAAAGTCCCTGGCATCAAACAAAGCTGCTTCTTGTTTTTGACATTGGTGACATTGTTTCATCAGAAAAAAAGCATTTACCAGGAATCAAATCCGGCGGTGTAAAATAATGGAGTACTAGGGATTGTAGAATTGGTAAACATCTGTCTCATTAATTAAAGTGCAATGAGAAACAAATGATTTCAAAGAGAGAACCAGAAACATTGTAGTATAAATCGACAATGAAACATCCAAGGTCATGAAAGCCATTGTTACACCTATGAAGAAATACGTTTGGAAAGTGACTGACTGCACTCTGCATTTCTTCACCTATTTGAGCAAGCCAAAGGAAACTGCAGGACAGATGCTAGAAAAGCTAGCCGTGCTTGGTTCCAAATTTGATTGAGTGTGGTGTTGAGAGATTTACTTCAGAAATTATTTGAGTGCTTGTATGAAGGAAATAATATCACTTAACAATATAAAACTCAAGTATTAAGCATTATACTGAAGAATTAGGACAGAATGCATGACTTTAAAATGTGGAATTAATAACATTTTCACAGTATGGTGCAATTTTTTCTCTAAAGCTAACTATGCATTGCCATTTGGGCTTGATTCTAATTTGGATTTGAATTTAGTTTTGATTGACTAGTTATATATTAAATTCAGTACACGAGGCATTTGTTTCAGGGAAAACTCAATAACAGAGAAATTTGATCACATCTTTCTCGGCTTATTGGTACTATTTAGATTCACGTTAATTTCCCAGGCGCAGTCAACATTATGAGCTCGAGTTGTGCCATCCGCATGGGAACCTTTTGAGAATCGCAATGCTACAGAATTACTATGGTGTGGAAGGAGGCTATTCGGCCCATCTCGCCTGCACACTGGCTTTTCAAGCAAGCATCATTACCAAGTAACAATCTCTGCTTTAGCTAACTATTTCTATCCAATTATCATCCAATTCCCTCTTGGGTAGCTCAATTGAACCTGTTTCCACCACACTCCAGGCAGGGTATTCAATATCATAACTACCCGCTGTCTGGAAAAGCATTTTTTCTCACACCATGCTTGCTTCTCTTGTGCATCACTTTAAATTTTTGCCCACTCATTCTTATTTTCTCTTTTGAGCGGGAACAGCTTCTCCCTCCCTATTCTATCCAGCCCCATCATGAATTTAATCAACCTTCTTCCGTCCAACAAGAAAAGTCTCAACTTCTTTGATCTATACTCATAACTGAAGTTTCTCATTCCTGGAACCATTCTTGTAAATCACTTCTGCACTGTCTTAAATGCACTCACATTTTCCTCTTAATAGCATCCTCAGTGATGCACATTACTTCAGCTGAGAACTAACTAGTTTTTGAGATAAATCCAACATCAATTCCTTGCTCTTGTACTGTATGCCAACAGTAATAAAGCTAAGGACACTGCATGATTTATTAACTGCTTTGTCCAACTGTTCTGCCACCTTCAGTGATCTGTACACAGATACATCATGGTCTGTCCGTAAATGTCATACTCTCTTTAGAATTGTATTTCAATGTTCTTCCTACCAAAGTGCATCGCCTTACACTTCTCTGATATCATTGAAGAACATGGTATAGTTCTTGTAGGTAAATGTCCTGCTTGCCCTCTGGAAATCAAGGTTAATCTGGGTAATGTAGCAAGAGTGAGTATTAGTGCTTTGCGAAGGAATAGCTCAACTTTTGTAGTGTCATTTCTATGGATTTTAGGGTAATGAACACTTTTCCTTGAACACTATCCTTGCAGTCTCAGCAGGAATCAAAATATCAATAAAGTAGGATCTGTTATTTTGATTCTAGTTAATTTTAACAGTTCACCTTTCTTGTAAAGTTCTGGCTTAAATTTTGACATTTCAGCAATAGAGATTGGAATGGAATTAATCCAGTTAAAATTCAATGGTGTTGTACTTTTTGGATTGTTATTAATAATGTATATACATGTTCATTTTAAGAACTTGAATTATGTGCATAAAAGATGAAGGAATGTATCCATGTACGCAAATTTACTAGCCAGTATAAGATTCTGCTGTTACAGCTTAAGGGTGCTTATAACAGCTCACAGAAATCATAAAGTACTTTCATTTGAACCGATAAAGAGGGATTACAGCTGGAATAATCCAGTAAAATGTGGGCTCTTTTTGCAGTTTGCTATTCTAAATAACCAGTTGAAGCATACATAACAGGAGATGCTTGCTCATCATTTGTGTTATTGCCAAGATAAAATACACTTATTTGTCATTTCTCCACTTACTGAGGAAGATATATTGAAGAAGGGATGTTGCATGGGTTGGAGAGTTTTTGTTAGGAAGAGAGTTTGTACAGACTACATTTTTGCTTCCATTGTAGCAAAGGAGATTTCGATGTATAAAACTATGAGGAGAATAGATTGAGTATACAGAAGAAATGTTTCTCCCTACTGGACAGATCAATGACCAGGGGCATAGATTGAAGGGAAGGGCCAGAATGTTTGGAGTAGAGCTGAAGAAAAATATTTTCATCCAGAGGGCGGTGAGAATCTGGAACTCACTGCCTGTAAGGATGGTAGAGATTGAAACTGTCATAACTTTTAAGGAACATTTTGATGTGTGCTTGTGATGCCAAGACATAGAAGGCCATGGACTAAGTGCTTGAAAATGGGATTAGAACTGAGGACGCTGTTTTTGATTGGTGCTGATGTGTTGGACTGAAGGGCCTTTTCCTGTGCTATGGACCTCAATGACTCTAAGAAGTGTTTTTAATCCTGAGGGTTACCTCAGATTACAACAGGATCTGGACCAGATGGGCCAATGGGCTTTAATGAATTAAACCAGATGGAGTTTAATTCAGACAAATGCGAGGTGCTACATTTTGGGAAAGCAAATTTTAACAGGATTTATACACTTAATGGTAAGGTCCTAGGGAGTGCTGCTGAACAAAGAGACCTTGGAGTACAGGTTCATAGCTCCTTGAAAGTGGAGTCTCAGGTAGATAGAATAGTGAAGAAGGCATTTGGTATGCTTTCCTTTATTGGCCAGAGTATTGAGTACAAGAGTTGGGAGGTCATGTTGCGGCTGTACAGAACATTGGTTAGGCCACTGTTGGAATATTGCGTGCAATTCTGGTCTCCTTCCTATCGGAAAGATGTTGTGAAACTTGATAGGGTTCAGAAAGGATTTACAAGGATGTTGCCAGGGTTGGAGGATCTGAACTACAGGGAGAGGTTGAACAGGCTGGGGCTGTTTTCCCCTGGAGCGTTGGAGGCTGAGGAGTAACCTTTAAGAAGTTTACAAAATTATGAGGGGCATGGATATGGTAAATAGGCAAAGTCTTTTCCCTGGGGTCGGGGAATCCGGAACTAGAGGGCATAGGTTTAGGGTGAGAGGGGAAAGATATAAAAGAGACCTAAGGGGCAACTTTTTCACACACAGGGTGGTACGTGTATGGAATGAGCTGCCAGAGGATGTGGTGGAGGCTGGTACAATTGCAACATTTAAGAGGCATTTGAATGGGTATATGAATAGGAAGGGTTTGCAGAGACATGGGCTGGGTGCTGGCAGATGGGACTAGATTGGGTTGGGATATCTGGTCAGCATGGACAGGTTGGACCGAAGAGTCTGTTTCCATGCTGTACATCTCTATGACTCTTTAACTGGTAGGTGCCAGATTTCCTTCTGTTTTAGAAGAAGCATAAATATTTATAATTCAACACCTGAATATATGGCACTGCACCAATGTGTGTACTGACAGACACACACATTCAGGGAAATATTGTGATCAAAGAAGGGAATTATTTTATGCTTTCAAGATTTCTCATTACATTTGCTTTTCTTTGGTGGGAGACTTGAAATCATTCGGGCTTGATTTCTATTCTCAACTGAAAAAAACTTCTGAGGTAACTTAGAAGAGATGGGTTCACTGTCTTATGTTCACAATTACAGGATTCTCTGCCTATACTTCAGTCAAGATGCAATACTGGAGCCCTGGTGTTGTTCTCCAGGAGAAAACTCAAAGCCAACAAAAGTTCCGCTAACATGAGAAGGTGTACTTTGGCACGGCACTTCCCGTTCATTGCCATGGATGTTTAGATTAGATTAGATTCCCTACAGTGTGGAAACAGGCCCTTCAGCCCAACAAGTCCACATCAACCCTCCGAAGAGCAACCCACCCATACCCATTCCACTACACCTAACACTATGGGCAATTTAACATAGCCAATTCACCTAACCTGCACATCTTTGGACTGTTGGAGGAAACCGGAGCACCCGGAGGAAATCCACGCAGACACAGGGAGAATGTGCAAACTCCACACAGACAGTTGCCCGAGGTGGGAATTGAACCCAGGTCCCTGGCACTGCGAGGTAGCAGTGCTAACCACTGAGCCACTGTGCTACAAGTCTGATTATTAAAATCTTCTTATTAAAATCCTTACCAGGAATATTCTCTCGGTCATGTAAACACACTGTCAGATTCCATTGTCTTCACAAATAATTTCTGATAGTTAGGTCAATGTCAGAAATTGGTTTCCAAATATCATCATAGAATCTTCAAAATTACCATTGTTTCTGTATTTCAAGTTTGGCATCACAGAGACTACATCGGTATTTTGAAACCAATTGCTTTACTTAGTTGGATAAATCTCATTATCACAGAAAGCATCATTTGTATTTGAATAATGTCACTGAGACTAATCCAGATATTAAGATTAGCTCTATGTTCTAACAATTCCATGTGTTAACAAGGAAAAAGGGTCAAGAGTGTGGTGCCGGAAAAGCATAGCATGTCAGGCAGCATCCGAGGAGCAGGAGAATCGATGTTTCATGGCTTTCATCCAAAATGTTGATTCTCTGTATTCCTGATGAAGGGCTTTTGCCAGAACATTGATTCTCCTGCTCCTCAGGTGCTGCCTGACCTCCTGTGTTTTTCTAGCACCACACTCTCAACTCTGATCTCCAGCATCGGCAGTCCTCCCTTTTGCCATGGAAAAAGGGTCACCTAACTATTAACAACATTTTGTATTGCCAAAAATTGCATTTTTCAGTTTATACTTCATAGGATCATATTTGCAGTTCATAAGGTTGTGCATTATTTGCAGATATTTGTATATTTAAAATTGTACTTAACAGGACATTCTGAAACATTAAAATCCAATGATTTTTCAGCCATTTCAGCTCTATAACTATCTTTTCAAATGAGGTGAAATACCTTTCAATTCAACTTCTGGAAATGTAGGCACTATGTGACGGTTCCAAGTTAAATTCAAATCCAGCAATGGAGTCAGAATCAATCTCCAATTTCCAAGGCACTTTGATGCTGAATCCTTTGCACAGCACCTAGTCCCAAAGAGCAACAGAAGCTCTCCCTCCCAAAGGATCCCTGCAGCCAGCCCCAATATATCCTGGAAAAGCATAGCAGGTCAGGCAGCATCCAAGGAGCAGGAGAATCGACGTTACGGGCATGAGCCCTTCTTCAGACTCATGCCCGAAACGTCGATTCTCCTGCTCCTTAGATGCTGCCTGACCTGCTGTGCTTTTCCAGCAACACATTTTCAGCTCTGATCTCCAGCATCTGCAGTCCTCACTTTCTCCCCAGTGTATCCTGAATGAACACGCTGATAACAGATCTGATTTTACCTATTGTCGCACACTGAGTTCCTTACGCCAGAGTCCCTCAATCCAATTTCACTGCTTCACAGATACAACTGCATCCAACATAAGGATAAATTAAAACCCATTCTTATCTCAGAAAAAATTTAGAAATGCAGAGATCGGTGTTGGGATTCCCAACATCTTCTAGCATTATCATTACAATGGAGATTTTATCTTTTCTAGTAAAAGCCACAGTCTCCCTTGGAGGAGGGTGGGATTATGTTATTGAAGTCAATGATCAATCATGATCATATTGAATTGAAGAGCAGGATCGGGGGTCAAATGGCCTACTCCTGTTCCTATCTGCTATGCCATGTACATTGGTGCTCTAACATCTGGGAATATGTCATTCTTTGCCAATGTAATCTGTTAGCAGTGTAATGTCTTCACCTAAGTTAACATTTTCACTCATCTCTTAATTTACCAATATTTCTGGAATAAGTTTTATTATTTTGTTTTTTTTCATTCTCTCGTGGGAGTTGAGCATCACTGACTGGCAAACATTTATTGCCTGTCTATAGTTTGCCTTGAGAAGCTGGTGGTGAGCTGCCTTCTTCAAATGCTGCAGTCCATGCGCTGTAGCTAGACCCATAATACTGTTAGGGAGACAACTCAAGATTTTTGACCCAGTGACAGTAAAGGAATGTGATAAATTTCTAAATCAGGATGGTGCGTGGCTTGGAGTGGGACTTGCAGAGATGTTGCCATGTATCTGCTGGTCTTGTCCTTTTAGATGGAAGTCATTGGTGCTGGTGAGTTTGAAGGTGCTGTCTAAAGATCTTTGGCAAATTTATGCAAATTTATCTTGTGGATATTCCACACACTGCAGCTACTGAACATCAGTGGTGGAAGGAGTGGATGCTTGTGGATATAGTGCTAATCAAGTGGGTTGCTTTGTCCTGGATGGTGTCAAGCTTCATGAGTATTGAAGCTGCGCTCATCCAGGCAAGTGGGGAGCATTCCATCACACTCCTGACTTGTGTCTTGGAGATGGGTAGACAGGCTTTAGGGAATGAGTTACTCTTTGCAGGATTCCTAGCCTTTGACCTGCTCTTAACTATTATATTTTTATGACGAGTTTAGTTGAGTTTCTATCATGAAAACAAATGTAAAACATTTAGACAATGTCTCTGCTACTGCTTTTCCCCAATATACTTACTCCTGGCTTTGCCTCCAGAGGTCACAAATTTGCATTTGTCAATTCTTTCCTTTCTATGTACATTTTTTAAAAAATCAACATATTTTTATGCCCCTTGCTACTTTACTTGTGTACTTCATTTCTATTACTTCATTAATTTCAGGCTAGCCTTCACTGAATTCTAAAATGCTCCCAATCCTCAGCCTTACTTGAATTTTGGTAACACTATAAGTCTTTGTTTTAATTCTGATTCTATCTATAGTGTTTCCTGTTAGCCATAATTGGATCACTTATTCCACAAGATTTTTATTTAAGTGAATGCATTTTTACTGAAATTATGAAATAATGCATTCAATGTTTATTGTTGCTTTTCTACCATCAGATATTTAAATTTTGTTCTCCAATTTACCTTTGCCAACTCATCCCTCATATTTGCTATCTTGCTTTGATCAAATTGAAGATCATAGTTTTCTACTTAACTGAATTGCTTTCAACTCAATATAATATTCAATCATATTATGAAAACTACTCCCTTAAGGTTTTTTGTTAATTGAAAACATAATTAATTAACAATTCCCCATTGCATAATATTGATCTGAAACAAACTTTGAATTGGTTCCTCAACATACTGAGCTGGATAATTGGTGTTGCATCACTTCAGAAACTAGTCTTCTACACTATTACAACAAATTTGGTTTGTCCAATCGATATGAAAATTAAAATTGCTTGTGAGTATTGAATTTCCATTATTACTTGAATATCTAATATTCTGTGAAAAGGGTCAATAAATTATCCCCACCATTGCTTTCTGTCTATCCCTTGTTTCTTTGCTCTTTTTAATAGATTGTAGCAATTCTTCAATAACAGATGTTTAGCTAACTGGCCTATTAACAGTTTACTGCTTTGTGTCTCCTTTCCTTTTTAAATTAGATTACTTACAGTGTGGAAACAGACCCTTCGGCCCAACAAGTCCACACCGCCCCGCCGAAGCGCAACCCACCCATACCCCTACATCTACCCCTTACCTAACCCTACATCTACCCCTTACCTAACACTGACCTGCACATCTTTGGAGTGTGGGAGGAAACCCACGCAGACACGGGGAGAATGTGCAAACTCCACACAGAGAGTCGCCTGAGGCGGGAATTGAACCCGCGTCTCTGGCGCTGTGAGGCAGCAGTGCTAACCACTGTGCCACCGTGCCGCCCAAGGAGTGTTACATCAGCAGTTTTCTAATCCTTTAGGACTTTTGCAGAATCTAAGGATTCCTGGAGGACTGCTACCAGAGCATCCACTACCACAGCCTGATAGAATCTTTCCTGAATCCAATAAATTTTAGAAAATTAACATAAATGTATCATTACCCACTTTGTTTACGACATTAGGCTGAAGACTCCTACAATCTGGGGCTTGTTAACTGACAGCTCCATCAGTTTGCTCAGGACCATTTCTCTAGTGGTTATATTTTCATCAAATGTCTGTTTCCATTCCACCTCCTAATTTTCATTTATAGCTGAAATGTTTTTTTGTAGTGAACTAAGAAGCAAAATGTTCTTTTCACTTGCTATTTCCTTATTAACAGCTATTTGACTACTGTCTCTCACTCTCTGGTGAAACCAACATTAACATTAATTGCTCTTTTCCTTTTTTAAGCACGTGTAGATACTCTTGCTACTTTTATTTTACATTTCTAGCTAGCTTGTCATTATTTCATTCTCCTGACTTATCTTTCAGTCATTGTTTTGCCGCTCTTTATTTTCCACATGATCACCTTTATGCCACTTCAACACACCACCTTGTTCCCCGGTCAACAACTCTGTCTCAAGCTTACTGCAGTGCTCCACAGAAGCTTCATGCAAGCTGGAAGAATAACCCCTCATTTTACGTTTGGGAACTCTATTGTCTTCTGGGCTCAACATCAAGTGCAATAATTTTAGGACTTCAGGCATCTTCTCCCATGTCCTTACCCGAACTCCCATACACCAGGTCTTGATATCACATTATCTGCCATTATACACTACTCATTGTTAGCCACTAATAGTCCCCACTACGAGCCATTCATTTTCCCAGGCTGACCGTTATTCACTCCTTTGTCTGGGCAACTGTTCTTCTCTCTCTTTGGGTTCTGTCTCCATTTATAGTTTACTCCTTGTTCCCTCCTTACTCCCTTAATTCTGTATAAAAAATAAAATTTTCCTACTTACCATCAGTTCTGAAAAAGGGTCACTGGACGTGAAAAATTAACTCTGATTTCTCTCTGCTGAAGCTGCCAGATCTGCTGTGATTTTCCAGCAATTTCTGTTTTTTGTCTCAGAGTGCATAACCATTCCTTACACGTTAAGTCCTTCAACCCTGAGATCATTCTGGTCAACCTGTACTGGACCGGCTCCACAGCCAGCACAGCCTTCCTGAGATACCCCCAGAAAAATGCTCAAAACTGGGGTTGAAATTTTTTTGCCTCTCTAATTCCTTCTGCAGCTTCCCTACTTCCTCAAAGGCACTTAGGTCTTGGCTTTGCCCTCTGCAACTGGATCTTCAGCTTTCTGACCCACAGACCATAATCAGTGAAGATAGGCAACAACCTCTTACATGATAACCCCCAAAAATGGATGCATTCTCAGCCCTCTACTGCACTCACAGAATACCCACAACTGAGTAAACAAATTCCGAATGAACACTATCTACACGTTTGCTAATGACACCACCACATTAGGACAGATATCAATAATGATGAGTCAGAATGCAGGAAGGCAATAGAGTGCTTGGTGTCATGGTGCAATGACAACAATCTCTCTCTTAATGTCAGCAAAACAAAATAACAGACCATTGACTTCTACATCAATGGAGCGTAGAGGTTTACCAGAGGGATCTCAGGGATGAAGGACTTGTCATGTGAGGAATGGCTAAGGACTCTGGGACAAAACGGAAATTGCTGGAAAATCTCAGCAAGTCTGGCAACATCTGTGGAGAGAAATCAGAGTTAATGTTTCAAGTCCAGTGGGAGGGTTGAGAGGATCAAGTTCCTAGGAATGATGGTAACCAAAAACCTGTCCTGGACTTCCCACATAGATGCGATGGTCAAGAAGGCACAGCAATGCCTCTTCTTCCTCTTAGAAAATTTGGCATGTCCATAACAACCCTCACCAACTTTTACAGATGCATCATAGAAAGCGTACTATCCAGGTGCATAGAGGCTTGTTGTGGCAGCTATTCTGCCCAGGACTATAAGAAACTACAGAAGTTTGTGAGCATAGCGCAGATCATCATGAATGCCAACCTCCCATCCATGGACTCCATTTACACTTCCCATTGCCATGGAAAGGCTGCCAACATCACCAAAGACCCCTCATGCCCCTGTAATCTTCTCCTACAACCTCTTTCGTCAGGCAGAAGATACAGAAGCTTGAATACATGCAGAAAGAGGTTCAAGAACAGCTTCTTCCCTGCCGTTATTAGACTGGTGAAAAGACTGTCTGACTTCAAATACTGTTGATTTGCTAATGTTGATCTTGCCATTAGGACCTCCTGTACCATGTACCATTAGGACCTGTGCCTTGCTCAATCTAAGTACACCATGATCTGTATGTCCTTGTTTGCTATGATCTGCCTGTACTTCTCATAAACCAAACCTTTTCATTGTACTTAGATATGCGTGACTACAATAAATCAAATCAAGTTAAATTATTATTTGTCACTTCACATATTGTTATGTCACCATCAATGTCTCTACAATCTCCTCAGCTATCTCCTTCAGGACTCTGGGATCTACTCCATTTAGTTCAAGTGATTTATCAACTTTTGACCACCTTCTCTTTAGTGATGGCTACTACCCTTACCTCTACCTCCTGACTCTCTGGTATGCTCCTGGTGTCTTTCACTGTGGAAACTTCACTTGGTGAAGGAGCAGCACTCTGAAAGCTTGTGATTTTAAATAAACTTGTTGTACTATAATCTGCTGTCATGTAACTACTGACTTTGTCCATCCAAGTCCAACACCAGCACCTCCACTTCAAAATTGATGCCAAGTATTTATGCAGTTCCTCCATAATTTCTTTACTAATTTTGCAGCCTCATTTTCTAGTGGTCCAATGTCCATTTTTGCTATTCTCTTAACTTGTAGGAACCTAAAAAAATTCTTGCAATATTCATTTATATTAACAGCTAACCTAACTTCATATTTAATCTTCTCACCCCTTCTTGCTTTTTAGTTATCCTCTTCTGGCTTTATAATGACTTCTCAATCTTCTGTCTTCCCACTAGACTTTACCACATTGCATGCTTTTTCTTTTTTATGCTGTCCTTGACTTCCCTTGCAGCCATATTTGTCCTTTCCTGATCATGTCTTTTCTTCCTTGGGATGAATTTCCCCTGTGCCTCCTGAATTACCCCCAGAAACTCCTGTCATTGCTGCTCCACCATCTTTGAATAAACTCTGGTCAGCTCCTCCCTCATATCTTTGTAGTTGTTTTTAAACAATTGTAATACCATTACATCTGATTGCATCTTCTCCCTTTCAAACTGCAAGGTTATCAAATTATATTCACTGCCTCCTTGGGGTTCCTTCACCTTAAGCTGTCTAATCAAGACTGCCTCATTTCACATCACGAAATCCAGAATTGTCTGTTCCCTAGTAAGCTCTACTGCAAGCTATTCCAAATAAACCATCTTGTCATATTTCACACATTCTTTTTCTTGAGATGTGCTGCCAACCTGATTTGCCCAGTCCACCTAAATATTGAAGATGGTCCCCCCACCACCTCCGCCCATACCCCTCCCCACCCTGATTATTGCCTATTCTTTCTTCAGATTTATTTTCTTCCCAACATCCTGACTACTACTAAGAGGCCTGCACACAAATCCCATCAGGGTCTTTTTTTTTTCCCTTTGCAGTTCCTCAACTCCTCCACCAAAGAGTCCATGTCTTCTGACACCATAGTACATCTTGCTGTTAATTTCATTTCTTACCAGTAAGTTAATCCTTCACCTTCAGCCTATCTGCCTGTCCTTTCAGTAGGGGATATATCCTTGGATATTTAGCTTCCTGCCCTGATCTCTTTGTAGTCAAGTCTCTGTGATACCAACAAAATAATACCCATCAATACGCACTATAAACTCATTTATCTTGTTTCACATAATGTGCACTTAAGTACAACACCTGGGTGTTGACTGCACCTCTTCTTGTAGTTGTCCCTTTATCTGCTGTGCCAGTAGTTATATTCCTAACCCTCTTCCTTCTCTCAGTCGTATTAACATCTGCCCTTCCCTCCACCTCACACTATTTAGTTCAAAGCCTTATCCACAGCCTCACATATGCAATTCGCTTGGACTCTGGTCCCAGCATGATAAAATGGAGCCTGTCCCATCCAAACAGATCCCTCTTTGCCCAGTACTGGTGCCAATGTCTTATGAATTCAAACCAAAGCCATCCTTGATTAACATTGCTACTCCTCCACCTTTCCCTAACTCCTGATTCTTTCTGAGCATTATAAACCTTCAATATTAAGAATCCAGTTTTGTTATCATGCAGCCACATTTCTGTAATTGCTACCAGATCATATTTATTTACTTGAATGTTTGCTATCAATTTGTTTACTTTGTTTTAAGTGCGAGTTACAATGCAGATTTAGAGCTTCTGCATTTTTGTTGACCATTGCTGGATTATTAGGTTTATTCTCTCTGTCCCTTCTTGCCATTCTCTGACCTTCATTTCCACCATTACTATTTTACACTTCTGCCTGGACTCAATCTACCTGAACTCAATCTCTCACCCCATTGTTTAGTTCAAAGCATTCACCACTTCTCTAATTATCCATTTGCTAGAATATCAGTCCCAGCCCGTTTCATGTGTAGACCATCACAATGGAACAGCCCAAAAGGCTTTCTCCAGCACTGATGCCACTGCCACATAAATCAGCAGTTGGCAGATGGTGAAGTAATAATCCTTGGATTATTATGCTTGAGGTCCTGCTCTTCTATTGTTTTCCTAGCTCCTCATCCTGTCTGAGAAGAATCTCTTTCCTATTCTTAACTGTGTCATTGGTATCTACCAACCTACAATAACTGGATCCACTCAAAATTTCTGTCTAGTCCTGAGGACATGTCTTGAACTCTGAAACTGCAATAGGCAAAATGGATTTCTGGACTTATGCTCTTGACTGCACAGTACAGGGTCCACTCTGCTCATAATTCTAAACCATACTCCCACGATGTACAATTCTGTGCTCCTGAATTAAAGGTGGTTTGGACCAAGGTCCACCTCCAGTCTATTTCTCAACAGATGTTGGATTCATCCACGCAGTCAGGCACCTCGAATCTGTTGAATGATGGGTTGAGTGTCCAGCACTACAGAACTCCTCTTACCTACATCACTTTTGGTCAAACCACATTGTCCATGGTACGGATGTAACCTAATTATCTTGTCGTAAAGGACATGACCGTCTTCTGAAGCGAAGTGTCCAGGTATCCCCTTCCCTTACCTGGTATGTGCAATGTCTTCAATGGAGCCTCCCATTCAATAACTCTGAGTTAGAGTTCCTCTAGTTCTAGCCATTTTTAAGTACAAGAGAAAAGCTCTCCTTCTCTTTCTGGAATGACTCTTTATTGAGATGGAGTTCTTTTTTTCGATGTAGTGTTGCCCTGACCTGTATTTGTAATAACTTGATATTTACTTTCTCATGTCAATCTTGATCTTTGATCTTTTGACTTGGTGTCTGCTGTGAACTTGAAATCTAACAAAATAGGATGTGAATGACCCACTATCACAAATACGAGCAAATTGTATCAACTGGCAGGTATAACTATTTCTTTTTCCAATTTGCGACAACATTTCAAAATGTTATCTTCATTTCTGGCAATTAAGGAGCAAATGAAATCCTCGCTGAGAATTACAATATAGCCCCAAAGCAGAGGAAGTAAGGAAGCAGTTGAATCTGAGAGAAAGTAAGGACTGCAGATGCTGGAGAGTCAGTGTTTGATAAAGCATGGTGCTGGAAAAAGCACAGCAGGTCAGGCAGCATCCAAGGAGCAAGAGAGTCAACATTTTCAGGCAGGACACTTCATCAGGACCTGAAGAAGTGTCCTACCCAAAACATCAACTGTCTAGCACCTCTGATGCTGCCTGACCTGCTGTGCATTTTCTAGTACCATCCTTTATCAGCAGTTAAACCTGCACTTCTGTGGAAGTATGTGTGATTGAGAACAAATTGAAGCAAATACTAATCACAGTTAACTGCACCTGTGATTCCCTTATATGAGCTATTCAGTTACTCCTGATTCTCTTTCTCTTTTGCATATGTTTCCTATTTTCCTTTGTAGTTACCTCAGTGGAGTCATCAGTTATTAGCTGCAAGTGAAATGTCTTGTCTGTGACCAACGATTCTTTTATGATTGTACACTTAGAGAAGCTGAAAGCTTGGAATTCCAGAACAAAGCCTATTAGTTAGTATTCCAAACAATACTCAGTGAATGAAATACCTTTCTGTTAGAAGGTCTTCTTTCAGTATCTTTGGTGCCCTAACCTGCATTATCTATGATATCCTGCTTTCTGGGGAATCTTGCACTGTGATACAATACTCTTCCACTGCTGCCTGGTTTGCTGCTGAAGTGAATGAAATCCACAGCTCTGTTGAAAGGCTGCACAACTGGTCCATTTGAAAGGATTTAGGGCTGAGTTAAATTCAGATTAGTGGTCAGTTCCTTTGGCAGAATTTAATGGGTGATGGGGATTGCCAAGCTACTGCACAGAGTGAACAGAGAATTTTTTTTTATCAATTCACAGGATGAGGGCATCACTGGCTAGGGCAGCATTTGTTGACCAGAGGCAATGAAGTTGAAGTTGCAAGTCAACTACATTACCCTGGGTCAAGAGTCACATGTAGATCAGGCCAGGCAGTTTCCTTCGCTAAAGGACATTAGTGAACCAAATTTTTTTTTTCTGACAATCATCAATGGTTCATAGTCATCATTAGACTCTTAATGCCAGATTTTATTGAATTCAAATTTCACCATCTGCCATGGCAGGATTTGAAGCTATGTCCCCAGAATAGTCCAGCGATAACACCACTCAGCCATTGTCTTCCCCATATAATGGCTGGTCACATCTATTTGAAGATTGCAGGAATGTGAGACTTCTGCCCCTCACTCTAACTGCCTGGCAACTGCCTTAGCAATTCCACAATGAGTAGTGGTGAATTCTGGGACTTCATGCAATCCCTAGACCTTAATCATACAGTTACATTTGTTGTTTTGCATGGAAGTGAGGTAGGTGAGACCCTGGGGTTGATTTGAAGGAGCAATTGGGTCTTAATGGAAAAGTCTGGCAGTGACAGAGCTCCAACCTGCCCCCCAATAAGGGAGTGCAGATTTAGTCAGGACCAAGTTAGAGTGTGACTAATGTGAAACTTCCAAGCTTGCCATCTCTGTTCACTGCTTCAAAATTAAGATTAAGCAAGATCTTAATTACTTCATTTGTGGGTAAGGCCGGCGGATTGCATTTGGCTTTGGATTGCCTATGTAAAATTGAGAACAGCTCAGAAATGGTCAGAAGGAAGGGCAGACCATTCAGATTATTTAACAACTCACTGGCAGTGAACTATTTTGTACAGCTCATTGAGATAGGTAGAGTTGCTTGTTCAATCAGGCTCATGATCTTTGTAAGAGGATTGCAGAGATGAGCAGATACAGGCTTGGACAGTCACAACTCCACACACACACTTCCTTGAGGACCTGTTACATCAATATACACATAGTATATACACAAAGACTGCAAGAAAGTTCTCTTCTTAGGTATATTTTTTTTGCATCATCAACATACCAGAGTCCTACTTCTATGCCAGTTTACCTAGCCATGTGTATTGGACAGACTGCCCATGATGGAGCAGCTCAAAATGGCTGATGCTGCTGGACATGGGCTAATGCAGCAGGACATGGCTGACAGTAGTAAGAGCCCTTGGGAAAATATTTCCTTAAAATAGTCTTCACAAGTAGAACAAAAACAGATCCGTATAAATCAAAGTTGCTGGCTAAGATAAGGTGTGCAGCTACAGTTGCTTACATGGATAAGGATACCTCACACTAATTAGTTGTTTCTCTTGAATTATTTTATCAATCCATTACAATATTAAGATTAAGTTTTAGCTAAGATTCTTCAGATAATCATAGATATAGATTCTGAAGTAGTTATAGATACACATATATTCCAAAAAAATCACTAAAGCATTAGAGAAAAAAATTCAAACCTGTTTCAGACAGTAAAAATAACACCCTCTATCAATACAGAGAGGAATGAATACAGAGATTAGCAGGCATTGGAACGGGTATTGAATTAACACATTAAGACATAACTTGTTGACTAAAGCATTCTAACATTAGGTGTAACCACATTACTTTGTTGGGACTGATCAAATATCAATACTCTTTTATATTTCTTGTAATGAGAAATTTAAAAGGAAGTGATAGACAAGTATTCAATTATTTGGCAGTTAACACAGTGCAGCTGGCAAATGCTACTTCAATACAGTATCCATTGTGAAAAACCTCAAGAAGGGAGATAAGGAAGTCTGTGAAAACATCATGAAGGAGCAGGGTTGGACCACAAGGCTGTCCATCCATCTCTTTGTCATTCAGTGATGTGTTTAGCTTAATTGAACATTGAAATTGCTGAGGCAAGCTTGAACTATATAAGATGCTATACCAGACAACCAATAACAAAGGGATAACTCTGCACCGCTGACTAATGGTAATCAAGGGTGTGGTGGGAGGAGGGGAGAGTTCTGTTTAAACTAGATAAGTTAAGACATTCTAAAGATTTCTGTGTAACCTTTTGCTATGCTGTAACTGAGGCTGTAAATTGCAATTAAAGTTACCTGAATCCAACCTGCAGCTCAGACTTTCATCGAAAATTTGAGATCTAACAGGTATCAATAGTTTAACTGCACTCCAATGTTGACCGAAACGTACTTTAACTGTTTTTCACAGTAAAGTCTGGTGGACACCACCAGATAAAAGCATACAGACAATTTTACCATAAGATTAAAAATTGGTGATTCCTGACATGAATAAGTTGGTTCTTAATGCAAAGTGACAGTTGAAATAATTATTAAATATATAATAATCACAACCCTCACAGTCTAAGATTAGCTGAACTTTGCTGAGTAACATCACAATCAAATTCCATTTGATGTGAAAATGTTGTGATGTGTTCCAAATAAGTTTTGTTTGAGGTACCTGTTCAGTATGTCATTGGTCAATCCGCAGAGTTAAGATGGTTACTTGATAATACAAGCACACAGAGCTACGATGTCTTCCTGAGTAGCAGTTGTCAATCTAATCATACAATTCAGCTCTTCTTGATAGAGCTCAGGAATGTATCTAACAAAGTAATTGTTCTTTTTTCTTCAGTCATCTTCTTAATTGAGCATATATGGATTTAATGCATTTTTACCAGCTGAATAATTCACATTTTATCAGCCGAATAATTCTGTTGGTAATTTTATTGTGGTCAAGACACCATGGACCCAAAATTGGACATTCTAAATTGATTCACAGCTGGAGAAATCAAACCTGACAGAAAAAATTAGACAAACTAAATTAAACTTCAACAAGCAGCTATTGGCTACAGGGAACAGTGAAAAACAATGTCAAAGAGCTCACAAATATCGATCAGACTTTCTGATACATTGACTTTCAGTTGGTATCTGAAGACATGCATTTTGTACCTCCCGGCATGGCAACAGTGAAGGATGATGACTGAATCCCAATGGATGCTTTAAACTTCACTCATGGCCCCATTGACCAAGGACCACAGAACAGTCTGGAAGTTCCGGACCAACTGGGGAATAAAAACACATTCCTCGAAACTACTCCCTCAGCAAAGCTCGCAGCAAGGCTTGTGGCAGAAGACAATGTGGCAACAAAAGAAGATCCAGGAGAAGATCCACTTTGACCTGCAAGATGCACATTCACGGAAGAGAGACAGGAAGGAGATTCCAATGGCCCAGCTCAAACACATTGATTGTTGTGAGTAATACCCTTTCTCAAATGGATAGAGCTATAAAGAAACATAGGAACATAGAAAATAGATGTAGGAGTAGGCCATTTGACCCTTCGAGCCATCATTCAATATGATCATGGATTTTATATGTTTCTTTGAAATCCCCCACACATTCTTCTAAATAGAAACAGTAAACATTGTGGGAATTTGGGTTATGCTCACATTTTTAATAAGGAATATCTTGTTAATGGAATCGAGTTGAACTGCAAACTAAATTCTGTATCCCTTCAGGACATCACCATGGCTCAGTGGTTAGCACAGCTACCTCACAGCACCAGGGACCGGGTTTAATCCCCACCTCAGGCAACTGTCTATGTGGAGTTTGCACATGCTCCCCATGTCTGTGCAGGTTTCCTCTGGGTGCTCCAGTTTCCTCCCACAGTCTAAAAATGTGCAGGTCAGGTGAATTGACCATCCTAAGTTGCCCATCATGTTAGGTGCATTAATCAAAGAGAAATGAGTCAGGGTGGGTTACTCTTCAGAGTATCGGTGGGGCCAAATGATCTGTTTGCACACTGTAGGCAACCTAATCTAATTCACCTCATCAACAAGAGCACTCCAGTAAAATATTTTTAATACATAAACTGGTCAATGTGCCCAACGCACAGGTAGCATGCCATTAAAAACAATAGAATACAAGAACTTTTGAGTTGTTGATGTTGCAAAAGTATCATACTGTGAAAAACAGTCTGTCAAAATGGAAGAGGACAAACTGCCTGTCTTCAGTTTCACAGAGCAATTCATAGTATGGTTAAGTGTTTTGGTGTACACTCATCATCACATAGGAGGAGCTGCCTCTAGTCGCAAAGTCATTAAGTTGCATGATTAACAGGATGTTGCATTATTTAAAATATATTTCAATCTCCTAAAGGAGAACATCAATTGAACTTAAACATTTATGTTATCAAGTTTAACAGATTGCCTTCCACAGTCCAACATTTATATAGCATCAGCAATTCAGAAGTTGTGTTTTGTAAATTGTTCAGTTATTTCTAGCTTTTCTGTTTTGCTTTTCCTCTCTCTTTTGTTCTCAACTCTTTACACAGTGATAAAGCTTGCTATAGGTAATGCTCCAGAATTTATCTTTGTTTCCATAAATAATTAATTAATTCAGATTGAGTTTATCAACGATACTGAATTAGTTACAATTTGAGATAATTTTCTATTTCTAGTACTTTATTCTCTCTATTGCCCCAGCTGAATGAAATTTTCCTGGGGAGATCCTGCACAGGGCTGTGTTTTTATAATACACAGCACCTTGGGAAGAAATTGGACTTGTTTATGATTCACATCTGAGTATACATTGTAACTGCATTGAAACATAATGCAATATCAAATGCAAGACAGGAAGTTGATGTTTATTTTGGACCTTGATGAAACTAATGAAGAAACTAACTTATCATAGAGGGTGGTCACAGGATTACTCCAGTCGATCCCTCAAAACTGCTCCTCCATTTAATAAGATCATGGCTAAGCAAAAGTGAGGACTGCAGATGCTGGAGATCACAGTCTAGATTAGAGTGGTACTGGAAAAGCACAGCAGGTCAGGCAGCATCCGAGGAGCTGGAAAATCAATATTTCAGGCAAATTCCTGATGAAGGGCTTTTGCCCGAAACATCAAAGATCATGGCTAATCCCATTGTAACATACTTCCACATTCCTGCTGATTCCCAATCACTTTTTACTTCCTTGTTCACCATGAATCTATATACCTCTGTCAAAATAATATTCAAAGATAAAAATCACACAACACAGGTTATAGTCCAACAGGTTTATTTGGAAGTTCTTGCTTTCGGAATGTTGCTCCTTCAAAGACCGCTTTTGGTTTCTTTTGTGGGATAGTGATCCAAAGATTTACGACCCTCTGACAGAGAGAAATAAAAGTCTCATCTCTCTGGTAAAGGGCCACAGAACAACTGGATTTAAAATTGGATTAACTTCAGCAGAGTCATTTGTCATTGAGAATTCTTAAGATGGTTGAGGAATTTTATGTCAGTTCCTGGTAGTTTTAAACAATCAAAATTAAAGTCACCTGAACATCCTGTTAAAAATGTTTTAAATGTATTTTTTACTAAAGTCTACTGTTGATTGTTGAGTGCACATTGTTGGCTCCAGAATTTCATTCCTCAATATGTTTTCTGATAGCAGATGATGGGAGCAACAAAGGACAGAAGGTAAAGGACAAAAATGTGATGACTAATGCATTGCAGATTGTAGAGAGATGGAGAGTATATCCTGTTTTGGACACATGGGACAAGTGTTCTCAGACACAGCTGAATGCAAAGGCTTCAAAGAAACTGAACACTGATGGTTCTGTTGAGACACTTGAATGAAATGTCAGAAGAAGTTCATTGACTACATCTAGTCAGGCCACAGAAGCTTAAAAGTTACCACTAAGGAGAAGATGACCTTTCTGTATACATTAGTGCATTTGCTTTTCACAATTTGCTTTTGCTCACAACCTTCATTCTTTACTCTTTTAAATATTTTTGCACTGTCACTCATTCTCACAGCAGATTCATGTCCACTGTTGGAAGCTCACAAGAGATAATAATAGGATCAGAAAGAGGATTTTAATGTGCAGATTAATAACGGGGAGGCAATAGCCTAGTGGTATTACTACTGGACCATTAGTCCAGACAAACAGGTAATGTATTATGGGTCTGGGTTGGAAACCCTTTGTGGCAGATGGTGAAGTTTGAACTCAATAAAAGTCTGGAGTTAAAAAATCTAATGATGACCATGAAACCATTTTCAGCTGTTGGAAACACCCATTGGCTTACTAATGCCCTAAATTGCTGTCCTCACCTGTCGTGTCCTACATGTGACTCCAGACCTACAATAATGTGGTTGACTCTTAACAGCCCTCGAGGTAATTAGGGATGGGCAATAAATGTTGGTCTAGTCAATGAAACACAAGTTCTGTGAATGACAATAGAAAAAGTCCCTTTACATGGTGGTGTGGGAAGTCTGAGTTGGAAGGAGGAATACTGCCACTGGGAGCTGTAAATATAAACTTCAGATTCTCTTTCAGTAATTCACCATTCATAAACCAGTAGCAGGATAACTGAACCAACAGCTCCCCAGGAATGTAGCAGTTTCCCACTATTATTTCTGGCAGAAGACTCCTGGTATTGGAGGATCATGGTTGCTATACAAACCGCTGCTCAACAGTTACAATAAGATTTTGCTAATGGGGCAGACTCATGGTCAACAACTCCCATTGATAAGCTGACTGAAGAATGGTGAAAGCAAATACACTGAGCCATAAAGGCCGGCCACTTCCACCAGGTTAGATGTGCCCCTAATACCATTAGTAAAATGTTGAAATAACAAGTGTTTCTTTTATATTCTACCAAAGCTGGAGTGCAGGGAAAGTAAACATAAAACACAGTATTAGGGTATTATATCATTTTTTTGTAAGCTTTAAATATATCCAGTGTGTATTCATTTTGCACACAGGAATAGTATATTTTGAAAAGCAGGGTACAGTCATTCATTTAATTCTCTTACAAATACATGAATTTATAGGGCTCAAATATTAATCACATTAGGATAAGCTCATTGAAATGCAAAGCACTGCACACTTAATCTTCAGGAGGCGAGGGCAGCTGCCTGCTGTCAGATTACATTAAATCTTTGATTTACTCCATGAATCGTCAATAAGAAATCAGTAAATTCAGGGAATTGATACAGAAGCTGTTCCGAACAACAGTAAGGTGGAAATTATGCAAACAACATACAGTAATATATGATAGAATGACATGCAAGTAGGAAAAGTGAAAAATGATCATAATATTACCACAATCCATCCACTCCAAACAAATAGATTTAATTTCTTCAACAATTAAGATATATATATATATAGATAAATATATATATATATAGAGAGAGAGAGAACAGACAGTCAATTTCCATTTGTGATGAAAATAAGCATTATTCCACCTCAGAAGAGAAACAAATAGAACATAGAACATAGAACATAGAACAGTACAGCACAGAACAGGCCCTTCAGCCCACGATGTTGTGCCGACCATTGATCCTCATGTATGCACCCTCAAATTTCTGTGACCATATGCATGCACAGTCTCTTAAATGTCCCCATTGACCTTGTTTCCACAACTGCTGCTGGCAACGCAATCCATGCTCTAACAACTCTCTATGTAAAGAACCCGCCTCTGACATCCCCTCTATACTTTCCCCCAACCAGCTTAAAACTATGACCCCTCATGTTAGCCATTTCTGCCCTGGGAAATAGTCTCTGGCTATCGACTCTATCAATGCCTCTCATTATCTTGTATACTCGATCAGGTCCCCTCTCCTCCTCCTTTTCTCCAATGAAAAAAGTCCGAGCTCAGTCAACTTCTCTTCATAAGATAAGCCCTCCAGTCCAGGCAGCATCCTGGTAAACCTCCTCTGAACCCTCTCCAAAACATCCACATCTTTCCTATAATAGGGCGACCAGAACTGGACGCAGTATTCCAAGTGCGGTCTAACCAAAGTTTTATAGAGCTGCAACAGGATCTCACGACTCTTAAACTCAATCCCTCTGTTAATGAAAGCCAAAACACCATATGCTTTCTTAACAACCCTGTCCACTTGGGTGACCATTTTAAGGGATCTATGTACCTGCACACCAAGATCCCTCTGTTCCTCCACACTGCCAAGAATCCTATCCTTAATCCTATACACACCTTACAAATCCGACCTTCCAAAATGCATTACCTCGCATTTATCCAGATTGAACTCCATCTGCCACCTCTCAACCCATCTCTGCATCCTGTCAATGTCCCGCTGCAGCCTACAACAGTCCTCTATACTGTCAACGACACCTCCAACCTTTGTGTCATCTGCAAACTTGCTGACCCATCCTTCAATCCCCTCATCCAAGTCATTAATAAAAATTACAAACAGTAGAGGCCCAAGGACAGAGCCCTGTGGAACACCACTCACTGCAGACTTCCAGGCAGAACATTTTCCTTCTACTACCACTCGCTGTCTTCTGTTGGCCAGCCAACTCTGTATCCCGACAGCTAAGTTCCCCTGTATCCCATTCCTCCTGACCTTCTGAATGAGCCTACCATGGGGAACCTTATCAAATGCCTTGCTGAATGTTTAATCATAAATAGATTTTTTCTTCCCTGGTAAAACTAATTTGTATGAATATTGACATACAGTGTCACATACATTACAGAATGGTTGGATTTGCCCAGCAAAACCATGCCAGGTAAACACAAAATAATCCCATCAACCCCATTCCCTCACTCAATCCTTGCAGCCCTGTAAGTTTCTTTCCCTCAAGTTCCTATTTCATTTCTTGTTGGAATAGTTAATTATTTTCACTTCTACCACCCGGTAGGAAGTTGGTTCCAAGGCATTATGTACAACAAAAATTCTTCTTCACAATCCCCTGCATCTCCTGCCCAAACTCCTAAATCCATGACTTCTAGCCTTTACATTCTCAACTAATAGGAATTGTGTCATTGCCTACCTCATCTAAGTCAGCCATAATCTTATACACCACTCTGAATTCACCTCTCAATCTGCTTTGCTCCAAGAGTCTTTCCAAATTAATCTTGTATCTAATTCCCATCCCAGGAACATTTTGGTAAAAATCTCTTCCACAACCTCCCAAGGGATATTCATTCTTTTGTAACATATAATGCTCAGAATTGGACAAAAACTCTGAGTCAGGCTTAACTTTATCAAGGTTCGGTATAAGTTATTTGATGTGTATTCAGTACTTTTATTTATGGAGCCAAGGTTGCATAAACCTTGCTAACCATTCTTTCAATACCTCCTGCCAGTTTCTAAGATCAATACACTTTCAGCCCTAGGGAGCTCTCTGTTCTTGCACATTCTTTACAATCGTATTTTTAAAATCGATTTTCATCTACCCTTCCCTTGTGCTAAAATACTTCACCTCATATTTTTCTGTGATAAATTTCATTTGCCAATTGTCTGCCCATCCTGCTAACCTCTTCTTGCATGTTTGCAGGCAATTCATGTTGTTCTCATTGTTTACTACTCTACCATTGGCAAGTTTTGAAATTTTACTCCATATTCCAAGAGCCCAGTTATCTATATTGAATAAAGAAGCAATGGTCCTCACACTGACCCTTTGGGAACATGACTGTCTACCATCTTGCAGTCTGAAAAAACAATATCTAACATAAATTTCTGTCTTTAAGGCTATTTTCAACAAATTAGATGCCGACCCTCATAATCCATAAGCTTAGATTGTGTTAACTAGTTCTTTACATGATACTTTAACAAATCCTTTCTTAAAATTCATTTAGAAAACATCCACTGCATTGCCTTGAAATCACACGACACCAGGTTATAGTCCAACAGGTTTATCTGAAATCACAAGCTTGCAGACCACTGCTCCTTCATCAGGTGAAGGGACCTTCCTTCACCTGATGAAGGATCAGCTCTCTGAAAGCTTGTGGTTTCAAATAAACCTGTTGGACTATAACTTGGTGTTGTGTGACTTCTGAACTTGTCCACCCCAGTCCACAACCGGCATCTCTATATCATAAAAAAGTCCGGTAGAGTAGTCAAACATAATCTGCCTTATACAAATTCATGCAGGTTCTTACTAATGAAGGTAAATCTCTCCAAGTAACCATTGATTGTTTTCCCTGATCACAAATTTTAAAACATTACCCATCATTGATGTTAAACCAACCTGCTTGTAGATGCTGGGACTGTCCCTTTATCCTTACTTGAATAAGGGTGTCACATCTGCTACCTTCAGTTCTCTAGCATATTCCCCATAGCTAGCAAGAATTGATAGATTAAGGCCTGCTCTTCCTTTATATCAACCACTACTTCCTTTAGCAACCAACGATGCAAGCCGCTGTGACAAGGTGCTACCCTGAGCATAGTTAGTTTTTCCAATACCACCATCTTCTCAGTTCTCACACTATCTATTGCTTATATGATCTCTTCATCTGACACTTTGCCCAATTCTACTTGCTTTGTAAATACTAATGAATAAAAGTTATTAAATATTTTAATCTTGCCCTCTCCTTCTGAGCCTATATCACCCTCTTTATATATAATGGAGCCCACTCCATCTCCAGTGACCTGTTAACAATTCCATGTTGGTAGAAGACTTCTCAGTTTCTTTCTATGCCATTCTATTTTCATTATCTGTCTTTATCAGTCTCATTTTCCTTTTCATCTTCTGTTTCAATCAGCCGTTTTTAACCTAGTTTTCACTTGAAGAATTCACCTTATATGCTGTATATGTCTTTCTTTTTCATTGCATCACTATCTGTACTTTCTTCTGCAACAAAGCAGCCCTGTTTTTTGACTCTCACATTTAACCCTCGAAGGGATGTACCTATCCTATATCTGAAGTAACTCTTCCTCAAAGATCACCCTTTTTTCCATTACAGATTTTTCCTGTTCGTCTCTGGTTTCATTTATATGGTCGTAACACTTATCATTACATGAAATTTACCCTCTTCCAATTCCTTGATCTTCTTCATTACTAATCTAAATATTATGAGACAGTGGTCACTTTTATCCAAGCATGCTTTTTCAAAGATTTGATCCACTTGACCCATCTCATTTACCAGTACTAGGTCTAATGATGCCTCATTTTTAATTGTGCCAAGAACGTACTGATCAAGGAAGTTTTTCTGAATACATTGGAGAAAGTTATCCTATTTATACGTTATAACATTATCTCAATTGACAGAAAGTAAGTATGTAACATAATGTCACCACTGTATAGGTCTTGCATTCTCTGAACGCCCTCTCAATGTGTTTGTCAAACTCTCTCCCTCTCTGTCTAACTCACCGTTTGGAGGCCTGTAGAATTCCCTTATACAGTGTGATTGTAACTTATTTAGCTACTCAACTCTAACCAAATGGACTCATCCTTGCCCCTTAAGGACATTTCCTCTTTCTAACACTATAATCAACGTTATTATTAAGGCAGGACGGTAGCTCAGTGATTAGCATTGCTGTCTCACAGCACCAGGGACCTGGGTTCGATTCTTGCCTCAGGCTGTGTGGAGTTTGTAAATTCTCCCTGCCTCTGTGTGGGTTTCCTCCCACAATCCAAAAGGTATGCAGATTAGGTGAATTGGCTATGCTAAATTGCCCATCGTGCTAGGCGCATTAGTCAGGAAATGGGTCTGGATGGGTTACACTTCAGGGGATTGCTGTGGACTTGTTGGGCTAAAGGGCCTGTTTCCATTCTGTATCGAATCGAATCTAATCTATATATATCATCATTAATGTCAATTCTAACTGAAATGCTTATCAAATATTCTCAAGCAATTTAAAATATTGCAGTGACTCAAGTATTTGAAAGGAATCTCATTGTTGATAATTACTTGAATTAGAAATTCACAACAGTGAGCAAATCTTCTATTATTTTTTGCTATGTGCAAGTTGTGTTGAATTTTGAAGGCCTTTCCAGTGAGATCCAGGAGTTTTCTTGCCACATCTTACCAATGTACTTTGTTAACTACCTGCTTCACTCCTATAGAATTTCTCATGTGTGAATCTAACTATTCTCTTGATTTGACTGAGGATTACTGCCATCCATGATAAGTTTCCTGCCTTTGTGTCTTTACTAATTGCATGGAAAGATGAGAAGAAGTAATCTGTACCTTGTAACTCTGGCTGAGGAAAAGTACACAAAGGCAAGGCAAGGCAATGCAAGGCTAGAATACTATCAGTGTCCAGGTAGACTCAGAGTGAATGAGCGCTATCACAGTGAGCAACAAACCCAATGAAGATCTAATCCATTAGCTGAGTACATGCCCTTGTGTAACAGTGTCCTTCCTGCAGCATTATAACAGCTTCTAATGCAGTATTGAAACAACGAAGCATGTAAGTGAATCGGAGGAGGTGACGTGAGGGTTCTTGAGAACTGGCACATACAGTCATAGAGACATATAGATGTACAGCACAAAAACAGACCCTTTAGTCCAACATGTCCATGCTGACCAGCAATCCTAACCTAATCTAGTCCCTTTTGCCAGCATTTGGCCTATATCCTTCTAAACACTTCCTGTTCCAGGTGCCTTTTGAATGCTGTAATTGTACCAGCCTCCACCACTTTCTCTGGTAGCTCATTCTGTATAAGCACCACCCTCTGCATGAAAACGTTACCCCTTAGATCCTTTTTAAATCTTTCCCCTCTCACCTTAAACCCATGCCCTCTAGTTTTAAACTCCCCCCCTCCAGGAAAATATCTTGTCTAATTTTCCTATCCATGTCCCTCATGATTTTGTAAACCTCAGCCTCCAACACTCCATAGAAAACAGCCTCAGCCTATTCAGCCTCTCCCTTTGACTCAAACCCTCCAATCCAGGCAAATTTCTTGTAAATCTTTTCCAAACCCTTTCAAGTTTCACAACATCCTGCAGCAGGGAGACAAAAATTGCACATAGTATTGCAAAATTCAGTAGACATGAGCAGCTGGTATCTGTAGAGTGTGTCCTGACACTTTGGTGCCCAATTTTTAACATGGAGGTTCATCACAGAAAGCAGCAAGCTGAAGTTACCTGGTACTTGCTCTGATTTCCATGTTAATAATTCTGAAAATCTAGCTTGCTTGGCATAATTGGCAAAGTAAGAAGTTAATTATTAATGAGATTAGTTGGTCCATTAATAAGTTGGTTAATAAGCAATAACACTTTAATTGGCAAATTATTGCTTCCTACTGAGAAACCTACTGAGTTTGCACATTCTCCCCGTGTCTACATGGGTTTCCTTCGGGTGCTCTGGTTTCCTCCCACCATCCAAAGATGTGCAGGTTAGGTGAATTGGCCATGCTAAATTGTCCATATTGTTCAGGAATATTGTAGGTTAGGTGCATTGTTCAGGGATAAATGTTGTGTAGGGGAATGGCTCAGGGTAGATTACTCTTTGGAGGGTCAGTGTGGACTTGTTGGGCCAAAGAGCCTGTTTCCACACTGCAGGGATTCTATTCTATTATATTATATTCAATTCTATCCTACCTTGCCACTCATCAAAGGCATATCAAATGCAGCAAGATCATTTCAATGACATATTAAGGTTGGTTGGACTTTACACCCAATCTCATTATAGCCCACATTTCTCAGACCCATACGACATTCCTCCTATTGTGTCTGTTTATGTTTCAAGAGGCATGGCAGTATGTTAGATTATTTATCCTTAGATTATAATGTATATTATGCAAAAGAGTTTGAGATAAGGAATATTGGGGAAACCATTTAGTAGGCTTTTGCTGATTGGGTTATTCTGAATGTGAACTTTAAAATTCAGAGCTCAGAATATTCCATCCATAAATCAAGTTTCTTAAGAGGACAATTAATTTTGAAGATGGCTTGGAGTGCCAAAATTTTTCTGCAATTAACTGGAACTCAACATTGAACAGAGAAATCCAACTTTGTCCAATTTCTGTATGGTAACTACTGTTAAGATTCTCTTGACTATAGATTGGCAGCATTGAAAGCAATGTTGTGATCTATTTTAAAATCATATTGAAGGATTAGTCACAGTGCACAAATTGAGATTTATAGTATTGCAAAGTTGGTGTGTGTAAAATTGTAAAATTATAAAAATGAGGGAGAGCTAACTGACATTCGGCAGAATTGAGTCCTCAGCTCTCAAGAGAGAAATTGGCTCTCACAGTCATCTATGAATTAGAGAAAGCACAATCTAATAATCTAAATAACATCATTGCTAACATCGGAGATGGCATTTTGGACAGAGGAAAGTGTTTTGGAAAGAAGATCAGCAGAGAGGGCAAGAAGCATTTCAGAAAGCACGTTCTGTTGAACTTTGAGAGACTACGTTTTAATTCATTGCTTTGTTATGTAAGTGGAACTTGTATTTTATTTGAACAGCATCCTGTCAGAATCATGTTTTATTCGGGAATTATTATTTAGGGAGGAATCGCTCAGTTTGTTAGATGTTCTGTTAATTTGTTCTCTGTTGGAGTTATATATATAAATGTTACTTATTGATTATGGAGTGAGTGAAGAGAATTCATTTCATTTAACCACTCCTTCATAACAGATTGGGGGTGGGGGTTACAGGTAGCTTCCACCTCTTGTCAGATCTTTATCAGATTACAAGGCAAGGCAAGCTTCTCTGGGTTTTTTGGTTTTAATTGTCAGAGAGGTATCGACCTCCGCTCCATAACAACAGGACGGTTGTTTAGTTCTCTCCCTGGAGGTAGATTTGAATTAAATGAAAATAAAATTAATGCAGTCCATAGTGGAGTGCTTTAAAAAAGCTTTAACTTTTATTCAGTTAGAAATTAAATTGATTTTGGCAAAAAAATGATGTAAATACAATAAGATGTGTGAATTTCTATTGATTTTAGTAATATTCTTTGCTGAGATTTGGGTGCTAGTTGAAGTGTATTATCCTAAAGTGAGAGGGAGTGTGAGGGAGCTTAATTCTAGGAATAAGGACAAAGTACAAGATAAAGGAGACTCAGAATAGCAGCAGCAGAGGAGGATCTCAGAGTGCAATGTACACACCCACTGCTCTAGAGAAACAAGGGAATGTAGTTATCATGAAGGGACAAACTGCACAATGTACTCTCACAGCACATTAGCAGCAACTTTCTCTTAAAGCACACATGGTCTTCTTTTCTTGACACACAGCTGATTGCTGCCAGGACCTTGTAGATGGATTGGATCCCATGGGAGCCTACCAAATCATTTGAATTTAAATTTTGAATATTAAGTAGGTCATCATCTGCTTTGCTCTAGGGGCCATAGCTCTTGTTTGTTTTGATGTGGATTAGATTGTGGGGAACAGAAACATTTTAGGAATCAATTTGCTATTTTAACCTCCTGTCCATCCTAATCGGGCCCAGTTGAGCTGAGTGAAAGTCAACCTAAGTTACATATTGTGCACTTCCTGTAAATCTTATGAGTTCATAATTGGCCAGTCAAACTATGCTCTATGTACTGAAAATTTCACTGTAATAACAGGTGGAAGGAAATATATTTCTGATCCAATACATTATTCTAAGTGTCATTTCAAGAATGAATAAAATGAGCTTCAACATGTCTCCTATTGAATAATATGCATGAAGAAAATCAAACATGAATACATTATATAGAGCTATTGCTTGGTGTACAATTTGAAATGAAATATTTTAAACGTGCATAATACATCTTTTCAAAGACACTTGTTAATTTAAGTGCCAAATTGACATCTGTGGCCCATCCTTTCTGGCTGTGCAGAGATGAAAATAACAAAACCTGTAGGATATTTTTCAAGACCTTATTCAAATTTGTGGCATCACCAAGCTTTACTTAGTAAATTAAACTTTTGGGTTCACTGTGAACTTAAATAGAATATAGAGCAGACAAATAAAGAATAAAATTATTAGACAAAACTCCATCCAGATTCTAACATCAGTATTTATGCTATTCCATTATTGGGATCCAAATGTTCCTATGCTGAGGGGGAGAAAGTCAACAAAATACCAATGTGGGGAAAAGGTGAGAGTGATGTATTCCAAGGATCTGCTGCAGAATGATCTTGGTGTAAATCCTTCGGAGTTTAGAATGTACTTCTGCTTGTCCTAGCTCCATTTTCAAGTAAGTACATTATAAAAATTAAGCTCACAGAAAATAGCTTGATTCAAAGTTTTATTTTATTACCACTGGCTGGCTCAGACTAAACCAGAATTTAGTGCTCTTATTTATACATGCAAAGGAATTAGTGTTCAATTCAAGCAAAGGCTGTGAATGCCACTTTTCCCCTTTTGGAGTTTCTTGAATCTCCAGACAGAAATGGTTCACAGTTTTGAGACCTTTTTCTGTTTTGAGACCTCGGTCAACTTAACAGAACTTTAAAAATGGAAACAGTATGTTTGGATTAATAAATCATCACATTTTTTACCACATTCCCTGGGGTTATGTGGACAATTGTTTGCGTATAGATTGTAGTCACACAACCACTCTGAATGCCTTTGACCTTCTGGTCAACAAGTAACTCCCCATCACTGACATTCCCAGTCACCTATCATTTCGCTGAAGTCTGATTCCAGTGAGGCAGCAGCCTAATCTTCAATCTCACTTCTCCAGTAGACTGCTGATGGTGTACGTTTGATGACCACTTGGTTACAATGTTTCCTGAGGCTCAATATCAGATGCATGTCTTGACTATCCAGTTGAGGTACAGAGTATTCCATGCAGTCTTCCCACATTTTAGCTTCATTGAGTTTATACTATAAAGGAACAAAGTTTAATATAAAAACCTCATAATGTGACATGATCTTAAATTGTTTTGAAAGCACAACATTTGACCAAAATAGCTTTTATCTTAAAGTATGTTATATTCAAGAGTTTCCTTTTGAGGTCTTAGATTTTGAAATTACTTATGGGGTACGAGTGTATAGACACTTAACATGTGCATCTGGCATTATTTCAACAGTATTTAATGGAAGTGCTAGCCCGCAAAATTAAAGTATTAAGAAAAGGAACTTCATAGAATCTCATTAAGCGTTCATACACTGATCTCCCATGGTGTAATTTTAAGGATTAAGTGTTTACCAGAAGCTCTAAATTTATGACATGCAACTTTATTAGTTTTAAGCCATTTGTTAGCTTATTATTTGTTTGAGAGCTGATTGCTAGTTCCCAGGGATAAAAGCAAATTTGTTCAAGCTGTATTGTTCCCATGGAAACGGTCAGACTTCTAATCATGTATGTGGTGAATGAACAGATCTGTACAAAAATATGATGATACCTTAGGATATTTGCATTGGCGATTTTGAACAAAAAGGAAAATCAAAAGTGATCACTTACAATTTCATAGAATCATATTCAGGTGAAAGTGTATACAGGGCGTACATTATTATTATTTCATGCTGATCTCATCAAATATAAATTTTAAAGATAATGCTTATTGCATTCATTCCTGCCGTTAGAAGCATTTTGCATTTCTTTCCTTTCAATATCATTTCTTATTTATGTTGTTTAGCTTATGGTGAGCTATGGCCTCCTCTATTTAGTCTGGTAGATATTTTTCTAATCAACATGTTCAAAGATGTCATGACCTCTGGAGCAGGTGGGACTTGAACTTGGGCCTCACATACTTGAAATAAACAAATACCATGGAATTCCCTCCTGACTTTAATGCATACATCTTAAAGTTTGTGCAAATTAATTTACATAATTGATATCTGAATTTCCTTTTGGAGGCTTGACATTTATTTCAATAGCATCAACTTTCAAATTATATTGTCTCATTCGAAGCTTTCTTTTCACCAATGTCTTTCAATAACGATGGAAAATGTCTTAATCATCATTTTCTTGTTGCATTGATCAGACCCAATGTATAAGTTGGTTTTTAAATATTGTTAAAATTGATGTATAACAGTGACGAGAAAAAGAATGAGACTCTGAAGGGATCTAAATGAAAATATGTTTTGAAAACCTTTGTGGTTTCTGAAGGAGGAAGATTTTGATAACCTATTGTCAATTTTGTCAGAAATTAAATGATAGTGCAAACAAAATAATGATATGTTTCAGCACAGTTTATTTCATTGTATGTTTTGTTTGTAAACAGGCAGTAAATGTCCTGGCAGGCACCTTTGTTTTTAAGAAATGCAATTATTTCCCATGAATGTTTTCTGCATAATTTCTCAGAAAGTCTCATTGTGGAACCAACCAGTGAGCAGACCCTGGCCATGTGCCTTAAGATAGGGTAAATTAATAACCTTATGGTGAGGGCACCCTCAGGTAATGATCATCATGAAATGTTGAATTTTATATTTAGTTTGAGAAATAGAAGACTAGGTCCTGGACTAGTTTTTTTTAACTTTTCAATGTGAACAATTATGAAGATGTGGAAGCAGAACTAGTTAAAGGAAACTGTGAAACAAAGTGAAGGGATATTGCAACAGAGATGAAATGGTAGACATTTAAGGAGATATTTCAGATTGGAAAGAAAAAAAGTTAAAAGTAATATCAAACTACTGAACTGAATTCCATCAGTGAGATGAGACTGACTCCCTGTGTCTGTGTGGATTTCCTCTGGGTGCTCCAGTTTCCTCCCACAGTCCAAAGATATGCAGGTTAGGTGAATTGGCCATGCTAAATTGCCCATGTGTAGGTTAGGTGCATTAATTAGTGATAAATGTAGAGTATGAGGGTAGGGGAATAGGTTTGGGTAGTATACTCTTTGGAGGGTTGGTGTGGACTTGTTGGGCCCAAGGGCCTGTTTCCACACTATCAGGATTCTACAAAATAAATACATTCTATAAAAATTACAATCCATCTTGTTAAATGTTCCACCATGTGTCATGGATCTGGTGGCCAGACACGAGTCACCTTCATTATGCTACTTCCACTGGAACGAAAGTCATCTCTCTGCAGCACCATCTCATCTCCACCGATGCCTTCACCACTATGAGTCCTCAATGGAACCCCCCAATTCAAACGCCAATAATACCACCAGAGTACCACACTGGCCTCAACTCCATTGTTGCCACGAGTGTAAGATGGGACAAAAATTCCCATCAGATACCCTGGATTAAAACCCTCTGAAATTGGGACGTAACTTTGTGGAATTCACATTTGAACTAAAGTTCACTGAGCTCTCTGATAAGCCTTGGGGCAGCTGTCTGGAACAGGGGTTAAACCAAAAGGAAAATCCCCACAAATGCTTCAGCTAAAAGACAAGGAACACAGCCTGCAGAGCAAGCAATTGAGAAATTCTGGAGCCTACAAAATTATGAAACCATTTGACTTTTAACCATTTGCTTGGACACAGAGATATTGAACATTCCACATCATTATACGACATGCAAACCTGTCTGCCTTGAATGGGTTGGTCTTCACAATATCAGCAACACCTCAACCTACACCCATCTAAGAGAAATAATGGACATTCAAAACTCTTGGCAACCCACTCACATTAGTTAGAGAAACATTCACACCTCAGCTAATATTTAGGAAACTCATCCAGCCCCGAGAAGAGGAACATTAGTTATCAAATCCAGATTTGGCGGGAGATAAGAGAAACCAACAGTCAGTATAACTGAGAAACCCTGATCTCTGGTGTTGTTCAGCAAACAATCCGACAGCATCAAGAGGATCAGCTACAGCCAGTCGCAGACGCAGGAAAAAATGGAAAGTGAGCAATCTTCTCATCCACGAACCTCCATATACTGACAGGAGGTGACTGGAGAGCTGAGAGATTGACTGGGGGCAGAACCAGTGGCATCCAGCACTGTTCAAGCCAACAGATCCACTTTGGAGGTGAGAATATGGTCATCTAGACCCTCTCCCAGCTCAGTAAGTTAGGGTAGGAAGAGCGGGCTTTGGAGGCTTTGGTTCAGAGCACTTCCTAGGGAAGGGAAACAGGATAGGACCCCTGGTTTCACATTCTCTCTCTCGCTCTTTCTCTCTCTCTCTCTTCCTTTTCTACTGTCACCCAGTAATTAACAGCTCTCTATAATTCAATACCCACTGTACCAAGTCAGGGCTGCAAGAGTTAACTGGACGTTAATAGCTGGCAGACAAGTCTCATTTCACTTGAAGCATAACACTGCTCTTTCCTAAATTTTCATTTTTTTTTCAGTTATTGTATATATTTTCAATTTTGCTTGTTTTAATAAAATCAGAGTTTCCTTGCCCCTGAAACATCTGCCTCCTGTGTTTTTCACCACACTACATCTCACTACGTAAGCCTAGTGTCAGAACCAGGGAGCTGCTGTACAATAAATTGACCAATACTCCCTACACGAGTTGAGAGTGTGTGGCTGGAAAGGCACAGCAGATCAGGCAGCATCCGAGAAGCAGGAAAATCGACGTCTCAAACCAGATCCCTTCATCAGGCTGAGGAGCTCCAGCTCAAATTGTCGATTTCCCTGCTTCTCGGATGCTGCCTGACCTGCTGTCCTTTTCCAGCAACACACTCTCAACTCTGATCTCCAGCATCTGCAGACCTCACTGACTTGTTACACAAGACTGCATCTGGTCTACCTTGCCAATACAGCCACTGCTGATGCTGCCAGGTCTCATACTGGGCCCAAACTCACAGCTGCCTCCCTGAATCTGCGCTGGATGTAGATGCCACCAGGAACGCAAACCTGCCTCTGACACAGCAGCTGTGAGTCGGCGCTAGGACTACCTCATCAGAAGTTGTCAGGAACACAAACTCGCCTCCAATGCCACTGCCCTGAGTCCAAGCTGCTGAATCTATTCAAGTCCCTGCTGCTGGGCCCACTCGCTGCTGCTGATGGATGCCATCATCACAACCGAGTTCTTCCTAAGAGGTAAGTAAAAGAGAAAATAAAAGAAAAAAATGAGAGAGAAAAAAAGAAAAGCAGATACAACGGATGAGCCCTGGACTCAGAAGCCCTACTCCACTGCCATTTTATCAAATTTAGTGTCATACTTGGCACAAAGAGAGATTATTGTGGCTGTTGGAGGTCAATCATTTCCACTGAAGAACATCTCTGCTGGAGTTCCTCAGGGTAGTGTCCTAGGTCCACCTATCTTGCGATGGAAATGTTTGCTGATGACTCTGCAACTCCTCAGCTACTGAAACAGTCCATGTCCAAATGTCTAGATTTGAATAGAAAAAGACAAGTAACATTTGCATCACACTAATGTGACAATGTGACAAAAAGAGAATCTAGCCATTTCTCCTTGGCATTCAATGGCACTGCTACCAGCGAATCCCCCATTGTTAAGATCCTGGGGTTATCATTGACAATAGACTGAACTGAAGTAGCCAGAAAAAATGCACTGATTACAAGAGCAGGAAAGAGGCTAGGAATTCTCTTGACTCTCCAAAGCCTGTCCACCATCTACAAGGTAAAATTCGGGAGTGTGAATGGATATTCTCCATTTGACTGAATGAGTGCAGAATTGTAGGGGGTAGTGTAATTTTTAAACGGTTAGCTGCCTTTTAGTCTTTTCTACCTCATAGTAAACACAAGCAGACACTCGAAACTGTTGCCGGACCTCCCCCACGTTTATATGAATGAAACAGTTGTAACAGCTTTCCTCGATAGTTGAGAGACCACCCTTAACCACAGTTGTACAACATCATCCATATAAGGGAAGAACGGGAAGCTCAAACACTGATTGGCCAAGTGAATAACAAAATAATCGCAGGCACCAGAACCCAAATAAGGAAAACAGTGGGGAATCCTAGCACTTGTTGGTCAAGGCAGCAATAGTAGACCCAGCCCACATATACATGTATATAATGCGTGGAGATTACTATGCTTGTGTGTGTGTACCTTTGGGAACAGCACCCGACTTTGCAAAGTTGAATGAAAAAGTTTTGGACAGACTCCTCCGTGTATTTGTTCCTGGGAAGAGAAATAAAAAGTGCCGTAGATGGGGCTGGACAGCCACTTATCTCGCACAGAATGAGTCCAACAAGAAGCTTGACACCATCCAGGACAAAGCATCCAGCTTGAATTGTCACCACATCCACAAACATGATGGCCCTTCACCACCATCATTCAGTAGCAGCAGTGTGTACCATTTGCAAGATGAGTTATAGAAATTCATGGAGGGTGCTAAGACAACACCTTCCAACCCCAGGCCCACTATCATCCAGAAGTACAACAAATGCCTGGGAACGCAACCACTTACAAGTTCAACTCAAAGATACTCCCTATCCTGAACTGGAAATACATCACTGTTATTCAATGGCACGGAGTAAAATACTGGAATTCCCTTCATCATGGCATTCTGGGTCCACTGATATGAAATGGACTGCAGCAGTTCAAGAAAGAGGCTATCACCACCTATTTCAAGGGCAACCAGTGATATGCAATAAATGTTAACCCAGCCAATAACCTTCACATCCCATGCTTAAATAAAATAAAATTAAAGTGAACTATATAGTTGTGTAAACAATGATGGGCAGTAAAAGATTAGACAGAATAGAATTAGGCACAGAATAGAGTTTGGTGTAAAGCAGCAAGGAAAGACGAAAAAGTGAAAAAGAAGGGACATATTGGAATATGAGAGAAAGCTAGCTTGTAATCGAAAAATAGATAGTAAGATTTTCAGATTTTTTTTCTGAAAAATGTGCTAACCAAAGGAAGATTTGTTCTATTATAAAGTGAGCTGGGGAGAATTAACAGTGGAAAATAGGAGATGGTAGATAACTTGAACAGGTATTTTGGATCGGTCTTGACTACAAAGGATATAAATTACATCCCAGGAATATCTGCAAATCATTAGTCTGAAGTGAATGAGAAACTGGAGAAAATGACAATAACCAGGAGAGTCTTACTGAACACTTCTTGGAACTGCAAGCTGAGAAGTCCTGATTTTTGATGGATTTCAAGTTGGGGTCTTAAAAGGAGTGACAAATAGGATAATGAAGGCATCTATTGACAGATGCAAACTTGAAATATTAACACGGTTTTTTCCAATTCATATAAATGACTTGTGTTAAGGAGCCAAAATATATTTGCCTTATTTGCTGGTGAGTAAGAAAGTTATAATGAGGATGTAAGAATGCTACAGAAGGATATAGATAGTTTAAATGAATGGCTGACGTTCTTAAAAATAGAATATGTGGGACAATGCGATATTGTCCATTTTGGAAAGAAGAACAAAAGGGAAACATATTATCTAAATTGTAAGTGATTACGGAACTCTGAGGTGCAGAGCGTTCTGGGTATCCATGCACATAAATCACAAAATGTTCATATGTAGGTCCAAGAATTATTAAGGAAAGCCAGTGGAATATTCTTGTCTATTGCAAGGGGAATTGCATACAAAACTGGGCAAGTTATGCTTCAGTTATACGGGGTGCATCTGCAGATCACATCTGGAGTACTGTGTGCAGTATTAGTCACTTTGTTAAAAGAAGGATTGTAAATTAACTGGAAGAGGTTCAGCAATGGTTTACTGTGTTAATACTTGGGAATGAGTATTGGTCCAGTATCCTGCTCCTCGGATGCTGCATGACCTGCTGTGCTTTTCCAGCACCACTCTAATCTAGACTCTGATTTCCAGCATCTGCTGTCTTCACTTTTGCCCAATGCTTAGAAACGGACAAGTTGTCCTATGAGGAAAGTATGGAAAGTTTAGGCTCAAGCCTGCAAGATTGTGGAAGAGTAAGAGGCAACTTGTTTCAAATATTTGTGATCATGGGCTTGACAGGGTGGGCGTAGAATGGATATTACCACTTGTGGAAGCATCAACAATGAGGGTCAATATTTTGAAATAAGTGTTGTCCATTTCAAACAGAGATAAGGAGATTTTGTTTTCACAAAGGGTTTTAAAGTATTGGAACTTTCTTTCTCAGAAGACAGTGAAAGTACAGCTTTTGAATATGTTTAAGGTAGTGATGGATTGATTCTTGGTAAGATAGGAACTAATTATTACTGAGGACAGGCATGAATATCATGTACTCAGATCAACCATAGCTTTATTGAATGGTAGAGCAGGCTTGAGGGTCTGAGTGCCAGCCTATTCAGCCTCTCCCTGTCGTTCAAATTCTCCAAGCCTGGCAACATCCTTGTAAATCTTTTCTGAATCCTTTCAAGTTTCACAACATCCTTCCAATAGGAAGGAGACCAGAATTGCACGCAAAGACAAGGGCTGTTTTCCCTGGAATGTCAGAGCTAAGGGGTGACCTTATAGAGATCTATGAAATAATGAGGGGCATAGATAGGATAAATGGACAAGGTCTTTTTCCTGGGGTTGGGGAGTCCAGAACTAGAGGGCAAAGGTGACCGGGGAAAGATGTAAAAGGGACCTTAGGGGCAAATTTTCACGCAGAGGATGGTGCGTATATGGAATGAGCTACCAGAGAAAATGGTGGAGGCTGGTACAATTGCAGCATTTAAAAGGCGTCTGGATGGATATATAAATAGGAAGGGTTTAAAGAGATATGGGCCAAATGCTGGCAAATGGGACGAGATTAGGTTAGGATATCTAGTTGGCATGGATGAGTTGGACTGAAGGATCTGTTTCCATGCAGTACATCTCTATGACTCTGTGGTCTACTCCAGTTCCTAATTCTTCTGCATATGTAAGAATAGGCCGTTCTTATCTCATGACATTAGTTACATTTCTGCTTTCATAATTGCAATTTTTTTATGCTAAGGAAAATGTTTAGAATACTTTGTATCCAGTTGCTCTATTATTAATTTATGTATGATTGTAACATAATTTAGTAATACCAGTCTTATCTGTCAAGACTATAGGTAATTGTTCATATAAGGAATTAATCAAAAAAAAATTAGGAATAGTTAACTATGAATCAAAAGTGTTAAATTATGTATAAATGACTACGTATACCTGCAGCTGCATGTATTAAAGTATATAATGGGTTGCATTGCCTATCTTATTTTAGAAACTCTCTTATCTTATTTTTAAAGATAGTTTGGAATGCATAAATGTATAAAAATGCTGCAACCTAGAGAAGTTCCATTTTATGCAATGAACATGGTTTCAAAATTAACTGATGCATTGATTGTTGAAAACAATGCAATGAGCTGAATTATCTCATTTTGTAGCAAAGTTATTTTCAGAGAGTTTCGTGAACGTTTTCCTATTGTAGCCCATGGTGATTTCCACCTGCAATCTTCGGCTGCTCAGCTCATTAATTATGCATTTATGCTGTATGCCACCTTCCTTCTTCAATCATGTAGCAGAGCTGAAAGTACTCTCTGCTGCCAGGACTTAGCACTGATCGCACCATCAGCAACCCAACTATGCATCACTTCAAATTGCTGTAAACCAGGAACTGCTTAGTCTGCTGTGACAACATCTTTATTCATTGAGTGTCTCAGAAAAGGAATGTAACGTCCCACTTTGAAGAACCGTACCTGGAGGATCTGGTAGATATGATGTTGGAGAAGAAGTCTCGTTTAGAATTGGGTCCAGGTGACCCTCATTTACTATGAGGTTCTTGATTGGGGTTGTTACCCTGTGCCAATCAGACATATTGGTCAGGTCGATGAAGGTGAGAAACAATTCCTAATTTTAGTCCTGATATTTATTGTGGATCTGACCATGTATGTCTGCAGAGCCGCAGGATGATCAGAAACTAGGATCTTGGTTACAACTTAGATGTAGGTGCAGGGTTGACACTCAAAGCAAGTTCAGAGAACATGGTAACGATCCTTATCCTCACAGTAAAAGTGACCCCATTGATACATGTGTCAGAGTCTGATTTCCCTCTCTGGAACAAGGTATACCCTCTCCTTGCCTTCCCTCAGCTGCCTCTTCCCAGCAAGCTGGATTTCACTAAGAGTAGCAAAGTCGATGCTGTGTTTCATTAAATTCCAAGCCATGGTGGCAATTCATCTTTCTGGGTGAATACAATATAGGCGGTCAATCAGAGTTCTTACATGCCAGCATCCAATGTCAAACTTGTTCTTGTTTTGACCACAGGGATGGTAATTCCTCAGGGTGGACTTTCCCAGCTAGAAGAGAAATGGGAGAATTTATTTTGGGTCACTTGTTCTTGCCCTCTCCCCATTCCAGGCGAGTATTCCCTAAAGAGGGCTGCTCAAGCATGGATGGAGTTGCTTAAAGATATTGATGTCCTAACACAGGTTCCTGATGACCATCACACATCCACTGCCTGTGTGCAGAATCTTTGTTGGGGGTCGCCAGTTATCACAGCCCTGTATATTCTAGCAGTATTCCATTGTCATAACCTTGCGTGGTGGAACCTGAGTGTGATGTATGTCTGATACCAAATATGGTGGTCTGTTGCCCAGTTCATTGGTATCCTTTACAGCCAGCATTATCCTTGGGAAGGAGTTGATTTCAATCACTGCACATCAAAAGGTTGCACGATGAAATCCTCTGACATGAGCTAAACGTCTCGTAGGGTCCGCAAATGCCTATGTGTCCTTTATAAACACACACACACTGGATTCAAAGCCTTTTTTCAGACAGCCATTTCAAAGCCTGAAAATTTCTGAGAATGCTTTCAACATTTGTGGAAGATGGAATAGGGTATAGGTCCTGCAAAGTATCAAAGCTGAATAAAATTACTTAATGTCTTCCTAATAATAAATATTCCAAACTATTTATAGCCAATAAACCATAATGTGAAATATGGGAGGCAACTTGCTCTGTCGCCACTAAACATTCACAGGTTAGGTATAATGCAATTTTGAATAAATTGTGATTCGAAGAAATTTGTGAAAATCTTAATAAATAAAACATTTTTAAAATTAATACAGAATTTGTTGTTCTATTTAAAATTTCTTTGGTTAAGGGAAGCATAAAATAATTGCCGCAGTTCTATAATATGTTTTGAATAATAAGTGCTTTCTCACAATGCTAATGCTGAGAGAGGGCAAAATGTACCTGCTGTGAGCAATAAAGCTTTATATCAGTTTTCACAGAGGAAAGCTGAAGATGCTAGAAATTTCAAATAAAAACAAAATGTGCTGGGAAAACATGCCAGTAATTGTGGAATAAGAAACAGAGTGAACATTTCAGGTCAATAGCCATACATCAAGGTCAGAAAGGAAGTTTGCTAGCAGAACCCTTTTTTTATACTCATACTGTAAAATAAAAGTAAAATCATGCTAAATTGTATAATGTTTTTTCTATCACTTTCTATTATTTCTGAGCCTAATTTGGAGAAAGTAGTTTTCAGAAATGATTGTACTTGACAGTGTGTGGGAGAAGAATTAACATACTCAGGTGAAGTGACAAGTATAAACTTCTGAAAATATAATGAAGGCAGGAATAACAAGCTCTTGGAAGAATAAATGCATATAAAAGCTTTCACTCCTTTATCCTTTTAGACTTAGTCTCAGTTTTCAGTCAGTAGCAGCATTGATGTCATCAGCATTTATTTTTGACAAAGTTGATAAATTGCGTTATAAATAAGGCTATGTCTACTAAACTGCCATGAATGATTCCCATATGAGGGACATCAGTTAAGCTTATAGCTTGGAGAACTAAGGGTTCCTCTTCAGAAGAGAAGGTTGAGTGTAAGTAAATAAGATAGTGCTGTATATGGTGATGTAACATTGGCATTAGCAGTCGCATGCAGGAGTCTAAAAGAAATAGTCTGCCTCAGGGGGACAGTACTTACCATGAAGTGTAGAAAGTATTATTGTACAAATAAATGAGCTTTGCAGAAACCTACCAGAGTCTGGCAACCTTGGAGTCATCCTTCAGTAGAGGGAAACTTTCACAATTCACATCAGGCCACAAATTATCCAAACAGACATAAAAACATTGTTCAAAAGTGGAACAAAATCACAAACGAGAGAAGGGATTTTAAAATCATGAGGAATCTAGACAGCATTGAGAGAAACTATTGCTTTTGGTGAACAGTTCAAGAACCAGAGGACATTGGTTCTTCTATCAGCCATGTTAAACACAAAATGCCAAAAAGAAATGTTTTTTGAACACTGAGTGTTTATGATATAGAATATTGTGCCTAAGAGGAGGCAGATCCAATTGTGGCTTTCACAATTGTTGGATAAGAACCTGAAGATGAAAATTATGCTGTATTAGAGAGATTAAACAGGTCAGTAGGAGTAGGTGAATTGCTGTGACAGAAAAATGATGAAGGCAGAAAGGGCTGAATGGTCATTTTTATGATTCTATGACTATCCTAGTTCCCTTACTTCCCCTACACTAATAAGTTTTAAATTGGATAAGTGGTAAGGAAGAGTGGTATTACCTTCAGGAGGTTTCCTCCAAATTGTTAAATGTACTTTATTTCCTTTCTATCCACACCCAGCCACCTGAATTGCAATATGATGCATTGTCAAGTCAATGAGATAGTTAACAAGCTCAATTGACCCTTAATTATTTATGTTCAGACAGTGAGCTCAAGAGTGAGTGGGAGTTTATCTTATGTACCTCTTCGTCCCTTGTTTAGTTGAATATAGGCCCAGTGGAAGCTCATGAAATCCAGTCAAAGTACCACTCTTCCTTTCCTAGGTACTGCTCTCCAAATCCCCTCTCACCACTGCCACATAAAGCAAAATAACCCTTCCCAACCCATTCTTCCAGACTTGCTGAATTCCAGGGATTCAGTCTATGGGACGACTCACAGTCTGGCAGCATTTACTATTGAACTCTAGAGATCATAACTTACAACAATATCCCAGACACTATCAATGAGATCACTGATTATGTCTTAATCTGACTGAAGAACAGAAATGGAAGAATATTAGCATCCAGTTAGAAAGAAGATTACATGTAAATAGTACACATTGCAGCTACTGAGTGACAGTAGTGGAGGGAGTGGATGTTTGTAAATGGAGGGCCAATCAAGTGGCTGTCTTGTTCTAGATGGTGCCAAGCTTCTTGAGTTGTTAGAGCTGCACTCATCCAGGCAAGTGCGGAGCTTCGTATCACACTCCTGACATATGTCATATAGATGGTGGACAAGCTTTGTGGAGTCAAGAGGTGAATTACTCACTGCAGCATTCCAAGCCCTGATCTGCTATTGTAGTCACTGTGTTTACGTGATGAGTCCAGTTGAGTTTCTGGTCAATAGTAACCCCTATGGTATTGATAATGGGGCAGTCAGTGATTCTAACATCATTGAATGCCAAAGGTTAGTAGTTACATTGTCTCTTATTGGGGATGGTAATTGTCTGGCATTTGTGTGGCATGAATGTTACTTGCCATTATTTTCGTGCAAGCCTGATATTTCTTCTGTTGTTGCTGTATTTATACATTGACTTCTTTGGTATCTGAGGAGCCACGAATGATGCTGAACATTATGCAATCATCAGTGAAAGTCCCCACTTCTGACATTATTATCAGAAAGGAGGGAAGTTATTAATGGAATAGCTGAAGATGGTTGGCCTTGGGACAGTACCCTGAGGAACTCCTGCAGAGATGGCCTGAAGCTGTGAAGCAACCACAACCACCTTCATATGTGATAGGTATGACTCCAATCAGCAGAGAGTTTGCCTCTTAATTCCCATTGAGTCCAGCTTTGTTAGGGTTCACACACTCGGTCAAATGTGGCCTCGATATCAAAGGTTGTCATTCCTACCTTACCTGTGGAATTCAGCTCTTTTGTCCATGTTTTAACCAAGGCTGTAATGAGGACAGGAGCTGACTGGCTCTGGCAGAACCCAAATTGGACATCACTCAGCAAGTTATGATAACACTATTGATGATCACTTTATCAATGATCAAGAATAGACTGATGGGTGTTAGATGTCCTAGGTTTTGTTCTGTGTCTTGTGTAGAAGATATATCCACTTCATTGGATAGATGCCAGGGACATAGTTGTACTGGAACAGCTTTACAAGGAGTGTTTGTAAGTTCTGGAAAATAAGTCTTCAATACTATTGCCAGAATTTTGCTAGGGCCCATAGCCTTTGCAGGGTCTGCAACCATTTCTTGATACCATGTGGAATGAATTGAATAAGCTGAAGACTAGCATCTATGATGCTAGGGACCGCTGGAGAAGGTTGAGATGGATCATACACTCAGCACTGCTGGCTGAAGAGTTTTGTGAATATTTCAGTCTTATATTGTACACTGATGTGCTGGATTCTCCAATCATTGAAGAAGAAGATATTTTTGGAGTCTCCTTCTCCAGTGAGTTGTTAATTGTCCACCACCATTCGCAACTGGATAGTTGTAAGCATAACTATCCAGTCAGGCTGTTGCTTGACAAGTCTATGAGACATATCTCCCAAATTTGGCACTAACTCCCAAGCATTAGTAAGGAAGGCTACGCAGTGTCGACAGAGCTGTTTTTGTCATTGTCATTTCCAGTTCCTAAATTGCTGTTAGGTGGTCCAACCAGTTTCATTTGTTTATTGAGATTTTGTGACGTTTGATACAACTGAATGCTTTGCTACATTTCAGAGGGCAGTTGAGAGTCAACCACCTTGCTGTTGCTCTGGAGTCACATGTAGGCCAGACCAGGTAAGGAAGGCAGATTTCGTTCCTTGAAGGACATGTGTCAGCCAGATGGGGTTTTCCAGTAATAGACAATGATTTTGTGCTTATCAGTACATTTTTAATACCAGATTTTTTTAAAATATAGAATTCAAGTTCCACCAATTGTCGTGGTGAGATTCAAACCCTGGTCCCCAGAATATTTGGCGAGTTTCTGGATTATTCGTCCAGCAATAAAACCACTCAACCATCACTAGCCCCTGTCCTGTCTTTCAATACAGACGCAAAAAAACAGCTGATCATGTTTGCCAGCAGTGATCAGTAAAACGGGGGGACATGTTGCTTTATGTTATGCAACATCAATGTCATGCCTACAGTATGTGCAAGCAGCTTATGTTGCAAACACACTGCATGTACTGCAATCAAAAACATGAAAGTCTAAGGGCATTGCCCTCAATCCAGTCAAGGGAGACCATTATTAGTCAGAGGGTAACAGGCCAATAAGTCAAGACCATTGGCAATTTCAGTCCAGGGAGTTTGATATGATCAACTGAGCAATTAGGGTAGTCAGAGTTTCCATATCACTGCAGACCTTGGAGTGAACCCCACAGTCAGTTCTGCAAGTCCAGAGCTCCCAGTTTAGGATTAATGCATTTCAGGTGAGAGATGCACAACAATCAATGAGGGGGTTAGCCATTCATCAGCTAGGAATCCTTTCAATTTGGTTAGTTGGTCAGGTCATTGTCAGTCCTGGACGATGACAAGATTTTTTCCTACACTGGACAATAGGAAATGAGTAGCACTCCCTTAAATAGGTTCAGTTGCAGTATGGCACCAGGGGCAGGTAATGTGTGTAACCACTGTACATAACAAGGTGAGCAGCAAAAAATTGCATGAGATACCTTGCTCGAGCTCACAGAGAAAAGCCCTCGCAAAAACTCCCAGAAATTAATACTCAGCCAATTTTTGGCAAAATTAAGCCTAATGGTTTGTGTCTAACAGAAGCCTTTAAAACCAACGAATTAATATTAAATATCATATGCTTTAACTTATTTTTTTTCACATATTTTATTATATTGTTTTTTTCTAGATGTATGTTTAATGTGTACCCTTGTCAGATTACAGAGTCAGAGAAGTATTAAATGCAGATGGTGGCCATTTGGCCCACCATGTCTGCACTAGTTCATTAAGTAAACACCATTACTTTGTGTCAATCTCCTGCTTTTTTTTTCCCCACTCCCTTGCATATTATTTCTATTTAAATAGTCATCAAATGTCCTCTTCAATGCTTCAATTGAACTGTGCTGAAAATGTGTTGCTGGAAAAGCGCAGCAGGTCAGGCAGCATCCAAGGAGCAGGAGAATCGACTTTTCGGGCATGAGCCCTTCTTCGGGGCTGCCTGACCTGCTGCGCTTTTCCAGCAACACATTTTCAGCTCTGATCTCTAGCATCTGCAGTCCTCACTTTTTCCCTTCAATTGAACTGTCTCTACCACACTTCTAAGCAGTGCATTCCATACCCTAACTACTCCCTAAGAGAAAGACTTTTTTTTTCCTCACTTCATCTTTGCTTCCTTTTCAGCTTATTTTAAATTCATGCCCTCTTGTTCTTGTTTCTTTTATGAATGGGAAGAGTTTCTTCCTTTCCATTCCATCCAGCCCACTCATGATTTTGAAAACCTCAGTCAGATCTCCAGATCAAATAAGACCAAGCTTTTTTTTTAACTATGATAATACTATTTTTAACACGTATTTCTACACCAGAATCCAGGCCAACTGGCAAGCAACTTGCTGACATTCACTGGAAAAGGGGCCATTAATTAGTTAAAATAAGAATTTGCTTTGAGCTTTGATTTCAATGTTAAAGTTACTTTATCTGTTAATTGAATTTCCTTTCTTAGCCCTTTCAATGGTGTCCCAATTTTCAGAACCAGATTCAAAAATTCATTTGCAAAACAGCAGTATCTTGCATTGATGTCGTGCCTTCAAAATAATAAAATATCTCAAAGCACTTCACAGAAGTACTGTTAGACAGGGTTTAACACTGAGGCACATTAGTAAATTTCAGACAAGACCATCAAAAGCTGGCTGAAAGAAGTAGGTTTTAGAGAGCATGCTAAAGAACGAAAAGTGAAGGAGAGAATTTGAAAAGTCGATGATGGGAATTCCACAGCTTTGAGGGTTGGGAGTTGAAGGTACACCCGTAATTAATGAAACATCTAAAACTGAGACACAAGGGATGCCGGACCTGCAGTGATATCATCTTCGTCTAACCTCCAGATACATCATATCATCCTTCATCTCACCTCCAGACACATCGTATCATCCTTCATCTCCTCTCTATTTCTATCTCGGGCGACCGACTCAACACGGACATTTACTATAAACCGACCGACTCCCACAGCTACGTAGATTACACCTCCTCCCACCCTGCCCTCTGTAAAAACGCCATCCCATATTCCCAATTCCTTCGTCTCTGCCGCATATGCACCCAGGAGGATCAGTTCCAATACCGAACAACCCAGATGGCCTCCTTCTTCAAAAACCGCAACTTCCCCTCAGACGTGGTTGACGATGCTCACCACCACATCTCCTCCACTTCACGCTCCTCTGCCTTAAACCCCACCCCTCCAATCTCCACCAGGACAGAATCCCACTGGTCCTCACCTACCACCCCACCAACCTCCAGATACATCGTATCAATCTTCATCATTTCCGCCACCTCCAAAGAGACCCCACCACCAAGGATATATTTCCCTCCCCTCCCCTATTAATGTTGCGGAAAGACCACTCCCACCACGACTCCCTTGTCAGGTCCACACCCCCCACCAACCCAACCTCCACTCCCAGCACATTCCCCTACAACCGCAAGAAATGCAAAACTGCGCCCACACCTCCCCCCCTCATTTCCCTCCAAGGCTCCAAGGGATCCTGCCATATCCATCACAAATTGACCAGCACCTCCACACACATCATTTACTGCATCCGCTGCACCCGATGTGGCCTCCTCTACATTGGGGAGACAGGCCTCCTATTTGCGGGACGTTTCAGAGAACACTTCTGGGACACCTGCACCAACCAACCCAACCGCCCCGTGGCTGAACACTTTAACTCCCCCTCCCACTCCGCCAAGGACATGCAGGTCCTTGGCCTCCTCCATCGCCAAACCATGGCAACATGACGCCTGGAGGAAGAGTGCCTCATCTTCCGCCTAGGAACCCTCCAACCACAAGGGATGAATGCAGATTTCTCCAGCTTCCTCATTTCCCCTCCCCCCACCTTATCTCGGTCCCAACCCTCAGACTTAGCCCCACCTTCTTGACCTGCAATCTTCTTCCCGACCTCTCCGTCCCCACCCCCTCTCTGGCCTATCACCCTCACCTTAACCTCCTTCCACCTATCGTATTCCCAACGCCCCTCTTCCAAGTCCCTCCTCCCTACCTTTTATCTTAGCCTGCTTGGCACCCCCTCCTCATTCCTGAAGAAGGGCTTATGCCTGAAACGTCAATTCTCCTGCTCCTTGGATGCTGCCTGACCTGCTGCGCTTTTCCAGCAACACATTTTTCAGCTCTGATATCCAGCATCTGCAGTCCTCACTTCCTCCTCCCTGAAGTGGTATGGACATATAAAAACAGTGTGAGGCTACTGGAGATTACAGAAAGAGTGAAGAAAAAGGGCAAAGCACAAAATATTAAAATCAGTGTATTTTTAAAACAAGAGTTAGCAAGTAAATAATGACGGGTGAATGAAATTTAGTGCAGGTTAGGATATGGATAGCAGAGTTTTAGATGAGCGTAAGTTTATGAATTCTAAAGACAAGAGTCTCATTAAACGCAGATAGTAAAGTCCAGAAGTAGCGAATGCATCAATGTTGCTGACAGTGACAAATGAATTCAGGCAGGCACAAAGGTCTGGTGATATTAAGGAGCTAGAAATAGATGGTTATCATCATAGAATCATGGAATCTCTCCAATACAGAAACAGGCTTTTCAGCCTAGCAAGTCCAGACAGACCCTCCGAAGAGTATCCCACCCAGACCCATTCCCCTATAATTCTACATTTACCCCTGACTAATACACCTAACCTACACACCCATTAACACTATGGGCAATTTAGCATGGCCAATTCATCTAACTTGCACACCTTGGATTGTGGGAGGAAACTGGAGCATCCGGGCATAATAGTTATAAGATTTTTCTTTTAGATTAGATTAGGGTCCCTACAGTTCCTTCAGCCTAACAACTTCACATCGACCCTCCAAAGAGTAACCCACACAGACCCATTTCCCCCTGACTATTGTAGCTAACACTATGGGCAATTTAGCATGGCCGATTCACCTAACCTGCACATCTTTGGTCTGTGGGAGGAAACCGGAGCACCCGAAGGAAACCCACGCAGACACGGGGAGATTGTGCAAACTCCACACAGACAGTCGCCAAAGGCTGGAATCGGACCTGGGACCCTGGTGCTGTGAGGCAGCAGTGCTAACCACTGAGCCTCCATTTATCTTAGACATTATTAACATACTCGTGCAACCTGTTTTTGTATTTTTCAATAACATTGTCATGCATCACTACATGAAGGAGGGCAAAATTTGATCATCAAAGGTAGTGTTGCAGCAAGGCCACAGAGAAAAATCAATAACTTTGATGCTTCTTCTTTGTCTCGGCTCCATGTTTACAGTCAATGGTAATGCCCACAATGGCTCCCCACCCCCTAACCTCCTCTCAATACTTCTCCATCCTTTAAAATCTTAATACAGTAGTGCCTTTGTGAAACTTGGTTTCTATAGAGGACAGCACAGAGGACGCCAATCAGCTTATCAAATGCCAATTTCTCTGAAGTGAAATCCAATCAGACCACTAACCACATGCACTACCTACTCTTCTTGTATATATCCCCCCCAGGTATTTATTAACTTCCTTTTGAATGCTAATTGCACCTGTATCCATCTCAATATCAGCAAAGGAATACATTCCAAATCCTAAGAATTCTTCATGTGAAAGTTTTTCCTCTTGTCACCTCTCATTCTTCTGTCAATCAATTTAAATGCTGTTAAGTCTGGTCAATCTGATAATTGATTCTTCAGCCGTTGGAAATTGTTTCTCTTTCTTTCAATCTAACCTTTCCTAATTTTATACACCTCATCAAATCTCCTCAGGTGTTTTGGTTGTAAGATCTAAAAATCCCAGTTTCTGTGTAGGCCTTAATCTCAGCATTCTTGTCAGTCTCCCCTGAACGTTCTCAAAATTGAAGGTTCTCAAAATTGAAAGAGTTAGTCACAGTAAGATTGAACTGTTTTGTGTAGGTTCATCTAGCAAAACATCCTTGTTTTTGTGCTCTATGCCTCTTTTCATCAAGACCATCAGAAAGTGTAGATTTCAGAATAACATTTTACAGCATCACTTTTGACAGGCAATGACACATAACTGTTAAACTAGTTTGGCAAAGGGGTGGGAATCAGAGCTATATATCTGACAGGAGGGCAAGTTGTAGATGGAACTGTGACAGGATGTAGTGAATTTATCGGGAAGGTTTTGCATGTGATGAAACAAAGGGACCGGTTAAAGTGTGTCTACTTTAACGCAATGAGTGTCAAAAATAAGAGTGACGAACTTAGAGCGTGGCTCAGTGCTTGGGACAATGATGTTTGTGGCCATAACGGAGACATGGGTTTCACAGGAGCAGGAATGGTTGCTCGATGTTCCAGGGTTTAGAATGTTTAAAAAGAACAGGGAGGGTGGCAAAGAGGAGGGGGTGTAGCATTGCTAATCAGAGAGTGCATCACAGCTACAGAAACGAAGGTTGTTGAGGAAGGTTTGTCTACTGAGTCAGTATGGGTGGAAGTTAGGAACAGCAAGGGAGGAGCCACCTTATTGGGGATTTTCAACAGACCCCCTAACAGCAAAAGGGAGATAGAAGAACTCCTAGGCTGGCAGATTGTGGAAAAATGCAGATGTAGCAGCGTTGTTGTTATGGATGATTTCAACTTTCTCAACATTGACTGGAACCTCCTTGGTGCAGATGGTTTGGATGGAGCCGTTTTTGTCAGGTGTGTTCAGGAGGCTTTCCTTACTTGGTATGTACACAGGCCGAGGAGGAGAGAGGTCAGTTTGGATTTGGTTTAGATTAGATTCCCTACAATGTGGAAACAGCCCAAGTCCACACCGACCCTCCGAAGGGTAACCCATTCCCCTCTGACTAATGCACCTAACAACTATGGACAATTTAGCATGGCCAATTCACCTGACCTGCACATCTTTGGAATGTAGGAGGAAACTGGAGTACCGGGAGGAAACCCACGCAGACACGGGGAGAATGTGCAAACTCCGCACAATCGCCCACGGCTAGAATCGAACCTGGGACTCTGGCATTGTGAGGCAGCAGTGCTAACCAATGAGCCCACAGTGCTAGGCAATGAGCCAGGACAGGTGTCAGATCTCGTGGTGGGAGAACACTTTGGTGACAGTGGCCACGACTGCCTCGAACCTGAATGCTGAATATAGGATTAAAGACAGGATTCTTGGCATCGTGGAGGAACAGAGGGCTGTTGGTATATCCAAGTGGATAGGGTTGTTAAGAAAGCATATGGTGTTTTGGCTTTCATTAACAGGAGTATTGAGTTAAGAGTCGCAAGGTTTTGCTGCAGCTCTACAAGTCCCTGGTAAGACCACACTTGGAATAATGTGTCCAGTTCTGGTCACGCTATTATAGGAAAGATACGGACGCTTTGGAGAGGGTGCAAAGAAGGTTTACCAGGATGCTGCCTGGACTGGAGGGCTTGTCTTATGGAGAGAGGTTGACTAAGCTCAGACTTTTTTCTCTGAGAGAAGGAGGAAGTGAGGTGACCTGATTGAGTTATACAAGGTAATGAGAGGCATGGATAGAGTCAATAACCAGAGACTTTTCCCCAGGGCAGGATTGACTGGGACGAAGAGTCATTGTTTTAAGATATTGGAAGGAAAGTATAGAGGAGATGTCAGAGAGTTGTGAATGCATGGAATGTGTTGCCAGCTGTGGTGGTGGAAGCAGAGTCATTAGGGACATTTAAGCAACTGCTGGACATGCACATGGATAGCAGTGAGTTGAGGGCTGCATAGGTTAGTTTATTTTATTTTAGATTAGGAATAATCTTCGGCACAACATCGTGGGCCAAAGTGCCTGTTCTGTGCTGTACTTTTCTATGTTCTATGTTCTTTGTTCGAATCATTTCAGTCATTCATTTTCCATCGACTCTGATTCAAGAAAAGTAGTCAGCTTTAAAAGAAGAGTTAAAATAGTTAAGCAGGCTTAAGGCGCTGATTTTGCAGACAGACAGAAGTTTGTAAAAATGTAAGGTGGCTAAACCAGCACTAACCCTAAGGCCTTATTTGGGGTTGGAAAGTGGAAGTGACCCTGTGCCACACTCAACAAACATTTTAAGGTAAAGCATTAGAGTTTTGTCAAGGTTAGGAATGAAACACAGGCTGTGAGAATGGCTGGGAATAGAGATATGAGGTATCTTTGCTAGTTTGGAATGCATGAAAACAAGGTGTTTGTCCAAACCATGTGCTAAATGCATGACTCATAATGTATAAATATTTGAGATTTATTGTTGAGGGCCGAACTCTATCTCGGCATCTTTTCAGGTTGCAAACACATTGGCAAAATAAGCAATTGTTAACCTCAACTAAATCTGCTGGGATTATTTCATAACCCACCTTCACGTCGTTCATGGCTATCATTCATATTATGCAACTAGTTCGACTTCTTTGAACCTGGCTCTATGCCTGGGATCAAAATATCTTTTTCTCAAGGGCTGTTCTTGAGATTTCCTTAAGGGCAACCTTTTGGTTTTCAGGAACATTTTACAGTGGTTACATTTTCACTCTGACTAGCTAATTTATTAGTTATGTAATAACAGTGCCTTCTGTATTTGAGTTGCCAAATGGAGCATTTGGACTAATTAGAAAAAATAATCAATATGTTCAATTAGAACCGTCCAAGCCACAATATACAAGAAGTGTATTAAATTTCTAGACATCACAATATTTAAATGGATAATCAACTATAGGCATAACTGAGCAGCAAAAAACCTTGTTTGAAATGAATGCACACTTCAGCACAAAACAAAATCACCCTAAACTCACCTTAACAGACTCCTGACATCAGAGCAAACATTTATCACACTTCCACACAAAGCTGGAAGATTTTAACCAGACACTTACGACCCAATAGTCGAGAGTGTGGTGCTGAAAAAGCACCACAGGTCAGGCCGCATCTGAGGAGCGAGAGAATTGATGTTTCGGGCCAAAATGTCAATTCTCCTGCTCCTCGGATGCTGCCTGACCTGCTGTGCTTTTCCAGCACCACACTCTCGACTCTGATCTCCAGCAACTGCAGTCCTCACTTTCTCCTACTTACTACCAAATATACTGCATCTGAGATCTCAATCCCAAACTTAAATTTAACAATTGACACAGTGTTCATTCCAATAGCATTCACTAGACATTACCTGACATTTTTAACTCCTGAATTTATGTAGCTTTAAGCTAGAAATTCCACATGCATTTTCAAATAATTCATTACCTCAGTGATTTCAGGTTTCAATGTTCCTGGTTAATTGTGTACTATTTTGTTGACAGATTTCAAGCTGTTCTCTCCCTTTTGGAACTTCTCCTCCCTTTGATGTAGACTCCTTTTATCCTGCCCAAAACCTTATTCATGCCCCTGCCCCCACATGCAGCCTTCTTCTTCAATACCACGTGCAACTTTATCAATCCTCCCATTTGCAGCCACCTTATACCACCAAATTTTGTAGACTCTTCTTTTCCTTCTATCCTTTGTAGTCATGCAACCTTCTTCATCCAACCTGCCTCTCTCTTTGCCCACTTGTAGCCTCATTTTTGAAGTCTCCTTTTTAAAGGACTCCTTCTTAAAGGACCTCTCCCCATTGTTACAAGATGTGCCTTTAAACAGGATTTGTTCTGTCTTTATTTTCAAAGCACTTGAATGGCACCACATCCACAAGTATCCACCCCCTCGATCACTGATGTTCAGTGTCAGCAGTGCGCTCTATGCACAAAACCTACTGCAGCAATTCACCAAAGATGCTTAGGCAGCACCTGCCAAACCCATGACCATTTCCATCCAGAAGGATAATGGCAGCAGGCATATGGAACATCAAGCTCCCCTCCCAGCCACTCCCCATTCTTACTTGGAATTATGTCACCATTCTTTCCCTGTCATTGGGATAAAATCCTGGAATTCTCTCCTTCCCTAATGACTTTGTGGGTGACACACAGCATGTGACTGCAGCAGTTCAAAAAAGCAGATCACCCTTATCTTCCCAATGATACCTATTAGTGGGCAACAAATGCTGGCTCGAGAGTATGGTGCTGGAAAAGCACAGCAAGGCATGCAGCAGAATCGATGCTTTGGGCATAAGCCCTTCATGAGGAATCTCCTTGGAAGAGGCTTCTCAATAGAGTTAAAATCAACTAGGAGAATGTGAGGTTGGCAGATGCTGGAGATCAGATGAGAATGTGGTGCTGGAAAAGCACAGCAGGTCAGGCAAAATTCGTAGAGCAGGAAAATCGAAGTTTTGGGCATAAGTCCTTCGTCAGGAGTAAATGCTGGTTGGCCAGTGACATCCACTTGCTACAAATGAACAATATTTTTTTAAATTGCTAATCACAGCCTACATGGCACCCTCCAGAGAAAACTCACAATGCTACCCTTTGAGGCCAGCCCTGATAACTCTTTCTCGGAAATCCTATGGGTCGGAATCACAGCCATCAGAGACTGCACCTGGACATTCCCAGCTGATCCTCCAATGAAAGGCTGGTCTAGTTTCCCAATTGCTGCTGATAATCTAATCCATCAGCAACAAACACGGATAAGAAGCAGTTTGTGATTGGAGCAACAGCTCCTCACAGATTCAGGCTCGATCAGGTACAGAACGACCTTGCTCTGATTGATCACTTGAGAAGGGGCAATGGTTCACAAGTATTGAAAGCATGGATCCCAGAGATTAGCCCAAAATGTTAGTTCATCTCATGACACTAGTTGCAGGATCATGAAAGAAAACCATTGCAGATAATTCTCTGCCTGCAAATAGATAAAGAGAATTTTGTTTATCTTCTTCCATGGCTTGTGGCCAAAAGCAGTATTTGCTGTAGATTCTTAATTACCCTTGAAAAGGTGTTAAACTGCCTTCTTAAACTCCTGCTGTCCACATTCTATAGAGTGCAAGATTTTGACAAGCAACAGTGTAGGAATGGGATAATATAGTTCCAAGACAGACTGTGTGTGATTTGGAATAGAACCTAAAGATACTGATTTCCCCACAAATCTACAGGCCTTGTCCTTGTATTGGTAGAGATCATTGTTTTGGAAGGTGTTGTCAAAGGAACCGTGGCGTGGTATGTACCTGGAACTTACAACTAAATCAAGCTTTTCATCATCACCAGACATCTCAATACACTCTCCAGCTATGTAAATACAACTGAAATGTAATGATTGTGAGAATATACCAAATGTGATCACTTGTTTCGATACAGAAAGCTTCCACAAGCAACTGTGTAATAAAGATAATCTGTCTTTATGATGCAAGTTGAAGGATAAAAACTGTCCAGGATTCTGGAGATAATTCTCCAGCTTTCACTGATTTGCAATTAAGACGATAAGACCATTAGTCATAGGAGCAGAAGTGCGCCATTCAGCCCATCAAGTTTGCTCCATTTTTTAATGAGATCATAGCTGATCTAAGAGCCCTCGGTTCCACTGTTCTGCTTTTGTCATTGACCCTGTACTGATTAACAATCTTTCTCTGACCCCCTGCCTTTGGTAATCACAGCCATCGGTCACTGCACCCGGACTTTCCCAGCTGATCCTCCAATGAAAGACTAGTCTCGTTTCCTATTTGCTGCTGAAAGTCTAATTGGTGAGCCTATCAGCAACAAACATGGATAAGAAGCAGTCTGTGATTGGAGCAGCAGCTCCTAACGGATTCAGGCTCTCTCAGGTACAGAATGCCCTTGTTCTACCTGACCACCCGAGAAGGAGCAGTGGTTCACAAAGTATTGAAAGCATGGATCCCAGAGATTAATACTATATGTTGGTTCAACTCCTGGACACTAGGATCATGAAGCAAAACCTTGAATATACTTAATGACCCAGCCTAAATTACACTTTTCAGAAAAGAATTCCATAAATATAATATCCTCTGAGAGAAGAAATTCCTCCTTATCTCTGCCTTAAATATATGATACTTTTGTAGTGACTGTAATGAGGTCAGTTAGGTGGACCCCATAGAATATGAGTTGCCTGATTGGGGTTGTTAATTTGTTTCAGTCAAGGAGCCCTGGCTGACAGGTAAAAAGGAGGGCATTCAAAACATTCTAAGAGTTGGCTCTGAGGGAGTTGAATCAATGTCAAGGGCTTTCCCAATGTAAATAAAGGGTGACTTTATGACAGGGTACCAGCCTCTGTCAAGTTATTTCAGTGGCAATGAGAGAAAAGAATGCTCCTGAATAGATTTGCTTGAAACAATTGTCTTTTGAGTTGGGGTAAGCATTTCTGGGATCATACCTTTATTTGGGAAACCTGACTCTATCAATCCTGCTATCAAAGATCGGACCCAATATTTGGAAAGAATGTGTTATTTTGTTCCAGGCAAATGACATTGGTGTGATTGAAAAGCAATAAGTAATTCTCCTGACATCTGTGGACCCATGGCTTTTTAAAAAATTATTAGAAGCCTAACTTTCCCTGAGTCACCAGATACTAAAACCTTTCAAGAGTTGACAGATTTAGTTAAGGAATATTATGACCTCAAGTTTCCTCTACTTCTGAGACACTGCCCAGTTGTACTCAGCAATTCAAGAACCAGGGGACTCTGTATCAGAATTTTTGATTAAGGTTAAGATGACTGACAGGGGCCTGTGAGTTTGATTTAATCTTTAAGGAGATGCTGAGAGACCAATTGGTATTTGGCATTAATGCAAAAGGATCTACGAACTTAACAGTGGCTGATAGGTAGGAACAGGAGTGTCAGACATCTTGTTCACTCTGAGAGCTGGCTCTGGGGGAGCTGGAGCAATGTCAAGGGGTCTCCACATGTAAATAAAGGTGACTTGATGACAGCATTCTGGCTTCTGTGAAGTTGTTTCCCCTTTATTCTAAGCTTCTGGTCTCTTGTCCTAAGCTCACCTACAAGGAGAAATAGGAGAAAGTGTGGACTGAAGCAGCTGGAGATCAGAGTCGAGAGTGTGTGGTGCTGGAAAAGCACAGCAAGTCAGGCAGCATCTCTGGATGCTCCATGACCTACAAGGAGAAATAACCTTTCAATATCTACTTTGTCAAATCTCTGAGAATCTTGTATGTTCTTCTATATCTTCTAAATTCCAGTAAATAAAGGCACAATCTACTCAAACATCTCTTCATAACACAGCCACTCCACACCTGGTATTAGCCAATCATACTTTCTCTAGACTGTCTCCAAAGCTAATATATCTTTCCTTCGATAAGGGCTCCAAACTGTTCACAGTATTCCAGCTGTGGTCTGACCAGTGCCTTATATAGTTATGCTTGTTACCGAGCAACCAGCCCTCACGTCGAGCATTTCAATAACAGGAATGTTATAAAACACAAACAGGACTGAACTTCCCTTGTCTCCAATGAATTTACATAGGTCCACTTCTGTGCAAGGAAGCAAATTTGAAAGTGGAAGGTTGACAATAGGGCATGTCCCTGAGTAGCTTTCTGTCACTGCACATTCTAAATTCATTGCAAATTTAATGGAGTTATGAAAACTAAACCCTAGGCCAATGTATCTACTGAAGGTTAATGACATGCACTTACTGTCTCTCTATTCTTCAGTCTGGAATAATTAGCTTCTGCTCCTATTCTAGAATGAGAAATAAATATCATTATGCAGTCATCCACTCTCCTGGAGCTAATGTTTTTTACACCGATCATAGAGCTTTATGGCTTGCTGATGGAATTGCAAGGATTTTATTAAGTTGATTGTTATTATCATGTTATCTTTATTATCTAGGAGAGAATGTTTCTTAGTATATCAACTACTCATGTATCTTCTTCATGTAGGCAGGAAAGTTATGCTCTCTCCTTAGAAGTCATAAGAGCTCCCTCTGCAAGGAGATTTGCAAGAGTGTCCTCTTTTGTTGTTGTTTGGAGACACTTTCACACATTGCTTAGAGTTTGAATGTTTTGCCAATAGAAGGTTTGAGTGAGAAAATTAAATCCAAATCTCTGCCATCTGTGCAACAATCAGTAAAATAAATCCTTCTGTGTTCACATACCACCTACATTGTTGCTGAATATTTTTGGCAATTAAGTTGTGTTCTATTGCAGAAAGCCAGTTGGTGAAGGTTAGACTGAAGCCAATCTTTAAACATGAGTTGTATTTATTTGCAGATTTACACATTAAAACCATACTCTTCATAACCCAAGAACCACAGATCTATTCTGCATCTATTTCTGTGCTCAAGTGAATCTCCAGTTAAATGTCCATCATCTGCACAATATTAGCCAAAGCTAAAATGCAGTGCTGAAATCTAAAGTAATGTTATGAACAGCTTTTGAAAAATTATGTCACATGTAACACTGAATTGTTTAAAATTTCTTCTAACCTTTGACAAAACATTGATGCAAACAACTGGAGAAAACATCATACATGATTTGCCCCACAAGTAAAATTAGCATTTTGGAAGTGCATGCAGTCGTATTTCTTTGGTATAACAATTTCTCATGCATTGTAGACTTTAATTTCCATTGTTTAAGTATTTTCTGCATTTTTTCTTCCCCTTGATGTTATTTTACAATTTATATTTTAAGGCTGCTGTAGGTTTTCACAATGGGAATGGACTGCTTTATTCAAATCAAGCTGGAAACAAGTAGCTCTGTCACAACCAGATTATTGGTAAGTGATTCACTGAAAACAAATGCCTGATTAAAATGTAGCCTCAAAAGTAACACTGAAAGGAAAATTGTTACACATTGAATGAAGAGAGAAAAAAAGAATTGCCTCATCTTCTAAATCAGGCAAAGCTACCAGTTTCTCAAGGATTGGATCTGTACAGGCGAAAGTGACAGAAAACAAATTAGCTTCAGATGTAGCTTTACAGCACAGTCAAATAGCATGAAAAACTGAAATGCTCACAAGGTCCATGAAATGAGTACATGCCTGGCAGCAATAAATTACATTTGCATTCCTTGTGGTGCAATTTATTGCGTTGTTGCTTCAACCTTACTCCCAAAATCTGATCACATAATTTAGGCTGACATCTTAATACAGTGCTGTAGGAGGGTTGCATGGACAGATAAGATAAAAAGCTATAAGATAAGATAATAAGCTATAACCTAAGCCCTGTCCACCCTGCAGGACAGGTGTAAAATGCTCCATCATACTTTTGAAGAATAGCAGAGTGGCACTGATTCTGACTAATATTCACATCCCAATCAAGACTGGGTCATTTATTTCATTTAGTCTGAGGTTACTTTGTGTAAATTAGCTACACCAATTCCTAGGTTGAATGAATGATTTAATGATTTTATTGTCACGTGTATTGTATCACAAAAAAAGTAATATACAGTGAAAAGCTTTTTGAAAAGTTCCATTTGAATGGTTTTGAAAAGAATAGAAAGATCTAGTCTAAAGACAATCTACCAGCCCTGAGCCAGCTTATCATCAATGCCATCTGTACCGATATTCCTCTCTCATCACCTCACTGCCATCTAGACAAGATGCAATCACCATTGAAGTTGCCACTCTTTGGGCACCATTTTTCACCACTGGGCCAATTTCCTCCTCACTGCTGTGTGTGCCAGATTCACCAAGGTGCGAATGGAATACCTCCAACCACAAGGGATCAAAGTGGATTTCACCAGTTTCCTCATTTCCCCTCCCCCCATCTTATCCCAGTCCCAAGCCTCCAACTCGGCACTGTCCTCTTGACCTGTCCATCTCATTTCCCATCTATCCACTCCAACCCTCCTCTCCGACCTATCACTTTCACCCCCATCTTCTTCCACCTATCACAGTCCCAGCTACCTTCCCGTCAGCCCCAACATCCCCCCACCCTCCCATTTATCTCTCAGCCCCGACCCACAAGCTTCATTCCTGATGAAGGGCTTAAGCCCGAAACATTGATTCTCCTGCTCCTCAGATCCTGTCTGGCCTGCTGTGCTTTTCCTGCACCGCATTCTCGACTCACCAAGGTTAGAGCCATATCTCTCGCCACGGGGTCCACCTTGTTGATATTGCTGTGCTGCCTTTCTGCCACTGCTTTACCGCTGCCAGCACCATTACATGGATTCAATTCCCACCATGGTAGGTGATGGAATTGACATTCAATTGTGCAATAAATCTGGAATTCTCAGAAATGTTGACCATTAAATGTTTTAGATTAGATTACTTACAGTGTGGAAACAGGCCCTTCGGCCCAACAAGTCCACACCGACCCGCCGAAGCGCAACCCACCCATACCCCTACATCTACCCCTTACCTAACACTACGGGCAATTTAGCATGGCCAATTCACCTGGCCTGCACATCTTTGGACTGTGGGAGGAAACCGGAGCACCCGGAGGAAACCCACGCAGACACGGGGAGAATGTGCAAACTCCACACAGTCAGTTGCCTGAGGCAGGAATTGAACCCGGGTCTCTGGCGCTGTGAGGCAGCAGTGCTAACCACTGTGCCACCGTGCTGCCCATTCAACAGAATGTTGAATGCTGGACTCTCACAATTGCTCATCATGTTGAATTAGCTAGCTAAGCTCTTGGTCACCATAAGGTTAATTCTTTGCCACCCTTTCTTTTTCAATAGGGATCGACTGGACCAGCTTTGTTTAGTGTGGTAGAGGAAAAACACCATGTAGTGTAACAAGAAGAGGCTTCTGTCTTAAAACAAATTTAGCCTATTGCATGATAGTAACCAGGTATAACAGCAACTTTTATCAACTGTCATTAAGATCGATCCAATCCATTATTATCCTTTAGAGAAGGAAATCTACCAGCTTTATGTAGCGTGCACTCCAAGTGACTCTGGATCACAAATGAAGTTGACTCATAACTGCCTCTGAAATAATCAACCAGTCACAATGATCTGGTCGGCACTTTGAATTTCTTATCTGAAGACCAGCCTGGGTGCAGTAACTCTATCCAGATTTGGACATCATATGAGGATCAAAGTTCCCATCAAAAGAATTGCCAGTCACAGTTGGAGCAACACAACATGGACTGTCAGCAGCAGAAGCTAACCAAACAGCATTAAAATAAGCAAGAATTGTGCCACAAGCAACTTACTGCTCATGCTAGAACATGTAGCTTCACAGGACAAAGGAGAACAACAGAGAAAGTGCAGCTCACAAGGGGCCATCCACAACACACATGGATAATCTAATTGCTCAAATGTTGTGGAAGAACTTGGCATTCAACAGAATCCCTTTTAGCTTTTTTGTTTCCCATGTCAAATTAAAATGTATCTTCAAATTCACACAGATGAACATAAATCTTTTCTTAAAACAGACTTGTCAGTTCCTGAAAAAGAAAAATAAATGCTTTATTTTAATTCATATGTGATCTTTGGTGCACTGCAGCATCTTGCTTCAAAACAGCGCACTATCATTGCTGAATGCCATCATCTTTTCTTCTGTAATGTTTTGACAAGCATTTGATTTTTAAAACCCCATAATTAATGTTTTTTTGCATTTCCTCTTCCTTTGGCATCTGACATTATTTGACAACCATAACTGTTCTAAATGAAACTGGCAGTGTTTGGGAGATATGGATGTGTTATCAGATATTTTTGTTTATTGCTGCCTGTTTGCTCTGGGGAATCCACATTTAGATTAGATTACTTACAGTGTGGAAACAGGCCCTTCGGCCCAACAAGTCCACACTGACCCTCCGAAGAGCAACCCACATTTATCCCTTCACTTAACACTACAGGCAATTTAGCATGGCCAATTCACCTAACCTGCACATCTCTGGAGTGTGGGAGGAAACCAGAGGAAACCCACGCAGACACGGGGAGAATGTGCAAACTCCACAAAAACATTTGCCCAAGGCAAGAATTGAACCCAAGTCTCTGACACTGTGAGGCAGCAATGCTAACCACTGTGCCACCCCATTTAAAGGGAGGTAAGCAGATTTTCCATGACAGGTACTGGATTATGAATTAAATGGCAGGTATTTAAACAGTTAATTAACTATGGGCTACTCAATTAAACTTTGAAAGGGCACCTTGTGTTTGCATTTTAGCTAACAATTGTTCTGGAGATACATAACTAAAGGTACCAGTAGGTTGATGTACCTGGCTGCTTCACTTCTAAAGAAAGATAAAGCATAATTCACACCATTTATATATTAATCCTACAAGCTAATAGAAAATGATTTAAAATGCAGTAAGAATAAAAGTAGACAGATATATTTTGATACTTCCTATCAAGTGTATGGCAGCCAGACTATTCTTAATGGAATACTTTAGCTTGCATACAGATTGAGATAAGAAGATTAGCTCATGTTGGAAAAGTAATGACATTTTTGAGTGTGCTTAGGATAGTTTTCTGCAATAAAATGTCTTAGAAATAATAAGTGATTTTAGATTTCATAATCAGTTAAATTTACAGCTGAACAGAGCATGAACATAATAGTAGTCATAACACAATCAAATAATTGATTGATAGTGCAAACATAAGTATGGCTAAGAAGAGACATGAAGTCAAAGTAATATCTGTATTCATCAGAACTGAAGCAGAAAAGCCTAACTTTCAAAGTTAAAGAATGTCTCATGCAGCAAGAAAATAGGGTGCTGCTCAGTTGGACTATGGTTAGCATGGAGATCAGGAGGAAGTATTTTAATTGCTGTAACATTTGAATGATGTGCCTCATTTCCAAAGTCCCCTCAGTTACATTAGTGCAATAAAAAGTCACCTATCTAAAACTCCTCATGAAGATTTTTGTCCATCCAACATATCCAGTTGTACATATAGAGGTAAACTATTGCCTCTTTGACATTTTCCCATGTATCTGCCTTGTTGGTGCTTTTGACTGTCCTAAAACTCCTACAGAATGCTTCAATGGCTACACCATAACTGGTTAAAGATTGCTAGCTTTCATTCTCAGGAGACTGCAGAGACTGGAGGATGGCCTTGAACAATTCTGGATCTTGAAAACTTTGCTTCAGGCTGAATCATTTCAGCGGTAGTAGCTGGAAGTATGGGCTGCCTGGCTAAGAGCAAACTTCAAGGCCTCTAACAGGGTGGCATGGATGGGAGTGTGAATGACATTATCTTGAGACAGGTTAACAAGCTCATGTTCCACAGTGCTATTGCTGTTCAAAGCAAGTAATATCATGGCAACCTAGCAATCTGCCTGCAGTGCAGATTGCTGGTCATGCGTAAGAGTGCATGAAAGCTTGGATAGATGTCATCAGACACTGCATCACAGACACATCCACAAGTGTAGCTCAGAGTGGACCTCCTTGTGCACAATGCTGCAAGCTTTGTAGGATACGCTATGCACCTTAGACTCAAGATGCCTCCACACTTCTTCAAAGTGAAAGCAGAATATTTGGCAGGTCTGTCAATGCATCAACCATCACTGTGTAAATCATCATCAATGTTCTCTTGCAGCTTGACCATCAAAGTTCTCATCTTAACCTCCATAGAACAACCTGTCTGCATCTTGATTGACTGATATATTGTCACCTTATGTTCTAAGATATAGTGAACAGTGATGGTTTGCATGCTGTGCAGGCAGATCATACCATACCAAGTGCATCAGGGTAACAGAACAAAGCCACAGAGAAGGTGCAGAGAGATAGATCAGAATTAACATTTCAAAGATCCATTCAAAAGTGTGATAAAGCAGAACAAAAGCTATTCTTGAATTTTTTTTTTAGAATCCCTACAGTGTGGAAACAGGCCCTTCGGCCCAACAAGATCCCTCCGAAGAGTAACCCACCCAGACCCATTCCCCTCCACTATTATCCTACATTTACCCCAACTAATGCATGTAGCCTATACATCCCTAAACGCTATGAGCAATTTAGCGTAGCCAATTCACCTAACCTGCACATCTTTGAATTGTGGGAAGAAACCGGAGTACCCGGTGGAAACCCATGCAGACACAGGGAGAATGTGCAAACTCCACACAGACAGTCACCTGAGGCTGGAATCAAGCCCAAGTCCCTGGTGCTGTGAGGCAGCAGAGCTAACCACTGAGCCACCATGCCACCCTGTGTTTGCATGTGTATTCAAACATTTTTATCTTCTGCCCAATGGAAGAGAGTGGAAGAGTGTAACTAGGATGGGAGAGGTCTTTGGTTATGTTGGCTGCTTTCCCAAGGCAGAAAGTAGATGGAGTCAACAAATGGAAGGCTGGTTTACGTGATGAATTGGGCTATATTCCAGACTCTCTGTACTTTCTTGTGGTCTTGGGAAGAGTAGCTACCATACCATGCTGTGATGCCTCCAGATATGGTTCTTTCTACAACACAATTATAAACATTGGTAAGAGTCCTTGTGGACATGCTGAATTTCCTTAGCCTCCTGAAGAAGTAGGGATGTTCTTGTGCTTTCTTGACCGTCGCATTCACTTGGATGGATCAGGACAAATTTTGGTGGTCATCATTCTCAGGAACTCGACAGTCTCAATCACCTGCTCCTCAGCACCATTGATGCAGACAGGGGCATGCCCTCCCCTCCATTTCTTGATGTCAATGACAAGCTGTTTCATTTTGCTGATGTTAATAGAGAGTTTGTTGTTTTTATACCATGCTGCTAAGCACTCAATCTCTTTCCTGTATTGGGTCTTGTTGTCTCTGAGATCCAAACTACAACAACTTTTATTGACAAACTTTTCAATGGAGCTGAGGTGGAATTTGGCCACACAGTTGTGAGTCTATGTGGAGTATGTTCAACAGGTTTATTTGGAAATACAAGCTTTTGGAGCGCTGCTCCTTCATCAGGTAGCTGGTGGGGCAGTATCTTTGGACACAGAATATCTAGTAAAAGGTCAAAGTGTCATACAACTGATGCAATATAGTGAACAAACCTAGATTGCTGTTAAGTCATAGAGTCATAGAGATGTACAGCATGGAAACAGACCCTTCGGTCCAACCCATCCATGCCGACCAGATATCCCAACCCAATCTAGTCCCACCTGCCAGCACCCGGCCCAAATCCCTCCAAACCCTTCCTATTCATATACCCATCCAAATGCCTCTTAAATGTTGCAATTGTACCAGCCTCCACCACATCCTCTGACAGCTCATTCCATACACATCACCCTGTGTGTGAAAAAGTTGCCCCTTAGGTCTCTTTTATATCTTTACCCTCTCACCCTAAACCTATGCCCTCTAGTTCTGGATTCCCTGACCCCAGGGAAAAGACTTTGCCTATTTATCCTATCCATGCCCCTCATAATTTTATAAACCTCTATAAGGTCACTCCTCAGCCTCCGGCGCTCCAGGGAAAACAGGCCTAGTCTATTCAACCTCTCCCTGTGGTTCAGATCCTCAAACCCTGGCAACATCCTTGTAAATCTTTTCTGAACCCTATCAAGTTTCACAACATTTTTCTGATAGGAAGGAGACCAGAATTGCACGCAATACTCCAACAGTGGCCTAAACAATGTCCTGTACAGCCACAACATGACCTTCCAACACCTGTACTCAATACTCTGACCAACAAAGGAAAGCATACCAAACGCCTTCCTCACTATCCTATCAACCTGCGACTCCACTTTCAAGGAGCTATGAACCTGCACTCCAAATTCTCTTTGTTCAGCAACACTCCCTAGCACCTTACCATTACGTGTATAAGTCCTGTGAAGATTTGCTTTCCCAAAATGCAGCACCTCGCATTTATCTGAATTAAACTCCATCTGCCATTTCTCAGCCCATTGACCCATCTGGTCCAGATCCTGTTGTATTCTGACGTAACCCTCTTTGCTGTCCACTACACCTCCAATTTTGGTGTCATCTGCAAACTTACTAACTGTACGTCTTATGCTCACATCCAAATCATTTATGTAAATGACAAAAAGTAGAGGGCCCAGCACTGATCCTTGTGGCACTCCACTGGTCACAGGCCTCCAGTCTGAGAAACAACCCTCCACCACCACCCTCTGTCTTCTACCTTTGAGCCAGTTCTGTATCCAAATGGCTAGTTCTCCCTGTATTCCATGAGATCTAACCTTGCTAACCAGTTTCCCATAGGGAACATTGTCGAACACCTTACTAAAGTCCATATAGATCACATCTACTGCTCTGCCCTCATCAAACTTCTTTGTTACTTCTTCAAAAAAGTCAATCAAGTTTGTGAGACATGATTGCCCACGCACAAAGCCATGTTGACTATCCCAAATCAGTCCTTGCCTTTCCAATCACTTCAAATCGTTTGCAGGTTTTGATTCATTAATATGTAAATCCCAGAATTTTTTTCAAGTCACATTCCTAAAATAACTCATGATGGACTATAACCTGGTATTGTGTGATTTTTTTTAACTTTGTCCACCCCAGTATATGTCTACACTATATGGAGGACAACAGGCGACTGAGTACACAGCCTTGTGGGACACCAGTGTAAAGGATTATGGGGGAGGAGGTATTTTGCCTATTCTTGCTGATTGTGGTCTATGGCTCAGGAGGTCAAGAATCCAGTTACAGAGGGAAGAGCCGACACCTAGGTTTCAGAGTTTAGAGATATGTTTCTTTGGAATTACACTGTTGTAGGAGAAACTGCAGTTAATAATTAGGAGCTTGACGTAGGTATGCTTGTTATCTAGATGTGTCAGGGATGAGTGTGGACCAGGGAGAAAATCTGTTGTGGAACTCTTGTGCTGGTAGGCGAGTTGCCAGGGGTCAGGACAATTTGGTAGGCTGGAGTTGATGTGAGCCATAACCAACTTCTCAAAACACATCATTATTATGGAGGTCAGAGCCACCGGGCTGTAGTCATTGATGCAAGCTGCATGATTTTGCTTTGGCACCTGTTCTTCTTAAAGGTGGGGACTTCAAATCAAAGTAAGGAGATGTTAAAAGTATCTGCAAATACTTCCACTAACTGGTCCATGCAGGATCTGAGTGCACAACCGGGACTCCATCCAGGCCAGTCATTTTCCATGGGTTCACTCTGAAGAAGGCTGCTCTCACATCTGAGGCAGTAACTGTAGGTACAGGTACATCTGAGGCTGGTGGGATAGTTGACATTGTTTCACTGAGTATAGGATGCATTTAGCTCATCAAGCAGGAATGTGCTGTAGCCTTTGATTCTGTTTGACTTAGCTCATTATGTCATGTAAGCCTTGCCACAAACAATGAGTGTCCTTGTGACTGATTTTGGTCTCAAGCTTAGTATGGTATTGCTTCTTAGTGTCTCGGATGACCTTATGAAGATTCTATCTGGATTTCCTGTATAGGTCAGGGGTGCCTGATTTGTACTCCTCAGACCTGGACTTAATAGGAAGTGGATCTCCCAATTCATCCTTGCCTTTTAGGACTCGACCTTTACATCCTGACGTGGCTGTACTCATGACTGGTGACTCACCACATACTAACTCTAAGATATGCACAGTGCCAGTGTCAGAAATGAGAGCTGTAGGTATCCAACAGGCGATGATATTTCCCACAGCATTGATGTAGTGATACTCACTGTATCCTGGGTGTACAGTGACTGGCCAAAATCAGAAAGTCAGAAGGTGAAGTGGGTAGAGTGGAAAGCAAGAGATGCTTCACATCAAATGTAGCTTACACATCAGAAAGCAGAATGAGGGTGAGGTTGGAATTAAGAAGTGATGTAAGGTAATAACATCCAGAAATGGAAGGAGCACAAGGAGAGGAGACAGAGCCAATAGAGAGCCAGAAAGTTGTGCCAGTGAAAAGAGACCAGCAATGGAGAAGCAAATCTCAGTTTAGTGATAGCAGGGGACTTTATAATCAGGGGCATAGACAAAATTCTCTGCAGCTGAATGTGAATCCAGAATGCTAAGTTATATGTCCTGTGGCAGAATGTGGGATATCAACTCTGATCTGGACAGGAACTTGCAGTGGGAGGGGGAAGATCTGGGTGTCAAGTTCAAATGTGTTCCAATGACATAAATTTGATTAGGAAAAACATTCAGTTTAAGGATTTAGCAGCTAGGGGCTAAGTTAAAAATCAGGACTTCAGTGGCAAAGCCTTGACTAATTTGGCATATGGCAAGTACGGTTAGATGGATAAATGCACAAATTGAAGGCCAACGTAGGCTAAATGGATTTTGATTCATGGAGGCACTGGCAACAGTAGCAGGAATATAAGAGTTGTACTGCTAGGCTAGACTTCACCTGAACTGTCCTGGGATCAATTTTGTGGCAAGGTACATAACTATTTAAACTAAATACTAGGCACAAGGGACCAAGTGAGAGGAGATGTGGTAAATCAAAAAGAAAAATAAGGTAACATAGCAGGAGCATGATTAATAATCTGAGCATGATAAGAAGGAACAGAATACAAATTTAAGAATCCACCAGCAGATAAGATCACAGATTATCAGTATTTTGTTGCAATTTATTTTTGAAATTATTGATGCAATTTGCTGTGAATGCTCTGCACAAATAGAAATAAATATATCTAAGCTGATAGGCATTGCAGAGACACATTTGCATGGTGAGAACTAGATCTTGAAAGTTACTTGAAATGTTAGAAATAAAGGAAGCTAGGAAAACGTGGTGTCGTAGTACTTTTAATTATCATTCATACCGCAGTGAGAAATTAACTTAGCTCAAGATCAAGAGGTTTTAGTCGAAATAAGGAATAGAAAACGTAGCAGGTCATTTATGGGAATAGTTTATATGCCCCTATTGGTAGCTTCATTTTAAGACAAAGCATACAGGAAGAACTGAATAGTGCATGTAGGAAAGGCACTGCAATAATCATTGGCGACTTCAATGTACATTTAGTTAGAGACAATCAGATTGGTTAAGGGAGCCTGGAAAATGACTTTATAGAATCGTATTCAGGACAATTTCTCAGTGTAGTACATTCCAGAGGACTGCAGGATACTCAAAACTTGGTGATGAGCAGTGAGACAGATTAACGAATAACATCCTGTTAAATGAGGTCCGGTCTGTCCTACCTTTTCATGTAAGGAACCACATTTGAATTTTTCTCCCACTCAGGGGCAAGTGAACAAATTTTGGGAAGATAAATTAAAAGGCAAAATTTATCACCTTACTTTCTTTGCAGCAAATTGAACACTGATTCAGTGAAATATCTGACACCGTCTTTCTATGCAGAAGAAGCCAATGCTCCACACTCTCATGAAGTGGCAGTGTTGAGTATTCTGTAGATTGCTGACTCCGAGCAGTCATTTCACAGAATCACAGAATTGTTGCATTACAGCAGGAGTTCTCTCATCTATCCTTTTCACAGCCTGTGGCCCACATTGCTTATAATGCCTTTTTATAATGATAAAAAAAATCTGTCTCAGATTTAAAATTAACAACTGTTCCAGCATTCACTGTCAATTGTGGAAGAGAGTTCCAAACATCTCCCACCCTTTGTGTGTAGAAATGCTTCTGAACAATCTTTTCAGAACAGTCTGGCCTTAATTCTCAGATGACGAGAATTCTTGAAAAGAAGTTTAGAAATAGGACACACAGTTTCAGAAAAAGGCTCGCTTTTAGTAGAGAAGGTAAGTTTTTTTTCTTTCGGAGGCTCAGAATTTTCTTCTCCAGAAAGGAGTGGAGATTGGGTCTTTGAATCTATTCAAAGTAAAGCTAGATAGATTTTTGTCAGACAAGAAGGTCACTGGTTATAGGGGCAGAGAAGAAAGTGAATGTGATAACAAAACCAGATGAACCATGATCTTATTGGATGGTGGAGGAGGCTCAAGTGATCAACTCTTGTTCCTAAACCCTATATTTCCAAACGAACATAGGAACAGGGAACAAGATTCAACAACAGCCTCTTGTGGAACTGGTGAGGGACTTCAAGAGGGACTCACTGCCTTTAGAACATGGAGACTAGTACGAACACATGCTGTTGGGTCCCCTGCTATGCATTCCCTCTTATGTATTCCTTGTTATGTATCCCCTGTTATGTATTCCCTCTTATGTATTCATCAAAGCAGCAGTATGGGTTGAATTGGAATGCAGACAAAAATCATTTAAATGCAGAAACAGCATAAAGTGTGCATGCTATTTATCGCAACATAAATTGGTACAGACAAGTTGAGCATCATAACCCTGTACCCAAATAAAGTTTTTCCAACAAAGACTTCATGGTAAGCAACTTTTCCCAGGCTCTGCATCTATCCAGCTCCTGTGTCTACCACACCATTTTCCCACTGTTTCATTATCATAACCATTTAGCCATACCTCTACATCCTGTCCCAGGCTCAGCCATTATCAACTGCTTCATTGATGTTATTCCTTCCATCTTAAACTCAGAATTGGGAATATTCCCTAATAATTACATTTGCTATGTACAAGATGCATGACAGAAATTTACCGAGGCTCTTTAACCATCACCCTTCAATCACACAACCACTCCCATCTCAAAAGAGAAGGATAGCAGATGGATGAACACACCAGCACTTTTAAGCTGCTCTCTAAGAAACCCACCATCCTGACTTGGAAAAATAATGTTTTTTTCAGTATCACGAGGTCAATATCCTGGAACTCCCTCACTAACAGCATTGTGGATTTACCTAAAACAAATAAAATGCATCAGTTCAAGAAGGCAGCTCAACACCAGCTTCTCAAGGTCAGTACTAAATAGGATATACGTGCTGGCCTTGACATTCATGCCAAAATCCCATGAATAATTTTTAAAAATCTCCTTCAAGGTTGTTGCATAAGGTAAAAAACAGAAATTGCTGGAGTCGGTCTGGCAGAATCTGTGGAGAGAAAGACAGAATTAGTGTGTCAAGGGCAATATGACACTTCCTTGACAGTTGCAGAGTCGGCCTTATCATCCCACATTTGGTAATGCTGGAATGAATATTTCCTTGCAACTCTTAATATTGTCAGAGCAGAACTATTTCGTCTGAGAACCCTGAGTGTTATCTGAATGAGATATGATTGTGGTTGCTGTGTTTACTTGATGACTATATCTTCAGCCTGGCTGCCTCCATCCTTGCCTTATGTCTAAGTATTAATGTACATTGGATCTTTGCTCCATGCAACGATTATACCACCTAGACTGCTGATCTCTTTTACCTTATTCAATCGAGATCTTCAAGATGATGTTGAGTCTGAGCTTTTGATATCATGAAGGAAGTCATGGAGTTGAAGCAGCTTTCTACTAATTTACAATACTGCTGTAATTTCATTATTTGATTGTGGCAGTCTGTAATTATGCAAGGCCAAATCTACATTGTTATATTTTGTCATAAGCATCATGATAGTTTTTACACCACTCTGCCTTCTCCTTTAGCTTATGGATGGGATAATGAATCAGTCTTCCAGTGAAATCCATATGCTTCAGCAAATTGTCTGAAATGTTTGTTTATAAAATGTGGACTGTTACCTGATGCTGTTTCACCAAGAGTAGCATGTGTCAAAGTACTGTATTTTAAAGATTTTATCACAGCTTCAGCTATAATGTCACAAAGGCTGCTGAACTCCCACCAAGAAGGATAGTTGTCTCCTATTATATGCAAAATTGTGCCTCCAAAAATCAAACAGAATTAAAGCTAGATCTAAACCTAGACCTTGTCAAAATCTTGGCAGAAACGTTGATGGTAATAAAAGGATGTGTAAGTGGTGGACTCTTAATGAGCACATCAAAAAAAAAACTCTTTTATACCTTCTGAAATCCTAAGTCATCAAATATTGATTGTTATGTACTACATTTAATAATGTCTAAATGATCATCATGAAATGTTGGGAGAACATCTTCCCTCAAAACTCCTGACATCACTAATCTGTAATAAAATAATTATTCTCAGGTGCGCCCACTGCTCATGATACTGTTTTAACACCTGGTTGCTTGAGAGATTGAGGACCAGCCAACCTGAAAATACAGGATGAAGTTCAGGATCATCAAATTCCTACAGTGCAGAAGAAGGCTTTTCAATCCATAGTGACCCTCCAAAGAGCATCCCACTCAGACTGATACGTCTATTCTATCCTTGTAACCCTGTATTTACCATGGCCAATTTTCCTGGTCTGCACAGCTTTGAACTATAGGAGGAAACTGGGGAAATCCATCTTGACACAGGAAGAATGTTCAAACTCCATACAGACAGAATTCTACGGAAGGATTCAAACCCACCGTGCCACATCAGAGTCTTTCTCTTGTACTCAGTCTGAGTTTGTTTTCGGAGGTTGGTCTATATATGCTATTTGAGTTGCACACTAATGCAGTGTCCTATCAGTTTCTGCTTTGAGTTTAAATGTCTAGGGATGATGAATAAGCAGATGGATTTGGCATTTGGGAATAGCGTGATAAGACATTCACTTTTTTTAATTTTTCCAGAACTTGGAAGAGTTTTGTAAATTTGTTGCAAAATGCTGCTGTCATTTTGGGTTACTTCTAACATAGATTTGAGCTCACATCCCTGGTGAACATAAATGTTTTCTGATTCTACAAGATATGCAAAGTATAATCAATTTCCTTACCTTTGAGTTGTGGTGATGTGGCCCTTGATTTCGAGCACTCTGACTACTGGCCCATGCAGGTTTTATTTTGATGGCTGAAGTTGAATTTCTTGAAGTCACTCCAAGTCGCCTGCAAATATAGTGACTCAGGGAAATTGTTTGTGTATGTGATCTCCAACTTTGGACTTACATAACAAATTGACTCTCCATAGCTATGTACTGTCCCTAAAATACTGTTCCCATAGCTCCTCTGACTTCATATGCTGAAAAGTCAGTTCTAAAGTTCAATGTTCAGTTTGCAAAATTGTCTGACGGTGCCTCATCAAGCATGGCAGCAACTATAAGGCCATGATTTAACTTATCCTTTCAGCCACTATAGTCTTAACTACTTTCTCGATGTGATAAAGTCCATTATAAATGATTCAGCAGATTTCCCTGGCCTCTGGAGGTGGAAGTGATAGAAAGTAAGGACAAGGGCAACCTTATTGTTGTTCTAGGAGGGAGAGGAAGAATGTGTGCAGAAGATCACTTGGACACGATTGAGGTGTCTGTTAACTATGCGGGGGCAGTCCTCAGCTGAGGATAAAGGAGAACATATCAGAGGCACTCTGTTGGAATATAGAATTATCAGAACAAATATGACTTGGAATGGAATCCTTGCAGGAAGTAGGGTAGGAGGAGATGTAGCCAAGGTAACAATGGGAGTCAATGGATTTGGTGGCCAGCCTATTCCCAGAAAAGGAATCAAACAAGCCAAGGAAGGGGAGGGGAGAGTAAGAGATGGACCAGGCAAAGGTGAGAGAAGGCTGGAAATTGAAAGCAAAACGTTATTAATTTATTATTGGATTAATTTATCCAACTCAATCTGAGAACAGGAAGCAGCACTGATGACATCATCAAATGAGTGGAAAGGGGGTTGTGGTTGGGTGACTAAGTAAGAAGTGAATAAGGAATATTCCACACATTGCAAAAGAAATAAGCTGGGCTTGGACCTATGCTAGTACCATAGCTATTTCTTCCACCTCCAGCAGGGTTCAAACGCATCTTCCCCTTGCTTCCCCTCCACTCAACATTTCGCAAGAACCATTTCCTCTGGTCCACTCTTCTATCACTCCTCACACCTCCTCCATGTCACCTTCCGATGCAATTACAGAAGGTTTAACTGTTACCCATTCACCTCCTGCCTTCCCACCATCCAAAGCCCCTAAAACACCACTGAGGTGAAGCAACATTTTACTTATATTTTGTTCATTCTATTCTACTGTATTTGCTACTCACAATGTAGTTTCTTATATATTAGCGAAATCAAAGGTAGAACTACTTTGTGGAACAATCTGCCCAGTCTGGAAAAATGATCCGAACATTCTCACTTGGCACCTCCCACTTTCTATTATCTGTGACTTAATAGGAGGTGAATGATAGAGTTTTCAATGTTTTATTAATGGAAGTGATAACCATATCTTTCACTCAACACTCATATTTATCTGCCCTGCAGCCAGATTGATCAGAGGGTGAGCTAAGTTCCAGACAAAAAAAAAGTTATTGAAGGTCCTTCAATTGACCTGGAGAAAGGTATCAGTGGTCTGATTAGCAAGTTTGCAGATGACATTAAGATTGGCGGAGTAGCAGATAGTGAAGTAGACTGCCAGAGAATGCAGCAGAATACAGATAGATTAGAGAGCTGGGCAGAGAAATAGCGGATGGAGTTCAATCTAAGCAAATGCAAGGTGATCCAATTCAAGAGCAAACTATACGATAAATGGAAAAGCCCTGGGGAAAACTGATGTACAGAGAAATCTGGGTGTTCAGGTCCATTGTATCCTGAAGGTGGCAACACAGGTCGATAGAGTGGTCAAGAAGGCATACGGCATGCTATCCTTCATCGGACGGGGTATTGAGTACAAGAGTTGGGAGGTTATCTTACTGTAGCATAGAACTTTTGTTCAGCCACATTTGGCATACTGTGTACAGTTCTGGTTGCCACATTACGAGAGGGAGGTGGATGTTTTGGAGAGGGTGCAGAGGAGGTTCACCAGGATTTTGCCTGGTATGGAGGGCACTAGCTATGAAGAGAGTCAGAGAGTCACAGAGATATACTGCACAGAAACAGACCTTTCAGTCCAACTCGTCCATGCCAACCAGATATCCCAACCTAATCTAGTCCCATTTGCCAACACTTGGCCCACATCCCACTTTCTCTGGCAGTTCATTCCATACACATGCCACCCTCTGTGTGAAAACATTGCCCCTTAGGTCTCTTTTATATCTTTCCCCTATCACCCTAAAGCTATGCCCTCTAGTTCTGGACTCCCCCACTCCAGGGAAAAGACTTTGTCTGTTTATCCTATCCATGCCCCTAATGATGTTATAAACCTCCATGAGGTCACCCCTCAGCCTTCGACACTTGAGGGAAAACAGTCCCAGCCTATTCAGCGTCTCCCCATAGCTCAAATCCACCAACCCTGGCAACACCCTTGTTAATCTTCTCTGAACCCTTTCAAGTTTCACAACATTCTTCCGATAGGAAGAAGACCAGAATTGCATGCAATATTCCAACAGTGGCCTAATCAATGTCCTGTACAGCCGCAACATGACCTCCCAACTCCTACACTCAATGCTATGACCAATAAAAGAAAGTATGCCAAATGCCTTCTTCACTATCCTATCTACCCGTGACTCCACTTTCAAGGAACTATAAACCTGCACTCCAAGGGTCTCTTTGTTCAGCAACACTCACTAGGACCTTACCATTAAGTGTAGAAGTCCTACTAAGATTTGCTTTCTCAAAGTGCAGCATCTCACATTTATCTGAATTAAATTCCATCTGCCACGCCTTAGCCCATTGGCCCATCTGAGCAATATCCCATTATACTCTGAGGTAACCTTCTTCACTGTCCACTACACCTCCAATTTTGGTGTCATCTGCAAACTTACTAACTATGCCTCCTATGTTCATATCCAAATCGTTTATTTAAATGCCTAAAAGTAGAGGACCCAGCACCGATCCTTGTGGCACGCCACTGGTCACAAGCCTCCAGTCTGAAAAACAACTCTCCACCACCACCCTCTGTCTTCTACTATCTTTGAGCCAGTTCTGTATCAAAATAGCTAGTTCTCCCTATATTCCATGAGATCTAACCTTGCTAACCAGTCTCCCATAGGGAACCTTGTCGAATGCCTTACTGAGTCCATATAGATCACGCCCTCATCAATCCTCTTTGTTACTTCTTCAAAAAACTCAATCAAGTTCGTGAGACATGATTTCCCACACGCAACGCCATATTGACTATCCCAAATCAGTCCTTGCCTTTCCAAATACATGTAAATCCTGTCTGTCAGGATTCCCTCCAACAACTTGCCCAGCACTGAGGTCAGGCTCACTGGTCTATAGTTGGCTTGTCCTTACCATCTTTCTTAAACAGTGGCACCACATTAGCCAACCTCCAGTCTTCCGGCACCTCACCTGTGACTATCGATGATACAAATATCTCAGCAAGGGGCCCAGTAATCACTTCCCTAGCTTCCTCTAGAGTTCTAGGATACACCTGATCAGGTCCTGGGGATTTATCTACCTTTGTGCGTTTCAAGATATCCAGCACTTCCTCCTCTGTAATATGGACATTTTGCAAGATGTCACCATCTATTTGTCCACATTCTATATCTTCCATGCTTCTCCACAGTAAATACTGATGTAAAATAATCATTTAGTATCTTCCCAATCTCCTGTGGCTCACACAAAGGCTGCCTTGCTGATCTTTGAGGGGCCATATTTGCTACTTAGTTACCCTTTTGTCCTTAATGTATTTGTAAAAGCCCTTCAGATTCTCCTTAACTGTATTTGCCAAAGCTATTTGCCAAAGCTTTTTGCCCTCCTGATTCTCCTCTTAAGTACATTCCTACTACCTTTATACTCTTCCAAGGATTCACTCGATCTCGTCTGTCTATACCTGACATCTGTTTCCTTCTTTTTCCTAATCAAACCCTCAATTTCTATTATCCAGCATTCCCTACACCTACCAGCAGAGGTTGACTAGATTAGGATTATTTTCTTTAGAAATATGAAGGTTGAGGGGGACCTGATTAAGGTCTACAAAATTATGGGAGGTATAGATAGGGTGGATAGCAAAAAGCCTCTTCCCAGAGTGGGGCACTCAATTATGAGGGATCATGAATCAGGGTGAAAGGAAAGGCTGGTAGGTATTGAGAATGCTGGATGACTAAAGAAGTTTGGTTAAGAAAAAAAAGGAAGCATATGTCAGGTATAGACAAGATAGATTGAGTGAATCCTCAGAAGAGTTTAAAGGAAGTAGGAGTATACTTAAGAGGGAAATCAAGAGGGCAAAAAGGGGACATGAGATAGCTTTGGCAAATAGAATTAAGGAGAATCCAAAAGGTCTTTACAACTACATTAAGGACAAAAGGGTAACTAGGGAGAGAATAGGGCCCCTCAAAGATCAGCAAGGTGGCCTTTGTGTGGAGCCACAGAAAATGGGGGAAATACTAAATGAATATTTTGCATCAGTATTTACTGTGGAAAAGGATATGGAAGATATAGATTGTAGGGAAATAGATGGTGACATCTTGCGAAATGTCCAGATTACAGAGGAGGAAGTGCTGGATGTCTTGAAATGGTTAAAGGAGGATAAATCCCCAGGACCTGATCAGGTGTACCGAGAACTCTGTGGGAAGCCAGAGAAGTGATTGCTGGGCCTCTTGCTGAGATATTTGTATCATCGATGGTCACAGGTGAGGTGCCAGAAGACTGGAGGTTGGCAAACATGCATTTGAGAGGCATTTGGATGGGTATATGATTAGGAGGGGTTTGGAGGGATATGGGCTGGGTGCTGGCAGGTGGGACTAGGTTGAGATATCTGGTCGGCATGGACGGGCTCGACCGAAGGGTCTGTTTCCGTGCTGTACATCTCTATGACTCTATGAGTTCAAGGTGAGAGGGGAAAAGTTTAAGGTAGATATGTATGAAAAGTTCTTTATGCAGAAGGTGGTTGGTGCCTGGAACACGTTGCCAGTGGAGGTTTTAAAGGCAGCCATGAATGTGTCATTTACGACGTATCTAGACAGTTACATGAATGGGAAGGGAGCAGAGGGATACAGGTCCTTAGAAAATAGGTGACAGTTTTAGATAGAAGATCTGGATCAGCACAGTCTTGGAGGGCCGAAGGCCCTGTTCCTGTGCTATAAATTTTCTTTCTTCTTTGTTCTTTGTTCTTTAATGATATTCTATCGAACAATAACTCATTCCAGGGAAGGTCTGAATGACAACTGCTTGAAGATGTAAGAAAAATTGAAATTGAATATTTGGTAGAATGTGGCCTTTTCTGAGATAAATTGCATTGAGGTCACCAGATGCATCTTGTGCTTACAGTAAAGTACATGTTTTTGGGAGCATTACTGAAAACCTTAAGTGTGGGGATACTCTCATTCAGTCACCACATATTGCAAGTTTCTGTCAGTGATCAGCTTAACAATCATGTCTTTAAAGTGCACTTACTTTGAAATCTGAATGTTCAAGTTCACACTGATTATGTAACTTGCAAACTGAAAGCTTATTTATGATCTTGTATTTCCCATCTGCTCCTGCACACCATGTGCTCTGTGAATTATGTCAGTTTTCTGACCTCTGTCATGGCTGGATATGTATTGGATCTGGATGAGGTTAGACTGAGTTACTGTCAACAGGCTGATGGCAGTCCTTCTGAGAACACATTTCTGCCCACCTCCCCCATACCTTTGAAAATGTGAAGAGAGAAAACAATGAAGTATGTCTTTGTATTTAACAAACAACTTTTTGTTGGCATGGTGATCCAGATATGTACAAAGTAACATGTCAGTGATTTTGTGACTGAGCAGAATGGTGTGTGAATCAAAAAGTATAACAAACCATGAGGCAGGACTAAATTTCTTGTTCTATCTCCTGCTCTCCTCTTCTCCACACACTGTTCCTGAATTTCGACAGTCCATTCCCAATAGGTTTAGGTGGTGTGACCACCTCATTTTTATCTCCTGTCAAATGCTGCCTTCTTCGATAGAAACACTGGTTAATTATTTGACACTAAGGAAACTGAATCTCTCAACATCTATGCAAATTTTCTGCAGTTTTCTACTGAAGGAAATGCTGCTGTGCATGAGGAATGATGTTTTGAGTAATGCAGTTAGCGTTACTCTATACATGACGGTTGTGTGAAAGTGGAAAAATATCTGAGTTGCAGGGGAAAAGTTACAAGGAAAATCTTATCAGAAGTATTAATCCATATCTTCCAATAATGTTGCTGCCATTTCTACAAGGCCTTCTGCAATGCTTTCCACCTCATTAGCTCACCCCGAAATCAATAACCATCTTCAGTCAAATACTTAGTGTCATTTACACTCACTATCTGGCCAGTAATGTGGTGAAATGGACTGCTGGCCTGTTGCAGAATTTCCCCACCCTTCATCACATGTAAATCATTGGCATGAGGCACTTTCAGGTTTCACGATAAATGAGAGACACAGTCAACAGATAAGTGTTTTTGTGTCTCTGAATTATAATTCTCTCCTTGTGTACCTGCTTTGAAAATCTAATTTCTAACAGCGACTTCATTCAGATTATTCCAACTGAGCATTTTTCACTTATTTTGTCACAGAAAGTTTCACACATCACCTCCACACCCAAGGCTAAAATGTAGAGCTGACATAAATGAGGACAGAAAGATGAATAATAAAATGTTTTGAGTGGGTATGGCCGGGTCCATAACAGAAGAAGTAAGGCAACTTTATGATAATCAATCTGATTGGTCAATTTAACATTAAGAGACTGTTCCTTGAAAATAGGGGTTCTGAACCCTTTATGTCGTAAAGCGTTATTCGAATCATATCAATAAAAGCAGGGAATTCTAATATTTTCTGAGACAGAGATAACTGTCCCTTTCTCTGTGTAAGAATAACCATTTGTTAGTTCATTCAAATTCTCTTTGTTCTGCATGAACCTTCATCTAACAGATATACTTTAAAAATAAACACACAGCCTACGACAAAGACATATCCCTCTTTCCGTATTAACGTCAAGTCTGGTGATTTACTTTGGTTCAGTGAGGAGTCCAGGAGAGTGTGTCAGGAGCAGCAGCAAGCATAACTAAAATTCAACTGGCAAGCTAGTGAATTATGTTAGAGGGTTATATATATTATTTAAACAATGCAACCAGTGTGCAATGGATAAATATTTCAATGCCAATGCAAAAGAATCAAATCAAAGCTCTACTGTCCTGTCATATGCTGTAGCAAGTGAGGATTATAGGCAATTAAACAACTGAAGGAGCGTCCTCAACATCATCATTTGAAGTGATAGCCTAGCCCAGCTCATTCGTGCAAAAATTAAGCCAAAACCAGAACTGTTAGGTAGGTGGTATATTTGAGGCTACTCCTGAGGTCCCCAGTATCACAGATGCCTGTCTTGAGCCAATTCACACAATGTGATATCACTGCTGCCTCACAGTGCCAATGACCTGGGTTCAAATCCAACCTCGGGCGACTGTCTGTGTAGAGTTTACACGTTCTCCTCATGTCTGTGTGGTTTCCTCTGGTTTCTTCCCACAATCCAAAAGATGTGCAGGTTAGGTGAACTGGCCATGCTAAATTGCCCACAGTGTTCAGGGATAGGTAGGTTAGGAGCATTAGTTAGGTAAACATAGGATAATAAGGTAGGGGAATGGATCTGGGTGGATTACTCTTTGAGGGTTGGTGTGGACTTGTTGGGCTGAAGGCCCGTTTCCACACAGTAGGGATTCTATGATTCTAATTATACACTCCAGTAAATCAAAGTCATACATAAGAGGTCAAGATCTGCCAACATTGTCTAACATGTAAATAATGCTCGTCATGTGTGAATTTGTCTTTTTTAAAGAAAACCTATTTTAGCTGTATTTATTAGAATCATAGAATCCCTACAGTCCAGAAACAAGCCATTAGGCCCAATAGGTCCACACTGACCCTCCAAAGAATAACCCATCCCCCTACAACTCTACATTCCCCCTGACTAACACACCTAAACTACACATCCCTGAACACTATTGGAAATGTAGCACAGCCAATTCATCTAACCTGCACATCCTTGGGTTGTGGGAGGAAACCCACAGAAACACTGAGAGAATGTGCAAATCACACACAGACAGTCACCCAAGGCTGGAATTGAACCCAGGTGCCTAGCACTGTGAGGAAATAGTGCTAACCACTGTGCCACCATATAACCCTTTGCTTAACTTTGAAATTTTGCTTATTTGTGCATATCCTTTTCTAATCATAGTATGTGTTTTACTCATTTGACTTTTATCCCTCTTTATCACGTGTGCATTTGGAGTTTTGAAATGTTTACATAAATTAGGAATTCTTTCACTGTTCTGTTAAATTACATAAGTTATAATAAATGTTTTTCTATTTCTAGAGGTACCTACTGTAAATTACTTTTGTGCTGAGTAGCAGTCAGAGAGTGTAGTATTGGGCTTAAAAACGACAACTGCAAACCAAACCGTTAAGGGTTAAATTATATAAGTTTAATTGGAGGTGAGAATGAGAAATTGAAACAATGTGGAGAAAAGCAGACTCAGAAGGATTCTTGTGGTGCAGTGGTAGTGTCTCTACCTCTACGCTAGGAGGCTGGGATTTAAGTCCCACCAGCCCCAGAGCTGTGTGAGACTATCTCTTGATTGGAAAGTGAGGACTGCAGATGTTGGAGATCAGAGCTGAAAATGTGTTGCTGAAAAGCGCAGCAGGTCAGGCAGCATCCAAGGAGCAGGAAAATCGACGTTTCGGGCATGAGCCCTTCTTCTTGATTAGGAAATATCCAAATACACCTCAAAAGAATGTATTAAATTTTTATGGCACAATGGTAGTGTCCCTACTCCTAGGCAGGGGGGTGGCAGGTTCAAATCCCACCTGCTCTAGAGGTGTGTAATAGCATCTCTGAACAAGTTGATTAGAAAGTAGGCTAAATTAAATAGCATAACTTCTTACCTTTTTCCTGTATAAGTCGTAAATTTCAAAATCTTTATGATTGAGGCATTGTATTTAGAATTGCATTTTATGGTCAACATCATTTTCCAAATATTATTGCAATATATGAGTGAATCTTTATTTTGAACTAATAAGATTGCTCATCTTAAATGTTTATTGGTGTGAATTGGTGCTCCAAAATGGGGATAATTGGAACTTTGGAAAGGTACTTATCTTTGAATAGAATTATCCGAAAGGAAAAATCAAAACATGGCAAAGAGAAATCTGTGAATAGACAGCAGCTAGAACTGTTATCTTGCAAGACAATACAGGTAACCTTGAGAATGCAGCTGACAATGTTTCCCTTACTGCATCATCCCTGTGTAGTGAGACAAAGGAAGTGTGTAATGTCCCCAGGAGCCGCAAAGGATGGACAAAGGATTAGGATCCTTAGTCACAGATAGGTAAAAAAATCAACGAAAGTCCCTCCACCCAAAGTTAAAGAACCTCTTTGTGAAAATTAAACTGCATTCACAGAGAATTCCATGGCAATTGTAATGAGGCCATTCCTTACTTTCAACTGAAATCAGTAATAAAATAAGAAGCAGTAGGAAAGCATCATAGGTTCAAGACTTCCAAACCTTGCTTCATTGAAACATCTAAAAAAATGTTCTTTTGTAAACTGCCTTGGAAACAATGTGAAGAAAATGGTTTAGCTTATTCTTAAAACAGAGATAAGCCTTTTTGGAAGACATCCAAATTGAATTGCAGATTTGGAATAAAAATTTATTTCCCTGCATGGTCATATTGTCTTTTTGAAGGTGGTCTTAAATGAAGGAACTAGAAATGTTTTCTTCAAGACAATAGAGATTATCTAAAGATTTGACTATTTTAAACAGAATACGTAAAAACGTGGCCTGACATCACCTGGTCATTTGGGCCCTGCCTCTTCTAAGACCAGCAGAGTGAACTCTTCCTGCTGACAGTTTTAAATCTTCTCACACACCTTCTGTGTGGGTGAGATGTGTTGTGTCGATATTATTAATTCACTGGGTTTCTCCCCAGACCACAGTGCATATTTTTGTTTGCTTTCGAACAGGTGTCAAGCATATAGTGAAGGAGCTGGAGGTCTTGCAAAGGCAAAGTCTTTGAAAACAGGCGAATCCTGAACTGAGTACAATCACTGGAATCTTCAATATAAGAATTGTTTAAAACTACCAAGCCTCTACATAACTGTTACTGAAATGAAATTGATTAAAATTACGTAATACAAGTTGCTAGTTCAAGCATGAATGGGAAATTCAATTGAATTTTAAAGGGCAAATCTATTTAAATTTTAAACTTTTAATTTAAAACAAGAAACAATGGGAACAGTTTAGGTGGTTTTCATTTGTATCAGTAAAAATGGGATAAACTGGGAAGAAATTAGTTGACTCCAAATGAAATCTGTCAGCTCAACAACAGCACTGAGGCTTTCCACAAAAGTGGCCTTTCAGTCTGTTCTCAATTTTGAATTGGGAATAATTTTGAAAGATTGAAAGTTGAGTATAATCCAGCAAGTTATAATGAAGAAAACTACATGTACTTTTTTTTTGCAAGAATTATTAAGCCAGCAAAACATGGTATTGCATGAAACCACCCAATAATAATGTTTGCTAGTCTCTTTTAAAGCTACTTGAAATCATGCTTCATTTTGTTGTTTACACTGAATAGGAAGGTTTTCTTCAGAGTTCCTGAATCAGTAATGATGATAATTAATGGGAGCCACAGTTCAATTAAAAGAATAGTGATAGGGAAAAACTAACACAGCATCAAATGCAAAAAGGAATAACTCACCGTGGGTGTAGTTATATGTAATGAAATCAAAGTGTAGATTGAATTTGTTAAATAACAGTTTTGTCTTAGAAATATATGCATCCTTGCCTGTTAATTTTATTTTGAAAAAGAGACTGACTTGGATAATTTGGCCAGCAACTGAAACCCTTAGACCAGATTAGGAGGATACACAAGCACCCTCCCAAATACTTCTGATCTCTTGAAAGATCAGCTGAAAGTCAAGAATGCATGGTATGAGTTTTTATGTAAGTGTTTAAAAGTGCTGGTTACATCTGAAGTAACAAATGCGAGAGAACACATGGTGAAAATACACTGAAGAACAGGTCTCAGACATGTGCACCTATTTGACAAAATGGTTATCGTGGCCTGGAAGAGCACAAGAAGACACAGTCACATATTAAGGCACTGACACAATCCAGAGTTTATTAGTGATATTAGTGTAAAGGAGGTAAAAATAAAAGAAAAAAGTGTTTGGCTATTACGTCAAAATGTTACAGAGATAAAGGGAGATAGACGCTGGAGGGAGTTATGGTGGATTGAGTGAAAGGGCCTATCAGATGACATGTAGTTATTCCATCTTCAGCAGTTGTATGGTACAATAATGCCAGGATGCAAACCAATAGTTACATTGTAATGTGTTAGGACAGTTAGCATATGTGAAAGAAGGCTGAGCTAAGACTCGGGTAGTGTAACAGTGGAGTAAGGGAAGTCTGGGAAAAAGATGAGAAACGTAAGACAAAGATAACATGAAATGAAATGTTTTCTGTGATACTGAAAGCAGAAATAGGTGTATTAAATTCTATGGATATTGAGACTCTACAATTTAATAACTACAGAAGCTATTAAATTATCTGCTATGCGGCCAAACTGTGTACAGATATAGATTTAGCATTTTAGTTTCTGACCAACCTGGTTTGGAAATTTGCTAATACTACAGTCTGAGAAATATATCCCACCCAGATGGATTTTACTGCCGAAAGCACTGTAATTTGTTGAAGCTATTGGTTTGATACAATGCCTTGAACTAACCACATCATTGCTATCTGGACATCTGTTGTCTTGGAAACACATGCTAAATCTCACACATGCTAAATTAATGCTTAAGCCTGATTTGTTAAAGACTAATTGCAATATCACATTTCATAAACAATATTTTTGATTTTAAATACACTAGAAAATATGGTTCTGGTCCCATCCTATCACATTGACCTGTATGGGGAACTGCTGTAGGCACACGTGTCTTATGACAAATGGCTGAATTTTAAAATCAACCCCAGCTGAAGGATGATGGTGAGCACTGATCAGAAGGCTTAGTATGCCCCTGCCATACCCCTATCTTTTAAATCATGTACATTGCAGCAAAGCAGGGGTACTTGTATATGGAGGAAGTTATCACTCAGTTATGCAATCATCCATGAAACTGGGCCTAACCACATATGTTTGTAACTAACACTCATACTATCTATCTTAATGATGGAAGGGAAACTAACCATCAACTTAGAGACAACATTTATGTTATTGTGATATAATTAGAAATAAAACCTACAAAGTCAAAGAATGGAAGTGATATCCGCATTTCACACCACAAATTGATTAAGTAACGTTTCTCCATATATGACATTTAAGAAAAGGCAAATCTTTTTTGTTTGGCAACAGTACACTGTGACTTTTTATGGCAAGAAACTTCCATGACATAGAGCCATGGTCAATTGATTTGCATAGTAATCAATTTAGGCACCTTCATTGTACATCATTGGTGGGATATATTTATGAGGTAGTCAGCTAAAGGTTCACTAGTACTCTCACTGTTATGGCATTCAGTTGGTGTACTTTGTTAATTGTTTGTTTCTTGTTTTTATGTTATTGTGTAACAGCCTGTAAACTGTATCACACATATAACCAACTTGCAGCTACTAGACAATATGTATGTGCTTTTATAAGGTTTTGATCATCTGTTTTGAACATATGAAAGGCTGGTGTGTAGCATTGGGCTTAAAAATGATATCTGCAAACCAGTTCATTCAAGGTTAAAGGTTAATGTGTCATTGTACGTGACAATGGGCAATTGAAACAAAGTGGGAAAAGACATGAAAATAGGCCTGGTATAAAAACATACCTCTTTTGACTCGAAGGTAGCTACATAACCTTGATTGTCTGTGGGAGCCGTTATTTTATATAACATAGAGCCACTTGGAAATCTTTTTAACTTGCTTTCTCCACAATTGAATGTCCAGAAAAGTACAAGAAATACTCTGAAATGGTGATACAGCATGGAACCAGAATGGTATTAATATCAGGGACTTTGTCATTGGACTTTTCCCAGTTTGGTCTTCATACAAAGAACAAAGAACAAAGAAAATTTACAGCCCAGGAACAGGCCCTTCAGCCCTCCAAGCCTGAGCCGATCCAAATGTACTTTCTAAATCTGTCAGTCAATTCCTATGTGTCTGTATCCCTCTGCTCCCCACCGACTCATGCATTTATCCATACGCATCTTAGATGAATCTATCGTGCCACCTCTGCTGGCAACACGTTCCAAACGCCCACCACCCTCTGTATGAAGTACTTGCTGCATGTATCCCCCTTAAACTTTCCACCTCTCACTATGAAAGCATGACCTCTGTTTATTGAATCCTTCACCCTGGGAAAAAGCTTGTCTCTATCCACCCTGTCTATACCCATCATGATTTTATAAACCTCAATCAGGGCCCTCTCTCAATCTCCTTTTTTCTAATGAAAATAAACCTAACCTACTCAACCCTTTTTCATAGCGAGTGCCTTCCATACCAGGCAACATCCTCGTAAACCTTCTCTGCACCCTCTCCAAAGCATCCGCACCCTTTTGGTAATGTGGTGCCCAGAACTGTACACAGTATTCTAAATGCGGCCAAACCAATGTCTTGTACAATGGTAAAATGACTTGCTAGCTCTTATACTCAAAATCCCATCCAATAAAGGCAAGCATACTATATGCCTTCTTGACCACTCTATCCACCTGTGCAGCAACATTCAGGGTACAAAGGACCTGCACTCCCAGATCTCTCTGCCCATCAACTTTTCCCAAGGCTCTTCCGTTCATTGTATAATTCACTTGAGAACTAATCTTGCCTAAATGCATCACCTCACATTTGTCTGGATTGAAAACTATCTGCTACTTTTCCGCCCAACTCTCCAATCTATCTATATCCTCCTGTATTCTCTAACAGTCCCTTATGCTTTCTGCCACTCCACCAATCTTTGTGTCATCTGCAAACTTGCTGATCATACCAACAGTGCCCTCTTCCAGATCATTTATGTATATTACAAACAACAGTGGCCCCAACACTGACCCCTGTGGAACACCACTGGTCACCTTTTTCCATTTCAAAAACTCCCTTCAACTACTACTCTCTGCGCCCTGTTGCTCAAACAGTTCTTTATCCACCGAACTAGAACACCCTGCACACCATGTGACTTCACTATCTCCATTAGTCTACCATGGGGAACCTTATTAAATGCCTTATTAAAGTCCATGTATGTGACATGAGACGGGGATCTTGGAATTTGAGATAGACCTTCAATTGCCACCGTTGCCAGTCCCAAATGAGGTGAAAGGCAGTGAGACTCATTAGTTTGCATATGTATGAAATAGTTTAAGCTAATAGATTCACTCATTTGTTTGTGTGTATGTTAAGTACATTAAGCTACTGAATCAGATATATGTTAAAATGCATTTGTCTTCTTGTAGTCATTTTGATCAGATCTTAAAGAATGCATTAGGTGCTTTGAACCTAACATGACAGTGAGTCAAATTGCTCATTATTGAAGTCTCACTGAGATTTTATCCATTTCTACATTTTGTGACAACTCATGTAACATTGGGCCATGATTAATGACACACACCTACCATTTACTATTGAGCAGGAAGAAGTGAACAATACTTCAGTCATTGAGAGGAGAGAAGAATGCCAAAAACATTCAAGACATTGAATTCATAAATATGTTTATGCCAGCGTAGATCTATAGTAGAAATGAGAACCTGATTTTATTGCCACAAATTGAAGACGTGGTGCATGAAGCTCTACAGAATAGGTCATTAAGAAGTGACAAAAAAATACAAAACTGCAAGATATTGCAATAAAGGTAACATCTGTTATAGCCAGGCCAACACTGACAACAATAAAGAAAGACATACATAGAGACAGAGATATAGAGCAGAGGAACAGTCTAACTCGTCCATGCCGAAAGGACATCCTAAATAAATCTAGTCTTATTTGCGAGCATTTGGCCCATATCCCTCTAAACCAGAACTATTCATGTACCCACCCAGCTGCCTTTTAAATGTTGTTTTTGTACCAGCCTCCACCATCTCCTCTGGCAGCTCATTCCATCCCCCTCATGATTTCATAAACCTCTATAACATGACTCTCACCAGAAAAGTGGATCTCAATAAAACACAATAAATAACTTCAGATTTTTAATTTCTGGAACTGACTTTTCAATAGCTTTCAAGATTTTGCCTCAGCTTTAATGCTAGGAAATCTGGTCAGAAGGATGGATTACTTATTGCCCTCAGCAGGGTTTTTCCCCATTTGAGAGGTAGATCTGGCCACCGTTGGTATTATTAAAGACAATAAAGGCACCTCATGATGGAGGCATCCTTGGGCTCCATCTGTGACAGTACCACACCAACTTCAAGGGCTGGGCTGCTGATTGAGCCTGCAGATTCAGGAATCCAACTGTACTCTCCTTAATTGTATGGCAGAGCAGAAGGTGGTCTTTAAATTGGCCACCTTGAGGAAAGTCACTCAGACAACAGACAATGTCAGGACATGGAAATGGTTCCAGCCAATAGCCTAAGAGTAGAAAATTTCACCAAACATTCTAACTCTGCCAGCAATGTGGTATTTATATGCAGTAATGTATGGCTCCATACCATCATTATGATTGCTCCAGGGTCTAGAAGCTCTGACACAACACAGACCATGCTATAGAGATGACTAGGTCTTTGTGGACAATTTCCTTTGAGTAGCAAAATTCCGTTGTAAGTACAAGATATTTTTATCAATGCAGCACGTAGTGATTGGAACAAGATCAGCCAGGTGGACCTCATAGAATATGAGTCCCCTGACTGCGGCTATTAATCTGGTCCAATCAGGGAGCCCAGACTGACAGATAAGAACAGTTGTGTTTGACATCCGGTACGTGGCCACCGCCATCCGACGCCTTAAAACGGCAGTGCTCGGACCCGACGTAGTGCACCAGTTGGAGGACGCTCAGGTGTGCGGTGGGATCCCGTCTGCGCTCACCCCGGCCCGGACGGAATTTCACATTGGCCCCAAGGTCCCATACTTCCCGCGGGAGCCTGTGCCCCACAATCTGAGCCGCCTCCGGAATTTTAATTTTGTTGCTTTTAGGGACATAAAAAGGAGGGCCCTGTATCGACTGCTGCTGCACACCGTCCACCTCTTCTCCCTCATCCACCGTCCGGACACGCCTTGGCGTGCCCATTTGCCACCGGGCGGTGGAGATCCCCAGTGGAGGGCTCTCTACGCGGGAGTCCTCCCCCTTTCTCTCGGGGATCTGGGGTGGAGGGTGCTGCACGCAGCAGTCCCCTGCAACCGCAGATTGCGGTGGTTCACGGACTCCCAGCCCAACTGCTTGTTCTGTGGCGCTGTGGAGTCCGTGGACCATGTATACATTGGGTGTGGGCGTTTGCACTCCCTTTTTGATTTCCTCAAAAACCTTCTCCTCTGTTTCTGGCTGCACTTCAGTCCCACGCTCCTGATCTTCGGGCACCCGGTACGGAGGAGGGAGGGCAGGTCCGAGGACCTCCTCGTGGGTCTGCTCCTGGGCCTGGCCAAACTGGCCATCAACAGGTCCAGGCAGCGGGCCGTGGAGGGGGTCGTTAGGGCCGACTGCCTGCCCCTCTTCCGGGGTTACGTTAGAGCCCGGGTGTCCTTGGAGAAGGAGCACGCGGTGTCCACCGACGCCCTGGAGTCGTTCAGGGAGAGGTGGGCGCCGCAGGGAGTGGAGTGCGTCATTTCTCCCTCCAACTCTATTTTGATTTAGTCCCTACCCTCCCCTTCACTGTTTTGCTCACACAGCATTGCCCTGTGGTTTGAAGGGCAGTGCTTGTCACTGGCCACTCGGGTGTTTTTCATATCTTCCTGGTGGTGGAAATTGAATAAAGATTTGCGAAAAAAAAAAAAAAAAAAAGAACAGTTGTGTTTGACATCCGCTACGTGGCCACCGCCATCCGATGCCTTAAAACGGCGGTGCTCGGACCCGACGTAGTGCACCAGTTGGAGGACGCTCAAGTGTGCGGTGGGATCCCGTCCGCGGTCACCCCAGCCCAGACGGAATTTCACATTGGCCCAAAGGTCCCATACTTCCTGCGGGTGCCTGTGCCCCACAACCTGAGCCGCCTCCGGAATTTTAATTTTGTTCCCTTTCAGGGGGTAAAAAGGCGGGCCCTGTATCGACTGCTGCTGCACACCGTCCACCTCTTCTCCCTCATCCACCGTCCGGACACGCCTTGGCGTGCCCATTTGCCACCGGGCGGTGGAGATCCCCAGTGGAGGGCTCTCTACGCGGGAGTCCTCCCCCTTTCTCTCGGAGATCTGGGGTGGAGGGTGCTGCACGCAGCAGTCCCCTGTAACCGCAGGTTGCAGTGGTTCACAGACTCCCAGCCCAACTGCTTGTTCTGTGGCGCTGTGAAGTCCATGGACTACGTGTATATTGGGTGTGGGCGTTTGCACTCCCTTTTTGATTTTCTTAAAAACCTCCTCCTCTGCTTTTGGTTGCACTTCAGTCCCACGCTCCTGATCTTCGGGCACCCGGTACGGAGGAGGGAGGGCAGGTCTGAAGACCTCCTCGTGGGTCTGCTCCTGGGCCTGGCCAAACTGGCCATCAACAGGTCCAGGCAGCGGGCCGTGGAGGGGGTCGTTAGGGCCGACTGCCTGCCCCTCTCCCGTGGTCATGTTAGAGCCCGGGTGTCCTTGGAAAAGGAGCACGCGGTGTCCACCAACACCCTGGAGTTGTTCAGGGAGAGGTGGGCGTCACAGGGAGTGGAGTGCATTATTTCCCCCGTCCAACTCTATTTTGATTTAATCCCTGCTCTCCCCTTCACTGTTTGATCACACAGCATTGCCCTTTGTTGTGAAGGGCACTGCTTGTCACTGGCCACTCGGGTGTTTCCTTTCTTCCTGGTGGTGGAAATTGTATAAAGATTCGTACACCTTGTGTCTCTCACTGTGTCTCACACCTGCACACACACACAATGGGTGCTGGGGGAAAAATAAGCACTACCGCAGTTAGGCGGTAGTATGGGGGAAAAAAGAAGAAAGAAAGAACAATTGTGTTAGACATCCTTTACCCTGAGAGCTGGCTCTATGTGAGCAGGATCAGTGTCAAGGATTCTTCACATGTAATTAAAGGGTTACATGGTATGGTGGTCATATTTGGCGTCAATAAGTTCCACCAATATCTGTACAGACATAAATTTGTAATAATAACAGACCACAAACTAGTACCTTGTCCACTTAAAGAGGACAAGGCATTGGTACCTATAACTTCAGGCTGAATTCAGTGAAGCGCTCCAAAACTAAGTGTATGTAGTTACAAACTGAAACACCGTCTAGGACTCCAAGCAGCAAATGTGGATGTATTGAGTCACCTCCTGTTGACAGGTACTCCACCTCAACTGGAAGAGTCTGTATGCTTTTCAATTTTCTCAACTTACTTCCAGTCACGGCTGACATTATCAGACTTTGGACACAGAAGGATCCAGTCCTGGTAAAACGTAACAGCTGGTGGTGATGGGGGAAACCAAAGGACCATCACAGCCAGAAATGGGATCGTTTTGGACCCAGAGAGACCAGGTCACAGTGGAGGACAGCATGTTATTAGGGGGAGCAAGAGTGATTGTCACAAGCAAAGGATGTTGTCATGTACTGGCTGAACTCCACCAGGACCATTCAGAAGTATGCCAATGAAGATGTTGGCGAGAAGTTATGTCTGGTGGTCAAGACTGGTCACAGGCCGAACTGTGTTGATGGGGCAGGGCCTAGACTGCCAAGAAGGACAAAAATTACCAGCAGCTCCCCCATATTCATGGGAATGGCTGTGTAAACCCTGCACTCTGTTACACATTGACTATGTAGGTCCTTTCATGGGCTTGATGTTCTTACTCATAGTGGATGCTGACTCAAAATGGCTGGATGTGCATAGAATTCATTCTTTAAACACGGAGATGACAATAGAGGAACTGTGAGCATTGTTTGCAATACACAGACCGCCGAAGTGTTGGGGGTCACAGATAATAGGCCATTGGTTTGGGGACTTTGAGTATTTCCTGAAGTCAAATGGTGCTGGAAATATAAGAGCAGCTCCACAACATCTATGATCTATTGGTCTGGCAGAAAGAGCAGCCCAATCTTTGAAGGCAGGTTAAAGAAACAGCCTACAGCTTCACAAGATACTAAACTGTCCCAGTTCCTATTTGATTGTAGGATCACCCCTCATGTAACAACAGGGACAGGTCCAGCAGTGTTGCTAATGGGGAGAACACCCTGCACCAGGTTAAATCTGATCTTCCCAGATCTGGGAGGTTGGTGAAGGGGGGGGGGGGGGTGTTGGGGGAGGTGGGGAAGCAAAATGGCATCAGTGACGCCAATGCCAAACACAAGATTCCACTAAATAAGGGAGATGGTTTAGGAATCACAGGAATGGCCCAGCTTGGATAAGAGGCATGGTCAATGTGAGGTCAGGTGTAATGACATATAAAGTTCAGTAAGGTGCAATGGTCCTAAACAATTCTGACAAGTCCTGGACCATATGAAAACTGAAAACTCATAAACAGTGCAGGAGCAAAATGAACCTGGCTACTCAACGGCGTTTCTAAATGTTCCGAACCCATGGTTTCTCGCTGTCCAACAAGCATTGGAAATACTTCAGAATCTGAGATGGACACAGCGGATGTTGCCGCCATAACACCTTTGCCACCTGAAGAAGAGAAGGAATTTCTTGAGAGATCTTCCAGGTGAATGAGCCATAGAATCATAGAAATGTACAGCATGGAAACAGACACTTTGGTCCAAACCCGATCAGATTTCTGAAATTAATTTTGTCCGACTTGCTCGCATTTGGCCCATATGCCACATAAACCCATCCAAATGCCTTTTAAATATTGTTATTGTATCAGCCTCTACCTCTGGCAGCTCATTCCATACACGCACCACCTTCTGCATGAAAAAGTTAATGATTAGGTCCTTTTTAAATCCTTCCCCTCTCACTTTAAACCTGTGCCCTTTAGTTTTGGACTCCCCTATCCTGGGAGAAAGATATGGGCTATTCACTCTGTACATGCCTTTCATGATTTTATCAACCTCTATAAGGTCACCGCTCACCCTCTGATGCCTCCAGGGAAAATAACCCCAGCTTATTTAGTCTCTCCCTCCAGCTCAAACCCTCCAACGCTGGCAACATCCCTGTAAATCCTTTTGGTACTCTTTCAAGTTTCACAATATAATTTCTGTATCAGGGAGTCCAGAATTGAAAGCAGTCTTCCAAAAGTCTTCCAAAAGTGGTCTAATGTCCTGTACACCCACAACATGACATCCCAACTCCTATACTCAATGTACTGAGTATAGGAGAGTACTGAAGAGAGAAAGTGAGGATTGCAGATGCTGGAGTTGAAAAGTGTGGCACTGGTAAAGCACAGCAGGTCAAGCAGCATCCGAGCAATAGGGGAGTCAACGTTTCAGGCATAAGCCCTTCATCAGCTCATTCCTGATGAATGGCTTATGCTTGAAACTTTGACTCTCCTGCTCCTTGGTTGCTGCCTGACCTTCTGGGCTTTTCCAACACCACACTTTTCGACTTTGTACTGACCATTAAAGACAAGCATACCAAACACCTTATTCACTGTTCATTAGAGGCAGAGTTGGAGGAACCTGACCTGCACATTTTTTGGACTGTGGGAGGAAACCACAGCACCCGGAGGAAACCCACGCAGACGCGGGGAGAATGTACCAACTTCACACAGTCAGTCGCCTGAGGCGGGAATTGAACCTGGGTCTCTGGCGCTGTGAGGCAACAGTGCTAACCACTGTGCCACCATGCAGCCCTCAGGCAACTGACTGTGTGGAGTTTGCATGTTCTCCCCGTGTCTGCGTGGGTTTCCCCGGGTGCTCCGGTTTCCTCCCACAGTCCAAAGATGTGCAGGTCAGGTGAATTGGCCATGCTAAATTGCCCGTAGTGTTAGGTAAGAGGTAAATGTAGGGGTATGGGTGGGTTGCGCTTCGGTGGGTCGGTGTGGACTTGTTGGTCCGAAGGGCCTGTTTCCACACTGTAATGTAATCTAATCTAAACTGAGATGAAGAGCCTGTTTTTACACTGTATCTGCAATGTAGTCCTATGAATCTCTCTGGAATAGGATGTCGCCAACAGAATTCCTGAAAGGTGAAAAACATATATGATCTGCATGATTTTTTGCCAATGCATCAATAAATACTTCTACATCTTGCCGTGGTGTTGCTTTGAAAGTGTAAGCTCTCACAATAGTTACTTTCTTACCCTTACTTGAGGGCAATAGGTCAGCTATAATGCAATAATTAAACTTGTAATATAAGCATTGCTATCCAATGCTATGCCCATGTCAAATTACTTTTTTGCTGTATAATGTAAAAAGACATTTACAAAGAAGCATAATACTCTGGAATATACTTTTGTTCAGCTCCATTCACTTGAATTGACTTTTAGCAATATTTAATATGGTCACCTAGACTGATTTGTAATTGTTACTGACTTTAAGATAGATGATTTGTCATTGTTCATACTCAGTTTAGCACTGTATCTGGGCAAATAATATTACCTCTCCTTACCAATCAGTCTGTGACTTTTAATTTGTTATTTTGATGATATTAACATCCATGATTTATCAAAAATGTCAAACATAACTAACAAAATCATTACAGCAAAAATACCAGTGTTGTTAATGATAATAAGGCAGAGCAAGTGACTGAGGTGTTAGTGGGCGAGCACTTTGGGACCAGTGAACTTAATTATATTCATTTTAAAATAGTTATGATAAAGGATAGGCCATGGATAAAAGTTAAATTTCTAAATTGGAGCAAGGCTAATTTTGACTGTATTAGATAAGAACTTTCAAAGGTTGATTGGGGTACGCTGTTCGCAGCTAAAGGGACAACTGGGAAGAGAAAGGTGAGATGCGAGAGTTCAAAGATAGTGTGTTCCTGTTAGAATAAGGAGGATGGTTGGTAGGAGGAGGGAACAATGGATGGCTGGACATATTAAAGCTTTGGCCAAGAAAAAAAGGAGATATATGTCAGGAATAGACATCTGGTTTCAAGTAAATTTCTGAAGAAGTATATGGAGAGTAGGGGTATATTTAAAAGTGAAATCGTGAGGGCAAAAATGGGATATGAGATAGCTTAGGCAAATAAAGTTAAGACAAATCCAAAGAGATTCTACAAGTACATTAAGAGCAATAGAACAGTTAGACAATAGACAATAGATGCAGGAGTAGGCCATTCTGCCCTTCGAGCCTGCACCGCCATTCAATATGATCATGGCTGATCATTCCTAATTAGTATCCTGTTCCAGCCTTATCTCCATACCCCTTGACTCCACTATCTTTAAGAGCTCTATCCAATTCTTTCTTAAAAGAATCCAGAGACTGGGCCTCCACTGCCCTCTGGGGCAGAGCATTCCACACAGCCACCACTCTCTGTGTGAAGTAGTTTCTCCTCATCTCTGTCCTAAATGGTCTACCCCGTATTTTTAAGTTGTGTCCTCTGGTTCGGCACTCCCCCATCAACGGAAATATGTTCCCTCCTGCCAGAGTGTCCAGTCCTTTCATAAGCCTATACGTTTCAATCAGATCCCCTCTCAGTCTTCTAAACTCAAGGGTATACAAGCCCAGTCGCTTCAGTCTTTCCGTGTAAGGCAATCCTGCCATTCCAGGAATTGACCTCGTGAACCTACGCTGCACTCCCTCAATAGCCAGAATGTCTTTCCTCAAATTTGGAGACCAGAACTGTACACAGTACTCCAGGTGTGGTCTCACCAGGGCCCTGTACAGCTGCAGAAGCACCTCTTTGCTTCTATACTCAATCCCTCTTGTTATGAAGGCCAGCATGCTATTAGCCTTCTTCACGACCTGCTGTACCTGCATGCTTGCCTTCATTGACTGGTGGACAAGAACACCCAGATCTCTCTGAACAGCCCCTTTACCTAATTTGATACCATTGAGGTAGTAATCTGCCTTCCTGTTCTTGCCACCAAAGTGGATAACCAGACATTTATCCACATTAAACTGCATCTGCCATGCATCTGCCCACTCACCTAACTTGTCCAGGTCACCCTGTAATCCCCTAACATCCTCATCACATTTCACCCTACCACCTAGCTTTGTGTCATCAGCAAATTTGCTAATGTTATTGCTGATACCATCTTCTATATCATTTACATATATTGTAAAAAGCTGCGGTCCCAGCACGGATCCCTGCGGTACCCCACTGGTCACTGCCTGCCATTTCGAAATGGAGCCGTTAATCACTACCCTTTGTTTCCTGTTAGCCAACCAATTCTCTATCCAATCTAGTACTTTGCCCCCAATCCCGTGCGCCCTAATTTTACTCACTAACCTCTTGTGTGGGACTTTATCAAAAGCTTTCTGAAAGTCCAGGTACACTACATCCACTGGATCTCCCTCGTCCATCTTCCGAGTTACATCCTCAAAATTTCAAGAAGATTAGTCAAGCATGATTTCCCCTTCATAAATCCATGCTGACTCTGTCCTATCCTGTTACTATTATCCAGATGTGCCGTAATTTCATCCTTTATAATAGACTCCAGCATCTTTCCCACCACTGAGGTCAGACTAACTGGTCTATAATTTCCTGCTTTCTCCCGCCCACCCTTCTTAAAAAGTGGCACAACATTAGCCGCCCTCCAATCCTCAGGAACCAACCCCGATTCTATTGAACTCTGGAAAATAATCACCAGCGCATCCACGATTTCCCGAGCCACCTCCTTCAGTACCCTGGGATGCAGGCCATCAGGTCCCGGAGACTTATCAACCTTCAGACCTAACAGTCTCTCCAACACCAAATCCTGGCAAATAGAAATTCCCTTAAGTTCAGGTCCTTCAGCCACTGTTACCTCAGGGAGATTGCTTGTGTCTTCCCCAGTGAACACAGATCTGAAGTACCCATTTAATTCCTCCGCCATTTCTTCGTTCCCAGTAATATATTCCCCTGCTTCTGTCTTCAAGGGCCCAATTTTTGTCCTAACCATTTTTTTGCCTTGGACATACCTAAAAAAGCTTTTACTATCCTCCTTTATATTCTTGGCCAGTTTACCTTCGTACCTCATTTTTTCTCTGCGTATTTCCTTCTTACTAATCCTCTGTTGTTCTTTAAAAGCTTCCCAGTCCTCCGTTTTCCCGCTTATCTTCGCTAAGTTATACTTTTTCTCTTTTAACAGTTAGAGAGAGAATAGGACCCCTTAAAAGTCAATGAGGTGGTCTATATGTGGATCCATAGGAGTTGGGTGAGATTCTAAGTGAATATTTCACATCAGTATTTATTTTGAAGAAAGACATTGAAACTAGGGAACTTGGAGAAATAAATAGTGATGTCTTGAAAGTAGTCCACATTATAGAAGAGGAGGAGCTGTAGATCTTAAAATGCACAAAGGTGCATAAATCCCCAGGACCTAATCAAGTATATCCCAAAACATTGTGGGAATCTAAGGAAAAAATTGCAGAACCCTTAGCAGAGATATGGATGAGATGTTGGAGGACTGAAGGGTAGCTAATGTTGTGCATTTAAGAAAGATTGCAAACAAAAGCCAGGGAACCACAGAGGTGCTGCTTTTTGGGAAAGCAAATCTTAGCAGGATTTATACACTCAATGGTAGGGTCCTGGGGAGTGTTGCTGAGTGGGGAGACCCTGGAGTGCAGGTTCAAAACTCCTTGAAGGTGGAGTCCCAGGAAGATAGCATAGAGAAGGAGACGTTTGCTATGCTTTCCTTTATTGGTCAGAGTATTGAGTACAGGAGTTGGGAGGTCATGTTGCAGCTGTACAGGACATTGGTTAGGCCACTGTTGGAATATTGCATGCAATTCTAGTCGCCTTCCTATTGGAAAGATGTTGTGAAACTTGAAAGGTTTCAGAAAAGATGTACAAGGATGTTGCCAGGGTTGGAGGATTTGAGCTATAGGGAGAGGCTGAACAGGTTAGGGCTGTTTTCCCTGGAACATTGGAGGCTGAGGGGTTACCTTCTAGAGGTTTACAAAATTATAAGGGGCATGGATAGGGTAAAGAAGCAAAGTTTTTACCCTGGGGTCGGGGAGTCCAGAACTAGAGTGCATAGGTTTAGGGTGAGAGGGGAAAGATATAAAAGAGCCCTAAGGGGCAACATTTTCATGCAGAGGATGATACGTGTATGGAATGAGCTGCCAGAGGATGTGGTGGAGGCTAGTGCAATTGCAACATTTAAGAGGTATTTGGATGGGTATGTGAATAGGAAGGTTTTGGAGGGATATGGGCCGGTTGCTGGCAGGTGGGACAAGATTGGGTTGGGATATCTGGTCAGCATGGACAGGTTGGACCGAAGAGTCTGTTTCCATGCTGTACATCTCTATGACTCTATGACCAGTGAGCCTGATGTCAGTGGTGGGTAAGTTGTTGGAAGGAATTCTGAGAGATAGGATCTACATCCACTGGAGAGGCAAGGACTGATTAAGAATTTTCTGCATGGCTTTGCGTGAACTTGATTGAGTTTTTTGTTTGAGGATATGACCAGCACGATAGAAAAGAGCAGAGTAGCAGACAATGTCTATATGGACTTTAAAAAGGCCTTCCACAAGGTTCCGCATGGTAGACTGGTTAGTAAAGTTAGATCACATTGGATCGAGAGAGATTCAAATTTGGCTTGTCGTTACACGACAAAGTATGATGGTAGAGGGCTGTTTTTCAGACTGGAGGCCTATGACGGGTGGTTTTCCACAAGGATCAGTGCTGAGTCTACTGTTGTTTGTCATTTGACAAATCATACAAATGATTTGGATGAGAATGTAGGAAGGTTAGAAAGTTTGCAGATGACACCAGAACTGATGGACAATCAAGAAGGTTATATCTATGCGTAGAATGGGATCTTGATCAGCTGGGCCAAAGGACTGAGGAGTGATAGATGGAGTATAATTTAGATAAATGTGAGGTGTTGCATTTTGATAAGGCAAACAAGGGCAGGACTTAAACAGTTAATGGTCAGCCCCTGGGTATACAGTTCCTTGACAGCAGTTTCATGTGTAGACAGGGTGGTGAAAAAAAAGGAATTTGGTATGTTTACCTTGATTGGTCAGAACATTGAGTATAGGAATTGAGATGTCATGTTGAGTTTGTACTGGACATTGGTGAAGCCACTTTTAGAGTGCTGTGTAGAGTTCTGATCACTTGCTGTAGGAAGGAGGTTATTAAACTGGAAAGAGTGCAGAAAAGATTTACAAGGATGTTACCAGGACTGGAGGGTTTAAGTTATAAGGAGAGGCTGGATAGACTGAGACTTCTTTCCCAGGCACATAGGAGGTTGAGGTTTCTATAAAGAGGCATAAATAAGCAAAGTTTTTTTTTCCCATCATATAGGGGAATTCAAAACTAGAGGGCATAGGTTTAAGGTGAGAGGAGAATGATTTAAAAGGGACCTAAGAGGCAACGTTTTTACACAAAGGGTGCTGCATTTATGGAATGAACTGTCAGAGGAAATGATAGAGGTGGGTACAGTTAAAACATTTATAAGACGTTTCGACAGATACATGAATAGGAAAGGTTTTAGTGGACTAAATGTATAGACAGCAGCATGTTGGCTCAGTGGTTAGCACTGATGCCTCACAGCACCAGGGACCCAGGTTCAATCCCAGCCTTGGGTGACTGTCTGTGTGGAGATTGCAACATCCTCCCTGTGTTTGTGTGGCTTTCCTCCCATAGCCTAAAACTGTGCAGGTCAGGTGAATTGGCCGCGTTAAATTGCCCATAGTGCAAGGTGTATTAGTCAGAGGAAACAGGTCTGGGTGTGTTACTCTTCAGAGGGTTGGTGTGGACTTATTGGGTTGAAGATTAGATTCCTTTTGGGAATCTAATCTAATCAGGACTACAGGCTAAACATAGGCAAATGGGACAAGTTTAGTTTGGGAAGCCTAATCAGCATAAACAAGTTGGATTGAAGTGTTTGTTTCTATCCTGTATGAGTCTAGTAACCAAATTTAAAACAGAAATTAAAGATAGGTTTTCCTCTTGAATGAGATACAATCATTGTACTGTTACAATGTTTAAATACATAGTTTAATATACAGACACATAGCCTGTTCATGGTTCAGGGCCTATCAGAATGAAATGCATACAAAGGCTGAAAGATGTCCTTATGAGTCATAGACTTTCTTTGATTTCAAACTTTCCCTAATCCTGGCAGCACTGTATTTATTAACTTCATCATGCTTTGCAGCCCAAAGATGTGTTGCCATTAACAGATCTAACTCAAAGGCTATTTCTCTTCTATTTTACATCAATATTCTAATAGGTTTTCCCTTAAATGCATTTATATTACCTAATAAACATATTTTCAATTTGTTAACAGAACTGCACTTTCTTTTGTTTCAACATGATATAAACAACATAAATATATCTTAATTAACAAACTAAGAAGTCTGAAGAATATGACTAAACCTGGTGTTAAATAGTTTAAGAAATATCACTGTTTTACTACTTGGACCACATCTTGGGGAGAAGCAAAATTTGCTTTATATATATAAAAAGGCTTTTAATGTAAGGAGCTCTGTCATGAGCAAAATATGAATTTTATCAAATTATCTTATCAACCAAACAGCAAGGAATAATACAATGAAAATAACTTGGTTATTGAGTGTATGATTCCTTTAAATGTCAGTTCACCTTTACTGGGACTTGTTAACTGATGTACATCATTAAAAGTGCAGTTAAACTGTATTGCAAAATATTTAATTAATCCCTCAGTGCTGCTTTTTCTTTACACCTTTCCATGTGTAGATGAGAACAGTCTGTATTAATGTTGCTGATAACTGCTTATGTTTTAAAATGAACATGAATATTCAAAGCTCAAGTTAAAGATTTTCCTGCATGACTTCAATGGCACTAGTACAATGAACACAAAAACACAGCTCTTGCCTGAACAATCTGTTCAAACATTTTGCAAAATCTTAACAAGTGTAAAATAATTGCTTATTACTCTTCCTCATTAAAAATGGTCCGGTTGTGTTGAAAATATCTAGCCAAAGAAGACACAAAGACATGGCTGCTATAGTCTGATACTGATAGATTAGACAGATGGTATCATAGAATCCCTGGAGTGTGCAAGCAGGCCATTTGGCCCTTTGAGTCCACATCAATCCTCTGAAGAGCCATTTAGGTTTGTTCAATACATTCGCTCAAGTTGTATGATCCTTTTATCATTTACTTAGAAATTATGTGTCCAATATATTCTCTCACACTAGCTGTCTGAGGAATGAGTGGGGCTGCAAGAAGTTTGTGGTTTCAAATAAATCTGAAGGACTACAACCCAGTGTTGTGTACAAGTTGACTGTGTCCGCTCTTGTCCAACACCAGCACCTCCACAATATGTGTGTATTTGGTGGTTGTGACATTCTCCGATGTGCACCTGGATCCTGAGGAAAGCCTGCCGCTACCCACATAATAACAGAATCGGCACTTAATATCGTGGATCTTTTGTGAAAAATGTCGTTAGGTTAGCAAAAAAGAGGTAATATGGGGATCTTGCTAGTTCTCCAGTTTAATGGGGGGAAGGGGATGGGGGTTGGTGCCAGGCAAGACCCAAACCTTTCGCTTTAATTAAATATCACCCGAATGACCTTAGATTGATCAGGAGCTTCTTTACCACCATGGTCTCTTTAAACACATTGCTAATTGGTAATAAACAGTAGCCCACTGAGGACAATAGGCATCATTCTCCACTAGTGAGAGATAATTGTGGGAAACAATGCCAAATCTAGAGAGGAGCAAAGTATGGAGACAGCCCTATATAAACTATTAGTGTGAACTGATGGCATTGGGACAAGAATATAAAAAAACACCAAAAGTACAAAACAAATTAAAATTATGTTACCCCTGATTTTGCTCTACACTGAAGAACTTTAAGCCCCTGAATAATGCATTTTGCTGTAAATGGTACTGACAGATAGAGAATGGGTGACTGATGCAGAAAGAACAAGTAATAGAAAGCCTTAGTGGTACTGTCAGACACAATGTTAATTTTGACACTTATCCACATGAAACACAGATTGTATTGGAAGCAGCCAATTGTCTGTATTGGCCTCTGCTGTGTGTTCTCTGTGCATATGTAATCAGGCACTCTTCATTAAAAGCTACTCCATAAGCATAACACTATTTCAATCACCCTTTTGCACTGTAGGTTCCACTGAACACATTTGTAAATAGAGCTGTAAATGAAGCTGATAGAAGCTTGGAGTAAGCACCAGGCCTAGAATTTATAATCCAAGTCATTTTTTTTTAAATTCTGTGAAAACAAGCACAGGGTTGAGTGAGAGTTGGGTGAATCTGCAAAACCAAATGACTTCAAACAAGGTGATGGCAGGCAATTGACAAGAAGTAATGACTCATTGCAACAGGAGAAGGGGATGCAAAGTAATTGAAACCAAGATATAAAAGAACATAACAAAAAATATTATTTATCACTAATTCATTAAAGGTTGACTGATGTTGACATGTAAAGTTTGGACTGGAAGGAGCAAACACTAAAAAGTCATTCATAGTGGAGAGAATAGAGGAGAAAGTGAGGACTGCAGATGCTGGAGATCAGAGCTGAAAATGTGTTGCTGGAAAAGCGCAGCAGGTCATGCAGCATCCAAGGAGCAGGGGAATCGACGTTTTGGGCATGAGCCCTTTCGTCATTCCTGAAGAAGGGCTCATGCCCGAAACGTCGATTCTCTTGCTCCGTGGAGAGAATAGAGTAAAGTAGCTTTTATTTGCCATTCCTACCATACACAACTGATACAGTAGAAATGAGACAGCATTCCTCCAGGACCGAGGGTGCTACATGGGCAGCACAAACTACGCAATCGTACACGGCATAAAGTTCATAAGAAGTGCAAAACACATCAGTTACAGTGTAACAGAAGAATAATGGATAATAAACATTTTTCTAGCAGAAATATGAAGGAATTTTAGATGGGAAGGAGTCCAATTATACTGTGTTAAGGATCCTGATGGCTTGGGAGAAGAAACTGTTACACAGTATGGCCATGAGAGACCATAACCTCTGGTATCTTCTGTCAGATGGCAGGAGGGAGAAGAGTTTAAGTGAGGCATGTGTGGGGTCTTCCACTTCAAATGGATGATTCCTAAGTAATTCATTACATGTGATTCATAAATAAATAAACAAGGCAGGCAAGACCATAGCAGGGAGCAAGGGAAACTGCATTCATTTCAATGCAAGAAGCCTGACAAGTAAGGCAGATAAACCCAGGGCATGGATGTGAACTTGGGACAGGAATGTCAGAGCTTTACAAAAACATGGCTGAGGAACGTACAGGACCAGCAGCTCAATATTCTGGGGTCCAGATGCTATCAGAAGGATTAAAGGGGACGCAAGAGAGGAGGGCGTGAAGTTTTTGATTGGGGAAAACATCATAGCAGTATTTAGGGAGGACATTGCTGGGGGATCGTCCACTGAAGCTATTACATGGAAATGAGAAAGAAGAAGGGTGTGATCACTTTGGTGGGATTACACTACAGGCCCCCATCTGTAAAAGGATCTGAGTTATCTACAAGAATAATAAGGTTGTCACAGTGGACGATTTTAACTTTCCAAATATAGACTGTGACTGCCACTGTGTTAAGGGCTTGGATGGGGAGCAATTTGTTAATTTTGTTCAGGAAAAAGTGCTCAATCAATGTGTTGATGGGCCTCAGTACAGAAGGGGCAAAACTTGACCTCCTCTTGGGAAATCAGGTAGGGCAAGTGACTAAGGTGTTAGTGGGGCAACACTTTGAGGACAGTGACCAAAATTCTATTTGTTTTAAAATAGTTTTAGATAGGAATTGTCAAAAGTTGATTGGGTGTGGCTGTGAAGGTGAAGGGACATCTAGCAAGTAGGACCCTTTCAAAAGTGAGATAATGCAAATTCACTGCCAGCATATTCCTTTTCGTGTGAAGGCTAAAGAAGACATGAGATAGCTTTGGCAGATCAAGTAAAGGAAAATCCAAAGAGATTCTCCAAGTACGTTAAGGCCAAAAGAATAACTAGGAGAGAATAAGACCCCTTAAAGATCCATGAGGTAAGGTATGTGTGGAACGATGTGAAATGAGTGAGATCCTGAATATTTCTCATCGGTACTTAGCAAGGAGAAAGATATGGAAGTTAGGGAACTCAGGGAAATGAATATTGATGTTTTAATACTGTTCTCATGGGAAAATACGTTTGCCGTTCACCTTATCAATACCCCTCATCACTTGGAAACCTTTTTAAGGTCACCCCTCAACTTCTACTGCTCCAGTGAATGAAGATGCCACATTTTCACCTCTCTCCCTGTCAGCCTTCTGCAGGAGCTATTCCCTCCAGGAGAGCTTGGTCCACTTCTCCTTTGCTCCCAACACCTTCTCCATGACTGTAGAAGGTGTAACACCTGTCCACTTACTTTCTCACTCCTCAATATCCAAGGTCCCAAGCACATCCTCCAGATGAAGCTGCAACTTACCAGCACTTCACTCAATCTCAATGCGTTCACTGCTCATAACGTGGTCTCCTCTGCATTGGGAAGATGATAAGCAGACTGGGGAATGTTTATCAGCACACCTACTTTCTGTGTGCAAAAAATGAGCCGAGGTTCCTGTTGACTGCCACTAAAACACACCACTGTGTTCCCTGACCAACATCTCTATCCTAGGTTTGCTGCAATGTTCCAGTGACGTTCAGCACAAGCTGGAAGAACAGTATCTCATTTTGTGCTTGGAGACCCTGCAGCCTTCAGGACTCAACAGTGAATTCAATATTTTTAGGTCCTGAGCATCTTATCCCATGTCCTTACCCCATCCCCACACACCAGACCTTGCCATTACCTCAACCAACCAAGGTCAGCTAGTAATAGTCCCCATTAGCAGCAATCGATTCTCAAAGGCTGAGACCACCATGCCAGGCTGAGACTGTCCCACTACACTGAGGTGAGACCATCACACTGGGCTGTTGGAAGATCCAGAAGCTGCCTCTGAAGCAAGGCGTGACCTCTGTGTGAGAACCAGACAAGAGCATTGGGACAAGAGCACTAATCTAGACCAAGACCACCCACCTTGGACAAGACTGTCACATTGGGAGACTGTTGCACCAGGCCAAAACGCCATTCTGGGCCATTGGAAGCCACCTTGTCACTGGGCCTGGGCCAGAAGAAGACACTTTCCACTGAAGTCATTAAAAGAGGGTAAGACCATAAGATATTGGAGCAGATATTAGGCCATTGGGCCCATTGAGTCTGCCCTGCCATTCAATCATGGTTGATACCTATCTCAACTCCATTCTCCTGCTTCTCCTGTAACCTTTGATCACCTTGACAATCAAGAACCTATGTCAGTCTTAAATATACTCAATGACCAGGCCTGCACAGTCTCCTGTTGCCATGAATTCCATAGATTCACCACTCTCTGGCTGAAGAAGTTTCTCCTCATCTCTGTTCTAAAGGATCTTCCCTTTATTCTGAAAGCTTGGATCCTGCTAATAGAAACATCTTCCCAAAGTCCACTCCATCCAGACAGTTCAGCATTCTGTAAGTTACAATTAGATTTTGCCCCACCATCACCATCCCTCTAAATTAGAGTATAACCCTGGGACTATTGTCGTGAACCTCCTTTGGACACACTCCAGGAACAGTAAATCCTTCATTAGGTATGGGGTCCAAAATTGGTCACAATACTCTAAATGGGGTCTAACCAGAATTTAGAGGAGAAAGTGAGGACTGCAGATGCTGGAGATCAGAGCTGAAAATGTGTTGCTGGAAAAGCGCAGCAGGTCAGGCAGCATCCAAGGAGCAGGAGAATCGACGTTTCGGCCATGAGCCCTTCTTCAGGAATGAGGAAAGTGTGTCCAGCAGGCTAAGATAAAAGGTAGGGAGGGGGGACTTGGGGGAGGGGCATTGGGAATGCGATAGGTGGAAGGAGGTCAAGGTGACGGTGATAGGCTGGAGAGGGTGTGGGAGCGGAGAGGTCATGAAGAAGATTGCAGGTTAGGAAGGCGGTGCTGAGTTTAAGGAGGAGATGACCTGGGGAGTGCAGTAAACTCAGCACCGCCTTCCTAACCTGCAATCTTCTTCCTGACCTCTCCGCCACCCCCCACTCCAGCCTATCACCCTCACCTTGACCTCCTTCCATCTATCGCATTTCCAACGCCCCTCCCCCAAGTCCCTCCTCCCTACCTTTTATCTTAGCCTGCTGGACACACTTTCCTCATTCCTGAAGAAGGGCTCATGGCCAAAACGTCGATTCTCCTGCTCCTTGGATGCTGCCTGACCTGCTGCGCTTTTCCAGCAACACATTTTCAGCTCTAACCAGAACTTATAAAGCCTCAGAGGTACATCCTTGCTTTTATATTCTAATCCTCTCAAAATAAATGCCAACATTGTATTGCCTTACTAACTACCAACACAACCTGCAAGTTTACCTTAAGAGAATCCTAGATTAGGGTTCCCAAATCCCTTTGTACTTCAGATTGTTGAATTTTCTCCCCATTTAGAAAATAGTCTGGGCCTCTATTCTTCCTACGAAAGTGCATGATCTCACACTTTCCCACATTATATTCCATCTGCCACTTCTTTGCCCACTCTCTTAACCTGTCCGAAACCTTCTGCAACCTCCCACCTCCTCAATGTTACTTGCCCCTCCACCTATCTTTGTATCATTTGCAAACTTAGTCAGGATGCCCTCAGTCCCTTCATCCAGATCATTAATGTATAAAATGAAAAGATAAGGTACCATAATAAATGGAAGCATCAGAAGAAAGTTTAGAAAGAAAAAGAAATGTAAAGCAAACAGAGTAGATGAGCTCCAGGCTCCTGGGCTGAGGAGCCCTCACATTGTGCTGCTTCTCTGCCACTACCTTGAAAATATGCAGGATAGCTATACAAGGACAGCAGCCTTGCTAAGTATTGAGCTGCATGTGATAGGCTGTGACCAAGTAATTTGTGCAGAAACGCTCCAGAATAACTTCAAGAGTCCCATCAAAAAGTACATTCTCAGCCAATGGGAGCACAAAGAGAAAGACATACAATTCTCAAATTATGTCAGCTGAAGAAATCCAGGCAATCTACAAATACCATAACAGAACTAGTGAGAAAGAAATCTTCAGAAAGCATCACATGCTCTCAATTACCACTTCAAGATTTAAATATTCTTATTGCAAAAGGGGAGTCACCAAGAATACAATGGGTCCTCTACAATCATAGAGTTGGATCTTACAGGTGCTGATGTTTCCATGCCAAATGTTTTCTTCTAGATGGTAGTGGTTGTGATGTTGGAAGGTACTGTCCAAGGCACCTTGATGAATTTCTGTAGTACGTACCACAAATATGAACATTTGTAAGAAAGTTCCTTAATTGCCCACCATCTTGTCCTTTTAAATTTTTGTATCTGTATTGTTTGCTTTTAACGTTATCACTTTTAATTATATACCATTTAATAATAATTTACGTACTAAACTTTCAACTTATTTAAAACATACAGGTTTGGTGTTTGTTAATTTAAAACTGGAACATTTGAAAACTAAAAGGCGACTATGATCAAGCCTACACAGGTTTGTGTTTCAGAAAACACTTTAAGATACAACCGGTGCAGTTGTGACGTTAGGGATTTTTTTCCTTTCCATTTGTGCAGTCAGTTTCAGTATTGAAAGCCAGCAGCAGCTTCATTTCATTTAGCGCAGCTTCATTTTGAGAAAAGCAGATTGCCTTGAAAAAAAGCAAAACAATTGCACCACATGATATCAGTGCACACACTGCTTGGTCCTTTACTGAATATTCTATCAGCCAGGGACACATGCTTCATTTGAACCAATGCTCCAATCTGGTAAATACATAGTTAACACAAATTTTGTGCACTGCCTGCCCCAGGTCAGATCATCAACCTTGACCTCTGTGCTGAAAACACACCATAAGAAAGTCTGATTTGTGCAGGTGAGAAAAACAGTGCATTATAATTCTTGTCAGCTGCTGTAACCACCTCAGGCTTTATCAGCAGAAACTAAAGCTGACAAGTAAATTCCTATGCACATAACCCAAGCCTTAAAAATACCAAGTATATTTTAAGAAAGCAAACCATAATACAATATGGTTGAACTTTTGTCAGATTTGTCGCAATAATGTGTATGTTCATAATATCAAATTAGAAATTAGAATATGGTTCCATAGGGGTATTATCAAACTTAACTGGAATGAAACAGTGTACTTCATTTTGTTGCTGTTTTGAATTCTGCTAAGTTGGCACAGTTAATGCTCCAAGAATCAGTGTTCACCATATAAAATTGCACAGAAGTGCCACTTAAATAAAACATGTGGCTATCTATTGAAGTTAATATATACGCAGTCAATCTTTCTTGATGTTGCACACAAACTGAAGTGTTCATGAAAATTTGGAGTGTGAAGAATAATTGCATCAGATGTGCAAACATTATTCATTTTCTGTTACATAATCGCATGTTCTGTCCTTTTTTTAAGTAAATTGTTTGCTATTTTATTTTCATGTTGTAGAATAAGAATAAAAAGCTTCAACATGAGACAGAGTTTGCAGTCAGTAGCAAAAAGAATGATACTTCATAAGACCAGAAAATAGAGGAGCAGAATTAGGCCATTCAGCCCATCAAGTCTGTTCTTCCATCCTATCATGGCTGATGTTTCTCAACTCCATTTTCCTGCCTTCTCCCAATAACCCTTGATCACCTTGAATAGTTGTATCCCATATAGTTGTATAGATATAGTTGTATATCTTGAATAGTTGTATCCCAAAATTGACTCCTGCAGAATTCCACTAGTCACCAGCTGCTGTCCTGAAGAAAATCCCTTTCTCCCAACTCTTGGCTTTCTGCCAATCAGCCAATCCTCTATTCATGCCTGTACCTTGCCACTAACATCATGGGCTCTTATCTTACTCAGCAGTCTCCTGTGTTGTAACTTATCAAAGGCCTTCTGGAAATTCAAATAGGTCAAGGCCACTGGCTCCTTTGTCTAACTTGTTTATTACCTTCTCAAAGAATGGCCCAACAAGTCCACATCAATCCTCTGAACAGTAACCCACCCAAACCCATTCCCTTATCCTATTACTCTATATTTACCCCTGACTAATGCACCTAACCTACACATCCCTGAACATTATGGGCAACTTAGCATGGCCAATTCACTTAACCTGCACATCTTTGGATTGGATGATGACCACTACACTCAACTCTGTCCCTGACTGTCTTGAAGTTTTGGTATATTGCTGGTGCTTTCCACTGTGAAAACTAATGCAAAGTACTGCTTACTATTTATTCCACTTTTAGCAGTCCACAAACATTTTGACTGGCAACTTTAGAGTATTTAGGAGGTTTTCCAGCTCAATACCCTCCACAAAATTAAAATGAGACTCTATATAGAATCTACAGTGGTGAAGCAGAAAAGTTAGCCCAAAGGGTCTATGACACTGGGAAGAGATGATGACATAGTGATAATGATAAATGAATTCGTAACCAAGAACCCTATTCTAATGTTCTGGGGACAGCTGTTCAAATGCCACATTGGTTATTGATGAAACTTCAATTCAATACATATCTGATTGTCATACAAACCATACAAACCATCTGGTTCATTGTCACCCTCCTGGGAAGGAAGTCAATCAAACATACCCAGTATGGCCCACGTGTGAGTCAATACCTACAAAAATGAGTTGACTCTTAACTGCCCTCTGAAATCATCTAGCAAGCCACTCAGTTGTATCAAAGCCACTGCAAATGAAAGCAGACAGACCACCAGACATCAACTTAGTTACCAGAAAGGATAACAGCAGGTTGACTCTGTGTAATTTTCCTTAACAACATCAGGAAGCAATGTGCCATAATTGGGAGAACTTTCCCATGGACTATTCAAGCAACAGCCTGACATAATCATACTCATGGAATCATTGTACAGGCAATGTCACAATCAGCTAAAAAGTCAGTACTCCTCACGTTAAATACCATTTGGAAGAAGCACTTACAACACCAGGTAAGTAACAAATATTAGGAGAAAGTGAGGACTGTAGATGCTGGAGACCAGAGTTGAAAAATGTGCTGGAAAAACACAGCAGGCCAGGCAGCATCTGAGGAGCAGGAGAATCGACGTTTCGGGCATAAGCCCTTCTTCAAGTAACAAATATTATTCAGGTTGTGCAACTGCCAGTTAATGATCATTTCCAACAAGAGAAAATCTAATCATCACTCCTCGATGTTCAATGGCATTACTATCACGGAATTCCCCAACAATATCCTGACAAATATTATTGACCAGAAACTGAACTGGAGCACCCATATACTTACTTTTGTTTACTAGAGCATGTCAGAAGTTTGGAATCCTGCAGTGAGTAGCTCAACTCCTGACTTTCCAAATTTTATCTACCATACAAGATATAAGTCAGGCATGTGATGGAATATTCCCTATTGTCTGAATTCTTGCAGCTCCAAAAACACTCAAGAAGCTCGACAGCATCCAGGGCAAAACAATCTGCTTGATTGAACAATCTCACGTTTTCAATATTCGCTTGCTTCATCAGTAGCACACAATGGTTACCATCTACAAGACATACTACAGTAACTGAGCAAGGCTGTTCAACAGTATTTTACATACTTGAAAACACCTCTGCCTGGAAGGACTAGGGAGCAGAATCAAAGGAACAGCACAGCTTGCGCCATTCTGACTTGGAACAATAAGTCATTTCTTCATTGCGGCTGGAACTCCCTTCCTAACAGCAATTGTGTGTTCCTACATTCCAATGGGCTCCGAATTACCAGCATGTTCTCCAGGGCAGTAAGGAACAGTCAATAAATGCTGGCTGAACCACTGACATCTCCTTCCCATAAAAAATAAAAAGTAAATCTTCCCACCCATTACATCCAGCCTTATCAGCAACGTTTGTTTTTGTCCTTGACATGTGTATCTAATGTACTCCTAAATGCCTCAATACTATTCATCTGAACAATTCCTATGGTAATATTTTCCAAATTCTAGCCTATCATTGAATAAGGAGCTTTCTCCTCAGTTCCCAATTGGATTTTGTTTTAGGGATTCTGATTAATTTAAGTAGAAACAATTTCTTTATATTGAGGCAATCAAATTCTTTCTACATCTTAAAAGACCTTTGTCACATAACTTTTAAAATCTGAGCTGCGCACCATAGTCCTGCTTGGTTTGCTTTAGTTTCCTTATTAACCGAGATGGCTACATGTAAGGATTTAGACACATGTATGCAGAGACTCCTTTGCTCTTCTCCCTTTCACACATGTTCTGCAAGCGTTATATAACTTCCTTAATCTTTCCTCAAAAATACACTGCCGCGCACTTGCCTAGATCGATAGATTAATTCCATAACAATCTTGTAATTAATGTTTTCTTGTCAATGGGGTTATGATTATAGCTGATGTTATTCTGGGGTAAGTCAAGTCCTGGACTGAAATCTGGTAGAATCATATATTTGGCTAAGCACCAGTTGTATTGCATTTTGTGAGATGATTCTCACTGTGAGGCTGCATGGACTTTCTTAGTTTATCCTACCAAAGCAAATTCTTTAACTACCCACCTCACCCTATATTTCTTTTTCATTGATTGTTTCCACCTTGCCATGCACCATTTCAGAAAAAGAAAACTTGCCATTGCTGGGATAGCCTGGAATTGACCAGCATTCTGCACTGGCACCATCTTCAAAAGGTAATTATGTTCTCAAATAAGCAGGGTCAGTGTCAGTTCACGATGCCCTGCATGATTCATGATATTTTCCCCAGACCTGGTAAAACGGAAAACTTGCACTCCCCTTTGTGTGCAGGAACTGAAAGTCCAGCCAGATAGGGTGGTGCACAAACAGAATATCTTCTTCCCCATTTACCATCAAAAGAGGCACAAACAGCCTGGTTTGAGGAGGCTACTTAGGTTAGTGCTATCTCCGTTTTCTTGAGGAATGGAAAACAATGGAGGACGATGACCTTTTCCACTCTACCAGTGCAAGTGCCACTATCTTCTGCCTGAAATCTCACACTCATTCTACCTCTGCTGCTGTACTCACCTCTCATCATGACTGAGGCTCCACTACTCTCACTATTACATGCAAAATCTTCCCTCACTCACTATCACCCATCTCTATCTCCAGATACCACAAATCCTGCATTCACCATGTGTTGTCTACTCTCTTGCTCTGAGTACATCTCACCTCTATCAAAAGCAACTATTGTGCCACCAATATTTGTATACATGATTTGGAGATTCCAGTGTTGGACTGGGGTGTCCAAAGTTAAAAAATCACACAACCACTTGAATGAAGGAGCAGCGCTCCGAAAGCTAGTGCTTCTAATTAAACCTGTTGGACTATAACCTGCTGTTGTGTGATTTTTAACTTTTGTATACTTTAATAGCTGCTTCTTTCACCCCCAGGAGAAAAAACAGTCCACAATAAGGCAAAAACAAAGTAGGAAGTGTGAGACTCAACATTTGGTTCCTCACTCCTTATGTGGAGAGGATCCTGACTCTGATGCTGTACACCTCTATGACTCTACGACTCTATGACTCTCCTGGAAAATTGAGTGGCCACGCCCAAGCCCCTGGACAGGCTTAGAGGCTGTCCTTGACTTACCATCCCCAGAGACGCTTAGCAAAAACTATCTCCATTCACTTACTGAGGATGTGAAACTTGAAAGGGTTCAAAAAAGATTTCCAAGGATGTTGCCAGAGTTGGAGGATTTGAGCTATAGGGAGAGGCTGAACAGGCTGGGGCTGTTTTCCCTGGAGAATTGGAGGCTGAGTGGTGACCTTATAGAGGTTTACAAAATTATGAAGGGCATGGATAGGGTAAATAGACAAAGTCTTTTTCCCTGGGGTGGGGGAGTCCAGAACTAGAGGGCATAGGTTTAGGGTGAGAGAGGAAAGATATAAAAGAGACCTAAGGGGCAACTTTTTCATGCAGAGGGTGGTACGTGTATGGATTGATCTGCCAGAGGAAGTGGTGGAGGCTCGTATGATTGCAACATTTAAAAGTCATTAGGATGGATATATGAATAGGAAGGGTGTGGAGGCATATGGGCTGGGTGCTGGCAGGTGGGACTAGATTAGTTTGGGATATCTGGTCAGCATGGATGGGTTGGACCAAAGGGTCTGTTTCTGTGCTGTACATCTCTATGACTCTATGACTGTATGACTGCTGACAACCATAACAAGCTTCCTGACTTTGGATCTGCACTAAACAGTGTAGTAATACAGTGTTCCTGTGAATCTGGTATTACCGGCTGAGGGGCAAGTGCAAAAAAGCAATGCCATGCAGTGCTGTGAGAATTCAGGCAGGTTCAAAGGGAGTGATAGCCGTGGGCTCAAATAAACAGGCTGGAGGCACACCCTGATACAGTCCATGGGTGTGTCCATGACCTACTCAGTGCCATAGCACGTCCCATTACAATGATAGTTACCAGTGTACCTCAAGGTACATCACTGAAGTAGGCTCCTGTTGTGCTGTATTAATGTCCATTCCTTTGAATCAGGAGGCTTGGGTTCAACCTGTTCCAGAAGTGTGTAATAACATGTCTGAACAGTTTATTACAAAATAGTGTTTTTGATGTGGTGAAGAACACTTTACATAGATTGCAGATGTGCCATGGTAGTTCTTCATGGCAGGCACATGTCAGATGCCAACGTTTGTGGATATAAAGTATATGTATCTAGTTTTCATGGAGAACAGCTGTTGGTGATGTTGGTGCCTGGTGACCAACATGAATATTCTTTAGAGCAAGGAGTGAGCTGAAGTTACCTGCTTTGACTGCAAGATAGGAAGCTGAATATTACTGAGATAGGTTTCTTCAGTGATAAGCTGTTTAACCAATTGATATTCCTCCCTTAACTGGAAACTCAGTGCTACTTAGCAAGAAATTCACCATTCTGCTCAGTAAATGTTCTTAAAAATTGCAGCAAGCTCCCAAGATTGAGATAGGTTTCACAAAACTTATTGTGCGTTTAGCCCACATCACCCAAGATCCTGTAAGGGTTCATTCCTCTTTTTGGTTTTAACATGCTGCTTTTTTTCCAATGAAGCACAAACACTCAATTCTGCGAATTTGGTCTTAACAATTAAACAAAAGAAATACAGAAGAATTGAAGATAAAGCAGAACAAATCAAACTATTTACTTATAACACAAATGTAAAGATTCTGAAGCATATGGTAAAATACAATCCTATTCATTCTAACAGCATCCCAATTCGGTACTCAAGCATCAAAGAAAGTTTCCCTCTCGATCAGAAATAAGTTTTGAATTAACTGTGGCTTTAATTTCCAATCATGAGAATCTGATGGAAACAGATATACTTAATAGTTAACCATTAATCTCCTTCAGATACAGGACAGTGGTGGGAGACTGTGTATTGAGTCGGAAGAGATAGGAGAGGTCTTGAACAAGTACTTCTCTTCAGTATTTACGAACGAGAGGGACCGTATTGTTGAAGAGGAGAGTGTGAAACGGACTGATAAGCTAGAAGAGATACCTGTTAGGAAGGAAGATGTGTTGGACATTTTGAACAACTTGAGGATAGACAAGTCCCCCGGGCCTGACGGGATATATCCTAGGATTATGTGGGAAGCAAGAGAGGAAATTGCAGTACCGTTGGCAATGATCGTCTCGTCTTCACTGGCAACTGGGGTGGTACCAGGGGACTGGAGAGTAGCGAATGTTGTGCCCCTGTTCAAAAAAGGGAATAGGGATAACCCCGGGAATTACAGGCCAGTTAGTCTTACTTCTGTGGTAGGCAAAGTAATGGAAAGGGTACTGAGGGATAGGATTTACGAGTATCTGGAAAGACACTGCTTGATTAGGGACAGCCAGCATGGATTTGTGAAGGGTAGGTCTTGCCTTACAAGTCTTATTGAATTCTTCGAGGAGGTGACCAAGCATGTGGATGAGGGTAGAGCAGTGGATGTAGTGTACATGGATTTTAGTAAGGCATTTGATAAGGTTCCCCATGGTAGGCTTATGCGGAAAGTCAGGAGGCATGGGATAGAGGGAAATTTGGCCAATTGGATAGAAAACTGGCTAACCGGTCGAAGTCAGAGAGTGGTGGTAGATGGTAAATATTCAGCATGGAGTCCAGTTACAAGTGGAGTTCCGCAGGGATCAGTTCTGGGTCCTCTGCTGTTTGTAATTTTTATTAATGACTTAGATGAGGGAGTCGAAGGGTGGGTCAGTAAATTTGCAGATGATACAAAGATAAGTGGAGTCGTGGACAGTGAGGAGGGCTGTTGTCAGCTGCAGAGGGACTTAGATATGATGCAGAGCTGGGCTGAGGAGTGGCAGATGGAGTTCAACCCTGCCAAGTGTGAAGTAGTCCATTTTGGAAGAACAAATAAGAATGCGGAATACAGGGTTAATGGTAGGGTTCTTGGTCAGGTGGAGGAACAGAGGGATCTTGGGGTCTATGTACATAGATCTTTGAAGGTTGCCACTCAGGTGGATAGAGTTTGTAAGAAGGCCTATGGAGTATTATCGTTCATTAGCAGAGGGATTGAATTCAAGAGTCGTGAGGTCATGTTGCAGCTGTACAGGACTTTGGTTAGGCCACATTTGGAGTACTGTGTGCAGTTCTGGTCGCCTCACTTTAGGAAAGATGTGGAAGCTTTGGAGAGGGTGCAGAGAAGATTTACCAGAATGTTGCCTGGAATAGAGAGTAGGTCGTACGAGGATAGGTTGAGAGTTCTCGGCCTTTTCTCGTTGGAACGGCGAAGGATGAGGGGTGACTTGATAGAGGTTTATAAGATGATCAGAGGAATAGATAGAGTAGACAGTCAGAAACTTTTTCCCCGGGTACAACAGAGTGGTACAAGGGGACATAAATTTAAGGTGAAGGGTGGAAGGTATAGGGGAGATGTCAGGGGTGGGTTCTTTACCCAGAGAGTGGTGGGGGCATGGAATGCGCTGCCTGTGGGAGTGGTAGAGTCAGATTCATTGGCGACCTTTAAGCGGCATTTGGATAGGTACATGGATGGGTGCTTAATCTAGGATAGAAGTTCGGCACAACATCGTGGGCCGAAGGGCCTGTTCTGTGCTGTATTGTTCTATGTTCTATGTTCTATGTTCTAGATACAAATAAATGCCATATACCATGAGTTAAAATTCTAAATCCAAAAATAAATAAAGTCAAAATAAGTATAGATCATACGCCTTAAATTTAGTATTGTCCACAAATACTAATGTTATACTTCAGATGCTCTATTCCAATTTATTAATTTAAATTGAGAATAACACTTATCCCAGTAGTGACCCCTGTGAAACATCACTTCCCTCCTTTTGCCATCTTAAATAACCAATCTTACTGTCTGCTTACTGTTCTCTAACCTTTTGTTGTCCTTCCTTCTACTCATCCTTGATTCCAAATGCTCTGATATTAATCATGAGTCTGCTATGCAACATTTTACTAAATGACTCTCATAAATCAAATAAATTTCAACTGCTGCATTACCCTTGGCTATTGTTGCTGTTACTTCTTCAAGGAATTCAATAAGATTGATCAACCATGGTGATCATTCTTTCTTGTGTTTAGAGTTCCTGAACTTTTCTTTCATTTCAGCTTTAAGTTCAGATTCTATTATCCATCAAGCACCATTTGGTTAACTAGTTTATAGTTCACTGCATAAGTTCCATTTCTCATTTTAAAATAAAAATATTAAAAGTTGATCAGTCCTCTGGCTCTCAAATGAACTTCTTTATATGTGTGATAATGTCGCTACTATTTCTTCACTAATTTCTTTAAATATGCAGGTGGCAGGCACAAAATTTATACTAAGTTTCATGAGTTAGTGGATTCTCTACTTTCCACATTGCTTTCATATTTGAACTGACTACTTCCTGCTAGCATAATGGTCTTGCAGTTTTCTATGTTAGCTGAAATAGCATACCTATCAGATAGTTGAGTTCATATGGAGTCAGATTCTGGAAGTTATCACACTAATATGACTTCTCAAGTTTAGATATACAGTCTGAGTTAATGATATTTCTAATAATCTGTTCAACATGTGTTATTATTTGAACCTGGGCCTTCTGGCACAGAGGTAGGGTACCATGTGGACCACTATATCACATGGGTCCATTATATTATGAGTTATATGCATATTAAATTGCTATTATATTACTTATAAAGCTGACTGAGACTGGCTAGTAGGACAAACATCTACTGACTGACTGAATTTACAAAGGATAAGATGGAGGTGTCTTATACTAGAGCATCACATGTTATGATGATATCTAGCCATCTTAAACATACAGTGCGTTTCTGAGATATGAGCAATAATATAAAAATATATCTTTTTCTTTTCTTGTAATGTTTCATGCAGTTTGTTAATCTCCTTGGTAGATATCAAGGCACAGTAACCATCTTGACACTTCACTGCTAGTGTAGTTGATTTAGTCCTAGATTCATTCACCAAGTCGGTGTGTTTTTCTACAAATGTTTTGTTGCCTTGCTAGGTGACATCATCAGTGCATCTTTGATAAGGTGTTGGTGGTCTGTCCTGCCTGGTATTTATATGCCTGTGCTTGTTGATTCTTCTGGTTCTGTACCTGAGTGGTTTGTATACAAGGTCCAGTTCAATGTATCTATTGATTGAGATCTGGTTGGATTGCCAGGCTTCAGGGAATTCTCTGGCATGTTCCTGTTTTGCCTGTGCTAGGATGATTACATTGCCTCAGTTGAACATGTGTTCTTTCTGGTTGGATATGAAAGAGTGTTGGTCATATCTGGCAGTGCAAGCTGATGCTCATGCACTCGTATGGTCAGTTTCCTTCCTGTTTGTCGGTTTCATCCTTCTGGATGTGTGTGTCAGGTCTTTAACCTTTGTAGAGAACTGGTGGAAGATGTTTATTGGTTTGCGGGCCACTAAGATTCCCAGGGATCTGCATAGTCAGGTAGTTATCTCTTGGACGTATGGCATGGTCACTATTGTATCTAGTTATGTAGTTTTTCTTCTTTGGGTTTGTCTCCTAAGTTTCTGCGCGGATTCCTCCAGGTACTCTAGTTTCCTCCAAAAGATGTGCAGATTAGCACGGAGCAGCACGGTTGCTCAGTGGTTAGCACTGCTGCCTCACAGCACCAGGGTCCCAGGTTCAATTCCAGCCTCGGCTGACTGTCTGTATGTGTTGAGTTTGCACATTCTCCTTGTGTCAGCGAGGGTTTCCTCCGGGTGCTCCGGTTTCCTCCCACAGTCCAAAGATGTGCAGGTCAGGTGAATTGGCCATGTTAAGTTGCCCATAGTGTTAAGTGCATTAGTCAGAGGGAGATGGATCTGGGTGGGATACTCTTCAGAGGGTCGGTGTGGACTGGTTGGGCCAAAGGGCCTGTTTCCACACTGTAGGGAATCTAATCTAATCTAATTCGGTGAATTAGTCATACTAAATTGACCGCAGTGTTTAGGGATGTGTAGGTTAGGTGCGTTAGTCAGGTGTAAATGTAGAGTAATAACGGATACTCTACAGAGAGTCAGTGTGGACTTGTTAGGCTGAAAGGCCTGTTTCCACACTGTAGGGATTCTATGAAATACTGGAGGATAGTGCTCTTGGGTACTGTTTTTGTTTAAGTCCTTTGAACCCTTTATTCCTTTGTTCCTGTTCTGCCTCTGGAGTTCTGGTTTGTTACAGTGTGTCATAGCTTGTTTAAATAACGTCCTAATGCAGCTCCATTTGTGTGTCAGGGGTGGTTGCTGTTATCGTTCAGTATCTGATCTGTAAGGGTGTTCTTCCTGTTCACACTGTCCTGGAGTTCCCCTGTAGGTGTGCATTCCACTAATACATCCAGGAAGGGGAGTCTGGTGTTGTTTTCCCTTTTTTTAGTAAACTTTATTCTGATGAGGATGTTATTGATGTGCTGGTGGGTTTCCTCCAGTTGTGTACATTTAATGATGACAAAGGTGCCGTTTACATACTAGATCCAGAGTTTGGGTTGGATGATGGGGAGGACTGTCCGCTCTAAGTATTGCATTATTACTTCTGTTATCAGTCCTGAAATCGAGGACCCCACTGGTGTGCCGTTGATTTGTCTGTGCACTTGTCCGCTGAATATAAAGTTCATTTTTTCTAATTTTCATGTAAGTCCTCTTAGGCCTTACTCTGCTCCATATTAGCCATAATAAGAAGGTACCTGATGAAGGAGCAGTGCTCTGAAAGCTAGTACTTCCAAATAAACCTGTTGGACTAGAACCTAATACTGTGTGACTTTTTCACTTTGTCCACCTCAGTCGGCACCCCCACATCATGTCAAAAATAATGAGGATTTGAGTTCGGAAGTAGTGATGTCTTACTGCAGTTACACACCTCGAGTGTTGCAATAGTTTTGGGTTCCCAACCTAAGAAAGGACAGATTTGCCATGAAGGGAGTGCATTGGCACCAGGCTAATAACATGAATGACAGGACTGTCCTATGAGAAGACATTGGTTCAACCAGGCCTGCATTCACAAGAAATTAGACTGAAGAGTGGGATCTAATTGAAATGTTTTAAATTCTAACAAGGCTGAACAGTCTACCTGCAAGAAAGGTGTTACTATCCAGGTGGAGAGGCTAGAACCAGAGGTCACATGACTAAGATGAGGAACCTTTTTTTGCTCAAGGGCTATTGAATCCAATGAATTCTGAACCACAAAACGTCATACACAGGTCACTGTGTATGTTCAAGAAAGAGAGCGATAAATATTTAGATATTAAAATCATTATGAGGTATGGGAAGAAAGCAGGAATATGACATTAAAATAGAGGATCAACCATGATAATATTGAATGACAGGTCAGGCTTGAATGGCCAAATAACCTACTCATGGTCTGAGTTTCTGTTTTTCTATGTTTCAATCTCACCATGCTTTCATCTTTCTCAACATTATTCAGCTGCTGCCAAGACGGGAAAACTCTGCCCAAAATTATTAATGCTTGATTATTGCAAGTGAAATTTTTTAACTTGAATTTTTTCATGTATATGAATGTTATAAATAATTTATTCATATCAGTTAGAAGATGACTGGATGCTGAAATTCCTCTTTGATCAAGTAGAATGTATAATGAAATAATCAAGAACAGAAATTGTTGGAGAAGCTCAGCAGATCTGACAGTATCCGTACAGAAAGAAATAATCCAGTGATTGCAGGATCCCAGGACTTGAAACATGAACTTTGTTTTCTCTGAGCAGTTGATGAATTTCTCCAGCAATTTCTGTTGTTTATTCAGATCTCCAGTAACAGCAATCCATTGTTTCACTTTAGGACGTCTAACTGCCACACTTTCACCGAGAAAGTAAATGTAAGGCTGCAATTTTAGACACTGTTGTGATAATTGTAAAGTAATTAGAAGCCCTGCAGTTTCCTATTTAAGTGCTTTGCTCTCATTAGGGAACACAAAGCTAGCCATGGCATCTATTTCTGTTATTTTTATTTTTGTGGAGAATGGTTTATGAAAGAAATATAAAATACTTCAACATATTTTGCACAATAGGAATGATTACTTTTCCATGACAGCTGACTGAGTGCTACATTATCTCTGTTGTAGGTGTGAAAATACTTTGTTGCAATTTAAATGCTTTTGAAGAGAACAAAGTACTCTTTTCTTGATCAACCCACTCAAGACAAAGTTATGTTTGTCTAAGATACGTACCATGGTATGATATTCTGATGTCAGGGCACATGCGATCTCTCTGAAATTTGGAAGAACTTGTCAGAAAAAAACTAAATCAACACATGGGGAACTTTTAAACTCTTGTAGAAGTTGAGGGAACTACAGAAATAGGATAGATTCATGTTTCCCAAAATGTCCTCCACTCTCAGGAAATAACTTTCCCGAAAAGGTGAACCAAGATTACTCATTCATAATGTGTAAAGCTTTTACGTGGAAACTTAGTTCATGACCATCTCACCTTCCATCATCAGGCCTGTAGAATCTGTACACTGGATATATGTGAAATACTGAATGGAAAAATGAGAATTGAACATAACTTTCAACACGAAAAGAAAAAGTATTAATTTGTGTGAATTTCAAATCACATGAATAAGTATAAATTTTATGCAACTACATTCAAAATTATGTGGGAAATTTCAATGAATCTAAAATCAGCAGGATTTGTTCTCTAATACTGTATTGGGGAGCGCTGATATTCATATCTTCACTTGTTAGAAGGAGAGAATCCTGACCCTTACAAAGGAAGACTGAGAGCACTCCTACAGAGACACAGCAGCAACTATGTCTCAACAACTGAGTAAGTGCCACTCTTCATTCTACTGCGGCTGAACCATTAAACCTGTGTCAATCATTGTATACCACTTCTAAGCAATGCCATGTCACCTCTCCCTTTTGTCATGCAATTTTCACAAGCCTAGCATGACATCTATGGATAAATGGCCTCCTGGATCTTAAAGGACAAGAGTACGGAGATCTCAGAGGAAGTATGAGCACGCCTGCCTCCTGCACATTCATCCCCCCACCAGTCCAGATCCTGACAACCAGAAAGGAACGATAGACTTAGAAAGTGACAGTAAACAAACAATCTGGTGGGAACCTCGCTACAACTGCTCTGCAGCTGGCTGACAAAGAAACATCCCAGGTTGTTGGTGCTAGGAAGTACCTGGTCTTGCTCAGGTACTTGCTCAGCAGCAGGCAAGAGAGGTCCCTGTTGTATTGGTAATCAGAGATTTCATCCAAATGCACAGGTATACATGTATTTGGAAAGTCAAGGGCTATTCTACATGGCTTTGTGCATGAATTCCACTGACTTAATTGATGTTTTAGAAGAAGTAATAAAGAGGATTGAAGAGGGCAGAATGGTGGAAGTGATCTACATGGACTTCAGTAAGGCGTTCAACAAGGTTCCTCATAGTAGACTGATTAGCAAGGTTAGATCATACAAAATAGAGGGAAAACTAGCTATTTGGATACAGAACTGGCTCAAGGACAGAAGACAGAGGATGATAGTGGAGGATTGCTATTCAGACTGGAAGCCTGTGACCAGCGGTGTGCCACAAGGATCGGTGCTGGGTTCACTGATTTTTTTTTATTTAAGTAAGTGATTTGGACATGAACATAGGAGGCATGGTTAGTAAGTTTGTAGATGACACCAAAATCAGCAGTGTATTGGCAACAAAGAAGGTTACCTCAGAGTCCAATAGGACCTTGATCAGAAAGGTCAATGGGCCAAAGGATGCCAGATGGGATTTAATTTAGATAAATGTGAGTTGCTGCATTTTGGAAAAGCAATTCAAAGGCAGGACTAATGTACTTAATAGTAACGTCCCGGGAAGCATTGCTGAACAAAGATCTTGGAGTCCAGGTTCATAGTTCCTTGAAAGTGGAGTTGCAGGGTAGACAGGATAGTGAAGAAGGTACTTGGTATGCTTGTCTTTATTAGTCAGTGCATTGAGTATGAGAGTTGGAATGTCATATTGCATCTTAATAGAACATTGGTAGACCACTTTTGGAATACTCTGTGCAATTCTGGTCTTCTCTGCTATAGAAAGAATTTTGTGAAAGTTGAAAACATTCAGAAAGATTTACAAGGATGTTCCAGCATTGGAGAGTTTCAGCTGTAGAGAGAGGCAAAATTGGCTGGGGCCATTTTCCCTGGAGCACCAAAACCTGAGGGGTGATCTTACAGAGGTTTATAAAAATGTGAGGGGCACAGATAGGATGAATATCCAAGGTTCTTTTCCCCGGGGTAGGGGAGCCCAAAGTTAGAGGGCATAGGTTTAGGGTGAAAGGGGAAAGATTTAAAAAGGGACCTAAAGGGTAACAATTTCATGCAGTGAGTGGTGCATATATGGAATGAGCTGCTAGAAGAAGTGGTGGAGGCTGATACAATTATAACATTTAAAAGGCACCTGGATGGCTCTATGAAGAGAAAGGAGTGAGAGGGATATGGGCCAAATGCTGGCAAATGGGGCTAGATTAATTTAAGATAAATTTCATTTATTTTATTTATCTTTTTTTATATTTCTTTTCACTGTTCTGTACCTCTTATTTCTTGATTGTCTCTCTTTCTCTCACTCCCCACTCTCTCATCACCTTTTTCCTCTCTTCCCCCTTTGCTACCTTTCTCCCCTGTTTTCCATTTTGCCTCTGCTTCACCCATCCCCCACATATTTTGTCACATAGCACTGACTTCAGCCTTGGTCATCCACAGATCATAATCTCCCTATAATCTCTCAATGCACTGTCATTAGCATCTCTTTATTGCTACCTTTGCTTCTGGAGCCATGACTCACCTTCTCTCAGCCTGGTAAAAATACCTCCCTATTTCTCCCTTTTTTTAGCTTTGACAAAGGGTCAGTTAGACTCAAAACGTCAGCTCTTTTCTCTCCCTACAGCTGCTGCCAGACCTGCTGAGATTTTCCAGTATTTTCTCTTTTGGTATAGAAAAAAGATTTAAGATGGATATGGGCCAAATGTAGGCAAGTGGAATTAGTTTAGTTTGGGAAACCTGGTCAGAAATGAATGAGTTGCACTGAAGGGCCTGTATCCTTGCTGTATGACTCTATGACTCAATGACCAAAGGTAGAATGAGGAAAAATGTGAGTTTTACGAGCTGTCTATTACATATAGAAGCAGATTCAACTTTCTAAAATGGAAGTGAATAAATAATTCAAACACTAATGAAAGAACAACGGAATAGGATTTATTTGCTTGTTTTTTTTCAAGAGGCAGGAAGAACCAAACTGCTTTCCTCTGTGCTGGATGATTATCTGATTCTAAAATCTAAAAGAGATTCCGTATTAAATTCAATAAGCTACTATGTGAACCAACAAACTCTCTGGGCATCTTTAATATGTGAATTTGCACTGATGTACAGCTATCATAAGATACTGTAAAGCCCAATTTATATCAGCCCACTAACAGAACTTTTCTTGGTGTCTCTCTTCGCAGAACTAGACTCTCAAAATATACCTCATTATTTCAATGGCCATTGAAAGCTGATATGAAAATGATAACACATGACACTGAGAAATATAAGAAAGGCCCCTTGGAGTAAACAACTGGAAGAATGTTTTGAAATAATTAGATATTTTTCCTTTGAAAAGAAGGGAAACCAACATAGAGAGGGAGAACTATGGTATTAAAAGAATGATTGTGATATTAGAGAGAGATATGGACCTTTACAATTTCTTAAAATGCCCTGCATTCTAATTTTATATATAGAATATATACCAAGCCTTTTATATTGTGAGCACTTTTTTGGACAAGATCCAGTTAACTTAGTTTATTATTTAGTACTTAAAGCTTCCTGCGTCAATTTTCAAAAGAATCAGTTGGCCCAACTTGATTAAGGCAGCATAATATACTGTTCACCTGGACCATTTTCTAAATCTTGGGATCCTCCTTTCCACAAAGCCAGACCCAGATGACAAAATTCATCATTGCTTCCAGTGTGCAAGTTAAACCTTCAGCCTAGAAAAAAGAAGACTATTTGTGGACTACAGTGACTAGAATGTCTAACCCAAGACTAAGAGCATGCTTTATTGGGCAGCACTGACACCATGCTCCAAACTCTTCTGGCAATATGGAAAACCTATAGCACGCACCTCAAAGCCCTGAAATTTGCCTCCAGCATTGGTTTTACAAGATCCTCAAAATTTGATGGCAAAGAAGGCAGTTCAATAGCTGTGTCTTCTAAGTCAACATGCCCAGTATTGAAGTAATAATCATTCAAGACCAGCTTTGCTAGATGGGATTGGTTGTTCATATGTTTAATACCAGATTTCCCAAGCAACTGCTCCATATAGAATTTGGTTACCAGAAGATACTCCCAGGAGGATAGAGAAAGCACAGAGAGATGTCACCAAAGCATCCCTGAAGACGTCAAACATCCCTCCTGATTCATAAGAAATTTTATAGCTTGTGACGGACTAAAATGGCAGTGGTTCATTCAGGAAAGCACAAACAAATTACAAACTTTGTCAGGACTATGCAGAGGTGAAGTCGACAGAGGGGATGCCTAAATCTACAAACATGCCACCTACACAACCTTCAAGCACCAGCTGTGATAGGTCTGCAGATTGTACATTGAACCTGTCAACCATCTCAAAACCCAACAAACCAGAGTGCAAGCAAGTCAGCCTTAATCCCAAGGGACTGCCTAAGAAGAAGAGATATAAAGAATTTGTCAGAATCACCTTCTACGCGATGATCATAGATTTCACCTGCATGTCACCATGGTAATAAATCCAATTTGCTTACATCTGACATTGACTTTCATCTGGTTGTTTCTCTGCAAGATGAAAATGACTTGTGCATGTTAGCCTCTTGGATAATGGATTTTTCTGTAAATGGTTCTGACAGGTTAGAGAATGGGTGTCTGATGTTGAAAGTGCAGGTAATAGAAAGCCTCAGTTCTACTGTCAGACATAATGTTAATTTTGACACGTATCCACATGAAATAAAAACTACATTGGAAGTAGCTTATTGTGAGTTTTAATCTGTACATGAAAATGCACAAATGTAACTAAGCACTCTGCCTTAAAAGCTATTCCAGAAACATAAAATCCCAGTGCGATTTTGTGTCCTTCAGCTTTCAACTCATCTATTTCTAATTACACTTGAGTGAGCCAATAGAAATTTTGACCAGTCTTAAAGTAGTTATTCTGGCGTGACTTGTCACAAATTGCCTCTTTTAAAGACATTGCACTGATTGGTCTACAGCTCAATGAGTGCCTGGCTCAGTACCTCACTCAAATTGATATTCTTCATGTGACAACTGAGATAGGGAAAGCTATAAAGCCAGCCAACTGTGAAGAGCAGCACAGCAGGAGTCCCCTCATTCACATGTGCGTATGCTTTCCAGCAGCACTCACTAATCAGGAGCGAGAAGCTGAGCTGATTGTCTACTCAGGCAGCAGCATTGACAAATATAAAGAGGCTCCAAGAATGTCAACCACGTTACAGACCTGGATTTTTATGAGTAATCCATCAATCAGGTTGGACCTTTTTTGATATAGGCAGAGTCAGTTCCATGTGCTTGCATGCTATTATGACAATGGCTTGAACCTTACTGCAGCAATCGGCTTTCTATAGCTTTTGTCATTTTTTAGCATTCCTCTCATATGTTTGTTAATTTACATTTTTTTTGTGGGCAAATTATTCAAAGTGTGGTCAGAAATACAGCAACACCATATGATTAAATTCATTTAAATTGTCTGGTAGACAACAAGGTGCCATTCATGCTAAGCTAACAATTTCATTTTTAAAATAAATGTTTTGAAGTGGGGTGGACACTGTATGGATTCGATGGATAGGAGAAAAGACAACAATGAAACGTCACCACTCAAGACAGTAACATTTGAATGTTGACTTTTTTTTAGATACTGGCACTTTAGCATTAAGTTGATACTTTTAAATATTAGAGGTTTGTGACCACAATTACATAAGATAGGCAGTTAACCATTTGTAAGGAATTTTCAGATAGCTTAAGACTAAGAATCAGCATTTTTAGAAATGAAGCATTATTTAATTAACCAATGAAAAAAATAGATATAACCCATACAAAATGAGAACACTTCACTGACCCCTAAACCTCCAAAGAATCCAGGGTCAGAGGTGAGGAAGCTTAGCTGTTTATCCCTAATGTTTCATATCGCCTTTATATGTTGTTCCTTCTAGTTGATGTAACGGAAATGCCAATCTTCTTCCAAAAGGGAATAGCTCATCTCACTGAACTTTCTCTCTCTCTCAACGCCCCCCAGCCCCACCACCTACCCTCCCCATCCTCTTCCCCTTCTCCCTGACCCTTGTTATTACACTTTATTTGGGGGGTTGGCAATCTATTATTTATCTGCATCCTTTTGGCCATTGACCACGTGCAAATAATTATGACATTAAAATAAATGTCCTTTTGTCACCTTCACCTGAAGATTAATTTTCATTCTTTCCAAGACTAAAACTTACTATTTTCCCCAAATATTTTTTATTGTTAATAAAAGTACATATGGAGTCAGATTGTCAATTGGATGGAATATCATGACCTCAGTGATTTTTGTAATATTTCTTGCACTTTCCTTGTGTTTGTATGTACTAAAGATTTGTTTGTATTTGAAGGCAAACAGTTACTATTTAACTGCAATTAAGTAAATATCTCATGCTGCACAGGAAATACTAGAAAAATTCAGTTTTAGAAGGGACCCCAATTTCCAAAAATGCTCACCTGAAGTATTGCTTGCATTTATGTGAGAGCAAGTACAATCTTGCCATATTTGAAGCATTTGATTTGATTTATTGTAGTCACGTGTACCTAAGTACAGTGAAAAGCTGTGTTTGTGAGCAGTACAGGCAGATCATAGTAAGCAAAGACATCCAGGTCATAGGGTGCTTAGACAGAGTGAGGCATACAGGTTACACTGCACAGGAGGTGCTCAAAGAAAGATCAACATTATTTGAAGTTAGAGAGTCTATTCATCAGTCTAATAACAGCAAGAAATAAGCTGTATTTAAAACTGTTCATGTGTCTGATCAAATGTCTATATCTTCTGTCTGATGGAAGAGATTATAGAAGAGCATTACCAGGGTGGGAGGGACCTTTGATGATGTTGGCAGCCTTTCCATTGCACAAGAAGTGGAAATGGAGTCCACAGGCTTCCATGATGGTCTGGGCTACACACGCAACCTTCTGTAGTTTCTTATGGTCCTGAGCAGAGCAGTTGCCACACCAGGCCTTTGTGTACCTGGATAGTATGCTTTCTATGGTGCATCTGTAAAAGTTGGTGAGGGTCCTTATAGACATGCCAAATTTTGTTAGCCACATGAGGAAGAAGAGGTGTTGTTGTGCATTCTTCACCATCACATCTACATGGGAAGTCCAGGACAGGATGTCGGTTATTGTCACTGCTAGGAAGTCGATGCTCTTAACCCCCACTCTGTTGAAGTAGAGGGGAGCGTGTCCTCCACCTTTTTTCCTGAAGTCAATGATCAGTTCTTTTATTTTTGCCGACGTTGAGAGAAGGACAATCAGGCCTCGATCATATTGCATTGCAAATTTATTTAAATGGAGTCAGTGCTACATCCATCTAGTCCCTACCGAATCAAATAATATCTAACATTCTGATGTATACAATTCTACCTTCCATCTTGAATTCCATTGATTTATCACAGGTTTAAAGTGCTTAAAAAACATCAAATTTTGCAAAAGGCTGCAACATTTGAATTACAAGAAACAAGGTTAACAGGAAGGAAGATTACAGGATTGTTGTGGCCTGTCATTTCTAATTATCCTATCACAAAACTGTCTTAAAATGAAAGATCACTTATCTTTCAGATAAAATATGAAAACAAAATACTTGTTTATTAAATGTAGACTGAACCAGATTAAGCCAAACAAAATGAACTGAAAGAAATTTGATTTTTCATTTCGTTCTAAATTAGTCATTGTAGAATTACCGTTTGTTGACTTCGGGCTGTCTTAGCTAGAAACATTTCAAATTAAAATAACATTTCCACATTGAACTTCTGTGATAAATAGAAAATTTGTGTATTTACAGTATTGTTTTAGACTTGTTTTAAGATTTGCCATGGACATTAGTCTAATCTGTTGCTCAAATATTTGAAATGTACAGTTTTAATTGCCGGTTTTACAAAACAATGACTTCCTAGATGGAATTTTTTTCACCTTTCTATGTTCTTCCAACTTTTTTTAGCTTAATATCCACAAATCAAGCTACCTACATTCCAGTAATATTCAGAAAACCATTCCTTTTTAAAATCTTCCTTAATTGAGTAAAACTTCTAAAATTAGCTTACATGAGAAAATTTGTTTGGAGCTGCATTGGCACATTATGGTTCTGGATGAGTAATACTTCACGGTATTATTGCTCGACCATTAGTTCAGAAACTCAGCTAATGTTCTGGGGAAACATAGCAGATGGCAAAATTTGAATTCAATTTCTTTTAAAAATCTGGAATTAAGAATCCACTGATGACCATGAAACCATTGTTGATTGTCAGAAAACATATCTGGCTCACTAATGTCCTTCAGGGAAGGAAATCTGCGAACCTCACCTGGTCTGACCTGCATGTGATTCCAGACCCTCAGCAATGCAGTTGAATCTCAACTGCCCTCTGAAATCGTTTAGCAAGCCAGTTGTATCAATTGCGACAAAGTCTCAACAAAGAAATGAAACCAGATGGACCACCTAGCATTGACCTAAGCACTGGAAAAGACAATGGCAGAAACAGACTTGCTGACCCTGCGAATTCCACCTTAGTAACATCTAGGTTCATGCCAAAATTAGAAGAGCTGTCACAGACTAGTCAAGCAATAGCCTCCCATAATCATACTCACAGAATTGTACCTTTCAGAAAATGTACCAGACACCACCAGCACCATCCTTGCATATGTCCCATCTCACATGCAAGGCAGAATCAGCAGGGGTGACAGCACAGTAGTATACAGTCGGGAGAGAATTGCCTAGGGAATCCTCAGCATTGACTCTAGGCCCCATGATCTTTCTTGGAAAAATATTACTGTTCCTTCATCATTACTGGATCAAAAACCTCTAATTTCCCCCCTTAGGGCATTGTGGATCTATCTGCAGCACTTGGACTGCAGAGCTTCAAGAGACAGCTCACCACCAGAGGCAACTATGGTTGGGGAATTAATACTTGCCAGTCAGTTAGGTCCATGTCCACAAGCGACACCCATGCCCACAAGGGGACAGCATGGTGGGTCATTGATTTGCACTGCTGCATACAGCGCCAGGGACCCAAGTTTGATTCCACTCTTGGACAATTGTCTGTGTGAGGTTTGCACATTTCCCCATGTCTGCAAGGATTTCTATCGGGTGCTCCATATCCTCCCACAGTCCAAAGATGTGCTAGTTAAGTGAATTGGCCACGTTAAATTACCCACAGTGTTCAGGAATGTTGCAGTTTAGGTGCACTGGCCATGGGAAATGCAAGATTTTGGGTATGGGGTGGGGGAAGGGTCTGGGTGGGATGCTGTTTGGAGGGTTGGTGTGAACTTGTTGGGCTGAATGGCCTGTTTCCACACTGTAGGGATTCTTTTAAATATTAGAAGTGAATAGTAAAAAAAGGCTGTATTTTCCAAATAACCCTTGACCCAGCTTGACCTATCCAAGCCCAAAGTTTTCTACCTCAAATTTGTGGAAATGTCCTAAAATCCATCCTTAGTTTTGAGGATGCCAGATGTGAGGTACTGTACGTTACATTTTTGAAGATGATTTGCATTAATCTCAGCAGGTCTGGCAGCATGTATGAAGAGAAATCAGTTAACATTTTGGCTCTGTTGACTCCTCCTCAGAACTGTACTGAGGAAGGGTCACTGGATTCAAAACGTTAACTCTGATTTCTTTCACAGGTGCTACTAAATCTTTTGACCGTTTTCTGCAATTTCTGTTTTTGGTTCTGATTTACAGTTCTTCTGGGTTTTACATCATCATTCGATTGTGAACAGCTCCTAAACTCAAACTGCAGTGAAATCTTTCTTGGATTAGTTAAAAATTTCTAAGACTGCAGCTAAAGTGATGAAATGCTCGATTCATTATCTAGTGACTACTGCAGTGAAGCCTGAAGGAACTAGCAGCAAGTTTGCATGGAAACATATCTCAGCAATCAAGCTAATAAGTTAGTTCCCTCGTGTTAGCACTCCTTTCACCACTTGTCTCGTGGATTCTACCTCCGAACTATGCCTGGTTAGATTTATTTTATTCAGAAGTAGCCTAAAGGCAGGTTCCCATTGGTTTCACTGTCCACAGTGAATAACTTCTGGAATATTCCTGTTGAATATAAGATGAAAGGAATGGTAACTCTCACTCATTTGTCAATTTCTGACAATACAATTGCTGTTCCAGAAAAGAAGATCAAATTCTATTCCCTTCACTGTAGTTCACATTCAAATATTATAAATCATGATGTAAAACATTACCTTCATTTTAATAACAATGAAAAGCATTGATTTTTCATGACAAAGTATATTTGAAGGAAGAGGATTGAGCTCAATGTTTTAATGCACTAGTTTTAAAATTTCCATAAAATCTGCATCTGCTCGCTTTCATTTGTGCACAAAGTTGTGCTCAGTGGGTAAAATTTATTGACTAAAATAGTGGTGACAGAAAATTTGCACAAACATGTAAACCTGTGAAATTTTATTAAACACTATGTTTGATGCAGTCTCAGTGTATCCAGATTGCCTTTATACTGTAATAATATATCCTGTTAATTATTGTGTAAACAGTGGGCAACAGATATTCTGACTGTTGGGCATTGTCATATTTCAGACAGAGGGAAGAAGGCATCAACGTTTATCATCACCTTGACAGAGTATGAGTCTGTGAGAATTTTAGTTGCACATATGCAAGTAATTTTAATATGAAATAGAATGTTATGTTTAATTCAAAAGCCTTCCTGAATAAAATGGTTTCAGTTGTATGAAACAGGTGCCCATGTTGTATCTGTCAAAAATGCATTTTAGATTCGAACATAAAAACAATTTAACTTAGAATATTTGAGAGGAGTTAATTGGCATTCTTCCTGTGAGAATTGTAATCCAAGGGTTATTATGTAACTCAGGTTAATATTTTATTTGAACTCGTGCTGAAAAATGAACACTATCTGGATCACTATATTTATGTGTAATTATCACCTTCATTCTCCAGATCTATTACAGAACATAATATAGTGAAGTGTTTTTTATTGTTCTTGTTTTGGGATATTCTGCAACGTATTAGCATCATAATGCAGTAAAATAGGAAGTGGAATATTGACTCTATTACTGAAAAATGTCACTAAGTGGAATCCACTTGTATTGATCATTGCTTGAATTAATCTCTGCTTTGTAGTTATGGCATAGCTATAGTACTCAAATTCAGTTTATAAAAACTCACTTGTGTCAATCAAAACAGCTGGACTCCTCTGATGCCCTGTTATGTTGCTCAGTGGGTGACCTGCATTTTAAATAACTAATTACTGATATCCTCATCACTTCTTCTCAACTTCACTCCTCTTTAATCCCATTCTTCTAGGCTTAAATTGACACACTGTTCTATTCAGAACTAATTTGAAGAACTAGGGATCTCGACTATTTAAATCATCCAGTTAGTGTTCAACAGCATTTCTGTCAGAACATTGCAAAGCTGTCCACAAATGTAATTCAATAAGAGACGAGACTGAGGGGAGGAAATGAACAATAGGCTGGACAGTTCTTCAATATGTCAATTTAATATGTTGGTGAGCATCGGAGTGCAGGGAAATAGTGACAATATCAATCAGGTGTAGCTCTATTGTTAACTTAAAGATGCGTTGGAGTTGGGGGAATGTGGATTTGGGGTTGGGGTCACATATATGGGAAACCCAATTTGCAAATCCTTAAGTCCCTGGTTTTGGAACTCAGCTGCCTCATTAACTTTTACTTGCTGCTTCCAATTCAATCCATAGTAATGGCTGTAATGAGGCTAAAATAAGATATCTTCACTTCAGCAGTTAAAGAGTCAATCCAGTAATATGCTTTCGGAGAAATGTGGAGTTGGAAGCAACAGAGAAAGGATTCTTATTTTAAAATTAGTGCGCTCAAAGGCTTTAATGAAGGGTTCTGTGTTACCTGCCATGGCAGTGAGGAGCACTTGTCCAGTAACATGAGGAACAAATCCACTGCTAATGCCAAAATGCCTGGTTAAAGATGGCAGAGGTGGTCATAAATAAGAAATTTGTTCCATCATGGAAATCCTAATCAAGGCATCAAAGAAGAGGAAAATAACCCATTCACCTGGAACCCTCTGTGTACGTCATTCCACTTTCATATTATCTTAATCTGACTTTACCATATCTTCACAACAAATAAACTTGCTTGTTCATTCATCTTTTATGGATTTCCCCAGTCCAATGTATCTTCATACTGAAGCAATCTCATGCCTCTGTCTCAATCTCTGTTACTAAATACATTTTACCCTTTAGGTAGACTCATCCCATTGCCATCAATCATAGCAGACTCAATAGGCTGAATAGCCTACTTTTTCTCTTAATTTACTGCACATAAGGCTATAAAATGTATGTAGTGATGCTAATGAGTGCCTCAAAGAAAGAATTGATAGTTAGAAACAACAGACACCCTTGATAAATCTTAAAGACACCAATAACTAAACACTTAATAGCAAAGAAAGCAGTGACTAATGTGTAATCTAATATTGCTCTGTTATGTCATGTTTAATTGCTCCAATACACTTTTTCTAACTCATTACAACATGTTTCATATCGCGCACAGCTCAGCTACCTTGCCTTAGGAAACAACGCACGAACCAAGAACTGATAAATAAAGCATTAAGATGGGAATATCACCCTCAACAGAAATTTATATTTAAAAAGTATACCTGGTTTGTGGCGATTGGGAGGATCTCAAAGATTCTAGTAAGTGGAACATTCCAGTTGCTAAGGTTTCATATCATGGAAAACTTACTGTACATGGTTTCAAGTTTAAGTCTCATGATTAAGTCTTGATTATAACCTCCATTTCGGTTGTAGATTCTTTAGAAACTAAAAGGATTAGTTTCTCAATTTTCCTTTTCAATTAATGTTGGTCTAAAACAAAATGTAATTTTTAAAAGCAAAAAATTTGCTACAGATCAAAGTGTCACTTAACAAGTGTAATTTCGAGGTCAATTTTCAGTGCTTGGTAATCAAAGTCGAATCACCAAAATTGATGACACTTATGAATGGCCCTTTGAATTTTACAGTCAACAGGATATTTCTCAATACGAATTTATGTCTGAAATTTTAAACAACAAAACATTCAGAAGAATTCCAATTGGGTAAAACACACTTGTGTACTTAACATTTAAAAGGGTTGAAATTAGTTCCCAAGCTCATACAGTGCAATATAGTCCATTTATTCACTTAGTAATTCAGGATTACCAAAAAGCTATTGACATTCAAGTAATCTGGCCATTGCCATTATTACTTTGGAAAATGTTGGGTTCCAATTACAACAAGTGGAAAAGTGAGAAAATTAGAATGATTTCTTCCACTGAAGTTTATTGTTTTATCTTGGCAGATTAAAGATGTGGTTTAGAAAAGAGATAGTAATGTTAAGTGATGAAGTGAGGTGAATGTTTAAGATATAATGCAGACTGTTTCCTGCCTTTAAATGTCAGTTCAGAGCTAGTTTATCTGTCAGTATAATTGGTGTGTAATGTATTTAGAATCATAGAATACCTAGAGTATGGAAGCAGGCCATTTGGCCCATCACATCCACACTGACTCTTTGAAGACTATCACACCCTGATCCACCCCCTTACTATATTCCTGTAACTTTACATTTCTCATTGCCAGTGCACCTAACCTGCACATCGTTGGACTGTGTGAGGGAACTCACGCAGACACACGGAAAATTTTGAAATTCCACACAAACAGAGGGTGGAACTTAACCCAGTCTCCTATAAGGCAGCAGTGTTAACTAGTGAGGCATCATTTGGATAGCACAATAACCAAAATATAGACAGAACTATGACCAGATGAAGAAATGGTATCAGCTGGATCATTGAACCAGGAGTGAAAAAATGGCACTGGAAATGAGAATTGCACCATCAAAGACAAGCCATTGGAGCAGTACAAGAAGAGCCACAAAAGTTTTACAATCTCAGTCATCTGCTAACAAGGACCTTTATAAAGCAATTTTTTGGCACACTAGAAATATGTTCACTGCTCAGGTGGTATTCTACAATATAAACCTACCATTGTATATCACATTAGATTAGATTAGATTACTTACAGTGTGGAAACAGGCCCTTCGGCCCAACAAGTCCACACCGCCCCGCCGAAGCGTAACCCACCCATACCCCTACATCTACATTTACTCCCTACCTAACACTATGGGCAATTTAGCATGGCCAATTCACCTGGCCTGCACATCTTTGGATTGTGGGAGGAAACCGGAGCACCCGGAGGAAACCCACGCAGACACGGGGAGAACGTGCAAACTCCACACAGTCAGTCGCCTGAGGCGGGAATAGAACCCGGGTCTCAGGCGCTGTGAGGCAGCAGTGCTAACCACTGTGCCACCGTGCCGCCCACATTGCTTATAAAGGTATTGGATATGGAAAGTTAATGTTGAAGCTATATCAACCTCCATCCAATCTGATAATGTTATGCAATCTTTTGGTTGAGAAGAGACAGGTTTGCACAAAATCCAGATGTGTTAAGTCTCATTCCTGTTAAGCATAATTATAAAAATGAATTAGTCACTGTAACTTGTATGTATTGCTATCATGCAATAAACTATATGTTCTTATGTAAGACAGGTAACTCCTTCATTAAGACTCAATAGTCATTTATTCTCTACCACTGCTGATTAGAAAGGCCTTGGACTTGCTCTACCCCAATGATAAGCTTCCACTGGTGAACACCACAATATATTGTTTCTTGACTAGTAACAGCATAAATACCATAAGGTAACATCAGTGAAAAAAGAAATGCGTTCATTCAATCTAGAGGGAATAATTTTCAGAAGAAAAAAGTGAGTTTACATGTTAAAAACATTACCACTTTAAGCCAACTTTGGAAGTCAGCCAACAGCTTCAAATACGTGAAGAAGGAAGCAGTCAGCAGAAACAGCTACTTGTAGAAACAGCTGCAAGGCAAATGCAGCTATCTGGAAGAAAACCTTTATCTCAGAGCTGGTATTAGGTTCAGTAAAAATGTGGGCTAGAGAAAGGTAAAACCAAGTTAAACTGAGGAGTTACAGTGTACCTACCAAAGAAGGCTCTGTGCAAGCTATTTGGAGCTTACTGAGTGAAGTTTGAAATCCCCATGGGCAGAGGGTATGCTTTAAAATAACAGTACAGAAGACCAGATCTTCAAAATGAGCATCGCTGCCAAGACAAGCCACCCCCATGATGCATAGCTATAGTAGAGACATTCAATTTAAACCATGATTTCATGAAGAGATTTATTAAGACCACAGCCAAAGTTTATGTTAAAATATGTGGAAGGAGATCACAATGTTTTTTTCAAATGTGAAAGACAGAAATTATTTCCTCTCTAAGAAGAGACAGGATACCTCCATTTTGGTTGTAGAAGACAGGAGATCTCTAGAAGGAGGGGAACACTATTTTTGATTTTTTTTAAAATACTCACGAAAATTGGAGCTATGGTATCACTAATAAGAAAAAAGATTTAAGTTTTAAAGAAGTAACACCAAATTGTTAGAATACAAAGTTTATAAACCTGCAGACAAATGCTGCAAATCTGCTATTATATGGAATTTAGACGTTTGAAGAGATTTTAAGCCAAGAAAATTAAAATGGCATTGAGTACAAGCTTTAAAATCATCAACATTGATGTATTGCAGAATCATTAACACTTAAAGGAATATGGAATGAACAGCTTTAGGATGCTACAGATGCAAAACAGCTTTAAAGTCATAGCAATAAATAACCACAGAAAGAAGAAACAGAACATGAGATTGAATTGCAAATCAAGATTTAATGCCTTAAAATGGCCAAATTGAACAAAAAAAAATTAAATTTCTTGAAGAAAACCATTCTTAAAATACAAAACTGCTTCAAAATTGAATGCTCAAATTCAACAAGTAAATACGTGATTGTAATCAATAGGTCCGAACAAAGATGACATTATAATCACCAAAATATAAAAGGTGGCACATGTTTTTAAAGAAATTCTAATCACTTTTGATAATTACTCCAATCTAAAGACAAATAAAATTTTTGAATGAGCAGAAGTTCAGTATCCATGAGAATCCAAAGATAATTTAATTAATGATCTCCACAGATTCCTGGAAAGCTATGACTATGAAGCTTTGAAATCAGCATTCAAAAGGGAAATTATTGTTGTTGGAATTATTCAGTTTTTGGCGGATTTATTACAGTCCAAAGAGGATTTGACTTTGGATAAAGTTTTTTTTTCCAAGTTTTGTTGGAAGCATAAACCAGGAAGACTACAGAAAAATGCTCAAAGAAGAAAGGCAACCCTATCACAGGATACCAACAGATGCAAACCACTTTATAACATACAAGCACATTACTGACATTGGTGACAAACTAACAAAGAGAGTCAGTCAGACACCAGATTCTAATAGCTAGCATCAGTGCGGTGGCACAACATGCCTCACAGACACAAGCAATGCACAGGAATAATAAAAGAATTCAACATCTATAACTGCAGGTTACTTCCAGAAAATATGCAGAAGTAGGCCACAGTTTCAAAGTGGCAAAAAAGCCAAATGCTTATTAATACAAAGGAGCTAATGTTTTAGAACCTCCTCCTTTTAAATAAATTTACCCAAATTAAACTATGTGTCTCTATTAGAAAAGGTACTCAAGGCATTCCTAAGGAAAGTTGATGATCCAACTAAATTGAATTTGACAGAACTGGTTATGAAAACCAACATGGAAATTTTAAGCTTGATAAAAAGTGCAAGTATCACTATTCTACTGGATCAAGTACCATGAAGTAGAGATGCCGATGTTTGATTGGAGTGGACAAAGTCAGAAGTCACACAACACCAGGTTTATTTGAAATCACAAGCTTTTGGAGCCTAGCAAAAGGAGCAGTGCTTCAAAAACTTGTGATTTCAAATAATCCTGCTGGACCACAACCTGGTGTTGTGGGATAAAATACCATCACTGAAGAAACTGAATTTGCAGATTATAGCAATTAAACTACATGGTGCAGATAGAATAACTCTCAAGAGTAAAAGTATGCTGCAAGTAACACTGTAATGCAAAGAGTGTGAGTTAGTTGAAAACATGTAGAAAATTTTCAATCATCATTTCTCACATTTAAAATTCTATGCATGTCTTAACCACAATTCCCTCAAGATAGTAGAAAGCTTTCAATCCGTTTCCCAAGAACAACTAGTTCAGATCCAATCAAATCAAGACAAATACTGCAAACGCTGGAAATCTGGAACAAACACAGGATATTGGAGACATTCTGCAGGTCTTGCACCATCTGTGGAGAGAGAAATAGAGTTAAGATTTCAAGTCTGGAATGACTATTTTTCAGAATGAAAGGTGTTAGAAAAGGTTTTGTTATGTTTAAGTTTGACAGAAAATTTCACACCTTATTTTGCAACCATTTTACATTTTTTTCCTCTTTCTCCACCATTAACAAGCATCCATCCAAAAACAAACACACTTTCCATTACTTTTCAGTTCTGAAGAAGAGTCATTCAGGACTTTAAACCTGTCTCTCTGCACAGATACTGCCAGACCCATTGAGTTCCTCCAACATTTCTGCTTTCTAACTCAGCAATCAACAAATTCTTTTTGACCAACCAGTCAAGGTGCAACCAATAGAAGATTTCATTAGACTCTTTAGATTCAGAATGGAATGTCAAAAAGTAGAAAGACCTCATTAAGTGTACCGATATTGGCACAAAATAATGATTGCATACTTTCAATAGTGATGAAATCACAGACTTTACAGGACTGGTGGACATCACTGAAGAAAATTCAGAAAACAACTCAGCAAAGTTTACCAGATAAAGCAGATTGAGAATAAGAATGAGCAGTACTATCCACTTGAGTTCATTGATGAATCACTAATTGAGACTGGCTCTTTTATTCAGAGTCATATGTGGAGAGAGATCCCTCAGTGATCTGTTCAATTGTGCAATGTTGTTAGCATCTCCAGTAACTGCAAATTGTAGTTTACAGACACAAGTAGGAAGGAATTAAGAATGCTGAGGGCCATCACTGACACCATTTATAAAAAAGGTTCCATGCCAGACAATTGAAGGGACAAAGAACTGGAGCTTCAAATTTTAAACAATTGATCATGTGGTGCTTAAGTCGGGTTTTACTTGACAATGAATATGTATATCAAATCTGATTATTGTTCTTTTCAAATAATTAATAGGAAAGATAAGTGGGTTAATTCTGGCACAAATAAACAAATTCTAACAAAATATTAATATTGTGTTCAGCCTTCCTAAACTTGGATGAAAATTGGTAACTGTGAGAAGAGGTAATTCTTAAAATTGATTATAATTTTAAGCAATGCATGATTACTAATAAATATCGGCTAAGCCCTTCCGCACAGCATGATGTTGTCCATTAAGATTTCTGTGAGCTATCCCTTATACCATTTTTCAGCCATACATCTGATCCAAGCTGAAGTATTGAAGGGTCAGCACACCCTCTCCAGGGGAAGATTTTTAGACATACAAAGAAATGGGAGAAAGGGGGAACATCCCCTTTTCATGACTCTAACAGCCATACTTAAGGTTTTTGAAGTTTCAATTTTTCAGTAACTGTATAAGTGAATGGGTGAGAGGTAGAATGGTGTTGTGAGGTAAGTAGATGGGTAGGTACTAGGGATAATCAGGAAGGGAGGGTGACCATGGTTTGAATTCAAAACAAGTAGAGTGGTTGTAGTTGGGTTTGGCAGTGTTTTGGTCAAGTGGTCAGGATGGTGATCGGGAGGCCAGTTAGGTGGTGAGGCACCGATTGAGGATTATGGGACTCAGTTTAGCTACATTGACTCTAAGTACTGAGTTAAATTGCATGTTAAAGAGGCCAACACTTCCAGAGTAAGCATGCAGACTAATCCTGCATATCAGGCCAAAGTCTCCACTCTGAGGTTAGTGTGACGATGTTGTCACTTTAAAGAGATTATTTTGTTCTGGGTTTGTTTGAAGAGAGGTTGTAAATGCAGTGGTGCTGAATTGCCTATTGAAAACGGTTTAACTAAATAACTTAGGAGGCCTTTAGGTTTGTTTTAAAACAATTGTAACAGCAGAAGGAGAATGGTCAGCGCTAACATACCAAGGTTTCTAGTTGTTTTAGCTGTTACAGTCAAAAGCTATTTGGAGTCTCAAAAGGGTTGAAAGCCTCAGTGAATATTCCTAGCTGCTTCTCTCTCTGAAATTTCTCTTGATATTGACTTCGCCTGGATGAAAATTGCATGTAGAAATTTGTGTCTGAATTTTACTTTTTGTCAAGGAGTGTGTTTATAGGATGTTAAGGAATAAATTGATATTATTTTCTTTAAATAGTAGAATTCAGGAGTTCTGTTACTCATCTTTTAATAGACTATGAGGCAAGGTAAGCTTTTCTGGCTATTTGTTTTAATTAACAGAAGGGTTCACTGATGGAACAGATAATTAATAATAAGTAATGTATCTCTTATTCAGTTAAGTTTTCCCAATAGTTAAGCTACTCTAAATACCTTTTTTCTTTTGTATCTATTTTAACTATAGTCATCGAGTCATAGAGATGTACAGCATGGAAACAGACCCTTTGGTCCAACCTGTTCAAGCCGACCAGATATCCCAACCCAATCTAGTCCCACCTGCCAGCAACCGACCCATATCCCTCCAAACCCTTCCTATTCATATACCCATCCAAATGCCTCTTAAATGTTGCAATTGTACCAGCCTCCACCATTTCCTCTGGCAGCTCATTCTATACATGTACCACCCTCTATGTGAAAAAGTTGCCTCTTAGGTCTCTTTTATATCTTTCCCCTCTCACCCTAAGCCTATGCCCTCAATTCTGGTCTCCCCGACCCCAGGGAAAAGACTTTGTCTATTTATCCTATCCATGCCCCTCAAAATTTGTAAACTTCTATAAGGTCACCCCTCAGCCTCCGACGCTCCAGGGAAAACAGCTCCAGCCTGTTCAGCCTCTCCCTATAGCTCAAATCCTAAATTGTGTTTTGCTTAATGTCAAGTAGTTTCACCAGTCGCATTGTTATGACATAGCGGTGAACCCTTCTGTTAATTAAACTGAATGCCCAGTAAAGCTCACCTTGCCTCTTAATCTGTTAAAACATGAGTTACAGAGAAGTTTTGAATTCTACTATTTGAAGGAAATAAATAACAATTTATTCCTTAACTCTAAAAGCGAATGTTAAATAACAATTATTCACAACTCCAAGCCTCCCTTTCTCTTCACTGCTTGTTAGTGACCTCCAACTCCATACTGTTTCAATAAAAACCCATATTAGAATTACATTAACTTAATTTCAAAGCCACACAGCCGCTGTCATCTTTGGTGTCCTTCTTTCAGCTAAAGATTTCCCTGGGTCATTTTCTGTCTTTTACTGCAAATGTTTCATATGAAAAAGGCACCTTTCATAGAGAGTGTTTTTGAATGACAGTCTTTCTTGATGGCAATTGCTCTCTATGAATTTCAAATGCCTGTTTTTCATTTATACCCTGAACATTAGATTGTCTCATTGGTGCAATATTGGCAAAACAATAAATTCAAACGCGATTGGGTTTTAGTATCCTGGGACATAATTTAAACTGGTTAGATTTGAATTGTTGTCAAAACATCAACTGACTCAGGTATCTATTTCACAGCCAAATGTTACATATTTTCAATTTTCCAGTATACCCTGAGACTGCTAGCTAGTCGTATACAGGTGCTTATCAGCTCTCAGTGAAATTCAGCATTCACTCTCTCGAAAAGGTACAGTACACACCTTCGATTTCATAACCCCTTTCCCTTAAGAAAAAACAAACCATCATAATTAGTAGATGCCTTATGTTTTTCTACTTCTTAACCCCATGACAATGAAATACATAGGGCATTAATCTAAGTTCATATTAATTTATGCACGCATGTATATAACATTGGTATCTGTTCAATCTTAGCTCTACTTTATCCTTTAAATCCATGATAACACATCTGCTATCACATTTTTACAAACTGCAACATGTACAACTTGTAAATTAAAAGTCTGTAACATAAAACTCCAATGAAATAGCCTCACATTCTTATCCTTACATTGTTCCAAGAATGTAAGAGAATTGTGATCCATGTACACAACTGTCTCCAACACATTATTTGTTGCATAAAAATTAAAATTTTATAAGATCAGTACCAAACTCAATAATTCCTTTCGATGGGATAATTCCCTCTGGTGGGTTGTTGAGCTTCTTTGAAAAGTAGCCAATTGGCCATTCAATTCCATCATCATCTTCCTGTAACAGTGCAGCTGCAACTGCTATATCACAAGCATCGATTGCAACTTTGAGGGGTTCAAATAATTTGATGTAGCTAAAACTGGTGCGGTGGTTCATAATGCTTTTAAATTGTCAAATGCCTCCTGTGTTATGGATTAGACCAGACCACTCAAAACGTTCTTAAGCAGGCAACTCAAACCATAGCAATTTGTTTCAATAAGTGTACAATGAAAATTATCTGGAATAAGTTAGCTAGGTTGGCTACCAGGTTTTAAAACAGACAAAAGTTTATTCTCAAAATTACACAATGAAACACAAAGAACAGAATAAAGAACCCCTACAGAACTCTGTCTATCCAAACTAGACTTAATTATATTATTCTGAATATACACAACCGTCCCAATAAGCAAACCATAAAAATGGAATAAATACTTACAAGTTGAGGTTAAAAGGCCAGAAGGAGAGAGAGAGCCTATTTCCACACAGCTGAACTCCTAACTAGTTTTGGACTGAAATGTTCAGCTAAAGAGCTGACCACTCCGCTTTCATTATACAGGTCACCTCTGAAACAAGACTACTTTGGCCGGAAGTTTCATTTGTTTATGTATAAACAAAAGACCTCTCAAAATCCTTTTCACTTCTGTATCAAACAAGTCACCTCGGAGCTGGGAGCTGTTCATGACCTCTCTGAAAAAAACACAAGGACATGGTATCCTTAAGAAAAGGAACAGCTTTTAGAAAAAAGAGACCAGCTTTGTGACACCTCCTCCCTTAAAAAGGAAGAACCATCAACCTCCTGATGAAGGAACAGTGCTCCAAAAGTTAGTGCCTCCAAGTCAACCTGTTGGACTACAACCTGGTGTTGTGTGCGTTTTGTCTTTGTACACCCCAGTCCAACACCAGCATCTCCAAAACATGGCCCAGGAAGGTCACTTGAGCTTTGGCATATTCACTTTTAGCTAGGTTTGCCACCAAGCCTGCCTTCCACAGTCGATCGATCAAGTCCGATTAATGCTGAATATTTTCCTTCCATTAGTGACTAAAAGTCACCAGGTCATCAATATACACCACACATTTGGGTAACACAGCAATGACTTTATTAGTCAGTCTCTGAAATGTGGCTGCAGCATTTTTCATCCCAAATGGCACAACTTTGAACCAATATAGGCGAAAGTGAGTATTACAGATGCTGGAGATTAGAGTCAAGAGTGTGGTGCTGGAAAAGCACAGCAGGTTACACAGCATCTGAGGAGCAGGAAAACTGATGTTTCAGGCAAAGGTCTTCATCAAGAATGAGGCTGGGAGCCTAGGGGGTGGAGAGAGAATTTATTCCACACTCTTAACTTTGAACTGGTATTACAAAAGCCGATGTTCCTTTGCTCTCTCTGACAGAGGTATCTGCCAGTAGCCTCTGAGCAAGTCCAACTGAGAAATATAAATTGCTTGTCCCACTTTTCTGACAGTCCTCCAACCGTGGAATTGGATATGCATCAGTCTTTGTAACAATGTTGACTTTGCCATAGTCCACACATAACCATTGGGTACTATTTGGCTTTGGCACCATGACTATGGGTGAGCTCCAGTCACTGTAACTCACTTTGATTATGTCATCTTGGAGCATGCACTCTATCTCCTTCTCAACCTGTGCCAACCTTAGAGGGTTATGTCTATAAGGATGTTGCTTAATCGGAACAGCATCTCCAATCTCTACATCATGCATAATTAGGTTAGTACTTCCCAGTTTATTTCCACATATCTCCCTATGTGATAGTAATAACTCTTTCAGGTCCTTTTGATTTTCTTGGAGAAGGAAACTCAATAACTTACCCAATTTTTGACAACTTCATCATAGTCCAATTTGATTTGAGGAACGTCCAATTCACAATCCTCTGCATTTGGTTCTTCCTTCTCTGCTGTAATCATTAACACCTTCTCCTTTACTTTCCTTCCCTATCAAAGTATCTTTTGAGCATTTTCACATGACATACTCTGTGAGATTTCTTCCTGTCTGGAGTCCCTATCAAGTAGTTCACCTCACTCAATTTCCTCTCAATTTCACAAGGTCCACTAAATCTTGCTTTTAAAGGCTCACCTGTTACTGGAAGTAACACCAATAGCTTATCCCCAATCGCAGAATTGCAAGTGTTGTGATTTCTAATCCAGTTCCTGTTTCAATGTATGCTGTGATACTTTTAAATGCTGTCTAGCAAACTCTCCAGCCCGATTTATTTGTTCCTGAAAATTTGACACATCATCCAAATGGTGGTCTCTGAATTCTGATTTCTCCTTAATCAATTTTAACGGTATTCTTACTTCATGCCTAAACATTAGTTCAAATGGACTGAATTTGATCGATTCATTCAGTGCATCTTTCATCCAAAAAAGTACAAACAGAACTCCCTTAACTCAATCATTGGATAATCATGACCACCAGCCCTCAACATGGCCTTTAGTGTTTGATGCCATCTCTCTCACGCTCCCTGTGATTCTGGATGGTATGCAGTAGATTTGAATTGCTTTATTCTCAAGTTATCCATAACATCCTTGAATGGTTTGGATGTGAAGTTTGATACTTGAACTGACTGGATCTCTATCGGTAGTCTGTATCTAGCAAAGAATTTAAGTAATTCTTCTACAACCCTTTTAGCTGTGATGTTGCATAATGGGATTGCCTCTGGAAATTAGTTGATAGATCCATTATTGTTAATAAATACTTACTCCCACATATTTTAGAGGTAGGAGACCTACACAATCAAGCAAGAATCTTCTGAAAGGTTCCTCAAATGCTGGAATAGGTATTAAAGGTGCAGGGTTTATTATTGCCTATGGTTTTCTGATTAGCTGACATGTATGGCATGTCTGGCAAAATTCAATAACATCCTTGTGTAGTCCATGCCAGTGAAAATGTCTTTGTATTTTAGCCTATGTTTTCTTCACCAATAAATGACCTCCAAGTGGTAGCTCATGCACCACTCACTGTCCATCCTTTCTATACCTTACTGGCAAAACAATATGATGAATCTATGCCCATTTCTCATCTGCTTGAATGTGTGATGGTCTCCATTTCCTCATTAAGATATCATTTGTTAAGTAATAACACAGGGGGATGCATTTTCTCTCCTCTGTAAATGCCTTTTGATACATCTGTTTTAAGTTCTCATCTTTCTGCTGTAATTCGACAAATGTAGCAGAGCTAAAGATACTTGCATGTTTACCTAGTTGTTCATGCTCTGTCCAATTTATCTGATCAAAAAAAGTCTCTGATAAAGCTATGTCAGCTTCCTTATCTGTGCCTTTTGATCTCTCCTGCTTCAGCTTGTGTCTCTGTGATCTTGTGATCACACAATCTGGGAAAATTCCTAGATAAACATCCTTCATTTCTTCAGTAGCCTGGTCTCCACTGGCTTTTCAACTAGAGTAGGCAGCACTCCTATGAGTGAATCATCTATATCCTTTGCAAGGACAAATTGTATTCCCGGAGCTGAGAGTTTGTCCAGTACTCCTATCACAAATTCTCCATTCTTCTCTGGACTCGCTCGCCTCACTTTACATAATTGAGCACTCTTTGTCTCGCCATGAATTCCTGTTACCAATACCTTTTCTGGCAATAGGCCCTCAGGAGTACACATCTCCTCATCCTTCATCATTACAGACTGAGAGGATCCTGTGTCCCTTAATATTGTGACTTCTCTACCTGCTACTCCTGGACTATATAAATAAACTTTATCCTTGCATGTATATTTTTAAGCAGATCTGACACTTCCTCCTTAATCAACCTCTGATGATCTTGTACACTCTGAGGCAGTTGCCTACCTTTCCTTGTATTTTTTGTTACTCGTCCAACAAAACTTTCAGGCTTGTCTAGTTTCCTCACCCACCAACTCTGTGATTTTGTGTCTTACTATATTAAAATTAAAATGCCAGAGCTTTTTAACTTCTTTGTCCCCCTCACGGGTTTCTTTTTTACCCTGTGATAAGTTCTCCTTATGATCTTCACTGAGATCTACCTTTCCCTATCCACATGAGGATTTCTCTTTGCCCCCAATGTCTATCCCTCATGGACTGAAATTGATTCTGGAAGCCAAACCATGTTTTATGGGCCAGCTCATAATTATCAGCCACTTCAGCTGCTAACCTTGCCAGTTTAAGTCTCTGCTCTTCCACATGAGTTTGCACTGGTTCAGTCAGTGAATTTTTGAATTCCTCTTTAAGGGCAACATAGGTTTTCTCAATTTTTAAAGCTCTTATCCATTTATCAAAACTACTCTGTTTAATCCTTTCAAACTTAATATAGGTTTGACCAGGGTCCCTCCTTAGATTCCTGAAATGTTGTCTATAGGCTTCTGGTACAAGCTCACGTGCACTTGAAATGGCTTTTTTCACCTCCTCATACTGGCCAGATCCCTCCTCTGATAGTGATGCGATTACCTCACCAGCCCTACCTAGAAGTTTCATTTGGATCAACAAAACCTACATTGTCACTGTCTACTGCATTTGGTTAGTCACCTTTTCAAATGAGAGAAAGGCTTCCAAATCCTTCTCATCAAATTTAGGAAACGCTTAAACATACTTAAACAGTTTCTCACTCAGCTTCTGACTACCAGGGGCTTGCTTGTCCCCACTCTCTTTCCCACTAAGCTGACCCTGAGCCTTTAACTCCAGCCTTTTTAGCTGACTTTCCTTTTTAAATGTAAGTTTCCGAAGTTCAAATGCTTTCTCTCTTTCTCCTGCTGCTCTCTCTTTTTCCCTCTCTTCTGCTTTTAATTGTAACTCAAACTGTTTCATTTCTGCAGCCCTTTCCTTATCTCTCGCTCTAACTCAAGCCATTTCATTTGCAATTGAGTTCTTGCCATCTCTTTAGATTCTGATGGTTTCTCCAGCAAGTTTAAATGCTGTGCTACTACTGCAATTATCTCTCATTGCCTCACCGAAGCAGGCAGGTCCAGTCCCAGCTTGTCTGCTGATTCCTTCAGCTTGGTCTTATTCACCTTTGCAAAACTTCCAAAGTTACCGTATCCACTTTCAGAAAACCTTTGGTGACTGAAAGAGCCATTACTATCCCAAACGTTGTCTACCCAACCAAATCGACACCCGAAATAAAGACACTAACACTGACCACTTGCTGTTTAAAATCCCACAAAGATCCCCCAATTTGTTATGGACTAGGCCAGATGACTCAAAACATTCTTAAGCAGGCAGCCCCAGAGCATAACTTTGCAATTTGTTTCGGTAAGTGTACAGTGAAAATTACCTGGAGTAAGATTGCTAGGTTGACTACCAGTTTTAAAACAGACAAAAACTTATTCAAGAAATTACACAATGAAACACAAAGAACAGAATAAGGAATCCCTCCAGAAATCAGTCTATCCAAACTAGAATTAATTATGCTGTTCCGAATATACACAACAGTCTCAATAAGCAAACCACTTCAAAACAGTAAAAATGAAACAAAGGCTTGAAAGTTAAATGCAGAAGGAGACAGAGCCTGTTTCCACATAGCCGAACTCCTAAGTAGTTCTGGGCTGAACTGCTCGGCTAGAGAGCTGACCACGGCCCTTTTATTATACTGGTCACTTCTGAAACAAGACCACTTTGGCCTGAAGTCTCATTTGTTTGCAAATAAACAAAAGGCCTCTCAAAATCCCAATCATCTCTGTACCAAACTAGTCACCTCAGAGCTGAGAGCTGTCTATTACCACCCTGAAAATAAACAAGGACACGGTATCCTTGAGAAAAGAAACAGTTTTTAGAAAAAAAGGACCAGCTTTGTGACACCTGGCATTGTTCTGTCCACCGAAAGTTTGTGTTCTTCTACAGTAAGTCTGTTATAGTGCTATTACACTGCTGAAATTTTGGAACAAACTTCCAGTAGAATTCATTCAGTCCCAATAATTGAAACACCTCTTTCTTTGAGGTTGGTCATGGAAATTCCTTGATGGCCTTCGTCTTGTCATTCTTTGGGGTCTACCTTCCATGACCGATGCTATAGCCCAAGAACGTCACCTCTGCCTTCGTGAATTCTGTTTTCTTAAATTTTATTACCAGCTTAGCTTCTCTTAATCATTCAAAGAGCTCTGCCAACTGTACCATGCCATCTTTCTATGACTCACTAAAGATTATTACATCATCCAGATAAACAGCACAGTTTGTTAACCCAGCCACAACTCTGTTCATGAGTCTTTGGAATGTCACTGGTGTGTTCTTCATTCCAAATGGCATTAATTTGAGTTGATATAGCCCATTTAGGGTTACAAACGCAGAAATTATTTTTGCTTTCTCTAAAAAAGATACCTGTCAATAACCACTCAGGTAACCACTGACTTGTCCAACATTCTCTATACAGTCCTCCAATCTTGGTATTGGGTATGAGTCTGATTTTGTTACAGCATTGACTTTCTGATAGTCCACACAAAATCAGTGAATCCCATCTGGTTTGGGAACTAACACAATCAGCGAACTCTACTCACTCTGACAATATCTTCATTCAGCATCACATCCACTTCCTTCTGGACCTGTGTGGTTTTGAAAGGGGTGTTGTTTTATTCGAACAACATTCCCTATTTCCACCTCATACACAATAATATTACTCCTCCCCATCTTAATCCTGCATATGTCCTCAAACAGCTGCAACAAACATTTCAACTGGGTTCTTTGCTCCTGAGATAGATAGTTCACTAACTGATCATACTCCTCAAGAGCTTCCTCATTATTTAATGCATTTTGAGACATATCAAAAGACATTTGGATTTGATTCCTCACTGTGGGGTAGTAACTAACATCTGTTTCTCCAGTTCCCTGTCTCTATTATAATAAGGCTTTAACATCTTCACATGACATACCTGATACAGTTTTTTCTCTATCCACATTTTTACCAGATAGTTTACCTGACTTAACTTTTTCTCAATTTGATAGGGATCAATAAACCTGCTTTGAAGGGATCTCCTACCACTGGTTACAATACTAATACGTCATCACCATGGTAAAACTTCTGAATTTAAGGTGTTTATCTACCACCTGCTTCATTCAATGTTGTGCCCTCTTCAGGTTCTATTTAGCTAACTCACCTACCCGATTTAATCTCCTCTTAGCCTGAGCTTTCCTTACTCCGAGGTGACCCCCTACTGATAATTCATATGCCACCCATAACATTTCCGTCTGTATGTTTCCAGCAACATAACCTGGTGCACTCCTGCTCATTTATCCTCCGCACTATCCTACCGTGGTCTCCATTTTCATATTAAAATTCTATATTTAAGGTAATATCCCTCAGGAAAACATTCTGACTTATTTTCTGAGTATGCGTAATTATATATATATATCTTTTATGGTCTCATCTTTCTGTTGCCAGTCTATTTGCCTTTCAGGACTAAACACATCTGCCTGACCTTCTGCCTATTCAGGTTTTTCCTGCACTGTTACGTCAAATAGGGTGTTCACTAACTGAACCTTAACTCTTTCGTCTTTTGCTTTAGTTTCAGCTTAGTACTGTGACTTATGATAGTGGGATCTTGTTACCGCACAGTCTGGACACATTCCAGGGTATTTTTCTTGTAACTCCTTAGTTTGCTGGTCTGTCTTGGGCTTCTCCATAACAAAGGGTGTCACTCCCATCTTGGATCCTGCCAAATCAGTCCCAAGAACAAGCTGATTTCCTGAAACTGACATTCTGTTAATCACTCCCACCATTCCTTCCCCAGTCTTGAATTGGCACTTCAACTTGATCTTACAAAGGGGAATGCTAAATTTCTGTCCCTCTATCCCACAAATTACCACTCTCTTGGGTAACAGATCAGAAATAGTGCAAATACGTTCATCTCTTACTATTAGAGACCAGTTAGGTCCTGTATCTCTCAAAATTATAACTTCTTTCCCTTCTCCCCTGTTCTTTCTGAGTAGCATTTACCCACAGAGGTGAAGTCTTTGTAGTGATCAGGTACTAACTCCATACCCAGCCCATGCCCTGACTGTGCACTCTCCTGCAACTCCTCACATTTCTTGGAGTTTCCTTTACTACCTTCACTAATGCCACTGGCTGAGCCTCTTTTACCACATCTTTTCCCACAGTGCCTTTCTTTAACAAATGGCACTGTGACTTTACATGTCCCACTTTACCGGTGGAAACACCTGAAGCCTTTCACCTCCCTTTCACCCTCTTGGGTGTCTTTTTTAACCTGATTCCTGATGAAGGGCTTATGCCCAAAATGTCGATTCTCCTGTTCCTTGGATGCTGCCTGACCTGCTGTGCTTTTCCAACAACACATTTTTAAGCTCTGATCTCCAGCATCTGCAGTCCTCACTTTCTCCCTGCGGTAGACAATTATCAGTGTGCTCTACTCTTTGTTTTGTGGTATATGATCACCCCTTCTCTTAATTTCTATCCCTCACAGGATGAAATTCTTGCAGGAAGCCAAATTTTGACTAATGCACCAATGTATATTCATCTGCCATCTCTGCTGCTCTTCTCATCACTTGAACTTTCTGTTCATCGATGTGAATTTGTATCATCTCTGGAAGTGAGTTTTTAAAGTCCTCCAGTAGAATAACATCTCTTAGACCCTCAAAAGTCTTATCTATTAATCATCTATGAAAATGACTATGTTTAATTCTTTTGAACTCAACATAAGTCTGACCTGGTTCCTTCTTTCTGTTTCTGAACTGCTGCTTTTACACTTCTGTTACCAATTCACAAGCACTCAAAATAGCCTGTTGGACATCTGCATAATCTCTTGACCCATCATCTGACAGCGCTGCAAATATCTCACTAGATCTGCCTCCCAGCTTACTCTGAACTAGCATTACCCACAAGGTCTCTAACCACTCCATATGCCTCACCAATTTTTCAAATTAATAAAGAGGCCTTCAGCATCTTTCTCATCAAAATATCACAATGTTTTAACAAATTTGTATGTATTGCTACCTTCTTCATCGTTTCTATCCTGTTATCTTGACTTTCTTGACTAATTCACAACTTCTGAAGTTAAAATTCTCTCTCCCTTTCTCTTTCTTCTGTCTCTCTTTCTCTCTCTCTTTCTATCTCTTTTTCTTCTCTCTCTGTTTGCTCAGCTAAGAACCTTCTCTCTCTTGCTTTTTCCCCTCTCTCTCTTTCTCTTTCCCCTGTCTCTCTCTTTCTCTCTTTCTTCTCTGTTTTACACTTTCTTCTCTCTCACTTTCTCTTCCTCTCTCTCTCTCTTTCTTCTCTTATGGCTCTTCTTTCCCTTTCTTTATCTTCTAACTCCATTCTCCTCAACTGTAATTTAATCTACTGCACTCATCTGTTCCTCTGACAAACCTAAGTGTTTGCCTAAGTCCCTTAAAATTTCAGCTTTATTTTTGTCACTGGTTAAACCCAATTCAGTTATTTGCTCGTTCTAAAAGTGTGACCTTTTCTGTCTTTCTAAATTTCCTTGGCAAATTTGGAAATCATCTTCAAACCCAAGAAAGTCTTTAGCAATTTTAAGAGCCGTTTATCTCATTTTTAATTTAACCAACCACAAGTAACCAAAATTAAACAAGTTGTCTAACCTATGCTTTATTTTATTTCAAGATCTGGGACACAACAAGTGTTTAAATCTGCTGGGATCTTTCATACCCCAAATCTATTCAGATCTGTCCAAATTTCAGCCTGCATCGATCTAAATCTGTCCACATCCTGGATGACTCCCAAACTGTTACGACTTGGCAGTGAACCCTCTGTTAATTAAACCAAATACCCAGAAAAGCTCACCTTACCTCATAATCCGTTAAAATATGAGTGACAGAAAACTGCCAAATTCTACTATTTTAAGAAAACAATATCAATTTATTCTTTAACTCTGAAAGTGAACATTAAACAACAACTATTCACAATTTCATGCCTCCCTTTCTCTTAACTGCTTGTATTTTGCCTCCAACTCTATAACAATATACTGTTCCAATAAAAACCCATATTAAAATTGCTTGAACTTAATTTCAAATCCACACAGTGGCTGTAGTCTCTGGTGTCCTTCTTCTTTCAGCTAAAGATTTACCTGGGTCATCTTCTGTCTTTTATTGCAGATGTTTCATATGAAAAAGGCACTTTTCATAGAGAATATTTTTGAATAGCAGTCTCTCTTGATGGCAGTTACTCTTTGTCTGAATTTCAAAATGCCGGCTTTTCTTTTATACCCCGAACATCAAATTGTTTCATTGGTGTGATGTTGGCAAAACAATAAATTCAAACTTGAATGGATTATACTATCCTGGGGCATAATTTAAACTGATTGGTTAGATTTTAATTGTTGTCAAAACAGCAATCTACTCAGGTATCTGTTTCACAGCCAAATGTTACATATTTTCAATTTTCAAGTCCACTCTGAGACTGCCAGTTAGTCATATGATAGGTGTTTATAAGCTCTCAGTGCAAAACAGCATTCAGGTACAGTACACACCTTCAACTTCATAACAGCATCACATCTAGAACATGCACTTTACATCTGCATTTCAAATAAGAAAAAGTTAGGGTCTAGGCTACATTCTTAAAATACTTTGAAGGAGTCTGGTCTGGTCCATAATCTTAGTGCCAGAGACATTCATGGAATGTCCTAGGCAGCATCAAATTAGACAAACGGAAGTTTAAGTCTTCATGGGCATTTTCCTGCTGTGCACCTCTCAACTCATGCTCATCACTGATGATCCAGAGATCAGAAGATTTGGACCATTTGTCACATATGCTGTTAGTTTTATAATTAATGGACACAATGATTTGAGAAGAATAATAAGAACATCAGACATGTTTGGTTGCATAGTTTAAAATATCCGTGCTCTTTTAAAAGCTTGAAAATTTGAGCAAACTATTGTTAAAATGATCATCTCCATTGTTTATCAGAAGCTATTGTTTTAATAGGCACGTATATGGAATTTTTAAAATTACAAACACATTTTAGGTTTATTATGACAATTTCCTAATTCGTTTCTTAACAGAACAATTAAGCATGCTTCTGTTCACAATATTATTATAGAGTATTGGTGTGTAATGAGGTCAACTTTAGTGGAGTTTTGAAGTTCTTTGAAATTCGCCTCATGTTTCCGGTCTTGAGAATAACATTTCAGTACAGCCATGAAATCATAAATAAACACCTATAAAATCCACTCAAAAGTATTATTCTAAAGAAGCATCACCTAATTAGAAACAAAGTACATAAGTATTATTTAGTTATATTACGCACCATAGAAGCGCATTTACCTCAGCATGCTTGGTTTCAACTCTTTTGTTACAATAAAAATTGCACTGCACTGTTGAGTGTCTTGAAGAATTATTTTCATTGGTGGATATGCAGTATGTTAAATTCATCAACATTGTGACAATTTAGACTGCAATGATTTCATATTCAAAATTCTAAATTTAAACTTGAAATAGAATTTCAAATGAAATTGCAGCATAATTAGTACACCACCAGGTATAAGTAGCTGTTTCATATAACATTCAAAAGGCTTTCCTTCTTCATGCATGCAAAAGTTTGACATGGAAAAACTTTAAAAATTCATTGAATTGACTCCTTTTTGGCCTGATAAATATGATGTTTACAGCAAAAATAATGACAAATTTATAAGATGCAATTAATGTGGAAAGATGTCTCCCACCATTTCATAGATAATTTTTAAAAATGGATGCAAAGTGAAAGAAGGAGATATTAGGATAATTTACATTATAGTTCAAGAGGATCTTAAAGGCTGAGTGAGACAGGGAGAGGCTGCAATGGTTAAAGAGGAAGTTTCAAATTGGGACCTAGATGATTAGAATTAGAATTAGATTGTCATGTGTACTCAAGTACAGAAGTACACGAGAATAGTGAAAAGTGTACACTGTTGCCATTTCCAGTGTCACCTTAGGTACAGTGGTACCTCGGTTGAAATCTTAGGTACGAGGTAGAAGGATAAAAGAACAAAGTTAAAAGTTACAGTCCCTCTTGAATAGAATTTCAAAAGGGAAGTTTATAAACTTAGAGGATGTGACCAAGATGGCAAAGTATAAAAGCACAAATGAATTGAAAGCTAAGGATGAGAATTTTAAATTTGAGCTATTTGGGAGTCCAGAAGTCAATGAAAGATCATTGCGGAGTCATAGGTGAGCTTGATTGGTACTGGACAGAATATAGGTAGGCGCAGGATTTAGTATAAGCTGAAGTTTATAGAGGGTATCAAATGGGAGATCAGTCAGGAGCACATTTGAACAATGTAATTCAAATAAGCTGACCCAAACCTGCTCATAATGTCACAAAAGAGAAGTAGGAAGATGAGAAGGGATCAACATGTGAAAATTCAAGAGTTCATGATGTGGTAGTGTGGGTGAGTGGCACAGCCATTTTTTAAGATGCTCTAGCTATGATTAGATAAAGTGGAACCATGTAACTATCATCCCATCAGGCTGAAATAGAAAGTGGAAGGACATACACTGGGAACAAATGCTGGAAGTTGACGAATCATAAGACAACATTGTCACAGAGAAGGTTGTTTATAACTTTGCTTAGGACTAATTGAGGATAGTGGGCGAGTCTGAAATTGAATAGAAGGATTCAAACAGGAAGCTGAGTAAAAATGTCTCCAGGTTTGCAAAGTGACTACACATTTGAGGATTTTTGTGGGGAAAAGGTTAGCAATGCGACTGCAGATATGAGGACAAGGAACATGATTTTTTTTTAAAAATGAAACATTAAATAGAATTAGACATTGTCTGTGTCATGGAAACTATTTTCAACTTGCAAATATTCAGAATATAATCTAAATTGGGACAAAAGGAAAGAAGTTAGGCAGATTGAAATCCAATGCAAATCCATTGAGTCAACAGAATATTGCTATAATAGATGCAATGAGCTGGAAGAAGACATGGGAGAGAAATATGCAAATTCACGGCAATAGAGATAGTTCATTAATGTTGATTATTGAGAAAGTCAACTTTTTGTAAGCTAGTGGTTTTTCATTGCCACTATTAAAGAGCTTACATTCAAATAAGCTGAGTCCCATTTGAACCTGGGTCATAGAAGAAGAAGATAAAAACAATGACTGCAGATGCTGGAAACCAGAGTCTAGATTAGAGTGGTGCTGGAAAAGCTTTTCCAGCACCACTCTCATAGAAGTAGAACTATTATGTTTCTAACTAACTTTACCATTAAAACATAAATTCCCATATTTCTTTCAGTCTTTCAGGATAATCAACAGTAATTAATGATAAGTTCATGGGGAGTTGCCTTTTGGCTTTTCATCTTGAGAGAAACACAACTTTTGGGGAAAAAAAACATAACTTTCGCTTGGCAATGCTGCCAACAGTCTAGGCAATTTCTGCTTTTAAAGCTGTCAACATTAACAGATGGAACTTTCATTCCATCACTCTGTAGCACATATGTATTGATAGATAAAAATGTAGCACCACCTGCTTTGTTGATTGAGAGATTTTTCTTTTCATAAGTTTGAAAATCAGAATTAACACTTAAGATAGACTAAACAATTTGCAGAATTGAGGTGAAGTACTGCAAGACATACTCAAATAAGTATTGGAATTATTATGCAAACAGGAGAAATAATTGAAATATGACATAATACAAAAGCAGTAGACACACTGTGTCTCGATTCTGAATTTCAAATTAGTCAGAAAAATTGATGATATTCTCATTTGGCAAACAGTTCTGAGGTTTAAGTGAAGTAAGTTTGAGCCATATCATAGATCTCAATCAGCAGAAACAAAACAGCATTGTACCAGTCGTAATTTCTCATTGTTGGTACCACAGAAAAGTATTATGCAGACTTTTTTTTTACCTCCATCTATTTACAAACAAAGTAGTGTGCAGTAGAATACGTAAAGCCTCCCTAATTGTTTTCGTATTATTTGTCTAAACACATCTAACTCTAACCATATAAAAACCGAAAGAACTATGGATGCTGTAAATCAGAAACAAAAACAGAAATTGCTGGAAAAGCTCAGCAGACCTGGCAGTAACTGAGAAGAGAAATCAGGGCTAATGTTTTGGATTCAGTGACCCTTCCTCAGAACTGATGGTAGCTAGGAAAATGTCTGTTTAAATACAGAAAATAGGGTGGGGGTGGGGTGGTAAGGACTAATTAATTGATGGGGCAAAGAGAGAGAAGAACAGTTGGACAGACAAAGGAGTGGATAACCATCTGGCTAGGAGAGTGAGTAGCTGTTAATGGGGTCTGTAAGTGGCTAACAATAGGTAGCGTGTAATGACAGACTATGTGATAACAAGGCCTGGATGTGTGTGGTAGGAGGCTAGGACATGGGAGAGTTCAGACCCTAAAATTATTGAACTCAATTTTGAGTCCACAAGGCTGCAGGGTCCACAAACGAAAAACAAACTGTTGTTCTTCCAGCTTGTGTTGAGCATCGGTAGAGCACTGCAGCAAGCCTGAGACAGAAATACTAGCCAGGGAACAGCGTGTTGTGTTAAAGTGGCAGGCAATGGGAAGTTCAGGCTCTTTTTTTGCGGGCAAAATGTAGATGTTCTGTGAAGCGAATACCCAGTCTATGCTTCATTTCCCCAGTGTAGAGGAGACCACACTGTGAGCAGCAAATGCAGTACACTAGATTGTGAGAAGTGCAGGATAAGTGCTGTATCACCTGGGAGGTATGTTTGGACCCCTGGATATTGAGGAGGGAGGAGATAAATGGGAAGGTGTTACACCTTTGGCGGTTGCAGGGGAAGGTTTCATGGGGCTGTGGGGGAGGTTTTGGGAGAGAAGGAAGAGTGGACCAGGGTGTCCTGGAGGGAATAGTCCCTGTGGAAGGCTTTCAAGGGAGGGGAGGCAAATAGTCTGGCATACCGACCTCTACATTGCAGAAGCTGAGAACCTGTTCTCAGAGACCTTCTCCTACGTCCCTCTGGACCATAGCACATCAGACCATTGTACCACCTATGGTCACTGACCTCATTCCATTGGGTGACCTGCCCTCCACTGCCTCCAAGTTGATTGGCCCACAGTCCCACACAGCTCACTTCTACCTCCTTCTGAAAATCCACCAGCAGGACAGCCCAGGCTGACTCATTCCTTCAGCCTGCTCCTGTCCCACAGAACGCATGTCTTCCAACTATGACTCCGTCTTTTCTCGCCTGGTTCATTCCCTGCCCATAAACATCTGTGATTCCTCTGATGCTCTACACCAGTTTCAGAATTTCCAGTTTCCAGGCTCCAGTTGTCTTCTCTTTACCATGGACATGCGATCCCTTTACACATCCATCTCCCATCAGGGCTCTTTGCTTCTTCCTGGAGCAAAGGCAGGAACCGCCTCCACCCACCACCACCCTGCTCTGCTTGGCCAAGCTTGTTCTCACCCTCAACAACTTCTCTTTTCACTCCTCTCCAGGTCAGAGGGATGGTCATGAGTACCCACTCCGGCCCCAGTTATACCTGTCTCTTTGTGAGATATATGTAACATTCCTTGTTCCAGTTCTAATCCAGCCCCCACCCACAAGTCTTTTTCCAATACATTGATGAAGTCATCGGTGCTGCTTCCCGCTCTCATCTGGAATTGGAAACGTTCATTGATTTCACTTCCAATTTACACACCGCCTTTATTTTCACCTGGTCTATCTCTGACTCCTCTCTTTCCTTTCTCGACATCTGTGTTTCCATTTCTGGGGATAGACTGGGCACTAATATCCACAATAAACTCACCAATTCCCACAGCCACTTAGACAATACATCCTCACACGCTGCTTCCTGTAAAGACTCCATTCCATTTAAACAGTTCCTCCATCTCATATGTTCCGATGAGGCCAACTGCGACAAGGGAGCCTCCGAATTAACCATGTTGTTCCTCAATTGAGGATTCCCCAGCACTGTTGTTGACAGGGCCCACAATGGGTTTGACCCATCTCCCACGCTTCCACCATCATTCCCTCTCTTCCCTCCTACCACAGTAATAAGATTCCCCTGTCCTTACCTGCCATTCCACCAGCATCTACATTCAGAAGATCATAAGCTATCATTTCTGCCACCTCCAGCAAGGTGCCACCACACATTCCCTTCCCTTCCCTTGTCTGTCATCTGCAGGTTCCCAACACCCCTCTGCAGCCCCACGGCACCTTCCCCTGCAACCACCGAAGGTGTAACACCTGCCCATGTATCTCGTCCTTCCTCAGATTCCAAGGGCCCAAACATACCTTCCAAGTGAAACAGAACTTTACCTGCACTTCTCACAATCTAGTTTACTGTATTTGCTGCTCACAATGTGGTCTCCTCTACACTGGGGAAATGAAGCATAGTCTGGATGATAATTTTTCAGAACATCTACATTCTGCCCACAAAAAGGACCCTCAGCTTCCATTTGCCCTTTAATATAATACCCTGTTCCATGGCCAACATCTTTGTCTCAGGCTTGCTGCAGTGTTCCAGCAATGCTCAGTGCAAGCTAGAAGAGCAACACCTCATTTTACACTTGGGGACCCTGCAACTCTTTGGACTCTATATCAAGTTCAGTAATTTTAGGGCCTAAACTCACCCATGTCCTAGCCCCCTATGCACACTCCAGGCCTTGTTATCCGACAGTCTGCCAGTACACTATACCTGTTGTTAGCCACTAATAATCTCCATTAATGGCTATTCAGCCACCTAGCCAGATCGTTATCCACTCTTTTGTCTATCTAACTGTTATTCTTTCTCTTTGGGCTCTATTCCCACCTATCATTTATTCCTTACCCCCTCCCCACCCTATCTTCTGCATATAAACAAATATTTTCCTAGCTGCCATCAATTCTGGGGAAGGATCACTGGACCCGAAAAGTTAACTCTGATTTCTCTTCACAGATGTTGCCAGACTTGCTGAGCTTTTCCAGCAGCTTCTGTTTTATTAGCTCTAACCAGAGGTCCTTTTATATACTTAAACCCTCTGACAAGCACAAGAGTAATCAGAACACTATAAAGCAACGCTTCTAATGTTTTCAGTTTGTGATTAAACAAAGTTTCTGTTCCAGTTAAATACTGAGATAAAACAAAGAACTGTGGAAGCTGGAAATTTGAAACCAGAACAGAAATTGCTGAAGGAACGCAACAGGTCTGGTAGCATCTGTGAAGAGAAATCAGAGTTAACGTTTCTCCACAGATGCTGCCAGACCTGCTGAATTGCTCCAGTGATTTCTGTTTTTGTTCCAGATAAATACTAGCCCAACCACACCAGAGTGTGTTATGCATCACACTCAGATCAAGTAATGAATTCTCTGAAAAGATGTACATTCTTTCCAACTTGTTTTCTACTACATGCATTATGCTTTTATAATTATGCGAATCATGCTAATATTCTCCCAACCACAATCTGAGGAGATATCAACTATTCTCTATAAATAGCATTGCTTCTGGAGGGGCATAAAAGCAGGATGATTGAGACCTTCTTGAGTTTTCCTATACCAACATAAGCTTTAATCAGTGGTGTGAGTGCCACTGTGTTTGGAACTCGAAAGCATACCGATGAAAACATGACTCTGAATTTGTGCTGATCAAAACTTTTGTGAAGCCGAATGACATTGCAAGGTGATACTTGATTACATGAATGTCCAAAATATTGATTTCTGTAAGATAGACAATATTATCTGTAAAGAAGGTCAGTTCCATAAGCAGAACACCATTCATTTCTAAGAGAAAGTATTAGGTATAGAGAAAGCTGAGGAGTGAAGTCACAGGAAGATTAATCTATTTCAGCTTCACCTCTCTCTGATTTTCTAGGCTGGATAATTCTATCAGAGCCTGTTCAGGTAAGGCCAGCTTCCATTTGTGGGCCTAGGCTCAGCATTGCACAATCAATAAGTGCATGAACTAAGAGGCCAAAGAATCGATCGATATAATCTGATCTTGAGATCTCACTCGTTCAAAAAAATCTTCACGGAAGCATTAACAAAAAAGAACTGTAGGTGCTGGAAATCTGAACCAAGAACAGAAATTGCTGGAAAAACTCAGCAGATCTAGCAGTATCTGTGGAGAGCAAACAAAGTTCATGTATCAGGTCGAATGATTTTTTAAAAATTCATTCACAGGTTGAAGGCCTCACTGGCTAGGCCAGCATTTATTGCTCATCCTAGAGGGCGGTTAAGAGTCAACCATATTGCTGTGGGTCTCAAGTCACATCTAGTCCAGGCCAGGTCAGGATAGCACATTCCTTCCTTGAGTGGCATTGGTGAACCAGATGTGTTCTTTCCCATAATCAACAGTAGCATCCGGAATTTTTTATTGAATTCAAATACTACCATTTGCTGTGGTAGGATTCAAGCCCAGGTCCCCAGAACATTACCTGGGTCTAGATTAACAGTGTAGCAAAACTAGCACTAGGCCAGTCCCTACCACAATAGTCACTTCTCTTGAAGTTCTGAATGCTATTTTCTATGCTGAAAAATGTCAACTTACAGTCCATGACCTTATTTATTGAGCATTGACTGAACAATTAAATGATTCAGATGTCAATACAATGGCAGAACAGTGTCATCACAAGCCATCATTTGTTTTAATAGGAATTGCACGATGGTTGAGTCAAAAATAAGTAACATCAGGAGACAACTCTGTGAATTGGAAAAATAAGAGAGGACTAAATCTATAAGATAAGAAACTTATTCAGTTTCTTATTCAATACAGAAAGGTGCCTTTAGACCTAATCAAACAAGTTCTTCAGTTCAATGTATCAACTAATTGGATTATTAGCAAACATTTTCCATATGATGTGATGTGATTTGGTATAATCCACTATGTGGTGTTTAGCGTTCAATCTCACACAATGTAATACTTACGTTGGCCCTTGTAACACAAAAAAAAAGATATAGGCCACACAGTATTGAAGGACATACAGATGCTTGTTTTGTAACAGCTACATCTCCTTATATACATTAGAATCAGAGATTTCCATGTCTGGACACAAGTTAAGCAATTGGGATAGCCTGCAACACAGTTCCTTCAGTGAGTTATGCTGCAAGAGAACAGAGTTCAGAAAGATACAGACTGTGAGTTTTATTTTTAATCAACATATTCAGGCATTTTATGACACCCTGATAGAGCAAGTAAGACTTAAACCTGGGCCTTTGCTCTGCAAGGTAAACACACTAACACTGTGCCACAGCACACCAACTGTGAGCTTCATGCCATTAGGTCACATTCCACGATAGGGTGATGTTATCACGAGCCTGACCCTGAAAGATATGTTGCACACTTGTTCTGAGACATAATAAGACATTCCCCTTTTTCCAAAAGAAATATACCCAAACAAGTATGCATTCTTTTACATAGACACACATTGTCAATTGAACAATTATACAGCCATGTAAAAACAGAGTTAAACTGATTAACAAAATCAGATTTTTGGAATAGGATTTCAGAGATTTGACAATTATTTCTGATCTAGCTATTGCATAACCGTTGGGATAGGCACATGTTATTGTCAGTAGTTTGTGGCTGACAACTTGATTGTCACACTCCTGGTTGCTGTCATTCAGCATCGCTATACCATCATTGTCATCAGGGTTTTCTTCCTCATTCTCTGTGTGCAGGATTGAGATGTTGTAAATTGGTCTGAGTTGACTTCTGTTCCTCCACAATGATGTAGCATGACCTGCAGTGGTGTCATACAACCTGGGATGCTTACATATCTTTGAACATTTGTTGGTATCTGTGTATTTGTGCCTGGATTAGAGTCATAGAGATGTATAGCATGGAAATAGACCGTTCGGTCCAACCCGTCCATGCCGACCAGATATCCCAACCCAATCTAGTCCCACCTACCAGCACCCAGCCCATATCTCTCAAAACCCTTCCTATTCATATACTATTCAAATGCCTTTTAAATTTTGCAATTGTACCTGCCTTCACCACATCCTCTAGCAGCTCCTTCCATATATGTACTACCCTCTGTGTGAAAAGGTTGCCCCTTAGGTCTCTTTTATATCTTTCCGCTCTCACCCTAAACCTATGCCCTCTAGTTCTGGACTCCCCGACCCCAGGGAAAAGACTTTGTCTATTTACCCTATCCATGCCCCTCATAATTTGTAAACCTCTATAAGGTACCCCTCAGCCTCCAACGCTCCAAGGAAAACAGCCCCAGACTGTTCAGCCTCTCCTTATAGCTCAAACCCTCCAACCCTGGCAACATCCTTGTAAATCTTTTCTGAATCCTTTCAAGTTTCACAACATCTTTCTGATAGGAAGGAGACCAGAATTGCATGTAATATTGCAACAGTGGCCTAACCAATGCCCTGTACAGCCGCATGACCTCCCAACTCCTGTACTCAATACTCTGACCAATAAAGGAAAGCATACCAAACGCCTTCTTCACTGTCCTATCTACCACTTCAAGGAGCTATGAACCTGCACTCCATGGTCTCTTTGTTCAGCAACACTCCCTAGGATCTTACCATTAAGTGTATGAGTACTGCTAAGATTTGCTTTCCCAAAATGCAGCACCTCACATTTATCTGAATTAAACTGCATCTGCCACTTCTCAGCCCATTGGCCCATCTGGTCAAGATCCTGTTGTAATCTGAGGTAACCTTCTTCGCTGTCCCCCACACGTCCAATTTTGGCGTCATCGGCAAACTTACTAACTATACCTCTTATGCTCACATACATTTATATAAATGACAAAAAGTAGAGGACCCAGCACCGATCCTTGTGGCATCCACTGGTCACAGGCCTCCAGTCTGAAAAACAACCCTCCACCAACACCCTCAGTCTTCTACTTTTGAGCCAGTTCTGTATCCATATGGCTAGGTCTCCCTGCATTCCGTGAGATCTAACCTTGCTAACCAGTCTCCCATGGGGTATCTTATCGAACACCTTACTGAAGTCCGTATAGATCACATCTACCGCTCTGCCCTCATCAATCCCCTTTGTTACATCTTCACTCAAATCAATTCTGCACTAACTCTCTGTCTGATATCTAGATGTGGTTATCTCCAAAAGCTCACTGATGATGTAACTTGTTTCATTCTGCTCTGCCAGTTTTTAGCATCTCTGTGAGACCTTCTTCAGAGAAAACACATTGATCCCCTTTGCTGCTGCAGCTGACATCTTGGGGTTTGTGTTTATATGGCAGAGTTGGATTCTGTTAACTTTGAAGTTGGCTTGTACCTTGAGCTGGTCCTGAAGTATTGTCCAGATCTTACCTGGATCTTTTTTAGTTGTTTGCAGTGAAAAGAAAATGCATTTATTCTGCAAAATCCCTCCTTGCTGATAACAAACAATATCTTAATGAGTCTTCCCTCAGGATCATTTATGGCTTGATCAGTGAGGTAAAGCTGATTGAGTTGTTTAAATTGCTGTAATTTAGCAAAGACGTCATTTGTTGCTCAATCCATAATCAATTGTCTACCTTTCTTTTTTTGAATGCCTATGCTGTTTTGTTTTATTGAAATGCAAGGCTTGTATATTCCATTATTTCATTTGGTTTGCTGTTCTGTCCTTTTATTTTTCCATATTTGCTTTTAATTAACATTATTTTTCCCAATGTTGGCCTCTTTAAGACATTTTGCTCAGTGGGGAGCTGTGTCTTTAAGAGATGATGACTTGTAATTGCAGGTTTTAGCCTCTAGAGGAAGCTCACATCAAATAAGGAGTAATGACTTCAACCATTTCTTCATTGAGTTTAACCAACCAAAATGGCAGAGCCAACAGAGCAATGAACACAGGAAATATTCTGGATTAGTGGTGCTGGAAGAGCACAGCAGTTCAGGCAGCATCCAACGAGCAGCGAAATCGACATTTTGGGCAAAAGCCCTTCACCAGGAATAAAGGCAGTGAGCCTGAAGCATGGAGAGATAAGCTAGAGGAGGGTGGGGGTGGGGAGAAAGTAGCATAGAGTACAATGGGTGAGTGGGGGAGGAGATGAAGGTGATAGGGAGGGGAGGGTGGAGTGGATAGGTGGAAAAGGAGCTCGGCAGGTCGGACAAGTCCAGACAAATCAAGGAGACAGTGCTGAACTGGAAGTTTGAAACTAGGATGAGGTGGGGGAAGGCGAAATGAGGAAGCTGTTGAAGTCCACATTGATGCCCTGGGGTTGAAGTGTTCCGAGGTGGAAGATGAGGCGTTCTTCCTCCAGGCGTCTGGTGGTGAGGGAGCAGCGGTGAAGGAGGCCCAGGATCTCCATGTCCTTGGCAGAGTGGGAGGGGGAGTTGAAATGTTGGGCCACGGGGTGGTTTGGTTGATTGGTGCGGGTGTCCCGGAGATGTTCCCTAAAGCGCTCTGCTAGGAGGCGCCCAGTCTCCCCAGTGTAGAGGAGACCACATCGGGAGCAACGGATACAATAAATGATATTAGTGGATGTGCAGGTAAAACTTTGATGGATGTGGAAGGCTCCTTTAGGGCCTTGGATAGAGGTGAGGGAGGTGGTGTGGGCGCAGGTTTTACAGTTCCTGCGGTGGCAGGGGAAAGTGCCAGAATGGGAGGGTGGGTCGTAGAGGGGTGTGGAACTGACCAGGTAGTCATGGAGGGAACGGTCTTTGCGGAAGGCGGAAAGGGGTGGGGAGGGAAATATATCCCTGGTGGTGAGGTCTTTTTGGAGGTGGCAGAAATGTCGGCGGATGATTTGGTTTATGCGAAGGTTTATAGGGTGGAAGGTGAGCACCAGGGGCGTTCTGTCCTTGTTTCGGTTGGAGGGGTGGGGTCTGAGGGGGTAGGTGCGGGATGTGGACGAGATGCGTTGGAGGGCATCTTTAACCACGTGGGAAGGGAAATTGCGGTCTCTAAAGAAGGAGGCCATCTGGTGTGTTCTATGGTGGAACTGGTCCTCCTGGGAGCAGATACGGCGGAGGTGGAGAAATTGGGAATACGGGATGACATTTTTGCAAGAGATAGGGTGGGAAGAGGTGTAATTCAGGTAGCTGTGGGAGTCGGTGGGTTTGTAAAAAAAATGTCAGTGTCAAGTCAGTCGTCACTAATGGAAATGGAGAGGTCCAGGAAGGGGAGGGAGGTGTCAGAGATGGTCCAGGTAAAGTTAAGGTCAGGGTAGAATGTGTTGGTGAAGTTGATGAATTGCTCAACCTCCTCACGGGAGCACGAGGTGGCGCCAATGCAGTCATTAATGTAGCGGAGGAAGAGGTGGGGAGTGGTGCCGGTGTAATTACGGAAGATCAACTGTTCTACATAGCCAACAGAGAGACAGGCATAGCTGGGGCCCATACTTGTGCCCATGGCTACCCCTTTGGTTTGGAGGAAGTGGGAAGATTCAAAGGAGAAATTGTTAAGGGTGAGGACCAGTTCGGCCAAATGAATGAGAGTGTCAGTGGAAGGGTACTGTTGGGGACGTCTGGAGAGGAAAAAACGGAGGGCTTGGATGCCCTGGTCATGGCGGATGGAGGTGTAGAGGGATTGGATATCCATGGTGAAGATGAGGCGTTGGGGGCCGGGGAAACGGAAGTCTTGGAGGAGGTGGAGAGCGTGGGTGGTGTCTTGGACGTTTGTGGGGAGTTTCTGGACTAGGGGGGATAGGACAGTGTCGAGGTAGGTAGATATGAGTTCAGTGGGGCAGGAGCATGCTGAGACAATGGGTCGGCCAGGGTGGTCAGGCTTGTGGATCTTGGGAAGGAGGTAGAACCGGGCAGTGCGGGGTTCCCGGACTATGAGGTTGGAAGCTGTGGGTGGGAGATCTCCTGAGGTGATGAGGTTCTATATGGTCTGGGAGATGATGGTTTGGTGATGGGGGGTGAGGTCATAGTCGAGGGGGCAGTAGGAAGAGGTGTCCTCGAGTTGGCGTTTGGCTTCAGCGATGTAGAGGTCAGTGCGCCAGACTACCACTGCGCCCCCTTTATCCGCTGGCTTAATGGTGAGGTTGGGATTGGAGCAGAGGGATTGGAGGGCTGCGCATTGTGAGGGTGAGAGGTTGGAGTGGGGGAGGGGTGTCGACAGGTTAAGGTGGTTAATGTCCCGGCGGCAGTTGGAAATGAAGAGGTCGAGGGCAGGTAATAGGCCAGCGCGGGGTGTCCAGGTGGATGCAGTGGGTTGGAGGTGGGCGAAGGGGTCCTCGGAAGGTGGGCGGGAGTCCTGATTGTGAAAGTAAGCTCGGAGGCGGAGGTGACGGAAGAACTGGTCGATGTCACGGCGTGTATTAAATTCATTGATGCGTGGACGGAGGGGGATGATGGTGAGTCCTTTGCTGAGGACTCAGTGAGTGGGAGGTCTGGCGGGGGGATGGTGAAAACTCGGCAGGGCCGGGAGCTGGGATCTGGTTTGGGTGTGGAGCTGGGAGTGGGGTCAGAGCCAGTACCTTGAGTGGGTGTGATGGTGGGGGGAATGGGGGTGGAGGCATGAGCAGTGGTAGTGTTCCCCTCGGGGTTCTGGGGAGTGGGGATAGTGACAGTGGGGTCTGTGGGGGGCATGTCAGCAGAATGCAGGTGAGTGGCGCTGATGGGGGCACAAGTGCTGGTGATCATGGCAGTAGGAGTGGCGGAACTCACTGAGTATGTGGCATCAGCGATGATGTGAGGGGCGGAAGTGGCTGTGGGAGTGGCCATGATGGGGGCGGAAGTGACATCATCACTCAGCGTGGGGGTGGTAGCTGCAACAGCCGCATGGCTAATGGCGTTTCCGAGGCCAGGGGAATCTTCTGGAATGTTTGTGGAGCGTTGGTTATGGAGGTGGGTGGATAAACGTTTGTTGTACTTACAGTTTTTGATGGAAATATTCTGTTGATTAGAAATGATTTGGTGCATAAAACACATCTTTAAAACAGTAAGTTTGAATTGAATCATTTATTGTCAAGTGTATTCAGTATAAAATACAGTAAAAGCATACATATTCACATTAACTTAGAATAAAATAAAACAAGAAAACTTAGAGAGTCCAACTTTTTCTTCTCCGCTGCTGCTAGAGTCCCACTCTGAGTTTCCCAACACATGCCATGCTGTTGCTCGAGTCCCACTCTGAGCTTCCCAAGCCATGGCATGCTGCCACCAGGGGCCCACTCCACACAGAAGTGAGAGTCCCTCTCCAGGCTTCACAGGCTGTCTGACCAACACTGGAGCCTCAGTACCTCTGAAGACACCACCGCCGTTAAATTGACAAAATCAAAACAAACACAAGGAAAGACTCAAGAAATTCAGCATATCTGGCAGCATGTGGGCAGCGTGGTGGCTCAGTGGTTAGCACTGCAGCCTCACAGCACCAGGATTCTCAGGTTCGATTCCAGCCTTGGTGACTGTCTGTGTGGAGTTTGCACGTTCTCCCTGTGTCTGTGTGGGTTTCCTCCAGGTGCTCCGGTTTCCTCCCACAGTCCAAAAATGTGTAGGCCAGGCGTATTGGCCATATTAAATTGTCCATACCATTAGGTGCATTAGTCAGAGGGAAATGGGTCTGGGTGCGTTACTCTTCGGAGGGTCGGTGTGGACTGGTTGGGCTGAAGGGCCTGTTTCCACACTGTAGGGAATCTAATCAAATCTGTAGAGAGAGGAACAGAGTTAAGGTTTCAAATCTGTTATGACTCTTCTTCAGAACTGTGAAAACTTCTGAGAGAGTTTCTCCAACATTTTCTATGTTTGTTTCAGATTTTCAGCATCTGCAGTCTTTTGCTTTTATTAAACTCACAGTATCCTTTGTCTATTGATGTTAGATTTAACCCTGTTAAAGGCTTTTTAAATGCTGGTTTTACTTTCAAACCTGTAAGAAGCCTTTTGGCTGCTGTAGCTTAACTTTCATGCCAGGAAGAAGGTCAAAACCTTGTATTTCTTTATTTTTGGAAACGAGAAAGAGGGCTTCTAGCTTGATGCCTTGACTTTATATGGAAATAAGAGAAGATTGCCTTCTGGCTATTTAAGTTGGAGATCTGTACATATATAAATGTATTGTTGTTGGTTGTCCAAGTGCTTCACAATCCAGGGTTATCTGATCTTCAATAAAGATAGTTTTATAAGTAGTTATTGTTGCTTACTATTGAGTTGTTAACATGTTGTGATATGGGACCATGACACAGCTTGACATGACATTCTGGTGAAGGGCTTATGCCTGAAATGTTAACTCTCCTGCTCCTCGAATGCTGCCTAACCTGCTGTGCTTTTCCAATGCCACACTTTTTGACTCTGATCTCCAGCGTCTGCTGTCCTCATTTTCTCCATGATATTCTAATGACCTACCACTGTCAAACAATAATACTTAAGTTAGCTTCGTAACATGAGGAAGAGACCTGGGACACGTAATACTGAAGGATGCAATAAACTTTTATTACAGCGCCTGGTACCTACATAAGTGCATTACTTGTACATCTGGACTGATGCCGAGTTGTTCAGATAGACTGCAGCACACTACCTTAATATGCAAGGGAACAAAGCTCAGTCAAAACAAGACTGTTACCTTTATACCATCATGTCACATTCTGGTGAAATCAAGAGCATGCCTCTTAGTTATATTTCACAACAACTACAAGACTCAGCGCAGTATATTCCCCAAATTTAATAAATCAATCATGGTTATTGACAACTATTTACATGATTTACATATGTAAGCACATCAGTTTGTTCACTACATTCCAGTGAAAGTTAAACTAAATACATAAATAGTACTCACTGTGCAAACAGTTTTGCAACTGCCCAAAAAACTATTTGTGGTCTTTTGCAATCAATTTATGGTCTTTGAGAGAGTGAAACAGCATGGTGTTATGTCCTGTACATGGGACATAGCTGGGGAAGTAACAATATGATTCTTTGATCAGGCTAAAGAGTCTTTACAAACATGTATAAATCTAAATAAGGACTAAGGTAGAATGCTCAAATCAATGTAGTATCATGTACAGAAAGCTAAATAAACATGCAATAAAATAAATGATTATAACACAGGTAAAGGTGACAAAAGACAAATAAAAAACTTACTTTTAAAAATCTCTAAAGTATGTAAAATCCAAATAAATTAGATTTTGCACTCCAAGTAATATTTAGTGACAAAGAATTTGTTGGTAATTAAGATCTAACATGCTGTTAAAATATCACTTGACTTGAATGGACAAATCTTAATTTTACTCTGGCCCGATTAACAAATATTTAGCACATATATAGAAAACCATTGTGTTTTATAAGTTTGAACTGTTTGGTTAAATACAGGTTTTGTGAAACTTTTGCAAGAGCAAAGAAAATCAGAGAACAAGTTCTGCATTCAGTTACACAATTCCAACGCTGAGACATGAATTTGTATTTACTCCTTAATTACAATAAATGTTGGTAGCTTCAACATTAATATTATCATTGAACTCAGAACCTTATCTTTTAGAGAAGAAATTACAATAAGTTTGGTGAAAGAAATAAATTTGGAGTTCTGAAGAATAATTATTGGGGAATTTATTTTCCTACAGATGCTGCCAGACTTGCTGATGTTCCCCAGCACTTGGTTTTTATTCAGATTTCAAAAATCTGCAGAGAGTCAGGAAAACATTAACCTTTTGGGATTGTTCTGTGATTGATTTAAATCTTGATGCCATTGAGGATTAAATTATACTTATTAATGTTAGCCAACTGTGCACTATTGCAGTTTCTGCTTGAAAGGTTCCAAACTAATGGCAGTTGGAATAAACCTGTCTATTTTTAAAACGTGGCTCACATTTTAGAAACACTCAGACAAAAGTGCAGATGGAAGAAAGGTTTAAAAGATATTTTTGGCAAGAAAATAAGCAATGTCAGAAAGATCAATTAATTGACTGACAGCTTGGAGGCTGGATAGCTCAGCTCGCTGGATGAATAGATTTGCAATGCGTAGTGTAATGCTAATAGTGTAGGTTGATAATCCTGCATCAGCTAAGGTTGCCATGAAGGATTCTCCCGCTCTGCCTTGCCTGGGATGAGTTGACTCCCCAGGCTAAACTACCACCAGTCATCTCTGTCTAATGACAGAGTAGCCTTATGATGAATTTGCCATTATTCCAATGTCCATATGTAAATGTTTATTGCAAATGTATCCACACCATCATTATTGGTGTATATGCAATTTAAAGAAAGATGGAAATAAAATAAAATAGTGTTAATAGTACAATTTGGGCTCAGGAGTGCAAAATCTTCCATACCTCTCAATCAGAATAGTTTTAACTAGACTATTGCACTTCCTTTAAGAAGGCTGTTGAGGGGGATCCAAGATGACGACAACCCAGCAAGTCTGAGTCTATGGTGCTCTTCCCAAGACTTGGTAAAGTGGGTCACCCACCCCCACCACACTCACCAAATCATTCATAATAGCTGTTAAATTTAATTAGTTGCTTCGTATTACATTTAAACAGTCTAAGACTTAGTAAAAAATGACCAAAGGGAAGGGAGCCCGCAGCTCTCAGCAAGCAGGACCTCCTCCCCCACCCTCTCCCTCTTCAGCTGCAGCAGAGGTGTCCACAGCCGCCCCGGGGGACTTACCTACAGTAACAAGCCTGGTAGAGATGATCTCCAAACTGGACGCGAAGATCGACACCTTTATCGAGGAGTCCCGAAATCGATGGGACTCTCGGCCGCGCTGCAGAAGCACGACCGAGACATCCAGGAAATCGAGCACCGAGTCGGAGGGGTGGAGTTAAAGGCTGCAACCTCCAAAACTACAGAGCAATCGGCCGTGGATCGGGTCCGGACTCTTGAACAGCGAGTCCGGACCTTAGAGAATTACATTGACGACCTCAATAATCGAGGTCGTTGAAAAAATATTCGTTTGCTGGGCCTTCCCGAACGGGATGAGGAAGGCCAGCTTCCAGCATTCCTCGAACAGTGGCTGCCACAGCTTTTAAATCTGGAAGCTGGATCAGGCCAGGTAAGGGTAGAATGGGCCTACCGGGTCGCAATATGCGGGCCCTGCTCGAACCAGCGCCCACGCCCGGTCCTGTTCCAGCTGCAGAGCTATAGGGAGAGGCAGATACTCCTAGAAGCTTCGAGAAATTTTGGAAAAGACCCCAAGCTATGATCTTTAAAGGATCCAAGATCGCGTTATTTCAAGACTTTTCTCCAGTTCTGGTCCGAAAGAGGAAGGCATTCGATGAGATGAAGAAGTGTTTAAAGGACTTAAATATTCAGTACTCCTTACGCTACCCAGTGACGCTACGCTTTAACCATGAAGGATCCGTGTATAACTTCGGATCACCAGAAAAGGCTAAGGAATTCTTGGACTCTCTTAGATAAATTGTAAGAGATAATGGATGTTGGTTTGCCTTTCCCCCTGCTTTGCTTTATATCCCCCCTTTTACCTTACTGTTTAATATTATCATGGGGGGTGGAGGGAGGGATTTGATTTTCTCCCCACCCACCCAACCCCCCCAGGGTTGTTTCTTTTATTATCTTATGTATATATGTGGGTATGTATATATGTGTGTGTATATGTATGCATGTGTATCTGTATGTATTCGAAGTTTGGTAGAAGATTTGTAGCTCGGGTGCTCATTGTTGTGGTTCTGTTCGCCGAGCTGGGAATTTGTCTTGCAAATGTTTCGTCCCCTGTCTAGGTGACATCCTCAGTGCTTGGGACCCTCCTGTGAAGCGCTTCTGTGCTGTTTCCTCCAGCATTTATAGTGGCCTGTCTCTGCCGCTTCCGGTTGTCAGTTCGAGCTGTCCACTGTAGTGGCCGGTATATTGGGTCCAGGTCGATGTGTTTGTTGATAGAGTCTGTGGATGAGTGCCATGCCTCTAGGAATTCCCTGGCTGTTCTCTGTTTGGCTTGCCCTATAACGATAGTGTTGTCCCAGTCGAATTCATGTTGCTTGTCGTCTGTGTGTGTGGCTACTAAGGATAGCTGGTCGTGTCGTTTCGTGGCTAGTTGGTGTTTGTATATACGGATCGTTAACTGTCTTCCTGTTTGTCCGATGTAGTGTTTTGTGCAGTCCTTGCATGGGATTTTATACACTACATTAGTTTTGCTCATGTTGGGTATCGGGTCCTTTGTTCTGGTGAGTTGTTGTCTGAGCGTGGCTGTTGGTTTGTGTGCTGTTATGAGTCCTAGTGGTCGCAGTAGTCTGGCTGTCAGTTCAGAAATGCTCCTGATGTATGGTAGTGTGGCTAGTCCTTTGGGTTGCGGCATGTCCTCGTTCCGTTGTCTCTCCCTTAGGCATCTGTTGATGAAATTGCGAGGGTATCCGTTTTTGGTGAATACTTTGTATAGGTGTTCCTCTTCCTCTTTTTGTAGTTCTGGTGTGCTGCAGTGTGTTGTGGCCCTTTTGAATAGCGTCCTGATGCAACTTCGTTTGTGTGTGTTGGGGTGGTTGCTTTCATAGTTTAGGACTTGGTATGTGTGTGTGGCTTTTCTGTAAACCTTTGTGGTGAATTCTCCATTCGGTATTCTCTGTACCATCACGTCTAGGAATGGGAGTTGGTTGTCCTTTTCTTCCTCTCTAGTGAATCGGATTCCTGTGAGTGTGGCGTTGATGATCTGGTGTGTGTTCTCTATTTCTGTGTTTTTAATTATTGCAAAGGTGTCATCCACGTATCTGATCCAGAGTTTGGGTTGAAGTTGTGGTAAGACTGTTTGTTTGTTCTAACCTTTGCATTACTGCTTCTGCTATGAGTCCAGAGATTGGTGAGCCCATGGGTGTTCCGTTGATTTGTTCGTATATTTGGTTATTGAATGTGAAGTGTGTTGTGAGGCACAAGTCCAGTAGTTTAAGTATGCCGTCTTTGTTGATAGGTTCAACGTCCTGTTGTCTGTTATGTCTGTCCAGCAGGTTGGCTATTGTTTCTTTGGCTAGTGTTTTGTCGATGGAGGTGAACAGTGCCGTTACATCGAATGAGACCATAGTTTCTTTCTTGTCTATGTGTATATTTCTGATGATGTCCAAGAATTCCTGTGTCGATTGTATAGATTGTCTGGATCCGCTGATCAGGTGTTTCAGTTTCTGCTGTAGTTCTTTGGCCAGTTTGTGTGATGGTGTCCCTGGTAGTGATACTATGGGTCTGAGTGGGATGTCTGGTTTGTGCACTTTGGGTAGTCCATAGAATCTGGGGGTGTTGTTGCTTTCAGGTTTCATTCTTTGTAGGTCAGACCTGGTTATCTGTCCGTTTTTTTGTAGATTCCTCAGTGTGTTGTTTATCCTATTGGTGAGCTGTGGGGTGGGGTCAAACTCCCTCTTTTGGTAGGTGTTGGTATCTGCAAGTAGTTGTTGTGCTTTTTGCATGTACTCTGCTTTGTCCAGGATGACCGTCATTCTGCCTTTGTCTGCTGGTAGTATAATTATGTTCTTATCGTTTCTTAGTGATTTTAGTGCTTCCCTCTCCTTGGTGTTGAGGTTATGTGTTTGTTTTTTTTCTTGTTATCAGCGGTACGATACTTTGTCTCACAGTTTGTTGTGTCTCTTCTGTCAGTCCATTGTTCCTGAGTGTGCATTCTAGTGCTGCTAGGAAGTCTGCTGTCTTGGCGTCCCTGTGGTTGTAGTTGAGTCCCTTGGCCAGTATTGTTCTTTCCGTGTCTGTGGGAGAGGTTTTTAACCCAGGTGTGTGTTGTGGTGTCCTCTTCTTTGTGTGTTAGTTTGGCCATTTTTTCTTTTAGTGCCGTTTTTTTGCAGTGTGTGGTCCTGTTCTGTCCTATGGTGACAGCCTGTTCTATGGTCCGGGTCCATTCCTGATTGGTGGTTTTTGAAATTAACGATTTTTGGCGCGCAATTTCTTGTCTATATTTGTGTAGTCTGTTGTGAGCGTCTGTAATCATTACCTGGATCATCCTGAATCCGTTCTGTCTGGCTGTGTCCCTGGCTTGTGGATTGTTGACTGATGGTCTGTATCTGACACGTGGTGGAAGGATTCGATTCTTTCGGCATTCATGCAGGAACCGGAGTTGTTCGTATGTGGCGCTTAGGCGGTTGGCATAGGATTCCCATTTCCTGGCTTGTCTTAGCGTCTCTCGCCCGTAGATGTTCAAAGTTTGGTAGAAGATTTGCAGCTCGGGTGCTCGTTGTTGTGGTTCTGTTCGCATTCAATAACCAAATATACGAACAAATCAACGGAACACCCATGGGCTCACCGATCTCTGGACTCATAGCAGAAGCAATAATGCAAAGGTTAGAACAAACAGTCTTACCACAACTTCAACCCAAACTCTGGATCAGAGACATGGATGACACCTTTGTAATAATTAAAAACACAGAAATAGAGAACACACACCAGATCATCAACGCCACACTCACAGGAATCCGATTCACTAGAGAGGAAGAAAAGGACAACCAACTCCCATTCCTAGACGTGATGGTACAGAGAATACCGAATGGAGAATTCACCACAAAGGTTTACAGAAAAGCCACACACACATACCAAGTCCTAAACTATGAAAGCAACCACCCCAACACACACAAACGAAGTTGCATCAGGACGCTATTCAAAAGGGCCACAACACACTGCAGCACACCAGAACTACAAAAAGAGGAAGAGGAACACCTATACAAAGTATTCACCAAAAACGGATACCCTCGCAATTTCATCAACAGATGCCTAAGGGAGAGACAACGGAACGAGGACATGCCGCAACCCAAAGGACTAGCCACACTACCATACATCAGGAGCATTTCTGAACTGACAGCCAGACTACTGCGACCACTAGGACTCATAACAGCACACAAACCAACAGCCACACTCAGACAACAACTCATCAGAACGAAGGACCCGATACCCAACATGAGCAAAACTAATGTAGTGTACAAAATCCCATGCAAGGACTGCAGAAAACACTACATCGGACAAACAGGAAGACAGTTAACGGTCCGTATACATGAACACCAACTAGCCACGAAACGACACGACCAGCTACCCTTAGTAGCCACACACACAGACGACAAGCAACATGAATTCGACTGGGACAACACTATCGTTATAGGGCAAGCCAAACAGAGAACAGCCAGGGAATTCCTAGAGGCATGGCACTCATCCACAGACTCTATCAACAAACACATCGACCTGGACCCAATATACCGGCCACTACAGTGGACAGCTCGAACTGACAACCGGAAGCGGCAGAGACAGGCCACTATAAATGCTGGAGGAAACAGCACAGAAGCGCTTCACAGGAGGGTCCCAAGCACTGAGGATGTCACCTAGACAGGGGATGAAATGTTTGCAAGACAAATTCCCAGCTCGGCGAACAGAACCACAACAATGTGTATGTATATATATGTGTGTGTGTGTGTATACATACCCCCCAGCGTATAGCTGGGGGGTTTGGTTGGTGTTGGCGGGGGGAGGTTGTTACCTTATTCTATTTTACCTCTGTCTTTAGGAGGGGGGTTGTTTCTCCCTTGTTATTTTGTATTATTATATTTAATTATTATTTGTTGAGGTTGTAATTTTATAGTTATATGTTTATATATGGTATTAACATTACTAAATATATCCAGGTGTTGGTATGTGTGGGGGTAGTGTTAACTCTAGCTTTGTATTATATCTGAATTCTCCTCATTTTATTGAGGAGCGCCCAGGTCAAGGGTGGGGCATTTGTTGGGAGAGGATATGATGGACTTTTGGAGAGGAAGTGATACCCCCTGGGAACAAGGGGGAAAATCTCCACTTAGATACGTTTTATATTTTTTTTATTTAGAAATAGTTTTTTTATTATACTGTTGTGAGTGTATTAGAGAGCCTTTATTTTTGTAAATTTTATATGCTGTATGTTCGGGATGTTCTGGATAGGGTTTCCCCTGCCGAGGGGTTTTGGATTTGCCCAGATGATTATGGTTGATCAGTCAGTTAAGTGGTGCACCTGGAATGTCAAGGGGAGTAATTCGCCAGTCAAAAGGAAGAAAATATTATCAAATCTTAAAGAAAGAGTTGATATAGCTCTCCTACAGGAGACACACCTGTCGGATAAAGAACACTTGAAATTATGACAGGGTGGATTTGATCAGGCCTTTTTTTTTTCTTCTTTTAGCTCAAAAAGCAGAGGAGTTGTTATTCTTGTTCGGAAGAATTTCCCTTTCAAAATCCTAAATCAGATAAAAGATTAATCTGGATGATATATTTTGATTAAAGCCCTCATAAATGGAGAGGAATATGGGATTTTAAAGTTGTACTGTCCCCCCCCCCGGCACACCCCTTTAAATTTATAATGGAAGCCTTTTCAAAATTGATGGCTTTTGGTGCCCATCATGCAATTATAGGGGGAGATTTTAATTGTATTATGGATCCGGAAATAGATAGGGTTCCCAAGAGTACTGCAGGAGTATCTCCCAGATCTAGACAATTGGTGGATCTGAACAAAGAATTAGGATTAGTAGATGTATGGAGACGTCTTCATTCACAGGGCAGAGATTTTTCTTTCTACTCCAATCCACATAAATGTCATACCAGAATTGATATGTTTTTTGCCCCCTCGATTTTTTAAAATTCCAAATCATCCTGTAAAATAGGTAGTATAGCAATTTCCGACCACACTGCTGTGTATATGGAAACTAAGGCGAGGAACAATGGGACATCCCCTCGGCATTGGCGTATGGACCCCTTCCTAATGAAAGAGAGTAAATTTGTCAAGTACTTCTCTCAAGAATTTAAAACTTTTTTAGAAATTAATTCAGGTACGGCTAGCAACCCATCAATGATGTGGGAGACCATCAAAGCTTACATGCGAGGTTTGATCATCTCCTACTCAGCGACCCAGAAAAAATTGAAGGGAGAACAACAGTGTCTGCTTGAAGCTCGCTTAAAAGCAGCTGAAACAGCACACACTGATAGACCTTCTATTATTAAATTGCAAAGGATTACGGCTCTTAGGACAGCTCTAAACACTACGCTTACTCAAACGGCTAAGAGGGAAATATTATTTGCAAAACAAAGGTTATATGAATATGGCGACAAACCGGGTAGATACTTCGCATTTCTTGCAAAGAAAAAAAAGGCCCCTCAGACTATTACATCTATCAAAGAAAGTACGGGCATTTTGACTCATGATCATAAAAAGATTAATGCGAACTTTAGAGAATTTTATTTTGAGTTATATAAATCGCAGAATTGTGAAGATAGGACTAGGAGGATGCAGTCATTTTTTAAAAATTTGACCTTTCCGGGTCTAACTCCGGAACAGGTATCGGTCCTAAATGCTCCTCTAACAGTCCAAGAAATACTTGATGCAATTCGGCAACTTCAGAGTGGTAAGGCACCTGGCCCAGATGGTTTTCAAGCTGAATTCTATAAAGAATTTACAGAAATATTGGCTGGTCCACTTATGGACATGTATAACTATGCATATAGTCAGAGCTGTCTCCCGCCTTCGCTGAAAAAGGCAAATATCTCTCTTATCCTTAAAAAAGGAAAGGATCCAGAAGATTGTATGTCATACAGACCAATATCCTTGCTAAATGTAGATGTTTAAATCCTTTCTAAAATGTTAGCACTGAGACTAGAAAGGGTATTACCACATATTATAAAGGAGGATCAGACGGGGTTTATTAAGGGCCGTAGATCATCCAATAATATGAGAAGGGTTTTGAATATGATTCAAGCCTGTCATCAGGGAAAGATACCAGGAGTAGTAGTTTCATTAGATGCGGAAAAGGCATTTGATCGGGTTGAATGGTCATATTTGTTTTACACATTGGAAAGGTTTGGCGTTGGACGGGTGTTTACCAAATGGGTCTCAACATTGTATAGTGATCCCAAAGCAGTTGTGGTTACCAAAGGATTAGGTTCGGATAGCTTCAGTGTGGGTAGGGGCTGCCGTCAGGGATACCCTCTCTCGCCATTGTTATTTACGCTAATAATTGAACCACTAGCAGAAGCTATACGAGCTGATCCTAATATAACGGCCCCGAGGATTGGTACAGGTAAACATAAAATTACCCTTTATGCAGAGTTCTTCTATTCCTCAGTAATCCTCTGATGTCCGTACCTCGCCTAATCCAAGTTATTAATACATTTAGCGCATCCTCAGGCTATAAAATTAATTTTTCAAAATCGGAGGCTATGCCAATGGGTGGCCTTGCTATGATACCCCACTTAGTGGACGGATCCCTTTTTCCCTTTCGTTGGTCCCTGGAGGGTTTCTTGTGTTTAGTTATTTTTATTACCCCAGTATTTGGTCAGTTATGCAAGGCTAACTTTGGGCATTTACTGGAAAGGATAAGGCAGGACCTCCAGCGATGGGGAGACCTTCCAATTTCCTGGTTGGGTAGAATAGCACTAATTAAAATGAATGTCCTGCCCCGTCTCCTATACCCTATGAGAATGCTTCCGGTGATGCTGCCGAGGATGGCTCTACGTAAATTATATGGCTGGTTGGGTTCCTTTATCTGGAATTATAGCCGGCCCTTCATTAAGCTGAAGAAACTACAGCTTCCACAGACAAGGGGAGGACTGGACTTTCGAGATTTTAGGAAATATCAGTTAAGCTCCCTATTAAGTTACATAGCTGATTGGGTCTTGTCTGATCCACAATCAATCTGGTTGGACATCGAGGCCTCTCAAGTAAAATACCCACTTATTTACCTTTTATTTTCAGACAAGAGGAAAATCATTACAGATCACTGTAAAAACCCGATAATACTAAACACAATTAAGGCTTGGAATATAATGCGGCAAAACGAGGGTAACTCACATAAAACATCCCCCTATGCACCAATAGTGGGAGCATGGGGATTCCAACTGGGGTTTACAGATGCCACTTTTAAACTCTGGAGATCCAGGGGTATCTCATGTCTAGGGGACCTATTTAAAGATGAGGTCCTGATGTCTTTTGAACAGCTGTGTCAGAAATTCAGATTACCTAATGGAGACCTCTTTCGATACTTCCAAATTCGAGATTATATACAGAAGACCACGTTATTAGATAGTCTTTATAAATCAGATAGAGAATGTAGTGTCCTACGACCAGTGGGGGTATCCTCCGTCAGTACTATTTATCATTTACTACATGATGAAGTATCAGGAGATATGAATAATCTGCTTAAAACATAGGATCAGGATTTGGGACTAGAAATCTCTATAGAAACATGGAATGATATTTGGGAAAACGCTAGAAGAATTACTATCTGTAACAGAACCCAGGCTATCCAGCTGAAGATACTTCATAGGGCCCATATAGCACCGGATCGATTGGCAAAATTTAAGGTAGGAGCATCTCCAATGTGTCCCAAATGCAAAATAGAGGTGGGCACGCTTGTACATTGCCTATGGACCTGTCATAAGATCCGTAGATATTGGACTAAAGTAGCAAGTACCCTGACAGAAATTTTAGGAATGGAAATTGAAGTGGACCCTGTATCTCTCCTTTTGGGCTTTTCAAACTTTCCCTTCCTGGATATGCACGGGAAGAGACTATTTTCTATTCTCTCTTTCTATGCAAGGAAAAATATTTTGGTGAACTGGGTGGCTGAGGGCCCCCCTGGACTTTCAAACTGGCACAGATTAATTATGGAATGTATTCCCCTTGACTTCCTTACAAATATGGTGCACCGAAAGACCGAATTATTTTATAAAATATGGCAGCCCTTCTTGAATTACATAAATACAGATATTTCGGCTATCCTAACAAGGGCTTTTATTTAATAGAGATTACAAACCTGGCTGGTCCGGGGCCCCTTAGGAGAGGAATCCTGCATGAATACGGGTTTTATTACATTTGATGTTAACACATTCCGAGCATATAAGAGACTTAAATATACACTCTGGTTAGTTGTAGGTTAGATTAATAGACAGTTGAGTTTTTGTTTTTTTTTCTTTTTCGTTTTTTTATCTTTTGTTAAATTTTGGCTATTGTATATTTGATTTAATTGTATATCAGTGTTTGTATTTGAGAGTTTTATTTATTTTTGTAAACTTGTAAAAATGTTAAATTTCTAATAAAAATATCTATATTAAAAAAAGAAGGCTGTTGAAATGAGTGTGAGAAATGACTATTATGGCAAACACAGCAGAACACTGAGGGCAGTAATAGCTTTTGAACCACCCATCAGAGAAGATTTGATTTTATTATGAAGATAACTGAACTTTTCTTACATTGCTAAAAGTGAACTAAGAGGTCACAATGTAATGTATGAGAAAGGAAAAACTATCTTCACTTCCCCAAAACAATGATGTGACTCAGAATGAGGAACAAGTTAAACCTTGTTTTTTGGCCAGTTCCATTTTCTATCATTATACCATTAACCCCATAACTATGTATTAAAAATATAAGAAAGGATAGATTGACATTCACTTTGAGGTCCCTCAGTATGGGATAAAGTCCGTGGATGTGGAATAAAATGTCACTGGTTGTCATAAAATCATAGATTATAAAGTAAACGCTTAACACGTTGATCTATCAGGAAAGCTGGTAATTTTGTTTACTGGTGTGTTGAGGAACAAACTAAGGTACAGTTTATCTAAGATTTGGTATTATGCAATGAGAAGGGGCTAATCAATAATTTTGTTGTGTGTATTCTTTTAGAGAAAAATGACTAGAATTCCTTATTAGGATAGAAAGTAAAGTGGTCCAATTTGAACCTAAACAAAGAAAACTATAAATTTATGAGACTTAAGTGGCTCCAATATTTGGGTAACTTTATTAGAAGGCATGACTGTAGATAGGCAATAGCTAATACTTGAGGAGCAAATGTGTACTTTGCAACAATTATAAGTTCCTTTCTAGTGCAAAACTGTAATAGGAAAAGTAGTCCAACCATGACTAACAAATTATATAAAAGGTAGTATTCGGTCCAAAGGAAGATCAATGAAAGTTGCTAGAATAAGTAGCAAGCCTGAGCATTGGGAATATTTTTGAATTTAGCAAAGAACAACCAAGAGGGGACAAATCAAGTAAGGCTTATAAAAGAAGACTACAAGAGTTTCTATAGGTATGTAAAAGGAGAAGATAAATGTAAGTCCTTTACAATCTGAAATAAGAGAATTAATAATGGAGAACAAGGAAATGGCAGGGAAACTCGGGGGAAGTGGTGGCCTAATGGCAACTCGTAACGTACTGAACTAAGACCCTCAAGATCATATTCTGAGGACATGGGTTTCAATTGTGCCATGGCAGATGATGAAATTTGAATTCAATAAAAACCTGGATTACAACTAACCTAATGACAACCTTGTAATCAGTATGGTTTGTCATCAAAACTCATTTGCTCCAGACCCACACAAATTGTGGTTGACTCTTAACTTCCTTCTGGTCAAAGGAAAATGCACAATAAATGTGAGCTAGACGCTGACATTCCATAAAAAATTTGTAACTATTTTACTTTTATCTTCATGAAAGAAGATATAAATGACTTGAGAGAACAGCTGGGGAAGAAAGGAACTATTGGGAAGGAAGAATTGAAGGAAATTATTATAAGTAAGCAAAAAATGTTTCTGGAGAAATTAATGGGACTGAACACAGATGATCTACATTCCAGAGTTTTGAGGAGAAAAACTACTAGCATACATATCATGTGGCATCTTTGAATATTCAGAAAGTGTTTGATAAAGTCTCACAGAAAGGTTAGTGCATATGATTAAAGTATATGGGATTGGAGATAATATACTGACTTTGATTGAGAATTGGTTAGTAGACAGGAATCAGCGATTAAGAATACTTCTGTCTTTCGACTTGAAAAGTGGTGACTAATGGGATACCACAGAGGTCAGTGCATGAGCTCCAGCTATTGACAATCATGTCAACAATTTAGACAGGGAAATTATACATAATATTTCTAAGTTTGTTGATGACACAAACTAAGTAGGACAAAGAAGTAAAAAAGGCTTCAAGGTGATTAAGGCAAGTTGAGTGTATGGACAAATACTCAAAAACAAGTAATTCACATGCTGCATGATGTGGATAAGTGTGGAGTTGCCCACACAGATAAGTAAAACAGAACTGAAGAGTATTTTAAAATGGCAATTGATTGGAAATGTTGGAATAGAAAAGACCTGGATGTCCTTGTACACCAGGGAATGATAGTAAGCATGCAGATGTGGAAGCAGGCCTTTTGGCTCATCGAGTCCATTCCAACCCTTCAAAAAGCATCCCACCCAGGCCCACCCCATCCCTGCATTTCCCATGGCTAATCCACTTAGCCTGCCAATCCCTGGACACTACAGGCAATTCACCTAACCTGCACATCTTTGGACTGTGGGAGGAGACCAGAGCACTCGGAGGAAACCCACACAGACATGGGGAGAATGTGCAAACTCCACAAAGGCAATTGTCTGAGATTGGAACATAAGTTTTAAAACCACTTGCTGTATTTCAAAATGCCAAAGTGAAAAAAGTATCTTGAGAAGTATCATTTCTCAAAGACAGTTCCAGAAAATAACTGTCAAGGTTGCCACTGAACTGCTGCTAGCACTAGAAAAGGGATCTGATTGCTGTATATGAAATCTATTGCAGAATAAGGAAAAGGGTCCATGTCCATATTAATTTACAAACTGCCAGAGTCAACATCAAGTTCAAAACTTCTGAATGATAACAACTGTTCTTTTTTTAAAAACATCATGTATTAGTAATTATTCTACTGTTGTACTTTACACCTCATCTCGACCCATTTTGTTTTGTTACCTGTTCGATCACCACTCCTGTTTGTCTTATACAATCTTCCTTGGTTGAGTTTTTGCCACCTCCATCAGTATGTGGTACTGAGTAAAGTTGTTTAAGGACGTTTGCTGCCAACACGGTGGGCGGCACGGTGGCACAATGGTTAGCACTGCTGCCTCACAGCGCCAGAGACCCGGGTTCAATTCCCACTTCAGGCGAGTGACTGTGTGGAGTTTGCACATTCTCCCCGTGTCTGCGTGGGTTTCCTCCGGGTGCTCTGGTTTCCTCCCACAGTCCAAAAACGTGCAGGTTATGTGAATCGGCCATGGTAAATTACCCATAGTGTTAGGTGAAGGGGTAAATGTAGTGAAATGGGTCTGGGTGGGTTGCGCTTCGGTGGGTCGGTGTGGACTTGTTGGGCCGAAGAGCCTGTTTCCACACTGTTAGCAATCTAATCTAAAAACCTTTGGTTTTCTCTGGTTTGTTTTTGGCCTACCTAGTAATTAGTGGTTGGAGATACATCACTGTCGAGTATAGAAAAGGCACAGTACCTAGATAAGAAGAGGATTATTGAATGATAGCAAGAAGCACAACTACATTTGTTTGGGTATAATTACTAGGACCTCAGGAGCTGGTACAGATACATCTACATCCTTTGAAAGCTGGAGGGGAGCTTCTTGTTTTCAACCATGTGTAATATCAAGTTGAATGGGCTGAACGAATGTAACATGCGTATGTTCAGAATCGGTACCTTATACAACAATAATCACTCCATTTTCCACTCAATCAAAGACCTATCTTTTTGCTCTTTCCTTCCTTTCTTCTTATCCCTCCACTTGGTTAAAAAATGTTACATGCATTACATGAAGCCTGACCTGCTGAGTATTTCAACATTCTCTATTCATGTTTCAGATTTCCAGTTTGTTAAAAAATCTCAAGGTTTACTTTGTATTTTTATAAAATGTTTTAGAAGAATGATTAATTGTTGCAGAAAGCTGTTAGAAATACTTGAGTAGTATTGCAACTCAAAAAACTCAATATAATTTTGTTTGAACCTCAAAAATTAACTTTTGTTGTGCAATGAAAGTAAATTGACTATTATGGGTCACTGGTAGATCTTTACACCATAATTTAGCTGAAGGTTTTGCTTTTAAAGGCCAGAGTACTTCGGGCACCTATAAATTGAGAGATGAGTTTATTTTTAGCTATTTTAGCCCATAAGAACACAGACAACTTCAAAATTATTGATTGTTCTTCTTCTTAAAATATCAAATCATGATGATTTGTTATCAATGTTGACATGGTACAGATGGGTCAGAAAAGATTTACAAAGAGATTTCCAGGGTTAGAGGGTTCAGCTATAGGGACAGGCTGAATAGGCTGGGGCTGTTTTCCCTGGAACATCAGAGGCTGAGGGGTCACCTTGTCGAGCTTTATAAAATCATGAGGGCCCTGGATAGGTTTTCTCTGGGTGCTCCCATTTCCTCCCACAACCCAAAGATATGCAGGTCAGGTGAATTGGCCACGCTAAATTGCCCATAGTGTTAGGTGTATTAGTCAGAGGGAAATGGGTCTGGGTGGGTTACTGTTTGGAAAGTCGGTGTAGAATTGTTGGGCCGATGGGCCTGTTACCACACTGTAGGGAATCTAATCATAAGGTAAGGAGACAAGGCATTTTCCCCATGGTGGGGGAGTCCAAACCTCGAGGGCATAGGTTTAAGGTGAGGTGGGGGGGAGATTTAAAAGGGACCTAAGGGGCAACTGTTCCATGCAGAACATGGTGCATGTATGGAATGAGCTGCCAGAGGAAGTGATGGAGGCTAGTACAATTGCAACATTTAAAAGGCAGCTGGATGGGTATATGAATAGGAAGGGTTTAGAGGGATGTGGGCCAAATACTAGCAAATGGGACTAGATTAATTTAGACTATCTGGTCAGCATGGGCGAGTTGGATCAAACGTCTGTTTCTGTGCTGTATGTCTCCATGACTTCATCACGCTATGTGAAGTTGACTTCCATGACTTCAAAAGTAACATTCTTTGAAATATCTACTTTATTGATGGACGTATGAGTGAATCCATTGAGAAACAATTGGCTTGAAAATTTGAAAGGGTCGAGAAGTGAGCAGAGTATGAAGCTCCCTTCACTTTTGTTGAAATTCTGAGTACGGTATTGTTTCACCTTCAGTGGTTCTAAGGAACACACGTTAATTTTCTTTTCCTCCAGCACAAACAATATATCAGCACATTTTATTTCTTGATCTATTCATTGTGGTTCGTTTGTGAATTATCTCAAGGTAGTATAATTGACAGGCTGATATTCTAATCAAATCTCAAAACAGCTGATTGAGTTCCTTGTATATAAAATTGTCTTTTTTCTTGTTTCCTACATTCCCACATTCAGATGTAATAAATAGTTCTTGGTTCCTGTGCTTGATGTACAATCTTGTTTACCAGGATTACAAATACAGTAAACCTTAATGGTGTCTTTCAGTCTCATTGAAACCTACAAATACTGAGAGGCCTCAATAGAGTGGATGTGGAGAAAATGTTTAAAAAGTATTTGGAAAGGCAAGGACTGATTCAGGATAGTCAACATGGCTTTGTGGGTGGGAAATCATGCCTCACAAACTTGATTGAGTTTTTTGAAGAAGTACCAAAGAGGATTGATGAGGGCAGAGCAGTAGATGTAATCTATATGGACTTCAGTAAGGTGTTCAACAAGGTTTGCCATGGAAGACTGATTAGCAAGGTTAGATCTCATGGAATACAGGGAGAACTAGCCATTTGGATACAGAACTGGCTCAAAGGTAGAAGACAGCGGGTGCTGGTGGAGGGTTGTTTTTCAGACTGGAGGCCTGTGACCAGTGGAGTGCCACAATGATCAGTGCTGGGTCCTCTACTTTTTGTCATTTACATAAATGATTTGGATGCAAACATAAGAGGTACAGTTAGTGAGTTTGCAGATGACAACAAAATTGGAGGTGTTGTGGACAGCGAAGAGAGTTACCTCAGATTACAACAGGATCTGGACCAGATGGGCCAATGGGCTGAGAAGTGGCAGATGGAGTTTAATTCAGATAAATGTGAGGTGCTGCATTTTGGGAAAGCAAATCTTCGCAGGACTTATATACTTAATGGTAAGGCCCTAGGGAGTGTTGCTGAACAAAGAGACCTTGGCGTGCAGGTTCATAGCTCCTTGAAAGTGGAGTCGCAGGTAGATAGGATAGTGAAGAAGGCATTTGGTATGCTTTCCTTTATTGGTCAGAGTATTGAGTACAGGAGTTGGGAAGTCATGTTGCGGCTGTACAGGACATTGGTTAGGCCACTGCTGGAATATTGCGTGCACTTCTGGTCTCCTTCCTATTGGAAAGATGTTGTGAAACTTGAAAGGGTTCAGAAAAGATTTACAAAGATGTTGCCAGGATTGGAGGATCTGAGCTATAGGGAGAGGCTGAACAGGCTGGGGCTGTTTTCCCTGGAGCATCAGAGGCTGAGGGGTGACCTTATAGAAGTTTACAAAATTATGAGGGGCATAGATAGGATAAATAGACAAAGTCTTTTCCCTGGGGTCAGGGAGTCCAGAACTAGAGGGCATAGGTTTAAGGTGAGAGGGGAAAGATATAAAAGAGACCTAAGGGGCAACTTTTTCACGCAGAGGGTGGTATGTGTATGGAATGATTTGCCAGAGGAAGTGGTGGACACTGGTACAATTGCAACATTTAAGAGGCATCTGGATGGGTATATGAATAGGAAAGGTTTGGAGGGATATAGGCCGGGTGCTGGCAGGTGGGACTAGATTGGGTTGGGATATCTGGTCGGCATGGACTGGTTGGACCGAAGGGTGTGTTTCCATGCTGTACATCTCTATGACTCTATAACCTATAGGAGAAACTAGGTCCCAAGGCCACGGCTTCAGTGAGAAAGGCCAACCTGTCGAATTTAAATGAGGCAAAGTATCTTCAGACAGAGGGTGGTTAGTCTGTCGAACACATTGCTGCAGAAGGTTGTGGAGGTGAAGTAACTGACTGCCTTTAAGACAGAGATAAACGGGTTCTTAATTCGTCAGTGTATCAAGGGTTATAGAGAGAAGAGAATGAGCATGAGAAAAGTATCAGCCATGATTGAATGGTGGAGCAAACCTGATGGGTAAAGTGCCTATATGTTATGTTCTTGTAGTCATATGGAAAATCTTGCAAATGTTCTATATTTTCAGCATTGTGGTTAGAAATATCCTTCTCTGAAATTGTGTCCTACTAAAGATATGAAGGAATATATATTGACTTTCTCTTCTTCCTCAACAAAGAAGACCTTGTTCCTTAAATTATTAGTTATTGATTATCCTTATTGGTAACAAAGTAAGGTTTAAGAACAGATATTCCTGCATTTTGCATAATGAGGAAATGAAATATGCATTTTGACGTGAAAGCATGTTGAAGTACAGACAGATACAAGCAATGAATATTACTGTGTCTTCTTAACATATCATGTTAACATGTCATAATATACAATATTTTGATAAGGCACTTGTTATCTTTTTAGATTACATTCATTATGTTGAATACAATATGTTGACTAAATATATCTTATCAGAATCTTTGGAAATGATGAATGTTCTCTTCTCTAAAGGTGCAAAGTCTTCTGATTTATTTGGTTAAAAGAACTTTTCAGTCGTGATATTTCTGTCCTTGCCATTCAAGTTTGTGATGGTCCATCCTCAATCTTTCTCCTTTGAAAACGAAAGTAAATTCAATCTTGGGTAGTTTTGGTACATCTATTTTCAATATGAGTAGCTAATTTTGGTGCAATATTTATTTTCTATATTGCAGCCGATTATAATTTAGGGCGTTTGCTCAAATTATTTTATTTCTATCGATTCACAGTAGTTTCTGGAAATCACTACCAACCATTCAGAAGATGAGTTTTAAATATGCCTTAATTTGTCTTTCTTTCAATACTGTTAGCCATTTTTAATATGGACTGCATATTAATGGAATTTATTTCCATTTTGCTTAATACAGGAAAATTAGCAGAGTGAGAGTAGAATGGAAGATGGAATGGGATGGATTTCAACTATTTCCCCCTTCCCAATGCCAGGCCCCTTGTTTGGGTAAGACTTAGTTTGCTCATGATCTTTGTGAAGCAAGGGAAAGCTTTTCAACAGCCATTTTATTTCAGACACTTCAATAAATTGTGATGGGCTATGTTTTAGTGCTATATTTGTTTAACCCAAATTTAGGAATCTTAAACGAGAAGTGGTAAACCAAATTTAGTTTCTGCTAGTTTGAATTGCTCAGCAGACAGATTCACATTAAAAGTTTAACAATTGATATTAGAAGAAAACATAGTTGCAACTCCCTTGTACTACATGCAACAGCCCAGACAGCTGCCATGGTCTACACCCTGGTTAGGTGATCATTAGCATGTTCAGTCTTAAATCAATATGACAAGAACTACTTTTTCCAAGATAATATATATTGGCAAGGAAAATACTTGTATGTTGTGGTAGTTGCAAAACTATTAACACACAAAAATGTAATCTCTATTTAAGAGATTAGGAATTACAGAATTCAAAAACTTAAGAATCTGTATAACTTCTATGTTTTTGACTTGTATTGTGTTGGGATCTTTTGTATTATTGAAACACTGATTGTTATTATGGTAGTCTTCTACAGTTTCACTACTTAAGCTGATTTCAAAGGGGTTATACAGTTGTACAATTCATTAAATTGACTTCTGTTTCTCCTTAATATTGCCACAAAGAATGTTGCAACCTCTTAGGTTGCTTACTGCAAAGTCTAGATAGTTCTGTGAGTGAACACGTTCTCTGGGTAAAAAGTATGACTCAAAACATTTATCTTACACACAGACTAGTCGGTTCCCCACTCGTTTGTCACTCTTGAGCCAGTTTTTTTCCTACTTTGTGTCAAGATGTTTGCCTGAAAACTCAGAGGGGTAATAGCTTGGCAAGGATTTCCTAACCTCCCTTCCAGATAAGATTGCCAGATAAGCAGGTAAGCACAAATCTGAAGCTGTTGCGTTTAAGTGAAGCATAACAATACTGGATACCTGTTTTGTCACACTGCTCATCAAAATGAATACTAACACATGCCTTTTTTATGTCATTCATGGGATGTAGGCAATGCTTCCTGGTCAGCATTTATTGCCAATCCCTAAATGCCTTTGAGAAGATGATAGTGAGATTCTTAAAACACTGCAGTCCTTAAGAGTAGATATATCCACAGAGTACATAGGAAGGATGCTTCAAAATTCTGACTGTGACAAAGAAAAAATTTTCAAGCCAGTTGGAGGAGAAATTTCAGGTGGTTGGTGTTCCCATGCATCTGCTGCCCTTGCCCTTCTAAGTAGTGATAAAGGTTGGGATTATACAAAATATATTTGAATATATATTACAAGATTGCTCAGCAGAAGCTAGAGTGCAAGATGGCCGCAGAGTCACAGAGCTGCTTTTTGTTGGCCTTTTTTCCTTCCTTTCTGTGGCAGGTTGGTTAGCAGCACTGGCATGGCAGTGAGAGTGGGTCGCATGTGGATTGACGGATGTGGCTTCTTCCAGTGATCGGAGAGTGCATTCTCTCACCATTTCAGGCCTTACACAACAGCAGCAAGTGCATCCTCCCAGAATTTGGGGCTGTTGACCGCAGCTGCATGGTTATTCTCCTGACTTTCAGGGCCAGCAGCAGCAGAAAAGCTCCTCCAGCGATCGGGATGGCAGCATTGGCAGCAGTGGGCTCTTCGAAATGGCAGCACCAGCAAGACAACCTCTGCAGCCAAAGCAGGACTCATGGCCTGGCAGGGGCTCTTGGTTTTGGGCCAATGTGGGTTTAGCGGCATCAGTGACGTAGGCCCAGCAGCAAAGAGATGGTGCCTAAATTGGGGCAACTCTGATGCTGGTGGGTTTGGCACAGGCAGTGGTGAGGTGGTGGAGGTCTCCCCTTTAGGCTGGGTGCCAGCACGGATGGCAAGACTGATATTCTGATCTTTTGCACTACTTTATTTGTCTAGTTTTTTTCCTATGATCTATAACCCTGGAGTATTTATTTCTGTACTTTTCTAATTTTTGTTTTGTTTCCTAAGAATTTGATCTTGTACCTGGCTACCTTCATACCTAAGATAGCACTGTAATGCAGCGACTATAAACTTTTCACTGTACTCATTTGAGTAAGTGTGACAATAAAGCTGATTCAATTCAATAAAGATTCAGCAACTATTGTCACAGAAAAGCAGGAATTCCTTCATATTACATGTTGCAAGCTACACTGAGCAATGGCTGCTAGCCACATGCTTTACAAACTTGATAACTTGTTCATCAGCATATTTTCCCTTAAAATGATATCATAACAGCCTAAAGAATAATTGGTATCAATTCATTCATTGAGTCTAATTGATGTCCTGTGCATTGGCAAGCTTCACCACATTATCTTTCTCCAGTTTATTTATGGAACTTTATCCTGTCTACAGGATATTATTGCACAGCCATTCCAGTCATAAAGTGAGGCCGGCCACTAAGTTTCTCACCACAATGGACTGCACTAAATTCCACCCATGGGTCTCAACCACAAGTGCACCAATTTGATTGAATTGGTTTTATTTTTGGTTTGTTTTGTATTGGATTTTTCAAACAGTGGAGAATTTCTCTTTAATTAATATCAATTTAGTTTTCAAACAAGTACAATTAGATTTGACACAATGCCATCAAATTGGCAAATTTCAGCCATCTGATCCCTATTTCAACACAACTCCGGTGATTTCAGTTATCCAGTAAGTGAAGAAAGCAGATTGGAATGAGATGCAGATGTCAAGAAATGTTTTTGGTTTAAATCCTTATTACAAGTCATATTCTCTTGCAATCCAATGAATACATAAGGAAGCTTTTTTTTCTGTATAGACAAGGCTAAAAACTTAAGGTTGATCAGCATTCTTCAGTGAAAAATCAATGAATATTCCTTCTAGCAAAAAATCATGTACTTTAAAATAACTATTGAAAGTTTTTTGGCTTCATATTCTTTCAATCTAGAGTTACAGGACCATACCTTGCATATTTTTAGTTAAGTCCAAAGAAAATTGGAATTTTTGGAGGGTTTCTTGTCTAGCAAGATTTCTCATCGTATCTGAGCAAAATTGTTTCATTACCTACCTACCAACCCTTCTGGCATCCCTCACCTCTATCCTCAATCAATCATGCATCATTCCCCAAAAAGTTACCACTCACTGGCTATCTGCTGAAAGGCCAGCATCACTTTGCAGTCGCATCATCTTTACAAAACTCCTGTTCACTGGATAAGTGTTGCCCCCTTCATCAACAATATGGTGGCCTAGCAGCCACAAAACTAAGCTGCTCACAGCATATAGCCAGCATGGCTGACTCTTCCTCACAAATACAACCCCATTCTCTCACCTTAGACCCTCTTGTGGATTCCACACATCCTCAAAGTCTGCAAGCACTCCTGAATCGAACAACATCCACCTGTTCTGGGACTTCCTGGTGGTCCTGGTCCTCCTGTACCCACCTTCATCTTCTTAGAAAGGCAATCACAGTGACCAACGTCCCACCAGCAGCTGAGTGCAAGATTGGAAATAAGCTACTTCAGGACAATCTTGGAAGAATCTGTGGTGGCAAATGAAGGTTGCACAGTCGGCTCTGCACATTCTGTACCCAGGTAACAATGCCCATGTCTCTATCATTTATTCAGCTCCTGTCTCAGCATGTGTACCGGTTTGGTGAAAGTGCCATGTCAGCTGAGTGACCAACACCTTATATCAGAAAAGGAATGCACGTTGCACTCAACCCACTAGCCATCCCAGAGCAACATCAACCATGAAACTTTACATTGCACTCAGACCATTGTTAAACTTGCCTGACAGATATTGTGATTGTTTCTGCATCACTCCATACCCTTAGCAGTTATATATATAATGGATTGCCTTTGGCCAGCATTTGACTCTTTTTAAGTCATTACTACTAACTTTTGCATCATTGAGATGTCAATATTCAATTCACAAGGACCAATGACATTGTGTAAATTGCCTTTGCATACATTGCAAATGGGCAACAAAATAATTGCAAATCAAATATTGTAACAGTTTGCAAAAGCCCCCTTCATGCATTTTCTCCTTCAATGTCATAGCAACCAGCTGAATAGACCCTATATTTTTTGCTTAAAACTGACACTGACTCCACTGTCCAAATCATTTTCCAGTTGCATTTTGCATCTAGAGAAGGGAAAGTGATGACAGAAAATGCAGTTGTGATGAACACCATCAGCACTAGGATCCACGTGGTCACCAGGTACCAAACCCTTAGAGCCCCAGTTTCCCTATTAACTTACATTTCTTCAGGAGATTGTTTCTACCCATCTCCCATCTAAAGACCCACCACAAGGTACATTATATCCAAATGTCCTCATTTTCCTCGAAATCTGAACTTAAATGGTGCACACCCCAGTCCTCTATGCTCTCCTGTGAAGGCCATTGTTGTAGTCATTGTCAATATCCCCACCTCCAGGAGGCTACACTGCCTTCCCCATACACCTCTGACAGACTTTGACAAGCAGCCTCACCCCTGACTACTAATTTTGCAGCTTCCTGACTGACAATAACATAATTTCACTGACTGCTTGGGATGGCCCGACAAGGACTAAACACTCTGTAGATTATAATTGGACAGATTCCTGACTGTGTTTGATCCGAGCAAATGACCAAATGTGGCCAAGCCCCTGGACTGTGTGCAGACTGTGCCCTGACTGACGGTCCCAGTACATGTCTTCACTGAACTGAAGTGTAGTCCTGCCCATTTTCAGACATGGCCATCCGGTGAATACATGTATAGTGAATTTGCCACACATGCAGGTGGCTCATGCTGTATATTTTAGATTACCATCTCGGTATGCCAAACACTAAAATGATGGCATTTACCAAATGCTAGCAAGATTACCAATGCACAACGGATGCCTGCTGACAAGCATGACAAGCAGCTCATCTGTATCCTGTACAAAACAGTACATCAATCCAATAGTATTGACAGTATTTCAACCAGGGGCAAACTCTAACAGTCAAGGAAAATCAAGGTGAAGCATGGATGCTTCAAGTATACAGGTAGGTATTAAGTAAGCAAGTGCTAAACGATCAAGTGAGCAGCCTGAAATACAGCCTGGACTGAACTGTGAGCTTGGTGTTTGGTTTTGTATGCAAAGTGTTACTGCTGCAGCAATTCAATGTTAATTGCCAGTGCACAAGGCAATGTTTCCTCAGCAGCCGATGTGTGGATCGGAGGGGAACCATGATGGTTATCAAGGGTTTGCAAATGTTAAGAGTTAAAAAAAAAGTGGTGCTGGAAAAACACAGCAGGCCAGGCAGCATCCGAGGAGCAGGAGAGTCGACGTTTCAACATTTCTTCAGGAAGGGTTTATGCCCGAAACGTCGATTCTCCTGCTCCTCGGATGCTGCCTGGCCTGCTGTGTTTTTCCAGCACCACATTTTTCAACTCTGGTCTCCAGCATCTGCAGTCCTCACTTTCTCCTTTGCAAATGTCAATGCCAAATGTCAGATGCCAATGTCCTTAGACGAAGGCTGTGTGTAGCTGCTGATCACGAGTCATACTTGGAGATGTTGTTTGGTGCTGAATAAATGGAAGCTATTTGAAGCCAGGGAATTGCTCTAGCTTGTTTGGCACCTTTGGTAAGATAGGAAACTGAAAAAAGAAGCAAGTTGTGGCATTGTTAAGGCATTTAACAAGCTCTACTCATCCTCACTTTGGCAACTCACTGCTGCCAAGCAAATAAACTCATTACGCTGCTTCTCAAACACTAAAAAATCACTGCAATTTGCTCCCAGACTTCTTGCACAATCCTGCTACAAATCTTGCCATAGCCTACATTGTTCAGTCTCCGATAAGCTTCCACCCTTTAAATTAGGCAGTGATTAACTGCCTTGTGAGTGTACCTTTGGATTTATTGGATCAAGGAATTTTAAAAAATCAGCGTAGTTACAAGTAGTAGTCTCCCGCAGGCTCCACAATGCATTGTAACAGATGTGCACCTGATAATATCGCAAGGTTTATTTTCTAATTGCCAGTCAGTAAAGTGCTTGACAAAAAAAAATTTGCATATATAAAAGAATTGTTAGCACAAGTGAAAGAACTAATAAACACATGAGATTGCTACAGTAATCTCTGAGGAGCACGGGGTCTTTGTTGTTGTGTGAAGTTTCAGTGAGTTCATCAGAGCAGAACCATCTATCAATGTTTATCTCACCTCATGAAGCAGAAAACAAGCCTCTTGGCTCCTATTAGAAGGAATGGATCAGGATTCCAAATGTGCTGATTGGAAATTTCATGCCACACAATTCAAAAATCAACAGAAAAGTCTGCTTTAACTGCAATAAGCTGTAAATCACTGCCGAAGAGATACTTTCCTGGAGTGCGCATACATTTCATCACACTCTCAAACACAAGGTCACAAAACCAACCTAAGAAAGCACTTTAAATGGAGCAATTCAATGTTTAAGGCACTAGGCTCTCGCATTTTAACAAAGAAAACCTGCTGTCCATCAACCAACACAAAAAGAGAAGCAAAATACTGCAAATGGTTGAAATCTGAAATAAAAACCAGCTGAAAATGCCTGGAAGGTAGTATTTCTTTATCCACTTATGCTGACTTGTTTCCTGCATTTTCTATTTTACCCCAAACCAACACAAGGTGCTTAAAGCAAGCAATGAATAATTGATAGATAAAATCATTTTTTAAAAATGGGGACATTGTTTAATATCGAGGCCTAGAGTGGTTGAAGTCAAAAATGAACACATCCACCACAAGGAGAAACTGAGAACTGCAGATGCTGGAGATCAGAACTGAAAATGTGTTGCTGGAAAAGTGCAGCAGGTCAGGCAGCATGCAAGGAGCAGGAGAATCGACATTTCGGGCATGAGCCCTTCTTCAGGACATCCACCACAAGTCACATTTGGGTTCACTGGTAAGAATAAGGTTGGCAACTTCATACACTGTGATATTTGATCACATGATATAAACAACAAATTCACTTTGATATGAATGTGTCTGCAGTGTACATTTTGTAAGGACAAATTAGGGACTCGGTCTCCTTGGAAAATAAAAGTGTGAATGGAATGAGAAGCAAACAAGCTACGTATAAATTCTTAAATCATTCACTGCAGTCACAAAGGTGGATGAGATAGTAAAAATGCGAACAAAGCATTTGAGATAACATTCTGGATGACTAGAACTACAACACAGAAAGATTATATTAAACTGCTCTTAGAGGACATCTTGTTTATGTCTGACCAAAATGAAAAGGATATTAGACGAATTGCATAAAGTTCCAAAAAGATTTACAAGGGTGAGAACACAATGACTGTGCAGGATCGGGTTGATGACTGGTTAAAGGGCAAAGTCCAAGTGGTGGTAGCTCCCATGTATCTGCTGCCATTTTCCTTCTAGACCATAGTGGTCGTAGTTTTGAAAGGTGCTATCAAACGACCCTTGCTAATCTTTTTTCTACAGGCCCCCTAATAGCAGCAGGGAGATTGAAGAAAGCATAGGTCGGCAGATTTTGGAAAAGTGCGTACGCAGTAGGGTTGTTTTAATGGGTGACTTTAACTTTCCCAATATTGATTGGAACCTCCTTTGAGCAGAAGATTTGAATGGAGCTGTTTTTGTAAGGTGTGTTCAGGAGAGTTTCCTAACTCAGTACGTTGACAAGCCGACGAGGGGAGAGACCAGTCTAGACTTGGTGCTCGGAAACAAGCCAGGGCAGGTATCAGATCTTGTGGTGGGAGAGCATTTTGGTGATAGTGACCACAACTGCCTCACATTCTACATAGCTATGGAGAAGGAGAGGATTAGGCAAAATGGGAGGATATTTAATTGGGGAAGAGGAAACTATGATGCAATTAGACATGAGTTAGGAAGCATGGACTGGGAGCAATTGTTCCATGGTAAAGGCACTATAGACATGTGGAGACTGTTTAAGGAACAGTTGTTGCGAGTGATGAATAAATATGTCCCTCTGACACAGGCAAGAAGGGGTAAGATTAAGGAAACTTGGATGACGAGAGCGGTGGAGCTTCTCATCAAAAAGAAGAAGGTAGCTTACATAAGGTGGAGGAAGTTAGGGTCAAGCTCAGCTCTACAGGATTACAGGCAGGCGAGGAAGGAGCTCAAAAATGGTCTGAGGAGAGCCAGGAGAGGTCACAAGAAAGGCTTGGCAGAACGGATTAGAGAGAACACAAAGGTATTTTACACTTATGTGAGGAATAAAAGAATGGTCAAAGAAAGAGTAGGCCCGATCAGGTATAGCATAGGGAACTTGTGTGTGGAGTCTGAGGAGATAGGGGAAGCCCTAAATTAGTTTTTTGCTTCTGTATTTACGAAAGAAACAAACTTTGTAGTAAATGAAAACTTTTGAAGAGCAGGTGTGCATGCTGGAATGGATAGATAGAGGAAGCTGATGTGCTGAAAATTTTGTCAAATATTAAGATTGACAAGTCGCCAGATCCAGACCAGATTTGCCCTCGGTTGCTTTAGGAAACGAGAAATGCGATTGCTTCACCATTTGCGAAGATCTTTGCATCCTCACTCTCCACTGGAGTCGTACCTGAGGACTGGAGAGAGGCAAATGTAATTCCTCTTTTCAAGAAAGCAAATAGGGAAATCACCGGCAATTACAGACCAGTCAGTCTCACATCTGTCATCTGCAAGGTGTTAGAAAGAATTCTGAGGGATAGGATTTATGACCATCTGGAAGAGCATGGCTTGATTAAATGTAGCCAACACGGCTTTGTGAGGGGCAGGTCATGCCTCACAAACCTTATCGAGTTCTTTGAGGATGTGACTAGAAAAGTTGATGAGGGTCGAGCTGTGGATGTGGTGTATATGGACTTCAGCAAGGCATTTGATAAGGTTCCCCATGGTAGGCTCATTCAGAAAGTCAGGAGGAATGGGATACAGGGGAACTTAGCTGTCTGGATACAGAATTGGCTTGCCAACAGAAGACAGCAAGTGGTAGTAGAAGGAAAATATTCTGCCTGGAAGTCAGTGGTGAATGGAGTTCCACAGGGGTCTGTCCTTGGGCCTCTACAGTTTGTAATTTTTATTAATGACTTGGATGAGGGGGTTGAAGGATGGATCAGCAAGTTTGCAGATGACACAAAGGTTGGAGGTGTTGTTGATATGATAGAGGGCTGTTGTAGGCTGCAGCGGCACATTGACAGGATGCAGAGATGGGCTGAGAGGTGGCAGATGGAGTTCAACCTTGATAAATGCAAGGTGATGCATTTTGGAAGGTCGAATTTGAAAGCTGAGTACAAGATTAAGGAGAGGATTCTTGGCAGTGTGGAAGAACAGAGGGATCTTGGTGTGCAGGTACATAGATCCCTTAAAATGGCCACCCAAGTGGACAGGGTTGTTAAGAAAGCATATGGTGTTTTGGCTTTCATTAACAGGGGGATTGAGTTTAAGAGCTGTGAGATCCTGTTGCAGCTCTATAAAACTTTGGTTAGACCACACTTGGAATACTGCGTCCAGTTCTGGTCGCCCTATTATAGGAAAGATGTGGATGCTTTGGAGAGGGTTCAGAGGAGTTACCAGGATGCTGCCTGGACTGGAGGGCTTATCTTAAGAAGAGAGGTTGACTGAGCTCGGACTTTTATCATTGGAGAAAAGGAGGAGGAGAGGGGACCTAATTGAGGTATACAAGATAATGAGAGGCATAGATAGAGTCGATAGCCAGAGACTATTTCCCAGGGCAGAAATGGCTAACATGAGGGATCATAGTTTTAAGCTGGTTAGGGGAAAGTATAGAGGGGATGTCAGAGGTGGGTTCTTTACACAGAGAGTTGTTAGAGCATGGAATGTGTTGCCAGCAGCAGTTGTGGAAACAAGGTCATTGGGGACATTTAAGAGACTGCTGGACATGCATATGGTCACAGAAATTTGAGGGTGCATACATGAGGATCAATGGTTGGCACAACATCATGGGCTGAAAGGCCTGTTCTGTGCTGTACTGTTCTATGTTCTGTGTTCTAGTATTCTGTGCTGCAAACATTTTGGGAGCTGAAACTGAATAATAAGCATTTTTGTGTTGACAAGTGTCAAGTAACATTCAGGCTACAAAAATGCTTGGCAATTACCATCACTGACAAGAGAGAATCTAATTATCACATCTTGGCATTCAATGGCATTATTATTGTGAAATTTCCAACTATCAACAATCTGGTGGGCATCATTGACCAGAACCTAAACTGGCTTCGGGATATAAACATGGTGGCTACTGGTGCAGGTCAGATGTAAGGAATACTGCAGTGAATAACTCACCTCCTGGATGAGTGCCACTCCAACAATACTCAAGAAACTTGATGGCATCCCGAACAAAGCCTCTTATTTGATTGGCACCGCATCCACAAAAATTTACTCTGTTAACCACTGATAGTCAATAGCGCCAATGTGTGTATTGTATATGAGATTAACTGCAGAGATTCACTGAGGGTCCTTAGACAGATCTCTTCAAATCCATTATCATTATAATCTAGAAAGATAAGGATAGTAGATATATACTTAGCTCTGCTGCTTCACAGTGCCAGGGACCTGGGTTCAATTCCCGCCTCGGGCAACTGTCTGTGTGGAGTTTGCACATTCTCCCCGTGTCTGCGTGGATTTCCTCCCACACTCCAAAGATGCGCAGGTTAGGTGAATTGGCCATGCTAAATTGCCCGTAGTGTTAGGTGCATTAGTCAGGGGTGAATGTAGGGGAATGGGTCTGGGTGGGTTGCTCTTCAGAGGGTCGGTGTGGACTTGTTGGGCCGAAGGGCCTGTTTCCACACTGTAGGTAATCTAATCTAATCTTATCATATGGCAATTATCACCTGCAAGTTCATCTCCAAGCCATTCTCTGTCCTGACCTGGAAATATATCACTATAACTTTACTGTCACATTTCTGTAACTCCTTCCGGATAGCCCTGTAGATATTCCTACATCAAAATTGCCTGAAGGTAACTCACCACAACCTTCACAAGGGCAACCAGGTAAAAATAATAAGTGCTGGCCCAGCCAGTAACAACTATGTCCTAGGAGTTAATTAAAAATATGTTCACCTGAGCAATACCGCCTTTGAGTTATCCAACTAATATCTCTCCTATTAAGCAAAAATATTGGTGTTATCCAGAATGTTCAGCATTTCTTCAGTCACAATGAACCAAAATTTGCCCACACAGTAACCAGTGTTTGTCCTTCATTTACAGTTGCTTAAATATTTGCCTTTGAATGGTTTCATAATTAACAAAATCATCATGTGTCAAGATATATCGCACAGCATTCACTATCTTTCTCATATTAAAAAGCACGTACATCAGATATTTGGATTTCCAGCAAAGAATGTTTGCACCCAGCACAGAATTGCTACAAGGATGTAGAGGAAATTTACAATAGTTTATGTGCACTGCTAGTATTTGTTTTTGGCTATGGCATATTATGCAGAAGCAGGTTAATAAACCTCTGGAATTTGGACTGCATTTTATGTGATAATTATTTTGCCATTTTTAAAAAATGCAGACACAGAAGAGCCCCAAATTTGGTTGTTTACTATAGTTCTTCAGTGAAATACAGTGTTTTATTTGCTTTCTTTGTTCTGTTTGGTTAGATCATTCTAAGAGCACAGATTTTAAAATGGCCTGAGCCTGGTGCAGCATGTTAGTAATTATTTCACAGGTTTCATGAGAAAAATGGAGCAGCCTATGAGTCTTCCAGTGTTGCTACTACCTATGAATTTTTCTATGCTCCAGTTTTTTGATCAGAATTTTCAGCCAGCACCGACAATATATTTAATTGTTATCATACTTTTCCAACAGCAACAAATACAGTTCTTATAATTCATGTTTGCGATAACTTGCCTTCTTATTTGAGTCCCTGTTTTTTTCTGAAATGACAAGTGCTCCTTGTGGATTTGCTCTGTGGTAAAAGCTAAAGCCACTCAATATTGCTGAATGGATAAATGTTAAACCATAATAAAGACAATTGGGAAAGATCTACTCACTGGGGATTCAGTTTTATCAGCGATAAGTGAATTCCCAATGATTTATTACAGTTCAGTGCATACAAATTAAAGTTTAGACAATTATTTGGGAGAATATAAAAATATGATTTCTGGGGAGCAGTCAGGCTGACATTGCACTAAATCCTTTTTATATTCTAAAGTGCAGAAACAATGAAATGCTGGTGTTTGGAGATAAACAAAGTTGGAACTGATAGGTTCACAATTTTCTTTGAAGATCATTGTGATATATCTCTGTGTCTTTGTGTTACAATGACACCATTTTATCTCCACTGCAATTGTGTGATAGAATGCTTTTATTGGTTTTGTGATTTGGTGCAATATAAAATTTCTAATGCAACTTTCAAAGCATGTGTTAACCACGTTTATATATCAACACTGGCATTATATATTCCCAAAATTAATCCTTCAGATTTTAATCAGCATATACCAAAATAAAATAAATCTTATGAGGTGTTTCAATCAATAAAACATTCATTCAATTTACCACATCAAATTAAAGGAATTACAAAGCAAATGGTTGGTTCAAAAGCAGATTTTACATTTTTTTTCCTCCAAATCTTGCTCCTCTCACAGGCTGGAGACTCTACTTTTCAGGATTTAAAGCTTCAGGAAACATTTCCAGGTCTTTGTACCTATTGTGTGGAATGCTAGCTAACTTACTGAAATCAGCTGAAACCCAATAGTCAGCCAGTCCAAAACATGCTGAAGAGGCCTAGAATACTGTGTGTAGTTGTGGCCTCTTCATCTAAGGACGTTCTTGCTGTGGAAGGAGAACACAAATGTTTCCCAGGCTGATTTCAGAGATGGCGAGACTAACGTATGAAGAGTGAATGCATTGGTTAGGATTACATTCATTGGGGTTGAGAAGAATAAGGGAGGATCTCATTAAAACCTATATAATTCTAACAGGACTAGATGCAGGAAGGACATTCCTGATGACCGGGTAGTTCAGAACCAGGGGTCACAGTTTAACTATACTGTAAACTATTTAAGACTGAAATGAGGAGAAATTTCTTTATCCAGAGATTGGTGATTCTGTGTATTTTTTAAAAATTCATTTGTGGGATGCGGGCATCACTGGCTGACCAGCATTTATTGCATCTCCCTAGATGCCTTTGAGAAGTGAGCTGCCTTCTTGAATTGCTGCAGTCCACCTTCTGTGCGTTGACCCACAGTGCCATTGGGGAGAGAATTCCATGATTTTGATGCAGCACAGTGAAGGAACAGCGAAATATTTCCATGTCAGGGTGGTGAGTGGCTTGGAAGTGACCTGAAGGTGATGGTGTTCTCATATATCTGTTGCCCTTGTCCTTCGAGATAGAAGTGTTGTGGGTTTAGAAGGTGCAATCTAAGGATCTTTGGTGAATTTCTGCAGTGCATCTTGTGCATAATACATACTGCTGCTACTGAGCAATGGTGGTGGAGGCAGTGGATGCTTGTGGACAGAGTACCAATCAAGTCGGCTGATTTGTCCTGGATGGTGTCAAGCTTCTTGGTGTTATTGGGGCTGCATTCATCCAGGAAAGTGGAGAATATTCCAACACATTCCTGACTTGTGCCTTGTAGGTGATGGACAGGCTTTGGGGAGTCAGGAGGTGAGTTACTTGCCTCAGTATTCCTAGCCTCTGATTTGCTCTTGTAGCCACTGCATTTATGTGGTGAGTCTAGGAGAGTTTCTGGTCGATGATAACCCCAAGATGCTGAAGTGGGGAATTCAGTGATGGTAACACCACTGAATGTCACTATCCAGTGGTTAGATTGTCTCTTATTGGCAATGGCCATGGCCTGGCATTTGTGTGGCGCAAATGTTATCTGCCTTTTGTCAACCCAAGCTTGGACATTCTCTAGAGCTTGTTGCATTTGAATATGGACTGTTTCAGTATCTGAGGAGTTGCAAATGATGCTAAACATTGTGCAATCATCGGTGAACATCCCCACTTCTGACCTTCTGATGGAGTAATATCATTGATGAAGCAGCTGAAGATGGTTGGGCCGAGGACACTATCCTGAGGAAGTCCTGCAGAGATGTGCTGGAGCCGAGATGACTAACTTCCAACAACCACAACTATTTTCCTATGTGCCAGGTATGATTCTAACCACTGGAGAGTTTGCTGCCTGTTACCCATCGATTCCAGCTCTGCCACAGAATGCAGTTGAGGCCATAACATTGAATGTTTTCAAGAAGTACTTAGGTATAGATCTTAGGATTAAAGGGATCAAAGGATATGAGGTGAAAGCAAGAACAGGGTTCTGCGTTGGATGATCAGCCATGATCACATTGAATGATGGAGCAGGCTCAAAGAGTTGAATGGCTTTATCTTGCTCCTATTTTCAATGCTTCCATATTTCTCTGGTTTGGGAAACTGGGAGAAAAGCCACTCAGCATTGAATATCCAGCTTCCATCCTGTTCCGGTACCTAAGACATTTAATTGCATGAAAAAGTATTTCCTAACTTCACTCCTAATAGACCCAGCTCTTAAATTAAGCTTATGTTCTCAAGTCTTAGATTCTCTACAGGGGGGGATAATTTCTCTGCATTACATCACCTTAAAGGCCTGTATTAAATCACTCTCCAAACTTCTAAATGCCTTGAGAATACAAATCTAGGTCTGGATGTTAATAGGATAGGATATGTAAGCAATTGGATAGAAGTTTGGGCAGGAAACCTGGAGTCCAGATTTTCCTGCATGTACTGGAGCACTATAGTGTAGGCTGCAGCTGCAGTTATGTCAGGTCATTGACTGTTTTGAGGATGGGTGATTATGTAGGTTGTGTCCAATCTTGTAAGGATAGGCAGAGGTTTAACATAAGGTGGGAATGTGATGAAAAATTCAGTTAAGTCTAGGTGAAGCATTCCTGTTCCCCTTGACACTTAAAAGTTAGAAAATCTCTTAATTTTTACCAAAGTTTTCCTCATCCTTTGCTTCAGCTGCTTGGCTTTTGAAACCTGGAAACTCTTTCTATTCATCATAAAACCTGTCTCTTAACTTAGTGCCTTCTATCCACCTGGATCAACAACTCTATTTCTTCACCCAGTTGTCATTGATAAATATTGTGAAAATCTGAGGCCTGTGTACAGATCCTGTGTACTTGCCTTATATCATCAATCTGAACACATTTTTCTTGTCCCTTCTCTGAACTGATGCTCCTCTGTATGGTATTGTATATAATCCTATTGCATCATTAAGGACTAGCCTCAACCACTTTTGAATTCAGATGATTACCTGAAGAGTTACCATAGTAAAAAGATTTCCATAAAGACAATGAACTGTTTTGCACCATTAATTTTAATCAAAAGGAATTGTAAGTCAATTTCTAATCAATAATTTGAAATAATTTACCCTGCCATGAAAAAGATACAAATATCTTTGCATTAAAATGGCTCGAATGTAGGATATTGTATTTTGTTTGCTTAAAAGTATTTTAACTCCATTCGAATATTACAACTCCATTCATTTTAAAACTTCAATGCTTTTTAATAAAATGATCATTCATACATTAAACTGCATCCCAAGCCATAAATAAACCGTAAGATATACAGCAATAATTAAAATAGCTATTCAATTGATCACGCCAAATTCAAGATTTCAGGAAATTGGTTCAAGGGCAGTGTTCACAAGCACAAGTATTTTTAAGGATCCAACATATTTATTTGCAACTTGCCGACAATTAAAATCATCTTCTAAATATTTTGATCTGTTTTAATCCATTCATTGACCACATGTAGCTTAGCTACATAATGGTTTATCTGTGTCCTTATGCAATGCAATTTTGTTCAAACAATTAATGTGTAGGATTTATCTCTAAGACAATTGATGAGTTCATACAGCAACATTTTTCAGTATGCTGCTATCATGCAAGCTTATGCAAAATGATGGAGAGTAATTGATGTAAAAGCTGCAATGTTTCAAATTAGATTGCTCAACCCAATCTCAACAAATGATGTGGTTCAGAAGATTGGTTGAATATTGTGCGTAGGTAATACAAGCTCCTCCTCCATTCCTGACATCTCCCCACATTCCCACGGCGCCTTCTCATGCAATGCAGAAGGTGCAACACTTACCCGTTTACTTCCTCCCTCCTCGCTATCCAAAGCCCCAGATATGCCTTCCAGATGAAATAGCAATTTACCTGCACTTAACTCAACCTAGTCCACTGTATTCACTGCTCATAATGGGGTCTCCACTACAATAGCGCGACGGAACACAGACTGGGTGACTACTTTGCCGAACACTTACTTTTTGACTGCAAAAATGATCCTGAACTTCCAGTTGCCGACCACTTCAACATCTGGACAACATCTCCGTATTGGGCTTGCTACAGTGTTCCAGCAAAGCTCAGAGCAAGCTGGAAGAACAGCACCTCATTTTCTGATCAGAGACCCTGCAGCCTTCAGGACTCAATATCAAGGTCAATAATTTTTGAACCTGAGCACCTTCCTTTACCCCAACCCCCATACACCAGGCGTTGTCACCACCTGGGCTGCGACCAAAGCCAACTCACTGTCAGCTGCTAATGGTCCCAATGTGCAGCTGTTGATGTTCACAGTCATAGAGTCATAGAGATGTACAGCATGGAAACAGACCCTTCAGTCCAAACCGTCCATGCCGACCAGATATCCCAACCCAACCTAGTCCCACCTGCCAGCACCCGGCCCATATCCCTTCAAACCTTTCCTGTTCATATACCAATCCAAATGCCTCTTAAATGTTGCAATTGTACCAGCCTCCACCACATCCTCTGGCAGCTCATTCCATACATGTACCACCCTCTGTGTGAAAATGTTGCCCCTTAGGTCTCTTTTGCATCTTTCCCCTCTCACCCTAAACCTATGCCCTCTAGTTCTGGACTCCCCGACCCCAGGAAAAAGACTTTGTCTATTTATCCTATCCATGCCCCTCATAATTTTGTAAACCTCTATAAGGTCACCCCTCAGCCTCTGACGCTCCAGGGAAAACAGCCCCAGACTGTTCAGCCTCTCCCTGTAGCTCAGGTCCTCCAACCCTGGCAACATCCTTGTAAATCTTTTCTGAACCCTTTCAAGTTTCACAACATCTTTCCGATAGGAAGGAGACCAGAATTGCACGCAATATTCCAACAGTGGCCTAACCAATGTCCTAATGTCCTGTACAGCCACAACATGACCTCCCAACTCCTGTACTCAATACTCAGACCAATAAAGGAAAGCATACCAAATGCCTTCTTCACTATCCTATCTACCTGCGACTCCACTTTCAAGGAGCTATGAACCTGCAGTCCAAGGTCTCTTTGTTCAGAAACACTCCCTAGGACCTTACCATTAAGTGTATGAGTTTTGCGAAGATTTGCTTCCCCAAAATGCAGCACCTCGTATTTATCTGAATTAAACTCCATCTGCCACTTCTCAGCCCATTGGCCCATCTGGTCCAGATCCTGTTGTAATCTGAGGTAACCCTCTTCGCTGTCCACTACACCTCCAATTTTGGTGTCATCTGCAAACTTATTAATTGTCTGACCGGTGCCTATTCTTTCGTCTGTCTCTGGACTCCGTCTCCACCTCTTATTAACTCATTCCCCCGCTTCCCCCCCATCCCATCGTCAGCATATATACCAATCATTTCCTAGCTACAATCAGTTCTGAAGTTTTATTTATTTGCATAATACTGGTATCTGCTAATGTTGGCCTGTAAAGATTTAATTACTGTATTTAAAGTCATTTGGCCCATAAATCACACAAGGGTATTGTGACAATAATTTCCAACATTGGGAAAATCTGTTTTTAATTGTCATGTTAATACTTAAATTGTTTGATATTTTTGAATAATATTTTACAATTGGAGAAAAGGTTTTATTAATTGTAATCTCACATCTTAAAAACTAAATTACATGAATGAATAGATCCACAGATCACTATTCTCATCTGTAATATTCGTAAAATATGTCTTAAAATGCTCCTTAATTTTATTGCCAAGAGGTTCTGCAGGACTGGAGTGGAAATCTGATGCATATTGTTTATTCTATCTTTGTAGAGATCACAGAACCATTGTTAAATTCAAACAAAATCTATATTTGTAGGCTTTTATTTCTTTTTCCCTAGTCTGTTGTGTTTACCCAAGAGATCAATGACCCAAGGCAGTTCTAACAATGGAATGTACCCAATGTTCTTTATTAAAGCAATATACACTACAAAAAAACCATTAAAATGTTATCCATATAATGCTTACATTCACAAGAAAACCCAGTTACATGGTCTTGTCCAAAGATCAAGCCAGAGCAGGTGATCAGCCTGCTCTATCACAACTTCTAGCCATTTGATCAGACAACATCTATTCTCTGAACCAGCAATGCTCCTCAGAACTGTTCTGATGAAAAGCCACAGTCCAAAGATGTGCTGGTTAGGTGGATTGGCCATGGTAAATTGCCCATGGTATCCAGGGATGTGTAGGTTAGGAGAATTAGCCATGCAAAATGTAGGGTTACAGGGATAAGATAGGAGGGTAGGTCTGGGTATGCTGCTGTTCAGAGGTTCAGTGCAGACTGAATGACCCAAGTGGCCTATTTCCGCACTGTAGGGATTCAATGACTCTCCTACATTGGAAGCCTGTTATTTTCAATAAAACTTCTCTCAGTAACTTTGCTTTGACACTTAGTTTGATCCTTGCTGGACCAAGTAACTTGGGCTCTTGGTGTGCGGTGTTGGTAATAACATTCATTGTCTGATAAAGCTGGTGTATTCTCATAGTATCTGGTTTAAAGTTGGGTATGCCTATATCTGCATTGCAGAATGCATGATTGGAGTCAGTGAAACATTTTTGTTCCTCTTCTGGCAGAAATTATTCAACTTAATTGCCTTATTTTTGAAGATGTTTTATTCTTTGGAAAGTATGAATCTTGCTTTGTCACACCTTCCCAAAATGTTTCTTATCAGAAAGCATTTGTCTTTATTTGCAGGACATTTTTCACACCGGTGGATCTTCTTGATGCAACAGCTCTGGTACAGTATTATGGCATCTTCCAATTATCCTTCCAAGTGTACCATCTTTACTGGTGCTTCTTTTACACACATACCCTGAAGGTACTATAAGATATTGGGACATTTCATAAACCAGAGTTTTTTTCTTCACCTTTCAGTATTAGTCTGCTATGTCTATGAACCATTCTTTGTCTCACTGGGTGTGTTGCTTTCTCTAGGGTGAGGTCTGCCTTAGATTGCAATAATCCTCGTAGGAAGTTATCAGCAGCATTGATTCCACTGCAATCTCATATTAATTCTGCTTTTTGGTCTCCATCCTTCAACCAAACTGTAAAGAACTTTAATAAAATGTGTTTACAGGTTCACCTGGTTTCTGGAATTGTGTTGAATTTGGCCTTTTCCAGAATCTGTTGGTCCATAGCTTGAAGCAGTTAGTGAAGGCCTTTAAGGCTTCTCACGAATGCCGTTTCTTGCAATAACATGATCTGTAACTGTTCCCACAGAATAAGCTAATGTGGTGACTTCTTCAGCTTCCAATTTGCTGTCTAACCTTGAAATAAGCAAATACTTCAAGAATGTTTTCTTCCAACGTGCCTATTTTTAAGGATTTTTGGTGCTGGAAAAGCACAGCAGTTCAGGCAGCATCCGAGGAGCAGGAAAATCGACGTTTCGGGCAAAAGCCCTTCATCAGGAATGCTTACCTATGTCTAGTTTTAAGTTCAATGAGTATGTCCAAAAATCCCGGAACTTGCAAATTTAGGATTCATGGCTTTTCTGAACTTTTCAGAGATTTAAGGGATTTTTTTCCAACTTGGAAGCTTTCCTGTACTGTTCAGCCTTGAATTGCCTCCAGTTGGAGTTCCCGCCTTTCCCTGGAGAATCTCTCAGCTAGCCAAGGCAGTTATGTCTTAAACAGTCCAAAATCTTTGAAAACTGTTCTTGTTTAATTATTTCAATAACCTCTTTACTCCCTTCCCCTGGGGTATCAATTGATTGTAGCAATTTTTTTTTGTGTTTCATTGCAAATGTTTGATTTACATGTACAATAACATCAACATTAGAACCAGACTGTCATTCTTGCTAGACTCCTGGCTCTGGTGTTTCCCATTTTTCTTGCTTAGTATGCCATTGAGATTTTTTTTTTATTTTAGTGCCAATCAAATCCATTACCTTTGCTTGATTCTCCAACCTGGAGTCAGCTATCACTTAATCAGGATTATATTCTTGGGCCACCATGTTTCAGCACTCTGAAGAAGCAACTTTGCTAAGTCCACTCCACAGATTTCTATACATAAACTATCATTTCCTTTCTCTTCAGGTACTTGTCCAAATTCTCTTTTGTCAGCCACATTGAATATGCTTCCACTATAATCTCAGGCAGTGCACTCCAGATGCCAACCTTACGAAATTTATAAAGCTCTCCCCCTACTCCTCACCCGTGGAAAGAAAGCTGGCAGCTGTTAATCTGCTGGTTATAAATTTAACTAAAGATCGGCAGTTGACTACCAGTCACTTTTACTGGTGCATTGTCCAAGGTAATGCCATTGTAAGTTAATTTTCTGTTTCTTAACGTTGCTACTTCATCAATAGAGCAGCTTTGCAATTGCTGAACTCTTTCTTAGTTGATTCTGCAGTCTTGGTACCCCTTTTTCGGGTCCGGGTGTAATCTTCCTTAAAGAATAATTTAATCATTTTGCTCTTTCACAACTGCCATAATTTTGTATGTTGTTCAGTCTAGATCTGGATGGATTACTGCACTGTTGATCCACGCAATCACTAATTGAATTAGTTATAGAAATATAGAAATATAGAAAATAATACAGCGCAGTACAGGCCCTTTGGCCCTTGATGTTGTGCCAATCCAAGCCCACCTAACATACACTAGCCCACTATCCTCCATGTGCCTATCCAATGCCCGTTTAAATGCCCATAAAGAGGGAGAGTCCACCACTGCTACTGGCAGGGCATTCCATGAACTCACGACTCGCTGAGTAAAGAATCTACCCCTAACATCTGTCCTATACCTACCACCCCTTAATTTAAAGCTATGCCCCCTCGTAATAGCTGACTCCACATGTGGAAAAAGGTTCTCATGGTCAACCCTATCTAAACCCCTAATCATCTTGTACACCTCTATCAAGTCACCCCTAAACCTTCTTTTCTCCAATGAAAACAGCCCCAAGTGCCTCAGCCTTTCCTCATACGATCTTCCTACCATACCAGGCAACATCCTGGTAAACCTCTTCTACACCCGTTCCAGTGCCTCCACATCCTTCCTATAGTATGGCGACCAAAACTGCACACAATACTTCAGAGGTGGCCGCACCAGAGTCTTATACAACTGCAACATGACCTCAGGACTCCGGAACTCAATTCCTCTACCAATAAAAGCCAGTACACCATATGCCTTCTTCACCGCACTATTTACCTGGGTGGCAACTTTCAGAGATCTGTGTACATGGACACCAAGATCCCTCTGCTCATCCACACTACCAAGTATCCGACCATTAGCCCAGTACCCCATCTTTTTGTTACTCATACCAAAGTGAATCACCTCACACTTACCCAACATTGAACTCCATTTGCCACCTTTCTGCCCAGCTCTGCAGCTTATCTATATCCCGCTGTAACCTGACACATCCTTCCTCACTGTCAACAACTCCACCGACTTTCGTATCATCCACAAAACGTGGTTATTTGGTAGTGCAAAACTTGAGTATATGCTAAAAAGAAATACTTTTTTTTGAAGCTTTTGATCTTGAACACATCAGGACAAGAAATCTAAGAATGCCAATATTGAGGGGATACAAAATTTTTTCTGCATAAAATGGAGTGTGCTAGTTAGTTGGGAAGTGAATTACAATTGGAAGAAGCATTACCTTGGACAATGCACCAGTAAAAGTGACTAGTAGTCAACTGGCGATCTTTAGTTAAATTTATAACCAGCAGATTGACAGCTGCCAGCTTTCTTTCCACAGGTGAGGAGTAGGGGGAGAGCTTTATAAATTTCGTAAGGTTGGCATCTGGAGTGCACTGCCTGAGATTACAGTGAAGGCATATTCAATGTGGCTGACAAAAGAGAATTTGGGCAAGTACCTGAAGAGAAAGGAATGATGGTTTATGTATAGAAATCTGTGGAGTGGACTTAGCAAAGTTGCTTCTTCAGAGTGCTAGTACTGACACAGTGAGCTGAATGGCCTCTTTCTCCTCTGTTCTGTGATTACATTCTCAGATTCCTCTGGCCCCATGCAATTCCCTCCACTGTCAGCCATTATGCTTTTTACACCCTCAACTTTCTTCCACTAACCCCTTAGCATTGTTTGGTATAATGTTGGGCTAGATTTCCCAAGGAATGGCATGATGGATCAGTGATTAGCACTGCTGCCTGACAAAGCCAGGGCCCCGCGTTTGATTCCAGCCTCAAGCTTGTCTGCGTGGAGTTTGCATGTTCTCCCCGTGTGGGTTTCCTCCTGGTACTCCTGTTTCCTCCCATAGTCCAAAGATGTGCAGGTTAGGTGGATTGGCCATGGTAAACTGCCCATAGTGTCCAGGGATGTGCAGGCTAGGCGAATTAACCATGGGAAATGCAGGGATGGAGTAAGCCTGAGTAGGATGCTCTTTGAAGGGTTGGTGTGGACTCGATGAGCCAAAAGGCCTGCTTTCATAATGTAGGGATTCTCTGAGTGGCAATCACATACAGATTGTTACTTAATTCCTTTTTTATTGTAAAACATAGGAGCGCCACATTTCTGACATGAGATTCTGATCAAAATATGGAGCTGTACTTTCGTTCTGATAGGTCTCTTGTACAGTATAACTTTCAGGGAAAAGCAAACCATTACCACTTTTTCACAGCTGATATTGATGTTTTATGAACTTTAAATGTCCAGCATCTCAGGCAGCCATTTTGACAGCTGCTGTAAAAGGTTAAAAAGTGCATAAGCTAAGGGGAGGTGCTGTATGTGGTATGTGTGAGGTAAATTGGGACTTCAGTTTATTAAGAACTCAGGAGCTATACTAGGTATTTAATAGTCCAACTTTTCCTGAATATCTATTAACTTAATTCCAGTGGAATCATCTTCCAAGTATAGAGGATAGAATGCGGAATCTTCAGTTTCCCAGACAATTTCCTCAGAGTTTGTTATGATTGGGATTTCATAGGATCCCCATGCTCAACTCCAATCTATACTTCAGTGTGCTTGCCCAGAAAATCTGGACCATTGTGTATTTTCCTTCTCCCATTGTCCAGCATAAAATATAATCCAAGTTATTGACTAGGAAATTCCAGTGTCAAAAATGTCCAATCTCTGTTCATTCATACTCATGGATAAAAATTGGACCAGTTTGGATGATTTTGTTTTTTAAAAAATCCTTTTTAAGAAAATGTTAGTGCACAAATAATTTACCATGAATTACCTGCAGATTTGAAACACTAAATTGAAAGTTGCTTTGTAAATATTCCGCATTTTTTTATAATTTATTCACTCCTGCTGTTACAAATCGGTGATAGTGCCTGTCTGACTGTTTGAATATTTTGATTTTGTGTATGCTTTAGTCTAACCTATTCATTTGATTTTATTTGTGTATCTGTTGAGAGGGTATACATCTAAGCTGTATTGTGCTTTAAAAAGATCTTCAAAATGGAGTCAGCAGCAATCTGTTCAAAACTGGGAAACAACTTGTTAAGAATCATGGATGCAACATGAAACAAACACCTTTTCAACAGAAATTGCAAACATAATTTTCAATGTCAATTTTACTATCTATCAGGGAAACTAGAGAAAATCTGGAGCTGTTTCTTTCCTTATTAATTGAGGATTGGGTAGTTACAGGAGTAAACCCATCTCCAGTTTTATTTCAGAATGAGAATTGGATCATTATAATTTCTTGACAGGTATCTGACACCTAGAAGGAGAAAGTGAGGACTGTAGATGCTGGAGATCAGAGTTGAGAGTGCGGTGCTGGAAAAGCGCAGCAGGTCAGACAGCATCCAAGAAGAACGGATACTCAAAAACCACAGTCCACAGATTCCTCAAGAACAAACCACGACAAGCAGACCAAACACAGCCAGAAACCCTAACCACCTTACCATACATCAAAGAAGTTTCAGAAATGACAGCCAGGCGACTAAGACCCCTCGGAATCCTAGTAGCACACAAACCCACCAACACTCTCAAACAAAAAGATTAGATTAGATTACTTACAGTGTGGAAACAGGCCCTTCGGCCCAACAAGTCCACACTGCCCCGCCGAAGCGCAACCCACCCATACCCCTACATCTACCCCTTACCTAACACTATGGGCAATTTAGCATGGCCAATTCACCTGACCTGCACATCTTTGGAGTGTGGGAGGAAACCGGAGCACCCGGAGGAAACCCACGCAGACACGGGGAGAATGTACAAACTCCACACAGACAGTTGCCTGAGGCGGGAATTGAACCTGGGTCTCTGGCACTGTGAGGCAGCAGTGCTAACCATTGTGCCACCGTGCCGGTCACAAAACTAACAAACTTAAAAGACCCAGTACAACCCTTGGACAAAACCAACGTCATCTACAAAATTCCATGCAAGGACTGCCACAAACACTACATAGGACAAACAGGAAGAAAGTTAGCCACCAGGATACATGAACACCAGCTAGCCACAAAAAGACACGACCCTCTCTCCCTCATAGCCTTACACATGGATGAAAAAAAACTACCACTTCGACTGGGACAACACATCTGTCCTGGGACAGGCTAAGCAAAGACATGGCAGAGAATTCCTAGAGACCTGGCACTCCAACCACAACGCCATAAACAAACACATAGATCTAGATACCATCTATCAACCCCTCAGAAAACAAACAGGAAATGACATCACCACAAACCCCAGGAACCCCATCCAGGAGAAAGATATAAATAGAAAGCAGGAGACAACAGCTTCGCTTCACTTGGAGGTCACCACTGATGATGTTACCGAGCCAGGTAATGAAACATCTGGGTATCAAACCTACAGCTCAGCGAGCAGACCTACATCCTAAACCTCAACCTAAGCTACAAACCTTCACAAACCTTGCTGAATCATTTAAGTATAAAAGAAGTTTCCTTGAGAATAAAGTAAGTAAGATTTGATTGAGGAAATATTGCAAAAGATGATCAGCCAATCAACTCAAAGATACAGTCTCAGAAGTATAAGGTGTAATATGTTAATTGAATATATCTTAAAGCTGTCAGTGTAATAAGTTGAAGTAAATGACATTAAATATATCCGATAAACATGCTATTTAAAGCTTTCAATCTTATTAAAAGTCAAGTTATAATGTAATCCTAGTGATTTAAGGGCAATGAGTAGTTTAATATCAGTTTATTATAAGTGAAACCAAGATAATTTGAAATAATAAGGATTATTCAGTCTGGTTTATTTTGCTATCAGTTAGCTATGTCTGCCCCAATCATTTATGTACTTTTGGTCTTTATTGTTATTTAAACGCTGCATTTGAATTTGTTAACAGCAAGTTAATAAAAAAATATTAGTTTGTTTATTTACAGTATGATTCACTTTATGATTTGTTACTGAGGGCTTAACTATTTCACTCAGGGAATTAAATGCATTTAAAAGTGAGCGCTTGGTGTAAACACTAATATAATTTTGAATGCTTCATGTAATGCCATCCATGTGAGCTAAATTTAGAAATCCACCACTTCCCTAAATATTAACTGACTGATAAATTCTAGATCGTTCTTCAGGAAGGAGATGAATTTGAAGGAAATAAGGACTTTTTTGTGTGCTCTTTGAACATAACAACATCACAAACAAGTGCAAGAGTGGACAATATGGCCCATTATGACTTGCTCTACATCACATTCAATGTGATCATGGCCATTCCTCTGTCACAGTTCCACTTTCCCATCAATTCCCTAGTACCCTTGATTATTTGAAAGATTAAAATCTGTCCTTCATAGCCTTGAATATTTTTAACAGTGGAAAATCCATAACCATCAAAGGTAAAGAATATTAAAGATCTGCAATGGTCTGAAGTAAAAGAATTTTCCCTGAACTCTGTCTTAAATGATAGATTCCTTAATCTGAGACTGTACCTGAATGTCCAAAATTCACCAACCAGGAGAAATAACTTTACAGTATCTATTCTCTTCAGAAGTTGTATTTTTCAATGATGCTGTCCTTCTAAATGCCAGAGGCATTTAGGCTCATGGAAGCCAACCTTCCATTCATGGACTTCCATCCACAGCTCGCTGCTGCAGAAAGGTTGCCAGTGTCATCAAAGACCCATCGCATCCCTGGTAATGATCTCCTACAACCTCTTCCATCAGGTGGAAGATACAGAAGCCTGAACACATGCACCAACAGATTCAGAAACAATTTCTTTCCAGCCATTATTAGATTGATGAATGAACTCTCTAGCTTAAACTAATGCTGATCTTGATAGCATTGATCTTGCCTAGCGCACACCCTGTGCAATGTAACCAGTGCATCTCTGTCTAAGTCTTTTTGATCTGTACATCCTTGCTTCCTACAATCTTCCTGTACTGCTTGTAAACAAAAGCTTTTCACCATATTGTTACTGTACATGTTACAATAAATCAATCAATCACACAATCAACTTCTCATCAAATGATAACTATCTCAATCCAGGAGTAAATTTAGTGTAAATTTATTGTACTGACCCCTTGGCAAATATATTCATCCTTAGATAAAGTGAGCAAAACTGCATAAAGTAACTCAAGTGCCATTTCAGTGAAGCCCCACCCAATTGTAGTACATTGTCCTTGAGCTTGTGTTCCATTCTCCTTGTAATACCGAGAACAAGCCAACTGTTTTTGACTGCTACAAGTTGACTTTTGTCTCTTATCAAATACACCCATGTCTACTTTCTTTGCTGAGTAAACCATGTACCAGTTGGTAGCACTCTCTCATCTGAGTCACAAAGATCTGGATTCAAGTTTTATTTCAGCCTTTGAGATCAAAATTAAGATTAACAGTCCAGGCCTAAAGAAGTGCTGAATTGTTGGAAATGACATGTTTGGATAAGATGATAAAGCAAGGCCCCACCTCCCTACTTAGTTGGATGCTAACGTTCCCATGGCATTATTCCAAAGAAATGCAGGGAGTTATCCTGCCAGTGTCTTAGCAAATGCGTAGTCAAAATGAACAAAGAAAATCTGATGATTATCCTGCTCAATCAATCAAGCTGTCATAGTCTTGCCAGATCATAGGGTTGCACTCTCAGCAGAGAGAGACAACTGGTGCACTGCTTGTGGGAGAGTGCAAATTAATGCTGCATTTTCTACATTATACAAGTGACTACACTTTTAAAATGCTTCATTGGCTGAAACACATTTTGAGATATCAGTATAAAACTGTGAGTCAGGAGCAGAATTAAATCATTCAGCACCTCGAGCCTATTCTGCCATTCATTAACCATTATTAGTCTTATTGTAACCTCAAATCCATATTTCAGCCTACCCTTCATAGCCTTTCAAATTCTTGCTTAACAAGTATCTATCTACCTGCGCTTTAAAAATATGCATGGAATTTGCCTCCATCACCTTTCCAGGAAGACAATTGCAAGGTTAAAGAACCCTCTGAGAGAAAAGTTTTGCCTAATTTATGTTTCACATGGGTGACCCTGATTTTTAAATGGTGACCCCTAGATTTGGTTCTTTCATAAGAAGAAATATTATCTACATAACTACCCTGCAAAGATTCCTCAGGATTTAATCAAGTCAGAAAACATTAGGGTAAATAACGATAAACATTTTCCACTTGTTGCGAATTCTAGAACTAGGGAGCATAGTCCGAGAATAAGTGTCAGACTGTTCAGGAGAGATGTTAGAAAGCACTTCTACACACAATGGGTTGTAGATGTTTGGAATTCTTCCACAATCAGCAATGGATGCTGGATCAGTTGTTAATTTTAAATCTAGGAAGATAATTTTTTATTAAACAGATGTATTAAGGGATGTGGACCAAAGGCATGTATTTGGAGTTAGACCACAGGTCAGCCATGATTTCTTTGAATGGTAGAACAGTCTCAAGGTGCTGAATGGCCTCCTCCTGCTCCTATGTTTGTCATCTATTATTCTAATGACTAATGGATACAAACCTAACCTGTCCAATCTTTCTTCATAAGAATCATTCCAGGTATCATTCTGGTAAACTCTCTATGAATTGCCTCCAATGTATTTACATCCTTCCTTAAAAAGATGATCAATATTGTGGACAATACCTCAGATTCAATCTCATCAGTGTCCTTTATAACTGATGCATAACATCCTTACTTTCATATTCATTTTGCCTCAAGAAAATTGATAATATTTCATTAACTTTGCAAATTACTTGCTGTGCTTGGATACCAACCTTTTGCAATTCATGCACAAGGATAGGCATATCCTTTTGAATTTCAGAATTCTGCAATTTTTCATCATTCAGATAATATGCCTAGTTTCTATTATTCTTGTGAAAATGGACAACTTCATATTTTCCCATATTATACATAATTTACCATATCTTTTCCAACTTACATAACTACATCATATAATTACATCATATATCATACTGCATACCGTATAATTCTATAATTTAGAGATAGATAGTGAGAAGGTCATGTTGTGACTGTACAGGACATTGGTTAGGCCACTGTTGGAATATTGGATGCAATTCTGGTCTCCTTCTTATCAGAAAGATGTTGTGAAACTTGAAAGGGTTCAGAAATAATTTACAAGGATGTTGCCAGGGTTGGAGGATTTGAGCTATAGGAACACGTTGGATAGGCTAGGACTGTTTTCTCTGGAGCACCGGGAAACATTATAGAAGTTTACAAAATCATGAGGGGCATGAATAGGATAAACAGGCAAAGTCTTTTCCCTGGGGTGGGAAAGTCCACAAGGCATAGGTTTAGGGTGAGAGGGGAAAGATATAAGAGACCTAAAGGGCAACTTTTTCACGCAGAGGGTGGTATGTGTATCGAATGAGCTGCCAGAGGAAGCGGTGGAGGCTGGGACAATTGCAACATTTAAAAGGCATTTGGATGGGTATATGAATAAGAAGGGTTTGGTGGGATATGGGCTGGGTGCTGGCAGGTGGGACTAGATTAGGTTATGATATCTGGTCAGCATGGACGGGTTGGACCGAGGGGTCTGTTTCTGTGCGGTACATCCCTATGACTCTGACTCTAAATTCACTCACAACATGCTGTTATTTGGAATGCTTGACTTGGTACAAAGATCCAGTCTCATATGTCATGCTATCTTGTCAGCTCCAGAAAACTATCCTGAAAAGCACAATATAAATCAAGTTCCTTTTTTCTTTCTTTCAGGTCTCTCTGAATAGCAACATTTAAAGTTTCACACCTATTTAACATATCCTGCATTTCTGTTTCTTTCTATCAAAGTGAATAACCTCATGCTTGGAACAGTATGCTCCGGCTGCAACATAGTTGCCTGCTCACTTAAACTCTTTATAACTCTTTGCAATATTTTAGTCACCCTTTGGAGATAGTGAGGACTGCAGATGCTGGAAAGTTGGATTTGTTAAAGTGTGGAGCTGGTAAAAGCACAGCAGGTCAAGCAGCATCACAGGAGCAGGGCAATGGATGTTTCATAGAACATAGAAAAGTACAGCACAAAACAAGCCCTTTGGCCCACAAGATTGCGTCAAGAATTAATCTTAATGTAAAATAAAATACTTAACTTTGTATTTGATCTAATCTACATGAAAATTAAAGTTCCACATTATTATTATATTATTTTTACTATAAACACCAATTATTTCTTGCTTAATATTCTGTCCAACAGTGTATCAACTTTCAGGTCAGAAAGTTTCAGCAGGACGTGATGAAAGGTTCTGTACTGAAACATTGTTTCCCCTGCTCCTCTGATGCAGCTTGATCTGCTCTGCTTTTTCCAGCTCCACACTTTACCAACTTTAATCACCGTGTTCTCGTTTCTAAAGGTCTCCTAATCATTTGGTTTATTATTATTCTTTGCAACATTACAAGTCTTTAAATTCCCTTAAGTTCCTTTTGTAAACCCAAACTGGATCTTTTTTGCTGAGTTTTTAATAAAAAGTATTTTTATTGAAAATGCTGAATCATTTCTTTCAATGTATCCCACCAACTGTTTAGTATGTTACCTTTCAGCTAATTCGTCTAATTAACCTTAGTTAGCTCTCCCTTATCACCAAAGTAATTAGCTTGATTTTTAACTTCAAGATTTTTATTTTAAGAATATGCCATTCTCAAAACTAATATGAAATTCTCAAATGTACCTTTCTCCAATGACTGTTTACTTTGAGATTATGAATGATCTGTGCCTCGTTACACAATACCAGATCTAAAATAACTTTATTTCCTATTGGTTAGATAATGTATTGTTGTTGGAAGCTTTACAAAATCATTCTACAACTTCATCTTGCAAAACATATCTGTCAATGTATTTGATCTAATCTACATGAAAATTAAAGTTCCACATTATTATTATACTGCTTTTCCTATAAGCTCCAATTATTTCTTGCTTAATATTCTGTCCAACAATGTATCAATTGTTTGGGGGACAATAAACAATGTGCTTTTATTACCTCTTGATTATCCTGAACTCCATGCATTTTGAGACTATTTCCTGATCTTCTGAGCTAAAATCCTTTTTTACACTGTCCTATGCTATCCGTTATTAACAGCATTATCATTCATTCTTTTCCATTTACTTGTCTTTTCAAAGTGTTCTCCAACCTGGATATATATTTCCCAATCATTATCTACTTGCAAGCATGTGTCTGTAATGACAGTTATATTAAATGCACTTACTGCTTGTTTGTACTGCTTGTTTGATCATCTTAAAGTCATAGAGATGCATAGCATGGAAACAGACGCTTCGGTCCATCTGATCCAGGCCAACCAAATATCCGAAATTAATCTAGTACCATTTGACAGCTTTTGGCCCATATCCCTCTAAATCTATCCTATTCATACACCCATCAAGATGCCTTTTAATGCTATAATTGTACCAGCCTCCACCACCTCCTCTGGCAGCTCGTTCCATATATGCATCACCTTCTATGTGAAAAAGCTGCCCCTTATATCCTTTTTAAGTCTTTCCCCTCTCACTGTAAACCCATTCCCTCTAATTTTGGACTCCCCCGTCCTAGGGGAAAGAAACCTTGGCTATTCACGCTATTCATGTCCTTTGTGACTTTATAAACTTCTACTAGGGCTCCCTCAGCTGCCACTTCTCCAGGGAAAATAGCCCCAGTCTAGTTAACCTCTCCCTACAGTTCAAATCCTCCAACCCTGCCAACATCCAAGTAAATCTTTTCAGAATCCTTTCAGGTTTCACATATCTTTGCTATAGCAGTGATTAGATAGGATAGTGAAGAAGGCGTTTGGTATGCTTTCCTTTATTGGTCAGAGTATTGAGTACAGGAGTTGGGAGGTCATGTTACAGCTGTACAGGTCATTGGTTAGGCCACTGTCGGAATATTGCATACAATTCTGGTCTCCTTCCTATCGGAAAGATGTTGTGAAACTTGAAAGGATTCAGAAATGATTTACAAGGATGTTGCCAGGGTTGGAGGATTTGAGCTATAGGGAGAGGCTGAACAGGCTGGGGCTGTTTTCCCTGGAGCGTCGGAGGCTGAGGGGTGACCTTATAGAGATTTACAAAATTATGAGGGGCATGGATAAGATAAATAAGCAAAGTCTTTTCCCTGGGGTCGGGGAGTCCAGAACTAGAGGGCATAGGTTTAGGGTGAGAGGGAAAAGATGTAAAAGAGACCTAAGGGGCAACATTTTCACACAGAGAGTGGTACGTGTATGGAATGAGCTGCCAGAGGATGTGGTGGAGGCTGATACAATTGCAACATTTAAGAGGCATTTGAATGGATATATGAATAGGAAGGGTTTGGAGGGATATGGGCTGGTGCTGGCAGGTGGGACTAGATTGGGTTGGGTTATCTGCTCGGCATGAACTGGTTGGACCGAAGGGTCTGTTTCTATGCTGAACATCTCTATGACTCTATGACTCAGTGATTGAAATTGATTAGCCATTTTGAATCAGTCTTTGTCTACAGGCAACCAGCTACCTGAACTACCTCAGTAGCTGGAACACATGTTATATCATATCTTGTTGAGACCACTTGGTGCTGTCAGGTAGTTCTGGTAGCTTTTAACTCTCTTAAAGGTACAGTACACCCACACCTTCATAACAATGTATCATTTTTGTTTTCAATGAAACACAGCAGAAGCTTGCTCAGTTTAGATTCCATGAGGGTCGCTTCAGTTCCTGATTTCATTGCAGCCTTGTTTTTGTTTCATTCAGTCACAGTTTGAGGGCACAGTTGGCTCGGCAAACATTTATTCCCCTTCCCTAATTGCCCAAAGGGGAGTTAAGAGTCAACCACATTGTTGTGTTTGAAGTCACATGTCAGCTAATCAACAATGGTTTCACAGCCATGGTTAGTCTTTTAATTCCAGATTTTTAAAATTTCAAACTTCACCCATCTGCTTTGGTGAGATTTGAAATTGGGTCTATAAATTAATAGTGTTTAGATCAGAGTGGTGCTGGAAAAGCACAGCAGGTCAGACAGCATCCGAGGAGCAGGAAAATCAATGTTTCGGGCAAAAGCCCTTCAACAGGAATGGATTTTCCTGCTCCTCGGATGCTGCCTGACCTGCTGTGCTTTTCCAGCACCACTCTGATCTAAACTCTGGCTTCCAGCATCTGCAGTCCTCACTTTTGCCTCTATAGATTAATAGTACAGCAACAATATCACTCGCCCAATACGTGTCTATATTCGAAAGAGCTGAATTCTAAAGATGAGGTGAGAGTGACTTTATGACATCAAGGCAGCATTTGATTGATTGTGGCATCTAGGAGTCCTTGAAAAAGTGAAGGCATTGAAATCAAAAGGTCGTCTCTAGACTGGTTAAAGTTCTACATGGCACAATCGATGATATTTATAATTGTTGAAGGTTCAGTCTTCTTAGTTCAAGGATATCACTGTATGACTTCCTCTGATTGATATTTTCTCATCAACCTGCTCAGAGATGTTATTACACTTCCTGCAACAGGTGAGACTTGAACCCAAGCCTCCTGCTCAGGAGCAGGGACACCGCCATTACAGGAGCTTCGTTCCCCAGAAGTTATTTTTCATCAACCTATCTAGGCAACGTATGACACACCTCTGCAGCAGATTGGACGTGAACCCAGGCCTCCTGACTCAGAGATACAGACACTACAACTATACCATAACAGCCCTGTAGGGCTGCTGAAACCTAACAGACTCAAGTTCTAAATCAATGTGATCTAACATCATTATTATAGTTACTTGAACCAATCTGATCTAAGTTGTTATGACGCATGTCTGTAGCAGGTTGGAACCTGGAACTCCGTGTCCAAAGATAGGGACACCATCACTGCTCCACGTTAGCCTCAGAAAGATATTTTCTAATCAACTGGTTTAATACAGACCAGATATTGTGCAATAAAAAAAAACAACCAATTTGGAAAACAAAGCTGAAATATTTATTCAGCGATAGTATTACACATCATTGAAATAAGTGACTCTCAAATCTGAGTATCTTAGAGTCATAGAGTTATAGAGATGTACAGCATGGAAACAGACCCTTCAGTCCAACTCGTCCATGCCGACCAGATATCCCAACCCAATCTAGTCCCACCTGCCAGCACCCGGTCCATATCCCTCCAAATCCTTCCTATTCATATACCCATCCAAATGCCTCTTGAATTTTGCAATTGTACCAGCCTCCACCACTTCTTCTGGCAGCTCATTCCATACCCGTACCACCCTCTGCGTGAAAAAGTTGCCCCTTGGGTCTCTCTTATATCTTTCCCCCTCACCCTAAACCTATGCCCTCTAGTTCTGGACTCCCCCACCCCAGGGAAAAGATTTTGCCTATTTACCCTATCCATGCCCCTAATAATTTTGTAAACCTCTATAAGGTCACCTCTCAGCCTCTGACGCTCCAAGGAAAACAGCCCCCGCCTGTTTAGCCTCTCCCTATAGCTCAAATCCTCCAACCCTGGCAACATCCTTGTAAATCCTTTCTGAACCCTTTCAAGTTTCACAACATCTTTCCGATAGGAAGGAGACCAGAACTGCACACAATATTCCAACAGTGGCCTAACCAATGTCCTGTACAGCCGCAACATGACCTCCCAACTCCTGTACTCAATACTCAGACCAATAAAGGAAAGCATACCAAATGCCTTCTTCACTATCCTATCTACCTGCGACTCCACTTTCAAGGAGCTATGAACCTGCACTCCAAGGTCTCTTTGTTCAGCAACACTCCCGAGGACCTTGCCATTAAGTGCATAAGTCCTGCTACAATTTACTTTCCCAAAGTGCAGCACTTCACATTTATCTGAATTAAACTCCATCTGCCACTTCTCAGCTCATTGGTCCATCTGGTCCATATCCTGTTGTAATCTGAGGTAACCCTCTTCGCTGTCCACTACACATCCAATTTTGGTGTCATCTGCAAGCTTATACTAACTGTACCTCTTATGCTCACATCCAAATCATTTATATAAATAACAAAAGGTAGAGGACCCAGCACCGATCCCTGTGGAACTCCACTGGTCACAGGCCTCCAGTCTGAAAAACAACCCTCCACCACCACCCTCTGTCTTCTACCTTTGAGCCAGTTCTGTATCCAAATGGCTAGTTCTCCCTGTATTCTGTGAAATCTAACCTTGCTAATCAGTCTCCCATGGGGAGCCTTGACGAACGTCTTACTGAAGTCCATATAGATCACATCTACCACTCTGCCCTCATCAATCCTCTTTGTTACTTCTTCAAAAAACTCAATCAAGTTTGTGAGACATAATTTTCCACACACAAAGCCATGTTGATTATCCATAATCAGTCCTTGCCTTTCCAAATACATGTATATCCGGTCCCTCAGGATTCCCTCCAACAACTTGCCCACCACTGAGGTCAGGCTCACCGGTCTATAGTTCCCTGGTTTGTCTTTACCGCCCTTCTTAAACAGTGGCATCACGGTTGCCAACCTCCAGTCTTCCAGCACCTCACCTGTGACTATTGATGATACAAATATCTCAGCAAGAGGCCCAGAAATCACTTCTCTAGCTTCCCACAGAGTTCTCAGGTACACCTGATCATGTCCTGAGGATTTATCCACCTTTAACCATTTCAAGCCATCCAGCACTTCCTCCTCTGTAATCTGGACATTTTGCAAGATGTCACCATCTATTTCCCTACAGTCTATATCTTCCATATCCTTTTCCACAGTAAATACTGATGCAAAATATTCATTTAGTATCTCCCCCATTTTCTGTGGCTCCACACAAAGGCCGCCTTGCTGATCTTTGAGGGGCCCTATTCTCTCCCTAGTTACCCTTTTGTCCTTAATGTATTTGTAAAGACCCTTTGGATTCTCCTTAATTCTATTTGCCACTGCTATCTCATGTCCCCTTTTTGCCCTCCTGATTTCCTTCTTAAGTATATTCCTACTTCCTTCTTCTAAGGATTCACTTGATCTATCCCGTCTATACCTGACGTATGCTTCCTTCTTTTTCTTAACTAAACCCTCAATTTCTTTACTTATCCAGCATTCCCTATACCTACCAGCCTTCCCTTTCACCCTAACAGGAACATACTTTCTCTGTATTCTTGTTATCTCATTTCTGAAGGCTTCCCATTTTCCAGCCGTATCTTTAACTGCAAATATCTGCCCCCAATCAGCTTTTGAATGTTCTTGCCTAATACCGTCAAAATTGGCCTTTCTCTAATTTAGAACTTCAACTTTTAGATCTGGTCTATCCTTTTCCATCACTATTTTAAATCTAATAGAATTATGGTCGCTGGCCCCAAAGTGCACCCCCACTGACACCTCAGTCACCTGCCGTGCCTTATTTCCCGAGAGTAGGTCAAGTTTTACACCTTCTCTTGTAGGTACATCCATATACTGAATCAGAAAATTGTCTTGTATGCACTTAAGAAATTCCTTTCCATCTAAACCTTTAACACTATGGCAGTCCCAGTCTATATCTGGAAAGTTAAAATCCCCTACCATAACCACCCTATTATTCTTTCAGATAGCTGTGATCTCCTTACAAGTTTGTTTCTCAATTTCCCTCTGACTATTAGGGGGTCTATAATACAATCCCAATAAGGTGATCATCCCTTTCTTAATTGTCAGTTCCACCCAAATAACTTCCCTGGATATATTTCCGGGAATATCCTCCCTCAGCACAGCTGTAATGCTATCCCTTATCAAAAATGCCACTCCCCCTCCTCTCTTGCCTCCCTTTCTATCTTTCCTGTAGCATTTATATCCTGGAACAATAAGCTGCCATTCCTGCCCATCCCTGAGCCATGTTTCTGTAACTGCTATGATATCCCAGTCATTTTCCAGAGGTAGTGACACTTGCCCCACCACAAGAATCCTAGCGATACTATGCAGTGTCCTGCACCCACCGAACTTCAGCTGCTTCTTCTGTAGCTTGGTTGATTCCCTTCTGTACCAAAATGCACTTCACACACAATTTATTTCTTTTTTTTTGCCTCTAATTGCTTACTCCACACTGTCTAATGGTTCTTGTGTGCTTGACTCTCGGTATTTATAGCAAGCTTTCACAACGTCATGACATTCCAAGGTGACAATTGACAAAATGTTACTTTGAAGTGCAAGCACTCTTGTAATGAAATGAAAGCAAGAGCCAGTTCACAAACAGCAATGAGACAAATGTTCAGATCATCTGTTTTGGTGGCATGGCCTGAGATATAAGTATTGGTTGGGATATTAGGAAAATGTCTCAACTCTTCATGAACAGTGAAAGGACATTTTACACCCCTCCAAGAAGGCAAAGGGGCTTTATTTTAATGTCACACCCAAAAGACAGAAGCTTTGTCAATTCAATCTACCTTGGAATGTCAATCTAAATTATGTGCTTTAGTCACTGGAATCTCTTAAGTTTTCTGAGTCAGATTTCAGTGTGCTCCCACTGAGCCAAAATGGACAGATAATTACATATTTCTTTAAAGATTTGGCAACCAAACCAATTTCCATTTAAGTACTCACGTATCACTAAAACCAGTTGGATGCTGTTTCTAATGTTATGATCTTGGCTTTTGGTGCCTACTTTCCTTTCTCATATAGCCTTTTTGTGTGATTTTCAAGCAAGTCAAATAATTCCTGCTATATTCTATCAAAATTTTAAGTATGGCTGTTTTGCCTCCTGTTGAAACTCCTTCAGTACTAATTAAACCTGACCGTTGCAAGGAGATAATACAGTGACTAAGAAATGGACCTGTCAATTACTTTTTATTCTATGTAGGTATTTACATTGTTACTTTGACTGAATTGCTGGTGAGTGCAACTACCATTTTATGCCTCTCCTGAAAGACTGGCCCTTTTCTCCTATGCTGAAAAATGTGTTGCTGGAAAAGCGCAGCAGGTCAGGCAGCATCCAAGGAGCAGGAGAATCAACGTTTCGGGCATAAGCTCCAGCATCTGCAGTCCTCACTTTCTCCTTTTCTCCTTTGCCAAGCAATGATCATTTGTTCACTCTCCATTGCTCGTACTCTTCGTCTACTGTTATTGGTTTGCTTTGTTTTGATGCAGTCCCAGATCTCTATTTCCTATGATCTTTATACCTTTTTCTCCAAGGTAAGTATTCACTTTTCAATGGCTACAGTTGCCATATCAAAATTCATCTTAAGCGACAATTGCTCAATCAGGCATCTAATACTTTGTTCAAACCACATTGTTGAATCCCACCTTGAAAAAATTTGGTATCTTGACCATTATTTTCAACAGAACATGCTTTTGGCAATATAGAATTGTAGAGTCTCAAAGAAGGAAGTTTCCCCACTAAAACATTTTGAGGCATTCCTAGAGATTAATTTGTAGACTTTAAGGGCCTGTAGAGGAATGGTGTTCCCAGAAGGCTGGAAGAAGGAAGTTCCTTCTGAAACCAACAGGTCGGCTGAAAATGCCTGAGGAAGTGAGCAACAGTGTGATCACTCACAGTGCAGAAAAGACTTGATAACCTCATTAGCACATATTAGTCAAAGGCATCCCACTTGAAAATGCAAAGTTCCTCATTCTGATTTCAGTACCATACTCCTGCAGAGCTCCTGTCACATCATTACATTCCAATTCAATCAATAATCACTGACAGTCAACCTCATCTTCTTGCAATCTCACATCAAGCCCACATATCATCCTCCACAAATGTTGTTATTCCATTCTCACAATTCTAATTCATACACTCCAAACAGTTTTGCTTTTTCTCATTGTAAGAAAAGAGAGCAGAGGACACCAGGGAGTAGCAGACAATAAGGACTGGGCCTCCAGTGCTAATCACCTGGCTACTGTGGATGACAAAGCACTGGATAAAACAAATACTCAGAATGAATGGCCTTGAGAAATGGAGAGATTGGGATTTTGTGGATAACTAATCTATAATTAAATATGATAGTCACATGGCAGTCAACATTTACTCACTTGAATGGATATTAGCAGCCAGTAAAATATGATTACTTGTATATCTATGTTGACTTGGAATCCTTTTACCTGGTCAGTTTGAAAACATGCCTATCATTCCTCACAAGTCCTTCAGGTGTCACTGGTGCCAAAGGAGGAGAAGATTGTTGTGGACTCTTTGGAAGCAAAATCAAGATTCATATGTACCCTCCACTAATCCAGATGCACACACCTTGTAGGCTCTGGTGAAAAGCTATTGGGTTGTCACGAGGTGAGCCTCATTTTACAAATGAGCAGGAGCAGCTGTTTGAGTCAAGAATGGTGATAAAGTGACCCAGTTAGCCCTGAACCCTGCTCAAATGGATGTAGATGTAACAGATGACCTTAGGGGTTATCCAGGAAGAGGATTATTCAGGAGAAACAGAAGGCATTGTTGAGGTACTGTCAATTCTGAGACATTGCATACTGTTAGACAGAGATTGGACAGATTACTCTTTAACATGAATGCCATGTGTCTCACTATTTTGCACTGGCTTTTCAACCTATGGGAAGAGCATTATATGTGGCAGTCAATCAATGGAATGCAGAATAACAGCCTGGGCATTCAGTCTTCAAGTTTACTTATTGGATCAGTTATGACCAAACATCTCAGCCTCTGTCAGTGTTGGGTGCATTGCCCCCTCCAACCTGGAGTTTATATTTATCTCTTCTATAATTTGGAACAGCAAGGAGCTCAAAATGGTGTGTTGCGCTTCTTGTTCGTACAGTGTCAGCTGCTTTTAGAGTTGCCCCTCTTGTTCCTCATCAGCAATTCCAGTGAGTCTAAATAACTCCCCATGCTTCAAATAAAGCTGACAGCAGGGAGGTGCAGATTAAGGCCAGAAACGCCCAAAGAAAATGACCTGAGCAATTTTGGAATTCATCTGTAAAACAGTTAGCATAGACTCAGAACAAGTCCAAAGAGCAAACATCTTTCATCCAAGAAGGAATAATTGTCAGAATTCACTTCTTAAAGACCTGACAATTTTTCAGCCTTGTCAATCTTTGTTTTTCTCTTGCTTTGATCAAACATTTGAGTTTTCAATATGCTGACAGTAAAACCAAAGTTCAAAATTTAATACGCAATTAATTGCCTTTTAATCTACATTAACCTCAGGCCCACCTGTCTGTTGGAGTTTCCAATGAGTATCAAGTGTCACATGTTAAAAACAGAAGCTGATGCTAAGCTTCTGAAACAGAATGGTCTTTCATTTCTTTAACCACCCACACCCACCAACTGCAAGTTAAATCTAGTCACAAAACTGGGAAGTAAAGAAGAGGGAAAAAAGAAAAGCAAGGCTTATATTTATCTATTATTTTTCATGACAACTGGATATCTCAAAGTTCATTACAGCTAATAATCCCCTTTTGCACATTATTCAATATTGTAACATAAAAAATCGAATTGAGAGAAAAAAATGGAAGGAAAAGGGAAAAAAGAAAAAGGTCAATTTTAAAGTTTTACCTTTATGGAATTTCCAACAATAAATACATGAATTAATGAAATTTCCCACTTATAATAGCTTTAATTGAGAGAGAGTAATTAACTTTATTGTTAAAATTGTATTTTGACTTTCTTTGTGGCAACTTTAATTCATATTTACTAAAGGTAGACAGCTATTTCATGCCATCCAATGCTCTTTTTATGATGAACTGGACAATGAATTTGAGCAGCATAAACTCAGACAGCAATTTTTGCATATTTGTGCTTAACACTACTTCTGTCCTTCCCCTGATTGGTGTGCTATATATGCCTAAATAACAGTGGGCATCATTAGTCTCACTGTTATTTTTGACAGAAACTTTGGCCTACTATGTCCTCTAAAGGTATGTGCAAGATAGCACTCTAGCTCAAAAATACCACTTTTACTTTAGCATCATGAGAAAAGTTGGGAAGAATGTCTAATTCCATCACAATCTTTCAACTTCATAAGTTTATATTGTTTTCCTTTAGGGAAACATTCATGCATTTTAAATAAGAAACATTCTAAATAATCCGGAATCAAGCTGTGATTCATCCACTGTACTTGTAAGTGTGTATTTTGAAGGTATACACTTAGAGACTGGTGGGTGTTATAGAATATGAATATTTATCTATTTTTAAGCAGCTGGTAGAATTGATTGGATTTATTTTACATTTATGCGGTAACTTTACCAAAGGCAAAACTCTGAAAGCTGTGAAAATAGAAGATTATATAAAATGTGACTTCAGGAAATCTGATTTGTTTTGATGATTCTGCCAAGCTTTTAATTGCAGTTTCTGCTTTGTTGGCATATTTTAAATGGTGTGTATATAGATAGATAGGATATAGACAAGAAGTGAGTACAATGGTTGATATGTGGTTGATGTCTTGATAAGACAGAATAAAGAATACAACATTAATATTAATATCCAACATAAATTGATGAAATGAATAAGGTATTCAGGAAATATGAAAGAATTGCTTTAGGCCAATAACAACAAAGCATTTGAAACTAAATATTTAATGGTATCTTCCTACTTGTGGAAAGATATTATATTGAAGTCTACATATTTTTGACATAGAAGTCAAATTTCCTACCAAAATTAGATCCTCATGATAATTTTCCACGACAATAGGTTTTACCAATAATATAAAATTTACAAAATTATTGATAATACATACCTTGCCTATACTTTGAAGTTTTCTTCAGCAAGACAATCAAAAGAATGGATCTCACAGCCCTCATAACCGTGTTATTTAAAAAAAACTCTGCCCAAATTTCACTTCTAATTTGGTAATGAGTTATCCCACAAAGGACTGAACTTTATGTATGTTTCCTCAAATATATTGTGCAGCTTCCTCTAACGTTTGTACATCTTTAATCCCATAACTAGATGATCTCACATGGTGTTGCCCAATGGAAGCAAGACATTGGCAATCTTCAGAAGATGAGTGAAGACAGGATGTAACAGGACTAGGCCAAAACATTGTGCAATGTCCGTTTTAACACTGTACATTTTTGTATATAAATCAATGTTTGGTTTATAGTTAAATGACATTTAAAAAATGATTTAGAAGTATATTTTTTAAAGTGCAAAATATTTTTACAAATATATCGGTTACATAACGATTGTGATAGATATAAAACATAAACCATGTTTAAGCTAACTGCATTTCAATAAATGTGGTAAAAATATATTAATTTTAAAAAGTTTAGACTTTGATTGAGAAACCTTGCATTGTAAATTCAGTCTATGGCTATATAGCAGATTCACTAGGCTCTGAAACAGCTATTAAAGAGGTTTAAAATTGCACATTAATAACCAGGCTACATTATTTTGAAATACTCTGTGGAAGCTATTTTTAGTTATTTTAATGAACACCTTTATTCTCTCTGCAAGAAATACCACAAGTTCTTTGTTGACTGCCACTTCCCTTTTCTGATTTACTCCCACTTTGACCTACCATTTTATCCCAACTTTGAACTCAAAGTGAGAATTGAACAGGTTAATGATCCTGAGCTTAGAAGTGTTTAACAAGAGAGACATTAACTCCCAGATCTAGCTGTATGTCTGTATTCTGCATCATGAAATCAGCAGAATTTGTCGCTTGGTCAGCAAGTGGGCGCAAAGTGTAGATCAGCAAGAAGCCACTATTGGGACAGCAGGAAGCTTGGAAAGCAGGTATACTTAGAGATAAGATTTTAGAACAGCCTTTCATTAGGGACAAAAGACTGGGGCAGGGGATAGCTAACTTTCATTTGTAGGGATCCTGAGCTTTTCAAAATTCCTCAGGTGTGGAGAAAGTTTCATTCAATTCAAAGGTAACAAATGTAGCTCTTTTATTCAAAAAGGATGAAAACCTAAAGCAAGTAATACAAACTGCTTAGTTGAACATCAGCCACAGGGTAAGTGTTGAAAATGATTCCTAAAAGCATTACAGCTGGACGCTAAGAAAACATCAAAGTAAGCAAGTTAAGACAGCAAGATTTGGTGAAAGGGAATTATATTAAATCAATTTATTGAATTTCTTTGTGCAAGTAAAATTTGCTGTGAATGGAGAATGGGGCAGATGTACATCCCGAAGCCAAATTTTAAGGTGTCATGGTTAAGGTGATGGCTGAAAATCAAATGTCCTGATGTAAGGGTAGCACGTTATCATAATCAAAGATTAGCTAGCTCACAGGAAATGGAGAGTAAGCATAATGGGTAACTTTCTGCTATAGAAGTTTCACTGAGTGGTGTGCTACAGGGATCAGTGCTGGGCCCCAATTTTATATAATTTATATGAATAACTTGAATGAAGGTCTGGCTCCCAAATTTGCTAAAGACACAGATGTAGGAAAGTAAGTTGTGATGAGGAGATGGGAGTTTACAAAGAGCATAGAACATAGAACATTTCAGCGCAGTACAGGCCCTTCGGCCCTCGATGTTGCGCCGCCCTATCATACTAATCTGAAGCCCATCCCACCTACACTATTCCATGTACGTCCATATGCCTGTCCAATGACGACTTAAATGCACTTAAACTTGGCAAATCTACTACCGTTGCAGGCAAAGCATTCCATATCCTTACTACTCTCCGAGTAAAGAAACTACCTCTGACATCTGTCTTATACCTAACTCCCCTCACTTTAAAGTTGTGTCCCCTCGTGTTTGCCGTCCCCATCCTTGGAAAAAGGCTCTCCCTGTCCACCCTGTCTAACCCTCTGATTATCTTGTATGTCTCTATTTAGTCACATCTCAACCTTCTTCTCTGTAACAAGAATAGCCTCAAGGTCCTCAGCCTTTCCTCATAAGACCTTCCTTCCATAGCAGGCAACATTCTAGTAAATCTCCTCTGCACCCTTTCCAAAGCTTTCACATCCTTCTTATAATGTGGTGACCAGAACTGTACACAATACTCCAAGTGTGGCTGTACCAGAGCTTTGTACAGCTGCAGCATAACCTCCGAGTTCCGGAACTCAATCCCTCTCTTAATAAAGGCCAAGACCCTGTATGCCTTCTTAACAACCCTGTCAATCTGGGTGGCAACTTTCAAGGATCTGTGTACATGGACACCGAGATCTCTCTGCTCATCTGCACTCCCAAGAATCTTACCATTAGCCCATTACTTTGCATTCCGATTACTCCATCCAAAGTGTATCACCTCACACTTATCCACATTAAACTCCATTTGCCACCTCTCATCCCAGCTCTGTATCCTATCTATGTCTCTCTGCAACCTATTACATCCTCTGTCACTATCCACAACTCCACCGACCTTAGTGTCATCTGCAAATTTACTAACCTACCCTTCTAAGCCCTCATCCAGGTAATTTATAAAAATGACGAACAGCAGTGGACCCAACACCGACCCTTGCGGTACGCCACTAGTAACTGGACACCAAGATGAACATGTTCCATCAACTACAACCTTCTGTTTTCTTTCAGCAAACCAATTACTGATCCAAACTGCTATGTCTCCCACAATCCCATTCCTCCGCATTTTGTATAATAGCCTACTGTGGGGAACCTTATCGAATGCCTTGCTGAAATCCATATACACCACATCAACCGGTTTACTCTCATCTACCTGTTTGGTCACTTTGTCAAAACACTCAATAAGATTCGTTAGGCGTGACCTACCCTTCACAAAACCGCGCTGACTGTCCCTGATCAGATTATGCTTTTCTAGATGGTTATAAATCCTATCTCTTATAACCTTTTCCAACACTTTACCAACAACTGAAGTGAGACTCACTGGTCTGTAATAACCAGGGTTGTCTCTACTACCCTTTTTGAACAAGGGAACCACATTTGCTATCCTCCAGTCATCAGGCCCTATTCCTGTAGACAATGATGATTTGAAGATCAATGCCAAAGGCTCGGCAATCTCTTCCCTTGCTTCCCAGAGGATCTTAGGATAGGTCCCATCCAGCCCAGGGGACTTGTCTATTTTCACACTCTGCAGTAGTTGTAATACCTCTTCCTTGTGAACCTCAATCTCTTCTAGTCTAGATGCAAGTATCTCTGTATCTTCCTCGCCAACATTTTCATTTTCTATAGTGAACACTGTCGAAAAATATTTATTTAGTGCTTCCCCTATCTCCTCTGACTCCACACACAACTTCCCACTATTATTCTTGATTGGCCTTAATTTAACTCTCATCATTCTTTTATTCCTGACATATCTATGGAAAGCCTTAGGGCTAACCCTGATCCTATCCGCCAACAATTTCTCATGTCTCCTCCTGGCCCTTCTGAGCTCTCTTTTTAGGTCTTTCCTGACTTTCTTGTAACCCTCAACTGCCCTAACTGCGTTTTCACATTTTGTCCTAACATAAGCCTTCTTCTTCTTCTTGACCAGGGATTCCACTTCCTTACTAATCCACGGCTCACGTGTTCTATATCTTCCTCCCTGCCTGACAGGTACATACTTATCTCGGACACACAGGAGCTTTTCCTTGAATAAGCTCCACATTTTTAATGTGCTCATTCCCTGCAGTTTCCTTCCCCATCCTACGCTTCCTAAATCTTTCCTAACTGCATCATAATTTCCCTTCCCCCAGCTGTAACTCTTGCTCGGTGGAGTAGACCTATCCCTTTCCATCACTAAAGTAAACCTGACAGAATTGTGATCGCTGTCTCCAAAGTGCTCACCTAGGTTATAGATCTGGTAAAAACAATGACTGCAGATGCTGGAAACCAGATTCTGGATTCGTGGTGCTGGAAGAGCACAGCAGTTCAGGCAGCATCCAAGTAGCTTCGAAATCGACGTTTCAGGCAAAAGCCCTTCATCAGGAATAAAGGCAGTGAGCCTGAAGCGTGGAGAGATAAGCTAGAGGAGGGTGTGGGTGGGGAGAAAGTAGCATAGAGTACAATGGGTGAGTGGGGGAGGGGATGAAGGTGATAGGTCAAGGAGGAGAGGGTGGAGTGGATCGGTGGAAAAGAAGATAGGCAGGTAGGACAAGTCCGGGCAAGTCAAGGGGACAGTTACTGAGCTGGAAGTTTAGAACTAGGGTGAGGTGGGGGAAGGGGAAATGAGGAAACTGTTGAAGTCCACATTGATGCCCTGGGGTTGAAGTGTTCCGAGGCGGAAGATGAGGCGTTCTTCCTCCAGGCGTCTGGTGGTAAGGGAGCGGCGATGAAGGAGGCCCACGACCTCCATGTCCTCGGCAGAGTGGGAGGGGGAGTTGAAATGTTGGGCCACGGGGCAGTTTGGTTGATTGGTGCAGGTGTCCCGGAGATGTTCCCTAAAGCGCTCTGCTAGGAGGCGCCCAGTCTCCCCAAAGTAGAGGAGACCGCATCGGGAGCAACGGATACAATAAATGATATTAGTGGATGTGCAAGTAAAACTTTGATGGATGTGGAAGACTCCTTTAGGGCCTTGGATAGAGGTGAGGGAGGAGGTGTGGGCGCAGGTTTTACAGTTCCTGCGGTGGCAGGGGAAAGTGCCAGGATTGGAGGATGGGTTGTTTGGGGGCGTGGACCTGACCCGGTAGGCACGGAGGGAACGGTCTTTGCGGAAGGCAGAAAGGGGTGGGGAGGGAAATATATCCCTGGTGGTGGGGTCTGATTGGAGGTGGCGGAAATGTTGGCGGATGATTTGGTTTATGCGAAGGTTTGTAGGGTGGAAGGTGAGCACCAGGGGCGTGGACAATGATCTGGCAAATGCATTACCGATGATCAGTAGCTGAAGTAGACTATTTGGCCCATTCATTGTGCTCTGCCATTCAATTAGATCATCATTGATTTGATCATTTTCAATTTCACTTTCCTGCCTTTTCCCTGTACCACTCATTAAAGATATGTCTCACTCAGCCTTGAATATTTGTAATGATCCAAACACACTGATTCTCTACAGCAAAGTTTCACAAATACTGTATTTCTTCTGAAATAAAAACCAACAATATTGAGTTCTCCTAATCTCCCTTCCACTTAAGGTGCAATACAATGTCATCTTTGAAATGTCCAGTGCTGTCAAACCTGTCCAGGTAAAGTTGTTGTAAATCCTGGGCTGAGTTGATGTGATTTGGAGATGCCGGTGTTGGACTGGGGTGTACAAAGTAAAAAAAACCACCCAACACCAACTTATAGTCCGACAGGTTTAATTGGAAGCACTAGCTTTCGAAGTGCCGCTCCTTCATCAGGTGGTTGTGAAGCACACAATTAACACCTGATGAAGGAACAGCACTCCGAAAGCTAGTGCTTCCAATTAAACCTGTTAAGCGATAACATAGTGTTGTGTGATTTCTTTTACTTTGAGTTGATGTGAGTATTCTTATTTTCTTCTGCTGGAATGGCTAACATGGTGATCCCTTGGTTAGTTATGTTGTTGGAAATTTAACACACTAGTAGTGCCGCCTTTGCTGATCTACTCATTTTAACCAGATAAAGTATTTGTGGTTACCATGTTGAACTGTCATAGCTGCATTGCACTGTTAGTGCAGCAATACATGGGATTGGCAACAATTTGTATTGTGTTGTACAAATTGCAGATGAGTTTGTTGTTGACATTTGTATCATAGGGTTCCAGCAATTCCATAGACAAAGTCTTTCATAATTTGGAGTGGTAGGATATTTGCACTGTCTCCCACACTAGTTTTGGTTTTGAGTATATTTGCCAGTTTTCCTTTGGGGAAACAAAGTCAATGTTGGGTTGACTTCCTCTACACAATATATGACACTGGCAATGCAAAACGCTTGTTCATCATGTGATTAGAATAACGTTGGATTTCTCTATCACAGAGGGCTGTGGAAGATCAGTCTTTGAGAATGCTTCTGGTTGAGATAGGTGGATTTCTGATTTACCAATGGCATACAGGGTTATGGGGTGTGGTTATGTAAAGGGCATTGAAATATTTGATCAGCCGTGATCATATTGAATGGCAATCCAGAGTCGCCATGCAGAATGGTCTACTCCTGTTCCTACATACACTTTGTATAGACCATAGAACTCAGGACAACTTTATGATGCATGCAATGGACCACGCTTGTCTCACAGCTTGCGTACGTTTTGTGTTCTGGGACAATATCAACATAGTTTTCTGCACCTAATGCTTGCAGATTACTGCCATGGCTACAATGGCTGCATATTTTCTGCCACCAGTTAGCAGTGGATCAATGTTCTGGCTTTTCTTTTCTTTTCCCAAGAGGTCTTTTTGGAAAACTTCAATAAAATGTAAAGTCTACTCTTACATGCAGCTGATCCGGAACGTTCCATATCTTTGCAGGATTCTTCTGGTCCTTCTAAGATAAACACAAGCTATTAACTCTGTGTAAGACATTGTTACCAGCTGCCGTGAGTACTTTCACAGATTGCTTCACCAGGTCTGCACCTTCTGGGTCAACAGCGCATGGCTATATCCTGTGTTGAAAACATTTGAAGTCAGATAGAAGATCCAATACTTTCCAGTTTGTGATGAGGGGATTTGGTATCCATCCTTCCTTGTTTTCACCACGGTATTTATTGTTTATTTTCTATTTTACAGCTTCGAACCTCTGTTGGCTCTCCATTGTTTCTGAATGCAGCTTCATTTATTTATTATCTTTCTTTGAATGTGTGTATGCTTTCTCTTAGTTTAGTGCAGGATCGACTCCGAAATTTGACTTCACACTTACATAGTATAGTCGTGAAATAGCTGCATGCCTATACAGGCCTGTCAACTCAGACATACTCGCAGTCTAAAAAAGGATTATAAATTCTTCTGTTTTTGGTACTGTGTGGTTGCTGTTAAATCTTGTTTGTTGTTGTTTACTTAGGCCTTTAAGCTTGTAAGGCTGGTTTCTACTTTCTTCTAATTTTAGTTTACAAATTTCCAGCTGTGCACCATGTAATGATACAATTCTGTTATCTAAGTGGAGCACAAATGAGTTGTGTGGATTATTTGTTTGAAGATCTCTCATGGATTTATTTACTGCCAAATGAATTTGTACAGTAATCTCCAGACATAGCCTGTGCCTCAAGTGCTTTACTGCAGAGAGGATGTGTCCTGTAGTTATATGATAATTTCCAGGTATTTGGCTCATTTGCATGTTGGCTCTTAAATAGACGTCATTCCAATGATAATAACTAAAGATAGATTCTTGATATGCAACGAGGCGGTAGGTTATCAGGAGAGGCTAAGATCATCCATTATCTTCATTGCCCATGGAATCCCTACAGGCAGGCCATTTTGGCCCATTGAGTCCACACGGACCATCCAAAGAACATCCCTCCCAGATGTACTCCCCCACCCTATCCCTGTAACCCTGCATTTCCCATCGCTAATCCACCTAGCCTGCATTCTATGGGCAATTTAACATGGCCAATCCATCTAACCTCCACATTTTTGGATGTGGGAGGAAACCCACACTGACACAGAGAGAATATGCAAACTATACACTGACAGTCGCCTGAGGCTGGAATTGAACCTAGTACTCTGTGCTATGAGGTAGCAGTGGGAACCGCTGAGCCTCCGTACCTTAAATAAAGACACAGCAGGTTCAAGAGGCAGAGTGGCCTACCCTACTCCTAATTGCTATGCTCACATGAACTCCTCTCTCCAAGGACACCAAATAAAGGATTCCTATCAAGCCATACGCAACTTCCCAGCAGCTGATAATAGATAAGAATCAAAGGAGACTTAATCCTTCAAGACTGATCTTTATTCAGATTTTTTCCATAAGTTCTGGTTCTAGTGTAGAAAAGATGATACTGTCAATGCTTCTATTGTGACTCATGGTTCTGAACACATATTTTGATGCCACCATTACTTTGTGAGGTCAAAACAGTTTAGCAACTCAACTATATATGTTAATGATAGCTGAGGAATGTTTATTATACATGAATCAATTCCCACATCCGCTATGCTAATTTAACATAAAACATAACTTGTCCAGTTTCCTTTTGAATGTTTACTGTGATCAAAAGTTTTATTCCAACAATTGTAAACAGAGTGTGAAGACTTCATTTGTGAGAAAAAAGATTGAACAGTTTTAGTGATGCACACTCATACAGCTTTCTTCATTCAAATTCTTCACTATTTTAGAATTTTCTTCACCTGATAGTAAATGTTCAGTACAGATACAGGAATGTTAGGGTTCAAAATTCAATAGCCCCCCAAAATAAGTGGGAAGATTGCAATGCACAATCAACTGGCACCGAATGCACACAGAATGCAAACATTGTGCTGCCTATTAAGTTGGCTGATTGATGTCAGTGGCTGGTGCTAAGCATATCACTAAATGACGACACACTTCAATAGAAGTGTATAGGTATGCAAAACCCTAGCACCATTCAAAGTTAACCTATGCCTCTTAAAGTCAGCCTGTAGTTCTTCAATGGAAATCCAATTCCGTGGAGCTGCAATGGAGAGTTTGCTAGATAAGGTGGCCTAAGGATTTGAGATAATCTATCCACAAGGGGACAGGAGCTCACCCATACAAACTTTTTTGGATGGTGTGTTGCAAACCCTTCACTTACTTTTAGCATTAGTGATTTTAAGTCCAAATATCATATCCCAGCTATTGCATCACTTGTTGATTAGTTTTGGACACTGTTCAAGCATCACACCCAAGTGATTCACCTAACAACAATCTCTCTAAGTAATGACTCAAATGTAACTCATTCATGCCTTCATTTCACCCTCACATATTTAATATTGCTGCAAACCCTGCATTCCACTTCTCTCAGCTTGCATGCATTGCTAGTTATTCAACTGTTGGACCTTCTTCATCCAAACACATTGCATCACACTCACTGAAACATTCACTGTGTCAGTGTGGACTTGTTGGACTAAAGGGCCTGTTTCCATTCTGTAGGGAATCTAATCTAACAGGTCTATCTTTCCTGTAGGACATGTTGCAGTAAATCAGATCAGAAGCTAACTAATCGGGGATAACTATAGACACGTTTCAGCATCCTCATGGAGGTGATGGTAGTTGCCAAATTGTTTTGGTTATAGTCACTGGCCAAACTGAAACCATTGAGGGTTATTGTACTTTCATAACTAATGTACATTCTCCCTTCTTACTTTTCCTCAAGGTCACAATCTTTTCTGATTAACATGATGCAGATAGTGCTATGTCTCACAGTCTAATGTCGGTATCCTGCTGTTTGGATGCTGCCTGACCTGCTGTGCTTTTCCAGCATCACACTCTCAACTCTGATCTCCAGCATCTGCAGTCCTCACTTTCTCCTTCTTTAAGACATATGCTCATTACAACTTCATAACATCATAGCATGTGGCCGAACATTATAAAACTTATCAAAAATTCCAAACCATTCAGTCAAAACGATCATGGGTCTTCTCATCAAATATCCATGTTACCTTTCTCTACTGCACACTGAATTAATGTGTTACCTTCACATCTTTGAGATTCCTTGTTAAGGATGGCAGCATGATTTATGTGTAGCTCATCAAGAAGTCAATCATAGAAATGCAGTTCACTAAAGCAGGTCTACAATTTAAAGCAAATTTTGAGAGCAATATATTATAACTACTGTTGCATTGAAATAGGATTAATAATTTGTTTAGAGCATAGTTAATTTGGTAATTATCAAGTATTAATGATTTAACGTAGATGTAAATTATTGGTCATATGCATATTGAGTAACAACTAATTAAAATGCAGTGAATAGTTGATGTAGACCTGCCCTAACATAACATATCCCTGGTTAGTTTTATAATGTAAGTTGCATCCTTTTCTGTCCTAAAATATCATTATTATGCTGATAGACAATATCGAAAGGAACGGATTGTAGTTCATTTCAACACTCCATCTGCACCAGTTGTCCTATGATGCTACGACTAAGTTCAGAAAAAGTCCAGTACTTCTCCCAAATGATCATGGTGCAGCCTCTGGAGAGTATCACCTTGAAAACCAATCAAACACTATTCCCTCTGCACAATTTCCTGGAAAAGGTATATGAAATAGTAGACTAGAAATTTTGGACATAGTTTAAACTCTGGTTCTTCTTCATTCACAGAAGGGAGTTCCACGTTTCTGAAAAGGAATTCTGCTCAAGGTTCCTCAGAAACGCAGAAATGTAATTTTTTAATTTGATAGTTATTTTGTAGGTGATGGCCTAGTGGTATTATCACTAGACTATTAAACCAGAAACCCAGAATAATATGGGTGACAAGGTGGCACAGTGGTAAGCACTGCTGCCTCACAGCACTAGAGACCTGGGCTCAATTCCCATCTCAGGCAACTGTCTGTGTGGGGTTTGCACATTCTCTCCGTGTCTGTGTGGGTTTCCTCTGGGTGCTCCGGTTTCCTCCCACAGTCCAAAACTGTGCAGGTTAGGCGAATTGGCCATGCTAAATTGCCTGTAGTGTTAGGGGATTGGTTCTGGGTGGGTTACTCTTTGGAGGGTCGGTGTGGACTTGTTGGGCTGAAGGGCCTGTTTCCATACTGTAAGTAATCTAATAAAATATTCCAGCAAGTCTGAATTAACAGAACAGTCTAGAAGTTCTCAAGAATTCTGTGTTTGTAGACAGGAAAACAAAGAACTGGATTATTTTGTGAGTGACAATCTTATATAGCTTGCCACTCTGGTTCTTCTTCATTCACAGAAGGGAGTTCCACATTTCTGAAAGGGGATATTCTGCTCAAGGTTCCTCAGAAATGCAGAACTGTAGTTTTTCAATTTGATAGTTTTTTTTAGCAGTGAACTGTCAAAGGAAGGGAAACCACATCCCCTTTCACAGCAGTCAGCTGTTGTATTCTGAACTTTTGAAAATATAATTCGGAGGATGTGGTCATCAGTGGCCAGGCCAGAACTTATTACCTATCAGTAACTGCACACTGGGCAGTTAAATTTGTTATGGGTTTGGAGCCCTGTAGATCAGACCAGGTACAGATGACAGTTTCCTTCCCAAAAGGACATTAGTGAACCAGATGGGTTTTTCAGACAATCAACAACAATTTCATGGTCATGATGAGAGTCCTTAATTCTATTTATGTTGTTCTCAAGCACCCTTTTCCTCAGGCAGCCGAAGACTACGCTAGCACACTGGAGGCAGTTCTGGATCTCTTCATTAATACCTGTGATCTGAAACCGAGTTCATAGTTTATAGAACACAGCACAATACAGCATGGGAATGGGCCCTTCGGCCCATGATGTTGTGCTGAGCATGATGCCAGAATAAACTAATCCCTTGTGCCTGCCCTTGGTCGTATCCCTCCATTCCTTGCATATTCATGTACTTATCTGAAAGTACTTGAAATGCCCCTCTCATATCTGCATCCACCACCACATCTGGCAGCACGTTCCAAACTCCTACCACTTACTCCTCGTATCTCCTTTGACCTTTCCCCCCTCACCTTAAATGCATGACCTCTAGTATTAGGCATTTCAACTCTGAGAAGAAGATTCCAATCAATCTTGTCTATGCATCTCATAATTTATAGGCTTCGATCAGGTCTCCCCTTAGCCTCTGCTGATCCAGAGAAAACAAACTGAATTTTTCTAGCCTTTCCTTAAGCCTCATACTCATGCAGCATCCTGGTAAACTTCTTGTGCACCCTCTCCAAAGCCTCCACTTCCTTCCTGTAATGTGGCGAACAGAATTGAATGCATTATTTTAACTAAAGTTTTATAAAGCTGCAACTTGACATCCTGACTCTTGTACTCAAGTCCCCAACCAATAAAGGCAAACATGTCATCTGCCTGTTTTATCACCTATTTACTGGGGTGGCCATTTTCAGCAAGCTATGGACTTGAACCCCCAGATCCCTCTGCACATCAGTGCTGTTCAGAGTCCTGCCATTAACTGTATACTTTTCCTTAACATTCGATCTCCCAAAGTGCAGACCTCACACTTAGCCGGATTAAACTCCATCTGCCATTTCTCCCTCCCCCCCATATCTATATCCTGCTGTATCCTTTGATAACCTTCTACACTATCCATAATTCCACCAATCTTTGTGTTGTGTGCAAACTTACTAACCCACCCATCTGCATTTTATTCAAGTCATTTATATACCTCACCAGCAGCAGAAGTCCCAGTACACAACTAGTCACATAGGTCCAGCCAGAAAAAACACATTTCCATCACTACAATTCTAAATCGACATGGCCTAGTCACCCTGAATCCCATGCATCTTAATCTTCTGAATGAGCCTGCCATGCGGGACCATGATGAAAGCCTTACTAAAATCCATGTAGATAACATAACATCCACTGCTCTACCCTTACTGATCACCTTTGTCACCTTGAAAAATTCAGTCAAGTTAGTGAGATATCACCTGTCCTGCACAAAACCATGCTGACAGTCCCTAATTATCCTATCCCTAAGATTTCTCTCCAATAGTTTCTCAACCACTGATGTGAGATTCACGGATCTATAGTTTCCTGGATTATCCCTATTTCCCCTCCTGACCAAAAGAACAACATTAGCTACTCACCAGTCCTCTGCGACTGTTCCAGTGGCTAGTGAGGATGCAAAGATCTTGGGCAAGACCCTAGCAATCTCCTCTCTTGCCTCTCTCAGTAACCTGGGGTAGATAGCATCGGGCCCTGGGGATGTATCCATTTTAATGCTCCTCAAGAGACCCAACTTCACTTCTTTCTTGATCTCAATTTGAATTAATATATCAGTATGCTCCACACAAATTTCACTATCCTCCATATCTGTCAGCTGGGTGAACACTGACACAAAGTACTCATTTAAGATCTCACTGACATCCTCTGCCTCCAAGCACAAGTTGCCTCCTTTATCCTAGAGTAGTCCTACCTTCTCCACAGTTTTCCTCTTTTTTTAATGTATGTATAGAATGCTTTGGGATTCTCTTTCACCCCATTTGCCAAGATTATTTCATGGCCCCTTCTTGCTCTCTTTATTCCCTGCTTGAGCTTTTTCCTGTGTCCTCCATACTCCACAGGGGCCCTGTCTGATTTTAGCTTCCTAATCCTTACATAAGCTTTTTTTTTTCTTTTGACTAAATTCATAACCTCCCTTTTTATACAGGGGTCCCCTACTTTGCCATTCTTGTCCTTACTTCTTACTGGAGCATGCTAGAAATGAACTCTTATCAGCAGGTCTTTAAACAATTTCCACATGTCAAATGTGAACACAGCTCCTCCCAATTAAGATTTGGAGAGGCCAGTGTTGGACTGGGATGTACAAATTTAAAATCACACAACACCAGATTATAGTCCAACAGGTTTATTTGGAAGCACTAGCTTTCAGAGCACTGCTCCTTCATCAGGTGATTGTGGAGAATAAGATTATAAGACAGAGTTTATAGCACTTGAGAATGTAATTTTTTGGAAAAGTTTTGTGATTAAGATATGGAAGAACTGAAACCAACATGGTATTCTAAAAGATGGGAGACTTAATAAACAGTCCGGGTCTTTTTCAATATATGATTTCAGTTACATCACACTGTAAACTTTTGCTATAAATTCTGTGTCTTACATCATTATTCTCCACAACCACCTCATGAAGGAACAGCATTCCAAAAGCGAATGCTTCCAAATCAACCTGTTGAACTATAACCTGGTGTTGCATGATTTTTAACTTTGTACCTCCCAATTAACACTCCTAGCTCCTGTCTAATTCTGACATAGTTTGTCCTCCCGCAATTTAGTACCTCTCCACCAGGTCCTGACTTATCCTTATTCATAACTGCCTTAAAATTTAAGGAGTTGTGAACCTTATTTCCAAAATGCTCTCCCACTTAAAGGTCAGTCACCTAGCCAGGTTCATTAGCCAATACAAGATCCAGTATGGCCCTTCCTCTAGTTGGACCATCTACATACTGTCTCAAACAAACCTCTTGGATGCACTTAACAAAGTCTGCCCCGTCTAATCTTCTTGCTCAAAAGGAGTCCCAGTCAATATTGGGAAGTTAAAGTCACCCACTATGACAGCCCTGTTGTTATTGCATCTTTCTATAATTTGCCTACGTATTTGTTCGTCAATGTCACAGAGCCATAGAGATGTACAGTACGGAAACAGACCCTTCGGTCCAACCCATCCATGCCGACCAGATATCCCAATCCAATCTAGTCCCACCTACCAGCACCCGGCCCATATCCCTCCAAACCCTTCCTATTCATATACCCATCCAAATGCCTTTTAAATGTTGCAATCGTACTAGCCGCCACCACTTCCTCTGGCAGCTCATTCCATACACATACCACCCTCTGCATAAAAAGATTGCCTGTTAGGTCTTTTTATATCTTTCCCCTCTCACCCTAAACCTATGCCCTCTAGTTCTGGACTCCCCCACTCCAGGGAAAAGACTTTGTCGATTTACCCTATCTATGCCCCTCATAATTTTGTAAACCTCTATAAAGTCACTCCTCAGCCTCCAATGCATCAGGGAAAACAGCTCCAGCCTGTTCAGCCTCTCCTTATAGCTCAAATCCTCCAACCCTGGCAACATCCTTGTAAATCTTTTCTGAACCCTTTCAAGTTTCACAATATCTTTCCGATAGGAAGGAGACCAAAATTGCATGTAATACTCCAACAGTGGCCTAACCAATATCCTGTACAGCCACAAAATGACCTCCCAACTCCTGTACTCAATACTCTGACCAACAAAGGAAAGCATACCAAACACCTTCTTCACTATCCTATTTATCTGCGACTCCACTTTCAAGGAGCTATAAACCTGTACTCCAAAGCCTCTTAGTTTAGCAACACTCCCTAGGACCTTACCATTAAGTGTATAAGTCCTGCTAAGATTTACTTTCCCAAAATGCAGTACCGTGAGGTGATGTTGCAGCTGTACAGGACTTTGGTTAGGCCACAGTTGGAGTACTGTGTGCAGTTCTGGTCGCCTCACTTTAGGAAAGATGTGGAAGCTTTGGAGAGGGTGCAGAGAAGATTTACCAGAATGTTGCCTGGAATGGAGAATAGGTCGTACGAGGATAGGTTGAGAGTGCTAGGCCTTTTCTCATTGGAACAGCGAAGGATGAGGGGTGACTTGATAGAGGTTCATAAGATGATCAGAGAAATAGATAGAGTACAGTCAGAGACTTTTTTCCCCAGGTACAACAGAGTGTTACAAGGGGACATAAATTTAGGTGAAGGGTGGAAGGTATGGGGGGATGTCAGGGGTAGGTTCTTTACCCAGATAGTGGTGGGGGCATGGAATGCACTGCCTGTGGGAGTGGCAGAGTCAGAATCATTGGTGACCTTTAAGCGGCATTTGGATAGGTACATGGATGGGTGCTTAAGCTAGGACAAATGTTTGGCACAACATCGTGGGCCGAATGGCCTGTTCTGTGCTGTATTGTTCTATGTTCTATCTAAATTAAACTCCATTTGCCACTTATCAGCCCATTGGCCAATCTGATCAATATTCCATTGTAATCTGAGATAACATCCTTTGCTGTCCACTACACCTCCAATTCTTGGGGCTATAGTATAATTCTATCAGATTGACTGCACACATCTTACCTTTGACATCTATCCATATTGCCTCAGTGGATGATCCCTCCAGTATGTCCTCTCTGAGTGCAGATGTGACATTCTCCATGATTAATAATACCTGTTTTAATGTCCTCTTTATCTCAACAGTGAAACCCTGGAACATTGAGCCACTAGTCCTGTCACTCTCTCGACTAAGTCTCTGAAATTGCCGCATCATCATAGTCCCATGTACTGATCCAGACCCTAAGTTCATCTGCCTTACCTATCATCTCCTTGCATTAAAATAAACATGCTTCACCCCATTAGTACCATCATGTTAACTCATAAGTTTATAAAAATTAATGAAGTAACTAAGTTCATTAATTTTTATTAATTCATTAATTCACTAAGTTCATTAATTCACTAAGTAGAAATAGCTAGGCAGGTGATGTGCTGCAGCTGTCTGATGTGGAAGCCGGGTGATCCCATTGTGAGCTGCAATGACCACATCTGCAGCAAGTGTTGGTTGCTGGAGGAACTCCGGCTCAGACTTGATGAGCTGGAATCTGAGCTTCAAACACTGTGGCACATTTGGGAGGAGGAGATATTATCCCTCAGTACCACCACTGAGGTCAGGCTCACTGGTCTATAGTTACCTGGAATATCCATATAACCATTCTTGTGCAGGGGAACAACATGAGCAACCCTCCAGTCTTCTTCCGGCACCTCACCTGTGTTAAAGGACTTTACAAAGATATCTGTCAGGGCCCCAGCTATTTCCTCTCTCGCCTCCCTCAGCAACCTGGGATTGATCCCATCTGGTCCTGGGGATTTGTATGCCTTAATGTCCTTTAGCTTACCCAACACATCTTCCCACCTTATGTCAATGTGATCCAGATTAAACAAACTTCTATCTCTAATCTCAACATCCATCACCTCCCGTTCTTCAGTGAACACTGATGCAAAGTAATCATTGAGAATCTCACCCATTTTCTCAGATTTGATACACAAGTTTCCACACTGTAATAAGTAATCTAATCTAAAAAAAAACCTTCCTTCCTTGTCCTTTAGTGGAGCAACCCTTCCTCTAGTTACCCTCTTGCTTCTTATATAAAAATATAAGGCCTTGGTATTCTCCTTAATTCTGCCTGCTAAAGTAATTTCATGACTCCTTTTAGTATGCTTGATTCCTCGTTTAAGATTGGTCCTCCTCTCCTGATATTTCTCCAAGGCCCATTCTGTTCTTAGCTGCCTGGACCTTATGTACGCTTCTCTTTTTCTCTTGGTGAGTCACACAATTTCTCCTGTCATCCATGGTTCACGAATCTCGCCTTTCCTATCTCTTGTTTTCAAAGGAACATGCCTATCCTGAATTTTCTTCAATCTATCTTTGAAAGCCTCCCACATATCAAATGTGAACTTTCCTTCAAATAGCTGTGTCCAATCCACATTTCCCAGCTCCTGCTAAATTTTGATACAATAGGCCTTGGCCCAGTTTAGTATTCATCTCTTAGGACCACTCATTAACTTGTCTCCTAGCTCCCTGAATTCTGCTTTCAGGACCTCGTTTTTACTTATATTATTGGTGCCTGTATGCACCACGACAACTGGCTGTTCACCCTCCCCTTTTAGAATGCTCTGCAACCGATCTGTAACATCCCTGAACCGAGCACCTGGGAGGCAACATACCACAGAACCGCCTATCTACTCCCCTTACAATAGCCTATGGCCCTACGAGTCTTTTTCCCCCTCTTCTGAACAGCAGTGCCTGCCACGGTGCCATGATCCTGGCAACTGCTGCCCTCCCCTGGTGAGCCATCTCCACCATGGTGCAGGAGGCCATTCAAGAGGGGGGAGCAAAAAGACAAGTGGTAGCAATAGGGGATTCTATAATGAGAGGGATAGACAGTATCCTTTGCAAGCCAGATCGGGAGTCCTGCATGGTGTGTTGCCTGCCCGGTGCAAGGGTGTAGGACATCTCTGACCTGCTTGAAAGGATGTTGGAGCGGGAGGGGGAGGATGCAGTTGTTGTGGTCCACATTGGAACAAATAACTTAGGCAAGGCTAGAAATGAGGACCTTTTGGGGATTATCAAGCACCAGGAACAAAATTAAGGAACAGGTCCTCAAGGGTTATAATCTCTGGATTACTGCCTGAGCCACGTGCAAAATGGCTTAGGGACAAGAAAATTAGGGAAGTGAACATGTGGCTAAGGAAGTGGTGTGAGAAAGAGGGGTTCTATTTCACGGGCATTGGCATCAGTTTTGGAACAGAAGGGATCTGTACCGATGGGATGGTCTCCACCTGAACCAATCTGGAACCAGTGTTCTAGCAAAAAGAATAAATAGGGTGGTCACTTGGACTTCAGGCTAGTGAGTCAGGGGGAAGGGAAAGAAGGGGGAAAATGGTAGAAAGTATGATGGTAAATAAAACGCCAAGCAGCAGGTCAGCATGTGTGTAGGAGGGTTTAACTACAAGGCAGACTATGACAGAAGTAAGAAGGAAAGATCACTCAGCAGATATTATTAGAGATGTTGGAAATCATGAGGGTATGAAAACTAGCACAAGGGCACTTTAATTGAATGCTCATAGCATTCGTAACAAGGTCGATGAGGTAATGGCACAAACCATTGCAAATGAGTATAATTTCGTAGCCATTGTAGAGACATGGTTACAACTGGGACGGTCACAACTGGGAGTTAAATATCCAGGAGTATCAGACTATTCAGAAGGACAGATAGGAAGGTAAGGGAAGTGGTGTAGCTCTGATATTCAAGGACGACATCAGGGCAGTGGTGAGAGATTATATAGGTTCTAAGGAGAATAAGGTTGAATCCATTTGGATTGGAAATGAGAAATTCTAAGAAAAAGAAAATAGGCATAGTCTATAGGGCACCAAATAATTACATCACATTGGGGTGGGCAATAAACAAAGAAATAACTCATGACTGTAAAAATGGTATGGCAATTATCATGGCGGATTTTAATCTACATGTTGATTGGTTGAACTTGCTCGGTCAGGGTAGCCTTGAGGAGGACTTCATTGAGTGCAACTGCCATAGCTTTCTTGAACAGAACGTAATGGTACCAACGAGGAAGCAAGCTATCCGAGATCTGGTCCTGTGTAATGAGACAGGAATAATTAATGACTTCATAGTTAGGGATCTTTTTGGAAGGAGCGATCACAGTATGGTTGAGTTTAGAATACAGATGGAGAGTGTGAAGATAAAATCCGGTACCAGGGTCCTGTGCTTGAACAGGGAACCTACAATAGGATGAAGGAGGACTTGGCTAAAGTAGACTGGAAACAAAGACTTTATGGTGGGACAAGTGATGAGAAGTGGACAAATTTCAAAGCAATTTTTCAAAGTGCTCAGCAAAAGTATATTCCAGCGAAAAGGAAGGACTATAAGAAAAGGGGTAATCTGTCAGGGGTATGTAAGGAAATAAGGGAGGCTATCAAACTTAAAGAGAAAGCATACAAAGTGGCCAAGATCATCAGGAAACTAGAAGATTAGAAAAGCTTTAAATGTCAACAGAAAGCCACAAAAAGAGCTATAAAGAAAAGTAAAATAAAACATGAGAAAAAATGAACACTGAATATAAAGACAGGTAACAAACATTTCTATAAATATATAAAATGGAAAAGAGTGGTTACTGTAAATGTTGGTCCTTTACAGGATGAGAAGGGGCATTTAGCCAAGAGAGATGAGGAAATGGCCGAGGCGTTGAACAGGTATTTTGTATCGGTCTTCACAGTTGAGGACACTAATAACATGCCAGTATTTGACAAAGAGATGAAAATTAGGTGAGGACTTGGAAACAATCATTATTACAGAAGAGATAGTGTTGGGCAAGATAATGAGACTAAGGATAGACAAGTCTCCTGGCCCTGATGGAGTGCATCCCAGGGTACTAAAAGAGATGGTGGGAGAAATAGCAAGTGCACTTTTGGTAATTTCAGAAAATTGTTTGGACTCTTGGGCAGTTCCAGCAGGTTTGAAAACAGCAAATATGACACCACTTTAAAAAGTGCAGTAAACAAAAGATGGGTAATCATAGATTGGTTAGCTTAACTTCTGCAGTGTGGAAGATGCTTGAGTCTATTATCAAGGAAGAAATAGCAAGGCATCTTAATAGAAATTGTCCTGTTGGGCAAACGCAGCATGGGTTCATGAAGGGCATGAACTAATATTTTGGAATTCTATGAAGACATTATGAGCAAGGTGGACAACGAGGAGATGTGGTGTGCTTAGCTTTCCAAAAGGTCTTCGACAACGTGCCGCACAGGAGGCTGCTGCATAAGATAAAGGTGTGTGGTGTTACGGGTAAAGTATTAGCATGGATAGAGCATTGGTTGACCAACAGGAAGCAAAGGCTGGAGATAAATGTGCTATTCTAGCTGGCAATCAGTAATTAGTAGTATGCCTCAGGGATCAGTGTTGAGACCGCAACTATTCATAATTTACATAGATGATTTGGAGTTGGATGATACTAAGCTGAGTGGCAGAGCAAAGTGTGCATTGGACTGTGAAACTTTGCAGAGGAACATAGATACTTTAAGTGATTGGGCAAAGGTCTGGCAGATGGAATACAATGTTAATAAATGTGAAGTCATCCATTTTGGTAGGAGGAACAGTAAAAAGGATTATTACTTGAATGGTAAGAAATTGCGGCATGTTGCTGTGCAGAGAGACCAAAGTCTCCTTGTGCATGAATCACAGAAGGTTGGTCTGCAGGTGCAACAGGTAATTAAGAAAGCAAATGGAATTTTGTCCTTCATTGCTGAAGGGATTGAGTTTAAAAGCAGGAAGGTTATGTTGCAGCAGTACAGGGTGCTGGTGAGGCCACACCTGGAGTACTATGTGCAGTTTTGGTCTCCTTACTTGAGAAAGGAGGTACTGGTACTGGAGGGGGTGTAGAGGAGGTTCATTAGGTTGATTCTGGAGTTGAGAGGGTTGGCTTATGAGGAGAGAATTATTTTCATTGGAATTTAGAAGAATCTTATAGAAACACATAAAATTATGGATGGAATAGATAAGATCGAAGTAGAGAGAATGTTTCCACTGGCAGGTGAAATTAGGACAAGAGGGCATAGTCTCAAAATTAGGGGGAGCAGATTTAGGATTGAAAAGAGAAGGAGCTTCTACAGTTGAGAGTGCATCGCTGGAAAAGCGCAGGAGGTTAGGTAGCATCTGAGGAGCCAGAAAATCGACGTTTCGGGGAAGAGCCCTTCATCAGGAATGAGGCTGGGAACCTCGGGAGTGGAGAAATAAATGAGAGAAGGGTGAGGCTGGGGAGAAGGTAGCTAAGGTACCTTCTCCCCAGCCCCGCCCCCCCCTCCCATTTATCGCTCCACTCCCGAGGCTCCGAGCCTCATTCCCGAAACACCGATTCTCCTGCTTCTCGGATGCTGCCTGACCTGCTGTGCTTTTCCAGCAACACATTCTCAACTCTGATCTCTAGCATCTGCAGACCTCACTGTGCCCTAGGAGTTTCTACATCCAAGGGTTGTGAATCTGTGGAATTCCCTGCCCGGTGAAGTAGTTGACGCTATTTCAGTAAATGTTTTTTAAAGCTAAGAGTTTTTTTTGGAACAATAAAGAAATTTAGGATTATGGTGAGAGGACGGATAAGTGGAGCTGAGGCCACAAAAAGATCAGCCATGATCATATTGAATGACGGAGCAGGCCCAAAAGGCCAAATGGCCTACTCCTGCTTCGAGTTCTTATTTTCTTATGTTCTTATGTGTTCATTATCTGTCTCTGCTTGCCCTTCATTTCTGACTTATTCCTCATAATATGTACCTTCCCCTAATCCCTTTACTTGTTGACCTTCTGCTCTGTATTGTAGTCCCCTGCCATTTTAGTTTAAACCCTCCTGAGTAGCACTCGCAAACCTCCCTGCAAGGATATTGGTTCCCTCCCAAGAAAGTGCCATCTTTCCCTCTTGTACAGGTTGACCCAACCCCAAAAGAGGTCCCAATGATCCAAGAACCTGAAACCCTGCCCATTGCACCAGCTCCTTAACCACACATGCTTCTGCATTACCTTTCTATTCCTAGCCTCACTAGCACATGGCACTGGCAGTAACCCAGAGATTACTACCCTTGAGGTTCTGCTCTTTAGCCTCTTTCCTAACTCCCTGTACTCACTCTGTAGGACTTCATCCCTCTTTCTACCAGTGTCATTGTATTAATGTACACAACAACCTTGGGCTGCTCACGCTTCCTCTTAAGAATTTCATGCAACTGCCCAGAGATGTCCCTGACCCTGGCACCAGGGAGGGAACACGCCATCCAGAGTCTCAAATACATCCACAGAAACATCTGTCTATGCTCCTGAATACCGAGTCTCCTACCACTATCGCTCACTTGGATCTTGCCTGACCCTGCTCTTCAGCAGTGCAAGTTGTGGTGCCACAGGCCTGGCTGCTGCTGCTATACTCCCCTGAGAGGCCATCCACCCCCCCATACCTCCAACAGTATCCAAACTATTAGAGAGGGGAATAGCCATAGAAGACTCCTGTGCCACTTGCCTGCCTCTCCCAATGGTCCCCATCTACCTGACTGAACCTGTAGTATGACCACCTCCTGTAACTAGTGTCTATCACACACTCTGCCCCCGTACGCTCCTCAGTGTATCCAACTGCCACTCCAACAGAATAATGTGGTCTGTGAGAAGCTGCAGACATAGTCATCAGGGACACTAGCCTGCTCCCTGATCTCCCACTTCTGGGAGGAGGAGCACGCCATTGCTCCAACTGTAATCTCTGTCTCTTTACACAAAGGAGGATGGAAGAATTTCACCTTGTTGTTCACCTCATCTTGTTCACCTTTCTCCAATATTCACCAACCAGTCATCAGCACTTCCATCTCTCAGCAACCCCCTCAAAATATCTTGTTTGCAATTTATAATTAACTAGTTACGTAAATTACAATGCAATCTTCACAAACAGACCAAGTACCTTCTAGGCTACAACACACTTTGTAACAGTCTCTCAATCTCCCTCTGTCTCTCTCTCTCTTTCTCCTTATGGTTCCCATCCTCCTCTGTGGCTCTGAGACATGGATGCAAGGTGCTGGAGCAGTATTGCCAATGCTGCCTGAGTAAGATCCTGTGAATCCATTGGGAAGAAAAACACACCAACGCTCTCATCCCCATCCAGACCAACATCGCCAGCATTGAGGCACTGACCACCCTTGACCAACTGCAATGGGATGGGCACATCGTTCACATGGCCGAGACGAGACTCCCCAAGCAGGTGCTCAACTCCCAGCTTTAATATGACAAGCGAGCCCTAGGTGGATGGAGGAAGTGCTTCAATGATACCCTCAAGGTCTCACCTGGGAATCACTGGCTCAAGACCATCCAAAATGAATGAGGAATAACTGGGGAAACATCGAGCACCTCAAGAGTTGATGCTGGTGAAAAATGGAAGCCAGACGAAAACAGCAAAAGCAGTGCACCAAGGCCCACTCACCCCTTCAGGGACCACCTTCTGCCCCAAGTGTAACTGAGCCTGCAGTAACCATAGCGGTTTGTAGAGTCACCTACAGATCCACCCTGACAGTGGAAAAGAGTCATCCTCATCTGCAAGGGACCACTAATAATGATGATGAATTCCAGATATTTATTTAATTCAAATTCCGCCATCTGCCAATGGCAGGATTCAAACCCGGGTCCCCAGAATATTACCAGGGTCTCTGGATGATAACTGAAAATGTGTTGCTGGAAAAGCGCAGCAGGTCAGGCAGCATCCAAGGAACAGGAGAATCGACGTTTCGGGCATGAGCCCTTCTTCAGGAATAAGGAAAATGTGTCCAGTAGGCTAAGATAAAAGGTAGGGAGGGGGGACTTGGGGGATGGGCGTTGGAAATGCGATAGGTGGAAGGAGGTCAAGGTGAGGGTGATAGGCCGGAGTGGGGGTGGGGGCGGAGAGGTCAGGAAGAAGATTGCAGGTTAGGAAGGCGGTGCTGAGTTCGAGGGATTTGACTGAGACAAGGTGGGGGGAGGGGAAATGAGGAAACTGGAGAAATCTGAGTTCATCCCTTGTGGTTGGAGGGTTCCTAGGCGGAAGATGAGGCGCTCTTCCTCCAACCGTCGTGTTGCTATGGTCTGGCAGTGGAGGAGTCCAAGGACCTGCATGTCCTTGGTGGAGTGGGAGGGGGAGTTGAAGTGTCGAGCTTCGGGGTGGTTGGGTTGGTTGGTCCCGGTGTCCCAGAGGTGTTCTCTGAAATGTTCTGCAAGTAGGCGGCCTGTTTCTTTTTTGGATTGAGGGTGAAGGGAAAGATATAAAATTCTTTTTTTGGGGATGATAGTCTAGCGGTAGTATCATTGGGCCATCACCTCCCTTAAATTTAAATATTGTGACAGTCACCTTCAGAGCTGCTGTCAAACTGTAAGCACATAATTGTGATGTTAGGGTGCTAGGACGGTTAGGATGCCAGATGAACAGGGACGGATAGGGGGTCAGAAGTGAGGGTGCCAGCTGAATATGATGCCAAAGTGCCAGGTAAGGAGGTTGCAAGCTGGAAAGGATTCAACTGGGGAAGCATTATCAGAGCAGGGGCAGGATGCTAGGTGAATAAGGGATAGGGTGCGTGGTTAGTAGGATGACAGCTGTGTAGAGATAAGGTGCCAGATGGCAAGTTGAGTGATGCAGTGTTTAGGGTATGTCAGGGTGGATGGGAGAATTGCGTTCAGCCCACTCCAGTGGGGGGGGGGGTGGTTAGAATTTGGTTCGGTAGCAGTGGGGAGGTGGGTGCTGCTGAGAGGTGGGGTAGTGAGATAGAGAGGTCAGGCTCCCAGGGATGGTGGGTTGAGTCTCGTGATGAGATTAAGGTCTGGTCAAGTGCAATAGAATGGGAGATTTGGTTCAGGTTAGGTCCAATTTGATGGAGGTGTGGGGTGATCTGATCTTGGGCTGGGGAGCCTTTAGTTCTGGAGTGGGGAGGGGGTTTGGTTGTGAGGAATTGGTGCCAGGTTTAATTGCTTGGGTCCACTCCAGCAAGGGAGGAATGGGGTATCAAGTCCCAGGTGGTCTGTGAATTAATATGGTGTCAGTTTAAGCGTTACTTAATGTATTTAATATTCTAACTTTACCTGAGTAATTATTTCTGTTAATTTCATCAGAACAATCCAAAGTCTTTGATTTAAATAGAGATTTTCAGAGGTTTCCAGATGTAGTAAAATGGCCCAGGGGAACATTTGAAGTCCCAGCAATTCTTTTGCAGTTTGCCACAATGTGGTTTTTGCTGTGTGGATTTCCTATTGAATGACAGTCTGGCCAGTGAAAAATCCAAGCCAAAGTTAACACTTCAGGTCTGTGATACTTCCTTTCTGCTCTTGTGCAGCCTAGAAGAAGTCTAACAACAGCAGTGCACATTTTACTGAGTAGTGTCAGTGGCATATAGTTTTTTTTTCTGAGGCCATAATGTAAAAACTCGCCTATCTATCACAATCTGTCCCTACTAAATCTCAGCCTCTTTCCTATTACAATAACTAGGTGATCGTTTCTAGCATATGCCACCTAAAGTCTAGTGCAACTTATGCTATGGAATGGGAATTGCAGTTATTAAAATTCCTGTAGAAGCGTAATGTCATATGAGTTTTGGGATGTAGATTTCTGATATTTGAATGTGAAGGTATGGTCATTTGGCAAGTGGACTCCTGTGGATATTTTCCTCATAATTTGTTCAGAAATATTTTTATAAACCTCTGGACTAGATGTGACTTGAACCTAAGTCTCTAGGTATAGAGGTAAGGACATTACTAATGCACCAACAGAGCCCCATATGGATTCTTATAGAGGTGCTGCAATGGACAATCCACTTATTAATGTTAAACATTTAACGGCCAAGATTTATATAACATAGAAGAAAGAACGTAGAACATTTCCTCCATTTGCAGCAACAGGAGCAGTGAGAGCACGGACCGGGGGTTGCTGGGAAGCTAAATTTCCCTCTTAAAAACGTACCTCGTGAATAGGTCGAGCAAATGCTTAACAGGAGTGGATAGACACAGGGATGGCTGGGCATGTGAACTGATATATCCTGGCTGTAGCTAAACCCAAGACACTACATGTGTAGTGTCTAATACCCATCCTCCTCATCTAACTAAAACAAACACTGTGTGTGTAGGTTTGGTAAGGTAAGGCTTTTTTTTTCCGTTTATTCAATCTCTCTTGGCAATTTAGAGTAGGGGGGATGGAGGCTAGGGCAGGTATATGCTCCTCTTGCAGGATGTGGGAGGTAAGTCCCTGCTGACTTGGCCTGCGAGAAGTGCACCTGACTCCAGCTCCTCACAGACCGCGGTAGGGAACTGCAGCTGGAACTGGATAAACTGGATCATTTGAGAAGCTGAACAGGTGATAGAGAGAAGTTATAGGGAGGTAGTCACAACTAAGTTACAGGATAAAGGTAGCTGGGTGACCATCAGAAGAGGAAAAGGGAATAGGCAGACAGTGCAGGGACCCCTGCGGCCATTCCCTTAATAATAAGTATACTGTTTTGGGTACTCCTGGGGGTAGTGCATGGGGAGACCTACAAAAGGAAAGCCACAGTGGCCAGGTCTCTGGCACTGAGCCTGGCTCTGTGACTTAGAAGGTAAGGGGGGAGAATAGGAGAGTGATAGTGATAGGGGAGGTTCTGTGATCACAAACGAGACTCCCAGATGGTATGTTGCCTTCTGGCTGCCAGAGTCAGTGATGTATCGGGTCAAGTCTACAGAATTCTTAAGGGGGAGGGAGAACAGCCAGAAGTCATGGTACACATCGGTACCAATGACATAGGTAGGGAAAGGCAGCAAGACCCGAAAATAAAATGGAGGGACTTAAGTTGGAAGCTAGAAGGCAGGACGAGCAGCGTAGTAATCTCAGGATTGCTATCAGTGTCACGGATTAGTGAGGTTAGGAATAGAGAGCGAATGCAGATAAAGATGTGGCTGCAGGGCTGCTGTAGGAAGGAGGGCATCAGATATGTGGATCATTGGGATACCTTCTGGCAAAGGTGGGACCTGTACAAGAAGAATAGGTTGCACCTGAACTGGTGGGGCATTAATATCCTGGGGGAAGGTTTGCTAAAGTTCTTTGGGAGGGTTTAAATTAGATTGGCAGGAGGTTGGGAACCTGAGCTACAGATCAGATGATGGAGTAAGTAGTGAACAATCAGGTACAGGATTAGTGGTGCTGGAAGAGCACAGCAGTTCAGGCAGCATCCAACGAGCAGCGAAATCGACGTTTCGGGCAAAAGCCCTTCATCAGGAACTGCTGTGGTCTTCCAGCACCACTAATCCAGTATTTGGTTTTCAGCATCTGCAGTCATTGTTTTTACCTTAACAATCAGGTACAGTCTACAGAGGAGTCTGTGAGGAGGGATAGGCACTTGATAGGGCAAATGTGCAGTCAGTGTGATGGGTTGAACTGTTTCTATTTTAATGCAAGAAATATCAGGAATAAGGGTGATGAACTTAGAGCATGGGTCAGTACTTGGAACAATAGCGTTGGGGCCATTACGGAGACTTGGATATCAGAGGGACAGGAATGGTTGTTGGATGTTCCAGGGTTTAGATGTTTCCAAAGGAATAGTAGGGGAGGTAAAAGAGATGGAGGAGTGGCATTGCTAATCAGGGATAGTATCACGGCTGCAGAATGGGAGGTCATCCAGGAGGGTTTGTCCATAGAGTCAGTATGGGTGGAAGTCAGAAACAGGAAAGAAGCAGTTCACATTATTTGAAGCTTTACAGAACTGTCAATAGCAACAGAGACACAGAGGAGCAGATTGGGAGGCAGATTTTGGAAAGGTGTAAAAGTAATTTGGTTGTTGTCATGGGTGACCTTAACTTCCTTAATACTGACTGGAACCTCATTAGTTCAAATAGTTTGGATGGAGCAGATTTGTCAGGTGTGTCAAGGAAGGATTCCTGACTCAATATGTAGATAGATCGACTGGAGGCTTTGGAGCTTGGCAATGAGCCAGGCCAGGTGTCAGATCTCTCAGTGGGAGAGCGCTTCGGTGAAAGTGACCACAACTCCATGACCTTTACTATAGTCATGGAGAGGGATAGCAGTGTCTTTGTTGCTATTGGGAGGTCTGTAGAAAACTCCAAACAAAGTCACAGCTCCTTTCTTGTTTCTGACTTCCACCCATACTGAGTCTGTCGACAATACCACCTTCAATTACCTCCCTTTCTGCAGCTGATACTATCCCTGATTAGCAATGCCACTCCCCCACCTATTTTAGCTCCCTCACTATTCCTTGTTAAAGTTTATAACAGGCACGTTGACTCTGTCATTGCCTTGAGAAATTAGCCAGCAAAGGATGGTCACCTTTCTTGCAGAATTGAAGTAGGTGCAGTGCATATACATGTTCACCTGTCTTCAATGAACAGAGTCCTATTTATTAAAATATGTAGTTTATTGCACATACAAGTACACTATGAGCTCAGTTGATGGTCCTAAAGTGATTGTCAGCATATTCCTCATACATTCCAGATTATTCAGGAAATGTTTTCCAACTTTAGAACCATATCAAATGTTAGATACGGGGTTGGATATTTTGCAATATTCTTGTGAAACACCCTGAGAAGTGTCAGGTGAAAATTTCAACAAATACGTCTTTTTTGATCTTGAGTGAGCTCAGTGCAAACCTTGAGTGAGCCCAGCCTGGAGGAGAGTGAGCTCTTAATTACTTTCTGGAGCAAGCACAGGACCTGGGATCGAATTGGTAGCTGCTGCATCAGTCAAGGCAACATCTGTGAGGTCAGCCCAGCAGCGAAAGACAGTGCCTGATGATCTGCAACTTCATTATTGGTTGTTCTGGTGCTGGAGGTGACAAAACAGCGGTGGAAGGGCATCATGTTGACATCAAGGTGGGCCCAGCGGTGAGAGTTGTAACTCCAATGTTGGCAGGTCTGGCACAGGTGGCACAGCCTAATGGTGAAAGATGGCACCAAGGATCAGCAATTTGGATGTGGATTGGGTCCAGTGTTGATGGCGGTGAGGTGGTGTAGGAAGGATGGCAGTGCAGGCATCATTGATGGCAATGTGCTGGATCAGGATTGATAGACTCACTTTAGCTTAATCTTTCTATTTATTTTCTCTTCTTCTTAAATTATTCAAAATGACACCATTGGATAAGCTATTCACTGTATTTTACTGTTCCTTAAACTGTAAAATATGAGTGACAATAAAATCATTAATTTATTCATTCAATTTTATAAAACCAACAATTATTAGAATTTATAACAGTAAACCCATTCCCTTGAGAAGATTGCACTCAAGTCACAACTTGCAGTTATATAAGTGTCGAAGTGTTTTTACCATTTAAATATAAACTATCAATATTTTCGAATCTGATTTCACTAATTTATGAGGAATCAGTATAAACAAGTTGGTGATTAAACAAAATCAAAGTACGACGGACACTGGAAATCTGAATTGAAAACGGAAAACGCTAGAAACTCTCAGCAGGTCGAGCTGCATCTGTGGAGGGGTAGATATAGTTATCTTTGAGAACATGGCATATCATCAGAATTGTGGTCACGCTTGTGAACGGATAATTTAAAAAGAAGATTCTTACACTTGGTGATGAGTGAAGCAGATAGAGTACATGCTTATATCTATTTCAAAAGCCAGCTTCAGGGGTGCTACTTTGCATCAGTATGATTGTCCAACTTTCACAATCTGCTATATGTGTATTGCAAGGATTTGCTTCCCCTTGTGTGGTCATGTTACAAAATGCCCTTACCATGGGCACTAACTCCTGAAGGGAGACCTGAACCCAGAGTTTCTGGATCAAAGATAGGGATGCTCCCAGTGTGTCACAAGGATATAATGGAGATTAAGAGCTCCTATATTCATGAATCGTTTAAACTTAAGCACAATTTAATATTTCTCCTTAACACATTAAAATTCCCAAAGCTTTCCTTGAGCTCTTATCACTGAATAATAAATGAACTTGAGCTTCAATTCAAAGTACTGTGATTCCAGATTGTCCTGCCAGCCTCTGAATTTAGGCTAAGTCATTTCTATCATTTGAACACTATAAAATGTATACCGATAAGGATCAGTCTCATGGTTCTTTCAGACAAGGTATGGGAGTAAAATGCAGGAAAACATCTGAAAAATCACCTGTCGACTGATATCTTGAAACCAAATTTGACATTTTTATAAAATTGAAGAGACTTGTGAATTGCATACTAAAAGCAATTAGCATTTGATCATCATTAAAAGGGGATCCAGAAATACATAATATGGAGTAGCTAATTGTTTCCCATATTATGTATTTCTAGATCTTCTTTTAATGATGATCAACTGTTAATTACTTTTATTATGCAATTCACATTAACATGTTTAATAATTTCTTCAGATGATAATGTGCTCTATCTGATAAGTCTGAAGAAAAAAATAAAGAGTTATCCTACAAGTTTGCATAAAATCTTTTGTTTTAAAATCTTGCTTGTGGTATAGAATCATCAAAAATTAGATGTTAATAGCACGGTATACGTTATTGCAATGAATTTCTTACTTCCTTGTTTTTTTTTATCCACTCAAGGCCAGATTGATGAAAATTCAGTGAGTAGATCCGTAGCCCTTGTGAGGATCTTAAGTGACCATTTAATTCCCATTTAAAGGCCTTGTCTCACCCACACTGAAAATGTGTTGCTGGAAAAGTGCAGCAGGTCAGGCAGCATCCAAGGAGCAGGAAAATCGATGTTTCAGGCATGAGCCCTTCTTCAGGAATCTTTTTAGTCCGGAGTCCGTGCGGGTTCAATCAGTTCCGTAGGCAGGTGCTGAGGAAGGAGATGTGGCTATGGTAGCGACATCACCCACACCAGTATTTTAATCGCAGCAGAGGAAGGCAAATGGTGGAGGGGGAGCTCAGCAGCTATAGCTCTGTGGGCTTGTGTGGAGTCCTGAGCCCATTGAAGACAGCCTCTCCCAAGGTCCTCCCGCTTTAAAAACCCTTCCAGGCCACTTGAACCCAACACACACTCCACCTCACTGAAACCCTGACTCAATGTAACAAGGCTCCGAACAGTGGCCACCGATCTCAGCTGGTGTGGCTTTGCTCGGACCACACTATCTGATTGGTCAACCTTTCTCTAAGACAGGTCCTAAGACGGGCAAACATTTCATCTTAGATCATAGAGTCATAGAGTCCTACAGCACAGAGACAAGCCCTTTGGCCCAAACTGGTCCATGCCGACCAAAATGTCCATCAACACTAACCCCATTTCCTTGCACTTGGCCCATATCCTTCTCAACCTTTCCTATCCATTTATTTGTCCAAAAGCCTGTTAAATGTTGTTAATGTACCTGATTCAATCACTTCCCCAGGCAGCTCATTCCATATACGTACCACTCTCTGTAGAAAATTGCCCCTCAGTTTCTTTTTATTCTTTCCCCTCTAACCCTAAACTGATGCTCTCTAGTTCCCAACCCTGGGAAAAAGACTGAGTGCATTCACCCTATTCATGCCTCTCATGATCTTAAACACTTCTATAAGATCCCCCCTCAGTCTTCTGCGCTGTAAAGAAAAAAGTCTAGCTTGTTCAACTTCTCCCTATAACTGAGACACTTGAGTCCTGGCAACATCCCTTGCAAATTTCTTCTAACTCTTTCCAGTTTGATAACATCCTTCCTATAGCAAGGTGACCAAAACTAAACAACTCCAATTACAGCCTCACCAATGTCCATTACTACTGTAACATAACTTCCTAATTTCTGTACTCAATACCCTGACTGATGAAGGCCATTGTTCCAAAAGCAACTAAGGGGGGGCTGCTCCAAGCAGACAGTACCTTGGCTGGGCTCTCACCTTTCAGGGGAGACAGTGTGGATTGTAGGTCTGCATAAATTGTAGACCAATATATTCCTTTTCATGTGTTGTTGTAGTTCTTTTTGATGATTCACATTACTTCACTTTTGCTCGTTTAACCATTCCTCAACCTCTCAGGCAGAGTATCAGATCAGTTCACAGTTTAGCAGTACAAAGCAGTGAATAGTTTTAATAAGAGAATAGAGAGGAAGATAGTCATAAAAATTAGGGGATCTAAAAGAAAATTAGTTTCATCATTATTAGAATTAATGTAAAAGTAATTGTGTTCCATCACTCATTTTGTGAAGGTGTTAAGCTAACACTGGGGTGTGATATCTCTTTAAAGGGATAATTTCTTTGCATATTGATGGTAAGAGTCCACAGGCTGTTCATGACGTCACTATTACTCCTTGTCTCACATCCCAGTTCCAAACACTTATTGCAGCATTTGTTGCATTGCATTCAGAGACAGAAGCTGAGGAGGGGAGTTATATTTTCCTTTCGTAAATATTGCTGAAAGCAAGGATGCAGGTGTAGCAAAGAGTTAGCAAGCCGAATGGTAGGTTGACTTTCATTGGAAGAGAATGTGAGTTCAAAATTAGGAAGTTTACTATAGCTATATAGAGCTTTGTTAAGACTATAATTGTGCAGTTTTGGTCTCCTGCCATAAGAAAATATAGATTATAGGATTGCAACAAAGACTCACAAATCTGATTCCTGGAATGGTACGTGTAGTGTTTGTAATGAGGTCAGTCAGGTGGACCACATAGAATATGAGTTTCCTCAGTGGGGTTATTAATCTGATCCAATCGGGGAGCCCTGGCTGACAGAGTATCAGAGGTTCTGCTCACTCTGAGACCTGGTTCTGAGTGAGCTAGATCAGTATCATGAACTCTCCATGTGTAAATAAATGGTGACTTGATAATGATACAGGCCTTTGTGGAGTCATTTTAGTGGTGACAAAAGAAAAGCACACTCATGAAGTAATTCGCGCGGAAAAGTCAAAGTTAGGATAAGTTTTTCTGGCATCATCCCATTATTTGGGAAGCTCGACTCATTTGATCCTGCCATCAAAGACTGGGTTCAATATGTAGAAAAAATATGTTAAGTTTTCCAGGAAAATAACATTGGGGCAGGTGAAAAGCATTGAGAAATTCTCGTGACAGCTTCCCACAGTTTTATCCATTATTAGGAGCCTAATTTTCCCTGAGGCACCAAATATTGAAACGTTACAAGAGTTGACATATTTAGTTAAAGAATAATATGACTCCAAGCCACTTCTAATTCTGAGAAATGCCGGTTTTATCAGCAAGTTGAGAAGCAGGAGGCTTTATATTGTGATTTCTGACTAGGTTAAGACAACTGGCAGAGGCATGTGATCGTGGTTTAACCCTTAATAAGTTACTGAAGGACTGTTTGATATGTGGGGTTAATGTTGTAACCATGTAAAAGTACCTATTAGGAGAAGCCCAAGTGGATCTCAACAGGCAGTACACTGGGCTTTATCATTGGAAAATGTAGCAAATGAGTTGGAGGGTATTCCAGTGGAAGTGGACACCCTCACCAGCCCAAGTGAGCTTGGGGGAACACCACTTAAGTGATGGCAATTGCATAGCCTCATTCGGGACGTACCCTGAACAGAGGGACTCTAGGTCAGCCCACAGCCAAACCCCAAACAAAGCTGAGCCTCAGCCAAACAGTTAAAATTATCTTCGGGATCTGGACAGGCGACCCATTGCAGTTGCTGCCAGTATGCAGGCTCGAGGCAACAGAAGAGTCCCACTAGGCCTGAATTGAGTAAGAGAATGCAAAGACCAGTTACCAGGAGATTGCACACACTCTGGAAAGTTAACCTATATCTGGTTTGAAATAGTTAAATTGCCTAGCAGTTTTTTCAGAACCAATCAAAATAAATGTCTGGTTTAATGGTCACTCTGAGAGCTGGCTTTGAGGGAGCTGGATCAGTGTCAAAGACTCTCTTAGTGTAAATAACGGGTGAATTGGTGATGAGATATTAGTCCCTGTGGAGTTATTTCATTGTGTTTGTTGGATGAGGAGAGATTGGGTTGACTGGTCTTGTAAGCACAGAAATTTAAAAGAATGAGAGGCAATCTCATTGAAACCTATAAAAGACCAACAAGGCTGGGCACACTTGAAGCAGGAATGATGAGTCCCTGAGGGTGCAAACATGGGTCACAGTCATGCTGGGTAGAGATAAGGAAAGATTTCTTCTCTCACAGGATGTGAAGCTGTGAAATTCCATACAGCAGATCTCTGTGGAGGTCAAATCATTGAACTTATATATAGGCATACTAATATTAGAAAAATATAGATACATCTCTAAAAGCAAAAGATGTGAAGGGGTCTGGGGAGTGAGTGAGAGTGTCACATTGAGATAGAGGATCAGCCATGATCATGTTGAATGGGGGAACCAGGCTCAATGAGTCAAATGGCCCACCCTGGCTCTTATTTTCTTTTTTTAAAACAGTAAGGCTGAGCTAATTTCTGAATTATTTACATCACGCAGGGTGAGATCAGCTGACACAGCACAGACCTGGGACATTACCTTGGGGTTTGCAACTCTGCAAGGTTCAGTTATTCTCTAGATAATATGGAAAATAAAGAGCATGAAAGCATGGGAACGGTAAAGCATGGAGACCACTGCCGGTTTGTTGCAAAGGGTAGTGAAATGTTCTTACACCAATTAGCAGAGCAAGGTTGAGGCTAAAATGTCATTATGGCAAGATGAGATAACACAGTAAAGTTAGCCTCACCTGCTAAGTATCATTATGACAGGATTAGGACAATAATTAGGACGGACACAACTTTAAAGTGAGGGGAGATAGGTATAAGACGGATGTCAGAGGTCGTTTCTTGACTCAGAGAGTAATAAGGGTACGGAATGCTTTGCCTGCAACAGTAGTAGATTCGCCAAGTTTAAGTTCATTTAAATCGTCATTGGACAGGCATATGGACGTACATGAAATAGGGTAGGTGGGATGGGCTTCAGATTAGTATGATAGTGCGGCACAACATCGAGGGCCGAAGGGCCTGTACTGCGCTGTAATGTTCTATGTTCTATGCTCTATATAAATATCTAATTAATAGTTAGTAGAGTCAGCCTGCTTGAGACTATTGACAATTAATATCTAATCATAACATTAGGAAAATATAAGTAGGGTCTGGAATGAAAGACCATTGTTGCAAAAGCTGACACTAAATATCTAACCGTGACATTAGAATAACATTAAGTACAATGTAGGAAAAACTATAGGGTCACAACTAAAGAGATAATGGGAGCTAACATTACTGGTTTATTGTGTAGCTAGAGTGAGGTACTTTTGATTAATATAGTTGGACATCTGATAAGCTAACAGAAACATGATTAAAAAAAAATAAAAAATCTCTGGACCCTGAGGTTCGGGGGCATTCAAGAATCTGCTTTCTGAGTGTCACGGCTTTTTGTTTGCAAATGAAAGACCTACTTCTTGAAGAACTCGCTGCGTCTCCTTGTGATTCTCTACATTTTCTCCACGACAATAAATTCAGATTGGATTGGTTCATGAAGAAAGACATCTTGTGACACATTGGGCAGTTGTGTGGGTTTGCCTCTAACAATGTGGTCTCCTCTACACTGGGGAGATGAAGTACAGACTGGGCGACCATTCTGTGGAACACCTACATTCTGTCCACAACAATGTCCTTGAACTTCTAATTGTCTGCTGCTTCAACACACCATTGTGTTCCCTGACCAACAATGTGGTCTCAGTTCAGTGCAACCTGGAAGAACAGCATCTCATTTTCTGCTTGGGGTCCCTGAAGCTCCTACAGCTCTCCTGAACTTGGACAGCTCGGTAGTTGACTGTTAGGAAAAATGATTTTTACACAACTGGCAAGGGGAGGTGTTAGACTATTGGTGTTATTGCTGAGCTGTTAATCCAGAGACCCAGATAATGTTCTGGGAACCTGGGTTTGAATCCCTCCACAGCAGACAGTGGAATTTGAATTCAATAAAAATCTAGAATTCTGAGTCTAATGATGACCATGCAATCCATTGTCGATTGTTGGAAACACCCATCTGGATCACTGATATTCTTCAGGGAAGGAATCTGCCATCCTTATGGCCTACATGTGACTCCAGACCTACAGCACTGTGGTTGACTCTTAACTGCCCTCTGGGCAATTAGGGATGGGCAATAAATGCTGCCTAGCCAACAATGCCCTCATCCCATGAATGAATAAAGAAAAGCTGCTAACACCTTTTCGGTCTTTTACATTACTTCCTGTCACTAACTGCGTGGGTTTCCCCCGGATCCTCTGGTTTCCTCCCACAGTCCAAAGATGTGCAGGTTAGGTGGATTGGGATGCTAAATTGCCCGTAGTGTTCGTTGCATTAGTCAGAGGGAAATGGATCTGGGTGGGTAACTCTTCGGAGAATCGGTTTGGACTTGTTGGGCCGAAGGGCCTGTTTCCACACTGTAGGTAGTCTAATCTAATCTAATGTAAACTGTCATAACTAACTTTAAGCACCCATATACTGCTAAAATGCAGCAGTTTGTGGTCTTCTGAATGTTAGCCTGTGTAATGTGTGCCACAAAGAATTGAATTCTTGTTGAGACATTTTTTGAAACTTATTTACAACACCAACAATTTACAGGTCAACAATATTACAAAAATACACAGTTACTGTGCTGAAATATGTAACTGCACATTACACACACATAATTGACTGAATTATCTAATACACAATATCAATTCTTTGGACAGAGAGGGTGACTGAAAGTAAAGTGGGAAATTTTATATGGAACATCACATGTTGTGATGTCATGCAATTGTTCTAACGTTATAGGCCTATGTAATTTATGTCGTTATGCCACATTTTTCTGCAATTCATTTGGCCTAAACAGGCCAAAGAAGACAGCTAAAGTTGCAATAAGGTTGTTATTCATACTAAATATTTATTTTTCAGTGTGTTCTTAGAGAATCTTCCCCTGCTGCAAAATAAATTTGGCAGAATGCACAACATTGCACAGTGTGTCTTTCTTTATTGATTTACAGATAAGTTAAGGAAAAAATGCAAGTTTAAAATAACTTATTCTTAGAATTGTAGAGATTTACATTTATTACAAACCTCCAGATAGCAACGTGCAAAGGGAAAATACAGATGAAATTAAAATGAGCTCCCTTTTGAAAGAATTACTTGAGCAGAAGGCCTTGGCTTGTAGAGCTGTCTCTCATTCTGCTATTTAAATAAGCCTGGGCCAAATGTTCCCATTGTTTTGCACCTACATAGACAATATTAAGATACAAAGCAAAGGAAAAAAGACCGATTAGACAATTTGCATACAGTTGTATTTTAAATTAGAGCAACTCAGTGCTAGGAAAGCCCTTTTGAGAATTTTGTCTTTTCAAGCAGAAGATGAATAAAGCAATGGCAAGTAGCTTTCACTAGCTTCAACAATTATGATATTTTACTGTATAAATGCCACAAACTATTTCAACCACTTGGTTATTATGCTAGGGGCACGTTTTCTGGAATTTTGTTGATGCAAAACATGGTGTTAGCCCTTTTGGCCTTGGAGGCAGATCTGAAAGGCGATTGTAGACATTCTTAAAATGTAATAGTCTACAATTGGAACTTATTACAGAAAATGAATGTAGTATTTATACTTAGTTCAAGCTGTATCCATGATGCAATAAATTAAACATTAGTGAAAATGGAAATAATGTTAACAAAAACACAAAGTGCAAGTTCTGTTTCTTTTTTTAAGAGAATTTGAAAGAAAAGTTTAAGAACACCAAGATAGTGTGAATGGGCATGGTTGATTCACTCTATAAATGATAATGCAGAATAAATTTGCTTTGTATTTGTATTGCTGGAGTATGCTATTAATAACTAATTAAACAAACTGTCTGCAATAATATAGTACTGTTATGTACACAAAATAACTCAAATTTACATAATTAGACAAAAATTAGAACTGAGCCAAAGATAAAAATATTAAAACAGGTGCAAAATAACTTGTCAAAGGGGTGAGTGATGGAGGCACTTGCTGGGGGAATACTTGAACACAGGGTCTAAGCAGTTTTTGTTTATTCATGAGGCTGGGGAAGCATTTATAGTTCAAACTCAAGTTTAATGATCCATTCAACAGCACCAGCTTATGGAATATGAATAATTGTGTTTGCAATGAACCAGGAAATGCACCATTATGAAATGCAGCTTTCATTAGTTTTGCAAGTTTTCTACTATGGTCTATGGGTTTTCAGACAAGTCATAGGTTATTTTGAGCTCCTGTGCTAATGGGATTGCTTCATAACTTGTAAGACAGTCGTGTTATTATAGAAGCAAAATCAGAAATTGTCGGAGTCTGGCAACATGTGTGAAGGGAAAGCAGAGACATCATTTGGTTTCATTTCAGAGCAATTCTGAAGAAGGGCCAAACAGTTAATTCTGTTTTCTCTGCACAGATGCTGCCAGACTTGCTGATTTTCTCTATCAATTTCTATTTCATTTCAGATTTCCAATATCTGCAATTCTTTCTTTTATTTGAGTGTTCTTTTAGAAGAATAATTTTTGTGCAGACATTAGAAAGTTTATTGCTAGTTAGCACAGGAAACCACTTGTGTTTTGTTAGACTTAAAATCTCAGAAACAAAGACCTCATTTCCAATGAAAAAGCATATTTTTCTTTATAAAAACAAGCAGCTAAAGGCCAATTGGCTTAATATCTGTTGTTGGGAAAAATTTTAGAGTCTACTTTAACGAATGTAATAGCAGAATATTTAGAAATACATGATAAATTCAAGCTGAGTCAGCATGGTTTCATGAAGAGAAAACTACATCTGTCAAATTTATTAGAATTCTTTGAGGAAGCAACAAATAGAATAGATAAAGGGGAAGCAATGGATGTAACAGATTTGGATTTCAGAAGGCATTTAATAAAATTCTACACATTAGCCTATTTAATTTGATAAGATGCATTACTGTGGGAGGCAGCATATTAGTAAGCATAAAAGATCAGCTAGCTAATAGAAGGCAGAAAATTATGGTGGGGGAAGCATATTCAAGGTGGCAACCATAACTAGTGGAGTGCTATAGGGGATTAGTGTTGGACCCACAGTCAACTGAGGAGGCCTAGTGATTATATCTATCAACCTGTTAATCCAGAGACTAGGAGAAAGTGAGGACTTCAGATGCTGGAGAGTCAGAATTGAGAAGTGTGGCATTGGAAAAGCACTGCAGGTCAGGTAGCATCTGAAGAACAGGAGAGTTAGCATTTCAGGCACAGCACATTTCTGATGAAGGGCTTATGCCTGAAACATCGAGTCTCTTGCTCTTTGGATGCTGCTTGACCTACTGTGCTTTTCCAGTTCCACACTGTTCGACTCTGTTAATCCAGAGATTCAAATAATGTTCTGGCAACCAGGATTTGAATTCTGCCACAGCAGCTAGTAGAGTCTTAATTCAATAAACATCTGGAATTGAGACCAACTATGACTATAAATCCATTATTGGTTATCAGAGAAAAAAGAACCATTTAGTTCACAAATGTTCTTTTGGGAAAGAAATCGCCATCCTTACCTGGTCTGGCCTACATGTTACTCCAGACTCACAGTAATGTGACTGACTCTAATTGTCCTCTGAGCAATTAGGGATAAATGCTGGCCTAGCCAATGATGCTCTTATCCTGTGAGAGAAGATTCAAAAATTATATGTTGATTGCTTTGATAAGAAGAATGTATGTATGATAACCATGTTAGCAGATGACCCAAAAATCAATGGGAAAGTAAATGGTAAGGATAACAAAAAAAGTCCGCTAAAGTATGTAGAGAAGTTAAGCAATGGGGTAAAAAAATTGGCAGATATAGTCACAGAGTCCAACCTGATCATGCCGACCAAGAATCCTAAACAGAGCTAGTTCTATTTGCCTGTTTTTGGTCTATATGCCTCTAAACCACTCCTATCCATCTACTTAGAGTCATAGAGTCATAGAAATATACAGTACAGAAACAGACCCTTCGGTCCAACCCATCCGTGCCGACTAGATATTCCAACCCAATCTAGTCCCACCTGCCAGCACCTGGTCCATATCCCTCCAAACCCTTCCTATGCATATACCCATCCAAATGTATTTTAAATGTTGTAATTGTACTGGCCTCTACACTTCCTCTGGCAGCTCATTCTATATATGCACCATCTGTACAGGATATTGGTTAGGTATTATTAAGATATTGGTTTTCGGAAAACTGCATGCAATCCATCCTACAGGAGAGATGTTGTGAAAGCTGAAAGGATTCAGAAAAGATTGGCAAGGATGTTGCCAGGGTTGGTAGGTTTGAGCTACAGGGAGAGGCTGAATGGGCTGGGGTTATTCTTTTTGGAGCGTCAGAGGCTGAGGGGTGATCTTATAGTAGTTTATAAAATCGTAACCAGCATAGATAGGGTAATTAGACAAGGCCTTTTCTCCAAGGGTGGGAGAATGGAAAAATTGATGGCCTAGGTTTAAGCTGAAAGGGAAAAGATTGAAAAGGAACCTAAGGGGTTACTTTTTCACACAGAGGATGGTGCGTGTATGGAGTGAGCTGCCAGAAGTGGTGGAGGCTGCTACAATTACAGCATTTGAAAGGTATCTGCATGGTGATATGAATAAGAAGAGTTTAGAGGGATATGGGCCAAATACTGACAAATGGGGCTAGATTTATTTAGGATATCTGGCATGGAGGAGTTGGACTGAAGGGTCAGTTTCTGTGCTGTATATCTCTATGGCCCTGTGTCTCTGTGTGAAAAGGTTGTCCCTCAGGTCCCTTTTAAAACTTTCCCCTCTCACCTTTAACCTGTGCTCTCTAGTTCTGGACTTCCCTATGCTAAGAAAAAGGCCTTGGCTATTCACTTTACTCATGCCCCTCTTGATTTTATAAACCTCTGTAAGGTCACCCCTCAGCTTCCTACGCTCCAAGGAAAAAAGTCCTAGCTTATCCAGCCTCTCCTTATAACTCAAACCCTCCACTCTTGGATACATCCTTGTAAACGTCTTTGCACCCTTTCCTGTTTAATAATGTTCTTCTTATAGCAAGGTGACAAGAATTGTTTGCAGTACTTCAAATGTGACCTTACCAATGTCTTGTCTAGCTGTAACATGATGTCTCAATTCTTGTAGTCAATGCTTTGAACAATGAAGACAAGCGTTCAAACACCTTCTTCACCACACTGTCTGCCTGTAACGCCACTTTTAAGGAACTATGTTCCTGCATCCCTATGTCTGTCAGTTCGACAACACAACACTACTAGCTGTGTAAGTCCTACCCTAGTTTGTCTTACCAAAATACAACATTTTGCATTTACCTAAATTAAACTCCATCTGCCTTTCCTCAATTTACCAGTGCAGTTGATCAAGATCTCATTGTAATCTTGGATAACCTTCACTGTCCACTATAGAACCAAGTATGGTGTAACCCGTAAACTTACTAACCATGCCTCCCATATTTTCATCCAAACCATTTATATGAATACAGATAACAGTGGAGACAGCATTGATCCTTGCAGCACACCACTGTACACAGGTTTCCAATCATAACGATAATCCTTTACCACCACCCTCTGTCTCTTAACATCAAGTGAATTTTGTATCCAATTGGCTAGCTCTCACTGGATCCCATGTGATTTCGACAATGTCTATTGCTCTGCCTTCATATATCTTTATGATTATCTGTGAATAGTAGGTGTTGGAGAGAGAGGGGCTTCAGTGAGTGTTCTATCACCATGTGATATGAAAGATTTGATGAAGCCTACAGGTTGTTCTGCTATTATGTGCTTTTCATTGATGTGTATGTGCTGTAAAGTGATTGACAATTTGGAAATGTTGTTTCTAAAGTGTTAATTTTTGAAATGTGTGTTGGGACTCGGCAAGATGGTGGCAGTTCTGCAGAACTGCTGCGGACAACTCTGTCTAACAGCCATATTGGTGTTACTTGCCATCCCTGGCCAACTTATGTGGAAGAATTATGAGTTTAAAATCTTACAGAACACATTTTTGTTAATATTTGGGAGTAGGAAGGTTACCAAAAGGAAAAGGAGTGAACAAACAGCAGCAGGGAGATCACTCCCCTGCAGCACCGGGCACGCCAGAGGTTGCAGCAGTGGCCTCTCCCAAACCCCTGGGGGACCTGACAGACTCACAGGAATTGGCGGTGGCAATGGTGAGACATATCTTGAAGGTTGGGGCTGCAATTGAGGAGGTTCATGCCCAGATCCAACCATCACATCCATGCTGCAGAAGCATGAACAGGAGATCCAGGGCTTCGGGGAGCAGCTGGAGGAGTTGGAGGGTCGAACCACAGCCTCGGTAGCAGCGATTGAGTCCTCATCCGGTCAGATCCAGGTACTGGAGCAGGAGGTGCAGGCCTTACGAGACCAGGTCTATGAGCTCAAAAATTGAGGTTGGCGGACGAATCTTCAGATTGGCGGGCTCCCAGAGGGTGAAGGAGGTGGGCAGCTAGTCAGCTTCTTTGAAAACTGGCTGCTGCAGTTGCTGGGCCTTTAAATTGAGTCCAGCTGGTTGCAGATTGAAAGGGCCTATCGTGTGGTGGTGCATAGGTCTGGGCCGGTACAGTGCCCCCACCCAGTCCTAGTGCACTTCCATACAAACAAGGATAAGCAAAAAGTATTGGAAGCCTCCAGATTACTGGGGAAAGATCCAAAGAGGCAGTCCTTCGATGAAATTAAAAAGAGGCTGAGGAACCTGGGTATCCAGCACTCCATGAGGTACCCCGTAGTGCTCCATTTCAGCCACGTTGACTCAGTTTATATTTTTGACTCAGTGGATAAAGCCAAGAACTTTGTAGACCCTTTAAAATAGACCAACTGGTCTGAAGAATACAGTTAGTATTCGTGCTCTTTTCCTGTGTTCTCCCATCCCCCCGCCCCCCTTTTTCTCCTCTTTTCCTCATAATTTTTTTGGTGTACTTATTATATCTTTAAAACCGGATTTTATCAGGGGAAATTTTGTGGGTGCCCTTTGTTGTTTTCCCCATTTCTTTGTTCTCTTTCTCTTTTAGTCACAAATAGGGGTGACATGGAGCCGGGGATGGGCAGAGTGCTTATACTGACTTTGTCTACTTTGTTGACTGAAGGATCATCTCCTTGTTTAGTTTCTTTTGCCTAAGGCTGGGGCGCAGTCCGGCTTGAAGAAGCTGTGAAGGGGATGATGGGTAGGGGGAGTTCCCCCAGTGGGCAAGGGGGAGAATGTTCCCTTCATGGTTTTATAGTTGGTTTTCTTTGTAACTTTTTCGTAGCAATAGTTGTTTGTAGTTATGATCAAGTAGTTTTTGTATACACAATTCTGCGACTCTATGAGTCTTTATTTACTAGTGCTCGCTGCATTGTAAGCAGGGATCTCCCTCCCTGCTCTGATATGGCTAAGTATCTTGTTAAATGGTGCACCTGGAACATCAAGGGACATTATTCGCCTGTTAAAAGGAAAAAAGTGATTTCTATCCTTAGGTGGGAAAGGGTTGATATTGCAGGAAACCCATCTTGATGATGGGGAACACCCGAAGCTACAGCAGGGGGCTTATGACCAGGTATTCTTTTCATCCTTTACTACTAAAAGTAGGGGAGTGGTGGTACATATCCAGAAAAATCTTCCATTCAAATCATTAGAGCAGGTAAAAGATGAGCAAGGGCAGTTTGTGATACTTAAGGTCCTGATACATAGAGAGGAATATGGCATTTTAAATGTCTGCTGTCCTCTGGCACATCCCCTCAAATCTTTGATTAGTGCTTTCTCTAAGCTGAGAGCCTTTGGAACATGGCACATTATTAATGGGGGGAGATTTCAATTGCCTTTTGGATCCGACAGTGGACAGGATGCCTAGTGGGCCCCCAACTATTTCTTTGCAGGCCAAGCAGGTGACTGACTTTTGTGAGAAGTTGGGGCTGGTGGATATTTGGCGATGTCTTCACCATATGAGCAGGTACTTCATCTTTTTTTCAAACCCACATAAATGTCACATGAGGATAGATCTCTTCCTGTCTTCCTTGACCTTTCTGGATTTGATTATCGGTTGTAGAATTAGGAACATAGCTATCTCTGATCACACGGCGGTATATTTGCAGGTTAAGGCCAAGAGTAAGGGGCTAGGTTTGCAACACTGGCTTCTGGATCCTTTTCTCCTTAAGGATTCCAAATTTGTGGAATACCTTTTGAAAGAGTTTCAGGAATTCTTGACTATCAACTCAGGCATGGTAGTAGTCTGTCTATGCTATGGGAGACCGCTAAGGCCTTTGGTCAGGGATTAGCTATTTCCTATTCGGCTAGACGGAAATGGCAAAAAGGGGGAGCAGTAGCATCTACTTGGGACGTGGTTGAAAGCCGCCGAGGTGGCACATTTTGCATGGCCTTCAGTGACTAAGCTACAGCGGATCACAGTTCAATACTTACACAAATCGCACAGATAGAACTTGCTTGTGCTCGACAAATGCTGTTTGAGTATTGGGAAAGGCCAGGGAGGTGTTTAGCTTATCTGACTGGGAAAAAGCATGCCCTCCCTATCCATTACTGCCATTAGAGTCAGAGCCAGGGTCCTTACGTGCAATGCCAAATGGATTAATTAGGCTTTTCAGAGTTTTTAATTCTGAATTGTATCAGTTGGAAGATTGCGGGGACAGGTGGGCTAAACTGGAAGCCTTTTTTAAGAACCTGGACCTCCCGGGGTAATCTTGGAACAGGCCTCTCTCCTTAATGCCCCCTTGACAGTTCAGGAAATACATGAGGCAGCTAGGCAACTTCAGCATGGGAAAGCACCTGGCCCTGATGGTCTCCCAGGTGAGTTTTATAAGGAGTTTATAGGGATTCTGTCAGGGCCGATGTTGGAAATACACAATCACTCCTAATGCATGAATGCCTACCACCATCAATGAGAGAAGCTAATATTTCCTGCATTCTTAAGAAGGGGAAGGTTCCTGAGGATTATGCCTCATACAGGCCCATCTCTCCATTAAATTCAGACTTCAAGATTCTGTCTAAGATCTTGGTGCTGAGATTGGAGAAGGTGTTGCTTCATGTTGTCAAAGAGGACCAGACAGGTTTTATAAGGGGCTGTAGGTCTTCCAATAATATGAGAAGTTTGCTGAACATAGTCCAAGTATGTCAGCAATGAATGATCCAGGAGTTGGTGATTTCCTTTGATGCAGAGAAATCATTTGACTGGGTGGAATGGCCATGTCTCTTTTATGTCTTAGAGAGGTTTGGGTTGGGTGGGGTCTTTGCTAGGTGGGTGCAGGTTTTGTACAACACCCTCTGACCGCAGTAATCACCAACAGGATGAAGTCAGGAAACTTTAGGATTGGTAGGGGTAGTCGGCAAGGCTTCTCCCTTTCACCATTGTTGTTTACATTGGTGATAGAGCCTCTGGCAGAAGCCATTCATCAGAACGTCCACATAACCACTCCAGAAGTGGGATCGAGGGTACATAAGATTACACTGTATGCAGATGATTTCCTTCTGTTTTTATTGAACCTGATGACCTCCATACCCCATCTAATACAATGTATCAATTCATTTGGGGCTATTTCAGGATATAAGATCAACTTTACAAAATCAGAGCCTTTGCATTTGGGGAACCTCAAGGAAATGTGAGAGGTCGAAGGTGGCCGTAGGTTACTCTTTAAGTGATCACGGGTCAGACTCTGAAACCTAGGCAATTTTATTACCCTCATGTTTGATCAGTTATTTTGGACTAACTTTGCACACTTGCTCGACAATATTAGGCAGGATCTTCAGAGATGGGAGGCTCTTCCAATTTCATGGTTGGGCTGAATAGCCTAATTAAGACAAATATTTTTCCTCGTTCGCTTTATCCCATGCGTATGCTCCCTATAATGTTTCCCAAGTCAATGCTGTGGAAGTTTATGGGTTGGTTTATTTCCTTTGTCTGGCATTGTGGGCGACCTCTCATCAAACTGACTAAATTGCAGTTGCCTCAAGGAGGGGGAAGAGTTGATGTTGCAGACATCAGGAGGTATTAATTGAGTTCCCAGTTGTCCTTTGTGTGTGATTGGGCAGGTAACATTCCAGGCTCAATATGCCTGGATATCGAGGCCTCCCAGGCAAAGTGCCCTCTTATTAATCTGCTGTTCATGGATAAGTTGAGAACAGTTATGGACCACTGCTGGAACACCATTGTTATTAGCACAGTCAAGGCATGGAGGACAATGTGTCAGAGTGAGGGTTGCTTATTCAAGACTTCACCACTCACTCCCATAGTTGGCATACCAGAGTTCCAACCAGGGATGATGGACTCAGGGTTCATGCTATGGGCAGCAAGAGGAGTTTCCAGTTTGGGAGACTTGTTTGAGGGGGAGGTTATGATGTCTTTCGAGCAATTGAGCCACAAATACGGCCCAGCAGATACTTTTTCTGTTTTTTTTTCAGGTTAGGGATTTCATCCAGAAGACTACGCTTCTCACTAAGCCTTATAAGCCCAATACAGAGAGGTTGTTGCTATGTTCCACAAGCACCCTCTCGGTTAATATCCTCTATCGCCTGCTGGGTGACAAGGCCTGGCAGGATATTAACCAGTTATGTGAGGTCTGGGAGCAAGAGATAGGAGTGGAGATCTCTTCTGAAATGTGGGAGGACATATGGGAGAACATGCAAATGATCTCAATCTGTAATAGGACATGTACTATACAGTTAAAAGTTCTGCACAGGGTTCATCAGGCACCGGGCCGTCTGGCGAAGTTTAGAAAAGGGCCATTTTCAATGTACCCAGGATGTAAAATAAGTGGAGTTACTCTTACCCATTGCTTCTGGACATGCCCCAGGCTCCGTGTTTGTTTGAGTGTTGTGGCGGGAGAGATAGGGAGGGTATTGAGGACCGAAGTCAAAGTAGACCCAATATCTCTCCTCCTCGGTCTACTGAATTTATCATCTTTAGACGGGCATGGGAAGAAACTATTTAATATTCCTACTTACTGTGCATGGAAGAATATTGTGATGATTTGGGTGTCTGAGAGCCCACCAGGCTTGCTGGGATGGTGGAAATTAATTAATTTTTTTACAAACATGGTGTACCACACAACAGACCTTTTTTATAAGACATGGCAGCCCTTTTTGAATTATTTAGATACAGATTTGTCTGTTATCTTAACTAGGGCATTTGTTTAAACAGGATGGTTAGGTTCATGGAGAGGGGACTCCTGAGTTAATACAGGAATATACACAACACTCTCGCTCTTTAGTTTGGGAGCTTTGCACCAAGTGTTGCTATTCTGTGTTTTTGTGTGTTCCTTTGGATGTTTTTTGTTTTATTAGTCATTTACTTATTGGTGTTGTTTTGCACAGTGTTAGATTTTGTTTTGTATTATATGGTAGGTTAGTAATTAGTAGGCAACAGTTGTATTGTAATTTGTATTTTTCTTTATTATACTCTTTGTTATGTATATTTTAAATATTTTTTTTTGTAAAGTCAAAAACTTTTTTTGTTAGTAAATATATTTACCAACAAAAATGTGTTGGCTGTAACATGATTACATTACCAACACTTTAAGCACTCTTCCTAAAGCGCAATTTTTTTTATAATGAGCGGTTGCACAAGAACGCAACCATTGTGTTATAGAAGAACTACCTATATATGATTACATAAAAGTACATTAAAACAGATGTTCATATTTATGTGATTGAATTTAATATTTTCACCTGTAATTCATGAAATGCAGATACATTGGTTGTATAAACTAAAGTTTCTGCTTACTTGAAGTCCATTCATTCATCCATTTAATGTGGCCTAGATGCTTTTATATTTCACTGCAGATCATGAAAAGTGTTATAATTATGTATTCTTCGTCAACAAAAAATTTCAGATCTTTGCATTTCTGGCCACTAATATTCAAGCTGTTTTATCCTTGGTCACTTTTCCCCCTGTAACATACATAGAGCATTCCATATATTTACATTACAGTCATTCTTAAACAGAACGAGGAGCTGACTATGTAAAAGCTTGACAAATATGTATAACAATGTGACCATTTCCCAAAACTGTAAACCAGTGAATAATGCTGAAAATGTGTTGCTGGAAAAGCACAGCAGGTCAGGCAGCATCCAAGGAGCAGGAGAATCGACGTTTCGGGCATGAGCCCTTCTTCAGGAATGAGGAAAGTGTGCCAAGCAGGCTAAGATAAAAGGTAGGGAGGAGGGACTTGGGGGAGGGGCGTTGGAAATGCAATAGCTGGAAGGAGGTTAAAGTGAGGGTGATAGGCTGGAGTGGGGGTGGGGGCGGAGAGGTCAGGAAGAAGATTGCAGGTTAGGAAGGTGGTGCTGAGTTCGAGGGTTGGGACTGAGACAAGGTGGGGGGAGGGGAAATGAGGAAACTGGAGAAATCTGAGTTCATCCCTTGTGGTTGGAGGGTTCCTAGGTGGAAGATGAGGTGCTATTCCTTCAGCTGTCATGTTGCTATGGTCTGGTGATGGAGTAGTCCAAGGACCTGCATGTCCTTGGTGGAGTGGGAGGGGGAGTTGAAGTGTTGAGCTACGGGGTGGTTGGGTTGGTTGGTCCGGGTGTCCCAGAGGTGTTCTCTGAAACATTCCACAAGTAGGTGGCCTGTCTCCCCAATATAGAGGAGGCCACATCGGGTGCAACGGATGCAGTAAATGATGTGTGTGGAGGTGCAGGTGAATTTGTGGCGGATATGGAGGATCCCTTGGGGCCTTGGAGGGAAGTAAGGGGGGAGGTGTGGGCGCAATTTTTGCATTTCTTGCGGTTGCAGGGGAAGGTGCCGGGAGTGGAGGTTGGGTTGGTGGGGGGTGTAGACCTGACGAGGGAGTCACGGAGGGAGTGGTCTTTTCGGAACGCTGATAGGGGAGGGGAGAGAAATATATCCCTGGTGGTGGGGTCTGTTTGGAGGTGGCGGAAATGACGATGGATGATACAATATATATGGAGGTTGGTGGGGTGGTAGGTGAGGACCAGTGGGGTTCTGTGGCGATTGGAGGGGTGGGGCTCAAGGGCGGAGGAGCGGGAAGTGGAGGAGATGCGGTGGAGAGCATCATCGATCATATCTGGGGGGAAATTGCGGTTTTTGAAGAAGGAGGCCATCTGGGTTGTACGGTATTGGAACTGGTCCTCCTGGGAGCAGTTGGGAATTGGGAATATGGGATGGCGTTATTACAGGGGGCAGGGTAGGAGGAGGTGTAGTCTAGGTAGCTGTGGGAGTCGGTCAGTTTATAGTAAATGTCCGTGTTGATTTGGTTGCCCGAGATAGAAATGGAGAGGTCCAGGAAGGGGAGGGAGGAGTGAGACGGTCCAGGTGAATTTGAGGTCAGGGTGGAAGGTGTTGGTAAAGTGGATGAACTGTTCAACCTCCTCGTGGGAGCATGAGGCAGTGCCGATACAGTCATCGATGTAGCAGAGGAAAAGGTGAGGGGTGGGCACCCAGGCCATATCCCTCCACACCCTTCCATTCATATACCCATCCAGAGGCCTTCTAAATGTTGCAATTGTACCAGCCTCCACCACTTCCTCTGGCAGCTCATGCCATACACATACCACCCAGTGAATAATATCAAACAGTGAATTTAATCTAGTCTACTCAGTCATGATAATTATTGATTGTGTGAACTGCACTTTAAAATTATTACTAACTGTTGCAGGAAGATGTAGTATTGTGTGAAATGAAATATATTACACAGTATTACATGGAGTTCTTCTGGTATATCACATATGAAAAGAGTAGAACACTGAACATGTCCAATCAAATTATAAATTCTTCATTTTCAAATAAAATTAATCTGTAAATATGAATGCAGATCTTTATTTATTCGAATCACAATATTCACTTTTTAATATCATTGTGAGGGAGGAGGCAGTGTAAGGCTGATATAGAATGCCAAGTACTTTTGGAAAGCTCTGTAGGTATCACATTTACAATGTTGCTTAATGATGAACTACTTAATAAATCATTATTTTACTTATGAGCTTGACTCCTTCGTTTGGTTACCTGAGACTCTGCAACCTAAACATCTCATTATATCTTTGGCAGACTCAGGATTCTGCAATATTCAGAATCTCTTTAATCACTGTTTCAGTGATTTTATTGGAATCACAACATCGGAGAGATTGAACAGCTTCCCTGAATGGAACCTAATGTTAATGGTTAAGAGAAAGTAAATAACTGTGGATGCCAGAAATCTGAAGCAAAAAATTCAAAAGTGCTGGAGAAACTCAACGGGTCCGGCTTCATCCATAGAGAGAAAAATAGAGTTAACATTTCATGTCCAGTCAAACTTTCATTACTGGTTAATGTTACTGTTAATGGCTGCAGGGATATCTTAAGTGGTTTTGTTCAGCATTGCAAGATTAAAGAGATCAAACAGTTGGCGAACTATGACACATTCTTGCCCTTTATTTCAGAAAGAGAACCTTCAAGCATGTACCAGCCCTGCAATTATCTCAGTGACTGATTTTACTTTCATCTTTATCAGTATATTTTATTCTTACCTACTTTAAATCTTTGTTCTATACTTTAGCCAAACACTATAACATTTTTACTGAACTAACCTAAGCAATAGTTGTGTAATAAATCTTTTGTCTTGTTCAAAACATAGAACTCTGTTGCAGTCTGATTTTGAATGAAACACTAATTACTGAAGGACCATAATGGAACTTATACAACTTCTTAGTTCATGGGCCTGTCTGAGGACACATCTGGTATGAGGTCTGTCTACATTTTCCTGCTAATTGTCTTGCTGTAAACATTAAATTGGCTGTCCAATGATTGGTTCTAAACTACATTGTGATTCTGGGAGGGCAAGTTCCTTCATTGTGCTGGCTCAATAGAGCTACACTACAGAAAATTCCACAAAGATGAACAGTCCATGTCTCCTGAATTGAAGGCTACAGACTGTCCAAGCAAATCATTTATGGGAAACTGTCTCAGGTCAAATGACATCAGGATGGTCAGTAATAATAATAAAAGGACACCCTATAAAAACTTCCTGTAGCCAATCAAACCATGTGAAATTTGGTTCAGAATGTTTTATGGATTATCTGCACCACATTTTCCTGCTAATTGTCTTGCTGCAAACATTAAATTGGCTGTCCAATGATTGGTTCTAAACTACATTGTGATTCTGGGAGGGCATTCAACATGCCAAAAGGAATGTAGAGATGGCACCAATCTAAAGCCCATCGAGCCTACACTATTCCATTATCATACATATGTTTATCCAATGACCATTTAAATGCCCTTAATGTTGGTGAATCCACTACGGTTGCAGGCAGGGCATTCCACACTCTTACTACTCTGAGTAAAGAAACTGCCTCTGACATCTGTCCTACATCTATCACCCCTCAATTTAAAGCTATGTCCCCTCATACTAGCCACCACCATCCGAGGAAAAAGGCTCTCACTGTCTACCCTCTCTAATCCTCTGATTATCTTGTATGTCTCTATTAAGTCACCTCTTAACCTTCTTCTCTCTAATGAAAACAGCCTCAATTTCCTCAGTCTTTCCATATAAGACCTTCCCTCCATACCAGGCAACATTCTGGTAAATCTCCTCTGCACTCTTTCCAATACTTCCACCTCCTTCCTATAATGCGGCGTCCAGAACTGTACACAATACTCCAAGTGTGGCCGCACCAGTTTTGTACAGCTGCAACATGAGCTCATGACTCCAAAACTCAATCCTTCGACCAATAAAAGCTAACACACTATAAGCCTTGGATGAGGGTTTGCTCGCTGAGCTGAAAGGTTCATTTCCAGAGATTTTGTTCCCTTACCAGGTAACATCTTCAGTGAACCTCATGTGAAGCAATGCTGAAAATTCCTGCTTTTTATTTATATGTTTGGGTTTCTTTGGGTTGGTGATATCATTTCCTGTGGTGATGTTATTTCCTGTGGTGAAGTCACTTCCTGTTTCTTTTCTCAGGGGGTGGTAGATGCTGAACAATCCTATCAAATTGGGTTGCAACTTTCAGGGTCTCTCTCACTGGTATCTCACATACGGATGAGGAAGGACACCAATTTGACTGGGACAATACATCCATCCTAGGACGAGCCAAACAAAGACATACATGAGAATTCCTAGAAGCATGGCATTCCAAATGGAACTCTCGCAACAAACACATTGAGTTAGACCCCATCTACCATCACCTGAGAAAAGGAACAGGAAGTTACTTCACCACAGGAAATGACATCACCAACCCAAAGAAACCCAAACATATAAATAGAAAGCAGGAATTTTCAGCATTGCTTCACATGAGGTCCACTGAAGATGTTACCTAGTAAGGTAACAAAACATCTGGAAATGAACCTTTCAGCTCAGTGAGCAAACCTACATCCAAAACCTCAACCTGAGCTACAAAGTTTCCCAAAACTCACTAACACCATAAACTTGCTGAACAAACCTATCAAATTGGGTTGCAACTTTCAGGGATCTATGTACATGAATACTGAGAGCTCTCTGCTCATCCACACTACCAAGAATCTTACCATTAACCCAATTCTCTGTATTCCTGTCACTCCTTTCAAAGTGAATCACCTCACACTTTTCTGCAGTAAACTCCATTTGCCACCTCTTATCCCGGCTCTGCTGCTTATCTATGTCCCTCTGTAACCTGCAGCATCCTTCCGCACTGTCCACAACTCCACCAACTTTAGTGTCATCCTCAAATTTACTAACCCATCCTTCTACGCCCTCATCCAGGTCATTTATAAAAATGCCAAACAGCAGTGGCCCCAAAACAGATCCATGCCATATGCCACTACTAACTGAACTCCAGGATGAACATTTCCCATCAATCACCACCTTCTATCTTCTTACAGCAAGCCCATTTCTGATTCAAACTGCTAAATCACCCTCAATCCCATGTAATTTCTGCAATAGCCGACCATGGAGAGCCTTATCAAACACCTTACTGAAGTCAATATACACCACATCAACTGCTTTACCCACTTCCACCTTTTGGTCACCTTCTCAAAGGACACAAAAAGGTTTGTGAGGCATAACCTACCCTTTCTAAAACTGTGTTGACTATCCATAATCAAATTACTTCTTTCTAGATGATTTTAAATCCTAACTCTTAATACTTTCCAAAGCTTTGCCCACAACAGTAGTAAGGCTCACTGGTCTATACTTACCAGTCTCTACTCCCCTTTTTAAACAAGGGGACAACATTTGCAATCCTCCAGTCTTTTGGCAATACTCCTGTTGACAATGACAACATAAAGATCAAAACTAAAGGCACTGCAATCACTTCCCTAGCTTCCTAAATAATCCTATGATAAATCCCATCCAGTCCAGAGTATTTAGCTATTTTCTCATTTCGCAGAATTGCTAACACCTTCTCCTTATGAACCTCAAACCTGTCTAGTCTAATAGCCTGTATGTCAGTATTCTCCTCGACAACATTGTCTTTTTCCTGGAGGGATAAAGACTGATCAGTGAGGAATTTGAAACTGAATGACAAGCTGCATTTGTTTTTAATGCCAATACTGAGGCTAACTCTAATTAGTACTAAATAACATTACACTTACTTAACATTCAGTGGATATTTGATGGACACCTGGCACCACTGTTTCATTGATACTTTGCTGTCTGCTTTTGTTTAAACCACTACTAACCTGCCCTTAAAAGAAAACATTTTCATGGCAAACTTTAAGAAAAAAATTGAATTTTAGCATAAATTTTGTTTAATAATTATTAACTACTTTCTTCTCTAAATTTAAATAGGCAATCAGGTTTGCTAACGTACAATACGAAAATATACATGCCAAACAGTGAAATACTTTCAGTGTAAGTTACTATACGTGTACTTTGCCTATACCAGCTTTCAGGGTTCTTTTTGCTATGTGCATACAATGTTGTGATTCTACCTGGCAGTTAGTGTGCTTGGGTTTACAACATGTGCACGCACACACACATACATTGTAATGTCTGCTTCACAATTTGTAATGTGTTGTACTGCTGTGAATAAACTAACCACTGAAGTTAATCAATCCCTGATGAGTTTGATTATTAGATCATTCTCACGAATTGGCTGGACAGCTGGTCTGAAATGCAGAATGACTCTAACTGCACGGTTTCAATTTCTGTTTAGGTTGAAGTCACCATGAAAGCCCCACCTTCTCACCCTTGCCCCTTTGCCTCAAGCATGATAACCCTCAAGCTAAACTTACCACTACTCACCTGCCTGTAATGACTGTGGATTTTAGTCCTCTCAGACGATGACAATTTTCACTTTCACTACTCAAAGATAGGTGATATAAATACCAATAGTTATAGCTCTAACAATGACACTTCCAACAATGCATCATGGCTTAACAAAACAAAACAATAAATTCAGTTAACAAAACCATGAGAAAACAGTAGTGCCAAGTAGAGAGACAGTTTTATACATCCAAGCAAAGGTTTTATTGAAATTAAACTCATCCTGTGGAAATATTTGTTTTCCCTTTCTATCAATAACATCATATATTTGACTTGCCTGTAAAAATCCATATTAATACGCTGCACTGATAGTTTCCTGCATCTAACATCATTTAGAATTTTCTGAAGCATTATTAAATCAGAATTACATCATGAGAGAAGACAGAAATTGAAAAGTCAGAAACATGAAGTATTAACTTTGTTTTACGCTTCACTGATACTGCATGATCTGAAGTATTACCCACATTTTCTGTTTTTATCACTGATTTCTAGTATCCACAGTAATGTGCTTTTGAAGCAGAAAAGGAGGCCATTTTCAGTGTATTGAATTGTGAGGCTGTAGTATACGTTACTGATACTGTGCATTAAAAAAGGTAAATGTATTACATTGTTCTGAAAACTAAGGTATGAGGAAGTTACTTTCCAAGTTTCATTAAATAACTCGGCAGACTAATCTAAATTTTTGAGAACATTCAAAATGTCACTGCAGCATCAACAGAAAAATGTCAACTGAAATATTTTAATTTGTGAAGGCAATGGAGGATTCTTTTCATTGCCCAAAGGTGGGGGAGGAAGTGAGAAACACTGTTTGAGAACATAAACTTAGAGTGTTATACATCAAAAATTGATTTCTCTTTCCACTGATGTCTCAATGAATGTCAAATACTTAATCTATTCCTTAAGCTCTCCTGCGGTGACAAAATATGTTGCAAAATTACTAAACAATTTTACAATGTGGCAAATATTGAGGCATGGATCCATCTTTTCATTCCCCCTTCTGCACTGTACTTTTGATAGAACTGAAAACAGAAATGAGTATCCATTGCAGGGCTGACATGCTTTTGAAGTCAAGATATAAACATGTTATTGTATATAATTAGGAACTTCATTTTCATTGTTATTTTTATGTTTGTGTTGTAAGGGGAAATGAGTCACACAGGCACAATGTATCATATTTAGAAACAAGTAGAAGGTCTGTGCAACAGCATCATCTAATGGGCAATTCTAAAATTGTTCACAAACTCAATAGTCAAATTTGGAAGGGAGGGTCACTTTTAAATTCAATTACATTCGTTGAACTGAATCTTACTTTTTTTGACTAAGTCTGAATTATGTTGAATTTTTTTTTTGGAAGGTTACTCACTGTGAGGCCTGTGCTATGTCTTACCAAACTCATTAATTAACTACCCAATGCCTGCGGTGTCCTTCATGTCTGATTTTTGTCCCATTTCAGCATGTGCCATTCCCACAACTCGCCATTCAATGGATATCCTGGAAATCGCTGGCAAATAGGGAAGGTGATGGCCCAGTGGTGTAATCATTAGACTATTTCCAGCCTCATTCCTGATGAAGGGCTTTTCCCCGAAACGTCGATTTTCCTTCTCTTCGGATGCTGCCAGACCTGCTGTGCTTTTCCAAGCACCACACTTTTGATATTAATCCAGAAACTCAGCTAATGGTCTGGAGACCTGGGTTTGACACTCTGCTTCCACCACCCTCCCCCCCCCCACCACACACACACACACACACACACACAGAGCAGATTATAGAATTTGAATTCAATAAAAATGATCTGGAATTAAGAATTTACTGATAACCATGAAACCATTGTCATTTGTCAGGAAAACCCATTTGGTTCACTAACCTGGTCTGGCCTACATGTGACTCTGGACCCACAACAAAGTGGTTAACTCTCACTACCCTCTGAAATGCCTTGGTTAGAGACAAACAAAACTGTAGATGTTGGAATCCAAAGTAGACAGGCAGGAGGCTGGAAGAACATAGCAAGCCAGGCTGCATCAGGATTACACCTGAAATGTTGACTTCTCCACCTCCTGATGTTGCTTGACTTGCTGTGTTCCTCCAGCCTCCTGCCTGTCTACGCTGAAATGGCCTAGCAAACTATCCATTTGTATTAATCGCTATAAAGTTGTAACAAAAAAAATGTAGTTGGATGGACCACGACTGAAGTACTAGAAAAGATAATGGCAGCTACAAAGCTAGTCTTACTATCATCTGGGGACTATTTCCAAAATTTGGAGAGCTGTCTCACATACTAGTCAAGCAACAGCCTGATATTAACATACTCATACAATCATAACTTACAGACAAAGTTCCAGACAGCACCATTACCATTCCTGGATATGCTCTATCTGCTCCACCATGTTGAACACCAATGAGAGCAGAAGGACATAAAATGCACAGTGGGTGAGGGATTTCAAAATCCACTTTCTGATGGCTCATCAGTAGCACTACTGGTGAGTAGTTTGGTCCTAAAAGGACATAGCTGCAAGAATGGATCTGCAGCAAGTGATGAGAGAACCAATAAAAAGGAAAACATACTTGACCTCATCCTTACCAATCCACCTGTTGCAGATAATAAACAATAGACAATAGGTGCAGGAGTAGGCCATTCTGCCCTTCAAGCCTGCACCACCATTCAATATGATCATGGCTGATCATCCTTAATCAGTATCCTGTTCCTGCCTTATCTCCATAACCCTTGATTCCACTATCCTTGAGAGCTCTATCCAAACCTTTCAGAGACTGGGCCTCCACTGCCCTCTGGGGCAGAGCATTCCACACAGCCACCACTCTCTGGGTGAAGAAGTTTCTCCTCATCTCTGTCCTAAATGGTCTATCCCGTATTTTTAAGCTGTGTCCTCTGGTTCGGCACTCACCCATCAGCGGAAACATGTCTCCTGCCTCCAGAGTGTCCAATCCTTTAATAATCTTATATGTCTCAATCAGATCCCCCCTCAGTCTTCTAAACTCAAGGGTATACAAGCCCAGTCGCTCCAGTCTTTCAGTGTAAAGTAATCCCGCCATTCCAGGAATTTGACCTCGTGAACCTATGCTGCACTCCCTCAATAGCCAGAATGTCTTTCCTCAAATTTGGAGACCAGAACTGCACACAATACTCCAGGTGCGATCTCACCAGGGCCCTGTACAGCTGTAGAAGAACCTCTTTACTTCTATACTCAATCCCTCTTGTTATGAAGGCCAGCATGCTATTAGCCTTCTTCACTACCTGCTGTACCTGCATGCTTACCTTTATTGACTGGTATACAAGAACACCCAGATCTTTTTGTACTACCCCTTAACCTAAATTGATTCCATTTAGGTAGTAATCTACCTTCCTGTTCTTGCCACCAAAGTGGATAACCGTACATTTATCCACATTAAACTGCATCTGCCATGCATCTGTTCACTCACCTAGCCTATCCAGGTCACCCTGTATTCTCCTAACATCCTCATCACATTTCACCCTGCCACCCAGCTTAGTATCATCAGCAAATTTGCTAATGTTATTGCTGATACCATCTTCTATATCATTAACATATATTGTAAAAAGCTGCGGTCCCAGCACTGATCCCTGCAGTACCCCACTGGTCACTGCCTGCCATTCTGAAATGGAGCCATTTATCACTACTCTTTGTTTCCTGTCAGCCAATCAACATTCAATCCAAGTTAGTACTTTGCCCCCAATACCATGCGCCCTAATTTTGCTCACTAACCTCCTATGTGGGACTTTATCAAAAGCTTTCTGAAAGTCCAGGTACACTACATCTACTGGATCTCCCTCGTCCATCTTCAGAGTTACATATTCAAAGAATTCCAGAAGACTAGTCAAGTATGATTTCCCCTTCATAAATCCATGCTGACTCTGACCTATCCTGTTACTACTGTCCAGATGTGTCGTAATTTCATCCTTTATAATAGACTCCAGCATCTTTCCCACCACTGAGGTCTGACTAACTGGTCTATAATTTCCTGCTTTCTCTCTCCCACCTTTCTTAAAAAGTGGTACAACATTAGCCACTCTCCAATCCGCAGGAACTGATCCCGAATCTATCAAACTCTGGAAAATAATCACCAACGCATCCACGATTTCTCGAGCCACCTCCTTCTGTACCCTGGGATGTAGACCATCAGGCTCCAGGAGCTTATCAACCTTCAGACCTAACAGTCTCTCCAACACCAATTCCTGGCAAATATAAATTCCCTTCAGTTCAGGTCCTTCAGCCACTGTTAACTCAGGGAGATTGCTTGTGTCTTCCCCAGTGAACACAGATCTGAAGTACCAATTCAATTCTTCTGCCATTTCTTTGTTCCCCGTAATATATTCCCCTGTTTCTGTCTTCAAGGGCCCAATTTTAGTCTTAACCATTTTATTTGCCTTTCACATACTAAAAAAACTTTTACTATCCTCCTTTATATTTTTGGCCAGTTTACCTTCGTACCTCATTTTTTTTCTCTGTGTATTTCCTTCTTAGTAATCCTCTGTTGTTCTTTAAAAGCTTCCCAGTCCTCCGTTTTCCCACTTATCTTTGCTATGTTATACTTTTTCTCTTTTAACTTTATATGTTTCTTAACTTCCCTCATCAGCCACGGCCACCCATGCCTCCTCCTAGGATCTTTCTTCCTTTTTGGAATGAACTGATCCTGTATCTTCTGCATTATATACAGAAATATCTGCCATTGTTCCTCCACTGTCATCCCTGCTAAGGTATTGCACCATTGAACTTTGGCCAGCTCCTCCCTCATATTTCCATAGTTCCCTTTATTCAACAGAAATATTGTCACTTCTGATTGTACCCTCTCCCTCTCAACTTGCAGATTGAAGCTTATTGTATTATGGTCACTACTTCCCAATGGCTCCTTCACTTCGAGGTCCCTGATCAATTCTGGTTCATTGCACAATACCAGATCCAGAATTGCCTTCTCCCTGGTCGGCTCCAGCACCAGCTGTTCTAAGAATCCATCTCGGAGGCACTCCACAAAGTCTCTTTCTTAAGGTCCAATACCATCCTGATTCTTCCAGTCTACCTGCATGTTGAAATCCTCCATAACAACTGTAGTAACATCTTTGCAACAGGCCAATTTCAGCTCATGATTCAACTTACATCCGGCATCCAGACTACTGTTTGAGGGCCTGTAGATAACTCCCAAGAGGGTCTTTTTACCCTTAGGATTTCTCAGCTCTATCCACACTGACTCTACATCCCCTGATTCTAGGTCCCCCCATGCAAGGGACTAAATATCATCCCTTACCAAGATGGCCACCCCACCCCTCTGCCCGTCAGTCTGTCCTTACAATGGCACGTGTAGCCTTGAATATTAATTTCCCAGGCCCTGTCCATTTGAAGCCATGTCTCAGTTATCCCCCCAATATTGTATCTGCCAATTTCCAAAAGAGCCTCAAGCTCATCCATCTTATTTCTAATACTTTGTGCATTCATGAATAGTATTTTTAATTTGTTACTGCCCTCACCCTTCCCATCAACTCCTATTTCACTCAACCTTACAGCATGATCCCTTTCTGAGTTTTCTGCCTCATTGATACAGTTGTCTTTCTTGACTTCCTTTGTTCTAACTTTCCCTTCAATTTCCTTCTTAAGCATCCAGTTTGTCCCCTCCCCCTGTCCATGACAGCATCAATAAGAGTGATCACCGCACTATCCTTGTGGAGCCAAAGTCCCACCGTCACATGGAGAATAACCTACATCGTGTTGTGTGGCATTATCACCGTGTTAAATGAGTTCAGAGGAGGTTCACTAGATTGATCCCAGAGATGAGGAGTTTGTCGCATGAAGACAGAATGAACAGTTCGGCCTATATTCTCTGGAATTTAGAAGAATGAGGAGAGATCAAGTTGAGGTATTGAAGATGATAAAAGGTGTAGATAAAACAGACACAGAGTGGATGCTTCTTCTTGTAGGGCATTCTCGGACAAGAGGTCATAGTCTTAGGATAAGCGGTAGCAAATTTAAAATAGAGTCGAGGAGAAACTATTTCTCCCAAAGGGTTGTGAATCTGTGGGATTTGTTACCTCAACGCATGGGACAGTAAGTAAATTTAAGGAGGAATTAGACACATTTTTAATTGATAATGGGTTGAAAGGTTATGGGGAGAAGGCAGGAAAATGGGGATGAGGAGCAAACCAAGTATGATTGAATGGTGGAACAGAGTCGATGGGCCAAATGGCCAAATTCTGCTCCTATATCTTATGAACTTCTGAAATTATTAATGGGACAGACTTCAAATAGATCTAACAACTCAAGACAGGACATCCATGAGGTGCTATGGGTCATCAATACCAGCAGAATTACACTCCAGTACAATCTGAAACCTCATGGCCCAGCACTTTCCCCAGTAGACCAAACTCATCAGTCAGAGGATCAATTCTGATTCAATGGAGAATGCAGTCAGCCATGCCAGGAGCAGCAACTGGCATACCTGAAAATGAAGGGTCAACCTGATGAAACTACCAAACAGCACTACTTGCATGCCAACAGCATAAGGAAGAAGTGATAGACAGACTAAAGCGATCCACAATCAATGGATCATATCGAAGTTCTGTAGTCTTGCTACATCCAATTGAGAATGGACAATTAAACAACTCATCAGAGGAGAAGACTTCACAAGTATCCCCATCCTGACTGATGGAAAAGCCTAACACATCAGTGCAAAACATAAGACTGAAGCATGTGCAGCAACGTCCTCTGGTGATCACCAGCATTACAGATACCAGTCTTCAGCCAATACAATTCATTCCATCTGATATCAAGAAATGGGTGGAGGCACTGGATACTGCAAAGGCTATGGGCCCTGACCACAGTCCAGAACTTCTACTCTCCTAGCCATGCTCTTCCAGTACAGTTACAACACTGGCATCTACCCAGCAACATGGAAAATTGCCCAGGTATGTCTTGTATACAAAAATCACAGAATCATAGAATCCCTACAGTGTGGAAACTGGCCACTTGGCCCAACAAGTCCACACCAACCTTCCAAAGAGTATCCCATCCAGACCCACTCCCGTAACCTAATACTCTACATTATCCCTTGACTAATGCATCAAGCCAACACATTCCCTGAACACTATGGGCAATTTAGGACAGCCAGCTCCAGGACATCTCTGCAGGTGTTCCTCAGGGTAATGTCATAGACCCAACCATCTTCAGCTGCTTCACCAATGACTTTCCCTCCAAAATAAGGTCAGAAGTGGGGATGTTTACTGATGATTGCACACTGTTTAGCACCATTCGCAACTCCACAGATACTGAAGCATTCCATGTTCAAATACAAGTTCTGACCAATATTCAGGTTTGGGCTGACAAGTGGCAAGTAACATTTGCCACATAAATGCCAGCCGATGGATCTTCTCCAATAAGAAACAATCTAGCCACTGTCCCTTGACATTCATTGGTGTTACCATCACTCAATGCCCCACTGTCAACATTCTGGAGGTTAGTTTTAACAAGAACCTCAACCGGACTCACCACGTAAACACAATGGCTACAAGAGCAGGTGAGAGGCTAGGAATACTGCAGCAAGTAACTCATTTCCTGAGTCACCAAAACCTGTTCATCGTCTACAAGGAACAAGTCAGGAGTGTAATAGAATACTCCCCACTTGCCTGGATGAATGCAGCTCCAGCCACACTCAGAAAGTTCAACACCATCCAGGTCAAAACAGCTTGCTTAATTGGCAGCACATCCACAAACATCCACTCGCTTCACCACTGATGCTCATTCGCAGCAGCATGCACTATCCACAAGATGCATTGCAGAAATATTCTAAAGATCCTTAGATAGCACCTTCCAAACCTATGGCCACTTCCATCTAGAAGAATAAGGGAAGCAGATACATGGGAACACCACTACCCTCAAGTTCCACTGCTAGCCATTTACCATCCTGACTTGGAAATTTATTGCCATTCCTTCACTGTTGCTGGATTGAAATCCTGACATTCACTCCGTAACGACATTGTGGGTCAGCATGTGGACAGCACATAGTTTAAGAAGGCAGTTCACCACCACATTCTCAAGGATAATGATAAACTATATAAACGGTGAGCCAGAGATATCCATATCCCATGAATGAATAAATGAAAATGGGGGCTATAGCCCTGGGCCTGTACCATCTTTACAAGATTGTTGTGCACTCACACAAGCACTGTCACTGTGAAGCTGCCCTCTAACGTTTCCTGACATTTGTCCAGGGTGTAGCAGATGGTGAAAATTGGCAGCCTGTTTTATGGGCAGGGTCCTGGATGATCTGCTGTACAGGATGGTACACCGATGGGACTTCCTCTTACCACAGGAGCAATGGAGGCCACATTATCAGACCATGTAAGCCTGGTCTGAGCTTGTTACCTGGGATATAGCAGTCTCAGGCTTCTGGAAGAACATGTAACAGTGTAGGAAGCTAAACGACATCCTTCAGCAGTCTACCAGCGTTTGTGTCCCTATCCTCTCTCTGATTATCTCACTCTCACTCTATTCCTGCTACATCCCACCAAGACTCATGCTCTACTATTCTCATATTGCCTGCAACATCTTCCCCGTTCATTTCCAACTATCCCACATTCATTTCCAACTATCCGATATCGTAAACCTCACATCATCGATACTGCCTACTCACTTGCTTGTGAGACATATCATCACTTGAACCAACAGTAATAGCTGCGCCACCCATTTTTGTCTTGCCTCTGTCTCATTCCAAGAGAGAAAACAACCCACAAAAAGTCAAGATGTATAGCATGTAGAATAGAATACAGATCCTCACTCATTATGAGGAGAGAATCCTGACTCTGACGACTGTAAGCAGGGCCTGGACTGATATTGGAGGCTGCTCCTGACATGCTGTGCCAGGAATCCCTGAACAGAAGCTATCCTCCTCAACTTGACTGAGGACTGCAGACAAAGGCATAAAGCTTCTTGGCTTTCTGTCTGCACTAAATGGCAAACTAAAAATATGCGAGCCTGTTAACTCTGGTTGAGAGAGCAATGTGCAAAGAGCCAAGGAAATGCATTGCAAGGTGGAGACGCTGTGAGCATCCAGGTAGGCTAAAACTGCACGAGCACTCCGAGAGCAAATTGAACAGTTTGGAGATGCAGCTTGGCCCAGTCAATGAGTTGGGAGTGTGACCCTGAATGCAAAGTGAAAATGTGAAGCGGCAGCATCAGAATGATTGTTGCTGTGGCAACACGAGATGTGGATCAGAGATGTCTCATGAGGGTTCTTAGAGGTTGGCACATCCAGCATCTATAGAAGTGGAATGGGTGTAGCCTGTGCTTATGAAGTGGGCCCTGAGATGACGGTGCCCTGCTTTAGCACGGAGGTTGTTCAGAGCAAGTGGTGAACTCAATCCACCAGGTGCTTGCCCTGGATTCCTTGTTGAGTCTTTCCAATATTTAGCTTGTTTAGCATGTTTGATGAATATTAATGAGGTAAATATTAATGAGGTAAATAATGGCATTAACCAAACTTATAAAAAGTGATAACACCAATCGATTGGCATCTTATTGGAGCCTAGTGAGAATGTTGCCATGCCAGTTTTGCCAAACATAAAAGATGGAGCAAGATGGTTATGATACTTAGATGGGCTTTGCCGCACTTTAATCTTCCCATAACCCATCTTACTCAGACCCTTATAATATTATGCTCATTAACTGTTTAAAATACTTTAAAACACACAATTTGTGAATTAAATTGAATATCTGGAATCATCCCTATACCGTGAAACAACTATAAGAAGAAATTCTAAGAATGTGCTGGAGAAGCTTAGTGGGCTTTTGTTTCACTCTTAATGCAATAACTACTTTGTGGATAATATTTGGATGGTTTTACTTCCTTTTAACTTTGCTGAATTACTCAGGACAGCGCCTTGACCAATCAGAGTCAAACTGCCTAGTTAAAATGTTAACAAAGATTAGCAATTAAATGTCAGTTATTAACTTGTGCATTTACTCAGACAAGACTTCTACTGAACATAATCCTTATGCCAATTAGCACTGTGTTGGCATATCTTATAAAATGTTGTTCCCTTGTAAATGTCCTGATGAGTTCGAGAATAAATTTTGTAGCAAAATGTTTTTCTTCAAGCAACTTCAAACTGAAGCTACATTGTCAAAATGTACTCTACAAGGTAATTATTGTATTAAGAACAAAAACAGCTGGGAAAAGCAAACTTAGCATATCACCAACATCTGGAGAGAATTAGAGTTAACATTTTAGTTGACATAGTAACCTTTCATCAGAACATCAGTTAAGTACTTCTCTTCATGGATATTGTCTGACCTGTTGAGTTTTCCCAGCTATTGTTTTTATTTCAGATTGTACATCAGTGAGTAAAGCTCCATCAGTGGAACTTGTAATACTTTGATCAAAATATTACAAAAATAAATCAAAAGATATCCCAGTTTATAAGTATTAGAGTATGGAGAATGTCTATTAAATCTGTAAAAAAAAAATCAAAATTGCTTGCACGATAACAGAAAAGCATTGAGTCGAGGAAATGTTCCTTAACGTCATTGTTTAGAAACATTTTCATAGCAGTTAACTCCTGTTTAGAACCTCTTAAAAATAATGATGCCTCAATGATAAAAATGAAACATTTTTACCTGTGATTTGTAATATATTATAGCTTTATAGTAATATTTCAGGATCAGAGCACATAAATTAGGTAATCATTCAGCATAGTACTGAACAGATATTAGATTGAGAAAGGTGCCATCTTGTGGGTGAGATATTAAACTGAAATCCCATCTGCCTGTGCAGGTAAGCATAAAAGATTCAAATGAAGAAAATCCAAAGTAATCTCCAATGTCTTCGCCAAAATTTACCCCAAAGACCAACAGCAAAGCTTATGTTTTCAAACTTCTTATCACCATGTGCAAGATCTTATCTGCACATCAGTTGCAAGATTTGCTCAGGAAGCAATAATGACAGTACTTCAGAAAAACTTTACTAGTTATAAAATATCTTAGTAAATCCCAAAGACTCAAACTATATTCATTCTTTCTTCCTCCTTAATTCTGTGCAAATACTTCAGGGTTAACAACCAGTTTCACTCATTGGTTTATTTTGTCAATTGTTACAAATTTTAGTTTATTTATCTCAAATGTACGTTCAAGGCTTGCTGCATTAAATTCAGAAACAAACATCAGCTCATCAAAATCTATTTGCTACTTTTTGAAAAAAAGATTATTTGGTGTTTACTGCTTTCTATAAAGTACCCTTGAAGCCTTGAGCCCCTGTTAAGCCAAATGACTTCGATTAGCCTTTTGCCTGTGGAATTGAAAATGAGAGCCAGTGTATGCAAAATAGGGAAAGATCTGATGGTGAACTAGTCCCCATGTAACAAAATGCATTACATTGTCTACAAGTCTTGGTCCAGGTCAAACTATGAAGCACAAAACTATAATGATTTGTGTTAACTATAATGATAACTATGTGTTATTCGTCAATCTAGCTTTAGTTCTTATCAAAATCACAAATGACATTCCACTAGACCATGACAAAGGCAAACTTTCTTAATTCATCCTCCTGATCTCTGTCACCTTGACATTGTTGACACCCCACGCTGGCCTATTACCTGCCCTCGACCTCTTCATTTCCAACTGCCGCCGGGACATTATCCGCCTCAACCTGTCTACCCCCCTACCCCACTCCAACCTCTCACCCTCACAACGCGCAGCCCTCCAATCCCTCTGCTCCAATCCCAACCTCACCATTAAGCCAGCGGATAAAGGGGGCGCAGTGGTAGTCTGGCACACTGACCTCTACACCGCTGAAGCCAAACGCCAACTCGAGGACACCTCTTCCTACTGCTCCCTCGACCATGACCCCACGCCCCATCACCAAACCATCATCTCCCAGACCATACAGAACCTCATCACCTCAGGAGATCTCCCACCCACAGCTTCCAACCTCATAGTCTGGGAACCCCACACTGCCCGGTTCTACCTCCTTCCCAAGTTCCACAAGCCTGACCACCCTGGTAGACCCATTGTCTCAGCATGCTCCTGCCCCACTGAACTCATATCTACCTACCTTGACACTGTCCTATCCCCCCTAGTCCAGGAACTCCCCACATACGTTTGAGACACCACCCATGCTCTCCACCTCCTCCAAGACTTCCGTTTCCCCGGCCCCCAACGCCTCATCTTCACCATGGATATCCAACCCCTCTACACCTCCATCCGCCATGACCAGGGCCTCCAAGCCCTCCATTTTTTCCTCTCCAGACGTCCCCAACAGTACCCTTCCACTGACACTCTCATTCGTTTGGCCGAACTGGTCCTCACCCTTAACAATTTCTCCTTTGAATCCTCCCACTTCCTCCAGACCAAAGGGGTAGCCATGGGCACATGTATGGGCCCCAGCTATGCCTGTCTCTTTGTTGGCTACGGAGAGCAGTTGATCTTCCGTAATTACACCGGCACCACTCCCCACCTCTTCCTCCGCTACATTAATGACTGCATTGGTGCCACCTCGTGCTCCCGCGAGGAGGTTGAGCAATTCACCAACTTCACCAACACATTCCACCCTGACCTTAAATTTACCTGGACCAGCTCTGACACCTCGCTCCCCTTCCTGGACCTCTCCATCTCCATTAGTGACGGCCGACTTGACACTGACATTTTTCACAAACCCACCGACTCCCATAGCTACCTGGATTACACCTCTTCCCACCCTATCTCTTGCAAAAATGCCATCCCATATTCCCAATTTCTCCGCCTCCGCCATATCTGCTCCCAGGAGGACCAGTTCCATCATAGAATACACCAGATGGCCTCCTTCTTTAGAGACCGCAATTTCCCTTCCCACGTGGTTAAAGATGCCCTCCAACGCATCTCGTCCACATCCCGCACCTCCGCCCTCAGACCCCACCCCTCCAACCGTAACAAGGACAGAACACCCCTGGTGCTCACCTTCCACCCGACAAACCTTCGCATCATCCAAATCATCCACCAACATTTCTGCCACCTCCAAAAAGACCCCACCACCAGGGATATATTTCCCTCCCCACCCCTTTCCGCCTTCCGCAAAGACCGTTCCCTCCGTGACTACCTGGTCAGGTCCACACCCCCCTACAACCCACCCTCCCATTCTGGCACTTTCCCCTCCCACCGCAGGAACTGTAAAACCTGTGCCCACACCTCCTCCCTCACCTCTATCCAAGGCCCCAAAGGAGCCTTCCACATCCATCAATGTTTCACCTGCACATCCACCAATATCATTTATTGCATCCGTTGCTCCCGATGTGGTCTCCTCTACATTGGGGAGACTGGGCGCCTCCTAGCAGAGCGCTTTAGGGAACATCTCCGAGACACCCGCACCAATCAACCAAACCGCCCCGTGGCCCAACATTTCAACTTCCCCTCCCATTCTGCTGAGGACATGGAGGTCCTGGGCCTCCTTCACCGCCGCTCCCTCACCACCAGACGCCTGGAGGAAGAATGCCTCATCTTCCGCCTCGGAACACTTCAACCCCAGGGCATCAATGTGGACTTCAACAGCTTCCTCATTTCCCCTTCCCCCACCTCATCCTAGTTTCAAACTTCCAGCTCAGCACTGTCTCCTTGACTTGTCCGACCTGCCTATCTTCTTTTCCACCTATCCACTCCACCCTCTCCTCCTTGACCTATCACCTTCATCTCCTCCCCCACTCACCCATTGTACTCTATGCTACTCTCTCCCCACCCCCACCCTCCTCTAGCTTATCTCTCCACGCTTCAAGCTCACTGCCTTTATTCCTGATGAAGGGCTTTTGCCCAAAACGTTGATTTCGCTGCTCGTTGGATGCTGCCTGAACTGCTGTGCTCTTCCAGCACCATTAATCCAGTATTTGGTTTTCAGCATCTGCAGTCATTGTTTTTATCTTTTACATTGTTAAACATGCCCTCTCCCTGAAACCACTCTCTGCTGTCATCTCATGGGAATGATGTCAGCCCACGTCTTCCCAGCAGGATTGGAAGCCTGGCTTCTTTTGCTGACCAGACAGAAAATAGCCAGCAAATAAAAAAACTCAGCAGACCAAGCAACATCCGGAGAGAATAAGAGTTAACACTTTAGTTAACATAATAACCTTTCATCAGAACATGGTGAAATATTTCTGTTCAAGGATATTGTCTGACCTGTTGAGTTTTCCCAGCTTTTGTTATTTCAGATTGTACAGCAGTGAGTAAAGCTCCATCAGTGTAACTTGTAATACTTTGATCAAAACATTACAAAAATAAATCCATGCAGACACTTTTTTCTGTCCAAACATCAGATGGAGGGATCTGATAATCATTGGTGGGATGTGCAGTGAGATCAGGGGAGGAGACTATCAGATCTAAGATACATCAGGCCAGATCAGAAAGGAGTCTGAGTGTGCAGGTATGGTCAGGATAATTAGTAGGAGTCAGAACACTGAGTCTAGGATGTTTCTGTCTAACATTTCTTAGGTAACCATGTAGGTAAACAAATCAGAAATATCTGAAATCTATGACTCAGCACAGGAGTGAAGACTTTGTTGGAAAATTCTAAGGAGCAAGAGGTTTGTCTATTTCAAGTGTAAACTTCTTGGAAGATTCTCATGGAATCAATGCATTACTATTTGCACCGGTCTTAGGTCATATGTCAGATCACTAACGACCTGGAGACTAGAAGGTCTGGGTCAGGCAATGACCTCTCTTCCAGTTTCCACACCATTACCTTGAATATCTCCCAAGGATCCATCATGGATACTTTCCTATTTGTGATCGACTCTGCCACTCAGCAACATAATCTGAAAATAGTGTTAGTTTTCACATGTAACACAAATGATTTCCAGCTCTAGCTCATTACCACACTCCATGACTTCACTATGAATTACCTGACTACTTATTGGTAGTGAATAAATAGAAATTTCTTCCCATTATTTAATGGAAGACTATAAATCATTGTTAGTCCTGCTCTAAATTCAGCTCTCTCTTGATCAAATGCATTCCTGCCCTTGACAACAGTTTGAGATTAAGCTAATCTTTTCACAACTTTGGTCTCACATTTGCTCCTAAAGTGAGCATCTGACTTATATTCTCAAAATTACATAGGTTTTTCCAGTTTTGCAACATCACACCTGTCTTCATTCATCTGCTAGGAGGAAGTGAGGACTGCAGATGCGAGAGATTAAAGTCGAGGGTGAGGTGCTAGAGCACAGCAGGTCAGGTAGCATCCAAGGAGCAGAAGAATCATGTTTCGGCTAGAAGCCCTTCATCAGGAATGTGCTTAGCTCATCTGAAGCCTTCACTCATTAATTTTGTTATTTCTGGATTTGACTAGTCCCAGAGGGATGGTTTCCTATGTAATGTCCTCTGTCAAATTGAGCTCATCATCCTAAACTCTGCCTACTCTGAACTTGCAAGCCCCAGTGTTCCATCACCTCCAAGCTCATTTCATGTCAGAGAATACAACCAACGTTGACTTTAATAGCTCTCATCCTTGTTCTCCAATTCCTTCATGGCCTCACCCCTCACCATTACTTAGCCCAGGCCCACTCTTCATTTTTATCCACTCTTCAAGATATATACCCCTTAATATCTGACCTCTTGAACAATCACAATTTGAATTGCTTCACCAAGTGTTCACGTTCAGTTGCCTGGGTTTTAAGTTTTGGTATACTCTCTTCACCTCTGAATTTTTCCTTTAAGCCATTTAATGCTTATCACTTCAACCAGACGTTTGCTCTTCAGACCCAATATGATGTTTTGTATTACATTTAGTTTTATCATGCTTGTGAAATAACTTGGAAAATTCGCTACATTAGATGAGGTTATACCAATAAACATTTTTGTTGCTATAGGGATGAAATTAATGTTTGCTAGAAACTGAACTTTTAAAAATTAATTTGAGATATATGGGTTTTGTTGATGAGCCAGAACTTAACATTCATCCATAATCACTTTTGAGGAGTTGGTGGTGAAGGAGCAGCCTTCTTGAGAGAGATGTAGGTAGACACCAGGAGTGTAATTGCAATATGTTTCCCTGTCAGGATGATGAGGTGCTTGTAGATGCTGGTGTTCTTATCTATCCGGTGCGCATATCCTTCCAGCCGGAGCAGTCAGAGTTTCCAAGATGCTGCCGAAGGAGCCTTGGTGAATTCATTCATTATTAGCAGTGCAAGCACAACTAGAGAGAAACCACCAGAATCCAACAGGTAAACTGTAGAAATTAATATTTTAACATGGACCAGAGTTTGGGGTGATATGTAAGAACAAGTAACAGCACAGAGTTTATGTGGAACAATGAGGATGTTGTGGTCAAGATTTTTTGTTTTGCTTTCCTCCATTACATTTGGGTGTCACTGCTGAGAAGTATTATTTGCCCATTCGGAATTGCCCTGAATTGAACAACTTGCTATTTCATTTCAGAGAGCAGTTAAGATTCAACCACACTGTTGCAAGTTGAAATCTTGGAAAAGTTTCTCTCTAAAATACTAATCCATTTGAACAATGCAAAGTTGACAATTAAACAGAAAGGGGCATAAATTGTGTCAGGCCATTGGCAAGAAATGGCTGCATCCCAAACTACACCAAGTATTGTAGGCTCACTGACCAAACAGACTGTGCAGAGATCAACAAATAACTGTTTTCCAAAGTTAATCTTAACTATAATAAGTAGCTTGTTCAGCAACTGTAGGTGTGTATTTAAGATCTTGTACTTGCTGGTCATTGTACGTGAGCAGAACTACATGTTTGCACTCTGACCACATCACATTATGCATTTGACTCATGATCAATACATCTGTGGTGAAACATCACCCTGCAAGAAAATCAAATCAAAAACAAGTAGATGAGATTATCAGATATTCTATTTTTAATCAATTAAACTACCACCAGATGGTGGTATTGGTTGGCTCTTTGCAGTACTGAACCACCTTGAACATTTTGATCAAGACATATAAAAATTGAGGCTAATTATTTCAGGAAATAGTCAACAGGTTTGTTCCACTAGGACCTGTCAGATTACCTTGGGCTACTGATGTTATCTGCAGTTTCTCCTGGAGGAGAAAGGCAAAAGAGAGAGTAAGAAGGGCAGGTTAGTAAGTGGGAATGAATTTGCTCTGTTTTGCCTTTTCTGATTCTTTCTACAGTTTTCTGGAACCAAGCTATTTTGGGAATGGGGTAATGCTAATAATGCATTCATTTCCTTGAGACAGCATTGGGCTTTCTTGAAGTAATAGAGTCCTTGGGGTTATGGCATTCCTAAGAATTACAACATTTTGACAATGACAGAAAGTGACTATAGACCTCAAGATATGACACCTCACTTTGGAAGGGAACTTGCGTGAAATCTGAAAAAGCCAGAGAATAAATTGACAAAATGAAGTTTGCCTGAAACCCAAACTTGTTTAAATTTTATTAAAATCATTTGTGTTATGTTGGGAGAAGCCAAGTCTTTCAAGTTAAGAGTGGATTAGTTCAAAATATTCTTAAATGTGTTAAAACCTTGTTTATGTTGTTATCAGTTAATTTCTGACATATTCCTCAATTAGGTTGATTCAAATTGGAGTGTCCACACATGGAGATAGTTTGAATTGATGGAACATCACAGAACATCACATCACAATTTAATACGACTGCTGTAAAAATGTATTTTCTGCTCACTAAAGGATATAGAGGAACCTTGATTATCCAAACACGGGCAGGGAGTATTTTATTTGGATAATCAAATGCCAGATAACAGTTTAGCCAAGCATCAGGAACTTGTGAACTTGTTTAGATTATCCAAAATTCGGATAATCGACGTTCAGGTAATTGAGGCTCCTCTGTAGTTGCGTTTAATTGCTGGTATTTAATTTTGCTGATGGTCTTACTATTTAAATAAGCATGCTCTACATTTGTAGCCCAATTCTGTCTAGCTTGGTGTTGGTCTGCTAACGTTGTTAAGAAAAGTTGAGTGAAGACAAGTGACAAGACCAATAAACAGAAACAAGTTGATGCTATAGAATTAAATCTTGATATCTGTGCAAACGAAACTTGTAGAACTCAAATGAATGTTCACTTTCATGAGTGGTTAATTCAATTCAAAAAGAAATACAGGTCTCTTATTATGCCTAGTTGAAAAAGTGCAAGTGTGAAGTTTCCATATCTAAAATAACCAGTCACAGCCAAAGTGTTTAAAAAGAATTTTGTGCCTTTATTGGAATGGTGCAAGGCATTAAATACACCACTTTGATCATTAGATTATTTGGTTTAAATCAAAATGAGGCTCTAGAACTACAATACTGGTCCAACAGTCTTTTTTTGCAGGAAGAAACAGAAGAAATGCATTCAGCATTTAGAAAGCACTAGCAGGCATCTGTTAGTTCGAATAAGAAATAGTTCCTTAGTTCCCAAAGCACTTGCGGAGTTAGCCATATTTGATATTAGGAAACAGTTTGTTATACTTTTGGGGGTGGACTGAGTCACAAAGTCACATGACTTGCACAAACTGTTTCACAGCCTCTTAGATGCTGAGACAATTTTGTTTAGACTTTTCTGAGAAGACTTTTTTTTTTAAAAAGAGCATAGACACACTCGTCACTGCTGTACACAAATAAGAAATCCAAATTTTTAAGAAATGAAAATTCACAATGTAACCCTTTGAACAGTTAGTGCTGGAATGTTGCTTCCTCTGCTAAGAAAGTTTCAATCTGTTCAAGCAGAGCTTGATGAAATGTTCGTAATTTAATTATATACAGACATAGCAGCAAGATGTGCTAACAGTAAAACATACCACCCAAAAGGTAAAAAGAAGCCTCCAACATTAACTAAAGGGTAAGTATATCTGTTTCAAGTTCTCAGAAATCCACTTCTCATTGCATTTTATTTTTCTAAACTGATGTGTACAACTCCTACTGACCAGTACATTCACACTCTTTCACTAATGGTTAGTTTCCTTGTCATTTATTATTTTACTTAATAGATAACCTAATTCTCTCATTTTCCCCACCTGATGTATAAAAAAATCAGTATGAAATATAACAAGATCTTGCATTGTACACATTTAAGTGTACAATTCAAGTATGGTAGAGCTGACATCCTGTTCTCTCAAATCCCATTTTGGATTTCCCACCAACAAATGCATTATCTTAGGGCATAATCTGATCTAAAACCATTATAGAATGTTCTTACAAACTAATCCAAAGTGTTTAATAAAAGAAAAAGTTTACATTTTGGCTTCGTTCAAGGTAGCCCATTTTAAGACACTCAATTGTTAAATTAGCCAGCCACACACTGTTTGGTCATCCATTTTTAAAAGTCAAGCCATTTTTTTTATATAATGCAACACCAGTCATTCAGCCTTAACAGGCCCCAAAAGCAAGGCTCCCTTCAGCCTTAAGACATGACTCCAAATACAGGGTTATGGCGACAAATGCTGGGGCCAATCTCCTCATAATCCTTTTTGGTGTGGCATACCTGGTAGAACTCCGGCTGTAAGAAACAAAAAATATTCTTTTGTTAAAGGTTCAAAAGGAAATGCTCATATTACTGTAGAATAATAAGTTTTGCATTTGGAAATTGTTCCATTAAAATATATTTTTAGTGTCAGCAACAAAACTTGTAATACCACTCAACTTCAATTGCTGTCTAATAAGTTTACTTCGCTGTATGACTTTTTCTTATTTTACTTTTGAGAATTTGTAACAATTAAGTTTTGTAACCTTTAAAGTTTAGTCATTTTGTAACCTTACTTAAACCTGAACAGGTGGTTAATAAATAGTTGCTTGGTACTACAGAAATTGAGTAACATGAAAAATACATGTTACTAAAGTTCTCCATCTTGCACACATATGGACTTCACAAGAACGTTAAATTTTAACCAAACACAATAATATGCACTACCGGAAGAAAAAGGGTGCAACTCCGAATGGCCGACATATTACCACAGACAAAGGAATGGGGAGCTACAGGTACCCCAAACTCCCAGATAATTTAATTGCTGGTGTAATGCCAGGTTATGTAGGCTGTACATCTGACCAATGGGCTGAGTGACTCATACTGCCTCAATTACTTGGTGAAACTGCACTCAACCAGCCGACACTTGCAACAGCTAAAACAAAACCTGTACTGTTTGATGCAACTCCATGATTGTCAGCACTAGAACAATGCTACAAGAATCAATTTAAGATAATTAGTTGAATTTGTGACTGGCTCATTTATACTTGCCAGAAGTGATGTACATTTCATAGAAATTATCTGCAGAGAACATGTTCAAACTTTGTCCCACAAGCAGCATTTTTCATCCTGATATTCACCAAATCTCACTTATACTTAGCAGCATAATTTATATTACAAGACCCCCACTATGCCATTAAACATTAAAAGCTAACCAGCCTTCGGAAAGGACATTCCCTTGGACTACATCTGTTTTTTTTTTAAAAAGGTAACTTAATGGGATGAGGGTATCTCTAGCAAGAGAAGTATTTATTGCTCATTCAGGTGCTGCAATACATTGATAATGCTGTAGTGAAGGAAATCCCAGGATTTTGACTCATCAACATAAATTAATGCTGCTATTATTACAATACAGGATACTCCATGGCTCGCAGGAGAACTTGCAGATGATGGCAACATATTACCTTTTCCTTCAAGATAGTTCATGTTGCAGGTTTTGAAGGTGCTATTGAAGCAGCTCAGGTTGCTGGTATATTACACACACTGCTGCCACAGTGACATCAGTAATGGAGGAAATAAATATTTGCTTTGATATGGTAATGACTTTGTCTTGGACTATACAGAGCATCTTCAATATTGAAGCTGCAGCAAATATGCAGGCAAGTTGAAAGAATTTTCACATTGCGACTGCAGAATGGAGGGCAGGCTTTGGGTATCAGGTGCTAAGTTCTTCATTGCAAGATTCCTAACCTCTAACCAGCTCATGACTGTATTTATATGGTTAGTCCAGTTCTTGGTGATTATAATCTTCAGGATGTTGACATTGTGAAATTCAATGACAGTTACATCAAGGGGAGATATTAGATTCACTCTTGCAGGACATGGTCAATGTCTGGCACATCATTGGTATGGATGCGACTTGCCACCTAGCCATACGATCTGAACGTTATCCAGGGATTACAGCATGTAGACATGATTGATGCAGTATTCAAGGATTTACAGATGTTATTCAAAACAAACTGACACAAGGCTAGCTTTGTTTGGTGGAAGCTTGAGTCAGATATACAGCACGGAAACAGACTCCTCAGTCCGACTTGTCTATATCCTTCTAAACTCTTCCCATTCATATACCCATCCAGATGCCTTTTAAATATAATTGTACCAGTCTCCTACTTGCCTCTGGCAGCTCACTCCACACTCAGTGAAAACATTGCCCCTTATGTCCCTTTTAAATCTTTCCTCACTCACCTTAAATTTATGCCCTCTAGTTCTGGACTCTCTCAGCCCAGGGAAACAACCTTGCGTAATTACTCTATCCATGCCCCTCATGATTTTATAAACATTTATAAGGTCGCCCCTCAGCTTCCGATGCTCCAGGGAAAACAGCCCCAGCCTGTTCAGCCTCTCCCTATAACTCAAACATTGGCAACATCCTTGAAAGGGTTCAGAAAAGATTTACAAGTTTCACAAAATCCTTCTTCTAGGAGGGAGACCAAAACTGCATACAATACTCTAAATGTGGCTGAATGATGTCCCAACTCCTATACTCAATGCACTGACCAATAAAGAAAATGCTCTTGCCATTCTGCAAAGGATTTTATTACTTACCAAAGGCTAAGTTTGTCTTTTAAATGTTAAGAGATGAGTACACATGCTAAGCACACACATGTATACAGAAATTGAAATTTCAAAATGTTTACTCACAGTGGATGCAAGCATAGAACCTCCAAACCAAACGGCATATCTCTGCATGTGGTGCGTGATCACTTGAACATCAATTGGTTTAGGCTACAAAAAGAATGTAATCACATAAAAAAACTGAAAATTTTATTTCTAAATTCAAGCAGTTAAAGTGGTTTCCAATAAAGCAAAAAATTTCAATCTATTCTGTTGATCTAGAAGGTTCTTAAAACTTTAACTACAAAACGACGTGTGCCAAGAAACGACAGCACTATTTTTAAAAAAAAGTACAAAGCACAGATGTTGCATTACTCAATATTGGCTCCTTACATGTCCCAAGCGTTTGGACGCTTGCGTCAAACAGCATCCAATATGTTTGTCGGATTTTCATCTTAGCCAATACATGAATTACAGACTATCATATCCTATTAACTGGAAGTTATGAACAATCTTGGGGATGACAGCAATTTTTACCAAAAACACTCATCTTACTTCCTTTGTCTCCTGCTGCAAACTGTTGTGTTACAGAAGGATGATGGTAAGACTGTTAAACATGATTGTTGAAGGTTGAGAACTTTATATAAGCTGTTTGGTAATCAGCTCCAAAACACATTGCTCGAGGAAACTCATTCAAAAGCATAGTCTGAATTCCTTGTCAAGGCAACATTACCAATTTAATTTGCCTAATTTACATGTAGATTAAAATCAATTATCGCCATCATGTCATCATAAGAATCCAGCCTTTGTGTACTTCTTCCTACATTGTGGTTACTATTCAAGGCCTGCAGATGTCACCTACAATTGACACCCCCACCCCCTAATGATTTGTCATCTCTTGTATCCACCTGAACTGTTTCTATAACTTGATCTCTTGCACAAAGGAAACCTCCACTGCATGAATACCACTGATTAGGAGTTGTCTCTTCAGTTTCCTATTTTGCTTAAGTGACAGATTTAAGTATCCAATCTTCATTATTCTGCAATCACATCTCCCTACTGGCTATCATATTTTTCATTAACTTCAATATGCACCATCAAAGCATGTACATCATTATGAATTCTACATGCATTCAGATACTGAGCCTTCAGTTTTTTTTCAAAATCTTGGTAACATCTAATTTAACTACTGATTTTTCTTGACTTCCTGCATTCTCAGACCTTCATGTCCACAGTAACAGATTGCTTTTCTGCCTTGACAATTCTTTGATTTGTTGCATTTGTCCACATTTGATTTTTCCATCCCTGCCACAAAACACCCTAGTCGTGCAGCATGGTGGCAGTAGTTAGCACTGCTGGCTCAGACTGGCACTACCCAGTTAGATTTCAGCCTTTGCTGACTGCTTGCATGGAGTGTGCATATTCTCATGTCTGCACGGGTTTCCTCAAGGTGCTCCAGATTTCTCCCACAGACCAAAGATGTGCACGCTAGGTGGATTGGTGATAGTAAATAAGGTGACGGAATAGGGTGGGTTTGGAGAGTTGGTACAGACTAAATGGGCCAAATAGCGTTCATCTGCAGTGCAGGGAATCAATGATTCTACAAATGGCAAGAAAATATCTAGAGATGCTTCAAGATAAGCACTTGAATAATTTTGATACAAGTCAGCAGAACTGTGCAGCTACTCATCAGAAAGTCAGTGTGAAGTATGATAAACAATTTTGTCTAAAAATAACTACCAAATAATTTTAATTGGAATTAAATATGGTGAGCAAGTGGACCTCTTTGGTCTGTATTTTGCACCTCCATTTTGATTTATTTTAAAAAATTAGACAAACCTTTAGTTTTCCACCACTCAATTCTTCACTGAGTTTAAGTCTGGCATCTACTGTCCTCTTTAAGTCTCTTTGTAAACGACGTCCAAAATCTCTAAACATGGTTGAACCACCAGAAAGGACAACATTCTGAGAACGAAATAAGAATTTTCAACCTTAACGCACCAAAAGCTTTGCACAACTTTCATTTTTATCCAAAATATGCACAAATTTCATATATTATAAGATATTGCGAGAGATTGTACTTTTTCACTCTGAAGAAAACTAGCACATGTGCATGTGCGGGTGTGGGAAGGAGAGTTTGAGCTTGAGCTTGGCTTTTTTTGTATTTTAAACCAGGTAACCAAAAGATGAGAAATTCAAAGAGCCAAGAAATAGGAAGAATTTAGAATGTTGCTTTAAATCCCAACAATATCTGGAGCATTCAAGAGCAATTAAATTGTACGACTTGAAAACCATGACACTTAGTTAAACCAAAATAGGACTGCTGATTGAGTTCCAAGAAAAATCACTTTAAAGGGTTAAACATAACAGTAGTCATAGCAAATTTGCTGGAGAAAAGTCAAAAACTTAGGAAACAGAAGTTGGATTACCAGAATAGGAGGGAACATGCACTTATGAAGGCTAGTATTATTAAAATTGTAGTTTTGTACAAAACTTCTCTGCAACATATTCAATCAATAATACAAATGTGACGTTTGAGGACAATGCAGCAAAAACACTATGGAAGAAAAATGCATCTTCCAAACTTTCCAGTAGTCAACCCCCTTCCTTAGGCATTCAACTCAAGCTTTCATACAGGAAACATTAATACCTGGCATCAATTTCTCTATACATGAGTACTACTATATTTTGCTATGGCTTACTGCAACATATTGCAAAGGCAAATGAAAAAGAAAGAAATGTGAACAATGCTTAGTGTAGATTAGTTTCAACAGGGAAACAAATGAAACAAGCAATGTAAAAATGAAAGGACTCAGAGCTGGTCTCAGATACCACATTGATAAATAGAGAAAAATGTTTTTCCCAGTGCTATTTAGTGCACCATTGATTACCACAGATTAATATCAATAACTCTTCAACAATTCCACAACCAAGTAAAACTAAATGACAAAAAACAGATGCACCTTAAAATAAACAAAGACAGACCATAAATACATCAAGCTGACTCCACCATTCAGTATTACTATGGCTGATTCACTTAATTCAGTACCTTTTGATCGCTTTATCCCCAAGAACTAAACCTGTCACCTTCAAAACATTCAATATTTTGGCCTCAACTGCTTTGTGCTGCAAAAAACTCTACAGCCTCAGCCCTCCCAGATTGAAGAAATCTCAGTCATAAGTGTCCTGCCGTTTAGAATGTAAACTCTGGTTCTGGACCTCTCGTAATTGGGAACATCCTTTATATATTGACTGTCTCATCTTGCTAGAATTCTGAGGCAGAAAAAGGAAGTCTTGGATTTAAATGTTACGGTACCTTAAGCACTTTTAAAATCAACTGTTTTTCAAGTGTACAAGGCAATAATGCCACACACTTAGACCACTAACCTTATAAAGTGGACGTCTAACATCAATGGGGCAGTTCTGAATGACTTCATCTACTACCTCAGAGATCGGCTGTGTAAAATCAGGATTTGCAAACTGGAAGAAGAAAGGCATTGCATTGGTCAGTGGTCAAATCAGACAACATAAACTCAAATTGCAATTACATGCACTGAGAACTCAAGTATAACAAAGATTTACCTCCGGATGGAAGAAAATTTCAGGGCCCAAAAATCGTTCATAGCCTACATCAATAGTGAATTCTTTCTTGGAGATGGCATTGACTCCAGTATACTGTTTAATCCATTTTGTACCATCTGTGTCATATTTGTTGAATTCTTTCACCAAGTCTGGGCAGACATAGCTAAAACGTTCCTTTAATTCAACAAAACAGTAGATAGAAAACAATCATTGCCAAGTCACCATGAGCTATTTTCAAAGTCAAAGTCAAAGTAAACCTTGAAATAATTAAAACAATGTTGAAAAAATAATCCCTCCCATAAATATTCCAGTACAAAATTTAAATTGAAATTCCAACAGAACTTTGAACTTCGTTATTTACTTAGCAAGCCTAATAAAGATTTTTCATGTTAAAATAATTGAGACGATTCATTCATAGAAGAAACAGACCCGTTTAGTTTTGATGTTCAATGTATCGAGAGGTGTAAGTCTCCCACAAAATAGCCCAGTTTTGTTTCATTGCTTGGTCTGAGTAGACTGATTATAGTCAGGGTGAATGTGGGATTAAGATTAGTCCTGTCCTACAGCAAGAGAGGGGAAAAAGTCTCTGAAGGTTCTTCTGTAAAATTGCACATGCAGATGTTGGGCAAAGAAACTGCAACTTTGGGTTAACAACCTTTCATGGCCCAACAACTTGCTCCCCAAAAAACTCAGATTCAGACAAACAATATGCACTTGAGTGAAATACAAGATAACTGCAAGATTGCTTGGAAGCCCAGCACAGGTAAAATATCTAATCAAGACAAAGAGAGGGGTGAAAACTGAGAACAATGGAAAATAAAAAGGAATTTAAATCATTGTTCAAAATGTTTACTACTACGCAATAAAACATGTTTGAATAAAAGCTTTCAATTTTATCAAAAAGGTGATTTGCCTCAGTTCATTGACTGATTCCTCAATTCCCGTCTGAATGGCTTGATAAACATTTAGTGAAGCATTTAGAATGAAGGCAGATGAATTCAGTTTGTTTGATCCAGTTTGCTTCAGCATACCATTCAAAAAAATGACTAATTTCCAACTATCATACACTGAAACCTGTTACATTAGTGTGTAAAGTATATAAAACTGGCAGCTGCAGAATAGTTTGCCTATTTTGCCAAACCAGAGAGGAGCAAACAAAATAATTCTTTAATAATGCACTTTGCATTGAAATTAGACATTCCAGTACCACAATAGTAACACTTCACAGTGCTCACCAGTTTACATTTTAAAAAATACTTCTCATTCAATAAAATAATTTAAGTGGCTGAAACTGTGACTGGAATCAAAATCAAGTTAATCTTGTGGCAGTGTCAAGTGCTAATATTTTAAATGTGGGACCACAGTGTATTGTTACTGCTTGCTGAAATAATGAAATGTTCATTTACTCTAAACAGGATGGCATCACTACTTATTGCCCAGGCCTCATTTTCCTTGCTGAGAAACTGGCTTGGTCATTTCTGAAGGCAATTATCAAACACACTGCTATAGGTTGAGTGTCACTGCATAAGGTAGACAGATTTTCTTCCCAGTGAGACATTAGTGACTCAATAGGTTTTTATGACAATCTATGTCAGTTGATTTGGTCACCATTACGAAGGCTAGTTTTCAATTCCAGATTTATTAATTAAATTCAAATAAAATTTTCATCAATTGTTGCCATAGCAGGACTATCGTTTGTTCACTTATGGATTGTTAACACCACTTTATGGTCCATCCCTGTTGCCCTCAAAGTGGTGAGCTGGAAAAAGGGTGGTTGTGGGAGAGAAGGAAAAAAAAACACATTTAAAAATATCAAAAATGGAATTCTGGTCTGCACACTTTTGGGGAGGGTGGGCAGGTGGGGATGCCCAGGATGATACTTTGTTTCCGCAATTACAATGCAAAATTACAAGGAGTGATAATACTGACCATGACCATATCTCTGGAATTTAAGGTCTGAAGGGGTGATTTTGGCAAGGCTTTTGAAAGGATTCACATCGGATAAATAGAAAGAAACTAAATTCACAGGCAGTAGACATTTGAAATCCTGTCCCACCAATGGCAAGAGATACTATTTCAAGGACCACTTCTCTTTGTCAATTTCCATTACAAGTCTTTTCACATTCCTGCTTTTGATTTGTTTCAATAGGGTTGAACAAGACGAGAATTGGTCAGGTAACTGGTCAGTATTTCTGAAGTCACAAATCTGAAACATTCGTTCTTTTTCTTGCTCCACAAATGCTACTTAAGTATTTTCAGCACTTTGTTTCTACCACTTCATGGTCACTGTTGGATTAGGTGATAAACTACTGAAGGCAGTTTTCAATCCTCTTAATTACAGTTCCTAAAATACCAGCTCCCAGTATTTTCTGATGTTTAATCAGTTCTCTCAGGCTGGCAATAGATTACTAAATCTAATGAATTTAGTTGCATAAGCATGGGGAATAGATTTCTAGAATCCACATTAAAAGAACACAAAACAGTTGAAAAACAAGTTTCAGTTTTTTTCATTTGTACAAAGTGGTTCAAACAAAACAGGGAGTCAACATTACACACTGGTTAATTGTACATCAGGTCCCAGAAACAAATAAAGATACCTGAAGAATCATTTTCCAAACAAAATTCCTAGGATGTTTTTCTACACATAACTGAGCAGATATTGGACTTTGAAGTCTCCTAAAAAGTAAGTCCCCTCTGATCATACCACACTCTCCGTACTGGTCAGAGTTGCCAACAAATGCTGAGTCAGGGTTGAACCACGACTTAACTGACTCGGACAGCTATGAATTTTATTTCAATATAGAGTCACAGACATACAGCACAGAAACTGACTCTTCAGCCCAACTCGCCCATCTTGACCGGATAGCCTACATTAATCTAGTCCCATCTGCCAGCATTTCACCCATATCCCAATCAATCTTTCCTTATTTATATACCCATCCAAATGCCTTTAATAATTTGTAAAGTTGTAACTGAACCAGCCTTCATCTCATCCTCTGGCAGCGCATTCCATACACGCACCACTCTCTTAAAACGTTGCCCCTTAGGTCCCTTTTGAATCTTTCTTCTCTCACCCAAAACCTAAACCCTCTAGTTTGTAGGGATTGAGCCAAATTTTATTCTAAACTACAAATATCTGAACTGCCACCAATTTGGTGATATACAGCCAGCAAATGTAAAGCTATTTTTGACAGATTTTTGGACTCAGGCAATTTGTACTTGAGACTTAACTAGGCCAATGCTTCCCTAGTCAGCCTCCCACCTTTCACCCAACATGAACCGAATCCCCCCTTTTAAAAAAAAACATAAATCTTAGGTCGAGCTTTTGCTCATTTCTGCTAATTCCTCATGACGTGGTATAAAACTTCAATAAATAATGCTCAGGAAGCACCCATAAGCCTTCTCTACACAAAAGGATCTTACATAAGTACATGTTGCTGTTACTGTACCTTCACAGCCTTAGCTGTTTCCAAGGACTGCTCTGGAGGTATTCCCACCTCTCGATCTCTCAAAAGTTGTTGGATGAAGTATGTAATATCACGACCAGCAATTGGAATGTGCTTAATGCAACTACCAATCACGTACCCTTCAGCCTTTTAAATCAAAGGGGAAAAATAAGAGACAATCATGTTAAATATTGTTAGTCCAGATATTGACACACTAGTTACTACTGCAAAACACCTGGAAACCATACCAGATTGTCATTAGACACTCTTATCATAATTTTGGCACAGGTCTTGGACCATTAATTACCATATAACCACTTCAGTTTCAAGACAATGTAACAGTTACCCAGCGCATTTGTGGAAAGTCCTTATTTGATCTTGTGTGGTGCTACCACATTCATAACCTGTATTACACTTATCGATATGTTGACATCACTGTTTTACTCAGTGGAAGATCAATTTAATGTTGAATTTGAAACAAATACAATTCTCTCCATTACCTTGTCTCAATGCATCTCTACAACACAGAGCAATCATTTAAAAACAACAAGTATTAGGACAGAAATCAATAAACTGGCAATCAATAGGATCAAAAATTTTAAACGTCAACCAGCTAAGAATTCAGGCTGCAGCGAAGATAACAACTATAGGCAACCAAGATTGAAAATTTGCATTTATTTCAAAACACAAGACTGAATAAAAATCCAGCACAAATCAGCTTGGTATTCAAATTGCTCCAGACAATTCTTGGGAGTTCTGTCTAAATGGTATTGGAACATCTAATTTAGATAAACAAGGCCAAATGGACAGTAGTACTTTTTAAAAAAATATTATTTAAAAAAGTTCAACAGCATTCTAAAGCATTATAAAAAAGGCTTAACATCCATGATAAATGGTTGCAGTCTTGACACTAACTTTACTTTCTCCTCAATTTAAAAATAGTTTGTGTGCATATTACAAGCAAAACTTCTGATACAGAAGATGTAATAGCTGCAAGATAATGACAGCGTTAGTGACCATTTGGCTCACTGCATCTGAATAGGTAAGAAAAATTAAAAACCCATCCTAAAGTTTGAAAGTTTCAAAGGGTGTACTGCTAAAATATTTCTAACTTACATGAACCTAATTACCTAAACTCTACTTGGGAACAAAGGAAAAATAATAAGTTGAGTCCATTCAACTGTTCAGTCAAGGTTATTCATCCATACTGCAACAAAGCTTCACCAAGATGTTTTTCCTAAACATTTCTGTTCATAACTGAACCCTCACTGAACAAAGCTGAAGAGTTAACCTCGTGGCTTGGCCAATATTTACTTCTCAAACATTACCACGAATAAAAAAAATTGATATCATTATCGTAACTGCTGTTACAAAGACATTGGCAACACAGCAACCAATTTGAAAACAATTTTCCCCTATTATATTCCATCTGTCAAGTTTTTGTCTATCACACTCACCACGTGCCTCCCCATTTGTCATGCACAAAACTTGGCTATAGTACATGCACTTTCCACATCCAATTAATATATACTGTAAATAATTGCCATCCCAGGACTACAGTATAAAACGTTACAGATTGCCATCCTGATGATGCCCCTCTTTACTCCAACTGTCTTCAATTCGTTAACCAATCCTCAATCTCTGCTGACATATTACCTCCAACACCATGGGCTCTATGTTAAGTAACTTATGGCGTCTTCTCAAACCCTTCTAAAAATTCAAATACATCTACTGCTTTTCCTTTACCGTTACCTCGAACGAATCAGATTAAATTTGTCAGACATTATTTCCTCTTCGTGAGGTTACGCAGACTTTGATCAATCATGTTATGCATTTCGTACTGCTGTTATTGCTAAGTTTCTTCAGCATTTTCTGTTTTTAACTATTTAGCAATATCTAACTTTATCAGAGTTAAAAATCACAACACCAAGTTTAGTCCAACAGGTTTAATCGGAAGCACACTAGCTTTCGGAGTGATGCTCCTTCATCAGGTGATTGTCTGATGAATCACCTGATGAAGGAGCGTCACTCTGAAAGCTAGTGTGCTTCCGATTAAACCTGTTGGACTATAACCTGGTGTTGCAATTTTTAACTTTGTACACCCCAGTCCAACATCAGCATCTCCAAATCATAACTTTATCAGGATTACCACTTTCCTAAGTTGTCACATTTTCCATGTAGCATAAATCATTGCTTTCTAAAATATGTTTATTTTTGATTATGGATTACTGGTTCATTTTTAGTCTTGGAGTGCAAGTTCACAGCTGAAATTAAGAGTTGTAGGTATTTGGTATGCTTTCCTTGATTGGTCAGAGTATTGAGTGCAGAAGTTGGGAGGTCATGTGGTCGTACAGGACATTGGTTTGGCTACTTTTGGTATATTGCATGCAATTCTGGTCTCCTTCATACTGGAAGGGTATCGTGAAACTTGAAAGGGTTCAGAAGAGATTTACAAGGATGTTGCCAGGGTTGGAGGATTTATAGGCTAGGGTTGTTTTCCCTGGAGCAGAGGCAGAGGGGTGACCTTATAGAGGTTTACAAAATTGAGGGGCATGGATAGGATAAATAGACAATGTGTTTTCCCTGAGGTGGGGGAGTCCAGAACTAGAGGGTATAGGTTTAATGAGAGAAGGGAAAAATATGAGACATCTAAGGGACAACTTTTTCACACGAAGGGTGGTGTGCGCGCGCAATGGGCTGCCAGAGGAAGTGGTGGAGGCTATTATAATTGCAACATTTAAAAGGCACCTGGATGGGCATATGAATAGGAAGGGTTTGGAGGGATATGGGCTGGGTGCTGGCAGGTGGGAGTAGATTGGGTTGGGATATCTGGTCGACATGGAAGTTGAACCAAAGGGTCTGTTTTTGTGCTGTACATCTCTATGACTATGGTACTGTAGTATTGTACAGCTCAGTTCTGAAGTATGGATGGCTCTATCTGTACTGATTAGACTTGACAAAATTGGTGAAACTATGTACATTTAAATGACAGAGATTCAATGATTGTTACTGTCACATTCCAACACTGAACAGAATTCAGCTGTATCAGCATTACGCATAGACAGTGTATTTAAGATAAGTCTTAAAAGAAATGCTTCGTACAGTCTACCTGGAAAGGTGGTGGTGGTGGTGTAGTGGTAACATCAAATCCATGCAGTTTGGAAACAACCTACCCATTGAGTCTGACCCTCCAAAGAACATCTGACTCAAATAACCCCCTTCCATATCTCCATAGCCCAACAGTTACCATGGCTAATCCACTTAACATGCACATCTCTAGATATCTCAGACAAGTTCCTATTGTCAATCCATCTAACTTGCACAACTTTGGACTGTGGCAGGAAACTGGAGCATCTGGCAGAAACTCACAAAAGACAGGGGAAGAGCATACAAACTCCGCTCAGTCCACCAATACTGGAATCAAACTCAGGTCCCTGGTGCTTGAGACAGTACTAACTACTGACCCATCTTGCCACCAATATCTTGGAATTTTTTTTCTAATGAGGATAGGAAAAATATGACAACTTTGGACAGATATCACAGGTTAATATGAACATGGCTTCAAACCAAAGGGTGAAATTTGAATTTAATAAAGGACTGGAATAAAACGCATGAGAACTCGAGAAGAATGGCATTACAACCGGAACTATCAACATACATTGAATTGGATTCCATTTATCACCCCCCTCCACCAAGGGAAAAAAAACAGGAAGTGACATCACCAATCACAGGAAACTCAAACAAATAGAAAATGGGCAACACCACCAGTGCTTCATTCGGAGGCTCACTGAAGATGTTAACTAGTATGGCGACTAAGTGTCTGAAAATGAACCTTCCAGCTCACGAGCAAACCTACATCCAGAACCACAACCTGAGCTACAAATCTTCTCAAAACTCACTAAAACGTTAGTGTGTGGGCAACCTATTGATTGTTTGAAAAACCTGTCGAGTTAAATATTGTTCAAGAAAGGAGATTTGCTGTCCTTACCAGGACCAGATAATATGCAACTCCAGACATAGGGTTGACTCTTAACTGCCCTCTGGACAACTATGGATGAGCAATAAATACAGGTCTACATTCTATGAATAAAAAACTAAAGTGTAGCTTATGGTGATTCTGTTAATGTGAAAAGATACAAATTAATAATCTCAAAGTGGAGAAGCTTTAGTCAGCAGTCAGTAGAGTTTCATATTGAATTTCGCATTTAGAAGGTGAAAAACATGGATCAAAGAGGAATATTTTACACTTAAATAACACCAGTTACAAGGATATGAAGACATAATTAACTAAACAGGGAAATTAAAAGACAAGACATTACAGAAGCAGTGAGACATTGAAGTTATTGCATAACTCTCAGCAAAGCTACATTTCAGAAAGCCAGACTCAGACGAAGAGATCTATTGCTAACTAAAGACATTAAAGAAAACAAAACAGAAAAAAACATTGTGAAAATCAATGGTAGGTCAGGGAACCTGAGTTAAAGACACAAATGAATGACTAAATAAAAAAAAAGAAAGTTGGATAGAGGTCTCAAGGATAGTGGAATCAAGGGTTATGGAGATAAGGCAGGAACAGGATACTGATTAAGGATGATCAGCCATGATCATATTGAATGGTGGTGCAGGCTCGAAGGGCAGAATGGCCTAGTCCTGCACCTATTGTGTAAAATATATGAGAAAGCTGATGAACAAAAAGTAAATGTTTCTACAAGTATTTCAAAAAGAGTAACTAAAGCTAGTGTTGGTCATCTAGAATGTGTGTGTTTGGAAAATTAGTAACAAAATAAGGAAACGGCAGAAGCCTGAATAGGCCTTCTCTGTGGAGGACATAAAAACATGTTATTATTACTGAGGTAAAAGGAAGGCCCAACTTCAAACAATCTCAATCACCATAGGAAAACAAAACACTGGGAAATTACTACAACTCAAAGGTTCACAAGTCTCCCTGGATTTAATAGCCTTTGTCCTATAAGTTTTTAAAAATGGCTGCCGAGATCATTATTAGATGACTCTTCTACTCCAGCTGAGTTCATAGGTGGCTGTACAACCCCAATGTGGCTTTCATCGACTCTGCCCAAGGAAGTAGGGAGACAGAAAGCAGTAATCAACAACCAGTTATCTTAACATTTAGTATAGGGAAAATTTTAGCACTCATTAAAAATATTGTACAGTAGAATATTGAAAAAATCAATCAGGCAAAGACAACATGGTTACCAGGAAACCTATGAATGCGACGTCTTTGGAATTTAACAAGGTGTTGCAAAGGTTATTTAGTAGAGCCAAAGTGACAGAGGCTGTTTACAAGCTAAATTTTATTCCAGTAATAAAAAGGAGACTCATTTGCTCCTCACATTCTAAGTCACACTAGTCTAATACATCCTGAATTATTGACCTATCAATTTTGAAATTCTCATTTTCAAATCTTTGCATAGGAATCAGAATTCAAGAGGAAGAGAGCTCAGTAACCCTCATGATTTTTACGATTTAGAAAGATTAACCTTAAATTCACTTTCCTGTCTCTCCTCATACCCCTTGATGCCTGAAGAATAAAAACGTATCCGTCTCAAATATATTCAATGATGGAGCATCCACAATTCTTGAGGGAAGAGAATTTCAAAGATTTACAACCCTGAAGAAATTTTTCATCGGAGTCTGAAATGATCAAACATGATCCTCAGACTGGCCTGTGCACAAGATTCCTAAACCTGCAAGGCAGCTCTCAATGCCTATCCTGTTAAGTATTTTCAGAATTCTGTATTTTTAATGAGATGATCTCTCACTCTTCTAAACCCCAGTGTATCTCTATTATCCTTTACTGAATAAACTGACTGTTTACATCGGGAATTAAGTGAACCTTTACTGCACCATCTTCCAGCTCAACGAGCAAATTTACAACCTGAACCACAACTTGTGCTACAAATCTTCATAAAAATCACTAGTGTATTTTTATTTGATCACTTAAATTTCTGAGCTGAATAAAAGTTACAGTATACCAACAGAAAATGACAGCCTATTGCAGAAAAGCAAAATGAAAAAGCAGCACCACCTCCTCTGCTGCATTGCATTTCGATTGACACCAACTTCTTGATTTGGTTTAATACACACACTTAAAACACCCTGATATCCACTTTACAAATCTGCATTCAAATTCTGGTCTCCCACTCAACTTGGATTTTAATCACTTCATTTGCAACAATGACTTCATCTGCCTAAGACATAAGCTTCATTTTTCACCTCAGATGTGCCTTAAAACTTTGAATATTCATTTTTCTGCAGCTCCTAATGTGGCAGTGTCAAAAATATGCAAAATAATGCTCCCGCAAAGTGCACTGGAATGAACACCAAATTAAAGGCACTATGTAAAATGTATGTTTTGTGTCATTCAAGATAGCTTCTAATAAGCTCAAATGGATTACTCAGAAAAGATAACTGCTGCTCAAGTACAGCTTTGTTTGAAGCCTCGAAGGTCAGAATGTGCAATTTGAAACAGAGGAGAAACCAGATCTTTAAACCATTAACTACTCCCATAAGACAAGTGCCTTAAATAGACTTACCTGGGTGTCAAACAAGGTTAATTGTTGCTGCTCAGTGAAATCAGTCATTAGAATGGCAACTGCATAAATATATAACTCTCCCCTTAGACAGCAGCAGACAAATCGAGGTCACCAAGAAACTAGCTGGAAATATTTGTTCAGTTGTACTACTTTCCTACATTAGAAATGCTATATTTTAGTCAATCAATTGCAGAGTCAAATATACAATAGAAAGGAAGTTCTGACAATGGCAATGTTACTGTTGGCAAATAATAATTATAGGAACCCACCGATACTGGATAGTGGCATAAGGTGACTCTGGTATGAATGCGGAGGATGCACACCATCAGCTGGATGAACATTAAAGTGGATTAGATCAAGAATAGAAATTTAGGATTCAAAGTGTATGCTGAATACTGTCAGAGAAAGAAAGCCAACTAGACAAGATAGAAACAAAAGACTAGACAGCTGTGTCCTGGCAACAACTGAAAGAAACAAAGGGGATAAGAACAGAAAAGGAAGGAAAAAAGTAGATACCATTGAGGTGAGGACTAAGAAAATTTTAAGAAAAACTGAAGTAGCAAAATGTGCAAACACCAGTTACGCTACAGTGAAAAATGGACGAATGACCCCTTTGACATCAAAAATGTGTCAGTCGCTTGGTTAGCATGTTCTTTATATCACATTCTTAATATACACTGCAGTCTTCCTTAGCTCTCTCCCTTTGCAGCAACAGTTGAAGTCCTCAGGTTTATGAACATTGGTCCACGTAAATATCATCTGACTCCTTACTGGGGCAAATATAGCTCCCAGTCTAATATCAATTGCATTGGCCTGGAATGATCACAATGAGCCTTGACCAAGGTTAAACCCAGGTGGCAGAAAGACTTCTGCTCAGTCATCTCTTTTACCAAATGGTCGTTAACCCTCTCGTTTCACTGACCAATCTTCCATCAACCAAGAACAAAAATGTATTTCTCTTGCTTTTAGAAGCAAAGAGGATAAGAACGTGGTTTAAAAACACAATTTAAAGTAACATTTTTGTTGCTAAATGAAACTAATCACGAAACCTTAGATCAACACCGATTTTTCATGGAGCATGCATTAGAGGGGCAATAGCCCAAATTCTTGCCTTTTCTGGCAAGAGACTGAACAGAAAACAAGATTGCAAATAAGCAACCAGTGGCTGCTGCAACAATGTGGTCAGAAAGCAATATCACAACTATGGCTTCATTTGGCAGGAACAAACCGTGAAGGATATCTACTTCATTTTTGGTCAGAATACATCCAATAGAACAAATACATACTTAATGGCTAGGTCCCTGGTCATGAGAGTTGCACTTCCACTCAGTGTCTGTTCATTTTACTGCTTTTATTTCCTACTTCCTCTTCAGTTTGTTTCCAGCTTGATTGCTCTTGCACATCCTATCTTCTGCGCTCTGCCTGCCCCACCGTTGCCACTTCACAGTCATTTCCTGCCAAGCATTAGACTTGCTGCCTTTGTATTGGTTATTGCCTCAATGTCAGCTACCACCACGTACTCAAGACAAGATTGGGTTGTACTTCTTTATCTGTAATAGCTCGCACTGTCTCAGATTCTATTAGGTTTTTTTGAAACCACAAGCTTTTGGAGCCCTGCTCCTTTTTCAGGTAGCTAGTGAGAGAATACATTGGAGACAGAATTTTATAAGGAAAAGATCAAATGGACATACAACTGATGAGAGCGTATTGAACAAACCTAGATGGCTATGAAATCTTTAATCAGTAAGGATGGAGAGGCAGGTTCCAATTGATTCATATAAATGCCAGAATTTCTTTCAAGTCACCAAAGTGATAACCTAATGTTTTATCAGTTTAAAAGAGGTAACATCTCATGTCAGACAGTGCATTTTTGGTTTGAGGCCTTATTTAGAGTCTGTCTTAACATTGACTGTCTACAGTGCTGGAAAAGCCCAGGTCAGGCAGCATCCAAGGAGCTGGAGAATCAATGTTTTGGGGATAAGCCCTTTATCAGATATGAAGGCTTATGCCTTCAAGTCTATTTTCCTGCTCTTCAGATGCTGCCTGACCTGCTGGGCTTTTCCAGCACTACACACTGAATTCTGATCTCCAGCATCTGCAGTCCTCACTTGCTCCTGGTCTACACATTGTGCGCTTTTTCAACAAAATAGAATATGTCTGCCAAGCCAAATCTTTTGACCCTTTGATCTTTTACCTAAAAAGGTCTGTGTCTTAAGTATTCTCTCTCACTAGTTACCTATGAGGTGAGGGTCTCCAAAATCTGGTTTCAAATAAACCTGGACTATAACCCAGTGTCTTGTGATTTTTGACTTTGTCCACCACAGTTCAACACTGGCACCTCCACATCAGATTCTATCATTCTTTCCACAGCTTGAATCTTAATGGCTTTTCCTACTCACACATGGGGAGCTAGTGCCACTACCTTTGGAAGGGAGTCAAAAAAAAAAAACCCACTGTTCTCCCTTCTTTCATGAATGATCAATGAATCAAAGCAAATATATTAAAAAAAACTTAAGACACCAAAAATAACTGAGCAAAATAACCAGCAGGTAATAAATACAAAGTAAAACAATTTGCATGATGACCTCACGTATTTTAGGTGTTGGAGGTGATTTCCTCAAATTCCAGGAGCAGCAATTACTGTTTTACGCGCTGTTGCATTGTTTTGGAACTTTGGATAAAACAAGTCAAAACAAGAGCAGTTTTAAAGGGAGAAGAGCAGACAAAGGACACACATGGAGAGAAGAGGAGTGGGGGGAGAGAGAAAAGAAGAGTGGGGGGGGGGGGAAAAGAGAGGAGGAAGAGGAGAAGAAGAGTGGGGGGGGGGGTGGGGAAAGAGAAGAGTGGGGGAGCCTGCACAGTTACCGCCTTTGCTGTTTGAATTTGTGTATTGCTGGACATCGGAGTGCATCTGGGAAAATTTACAAAGTGAAATTTACAACTAATCTTGGAGGAACTGCAGGATGAAGTTCACAGCACAGAATCATATCAGTAAATTGTTGTTTTAAGTCTGTCCAAGAGAAAGGCTGCAGTAGTGAGTATAGTGGATTCTTTCTTGATTATATGTTTTTGGAGATAAGTCTCTTGATTAAACTTAAAATATAATCCATAGCTATTAATTTAACCTGGGGCAGTGTTTGCAGAGGAATAAGACTGATTTTCTGGGTCTGTGGATTGTAAAGGAGATTGTGGATATACCCATTTCAAACAGGTATGCAGTTTTGGAAAATGTAGGGGGTGATGGATTCTCAGGGGAACATAGCACGAACAGCCAAGTTTCTGGTATTGAGACTGGCTCTAATGCAACGAGGGGTACGTCGGCTTCCAATAGATCAATTGTGTTCGGGGATTCTGCAGTCAGAGGTACAGGCAGATGTTGCTATGGCTAGCAGAGCAAAAGCAGAATGGTGTGTTGTTTCCCTGGTGCCAGGATCAATAATGTCTCAGAGGGTGCAGAATGTTCTCATGGGGGAAGAGGGGCCAGCAGGAAGTCATTGTCCACATTGGAACCAACGACATTGGAAGGAAAAAGGTTGAGGCTCTGAAGGGAGATCACAGTAAGGCAGAAATTTAAAAAGGAGGTCCTCAAGAGTCGTAATATCTGGATTACTCCCAGTGCTACAAGCTAGTGAGGGCAGGAATAGGAGGATGGAGCAGATGAATGCATGGCTGAGAAGCTGGTGTGTGGGAGAAGGATTCACATTTTTGGATCATTGGAATCTCTTGGGGTAGAAGTGACCTGTACAAGGACGACAGATTGCACCTAAATTGGAAGGGAACTAATATACTGGCAGGGAAATTTGCTGGAACTGCTTGGGATGATTTAAACTATAAAGGTGGGGGGGTGGTGGGACCCAGGGAGATGGTAAGGAAAGAGATTGATCTGAGACGGGTACAGCTGAGAACAGAAGTGAGTCCAACAGTCAGGGACAAGGTAGGACTAATAAATTAGACTGCATTTATTTCAATGCAAGGGGCCTAACAGGGAAGGCAAATGAACTCAGGGCATAGTTAGGAACATGGGACTGGGATATCATAGCAATTACAGAAACATGGCTCAGGGATGGACAGGACTGGCAGCTTAATGTTCCAGGATACAAATGTTCCAGGATACAGGAAGGATAGAAAGGGAGGCGAGAGACAAGGGGGAGTGGCATTTTTGATAAGGGATAACACTGCAGCTGTGTTGAGGGAGGATATTCCCAGAAATACATCCAGGCAAGTTATTTGGGTGGAACGAGAAATAAGAAAGGGATGATCATCTTATTGGGATTGTATTTATAGACCCCCTAATAGTCAGAGGGAAATTGAGAAACAAACTTAGAAGGAAATCTCAGCTATCTGTAAGAATAATAGGGTGGTTATGGTAGGGGATTTTAACTTTCCAAACATCAACTGGGACTACCATAGAGTTAAAGGTTTAGATGGAGAGGAATTTCTTAAGTGTGTACAAGACAATTTCCTGATTCAGTATGTGGATGTACTTAGTAGAGAAGGTGCAAAACTTGACCTACTCTTGGGAAATAAGGCAGGGCAGGTGACTGAGGTGTCAGTGGGGGAGCACTTTGGGGCCAGCGACCATAATTCTATTAGTTTTAAAATAGTGATGGAAAAGGATAGACCAGATCTAAAAGTTGAAGTCCTAAATTAGAGAAAGGCCAATTTTGACGGTATTAGGTAAGAACTTTCAAAAGCTGATTGGAGGCAGATGTTTGCAGGTGAAGGGATGGCTGGAAAATGGGAAGCCTTCAGAAATGAGATAACAAGAATCCAGAGAAAGTATATTCCTGTCAGGGTGAAAGGGAAGGCTGGTAGGTATAGGGAATGCTAGATGACTAAAGAAATTGAGGGTTTGGTTAAGAAAAAGAAGGAAGCATGCGTCAGGTATAGACATGATAGATCGAGTGAATCCTTAGAAGAGTTTAAAGGAGCTAAGAGAATACATAAGAGGGAAATCAGGAGGGCAAAAAGGGGACATGAGATAGCTCTGGCAAATAGAATTAAGGAGAATCCAAAGGGTTTTACAAATACATTAACGACAAAAGTGTAACTAGGGAGAGAATAGGGCCCCTCAAAGATCAGCAAGGTGGCCTTTTGTGTGGAGCCACAGAAAATGAGGGAGATACTTAATGAATATTTTGCATCAGTATTTACTGTGGAAAAGGATATGGAAGATATAGACTGTAGGGAAATAGATGGTGACACCTTGCAAAATGTCCAGATTAGAGGAGGAAGTGCTGGATGTCTTGAAACAGTTAAAAGTAGATAAATCCCCAGGACCTGATCAGGTGTACCCGAGAACTCTGGGAAGCTAGAGAAGTGATTGCTGAGATATTTGTATCATCGATAGTCACAGGTGAGGTGGTGGAAAACTGGAGGTTGGCAAACGTGGTGCCACTGTTTAAGAGCAGTAAAGACAAGCCATGGAACTATAGACCAGTGAGCCTGACCTCTGTGGTGGGCAAATTGTTGGATGGAATCCAGAGGGACAGGATGTACATGTATTTGGAAAGGCAAGGACGGATTCAGGATAGTCAACATGGCTGTGTGTGTGGGAAATCATGTCTCACAAACTTGATTGACTTTTTTGAAGTAACAAAGATTGATGAGGACAGAGCAGTAGATGCGATCTATACGGACTTCAGTAAGGCGTTTGACAAGGTTCCCCATGAGAGACTGATAAGCAAGGTTAGATCTCATGGAATACAGGGAGAACGAGCCATTTGGATACAGAACTGGCTCAAAGGTAGAAGACAGAGGGTGGTGGTGGAGGGTTGTTTTTCAGACTGGAGGCCTGTGACCAGTGGAGTGCCACAAGGATCGGTGCTGGGCCCTCTACTTTTTGTCATTTACATAAATGATTTGGATGTGAGCATAAGAGGTACAGTTAGTAAATTTGCAAATGACACCAAAATTGGAGGTGTAGTGGACAGTGAAGAGGGTTACCTCAGATTACAATGGGATCTGGACCAGATGGGTCAATGGGTTGAGAAGTGGCAGATGAAGTTTAATTCAGATAAATGTGAAGTGCTGCATTTTGGAAAAGCAAATCTTAGCAGGACTTATACACTTAATGGTAAGGTCCTAGGGAGTGTTGCTGAACAAAGAGACCTTGGAGTGCAGGTTCACAGCTCCTTGAAACTGGAGTCTCAGGTCGATAGGATAGTGAGGAAGGAGTTTGGTATGCTTTCCTTTATTGGTCAGAGTATTGAGCACAGGAGTTGGGAGGTCATGTTGCGGCTGTACTCGACATTGGTTAGGCCACTGTTGGAATATTGCGGGCAATTCTGATCTCCTTCCTATCGGAAAGATGTTGTAAAACTTGAAAGGGCTCAAAAGATTGACAAGGATGTTGCCAGGTTGGAGAATCTGAGCTACAGGGTGGGGCTGTTTTCCCTGGAGCTGGGGCTGAGAGGTGACCTTATAGAGGTTTACAAAATTATGAGGGGCATGAATCAGATAAATAGACAAAGACTTTTCCCTGGGGTCAGGGAGTCCAGAACTAGAGGACATTGATTTAGGGTGAGAGGGGAAAGATATAAAAGAGACCTAAGGGGCAACTTTTTCACGCAGAGGGTGGTACATGTATGGAATGAGCTGCCAGAGGAAGTTGTGGAGGCTGGTACATTTAATCGGCTTTGAATGGATATATGAATAGGAAGGGTTTTGAGGGATATGGGCCGGGTGCTGGCAGGTGGGACTAGATTGGGTTGGGATATCTGGTCGGCATGGACAGATTGGACCAAAGGGTCTGTTTCTGTGCTGTACATCTCTATGACTCTATGACCATGAGCGCCACAGGAAATCAACATTAAAATGAGTGAAGGCCTCCATTCTCCCCAGCCTTTAGGTATCTTAGCTGCTCTGTTGCTAAGCATTACAGCTGCTCTCAAAGCTACAGAACCTGTTCAACTTACATTTCCCTTCCAAGCATGAGACTAAAGACAAAGAAAACATCCCTTGTGAATAGAATTAAAAGATCTGTGCTCAGTATTTACGGATTTTAAATGTACAATTTATTGGGAAATATAAACCCAATCAGCAAGGAAGAAAAAAATGTCAGTTTTATCAGCTGTTTCTACAAGATAACGAAGTGTTATAAATCTTGTTCCTATTAAATGTATTTTCTTACATTAGTGATTGGTTACAGAAAGGAATCTTGAAGTATCTGAAGATAGAGAAAGTAAACTGCAATTTTTGTAAACTCCTTTGCTTTCCATCAAAGTTGTTAAAACAAAGACACTTTAATAGATCAAGTCGATCCAAGACCAGGTCAAATATTACAAATGGATTTACTAGACAGATTTAAAAAAAATCAATGGCTCTTCAAGCCACAGGAAATTACATCAAATCCACTGTAAAAGCAGCCTACAGTAGTTCTTGGAATACCAAGATTTTATTTGTCAATGCTATTTATGCATTATCCTAAGTACAGAAGAGAAAAGCAAAGGACATTTGCTTTTTTCTTAATTGCATTTACATTACGGAACAAATTCCTCAATTAGTCAAGTGGAAAACATTAAATTGTGTGGAATTTATGAAGCCAAAAGTATATTTTTAAACAAAGTTAGATTTGAATAAAAGGAATAATGATCAAGAGAAAACAACCATGCCTGCCATCGTTGAGGAGTGCTCTCTAATCATCTAATATAGCAAGCAGGAAGTTACAAGTTTGTATATAGGGGGTAAATTCAGAACAGAAATGCGGAGACATTTCTTCAGCCAGAGTGTGGTGGGCCTGTGGAATTCATTGTCGCAGAGTGCAGTGGATGCCAGGACGCTAAATGTCTTCAAGGCAGAGAGATTGATAAATTCTTTATGTCACAAGGAATTAAGGGCTACGGGGAGAATGCTGGTAAGTGGAGTTGAAATGCCCATCGGCCATGATTGAATGGCGGAGTGGACTCGATGGGCCGAATGGCCTTACTTCCAATCCTCTGTCTTATGGTAAGATCCTGCTGTACTGAGGTAACCTTCGCTATCTACTACACCTCCAATTTTGATGTCACCTGCAAGTTTACTAATCATACCTATGTTCACATCCTAAATTTACCTAAATGACAAAAAGCAGTGCACCCAGCACCAAAACTTGTGACACCAGCACCACGCTCCCTTCTACCTTCAAGCCAGTTATACCCAAACAGCTGGCTCTTCCACTATTCCATGCGATCTAATCTTGTTAGCCAAGCTAGGAAGAACCTTGTCGAACGCCATACTCAAGACCAGATAGAGCACATGCATCGCTCTGCCCTCAATCCTCTATCATCTCTCATCTAAAAAAAATTCAATCAAATGAGAGATACTATTTCTCCACACACAAAGTGATGTTGATTGTCCCCAATCAGTCCTTGCCTTTCCAAATATATGCATATTCTGTCCCTCAATTCCCTCCAACAACTTGCCCAGCACTGATGTCAGGCTCATGGTCTATAGTTCCCTGGCCTTTCCTTACCACGTTTATTAACTAAAGGCACATGTTCGGTAACCTCCCATCTTCCAGCACCTTGCCTGAGGCTATTGATACAATTATCTAACCAAGGGGTTGATAAAGCTCTTCCTTCACTTCTGACAGAGTTTAGGGTACACCTGATCAGGTCCTGGGGATTTATCCACCTTTATGCACTTTAAAACATCCAGCTGCACCTTCTCTGTAATAGTGTTTTTCAAGATGTCACTATTTACTTCCTTACATCCCATATTTTCATATCTTTCTCTACAGAAAACACCAATTTAAAATACTTGTTAATACCTCCTCCAACTTCTGTGTTTCCACATGTAGGTGGCCTTGCTGATCTTTAAGGGGGGCCTATTTTCTCCCCAGTTAACCTTCTGTTAAGGTATTTGTACAATCCCTTTGGATTCTCCTTTATCTATTTGCCAATATTTGGAGGGGGAAAGAGGTGGATGCCAAATGTTCGTTCAGAAGTACTACACAAAAAAATCTTTTATTGTTCAAATGTACAACTGAAGTACTGACAACTTATTTCACTTCATATGCTGTTAAAGCAAAATTGAGTAATACTGTCACAAAGCTAGTCCCTTTTTTTCAAAAAGCTGTTAAATGGCTCAAGGATACTCAGTCCTTGATTTTTTTCCCCCCCAGAGGGCTAATAAACCAGGTCAAGCTCCGATCAGTATTGTTTAGCACAGATGAAAAGGATTTTGAGAGGCCTTTTTTTTTAAATAGGTTAACAGATGAGACTTTAGGCCAAAGTGGCCATGCTTTAGAAGTGACCTATAAAATGAAAGGGGAGTGGTCAGCTCTGTAGCTGAGCATTTTGTACAGTCTTAAAACTTGTGACGAGTTCAACAGTGAGCTGTGTGGAATCTCTTTCTGCCCTGAAGTTTCAACTTGTAAGCACATGTTCCATTTATACTGATTTTTTTAAAGTGATTTTGCTTATTGGGACTGTTGTGTATATTTGGAACAGCATACCTAAGTCTAGTTTGGATAGACTTCTGTAGGGGTTCTTTATTCTGTTTGTGTTTCATTGTGTAATTGTGTAAATAAATTTTTGTTTTAAAATCTAGTAGTCAATCTGGCTAACTTACTCCAGGTAAATTTCAAGTTACACTTACAAATTGGGTTGCCTGCCCGCCCAAGAATGTTTTGAGTGGTCTGGCCTAGTCCATAACAATACATACCACTGGAATGACATGAGTGACACCATCACCGCTGTCTATAACAGTTCCAGTCAATGTTCGCTCTCCAACTTGTCGAGATGTCCATGAGGCAGCTAAAGCAAGGACAGCCTGGAAATAAACCAAAAAGAGTTATGCTTCAATAGTAAATAAATGATTGGTAGTTAACATGAACAATGTTTAAAACACAGAAGTAAGGTACAAGGACTTAGCATGAACAAATGTCTTCAACATAATATGATTTGGATTTTTTTTTTTTAAGTTGTTCAGGTAGAGGTACAAGCTTAATTCCCCTAAAATACTTGAGGAACCCATCTCATCTGGAGTTGAACTATCATGGTAGGGAAAGCATATTACTTCAATTCTTCAGACAGTACGGGTCAAGGAAGTTAATGCATTCTAACTCCAACAGTTATATATTTGACTAGTTGTGAGTGGGTTGGTAATTTTGGATCAGTGACATATAACAAGATCGGTTTAATTAATGATCATAGTTCAAGACTCCTTTGGGAATTATGACCACAACATAACAGAATACAACAGTTTGAGGAAGAGACTTTGTCAGAAACAACTGCACTACAGTTTTTTTTGTTAAGAAAAAGACTAATTACAAAGGATAGATATAGGGGAGGAAGTGGGTGCAATACATTAAGGATTAGGAAAAGGGTATCACGTTACTAAATAAGGTAGGATTCCATGGTGAAGGGGTAGGCTATTCTTAAAGATTGGCTAACTAATACAAGACAGACTTGTAATAAAATGGTTATTTTCAGAACAACTTGTAACTAGTGGAGTACAATTATTCACAATATATATTAACAACTTGAACAATGAAAGTAAATGTATTATAGCCAAGTTTTCCAATGACAAAGAGTAGGCTGGAAGGCAGCCGGGGGTTAAGACAAAGTCTGCATAGGGTTTTGGCAAGTTAAACAAGTGAGCAAAAACTTGGCAGAGGGAATACATTGTGAGAAAATGGAAGTTCATGCACTTTGACAGCAAGAACAGAAGAAAGATTTGAAAATCCTCGTATATATCTCAAAAAGGTTCAGCAGGTAATCGTGAAGTCAAATGGAACAATGGCCTTCATTTCAAAGGAACGAGTATAACAATAGGGAGATCTTGATAAAACTATACAAGGTTCTAGACTGTGCCTTGTACTGGACACAACTGGAACACTTAACAGTTTGGATCCCCTTTCTTAAGCAAAGATATACTAGCATTGTAGGCATTCCAGAAAAGGTTCACTAGATTTATCCCCCGTATGGAGGGATGGTCTTTTGAGAAGTTGAGTAGGTTATGTTTGTATTCATTTGAGTATAGAAAAATGAGAGGTGACTTTATTGAAGCATGCAAGTTTTTCAGTGAGCATAGCAGGGATGTAGAGGTTGTCGTTTCATGAGAGAGTCTAGTACCAAAAATGATATAATCTCAGAATAAGGGGTCACCCAATTATAGGAGACGGAGGAGGAATTACTAATTGTTTCTAAAGGTCATAAAACTCTGGAATTTTTAAGAGAGCTGGAGAGGTGAGGTTGCCATTAGGTATGGTCAGAGCTGAGATAGCTCAGTTAGGCAATCAAGTGATAGGAGGAAAGGCAGAAACATGGAGTTCCAGTTTCAGATCAACCATCATTTCTGGATAGCGGAGCAGATTCAATGCTCTGCTCCTCCATCTTATGATCTTATATGAATCAAACTTGGTATTCAGGTTATTCAAGTAATTCGGAGTGCAAATCTTATGTTATCAATTACTGAAAGTGCATGGAAATAAGACTAGGGACATTTTACTTCAGCTTTAAAGGAAAATGTTGGAGCACTGTATACGGTTCTGATCTCCTTATTTGATCAAAAATTTTAGAAACTTCAGAAGCAGTTCAAATACAACTTAATTCATCTGAGATCAGGGATTCAACTCATGAGCAAGACTTGGACATGCCGGACCTACATCTATTGATATTTAGAATAAGAGGTGTTGCTACTGAGCCATACAAGAGCCTGAAGGGTCGATAGAGAAAGAACACTTCCTCTTGTAGGACAGAGTACAACTAAGGGCACAATTTAAAATTAAAGGCACCTCGCATTTAATATGGAAAACTGTAGATTTTTTCAACATTTCACCTTACCTGGACAGCAATATAAAGACCAGGCACATTGAAGGATTCGAACATGATTTCAGCAGTATATTCTCTATTTTCAGGAGTATTCAGTGGCGGTTCAGTCTGTTGAAGATATTCACATTATTTAACAAACTGCAGCTGAAAGTACTATATTGGTTCATACGAAGTGAAGAACCAAAGTTTTTTAACTCTGCGAAATACATTATGTAAATTCATGACTATCTTTGCAGAGCAGGCCCATAGTAAACAAAATAAATAATTCAAGATTGTAACCAAAAGAGATTGTTTTAAATTTGATCAAATTATCAAACTCATTTCAGCTTTTATACTAATTTAACACAAAATCAATGCTCAATTAGTCAAGGAGATCGACAGGATATAAACAAAAAAAGTATCAAAGATAAACAAAGGATAGTACAAAAACCAAAGTAGTCAGATTTTAATTTCCAGAAGAGTTCAAAGGAACTTAGGTAAGATTCAAGTCAAAACATTACAGATAATCTTATAAAGTGATGTCAGCACAGGAGAGGCAGCCAACTGAGCTATCAGAGGACATGGAGAAGGCAGGTACAATTAAAACAGCCTCTGGATGGGTACATGAATAGAAAGGGTTTACAACGATATGGGGCAAATAGGGCCAAGTCAGATTGGGATGTCTGGTTGGCGCAGACAAATTGGACCAAAGAGTCCATTTCCATGCTGTACAACTAACCAAATGACTAACTGGTTTAGTCACTGTGCCTTCAGTTCTGTAAGTAGGAGATTTTGTAGTCTAATGATCAGGTATGGAAAGGCAACTCATGTTAAATAACTATTCTGTTAGGTACTGGAAAAGACATTTGTGTGGTTGATTTCCATGTGCAAAAATTACAATCAGCAAGACATTACGTTTTAGAACTTCAACATCACTTGGCATCACTCTCCAAAGTTTGCAATTTCACTGATGCCCCCATTATTGCTGCGCTCACCTAGCAACTTATGACTTTGCAGGCAAAGAGCATACGGCCAAGTGAGAATACGAGACCACCAGGTAATCAGAATTTTGGCAGAGGGGTAACACCTATTCTGACAAGCCCTGATAAATCTATCCCAACAGTCACTGCAGAGGTCAGATCAGTTTTCCGTCGTGTCAATTCAAGGAAAACAATGGGGCCAGACAGAGTACCAGGCCGTGCACTCAAAGCATGCACAAACAAATGGCACAGGTCTTCTCGGACATCTTCGACCTCTCCCTGCAGCAGGCCACTGTCCCTGCCTGTTTTAAGAGGGCCAACATCATCCCTGTGCCTAAGAAAGCTCATGCAGCATGTCTCAAATGACTACTGCCCAGTAGCCCTAACTTTGGCGGTCATGAAGTGCTTTGAAAGGTTGGACATGGCATTAATCAACTCCAGCCTCCCCACTACTCTTGACCCACTCCAATTTACCTATCGGACCAACACATCCACGTCAGATGCCATATCACTTGTCCTTCACTTCTCCCTAGAACATCTTGACACCAAGAACAACTACGTAAGAATCCTACTCTGACTATAGTTCAGCCTTCAACACTATTATCCTCTTTGGACTGATTACTAAACTTAGTGATCTTGGACTAAGCTCCACTCTCTGCAACTGGATCCTCAGTTTCCTGACCTATAGGCCACAATCAGTGAAGATTGGGGAACAATATTCTATCCTAACACACAAAACTGAAGCCCCCCAGGGTTGCACACTCAGCTTCCGACTATACTCACTGTATACCAATGAATGCGTCGTCAAATACCAGACTAATGCCATTTACAAGTTCACTGATGACACCACCGTAGCCGGTTGAATCGCAGATGGTGATGAAACACACTACAGACAGGAGGTGGAAAACCTGGAAAAATGGTGTACTGAGAACAACCTAGCGCTCAATGCCAGCAAAAGCAAGGAACTCATTATTGACTTTCAGCAGGATGTTACTCATGCTCCCCTACACATTAACAGCAGAGGTGGAACGAGTCAAGTGTCAAGCTCCTGGGAATGGTCATCCACAACAAGCTTTCCTGGACTCTTCATGCAAGCGCACTGCTTACAAAAGTCCAACAACATCATTTCTTCTCAGGCAGCTGAGGAAATGTGGCATGATGGTGAATACCCTTGCCAACTTTTACAGATGCACTATCAAGAACATTCTGTCTGGATGAATCACTACCTGGTACGGCAACTGTACCATTCAAGATCTGCAGGGATCAGTGCTGGGCCTCTTTGTAATTTGTATAAATCGGAAGATGGACGAGGGAGATCCAGTGGATGTAGTGTACCTGGACTTTCAGAAAGCTTTTGATAAAGTCCCACACAAGAGGTTAGTGAGTAAAATTAGGGCGCACGGGATTGGGGGCAAAGTACTAGATTGGATAGAGAATTGGTTGGCTAATAGGAAACAAAGGGTAGTGATTAACGGCTCCATTTCGAAATGGCAGGCAGTGACCAGTGGGGTACCGCAGGGATCCGTGCTGGGACCGCAGCTTTTTACAATATATGTAAATGATATAGAAGATGGTATCAGCAATAACATTAGCAAATTTGCTGATGACACAAAGCTAGGTGGTAGGGTGAAATGTGATGAGGATATTAGGAGATTACAGGGTGACCTGGACAAGTTAGGTGAGTGGGCAGATGCATGGCAGATGCAGTTTAATGTGGATAAATGTCTGGTTATCCACTTTGGTGGCAAGAACAGGAAGGCAGATTACTACCTCAATGGTATCAAATTAACTAAAGGGGCTGTTCAGAGAGATCTGGGTGTTCTTGTCCACCAGTCAATGAAGGCAAGCATGCAAGTACAGCAGGTCGTGAAGAAGGCTGATAGCATGCTGGCCTTCATAACAAGAGGGATTGAGTATAGAAGCAAAGAGGTGCTTCTGCAGCTGTACAGGGCCCTGGTGAGACCACACCTGGAGTACTGTGTACAGTTCTGGTCTCCAAATTTGAGGAAAGACATTCTGGCTATTGAGGGAGTGCAGCGTAGGTTCACGAGGTCAATTCCTGGAATGGCAGGATTGCCTTACACGGAAAGACTGAAGCGACTGGGCTTGTATACCCTTGAGTTTAGAAGACTGAGAGGGGATCTGATTGAAACGTATAGGATTATGAAAGGACTGGACACTCTGGCAGGAGGGAACATACTTCCGTTGATGGGGGAGTGCCGAACCAGAGGACACAACTTAAAAATACGGGGTCGACCATTTAGGACAGAGATGAGGAGAAACTACTTCACCCTGAGAGTGGTGGCTGTGTGGAATGCTCTGCCCCAGAGGGCAGTGGAGGCCCAGTCTCTGGATTCTTTTAAGAAAGAATTGGATAGAGCTCTCAAGGATAGTGGAATCAAGGGTTATGGAGATAAGGCTGGAACAGGATACTGATTAGGAATGATCAGCCATGATCATATTGAATGGCGGTGCAGGCTCGAAGGGCAGAATGGCCTACTCCTGCATCTATTGTCTATTGTCTATTTGGAGGAGATTGTGGATGTCTTAATTAGCACGTCTGAAGATGACAAAGATTTTGGGAGCTGTGGACAGTGCGGAGGATTGTCGGAGAATATAGATAGGCTGGAGACTTGGGCAGAGAAATGAGAGATGGACTTTAATCAGGACAAGCAGGAGGTGATGCATTTTGGAAGTAGGAATGTGTAAGGCAACAATGCAGTAAATGGTAGAACCCTTAATAGCATCAAGGTACAGAGATCGAGGTGTACAGGTCAGCAGTTCCCTCAAAGTGGCAACACAAATAGATAAAGATGGTCAAGATTCAGTCAGGACAGTGTATAAAAATGGCAAGTCATATTACAGCTGTATAGAATGTTACCATTTCAAATTTACAGCCTGGTCATCATGTACCAGAAAGGTGTGGAGGCTTTAGAGGGGACATTGCCTAGTTTGGAGGCTTTTAGTTACAAGCAGAGGTTAGACAAACTTGGCTTGCTTTCATTTGAAAGAAAAAGAATGAGGAGAAACCTGAAGCTTAATTATGGATATTCAAAGTCTTTTTCCCCACATGTAGAAAGGTCAATTACTAGGGGATAGAGGGGAAGGTTTAAAGGAGATGTGAGGGGCAGAGTTTTTATTGTGCAGAGGGTGTTAAGTGCCTTGGATATGGTGAAGGTTGATACAATAGCAACATTTAAAGAGGCATCTTGACAGATCCATGAATAAGCAGAGAACAGAGGCATACCATCAAGTGGACCATGAGGCTTTAGTTTAGAAAGCTATCCTGCTTTGGTGCAGTCTTCGTCTTTGGACAGAGGGCCTGTTCCTGTGCAGTACAGTTCTTCTTCGTTCAGCGTGAGGACGTATTGTCCAGGTGACTGTGGAAGTAGTGGCCAGCATACCCATACAAAGAGAAACAAATGTTGAGGAGGGAGAAATCAATGAACCAGGTGAGGGGGGAGGAGGGTGGAAATTGTAAACAAAGTTGATAAGCTTTTCCAGTTCCAGACGAGGGGGGGAAAGCCGTACTAATGATGTCATTGATGCACTGGAGAAAGAGTTCTGGATGTCAGTGGACACATTAGTCTGTGGTTCAATGGTGGGGTCATGGTCGATGGATCCTCCTATTTTAACTGGTCCAAGCTATTGTGCGCACAATGGTCTCTAGTCTTATTTCATCTGGTGATCTCTTGCATTGCCTCCAAGTCCATCATCTCAACCTGCGTCTTCCTCCTTCCCAAACTCCACAAACAGGAATGCCTGGGCACACCCATTGTTTCTGCCTGTTCCCACCTTGACTCCATATTTTCTTCTTGTCCAGTTGCTTCCCATTTACCTCAGCAATTCTTCTAAAGTTTCTCACCACATCTTCATCAAAATGTGAAGGGATTACACATCCAACACCTCCTACCACCCTCTCCAAATAAGATTGTCTCAGGGCTATTCACTTCTGGAAAAAAGGCCTGATCCATTCCACCCACCTTGGATTGCTCAAGCTTGCCCTCATCTGAGCAATTTCCCCCTTACCTCCTCTAAAGTTTTGTCAGATCAAATGAGACACATCATGGGTCCTAGTTATGCCTGTCTTTTTGTGGGGTAGACAGAACATTCTTTCCTCCAGTACCACTCAGGCCCCACCCACAACACTGTTTCCAGTACAATGACATCATCAGTTTTGCTAACTCTTGCAAATCAGAAATTCGCAAAGTTCATAATTTGGCTTTCAATTTCCACCAGGCCCATCTCTGGCTCCCCTCTTGCTTGACATCTGTTGCTATTTCTGGAGATAGGATATCCTCCTCAAATACTCCAGTTACCTCCACATACTTCTTCATACCGTTTCCTGCAGACACCATTCCATTTTCCCCAACTTCTCCATCTCATCTGTTCTGATGATGCTAACTTCTCCAGAGGTTCCCTGTAATGTCCACCTCCTTCCTCAATGGAGACCCCCTTCCAGTGGTTGACAGGATACTCAGCGGTGTCCAACTCATCTCCTGCTCTTTGAACCTCACTTATTCTTTCCTCCCACAATGCCTAGAGGGTTGGTCCTCACTTGCCACCCCACACAAGTCTCTATGTATTGCCCTCACCTTGCCTGTCAGCATTACACAGGGACTGTTCCCTCCAGGACACCTTGGTCCGCTCGTCTTCCACTCCCAGCACCTCTCTACATCACCATGGCAAGCACAGAAGTTGCAACACTTGCCCATTACTTCCTCCCTCCTCAGTATTCAAAGCTCCGTACACTTTCCACATGAAGCAATGATTTACCTGAACTGTTCCCTGTTCAAATCATGGTCTCATCCACAAAGATGAAATGTAGACTGGTTGACCACTTTGTGGAATACCCATGTTCTGCCCACCGACGTCACCATGCTGTTGTCTACCACTTCAATACACGCATACGTTCCACCATGGCCAGTCTCTCTCTCAGGCTTGCTGCAGTGTTCCAGCAGACCTCCATGCAAACTAGAAGAACAGCATCTCATTTTCAGCTTGGGGTTTTGCAGCCTTCAAGACTCAATACCAAGTTCAATCATTTTTAGGGCCTGGACATTTTGTGGTCCTAACAACAACTAGACTCCATCATAGGTATGTACAGCAAGGAAACTGACCGTTCAGTCCAAATCATCCATACTGACCAGATATCCTACACAAATCTAGTCCCATTTGCCAACACTTGGCCCGTATCTCTCTAAACCCTTCCTATTTACCAAACCATCCAGATGCCTTTTAAAAGTTGTAATTATACCAGCCTCCACCACTTCCTCTGGCAATGGATTCCCTACAAACACCATCCTCTGGGAGAAAACATTACTCTTTAGGGCCCTCTTAAATTCTTTTCCCCTTAACCTAGAGCTATACCTTCTAGTTCTGGACTCCCCCACCCATGGGAAAAGACCTGATCTATTTATAATATCCATGCCCCTCTTGATTTTATCAACCTCAAAAGGTCACTCCTCGGCCTCTGATACTATAGGAAAAAAACAGTCCCAGCCTATTCAGCCTCTCCCTACAGCTCAAGCCCTCCAACCCTGACAACACCCTTGGAAAACATCTGAATCCTTGCAAATTTCACAACATCTATCTGATAGGAGGGAGATCAGAATTGCACACAATATTCCCAAAAAATGGCCAAACCAAAGCCCTGGACAGCTGCAACATGACCTCCTAACTCCTATGCTCAAGGCGCTGACCAATAAAGGCAAGCATGGCAAACACCTTTTCATTGTTCCAGCTACCTGCGACTTGACTTTCAGCAAACAATAAGCCTACACTCCAAAGATCTCTTTGTTCAGCAACACTTCCTAGCTCCTTACCATTAAATGGATAAATTCTGCCCTGATTTACCTTTCCAAAATGCAGCACCTCACATTTACCTAAATTAAACTCCATCTGCCACTTCTTAGACCATCTGATCTGGATCTCATTGTACTCTAAGGTAACCTTCTTCGCTATCTACTACACCTCCAATTTTGGTGACATCTGCAAACTTACTAACCCAACCTATGTTCACATCCAAATCATTTAAGTGATAAAAAGCAGTGGACCCAGCATTGATCTTTGCAGCACATCACTGGTCACAGGCCTCCAATCTGAAAGGCAACCTTCCAACATCACCACCCCTGTCTTCCCCCCTCTAGCCAGTTCTGTATTCAAATGGCTAGTTCTTTCTGAATTCCATGTTGTCAAACTTTGCTAACAAGTACTACCATGAGGAACCTTGTGGAATGCGTTACTGAAGTCCACATAAATCGTGTACACCACTCTGCCCTCAATCCTCTTTGTTACTTCTTCAAAAAAAAACTCAATCAAGTTCATGAGACATGGCTGCCCACGAACAAAGCCATTTGACTATCCCTAATCCATCCTTGCCTTTCCAAATCCTGTCCCTCCGGATTCCTTCCAACAACTTGCCCACCAGCAATGTCAGGCTCACCAGTCTATTGTTCCCTGACTTTTCCTTACCACCATTCTTCAATAGTGGCATCACATTAGCTAACCTCCAGTATTCCTGCACCTCATCTGTGACTTTTGATAACCCAAATATTTCAGCAAGGGGCCTAGCATCATTTGCCTAGTTAACCAGAATTCTAGGGTATACCTGATCAGGTCCTGGGGATTTCTCCACCTTCATGCATTACTGGAGGATTCTATTGTACTAACTTCCTTCAGTCTGGAAAACAACTGTGTTCACAACTTCATGGCCTCTCATGTCTCAGCCAATTTCATATCCATGCTGCCACTGTTCTACATTCCATGCATTTGCTGAAAAACGTGTCATGTGGCACTTTTCTCAAATTTCTTTTAGAAGTCCATGCCTTTATGCAGTAACTGCATTCCTGCCATGAATTCTCCCTTGATCAGATTTCAACTAGCTTACTTAATTGCAATGTGCCTCAAAATGTGCTGCCTTTTCTCAAGTAATCGAGTTTGTCTAAAAAAGACTGGTAACAGACAATATTCTTCAATTATTTTCTTTTTAATAGATTTAGAATAGAGAAATTGAAGCTACGAGCACCTATTCAAAGCATGATAGCAAATGGAACCAACTCCAATGGTAACCAAGTTAAGGAAGGAAGTTAGGACGCAATGATCTTCACAAAGCCATTATTACATTTAAGATGGCATTGTGTGTCTGAGTGTCTCCAGTGCTAACAAGGTAAAGTTAAGTCACCATAATCTTACTGGACCATCGGCCGCATACTCATTGAACAGAGATGACTGGTAGTGGTTTGACCAGAGGGTCAACATGCCTCAGACAAGTGATGAGGTTGACAAATGCGAATCCTTCACAGTAAACTCAGCTCTTGCAAGAATGGAATCTGCTTTTACCATCAATCTGCGTTACAAACCAGCCATCTCAGTTAACTGAACCCCATTTAGTGATATCAATGCTTCACTGAGTTAGTGAGAACATGAAAGGAACACTTTCACTTTTGCTCTCTATCATTGTGTATGGAATGTAAATTCTCAGATAGTCAACGGCAAGTGAACTATAAAAACTGAAGTGGCATGCTCAGGTGATTTTAAAATAAAATATCTCCAGTATAAACTTGAGTAAATCCTGTAATAATTGGACCCAAGACTCAGATGTTAGGAGATCACAATTAATTTAATTATGCAGCAAGTAGTTAGCATCTGGAATACACTGCCAGAGTCGCTCATTTCAAACCTTTAAATAAGAACTGTGTTATATGAAAATAATTCAAAAATTAGTTAAGAAAACTAAGTAGAGGAGATGCAGGAAAATAGGATCAAGTGAAATGAGTTACGCTTGCAGGAAGCTGATTTGACAAGCCAACTCCTGTGCTGTAACGATACTTAGATTCATAATTCATGAATCTGTACACAATTCAAAACACACAAGAAGTTACTTCAATACTGGGCACACAGTGTTTTCTGTGATATCTCAATAACAACTCAATGCTGAGAAGACCATCAAGATTAGCCATATGTATTGTCTCATTTCACAAACTGCAGGTTTTCCATTTATAGCTTCAAGATCTGAAACATGATTCAAAGCTATCATACCAAGTCTATTTATAAACTAACTAATTGGCTATTTCAGAACTGTGACATGCAGATCTTCAGGCTTACCTTCGTGGTAATATTCAGCTCCTAAAGCAACTAGTTTTCTCAATTGTGTTATATTCTTCATGACATTCTCCCTTAAAATTTAGTAAATGACAAGAATTTTTGAAATAAAATCACTCCCATTGCATTCAATCTTCTTGGCTGCTAACATTCTCTCAAGTTACTCAATGACTATTCATGATATTGTTCTAATTCTTCAGTTGAAACACTGACCCAGATCTTCAGCCTCGTGAAACACGCACATTAAGTCTGCTGGAAAGCCTCAACACATTGACTGTACAGGCATTACCCAGAAAAAGTTTAAACTTCTGATGGGCAATGATGCTCTCTCGAACCCTCAAAAAACAGCCCTGACTTAAGAGTTGGAAATTAGAGGGTTTTCTTAAAACTTTCCCAACTGTAAAGGTGAAACCACCTCCCACCCTCTCCACCCAAGCACTCAGACAACCCAAAACACCCGGCTGTCTCCTAACTCACTGCTTGAAACCTTCACACTGCTCACTGACACACTAGCCCCTTTGCTCACCCATACTACAGACTACCCCTTTAGAGATTGTCTTATCACCAGATTTAGAGCAGAGTGCTGGAAAAAAGATAGTCTGGTTCTGGCAAAGTTTAATTTCAATGCTACTTGTGGAGTTTGCTGCACTAAGTGAATAGGATGAAACCTGCATCAGAGGTCTGACCTGAAATGTCTGGGAGGCTAAAATGTAGCTTTTTGTATGAAAGAAGGGATTCAAACCCAGAACTGAAGATTTTTGGCCATAGTTACAACTACTGATCTAATGTCTTGTATTAATTAAGCTTTGAACTTTGAATTAACTTCACATCAAGTCAGACAACTTTACTTACCAAAAGGAAATAATGATCTTCTGGCTCTGCTCGAAGGTACTTAAAAATAACTTGTTCCATAAATCTCTCCATGAGATCCCAGTCTTCAACTATACCATGACGAATCGGCCACTGTTGCAGAAAATTATTTATTTTCAAAGTAAATGTCTCAAATTTGTCAGGTATGAAAGCTCAAAATGGAGCAAAAATATTTGAAAATTTAAAGTTTAACTAAATCTGGAAAACAAATCAACAATGACTTTTCTCAAAGTCAGATAAACTAGTTGCTGCTAATACTGACAACTGACTGAAAGCTCTTCCAACATAGATTTTGAAAGCAAATTTTGCCAAGTCCGTTTTATTCTCAATTTCAATGCAACCCCAGCACAACCATGTGCTCCAACCCAATTTCCACAAATTTTAATTTTATACTGAATTCACTTTAACTACCTGAAGTCCAAGACGTTGCATGTATATCGTAACAAGTACTCTTTCGCCCAACTACTTTGGAGAGGAAACCGTACAAGGGCTTTCCGGATTCTTGTCGGAGGAAAACATTATGGAAAGCACCAATGCTAATCACTCTAAACAGGGGATTCATAATTTTATCAATACCAAAGGCCTAAAGACAGTCTCATACTCTACAATTGCTAACTGGCAAAACAATCAACTTACAATGCAAGGGAAGACTATTTTGGTTATTTTTTTTCCCCCACACACAAGAATCCAGGTAGGAAAATGAATTAGATACAACCGCAAAATTCTGCGACCCAATTCAAGTTCAACCACTTTTCGAAGTGGCATATCAGAAATATATTTAAGATCATTTAATCAAAAAGTTCAAGTGGATATAGAACTACAATACAAAGTTGTCCTTGTTTCAGCAATGGTCAAAGAGGTTACTTAGGTAATGGAAAAATTAAATGTGTCAGCAATATAAAGTATGCTCATCTGAGGTTGGAATAAGGCACTGCTTGGGGTTAAATTAGACAGAATGTTTTCTGTGAAGCAGCATCATATACAGGTCTGGTACCATCATGCGTTGACAGTCATCACTAAACATAACAAAAGGTAAATGAAATGAGCGTTTTGTTTCTAACTGGTTTATTGCAGTAAGCAATAATTCAGCCAATTATTTTCATAATCATTGTATAAGTTGGTGCATCCACAAGTATTTACCAAACTTGCCTTTGTTGCATAAGTAGGTTTATCTATTGCTTCATCACCTATGAAGAAATCCAAATCATCAACTCCTTTCATCACCCTCCTTTGAGCCTGGTCACCAACTTTTGCAGATTCCTTGATGGCAATACCTTCGTATAGACAGGAGATAAATAACAAATAATCTATTCAATGTCATGCAAGATAATGCACAAAGTAGTCAGTGTTCGTTAATTTCACAATTTAATGACATACACATCCTGAAGGAAATAAGACTTTTATATAAAATGGACATTTAGAAATAAGTGCACTAGATACATATTTTCAGGATACAGAAGCACAGTTGAAAACAAATAATGTCTAACAAAGAAGAGTTGCATAGAAAGAGATACTACTATCCTTTAGATCTGATGTTAAAAGTAGTTTTAAATAAACTTGTTCTCTTAGATGCAGAGAATTCAGCTGTCCTAGTCAATACTCCTCCCAAAGATAACATTGACTGGTTATTCATTACATGCAGGTCTGGATGCTCTTCAAAAGGATGAATTCAGATTCAATGGGCCAGAAGGCCTCTATCAGCATTGTACAGATCCTATTATTCCAGTTTTAGATGTAAGGGTAAAAAGCATTTCCTACCAGTTTAATGGCGGAGGGAAAATTGAGGCCTGAGAAAGTAAACTGGAAAAAATCTGAAAGCTTGCATTATTTGTCATTGTGTCAGTTTTGCAGACTGACAAGCAGCACCTCCTGTCACTAATAACTTCTAAATGGGCTCTGTTGAACACTCAAAAAGCAGAAATTGCTTTTTGTTTATTATAAGGTTATAATAAACTTAATAGCTTTTTGAAATACTGGCATTGAGTTATTTGTGTAAGCTTTTAGATTGTAGACTGCTGAAGTGCATCAATAGTTCTTGAAATTTGACATAAATGCAAGCTGTCTAAATTCACAAGTTCACTGAAGGCGAGATGGGGATTGGCTGTAATTCGTGTTTTCCCAACCCTTGAACATAAATAACTGGCTGACACTCCTTGTCCAGGCTTTGTCAAGAGCCACTGAATAAACTATAGGATACATCATGCTCAACGAAACTGTAGGAAAGACTGAATGCCTTTCTGAAAGTACAGAAAATTGGAAGCAAACAAAACTCAAAACTACAGAAAATGACAACGATGAATTCCAAGCCTCCTTAGAGGTAAACATCAGCCTTTCAGTTCCTGATACAGAAGCAGTAGGAAATGCAAAATAAAGGCAAAATAATTTTTTATCTGGTGCTTTGGTGACAAATGAAATTAAAGATTTTGAAGCATCAAAGAGAGATGTTACAAAATCCTATGGCTTCAGAGAGAGAGAAAGACTCAAGGCTGCACCATTGAAGTTTTACTTGCATCATTCTGTGGATCATGCATGCCAATTATCGATACAGACTGCTTGAAGAATGTGTGCAGAGTTTCTTCTGATTGACTTCTAGAAATGATTATCTTCTGAAATATTTATTCTAAAAGATTTCAAATCTGTCTGTAACGCTCACAAAGAACTACTTCCCTATGTACAACAACATCAGATTTTTGAACTGTGAACAGAGTTTAAGATTTAGTACCTCCAACAGAATATGGTAAATTTGTGACTGTAGCCCAAACAGGATGCATTAAAGTTAGCTGTGAAAATACTTGGAATAGAATCTCAGAAGACGTCATGTATGATTCAGCTTTCTTGACCACATACAGCACTTAATATAGTTTATTCAAGTATAAAGAAGTATTTGTAGGAATATTCTCTCGATTGACAACTTGCAACATTTAGTTAAACACAGACCTCTCCCTTTATAGATGGGCGAGTACAGTCTGATCAGGGATATTGCTACTTTTACTGAATTCAACAGAGACTGAAAATTCAGTTTCTGCAGCTGTTTTAATTGCACCTCCCCCCTGCAAAAACAACTTTTCTTCTGAATTAGCAGTCAAAAGGAAACATGGGTGTGGTGTCTGTTCAGAGTTGGCTCATCTGTAGCCTGTTCAGAAATGTTTGTGGCTTATGAGCACAATGGTATACAGTTCAATGACAAGATTACAATGTTTAAAGTCAAATAAAAAGTTGGCCGAATGGACACCATGTAACCACTGTTATACAAAATAAACTAGTTCCTTTCGGACAGGAAATCCACCACTCTTGGCTACATGTAACTTTGCACCACAGCAATGTGACTGATCTTAACTGTCCTCTGGATGTTTAGGAGCTGGAATAAATGCCAACCTTCCCAGAGATGCCTACCTCCCATCAAACATTAAAAGTGACAGCTTACAGAAGGAGTTATGACTTACAAATGCCTATTTATCAGATTTTTATTTGATTAGATTAGATTACTTACTTAGTGTGGAAACAGGCCCTTCAGCCCAACAAGTCCACACCAACCCACCAAAGCGCAACTCACCCAGACCCATTCCCCCCTTCACCTCACACTACAAGCAATTTAGCATGGCCAATTCACCTAACCTGCACATTTTTGGATTGTGGGAGGAAACCTAAGTACCAGGAGGAAACCCACGCAGACACTGAGAATGTGCCAACTCCACACAAAGTCGCCTGAGGTGGGAATTGAACCCAGGTCTCTGGTGCTGTGAGGCAGCAATGCTAACCATGTGCTGCCCATTTCTGTATCAAGTGGTTATATTTCTCACCAACCATTCTAATACAATTTATTTAATGCCAAAGATTAGGCAGAGGAATTTGCAATAAATCTTTGCCAGAACAGTTGATTGGATGATGCAGTTCTGCCTCCCCAGCATTATGATATTGTTCTTCAGCCAATTCTTTTCACTGCACATGATTTGAAATAGCTGAAGGAATTGGACACTGCAAAGACTATGAGCCCCAAACAACTGATCGGCAAGAGTATCAAAAACTTGTGCTCCCAAACTTGGTATGCCTCCAGTCAAGCTGTTCCAGTGCAGCTACAAAACTGGTACCAACAATCATGTGGAAAACTATCTTGAGCACAAAGCGCAGGACAAATCCAACTTGGCCAATTAAACAGCTATTCATCCACTCAAATCAATAAATCATGACCGAGGATTCATAAACCATACGACCAAGCAGCACTTGCATTGCAGTTACCTGCTCACTGATGCTCATTGGGTTCTGCCAGGGCCATTCTGCTACTCACCTCAGTGCAGCCTTGGTTCCAACACTGACTAAACAGCTGTCAGGTGATATTGTCAATCCTTGGATAATCAACATTGCATTTGACTGGGTGGGGCCTCAGAGAGGCTTAACAAGGGAAAACTCTCCGTTGTTTGGAGTCATACCTCACAATGGAAGAATGTCGTGGATGTCAGACATCTCAGTTTTAATCCATCTCTGCACAGCTCCTCAGGGCAATGTCCTACACCCAACCATCTTCAACTGCTTCAAAGACCTCCCTCCTATCACAATGTCAGAAGTGGGGATGTTTACCAACGATTGCACAATGTTCAACACCATTTGCTATTCCTCAGTTACTGATGCAGTCGGTGTCCAAATGCAACAAGACTTGGTCCATATCCAGGCTTAGGTTCACAGGCAGTAAATAACATTCATGTCACACTAGTGGCAGGCAATGCCCATCTTCATTAAGCATTTAAATCATTGTCCTTGGACATTTCTGCCAATCAACACTTACAGGGGCTTAACATTGACCAGAAAGAGAACTGGGTTAGCCATCCCAACATTTTGATGACAATAGCAGGTGAGAAGCTTGGAAACCTTCAGTGGCCAGATCAGAGCCTGACTCGCCATTATTTCCTGCTAGCCCAGAAGAAAAAAGCTCCAGCCAAGAAACTTGATGTTGTACAGTTCAAGGCATTCTGCTTAATTGGTACCAAACTTTTACTCCCTCCACCACTAACAATTGCAGCAGTGTGTTCCATCGACCAGATACACTGCATAAATTTACAAGGCTCTTCAGACAGAACCTTCCAAAACCATGACAATATCTATCATGAAGAATAAGGGCAGCAGATTTGAGAAAATGAAAATGTTGGCAAGAAAGATAGAGATACTTGCATCGAGACTAGAAGAGATGGAGGTTCACAAGGAAGAGGTATTAGAAATACTGCAGAGTGTGAAAATAGACAAGTCTCCTGGGCCAGATGGGATCTATCCTAGGATCCTCTGGGAAGCAAGGGAAGAGATTGCCGAGCCTTTGGCATTGATCTTCAAATCATCATTGTCTACAGGAATAGTGCCTGAGGACTGGAGGATAGCCAATGTGGTTCCCTTGTCCAAAAAGGGTAGTAGAGACAACCCTGGTAATTACAGACCAGTGCATCTCACTTCAGTTGTTGGGAAAGTGTTGGAAAAGCTTATAAGAGATAGGATTTATAACCATCTAGAGAAGAATAATCTGATCAGGGACAGTCAGCGCGGTTTTGTGAAGGGTAGGTCGTGCCTAACGAATCTTGTTGAGTGTTTTGACAAAGTGACCAAACAGGTAGATGAGTGTAAACCGGTTGATGTGGTATATATGGATTTCAGCAAGACGTTCGATAAGGTTCCCCACAGTAGGCTATTATACAAAATGCTGAGGAATGGGATTGTGGGAGACATAGCAGTTTGGATCAGTAATTGGCTTGCTGAAAGAAAACAGAGGGTTGTAGTTGATGGAACATGTTCATCTTGGTGTCCGGTTACTAGCGGCATACCGCAAGGGTCGGTGTTGGGTCCACTGCTGTTCGTCATTTTTATAAGTGATCTGGATGAGGGCATGGAAGGGTGGGTTTGTAAATTTGCGGACAACACTAAGATCGGTGGAGTTGTGGATAGTGACGGAGGATGTAATAGGTTGAAGAGAGACATAGATAGGATGCAGAGCTGGGCTGAGAGGTGGCAAATGGAGTTTAATGTGGATAAGTGTGAGGTGATACACTTTGGATGGAGTAATCAGAATGCAAAGTACTGGGCTAATGGTAAGACTCTTGGGAGTGCAGATGAGCAGAGAGATCTCGGTGTCCATGTACACAGATCCCTGAAAGTTGCCAACAAGATTGACAGGATTGTTAAGGCGGCGTAGAGTGTTTTGGCCTTTTTTAATAGAGGGATTGAGTTCCGGAACCCGGAGGTTATGCTGCAGCTGTACAAAGCTCTGGTCCGGCCACACTTGGAGCATTGTGTACAGTTCTGGTCACTGCATTATAAGGAGGATGTGGAATCTTTGGAAAGGGTGCAGAGGAGATTTACTAGGATGTTGCCTGGTATGGAAGGAATGTCTTACGAGGAAAGGCTGAGGGCCTTGAGGCTGCTCTCGTTAGAGAGAAGGTTGAGATGTGACTTAATAGAGACATACAAGATAATCAGAGGGTTAGACAGGGTGGACAGAGAGAGCCTTTTTCCAAGTATGGGGACAGCAAACATGAGGGGACAACTTTAAAGTGAGGGGAGCTAGGTATAAGACTGATGTCAGAGGTAGTTTCTTTACTCAGCAAGTAGTAAGGGTATGGAATGCGTTGCCTGCAATGGTAGTAGATTTGTCAAGCTTAAGTGCATTTAAGTCGTCATTGGACAGTCATTGTAAGAGTGTAGGTGGACTTCAGATTAAGATGACAGGGCGGCACAACATCGAGGACCGTAGGGCCTGTACTGCGCTGTAATGTTCTATGTTCTATCAGACCTGAAAAACGTACCTTCAAAGCCACTCACCATCCAGACACGGAAAATTGCCAATGTCTCAATGTCACTATTATAACCATCCCAAATAGATTGCAGCAAACCAAGAGAGCAGCTGACCACTTTCAAGGAAAATTAATTATGGCAATAAGTGCTGGCGCAGTCAATGAAGCCACATGGCCAAAATGAATAAAGAATTTCCTATCCTCTTAAAATACCATTTTCTTTCCTTTGATTGAATCAGGTTTCTCAGTGCTAACTTATTTGTGGCTTGAAGTGCATTTTCCAGATTGTGCATCCCCAGAGAACTGTTGCCCTATTTATCCTGAAATAAAAACTATTTTCATTTTCAAAAGATGCAAAATATTGCACTTAAGGCCCAACGTTACAAGAACTGATTAATGTACTTCAAAATTCATAGAACAGAGGATGTACACTACAACATGCAACAGAAATAAAAATCAGCAATACGAGATCAACTTATCCTTTAATCACTGGCCTTTCTTTCAGATGCAAGTCGAGCAAAAATCTTACTCAACTTAGCCCAATGCAATTGTTCATAACAAAAGAAAGAATTCTCTCTCTTTGCTATAGGGCTCATTGTCTAAGTTCTGGCAAGAATCAAGCTGTTTTTAAGGAGATGACCCCAATGTTTATTTGTTCCTTCTGATGTATTGAAGCCTTGAATGACAACCCAATACAACACATGAAGTTTCAAGTAGGCAAATGTAATGTGCTCCAGTTTGGAAAGAAGAAAAGTGATAATCTAACATTAAATGGCACAACTTCAATAGGTGCAGGAACAGCCAAATGGTTCACATAAATAACTTCTTGTCAGAAGCAATCTGGAAAAATATACATGACCACTTTTATGAATGGCAGAAGGTACATAAACAGACTCAATATATCATTGGTTAATTTCCAGTTTAAGCATTGAGGCCCCTTTTTTCTGAAGGATCTTGGTGGTGGAATGGATACAAAAGACATCTCTTGCAAGGGACAAAATTCCAAATTATCCAGAGCAACTAGGTGTTATGAGATTGTGCATCTTCATGCAAATTGACTAGAGGGAGATCTAATAGGAGTGTGCAAAATTAGAATAAAAACACTTTGCATATCTGAAATAGATGTAAGTGCTGAACAGATGTAATGTTTGATATAACGTGTTTTATTTGTAAATATTGTCATAGTATAAAACTTGAGAATCACTGAAAAGAAAACTTACCAAACAGCACATGGCTTGCTGTGCACAGCCAAAGGAAAGAACCAACTGCACAATATCAGCCCATACATGTGAAATTCTGGTGTCCAACATAGATGGAATTCCATGATTATGTAACATTTGATAAATAATCCCAATTGTGAAAAGAATTGATCAATTTAGCACTGTCAGTTGTGTTGCAGTGTGATGCACTTCAAAGTACTGTATGCTTCATTCTTTAATACACAGCTGTTCTTTGCAAAGCGCTTGTTTCAACTCAATAAAACAGATGACAGTCATTGATTCATTGACCAGGATAATTCAATGAGAATCAACCTGTTGGTTTAAAATTCAAACCAAGCTCGTCAGTCAACTGTCAATCATTCAGCAGTGCATTCTTAATGGCAACACCTCGACTGTTGTTCTTCCTTAAATTTGAATTTCTTGGGAATTGTCCTGATGAGTGCAATATGAAAAGCTCTAACAAATTTACTCAGCAAAACTTGTTTGATCAACTACAGACAAGCTATTTACACTGGCAAGAGGATCCATTATCAGGATTTAATACAAGTGACAAAATTGGCAACACATAGGGACAGGTGGTGACAGGCATTTGTTTTTGAAAACCACATTACACTGAATTCCAAACTCTGAAAGGATAGTCGAAGTTCACTTAATTTTCAAGAGAAACAATGCGTAAGGCTGCGAAGGTAAAAAAACATTGGTGTGAAGACTCATTACTGACATAACAGGCCAAAGGCTTTTTTCCACGTGGGAAGATTCCTTAATTAAGCTAGACAAAGGAATGACACCTATGTTATGTATTTTCCTTTTAATAGCTCCCACTTCCCTTTTCATCCCCGGTTTGTATTAATACATGAATTGGATCTAAGACCTATTATGCCAGGAAAGGGGTCATGCAGTGCAGTGCTTCACTCCAGGTTCAAGTCCCATCTGCACCACAGGCGTATTAACATCTCTGAACAGGTTGATTAGAAAATGTGTAACTTGAGAAACAGAAGGCTGTGACATACTGGAGGTGACTCTTCCTCTGAATGAGGAGGCATGCATTGAGATCCTCCCTGCTCCAAAGGTGTCATAGCATATCTGAACAGGTCAATTAGAAATATTCATTTACTAGGACAAACGCACACAAAATATTCCTTATCAACATCCTGTTTAATTTGAATGCATACAGAAACCCAATTTCTGAAATCAAAGCACAATTCCATCTGTCAATGCAGACAAAATCTAATATGCAACAAAATGTGTGTGGCTGGAAGCCAATGCATCTGAGCAGCCTTTCTAGACAGAAGAATTCCTCTTCTAAAAAGTGAAGCCAGTCACATTATACAGTCAGTGATTTTGTTATTCCAAAACTGTCTCCTGACATTTCTGTAATGATATGACTATTTTTTGAAAATAGTCCCCAATTAAAAGCTTGTTACATTAAATCTTATTAATGCAGTAAGATGGCTTATGACAACCAATTATTTCATTGGTTATAGCTGAGTGGAAGTTACACAAGGCCATATGTAAAGGGACAAACTACATTCCCCATTTGCCTGTATCCATGTAGTTCAAATACTGAAGAAAACTCAATTATCCAAGATAAAGTGGTCCACTGCATTGATAACCAATTCTTCACCAGTATATAGTGTACCATGTACAATGTCACAACTTCTCAAGGCTTGTTTTGACACCCAGCACCTTTACTTTCAATGAGGATAAGGGCTGCAAGTGCATGGATACACAATTGCCAAGTCTAGATCATTCTGACTTGCCGAAAACACATCACTGGATGAAAATCATGAAATTTCACCTCTATCATCAGTGTATAAATATTTAACACATGGACAACCACAGTTCAAGGAGGTAGCTCACCATCATATTCTTGAGAGCAATTAGCAATAGGCAATAAATTTTGACTTGGCAATGATACCCACATTTGATGACTATAAACAAATACAATGTCAACCATGTCCCATTTTGTTGTTAAAAAAGATTTTAATAATCTCTACTTCAACCCTGTGGAGAAATAGCTTCTGTTTATTCTTCCATGGGATAAGGACAAGGCCAGTATTTGTTGTCTGATCCTACTTGCCCTTGACCAAATGTTTTGCTCAGCCATTTCAGAGATCCATTAAGATTTAACTTTGTTATTTCTTAGATAAACTTTATGTTCTAAGTTCATTAAGTGAATTCAAATTACACTGGCTGCAATTGTGAGATTTGAATCGATGTTTCCAGATCAGCCTGGGCCTCTGAACTATTATTGTCATAACACGAACATTTTGCTATTTTTTCAGAGACAGCAAAGTCATCCTCTTTCTCAGCTGAAGCAGGTGAGTGGATAGCTCGGGATCTCAAGTCTTCCAACAATCATTTTAATACTCAAATTATTTTCAATAACCATTCACAAATTCATTTTGCAAATGGTTAAATGGGCATCATTGGAGTAATCTCCTATTACCACACTTTTGATACAAATGAAACCGCATACTTTCTCGTTTCTCCATTCCTGATAATGCATAGGAAAACCTAATTGCTTAGAGATGCTTTAAGTTTTCCCTGCTGAGTTCATGGATTTGTTTCAAGTAACTTTCATTCTTGATTCCATGAAGTTCTTACACGGATTTTGAAGATCACATTCTACAAGTCTAACTATTTCCGTTACTTGCTGCAAAGGACAGGATATCAAACATGGCAAGCAGCCTGAAGTTCTTAGTAAGGCTTCATTATTATTATGCTGCACTGCAAGATTTTTCAATTATAAGAATGTGTCAAGTTTTAACATTTGGAATGCAATGGAACATAACTCTAATGGCCCTTAGTGAGATTGGGTGAAGTGCCAGCGTAATTTACTCGTCGTTTCTTGGGATCCCTTGGGGAAATGCAAAGTATGATAACTCCGGTGGCACAAAATACCAATAGTGCCATTGCTTAGAAATAAGGAGAGACCTGGGATCTGAAAACATGGCAGCTTGTAATGGATCTGACTATTGTTTGGCATGACACAGCTGCATTTGGCAGTTTTGAGATTTAACAAAGAAGAGATTTCTAATCTGACAAGGATATTGTTTGCTTGACCCAGGTGATATTTGGAGCACACAAGAGAGAACAAGAATAGGATATATTTTACTGCCACACCTGCACTCAAATTATACAAATGCAGGGCCAGTGGGGCACATTACAAATTTCAGTTATCAAAAAAGGCAGGACACATTTTTCAAAACTTGAACCACTTCATTGCCACACCTTTTATTGTTAAAATTGCCGAGGTTAATCAAAATTGGTCTTTTACAAAAATCTTTCAATTCAAAACAAATAAATTTGGATCTTACTACCTGCTTGAAGAGTTTCCCTACCTCTCTTCAATACTAATTTCTCCTTTGAGCTACAAACAAACAATTTTGACAATGCAAGTGAGAAATAATAAATGGACAGAGTACAGCCAGCACATAAGATTTAACACATCTAGCAAATCTCAGGACTGATTCAGTAAATATTTATCCTGCAAGGCATTCTACATTTACACTAAATACTTATTCCGATTGGCTCCTTGGGCAGAATTACTACAAGGTAAACTAACATGAATTATCATTCCATTTGCAATCAAAAGCCAAATAAAAAGGGTGGAAAAGATGTATCAAGAAAGGAACTTAAACTGAAGTTTCTAAGTTTTGCTCACTGTTAATCACTATTTTAAAAATCAATATGCAAGTTTTAACCCAGTTCTTAAAGTTTTTAAGTGATCAGAAAACATTGTTTACTGATATACTCATGGTTTGGTAAATGATTGACTGCTTCATGTAAGGTATTACAGTACTAACATTCTTGTAAAGTAATTTAGTTTCCATGCCAGGGAAGCAAAAACATTGTTGCTAAACCAATCAGATATAGTTCTGCATACGTGGACATGAGAATCAGGAAAACAACATGTTTGGCCAATGTATGAGATTAGAAATTTTATTTTACATCAAAAATAAACAGTTTCCAAGATTGATTTATTGAACTCACATGATGGAATTATGAATTGTGGCTCTGTATTCCCAGCATACCCAAGCTTTGTATACCTGCAAGATGAACAGTATTTTAATCCTTTCAGAAACAACATCCGTATTGAATAATCCTAGCTACAACAACTGTTACAGTTAACCTGACTTCTATTGCATTGTTAAACAAAATTATCAGAACATGTTGCCTAAGCAATTTAAGGAAACTAAACAAGTTCATCTCCGACTTGGTTTTCTCTCAGTAAGCGTAACAAAGTTGTATCTTATCAGGCCGAATGGTCAGAGGTAAAACTGTCACAGGTCTCAGAAGGACAAAGGTAAATGAGTATGGTCAACATTTCATCAATCCCATACACATCTGCCCCAGAATGTGCATGACAAAGTGATCAAATCATGTCCAAATTAATTCAGTTGACCACAGTCAAGATTAGAGTGGTGCCAGAAAAGCACAGCTGGCCAGGCAGCATCCGAGCAGGAAAAATCGACGCTTCGGGCAAAAGCCTTCTGATGAAGTGCTTTTGCCCGAAGCATTGATTTTCCTGCTCCTCGGATGCTGCCTGGCCTCCTGTGCTTTTTTGACACCACTCTCACCTTGACTCCGATCTCCAGCATCTGCAGTCCTCACTTTCACCGAGCACAGAAACAGACCCTTCAGTCCAACTCGTCCATGCTGACCAGATATCCCAACCCAATCTAGTCCCACCTACCAGCACCCGGCCCATATCCCTCCAAACCCTTCCTATTCATATACCGATCCAGATGCCTTTTAAATGTTGCAATTGTACTAGCCTCCATCACTTCTTCTGGCAGCTCATTCCATACACTTACAACCCTGTGTGTGAAAACGTTGCCCCTGAGGTCTCTTTTATATCTTTCCCCCTCACCCTAAACCTATGTCCTCGCGTTCTGGACTTCCCCCATCCCAGTGAAAAGACTTGGTCTATTTACCCTATTCATGCCCGATTTTTTAAGCCTCTAAGGTTATCTCTCACCCTTCAATGCTCCAGGAAAAACAGTCCTAACCTATTCAACTTCCCGATAGCTCAAACCCTCCAACCCTGGCAACATCTTTGTAAATCTTTTCTGAACCCTTTCAAGTTTCACAACATCTTTCCTATAGGAAGGAGACCAGAATTGCAAGCAATATTCTAAAAGTGGCCTAACCAATGTCGCGTACAGCTGCAACAAGACCTCCCAACTCCTGTACTCAATACTCTGACCAATAAAAGAAAGCATACCAATCGCCTTCTTCACTATCCTATCTACCTGCGACTCCACTTTCAAGGAGCTATGAACCTGCACTCCAAGGTCTCTTTGTTCAGCAACACTCCCTCGGACCTGACCATTAAGTTTATTCGTCCCGCTAAGGTCTGCTTTCCCAAAATGCAGCACGTCACATTTATCTGAATTAAACTCCATCTGCCACTTCTCAGGCCAATGGCCCATCTGATTAAGATCCCATTGTAATCTGAGATAACCTTCTTTGCTGTCCACTGCCAACTTACTAACTGTACCTTTTATGCTCACATCCAAATAGTCAATGGATAGGATTGCAACAACAGCAATGAAGTTTAGCATCTCAGGTGAACTTCACATTTCAAATGGAACCAGTAAAGTCTGGAAACACTCAGGTCATTTGATTACACCAGAAATGGTAATAGGGTTTACAATACATGTCAATGACTCTTACCTTTTTACTTAGTTGAAGAGCCTTTTGTTTAACTCCACTTAATTTGACTAGAAGACGATAGATTGCTTACAAAAATCCAAATGGACATAAATATACTTCTAATCTCCTGGCCACTCACATGGTCCAAACAGACTCTGCACTTTCCTCTGCTTTTGTAACTTCTTCACTATCTTCTCCAAACTCAGTAACTCTAGAAATTACTTCACTTTGCATCCTCACCGTAGCAAAATATTCCACTGTCAGTCAATTACTGTCTTTAGATACCAGCCTCAAGAGTTTATGCCTAGATTTGGATTCCTTTTCCAATGGATAGAGTATGAATGGCAGGTTCATGCATTAAGATGCACATGAAGCATACCAGATTTTTACACAGGATAAAAATCGACCAGCTTTAAAAATAGATGGAGGAGATTTTCAACAATTTTGCATAGATAAGCATTATATGAGAAATTGTTGTAAAAATGATTACAGATTCAGTTATTAATTTGTAGTGCATAACTAGAGCAGTTTATAGAAGTCAGCCTTTATTCAAATGTGCAAGAAAAATGTTCAAAACTGAGATACTTAAATGAAAAGAACAAACAGCATAAAACTGCTCATTAATACATTGTTAACTTAGTTGCGAATTATGCAAGATTGGAATTTGCTGAAAAACTTCATAATAAACTTAAACGAGCTAAATCAATTGGCAAATGACAGCAACAGGTAGGTGTTATTATCAAATTTCCATGCATGTTAAACATTGATACAACACCATAAATAGAAACCAAGACCAGAGGCAGCGATAGTGCACATATTTTGGCAAATATCAATGCTTTCAACAGTCTACCCTGGAGGAAGTGTCAGTAAATAAATGACTGCTGAATGGAGATATGCAACTATTGGCTGGAGGACCTTTCACAACCTTTATCCATCTTCAGAACTATGACACATGCTGTTGTCACTTTCACATTTAGATTGCACTAAAAAGTAAGAATTGCTTTGAAATCAATTTTGTACCTTTCTTCACGCACTCTGTTCAAGTTTGAACATTCTCTGGATCTTATATTCAGATACCGATCTCTTCATTATCTTGAGAGAGATTGGAACTCTGCAATTATTTGCAGACATCACTTCTGACATTTTACAAAGAGAAGATCACTGAAGAAGCAACCAAAAGGTGGTTAGGCCAAGATACTATTTTGAGGAACTACCACACCACCATCCTGGTGCTCAATTACCCTTTAATAACCAACTTATGTTCACAATTGAAACCTCTTACAACTTCTTAAAGTCCTTTATTTTGGAATTGCAGACAAATTAGGTGCAAAGTTCCACATTTAATGAATTGATCATGGAAAAGAATTATCCAGAGAACAGTCAATTTACTTCAGGAAGCAATGAGGTTTCCTTTTTAAAATAAAAATCAATGAGCATTTAACAAACTGGGAACAATCAAACATTTAAAATTCCTTCTTACAAAGCAAAGCCAACAAAGCAAAACTTGCCTGGAACCCAAGCCAAAATACCAAACTTGTCAGAGCAGGCTCTTGTGGAGCTGAAATTCTATCCACAAAAATTAACATTGGAGATAATCATAGATAAAGTCCATCATCTCCATATATTTTACTAAAATTCAGTTCAGTGCACAAACTAAACTCTCGTTATTGTGAATAGGAAAGTTCAACTCTGATCTCACAAACACTACTTACTACCTCACCTAATGCTGATTTTTGGAGGTCCGAAACCTGGTTTTACTGCATGATGCATAGCTCTTTTCCATTCCACATAATACATTGCTCACTAACTGAAAATTGCACATTTACTTCTTAATATGTTCACATTTCAGTTAGAGTTAGTCATACAGCACAGAAATGGACCCTTCGGTCCAACTTGTCTATACCAACCAGACATCCCAACCTGACCTCGGCCCATTTTCCAGCATTTGGCCCACATCGCTCTAAACCCTTACCCATCCAGATGATTTGTAAATTAATTTTATCTGCCTCCACCATTCTTCTTGCACCTCATTCCACACCCGCACCACCCTCTCCATGAAATCTTTACCAATTAACTAAACTTTTCCCCTCATCATCTTTGCTGTCTTCTGCAACTCCACCTCCAAGGGGCTATGCACCTGCACCCTGGGTCCATTTATTTCTCCACCCTGAAGGCTTCCGGCCTTTATTCCTGATGAAGGACTTTTGCCCGAAACGTCGATTTTCCTGCTCCTCTGATGCTGCCTGACCTGCTGTGCTTCTCCAGCACCACTCTGATCTAAACCCTGGGTCTCTCTGCCTGGCACCACTCCCCAGGGCCCTACCATTCACTGTGCAAGTGTTGCATTTTTGGTAAGGCAAACCAGAGACGGATTTAAAAGATTGAGGAAAGGTTTGATTTTTTAAAATCTGAAGCAGAAAACCATTGCCTGAAAAGGGTAGTAGAGAGGGAAATACCTGCTTTTAAATAAGACTTGCATATGCACTTGATGCTGTAACCTCTAAGGCTGTGAACCAAGACACAGCAAATGTGATGAGACAGGGTTGTTCTTTCAGCCAGGAAAGACAATCTCACACCTTATAAGCTGTGTACCTATCTTCTTTGTTTGCCATTGAATACTTATTGAAACACTGCACTATTTGAAACAAAGCCCTCTGAACCGAGAGCTCTAAATTTTCTTCATTGTTGATCATCCCTAGTTGCCATCCAGGCCATTTCAACGAGCGGTTAACAGTAACCACATTGTTGTAGTTTTGAGTCACTTAGTCCATATCAAGTGAGGATAGCTGATTTCTTTCCCTAAAACTGCATGAGTTTTGACAATTGACAATGATTAAGTGGTCACCATTAGAATAATTTTTTGTTTATTGCAGTGAAATGAGAAATTAAGTAAAATGTTACCATCTGCAGAGCAGCAAACTAGAACTCATGACAGAACATTAGCCTGGGACTCTGGGTTTCCTCGCCCAGTGACATTACCCTAATACCACTGCCACCTGAGGTTTCTACTCAGCATCATTTCATAGGATAGAACTCTTCTTAAATTGTTAATCTGACTTGCCCAGAGGCTATGGTTAAAGATGGAAAAATCCAAACTGCATTTGAAGCTGAGTCATATTGGCAGAGTAGCGTAGACTCTTGCTTTCACAAATGGTTCAGATTATACATGACATAAGAGTATTTTATTTCTGATTTGAATATATTGTTTCAAACTTAAGTGATGCTCAATAGGAGAAAAGTTTGAGCATTATTTACACTTTGAAGACATCATAAATTTGATTGTTGCCCATGAAAAATCATCTTTGGCCCGTGTTGCCAACATATTAATTGAAGTTAGATAGAGAAGATTAGGAAGCAGTCGCTCCAGCTATCTGTCAGCTGTTAACAAGAATAAGTACTGTGGATTGAAAATAAGGTCATTGAATGCTGCATGAAAGCCTATACCCAATTATTCATGGTTCTTGTTTATTTTCTTAAATTTTACTGCTCATCTATTCAGATCTTTCGACACATCAGTAAAGTGAATATAAACAATCTTAAATGCAAATATGATTGGCTCATGTGTTACTTTTCACATGTCCAAATTACAAAAACCTTTGGACTTGCAAATAATTCCAATTTCAAACAAATCAAACAGTCTATTAAATTGAGGTATTGAAGTTTCAAATCAGTTGTAATGTGTAATACCCAACTTCTATGACTCAAAGGTTAACAAAACATGCGAAGTATGTAGACCAGTGATATCACAGTCCATTGGTATATGGACTAGTACTGAAATGGTAATCTGATAAGACACTTATTCAAGTACATTTTGTTTGCATCTGTCAAGCATACAGAAATGCTTTATGTTTACTGTAGTATGTAATTGTCTTTGTTGAAAAATATTCACAGATCTGACAGGTAATGGAGATCTACGTATTGTGAAAAATACCGGTGTAAGTTAGGTGTGCCATTATAATGGCACGATGAGTTTTAGAAAAAAATCTAAGTAAAAACTTTAAAGAAGTGAGCCATGATGAACATTCTGCACATGAATAAATACAAGATACTATTGCTGCACAGGACAGCACAAGATACTGCATAATTACATGTAAAATTTGGAAATAATTACAATAGGGTACTCCTCAATGCAGTCGTGTGTACTGAGTAATTGTCCACAAATTATCTTTATTTCTTGAAGCAGTAGAATTTTCTCCTGGATAATTGAAAAGCATATTATGCCTCAATAGAACTTCATTTCTGAGAAGCATTGTTAGTACTTTACTTGTGTAAAGTTTCATATTTCCATACTTCCCTTGCACATTTGCAAACCATAGTATTGGAAGTACTTTTATTAAAGCTTCTGCTTCAAACATAACTTCCAATTTCGGTATTGCATCTACGTTTTTAAAGAAATTCATCATGTTTACAGATGCAATTAATAACTTAAAATACTGCTTTAGGAAAACCTCTTCGAAAAGCTTCTAAAATAACCTAGATGGAGTAGATTCTTAATAATCACCAGCAATGGGCATACAGAGACTGGGACAAATGTAAAATGCTGACATCAGCCTGTCATTGACAGAAACAATCTGGATGTGAATATAGGAGGAAGCGTTAGCAAGCTTACAGATGATACCAAGATAGGTGGCATAGAGGACATCTCAGAATACAATGAAACTTTGACCAGATGGATTTTAATTTAGTTAAATGTGAAATAAGTATTCAGTGGCAAATACAAACTAAATAGATACAACATCCAATGACCTTATTTTCAATATAACAGCATTTATTATTGTAAACAGCTGACAGATAACTAGAACTACTGCTCCTTAATTTTATCTAACAAATTAATTTATGTCAGTAAACCTGACCAAAGATTAGTTTCGAGGGGCAATCAAATTTACTATTTATCTTCAAAGTATAAATAATGCTCAAACTTTTCTCCTAACAAGCATTACTTAAGTTTGAAACAATATATTCAAGCACAGAAATACAATACTCATGTGTCACGTATAGTCTGAACCACTTGTGAAAGCAAGTTTCTATGCTACTCTGCCAATATGACTCACGTTCAAATGCAGCTTGCATTTTTTCATCTCTCTAACCATTTCCTCTGGGCAATTCAGGTTATCAGTTTATGAAGAATTCTGTTCTGTGAAATGATGCTGAGCAGAAACCTCAGGTGGCAGTGGTATTAGGGTAATGTCACTGGACTAGTCAACCCCAGAGTCCCAGGCTAATGTTCTGTCATGAGTTCTATTTTGCCCAACCACAGATGGTGACATTTTACTTATTTTGTTGCAATGAAGTTAAGAATTATCCTAATGGTGACCATGTCGTCCTTGTCAATTGTTAAACTCAGTTTTAGGAAAGGAAAACTGCCATCCTCAATTGATTATGGACTGAGGGACTCAGAACCACAACAATGTGGTTGACTGTTAACAGCCGTTTGAAATGGCCTGGACAGCAAATCCGTTCAAGGGCAACCCAGGATGGTAAACCAACGATGTCTTGCCAACATCCATGAAGAAAATTAGAGCTGTCAGTCCAGAGGGCTTTGTTTCTAATAGTGCAGTGTTTCAATAAATATTCAGTGGCAAACACAAAGGAAAGAGATGCACAGCTTACAAATTGGGAGATTGTGTCTCTACTGGCTAAATGAACAACCCTGCCTCATCGCACTTACCAGGACTTGGTTCTCAGCCTTATATGTTACAGCATCTCAAGAGCATATACAAGTGCAAGGTTTGCGAAGGTTTGGAGCTCAGGTTGAGGTTTAAGATGTAGGTTTGCTCACTGAGCTGTGGGTTTTATATCCAGACATTTCATTCCCTGGCTTGGTAACATCAGTGGTGACCTCCAAGTGAAGCAAAGCAGTTGTCTCCTGCTTTCTATTTATATGTTTGTCCTGGATGGGATTCCTGGGGTTTGTGGTGATGTCATTTCTGAAACTTCTTTGATGTACGGTAAGATGGTTAGGGTTTCTGGCTGTGTTTGCTCTGCTTGTCGTGGTTTGTTCCTGAGGAATCTGCGCACTGTATTTTTTGAGTATCCATTCTTCTTGAATACGTTGTATAGGTGGTTCTCCTCTGTTTTCCGAAGTTCGTCTGTGCTGCAGTGTGTGGTGGCTCGTTGGAATAGTGTTCTGATACAGCTTCGTTTGTGTGTTGGGATGGTTGCTGGTGTAGTTAAGTATTTGGTCAGTGTTTGTCGGTTTTCTGTATACGCAGGTTTGTAGTTCTCCGTTGTCCTTTCTTTCGACTGTGACGTCCAGGAATGTGAATTGGTTGTCGGTTTCTCCTTCCTTGGTAAACATTATGCCTGTGAGGGTGTTGTTGATGATGTTAAATGCCTCTTCTATCTTGTTTCGTTTTGTGATCTACGTAGCGGACCCAGATTTTTGGTAACCACCTTACCAGACAAAGTTTCAGAAATGACAGCCAGACGACTAAGACCCCTCGGAATCCTAGTAGTACACAAACCCACCAACACTGTCAAACAAAAACTAAAACTTAAAAGACCCAGCACAACCCATGAACAAAACCAACGTCGTCTACAAAGTTCCATGCAAGGACTGCCACAAACAGTACGTAGGACAAACAGGAAGAAAGTTAGCCACCAGGATACATGAACACCAGCTAGCCACAAAAAGACACGACCTTCTCTCACTCTTAGCCCTACACTGATGAAAAAAAACCCACCATTTTGACTGGGACAACACATCTATCCTGGGACAGGCTCAGCAAAGACATGGCAGAGAATTCCTAGAGGCCTGGCACTCCAACCACAACGTCATAAATAAGCACAGATTTTAGATAACATCTGTCAACCCCTCAAAACAAACAGGAAATGACATCACCACAAACGCCAGGAACCCCATCCAGGAGAAAGATATAAATAGAAAGCAGGAGACAACAGCTTCTCTTCACTTGGAGGTCGCCACTGATGATGTTACCTAGCCAGGTAATGAAACGTCTGGATATCTAACCCACAGCTCAGCGAGCAAACCAACACCCTAAAGCATATACAAGTCTTATTTAAGAGTGGAAATTTCCACTTCTACTACCCTTTCAAGCCAACGACTTTCTGCTCCAGATTACAAAAAAAGAAATCAACTCTCTCCACATCTTTAAATTCATGTCTCTGGCTGTTCATCTTTCTCTGGAATAGGGCCTTTATCCTTGTCACCCCTTTTGTTTTCTTTTAAAGGGTCCTTTTATTCAAAAGAAAGCCAACCAATTTTATTAAGTGTTTCTTTTGAGCTAAAATTTTCTATGTGTGACAAGATCCTGCTAAACTCATCTGCATTCACTCAGTGATAGATTTCCAGTAATTTAGTGATGGTAATTGTAGACAGTACTGTGGTCTGAGGGTTTTAATAATTGTCAACACTTTGATCAATGAGTTTCACCCAATTTTTAATAGATCATGTTTATCTCACCAAATTCAAAAAACCCATAATGAAAAGTGGTCTGACACATTCTGATGTAGCTTACTGGATGCTTTTGAGACAAATCGCCAGCAACTGTAGTGTAGATCAGCAAGGCACACGAACTGCAAACAAGTCATTCGAGTCGGGGCTGTCTCAAGTCAGTGAGGCATTTGATACATTAGTATAGGCACAGCAACTCACCCACTAAGGAACTTACACAAATACGCCTACACAATAAAACAACCATCCATTACACTTGGCTGCACAGGCAAGAGTCAATGTTGCATGCCATCCGTCAGAACAGTGCACACATGCTGGAATTTACTTCCTAAAAGCTCTATAAATGTTGCTGACTAACATCTAAAGCAAAATGTAGCACTTCACTTCTCACAAAAGAAACACTGCTTGGAAAAGCGGAAGTGCCGTGAGACATTTTCTACCGTTTTCAAACAAAAAGGCTGAAACATTATAAATGAACACAAATGCAACAGGCATTGAATTCACAGTCGACGGTTGGATTTGGTTTTAGAAAGCCAAATAAGACAAAGAAAGAAAAGTTGTCTGGTCCCCAGAATCAACTCACTAATCGTTTTGCCCCCATTAAAAATCCCTTATAAGGTAATTCTGCACGAAAGGAGGAAGAGGCTTTGACAACGAGGAAACTGCCCCGTGCTCGCTCACTTTTGGCCTTTTTCAGACGGGCCGGTTTTGCAAATATTTAATTGCGGACGAAATAAAGCAGCGCCGCGCCTCGCACGGGTCTGTTGGGGGGAGGTGGCAGGCAGCGGAGAGATGCTGACCGTACACCGAAAGGAAGGCCCGTCACCTGGGGCTCGAAGGTGCCAGCGGAAGGGCGGGGACCGGGCTCCGTTATAGCGCCTTCAGACGAGCAGCCGCACGCCGACCGCTGCCAAAGCCGCTCCCTGCTTCCCCGCGGGCCGTGAATTTCACATTCCTCCGGCACCCGCACAGCCAGCGTCGAAACGATGCAGAGAGTCCACCCCCCCCCCACACCCTCCCAGGGAATCACACCCCGACACTTGGGAGGGTCCACTGCCCGGCTCCGAGCACACACACACACACACACACACACAAGTCCCATCACTGCCCGCTTACCCTGTGCCACAGTCCACGACACAAGCCGGTAGTCTCCCTGCCATTTTCAGGTCACTCTCTCGTGGCGAAGCGGCCAAAAACAAAACAAAACAAAAAAAAGAGGGGAGCTGAAACACCGGCAGCTACCTGACCATGAACAGGCGGAACCGACAGCCGTCCCACACAACTACAACTTCCGCACTGGCGTCAAAATGGCGGAAACCTTCGGAAGCTCATTTCCCCGTCAGCCCCGCCCACCTGCCGCCGCTACTGCTGCTGCTGGATCAGCACGGCCCACACTTCCGGCAGACCGTCCATTGGTCACCTTCCCGAAGCCCCTCCGGTCAATCAACTCGACGTCATGGAACATTGGCAGTGATTGTGAGCGGGCGGCCTGCCCCCCTCGCCGGGAATATGCCACGTGATCTTTCCGTGGCGTTGCCTCACGGGGGTTGTAGTTTGTTCGCGCAGGAAGCTCCTTTCAGTTTCTCTGCCAGTGACGGGATAGAGTGGACTACAACTCCCAGACGAGTGTGCAGCTGCGCTGGGCAGTCGGTGGCGATGATTTACGGTCATCTGACCAGGAACTGTGAGGGGGGGGTTTGTTTACAACATCTGGCCTTTGATATGTGATATTCTGATTCACGTCTCTTGCGTGAGTTTTAGTGTTTTATCGTCTTTTGATTGTGTTTGTTGTGGTGTGAACGGGCAGTTTGGTGATTGTGAATGTTTAGCCTGGGGTGGGGGAAGAGGACGTGTTGGCAGTTTAGCTCCAACTCCAGGTTCAATGTGTGGAAGACCAGAACAAGGCATTGGGGTACGTTGACACACGATGTTGACATTTGCCTTGGTGATCAGTCGAGTTAAATGTTGCTGCGTCCCATGCTATTATTGTAGATGTAAATGCAATATTTACCTAAGCTGAGGTCAAATTGAATTTTTTTTCCCCATTAAGGCATGAACTGCAATTGTTGTTTTCGAATTCAACGTGTAACTCTTTCTCCAAGTCAACCTTAACAAAGGTTGATGTCATTGTTCAATAAGTCATTGACTCCCGCAAACACAGCACAAAGCTAATTAGAAACAGTAAGGACCTTTTACTTTATATGTCAGTGGTAACACGTGTATTTCTTGGGTCACTGGGTCGTGTGTTCATTCCCGATTTTTGACTGTTTGGAAATCCGTTGTGTTGTGAAATGGGCTGCCATGTTTACTCGTTTATGTTGCCTAATAGGTGTTCACCGGGTTGACTTTGAATGTCAAGTGTAGGTTGATTCTATACTTTCAATTAAGCACTGGCAATGCTACAGAGTGGAGGGCCTGTCCTTCAGATGGAACATTAAATTGTCTACCATCTCAAGTGAGTAAAAGTGCCAAAGCATTATTTTAAAAAGGAGCAAGGAATTTTCTCAGTTTCCTCGTATGACCAAGAAGTCAATGCTTAGGAATAATTGTGATCGGAGACTATCAACCATTAATGTTTGTGGGACAGTACTGTGCAAAATTTGGCTGTGGTGTTTACTATATTAAAATATTGTAGTTCAGAGATACTTCATTACTATCATCAGATTTGTTGTGTTCTAAGGTGAAACGTTGCTATCTAAATGTAGGGTTTATATCATTTTTAAGATGCAGTAGAATCCAGGGGTATACTTGGAGGGGAAAGTTGAACAAAATGCAATTAAGTTTTGAGTTTTAGTTGAGAAACTTCTAATTTTAAAACTTTGTACTGTATAAGTTATAAGACAAAAATAATGTTTTTGTCAAATAGCGTGGCACTGGAAAAACTCAGTGGGTCAGGCAGCACCTGAGGAGCAGGAGAGTCGACGTTTCAGGCATAAGCCTTTCATCAGGAAGTCCTTCATCTGCAGTCCACAATTTCTCCTAAATAATGTTTTGCCCATTATACTAATGTTCTGTTAATACAAACTGTGCAAGAAGAGCAAACGTTTATTCACCTCAATCTGCAAATAACTTTGTTTGGACGCTTTCAAGTAATGCTGGATTTTTCAAACCTCATTGCAGAAATCTGATTGCAATCTTGGTTGCATCATGAAAACATTAAATGACAATAGGTAATACAGTCAAAATGTAACATGCATGGTTGTATTGTATTGTTTTTTCTACCTGTTGCTTAACAATATAGTCTGACGTCGAAAATGGATAGTTTATATTGGATTTCTCAATTGTTACGACATGCCGGTGAACCCCTCTGTTAAGTAAACTAAGTACCCAGAAAACCTGACCTCACTTCACCTCGTAATCTGTGAAAATGTGAGTGACAGAGAACTCCTAAATTTCACTATTTAACAAAAATAATATCAATTTATTCTTTAACTCTAAAAGTGAACATTAACCAGCAACTGTCCACAACTCTAAGCCTCCCCCCTTCTCTTTACTGCATATTCTCTGCCTCCAACTCTCTACAACAATATACTGTTCCAATAAAACTCTTATTGAAATTATATCAACTTAATTTCAGAACCATACAGCGACTGTCATCGTTGGTGTCTTTCTTCTTTTGGCTGAAGATCTCCCTGGGTCATCTTCTTTCTTTTGCTGGGAATATTTTTCATATGAAAAGGTACTTTTGTTGGAGAGTGTTTCTGAATACTCTGTCTGACTTTAAAAATGCCTTTTTTTATATACCCCCAACGTCTGATCATCTCATTGTTTTGTCAACATCAAAACAATAAATTCAAACTTGATTACGCTTTAGTATCCTGGAGCATAATTTAAACTGGTTAAATTCAAATTGTTGTCAAAACAGCAACAGATTCAAATACCTATTTCACAGCCAAATGTTACAGGATACTCTGGGACTGCCAGTTAGTCATATGACAGGCGCTTGTAAGCTGTCAGTACAAAACAGCATTCACACTCTTCATAACATAATGCAGGAATTATCAACAAAATCAATGTATATTTACATAAAATTTATAACATATTCAAGGTTTTTAAGGTGAGAATTGATGTCACTTCAAGTATGTGTGAAAATACTTAACAAAAACTTTGAATGGAGGACAGAAGGTTAGCAAGGAGTAAATGTTTAAGAAGAGAGTTCCTTGTAGGAGTGTAGTGAGTATTTTATGAACTGAGAATTTTCATTACATTAATTTGAGTTATTACACAGGTATGTTATAACTTCCAAGTTGAAATTATTAAGTGTTATTTATAAACTGTATGATCCACATTTTCCAGACTAATTGATTTTGACAGTAAAATTGTCATTGTGGAGCACTATAAAGTTCAATATCGATTACCAATATTCTCACTCTAAAATTGGTATAGTGTTACCTTTAATATCTATTCCTGCTTTATCCAAGTGATTCTGAAAACCATTTCTTACACATTGGGGTCCCACAAACAGACAATTCATAAATTTGCTATTATCTTTCACTGTTTGTTACAGTATTAAAGTTGTCTAGGACATTTGGAGAATTCACCATTCTTTAAATAGTATCAGGATTCATATGCACTTACCTCAGTAAAGGCAGAGGTTGTTTCAATGTTCCATCCACATGAAAACATCTCTGACATTGCAATATGAAGATGTGAGCTTCGATTATGTGGTCAGCTCTTTGTGGCTTCAAGTTGCTTCCTTGGCCAAAAGGACTGGAAGGCACAACAAAAATAGAAATTGCTGGAAGAACGCAGCATCTGTGGAAAGAAAGCAGAGATAGCATTTGAAGTCCAGTGGCCCTTCAGAAGAATTCCTGTTTTTGTTCCTGATTTCCAGCATTTGCAGTTCTTTTGTTTTAAACATGGAAGCCACCTCAGTTCATTTTTTAACACGTAACTAATATCTAATTATCTGATAATCTGATTATCTAAATGATAAAGTACAGATTTTACATCTTCATTTGTTATCTTATTTGAGAGTTCAAAATCATGGGAGACTAATCGACTTTTCCAGCACAAAAGGAAGCCATTTGGATCATAGTGTCTATGCTGATCAACAATGATCTGACTTCACAAATCCCTCTTTCAACTTTTTGCCTATTATCCTGGAGGCTACACCAATGCTAGTAAATATCTAAATACTACTTACATGTTACAAGAGTTTATGTCTCATCCATCCTTTCAGGCAATGAGATCCAGACACCCATTACCCTCCTAAGTAAAAAAGAAATTCTATGCAATGCTCCGCTTAGACTTCTATCTCTTACCGTAACTCTGCACTGGTTACTGACCTGCCTAATAATAAAAATAATGCTTTTCTATCCATTCTTTGCCTTTTATTATTTTGTACATTTGTATCGGGATGTTGAAACAAATTAGCCAATTGTTGTTGAAACACATTAACAATTAACTGTTTAATAGTACAGAACTTAACATTGCTAAAAAGATACATGAAACCAAAGCTATTTTGCTGTACTTATCAGGATTAGAGCAGAGGAAAACAAATTTACGTAGCTTGACCAAGAGGGCATTGATTGGTGGGACTGTGGTTGGCTTGGAGATGCAACAGGAGCTGTTAACTGTCAATCTTAGTGAACTGATTTAACTCTAACCAGGCAGGTAGATTCTAGTCAGGGTGCTGCCATGGGGAATACAGCAGAGTTGGCAGTCTTCATAACCTTATCTTCAATGAAAATAGCACAATTTATGGACATTTTCTTTTTCCCTACTGAGAACTGCGTGTATGTGCCAAGTTTCAGCTTCTAGTTTGCAAAAAAGTTAACAATACGTGCTATGTCTTTGATCAAATATTCTGTAATCACCCCTTCTTTTTAGAAGTGGCATGATTTATTTACAATCTACATTGCTTTCTTATAGACTTCAGCATGTCCAAAAGCTGAAGGACATGTGTTATCAGAAATCCTAGTCTCATACTGTTTCAAAACTTCAAACTTAGAAAATACAAGATGAGCAGTAACAGTTTTAATAGCTGCTAAGGCAAACAGCGAACTTTGTATTATTGGTTTTAAAGTCATAGAGTTGTACAGCACGGAAACAGACCCTTCGGGACCAGCTTATCCATGCTGACCAGATATCCCAAATTGATTTAATCCCATTTGTGAGCATTTGGCCCAAATCTCCCTCAATCATTCCTTTTCATGTACCCCTTCAGAGTCCTTTTCAATGTTGTAATTGTACCAGCCTCCACCACTTCTTCTGGCAGCTCATTCCATATACTCACCACCCACTGCATGAAAGCATTCCCCCTAGGGCCCTTTTAAATCTTTCCCTGCTGGCCTTAAACCTATGCCCTCTAGGTCAACCCTACCCTGCAAAAAATGACCTTGTCTATTCACCCTATCTATCCATGCACACTGTGATTTTATAAACCTCTGGAAGGTCACCCCTCACCTTCCCAATGTTCCAGGGGAGAAAAGCCCCAGCCTATTCAGCCTCTCCCCATAACTCAAACCCTCCAACCCTGGCATCATCCAATATTCCAAAAGTGGCCTAGCCAATATCCTGCAAAACCACAACATGACATCCCAACTCCTATATATGATGCACTGACCAATCAAGTCAAGTGTATCAAATGCCTTCTCCACTAGCCTAGATTAGTGAACCTACCATAGGTAGGTTTTTGCAACCCGTATCAGTTGTGAGAATAGGGTAGGCAAAATGACCTCTCCGGTCACTTCTCAATAAGCTTAAAAAGAAGCACAATTGCATGAGGAAAAGGAACAACCGTTTCTTCAAATCATCCCTCTTTTATTCCATGAGCAATTGCAATCACTGTTATATTTACGTAGGTTTTTGATCAGTACGGCGATCAAGAGTTACAAATAAACTTTAGGAAAGTGGACATGACCAATGTTGGATCAGACATGATCCTACTAAATGGTGCAGTAAGCCCAAGGGACCAGATGGCTTCCTCCTGTTCCTTTTTCTTATGGTCTTATAATGCCATTTGTCAGAACAGTGGATTAAGTTGCCTACCTAACAACCAGGAAACACCTGTTTCTTTAATCTCCATAAAGCTAACAGTCTTTTGTAGAACAGAATTTACATCTCAGTGGCTTGGGTATCTGATTATAACCTACTGAAGGACATGTCTTTCCTGAATTTGTGATGCAAAAGTTAATCCTATCTGATTGTTGCAGTTTTAGCTTGTTAGTACCAGAGTTAAAATGATTTGACTTCTTTGCTTATCTTGGTTATTTCTTACCATTTATAAAATGGATATTTCCCTTGACCTGCTGTATATAGATGTAAGTTATTTCTTTCACTTGTTAATTATTTTTCACTTGAGCAAGTGACCAGTGTCAATTGAGCTCTACCTTACCCTGAATAGGATAATGTTAGGTAACCTGTTAATACTTCATTGTCTTAACAGTACATGAGGATAAACATGTTATCATCCACTGAAGTTACTACGTTATTTGCTACTCCAGCTGAAAATTAGAATATGATTATTGACATATATTTTGTGTTGACAGTATATTTTTAATTTGTGAGTTTGCTATTGCTTTTGCTGAAATGGATTAACTTAACTTACATAGAAATAGATTAAAGTAATGTGAATTATTGTAATGTCACCACATCAGGCAAAGCAAAATGCTCCTTGCATGTGCAAAGCTGATTTTTGCTCATGAAGCTGAGAAATTGAACTAAATATTTCTCCTTTTGGGTTGATTAAATTCTCTCTGAACAGGTTCAATTTGGTTGGATGCAGAAACAATTCCCAACAATATGCTTCAGTCCCAATCTTCAATGACTAGTCCCTTATTGCTGCTATTTGGCATTGCCCATTCCACATTCAATTGTCCCTCTGATTGAAGTTTCAAGTTAGGTCTAAAACAAAACCAACTTTGTGCTGTTAGTCCATTTCCACTAAGAACTGCATTGCAATTTCTCATGTTCATTTTACCCAAGGCCATCCTTGCCAGTGAACAAATAAACCTTTCATCTCAGTCTAGGTTAGATTTGGACCTTTTTTATATTCACGTCACTGGTTCAGCCAACGTTTATTGGTGATCCTCATTACCCTTCGAGAAGTAGTGATGAGCTGTCTTGAATGACAACTGACCATGTGCTGTAGGTAGACGTGCAAAAGGTCTATTCACAGATCTACGTAATTCAAGGAAATCTTTCCTGATGCAGATGCTGTTCAAGTGTTTTTGTACATACTCTCAGGTGTGTAAAATAGCTTGCTACTGCTTTCAGTTCCTCTGGATTGTAATCCTATTCTTACGTTTCAGATGCCATAAACTACTTTGACTGTTTTGTAATCCCAGGGTAATAATTTACAATCACTGCATAATGAAATTAGCATTTCTGCAATATTGTAACAGATTTGGTTTGAACTGCTTGATACAGGTGAACCACAAGTAAAATTTGACATGGCGAAGAAAAGTGAGTGAAGGAATAAGATAACTTCAGTTGGACCCTAGAAGCTGGCTGTATGAGAAAGTATATGAGGTACATCTAAATTAATTCTTTTCCCCACTTGAAGAAATCATATTCATGTAGCTGGATCAAAATCATGCAATGAATTCATATACAACACAAGGGGCTGTTGTAGTGCACTGGTAGTGTCTCTATCTCTGAGTTAAGAGACCTGAGTTCAAATCTAACCTGCTCCAGATATGTGTAATTACATCTCTGAACAGATTGATGAGAAAATATCTACAAACATCAAATGAGCTAAAGTAAATTGGAGGGTTGGGGGTGTTACCACCATATTCTGAAGGACAATAAATAGTGGTATTGGTGGCCTCATAGAGTCATACAACATGGAAACAGACCCTTTGGCACAACTTATCCATACAGACCAAACATTCCAATCTGACCTAGTTCCATTTGCAAGCATTTAATCTGTATCCCTCTAAACCCTTCCTTTGCGTATACCCATTTGGGTACCTTTTAAATGTAATTGTTAAAGCCTCCGTCACTTCTGGCAGCTCATTCCATCACGGATCAGCATCTGCATGAAAAACTTACCCCTCCAGTCTTTTTTACATCTTTCCCCTCTCACCTTAAACCTTTGGCCTCTTTTAGACACCCCAACATCCCTAGGGAAAAAACCTTCACTATTCACCCTATCCATGCCTTTCATAATTTTATGAACCTCTCTCGATAAAGTCACCCCTCAGTCTCCTAACCTCCAGGGAGAAAAGTCCCAGTCTACTCAGCCTCTTCCTATTGCTCAAACCCTCTAGTCCCGGCAGCATCCTAATAAATCTTTGCATCCTCTCAAGTTTACCAACATCCTTCCTTTCGAAGGCCGACCAGAATTGTGTGCAGTATTCCTAAGGTGACTTCACCAATATCCTGTACAGCCACAACATGACATCCCAACTCCTACACTTAATGTTATGACCAAGGAAGGCAGATTTACCAAGCACCACCTTCACGACCATGTCTACCTTTTCACAAAAGATTTTTTAAAATCCTGAATAATTTGAGTAATTATCAATTTTATTTAAATTTTGCTGCAACAAATTTATTCTAAAGATCCAATGATTCTGGGCACATTTCCTTTGAATATGTTCATGGCTAGTTTGCTGCAGGAGTTGAGCTATTTAGCAGTTGACTCATCCTGTCCTAAAACCAATGCACTTAACAGGTATATAAATGCTGAGAATTCTTCCTCCAGTATGCAGGTGGCCTTGAATTGGCACTGCAGGAGCCCCAAGATTTGCGTGTACTTGGGGGAGTTGATGTGTTTGGCCACAGGGCAGTGGGATTGTTTGGTGCATGAGGACCAGAGATTACTTAGGTTAGATTACTTACAGTGTGGAAACAGGCCCTTCGGCCCAACAAGTCCACACCGACCCGCCGAAGCGCAACCCACCCATACCCCTACATTTACCCCTTACCTAACACTATGGGCAATTTAGCATGGCCAATTCACCTGACCTGCACATCTTTGGACTGTGGGAGGAAACCCATGCAGACACGGGTTGAATGTGCAAACTCCACACAGTCAGTCGCCTGAGTCGGGCATTGAACCCAGGTCTCTGGTGCGGTGAGGCAGCAGTGCTAACCACTGTGCCACCGTGCTGCCCCTGTTCCCTGAACACCTCTGCAAGTTGGCGTCCTGTCTCCCCGATGTGGAGGAGAGCTACATTAGCCGTAATCATGAAAGTTGGTTTCCATATGTTAAGTATGTCACGGGTTCATGACATCCCTCTACAAAAACTTGAGAAACTCAGGACTGCGTGCTATGAAATCCTTCAGGGTGTATTCCTTTCGGACAGAAAGATAGAATTATTAGATAGTACAGCACAGAAGAAGATTGTGTGGCTCATTTTCCTGTGTTGGCTTGTCGATAGAGTGATGCTCTTTCTACCTTGATCTTTCCCAATAACCCTTCAAATACAGGTAGTTTTTTTACAGCACAATGGTTGCATTCTTGCACAACCCTGCATTGTAGAAAAATCGCACGATAGAAACAGCACTTAAAGTGCTGGCGATGTAATCATGTTATAGCCAACACACATTTTAAAAGTTTGCACTTTACAGTGTCCCCAGCTTATCAATCATGTTACAGCAATTTTGTGTTAACGAAATATGCATTATAGCAGGACGACCTGTATACTATTTCAGAGTTGTTTTGACCATTTTCCCGTTGATGTTTTTATTTGAATTGTACTCCATTACCAAAATGAAAGGCAATTAAAGATGTTACATTGGAATCTCCTTTGATATTGAGGAGTGAAAGTTTAGCATTATGATGAAGTAAATTTGGGTACTTAGAGACCACGAGATGTTTATTATATTTGTGTCCGCTCAACAGAAATCTGTCTTACTCATTAAGTATAAGAATCTCTGCTTCCACAGTGCTGAGAGAGATGTTTTGAAATGAAATGGACATTCTGCTTAGATTTTGAAAGTTTTCATGAAGAATATAAGAACATCAAAATAGAAGTAGGTCATTTAGCCACTTGAACCTATTCCATTGTTTAACTAGGTTGTGGCGAATCATTTACCTCCATGCCATTTTCCCATACTACTCCAACCTCCTTTGATATAATTGACATCTAGAGGTCTGTTGATCTCTCTCTTGAATATGCACAATGGTAATCTTTCACAGCCTTCTGTGGCATTGAATTTCAAAGATACAGTACCTTCTGAGTGAATAACTTCCTCTGCATCTCAATTCTAAATGATTTGTCCTTTACTCTGCGATTGTTTCCATTGGGTTCTGAATGGTCTCCCCTTCTATACTCAAGCATCCTTGATTCAAGTTTCCAGTCTGTGATTCACTTCTCATTTAATAGCAAAGCATTTTGTACAAAGATTACAATTTTACTCCCCATATATATTCAACCATATTTGTTAAATTCATAGCCAACAAACAAATAACTATGGATGCTGGAAATCAGAAATAAAAACAAACTTGTTGAAAAAACCTCAGCAGGTCTGGCAGTATCTGTGTGTCGAGAAAGTAGAGTTAACCTTTTGGTCCAGTGACCCTTCTTCAGAATGGATAAGGGTCAGTAGACCCAAACGTTCTGGGCCTGAAATGTTGATTCTGCTTTCCCTCAGCAGATGCTGCCAGATCTGCTGTTTTTATTTCCAGCAATTTCTGTTTTTGTTTTATTAAAAATCATTCTGCGGACATTTTATATGATAGATATTTTGATAATGGGGATACTGCTGTTTAATTTTGCACACTGTTGAGGTAACTATCTAGATACATTCCTTTTCCTCACTTACCAACATTACCCATTTGTGGAATCTTATTTGTTTATGACATCTAATGATATTTTCAGATATTTTGTCTTCATAGAATGAATTTTATGAATATTTTCAGATAACTGGTTGATTTTGAGTTGGCTTTTGATTTATAGTTTTAAATGAATAATGTTTTTTGATTATTTTGATTTAGTTAATGGACATTTGATCAAATGGTCACGGTTAGTTTTAAAGATAGCTATTATCTGAACTCATGAAAGTGTGACAGATGCTTTAAAGTTAGGAGACTTCAGGGATGCATCCTAGATATAAAATACAATTTTTAAAAATTTTACAGGTTTGCTATAAGTTTATTCTGTTTTACAAATTTAAAATACTCCAGCTCTCTATATTTTTTATATGCTTACATAAATATGTACTTCTTACTCCAAAAGGCATATTTTCTCTTCTGAATTTTGATCATCCTTGTGTGAGAATATATCTTGTCGTCAACAATTCCATTCAGATTTGCTATGTCAAATTCAGCTATCGTGATTATGTTCTTTTGTCAAGAACACACCCCTTCAAATTTCTCAACGTGGCTGATCTGTGGCCACCTTGTCTTTATTTTTTGTTTTTAGGTAAGTTATTTTGTCTACTTAACTGTTTTTGAAATATTCATATCTCTGTTTAAAACATGACCCATATCGCTATCTCAGAGTACCTGCACTGGATTCATTTACTAACTTTCACCGACAGATTTGAACCCCCGAGTGGCAGAACCCCTCCTCACAAATGTGAGGACACTTCAGATTTAATTTGTAAGGCAAACTCTTACCTTTATGGTTATAAAGTAGTTCTGGATCACATTAAATTCTTTATCAACAGCAATCTTTTGTGCAATATGCAATAACAGACTTACCCATTTCACTATGAGCGGGCCCAGCCTCATCCCATGAAAGTCAGACTTGGTTAAATTTAGAATATTAGAAGCTGTTTCAGAGTTCTCCATTTAAGCACTAAATCAAGCTTGATCACATTCTGCTCACTGTTTTGATAGTTAATTGCTTGGTGGTACAGAATCTAAAATTCCAAAACATGGCAGGATAATAACAGAGGTAAGAGAGAATTTAATGCATGTCAGAGGTCCTGATTATTGGAAAAGTCTAGGAATCCTGCAGTGAGTAACTCACCACCTGCCTCCCCAAAATCTGCGTCATCGAAAAGACTCTAGTCAGGAGTGTGTGATGGAATACTCCTCGCTTGCCTGGATGAGTGTAACTCCAACAACACTCAGGAAGCCTAATATCATCCAGCAGTAACATCCTTGATTGCATCAGGTCCACAATTATTTACTCCCTCCACCAGCAATGTAAGTAGCAACAGTATGTTCCATCTTCAAGATGCAGATATTTACCAAGACTCCTTATACTGTGCCTTCTAAATACATGACCGATACTATCCAGAAAGAAAAAAAACAGTAGATACATGGGGCACCCCACACACCATTGTGACTTGAAAACCTATTGGCATTCTATCACTTGTTGCTGGATCAAAGTCCTGGAACTTCCTAACAGAATTATGGCTGTAGCTACATCAAATGGACTACAGCAGTTCAAGAAGGCAACTCACCACTACTTTTTTGAGGACAGTTCAGGATGCGGAGTAAATGTTTGCTCCGCGAGCGATGTCTACAACCCTTGAATGAATTAAACATGCAATTAGGTCATAGCAGAGAAAAAGGGATGGACTGAACTGAGACAAAATTCCACAGAAGAAGAGTGAACAGAAATGAAATTAGGGAGTTCAATACATGTCAGAAAAGTTAAATATTTGGTATTTATGTTTGGTCATATGGTTTATTTTCAATAGATTACAAATGGTTTGGTTGTTTATCATGAATCGAATGAGCTCACAGAGCAGTTCGCCCCAGAGACGACGTATGATCCTTGGAATTATTGTTCTGTTGGTTGTCGATATTATCTGGGTTGTATCATCTGAACTTACCTCAGTGAGTATTGTTGTCCTGTCATATTTTATTCTTTGAGCTAGTACGGAATAAAAAAAAGACAAGCAACTGGAAGCTAGGGATCTTGCCGACAAGCTGAAGGGAGGTGCTGTACAAAACAAGCACCCAAACAAATATCACTTCATGAGCAATGAAGATAGTTTACAATGTTGAAAGAAATTGGAACCAGCATTTGGGTTCTTGGGCAGTGAGGTAGGAGTAGGTAAAAGGACAGGTATAATGCTTCCGACACTTGGATGGGAACGTGCAGATAGAAAAGGATTGACTGATAAAGGAGTGGACTGGATGTCACAGAAGCTTTGTTTTCTTAATTTCATTATTTTATAGTAGGCTTGTTGGAAAAGGTATATTGACACAACTGTTGCCCTGAGCAAACCACAAAGTTCTTTCATAAACTCATTCCACCATATTGAAATTTTATTGACTATCATTTGTAGAATTTGTTTTTTACAACCACGATTACTGTTCATTACCATACTTCCCTACAGACTAGATTAGATTAGATTACTTACAGTGTGGAAACAGGCCCTTTGGCCCAACAAGTCCACACTGACCCTCCAAAAAGCAACCCACCCAGACCCATTCCCCTACGTTTACCCCTTCACCTAACACAATGGGCAGTTTAGCATGGCCAATTCACCTAACCTGCACGTTTTTGGACTGTGGGAGGAAATCGGAGCAGCCGGAGTAAACCCACAAAGACACAGGGAATGTGCAAACTCCACACAGACAGTTGCCTGATGCAGGAATTAAACCCGGGTCTGCGGCGCTTTGAGACAGCCGTGCTAACCACTGTGCCACCGTGCCATAAGAGTATATGATTTGTTAAGGCACGCATTTCCTGTTCACTGAATGAGAAGTAAGTATAATTGGTTTATCTTTTGGAAAGTTTGAACTTGGAAGGGCCTGGTGGCTTAGTAATAATGTCCTATTTCTGAGCCAGACCCACCTGCCTGAAGATGTCGTAACATATCTGAACAGGTTGATTTAAATAAAGAAATCTGCATATAGTCCCGAATATAAACTGTAAAAACTATCTACAGATGAATCCTCACCACAAAAGGAAATTTTAGGGAGGAAGACAGGTGAGATCAGATGCAAATGCCAGACAGAAGTTGATGCTAATGGAACAAGAAACAAAAGCTGAGCCAGACGGATATACTTCCGTCTGACTGGGTAAGTGCAAAATAAAGTATCATTAACAATAGGGGCTAACTGAAAGGAAGAAGCAAGTGAGTTGTCAGAAACTATGATCTGAAATTATTGAATGCAAGTTAAAGTCCAGAAGGCTGTAAAATGACTCATCAGAAGATGAGGTTCTTTGAGCTAGTGCAGAAGGGAAAAAATGACAAGCAACTGGAAGCTTGGGATCATGCCCACAAGCTGAAGGGAGGTGTTCTACAAAGCAGCACCCAAGCGAATATCACTTCATGAGCAATGAAGGTAGTTTACAATATTGAAAGAAATTGGAACCAGCATTTGGGTTCTTGGACAGTGAGGCAGGGATAGGTAAAAGGACAGGTATAATGTCTCCTGCACTTGGATGGGAAGGTGCAGACAGAAAAGGATTGACTAATAAAGGAGTGGACCAGATGTCACAGAAGAACTGTCCCCACGGAATGATAGATGAGGGGAAGATGTGTTTGGCAGTGGAATCAGGCTGGCGATAGAGAAGATTATGCTTTACATGAGGAGGCTGGTAGAGTTCAAAATAAGGGTAAGGGGAACCCTCCTGTGGAGAAGTGCTGGAAATGAATGGATAAAGTCTTGTCAACCATTGTTAGCGGAGTCCTCAGTTGAGGAAAAAGCAAAGTGCATCAGAAGTGCTGACATAGTATGTAGCATCATCAGAACAGGCATAATGGAGTTTATAAAAAGTCCTGGGATAATGGAATAGAGTCTTTTTACAATAAGGGCACAAGGATGTGTAGTTAAAGCAGCTATATGAGTCAGTGGATTTATTCCAAGCAGTGGAGGTGGAGAAGCTGAGGAGGGGAAGGATCAGAGGTGGTCCCATGTGGAGGTGGACAAAAAGTTCGCAATTCAAAATGTAATTGATGAAATGTTCCAACTCAGTAAGAGCAGTAAACAGTACTAATACACTCAAACATATCAGACAAAAAGAAGTGAGGGAGTAAACCTTAGTACAATTGGAACAAAATCCTATCTACACGAGCCATAAAAAGCAGTCCCGGCCAAAACTCATATGGGGTCCTGCAACTGCTCTTTGTGATGAAGTGACTAGAGTTCAATGAGTTTTTGGGAATGTACCGTGGGACTTCTGTTCAAGGATCAAATAGAGAGCCCTCAGACCCTATTGAAAGAGGATGGGGATATAGAGTTAAATGACCATGTTGAAAAGAATTTGGTTAATGCCAGGAAACTGGAAATTAAAATACCTGCAGATATTCAGTATTGCAACTGAGCAATATTGATGCACTGCTGTTGGATTAACAATTAAATAATTTTTGCATATCAATTTACTATGTTAATTTTGTCAGATAAATAATTTCACAATTTTGGATACTTAGTTTCAAATAAAATTAAAGTAAAATAAGCTATTATCCTAATATTGGTTGGAAGGCAAGAAGTGTTAGAGGCATAGAAGAAACATAGCACATGAGGTAGGAGGCATTGCTGAACCTGTTTTGGGAGTGGGTTGGGTGAAGTACCAGGAGCAAGAACTCTCACAAACAGTGATTTTAGATTCATAGAATTTAGATTAGTTTGTGAGCAGGACAAGGAGCACTCTGGAGTTAACAACTTAATTGGTGGGAGGACCAATTTACTTGAGTTGACAATGTCCCTTATATCAAAGAATGTCAGGAGAAACCATCATCAGGAGTCGAAGTGGAGTCCCTAAAAGGGGAAAGGTAGGGCAGCTAGACTCAGAGCTCCCTGAATGACAACGAGGTACATTTTCTACAATCATTTCTTATGGCTGTGCCTTCCATAATCTAATGGCTCCATGCAGAGAAGTTCTTCAGAAATAGTTTGGATTTATTAGTGGCCATCTTGAATTTATGTAACAATGTTTTGAAAAAGAGGTATTAAGACTTCTTATAATTTTAAAATGGTTATATAATATCCATATATTATTTTCCATTCACTATCAAAGCATGGGGAAGATTTGGAATTTCTCGCTTTTTCTTCATTTTTTGCCACCATGTGATGTGAAACCATTAAAGAGAGAGCTTACATTGTCATAGCAAATCAAAGAGAATCTTGACTGTGTGCTTCAGAAGTGAAGCAATTATGTATTGTCCCCATGTTTCACTCTCATTGTCTTAGTCTCAGAGCCACTTTTTCCACTACAAATATGCTTTAAGTCATCAATTTAAGGAGGATAACTGATTTTGTATTCATGTTATAATAGCAATAATTCTAAGCTAAAATTCTATACTATGTCACAATAAGCAGATCACCATGTGATCATTTGTAATATGCTATTTGATTGCCATATTGTATTGCGATCTCTGAAATAGACTGGGATAAACGTGTTTATAGATTACTGAGTGTGCATGATGTATTTTGTTGCTTTAAACATTGCACGTTTTATATAGTGTGCTATTGGAAGAGGTGGAGGGATCAAGGGTTTGGGTGACAAATAAATGGTTGAAGTGATCTCCAATCAAAACGCACCCATTTTGTTGTCATTTTCTTTTTCATTGGCTGAATCATGAAATTTTTCTGGAATGTGCAGTGCTTCACTGTGCAAAATAAATTAAAAATTCAACTCTGATGACAAAATAAGCTATATGACAGTATGCAATGATGATAGTTTTACAAATGATCTGCGGACATGATTTTAAAGCAACTACTGCGGATGAAGTGAAAACGGAAATGCAATAAACACCTTTGGCAGCATCCATGAATACTGGCTTGAAAAAGGTCTGATTGTTGTTGCTGCTTGCATTACTTGTATTACTTCATTAGTAAGTTTTGATTATTTTCTTCATTCCAGTATATATTTAAAAGGTATGAGAAACCCTTCTTTAGTACGTTTGCCAAAACATCAATGTTTGTGCTTTACCTCATCGGATTCCTTGTTTGGAAGCCCTGGCGGGAACAGTGTACCAATGGAAGACATGGTGCATTGGTAAGTAGTCCTCCTAAGTATGGGAAAAATAAAGTGTAACTGATTTTTGCAGAGCTCTAAATATTAATTTACTTGCATTATGGTATTATATATTTTGTGTGTACTCTGCTTCAAATTTATTTTGTTTAAATGTCTAAGATTGTGTAATTTGTACCTTCCAGTAGGTGTCCTATTTGAATTATGCTTACACAGGAAGGTGTGACTTTTTTTTTGTATCCATATTAGCAGAGATACTTTTAACAACATTGTGCCTCCTTATTAAATTTTTCAATATTTTAAGTTTGCAGATGCTGAAAACTACCTTGCAACTTGTACTACAGACAATAGTATAAATGATTCTTTGGTAAGCAATCAGTGTTATAAATGATCTTGCATTTATAATGACAATTCATGTGTCAACATTTTATTCCAAATGAGAGTTTGGTCATTTTCTTTGTTTGTTAGCAGGAGCATTTGTACACAATTCTTTATATATTTTATATGTCCCAATTTTGAACCTGGTCATTTACTGTCTGACATAGGCCAAACGTTCAGTGATTTTCTTTTAGTATTTCCTCATTGGACATGAGCATTACTGGCTGTAATGTCCTTGAGAATATGCTGGTGAGCTGCTGCCTTGACCCACTTGACTTCACCAGTGCGAAAAGTAAAACAATATTACATCCTACTATATTACCTGATTGCACTGGCTTGTGGGAGATTTTTACCTTGTGGTTAAGCAAGGGAGGGATTTTGAGGCAATACATGAACCTTTATTTCTTAGAACCAATCGAACTTTTACCCAGAGTATTGATTATACATAAAGTAAAAACTCTATTCCCAATTCTTAATATGAAAAAAATTAGATACAGTGCAACAATTTTTGTTTAAAAAGCTCATCACCGATGAAAGAATAACCTATTAATTTTATGAAATGCCATTGGCCGTTTCTCTAGCCACTATACATAGATGCTGCAAAATGTTCTGGATATTTATAATATTTCTGTTTTTATCTCATCTGCATTATTTTGCTTTAAAATAATGTCTGCGGATCCATTTGTACAAGTATTGTTTATTGTTATATTGCTTATCCTGTCACGAGGAATTAATTTCTAATGTATTTTGCAGAGTGAACCACTATATATCCCAGTAAAATTTCATGATTCAGCCAATGAAAAAAATAGTAATGACAACAACACAGGTAGGTTTTAACTTGAAGTACTTAATTTATATTATGAAATTCAGGCCAATATAAGGACTAGATTACATAGAACAGTACAGTACAGCACAGGCTCTTCGGCCCACAGTGTTGTGCCGAGCATTTAGCTTGATCGAAGATCAACCTACCCTACACACACCTCAATTTACTGCCGACCATGTGCTTGTCCAGCAGTCGCTTAAATGTCCCTAATGTCTCTGACTCTACCACCACCGCTGGCAGTGCATTTCATGCACCCACCACCGTTAGATGTGCAGGTCAGGTGAATTGGCCATGCTAAATTGCCCATAGTGTTAGGTGTATTAGTCAGAGGGAAATGGGTCTGGGTGGATTACTCTTCGGAGGATTGGTGCAGACTTGTTGGGCCGAAGGGTCTGTTTTCACATTGTAGGGAATGTAATCTGCGTAAAGAACCTACCTTTGACATCTCCCCAAGACTTTCCTCCAATCACCTTAAAATGATACCCTGCGTGACAGCCATTTCTGCCCTGAGGAGAAGTCTCTGGCTCTCTACTCTATCTATGCCTCTCATTACCTTGTACACCTTTATCAAGTCCCTTCTCTTCCTTCTTCTCTCCAGTGTGAAAAGCCTGAACTCACTCAACCTCTGTTCGTAAGACAAGCTCGCCAACTCAGGCAGCACCCTGATACATCTCCTCTGCGCACTCTCTAAAATTATTACCTTGCTAAAGGTTTTTCACAGTCCTGTTTACACAGCACTCCAGTAAACTGACATGTATCGAATCACAGTCTACCAGTTCGAAAATTCTCATCTTCCTCCTTGACCCTTTGTCTTGCCTCCCTATTTCTCTAACATACTGTTAGCTTGCAAGCATCCAGAAATTCAGTTTCTCTAATTCTAGCTTCTTGCACACCTCCCCCTCTTGTTTTATCTTACATTAGAGGCTGTATATTCAAACACTTAGACTCTTAATATCAGAAATTGTTTCCCTGAACCTTTATGCAATCCTCCTTAAAATCTCCCATTTCACTCTGTTTTTAGTCACCAATTTTAATATGTCCATCTTTAATTAAAGTGTCAATGTTTGTTTGATTATCCTGCTATGAAATGTCTTTGAACATTTTATGACTTTAAAGATGTTATGCCTGTGTCCAGTGAATTAACTCACTCTAGTACAATCTTCAGATGATGGAATGTTGAAAATTATTCTTAAATTGTGCTTTGCAGAAATTGTCAGCAGCTACATTCGTGCTCCCAGAGATAGTTTTGCCAAAAGGGTCTTGAGCTGCTGAGATGGTAGCATTTTGGTTTAGTGCTCTCCTCATTGCTGTAAGCAGAACAAAATCCAGAAGGGTGTTGCTTTGCTGAGCTGTTCTATTGTGTGTATAGTCCATGGATCTTGATAATCTAAATTTTGAGATCTAAGAGCCTGCCACAATTTTTCAAATCTTTTGTAATATTGAGCAAGATCTCTAATAACCTTGACCTCTTTGCTGACGAGGTTACTTAATAGAATGAAGTTACAGTGTTGCAATTTACCAACAAGCAGACTAAATATTTTGGCTTTGCAACTTATTAACATCTGGAAATAACAACACCATCTAAAAATTACATTGTTATCATACGAAAGCACTTTATTTTCCACATGGAGCTTCTTAGATTGCTAATACGTTAGAAACAGTCTACATCATATGCCCTTGGGCTGGTTAGTCTTGAGTGTTCTGTTTAAAATAACACCACGCCTTTGACAAAAGGTTTTCAAAACCTTGTGCTAGGTGATTTTTTTATTAAATTGGCAGAAGGATCCATAATGATAACCTTTGTATTCAGACAACATAGAGTTGTCAGACAGAAACAGATATGGAGTCAATGAGGTAACGTGCCTCTTTGATCTTTATTACTGTCACTTTTTAAGTTTTGTAGCAATTTTTTGAAGGGTACAGAATTTCAATAGAAAAAGGTTCTTTTAGTGGAGTAGCAACACCCACATAGTCTCCACCTGGCAAAGAAAATGATATTTAGGTTTTTAATCAGACGGTGATTAATGTTTTGAACATTTTCTTCAGTGTTGCTACTTTCTTTCAAGTAAACATTTATGTCATCATGACATTTTTAGTGGTACCCCTAAACAACTTGATTTAGGTTTCATTGAGAAACCAATATTTATTTGTCCATAGATGTTCTATTAGTTTAAGATTTGTTCCAAATGCTAAATGAATATGTAGCTAACTTAATCACTGTTGTTAATTGGAATTAGATAATTTTGAAATAGAAACTGTTGTTTTATTTCAACACACTTGTCACAAGATAAATAGTAAGGCCGTGATTAATAATTACCTTGCCAAAAAGGGAAAGTTCTTGTCATCAAAGTAACACAGACTCGATAGACCCTTTCTCCTTGTTTTGATCAGCAATGGAAAGCTAATTATACGAATATAATCATTGCAGAACTGTAATAATTTTGATTATGTATGACCTTTCTGACCATATTTACCCAAGATGTTTTATAACCTCCTGTTTAGTCTGATGTAACTTTATTTATCTGAAGATATTATTTAAAATTACTATTCTTTATTTTTAGCTTTAAAAAAACCACGTGTTAGGTTCAGTAACATTATGGAGGTGCGGCAACTTCCAGCTCATCATGCATTTGAAGCAAAACTCTCGCGGATGTCGTATCCAGCAGCAAAGGATCACGAAGCAGTGCTGAAATCTGTTGGCAAATTGACAGTATCACAAGTCGCAAAAATCAGCTTTTTCTTCTGCTTTGTGGTTAGTACCTGTTATAATACAGTACATTAAAAATTGAAGGGTAAACCATTGTTTTTCCATTCCAATAGAAATAGGTTATGCAGTGAGTATAGAAAAACAAGAAACTTTTTAAAAAAGCAAATCAGTCTCACTAGGGGAAAGACAGTAAACAAACCATTGGGATTAAAGGCAGACAAGTCCCAGGGCCTGATGGCCTACATCCTAGAGTTTTAAAGGAAGTGGCAGCAGTGATGACGGATGCAAATTTTCCTGAATTCTGGAAAAATTCCAGTGGATTGGAAAAATGCTAACGTAATGTCCTTATTCAAAGAGGAAGGGGGCAGAAATTAGGAAACTCCAGACCAGTTAGATCTGTTGTTGGGAAATTGTTGGAAGCTATAATTGATTAAGTTGTAATGAGACATTTGGAAGGTCAAGCTGCAACTTATCAAAGTCAGCATGGTTTTATGAAGGGTAAATGGTGTTTGACTAATTTGCTAGAGTTGTTCAAAGATGTAACAAGCAAACTGGATAATGGGGCTCCTTTAGATGTTGTCCACCTGGACTTTAAGAAGGCACTTGATAAGGTGCTGCTCAAAAGCTTAATACAGAAGGTAAGGTCACATAGGTTTGGGGTAATATGTTAATTGGAATGGAGGATTGGATAGAGTCAGAAAAAATAGGTATTTTCTGGTTGGCAAATAGTGGGGTAACATAGGATTTGGTCTTAAAGTCATAGAGATTTACAACATGGAAACAGACCTTTTGATCCAACTCATCCATGCTGACCAGGTATCTCAACCTAATCTAGTCCCATTTGCCAGCACTTAGCCCAGGTCCCTCTAAACCCTTCCTATTCATATACCGATCCAGATGTCTTTTAAATGTTGCAATTGTACCAGCTTCCACCACTTCCTCTGGCAGGTTATTCCATTCACACACCACCCTCTGTGTGAAAACGTTGCCCCTTAGGTCACTTTTATATCTTTCCCCTCTCGCTCTCAACCTATGCCCTCTCTTTTTGGACTCCCCCACCCCAGGGGTAAAAATATTGTCTATTTATCCTATCCATGTCCCTCATGATTTTATAAACCTCTGAGGTCACCCCTCAGCCTTTGACATTCCAGGGAAACAGCCCACACCCATTTAACCCCATGGGTATCAACTATTTATAATCTTACTAGCAACTTGGATGCAGAGATAGAATGTCTGATAGTCAAATTTGAGGGGGCACTAAAATAGGTCGAAGAGTGTGTTGCAAAGAAGAAATAAGAAACGTAGGAATGAATAGGGACAGGATAGCTGAATGGGCCAAAGTTTGGCAGATGAAGTTCTGTATTCAGAGTGAGGTTATCACTTTGATTAATAGGCTGTGTATTATCTATATTGAGAAATTTCAAAATGCTTTGGAGCTTTCTTTCCCACTTTACCTGCTTGTGCTGCCACTTGCAGGAAGCTATGGACTTGCACCCGAAGATCCCTTTGTCTACCAGTGCTTCTCAGGGTCCTGCCATTTACTGTATACATTGATCTTGTATTTGACCTCCCAAAATTCATCAGCTCACAATTGTCTGGATTAAACTCTGTCTGCCATTCTCCTCATAACTTCCCAACTATATCCTTCTGACAACCTTTCTCACTATCCATAACTGCAGCAATTTCATGTCATCTGCAAATTTACTAATCAGAACACAAACAGTTTCAACCAAATTGTTTATATGTATTACAAACAACTTTGCAAAACACTGCTGGTCACAGGCCTCCAGGCAGAATATACTCCTCCACAACGACCCTCTGTCTTCTCTGACCAAGCTAATTGTGTGTTCCATCTTCTGGACCAATCTGTCAAGAGGGCCTTGTAAATAAAGTTCAAGTAGACAGCATCCACTGCCTTCCCCTCAACACTATCTTCATCAATTCCTCAAAAAAACTCCCTCTAATTTATGAGACAAGACTTTGCCCACACAAAGCCATGCTGACCATCCTTAATAAGTCAATTCTTTTGCAAATGAAAGTAAATCCATCCCTTAGAGTCTTCTCCAATAATTTCCCTATGACTGATATGAGGCTCGCCAACCTACACTTTCCTGACTTGTCCCTGTTACCCTTGTGGACGTTGCCTGTGGCTAAAGAAAATACAAAGGTCTCTGTCAAGATCCTAGCAATCTCCATCTTTGTTTCCCTCGGTATTCTGAGTAGATCCTATCAGGAGACTTATTGATTTTCATGTTTTTTCCAGTCATCCAACACTACCACCTTCTTAACATTGACATGCTCTGGAATATCAACAAAACTCTCCATAATCTTACCAACAATCCGTGTCCTTGTTTTTGGTGACAAATGATATGAAGTACTCATTAAGTACCTGCACAGTAGCTCAGTAGTTAGCACTGCTGCCTCACAGCACCAGGGTGCCTGGTTCAATTCCAGCCTCAGGCAACTGTCTGTGTGGAGTTTGCACATTCTCCCAGTGTCTGTGTGGGTTTCCTCCGGGTGCTCCAGTTTCCTCCCACAGTCCAAAAGATGTGCAGGGCAGGTAAATTGGCCATGTTAAATTGCCCATAGTGTTAGGTGCATTACTCGGAGGGAAATGGGTCTGGGTGGGTTACTCTTCGGAGGATCGGTGTGGACTTGTTGGGCTGAAGAGCCTGTTTCCACACTGTAGGGATCTAATCTAAAAAATTCTAATCTACTCACCCACTTTCTGTGGCCCCATGCATAAATTCCCCCTTTTGTCCTTGAATGGACCTGCTCTTTCCCCAGCTGCCCTCTTGCTCCTTTATATGTATAAAATGTCTTGGGGATTCCATTTAATCCTGTTTGTCAAGGACATTTCATGGTCCCTTTCTTATTCCTTGTTCAAATTCTTTCCTACTTTCTTCTTCTACCTAAAGGGCCTTGTCTGATTTCAGTTTCCTAATCCTTACGTTGTTTTCTTTTTCTTTTTGACTAAACTCTCAATGTCTCTTGCTCTCCAGTGTTCCCAAATCTTGGCATCATTATCTTTCATGCTCACAGGAACATGCTGTTCCTGAGCACTGATCAAATGGCCTTTAAAAGACTCCCCAGGTACATATGGATTTACCCTCAAACAGCCACCTCCAATCTAATTTCTCCTGTTTCTGCCGAATGCTACTGTAACTTGCCTTCACTCAGTTTAGCACTTTCACCTGAGGACCAGTCTTATCCTTTTCCTTAACCATCTAAAGCTTATGGAATTATGATCACTGTTCCCAAAACGATCCCCCACTGAAACGTTGATTATTGCCAGGCTCATTGTCCTATACGTGGTCTAGTATGACCTGTGCCCTCATTGGACAGCTTGCATATTGTTTCAAGAAGCCCTCCTGGATGTACCTAACAAGTTCCAACCGATCTAAGGGATTGGCATTGATGGAGTCCCAATCAATATTAGGGAAATTTAAGATTACCCACTCCAACAACTCTGTTTTACCTGTTCCCATGATCTATTTACATATATGTTCCTCTCTCTCCCACTAGCTATTAGGAGGGCCATGTTAAAACCCCATTATAGTGACTGCATCTTTTCTTATTTCTAAATTCTACCCATATGGCCTGACTGGATGAGTCCTTCAAGATGTCCTCTCTTAGTGCAGCTGTATTATGAGGAGATATTGAGCCTATTTTCAGCCTATTTTGGCTTGGGTTCAGAAGAATGAGAGGAGATCTAATAGATCTATATGAGATGCTAAAGAGGATTGACAATGTAAACGGAGAGCAGATCTATCCCTTGTGGGGCAATCTTGAACAAGAGGTCATAATTTTAAATTAAAGGGTGGCAGATTTAATGGAGGGATACGTCTCTCAAAGGCTCATGAATCTGGAATTCACGACCCTGGAGTGTGGTGGATGACATGACACTGAATAAATGTATAGAAGAGAGAGATTTTTATTTGCTAATATGTTGAAGCATTATGGAACCAAGCAGTGGGGTTGAACTGGCCTACGGAGCTGAATGCCTGCTCTTGCTCATTGTTCTTTATGTTAAAAATTGTTGGGGTATTTATGTACTAAATCATTTTTCTTAGTCTCATTTGAAAGTACAGATGGATACATTCTTCCTTATTAAACATTGTATATGAAATAATCATGTGGAAAATTAATGTATTTTATAACTGTTATATGCTCAGAAATGTTTAACACATGCTCTTAATCATACATAATCAGTGTAATTTAGTTTGTTGTTGAGGGAGAAGTTAAAGTGAATGCAGTTTAGGTTAGGACACTATATGGTTAAATTTTCAAACGGTCATGCACCGTTTTCCACAATTGGAGGGAGTACCGTTTTCTGGGCATGTTCCCACCACCAAACAATTTGAAGCACTCCATGTCACATTTCAAGTTTCCTCCACCCTTCTGTAGCTGTGACTGAAATTTGGCCACATGCACAGTCCAAGATCATCTTGTAACGGGGTTCCCGCCCCACAATGCATATCTGGCCCATATCTTAGTGAACAGTTACTGCTAGTTTGCACATTCTCCCCATGTCTGCAAAGGTTTCCACAGTTCATAAGCGTGTAGGTTAGGTGATTTGGCCATGCTAAATTGCCCAAAGTGTTCAGTAATGTGTAGGTTAGCTGCATTAGTCAGGGGAGATATAAAGTAATAGAGTTGGAGAATGGGTCTGGGTGTGATACTCTTCAGAGGGTCGGTGTGGACTTGTTGGGCCAAATGGCCTGTTTCCACACTCTAGGGATCTATGATTCTGTGAAATCTGTTCACTCATGTTTGTTATTGGACAAGTTGAATATTAATGTAACAAAAATAAATTGTACACAATAGTATGTTTCTCTTCAATTGTGCAATTAATTTTTCAGTGGTTTCTGGCAAACTTTTCCTATCAGGAGGCGCTTTCTGATACTCAGGTTGCTATTGTTAACATATTGTCCTCAACTTCGGGTAAGTTATGTATAAAAAGTATGTTTCTTGTCCGTTCTATTGTATTGTGTAAAAAATGTTTTACGCATGTCAGCTCATACAAGAGAAATAAGCTTTACAGATTTCATTCCATTTTTTTTGCCTGGCAAAGCTAATGCATCAAAAGTATGTTGCTGTATAGCGAGAACACAACTTCAAATCATGTATCACCATAAACCAAATCATTGGAACTATGCCATTCAACTTCTCAAGCCTGTTTCACCATTCAGTTTCTGTCTGAACTGCGCCTTGATTCAGTTTACCTATCCTGGATCAACATTCCTTGATGTCCATATTTCACAAAAACCCATTGGTCTCTGTCTGGGAAATTTTCAGTTGACCCAGCATGCATAACCTTTTAGGAGAAGGAGTTCTTGATTTCCCTACAGTGTGTGTGACCAAATGCATTCTGATTTCCTTCCCTTAAATTATCTGGTTCTAATTTTAACATTACATGCCAAAGATCCTGCTGCCAGTGGATGTAATTTCTCTTTATTGTATTGATTTTATTGTTTTAATTACGTTGATTAAATGACCTCTCAACCTTCCAAGTTCAAGGGAAACCGAAAGATGTCTATGAAAACTGTCCACATAATTTTAGCTTTTCAGCACTGGTATCATTCTGGAGAGACTGCATTGTATGTCCTTCAGGAATAATATAAATTAAGATTTGTTTCCCTAAGCGGAATGCTTTACTCTACTTGGGGTCTTACCAAGATTGTAAATCTGAAGCATCACCTTCCTCATTTTTGAATTCTAATTCCTTGAGATAATACTAATACTTTGTTGACAATTTTAAGTACGTTTTGTACTTGCCTTATTTAAAATAAAATCAGAAGATGTTGGAAATATTAGGAGCTCTGGCTGTGTCTGAAGTAGGAGGAACAGAGTTAGCGAGGGAAATTTTCTCAAGCAACTGGAAATGATGCAGGAGTAGGCCAAGAAAACCAGACACAAAATAATGTTGACAAACCAGCCCTACATGTTCCTACTTCTGGCTGTTTTTTTCCCCAGGGATAGTTTTCCAGAAAAGACAGGAACTGCCATAGAGAAGATGTGAAGAAAAATGAAATCATTTGAGGGATTTTTCTAATGGAATCTACCCTTCCCAATATGGGAGCAGTTTCACACTGCATCCCCAACAGCAATTAGAAGATAAGAGTATGTCATAAAATAAAACTGAGTAGTTGTGAAAGCTTTGACCAGTTACACAAAAGAGTTGCAGATGTATTTAGGCTGAGCAACTTCTATGCAAAGCACCACCTCTGTCACAGTGTGCTGCTACTTCTTGCTTTTTGAATATCAATTCTCTGCAAGGCATTTTTTTCTGACCAAACCTTTACCTATCCTCAGCTGCACTTTTGGAGCTATGCCATTTCCTCCACCGAGGGTCTAGAGCAAGGGGCTTACTACAACATGCTACAGCAGGAGTAACATCATCAACACCTTAAGACGCCTCCTCCGCACCCACAAGACCCTCCATAGGAAAGTGAGGATGCCCATTGAAATGCAGTTGGAACTAGATGAGATCCCAATGGAGGGTCAATGTGCAGAAAGCCAGTTATATGACCATAAGAATAGGACCAAGAGTAGGCCACTCAGATCCCAGAGCTTGCTCCATATTCAACAGGATCATGAACTCTTCAAGTTCACTTGGCTGCCCTTTCTCCATAACCCTTGAATCTCCGACTGATGTATCTCAGTCTTCAATATTCGCAAGGACTCTGCTCCTACAACTCTCTGTAGTAAGGAATTCCAAAGACACTCAACCCTCTGAAAGAGGAAGCCCTCACCTCAGTCTTAAATTGGTGACTCTTAATCCTGAGACGATGCCCCCTGGTCCTAGTGATGAATCACTATCTTAGCATTTATCCATTCATATGCTCACGTAAGTGCTTGATGAGGCTCTGGTTCTCATGATTGTCCCTGATATCTTCCACAGTATGCATCCCACTGGACCAGGTGAGTATGCATTGCCAGTAGCCAAGGAGTGATTGTCACTGGCACCCAGCAATGTAGGACTACTCCTGCCTATAATGACCATCTGAAGTTAAAAACAGAATTTACTAACAAACAAACAATACTCTATTTGTGGAGGGAGAAAATCAAATTTAATGTTTGAGATCAATGGCCTTTCATCAGACTTTCTTGTTTCTGGATCCTCCTGGTCATTATTAGATTGGCTGCATTATTGCTGTCACATCCTTGGCCATTTCCAATGCGACCTGCTTGATAATGAAAGTATTCTCTGTCTCTTGCTCGTAGGTGAGTTTGTCAGGCTGTATCACTTTAGATTATCCCAAGTAAGAGTGGGAGAGCTGACATCCACCATTCCCAGGTTTTTTTTTTCATGCATGCTATGGCTCCGTTAATTGGAAGGAATTTCTCTGAGAAAATGAGCTGTCACCCTACATCTGAGCCTAAAGTTCTGGGAAGGCCAGAAACTGGTTTTGAACTTGTTAGCTTTAGCAACAACGATTGGAAGATCGAATGCTCTAACAATTGAAATTGTAGTCAAAAAATTGCTTCGTCTGTCAATAAAAGTTCTATCCTACTTCACAATGTGCTCTTCCCCTTAACTTAGTCGTCTGAAAACTGTGTGGGCAGTTTTACTCTTTGACCAAAGACATTCATATATGTTGAAATGCCAGGGCCCCAATACATATTCCTGAGGACCATGACTCTCCACATCCTGTCATTCCAGAGAACCTTTATTTTATCCCTGTGTTCCGATTTGAGTTTGGTTCCACAATCCAAAGAGGCATGTTACAACACAGATGTTGAACCCCTCTGTTAATTAAAACCATACACCCAGAAAAGTTCACCTCACTTCGTAATCTGTTAAATTGTGAGTGACAGAGAACACCTAGCTTCCACTATTTAAAGAAACATAACAATTTATTTTCCTAACTCTAATACTGAACATTAAGTAAAAACTATTCACAAATCCCAGCTCTCCTTTTCTTAACTACTTACAACCTGACACAAGCTCTATAAAATATATACTGTTCCAATAACAGAATTATCAAACATTACAATAACTTTTCTCAAGACCACACTCTCTCTGTCTTCTCCACTCAGTCTTCTGGCTGCTGATCTCCCTGGGTTGGCTACTTTTGTTTTACTGCGAGTATGTTTTGCATGAAAAGATACCCTTGATAGAGCGTGTTTTCTAATTTTTTTGAGAGCAGAATGTTAGATGGGCAGTTCGCTCTATGATAGTTGCTTGGCCCATCAATGATAATTGCTGACTCTCTGACCAGTTTTCAAAATGCTCAGTGTTTTAGTACCCCCCCAAAATTGTACCGTCATTTGTCCGATGTTGTCAAAATTATAAATCCAAACTCGATTGGGTTTTCATATCCTGGGCATAATTTAAACAAATTGGCTAAATTTGAATTATTGTCAAAACTGCAACCAAAATTCAGGTATTCATTTTAACAGCCATTTGTGACTTGTATGTATTTGGGACAGCTGAACTCCCAGCCTTTCCATTCAGGCAGCTGAGTCTGCACTTTAAGTTTACTTCAAAATTCAGAAAACATATTAATTACCACCTCAAAACACAAAGAAGTCAAATTTCAAAAATGCATGCTGACACGTCTTTGATCAGCTCATACTTTTCAAATGTTTAATCATTCTCAACTCCAGTTTTTAGTAACTGATGTATTTGTAGTTATCCAGTTTCTGTTTCACTCTTTTAAAATGATGGAGCGGCATATCTTCTTATTTCTGAATCACATTATTTCCTTAGTAATTATCATCGCAACTGTTAACAATTGTTACTATGCTGTTTTGTTTAAAGTGAATTTGTGAAAAAAAAAGTTTTTTGGCATCCTGTGGAACTCCTTTGTGAAATTCAGGTTCAAGTTCCTGCCCACCTCGTGATGGAACTGTTATCCGTGGTACAGTAACAAAACATAATTGCTCCAAAAAAAATTACTGAATCTATCTAGCATGGGGAATCAATTGTTTTTATTTTAAATACCCTGCTGATACAGATTGGTATAGTTAAAAATATCTCTAAGAATTTAGTAAGGAATGTTCTCTGTAGATTTTTTTTTGCTTGGATTACTGCTTTAAAAAAAGACTTCTAACAATGCCATCTAGCGTTCAGTTTCAGCTACCTGACAAAGTTGGTAATTGGCCATAAAAACATGTTAGTAAATAGTGCAAATATTAAATGTATAAATTGAAAGTGCTAAGGTTAAACTGATGAAAGACAGTTCGTTAGTGAGATGCGAATTATTTAAAAATTCTTCTAAAGATATAATATTTTAGACTTAATTTCAATATTGTAGAGCCTATACACATTTGTCATCTGTGTTAATTCCTGCTACCAAATAACTCGAGCTGTTAACTCATTTTTTCGTCTGTGGATATATCTTTTAAGACGCTTGTAAAATAAAGTGAGTTATATGAAAGTTCTTCACATCTTGTTAACATTCTGCACTTCTAACCACTTCCTTCCTGGTTTCCACATGCTTGTGTGGCCTTGAATGACTAGTGTGTGTGTGTGTGTGTGTGTAAAGGCAATATTAATTGTGTGCTCAACTGTAATTCTCCAGTTGACTTTCATAAAAATATTTTGGGTTCTCATCAGACATGTTGAACTTTTTAATGTAATAATAATCGATTCTGTTGAAATACTGTCTCAGGAAATTTATGTACACATTTACAGCATTTTACATTTTTAAAATAATTGGCTTGTCATTTTGAATTTTTTTCTTGGACAGGTCTCTTCACTTTACTTCTAGCTGCAATGTTTCCTAGCAACAGTGGAGACAGGTTTACGTTATCCAAATTATTAGCAGTAATTTTAAGGTATGTATCACAAAACTTTGAACAAATATTAACATTTCTGCTAAACTATAGGATTTTGGTATAGATTCTGACTTTTCCTCAATAAAAATATTTGCTCGATTTGTCATACATTACAGCTGTAATCTCATCCTTAAAGGAGTAATTCCTTGTAAGAGAAATTGGTACATTTTTCTGTTTATTCTTTTAGCATTGGCGGTGTTACCCTTGTAAGTCTCTCAAGTAATGATACAGAAGGAAAAGGCATGATAGGTAAGATATTTTACTCCATCCTTTTGTAGAAAATTGCTTTGAAAGTAACAATTTTTATTGTATTATGTACTTATTGCCTGCCAATTTGTGCATTGTTCAAAATTCATTTTATTTGTGTCTTGCCATTACAAACTTCAATACTGATTTTATTTATTAGGTCAGCACAGTAATTCTAGCTAAATACAATAATAGACTCATTAATGACAACAGTAATGAATTAAATGTTTTCACTCAACTTGAGTCATAGACATTCAGACTATAATGTAAATTATGTTTTTAATCAGTATTGAGCATTTTTCTGAATGTAAGGAATGTCTTTGTGTTCTTTCTTCAAGGCAGTGGTAAATATGTAGGGATTATTTAGTCCCATCTTTATTAACTCTTGAAATTTAACAGCAACAGCAGTTGCTGTTTATTTTTATGAAATAGATATTGATCAAGGTATGTTCTGAAATTGTTAACATTCACCATTTATTATTTGACTGAAACTGACCGCACTTTTGAAGTTCACATTTTTGTGGAGTGAAAGAGAAATTCAAAAGTTGCTGTTGATGAATCTATTCTTCTCTAAAAGATATGCAATGCAGGCACCCTCCAAACTGCAATCAATAAGAAATCAATTGAATTGATAAGAATTACCACTTCACTCTATTTGTTTTATTGTAAGAATACTGGAAAAAGATGAATTTATTGAATGAATTGTAACTGGATTTCTAATGGAGGACTAATTCCAATATTTCTGTGAAACATACTTTCTTGCTTTGAGAAACATATATTAATGTAAAATTTCTCTGTTAGGCAAGCGGTGTCCTTTTTTTAAAAAATTATTTTATCTTTGTTTTGTCTTCTATCTTAATCTAATCATAATTAGTTACTTTGATATTGGAAAAATTGTGCAAGTGAAACTACCTGGTTTGCTATGTTTCAATGTGATTGCCTACTCAGCTGCTTGCTAAAATTACTGCTGCGCACCAACAGATCACTATGCCTTCATGCTAGATTTTTTAACTACTCCCAGGGAAAAGGGAAAGCAACACCACAGAGATGGTTAGACATTTGTGGGCAACTTGATTCAAAGCTGATGGCAAGTGACGTTCTTCTATTGTTCACTACATAATTCAAGTTAATATTTATTACATTGCTGGGGCAAATGAGTTCAGATTGAAGTGCTTAAAAAAATTGAAGATGTGGTTTTATCATGCAAGTATGATGCAAATAATTTGTTTCAGTTTTGCAGTATGAACTCTAGGTTTAAACAAAAGGTTGTAGCAATTTACTGAAAAATGTGACAATTGTTATATAGATATTTTCTTGTTTTATTTTATTTTTCTTAGGTTCAGCATTGCTCTCCGTTATTTACCCTGAACTCACGTAAACTGACATGCAGACTTCACGCAATATAAATTAAACAGTTTTAGCTCATTGAAATTAATAGTGAGGAATTAAATGTAAATTACTTTTCTCCACAGAAAGAGTACTCACTTTCTTTCCCAACTGACTAGACAGGGATTTGACAGTATGGCTTCAAATCTGACCTAACATCCTTCTCGTGGAAGGCGAACAAAATTGAGCGGTCGACCCACAAGACTGACATGCTGAGTGTAGATGATTTACTTGACAATGCATAAAACCCAGATAAAGATGTGGTGAGAGATCCCTGCCCACTAAACTTATCATTGAAGGGTACCACACCCAATCTATGATCCCATCACGCACTTGAATGTCTATGGGACAGAAATTGAGCTGCTCACCTGCTCAAAACTGTCCCCCTTTTCAATGAGATCATAGCTAATCTCTATCTTAACTTCTTAGCTCCATATATTTTGGTACATTGTGTAGTAGAAATATTTAGATCTCTTATTCAAAGTTATTAATTGATCTAGCTACTTCTGTTTCTTATTGAGAATGTTCCACAATCCTATCATCCTTTGCACACACAAGTATTTCCTAAGTTCTTTTCTGAATGGATTGGCTCTAAGTTAAAATTATGTACTCTTGCCTTGGACACTTCAACGCAACAGAAAGAAGTTTCCTCCTTTGTATCCTATCTGTTCCTTTCAAAATCCTGAATACATTAATCAAATAATTTCTTAACCGTTGGTATTTTTGGGAATAACTAATCTAGTTTATATAATCTCTCTGCATAATTTAATCCTTGGAAGACTGTTAATATTCCAGTATTACACTCCTTCCAAGAACAGAATATTATTTTCTGAGGCACATTGTCTACAATGTTGTACTCTTACTCCTGCTGTGATCTAACCAGGATTTATGCGATTATAATAAAACATCTTCCCTTTTGCACTGTAGTCTTCTAGTTAAATGATATTAATCTTGTTAATTTTTTTTGTATCTGCTAGGATTTACTAGTTTTTATTAAAATCTACTGCATTTTACCAACTGTATACTGTGACTGTCAATTGTTGTTAGCTTGTCATGGTTAATGAAATACAAGGCTATGAGCCAAGTGCTGGAAAATTGGACTAATCTATGTTTAGAGTAATTTTTCTGATGGTACAAGCTTGATGAACCAGAGGACCGCCCCTGGACTGTATGATTCCATGATACAATGCTATCCTTTGGACCAAAATGGATGAACTCCAATGTACCTAAGAGTAAAATCTTTACCCACTCACTTAGTCTTATCAATGCCTTTTTGTAATTTTATACTTTCATCCACAATGCGGAAAAATTGCGAACAGAGATTTCCAGTCTCAGAATGAAGTGTCAGTCATTTAGGACTGAGCAATTTCGCTGTCATAGAACAAGAGTTGAGAATTGTTGGAGTTGGAGGAGAAAATGTCATGCTGTGGAAGTCTTGTTCCTTTTATTTTAAATGGACCATTAATTTTGATTTCATTAGAAAAAGATCCCTCATTTTATGCATTATAAATTGATGCCCCATTTGAAATTTGGCATTCTAACATTTGTCCCATTGAGTGCAATACAAAAAAATTTCAACAACACATCTATCTTTTCCGGAATACAAGGAGAAATTTCTTCATTCAAAGGGTTGTGCTTCCTTGGAATTCTTTGCCCCAGAGGATTGTATATGTTCAGTTGTTGAATATGAGTTATTAAATGATGTGGAATAATGTGGGAAGGTGCAGTTTCAGGTAACAGATCAGCCACGATCAGGATGAATGACAGAATAACCTAGAAAGAAAAAGTCTCTTCCTGCTCCAATTTCACATATCGTTATGTACTTATGCTACTTACAACGCCACAAATCTTTGTGTCATCGGCAGTCTTACCAATATGACTCTCCATTATGTTACCAAAGTAATAATGAAGAATAGTTGAGGCCCTATTGTCCGCGTTCCCCCGAAACTTCCTTCTCTTGTGAGTGGCAGCAACTTCTGGAGCTGCAAGTCGATGCTGTGGTCCATGTCAGCATGCCACTCACCGTGTGTAGAATGGAGGAGTGATTGCATGCATGCACACAGCTGTGTAGCTTAGAGAAACATTGACTGTTGCTGATCAATGAGGAATAACATTAATTATTTTACCAAATCCAGTAAATACTATTTATCCCTACTTTGATCCCCTAACCCATTCTCAAACCTCACAAATAATTTGTTTTCAATCCTTTGAGCTTTAATTTTCATTATGTCTGTTTATACCAACATTTCTAAATTCCTTATAGATGTTGGTATAACTTACATCCACTGGCATCTCCTGATCTACTGTTTGTGTTGTTTCCTTCAATTCATTTTGGTTTGTTAGACATGACCTATTATCTACAAATCTAGTTTCGCCTACTCTTTAAGTTATTTCATTAAGTGCTACTCACTCTATCTTATATCTTCCCACAATTTACAGGTCTCTAATTTCCTAGCTTCTGCCTCTCTGTTCACTTAATAGTTGCCAATCAAATCCACAATTGCCAGACAGGTACTAATTCTTTGACCTTTCTCAAAGTGACTGGAGCTTCATCACTGCAGGCATGCTTACTTATAGAAAAGTGATTCAAATCCTCTTGAAATTATGCTGAAAAAAAGAAATGACTTCATCTAAATTGAGAAGGATGAATATTCATAGTGATATTGTTTGAATAGCTAATCTTTGATAATGGCCAGGATCGTTATGATTGACATGAACTCAGTATGTCTGCACTAAGCACATGGTAAATTTAATGACAAGCAATTTGCATAACATTTGACTGCCTTTAGTCATACAAAATGCAAATCAAAAATTCAACACCACCAAAAAGTACATTTTTGACATAACAGGAATTGTTTATTCTGAAAGACCTATCTGAAGTGGTAGTGGGGAACCATAGCTGTCTGATTGCAGAGCATCCTTTTTTTTACAGTGAAGTATTCAGCTACATAGACCATGAAGTTCCAGACTCAATTTCTAGCTTCCTGGTAAGTCAACATTTTAGCTAAAGAATAAAAACCTGGCATTGCTGCTAACAATCCAAGTGAATGGATAAGTAAATGGGTGGCATGGTGGCTCAGTGGTTAGCACTGTTGCTTTACAGTACCCTAGACCCGGGTTCAATTCTATCTTCGGATGACTATGTGGAATTTACAAGTTCACCCCGTGTCTGTGGGTTTCCGCTGGGTGCTACAGTTTTCTCGCACACTTCACAGTTGTGCAAGCTGGGTAGATTCACCATGGTAAATATGGGGTTACGGGGTTAGGATAGGGGGTTGGGTCTGATTGAGAGCAACTCACTGGGCTGAATTGTCTGATTCTGCACTGTAGTGATTCTATGATTCGAAATGATTGCTCTCTAAAAACACAGATGGCAAGTGAAAGTTAGGTATTGCATACTTTTTGCCACACAGGTTACCTATGGTGAAATAACACTTACCACTCATTTAACCTCAGAGTTCTAGAATGGTTACCTGGGTAAGATAACAGATGTCACCTGCTGGTTTTATATCCCCAGCGTAATTATCTCTGGCATCAAGCTACGTGAGTGACTAAATAAATCATTGATAATTAGATAATATCTTTATTTAAATGTAGGCCACACAATGTTCACATCCCAGGACTTTCAACAAACGAGGATTTGACCTAGTCCTCTAGTCTTTAGGTTACTGCACCTCATTCCGACTAATTTATACTCTGATTTAAGCAGGGCATTTTCCACAAACCCCTAGAGTACTTGTTACAGATTAGACTGAGACCCACAGTGCTCCAGACTACTCAGTTAATTATGTGAGGCAAAATATATATGATGCTGACTACAGGACACCACTTCAAGCACTCTCTATGTGACTAATCACAATCCAAATTTAAGTAAGTCTATTTGTTTGATTATTCAATTTGAAGCAATAAATTTCCACTCTTTGGCTGGATAGGAACTCCACAGAACTTCAGTGAAATTACCATTGTACCCACCTATAAACGTCTAACAGTAACTTCAATATGGTTCAGGATTCCTGGTAATGCTTTTGTTTGTACCAGGAAAGCAACAAGACCTGGGAAAAGAGAGGAATATAGCATAGCAAGCCTTGAGTGCCTTCTGCACTGGAACCTCAACTGACTGCCACATTGGCTGCTGGAGAAAGAAAGGAAATTTTCAACTTGGTGCACTAAGTCCAGTAACTTTAAGAAGTCCTGAAAAAGAGTCACATCGGACTTAAAAATTAATTCTGTTCTTTCTCCATTGATGCTGCCAGAACTGTTGAGTTTCTCCACCACTTTCTGTCTTTAAGTCCAATTATTTGTCTGATTTTAAATTTAATCCCTAAGCCATGTTGTCTTGTACAATAACAGTTTTGGACACTGAGCCCTCATTGGTCTGCAAGCATTGAACATTGATAGTGAATTAAAGACAAACAACGTGGGGGGGGAGCCCATTTGGGCAGCATGTGCCCCAGTGGTTAGCACTGCTACCTCACAGCACCAGGGACTCTGGTTCAATTCCAGCCTTGGACAACTGTCTGTGTGAGTTTGCACATTCTCTCTGTTTTCTGCGTGTGTTTCCTCCAGGTACTCCGGTTTCTTCCCACACTCCAAAGTTGTACAGCTGAGATGAATTGGCCATGCTAAACTGCCCATAGTGTTCAGGGATGTGTTAGTTAGTGGTAAATTTAGAGTAATTGGGTTGGGGAATGAGTTTGGGCAGAATACTCTTTGAAAGGTCAGCGTGTTGTTGTTGGCTGAAGGGCCTGTTTCCACACTTAGGGATTTTAGGAATGTGTTTTGCTATGGCAAACATGTAATTGTAATATAATTACCCACTTGGGATACTGAACATCCCTGTGCTGTCACTTCTGAAGATAGAAGAGAGGAACTAACCAGTGCTCTCCACCTGATTTCCTATGTTAACCCATTAATCTAGTATCTGAAAATATGATACAGTAGAGTGTGTACATGATTGGTTGATTTAAAAAAAGACAAGATGCTGGCCCTGTATAAGGGAAGGTCTTTGATTTAGTTCTGTCTGGTTACCTTTATGCTTTCGGTCTTTAACAGTTGCAGCATGATTTCTGCAGATGTCCTCGAGAGTTTAGAGTTGCAGAGCTCCACTCTTTTTTACAGTTTTGGTTTTATTTGCTGCCTGGGTTTGTAACTTGGTGTTGAGATGTTGCAAATTTGAAGAGAACTTCTCAGTGACGGGCAGTGAAAAATGGATGAATAAAAGAAAAGGGTAGATCAATATATCCAGAAATGCTTTAATTTTATTACTTGAACTGTTTTGACATAAATCCTGACTTCAGTGAAGTGAGAATGAGTAGAACAAAGTGCTGTTACCTGCTGCAGCACTGTGTTTGTTGTCAGTCGCAGTCTTTGAAACACTCCTAAACATCGACAAAGAATCTGGATGTGATGATTGTGCATTACAATATAATTCTTAATCAAAGCTACCAGATCTGTTTGACGGCTTACTCAATGATGAAACAGGCTTGAAGGGCTGAATAGCCCACACCACCATCAATCTCAAATGTTGGTAAAACAAATCAGCTGCAAACCGGCACTCAGCATTACTTTAATTTACTCTGTTATCGACAAATTCTTTTACTTTTTTGCAAATATCTACATAATTTGCATAAATATGTAATTCTCTCAGTTTCCATCTGAAGTTTTTGTTAGATTAATGGTTTTTGCTGCCTTTGCTATTATTTCAAACTGCTAAATAATTTGGCCAAAATCAATGTTAATTGAAGTGTTGTACTTTAAAACTTTGTTAGAACTGCCAAGCTTCAGAAATCAATTTCAGTAAAATAATTGAAACCCGAAAGGTTTCAGAAGAGATACAAGAATGTTGCCAGGGTTGGAGGATTTGAGCTGTAGGGTCAGGCAGTGTAGGCTGAGCCTGTTTTCCCTGAAGCATCAGAGGCTGAGGAGTGACCTTATAGAGGTTTATAAAATCATAAGGGACATGAGTAGGATAAATAAATAAGGTCTTTTCCCTGGGGTGGGGGAGTCCAGAACTAGAGGGCATACGTTTAGGGTGAGAGGGAAAGATTTAAAAGGGACCTAAGGGTCAACTTTTTCACACAGAAGGTAGAATGAGCTGTCAATGATGGAAGCTAATACAATTACAACATAACAGACATCTGGATGGGTATATGAATAGGAATGGTTTAGTGGGATATGGGCCAAGTGCTGGCAAGTGGGACTAGATTAGGCTAGGGTGTCTGGTTGGCATGGATGCGTTGAACTGACAGGTCTGTTTCCATGCTGTGCATCTCTATGACTCTGTTATTGACTCAGTGATGTGAAACCAAAGCAATTTGAAGAACATATCTGCAACATAAATTACAAATCTTCTTCAGCACTACCATCCAAGATAGTGAGAGGAACATTTTTATTCTTTCTCGAAACCAAATTCACCCATCAGCTAAGTTGAGCAAGCTGTCAATATGTGCTGGCACTGTTAAAATAGCACAAGACTTTGATGTCCTAGTCTTTCCTAAATTCAAATGAGGAGGATTGGAATTAAATTATTTGCATTGAGGGAAAAACAATGTGAATGGAGAGGAGATGTACCCAAGTGTATTATTGCAAGGAAATTTGTGTCACCTTAGAAATATGAAGTTATCACACAAGCAGCCATAGTTCTATTTGTGCTGCCCATTAAACATCAATCAGACATTTATCAAGGTGTTAGTATGCACTTTGATCAGGTAATAAGGAAGGCAAATGGAACTTTGCTATTTATTGCTAAAGGAATAGAGTATGAAAGTAGGGAAGTGTTGCTGCAATCGTCGGTTGGAGTATTATTTACAGTTTTCATCCCTTTATTTGAGAAGGGATTTAATTCTATTAGAAGCAGTAAAGAGGAGGTTCAATAGATTGATTCCAGAGGTGAGGGTGTTTGTCTTATGAAGATAGTCAGCAATTTAGGCCTATACTCTGGAATTTAGAAGTATGAGAGGAGATCTAATTTAATTTATAAGATCCCAAGTGGGATTGATGGATGAAACATAGGATGTTTCCCCTGTGGAGAAATGTAGGATGAGAGTTCATTGTTTTGGATAAGGGGTAGCAGGTTTCAAAGTTGAGGAAAACTTACTGCTCTCAAAGGGCTGTGAATTTGTGGAATTCACTATCCTTGAATGCAGTGGGTGCTGGAATATTGAGGAATGTTAAGGGAGAGATAGACAGACAGATTGAAGGGTATTGGAGAGCAGGCAGGAAAGTGCAGTTGAGGCCGAGATGAGATCAGCCATAATGGTATTGAATGGCGGATCAAGCTCTAGGCTCTGAAATGCCTACTCTTGCTTGTACTTGAGATATTCTGATGATGAACCATTAATGATCACCTGCTATGACATTTTCAAGAAGTTTGAGATATTTTATGATCTGAGTGTCTTGGAATCTTTAAAGTCAGAGAAGTGATGAACAAGAAGCACCAAGTAAGAAGTGGTTTCCTGTACTGTTATTGAATCTTGGTGTTTAATGTATCTCGTACTGCGATCTGTTATCTATTATAATGGTGAGGCTGAGAAGTTTTGGGAAGTATCACTGCCACCAGTCCTCCTTCCTAGAATCAGTGTCAGCGACTGACATCATGTGAGGAAGGAGGCACACACTCCGGAAGATGGATTCAATCGTGATAGGCAGTAAGCATGTTTATGTCTTATTGCCAACAAAAGCTAGTTTAATTGCATCTGATACTAGAATGGCTCTTCAGACATCAGACTCAGCTTCAGAGTAGGTTCACATTTCTACAACTGAAATATTTTCTCACACATTTTGGTAACAAGCACAACTGTTTCGCACTTTCAGGAATTGTCCTTATATCCTGATGGGTGGAGCTTATATTTTGATGTCATTATACCCTTTTAGGAACTAACTGTCTTCTGTAACATTCATGATTATAAATTCTTTCTCTCACTGCCAATCACAGAAACATAGAAAATAGGAGCATATAGAACATAGAACATTACAGCGCAGTACAGGCCCTTCGGCCCTCAATGTTGCGCCACCCTGTCATGCTAATCTGAAGCCCATCTAACCTATACTATTCCATATACATCCATATGCTTGTCCAATGACGACTTAAATGCACTTAAACTTGGCGAATCTACTACGGATGCAGGCAAAGCATTCCATATCCTTACTACTCTCAGAGTAAAGAAACTACCTCTGACATCTGTCTTATACCTAACTCCCCTCACTTTAAAGTTGTGTCCCCTCATGTTTGCCGTCCCCATACTTGGAAAAAGGCTCTCTCTGTCCACCCTGTTTAACCCTCTGATTATCTCGTATGTCTCTATTAAGTCACATCTCAACCTTCTTCTCTGTAACGAGAACAACCTCCAGGCCCTTGGCCTTTCCTCGTAAGACATTCCTTCCATACCAGGCAACATCCTAGTAAATCTCCTCTGCACCCTTTCCAAAGCTTCCACATCCTCCTTATAATACAGTGACCAGAACTGTACACAATACTCCAAGTGTGGCCGTACCAGAGCTTTGTACAGCTGCAGTATAACCTCCTGGTTCTGGAACTCAATCCCTCTATTAATAAAGGCCAAAATACTGTATGCCTTCTTAACAATCCTGTCAATCTGGGTGGCAACTTTCAGGGATCTGTGTACATGGACACAGAGATCTCTCTGCTCATCTGCACTCCCAAGAATCTTGCCATTAGCCCAGTACTTTGCATTCTGATTACTCCATCCAAAGTGTATCACCTCACACTTATCCACATTAAACTCCATTTGCCACCCCTCAGCCCAGCTCTGCATCCTATCTATGTCTCTTTGCAACCTACCACATCCTTCGTCACTATCCACAACTCCACCGATCTTAGTGTTGTCCTCAAATTTACAAACCCACCCTTCTAAGCCCTCATCCAGGTCACTTATAAAAATGACGAACAGCAGTGGACCCAACACTGACCCTTGCGGTACGCCGCTAGTAACCGGACACCAAGATGAACATGTTCCATCAACTACAACCCTCTGTTTTCTTTCAGCAAGCCAATTACTGATCCAAACTGCTATGTCTCCCACAATCCCATTCCTCCGCATTTTGTATACTAGCCTACTGTGGGGAACCTTATCAAACGCCTTGCGGAAATCAATATACACCACATCAACCGGTTTACTCTCATCTACCTGTTTGGTCATTTTGTCAAAAAACTCAACAAGATTCGTTAGGCACGACCTACTCTTCACAAAACCATGCTGACTGTCCCTGATCAGATTTTTCTTTTCGAGATGGTTATAAATCCTATCTCTTATAAGCTTTTCCAACACTTTTTCCCCAACAACTGAAGTGAGACTCACTGGTCTGTAATTACCAGGGTTGTCTCTACTACCCTTTTTGAACAAGGGAACCACATTTGCTATCCTCCAGTCCTCAGGCACTATTCCTGTTGACAATGATGATTTGACGATCAAAGCCAAAGGCTCGGCAATCTCTTCCCTTGCTTCCCAGAGGATCTTAGGATAGGTCCCATCCAGCCCAGGAGACTTGTCTATTTTCACACTCTGCAGTATTTCTAATACCTCTTCCTTGTGAACCTCAATCTCTTCTAGTCTAGATGCAAGTATCTCTGTATCTTCCCTGCCAACATTTTCATTTTCTGTAGTGAACACTGTCGAAAAATATTTATTTAGTGCTTCCCCTATCTCCTCTGACGCCACACATAACTTCCCACTATTATCCTTGATTGGCCCTAATTTAACCCTCGTCATTCTTTTATTCCTGACATACCTATGGAAAGCCTTAGGGTTAACCCTGATCCTATCCGCCAACAACTTCTCATGTCTCCTCCTGGCTCTTCTGAGCTCTCTTTTTAGGTCTTTCCTGATTTCCTTGTAACCCTCAAGCGCTTGAACTGAGTTTTCACATTTTGTCCTAATATAAGCCGCCGCCTTCTTGACCAGGGATTCCACTTCCTTACTAATCCACGGCTCACGCGTTCTATATCTTCCTCCCTGCCTGACAGGTACATACTTATCGAGGACACACAGGAGCTTTTCCTTGAATAAGCTCCACGTTTTTAATGTGCTCATCCCCTGCAGTTTCTTTCCCCATCCTACGCTTCCTAAATCTTTCCTAACTGCATCATAATTTCCCTTCCTCCAGCTGTAACTCTTGCTCGGTGGAGTAGACCTATCCCTTTCCATCACTAAAGTAAACCTGACAGAATTGTGATCGCTGTCTCCAAAGTGCTCACCTACTTCCAAATCTAACACCTGGCCAGGCTCGTTACCCAGTACTAAATCTAAATTGGCTTCGCCCCTTGTAGGCCTGTCTACATACTGTGTCAGGAAGCCCTCCTGCACACACTGGACAAAAACTGACCCATTTATAGGACGCATACTGTAGTGATCTCAGTCAATATTTGGATAGTTGAAGTCCCCCATGACAACTACCCTGCCTCTCTCACTCCTATAGAGAATCATCTTTGCTATCCTTTCCTCGACATCTCTGGGACTATTTCGAGGCCTATAAGAAAACTCCCAGCATGGTGACTTCTCCTTTCCTGTTTCTAACATCAGCCCATACTACCTCAGTTAACGAGTCCCCAAACATCCTTTCTACAACTGTAATATTGTCCCTGATCAACTGTGCCATACCTCCCCCTCTTTTACCATCTTCTCTGTTCTTACTGAAACATCTGAATCCCAGAACCTGCAACAGCCATTCCTGTCCCTGCTCTATCCATGTCTCTGTAATGGCCACAACATCGAAGTCCCAGGTACCAACCCACACTGTCAGTTCACCCACTTTATTTCGGATGCTCCTCGCGTTGAAGTACACACACTTCAATCCAGGTTCTCACTTGCCAGTGTCAGATACTTGATTTTGGAACTCCCTACTCTCATCCTGTTCTGTACCTGTCCTACAATTTTGGTTCCCATCCTCCTGCTGTATTAGTTTAAATCCACCTTAATAGCTTGAGCGAATTTCCCACCCAGGATATTGGTACCCCTCTGGTTTAGATGAAGATCATCCTGCTTGTAGAGGTCCCACCTACCTCAGAAAGAGCTCCAATTATCCAAAAACCCGAAACCCTCCCTCCTGCACCATCCCTGTAGCCACATGTTCAACTCCTTTCTGTCCCTATTTCTCACCTCACTAGCACGTGGCGCGGGCAGCAAACCAAGAAAACAGCTGTGTTTATCCAAGCTCTAAGCTTCCATCCTAGTTCCCTGAATTTGTGCCTCAAGTGCCCATCTCTCTTCCAACCTATGTCGTTGGTGCCAATGTGGACCACGACTTGGGGCTACTCTCCATTCCCCCGAAGGATCCCAAAAACACGATCAGAGACATCACGGACCCTGGCACCCGGGAGGCAACACACCAATCGTGAGTCTCTCTTGTCCCCACAGAACCTCCTTCTGGATTAGTGGTGTTGGAAGAGCACAGCAGTTCAGGCAGCATCCAAGTAGCTTCGAAATCGACGTTTCGGGCAAAAGCCCTTCATCAGGAATCATCCTGATGAAGGGCTTTTGCCCGAAACGTCGATATCGAAGCTACTTGGATGCTGCCTGAACTGCTGTGCTCTTCCAACACCACTAATCCAGAACCCACAGAACCCCCTTTCTGTTTCCCCCTACCTATCAAGTCCCTAATGACTACTGCTCTGCTTCCCTTCCCTTCTGAGCAGCAGGTGCCCCACTGCTTTCCCCTGGTAAGTCATCCCCCCCCCCCCAAAAGTATCCAAAATGGTATACTTATTGTTGAGGGGAATGGCCACAGGGGATCCCTGCACTGCCTGCTGGTTCCCTTTCTGTGCCCTAACTGTCACCCATCTGTCTTTATCTTTTATCTGGGGTGTAAGTCCTGTCAATAACTCCCTCTGCCTCCTGAATGATCCGAAGTTCATCCAACTCCAGCTCCAGTTCCCTAACATGGTTTTCGAGGAGCTAGTGTTGGGTGCATTTCCCACAGATGTAGTCAGCAGGGACACTAGTGGTGACCCTTACTTCCCACATTCTGCAGGAGGAACATTCCACTGTCCTAAACTCCATTCCCACTATTCTTACTCCCGAAGTGACTACTAAAAAAAAAATTAGGAAATAAACTAGTTACCTTACCTTGTCAATCTGTCTCCCACAACTTTTTTTTAGGTTAGAGGAGGAGGATGGGTGGGAGACACAACCTGAGTAGTGTCTCGGGTAACGCAACCACGCAAATATAAACTGTTCTACTTACCCTTCCCAAAAGTCCTTTGCTCGCTCCTCCCTCGCTGGCCTGAAGGTAAGAAGTTTAAATATACTTACCGGCCTTCCCGACAATCACCTCGCACCAACGTCAGCATGCGTGGGCCATTTGGGTCCTCGAGCCTCCTCTACTATTCAGTACAAACATGCCTGATCTTCCAACTCTGTACCTTGTTCCTGATTTCTCTCCATACCCTTTGATCCCTTAACTTGTAGAATTATATCTAACACCTTCTTGCGAATTCCACGGACTCAACAATCTCTGGGTAAAGAAATTTCTCCTCAGGTCAGCCCTAAATGGCTTACTTCCTTTTCTTTTCCATGACTGATTTATCTTTCTTTCTTTCATTTTCCCTCTCTACCCAAGTACCTCTCATTGTAAGATTTTCATGAACCCAAAGAGTCATCTGGTCTACCAACTATGCCACTCTTATTATTTTACCTTGAGAGATGTATTTCCCTTTTAAGTAATTCCTCTTAATTTGCCACGACTCATTTCTGCAGGATTGATTCACGAGATTAAGGCATCACTGGCTAGGCCAACATTTATTGCCCATCCCTAACTGCCCAGAGGTCACTTAAGATCCAGTTACTTTGCTGGAGTCACATGTAGATATAGTAAGGATGGCAGTTTCCTTTCATAAAGGATATTGATGAACCAAATGGGTTTTTCCCAGCAATCAACAACGGAGTTGTGGTCATCATTAGTCTCTTAACTCCAAATTTAAATTTACTTTCACATTCCACCATCTGCTATGGCAGGATTTGAATGTGGGTCCCCAGAATATTACCTGGGTCTCTGGATTAAAAGTCCAGCAATAATACCACTAGGCCATCACTCACTGTGGTGCACATAAAGAATAGACAGCCTGGTAGAATGCTAATCAAAATTTCAATAAAGTTTACTTTTGTTTTTTTAAAAATGCCGTAGACATTTTCAAGCAGTTATCAAGCTATGCAAATGATCAACTTGCCTAATGGTGTGCAAATCATATCCAAAAAATCATAGTCCAATCAAATATGTATAGAACTACAATTAATTTAATTAAACAGTTTGGTTTTTGGAAACTATAAGAATATTTTGCTTATATCAGTTGGAAATTTATCTAATCATCTAACCAAAACTTACTTCAACACTAATAGAGAAGGCATGCTGTTGTCAGCACTGGACACATGAAACCTACTTGGAAACTTAAAGATCTAAAATTGGTTGGAAAGGGTGGGAATCATTGCACACTGCTATCTTATTTAATTTATAGAAGATTTTGCCAAACAATGAGCCATGTCTTTTGTGTAAACTAGCAATTTTCTAACTACACTAGATTTCTGTTATGCCTTAACATTTGAAAGAATCTTAAAATTGTTAATGGCTGCACTTTTATTCCTGAGATTAATTTGAAGGTAATTACAGAGGCATTAGGACAGATTTAGGCTTAGATGACTGCGCAGAAAGACTAAAACGTAGCATAGTTGATGAGCAGTGGCAGACATTTAAGGAGATATTCCAATCCTCCCAACTGAAATATATTCCAGAGGGAGAAAAAGCATTGATGGCTATGCAAGGAAGTTCAAGATAACAAGATGGCAAAACTAAGGTATACCATATTACAAATGCCAGTGACTGGAGGATTGGGAAACTTAAAAACCAGCAAGAGATTACTTAAAAACTGACAAAAAGAGCAATGTTAATTATGGAAGAAAATTAGTACAAAATATAAAAAGATGAAATATATATTTGTTGGTTCCCTTAGAGGATGAAATTACAGAGTTAATAGTGAGGAACATGAACATCAGAGAAACCAAATCAGTGATTTGTCTCTTTTCATGGTGGAGGAGATTAAAATTGTCCCAACAGTAACAGGTAATGTAGAGATTATTGTAAAGGAGGCAATCACCATCACAAGGGAAGAAATACCAAGCAAACTATTGGGAGTAAAAACAGAAGTCCCCAGGCCCAATGGCAGAGACCGTAGGGTCTTAAAGTAAGTGGCAGCAGAGGTAGTGGATGCTTTGATTCTAATATTCCAAAATTTCCTGGATTCAGGAAAGGTTCCAGTCAATTGGAAAAATGGTCATGCCTTATTCAAAAAGGGAGGGGGCAGAAAGTAGGAAACTCTAAATCATTTAATGTATGTTGTGAAAATATTGGAATCCATTATTAAGGAGGTAGTACATTTGGAAAGTCAAAACACGATTTATCAGAGTGACCATGATTTTATGATGAGTAAGTCATGGTTGACTAATTTGCTGGAGTTCTTTGAAGATGTAACCAGCAAAGTGGTTAATTGGGGTCCTATAGATCTGTATTTGAATTTGCAGAAGATATTTGATTAGGTGTCACACAAAAGATTAATACATAAGGTAAGATCTTGGTTGGGGCTGTATATTAGCTTGGATAGAAGATTGAATTGCCAACAGAAAGTAGGTAGGTGGGATTAAATGGGTCATTTTAGGCTGACAAGCTGTAACTAGTTTGGTGTCACGGGGTTCAGTCCTTGGGACCCTAACTATTTACAATGCGTATTAATTATCTGAATTTAGGGATAGAACATACAGTAGCTAATTTTGAAGATATTAGTAAAATAGCTGGAAAAGTAAGTTGCAATGAAGAAATAAGAAATTGACAAATGGATTTGAATAGGTTGGGTGAATAAGCTAAAATTTAGAAGATGGTGTTTAATATGGATAAGTGGGAGATTGTCTGTTTGGGTCAGAAGAATGAAAATGTGACTCATTGTATAATTGGAGAGAAATTATAATATGCTTTGGTGCAGAGGAATCTAGGTGCTTCTGTGCATGTATTGTAGAAAATTAGTCTGCAGGTAATAAGGAGGGTAAACAGAATTTAGACTTTTATTGCTACAGGAATAGAGTTTCAAAGTAGGGAAGTGTTGTTGCAACTGTACAAGGCATTGGTGAGATGCATCTGGGGTACTGTACAGTTTTGTACAGTTACTGTACTTGAAGGATGTAATTGAATTAGAGCAGGTTCGGAGAAGGTTCACGACATTAATTCCAAAGATAAACTGCTTGTTGTATGAGGAGTTTAAAAGAATGAGAGAAAATAAAATTGAGGTGTATAAGATGCTAAAGGGGATTGACAAAATTCATATAGCGTTGATGTTTCCCCTTGTTGACTAATCTCGAATGAGAAGTCATAGTTTTAGGCAAAGGAGTGGCAGATTTAAAATAGATGAGGAGGAATTACTTCTCGCAAAGGATTGTGTATCTGTGGAATTCAGTACTTTAGAGTGCCATGGATGCTGTGACTCTGAATAATATTAAGGAGGAGATAGAATTTTAATTAGTAATGGATTTGAGAGCTATGGGGATCAAGCAGGAAAATGGAGCTGAGGCCGAGATGAGATCAGCCATGAAAGTATGAGATGGTAGAGCAGGCTCAAGGGACTGAGTTGTCTACTCCTGCACCTAGTTCTTATGTTCTTGTGAAGCATCAGTCCAGAACTTGAGCACATCATCTAGTCTGGGAGGAGAAAGTGAGGACTGCAGATGCTGGAGATCAGAGCTGAAAATGTGTTGCTGGAAAAGTACAGCAGGTCAGGCAGCATCCAAGGCGCAGGAGAATCGACGTTTCGGGCATGAGCCCTTCTTTAGGAATGAGGAAAGTGTGTCCAGCAGGCTAAGGTAAAAGGTAGGGAGGAGGGACTTGGGGGAGGGGCATTGGCAATGCAATAGGTGGAAGGAGGTCAAGGTGAGGGTGATAGGCCGGAGTGGGGGTGGGGGCGGAGAGGTCAGGAAGAAGATTGCAGGTTAGGAAGGTGGTGCTGAGTTCAAGGGATTTGACTGAGACAAGGTGGGGGGAGGGGAAATGAGGAAACTGGAGAAACCTGAGTTCATCCCTTGTGGTTGGAGGGTTCCTCGGTGGAAGATGAGGCACTCTTCCTCCAACCATCATGTTGCTATGGTCTGGCGATGGAGGAGTCCAAGGACCTGCATGTCCTTGGTGGAGTGGGAGGGGGAGTTGAAGTGTTGAGCCACGGGGTGGTTGGGTTGGTTGGTCCGGGTGTCCCAGAGGTGTTCTCTGAAATGTTCCGCAAGTAGGCGGCCTGTCTCCCCAATATAGAGGAGGCCACATCGGGTGCAGCGGATACAATAAATGATGTGTGTGGAGGTGCAGGTGAATTTGTGGTGGATATGAAAGTATCCCTTGGGGACTTGGAGGGAAGTAAGGGGTGAGGTGTGAGCGCAAGTTTTGCATTTCTTGCGATTGCAGGGGAAGGTGCCGGGAGTGGAGGTTGGGTTGGTGGGGGGTGTGGACCTGACGAGGGAGTCACGGAGGGAGTGGTCTTTTCGTAACATTGATAGGGGAGGGGAGGGAAATATATCCCTGGTGGTGGGGTCCATTTTGAGGTGGTGGAAATGACGACGGATGATACGCTGTATATAGAGGTTGGGGTGGTAGGTGAGGACCACTGAGGTTCTGTCCTGGTGGCGATTGGAGGGGCGGGGCTCAAGGGCGGAGGAGCAGGAAGTGGAGGAGATGCGGTGGAGGGCATCGTCGACCACATCTGGGGGGAATTTGCGGTCTTTGAAAAAGGAGGCCACCTGGGTTGTACAGTATTGGAACTGGTCCTCCTGGGAGCAGATGCGGCAGAGACAAAGAAATTGGGAATATGGGATGGCGTTTTTACAGGGGGCAGGATGGGAGGAGGTGTAGTCTAGGTAGCTGTGGGAGTCTGTCAGTTTATAGTAAATGTCCGTGTTGATTCGGTCGCCCAAGATAGAAATGGAAAGGTCTAGGAAGGGGATGGAGGAGTCTGAGACAGTCCAGGTGAATTTGAGGTCAGGGTGGAAGGTGTTGGTAAAGTGGATAAACTCTTCAACCTCCTCGTGGGAGCACGAGGCAGCGCCGATACTGTCATCGATGTCGCGGAGGAAGATGGACTGTTCCACATATCCTTCGAAGAGGCAGGCATAGCTGGGGCCAATGCGGGTGCCCATGGCTACTCCTTTGGTTTGGAGGAAGTGGGAAGATTGGAAAGAGAAGTTGTTCAGGGTGAGGACCAGTTCAGTCAGTCGAAGGAGGGTGTCAGTGGAAGGGTACTGGTTGGTTCGGCGGGAAAGGAAGAAGTGGAGGGCTTTGAGTCCTTCGTGGTGGGGGATGGAGTTGTACAGGGACTGGATATCCATGGTGAAGATAAGGCGTTGGGGACTGGGGAAGCGAAAATCATGGAGGAGGTGGAGGGCGTGGGTGGTGTCCCGAACGTAGGTGGGGAGTTCTTGGACTAAGGGGGACAGGACCGTGTCGAGGTATGCAGAGATGAGTTTGATGGGGCAGGTGCAGGCTGAGACAATGGGTCGGCCGGGGCAGTCAGGTTTGTGGATTTTGGGCAGGAGGTAAAAACGGGCGGTGCGGGGTTGTGGGACTGAGGTTGGAGGCAGTGGATAGGAGATCCCCTGAGGTGATGAGGTTATGGATGGTCTGGGAGATGATGGTTTGGTGGTGGGAGGTGGGGTCATGGTCAAGGGGGCAGTAGGAGGAGGTGTCCGCGAGCTGGCGTTTAGCTTAGCGGTGTAAAGGTCAGTGCGCCAAACTACTACCGCACCTCCCTTGTCTGCCGGTTTGATAGTGAGGTTGGGGTTGAAACAGAGGGAGTGGAGGGCTGCACGTTCTGAGGGTGAGAGGTTGGAGTGGGTGAGAGGGGTGGAGTTTAGTATAGCATAGTTTAGTATAGTGTAGCACTGAGTGCAGTTTTAGAGTGTTTTTGATCTGATATTATACAAAGGCCTCAATTATTTATTTATGTACATTTACAGATCCCGTGGTGCATTTGAATCAATGCAGGCCAATCTTTATCCTTCAGCCAACGCAACAAATTTAATCTCATTTGTTGCTTTTGCATTGATATGTTTCCATGTTTGCATATATATAAACAAGCTTCAAATGTAATTCATTGACTGACTATGAAATACTTTGGGGAATGCTAAGAACATGAAAAATAAAAGTGCCGCTTCTTTGGATTAACTTACTCAGCAGTTTAAATCCTTTTAGACACTCATTCCCAGCAAATACTATTGAATCAGCAGTTAGCAGCACCCATTGCTGACTTCATGACAGAAGATAGAATTTTGAAGCAGCCAAATGCCAAGGACATCCCCCTGAGCAAATCCTGCAGTTATATCTTCGTGCTATAGCCATTACTCTCCAATTCCAACCAAATCTGATGACAGTGCTTGGACACTGTTCATTCAGTGCTTTTCTCTAATGAAAGGAAAACCACAGCTTTGCTCAGGCTGATTTGCAGTAATCGAATATGGTGTCAAAAGCAATTATTCCCTCTCCTCCGTTCTCATTTACCTCTTCTGCCCATGTGTGGATTAATGTTGAGGGAAGACCTGAAACTCAGTCCTTCTGAAAGAAATCAAATTGAGAGTCAACAAGCTGGCTATTTCTTGATAGCTGTATTGATAACTTATTCAGTTACTTTGCTGACAATTTGTGGGAGGCTGACTGGTGTCTGGATGGTCGAGATTTGTCTTAGTTTTGCAGAAAGCATATATGTAGAATTTTCCAAAGTTGGTGTCGTAGTTACACTGGAAAGGCTTGGCTACACCAAGTGTACAGATTTTCAGTACGACTGAAATGTTGTCAGGACCTATAGCCTTCACTGTATTCAGCATACCCACTTTTCTTTGTTACACAGTGTGAATCATGTTGACTGCTTAGTGGCACCAATAATTTTGGAGACCACCAGAGTAAGCTGAGTAGGTTCCTTCATTTGACACTTTTGGCTGACGATACTTCAAAATCCTTACACTGATGAGGAAAAATGCTGTGTTTGAGGTTATAAATATTTATGGAGCCTTCTGTCATGTTATTTTTTGTGATTTGTCCACCATTTTTAAAAATAGAACACGATGGGGCTATCGAGCCTTGCCTTGATTTGTTGGTTATTTAATTCTATCTGTAGTAAATTACTTTTTGGAGTTAGCTTCCAGGTGTTATCCTCAGTAGGTTGCTACCTAATTTTACAGTATGCATGGTACAGTGTATTCTTGTTTCAAGTCATCAAGCAAATGTCATTTTGACTTAATCTTTTTTAGGCCTTGTGTCCCTGACTTAAGGTTTTGCTTCCCATTTTGGCATTGGATTCAGTATGTCCTTTGCATCACATGGGTGGCAATGTGGTGCGCTGTGCTAAATTTATTCATGCACATCGTATTTCAAGAACAAAACGTTTTATAAAAATTCTCAATAAACAAGAAAACTGCCTCTCACTCACATTTTATTTTGAAGCCAATTTTAATTGTCGGTTGCTTTTTCTACTGCGCACATGTAAAACAATTTTCTTTTCTTTGAGACTGTTTGGGTCAGAAATGTAGCTGTTTTAGGCAGATGATACACAGAAGCGATTTTAAAACCAATGACAGAGCAGCCAGATATAGGAGTCATTTTAAGGCGAATGAGAGCAGGTAAGGCAGAAGAGTCATTGTGTGCTCTTGAGACCAGCCAGCAGGAGGAGCAATTTTAGGGCTAGTGGGAGAGCACCAGGGCAGCAGAGCCATTTTAACGCCAATAAGGTTGAATATCTCCACTGTGCCTTTTCCTCGAAGCAATTAATGGTGACATCAGGTAAGGAATTTTGACATGCGTACAACATTCTCAAGAGGTTTGATAACCGATTGGTGCCTGAGATGAAGTCAGCCATTGTGTCTGAATAATGTACGGCCTAAGTATGTCTTGGGCCAAGAAGAATTTTGTCAGACTGCCTCTGACGTTCCACATGAAATCATGACCTGGGTGGGGAGGCTGTCTGTAACGAAGCAGTTGAGGCAAGCATTAGTATAAACACTCAAATGTTTGGATCCCAAGGAGAGGAATTGTCCAACGTGGACTTAATGCGAATGAAGTGGAAGACTGCACTGAAACACCAATCACTCCAGTTTTGTAAAAGAAAAACTGGTAAGGGCTTTCCAAATCAGTTGATGGAAGTCTTCACAGAGGGTGACCCAAAAAGACATTGTAGCGCCAGAGTAAACAGAGGGATCAATAATGCTACTAACAACTGTAAGAAGAGGTACTACAAAAAGCAAAGGGGAACTGCACAATAGTTCTTGGAATAAATTTTTCAAGGCTGTTCATGACCCTGACTTTTTATCCCATTAATTCCACCCACACCTTGAAGTTGCATGCAACCTTCAATTCAAAACTGTTTTTAGTGGCAAGGAAGGCTGTGCAATGGTGAGGAACATCCCCCAAGGCAAATACCCAGCATTGAGGTTCCAAATCATTCGAAATCATCTGCTGTCCCTGACTCTTGCATTGCAAGAAGTGTGTCCAGCTGCAGCTCTTGTTTGACCGCATGACAGCTGTGGAGTTGCACATGGACTCATTGTGGAGCATCTGCAATGATGAGGAGATCGTGGATAGCATGATTAATGAATTGATCACACCACAGTTTAGAGTTGCTGAGGGAGACCGTGAATGGGTGACCAAAAGGCCGAGAAAGAGTAGGAAGGCAGTGCAGATATCCCCGCTGTCATCTCCCTCCAAAACATTTTGGATGCTGTTGGGGGAGATGGCTCACCAGGGGAGTGCAGCAGTTGTCAGGATCATGGCACTATGGGTTCTGCTGTTCAGAAGGCAGGGAAAAGACTTGTAGGGTCTTTCTCAGTGGAGTAGCTCACTCTCTCAGCGGAGCAGGTAACGGCTGTCTGGATGGTGTTTTTGTAAGTCACGGTATAGTCCAGTTATTGTTTTTCTAACGGCTAAAATTTAAAGTTTTTTTTAAGCGCCGAGCGGACCCAGAAGCTGGTGTTGCGCTAGCTTACCTGGGAAGGTTTTTTTCTTATAAAAGCGTGCAAACGAGGAACCCGAGGCACTACAGGGGTAGAGCCTCCCACCCGCCCTCCTCCTCTAACCTAATAATAAGACCCATTGTGACAAGCAGGTAAGTGCTGCATTTTGCTTGTTTGTTTCTTTAGATCTAGTTTTTAAAGTTTCTCTTTTAGAGGGATGGCAGCGAAGGCAGTGCAATGTTCCTCTTGCAACATGTATGAGGTGAGAGAAGCCATTAGCGTCCCTGCTGATTACACTTGTGAGAAGTGGACCCATCTCCAGCTCCTCCAAGACGGTGTTAGGGAACTGGAGCTGGAGTTGGATGAACTACGGATCATTCTGGAGGCAGAGGGGGTCATAGATCAGATCTTTAGGGAAGTAGTTACTCCGAAAGTTATAGAGAGATGGGTGACAGTTAGGGGGACTGGGAGGAAGCAGCCAGTGCAGGGACTCCCTGCGGTCATTCCCCTCAAGAACAAGTATACCGTTTTGGATACTTGTGGTGGGGGGGGGACTTACCAGGGGTAAGCAACGAGGTTCAGGCCTCTAGCACGGAGCCTGTCCCCGTTGCTCAGAAGGGAAGGGCAGAGAAAGGTAGAGCGATAGTTATTGGGGACTCAATAGTGAGGGGCACAGATAGGCGGTTTTGTGGGGGCGACAGAGACTCACGTTTGGTTTGTTGCCTCCCAAGTGCAAGGGTACGTGATGTCTCTGATCGTGTTTTCCGGGTCCTCAAGGGGGAGGGGGAGCAGCCCCAGATCGTGGTCCACGTTGGCACCAACGACATCGGTAGGAAGAGGGGTGAGGATGTTAGACAGGCTTTCAGGGAGCTAGGTTGGAAGCTCAGAGCTAGAACAAAAAGAGTCGTTGTCTCTGGTTTGTTACCCGTGCCACGTGATAGAGAGTCGAGGAATAGGGAGAGAGAAGAGTTAAATGCGTGGCTACAGGGATGGTGCAGGAGGGAGGGATTCCGGTTTCTGGACAACTGGGGTTCTTTCTGGGGAAGGTGGGACCTCGATAAACAGGATGGTCTACACCTGAACCTGAGGGGCACCAGTATCCTTGGGGGGAGGTTTGCTAGTGCTCTTTGGGAGGGTTTAAACTAACTCTGCAGGGGCATGGGAACCTGGACTGTAGCTTTAGGGTACAGGACCTTGAGTGTAGGGAGGTTAGGAACATGGCATTGATATCGAAGGAGGGTGCCTGTAAACAGGAAGGTGGCTTGAATTGTGTATACTTCAATACCAGAAGTATAAGAAATAAGGTAGGTGAGCTTGCAGCATGGGTTGGTACCTGGGACTTCGATGTTGTGGCCATTACAGAGACGTGGGTAGAACAGGGACAGGAGTGGCTATTGCAGGTTCCAGGGTTTAAATGTTTTAGTAGGGTCAGAGATGGGGGTAAAAGAGGGGGAGGTGTGGCATTCCTTGTCAAGGATAGTATTACAGCAGTAGATAGGGTGATGGAGGAAGACTTGCCATCTGAGGTAGTGTGGGCAGAGGTTAGAAATAGAAAAGGTGAGGTCACCCTGTTAGGAGTTTTCTACAGGCCTCCTAATAGTCCAAGAGAAGTAGAGGAAAGTATTGCGAGGATGATTCAGGAGAAGAGTGAAAGGAGCAGGGTGGTTGTTATGGGGGACTTTAACTTCCCAGATATTGACTGGGAAAGCTATAGCTCGAGTTCGTTAGATGGGTCGGTGTTTGTCCAATGTGTGCAGGAGGGTTTCCTGACACAATATGTAGACAGGCCAACAAGAGGTGAGGCTATACTGGATTTGGTTCTAGGTAATGAACCAGGCCAGGTGTTAGACTTGGAGGTAGGTGAGCACTTCGGGGGCAGTGACCACAACTCGGTGACTTTTACTCTAGTGATGGAGAGGGATAAGTGTGCACTGCAGGGCAACAGTTATAGCTGGGGGCACGGAAATTACGATGCAGTGAGGCATGACTTAGGATGCGTGGATTGGAAAAATAGGCTTCAAGGGAAGAACGCAAATGATATGTGGAGATTGTTCAAGGAACAGCTAATGGGTGTCCTTGATAAGTATGTACCAGTCAGGCAGGGAGTAAAGGGTCTTGTGAGGGTGCCGTGGTTTAATAAGGAATCGGAATCCCTTGTGAAAGGGAAGAGGGCGGCCTATGTAAAGATGAGGCGTGAAGGTTCAGTTGGGGCGATTGAGAGTTATAAGGTAGCCAGGAAGGATCTAAAGAGAGAGCTAAGAGCAGCGAGAAGGGGACATGAAAAGTCCTTAGTTGGTAGGATTAGGGAAAACCCAAAGGCCTTCTATAGGTATGTCAGGAATAAAAGGATGACTAGGGTAGGTATCGGTCCAGTCAAGGATAGTAGTGGGAAGTTGTGTGTGGAGGCGGAGGAGATTGGTGAGACACTAAATCAATACTTTTCGTCAGTATTCACTCAGGAACAGGACACTGTTGCTGATGTGAATATTGAGTCACAAGTGATTAGAATGGATGGCCTTGAGGTACGTCGGGGAGAGGTCTGGGGAATACTGGAAAGGATGAAAATAGATAAGTCCCCTGGGCCTGATGGCATTTATCCTCGGATCCTCTGGGAAGCTAGGGAGGAGATAGCGGAGCCATTGGCCTTGATTTTTAGGTCGTCGTTGTCTTTGGGAACAGTGCCAGAAGACTGGAGGATAGCGAATGTGGTCCCCTTGTTCAAGAAGGGGAGCAGGGACAGCCCTAGTAACTATAGGCCAGTCAGTCTCACTTCTGTTGTGGGCAAAGTCTTAGAGAGAATTGTAAGGGATAGGATTTATGAACATCTGGATAGGAATAATGTGATCAAGGATAGTCAGCATGGTTTTGTGAAGGGCAGGTCGTGCCTCACAAACCTTATTGAATTCTTTGAGAAGGTGACCAAGGAAGTGGACGAGGATAAAGCAGTAGATGTGGTGTATATGGATTTTAGCAAGGCGTTCGATAAGGTACCCCATGGCAGGCTAATGCAAAAATTACGGAGGTATGGCATTGAGGGTGCATTAGAGGTTTGGATTCGGAATTGGCTGGCTGGAAGGAGACAGAGGGTAGTAGTTGATGGTAAAGGTTCATCTTGGAGCGCAGTTACTAGTGGTGTTCCACAAGGATCTGTTTTGGGACCATTGCTGTTTGTCATTTTTATAAATGACCTGGAGGAGGGGCTTGAAGGCTGGGTGAGCAAGTTTGCGGATGATACGAAAGTCAGTGGAGTTGTGGACAGTGAAGAAGGATGTGGCAGGTTACAGCGGGATATAGATAAGTTGCAGAGCTGGGCAGTAAGGTGGCAAATGGAATTCAATGTAGCTAAGTGTGAAGTCATTCACTTTGGTAGGAGTAACAAGAAGATGGATTACTGGGCTAATGGTAGACTACTTGGTAGTGTGGATGAGCAGAGGGATCTTGGTGTCCATGTACACAGATCTTTGAAAGTTGCCACCCAGGTAAATAGTGCTGTGAAGAAGGCATATGGCGTACTGGGCTTTATTGGTAGAGGAATTGAGTTCCAGAGTCCTGAGGTCATGTTGCAGTTGTATAAGACTCTGGTGCGGCCTTATCTGGAGTATTGTGTGCAGTTCTGGTCGCCATACTATAGGAAGGGTGTGGAGGCACTGAAACAGGTGCAGAGGAGGTTTACCAGGATGTTGCCTGGTATGGTAGGAAGATCGTATGAGGAAAGGCTGAGGCACTTGGGACTTTTCTCATTGGAGAAAAGAATGTTTAGGGGAGATTTGATAGAGGTGTACAAGATGATTAGGGGTTTAGATAGGGTTGACAGTGAGAACCTTTTTCCGCGTATGGAGTCAGCTGTTACTAGGGGACGTAGCTTTAAATTAAGGGGTGGTAGGTATAGGACAGATGTTAGGGGTAGATTTTTTACTCAGCGGGTTGTGAGTTCATGGAATGCCCTGCCAGTAGCAGTGGTGGACTCTCCCTCTTTAGGGTCATTTAAGCGGGCATTGGATAGGCATATGGAGGTTATTGGGCTAGTGTAGGTTAGGTAGGCTTCGGTCGGCGCAACATCGAGGGCTGAAGGGCCTGTACTGCGCTGTAATTTTATATGTTGTATGTTCTATATAGGGTCATAGTCATTGGCGATTCTATTGTAAGGGGCGTAGATAGGCGGTTCTGTGGCCAAAACGAGATTCCCGGGTGGTACGTTGGCTCCCAGATGCTCGGGTCAGGGATGTCACTGATTTGGCTGCAGAGCATTCTGAAAGAGGAAAGTGGACAGTCAGTTGTCATAGTGCATATAGGCGCCAATGACATAGATAAAAAATGAGATGAGGTCCTGAAAGCAAAATTCAGGGAGCTAGGAGAGAAGTTAAAGAGGAGGACCTCAAAGGTAGTGATCTCGGGATTGCTATCAGTACCACATGCTAGCCAAGATAGAAATAAAAGAATAAACAGGATGAACATGTGGCTTGAGGGATGATGTTAGGGAGGGGTTCAGATTTGTGGCACATTGGGACTGGTTCTGGGGAAGGTGAGACTATTACAAATTGGATGGTCTACACCTGAACCAGACTGGAACCAATGTCATTAGGGGAGTTTTTGCTACTGCTGTTGGGGAGGGTTTAAACTAATTTGGGAGGGGGCTGGGAACCAGATGAGAAGACTAGTATTTAGTGAGGTGGAAACTGGAGACTGTAAGGAGTAGGATCATGAAATTAACATTACCAAGGGAAGAGTGGGCAGAGAGCAGATGAGCATAAAGGAATTGGTGGTCTGAAGTGCATATGCTTTAATACAAGGAGTACAGTGGGTAAGGCAGACAAATTTAGGGCTTGGATTGGTCCCTGGGAGTATGACATTATTGTAATCACAGGGACTTGGTTGAAGGAAGGGCATGGTTGGCAACTAAATGTTCCATGATATAGATGTTTCAGACAGGACAGGGAGGGAAGTAAAAAGAGGGGGGAGGAGTTGCATTGCTGGTCAAAGATGAAATCATGGCTGTGCTAAAGGAGGACACAATGGAGGGCTTGAGCAGTGAGGCATTATAGGTAGAGCTGAAAAATAAGAAGGGTGCAGTTACATTGTTGGGACGGTACTGTAGGCCTCCCAACTGTAAGCGTGAGGTAGGAGAACAAATAGGTTAACAGATTACTGCATGATGTCGAGGAAACAGGGTAGTGGTGATGGGAGATTGTGTCAAAATTCAGCAGGAACTAGGAAATGTGGATTGGGGGCAGCTATTTGAAGGGAAGTTCACAGTTGATATGTGGGAGGCTTTCAAAGATAGGTTGAAGATAATGCAGGATAGACATGTCCCTTTGAAAACAAGGGATAGGAAAGGCAAGATTCATGCACCATGGGTGACAGGAGAAATCATGCGACTAGCCAAGAGGAAAAAGAAAGCATACATAAGGTCTAGGCCACTAAGAACAGAACAGGCTTTGGAGGAATGTCAGGAGAATAGGGCCAATCTTAAATAAGGAATCAAGCGGGCTAAAAGGGGGTCATGAAATTACTTCAGTGAGCAGAATTGAGGAGAATCTCAAGGCCTTTTATTCATAAGAAGCAAGAGGGTAACTAGAGAAAGGATTGGTCCACTGAAGGATAAGAAAGGAAGGATGTGTGTGTTGAACCTGAGAAAATAGTTGAGATTCTCAATGATTACTTTGCATCAGTGCTCACCTGAGAAGAGGGACATGATGGATCTTGAGATTAGGGATAGAAGTTTGTTTGGTCTGGATCACGTTGACATAAGGAGGGAGGATGTTTTGGTTAGACTAAAGGATATTAAGGTGGACAAATCCCCAGGACCAGATGGGATCTATCCTAGGTTGCTGGGGGAGGCAAGTGAGGAAATAGCTGGGGCCCTGACAGATATCTTTGTAGCATCCTTAAACATCGGTGAAGTGCCGGAGGACTGGAGGGTTGCTAATTTTGGCCCCCCTGTGAGAGAAGGGTAGTTGGGATTTTCCGGATAATTACAGACCAGTGAGCCTGACATCAGTGGTGGGAAAGTTGCTGGAGAAGATACTGAGGGATAGGATCTATTTATATTTGGAAGAGAATGGGCTTCTCAGTGATGGGCAACATGGTTTTGTGCGGGGGAGATTGTGCCTTATCAACTTAATAGAGTTCTTCGAGGAAGTGACCAAGTTGATAAATGAAGGAAAGGCTATAGATACCATATACATGGACTTTAGTGAGGCATTTGATAATGTTCCCCATGATAGACTAATGGAGATAGTGAAGTCACATGGTGTGTAGGGTGTTGTAGTTCGGTGGATAAAGAACTGTTTGAGCAACAGGGCGCAGAGAGTAGTAGTTGAAGGGAGTTTTTGAAATGGAAAAAGGTGACCAGTGGTGTTCCACAGGGATCAGTGCTGGGGCCACTGTTGCTTGTGATATACGTAGATGATCAGGAAGAGAGCATTGGTGGTCTGATCAATAAGTTTGCAGATGACACAAAGATTGGTGGAGTAGCAAAAAGTATAGGGGGCTTTCAAAGAATACAGGAGAATATAGACTGGAGAATTGGGCGGAGAAGTGGCAGATGGAATTCAATCTGGGCAAATGTGAGGTGATGCATTTTGGAAAGTCTAATTCGAGAGCAAGCTATACTGTAAATGGAAGAACCTTGGGAAAAGTTGATGAGCAGAGAGATCTGGGAGTGCAGGTCCATTGTACCCTGAAGGTGGCTGCACAGGTGAATAGAGTTGCATTCATCAGATGGGTTAATGAGTATAAGAGCTGGCAGGTCATGTTCAAACTGTACAAGACGTTGGTTCGGCTGCCTTTAGAATACTGTGGAAGCTTTGGAGAGGGTGCAGAGAAGGTTTACAAGGATGTTGCCTGGTATGGAAAGTGCTAACTATGAAGAGAGGTTGAGTAGGTTAGGATTGTTTTCATTAGAAAAAAAGGAGATTGAGGCGGGGACCTGATTGAGGTCTACAACATCATAAAGGGTGTAGACAGGGTAGATAGAGATAAGCTTTTTCCCAGGGTGAGGGATTCAATAATGAGAGGTCACGCATTCAAGGTGAGAGGAGAAAACTTTAAGGGGGATGCATGTTGCAAGTACTTTACACAGAGGATGGTAGGTGCCTGGAACACCTTGGCAGCAGAGGGAGTAGAGGCAGGCATGGTAGATTCATTTAAGGTGCGTCTGGACAGATGCAGTAGGTGGGGTGCAGAGGGATACAGATCCTTAGGAATTGGACGATAGGTTTAGACAGTGGACTTGGATCGGTACAGGCTTGGAGGGCCAAATGGCCTGTTCCTTGGCAGTAAATTTTCTTTGTTCTTTTTTCTGAAAGCAAGTCATCCCATAGCTGGAAGGACTGCTGAAGAGACTGGCTATTTGTCTAATTTGAACTTAGTTTGTATTTCTGTTTTAATCAGTGATTGATGTTGCAAGTTATTTCAGCTAGGAATGCACACACCGTGCTGCAGATGTATGGTACAGTATTTCAGCTTTAACATTATTTTTTTACCAGGCAGGAAGTGTCCACAGGAACCTAACTCTGTCTTTTAATGTTGATTCCTAGAGGATAGCAACAATTTTTAGGAGTACAGATTCAACTAAGTGAGAACTTACTATATTGCTCCTAACACACCCTTCAACAATCCCAGTTAGACTCGAACTTAATGATGATATTAAGGCTATGTTAGATTTTGGTGGTTATAGTTTCGCTAATGATGGCTGAAGGACTGACACAATGCTCGGATCTGTGTCCAAGTTCAGAGTTCTTGATAAGTGTAACATTGAAAATTATTCTCACCATTTACACAAGATCCATTTTGTGGCAATTGAACAGAATTGAAAGATAAAACATTTTAGAATGAAATGTGGCAGTATTGATGAAAGATGGAATGCATACTGTATCAGAAACTGTTTTAAAAAGACAATGTCGGTCTGGTTACAGATCTAAAACCTAAATGGGATATTTACATTAGTGGGCTTGTACCACACTCTCTCGACTCCTGGCAGAAAATGGAAGATAAAACCTTTCAACAAATTGGGCAATTTAGGAGGAATAATAAAATTGTTTTTTAGGGAATTTAATTTGTTTAATTAGAACATAGAACATAGAACATAGAACAATACAGCGCAGTACAGGCCCTTCGGCCCTCGATGTTGCGCCGATCAAAGCCCACCTAACCTACACTAACCCACTATCCTCCATATACCTATCCAATGCCCGCTTAAATACCCATAAAGAGGGAGAGTCCACTACTGCTACTGGCAGGGCATTCCATGATCTTACGACTCGCTGAGTGAAGAACCTACCCCTAACATCAGTCCTATATCTACCCCCCCTTAATTTAAAGCTATGCCCCCTTGTAATAGCTGACTCCATACGTGGAAAAAGGTTCTCACTGTCAACCCTATCTAACCCCCTAATCATCTTGTACACCTCTATCAAATCACCCCTAAACCTTCTTTTCTCCAAAGAAAACAACCCCAAGTGCCTCAGCCTTTCCTCATAGGATCTTCCTACCATACCAGGCAACATCCTGGTAAACTTCCTCTGCACCCGTTCCAGTGCCTCCACATCCTTCCTATAGTATGGCGACCAAAACTGCACACAATATTCCAGATGCGGCCGCACCAGAGTCTTATACAACTGCAGCATGACCTCAGGACTCCGGAACTCAATTCCTCTACCAATAAAAGCCAGTACGCCATATGCCTTCTTCACTGCACTATTTACCTGGGTAAATAGTGATTCTGATAGGAAAAATGAATGAAAAACAAATAATTCTTCAACTTGTACAGTACCTCTTCCACAAGCAATATGTTTGTACAGGTAATGTGTCTAAAAAGTGGCAGCCTGGGGGTCATACCATGCCAAATTTGAGATCTTGACAACTTTCAGTGCAGATGAGTCAAATCAAGAGTTGCTCAGATCATTTGAAGTGCAGGAAAAGAGAACCATTTATCTAACACTAATGAATTTGTGCACGGCAACTTAAAAAACATGTCCAGATTTCAGAGGTCACTGAATTTCAGGTAGCCAAATTTGAGACATTGTACCTGTAAATGTATATATAGAACTATGTTAAGCAGTACATTAGTTGGACGGTTTAGGTGTCCATCATTGGACCTTGCTGTTTCACAATAGTATCGAGCATCACTCTGTTCTGGAAGAGCTATTTCAGATTTGTCCCAGAGAGCAAATGTCATCCCAGGCTTCATTTCTCCTTAAACTTCTAAAAGGAGTTGAGGGATCTCTTCTTCACTGAGATTATCTGTTCAGCTGTCCATCTTTTGTCCTTACTCACTAACCTGAATTACTCCCCGGATTCAATTCTGCCCTTCACCTGAAATGCTCTTCTATTCCACCTCAAGCAATCTTTCTCTTTTTTTACTAAAACCAGTTTCCATTAACTTGCTAGCCATAAGAGTTATCTTCATGAGCCCCATTCTGACTGGCATTTTAAGTGGTTCCCTCTCCTCAGATATTGTCAACACTCTCTCCCTTTCAAAATTGTGCCTTTTTGAAACTGCCATTTTGCAGTCATGATGCATTTCATGGCTGCCATCATTCTATTGGAGAATGTAACTTTCATGAATCACTTTCTTTCCAATGCGCAATGACTACCAATGTTTCCAAATTTTACTTATGAAATTGTATCGGAATATTTATATTCAAATCTATTTATTGGCGTGTAATTCTAAATAAGAAAACATTTCCTATTTATTTTATGCTACTTACAGCATTTGATACTGTAATGCAGCCCATTTAACATCCTAATTTTTCAAGGTTATAGCACTCAGCTGGATGAATCTAAACTAAATTTATATGCTAATACATCAGAACTTAGTCCCTTGCTAATCAGGGTATGATTGGCGCTGTAATTGATTGTGTGATTTCATCATGAATATGCTACAGTATGATCAGCCCTCAACCTTAAATTAAGCTTGTACTTGCTGACTGTAATCAGTTGTTGTGCCTTATTTTCTCCAATGATCTGTGCATCATTTCCTAGTTGTTTAAAAAAAATGATTTGTAATTCTCTTTGCACTTTTAGAAACGTATATATTGGTACCAATAAACAGTATATAGCCATCTTCTTCATTCTTCAGTAAAACTGTCAGTTCTTCTTAACTTTCAGCAAAACATCAATGGACTTGAATGTTTTCAGTTTTCAGGGCCTTCACCAATTTCAGTATTGTGAGAATGCAATAAAATTCTGCAAAATGGAAAAACATTTACTAAGATAACACAAAGGAAGGCACAGATAAAGGCACAAAAGTAAGTTTAGCTGAGTAAAGCTGAAGTTAACTGTTGATGTGTTGGTGGTCTGGAATTGCAGAATTGGGAGCTTTGACCTTTGATCTTCAATGAATCTATGCATGGATTTGAATTGCAGGAACTCCATCCTCAAGTGTTTACACCATATTGCATTAGTATTTGTCGTATTTCTAACTACCTGGTTCTTCTTTCCTTAATGCCCACATGACAGCAAGGTGGGACATGTCGTCAACCATCCTAGGAAAGTGGGTTGCATCCCTAGGTAAGTTTCGAGGGTCAGAACCATCATCACAACCAGGCCATTAAAGGTTATTGGATATTTAAACATGGATTTTCTCCATAAGCCAAGTAGATTCATAAGTTGGACGTCTGCCTGAAGATCAAATGTCCCTTGTTGAGAATCATTGATTTATGGTATTCTTTGCTGATGTGACACAATATACTCCCTTTTTCTGGTGCGCTGTGCTTCTGTACATTCCTGTGGTATCGAAAATAGATTTTGTTGATGTTAAATTTTTTTTTATTAAACTTAATCAAATCTACTGCCAGTTTATAGGTCGTAAAGATATTTCTCATGTTAAATCATTAATTAAAATTTCCTCTTTATTTTATTACTATTCTGTTCTTTTGATTTACTGTGCTCTTTGTATTGCTACATCGTGCACATGATATCAGGAGTATTAGGTGAGATTACCATTTAAATATTGAAGATTTTTTTGTTTGAACGATAGCAGTGAAGATTTTTTGATTGCAAACTATTACAATATTTTTCAAAGTATTTGTCATATCACCATTGGAAGATTGTTCTATCTTCACTAATACTGTTATAGTGTAGTTACTTCTGAATTTGTTAGAACTAAACTAAAGAGAAAAAAGACGTTGAATTAGTAAGACGTAATATTATAGAAACAAGCAAAAAGTAAATTGGAAAAAAGGTTATGACCATGATAAGGAAAGCAATAAAACAATATGAAAGGAGATTTTTTTTAACTGTAAAGTGTATAATGTTTAAATCTAGCACAAGAGCACCATAATGCAAATGCTGGAAAGCTGAAACAGGCAATGCTGTAAATGTTCAGTGTTTACAGAGAGAGAATCATAGTTAACATTTCTAAACAGTGAACCTTCATTAGCATAATTCAGTCTATCACTGAAAATAGAATTGAGGAGGCAAGACCTTGGATGGGATTGTGAGTTCATAGATATTAAGTAAAAATTTAATGCCCATCATCAGTGGTTGGGTTGTATGGCCTTTATCTGTATTGCAATTTCCATTTTTAATGTTTAGTGAATTGGGTCTTGACATTATTCAACAAAGTAACAGCAATCTAAACCACATGTATTAAAGTGTCTAAAGAGATAAGCTATCAGTATTCCACTTGAACCAATTAAAATATTCTTTAATTAATATTTTTGATAACACTCTCTCTGTTTGGAAATCACTGACACATTAAGGAAGGAACTGGCAGATATTTCTAAGCCGAAATATGAATGAGCAATTGAATTACCATAAACCACTGAAGTGAAAAGATTAGCGTTGAACTCTGGAATGATGGTTATTTTACTAAAACTTTAACTTCGATCCCTTACATTGTCACACTTTCTGACTCTCTCTGGCAGTTTGTGTTTTCTCCAGATTTAGTCCATTTTGTTTAATGAAAACTGCCCTCAGTCACCAGAATTATAATGTAACATTCATGATTTTAATGTTTAGAAATAATTGGTAAGTAGAAACTGTCTGGCTACAATTCAGTTAATTTTTAAGCATTTGTATGCGAAATCAATTTTAAAGCTCTACGTTTCAACCTTGAAGTTTGGATTCCGCAATTTTAATAGATAAAATTGAGTAATCGCTGTTAATTTGGTTCTAATATATGACATTAAAATATATATCGAAGATGCATGAAATTTTGTTTTGCTAATTTTTCCCAATGTTTCATCTTATGTAAATTTCTACAAATATATTTCCATCTGTAAATGAGCTGAAAGTAAGATTAAATGAAATGCAAATAAGTTGAGCGATAAGAAAAGTTTAACTGCTTTCATTTCAAGTCATGCGTAAAGTTCCCAAATCAGTTTTCAATATACATTTGGATAAATCAATAATGTTCATTTCTCATTTAGCTTACGACTTGCCATAGTTTTAATGTCCTATTACACCAATATCATATTGCACTTATGTACAAAATAACGTCGGTGTACAAAATATTGCATTGCAAAGCCTGAATATTCACCTGGGTTTTTTTTTTAATGCATTCTCTTCAATGCATTATATGCTTACACCACTTAGTGAGATGAAAAGATACATGATGCATTCTTTTTGCTGTTACCATTATTGGAGTAACATCTAGGATGTTGACACCTCAGTTTTGAATGAAAATTGATCCATCCAAGATGTAGTTTATCTGGCAGGAGAGCTTGGTAGTAATAGCGTTATCACAACATTGCTGCTGTTGACCTTCTTGGTGGTATAGGTCATTGGGTTTGGGATCACCGTCAAAGTAAGCTTGGGGAGCTTCTGTAGTGTATCTTGTGAATAGAGCAACTACATTCTAATGGCAATGCAGAGTTGGATATGAAGTGTAATAAAGGAGAACTAATCAGGCAAACTCCTCTATCCTAGATGGTGCCAAGCTATGTCCAGGCAAGCAATGATCTGAGTTTTGTCACATATCTGCTTTGAGCATTGTAAGGTTCCCCATGGGAGACTGATTAGCAAGGTTGGATCTCATGGAATACAGGGAGAACTAGCCATTTGGATACAGAACTGACTCAAAGGTAGAAGACACAGGTTGGTGGTTGAGGGTTGTTTTTCAGACTCGAGGCCTGTGACCAGTGGAGTGCCAATAGGATAGGTGCTGGGTTCTCTACTTTTTGTCATTTACATAAATGATTTGGATGTGAGCATAAGAGATACAATTAGGAAGTTTGCAGATGACACCAAAATTGGAGGTGTAGTGGACAGCGAAGAGGGTTACCTCAGATTACAACAGGATCTTGACCAGATAGGCCAATGGGCTGAGAAGTGGCAGATGGAGTTTAATTCAGATAAATGCGAGGTGCTGCATTTTGGGAAAGCAAATCTTAGCAGGACTTATACACTTAATGGTAAGGTCCTAGGGAGTGTTTCTGAACAAAGAGACCTTGGAATGCAGGTTCATAGCTCCTTGAAAGTGGAGTCTCAGGTAGATAGGATAGTGAAGAAGGCATTTGGTATGCTATCCTTTATTGATCAGAGTATTGAGTACAGGAGTTGGGAGGTCATCTTGCGGCTGTACAGGATATTGGTTAGGCCACTGTTGGAATATTGCGTGCAATTCTGGTGTCCTTCCTATCGGAAAGGTGTTGTGAAACTTGAAAGAGTTCAGAAAAGAGTTATAAGGATGTTGCCAGGGTTGGAGAATTTGAGCTACAGGGAGAGGCTGAACAGGCTGGGGATGTTTTCCCTGGAGCATCGGAGGCCGAGGGGTGACCTTATAGAGGTTTACAAAATTATGATGGGCATGGATAGGATAAATAGACAAAATCTTTTCCCTGGGGTCAGGGAGTCCAGAACTAGAGGGCGAGAGGGGAAAGATATAAAAGAGGCCTAAGAGGCAACCTTTTCACGCAGAGGGTGGTAAGTGTATGGAATGAGCTGCCAGAGGAAATGGTGGAGGCTGGTACAATTGCAACATTTAAAAGGCATTTGGATGGGTATATGAATAGGAAGGGTTTGGAGGGATATGGGCCGGCTGCTGGCAAGTGTGACTAGATTGGTTTGGGATATCTGGTCAGCATGGACAGGTTGGACTGAAGGGTCTGTTTCTGAGCTGTACATCTCTATGACTCGAGAAGTGGTGCAAATGTGTTTAGGGATCAGATGTGAACTGCTTGTCACATAGTACCTTTTCTCTGTCCTGCTGTTGACATAACAGTCCAGTTATAATCCTGCTGGTTGGTGATCCCAAAGAGGTTGATGGTGAGAAACTTAGCAACTATGCTTTTATTGAAGGTTACTGGAAGGGAGGGACTTTCACATGTTTGTGGTTATCCTTACCTTGCAATTGTCAGTGAATGATAGGTAACATTTTCAGCCCACAGTGTAAACTGCTGTGGATGAATTTTATATCCCCAGTAATTCCAAAGCATGCTACCCACGCAGCATAATTAACAAGTTATGATCGTAGAAATGTATAGCACAATAGGATACCATTCAGCCTATTGTGTTGAGCTGGCTCTTTTGAAAGAGTAGTCACGTTTTGTATGACAACTGTACTTTTTGCTAATAATTATTGCTCTTCCTCAAGTACCTGTCCAAATCATTTTTCAAAATTCTTGACCAAATTAACTTTTGCCATTTGTTCAGGTGGTGTTTTCCAGATTGTGAGAATTCTAAAATCGTAGGGGGTGGGGCTAGGGGAGTTCTCATCTCCTCTTTAGATATCATGCTGGTGATTTTAAATCTCTAGTTATTGACTCACTTCCCAAATGAAATTTTTTTTTCTGTTTCTCAAAATTTGTCTAATTGAAAACCTCTATTTGGTTACCACTTAATCTTTTCAAAACAGTCCTAATCTGAACTAAAATTCCTCATCCCTGGTAACAGATGATAAACCATCTCCCCACCCTTTAAAAGGCTTCTCCAGTTTTCATGATGTGTGGTGCCTCGTGACAATATACCAGCTAAAGCCCAGTCAGTGATTTATAAAGTTTAACATAATCTCTTTGCTTTTACTTTGCAATCCTCTACTTTTAAGCCCAAGTATTAGTTTTCCTAAAGTACATCATTTTACATGGCTCTGCATTGAACTGAATTTGCCGAGTTCACGAAGTTATCTGTGACCTCCTGCAGTTTAGCCTTGTTTTTTTAACACTTCCACAGGATGTAGATAGTCATTGGCAAGACCAAGATTTGTTCCCTATCTTTTATTGTCATTGAGAAGGTAGTTGTTAACTATTATTTGAATATACCTGAATGTCTTGCTTGATCATTTCAGAGCAGTTAAGAGTAAACCATATTGCTGTGGGTCTGAAATCACATAGACGCAGGTCACGATAGCAGATTTCCTTTCCTAGAGGGTATTAATGAACCTGATGGATTTTTATGACAAACCAATGCTTTCAATGTCACAGTTACTGATATTGGCTGTTTTTTCCCTTATCAACTATTCACTATACCAAGTGGTGCGTTATATGCAAATTTTGTAATGCTACTCCCTATAATAAGTCTAAGATTTTTATGGAAAATTGAAAAGCGTATTGGACCTTAAACTCACCCTTTCAGATACAACTGCAAATTTGTTCCAATATTTTCCATTCATCACCATCCTTTGCTTGCTGTTACTGAGTCAATTTTGTATGCATACTGCAAGGATATATTTAATTTCATGGGCTTAAATCTTCTGTATAGTACTTTCTCACTTAGTTTCCAAGATGCATATACTGTATACATGTAATGTGCTACCTTGATTTGACCTGCTGCATCAAAATTAAATACTCTGAGACATTGTGTAAGAAATTGGACATTGGACCAACGATTATACCTCATGCCTGATACCCAATTCTGTTGCAGTCAGTCAAACCAAACAACAAGCAGAGCGTATATCTAATCAATGTGCTAACATCTGTTTAGCGTTTCCATCCCTCCACTTTTAGCCCAACATCTCCTCAATCAATATTGATGATACTGTTAAATGATCTTATCCTTCTCAAATGTCATTTATTATTCCTTACAACGCAAAGGACTTCTGTTGTCCTCTTACAAAATATCTGGACATTTAGAGGCAGGCTGGGAGGTGAAGGAAACTTGGAATAACCAATCAATTTTGATGGAGATTAGTTCTTCCATGTATCGTGGACAGATATTAAACTGTTATTGACAATGATTTGTGAACATTGTCTTTCAGACTGAGCATTAGTTTGAGACTGATCTGTGGTATGATAATGCACTTCGAAAACAAAAATATTTAAATAGATGTCAAAGGTTAGAACGAATAGAGGCTTCCTTTCAAAGCTTTTTTGGAACACAGTCTACAGCCATCACGTTTCTTTTATTGCAGGCTCATTGTGGTCATTAACAGGAGCAGTATTGTATGCCGTCTATATAGTCATGATCAAAAGAAAAGTTGACCGAGAAGACAAACTTGACATACCCATGTTTTTTGGTAAGTTTGACAACCACGCAGCATATACTGTAGTTCTTTTAAATTATAAAAGCAACCATGGTTGCATGTTTTGAGATAACCACAGTAACTTGCTCAAGTTCCTACTGTAGATATATCCACGTCACTGACTTATCTTACATTAGGATAATGGAAACCTTAAACTTCGTGAATTTCTGAAATGATTTAAACAATGCTGATTTTATACTCTGATACAACCATTTTATGGAAAGTATGTAGTGCAATTCATAAACCAAGCTACATCATCTAATTTCAAGTGTAGATCATGATTTGGTTGTGTCTTACAACTGTGTCCTCCACAACCACCTGATGAAGGAGCAGCGCTCGGCAAGTTAGTGCTTCAAATTAAACCTGTTGGGCTACAACCTGATGTTGTGTGATTTTTAACTAAGAGTAGATCACACATCTTCACAATTGTATATAAGCTATCATCTGTATGAATTTACACATGAGCTGGAATTTTGCCACTCCCCAGGTGTGGGGAAATTACATTGTCAGGCTGGGGGCTGCAGGACGACCTGATAAAATGCTGGGGAATCACATCATTACAGCTCTCCAACACATTTCCACCACTGGGGTGAAGCTCAGCTCTCTACCAAATGGAAGTGAGTCACCTCTTTGAAAGAGAGATTAGGTGTCTTTTCCCCAGCTTTTGGCACTTCACCAAAGGAGGAAGCAACCCTGCTTTGTGGAGGACACCAGGTCCTGGGGGGGGGGCATCAATGCTATCACTAGCTATACATTTTCTCTTGCTTCTCCTGCCTGCGTGGCCCACATGAAAAAAGATTATTGAATGCTCACTTTTCTGAGGATGCTTCAAATTTATTTTGGCGTGCAAAGGCTACCTCTCTGTGGTTCAGTAACAGTCCCAGAACTGCTGGTCTTTTGATTATGCTGGCAGCATACAAGGCTTGTGTGCTGTCCATAATTGGCCACTTCCTCCTCCAGCAATCTCTTAACTGCTTCCCCAGCAATATGGCAGGGGGAGTTACAACTCATGCCAAAGCATGTTGGCCTTCTGAAAACCAACTCAATGATGGGATCTCCTCTACTTCCACAAGGTCTCACTTAGTCATAGAATCATATGGAAACAGACCCTTCAGTCTAACTCCATCCATGCCGACCCAATACCTCAACCCATCTAGTCCCATTTGCCAGCACCTGGCCCATTTCCCTCCAAACCCCTCGGATTCATATACCCATTCAGATGCCTTTTAAATGTTGTAATTGTGCCAGCCTGCACCACTTCCTCTGGTTGCTCATTCTATACACATACCACCCTCTGCGTGAAAAAGTTGCCCCTTAGGTCTCTTTTATATCCTTCCTCTCTCAACCTAAACCTATGCCCTCTAGTTCTGGACTCCCCGACCCCAGGGAAAAGACTTTGTCTATTTATTCTATCCATGCCCCTCATAATTTTGTAAACATCTATAAGGTCACCCCTCAGCCTCTGACGCTCCAGGGGAAATAGCCCCAGCCTGTTCAGCCTCTCCCAATAGCTCAAATCCTCCAACCCTGACAACATCTTTTTAAATCTTCTCTGAACCCTTTCAAGTTTCACAACATCTTTCCTATATAAAGGAGACTAGAATTGCACGCAATATTCCAATAATGGCCTAACCAATGTCCTATAGAGCCGCAACATTACCTCCCAACTCCTGTACTCAATACTCTGACCAATAAAGGAAAGCATACCAAATGCCTTCCTCACTATCCTACCTACCTGCGACTCCACTTTCAAGGAGCCATGAACCTGCACTCCAAGGTCTCTTTGTTCAGCAACACTCCCTAGGACCTTACCATGAAGTGTATAAGTCCTGCTAAGATTTGCTTTCCCAAAATGCAGCACCTCACATTTATCTAAATTAAACTCCATCTGCCACTTCTCAGCCCATTGACCCATCTGATCAATATCATTGTAATCTGAGATAACCAAGCCATGCACCAGTTGAGAGTATGCAGTATTCATTTGCACATGATATAATTCAAATAATTTGTAAGGTCTATCATGATAATTGATGTGTATTTTGGCATTTTTATTTGTATACTTGATGAGTTTATAAACATTGTAATTTTTATTTAGGTATCCTGTACAATTATTATTTGCAATTAGAAACATTAATATCAGGAGCAAATGTCATGCTGAAAGTTTGTGCTTTAAAAATTCAGCAAAGCTACGACACCAGTAAACAAGCAACATGGAAAATTGCCTAGGTGTATCAAAACAGGCCAAATCCATTCTGGCCAATTGCCACCCCTTCAGATTATTGTTGATTACCAGCAAATGATGGAAGGTCTCATCAACAATACAACTACATAGAATGTTAATTCGGCCACATTTGGAATGTTGTGTCCAGTTCTGGTTGTCACACTACGAGAAGGATGTGAAGGCTTTGAAGAGAACACAGAAACAGTTTAGTAGGATATTGCCTGGTTAAGAGGGTATTAGCTCTGACAAGAGATTGGACAAACCTTGTTTGTTTTCACTTGAACTTTGAAGGATGAAGCATGACCTGATAGAAGTTTACAAAATTGAGGAGCATGGATAGAATGGACAGTCAAAGTCTTTTTCCCAATTACTAGGGGACATATGCTTAAGGTAAAAGGAGGTAAGTTTAAAGGAGGTGAGAGGCAAGTTCTTTTACATAGGGAGTGATAAGTGCCTGAAATGCCGTGTCAAAGGAGGTGGTGGAGGCAGATACAATAGCAACGTTTAAGAGGCATCTTGATAGCTCCCTGAATAGTCAAAGAATAGAGGGATATGGACCACATAGATGCAAATGGTTTTTAATTTAGAAAGGCATCACATATGACGCAGTCTTGGTGGGCTGAAGGACCTGTTCCTGTGACGGACTGTTCTTTGTTTGTTATTCCATCAGTGTTCAATTTGGGTTTCATTTGGTTTCTGATCTAATTACACCTATGATGCAAAGGTGTATAAAAGAGCTGAATTCAGAAGCCAGCTATGATTGATTTCCCTTTATGTAAAGGCAACATTTGACTGTGTTATGACATTGGGTAAACCCCTCTGCTAATTTAAACCAGCAATACAGATAAGATTCATCCCGTGCTCTATTCTGTTAAAATTTGAGAGGAAAAGAACTATCCCAAAAGTCACTATTTAAAGTTAAAATTTCAGAAGTTATTCTCTGTTAGACTTAAGGATTTATTAGCTAACAACTATTTACAATTCCTTTCTCTTAAACCTATTTTCTACCTCCCCCTCTTCAATACTGGCCTGATAAAAATCCCGATTACAATTAAATTTTTTTAAAAATCACATTTCAAAATTGGTCAGTTTTGCCGAGTGTCATCTGTCTTCTTTTCTTCTTGGGAATTCTGCTTCCCAGGTCTTTGATAGATGATGGTACCTTTTAAGAGAGCAGATGTTTCTGCGAGCAGTCTCTCTAGTTATTGGTTCTAGCTGCTCTTTGCTGCTCTGGATAACTGTTCAAAATGTCTGATATTTATACCCCAAAACATCAGATCATTTCATTGGTTTAGTGTTGTTAAACATTATTTTTTCAAATTTGATTGGATTTTGGTAACTTGGGGCATAATTTAAAGTGGCCAAATTCGAGTTTGTTTTTATTATCCTGGCAACACAGCTAGGTAATTGTTTCAATCCACTGTTACATTTTAAATTTTCCAGTACTCACAGTGCTTCTCTAAATCCTTGCTAGCTTTTCAACCGTTAAAGGTATAGTACACGCACATCTTCATAACAATTGAGTGTGGCATCAAGAAGTCCTTGTCATGTTGAGTTCATTGGAAAACAACGAAACACTCTCTACTAGTTGGAGTGATACCTAACATGATACTCATCCCTTGGATAGGGACAAGGAGCTCTGAAACGAGAGGAAATTTCAAAGCCAATGAAATGTGTGTGTCTGGTGGCTTGTGGAGTGAACCACAACATCATATTGGTAGGAATTTATGAAATCCTTGTGCTATATTGAGCTGTCCAACCAGATTCTCTGAAAGGAGCGGCCTTCCAACGTTAGTGTGTTTAAAAGTTTATTGGCATAAACGTTACAGTTAAAAATAAGGTGAAGCTGGATTATGTCTCTTGGATTGAGTTTTAAGATTGATTCTTTTATTACTGATAATCATACATTACTTGTTCAGTTTAAGTGTTTAGCTGTTGTTGATTGTGCTTGTTAGATTCAAGTTTGGACAGTTTAGAGTTTTTTTCGTATTTCAATTTATTCCTGGAATCCTGCCAGTTATTTTCTTCCTACTGGTTCTTCCATGCATAATATTTTTGAAATAATTATGGTCTGTCAGGACAGGTGTCAAGCTTACCCAATATTGCCAGACTGACATATGAAGATATATGATCAGTTAGGATCACAATCAGGATTTTAGAAGAATGAGGGGGATCTCATGGAAACCTATAAAATTCTAACAGGATTAGATTGGCTAAATGCAGGAAGGATGTAGTTGTGGTTGTTTGGTTAAGATGATAGGTTCGATGTTCATGATGACTGGAGTTCAGAACCAGGGGTCACAGTTTAAGGATACAGGGTAGATCATTTAGGACTGAATTAAGGTTAAATTTCTTCACCCAGAGAGTGATAAGCTAGTGGAATTCTCAACCACAGAAAGCGGTGAGGCCAAAACATTCATTGTTTCAAGATATTATCTCTATTTCTTAGGGCTTACATGTTCAAAAGGTGTGGGGAGAAAGCAGGCATAGGGTACTCAATTGGATGATCACTCATGATCATGTTGAATGATAGAGCAGACTTGTCGGGCCAGTTGGCCTGCTCCTGCTCCTATTTTCCATGTTTGTCATAATTAGAAGCGAGAGATGGTCAGAAGTGGAAATTTTCACTGATGATTGCAGTGTCAGATTGAATTCACAACTTCTTAGAAAGTGAATGTTCACATGTGGAAAGACATGACAACATTTAGGCTTGGGCTGATGAGCAGTAATATTTGTATCAAACAGTGGCAATCTCCAACAAACACAACTTCCTGGTTTTCACAGACATCAACAAGCTGGAGTTCATTATTCACCAAGAACCACTGACCGCGTCAAACTTTGTTAGTTCTCTATTGACATTGAGAGAAATCAATGAACCAGGGTTCAATTAGTAACGATTCATTTTGCATTCCGGGCAGGCAACAGAACCAAAGTCTGTTTTAAGTCTTTGACCATACAAGAAATAGTGGCCCAAATCTTTTGAGCAGCAACCACGATGAACAGATTACCACTGCACTCCAATCTGGTGCTATGCACATGTTTTCTGTGATCTTCCAATTCCAACTATCAAAGAAATACACAGCACAGTATTAGTCAGGGGTAGTGTTGGGTCAGAGGAAGACAAAGCATGTTCTCTTATAGCCTTGGCTGCTATACAGTAAGTTCAAAAGTCCATTATCTCAACAATAGGTGAGGGAGTGGAGAGAGAGTGAGGAGGCTAGGTGAATAATTGAGTTGAAGCGTGTATTCCGTTTGGATTTGGTTGTCACAAGAGTAGAAGTTGTGTGGCTAGATCTGGTTGGGAGTGTAGTGTGATCAGGGTGGTAGTCAGGTTAATTGAGTAATTTGAGGGGGATCAGTTGTTGAGTTACCCATCAGAAGTTTAACATCCTTAGAAACTCACTCGGTCTGCATGTCAGGATTTGCAGTAGTGTCAACACAGAAGAACAAAAAGTGATGGAAAGATTGTAATATTCAAAGGATCATGAGCTAATTATGTAAACGGGCTAGAGGATCTGCAGATTGAAATCAATGTGAATTTACTTGGTATGCATATTTGAGCAAGATATATCAAGAAAGCTAAAAAGAACAGTAATTGGAGGTGATTGTTAACATATTAATGAATAGAGTATAAACCAGGAATTTTAATAACACTGAGATGCTTTGATTAGGCAAAAACAATCTTGCAATTAGATGTTTTTGTGGATGTCAATTCATTGAAAATGAATAGGTTACTGCTGTCATAAAATCAAACTCAGCTCAGAATTGAGGAAACAGCAAGGGACAGAAAGGAGTTGGTGCCCTGGCCTCAAATATGTTTGTAATGTAGGAAATTAGAGGTACATGTAATTATTAAAATACAGGTAATCATTGGGACCTTTAACTTTCATATTGACTGGGCAGATCAAACTGCAGCAAGAATCTCACAGACAAATTCATGGAATTAATAGGTTTCTAGGTCAGTGTGTTAAGGTTATTTAAAAGGGTAAATATTTACGCTTTCATGTTTCAAAATGGGATATGATAATCATCTTTGCATCTCGGAATAAGTTTTTGTTTTTATGCTCAATAATTTTGTAGCTGATTGGAAGTTTTTAACCTTAAGGTAATACAGGTAGTTCTCCTATAATGCCGTAGTTGCGTTCCAGCGAAACCTCGCTTAATACAAAATCGCTTAATAGAAATAATGGGGCCTGTGAGAAAAGTGGGGTTAGGGGCAGCCGAGCAAAAACTATCACTCACAATCACTCAAAAATCACCCAAAGGTCTAACACAAAGTATAGCACAGCCTGAATGATGGTTGAAATCATATTTATTAACAAACAAAAGTAAATTTAACACAGTACATTTAAAAAATGTAAGAAAGCTGCTCTCTATACAGTACTTCTCACAGAAAATTGCTCCTTATGAGCAACTGACATCGTGCATGTGCAGAACGACACAAACATTGGCACATGCGCAGAACTGCAAGGAGATGACAGCACGGATATTGGCGCATTCACAGAACAAAGTGCACGATCTGATCCCCACTAAAATCCTGTTGTTGTGAACAGAAGTTAGCATTCTCAAAAATACCATTCTCTAATTTTTCAGTGACGTTATAGCTGAAACATGCATTTTTCAAGAACTATCTGTATAGATAAAGTACGTAATTAGCTATTTTGGTAACTGAATAAAGATTTAAATACACGCTGTGATCACTGGGGTAGTGGGACTGGATAAGGCAAGTTCTACAACCTCGGTTGTAACAATTGACGGAGATAAATTAGCAAATTGCAATGAAACATACATTTGTCCTTACAATGGTTAGTATTTAAGGAAGTAAGACTGTAAGCAGAAGTAGGCCATTCAGAAGGCTCTTACATTCAATGAGATCGAGCTGATCAGATAATCCTCAATTCTATTTTCCTGCCCTTTTCCCCATAACCCTTGTTTCATTTACTCTTTTAAAAATTTGTCTATCTCATCCTTGAATATCATTAATGACTGTGCCTGAACAACTATCTGCTGTAAAGAATTCCACAGATTTGCAATGCTCTGAGAGGGAAGTTCCTTCTCATCTGTGTGTTAAGAGTTCTATACACTGAAATTATACCCTCTGGTCCTAGAGTTTCCCACAAGGGGAAACAACATTTCTGCATCTACTCTATCATGTCCCATAAGAGTCTTGTATATTTCAATAACATCATTTCTCATTCTTCTATATTCCAACAAGTGCACGCCCAGTCTATTCAACATCTCCTCAACAGGCCACTCTTAGCATGGCAGCTTTCAACCTAGTGAACCTTCTCAGTACTGCCTCAAATGCGACTCTATCTTTCCTTAGATAAGAGACCCAAACTCTCTTCCTACAGTAGCCTGAATTCTGTGTTGTATAATTTTAAGAAAAGCTCCCTATTTTTATACTCGATTCTTTTTGAAATAAAGGCCAACATTCTATTTCCCTCGCTTACATGCTGAACTTGAATGCTAGTTTTTTTTGTGATTCATGGACAAAGACTCCCAAATTCCGCTGTTTTATAGCTTTCTGCAGTATTTGTCCATGTAAATAAAATTCAGCTGCTCTACCCCTCCTCACATTTCCCCACATTATACTCCCTCTGTCAAATTTTTGTCCAATCAATTAACGTGTCTATATCCCTCTGAAGATTCCTTTTTTCATCATCAATATTTGCCTGTCCACCTATTTTTGTGTCAACCACAATGTTGTCTATCGTACATTTACTTCCATCATCCAAGTCATTAATGTATATTGTAAATAATTGTGACCCCACTCATGTACCACACCACTACTTAAAGATTACCTTATTGAAAAAGCCCCAACTCTTATACCAACTCTCTGTCTTCTATTAGTTAACCAATCTTCTATCCATGTTAATATACTACCTCGAATACCAACATTATCAGTCTATTGCTTTGAACCAACATAATAATTAGCTCTTTCTGTTAGCTCAACTTGGACCTATGTTCGTGAAAGGCTTACTTGTCTAAAGGAATTATGTTATTACAATGATATATGACATCTTCAGAACAGGCAACTTCTTACAGGAAAGATGTTCTGAAACTTGGAAGAAAAGATTTACAGGGATGTTGCCAGGATTGGAAGATTTAAGCTCTACTGAGAGGCTGAATAGGCTGGGGCTGATTTCCTTGAAGCGCCCAAAGCTGAGAGGTGACCTGATAGAGGTTTATAAAATCATGAGGGGCATGGGTAGGGTAAAGAGACAAGGTTTTTATCCCTGAGTTGGGAGAGTCCAGAACTAAACGGCATAGGTTTAGGATGAGAGGGGAAAGATTTAAAAGGGACCTAAGGAGCAACTAGTTCATGCAAAGGGAGGTGCATATATGGAGTGAGTTATTAGAGGAAGTGGTGAAGGCTGGTACAGTTGCAACATTTAAAAAGCATCTGGACGGATACATGAATAGGAAGGATTTAGAGGGATACGGGCCAAGTGTTGGCAAATGGGACTAGATTTATTTCGGATATCTGGTCTGCATGGACGAGTTGGCCTGAAGGTTCTGTTTCCATGCTGTACATCTCTATGATTCTATGTCTCTTAATTGGTTTATGAGATTTTGTTGCAAAATTATTCAAATGTAAGAGAAAATAAATGTAAGTACAATTATACATGTCATAGGTAATGTGACTCTTGGAATTCTTGGTGCAGTTTTGGTTTATTTTCTGAAAGAAGATTGCAATTTCTTTTGAGAGAGTGCAATGATTATTTCAGTGGTCTCGTTTCTGGAATGAAAGAATTGTTTTCAGGCGAGGTTGAGTAGGCGAGGCAAGACCATTCCATACAAGTATGAGAGTTGTTTTAATTGAAACAAATAAAATTCTGAGGAAGCTTGATACTCAACAAATGTTTCCCCTGTCCAGTGAATCTAAAACACAGTATCAAATCTCAGAACAAGGACTCATCTATTTGGGACCCAGATGAGAGGAGTGCTTTCACACAAAGTGTTAAAATTCCATACTTTTAGAAAATGAAGGATGATCAAACATTAAGTATATTCAAAACTGAAGTTAATAGAATTTGGGGTGCTGTGGGAATTAAAAGATATGGGGATGGTGCAATTGAACTGGAAGTTTAGCCATGATCTTGTTGAATGACACAACGGTCTTGAAGATGCTAATAAAACCACTCAAGTTCCTATTTCTTTTGTTCTTGTGTTTCCTGCTGCGCCAACTTGTAGCAGCTCTTGCCAGAAGGATCAGTCATGGTATGCCATACTGTCTGTGTTCCACCATCCTGTGAAATGCAGCTTTTCTCCACCCACTCTGTGAAGCTGTTATTTTTAAGTATTTTTATTAGATTTACATGTACTGAGACTTGGTGTAGCACCTCCAATGATTGAAGACTAACAGCAAAGGTAATTCTGACTCAACCATGATAGGTAGTTTAAAGTGAACTCCTTTCCATAGGAGGAAAAGGAAAATTTGAGATATTGTGGTCTCTGCAGTGAAAATGCAGAAAGGCATAAATTTAAATAGGTTACTTAAAGAGACTCTAAACGTAGAACAAGCTAATAACTACCTTCAGACAATATTTGAAATTAGAAAATCTTGCCCTCAAAATTTTCGCTAGGATAGGAGTTAACACTGTAAGATGGAAAACCTAATAGAAATTAAATTATTAATCAAACATATAGATAGCTAACTGGTCCATTCAAAAATAATGCTTCCTGAGCTGCATCGTCCATTGAAATGTTGTGCCAAGGAATGAAAACAGAGGTGAATAATTTAAAATGATCTCAAATCTCACTAATGTTAATGTCCTGCTGCTGTTGTCCCAATTGTTTGGAGGTGGATGATAAAACGGGAGCAAGAATCTTAAAATCACCTTCTGTCAAGTTGAGTAGAATCTACAATGAGAGGAAAAAAATTGCTTTTGGAGTAAATAACTTTGATACAATTGATTCTTGTGTCTTAAGGAGTGAATTGATGGGATCACAAAGGTATCTAAATCTGTAACGTAAACAAATCACACAACTCTTCTTAAGGATAGAGTTGTGTATTTAATCATTATTTATAATGCATATAACTGCATTAGATTAGATTCCCTACAGTATGGAAACAGGCCCTTCAGCCCAACAAGTTCATATCGACCATCCGAAGAGTAACCCAACCAAATCCATTCCCTTACCTTTATATTTACCCCTGACTAATGCACCCAATGCTGCAGGCAATCTAGCATGGCCAATTCACCTGACCTGCACATCTTCGGATTGTGGGAGGAAACCAGAGCACCCAGAGGAAACCCAGCAGACACTGGGAGAACATGCAAATTCCACACAGACAGTCTCCGAAGCAGGAGTCAAACCCAGGTCTCTGGGGCTGTGAGGCAGCAGTGCTAACCACTGAGCCACCGTGCTGCCCAAAGAGCTGTATTTTAGTTAATAGAGCGTTATTACCTTGACTGCAATATTTACTACACTGATAATCATGGAATAATAAACCACCCAATTTGGCATAAGACCAATCAGAATTTTTTTTTAAAAAATAGAATTCAGAAATATGTGCTTACAATGAATAATGGTCTTACACAGTAATTAGAAATTAAACAAGTTAGGTTATTAATTAATTGTGAATTTAGAGCTTTGGAAAATATTTAATTACAAAAGTCTTGTGTGCTACCTGTCAGTCCTGCAGGCTACATTGAATACAATCAACAGTAAGTGAACTGTTCTTGCTGATTACAAAACAATTCTGTTTAAAATTGCATCATGTAGATTTCTACTCACTAAAAGGAAGGAGGCAAAAAAAAATTATACACCTTTTACATAATTGCAGCGATGCCATTTCTGTACCAGCCTATCATAGAATCCAGCTAATATGAAAACTTTGATCATTACCTCTACAAAAATAACTATTTTGCTTTATTAAATGACAGTAGGCTCTGCAAATGACCTCACTAACATGAAATTACAAATTTATTTATGAGAACCTACTTGTTTTTCTGTTAATACATGACTGTTTTAGCTTGTGGCACTTGTACTGTAAGAATTATATCAAACTAGTCCAATGATTCCCCCAACCACCCTGCTTTTCAAAAATGCATAAGTTCAATTAGAAGATTCTTTTCTCTTTCTGCAAGGAGCTGTTGTGCCAAAACAGTGTTCCTGGTGATGTATTATAAACTTTTCCTGCCATATATAAATTAAATCTCGACAATGAAAGCAATAACATGCTTCACTGCATTCTTTATGCAGGATTGCGACTAAAATCCTTTTTCCAATTTCATACTAGCTAGATTTGATTTGAAAGAAAGTGCTTTTCTATTAGCATAACCTATAATCGGTCTTAGACTATACTAATCCTCATTTCTTGCATTCACGCTTTTTTTGATAAGAACATTTCTTTTTATTTGGATTTTCATTTGAAACCCACCTTGTGTTTCCTTCAGAAGCTTCTTACAATCTTTAATAACTTTTTCTGCATTATCAATTCTGTAATGTAAAGATTTTCACTGCTTCATTGTGACATTGCTTTCATTTAAAAAGAAAACTAAATTTAAAACGTTCTGATTCTGCTGTAGTTTCCAGGAGTGCATAGTTAGCACCACGTGGGATGCCTGTGTGATGATAATATCCATGAAATTAAAATGTTTTCACATAGGCATTTATTACCGTATAAGTTAATCTTCATAAGTTCCAATTAGATAACACTTCAGAAAAATTATAAATATTTGAAAGGTAGCAAAATCAGTATGTTTTAGAAATAAAGTATTTTGTTCAGAATCAAGTTTTAGCACCAAGAAGTAATTCTTGGAATGTTTCTCTGATAGTTCAAATTTATGTTTTAACTCATTAGCATTGCAACAAATCTTAGCGGGTTTTGAGAAGATTTGTATTTCAGGTTGAGGTTCTGGATGGCGGTTTGCTCGTTGAGCTGGAAGGTTCATTTCCAGACGTTTCATCGCCATACTAGATAACATCTTCAGTGGGCCTCTGGGCGAAGCACTGCTGGTAATTCTTGCTTTCTATTTATATGTTTGGGTTTCTTTGGGTTGGTGATGTAATTTCCTGTTCTTTTTCTCAGGGGGTGGTTCATTGAACTTAAACTTGAAAGACAGGCAACGAGCAAAACTAATGTCTTTTTCAAAATACCATGCAAGAACTGTAACAAACATTACATTGGACAAACAGGCAGAAAACTAGCCACCAGGATACATGAACATCAACTAGCCACAAAATGACATGACCTCTGTTGCTAGCATCCTTACATATGGATAAGGCAGACACCACTTCGATTGGGACAACACACCCATCCTAGGAGAAGCCAAACGGAGACACGCATAAGAATTCCTAGGAGCATGGCATTCCAACCGGAACTCGATCAACAAACACATGGAGTTAGACCCTATCTACCACCGCCTGAGAAAAAGAACAGGAAATGACATCACCACAGGAAATGACATCACCAATCCAAAGAAACCCAAACATATAAACAGAAAGCAGGAATTATCAGTATTGCTTCGCCCTGAGGCCCACTGAAGATGTTACTTAATATAGTGACAAAACGTCTGGAATTGAACCTTCCAGTTCAGCAAGCAAACCTTAATCCATTGTAACAAATCCTTTGTTTTGTAATGTCTAATTGCTACACAGGTGAAAAATCACAAACCTCGAGCATTCATACCAATAAATTGTGCTTAAAAGAAGATGGGCAGCATTTTTTTTTAATATTTGAGGTGTGGTGTCACCTGATAGGTGAGCATTTGTTGTCCATCCCTACTTGTCCTGAAACTGATTGGCTTACAGGCCATTTCAGAGGGCAATTAAGAGCCAAACATATTACTGTGGTTCTGGAGTCACATGTAAGCAAGACATAGAAATACCAGCAAATTTCCTTCTGTAAAAAGCAATAGAACCCTCGCATTAAGCCTCACAATACCTCTTTCCATGATAGCAGACATTTATATGAGAAAGGTAATTCAATCAGTTTTTGAAAGCAGTATTATTACTGCTGGAACATTTTTTTGTAAAAATTATTGCTTCTTGTCTAAGACCTGAATCCTTATCCCTAATATTAATTTCCCCACAGTAAAAACTGACGGTGCTAAATTTCTTATCAAGGCTGAATCACGCTATCCTTGCTCGTATCCACTGAACACATTCCCTTCAGGCATAGTTCACCACTGACCATAGGATCATTCGCTTTACCCTTTGAACTATGAAATCTGAAGAGTGTGCTAACTTATTAAAAAAAGTAATAAGTTTCTTTTAAAACCACTTGTTGACTAATTTCTGTTGCAAATATTTACTTTGGATTTCACTTTCTTTTCGTTTTCAATTTTTAGGATTCGTGGGATTATTTAATCTCCTGCTGCTGTGGCCTGGGTTTTTCTTGCTTCACTACACGGGATTTGAGGCTTTTGAATTTCCAACCAAAACTGTTTGGATATACATCCTTATTAATGGGCTTATAGGAACAGTGCTTTCTGAATTTCTCTGGTTGTGGTATGATTTTGATATAATTTGTTTTTGAAATTAAGTCTGAAAGGAACACCATAAGTTACTTATACAAACTGCCAAGTTGCTAATTACTCAAATGTTTTCAAATAATGTCATAAAGAGTTCAGATTTATTTCAGCAGAATAAAAGTTCAAGTTGAAATATAAAAATTTGTTTTCCCAAAGATGATCACTATTTGTAATTTGCTAAAATCTACATTCTGCAGTGCAAGAACTGTATATCTGCACTGTTTAACATCTCCTGACTAGCCTCATTGTCATTTCAATTCCACCCTTCCCACCCTCTCCCAGAATCTATCAAGAATTCTAATTTTGTCTTTTGTGACCTAAGTCTTTCTGTAATTATCCAAATCTCTTATATTCCTGTGAATAGATAATTGCTTTTTAATTTGTAGTGGTTCAGGTAAAGTTAAGAGTATGGTGTTTCTTAATAAATATTTGCAGGTTTTCTGTAATGTTCACATTGGTTTATTTTATATGAATTTAACTAGACAGTTTTCATAAATTATGACTTTCCAAAGCCAACATTTTTCAGTTGATGCTGATCAGTTAGTTTTGGCAAATGGTTGGTGTTATTTTTCCGAAGTAGAAATTGTGTGGTCCTATTCTAGGACTAAATCAGGTCAGTACTGAGGGCTTCCTATATTCTTCGAAATCTCACTATTCAAGTTCATAAAGCAAGGCACAGTCTGCCTGTTTCACATGTTCATGGACATGTTAAAAATCCAATGAGAATAATTCAAGAAAAGCAACAAGTTCTCCTGGTGGTTTTTGCAAACATTTAGAACAAATATTAAATGAAGATAGCCCAATTGATCATTTATCTCATTTCAATTTGTGGGAATGTCCGCTGTTAAAATTCCCTGCTCTGTTTGCCCATATAACAATTTCTGCACTTCAAAATAATTCTATCTGAAAATCTATGAGATTTGTTAAGGAGTTGATTAAGCATTATTGATTTTTAGCTTTTATTACTTTTTACATTTTATTTGTGCAGTGTGGGTTAGCCTATGAATTTAGAATTTTTCAATATATGGGCCATTTGTAGCAAGTTAGAACATTATCTTCGACATTTAGAACTAATTGAATTAATGATTTGCAGTTAACTCGTTCTTTTTTTATATAGATTTAAAATTTATTTTTCTTTTTCAGGGGCTGTTTCCTTACGTCATCACTGATTGGAACCCTCGCATTAAGCCTCACAATACCTCTTTCCATGATAGCAGACATTTATATGAGAAAGGTAATTCAATCAGTTTTTGAAAGCAGTATTATTACTGCTGGAACATTTTTTAATAAAAATTTTTGCTTCTTGTCTAAGACCTGAATGATCCTATTTCTGTGTTTAGTATTTCATGCTTAAGTCCTTTGCTATATACTAGCAAATATAAGCTTTGAAGAAAGCATTGGTTTCTTCTGGCAGTTCAAACAAATGTTCTTGGGTATATCAATTTTTGCTCAAAGCACTTTGAAGTTTGCATAATTATAGGAAAGTCTATCACATGGAAACATTTGAGAGCCAGTAAATTAGGGCTTCCTAGAGCATGTTTAATTATCTTGTCACTTGCCAAGACTTGCTTTGAGATCCCTGTGAAAAGAGGAGCATGAAGGCTAATAAAAGACTAATTGGTTGAAGGAGGAATGCTTGCGAACAGATCATTAGAGAATTAGATTTCTGGAAAGGTTGGAAGTAGTAAAAGGAGTATAGCAGTGCATGGCTTTTGCAACTCATTAAAGCTGGAAATGAGCTCACCAACTGACAACGAGAATTTTTTTTTGTCAAGAGTACATGGTACATTTCTGGAAAAGAAATGAATACTGTACGTGTGAAGTGAAAACACAAAATGTTGCAAGTCATTTTAGGTCAAATACTGACTGAGCTGTTGTGTGTCTCCGATATTTTCTGTTTTGGTTGTGGTATATATTTCTGGACATCTAAGTTCAAAGTGAGAACTTTGACACAATTTTGTGATAACTGTTATAAATATAATCTTGAATGTGTTCATCATGGGAGATTTATAACTAAGAGTAAAAGCTCATCAGACCTAGGATTAAAGCGAAAATTGGATTATCAATCAGTTAGATAATTAGAAATTGAGGATTATTCTGAGTGATATTGTTCTAATTTGACAGCTGTTCGAATTGGAATTTTCTGGAACTGTTCCTCAAAGATATTAAATTTCCACATTTCAATTTATGATTGAGATATCTTGGTTCTACAGGAAATAACAATAACAACAACTTGAAATACCTCCATCACAGTAAAATATCTGTCAATACTTCAGAAGAGCGTATTCAAAAAAGAATGATACGTTATAAGAGATATTGGATGACCCATATCCTTGGTTGTTAAAAAGAAATTGCTTTAAAAATAGTAGGAGCATTGATGTGACTTGACAGTTCCCTACATGCTCAAAAGGTCCCAGCAGATTGAAATACTTTGAAAATAATGTCCCTGTTCAAAAAAGAAAGGTGGCAAATAACAGAAAGCTATAGGCCAGTTATAGGAATATCTGTCATCGGAAATATTCTGCAGTGCACGATAAAAGTAGTAGGAGGAGGACGTTCAGGAAATCATAATGCAATCCCTTAGAGCCAGCATGGTTTTCATGAAAGCAAAATCACATTTGGCAAATTTACTATTGTTTATTTGAGATTATAACAAGCAATGTAAGGTATGTGGGACCTTGGATTTGAATTTCCAAAAGACTCTATAACTCGATGACACTTAATAACATGCCAAAAATGTTACTGCACAAGTTACTGCTCATAGTTTTGGAATGAAATATTACCATGAAAAGCAGAATGTCTATCCAACAAGAAACTGAGGTGGGACACATGAATAATTGTGAAAATAGTAAACCGTAAGAGGGAGAAATCCACAGGAATCAGTGCTGCTGCCTCACCACTTGCAATTTATATCAGTGATTTGAATGAAGGGGCAGACAGTATTATAACCAAATTTGCTGCTAATTCAAAGATGGGTGGGAAAGCAATTTGGATTATCACAGAGTCTGATGAGGATATAGATCTTTCTTCTTTACTAATTCTTAAACTGTCAGATCTAGTATAATATGAAAAAAATGTAAGGTTATCCACTGCTTGGAAGATTTGAAAAACCGAATGTTATTTTAAACTGTAGCATTATTTTGTCTCCCTCTAGATGGAGGGATATAGCTGTCCTCATACGTGAAACACAAAATAGTTGTATGTGGGTTCAACGAGAAATAGCAAGTCAAATGGAATATTGGTCTCTATTGCAAGGGGGTGCAGTACAAAATTGGAAAAGTTTTTATAACTTATTGATGAACTGTACTTGCATTGCTGCATACAGTTTTGATCTCCTTGTTTAAGGAGGAATATTAAAGGAATTAGGATCATTAGAGGAAATTCAGAGAAAGTTTACAAGATTGATTGCTGAGACAGGATTGTCTTATGATGAAAACTTGAGCAGATTGGCCTGTTGCTCATTGGAGTTTTAACAAATGAGAAGATGATAAGATTCTGAGAAAGCTTGGTGGCTAGCTGCTGGGAAGATATTTCCTCTTGTGGTAAATCTGGAATAAGGGAACACCATTTCAGAATAAAGAGTTTCCCATTTAAAACTGCAATTTGAGTTAATTTTTGAGGATCATTCATCTTTGAATTCCTGCAAACAATGAAGACCGAGACATTCCAGGGCTGAATTACATAGATTTTTGATCTACAAGGAGTTGAGGGTTATAGGAGAGGCAGGAAAGTGAAGTAGGGGCCTGAATCCGAATTATCTTATTTAATGTCAGAGAAGATTCAGTGGGCCTAATAGCCTATTTGTGTTCCAATTCTTTGTGTTTTTATTAATGCCTATGAGGTAGGCTTAATCACAAACCTAGCTCTTGAAAACCTACTGAGCAGAATCTCCATTTCTGGCTCTATCAATCTTGCCTATTCCTACTAGGTCCTTCACCTGTAATTTTGGCTTGAGTCACAAGGAGATTTTTTTTAACCCTACCAGTAAACAACAAACAAATCATTTTGAAATTTCCACCTGTAGCTGCTGAAAACATTATCGAATCACCAGACTATACTCTCCCTGATCCCCACTCCTCATTTATCCTTCCCTCATTTGAATAGTTTCCTGTGCTATGGTCACAGATTGCAAGAGTTTAAGAAGCTTATTAAGAGGCAGGCAATGGCCAGAAGGTGATTTTCAATTTATAAATCTGTGAAATCAACCAAACAGTCCAAATGTTAAATTTCAGGTGGCCATTTGGCGAATTTTGTACACCATTGGGCCTGAATTTCTGAATTACTGACTCCTCTCTTTGTAAGGCAGTAGCAGGCCTCCAATATGGCTGTCAACTGCCTTTGCACTCAGACTGTGCAGGAAGTTCCCATTTACATAACCCTCTGATCCACTCAGTCACTGAACTTGCTACCAGCCCAATTACAGCACTTATGTTCAAGGATTGCAGTATGGAATCAGGATCCAGAAACTATCCATGCATCAGGTTTATGGTCCCAGATTGAAGGTTAAACCTTGGTTTACATTTGATCCAAGATGAATTTCTGACCACGTGCACACTTGATCACTGAAGCTACCTAGTTTCACCTTCATTTCTATGATTTTGGACTGCCCTTTAACTTTAATTCTATGTTAATTATATTTATAAATTGAGTTTCAGACATCCAATGTCTGAATTTTTTATAAGTACTGATTAGTTACAAGATCTATTCCTCATGTAACTTCAACCAAATTTATTGTCAAAAAGTAGAAGAGAAATAATACTTTTTAAAAAATCTATGGTTTTTCAGGCAATCCACTTGCAGACATCTGTTTGCCACACTAAGGTGACTAGACACAGAGCTTTTATTCTGTTCTTTTGACTAAAGTTCTTTTTCTGTGTTGACTCTTCTTTCTTGTGTACGATCAAAAATATCCTGAACTCAAATTGGCTTATTAGGTCATGAGTAGTCTCAGGTTCACTAAATAGTATGTGCACAAGTCTAAAAATAATTTTTAAATAATGATTACCTATTGTTAATACTTCCTACTATTAACTTGATTCGTTCGTTGACAATACTTTTTTTCTCACCTTGCACTTACTTCACTTTAAAATTGTGCCCTCTGGTTCTTGATCCATTTCCAAACAGGAACAGTTTCTCCCTATCGATGCTGTCCAACCATACATGATCTTGAAAACCTTTATCAAATATCCTCTTAACCTTCTCCTCTCCAGGGGAAAAGAATCCAAATTTCTGCAATCTTTCCTCTGAATTGAAATATTTCATCACTGGAACTATGCTTGTAAACCTCTTCTCCAGTGCATTCACATTCTTTGTATAGTGTGACATCTGAAATGTACACCGCAGTACCTCAACTGAAGTCTAACCAATGACTATTGTAAGTTCATCATAACCTCCTTGATCTTGCACCTTTTGCCCCTATTAACGAAGCCTGGGATATAGTATGCTTAATGAACAGATGCCTCTACCTGTCTTGCCCATTTAATTACTTAGGTAAATACACACCCAGATCTCTGTTTTCCTGCACACACTTCAGAATAGTAGAGTCATAGAGATGTATTGTGCAGAAACAGACCCTTTCGTTCAATCTGTCCATGCCAACCAGATATCCCAACCCAATCTAGTCCCACCTGTCAGTACCTGGCCCATATCCCTCCAAACCCTTCCTATTCAGATGCCTTTTAAATGTTGCAATGGTATCCACCTTCACCATTTCCTCTGGCAGCTCATTCCATACATGCACCACCCTCTGTGTGAAAAAGTTGCCCCTTCGGTCTGCTTTATATGTTTTACACACACTCTGTGTTCTTTGTCCCAAAGTATCTCACCTCATACCTCTCCATTTTGAACTTCATCTGCCATCTATCCATCAACTCCACACTTGTCAATGTCATTTTGAAGTTCTCGTAGTGTTAGACTCAAAAGTGATAACTCCAAACCAAGGGTTAATTGGATGCAGCAATAAGCAATTGAAAGAAACTTCATGAAAAGAGGCTTAGTATAAAAGCTGCTTGTTTTGGCTGGAAGATAACCACAATGACCTTGCCTTGACTTGGGATCAGGCTGTTTTGCAGCAACACCTGTATATGCTTGTGACTACCAAGCATACAGGAATGCTTGGGAACGTACTCCGAATGACAATATAACATGGAACATGAGATTCAGAATAATATCAATAATGGGGACTTTTCCCAGATTGGGGAAACTTTAACCATTGGATTGGGGTTTGTGAGACCATGGTGAGGGAACCTTTCATCGTTGGACTAGGGCTCGCAAAACTGGGACCAGGGAAACTGAGAGAGCTCCAAGTGCCAGCCATTGCCTAGGACTCCCTGTTGGGCAGAAGGCATTGAAATTCACTTGTCGAATATGTCTAAAGTAGTTCAGGCTAATAGATTCTCTCATGAGTTTGCATGCATCTGAACTGGATTAAGCTAATAAATTTGTTTTACATCAAAGCACACGTGTCTTGTATTCATTTTGATCAAGCCTTAATGAACCCATTCGTCAGGGTCACCCTAACAATACAGTTCTAAGCTGTCTTCTGTCACAGGTTAGACTGTCCCAAGCTTTGTTTTCTGTAAAATTTGAAATTGTCCCCCACACATTAAGAACTAAATGATCCTTTCAGCCCAAAAATACCATTGAATATTATTCTGTTTCCTATCCCTCAATAAATTTTGTTTCCACAATATTACTGTCCCTTGTATTCCACAACTTATACTTTCTTCATGATTTTGTTGTTTGGCACTATATCGAACACCTTTTTAGGAGTCCCTGTCTACCACATCAGCAGTCTTGCACTTATCAACTTTCTCTGTTACTTAGCTTAAAAGAAATTCCAGCAATCCATGCTGACTGTTCCAAATCAATCCACGTTTCTCAGTGTGACAATAAATTCTATCCTGAATAATTGTTTCTAAAAGTTTCACCGCCACCAAACTTGATCTGATTGCTGGGTCTACTCTTCAACAAGAACACAATGTTGGCAATTCTCCAATTCACTGCCATCACCTCAGACTATTCCAGGCTGATGTTCTGTATTCTACCTTCTGTAAACTTGAGATCATCTGATACACTGCCCATGTTCTATCTTACGCCAAATTACTTTTACTCATTACCTCTATGCTTGCTGACCTGCCATGGTTCCAAATGTGGTAAGGCCTGGTTATTAAAATTCTCATTAACATTTTCAAATCCTTCCATATTCTTCCCCTTCATTATCTCTGAAAGACAGATAATAAGTGATTATTCTTTTAAAAGATCTGGAATTATATTATAGAACATGTTTAATATTGTTTTGTATCGCTGGAAAACAATTTGTTGAAGCTTTTCATTGTGCTGTCATCACGACAAATTCACAATTCAAGGACAAAATCAACAATTATACTGTCTTGCCTTTGCCACTTATGAAATATTCAGCAAATAACTAGCTTTTTCTGTAGTAGACTAAGAACTGTGCTATTCTGCCTACAAGTCTATTTGGATGATGCCTTATGGCTATCCTCAAAAATATTCTTTTTTGAAAAAGAAACAAAATACTGCAGATGCTGAAAATAGAAATTGCTGGAAAAGCTCAGTATATCTGGCACATCTGTGGGGAGAAAGCAGAATTAACATTTCACGTTTAGTGTCCCTTCTTCAGGACCATCCCTTTTTCGGCTAGATACAAAAGCATAGATCAGTTCGGCCAAATAATTTATTTTCATACTGTAGACACTATCTATTCCCTAAGAATCCCTAGCATCTACTTCAAAGATGATAATTTGCATGTATATAATCCTTCGAATTCTGCTGGCCTTCCTGGAGCATAATGGTGATACTCTCAATATTTTCATATATTAAAGGATGTTCTATAAAGAATTATATCTGTAATAAAGCAACATTATTGCACATGTGTAGTCTTTTATGTATAATACTATTTTATTGTAAAATGTATCTTGGCAATATTGTTAAACAAGTTTAACTTAAAACATAAATGAGCTTGAGAAAGAAGATATTTTAGAAGTCAGAAATATTTTGCAATGTGATCAATTAAATTAAACAAGATATTGCATTGTTTCAGAAAGTCTTATGTTTAATTTTTAATTTTTTAGGTGGAGTTTTCATGGTTATTATTTGCAGGATCGATTCCAGTCTTCCTCTCTTTCTTCATTGCAACTCTTTTATGTCACTATAATAACTGGGATCCAGTAATGGTTGGCCTGAGGCGGATATTTGCATTTATATGCAGGAAGCATCGCATTCAGAGGTACTGTTTTTTTTAATAGTATGTATGCTGCGAGTACTGATTGAAGATGAGAGCTCACTTAGAGCAATGTGGAGTCAAAAGTACTGTGTTATATTGTTGCAGTGCTCTTTCCATTGATACATGTTTTAGCTGTTAACGGCAGTAAAAAGACCACAAACATGCTTTAAAATAGCAATTAAAAAATGATATTTACAATGATTTTGGGACATAAGGGAGCTATAAAAAAAATTCACTTCTTGCTACTAAAAGGACAGTGAAAGTTTTCGAGAAATGTCTTCATTCACTGTTGGTGGACTTTGTCAGTATGATGTTGGGCTGCAGTGGAGTTTTATAAAGGAGCATTGAATACATAATTGAAGCATGAGGATACAGGATTACAGAGAAAGCACATATGTAATGGTCCGAAGGGTATTTTCCTGTGTTGTAAATGCTTGTGATTATAAATACAGTTGTGCTGCTCACAGTTATGAAGCTTGCACTATTTCTGTTAAATAATAATGAGGTTGATAGTTAACTCTTGGATCAGTATATTCTGGTATTGAAGCTCCTCATCTCATTTTAGGGCCCTTACTTACTTTGACAGAAGCAATATTCTATATATTTGAAGCCATGACTGACAATTAGCAATTATTGGCTGATTTACAGAATCATCCAATCCTGTTATCACTACCCTCTGTAATCAGAAGACCTTGAGATCCATACTTGATTAGTCTGGTTGATAATACAGGCTGGAAACTTGCATTGAATTAACCATAACTCACCCATATCATTATCTCATTTTTCCTTTTGGTTTTTATTTAAAAGTTACACGTCAATCAGTTCTTCACCTCAAGCTGCAAGTTACTTGGAATAGTACTGGGCTACACTTCGTCAAATGTGACCTTGATATTAAGGGCAGGAGAAAGTAGGGACTGCAGATTCTGGGGGTCAGAGTCCAAGAGTGTGGTGCTGGAAAAGCACAGTAGGTCAGGCAGCATCTGAGGAGCAGGACAATCAATGTTTCTGACATAAGCCCTTCCTAAAGAAGGGCTTTTGCCCAAAACGTCAATTCTCCTGCTCCTCGGATGCTGCCTGACCTTGGTGTTAAGGCCAGTAACTTTTGCAACATCTATGAATTCAGCTGTTCTTTTGTCCATATTTGAATCAAGGCTTTTCACAAAGCTATGTGTGAATGTTTTCTGTGAGGAAGATGAAATGTGGCTTTAAGAGGATTTGAGAGACTTAGTGAGTGGGCAAAAGTATGAAATACAATGTGGAAAAACATGAGATTCTCACTTGGTAATAGGAACAAACATGCAGAGTATTTCTTAACTGATAAGAGGTTAGAAAGTGTAGATGTCAAAAATGTGTCCTTGTTAAGAAGTCACTGTCAGATAACCTGCAGATACATCAAGAAATTAAGAAGGCTAATGAAAAGTTAACTGGAGAGACAGACTAGCATCTGCCAGAAAGGTTGTGAATTTCCAGAGTGTGACAAAGATCGTTTCCAACAACAATATGTACTGAGTGACACAAAACAGAATTGGTATGATTTTTGAGAACATTTGTAGCTCAGGTTGAGGTTCAAGTTGTAAGTTTGCTTGCTAAGCTGGTAGGTTTGTTTTCAGACGTTTCATCACCATATTATGTAACATCGTCAATGAGCCTCTGCTGAAGCACTGGTATTATTTCCCACTTTCTATTTTTGTGTCTTGGTTTCTTAAGGTGGGTGATATCATTTCCGATTCTTTTTCTCAGAGGAGAGTAGATGAGGTCCAAATCACTGTGTTTATTAATGGAGTTCTGGATAGAATGCTTGACCTCCTAGGAATTCCTATGTGTGTCTCTGTTCAGCTTGTCCTAAGATGGATGTGTTGTCCCAGTCAAAGTGGTGTCCTTCCTCATTTGTATGTAAGGATACTAGTGATAGTGGGTCATGTCTTTTGCTGGCTGATGATGTTACCTAATATGTCTGAGGAAAAAAAAGCTTTCAGCTCAGCGAGCAAATTTACACCTTGACCTTCAACCTGAACTGTAAATCTTCTCTAAATTGCAAGTACCTATGGGCACAATACTCTAAAACTAGCCTGAAGATAGGAAAGCAACACCATCCAACTGAGCGCCACCTGCAAACAACTGTACTTCCTGCATGAATGCTTCAGGAATCAGGTACTACCAACATGTCTTAAATGCGAACCACTGCTCAACACCCCACTAGTCAAAAGAATCGCAGAACAGAATGGCCGCAGAATGTTGCGAGAAATGATTAACAATGCCCCCAATCGACTCCGTAGATATAATCGGGAAATTTTGCGCCAAAAAACTTTATATACTAACGCGACAGACCATGAATGGACAGACACATTAGCTTGAGCCATAACCATCAAACATTAGCAAACATAGAAATTTTTTAAAAGCTTACCTTACAGGAAAAACTGGACAAACTCATAAAAAACAGAGACAAAATACCATGCAAGGATTGTGAAAAAACACTACGTCGGACAAGCAGGCAGAAAACTAGCCACCAGGATACATGAACATCAACTAGCTATCAAGAGACACTACCCACTATCACTAGTATCCTTACAGAGGCTTGAATAAAAAACATATCAGACGAGCCACTAACAGATATGGAAAAAGCTGTCCTAGTAAGAGGGTTAAACTAGAACTACAGAGATGCAGAAAAAAAGGACTTCCCAGCAGTATTAGATTCAACACTGAAGGACAGTGGACTCACAGAAGAAACCCAGCAGACCATCAGACAGACAGCTGTACCAATACTAAGCGGCAAGAGGAAGGAAACAAGCACAACACACAGGAAAGGAAAGCCCGTGAAAGGCAGAAAAAAGACAAAAACATTGTAATCCTACCTGCAGGCAAAGGGCACATGACCGTCATTCTAAACAGAATGGAGTTCATTGAAAAAGCAAAGGCACCGCTTGCAGATACTGACACTTACCAACAGGTGGCGATAGACCAGACTCCACAACTAGAAACCCATGTCACATCCACATTGAGAAGGCTTCAGAAATCAGGACAATTAAACAAGAAAGACCTCCAAAAAAAACGGGATGGATCCAAAGCACCCTACTTCAACGGACTACCTAAAGTACACAAACCAGGAGCCCCGCTCAGACCCATAGTCTCACTGCTTGGAACACCGACACACAGATTAGTCAAGGAGCTCCACCAAAAACTGAAATACCTAGGAGAAGGCTCATGCCACTTCATTCACTCCACCTAAGAATTTCTGAATACCATCAAAGACGCCAAGATAGAGGACAAAATAATGGTGTCCTTTGATGTAACAGCCCTATTCACATCAATTGACATCAACCTGGCCAGAGAAGCACGGGCTGCACTACTGAAGGAACCAAGGACACAAACACCAGACAGCATTAGTTCCATCAGGAAGGACAACAACCACGAGCTAGTAGACCTGTGCCTCACCACCCACTTCATATTCAATAACAAGACTTACAAACAAATCATCAGTACGCCCATGGGATCACCAATATCAGGGTTCCTAGCAGAGGCAGTAATGCAAAGACTTGAACAAACAGCCCTCCCAACTATCCAACCCAAACGTTGGGTCTGCTACATGGATGACATCTTTGTGATTACAAAACAAAACAAATTAGAGGAAACCTACAATACCATCAACAATATTCTTATTGGTATAAAATTCACAAAAGAAGAGAACGACAATAGACTCCCATTCCTAGATGTCACAGCAGAACAAACAGTTAATGGAGAACTTCAAACCAGCGTCTACACGATAAACAACATACACAGACCAAATGCTTAACTACAGAAGCAAACATCCCAAAACCCGGAGCTGCATCAGAACATTATTTCAATAAGCCACAACACACTGCAGCACCCAGGAACTACGAACAGCTGAAGAAAATTTCTATACTACAAATTCAGGAAGAACGGGTACCCAATAAACAATATCCCAACAACAAACCCAAACAAGCAGACACAACGTGCCCAGAAGCTCTAGCCACTTTACCTTACATCAACAACGTCTTGGAAATTATTTGATACCCTTGGCATCATGGTAGCCCATAAACTCACCAACACACTTAAACAACAGCTAATGAACCTGAAGGACCCTGTACAAACAACCAGCAAAACTAATGTCATTTACAAAATACCATGCAAGGACCGTAAAAAAAAAAATCTACATTGGACAAATGGGCAGAAAGCTCGCCACCAGGATACCTGAACACCAACTAACTACCTAAAGACATGACCCATTATCACCAGTATTGCTATATATAGACAAGGGAAGACACACTTTGGGACAACACATCCATCGTAGCTAAACAGAGACATGCACGAGAATTCCTAGAGGCCTGGCATTCTAACCGGAACTCTCTCAATAAATACATCGATTTAGACCCCATCTACCATTCTCTGAGAAAGAGACCCAGAAATTATATCACCCACCTAAGAAACCAAGACACAAAACAGAAAGCCATAACACCAATGCTTCACCAGAGGCTCACTGATGATATTCCCTAGCATGGTGGCGAAACATCTGAAAAAAACCTTCCAGCTCAACAAGCAAACTTACGACCAGAGAATTGGTATAAATGGGCAAGTACTCAAACTGGCAAGACATGATCAGTGGTTTCTTACAACAATCTATGTTCGGGCCTCAGTTATTCACAATATTCATTTTTGACTTGGAAAATGGCATAAAACGTCAAATATCCAAATTTGCTGATGACACAAAGTTGGGCAGTATTATAGACAGTGTTGACAATATCATAAAATTACAACAGGGTAGTGATAGATTAGGTGAATGAGCAAAGCAGTCACAGGTGGACTTTAATGTAAGTAAGTGAGAGGTTATCCAATTTGGCCCAAAAATGATATATTTTTTTAAGAAGACACAAAGTTAAATATGTTAGATGTCTAATGAGATTTGTGGGTTTCAGGTGCATAGTTCTTTGAATTGCCATAAATAGGTGTAGAAAATAGTCGAGAAAGCTGAGAAGGCCACCATATGCAAATGGCTTGATTATAAAGGTGCAGAATCATGCTGCAGTTATACAAAACCCTTAGTTAGACCCCACTTAGAGTACTGTGAGCAGATCTGGGTGCCTCACCTTAGGAAGGATGTTTTGACCCTGGAGGGAGTTCAACACTGGTTTATAAAGATGATACCCAGACTTCAGGGGTTCAGTTATGAGAGGAGATTAAATAAATTAGGCCTCAATTCTCTAGAACTTAGAAGGTTAAGGGGTGATCTAATCGAGATCTTCAGAATATTTACAGGGAAAGACAGGATAGATAAAGATAAACTATGACCACTGATTGAAGATTCTAGAACCAGGGAGTATAATCTAAGAATTAGGGCCAGTTCATTCAGGAGAGATGTTAGAAAGGGCTTCGTGAAGAGTATCGTAAAGTTTGGAACACTTTTCCTCAAACAGTGATTCTAATTCAATTGTTAAAATTGAAATAGATGAGATAACTTTGCTTATTAAAAATTCGTGATATGGGCCTAAGGCAGATAAATAGAGTTAGGCCACAAATGAGCAATAATCTTAATGAGTGGCAGAACAGGCTTGATGGGCTGAATGGCCAACTCCTGTTCCTGTGTTCCTATGATCATGCCCGAGGCTCTTCCATAAGATGCACTTCTCTACATCTACCCTGTGAAGTCCCCTGGGAGACCTGAAAGTTTAAATAAGGTTGCCTCTCACTCTTCTAAATTCCAGTGAGCACGGGCAATCTACTCAACCTCTCATAAGCAAGTCTGTCCATACCCAAGATCAACCCAGTGAACCTTCTCTGGACTGCCTCCAGTATATCCATCCTCAGATGAGGGAATCAAAACTGTTCGTAGTATTTCCAAATATGAGCTAAAGCTGGTTGGAGTCATACTGGCACAAAGGAAAATGGTGGTAGTTATTGCAGGCCAGTCATCATAGCTCCAGGACGACTCTGGAGAAATTCCTTAGGATAAGGCCCAGGCCCAACCATCTTCTGATGCTTTATCAACAACCTTTCCTCCATCGTAATTTCAGAAGTGAGGGTGTTGCTGACTATTGCACAGTTAACCTTGCATCAGCCATTGGGAAAATGCTGGAATTCATTATTAAGAAAGTATTAGGAGGAGTTTAGGCAATCAGTTGAAGCTTGTCCAATTTGGAAGGTAGGGTAGAAAAATGAAATATGGTTTAATTGCAGAATGCTGCAGTACATAAACTACAAGGAAATAGAGTATAAAAGTAGACATATTTTGTGCAAATGTGCATGCTATTGGTGAGACCACACCCAGAATACAAGGTGCAGTTTTGATGTTCTGATTTATTAAGGTTATGCTTGTATCAAAGCAATTCAGAGCAAGTTCACTAGAGTGGTTCCGGAAACGAAGAGACTGTTTTATGAGGAAAGGTTAATCAGGTTATACTGTATTCATTGCTGTTTGGAAGAGTAACAGTTGATCTTTTCAAGCAAATATGATTCTGATGATGCATGACAGGTTTGACAATGAAATATTTTTTTCTGTTTGGGAGAGGGGATGATCCAGAACAAGGAGGAATAGTTTAGGAATAAGATATTTCCCGTTTCAGATTGAGAGGAATTTCTTCTCTCAGAAGAATGAATAATCTTTAGAATTCTGCTTTCTGGAAAATGTTGGAGGCTGGCTCACATGATATATTCAAGGCTGAATTGAACAGTTTTTGATCTATAAGACAGTCCAAGATTATGGGAGAAGGCAGGAGATTAGAACTGAGACCACAATCTGATCATCCAGGATCTTGTAGAATGGTGGGGCAAGCTCAGGAGCCATTTGACCTACTTCTGTTCGATATGGTATTATATCACTCCCATAATGCATTGTTAGAATCATGAATCATACAATTTTACAGTACAGAAGGAGGCCATTTGTTCCATAGTGTCTATACCTGCTCTTGAAAGAGCTCCAGCTAGACCCACTGCCTAGCCCTATCTCCATAACCCTCTAAGATCATGACTTTCAAATATGTATCCAACTCTCTTTGAAATGTCTTATGGAACCCTCCTCCATCACTCTCAGGCAGCACATTCCAAATCCTAACAACTTTGAGTAAAGAAGCTTCTCCTCATCTCAGTCTTAACTCTTTTACTGACAATCTCGAAATTGTGACTGCTAGGAAAGGTTGTTGATAAAGCATCTTTACCCTGTCAAAATTGTTCATAATTTTGAACACCTCCATAAAGCCAGCTTTTAATCTTCTCTGCTCAAAGGTGAATAAGCCCAATCACCCTAATCTTCCCTGTAATCTAAAATCTTTCATTCCCAATATTATTCTTGTACATCTCCTTTGAACTCTCTCATGACCTTTAACATCCTTCCTTAAATAAGGTGCCTGAAGACAAATACTCTGAATGTGATGTGACCAATGATTCGTAGAGGTGTAGTATCTCTTCGAGTCATAGAGATGTACAGCACAGAAACAGACCCTTTGGTCCAACTCATCCATGCCAACCAACCCAATCTAGTCCCCTTTGCCAGCACTTGGCCCATATCCCTCTAACCCCTCCCTCTTCATTTACCCATCCAGATGTCTTTTAAATAATATAGTTGTACCAGCCTCTAACACTTCCTCTGGCAGCTCATTCCATACACGCACCTCCCTCTGCATGAAAAAGTTGCCCCTTAGGTCCCTTTTATATCTCTCCCCTATCACTCTAAACCTATGTCCTCTAGTTCTGGACTCCCCCACCCCAGGGAAAAGACTTTGTCTATTTATCCTATCCAAGACCGCATGATTTTATAAACCTCGATAAGGTCACCTCTCAGCCTTTGACGCTCCAGGGGAAAACAGCCACAACCTATTCAGCCTGTCCCTATAGCTCAAATCCTCCAACCCTGGCAACATACTTGTAAATCTTTTCTGAACCCTTTCAAGTTTCACAACATCCTTCCAATAGGAAGGAGACCAGAATTGCACACAATATTCCAGAACTTCTTTGTTTTTATACTCTCTATCTCTATTAATAAACCCAAGGATCCTATAACAATTTTAAAACCTGCCTGACCACCTTCAGAAAATCATGCACATGAACCCCAAGGTCCCTCTGCTCCTGTACTCCCTCAAGTTGGAGCATTGAGCCTGTACTGTCTCTTCATGTTTCTTTTATTAAAATGCATTACCTCACATTTCCCTGCATTATAACTCATTTACCAGGTGTCTACCCACTGAGCCAACTTGTCGGTGTCCCTCTGAAGTTGCTCGTCATCATCCTCATAATTCCCTATTCTCCCCAAGTTTGCATCATTTGTAAATTTAGAGATTTTTGCCTTCAATACTCATTTCCAAACTATTTACATAAATCAGGAAGAGGAAAGGTCCCAACACTGATTCCTGGGGAAAATCACTTTCACCTCATGTCCAACCTGAGAAATGCCCATCTATACCTACCCTGTCCTTTTTTAGCCAATTTATAATCCATGTTGCCAAGGACCCATCAATCCCAAACATTTCTACACTCATAGAATCCTAGCAATACAGAAAGAAGCCATTTAGTCTATTGAGTCTACACCGACGCCCTGAAGAGCATCCCACCCAGACCCAGACCCCCACCCTATCCCAATGACCCTCACCCTATCCCAATAACCCCACATAGATAATCCACCTAGCCTACACCATCCTGGACTCTATAGGTCAATTTAGCAAAGCTAATTTACCTCGCCTGCGCATGTTTGAACTGTGGGAAGAAATCCACGTAGACACCTGGAGAACATGCAAACTCCTCATCCAAGACAGTTATCTGAGGCTGGCTTTGAACTCAGGTCACTGGTGCTATGAGGCAACAGTGCTAACCACTGAGCCACTGTGCTGCCCTAATTTGCTAGCCAACCTGTCATGTGGCACCATATCAAATGCTTTCTGAAAGTTCAAATATACATCTACAGCACAATGCTCATCCACTCTTGTGTTACCTCATCAAAAGAACTCAATTAAAGTTGCTAGGCATGACCTGCCCTTGACAAAGCCATGTTGACTGTCGAGTATCAACTTACCCTGTATTGTGGCCTCCATCAGTTTTCCGACTATTAAAATCAAGCTAGAGGTCTGTCGTTTCCTAGGTTATCCTTTGTCCCTTTCTTAAGCAACAGTGTCACATTTACAATCCTCCAGTTTGCCAGGACTAACACTGTGTTTGGAGAAACCTAGTAAATTTCTGTCAACAGTTCCTCAATTTGCTCCCTTAACATTTTGGTCTAGGATGCATCCCATCTGGGCCTGACAACTTCTCTACCTGGAGTTCTGCCAGCCTTTTTAGCACCTTCTCTTTATCTTTCACTATCCTGTTAAATTGCTCAACATCCCCATTTCAATGAGGGCATTGTCACCATCTTCTAATTTGATGAAGACAGAAGCAAAATATTCATTTTATATTTCTGCTATATCCTTTGCTTCAGTGCGCAGTTTACCTTGCTTGTTTGGAATGGGCCCCTCTCTATCTTTCACTAATCTTTTACTCTTATTATGTTTGAAGAATATTTGTTTTAGCCATCTTTTCCTCATGCTTCCTCTCAGCCTTCCTTATTTCAACCTTAGCCTCTCTTCTGCATTTGAGACACTGTTTCTTATTTCTATTACTATTAATATTCCGGTGTGCATCGTATGCCTCCTTTTTCTTCCTTATTTTCTCATCAATATCCTTAGTCACCCAGGGTATTCTAGATTTGGATATATATTTCTCTGGGGCATGTATTAGCTTGTACCCTATTCATCTCCCTTTTGAAATTCTCCCATTTTTCATCTACTGTTTTATCCACCAAAGTGTATTTCCAATCAATATGCTCCAGTTCAATTTTTAGACCCCTATAATCTGCCCTCTTCCAGTCTGGGATCTTAATAATCGACTGATTTTTATCCTTTTCCAACTTAATATTGAACCTTATTATGTTATGATCACTTTCTCAAATTCTCCTCCACGTTGACATTCAGCATTTGGCCTGCCTCATTTCCCAGGACCAGAAACAGTGCAACCCTGTCCCTAGTAGGGCTAGATACGTACTGCTCCAGAAAATTCTCCTGCAGACATTGCGGGAATTTCTCCCCTTTCCTGCCTCATCTTGGTCCCAGTTTACACAAGTATAATTGAAATTATCACTATCACAACCATACTTGTCCTGCAGGTGTCCAATGCTGTCTTCTCCTTCCTCCCCACTTTTTGGAGATCTATAATATATACCTAACAAGGTCATTGCTCCCTTTCTGTTTCTCACCTCCAACCATAAGTAACTCAGGAATTATATCTCATTCAAGAGCAGTGACGCTGTCTTTGATCAAGATGCTACATCTCCTCCCCTTTTTCCCACCCTGTTTCTACTAAAAGCCTTGTAACCCCTGGATGTTAAGTATCCAGTCCTGTTCTGGGCTTGAGCAATGTTTATGTCAATGGTAGTATGTCATAACCCATAGAGCAATTTCAGCTTCCAGTACCCCAGTTTTGTTCTCTACATTCCGTGCATTTATATACTTGCAATTTAACCCTGCCCTTACCTTTTTCTTGCTCGTGGGAGGAGATTATTTCTTTGTTCCCTGTCAATACTGAATCCTTCCCTTCCTTCCTTTTTCCCATTCGCCATCATCTCTCTTTTGCCCTCTCTGGTATATCCAAAACAAGGCCCATTTATCAACCCACCCCTCCTACCTTATAAGTTTTAATCCATTCCACCACAGCCAGGAGATTAGTTGCTTTTCTGATCAGGTGAAGCCCTTCTCAACAGCTTTCTCCTTTTCCAAAAATGATCCCAATGTCCCAAAAGTCTAAACTTCTCTCGTGTACACCACTGTTCAAGTCACCCATTGACCTCCCTGATCTGCCTTTGCCTAAGTGGAGAAGCTCATGGCCTATGTGTTGTTGGGGTTTAGCTGATTGGCATTCATTAACAATAACAATCTTCGTCTAGTTGCAATCCACTAAATATTGCAACCTTGTGCAAACTTAAGCACAAGAAAGTATATTGAATCATTCATCTATAAAATCTGAGAGATGACAAAAACTGTGCAAACTCCTGTGTCTGTAGACAACAGAATGAATAACTTTACTTGTTCAACTAATATAATGGGCAGCGCAAACATTAAACTCCAGAGTGTTGTTTAATGAAATGTTATGTGTAGCCTGCCAAAGGGAAGTTAACCATAAGGTTAAATTATGAGATTAAACACTTGACCTAGATTTGCAATTTGCATTTTTGTCTTCTAAAATGTAATTGCATATCTCCCTTATTAATTTTGTTAAATTAATCAAGAAGGAGGATATATTCCCATGTCAACTCGAGGGTTTGTCACCGTCGTTGTAAGTCTAGTTGGTCTATTTTTAGCATGCTCTTGAACTTATTCATCAATTTAAACTGACTTCTCTAAATTAAAAAAAATGTACTTGAAGGGTTGATCCATTTAAGTTTGTCAGTAAAGTACATTTGTGTGAATTTGTAATGTCATCACATTAAATTAAATAATCTGGAAAGAAAAGCTATATTTTTACAGTTGCCGCAATAGTTTACTATGAGGTTTCAGAAAGCTCTGAGAATCCCAGATTTTATTCCGAATTGGTACTGACTCCCAGGCAGAATTTTAGACCTGATCAGGATCTTGGCTGCTGGCTTGTAAACCACCGAGAGCTCTGGTTGTCTCTTTTCGGGAATGGGTGTGCTGTTCTGTTCGACTCAGGCACTTGACAGACTTGGGGCATAGGTCTAGGATTAGAAACTCATTTATTGTAATTTTTTTAAAAGGAGATATTTATCTCTATCAGTATGACACCTACACAACATGATAAATGGCACATCAGTAGTGAGTAATGACTGAAGAAGGGTCACAAGGAAGGCTCAGCAGTAAGAGCAGGTGTGTGGCTTTTGGCAGACTTGCACCCCCACAAATACCTTTGAATGAGTAACCCCCATCCTACCGGGGAGACCTGCAAATAACTAGCACACATTTCCCTGTCATGCTTGCCAAATGTGGATGTGCCGGTGTTGGACTGGGTGGACAAGGTCAGAAGGCGCACGGTGGCTCAGTGGTTAGCACTGCTGCCTCTCAGTGCCAGGGAGCCAGGTTCAATTCCCACCTCGGGCAACTGTCTGTGTAGAATTTGCACATTCTCCCCGTGTCTGCTTGGTTTCCTCCGGGTGTTCCGGTTTCCTCCTACAGTCCAAAGATGTGCAGGTTAGGTGAATTGGCCGTGTTAAATTGCCCGCAGTGTTAGGTGCATGAGTCAGGGGTAAATGTAGGAGAATGGGTCTGGGTGGTATGCTCTTCAGAGGGTCGGTGTGGATTTGTTGGGCCGAAGGCCCTGTTTCCACACTGTAGGGAATCTATTCTTAAAAAAAAACACCAGGTTGTAGTCCAACAGGTTTATTTGAAATGGCAAGCTTTCGGAACACTGCTCCTTCATCAGGTGAAGTAAAGAAAAGCAGACAAGCACAGAATTTATAGGCAGAGAGTTCAGTAAACAGATAGATCAAAAGATGATATAAATGATGTGAGTAGAGTGTTGATAGGCTGAATATTAAGTCTATGCAGGTGATCAAAAGCCAACAGCTGAATAGCAAGTAAAGAGATGACCGAAAGTCTGATTAATTGAGTCAGAGAGATAATTCCAACAAACTAAAAATAACGGAGTGCTGCAGACAAACAAAATGACAGGAATGAAATTATATGTACAAGAGCTACGTGCTGAGGATCTAACCAAAGTAACAAGTGATCTAAAACCATACAAATTAAATAAGGTAGAGAGATCATAACAAGTTATCAATGTGCTGGTACCAAAATAGGACAGTAAGGAAGATTTTACAAATACAGATCAGTATGGTGGGTTACATGTAGCGTGATGTGAACCCAGGTTCGCGGTTGAGGCCGTCTTCATTAGCTATCCGTTTCTGCTCGGTGATTCCATGATTTTGTGTGTCTCAAAAGCCACCTTGGAAGATGCTTACAGGAAGTTTGGAGGCTGAATGTCCTTATCCGCTGATGTTTTCCTTAACTGGGAGGAAACATCCCTGTCTGGCAATTGTTGTGCGGTGTCCATTCATCCGTTGTCATAGTATCTGCATGGTTTCACTAAGATACCATGCCTCAGAATGTCCTTACTTGCAACATATGAGGTAGACAACATTGGCTGAGTCCCGTGAGTATCTGGCGTGTACGTGGTGGATGGTGTCCCCACACATGATGGTAGTATCCAAGTCAATGGTCTGACATGTCTTGTAGAGGTTGCCATGGCAGGGTTGTGTGGTGCTGTGGTCTATGTTGTCCTGAAGGCTGGGTAATTTGCTGTGAACAATGGTCTGTTTAACGTTTGGTGTTTGTTTGAAGAGATGTAGGGGCGTAGGGATGATCTTGGCAAGATGTATGTCCTCATCGATGACATGTTGAAGGGTGCGAAGCACATGGCATAGTCTATCTGCTCCGGGGAAGTACTGGAAGATGAAGGGTACTTTGTCGGTCTTGTCCTCTGAGGAGGTCATTGCGGTTTTTCAGTGTGGCGTATTGGAACTGGTGATTGATGAGTTGAGCACTGTATCCCGTTCCAATTAAGGCATCTGTAGGTGTGCGTTGCATTCCTCTTTGGCTGAGCAGATCATGTGTATACACAGGGCTTGTCCGTAGAAAATGGCTTCTTGAACATGTTTAGGGTGGAGGCTAGAGAAGTGTGTCATCGTGAGGTTATCCATGGGCTTGCGGTCGAGTGAGGTACTGAGTTGTCTATCCTTGAAGGAATTGGGTGTGTCCAAGAATGAGACTGATTCTGAAGCGTAGTATGCTAAATCTGATGGTGTGATGAAACTTGTTGATAATGTTTTATAGTTGTTTCAGTGATTCTTCGTGACAACTCCAGAGGAGGAAAATGACATTGCTGTATCTGGTGTTTAGCATTGATTGGAGGTCCTGTGCAGCATAGAAGTTGTGCATGAACTTCTGCAAAAAAAGGTTGGTGTATTGGGGTGCAAATTTGGTCCCCAAGGTTGTTCCGTGTGACTGGAAAAAGAACTCCTTACTGAAGGTGAAGACAAGGATGAAATGGATGAGTAGTAGGATGCCATCTGAAAATTGGCAGTTGTTGGTGCTGTTGCAGTGATGCACTTATCATGGGGGATGCTGGGATAGAGTGCCAATACGTCCATTGTGACGAGGAATGTTCTTGGTTTGACTGGTCTGTGGAGTTTCTGTAAGAAGTCTGTAGTGTTGTGACAGAAAGTGGAGGTTCCTTGTACAATGGGTTTCAAGATGTACTTGACATAATCAGAGCAGTTCTCACACAGGGTCCTGTTGCTTGATGTGATGGGACGACCACGTGTGTTGACTTTGTGTCTTCGGAAGGCAGTAGAAGTCTCCTATGGGAGATGTACGTGCGATGAGGATGCACAGAACAGGTCTGAATCAAAGGTCTTGATCACCCATGTGTTCACCGTCACTCACCATCTGACATTTTTGATAACCTGCAGAGACTTACTGTTAAGCCTGTTGACACTCTACTCTCCCATTTATATGATATTTTGATCTCTGCCCATAAATTCTGTACCTGTCTACTTTTCTTCACTTCACCTGAAAAAGGAGCAGCACTCCAAAAGCTTATGATTTCGAATAAGCCTGTTGGACTATAACCTGCTGTCATGTGACTTCTCACCATGCTTGCCAAATCACAAGGCACCTGTCTGTCACTGATTTAACACTAACAACAGGGGGATGAGGTCCTGAAGTAGGGAAGGAAGTTTGTTCATGGGCCATTCCACTGCACACTTAATCCACCTGACATACAGACATGTCAACCCTGCAAAGTCCTCCTTGCTAACATCTGGAGCTTCTGTCAAATTTGGGAATGCTGCTCCAAGGGCGAGTTGAGCAAGGTTCTGGCCATAGCCATGCTCACTGAATCGTAGTTCATACTACACAAGAGAGTGTCATCATCATCCCAGGGATGTGCTGTCCAGATACAACAGACCCACCAACGGTGGCACACAGTTGGAGAAATGATAGGTTTTTCTGGGAGTCTTCAACATTGAGTTCAGACATCATGAGTCATGACATCAGGTGAAAAGTGGGCAAAGAAACCACCTGCAGAAAAGCTAATTGTAACCCAATCAGTCTATTCTCAATCATCAAGGTGATGGAAGGGGTCATCAACAGTGCCATCAATTGGCACTTAATCAACAATAAACTGGTCATTGATCTAGGTTTATATTCACACAGCTGAAAAGAGCTGCACTCAAGATGTAAGCATTTGACCACATGTGACATCAAGGAGCCCGAGCAAAACTGGAGCTGATGGAAATTTGGGACAAACTCTCTGCTGGTTGGATTCATACCAGCACCAACAAAATGGTTGTGATTGTTGGAGGCTAATCATCTCAGTTCCTCTGCAGGAGTTCCTCAGGGACATTACCTTAGTCCAACCATCATCAGCTGTTTCATCAATGACGTGCTTTCCTCCACTGTAAGGCCAGAAGTATGGATTTTCACTGATGATTGCACAATATTTGGCACCATGGGCTAAGAAGTGGCAGATAGAGTTTAATTTGGATGAATGTGTGGTATTGTGTTTTGGTAAACCAAACAAGGGCAGGACTTATACAGTTAATGGTAGTGCCTTGGGTAGTGTTGTAGAGCAAGGAGACCTCGTGGTTCGGGTACATAATTCTTTGTTATTTGCATCACAGGTGGACAGTATGATTAAGAAGGCATTTAGCATGCTTGCCTTCATTGCTCAGACCTTGAGTATAGGAGTTGGGATGTCATGTTGAGATTGTACAGAACGTTGGTGAGGCCTCTTCAGGAGTCGTGTGTACTGTTTTGGTCACCCTGTTACAGGAAGGTTATTATTGAACTGAAGATGGTTCAGAAAAGACTTATCTGGATGTTGCAAGGATAGAGGGTTTGAGTTATAAAAATAAACTGGATAGACTGGGACTTATTTCATTGGAGCATAGAATGTTGAGGGGTAAACTGAAAGAGGTTTATAAAATCATGAGGAGCAGAGATAAGGTGAATAGCAAAGGACTTTGCCCTAACATGGGTGAGTTCAAAACTCAGAATATTTCTAAGATGAGAAGAGAAAAATTTAAAAGCACATGAGGGGCAACTTTTATACACAGAGTGGTTAGTGTGTGAATGAACTGCAAGAGGAAGTGCTGGATGCAGTTACAATTACAATATTTAAAAGAGAAATATATGAATAGAAAAGTTAAGAGGGATATGGGCCAAATGGAGGCAGGTGGGAATGGTTTTGTTTGGGAATATGGTCAGCATGGGCTAGTTGGACTGAAGGGTCTGTTTCCATAATGCATGATTCAATCACCATTCATGATTCCTCAGGCACAGAAGCAGTCTGTGTCTAAGTGCAGCAGGATTTAGATATCACTTAGACTTGAGCTGAATGTGGCACAGAGTATTGAACCAGATGTGCCAGGTAATGATCAACTCCAATAAAAGAGAATCCAATCTTCACTCCTTGATATTCAATGGCATTATCATTGCTGAATATCTGGTTACAATAGACTAAAAATTGAAGTGGACTAACCACATAAATTCTGTGGTTACAAGAGCTGGTCAAAATCTGTCCACCATCCACTAGGCCCGAACCAGGAGTGTGGTGGAATTCTCCTACTTGCCTGGGTAGATATAGCTCCAACAAGGCTCAAGAAGTTTGGCATCACCCAGGAGCCAGCTTGTTTGGTGCCCTTTCACATACTTGCAGTATTCAATCCCTACACAATCAACACAATCTTGTACCATCTACAAAGTGCATTGTAACAATTCACCAAAGGTCCTTTGACCTTGCCAACAGCATTTGAAAAAGGACAGCTCACCACCATCCTCTCAATCGAAAATTAGGATTGGGCAGTAAATTCTGGCCAAGCCAGCAATCCTTTGAATGAATATAGAAAGAATCATTTATAACAGTATGCGCATATGCGTAATAATAATTGTGATGCCCACCATGGTCATGTTGTTCATTGGTATGCATTAACCAGGTCCAGGCATGAAAAAACATTAGACAGCAGACGGTACAATTGGCAAAATACCCCAATAAAAGCTTGTGCCTTCAAAAGAAAGAATTAGGTGGAATGATTGAATATTCCTCAATGTCACAAGGGCAGACAACTGTTTACTTAGTCACCTTACTCTGCTCTCTTTTATGCATTAGACATACTGACTGAAAGACGCATCAAAGTCAGCATACTAAAATTTTAAACAAGTTGCCTCTTTATGATGATGCCACCAGAAGCAAAGCCTCATGATGGCATATCAACTGCCTCTAATTAATCACACAAAAGACTAAAATGGATGACTAAGTGATACCAATCAATATTGTTTTATTTCAGCACGTTAGGCTTGCATGAAATTTAGTGATATGTATTTTTACTTCGAGTAATTTCAATTTACAGGAATTCTGGGGTTATCCTTGCATACAAATGTTCTGTCACGATCACAACCTAAATCAATGGAAATATATGAAGATGTATTTAACATTGGTTAAACCATTATAAGGTTTAATCTTCTTTTCCTTATTTGTTCACCAAAGAAGCAAACATTTTCTTTAATTTTGTCACTGTTGTGTTACCATGACAAGCAAATGCTATCCTTTGACATTGGTTTTGGTGTTCTTTTTAACAAACAGCATTTCAAATCCTTCTCAGATTCTGTTGAACAAGGAGTAATCAACTAATCAATAAATGAGTATAATCTCTTTTCAGAACTCCAGAGGACAGTGAGCAGTGTGAAAGCCTCATTCCTATGCATGGTGTTTCTCAGGAGGAAGGAACTAATTGTTGTTCATGAACCCAGGTATAAGATTATACTGTTGGATATTAACATATTTACCATTTCCAGATTGCTAACTGCCTGAACATATGAAAATTTATTCCATGTATGAATACCCATGAAAGATGTATACCCATAGGTTACCTTGGGCAGATTAGCCTCATCTACCGTTAGAAGGAAAATCTCCATACTGATGCTTTTGAACTTTGTCTTTTTTACATATCTGTGCATTTTAAAATGACAAGATCAATTTGAATAGGCCTAAGGCTGGTTGTGAGTTGTACCCTTTTCTGATGATCTTTCGACAGCTACCAGCTTAAAACCTTGATAAGCATGGCACTCCTTTATTTTAAGATGGCTGTAATTCTGCTTCATCTGTATTTGGGGATATTTCGATCATTAAAGAAATGCATGATAATCTTTGTATATTTACATATGTTGTAAATCATATTAGTTCACTTAGCTACTCGTTAGCTAATGATTCCTTATCTGTCAACTTCCTTCGGATCTAACAAAAACTGAAATTGCTGGAAAAGCTCAGCAGGTCTGGCAGGCATTTGTTAAGAGAGAGGGTGGCACAGTGGCTCAGTGGTTAGTACTGCTGCCTCACAGCACCAGGATTCCAAGTTTGATTCCAGCCTCAGGTGACTGTCTGTGTGGAGTTTGCACGTTCTCCCCGTGTCTGCGTGGGTTTCCTCCGGGTGCTCCGGTTTCCTCGCACAATCCAAAGATGTGCAGGTTAGGTGAATTGGCCATGTTAAATTGCCCATAGTGTTAGGTGCTTAGTCAGAGGGAAATGGGTCTGGGTGGGTTACTCTTTGGAGGGCGGGTGTGGACTTGTTGGGCCGAAGGGCCTGTTTCCACACTGTAGAGAATCTAATCTAACCTACAAATCAGTGTTAACATTTTGGGCTGAGTGAGCCTCCCTCTTCAAATCTAATGTCCTTTGTGTACTCAGCTCCCTCCTCTCTCGACTGCAACTTGATTTCTGCCATGACTTTCAATACAGCATTAAAAATCTTTCAAATGATTAATTTTATTTTCACTTCCTTCATAATACTTAAAGCATAGCCCTCCCTCAGCTCATCTAGGCTGAAACTCTTATCTATGTCTTCATTACCTTTTAAGTACAAGTATTCCACTGATCTCCTGGCCAGTCTCCCATCTTGAAGCTTGAGTTTAAAATACGTATTTTTATAATACATTGCTTGTGTGTTATTCTATGGTCTATCTCCTTTCTATCTCTGTAGCATTCACCAGCACTACATCTCTTTATTTTCCTTACAGTAATTTTAAGTTCTCTGATAATCCCTATTACTTGCATAGCTGGCAAAGGTTTTTTGTAATTCTCAGTCTTGGGTATAGCAAAATGAAAGGTTTGAAATCTAATGGACAATTCCTCCTTCACTATTCGTCTCCTTCCATAATCGTACCCTACCTCCTATTTTTTATTGAATGTAGTATGGTCTGTTGTTCTTTTTAAACTTTATTTTGAAATTTTATTTCTGTCTGCCTGCACATTTTTTCTTCAGTATTTTCATTGCTAAAACTATAAGGTATTTTTAGTCCTTCCCTAATTTCTATGTTAGAATTTAAAAACTGGAATTCTTTCACTTTTGCTTCAACTATTCTCTTCAATAGATTAACACCTGGCATCATCATACTAGTACATCCTGATTCATAATCTCCATTTTATCTTCTATCCATTTTAACCTTGGTCATGCTGCACACAACAGGACTTGCTTTCTCGTTGGTTACCCAATAACTTAATTAAAGTTGTATCATGTTCCTGGGATGACAAAACCTTTGCATAAACCAAATCATCCACCGAGGTTTCCGCCACCTCCATACAGACCCCATCACCAGGGATACATTTCCCTCCCCACCCCTTTCCGCCTAACGTGAAGATCGTTCCCTCCGTGACTACTGGTCAGGTCCACACCCTCACCTCCTGGCACCTTCCCCTGCCACCACAGGAATTGCAAAACCTGCGCCCACACCTCCTCCCTCACCTCTATCCAAGGCCCTAAAGGAGCCTTCCACATCCATCAAAGTTTTACCTGCGCATCCACCAATATCACTTATTGTATCCGTTGCTCCTGATGCGGTCTCCTCTACATTGGGGAGACTGGACGCCTCCTAGCAGAGCGCTTTAGGGAACATCTCCTGGACACCCGCACCAATCAACCACACCGCCCTGTGGCCCAACATTTCAACTCCCCCTCCCACTCTGACGAGGACATGGAGGTCCTGGGCCTCCTTCACCACCGCTCCCTCACCACCAGACGCCTGGAGGAAGAACGCCTCATCTTCCGCCTCAGAACGCTTCAACCCCAGGACATCAATGTGGACTTCAACAGTTTGCTCATTTCCCCTTCCCCCCCACCTCACCCCAGTTCCAAACTTCCAGCTCAGCACTGTCCCCATGACTTGTCCTATCTGCGTATCTTCTTTTCCACCTATCCACTCCACCCTCTTCCCCCCCCCCCCCCCCCACCCCTGACCTATCACCTTCATCCCCTCCCCCACTCACCTATTGTACTCTATGCTACTTTCTCCCCACCCCCACCCTCCTCTAGCTTATCTCTCCACCCTTCAGGCTCTCTGCCTGTATTCCTAATGAAGGGCTTTTGCCCGAAACGTCGATTTTACTGCTCCTCGGATGCTGCCTGAACTGCTGTGCTCTTCCAGCACCACTAATCCAGAATCTGGTTTCCAGCATCTGCAGTCATTGATTTTACCTCATGCAATACACATTTTCTGACTGCTGTAAACACAGCATTGTAAAACTGAGATTACTCTTGAAAAATATCCTACGTACCTTCTAAATGGGAAATGAACCCATCCTAGAGTTCAATATATGAATAGCTCTTTGTTTTGTTGTCTTTTCATTTCATTTCCTGGAGGTTCTGTTGGCCTTTGTTTCATTACAAGCTGATAATGCACTTAACAAGGTACAAAAAAGCTAAAGACTCTATGCTTTGTTTTTGAGTTAATGGTTATTTTTATTAATTGCATTCTATTTCCAGTTGCTCAAAGTACTAAGAAATTTATTGATATGTGAAATATAAATATAATTTGGTATGAATACCTGTATCTCTCTTTCAAGGGTAAAGAAATTCAATTTGTTTCTTTTTCTTGTTTTTGTCCCTAGACTGAAGATAAATCCACCAAGTATTTTTGCGCTCAGACAATCTCCTGAAGTTCTGATGAATCCATATTCTTTCAGTGCCTGTTCAAAAGTCCCACCCATGAAATTTCAACTCTCTTAAGACACTGCATACACTTAGAACTGCTACCTGTTGGGAATATCAGTGGATTACAAACAAAACAGCAGAATTATTTGTATATCGCTTGAGATTGTTGTGGAAAATTCAGCTTTCAATACAACCTATCTGCCTTACTGAATGTATCAAACTTTTAATTCAACTTGAAAATAGAATACTATTCTGTGAATGTGAGGATAAACTGTTTTTGGACCATTATTTTTGTCAGTAGATTTTTGGAAAATACTAGCCAACATTGATACTGAAGAGCTACATACCTAAAGTACAACATATGATATCAGTAATGCTGTATTGACTCACCTACAGGGAGAAAGGAAAATGGCTTTGATTAAGAACCAATCCAATTTTAGCATTCTGTGTACATCCTATTAATCTAACCAAGAGGAAATATCAAATTAATGTTCACAGAAGCAAAGGGAACTTACAACTTTGAGACACAGTTCAAACAACAATATTACTAAGGTGTTGCCTGGTTAAACTGTGGATACACTACATAATCATATTTTCTGAAAAGACTGATTCAGATTTCAGTATCTTTAATACTGTATGTTTCAAGTTGAATCTATCTCTGATCTCTCAAAGAACGTCCATTTCAGATGAATTAGATGACATAAGATTTTTCCATATATATTGAATTCCATGAGTCAGTGGTTTTGAAAAAAGAACAGAAACCATAATTTTGTTTGTGAGAAGTTGCAGTTTCTGCATTCTTGTACTAAATACATTTCTGTATGTATTCGTATTATGGTGCTTCTACAGTTATGTACACCATTTGTCTTTGATTCTCAGGAACTCAGTACAGTCAAGTAAGTAGTTCCATTCTTTTTTATTAGATCATGTAAATTTACTGATGTACTGAAGTTTTGTTTTTAAATGATGATCAGCCCTTCACTTATGGTTGGAGTGTTGTACTTAATGATTAAAAGTTCAGGTTTTTATGGTCTCCTTTAAAAAGGGCAATCAATGATATAGTATATTTCAACCAAATATTTCAGTGCTAATTCGTATACAAAGTAGAACAGGTTTGCAAAACTATGGTTTTAGTTCATTGTGGGTAAATTACTATTTTATTGATCAAAGTTTTATTGACTGCAACCATTTGACAACTACCATTGAATTATGGATTGAGCTTCATCCCCAGTCATCATTTAATCCAAAAATACCTTGTATAATTCTTCTAGTAAGTTGTTTGCATTCGTACGTCGGCAAAACTAGTGTATTGTACTAGTTAGTTTGGTGTAAACTCCAGTGTAATATAAATATTTGTTGTGAAATGTTTTCAATTTGTGAATATTCATGGTTGTTTGAACATATTTTATGAGTAAAGAGACACAAGCAGTGGTTTAACTTTGTTAGGAGAAGTGGTACATTATAAATCCCTGGTTAAGTCATAGCTGGAGCATTGTGGACAATTTGACATCATAACTTAAGAATAATATAAAAGCTTTTGTAAAGGTGCAGAGGAGGTTTTCTAGAATACTGAAACTGTTTTTAAAAATCTTTTCCTATGAACAGAGAAAACGAAGAAGTGAGCTAACAGATTTTCACTAAAGTAAATGGATTTTTAAAAAAAATTCCCTCTCATATGGGCAATAACTTGATTATTGATTTAGAATACATAGCAAATGATCTAGAGGGGAAATGTGTTTTTTTTTTCCAGAGTTGTCAGAATCTGGAAGTTTACTTGAAAAGATAATGCATTGGTAATTTAAGAATAAGAGTTGAATAGTTACTTGATGAGGAACTTGCATGAGTATTTGCAAAACATTGTAGAGAAGCGGAACAAAATACAACCTTTTCAAAGATCTCTTTTAGTAAGTTGAATGGTTTCTATCTGTGCTGTATATTTCTGTGGTTCTAACACAGTATTACTGGTAGACTCATGGTGTAAGATTTTGCTGTAAAGAAGCTCCTACTATGTCCAGTGATCCACTTGTTATACTTCACTTAAAAGACTAACTGCTACTGCAGCAGCTTGTACATGCATGGTTTCTCCAGCCGCTGAGGACATGACTGTGTGTCGTATAACATCATCTCCCAACTATTGCCTGCCTTTACCATGGCCCACTTTCAAAACATTGCTGCTTTACCTCATATCAGACTACTTTTTCCACTGCCCCTTGCCAGTGCCTTCATTTCTCCCCTTGAATCTCTGCCATCCATCAAGATACAAGCCAATGGGAGGGAGTAAGGGGATACAGGAGGTGATAGTGATGGAATGCAGGTCAGGCAACATCCAAGGAGCAGGAAAATCGATGTTTTGGGCAAAAGCCCTTCATCAGGAATAGAGGCAGGAAGCCTCCAGGGTGGAGAGATAAATGGAAAGGAGGGGGGAAGGGGACCTTTTGCCCACAACATTGATTTTCCTGCTCCTCAGATGCTACCTGACCTGCTGTGCTTTTCCAGCACCACTCTGATCTATACTCTGGTTTCCAGCATCTGCAGTCCTCATTTTTGCATAGTGATGGAATGGTCAGGAGCTGCAGGAGGATGCAAGGTAAAAGCCAGAGGAGTTCGAATGGTGTTTTCTTTTGTTGTCTTGGTTCATTTAATGGAAACGGTCAGCTGACCAAGATGTCATTGTCAGTGATATTACAACTGCAGGCACTACGACTGCACATTTGAAAAATGTTCTGCTCCTAATGTGATGACATAAATACGTTTAGCATTCATTTAATTCTAAGTTAATTAAAATGGATTATTGGTCATGTGACACTTTGTATAAAGAAAGCTATATACAACTGGAATATGAAATATTTAATACGTGGAGATTCTTTGATGTATTGCTTTTTTTTCCAAAAGACATTTGTCAGGAGCAAATATTTAATGCAGCTAAGGGGGACAATGTTGTTCAATGCTTTATAGTTCAACACTACTAGAAGGTTCTTTCTACTGTATTGTCACAATTCACTGATCTGCAAATGCAGAAAATATAATTAAGCATTAACTTCCCTCCAAAAGAAATAGTATTATCTGAGATGGACTTTTTTCTTTAGAAACAGTTTGAGTTTTCCTTATGAGTATTTTCAAATCAACTGTTGGGAGTTGCTTTTGGAGTAGATGGGACTTGAACCTTTGCCTCCTGGCTCAGAGCTAGGGAAACTGTGCCATATTGTGCCCACCCATTTGAGCCTGCACAGCGTGAAATTTTATACAGTCTTAGAGGTCACACAAGGGCTTACTGTGACTTAGTTATATCCTTAAATTGCATAACCATTTCAATTGTTCCTTCAACAAATTACATGCTTTGTGGCCTCTTCAGGTTTTATACTGCTTAACTATGCAGTCAGTTCTTCTATAACACAATTGTTGTGTTCTTGTGCAGCCCTGCATGCTAGAAAAATTGCGCTTTGGAAACAGTGCTTATTGGTGCAGTAATTGCATTACTGCCAACAAATGTTTTAAAGGTTTGCACTGTAGGTACAGCATCTCCAATTAGTCAGTTGCATTACAGCAAATTCATGTTGACAAAATATGCGTTTTAACAAAATTACCTGTATCATGAGGACAATCTGGCCTTCAATGAACATTGATCCTTAACTCTTGGACTAATATTTTATTTGTTAGTTATGTTCTGCTACCTTGTTGAACTTGTTATTATTGTTGTCATGCATTATGGCTTTTGAATCCCTGTTTTCATGCTCGTCCACCAGAAGTGCACCACACACTATTTAATTTGCAAAGAACTGCAGTTACAGCACCAGCTGCAAGGTGTTGTAACACTACTCAGCATTTGAATTTTATTGGATCAGCATGAATGATCTGGGTAAGGTGAATAGCCAAGGTCTTTTCTCTGAGGTGGGGGAGTCCAAACTAGAGGAGATAGGTTTAAGGTGAGAGGAGAAAGTGAGGACTGCAGATGCTGGAGATCAGAGCTGAAAATGTGTTGCTGGAAAAGCGCAGCAGGTCAGGCAGCATCCAAGGAACAGGAGAATCGACGTTTCGGGCATAAGCCCTACTTCAGGTGAGAGGGGCAAGATTTAAAAGGGACCTAAGGGGCAATTTTTTTCACACAGGTTGGTGCATTTATGGAATGAGCTGGCAGAGGAAGTGGTGGAGGCTGGTACAATAAGGACTTTTAAAAGGCATTTGGATAGGAAGGGTTTAAAGGGATATGTGCCAAATGCTGGCAAATGGGACTAGATTAGGTTAGGATATCTGGTCAGCATGGATGCATTGGACTGAAGGATCTGTTTCCGTGCTGTCCATCTCTCTGATCCTATGACATGGCACCATACCTTTGGAGGAAGAAGTAGATTTCAGGCAAAAGGGTGGAAACAAGTCCTTTTGTAGCCAACATGTAGTACTGTAAATTGATGTGGGACCTGAATTTCAAATTCACTTTTATAATTCGGAAGTAAAAATGCTGGATCAATGAGTGATGAGAAATTTACTGAAGTTTCCGAGACATCACATGGAGTACTGTTGTAGAACCCCAAGTATCTGCCAAATGTTATCCTTGTCTGCTATATTGAGAGTGGAATCCCTATAGATGTAAGAGCAAGAAAGACAACCTGCTGCCTTTGTTCAGAAGAAGACACAATAGAGCTTACTCTTGGGCTAAATTTCTCCATTGTAATGAGAAATGTTTTTAAAATAATTAATTGTAAATCTGAGTCTCGAAAACATCCCTGACTAGAATTTCTGATGCGCATGTTCTTGGTATGTATCTGAATGGCAAAGCTTCTGTGCAGGCCAATGTCAGTTGTCAGGGGAGACTAGGGTGTATGGAGAGGAGGCACATCAGTGGAAGGCTAGGAAGCCAGGCATGGAGAAGGGTAACAACTCAGGACTGGAGACAGATGGTTGGCAGGACAGCTCCAAAACTGTTCAACTACACAAGTAAGGAAATGTGAAAAACTCACTTGGCAGGTCATAAGTGGTCTCAAGATTTGGTTGCATTTAGTTCAAACAGCTTAGGAATCCTGAAATTGGGGCCATAACAATTAATTTCCACATGCAATGAGCTGATACCCTGTACATTTACATCTTCCCCTTTCCTAATGACATTTCTACTGCATGTTACAATCAGAAATGTGTACAAGATTCCTTACTGCCATTCCTGGAGTTTTGTTGTGAATTTAATGCTTAAATACCAGGTGCATGTATTATCTGTCGAGAACTGTTTCTCTCAGGGGACCATCACAGTTTTAGATTTTTTTTAGATTCCCTACAGTGTGGAAGCAGGCCCTTCAGCCCAACAAGTCCACACCAACCCTCCGAAGAGTAACCCACCCAGACTCATTTCCCTTCTGACTAATGCACCTAACACTATGGGCGGTTGAACATGGCCAATTCACCTGACCTGCACATCTTTGGACTATGGGAGGAAACCAGAGCACCCAGAGGAAACCCATGCAGACACAGGGAGAATGTGCAAACTCAACACAGACAGTCGCCCAAGGCTGGAATCGAACCTGAGACCCTGATGTTGTGAGGTAGCAGTGCTAATCACTGAGCCACCATGCTGCCCCACGTCTCTGTTCTTGACTTCCCAGATCTGACTGCTGACCTTGGCCCAGACTAATTTGCTTCACCAATCGAATGAAAAGCTCAGGATTTCAATTTGTTCTGTTAAAAATACACTTTACATTATACTTAGTGATAGAAATGTTGAAGTATCACCTTAATGGAAGGATAGCAAAAAGTAATCTCTGCGTAGAGGATGTCACACCTCCTGAGTATTTCCAGTGCTTTCTGTTTTATTTACACACACAATTATTGTAGCTTAGATTTTTGAAGATCATAACTCAATCTCAATGTGAATGATAAAATAACTTTAAGAATTGGCTGTTCTAACAAAAGATAGTCAAGAATCACTTGTTGACGAAACTGTATTACCCTAATCATCGTGTAATGTAAACTGAAAAATATTTTTACAATGTAAATCTGTGCAATAAAATGGACTTCTGTGAACTAGACACAGTAAAGATGAAGAGTTCACGAGATTGTTTCTGGCATGAGAACCTCCATAAATTGAGTTTATAGTCTGGAATTTAGAAGAATGAAAGGTGATCACATTTCACGCATTCAGAGGGACATGAAAGGATGGAATCTGAGTGATTGTTTTCCATTGCTGTGGAATATAGAAAGGAGCAAGAGGGCATTGACTCAGGCATTGTTGCATATATTGAATGATGAAAAAAGACATGTGCTTTTGGTGTTTTGGGAAATCAAGGGATGTGGAAATGTGGGTATCATGAAAGTGGAGTTGAAACTTGAAATCAGCTGTGATCAGATTCAATAATGGAGCAAGATCAATGGGTTAGATGCTCCACTACTGCTATTCCTTGTGGGTTTTGTTTCATTGGAAACTCTGAATTTGGATTAAATCTGAATTCAAGGTTTGTGGGTTCAACCCTTATTTTTGGACTTTCGGATCTAGGTTATGATTACAGACTATTGTGATGGTGGGGATGTTCTTGGAGAACCGATGGTTGAGAGGAGATTGACAGATCATGAAGGGATTTAATCAAAGCAGATCGACATTTTCTATTCGTGGAAGGTTGAGAGCTATTGAATATTTGGCTAGGCTTGCTAGAAAAATTACCAAGTTCTTGACAGGTTTGAACAAAGGCCAGTTATTATTATATAACCCTTGATTCCCCTACTGATTTAAAAAACTGTCTTGGCCTTGAATATGCTTAAAGATCAAGCTTCAACAGCCTTTGCAGTAAAGAATTCCACAGATTCACCTCCCTCTAAGAGAAGGAATTCTTCCTCATCTCTGTCTTAAATGGGTGACCCCATAATCTGTGGTTATGCCTTCTGGTCTGAGACTTTTATTTTTTATCCATTTGCAGAATGAGTGTCACTGACTAGGCCTTCCTTCTCATCAAAGGAAAAACAACCTCTCTGCATCTACCCTGTCCAACCCCCTAAGAATCTTGTATGTTTCACGAAAGTCTTCTTGCATTCTTTTAAATTCCATTGCGTATAGGCCCATCCTGCTCAACCTCTCCTTAAAAGACAGTCCCACCTTAACTAGTGTCAGCCTGCTGAACCTTATCTGAACTGCGCCCCATGTCATTATATTTTTCCTTAGATAAGGAGCTGAAGACTCTTTAAAGTATTCTAGCTGTCGTCTGACTAGTGCCTCTATAGTTTTTTTTCAATGAGTTTGGCAGGAAATGTAATATGAAGGTGAATTTACAATCCACATGAGCTCATTAGATTTTTCAGAAGAGCAGGCTGGCTGTGTCATGTGGTCAGTAAACGATTGTGTTGGAGCGTCTTGGTGGGTCCAGAATTCACTATCAACTCTACACAGGCAGAATCAGCACTCAGGGTGCAATGCCACTGCAAAGACAGCTTTTTTTTTGTTTCTTCGCTTTTCATTGTGGACTGTAATGGGAAAAGGAGTTATCAAACCAAGGATTGCATAAGGAATTGCTGCACCTTTTCAAAACAAAAGCAAGTTACTGAAATTCATTGTAAGGCACGCTTATCAAGCTGCTTTGTTCAAATAGTGGGGAAGACTGCAGGATGGGGGATCTGTGAACCAAATGAGATTGGCTACAAGTGTTTAATTGGTTTATGGAGTGGTGACTAGTTCTGGAATGACCAGGCCACCCAACCAACTGGCTCCTGGTTGACTGAAGAAACAAAAAAAAAGCTGTCTTTGCAGTGGCATTGCACCCTGAGTGCTGATTCTGCCTGTGTAGAGTTGATAGTGAATTCTGGACCCACCAAGACGCTCCAACACAATCGTTTACTGACCACATGACACAGCCAGCCTCCTTCTGATCTCGGAAAGGATTGGCAGTGTATGTGTATGTCGACTTTATTCCTTCCTTCTATCTCCTTCCCACTCCACCCCTCCCTCTCATCCCACTCCACCCCTCCCTCTCATCCCACTCCCTTCCCCCCGCATCCCCTCTCTCTGCCTCCCCACCCCCTCCCCTCTCAGCCCCACCTGCCCCTCTCCTGCCCCTGTCTTTCACCCCCATGTCTCTCTCCCTCTCGCTCCCCCATCTCTCTCTGACCCCCGTCTCTCTCTCTCTCTCCCCCGTCTGTCTTTCACTCCCTGTGACTGTCTCTCGCTCCCACATCCCTCTCTTGATCCCACATCTCTCCCTCGAACACACGTCTCTCTCTCTCTCTCTCTCTCTCTGCCCCCATCACTCTCTCCCTGTCATTCTGTCTCTCCTCCATTTATCTATCTCTCCCCAGTCTATCTCTCTCTCTCTTTCCCCCCTCCAAGTCTCTCTCTTCCCCATCTCTCTCTCTCTCTCTCTCTCTCTCTCTCTCTCTCTCTCTCTCTCTCTCTCTCTCTCTCTCTCTCTCTCTCTCTCTCTCTCTTTCTCCCCCCTATCTCCTCCGTCTATCTATCGGAAGACTCGAGGTTGGCTAATGTGGTGCTCCTGTTTTAGAAGGGTGGTAAGGACAAGCCAGGGAACTATAGAGCAGCGAGCCTGACCTCAGTGCTGGGAAAGTTGTTGGAGGGAATCCTGAGGGATAGGATGTACATGTGGGCAGCATGGTGGCACAGTGGTTAGCACTGCTGCCTCACAGCGCCAGAGACCCGGGTTCAATTCCCGACTCAGGCGACTGACTGTGTGGAGTTTGCACATTCTCCCCGTGTCTGCATGGGTTTCCTCCGGGTGCTCTGGTTTCCTCCCACAGTCCAAAGATGTGCACGTCAGGTGAATTGGCCATGCTAAATTGCCCGTAGTGTTAGGTAAGGGGTAAATGTAGGGGTATGGGTGGGTTGCACTTCGGCGGGTCGGTGTAGACTTGTTGGGCCGAAGGGCCTGTTTCCACACTGTAAGTAATCTAATCTAATCTAATGTATTTGAAAAGGCAAGGACTGATAAGGGATAGTCAACATGGCTTTGTGTGTGGGAAATCATGTCTCACAAACTTGATTGAGTTTTTAAAAGAAGTAACAAAGAGGATTGATGAGGGCAGAGTGGTAGATGTGATCTATATGGACTTCAGTAAGGTGTTCAACAAGGTTCCTCATGGGAGACTGATTAGCAAGGTTAGATCTCACGGAATACAGGGAGAACTAGCCATTTGGATACAGAACTGGCTCAAAGGTAGAAGACAGAGGGTGGTGGTGGAGGGTTGTTTTTCTGATGCCTGTGACCAGTAGAGTGCCAGAAGGATCGGTGCTGGGTCCAGTACTTTTTGTCATTTACATAAATGATTTGGATGTGAGCATAAGAGGTACAGTTAGTAAGTTTGCAGATAACACCAAAATTGGAGGTGTAATGGACAGTGAAGAGAGTTACCTCATATTACAACAGGATCTTGACCAGATGGGCCAATGGGCTAAGAGGCAGATGGAGTTTAATTCAGATAAATGCAGGGTACTGCACGTTGGGAAAGCAAATCTTAGCAGGATTTATACACTTAATGGTAAGGTCCTCGGGAGTGTTGCAAACAAAGAGACCTTGGAGTGCAGGTTCATAACTCCTTGAAAGTGGAGTCGCAGGTAGATAGGATAGTGAAGAAGGCGTTTGGTATGCTTTCCTTTATTGGTCAGAGTATTGAGTACAGCAATTGGGAGGTCATGTTGCGCAGTACAGGACATTGGTTAGGCCACTGTTGGAATATTGCGTGCAATTCTGATCTCCTTCCTATCGGAAAGATGTTGTGAAACCTGAAAGGGTTCAGAAAAGATTTTCAAGGATGTTGCCAGGGTTGGAGGATCTGAGCTACAGGGAGAGGCTGAACAGTCTGGGGCTGTTTTCCCTGGAGAGTCGGAGGCTGAGGGGTGACCTTATAGAGGTTTATAAAATCATGATGGCCGTGGATAGGGTAGATAGACAAAGTCTTTTCCCTGGGGTCGGGGAGTCCAGACCTAGAGGGCATAGGTTTAGGGTGAGAGGGGAAAGATATAAAAGAGCCCTAAGGGGCAAAGTTTTCGCACAGAAGGTGGTACATGTATGGAATGAGCTGCCAGAGGATGTTTTGGAGGCTGGTACAATTGCAACATTTAAAAGGCATTTGGATGGGTATATGAATAGGAAGGGTTTTGATGGATGTGGGCCAAGTGCTGGCAGGTGGGACTAGATTGGGTTGGGATATCTGGTTAGCATGGATGGGTTGGACCGAAGGGTCTGTTTCCATGCTGTACATCTCTATGACTCTCCCCTGTCTATCTATCCTTTGTCTCTTTCCCCCATCTCGCTCTCTCTCTCTCCCCCTGTGTCTGTCTGTCTCGCTCTCTCTCTCTCCCCGTCATTCTCTCTCTCTCTCTCTCTCTCTCTCTCTCTCTCTCATTTTCTCCCCCATCTATCTCTCTCGCTGCTCTGTCTAACTATCTCTCCTCTGTATATTTATCTCTCCCCATCTCTCTTTCTCTTTCCCCCGTCTCGCTCTCCCTCTCCCATCCTGTCTGCCTCTGTCTTTCTGTCAGTCTCTGTCTGTCTCTCTCTCTCTTGCAGCCCCGTTTCTCTTCCCACACCCTCTACTCTCTCTCACACACACACACACACACACACACACACACACACACACACACACACGCTCTACACCCCTCTCTCCTCCCTCCCTCCCTGTCACGCTCCCCCTCTCTCCCACCCCCTCCTTCTCTCCCTCCCCGCCTCTCTCCCCTCTCCGCCTCTCTCCCCTCCCCGTTTCTCTCCCGCCATTTCTCTCTCACTCTTCCCTTCTCCCTCTTCCACTTGCCCACCACCGCTCTCTCT